>NC_081315.1:36292500-38792500 GCF_026419965.1 Kogia breviceps
GGAATGTTTTTCTGAGTTTGGTCGGTCTATTCTTGTAGGTTGTACCGTGTGCTTCCCAAATGTGTGTATTAATTCCATGGCCTGAAACAATATTAATTCTTTTCTTGGCAATGAGTCCAAACAACCCATTCATGAGATCACCTATCTGTATTCATTATATAATTGTATTGATATCATTTCATTAGCTTCTTATGAACAAAGCTATAGCTCTATACTCATTCATCTAACTATTCTTTCCATAAATATTTAAGTCCCTACTGTGTCTGAGGCACAATTATCAGTGACATATTGCTGTGGTCTTGTATGTCATATTTATGCCTATATCATAATGCAAAATTAAAATGAAGTACTGAAGACAGGGCAGTAAAAGAGGGGAGAAAAAAATAGATTAATGAATTTCTCATCCATTTTCCTATGAAGTTGACTCCTAAAGGTATTTTCCAAATTGTGTTTGTGATTAATTCAGTTTTTTATTTACAATGAGGTTATTGATGACTTGCATTTATCTAACTAAATTATGGTTTTTAATATTAATGGCTATATTTATTTTTTCTGATCTACATAAAATAATACTTTCATTACAGGAAGATACAAAAATTAAGAAAAAAACATAAATCAAATGCAGCAGTTCACATATTTTCCCTTTTCAGATTTAACATTTAGCTAAATGGAAGTTTAATAATATGTCAGTAACACATTAAATATTTGAGTTAAATTATTGTGGGATAATTTTATTATTAGCATTTTTCTTTTTTTTCTGTGATAGTCATGGTGTTGCTGACTTCTAATTCTTCAAGCATATTTGTTTATGTTGCTGCATGCCTGCTCTTCTGCTGAGAATAGAGGCTTGACTCTCCTCATAGAAAATTGTTTGTTGACTGTGTTAAAAATTTCAGTGAGTACTTCAAGACTGAGTATGACCTATATACTTTATCTCCTTTAGGGCTTTTATTGCTAGGGTTTGGCATGATAATCCATGATAGTAGTGCTCAATTCACATCTAGCTGGCAAATTAATACATCAACTAATTACACTAGGGCTTTGGGCTGCAGCTTGTGTTGCAAATTTATACAGACCTTTATTAACTCAAAGGGAAAGATTCAGACAGAGATGGTTGAGGGCACCAAGTCAACTCCTATTCAATGATTGGAAACATGAGAAATTATGATTCCAATTCTGTCAATTGATTTCTCCAGAGTACCTTACACACAAAAATTTTCCTTTACTAACCATTCCTTCTACTAGAGTTTGAAGAGATTTTCTTTTTTGTTTTTTTTGAACATTCTCTAAATATATTTAGTGTGTTGCTATATTTATTTAATGTTCTATTATTTTCTCTTTTAAAATGTTCAATAAATATAAAACAGGAAGTGAATTCCTCTCCCTAAAGTAATTCATATACTTGCAATTCTTATCTACATTGTTAGCATTCCTCAGTATTCAATAATTTAGGATTATTAATATTATTCTTCAGTTGAAAATGATTTATTTTCTTAAATGTCCCTCTTTTTCTTTATTTCTAGACAGGATGTTACTAATGAATGGCTTATATTTTACATGAATTATTAATTACTGAGGGTGCTAAAATGTTGTTATAATTTCAAAATCATTTTTTTAAATCAGCTTTGACAATTCTGGATTTCTTTTGTGAGAAATCATGGCATTTTGTACTTTTCTGTCAATTTTTTCCTCACCTCACTTCAAATAAATTTCTTAAATTTGTATTCTAGACTGTATGTTAGACAGTGAGTTCTGTGAAAGCAGGGACTATATTTTATTCTTCATACTTTCCCCAACATTTTGCCCAGTGTTTTGCACATGGCACAGTACAGGCAAACAGATAGCACATGTAAGCCAGCCTTTGGATTTGAAGTGAATCAGAAAAGATGTCCTCAAGTAGGTCATATTAGAATTGAGTCTAAATCAATGAGGTAGCTCAAAGAGAGTGTGGCCTACTACTCTCTTTTATTTTAGGGCAAACTCTTTGAAAGCACTGAGGTAAAGGACAGCATGGAGTATTCTGTGAATTGCATAGTATTCAATGTGGTTATGGTGTCAAGCAGATAGATTGAAATTTTTGTTGAGGAAAGATTGGAGACAGCTTGTATACCACGCTCATGGAACTTGAATTTTATCCTGAAAGCAATGTACAATCATTGTTTGGTTTTAAGCAGATTGATGATAAACTTTCTTTCGTCTCCCTTTTTATTCTCCCTCCTTCCCTCCCTCTCTCTCTCCCTCACTCTCTCCCTCCCTTCCTTCTTTTCCTTCTTCCTAATGATCAGTGTCATGCTAGGGTGTATATATTGGGGCTTGCATAAGATTGTAGGAGGTAGGAAATTGGATCTTCTATAAAGAAGACCAATTGCTGCAGTTCATCAATATTAATTAGAACTCGAACTAAGGTATAGGTCACAATAATGAAGAAAATGGGCAGATTTGGGAGATATTGAACAGTTAGAATGGAAGGGTTTTGGTGACAGGAACTGGAGGATAAGGGAAAGAGTAGAATCTAAAATGATACTCAGTTTTGTTTCTCAGTGTGAATGTTGGCACTGTTTATTGATATCAGCAATATTCAATCAAGATATCTGGAGATGATGAGTTTGGTTTTGTACATTTTGAATTTTAGCTGCCTATGGAATGTCCAGATATAAGGGCCTAAGAGATAGATATTTAATTGAGACTTGGATTTGCATACAAATAGTTTATTTGGGAGTTAATCTCAGGAAACACTGGTAGAGGAGTGGAGAATCGAGGAAGCAAAGAGAAATAAGTTAATACAGAGTGTGCTATTAGCAAGTTACCTGTGTGGCACAGCTGAGGTTTTGTCCCATTTATGTCCGATGACAGACTGTGTAGAGCATACCTCAGAGTGGTCCCCACTGAAGGGTGAGGCTGCTGGGTTATTTATCCACTACCTCTGGTCTGTACTTGGTTGAGGCTTGTCCTGGGACCTAGCTAATCACACCCGTGGCCTAACCTTCATTCAGGATTTCAGCAGGCTCCTGCCAACAAAGTATGCCCTCAGGCAGAGTCACAGATCCTGGCAGAAAGAAGTTAAGCAACTGTATACAGGTGTTGGAGGCACCAACAGATTTTCCTTAATGTGAGGTAAATCTTATCTGGAGAGATAGTTCTGAAAGCCATTGACATTTAAAAGATAATTAAAGCTAATACAGTATAATGAGATAATTCAGAGAAGAGGGTCTAGGATAGATACCTATAAACACCAAAATTTAAAGCCAACATAGGGAACAAGAAATCTGTGAAAAATGTCTATCATCTTTATGTTATTAATATATCTAAGAGACATGCCTTGAATATTTTAAAATAAAACAAGACAAGCAAACCAAAAGTTAATGGAGTCACCATTTATCAAAGTTAATGGAGTCACCATTTATCCACTGTTTTTATTTCTTTGATTGATACACCCACAAATATATTTGCTTCATAGTGGCTATGGCCACATCTAATTCATCAGTGAATCTTTAGTACCTTAGATAGTACTTGACATGGAACATGTACCGAGTATTTTTTTTTAAATGAGTTATTTAGAATTACTGAATTTACATACATAAACATTGTAAATAAAGTTAGAAAATATAGTTTAGAAAGTATAGATATTATCAAAACAAATATTTTATATAAAATATTTTAACTTCATACTTTAGTTTTCTAATACTTGGTTGTTGTTGTTGCTGTTTTACCTTTAAATTAATAAGCTTTATTTTTTAGAGAAGTTTTAGTGAAACATAAACGGTTCCCATATATCCCCTGTTCCCACACATGTACAAACTCTCCTGCTATGGGCATCCTGTACCACAGTGGTACGTTTGCTACTATCAATGAACTAGAATTGGCACGTTATTATCACTCAAATTCCACAGTTTACATTAGAGTTCACTCTTGGGATTGCACATTCTATTGGTTTGGTCAAATATATAATGGCATGTATCCACCACTGCGGTATGACACAGAATAAGTAGTTACATTGCCCTGAAAATCCTCTGTGCTCTGCCTCTTCATCCCTCCCTCCCCCTTCAATTACTTTAAAGACGGAAACTGATGAAAAGAGGCTCCCTTATTCCTCGTCCAGTGATTTATTTCAGGGTCTCATTTGTTCCAAGTTAAGAGCACGAAAATGAAGACATAAGAGAGAAAACATATGTTTAACCTGTAATGAAGTGGTGGTTTCCTCAGGGCAATTTAATGTATTTGTTAATATTTGATTCAAGTTATTTCTCTAAGCCAACACATGAAGTCAGAAAACTGTGAAGAATGTTTCCAAATATTTCTGGCACAATTGATTATGGCATTTCTGCCAAAATGTTTCTTTTCCTTAGATGTACATCCTCTGCATTAGTTCACCTGAATTTTATTTCTGCATTCTAGTTCAAGTCATGACCTGTATTTACATGTAAGGTCTTTCTGTGATTTGCTTAGTAGCAGTTGGTGAGCAGGGAAACCCCTAATGGTGATGTCTGTTGTTATTATTATTATTGAAAATGACTCAGAAAAGAAAAATACATATTGATGCCAGACATGACTCAAGTGAATTATCTTTTCCAAAGAGCTTCCCAGCATTATAGTTACATTAGCATGCTTGGACATCTGCTGCATCCAGGAGGGAATTAGCTGTGGAATACTAAGAAATATATCATAGGCAGAAAATTTATAACAGGATTGCCTTTTAGAAAGAGATTATATCCTCACTTTTACTGAGAGTCAAGTCAAAAGTGACATTGATAGATTGGAATAAAAATTATTATTGAATGTTTATGGCATTTTTAGATGCAATGGACATTCTGTGTCTGCATTTTTCTCTATTACTATTTAAAGTGAGTGTTCTTTCGTAAGTACAGCCTTGCACTTCTTTATATACTTCTTCTAAGGAAAAGTTAATCTGCACCTACTATGTTTGTCTGAAAATTTTGAAAGAGATAGGTTTAAAAAGTCTTTGAGGTCTTTCTTTCATGTAACAGATTTGTTCTGTATTCTTAATTTTTTTTTTCTTGCACTGAGAATAAAGATGATCCTGTCGAGCAAATATTGTTGCTACTGGCTCTTAATTTTTGTAGATTGCACCAGTTTGATTCTTAATTTCAGTAGGATCCTTTACAGTGAAACATCATTGAATTAAGTTGACACTTGATAGCAAAAATTTAACAGCCCAGAAAAATCCTTCTGAGAATGTATTTGCATCAGTGGATGCTTCTGCTTTCCTATTTTTAGAGATTTGAAGCTTATTTATCAATTTTTCACCCTAAAAGTTAATGAACTTTAGAATAAGAAAAACATCACCATTTTTGGAAAAGTGAAACAATTTTTAAAATTTTTATTTCAACCTGTATGAGACTGAATTTCCTCATTGTTAAACGGGGATATAGCTACCTTGCAAAATGATTGTAAAACCAAAAATATGTGTGAAGTATCTAATATAGTATCTACAGTAGTTCACGTAAGGTTTTCATTAATACTGGATGGTCTTCTTTTCCTTCTCCTCTTTCTCCTTTTTCTGCTTCTTCCATGTTTGATCTAGATCAGTGGTTCTCAAACTTTAATTTAAATCAAAATCATTTGAAGGGCTTGTTAAAAAACAGATTGTGGTGCTCTGTCCCCAGAGTTACTGATTCAGTAGGTCTGGAGTGGACTTGACTCTGCCTGTTTCTAAGAAGTTGACAGTTTGAGTCAAGAGACAACACTTTGAGAACCACTGAGTAGAAAAAATAATGCAAATGTAGTGAAGTAGAGCTTTGTGGCTACCAATACTTTTGCCTGTAGTCATCTCTGACTAATAAATAGCATCACTTTCCATTTCAAAAATTAGTACCCATATACTTTAAAACGTTTACTTATCTACTTCTAAATAAGTCTCCCAGTGTCTTTGTTTACTTAGACAATAGTATGAATGTTGCTCTTCTGAAATTATGCAATATTTTAATGAATTTTAGAATTCAGGTCAAGTGAATGAAAAAATAGAGGTCTTTCCTAGCTGCTCATGTTTGAGACAAATGACAGTGATGGAGTTTGTTAGTTTTGTCTTTTAAACTGACTGAGAACAGGAAGACTGCCTGAAACTTGAAAAATCTGTTCTCTATATTTCACTGTTATGTAAAAAGAGTTTCTAACCATGGTAGGTATTATTATTGTACTTGTTTATAATTTAGAGACTATTTGTTTAAAATGAAGGATACTTCCATTTTCATTTTATCTGCCAGGTTTATTTATCTTGTTCAGTGGCCATTCATGTCACTGGTAATGAGAACCTGAATAACACAATTACAGTCAGGACCAGCAGAAATGAAAGACTTCCTCTTTAAAAGATCACATTTAATCAGAAATATCCTAATGAGTCATAAGTTAACAAAAACCTTCATTCTTGATATTCAGCCAACAACACTAGCAAGTATCCAAAATCTAAATGTAGTGCATGACACATACACACTGCCGCTGTAAATAAGAATAATTGCTGACAAAAGCATAGATATCTAAAATGTTATGCATCGACTTGTTTCATTGGTATCTTCTGAGTCAACTTGGATGTATCGTTAGTGCAATCTCAAAGCTGCATATTAAAATACTATTAATGGCCACAAAATAACATATGAAAAACTCTCACAATGCATCTGGACTCTTGTAAACTCTTGTAAACATCAGATCCTCAGAGCTCTTCTTTTCTCTATATGCACACTGTAGGTGATCTCATATAGTTTTATTGTTTTAAATACCATTTACAGGCTAAATTCATATGTGTAGTTTGGATTAGATCTAAGTCCTTAATGGTAGCTACTTTATTTAAACCACTCAGGTTACAAACAATGACCCAACTTTGACTCCTGTATTTTCCTTATTGCCTATATCCACAAACAAATATTGTCAACTCTGCTTTGAACATGCAGATTATGCAGAATCTGATTATGTCTCAGTCATCCCAAGTCCAGGGCCCATCGTCTCTCACCTAGATTATTATAATAACATCTCTACTTATCTATGTATCTTATCTTACTACATAGTATATCCACCCAAGACTGTAGAATAAATGTTTTAAAACATAAGACAGATCATGTTCTTGTCTTTTCAAAACCTCAAAGTGGATTCCCATCTTTCTTAGAGTAGAAGTTACTATTTTTATAATGGTTTACACATAATGTGGGCTACCACGAAGTGTGTGAGCTCATGTCCCACTGACTCAGGTCCAAGCTACTGTGCTGTTCTTGAAGTTCTGACACCAAAACCATATAAAGGCATTAAAAAGAAAGGTAACTGTGGACAAATATACCTCAGGAAACGCTTGTAAATATTCTAAACAAAATATTAGGAAATCAAATCCAATAATATATGAAAGAATATTAACTGATGACCAAGTGGAATTTATACTTGGAATGCAAGGTCAGTTTAATATTTAAAATAACCGATCAATATAACTTAGATCAGTAAAAGAGAAAAACCATATTGTCAGTCCAGTCAATGCAGAAAAATATTTAACAAACTACAACATCCATTCCTGAAAAAAGCACTCAGTAAAGTAGGACTAGGGGGAAATCTCTTATACATAATAAAAGGCAGCAATGGAAAAACCTACAGCTAAAATCACACTTAATGGTAAAAGGCTGAGTGCTTTCCCCCAAGGTTAAGAAAGACAAGTATTTCTGATATTGCCACTTCTAGTCAACATTGTACTGGAAGCTCAAGTCTGTTCAGTCATTCAAGTAAAAGACTAAAAGGTACCTGAAAAGAAAGAAAGAAAAACTGTCTTTATCTGCAGATGACATAATTGTATATATATATGTATATATAAAATGATATTTACAAAGAAGCCAGAACTGATAATAGGTTTTTAGCAAGGTTGCAAGGTATGAGATCAATCTATAAAAATCAATTGTATTTATGTGTACTAGCAGTGAACAATTAGAAATTGAAATGATAAAATAGTACCATTTACCATAGCATCAAAATAAGAAATATTAAAAAAAAAAAAAAGAAATATTTAGGGGTAAATCTGACAAAAGATGTAAAAAACAATGAGGACCTAAACAAAAGGAGATACATACCTTGTTCATGGGTTAAATTGATCTTTAGCTTCAATACAATCCCAATAAAAATCCCAGAAGTCATTTTTTGAGGGATTAAAAATTGATAAGTTGATTCTAAAATCATATGAGAATGCACAGGATGTAGAATGCCAAGACAACTTTGAAAACAGATTTCAAAGCTGGAGGAATAACAGTCTCTGATTCCAAGACACTTTTTTAAATTATAAAGCTATATTAATCAAGACAGTGTGAGACTGGTATAAAAACAGGTAAATGATCAATGGAACAGAGAAGAGATTCCAAAAATACACCTACACATATATGAACAACTAATTACTGACAAAAATAAAAAAGCAATTCAGTGGATAAGTGATAGTGTTTTCAACAGATGATACTGAAACACTTACATGTATATGCAAAACAAAAGAAAATCGTACTTCCTATCTCATACTGTATACAAAAATGGACTGAAATTGGATTATACACTGTAATGTAGAACCTAAAACTAAAAAGTTCTAAGAGGAGAAAAATCTTTGTAAACTTTGTTTTGTCAAACATTTCTTAGCTACCACATAACAATTTATAGCAGTAAAATCGATAAATTGAACTTTATCAAAATTGAAAATGTTTGCTCTTTGAAAGACAGCATTAGGAGAATGAAAAGGCAAGCCATAGAGGGAGGGAGACACAAGAGGGAAGAGATATGGGGATATATGTATATGTATAGCTGATTCACTTTGTTATAAAGCAGAATCTAACACACCATTGTAAGGCAATTATACTCCAATAAAGATGTTAAACAAAACAAAAAAATCTACTTGATTAGAACAACAACAACAGCAACAAAAAGAAAAGGCAAGCCATAGACTCAAAGGAAATATTTGCAAATCATATATCTGATAAATGTATCCAAATTATGTAGAGTTCCCAAGCTTAATAATGAGAAAAGAGCAACCCCCCAAAAATGTGGGCTAAGGGTTTGAACAGACCCTTCACAGAAAAGATACATAGATTGTAAACACACACATGAAAAGTTGTTTAACATCATTAGAAAAATGCAAATTAAAATCACCATGAGATACCTCCAAAAAACTACTAAAATGGCTAAAATTAAAAACATATATCCATTTTTGGAAAGGATGTGAAGGAATAGTAACTCTCATACACTGCTGATGGGAATATAAAATGGTGCAGACACTCAAAAATAGTTTGGCACTTTCTAAAAGTTAGACATGCACCTATCATATGATCCATTCATGTCATCCCTAAATATTTCCTCAAGATAAGTGAAGGCATATGTCCATCCAAATACATATACATGAATGTTCACAGGAACTTCACTTGTAATAGCCCCAAATCTGGAAACAACCCAAATGTCTTTCAACAAATAAATGCTTAAATAAGTTGTGGTATCTCCATACAATGGAATAGTACTCACCAACATATATCAGTAAATTATTGATATATGCAAATAAATGGGTGAATCTCAAAATAATTATGCAGAATTTTAAAAGCCAGACAAAGTAATACATGCTGTATTATTTCATTTGTATAAAATTCAAATCAATCTGTAAAGGCATAAAGTAGGGAAATGGTTGGCTTGAAATGGGATGGCATCAGGAATGGTAGGAGGGGAGATTACAAAGGGGTACAGGAAACTTTTGGAGGTTGTGGATACATTAATTTCCTTGATAATGGTGATCAATTACAGGTGTGTACATATGTCAAATCTGATCAAGCTGTAGACTTTAAATCTGTAGTTTAATGTATATTAAATATATCTATTATATGCCATTAATAAAGAAATGACCAATGTTTGAATTTAAAGCATTTTCTTTTGCTCTGGTGGTCAAATGTAAAAAATGAAAAATTATTTAGGGTTATGTAGATTGTAACCAGTCGCACTCTCAACTTCAATGTTTTTAACGTTTTGATTTTAAGAAGCACATTTTTCTCATAAGAAAAAGTGTATCAATAAGCAAAAGGGTCTTGTAAAATTTTCCTTTAAATGTGTTTTCCCCTGTAATGAAATTAAGTTTTAACAAAAACAGTGGGTTTACAGCAGTAAATGAAGCATGCTGATAATATATCCATAAAGCATAAGCATGTCTAAATTACCAGTTCAAGAGGCAGGACGCCGGCTTCTAGTTCAATATCATTTGTGACTAGTCACTTCAGTAACTGTGTAATCTGAGGAGGGCCATTTAACTCTCTATCTCGCAGTGTCCCTTGAGGTTTTATATGGACAGAAGTGCTATGGATTACTGGGAGGACAAATGTGATAACAGGTGAGCTTTTGGCCGTCTCTTTAAGTAAGGTGAATTTACAACGGAGCTTATTGAATGCTGGCTATTCCTACCTTGACTCTCTGAAGTTCTTATGGCTATAAGCTGGACTAATTTAAGTATCCCTGAAGAGACTTATTCCAGGTGTGACTATCTGCTGTCTTTGAGATAAAATACATACACTTATATTTGGATATACTTAGTTTGTCCTGTGTAACCTTTTTATGAAAATATTATGGTATAGATAATAGGTCTAAGAGATCCTATGTGCCATAATAGGGAGCAGTATTATCAAAAGAAAGTAAATTCACTCAAAAAGAAAGTAAACTAAAAAGTGGCTTCAAAATTATTTTAATTCCTTTTATGATTTAGAAAAATATGTATGTGGTCAAGTAATACAAGAAGAACAATCCTTTAACATGGACTCTGTGACCCTAAACAGTCACAACAGCTTTACTAAGTGTTGAGGTGATATTTTATTTGCAACAGTCATAAGGTCACCACATCTCAGCATCTCTTTTTCTAACCTTTCTTCCATTTCCACCCCTCAAGCCCGCTTAACTTCCTTGTTCCTTGTCCTTCTGCCACCCTGTCATCTCTGTAGCCACGTGCCTATCCCTGCCTCTGGATGTCTCCTTGTCCTAAAGAATTTTTGCCCCTTCTTTCCCTCCTGGCCTTAAAGAAGTGTGTCTGTCAGTTTCCAAGACCAGGCCTTCTACCTGTGTTGTGAATACCTTTTTCTCCTTTCCAGTAGGCCATGTTCCATTGGTAATACTTTTTTTTTTTTTCCTGTTTCTTTGAATAAGGATTCAGATGATGCAGATTATTGATAACAGGTATATTTCTCTTTGTTTTATATAGATCAAGATACTTAGTGTATTTTGGAAAATCTTTTCTACTACATGAATACAGTTCTCCTTAAGTTCCATCTGACATGCATCCTATGGGGTTATAAAAAGAGGTTTTATTATCACCTTAAAAGTAGCACGGATTCAATGTATCCACATCATTATCCACACAGGTTAAAAGTCTCACAAAAAATCACTGTTCTTTACTACGCAGGCATATCAATAGAATCCAATATGGAATAACCAGGGACACAAACAAGATAATTTCAGAGAATTGTAAATACTGTAGGAAAATGTAAGACAGTAGTGTGATAAAGAAAGTAGTGGGATGAAGTGGGGAAAGAAGCTTTTTTAAAGAGAATGGTTAATGATGTCTTTTCTAAGGGGCTGAGGCCTGAATGAAACTCAGTCAGTCATGTGGAGGCCTAAGCGAAGAGTGTTCTCGTCAGAAAAGAGAGGAAGCACAAGGCAGGGCCCTGCTCCCCAAGGCAGGACCATGTTTGATGAGCAGAAAGAAGGACAGTGTGTCTGAGCATGGTGAATGGGAGGAGGAGGCTGTTGGGCCATGAGTGGAGATATACCTGTGGACGTTTGGATTTTATTTTAAGGGCAAAAAGGGTCACAGAAAGGCATGTAACCCATTCTGACTGGAGCCTAAATTGAACAAAGGAATGTCAGAGGATAGAAGTTTTTTAATGGTAAGAAACAGGGAACAGAGCCGAGCCAGCTGTATCAGAGGCCAATACACATTTCCAGGACAGAAAGTTAAATAGTATAAATGAAAATGATGTCATCCAGTGTTTCTCAAACATTTAATGAGCAATCGTGTCAGAATTGGCTATAAATAAGTCCAGAGAGTGGCATTACAAGTTGAAAATCTTCTTCATACGTATATATTTTTAGTCTGAATTTCTTCTGTATGGTATTTTTTTATTTTTTATTTTTTCACCTGTAGTTCCCATTTGTTAATCATCATTCACTTTAGAAATTGATCAGAAAGAGGCCATTGGTAAAACATTTGGACAAAAGTATATTCTATTAGTTGACATCTTTAAGCCCCAAAGCAGTGCTGCTTAGATCAGTGCTGCTTATTGTGGCTGCTAATTTTGAAAATGCTGTCATATGATTACAGTTATTTCATAAGGTGTTAAATATGCATTGGAATAGTCACTCTGATGATGATTCAGGGCCTTAAATGCTTGTACAGTTGACACTGTTTCAGGCCAATCAATTCAAATTCTTCCTTTGTGACCTACATTTGAATCCCTATTTTCAATTCTGATCTACTGAGGACAGAATTAAAACCCAACTAGCTTAGGATAAGGGGTTTTATGTTTATAGTTTTCAGTGGTGAGAAAGCGTGATTTGTTGTATGAGTGTGCGTGTGTATGTGTAATAATGGGTTACATTACTGTTGCAGTATTTATAGGATCAGTCTGTAGGTTTGAAGAATACTGTGAAATACAAGTGCAGCAGTGGTTTTTTTTTCCTTAAAAAATTGATCATACTTAATGAGTTTTGAAATTTAAGAAAATTCTGAAGTTGGAAAAGGACTAATCCTTAAGAGTGTCAATGATGTGTACATTGAAGCAAGTCCCTTCACTGCCTTCATTTTGAGAATAATTTTCCATGCTGATTGCTATTCTGTGCCCTGCATGAGTGACTCAGTGTGCACCAAAGGACCATTTTAATGTGTGACATCTGGATGGACACCTGGAAGCTCTGAAACTTTGAACTAAGGAGCCATTAATGCTAAAAAAAAAAAATTAACATTAATGTTGATTATCCTCTTTAACTTGTTTCACCCACAACTGCTCAATCATTCTGCAACCGGATTACTGCCAGTTCCATATGCTTGTGTGTCACTTAGGCTTGACTAATTAAAATGTTCTGTTACAGGTTCCACATAAATTTTAAAACTCTGAGATGTCTCTCTAGCCAACTGAAGAGACTTCTCATGTTTTGTGAGAATTAATGTATACATTTCTTTTAACTTGCTGAATACCAAACATATGACCTAAAATTTTAAGTTCTATTTGATTTTGATTCAGAAAAACACATCTGTGAATATCAGCTATGCTCTAAGCTTTGCCAGACTGAAACACTGATAGATTTTCCTTACTATTTTCCTTTAAATTTACTCTTGCTAATGAAAAAAGAATATTTTTATCTGAATAATTCTATGAGAAGAAGATTAATCCTCATCAGCAAGAAAAGAAATGCAAACTAGAACATCAATCAAACACCATTCCCTTCTTTCAAATTGTCACTGATATAAAAGTTAATAATCAGTGTTATCATTCTCAAACACTGCTAATGTGGGTGCAAAAAATGGCAAAATATTTTAAAGACAATTTGGCAACATATAGTGAGTGCTTTGATTGATATTTTCATTTCTTTGATTCAATTCCATTCAAAAAGTGTTATGAGGAAATAATCAAATAAGTACAAATATTTATGAAATAAGATTTATCATCATATTATTTAAAACACCAAAACTTAGAAACATAAATTAGTAACAAAACAAAAACCGTTCCATTAGTCAATTCTTCCATGTGATGGACAAATGTGGTGTTTACAAACAATATTAATTAATGCCAAAGGAAATTTTCTTGATATGGTAATATGGTGATCAGGGAGAGAAAAAATTCAAACAAACCAGCCCACCACATATGTATTTATAGAAATACTGAACCGAAGGCCAGTGTATTAACAGGTTTTATTTCCAGTGTTCTTTGTTTTTTGATTTATTTTCATCTATTTATATATTTCAATAACGACCATCTTTTAATAATCAGGGAAAAGTTATCAAAAACAAGTGATTGTGAAGAAATTTTTTTTATCATGTTCTTTTCAAATAGCTTTAAAATTTACCTCTTACTGAGTGCATATTGCACATTTATATGCTCCTATTTAACTTATAGAAATATTAAAAAATCTCTTTCTCCAGCAAAATTCCAAATGTCTTGAGGTTGAGCCTGTGTCATTTATCACATTTTCATTCAGCACAATATCTTTCAGAATCAACTCTGTAGAGGTTTTGTTAAAATACATATGCCAAAAGACCCTATTTCTAGAGATTCTCACTCAGTACATCTGCTTTAGTGATTCTGATGTACACAAAGTCTCAGAATTAGGAGTTCACTTATTTAATTTAATTGATAATGCTAATGAAAGACATTGTGCTATTTCCTGTTACCTCATTAATGGCAGATATTTATTTGATCTTGATTAAAGTTGGTTCAAATAAATTCATTTGGACATCAGTTCAAATTGCAGTGATATCTTTTTTTTAAAATTTGAACTTTATTTTTTATGTAGCAGGTTCTTATTAGTTATCTATTTTATACATATTAGTGTATATATGTCAATCCTAATCTCCCATTTCATCTCACCACCACCACCACACTACCCTGCTTTCCCCCCTTGGTGTCCATACATTTGTTCTCTACATCTGTGTCTCTATTTCTGCTTTGCAAACTGGTTCATCTGTACCATTTTAGTAGATTCCACATATATGCATTAATATACAATATTTGTTTTTCTCTTTCTGACTTCCTTCACTCTGTATGACATTCTCTAGGTCCATCCACATCTCTAGAAATGACCCAATTTCATTCCTTTTTATGGCTGAGTAATATTCCATTGTATACATGTACCATATCTTCTTTATCCATTCATCTGTCAGTGGGCATTTAGGTTGCTTCTGTGACCTGGATACGTAAACATTGCTTTAATGAACACTGGGGTGCATGTGTCTTTTTGAATTATGGTTTTCTCTGGGTATATGCCCAGTAGTAGGATTGCCGAGGCATATGGTAATTCTATTTTTAGTTTCTTAAGGAATCTCCATACGTTTGTTCTCCATAGTGGCTGTATCAATTTACATTCCCATCATAGTGCAAGAAGGTTTCCTTTTCTCCACACCCTCTCCAGAATTTGTTGTTTGTAGATTTTCTGCTGATGCCCATTGTAACTGATGTGAGGTGATACCTCATTGTAGTTTTGATTTGCATTTTTCTAACAGTTAGTGATATTGAGCAGCTTTTCATGTGCCTCTTGGCCATCTGTATGTCTTCCTTGGAGAAATGTCTATTTAGGTCTTCTGCCCATTTTTGGATTGGGTTATTTGTTTTTTTAATATTGAGCTGCATGAGCTGTTTATATATTTTGGAGATTACTCCTTTGTCCATTGATTCATTTGAAAATATTTTCTCCTATTCTGAGAGTGGTCTTTTCGTCTTCATTATAGTTTTCTTTGCTATGCAAAAGCTTTTAAGTTTCATTAGGTCCCAATTGTTTATTATTGTTTTTATTTCCATTACACTGGGAGGTGGGTCAAAAAAGATCTTTCTGTGATTTGTGTCAAAGAGTGTTCTTCCTATGTTTTCCTCTAAGAGTTTTATAGTGTCTGGTCTTACATTTAGGTCTTTAATCCATTTTGAGTTTATTTTTGTGTATGGTGTTAGGGAGTGTTCTAATTTCATTCTTTTACATGTAACTGTCCAGTTTTTCCAGTGCCACTTATTGAGGAGGCTGTCTTTTCTCCATTGTATATTTTTCCCTTGTTTGTCATAGATTAGGTGACCATAGGTGTGTGGGTTTATCTCTGGGCTTTCTATCCTGTTCCATTGATCTATATTTCTGTTTTTGTGCCAGTACCATATTGTCTTGATTACTGTAGCTTTGTAGTGTAGTCTAAAGTCAGGGAGTCTGATTCCTCCAGCTCTGTTTATTTCCCTCAAGATTGCTTTGGCTATTCAGGATCTTTTGTGTCTCCATACAGATTTTAAGGTTTTTTTCTCTAGTTCTGTAAAAAATGCCATTGGTAATTTGATACAGATTGCATTGAATTTGTAGATTGCTTTGGGTAGTATAGTCATTTCCACAATATTGATTCTTCCAATCCAAGAACATGGTATATCTCTCCATCTGTTTGTGTCATCTTTGATTTGTTTCATCAGTGTCTTATAGTTTTCTGAGTACAAGTCTTTTACCTCCTTAGGTAGGTTTATTCCTAGGTATTTTATTCTTTTTGTTGCAGTGGTGAATGGGATTGTTTCCCTAATTTCTCTTTCTGACCTTGCGTTGTTAGTGTATAGGAATTCAAGAGATTTCTGGGCATTAATTTTGTATCCTGCAACTTTACCAAATTCATTGATTAGCTCTAGTATTTTTCTGGTGGCATCTTTAGGATTCTCTGTGTATAGTATCATGTCATCAGTAAACAGTGACAGTTTTACTTCTTTTCCATTTTCTATTCCTTTTATTTAGTTTTCTTCTCTGATTGCCATGACTAGGACTTCTGAAACTATGTTGAATATAGTGAGGAGAGTAGACATCTTGTCTTGTTCCTGATCTTAGAGGAAATGCTTTCATTTTTTTAACCATTGACAATGATGTTTGCTGTGGGTTTGTCATATATGACCTTTATTATGTTGAGGTAGGTTCCCTCTATGCCCACTTTCTGGAAAGTTGTTATCATAAATGGGTGTTGAATTTTGTCCAAAGCTTTTTCTGAATCTATTGAGATGATCATATGGTTTTTAATCCTTCAGTTTGTTAATATGGTATATCACATTGTTTGATTTGCATATACTGAAGAATCCTTGCATCACTGGGGTAAATCCCACTTGATCATGGTGTATGGTCCTTTTAATGTGTTGTTGGATTCTGTTTGCTAGTGTTTTTTTGAGGATTTTTGCATTTATATTCATCAGTGATATTTGTCTGTAATTTTCTTTTTTTGTAGTATCTTTGTCTTGTTTTGGTAACATGGTGATGGTGGCCTCATAGAATGAGTTTGGCAGCGTTTCTTCCTCTGCAATTTTTAGGAAGAGTTTGAGAAGAATGGGTGTTATCTCTTCTCTAAATGTTTTATAGAATCACCTATGAAGCCATCTGGTCCTGGACTTTGGTTTGTTGGAAGATTTTTTAATCACAGTTTCAATTTCATTACTTGTGATTGGTCTGTTCCTATTTTCTATTTCTTCCTGGTTCAGTCTTGGAAGGTTATACTTTTCTAAGAATTTGTCCATTTCTTCCATGTTGTCCATTTTATTGGCATAGTGTTGCTGGTAGTAGTCTCTTATGATGCTTTGTACTTCAGCAGTGTCCATTGTAATTTCTCCTTTTTCATTTGTAATTTTATTGATTTGAGTCCTCTCACTCTTTTTCTTGATGAGTCTGGCTAAAGGTTTATCAATTTTTTTATCTTTCAAACACCAGCTTTTAATTTTATTAGTTTTTTTAGTTTTATTGATCTTTGCTTTTGTTTTCTTTGTTTCTATTTCATTTATTTCTGCTCTGATCTTTATGATTTCTTTCCTTCTGCTAACTTTGGGTTTTGTTTGTTCTTCTTTCTGTAGTTCATTTAAGTGTAAGGTTAGATTGTTTATTTGAGATTTTTCTTGTTTCTTGGGGTAAGATTGTTTTGCTATAAACTTCCCCCTTACAACTGCTTTTGCTGCGTCCCATAGGTTTTGGATCATCGTGTTTTCATTGTTATGTGTCTCTAGGTATTTTTTGATTTCCTCTTTGATTTCTTCAGTGATCTCTTGGTTATTTAGTAACATATTGTTTAGACTCCATGTGTTTGTGTTTTTTACGTTTTTTCCCCTGTAGTTGATGTAGTGTTGTGGTCAGAACAGATGCTTGACATGATTTCAATTTTCTTAAATTTACTGAGGCTTTATTTGTGACACAAGATGTGATCTATCCTGGAGAAAGTTCTGTGTACACTTGAGAAGAAAGTGTAATCTACTCTTTAGGATGGAAATGTCCTGTAAATATCAATTACATCTATATGGTCTACTATGTCATTTATAGCTTTTGTTTTCTTATTAATTTTCTGTCTGGATGACCTGTCCATTGGTGTAAATGAGGTGTTAAAGTCCCCCACTCTTACTGTGTTACTGCCAGTTTCCTCTTTTATAGCTGTTAGCATTTGCCTTATGTATTGAGTTGCCCCTATTTTAGATGCATATAGATTTATAATTGTTATATCTTCTTGGATTGATCCCTTGATCATTATGTAGTGTCCTTCCTTGTCTCTTGTAACATTCTTTATTTTATAGGCTATTTTATCTGATATGAGTATTGCTACTCCAGCTTTCTTTTGATTGCCGTTTGCATGGCATATCTTTTTCTATCCCCTCACTTTCAGTGTTTATGTGTCCCTAGGCCTGAAGTGGGTCTCTTGTAGACAGCATATACATGGGTCTTGTTTTTGTATCCATTCAGCCAGCCTGTGTCTTTTGGTTGTAGCATTTAATCCATTCACATTTAAGGTAATTATCAATATGTATGTTCCTATTACCATTTTCTTAATTGCTTTGGGTTTGCTTTTGTAGGTCCTTTTCTTCTCTTGTGTTTCCCACTTAGAAGAGTTACTTTAGCATTTGTTGTAGAGGTGGTTTGGTGGTGCCTAATTCTTTCAGCTTTTGCTTGTCTGTAAAGCTTTTGATGTCTCCGTCGAATTTGAATGAGATTCTTGCTGGGTCGAGTAATCTTGGTTGTAGGTTCTTCCCTTTCCTCACTTTAAATATATTGTGTCACTCCCTTCTGGCTTGTAGAGTTTCTGCTGAGAAATAAGCCATAAACCTTATGGGTGTTCCCTTGTACATTATTTGTCATTTTTCCCTTGTTGGTTTTTATAATTTTTCTTTGTCTTTAATTTTTCTCAATTTGATTACTATGTATCTCAGCATGTTTCTCCTTAGGTTTCTCCTTCCTGGGACTCTCTAAACTTCTTGGACTTCGGTGGCTGTTTCATTTCCCATGTTAGGGAAGTTTTCCACTATAATCTCTTCAAATATTTTCTTGGGTCCTTTCTCTCTCTCTTCTCCTCTGGCAGCCCTATAATGCAAATGTTGATGTGTTTAATGTGTCCCAGAGGTCTCTTAGGCTGTCTTCCTTTCTTTTCATTCTTTTTCCTTTATTCTGTTCTGTGGCAGTGATTTCCACCTTTCTGTCTTCCAGGTCGCTTGTCTGTTCTGCTGCCTCAGTTATTCTGCTATTGCTTCCTTCTGGTGTATTTTTCATTTCAGTTATTGTATTGTTTATCTCTGTTGGTTTGTTCTTTAATTCTTCTAGGTCTTTGTTAAACAGTTCTTGCATCTTCTCGATCTTTACTTCCAATCTTTTTCTGAGGTCCTGGATCATCTTCACAGTCATTATTCTGTATTCTTTTTCTGGAAGGTTGCCTAACTCCACTTCATTTAGTTCTTTTTCTGAGGTTTTATCTTGTTCCTTCAACTGGTACATAGTCCTCCACCTTTTCATTTTGTCTATCTTTCTGTGAATGTGGTTTTCATTCCATAGGCTGCAGGACTGCAGCTCTTGCTTCTGCTGTCTGTCCTCTGGTGGATGCAGCTATCTAAGAGGCTTGTGCAAGCTTCCTGATGCAGGAGGGACTGGTGGTGGATAGCGCTCTGCAGTGATATCTTAATACAGAGTTCAATTTAAAAATTTGTCTCAGTTCCTTTTGGATATTTACAGCTTATAAATAGACACACAATGACAATAATTTTCCTCCTTCATGAGTTTAGATTCCAAGTCAGGAATATTTATGTAAGCTGAGTTCAGTAATCAAAGAACCAGTACATTTAAGCAAGTCAGGTCCCGTACATAATTTGTGTAAGAACATATGTGTTGTTTACATTTCCCTTTATAGAGCGAAGCCACATATGCCTGGATTTTTTTTCTTTTCATCCACTTCACCAAAGAAAATAATTTTCAGCCAGTTCTCTGATACTTCCTCATAAAATAGGACAGCAGCATGGATCAGCCCAATAACACAAATACTGACTAATTCAGTTATATAATAAATTGTTTAAAACCATAGTCCTGGGCTTCCCTGGTGGCACAGTGGTTGAGAATTCGCCTGCCGATGCAGGTGACACACGTTCATGCCCCGGTCTGGGAAGATCCCACATGCCGTGGAGCGGCTGGGCCTGTGAGCCATGGCCGCTGCGCCTGTGCGTCCGGAGCCTGTGCTCTGCAATGGGAGAGGCCACAACAGTGAGAGGCCTGCGTACCACTAAAAACAAAAACACAAAAAACAAAAAAAAACCATAGTCCCCAAACACAAATATGCACTCATACTCGCACACCTACACATCTTATTTTAAGTGTATTGTAAATATTTCACTTTCAGTCTTACTCTATCTTGATTTGTGTTAGTAACTCTTGTCCACCTAAAGTTTCTGAACAGTCAGACCCTGCTTTGTCAAACGTGAAAGACAGTGCTCACTTGACTATAGTTTTAAGTGACTGAAGGAAATTAAGGAAGTGATTTCACCCCCTATTTGAAGGAATTTGAGTGTATTCTTGTTAATTCTAGTGCTCTCCATATTTAACTGTGGAAATGAGCAAACTGTATGTAATTAACATTGGGAAATAAAACCAGAATGCTTGACTTCTAAATGGCAATTAAAATTTTAAATCTTATTGCTAGTTCTAGCTTAAATTCATTGTGCTTAAGCTATTGATTTATTAGTTTTTAGGCGTGAGAGCTGTTAAAGTAACTAAACAAGGTGTGGAGACTGAGGTAGCTCTAATGCCTTGGCAGCCTACCTGAGCAAATCAAAACTTAAGCCAGTGTCAATAAACTTGAATCCGAGAAAAGGAAACTTAAGAACAACCATTCACAGCCGGCTAGGCTTACACAAGTTCGGCAACTGCTTAAGTTTTAGCCAATCAAATAATTTCCTTGCTTTGCTTTCCTGTCTTCTCTATTAAATCCTCTCCCCTAACTCCTGTGGGTGGAGTGCCCCTAACCACTTTCAGTTTGGTGCTGCCTGATTGGAACTGATTTATGCTCACATAAATTCTTGAAAATTTTAATGTGTGCCAGTTTATCGTTTTATAGCACTTAATATCAGAAGAAATTTCTGAACATGATACTCAGGTGCTGAGTGGGTCCATGCAAACCCAGCGATCAACAAATAAAAATATTTTGAGAAATGTTTCTTTAAACATTTCTGAGATCTCTTTCATAAATTTCTCCAATATTTAAAACACTATGGTTTTCAAATTCTTCCTTGAATCTATTCAAAAAGTCCCCTGATTTGGTTTAAATTTTGCTAACCTCAACTTTTTTGTTCCTATGTAGTAGAAACCTATCTAAGAGAAATGCACCAATATCTTGATGACACATAAATTAGCTTTGTGTATATAATATTAATTCTGAATACAAATATTACTTCTGAATACTATGTACTTGAAAGATAACAGGCAGTCCTCATCACAATTCAGAACCATAAAAAGTGATTGTACAAGCTGAAACTTAGAAAGTGATCCTAATAATCAGTGGAAAAATCATGATTATTCTATAACCTTTAATTTTTTGCAAAAATATTAAAAACTCTCTTAGTTATAAATGTATAGAGGAATGGACACAATATTAAAACTACTATTTATTTAGTGCACTGTTATTAAAAAACTAGAAAAATAGAAAATTAAAGTTTTTGTTTCTTTGTAAAAATCTTACCAAGAATAATTTGAACAGTGCTTGCCTTCTTTTTGCTGTATAACTTATGATAAAAAGTGAGCATTTTTCTTCTACAGGTTGGTAAATTTCTAAGTTTGGATCAGCTTCTAACATAATATTCATTGCACTTTCAATGTTGTGAAATATCTTCGAGAGTTTCTTTAATGTGAATTTTTTTTTTTGCCAGCATCAGTTCCTCTGGGACACCTTTATCCTTTTCATCACAATCACTTTCCTCAATTATGCCAGTAAGTTCACCTTTGCTAAGTTCCTCTGGCCACATCTGTAGAGTCCCTCTCATGGAGTCAGTGTGAACATTTTCACAGGCAAGTATTTCATCTTAAACTCCATTTATGTACAATTCAAATCCTGCAAAGTTATTTGCACAGTGAGGTAAAAGTTTCCACTATACAGCGCACCTTTTACTTTCTGCCTCGATGCTTGAATGTTCTCAGTTGCATACTTTTTGTCATCTTTTTTCCCAAACTCAGCTAAAGAAATGGCATGGTCTCCTGCTGTAGCATCAATAACCTGTCCAAAAGTCCATCTAAGGTAATAGGCTTTAAAAGTTGAACTACCTTTTTGGTCCAGTGACTGGATTAATGATATTGTGTTTGGTGGTAAAAAGTGTATTTTCACATTTTCATTCAAGTACCCAAGGAAATTAGAGTGATCTGGAGAATTATCCACCAATAATAGTGCTTTAAAAGTTAAATAATTTTTGCCTGTAATATCTCTTTACCACTGGGAGATAAGGAGGCACTAAAACTACATGTTTTGTTGTGTATGCATGAGTAACAGATGTATGGTGACCAATCACTGACAGACTTGCAAAGAAATGACATGATTTGTCACTGATCATGATATGTGCACCTGTTATTTATGTAGTGATTCGTGGATTGAGGAGATGGTAGCAGACAGTTCTTTATGCAATCACTCACAGTTAATATACACTGGGAACTGAATGTCAAACAGTGTTGTTGGGGGACTGGTGTTATTTAATTAAACCAGAATAACTGAAACGCTCTGCAAGAAAAGAACTGCCTTTACTAAGTTCAACAGATTTGTCTGAGGCTTCTGTATTTAATTGATCTCTTCCTGAAAATATGCTCAGCTGCTCATTTTAAAAAATGATATTAATAAGCTTTACAATGTAAGAAATAATTTTAATTTGTTGAATTTTAAAGTATACATTATTATTTTAAGTTCCTTACACTAATAAGGAAGCTGGTGGGTGGACTCTGGCTTCCCTCTTGATGTGCAGCTCAGGAAGGCAATAGGAAAGAACGATTTCCGTGTCCCCCCTGCGTGTGGTTAGTCAAGCAGCCACTGAAAACTGCACCTGTAGTGTTCGTCAGTGCATAACAGAAGACTGGCATATCGGATCAGACACAGATCTTCACTGCATTAGCCTTCCTAGAGTGGAGTCTTAAAGAAGAAAATATGCCACAGTTGCATGCACAGCATCCTTGAGAAATTGTGATTTGGGCAGGGGTAGGTAACAAACCTAGGGGAAAATCCCCAGTCTGGCCAATCAACACAAAGGAAAGTTTTTCTGATTTCTAGTAACTTAAAAACACTTTTTAAAAACTAAAAACAGGTTTGTTGAGATATGATTTTTGCAATATAAAATTTACTCATTGTAAGTGTACAGTTCAATGAATTTTAAAGACAGGGAACACGTGATGAATTTGCATGTCATTCTTGTGCAAGGCCTTGCTAATCTTTACCGAGTTGAACCAACTTTCATTCCAATATGTGCTGCCAAGTCAAGCACTCTTGGAATTTTAATTTTTGGCAGAAAATTTCCATCTGATAGTTTTCAGAACATAAGGGGAAAGATACCTTAGTATTTATTATTATGATGGATTTGGAAGTATTTAAATAATATCTAGATAAATAAGTATCCAGCTTCAGCTAAACGTTACTGAATCTTCATTTTAGTTTTAGGACATCGTCATTATCCCTATTTTATAAGTGAAGGAAGAACTTTCAGCGAGGTTAAGGAACTCAACTGAGGGACAAAACTGATCCATTTTAGAGCTGGGATATGATCTTACATCTTCTGACTCACATCACACTGGGATAGAAGGTTCTCTATCTGGTGATGATCCATCAACTATAGTAATAATAGGTAATCATTGCTGTCTCACATAAGCCATTCTAAGTTCTCCACTGTGGTATTTCATGTAGTTCTTATGAGAACTCTATGAGGTACACATTATTATTTTCAGTAGTACATAAATGAGGAAATTGAGGTACAAGGACTTATGCATCCTGCCCAAGGTCATTAAAATGAGAGTGGCACAGTTAATTCCTAGTTTCAGAGTCCATCATCATATTTACTTCACATTATCTCCCTTAATATTGACTGTCCACCAGGGGAAGAGGCTGTGATACTTATTAGAACTTTTATTCTGAAGTAGAAGGGGACAAGAGAAAGAACAAGAAAGAAACATTTTCATTGCTTTTTGGGCAGGTTTTTCTGTGTATCTGGTGAACCACCTTTTCTTTATATATAAATTTATTTATTTATTTATTTATTTATTTATTTATTTATTTATTTATTTATTTATTTCCATTGGGTCTTTGTTGCTGCATGCAGGCTTTCTCTGGTTGTGAGTGGGGCCTACTGTTCGTTGTGGTGCACGGGCCTCTCATTGCAGTGGCTTGTCTATTGCGGAGCATGGGCTCTAGGCACACGGGCTCCAGCATTTGTGGCACGTGGGCTCAGTAGCTGTGGCTCACGGGCTCTAGAGCACAGGCTCAGTAGTTGTGGTGCACGGGCTTAGCTGCTCCGCGGCATGTGGGATCTTCCCAGACCAGGGCTCGAATCTGAGTCCCCTGCATCGGCAGGTGGATTCTCAACCACTGCGCCACCAGGGAAGCCCTGCACACCACCTTTTAATAAAATGTATCTTTTCCGTGTAAAGATGTCTATTTCTAAACTTTTATGTTTTTGTATTTGAGGTCTTGATTTACTAATACAGCCCAATTTTTAAAAGTTTGAAGCAATTCTCTAATAGGCTAAAGGGAAAGAGGAATACAGTCAGAGGCAATCATGCCCAGCATGCTTCAGATGGTTTTCCTCTGCTCTCTGCCTGAGCTTGCTCTGTCCACAGATATGACATGCTCACACCCTCACATCAGTTTCTTTTCAAGGGCCTTCTTCCTGTACCCTCCTATTTGAAACACTAACTCTCCCTTCATTTTCTACTATGATTCTGTTTTATTTTTCTCCTTTGCACTGATGACCCCATAACCTAAATTCAGATTGATATTTCCAACTCAAATTCAAGATTACAGGGACTTAACTTACTCTTTCTTACATCTGTATTTTCTTTCTTTATCACTGAGAATGGTGGTTCTCAAGGGCATGGAGAATAATAGAAGAATCTCCTAATCACATATTTTTTTCTATCTAATACTGCATGTACAGCAGTCTTAGAGTGGCAAAACTGATACTACTGCCAGTATGATTATTGAAACCATTAGCATTGTTTTCCTTTGGTTCTCCGTAATATTTCCTATTTATTTATAGTTGTTCTATACCTATATTGTCTGAGAATACAGTCATTCCATACCATATTCTCTCCCCCTTGTTCTTCATTTAATCTTACTGCTCTAGATAACTATATATTCATGCACCACCAGACATCACATCAGTGTCTCTCTAGTCATTTTGTTTGTCTGAAGGTTGTTCTCTAGTAGATTCCTTAGTAAGGACTCAAGAGAACAATATTCCTGGAATGATTGCATGTTGCTAAAAGTTTGCCTATGTCCTTTGAACTTGAATATCTGTTTTGTTGGATAAAAATATTCTTGGCTCACAATTTTCTTTTTCTTGAGCATCTTAAATATTTTACTACATTTTCTTTTGGCATAAAGTGTTCCTGTTGAAGTTTGATGTTAATATAATTTTATTTCCCTTATGAGTCTTGTGCTCTGTTCTTTATTTTCTAGGTACCTAAAGGATATCTTCCTTTCCTTTCCTCCTTCCCTCCCTTCCTTCCTTTTTCCTTCCTTCCCCCTACTTCCTTTCTTCCTTCCTTCTCTTTCCTTCCCTCCTCCCTCCACCCCTCCCTTCCTTCCTTCCTTCTTTCTTTCTTTGTTCTTTCTCATATAATTTTACTGGAATATGTCTTGATGTTGTGATGCTGTGTGCACTTTCAGTATGCAGGCTTACATTTGTTATTTTAGGAAAATTTTCTGCGGTTATGGGATTTACTATTTGTTCTGCTTTTTACTTTGGATTTTATCTCCTTTCTTCTCCTACTATCCTTATGCTTAAAATTTTACCTGTCTTCAATATTTTAAAATTTCTCCTGAATCTTTTCCTTTTTTTATTCCTTTTTGATTTTTAAAGCTTTTTTCTCTTTCACCTTTTATTTTACTTAACCTATCATCAATTGTGTTTATTTCCTATTGCTATTGCTTGACTGCATTTTTGTACTTCTTTTTTCCTGCGTTTTTGGACTTCTTTTTTCTTTCATTTCTAATTATTTCCAGAGTATGGAACATTGTTTCTGAACCTTTCTAGTTCTGATTTACGTTGTTTCTTTTATGTCTTGTAGGGGTTGGGGGAGGGGTTGCATTCACTAACTCCTCACTGTTTGAGCTGCTGTTTCTGTACTGGTCCCTGTTTAACAGGGAATACCTGTGGGCAGTTTTATTGTCCTGCTCTCAAGCTCCTGAGATCCTGCTCTGTTGCTTTCTTCCTCTTTCTTCTGCAGAGGAGATGCAGATATCATATAACTGTAAGGCTGTTGGTGGTTTGCCTCTACCCGATGTATTTTGGGGCTCATGGGGATAACTATTCATCTAGTTTTGTTTTAAATGCTGCCCCTGGTTTACTGGTTTTGTTATCTAAATGCTCTGTTCTTTTATGTGAGGATTTGATGAGATTAATAAACTGAGCACTGTCACTGCCATCTTCCCAGAATCCTCTCTCCTGTGTAATTTTCAACATGTGACTTTAATTGCATGGTGGCTATTGACCACCCTCAGTAAATACTTTTTAATATTCAATGGGTCACATGATATGTACATATTTATATTAATTTAAAGCTAAAAATTACCAATCACTTAACCTGAAACTGTAATGATCTTCTATAGGCAGTACTGTTCTGGGAGATCTGAGTCCATTTTGAAATAATTTGATATGAGTTTTACCTCAGAGTAAGCAGCAAATTCTTTTCTTTTTATGGTGATAGAGCTTTCAGAGTCATATTTCTCCCTGGTAGAAAATAATTTTGTTGGAAGAAACTCCATCTTGACTGATTGAAATCTCTGGTGTCACCTCAAACAATCAAGTATGAAGTGTTTAAAAGCCAGTTTTACTCAGATGATGGAAATATTAAAAAGAATAAAAAGGAAAGCTTTGCTCTTACTTGGAGGCAATTTGGTTCTTTAGAAGTAGGTGTTTGTTGTAGGCTCTGGGAGACTATTGGGCTATTCATGACATTAGTGGTAGCCCTTTCTAGACAAGGGAAGGCTTACACAGGTAGCTCTTAGAGCTCTGTGAAATGATCCAAATTGGAAAGCGAAGAAATGAAAACGTGTGCTGCTTGAAAGACCGTGTATGCTCATAAAAATGAGCTCTTATGTCTTTCATCCCAAGCCCTGCAGATAAAAAACTGTCTCCACATGATTTGCTAAAGCCCTCTTACCTCACTTCCACAGAACAAGGAATCATGATTGAAAACAGGGCAGGATTTTTGTCAAGTTGCTATGGTGAGAAGATAAAAAAAAAAAAAAAAAAAGTCTAAATGTTCACGAAATTGAAATCTGTCTTTTAGTGGCCCTTTCTTGATAAATAACATGTATGTATTTTTTTTTTTTTTAAAGAAGAGAGCATAAGTGAATTAATATACCTTTACGAGAATATCTCCCCTCCTTCCTGGCTAAGTTTTTACATACTGTGGACAGATTTCTAATGTAAACCTGGTTTTCTTCTGCGACAGTAATAAACAGTAGAAAGAATCTTCTTCATGCGTTATATTATAAAAGTTTATATGAATTTGGCCTCACTCTGCTAAGTATCTTTATTTGTTAGCACAATCGTAATGAAGAGAAATGCTCCCATATGCCAGCAACTATTGTCATCCTAAGTACTCTCTAGTGTTAATTCATTTTTCCTCTAACTGAATTTGAATTCCTTTGACATGAGAAAAACAGACTTTGAATTTTATTTATTTATTGCTCTTTGAGATGCTTATGTGGATGTGGATGCAAGAATATGGAAGGGCTTGCTCACTGATTTTTTTCTCCACAATTCTATGTAGACAGTTGGGAGCTGGGGAGAATTTTCATTATATAATTGCTATTAGGCACAAGTTACAGAATTTTATATGAGGAATAAGACATGTGGTGCATCTGGACTTTTCTCAGGCTAATATTATTAATGAAAAATAGACTTATGGAAATAATAGTCTCCAGTGTTTAACCTGATATGCAGATTGTTAGCCAGCGTAATCCTGGATGCATGTTATTTGAATATTCAAATCAAAACTTCCTTAAGATTGAGCAGGTTTGTGATGAGACCATTTACTTAGTAGATTTAACCAAGATTTTACCAAAAGATAAAACTAACATAGTACATTCAAGTACTCATCCATTCAGTAAGCTCTTATTGATCATGTATATTTCAGGTTTGTTGCAATATTATTTAAATTTTGTTTATGGAGATACTTATTTACTTTTACCTAGAGTGGTTTTGTTTTTGTTTTGCTTTTTTGGATGAGTAACTATTTGAGCTGATAGTTATGGTGCCTGGTTCTAGATCTGTGTTCTGCAGTGAAATTGCAGTGTGATCTATCACCACATATTTAATCCATCTTCATCTCACATGGAAAAGGGACAAAACCCTGCTCTTCCTGGCTGCTGTATCTGGAAATGTGATTAAACTAGATATAGGATAGTTACAGCTTAGAAAGTATCTCACATTTCCCGAAGGAATGATGCTGAGAGGTGACAATTATGATGAGAATCAATATCTTTTTTACATTAGACAACAAATCTGAGTAAGATAACTATTTGGTTTTATGAGAAACAACCTGACTTCTCTGGGCATGCACAAAAAGTTACCTCAAAACAAGGGTTGGGTGGCAGAAGCATAAGGAAACTGAGTTTTGCTAGGGATCAGAAAGTTAAGCATGAGAAGCCCTCTGATTTGAACCTTAAACCTTGCCTCTACCCCTCTCTTTGCCCACAAAACATGGTAGTAGAGCTAAGTGAGCATCCTTCCTCTGTCCTGCTCTCTTCTCTCTAAATCAGAGGAGGCGTATGAACAGAAAAGTGGGGTGCATACATCTGATGGATGTACCTTATTACTGGCCAGGGAAGAAAGAAATGACAACCACCTCTTCCTGCCAGTGACATATTGCAGGGACCTGAAGCAAAGTAATATCACAAGGAAGGGGATGCTCTCTGGTTTGATGAGAGAAAAGTTAGGAAACTGTCCAAAATATGAATTCCTGGAGGAAAAACTATATGAGCATAGAAAGTTAATGATAGTTTTGAAACAATCCTTTAATAGGTATTTGTCTTGCTTATATATTTACAGTGAGATAGTAACGTATGAGCAATGTCCCTTCCTGGCATTGTAAAAATGTTGGTGTTATAATTAATTAAGGTGATATATTGAAACATTGGCAAAGTTTTGTGTTTTCTAATACATACGTGGCACAGTTTCAGCCAGTGTTCTTGTTGTTATTATCTAATCTCATAACATATGCTTTTTAGGACTGTCATCTTTTTAGAATTTATAAAGGAAATAAAAATCAGGCTATTATCTGACTTTTGCTCCTGAGAAACTAATGAGCAAGAGTCATTACTCATAACAGAATAATTGATTGGGTTTCCACTCTGTGCCAGACAGTGAGCTGGGATCTGGACTCACTTAGATAACAGTTCTTTTTTTCATGGCACTCACAGTGTAGGAAGAAACAGGTAAACAAATCATTGCCATATAAGTTGATAAATGCTGTGATAAAGTTATGAACAGATGCCATGAACATAGAGGAGGGGGGATTTAAGTACCTCCAGCAGAAAGCAAGTGTTATCAGAGTAGCTGGTTCATGACTTATAATGAGACTTCACAAAGCTAAAAAGGAAGGGGCAGGAAAACAAAGGTATTAGCATAGGCAAAGATACACAAAGTTGAATGACTGCAGGACCAGTATGAAAAATAGCCTTTCTATGATGCCAAAGAGTTTAAATTTTACCTTGAAGAAAATAGGAAGTTATTCCAGGAGATAGATGCAATCAAAATAATTTGCTCAAATTTTAATAAATATTGATTGTTCATCTACTACATGCCAGGATACCATGTGCTTTTTAAGTGCCATGTAGTTTAAGTGCCAAGTAGTTCATATTATAGTTGAAGCTAAAGGGTTAAATGGATTTGAGGGTTAACGGGGTGAAAATATACAGTAATGGAAAACTAAAGGTAGCTTTAGAAAAAGAAAGTTTATTCTCAGAGAACAAAAAATCAGCAGATCGGCGAACCCAGGGTTGATTTAGGAGCTCACACTGCCATCAAGGACCAAAGATCTTACCACCTTCCATCTTTAACTTATTCCTTTATTGTCAGAAATGGCTCTCAAAGCTGTAGCTGTCATCTCTTTACACAATCGGTCCACATATAACAAGGAACAAAAGAAAGGATGAGTTTTACTCTTTCAATGATCTTTTTATTTGTGAGGGAAATGTTTCTAGGAAGACCCTTAGAAGAGTTTTCTTCTTTCTTATTGGAGAGAACTGACCATACAGACATCAACATTTTTCAAGGGAGTTTGGGAAAGAGAATAATATTCATTTTCTGCCTTTGTTATAGGCAGTGGAATTTTCCAGTGAGGAAAGGGGGATGGAAAATGGCTGTTTAATTAGCCACCAATGGTGTTTGACTCCTCTTAAGTAAAATTAATATTAGAGGGTTGAGAGGAAAAGGAGGCAGCATTAAATGGAGGCAGATGTGGAAATAGGGAGAAAACCAGATAATGGTGGTGGACTTGACAAATAGGAGCTCACTGTTGACTCTTTTATTTCCACATTAAAAAAAAAAAATTATTGGAGTATAGTTGCTTTACAATGTTGTATTAATTTCTACTGTACAGCAAAGTGAATCAGCTATATATATACATATACCCCCTCTTTTATGAATTTCCTTCCCGTTTAGGTCACCACAGATCACTGAGTAGAGTTCCCTGTGCTATACAGTAGGTTCTCATTAGTTATCTATTTTATACATAGTATCAATAGTGTATGTATGTCAATCCCAATCTCCCAATTCATTTCACCCTGTGCTTCCCCCTTGGTATCCATACATTTGTTCTCTACATCTGTGTCTCTATTTCTGCCTTGTAAATAAGATCTTCAGAAATTTCAGTGGAATTTACTGTTAGGAGTCAAATTTCAGTGTGCTAAGAAGTTAATGGGTGGTGAGGAAATAGATGTATAAACTGCTTTCTTAAAGAAGCTTCTAGTAAAGAGGACAGGAGAAAGCAGCACATGATGAAAGGAGGTTAAGGAAAAACTTTTTATTGAGGAGATGGGAGGTAATTAATCATATTTACATACTGTGGATGAGGGGGAAGCACACAGATAAGAGAAGAAATCATACAAGAAGCAAGTGTGATAAATGATAGTTTAGATTCCAGAGTAGATTGGAATGGATGGATCCAGGAGGAAGAATTATTCTTCAGTTCAGGAGAGAAAAGGAAGCTAGAATATGGAGTTAGGGGCAATTAGCTTATCAGTGATCATTAAAATCTAGCTTAAGTCTAGAGCAAAGGTCAACTCATGGGTGAGTTTGGAAACTGAGGGAGCTGAGGAATTGCTGCATGCTGGCCTCTGTTTCTACTGAAAATATGGAGATAATGTCAGATACTGAAACTCTGTATGTGTGTGAGAGGAGCTAGAATAGTTTGAGGTTGTATACATTTGAAATAAAGTAAGAATTTAGAAATAATTTATTAGGAATCAATGGAAGAACTGTTGGAATATGTTCAGTACCAAGTTGTCATTAAAAACGTCCCTTTAAATAATTCAGGCTTGTAGGATTATGGTTTCCTCCACAATTCTCAATAGTCAGTAAATAGAAGTAGATAAAGCTACTACTTTGAATGATCCAGTATTAAACATTATCAGGGAACAGAGGACATGAATATAATAGAGCAATGTAGAATATCACTGAAGAGAGACCAGGAAGTTGAGTGTAAAATGAGAAGAATGAATCTAGGATGCTACTAGACTGGAAAAATAGAAAAGGTCCACACTTTTATACCGTGTCTTTCTTAATTGCAAACACTCTTCCTTTGGTACTTAGAAGCCATATTTATCTGATTGTACACTCGATTACCAGCCATAGCTAATTGGCCTAGGAGTCAACCCTTCATGGTTTTCACTGACCTACCAGTCAACACCAGATTGTTGAGAAGTAAGTTTTTTCTTCCATGAGTTGGAATTCAGAAATAATTATTAAATCTGGGTTAGACTGGCAGTGCAAATATAAGAGCTTTATAGTAGGATTATGCTACTCATGATTGGCAAAGCAGAGAAAGCCAGTGCTGTGTAAGAAAAAAGACATACAGAGAGAACAGAGATGAACACACACACAACAAATGCTGCTTGGAATCCTGATGCCTTTGCAGTTTTGAGTCTAATACATTTTGATGTTTGGCTCTAATCCTAGTATTCATTTGATTCCATGAGATGTGCCTGCATCTTATATTAAATTTTCCTTTTATGCTTCAGCTAGTTCATGCTGGCATTACTTGAATCCCAGCGGGCCTTATGGAGGACTAGATCAAAGGACTGGAGGTCTTTGCTAGTCAAAGGAGAGATTTATTGCTAATGGGTATTCTGGAGAGGTAAAATAATAGGGAAGTTTATGGGAGAGTTGTTATAAGGATGGCATGAAATTAAACGTGTTTCCTCTTTGAGAATTTTATAAGTCAGTTAAGCAGTTGTGGATGATAACAATCCAGTGTAGGGCAGTGGAAGAATGTTGTTGAGAGAAGTGGAGGTCAAGTTATTTAGGTAAAAGAAGACCAATATTTACTAGCTAGGCTGCTGGATGCATAATCTATTTAGATTTTGAAATTAGCTAGGAGTTGTAGCAAAAGAAAGAGTATGGATGAATTGACAAAAACATCACTGAACATGGAAGTGTGATCTAAATGTTGGTAGACAATATAATGAGTTGTGGAAAGGGTGAGATAAGATGGCGTGCACCTAGGAAGATAAACACTTCCTTGGAGAAATGAAAAATCACAATGGTATAGAAAGAGCAATGAAGAAAAAAAAAAGTCCCCCTTGTAGTTTAGCCCTGAGATGCTTGTCCACCAGAGACTAAATAATCTCTGGTGAATAGTCAATCTCCCACTCAAAGTATTTGAACATCATTATTCACCGACGACATCCCAAGGGAGTCTTATGGGGCACCAAAAAAGCAAGAACTCCTCAAAGAGGAGAAATAACCAAAAAAGATAACTATTACTACTAAGATGATGTTTAGCTATAGGGTCATACAGAGAATATATTTATATAGAATTATATATACTTCAGTGAATATATTTATCTGTGTACTTTCTGGAACAAGAGTATTACTGTTGGTTCTCAGAGTATGAACTCCAAGGGAATTCCACCTGGAAACCAAATACCAGGCCTCATTGAGTGAGCACTCACATAGACTACTTTTCCAAGAAGCAGGGAAAAGCATTTAGGGGCCACAAATTCAATGCACCTGTATTTATTCATCCAATTCAAGCAGTTGTCTAGTGGTGATGCCCTGTAGATAAAGTGGTCAAAGAGAACAAGAGGACAAGAGGAAAAGAAGACTGGCTTTTCAAAATAGTGTCTGGGGCTTCAAATTTAGACTTAGATCTTTGAATATTTTCAGAAACTTGCATTCATAACACTTCTGATTTTTTCTGCTTCGTCTGTACTCCTTCAATCTGTATAACCGGCTTTGCTTTAGACAACCTCAGCATCCTGTGCTCTATGCAATTAATACAGTTCATTTAAGGTTTGGGGGTTGTTTTTGTGAATGTATACCTTGCACTACTAATGGAAGTGTAAGATTCTCAAAAGCAGGGGCATTTTACTTTCAAAATCATGTAGTTTCTAAAACAGTATTTGAGCATATAGTAAGTGTGCAGCCAATGGATAATGCCTAAGGGATTGGCTGATGGAATTGCTGAGCGCAAGACGAAGACCTCCAAACAGTATCTAGGAGGAAAGGATAGAAAAAAGGTTGTTGTTGCAAAACTTTGTTTCTATATCAGTTCTACTTCCCTGTGGGTTCATGAGTACATTCTCTGAGACGTGAAGGATTTTAACCAAATCTGATGTTGCTAACACATCCTTGTTCTGGTAACCAAGAGATAAGTAGCACACATGCAGGTTGCAGTAAGTACATTTTGGGGAGGGGAGGACAGATGGCATTTCTTTGCCAGCCTTGTCTCAAGTAAATATAGCATGATCCTAGAGAGACTCTTGTACCCTGTGACTTACATTTATTGTGCTAATTGTTTAGAAACCATCACATCAAAATGAGCCCCAATAAGACATAGGAAGAGCTGTTTTAATCATAAATCTGTAACATTGTAGGCAGTGTTAATAACAGATAATATTTATAAATTACATTTAGTTTTATGACATCCTTATATTCTGTGAAATATCATTATTAATACCTTTATTTTAAGGACAAAGAAAGGGAAATTGCATACATTATTTGACTTTCCCAAGCTCACACAACTAGTAAATGGTAAAGACAGAAGTCTGCTTTAGATCTCCTGATTTCAAAGGTGGATTATTTTGTTGCTCTGCCCTGTTGGAGAAAATTCTACATTCTTCTCCAAAAAGTTTACTAAGTTCATAGTCAGTAGCAGTAGTGTAACAATAGTAGTGGTAGCAGTAGCAGCAGCAGCAATGGCAATAGTAGTAGCTATTTATTAAATGCTTGCTGTGTGCCAAGAACTGCTCTAAAGGCTTGACATCCACTAGCAGAGTAGGAATATGATGGGAAAGGAGGCAGTCACATTCCAAGATCATTGCTTAGTTTAGCTGTGAACTTTATCTAAAACACATCTTTTACCTTTCAAAAGTACATTAACATTAGGACATGCAGTCACATATGTAATTTCCAGGTATCACTGTCTTCTAGCTGCTTAAACATCTTCCACTCTTTTATTTATGTGTAAAAAAAAAGCAGCAGCATGTTTTTGTTCCATATATATGCCTGTTTGGAAGCAAATTGCCAGGGTCTGTTCTTAATAGTCAAGGACACAGATTTCATTCTTGTGCCCATTATGTATCAACAGCTTGAGTCAGATTATAATCAGAATTATGCCTCTTGGCTGCCTTACATTTCCTAAGCTGCCGTGTTAATGTTCCTCTGCTTCAGACTGCTACATGCCTATGACTGTCCAATGGTAACTGATTCCTACTGAGCCTGTGCATCTCTAAAGAATTATCAATGGTGTTAGCTGCGGAGTTAACTGAATGCTATTTTGGGCTGCACCAAAAGCCACGAGAAGATAATAGAGCATTGTAAAGTGTGAAAAATAGGAAAACTCAAAATTACATAAAGAGTTACACATATTTACAGAAATAGATTTCCTTCTGCTTTGCACCTTGAAATTACTTAAAGACCAACATATGCCAAATAAAACCACCTTTTCCCAGTTTCCTTACAATCTCATGTAATCCTATTTTATGTACAAAATGTGTCTCCAAGGAGCCTACTTATCCCTGTATACAAAGGCAGCTAAGGTGGGGAAAGATGGTGGGGTGTCTGGAAATGTTAGAGGTGGGCTGTGGAATTGAAGGAGAAAATTAACTCACCTGAAAGGCTTGAATAACTCTGATTGAAAAGCAATCAAGAAAAGTTGAAGTCACTGTGGCATGCACAGTAAATGCTAAGGGGCCACATCTTCCCCCATTTTATATTATGATATGGGAGTAATATGCTACTTTATCTATTGCCTTATGTTCATTAAAATTTGTCAGTTTCCTGAATCTCAAGAGAAATATTTGAAACAATGATTTTTATGTTTAAAGATGAATAATATTTGATTTACACTCATTCTGGAATGATGTAGAGGTATGCATCAGTAAACAGTAGTGACATGGGAAATACCTTGTATAGTAATTTAAAATTTCATTTCAATTTAACATAATATTTAAAGTACAGATCTGACAGCAGTTTGAACTTATTTCTATATGAATATCCTGTGATTATAATTAGTAATTAATTTTTCATAATACTATTCATATGTACTGTTCCACTATCTAATCTTGTATAGTTTCTTGCCTATTCTCACTATCCATAATACATGGAAGCTTCACAAACCTGTATTTCCGTGTTCCTTGATTTGATAATTTCTAGAAAAATGTTTAATGGAGGAAAATGTATTTGGTATAAACATTAAGAAGGGCATGTGTTCACTGAGGGTAACTAAAAAAAAAAACCAAAACACCGAAACAAAACAAAACCCAAAAAACTAAAGAAAGGGGCCCTGAACACAAGCTTGAGTAGATATGGATCCCAAAATTAATTCTAAAAGAGGAAGAATGTCTACACTTATCTCACCTTAGATGTCAAAATGTATATATATTTCATATATTCTTCTCTTCATAACAGGAATAATAGCATACTATGTACCATACCAAAGCTTATCAAGCAGTTTTCCACATGGTCTGCGTTAGTAGACACTTAGTGACAAAGACCAACTAGCTGGTAGAAGCATTCCTTTTAGATTTGATCATTCCAAACCTTATCATAAGAAGAAAAGGAGGGCTTCCCTGGTGGCGCAGTGGTTGAGAGTCTGCCTGCTGATGCAGGGTACACAGGTTCGTGCCCCGGTCCAGGAAGATCCCACATGCCGCGGAGAGGCTGGGCCCGTGAGCCATGGCCGCTGAGCCTGTGCGTCTGGAGCCTGTGCTTCGCAATGGGAGAGGCCACAACAGTGAGAGGCCCGCATAACACACACACACACACACACACACACAAAAAAAAAAGAATAAAAGGAAAATGTTGCCCATGGTGTCAAACATATACTTTCTCCAAAATAATCAATGTTATTATTGATTTTAAGGAATTGATTATACCTAATTATCATTCTACACCTTAATTTGTTTTAGACTTGTGGTGATCTATCTTTCAGTATTGTTTTTGTAAAGTATTCAGTAGACACAGGAAACATACAACTCATGGCAGCATCAGTCCTGTTAGAACTTCTGTGTACTTTCATACAGTCTTTTTCCTTTTTCTATATTTGTACAGTTGTGATTACAGTGCTTATATAATATTTTATCTGGTTATTTTAACTTTATATTATGATGTTTTCCATAATAATAAGATATTTTTCATAATTGCAAGGCCTGCATAAATTCTATCTAATAAATGTACAACAATTTACATAACCACTTCCATATGTAATGATGAAGATCTTTATATAAAAACAAATTCACTGTTTTGTATTATTTTCTCAGGCTAGATTCTCAGCAATAGATCATTGAATTAGATGAACTGAACGTGTTTTGACTTGTGGTTTATAATTCTCAACACTTTTCTATGATACAGTTCCTCAAGCAAAGTAGCAGTGGACACGTTTTCTATATTTTCACTAGCTTTACGTATTAACATTTTAAGTCAACATTTCTTTCACAGATAAACATGATATATATGATTATTTCGATTTATAATTTCTTTTATTCCTATGAGTGGACATTTCCCATATGTTAATTTACTAGTTATGTTTTCCTATCTGTGAATTGTCTCTTCTCCTATTTCATCCATACATGGATTGGAGTATAGTGCTGTGGAAATAACACAGGCTTAGAAAGTTTGAATTTTATACTCCATTGCCTATGTGACCTCTAACAAATAACTTAGCTTCTTTGATTCTCTCTTTCTTATCTGCAGGATGAAAATAATATCCACTTTAAAAGGATGTATTGAAAGTTAAGCACGTAATATACGCAGCAAAGCAGCTAGCAGATACTCAGTAAGTGTTGACTCCTTTTCTCTGTTAAAATTACTCCTGGACTTTACTTTCATGACTACTAAAGGAACTACAATAATAATCAACAGATGACTTAATCGTGTCTGCTAAGCAATTCGTGATTGATTTTTATGCTTATTTACCTGTGTTAAAAGATTTCTGGGGCTTCCCTGGTGGCGCAGTGTTTGAGAGTCCGCCTGCCGATGCAGGGGACATGGGTTCGTGCCCCGGTCCGGGAAGATCCCACATGCCGCGGAGCGGCTGGGCCCATGAGCCATGGCCGCTGAGCCTGCGCGTCCGGAGCCTGTGCTCCACAGCGGGAGAGGCCACAGCAGTGAGAGTTCCGCGTGCAGCAAAAAGAAAAAAAAAAATTCTTTTTGGTCCTTTAGCATATTCAAAGTGTTAAAATATTAAACATTTAGCCTTAGGGAAAAGAGTAAATAAACATATTTAATTACTTTTCTAGGATTAGCTAGCATCATTTTAATGTGTTAGTAGGGCCTAATGAAGATAGTAGCAAATAGCTAAATTTACAAGGCATACAATGAAAGAGATCTATTAAGCAAGACACAATTTACTAATTTGCCAATCACTGATGGGCACCAGTGGGTTGATGGATTTTTAAGTATTAATACACACCAAGACCATGAAGGATGATATCTTGTGAAAAATTCAGGCACCAGTTTCATGGAATTTACAAACTGGCTCCTTGCAGCCAGCTAGTTAACTGTAGTCAAACTGAAGCTTAGAAATACTCAGGGTTAAAATGACAGGCATTAATTAATTTTCCAATTAGTTAAGGATTGATTCAGGATGTCATTCTTAATCTGTTCTGCCATTTAAAGAGCCAATCATTTATGTTGACAGAAGTTGCTTTGTGTTTAACATTTCCATTAGCTATGCAGTGTCACGCTATAACTGTCAATCATCGTAGTTTTGACCCAGCCTGTCCTAAGTGAAGCAGTGAATTGTTGGTCAGCCTTCATGCATGTGTCATTCTTTTGAAAGGTAGAGAGTTTATATTAACGGCAACTTTGATCAAGCTCTAATTACCAAGAAAATTTTAAAGAAATACAGTTTTTAGACGTTCATGGAGTACTGTGGGACAGAATGCTTATTAAGATGAAGGACACCCAGATTCTAGTGTGTGATTTTCAGAAGAGAACATCAAATCTCAACTTTCCTGCACATATTTTTTATCATCAAAAATAGGATATTAATATATTTTCTACTTTGATAGATTATTTATTTCAAAGTGTATGACGTGTAATAAGTCTGCTCTTAGATTAGTATCTGGCACATACTAGGTCTTTAATAGAAGTTCTGAATGAGTGATTGATTCCTGAATTATTTCTTTAAACTTAGTTTCCTTTAGAAAGGAACTAACGTAAAATGTGTAAAATGTATGATTCTTTCTCATTGGTTATGTAGACCTGTGTCATGAAGTACCAAACTATCAAATTTTCTGTTTAAATTAAAGGCTGAGGTTTGAATATATCTTTTATTTTCAGTTATGAACAGTCTGTTACCCAAATACTGTACAAATACACTTCAAGTGTTAGATTGCTTTATAAAACATTCTTTCAATTTTGTGGGTGAGGGGAGGGGATGAACAATGTTAATTCTGACTGTATTTTGCAAAAAATATTAATGAAATTTCAGAATAATGTGGCCATAGCTCTCAAAATAATTGCAAATATTAAATCCATTTTCTTGGGCCAGTGGAAGTGTTGCAGCACTAGTAAATTAATTTTGAAACAGTATCAGTATAAAAGCCTTGTGTCAGATATTTAACTATCTAAATATGAGTGTTAACTCTTCTAGATAACGTGTTGTGATGAGGACAGGGTACTATGTAGAACTCCCTCACTCTTCTCCCCCCCCCCCACCCAGAGAAGTAGTGTCTTACAGAGGCTAAAAGCCCAGACTATGGAGCCAAATTTATCTAAGTTAAAAATCCCAGATCTGCTACTTAGTTCCTGTGGCATTTTGTTAAGTCACTTAAATTCCTTGTGTCTTAGTTTCCTCATTCATAAAATGGAAATAATAGAAGTCATATCTCCTAGATTCTGTGAGCACCAGTGATTCATTATGAGCATTATAAGCCTTTCCATAGAGGAGTTGAAGAACCTTACTTGAATGCTGAAGTAGACATTTGCAATGTCTGCCTGACTCACAAATACTCATCTTCCTGCTGTACTTTTCTGGACAATAATTTGTGTAAGGTGACCCACAACCTTCTGGCCTCCATGTATATGCCCAATGGAGGTGGGCATTTTACCCAAGCCGATCCAATTGGAGTCACTTTCTTAAAAATGTAGGAATTGGTAGACAGTGAAAGTGATTAAATGAGTGTGGAGAGGGAGGAGAGAGAGAGAGAGAACTAGAGAGAGAGAGAGAGAGAGAGAGAGAGAGAGAGAGAGAGAGAACACTATAAACTCATACGTTTTTCATTGGATAAGACCTGTAGCATGCAAGTTTTATATCTATCAGGTAGGCATATTCTAGCTTCCACATGTAGGCAAAAATGAAGCAAAATCATAGAGAACGGCAGGAATAAGACAAAAAGGAGCTTGACAAATTTAAATCTCTGGTTCCACACATACCTGAGATTTTTATCTCACATTTTCCTTTTCTATTGATGACAACAAGATTTGGTTTCTGTTAAGGAAAAACCAAAATTCTAACATAAACACAATTACATGAGGAAAAGTAAATAAAAATCAGGGAAATACTACCTAAAATGACAGATCAAAGCCAGGTTGAAAGTGAGCATATTGTTTCGATGTAATCATTAAATTTGAGCCACAATTCTAAACTTCCTGGTGACCAAAGGAAAAAAAGGAAATCTAGTCAAATACATTGTTTATATTATACATAAGAAACAAAATGCAAACTACCTTATCAGGTAAGTAACTTTTTTGATTTATAAGAAGTTTTCTGTTTCATGTAGGTAATAACTGAAATGATGTATTGAAGTGTCTTTGGTAAATCTTTAAAATAAATGAAATGCTATGCTTTTTAAAAGTGCTTCAGCCCTTCACTATAATTTGAGGATATAACAAAGTAAGTTAACTGAATGAAAGAATTTGAGGTTAATACAATTCAGCACATATTAGCAGCTTGGCTAAAGAATAAAGTCTAGGATAAACAGAGCAGTAAATGTCCTGCATATATAATAAAATATCTCCCACCAATACAAATTCTCTCAGACTGGTATTCTGATAAAAGTGAAACATGAGACAATTTAATATTGTTTGATGTAGTATGTCTGAAATGCAGGTTATTTTGCATGGGAATATTGTACATCATATTGGTAACTATTGATAATTAGTGAGCCTAGCCAAGATTTTTGGCATGAAAATAAACAAAAGTTCAAGGAAGGATGAGATTTCTTTATGTAATTTTCACACAAATATCAACATTATCCATATAAGTGCCTAAGTCATAAAACGGAGCATTGTATTTTATTCTTTTTGGAAAGTTTTATTAATGTATAATTTACCTACGTAAAACTGACTCATGGTAAAAATATAGTTCACTATTGTACGTGGTTCCCACTCCTGTACTTAGGTTTTGGCCATCATCATTTCTTATCTCCATCTGTGAGTGGTCTTTCAGTTGACTTTCCTATCTGCAGTTTTGTTTTTCCCAGTCTTAACTTCCATACTGCAAATATATCAGAATCATCTTTGTAAAAACAAGTCTTATTATTCTAGTTATCCATTGCTACATTACAAACCACCTCAAAGTTCAAGGGCTTAAAATTCATAATTTACTTAGCTCATGAATCTGCAGTTTGGTTAGGGTCTTCACACAAATATCAGTGGGACACACAATTAAAGGCTGGAGAATAACTTCCAAGACAGCTTATTCACATGGCTGGCAATTTGGTTATAGTTGGAAGCTCAGCTGAGGGTCAAGGGCTTGAATTCCTTTCCACATGGGCCTTTCTGGGCTGCTTGGAGTTTCTTCTAGATGGTGGCTGCTTTCAAAGAACTTCGCTCCCCAGAGATAAGAATTAGACATTGCCTGGAAAGGCAAATTCCTAAAAACTGGCACAGCTAGTTTTTACACTTCTGCTGTATTCTAGTGCTCAAGCAGTCATAGAGCCTTGACTCAGTTGGATTAGTGCCAAAGAATATGGGGCCATATTTTAAAACTATCGCAAGCAACATATCACTTCCCTGCTTAAAATTCAGCAGTGTCCCTATATTATTTTATTCAAGTATTTTGACCAGACAAGCACATTTCTTCATGACCTTTATACAGTTTACCTCTGCAGCCTCATTTCTTTCTACTTCCATATTTGGCACTCATGTTCTTTTTTTCATTCTTATCTATGCTTGGTGCCTGGTTTAGTACATTTTTAAAAATAAATTAATTTATTTTATTTTTGGCTGCCTTGGGTCTTTGTTGATATGCACGGTCTTTTCACTAGTTGCAGCGAGCGGGGGCTACTCTTCATTGTGGTGCACAGGCTTCTCATTGGGTGGCTTCTCATTGCAGAGCACAGGCTCTAGGCACGTGGGCTTCAGTAGTTGTGGCACGTGGTCTCAGGAGTTGTGGCTCGCGGGTTCTAGAGCACAGGCTCAGTAGTTTTAGCGCACGGGCTTAGTTGCTCTGTGGCATGTGGGATCTTCCCCGACCAGAGCTCGAACCAACGTCCCCTGCATTGGCAGGCAGATTTTTAACCACTGTGCCACCAGGGAAGCCCCGACTTAGTACATTTGTCATCCCTTTACATTCAGCTGTCACATTCATTGCCTCTTGAACTCATACTCACTCTTCAGAGCTCAGCTCAGATGTCTGTTTTTCTGGAAACATTTTCACAACCTCTGCCTCTGCTCTTCCCCCCCCACCCCTATGAAGCCTGAAGCAGATACCTCTCCATGCATCCTTGTGCATATAAATCAATGATATCTTTTATCATATTTTACTTCTTCACTTACTTATTTGACCTTATTACTAGACTGTGTGCTTCATAAAGACAGGTACGGTGTCTTATTTGTCATTGTATTCTCAAGGTTTACTGAATGAATAAATGGAAAAATGACCAAATGTTTGCACCCTGAGTGCAGAAATTATTGATTTACACATTTATAAGACTGTTTGTTACATTTTTTATTAGGCATGCAGTTCTGGAGCCCTTCCATAGTTGAATAAATTATTCAAGACTAATTTTCAAATAAAAATTTATTTAAACTTGGGTTTATGTAGCACATAAATATACAACTATGACAGCAAGTTTACTTAAATACGTTTTAAATGTTCTCATTATTATCTCTAATATTTTATAAAGTGCCTTCCCCTAAGTGAGCAGCAGGGTAGTTTTTCACCTTATGTTTTATCACATTTAACATCTAATGCAATGTTATTTATTGTGGGATAGCTTTTTTACACTAGCACTAGCATTAGCAAGAGCAGTTCATAAAGGCTTGAATGATGTCATTATAGGATGTAGAAAGATTTTCAACTATCATATACATGACTGTTAAAAAAAAGCATAAAATGCACTAAAATCACTTGTACAAGTTCCAATATATATACAATTGATCCTCGTTATTCGCAGATTCTATGTTAAGAATTCCCCTGCTGTTTATAACCCTAAAACCAATACTTGTAAGGGTAGGGCTTTCCCGGATCCTTTGTAGACATTTGCACATACAAAGTGGTAAAACGAAATTCCAGTCTCCTGATGGCACATATTCCAGGTGAAGTCACACAAGGCAATGCTCTGCCTTCTGGTTTCGGCTCTCATACTGAAAACAGCTGTCCTTTTGGGGTCTATTTAATGCCACATTTTTTACCTGTTATGCTTTTGTTGGTGATTTTGCTGTTTCAAATAGAGCCTGAGCATAGTGTTGAAGTGTATTTAGTGTTCCTTAGCATAGGAAGTCTGTGATGTGACCTGCGGAGAAAATCCTTAAATAAGTTTTGTTCAGGTATAAGTTAAAGTGTTGTTGGTCATCAGTTCAAAGTTAATGAATCAACAATATATATCAAATAAAGTGTCATTACACAGAAATACTCATAAAACAAGGTTTCGTATTGCTTGGTTGATGAAATATTGTGACCAGCAGCTCACAGGAACCTAACCCTGTTATTTCCTCTGTGGCTAATGATTCTAATATTTGTTAATTCAGTGTTTGTGGTGACATTATTGAATATTACTACAACAAATAATAGTAATCCACTGTTTAACCCTAATGTGGTTCCCGGGATACTGATAAAGGATGAGATTATTTCTGCTTAATCTATAAAATGCTTTGCCAAATTGCTATAGTTAAAACATGGCTTACCTATCACTTGACCTACCAGTTTTAAAATTAATACTTGAAGATAATTATCTGTCCGGTCACAATGCTTCACATTTTGTACACAAAGCAAGACATTATTAACATTACATATAAAGTTTCAAGAGCACCACATGATTAAAAATATAGAAAATACAATTAACAAATTTTTTAAAGTTCAGACGTTTTTATTAATTCAAACTATTTGTTGTAGTTCAAAAAAACTATGATTTTTGCAATAAGAGCTACTTGAAGAAGGCTTTCTATATTCTTTGATGTAAGCAGACATTTGCTAAACGGAGTTGAAAGTTGGTGTGAATTTTAAAATTTTAAGTGCAGCTTATTTCTTAAAGTAGAATAGTATCTGCAATAATACAAATTGAAGATTGAATCTGATAAAGTATAATATTAAATCTGATTTGTTATGAGTAAAAATGCTGGTACATTACATTTTTGGGTGTACTATGCTACTAAAATGCTTTAAGGGTAATTTGAGGATGCAGATGGAATTATACGACCTTTAATTAACCAGAAATAAGTTACGTATGGGTGTGCTTAACTGACATATGCCCTACCGACTGTATGTCACAAAAATAGAGATATACAGAAATGTTATAATCACTAGATATTGATTCTTGTAAATCATGATAAAATTTCATATTGGAATTTCCCTCAATACCTTTGGGCATGCATTGCTCTCTATATAAGAGAAACAATTAGTATACCTCTACTCTGAGACTTAGGCTGGAAATGGTAATGTATGGTGGGAATTGAAATGTACTTCCACTGCACTGCTGCAAAACGTTACCTTTCTTTCCCTTTCATAATAATGTTGCAGTGAATTCAGTGTATCAAAACAAATACTTGATGTTTCATTGGAATTTTCTAATATCTCTTGGAGATATATTCTAGGTAGACATGATTACATACAGCAAGGCAAGACTCATTAAGTTTGGAGTAGGAAAACTTTGAAAAATAAATTCAGGAGCTCTAAATATAAAAATGTAACAACTGAAATTATTAGGAATATTTTACTTGGAACTCTTTCAAAGTCTTTAAAAAAGACTAATCTTGAAGAACTCTGATAACTATTTTTACAATCAATTAAATGGGAGAAAGCTTTCAAAATTTATGGAAAATTGTTTCCTAATATGGCATTCGGTCTAGTCTTATAAGTTCTAGTTTATCCTGAGATGTCTCTGTAGGTTGTGTCACTCAAGTAACTTTTACAGTAAACCACAGTGAATATACCCCAATACTTAATCTCTGTTAAGCCATAAAATACACTCCATAGGAATTACATTAAAGCTGTCTTCTGGCATACTTAAATGTACTATTAAGCAGAAACATAGAAATTTACCCAGGCCTGATTCCCCCCTCATATATTAAAGTAATGAAAAGATTCCCTGACTTGTGGGAACAGGGCTAACTTCTCTTCAGTGTATGGTGGGGTGGGAGAGTGGGGAAACAACAAAATAATAGAACATACTAAATAATTTTTCTGGTCAATGTAGTAAAATTTTATTTCAATAAACTAAGTACATTAATTTGAAAAACATGTTATTGGTATCAGGAAAAGCCAGACAAAATCTGTGGTTTCTAAACATTGAAACTAAGGCAAAAAGTTGTGCCCCTTTGTCACTCTCCATTCCCTCAAGACTGCAAACAAAAGTCATAAATCTATATTTTTTCCAAATAAAAGAAAGTATCTACTAACCAGCTAAGCACAATGGGCATAATAAATCGTAGAATTAGTCTGGCTTTCATCTGATAAAATACTTCAGAAAGGCCAGTGATGGTTTTAATGAGTGGCCTTGAGCAATTTCATTTAACATATTTCAGCCTCCATTTTACTCTTTTCTAATCTAAAAGACCAAGATGCATCTACTTCCCAGCAGTGTTGAGGCTTAATTTCATTTGATTCAAAAAACATCCGGACTTTTTCCATGATCATCTGTGTTTAGTTTCAGAAAGTTCTGAACTGTCAAAATTAGTCATACAGAAGTGATGTCACAGAGTATCTCCTTTACTGAAAGCTCTGATTCCTATATTTTAATTGAAACTTCATGGTGTGATAGGTCCTCTAAATATTTTTAGTAATATATATATATGCCACATATCTCTTTTGATATAGGCTGCCTTAGGATACTCTTCAGGACTAGTGTGGTTTTCTTCACCTGCTTGAATTGCAATTCAACCCACAATGAGGAAAACATCAATGATTCAATTCCCTTTTGTCAAAGCCCTTGAGCATTACCTGTGAACAACAAATTCTCAAATATGCTTGACCACATGTAAGAGAATATGTAATATGCTGTGTCATTTCTGAACATAGTTTTCATTCAATTTCATTATAGTAACTAAGCATGACATGTATAATCAATATCATAAGACAACAGGGTGAAAAAAGCAACGTGGTACAGACATTATAATTACAGAAAACTGTTAGACTGAGAAAAATATGCATACTCTTTTTAATCAGCAATGATCTATGCAAACAGCAATGGATTACATATTAAGTTATACTTCACTGAAGCTAAAAATATACTTTTGACTACAGCACAAGTAGATTATAAATCCATTTCTCCTAAATTGCTTTATGTTATGGAGCATGTTTGTGCCCCCACCCCCCAATTCATATGTTGAAGCCCTAAAACTCAATGTAATGGTACTTGGAGACAGGACCTTTGAGAGATAATTAGGATTAGATGAGGTCGTAAGCATGGAGCATTCGTGATGAGTTTAGAGGTCATATGAGCACACAGTGAGATGATAGCTATCTATAAGCCAAGAGGAGACCTCAGAATGAAACCTACCTTAGCAGCACCTTCCAGTGGACTGTAAAATAACAGAATTAAAGTAACTCTAGTTCTTCATTTTCCTCTTCACAATCACTGTGCTATCATTGTTTATTTAAGACTAGTGTGTAAATATAGGAATAGGTAGCATCACAAGGGTTGGAGGCACAACCTACACCTGAATTGAACTCAAAGATTTGAAATCATTGGGTAGTGAGTTTCTAAATATTATAAATGCTCGTAACGGAGTCCAAGTGTGTTGGAGGCTGGATATATAACTGGGAATTTGCAAAATGTTCCTAAAGAACAAATGATTTTTAAATCCTTAATTTGACATGTATATTATTAAATCTCAGTGGTAATCACAGCAATAGCATTTTATAAGACATTTAGAATTGACGGTGCAGTGGTAAGAAAAAAAGATAAATTTTAGTAGGTTTTAATATTGTTTTAAAATTTTCTACATGCAGTACACCCCTTTTATGCTTACATTTGGTTGCTTACATTTGGTTCTCAAGTTTTAAAAATTATAATTAGATAATATAAATAAGTATATAGTACAGTACCAGATGCCTGTAATAAATGTCATCTGTCACTATTATACTATTATTATTAAAATATTACTATTTACAAGAACATTCTTGTCCAAAAAATTTTCTGCATCTGTAATTTTTCTTTTTGATAAATTTATAAAATCAGAATTTTGATACATGAAAGGTAGCAATGCTCCCAGAAGAAAGTATATGCTCAAGAATAGTGAAAATTATCATTGAAGAATGTTTGCTATTGCAAGTTAAAACTGGCATTTCATTTGATATACTTTGTTTTTTCTTTTTGCTCACTGGTGGGATTTTAAAATATTTATTGACCTGTCATATTACTTATTTTGAAATTTTATTTTTAACATCTTTTGGCAACTTTTCTATTTGGATACTATATTTTATATAGCAATTAGTCTATAGTGATCTTTATTAGGAATAGTAACAACTTGCTTGTCTTTTGGGCCAGTTATGGAATTTTTAAAGAAGATTTTGCTCTTTGAGTCTGAACAGAAGTGGTTAAAATGTGGTTCACTTACAATCTATGGTAAAAAATATATTTGTAATAATTGTACATATGTAGGAGACTTGCTTAGAAAATGACTCCAGATAACAATTCTGTTAGCTAAAATTTGTCCCCAAAGAGTTACTGTAATAGCATTTATCACAGTAGTATTATAATAAAATGAAGATGAAAGTTTCATAGGTGATGGTAAAGACTTTAGTTTTGTATTGGATAAGATGAATGGACGCAAAGAAGGACCTTGATCTGGTTGACATCTAACAGATTAGCTCTAAGATTATAATAGTTAAGTGAGTGGAAACAGTTCTATAACAAGTCAGATAGAGAATAGGCCCATAAATGCTTCTGACATCTGGGCATGTCTTACTTTGTGCATTCAGTTGTAGTTACTTATTTTTATGTCTGTCTCTTCCTTTTCTGTAAGTTACTACTATCTGTTATACATTCCTGATTTGGAATTTCCCCAAGACCTATCATACAGTAATTGATCAATAATGTTGAAAAATGGAATAAATAATCTAATTCCAGGTCCACTGCTCTTCAAGATGAACCTTGTTGTTTTCTATGATTACAAGAGTATTGGATGTCCTTTTGTTGATGACCTAGGTTCAAAGGTGCTGGGAGCAGCAAAGATAAGTCACAGCAACATCAGTTTGGCCATGGATGCTGCCTAATGGTGTGTTAAAACTCTGCAATGAAGAGTAACTTGCCGACATGATGCCTCCTGAAGGGACACACAAATGCTTACTCCTCCGTTTTTTAAAATTGGTCAGTTGCATCCTATAAAATTTGGCATGAGAAATACTCTGCCCTTTTAGGTTGCTCTGGACATAAAAATCCCTAACCAAGCAAGATTCAGATTGCTCATGTGTGATTGACTGCATCTCTTCCCTTTAGGGGAATGACGTACTTTCCTTTTTGAAGTCATGTTTAATGTTCTGTTTGGTAAACATGTACTAAGGTGATCCTTTGGTCAACTAGACTGATGAGATTACTGCTTTGCATATAGGAAAGTGAACAGCTGGATAATCTAAGACACAGGGAATATGAAGAGGGAAGAAATGAGTAGTCTGCTGACGCATGAGATCTAAAAGAGGTATCTTATTTGGAAAAATGAAAATAACCAGGGACCAATGTTAAAAATAAGCAAATGAATAAAGCCAGCCAGCCTGGAGACAGAGGAAATCCTCAGATTTTAGGAAGTCCTTCTGCTCTAAGTGGTTAAGCTGCTGTGAAACTCAGTATAAATATATTATAATGACTGTGATTTATATATATTCATGCAACAAATACTGAGTCTACAGTGTCAAAGCATCCTATAGAATATAAAATGGACTCCTAATGAAAACAGATATGCTTTTCTAACATCAGGTTTTAAGACAAATCTAATATGTAAGGAAAATAAAAGGAACCATTTATTGATTGATTAGCGTATGGAACATTAAGGGTATATTACTATTTTAAAGATAAAAACAGAGGCTTAGACAAACCTGTTATGTCGTAAAGCTGCTAGGAAGTAGAAGGTGAAAGTTTAACCCAGATATGAATTTTTAGCAAATGGTCTTAACTGTTTTTCATTATCCTGTGTCTTCTTGTACCAGGATTTAAACATAGTCCTCACCTCTGTCTCATGATAGAAAACCTGAGATAATTAACTGAAATATAAGAAAATATACAAATTTACTATAACATAAGGAAGACTATAGTCAATTCAACCATAAGAAAAGTTAGAAGGAGAGAAGGTTCCCTTTGGCTATGGCTTCATTACCAACATGATATTTGAACAACCTTGGAAGATGGGTATAATTGCAGTAAGTAAAGATGGGGAGAAAGGCATTTAGAAGAATAAACAGTAAAAGCAGAGATCCAAAATATGGGGCTTACCAGTGAATATCAGCTAGTCCAGTTGTACTAGAAAAATGAGGTGTAAAGAGAGAAGCAGTAAGAGGTAACATTAGACAGTAGGATGTTGATAGAGTATGCAGAACTTTGAATTCCTGGGGAGAAGGGCAAAAAATTATTCTGTGGGTATTTGAAGATTTCTAACAATTGCAACATCATGATCAGAAAACTTTTTAAAGGAAGATTAATTAGACAATAAAATTCAATATAGATGAGAATTGGGAGATGCCAGAGGCAAAGTTACCAAATAGACATCCTTACAAGGACATTAGTTTGAAATACTTAACAGTAATATTAAAAGCCTTATGGGAAAGAGAAAGTAATTAGAATTCAGAGCCTGCTATGGACCAGCACTCTCCTGGGTATTCTGGATGATTAAATACATTATATAATTTACTTGTCATTATCCCTATATTATGGTAGTGCTCTTAGAAATGGAGACAAATATATGAGAGGAACACTGCATAGAGAGAATGAACACAATTGACTGTGATAGGTTATGGAAACTTTCCAAAGATAATTCTGAAGCTTCAAGTTCAAAGTTCTAAATGGGGCTAGTCAAGGTGGTTTCAGTTGCAGATGATGAAACTATTCTTAGAAATCTTGAGTATGGGAGGTCAGCTTCTTTCTCTTAAGCACAGTGGCTGATTGTGATATGTGTCTAGTCAGAGAGATTGGGTCAGGAAGGACATTCAACCAGTGGTAAAATAATAGTGATGAAAATAATAGCACAGGTGCTGTACTAAATGCTTTATCTTGTATATTTCCCACTACAATCCTATGAAACATATAATATTATTTTTAAAATTTTCACAGTTATTTGTCAATTTAGAGAACAGAAACTAGTTAGGTATTTTAGCAGGAAGGGATTCAATAGACTATATACTTTAAAAACTTTGATAGGATGAGAGTAAAGTCTAGCGAAGACCACTACTGGATATGAGGAAATTAGAAATTGTTAAAATGACATAACAATGCTGGTGATCTCTATTGCCTGCAATACAAAAGCAGGTGATTTTTCAGGACCTCTCCTGAAGCTACTAGAATCTTCTTAGATACCTTCTGCCCTTGCATACACCTGTTACCATTAGAACAGAATAATGGTTTCTCCTTCACTTGTATCTTCCAGTTCTTGTACAAGTTTTGTGTCATTGATTGGAATGTGAACCTGACCTCTCATAGCAAGTGGATCTGGGAAATGCATTTTCTAGGCTTCCAGTCTTTGAGGAAAGAATTTAGACCTGTGTTGCTCCTACATAACATGACACAGACTTTTCTATTTTCTTGTAATGCTTTAAAAATAATATGTATTTCAAAATATAAAATAGAATTTTGCTTAGCTAGAAAAAACTTTTTATCCTGAGTGTCCTACTTGTTTTAGTGCTCAAATTACTAAGGATGCTGTTAAGCAAATATCATTTTTGCTGTATCTTGCCTTTTCTTGCTTAGACAAAATCTTTGTTTTTTTTCCCTCTTATGTTTTCACAGTATTATTCTATCACTGATAAAATTCCATTGACATGTTTTATATTTGAGAAACTTTAAAGTAGTGTTCACTGTACATCTTTACTGTAAAACATGCTAATAAATGCATTCTGATTTTTTTTTTTCTCCTAACAGGTTCTGACTAGTTTTAAATGAGAAATCATTGAAAATGAAAGTAGGAAATCAAAGGTGGAAAATCTGAATATTTTCTTTCTAAAAGTTATGTAGTGCTGGCAGGAACAAATGCGGGGATTACAATTTTGATTTAAAGCAGTTATATATGTGTGTGTGTGTGAGAGAGATATATACACATATATGTATCACATATATCACATAATATGTGTATGTGTGCTATATAGAGAGCAACAATTATATATGTATATACATAAAACATACATATGTGTATGGCATATATATGTTTAATAGCCATACACACACACACACACACACACACACATTTCATCCATCATATTTTTACTAACCCATGCTCTAAATTTAAGGATTTAGATGCAGTTAACTCCAAGCTCCTTTTTTTTCAATTTCAAAATGCTAAAATATATTACTTTAAAAAATCAATTCTAGGTAGTGATAATTTCCAATACACATGTATTTTGACTGTCTTGGAAGAAATGCATATATATTCTAAGTAGCCTTTCAATAACTACTATAATTATTACCAGGGCTGATATTTAGCTGGTACACATTGGCACAGTTATAGTATTTAAATAATTCCATACTGGTTGCTAAAACTCCACTCTCTGAGGATCCTTCACTATCCCGGAAGCCAACACCCCTTCCCCGCACCCAGCTGAACTTCAGCATAATGGAAGAACTAAAGGATTCATCGGCATAGCAGGGCCTGCAGAACTCTTTTCTAATGTGTTCTGATTGGCTGATGCTTGGGCAATGCCAGTTATTAACTGTAAACTCACCCCTGATTATTACAGTTAAAAATAAAAAAGAATACTTAGAACAAAATTATATGTGTTATACATTTAACAGAACATTTTATAATACTTTCTAAAAGGTCTGCAAAGGTTATTAGCTACTTTAAAAATTCATTCCTTTTTAAATACTGCAGTGCTCCCTGATGCCATCTAATCGTGTTTTTGAAATGACCACAAATATCTTTTGTAGGCCAAATAGCATATTACACATCTGTCAAAACCACACTTTATTAGCATCTAACTCTGTTTACAAGCATCTCCAAATCCTCTGGATTGTTCTGGCTGCTTGCTTTATGTTCATTTTTTTTTCCTTTAAAATGTTTATATTTTTAGTCATTTGCAGAAATGAGAATGTACTAGAATGGACAGTCTCATCCCTCTGAGACCCAGTTTCAATTCCAAGGTTAATATTGTATTCTGTTCTTCATTTCAGTATAATAGCAAAGGTAAGTTAGAATAAGACACTAATGCTAAATATTTCTGATGAAAATAGTGTATTTATGAAATCAGTAATGAACTCCAGGCCATTAAAGAGATGGATGGGCCCTCCATTGAAGTCCATGGTATCTGTGGTGAATTTCACTTATTTATTAGAATAATTGATCAAAATTTTAAATTCTCTTCTAATGATATTTAGACAATTTGCCTTGAGTTTGCTATTGGGTACACTAAGTATTCACTGAGCAATCACCTAACACATATATTCTTTCAGGTGCTTGTATTGACTTCTAAATGAATGACAAAATAATGCTCCTAGGATGCTAGGGCTTCATGAGGCCTCCCTGGACTCCTGGCTATCAATGTAACTTAAGAAGCAAGTGTGAAAAAGGGAAAGGACCACCCCGGTTTTATAGTACCAAAAAGAAATTTCAACTGTGTAACCATCCACACCCCACTGCTGCTTTCCCAGTCACCACCTGGCACTATTATCCCTTCATTTTCCCACTAGAAGTGGGGTGTTCACTTAGATTTGCCTGAGCTGAAAAGAAAGGAATTTCATACACATGAAATGGCACTGTTAGTAAGGACATTCCAAGAATAAGTATGTACTTATTCATAGAGTCCCCTCTCGTGTCAAACTGCCCAAGTTGTTTAAAGGTTTGCTGTTTCTTTGTTTATTAATTTTTTTTTTTTTTTTCAGTACACGGGCCTCTCACTGTTGTGGCCTCTCCTGTTGTGGAGCACAGGCTCCAGACGTGCAGGCTCAGTGGCCATGGCTTAAGGGCCTAGCCGCTCTGTGGCATGTGGGATCTTCCCGACCGGGGCACGAAGCCGTGTCCCCTGCATCGGCAGGAGGATTCTCAACCACTGAGCCACCAGGGAAGCCCTGTTTATTAATTTTTAATGAAGTTGCAACTTGAGGCAAGGTTAAGGTGAACAGATAAAGTGGGATTACAGAAGAATTAGAAAAATGGGCAAATCATTAACCTTAACTATTTGCATACCCAAGAGGTGGGCAATAAAATAATGATAATGATGATAAAGCAGAAGGATTCTTTAAATTTAGAAAATAGGGAGAAAAATTATATTTTCATAAAACTGTATTTCCAGATATTTCAAAAGGGAAAATAAGGCAGAAACTTTTTATTATAAATTATAGAAAATTATTTCTATAATCATAAAAATCATTGAATAAGGAGGGATGGTTGTTACTGAACGTAGGTTCAGCTGCTCGCTGATCAAAAGCCAATAATTGAGAGGCAAGTGTTGGTAGAAAGGAAAGTTGCTTTTTTCAGAAAAGCCAGCAATCTGGAGAGAAGGTGAACTCATGTCCTGAGACCAACTCGAATATTCTCCTCAACCATGACAGTTTTTAAAGGGAAAAAGGGGAAAGAGTTTCAGTGAATCATTGAGGCAGGAGGTTGGATTCTGCATCATTCTTCATTGCATGCAGACTCGCTGATTCTTTCTTTAGATGTGTTCTTGCCATGTTATCTGCCTGCAAGATTGCTAAGGGGGCTGCTGGGGGTAGGGAGCTAGTCATTCTTTAACAATTTAATTCTTCATTCTTCTTTTAATCTAGGAAAAGAATCAAGAGGTTGTGCAAGGCATGGTATGCATTCAGGAGAGCATAAGTCAGGAGTTAAATTGCCTAGTCATCTCATTCCTATAATTAGGTTCTTTTAAGGTTAGAGAGGAACAGAAATAGGCAAACGAGCTGCTTTCAATTCCCCACAGTCAAACATCATTCCATTTCTATGGGATTAGGGGCAAAGGTCCATCTTCTGCAACTTCTTCATGCTGACATAGGGTGTCAGCATGACATGGAAGATGTCAACATGGGTCTGTAGCATCTCTTTGCTGACAATTTTAGTTGCCCACTTACATATACAGGCAGAGCAAGCTACAATTATTTTGGTGCCCACAAAAATATAGATTACTTTGAGTAATAATGTTAATCCCATTATCTTGAGGCCAGCTCATGGAATTGTGCTAGCCATAGATTCACTACTGCTGAAGATGGAGCAGCTTATGTCATGGTGACAGTCTGGTCATCATGCAATTAGCTTTTTCCCTCTGGTGGCGGTTATAGTATCTGTAAAACAACTCAGGAATGTGCATCTGACCCTGAAAGATTCTGTGACTCTATTGTCTAATCATTAATTACTTGAGCCTACTCTTTTGTGACCCAGGGAGGCCTGGAAGACTTCAGCTTTTCTACAGACAAGAGGCAGGGGACATGGAGAAGTCTTTGTACTTGGAAGGGGGAGTGGGGTGCAGGTTTTTGCTTGGTTTCATGGTCAATAACTGAGAATTAACTATAAAAACAGAAAAATTCTGCAGATTTCAGAACAATGATCTAATGGCCTGAAAGAGGTGGACAACTTAAAATAATATATAACTTCCACCAAAAAAAAATTTACAACCCTGAGAATGGTCAGTTTCAAATTATGAAAAACAAGTTTATCTAGAAGTATAACATTTAAATTCCACACAGATTAATTATCTTTCTTGTTTCAAGTCACTTAAAAATGAACTATAGTGTGCAATAAAGAATTAGATTCAGAAAGAGAAATAGGAAAAGGATTAATTTATGATGGGCTGACAAGATAAATTCATGAAAAAAATTAAAATATATTTCAAAACTCTAAAAGACCAAATGCAGTGGTGGAGGTTAAGAAAACTCAATATAATCAGAAAATAGTTGGAGATGGCAAGAAATATTGTTTTTCCTATAGAATAATTATCAAAACCATCTGAAAGTTAACTATGAATGCAAAATATAAACCATGAGTTCAATACTAAGCTTTTCATTGGAGAGAGTCTGTTGATTAAACTGAATCAATTTTAGTAGAAGTGAATGAAACATCTGGTTGCATTTATACTGTTTTGCCCTAATAAATGTCACTAGCTGATCACTGTCAAGAGCTGCACGTCTGTTGCCTGATTTATTTAGATAAGGAAAGTTTTCTATATTATGATTGTTGTGTTGCTTCCCCTATTCCTACTATTTTGGGCAAAGAAAATGAAATATTGTATTATACTATGATATTATCTTTAACTCTTTTACTTCCAAAATAACTATGCCTTGAGATTTTAGGAAAATTAGAAATAATTATCTTCTAGAAAGAATACTGATAACAGACAGATATAGCACTTATAACTTGCCTGTCACTCTTCTCTCCATATATAAACTTACTTGTTCTTCACGCCAAACCTAAGGGTTGGGTACTACTCTTATTATCTCCATGTCACAGAGGAGAAAACTGAGGCACAGAGTAGTAGCTTGCCCTGGTCCCATAGCTAGTAAGTCTCAGAGCCCAGGTAGTCTGGTCTGGCAGCAGATTCTAAGATGTTTCCTAATGATCCTCACCTCCTGTTATACACATATATTAGTTTTCTATTGATGCCTTAACAAATTACCACAAGTTTAGCAGCTTAAAACTGTACAAATTTATTGTATTATAATTTATTTGGGTTAAAAGCTCGGACACAGCAAGTCTTACAACGTCGAAGTCATGATGTTATCAGGGCCATGTTCTTTCTGGAGGCTTCAGTGGAGAGCATGTTTCTAGGCTCTTTGAGGTTTGTAGCTGAAATTAGTTCCCATGGTTATAGGACTGAGGCCCTGTTTCCTTGTTGGCTGTAAATCAGGGGTCATTTTGAGCTTCTGGAGCTGTCCACATTCCCTGGCATGTGGCTCCATTTCTCAATCTTCAAAGCCAGCAAAAGCAGGTGGAATCCCAGATCACCCTAACCTTCTCTTCTACTTTACCTCTTCTCTGCTTTCCTTTTCCACCTCATGTCTCTGATACCAGTCAGAGAAAATCCTTGGCTTTTAAGGGCTCATGTGATTAGATTATCCCCTTTGGATAATCCAGGTGGATCATCTTACTACTAATTAGACCGGTTGATAAATAACTTTAATTTCATCTTCAAAGCCACTTCACACCAGTGCCTAGATTAGTGTTTGAATGAATGACTAGGGATGAGAATCTTATGGGAGAATTTTAAAATTCTGCATACCACCCCCCCCAATGTAATCTCCTCTTTTCAAAGATGGGCTGGCCTAGCCGCTCATATCTGACAACAGACAATGTAATAGGATGCTGCTTATATGATGGTATTATATAAGATTGTGATTTCTATCTTACTAGCAGACTGTTTAGCTGGTTTTAATGAAGCCATATGCCATATTTGAGAGGACAGAGTGGCAAGGAACTGAGTAAGGTGGCTTCTTTAACCAGCAAAGAATTGATATCCTTAGTCCAACATCCTGCATGAAACTAAATCCTGCCAGCAGCCACATAAATTTGGAAATGGATCCTTCCTTGGTCAAGGCTTTGGCCCACACCCTGGCCAATACATTGATTTCAGCCATTTGAAAGTATCTGAAGCAGAGTATAAAGTTAAGTCAGAATTAACTCCTGCCCACAGTAAGGGTATAATTAGTAAATGTGTATTTTTAAGCCACTAAGTGTGATAATTTGTTATGCATCAATAGATAACTAATACATCTGGCTTCAGAGGTTATTCTTTTTACCACTAAGCTGTACTTCAGTATGAGATACAATTCAGTCCAGAAACAAGCTCTTGACTTGGAAAAAATAAATCAGAGCTCTAGTTATACATTTGGAAACTATCAATATTGAAATGATGGATATGTATGAAACCTATCAGAGATATGTTCAGAGGAAAAAAAGACGATGGATGAAGACAGAATTTAGTACAATAACAACATATGAGAGTAAACACAAAAATAAGAGCAAGTAGTAAGACAGACACTCTGTATTAAGATAGGTGGAGAGAACATCAGAAAAGAATGGTCAGGCAGAGGTTAAAAGAAATGTTTTTGAACAATTATACGGTCTGCTATCAATTTATCACACTTTTTGTGCAGTTCTTTAGGCTAATTTTGAAAAGATGGTGTTAGAGTTGATTTATCCAGTTATTATAAAATGGTGGCATTAGTAACTCAAAATTAGTAATATATATTTTTGTATTTGGAATATTTGGGGGTTCATTTATTTTATTTTCTTTTACTTCTTTAATTGGTATATAATTGATTTACAATATTATATTATTGTCAAGCTTACAACATAAGAATTCAATATTTTTATAGATTATACTCCGAAGATATTACAAAATAATAGCTATATTTCTCTGTGCTTTACAGTCTATCCTTGTTGCTTATTTATTTTATACATAGTTTGTATCTCTTAATCCCCTCTCCCTTTCCTGCCCCTACTCCCTTCTCTCTACCCACTGGTAACCACTAGTTTGCTCTCTATATATGTGAGTCTGTTTCTATTTTGTTATATTAATTCATTTATTTTATTGTTTAGATTCAACATATAAGTGATAGAATAGAGTATTTGTCTTTCTCTGATTTATTTCATTAAGCGAATACCATCTATGTCTATCCATGTTGTTGCAAATGGCAGAATTTCATTCTTTTTTATGGCTGAGTAATATTCCATTGTGTGTGTGTGTGTGTGTGTGTGTGTGTGTGTATACATATATATAATTTCTTCTTTATTCATGCATCTGTTCATGGACACATAAGTTGCTTCTATGTCTTAGGTTACTTACATAGCTACTGTATATGTGCTGCCAAAGGGATCACTATATAGCTATTGTAAATAATAGTGCTATGAACATTGGGGTGCATGTACCTTTTCAAATTAGTGTTTTCATTTTATTCAGATATATCCTCTCACTGTTGTGGCCTCTCCCGTTGCGGAGCACAGGCTCCGGACGCGCAGGCTCAGCGGCCATGGTTCACAGGCCTAGCCACTCCACGGCATGTGGGATCCTCCCAGACTGGGGCACGAACCCGTGTCCCCTGCATTGGCAGGCGGACTCTCAACCACTGCACCACCAGGGAAGCCCTATTTGTAGACTTTTTGATGATAGCTGTTCTGACAGAAGTGAGGTGATATCTCATTGTGATTTTAATTTGCATTTCTCTGATGATTAAGGCTGCTGAGCATCTCTTCATGTGCTGGTTGGCCATCTGTATATCTTCTTCAAAAAAACATCTATTCAGGTCTTCTGACCATTTTTTAATTGAGTTGTTTGCTTTTTTGTTATTGAGTTGTATGAGTTATTATTATATATATTTTAAATATATACTCCTTATCAGTCACATCATTTGCAAATATTTTCTCTGATTCAGTACATCATCTTTTCACTTTGTTGATGGTTTCTTTTGCTATGCAAAAGCATTTAAGTTTAATTAGGTCCCATTTGTTTATTTTTGCTATTTTAGTTTTTGTTTCTTTTGCCTTAAAAGACAGATCCAAAAAATATTGCTATGATTTATGTGAAAGAGTGTTCTGCTTATGTTCTCTTCTAGGAATTTTATGGTTACACATCTTACATTTAGGTCTTTAAACTATTTTGAGTTTATTTTTGTATATGGTGTGAGGAAATGTTGTAGTCTCATTCTTTTTACATGTAGCTGTGCAGTTTTCCCAGCACCACTTATTGAAGAGACTGTCTTTTCTCTATTGTATATTCTTGCCTCCTTTGTCATAGATTAATTAGCTATATGTGCTCGGGCTTATTTCTGGGTTCTCCATTCTGTTCCATTTATCTATGTGTCTGTTTTTGTGCCAGTGCCTACTGTTGTGATTACAGTAGCTTTGCAGTAGAGTCTGAAATCAGGGAGCATGATATCTCCAGCTTTGTTCTTTTGTGTGTGTGTGTGTGTGTGTGTGTGTGTGTGTGTGTGTGTGTGTGTGTGTGGTATGTGGGCCTCTCACCGTTGTGGCCTCTCCCGTTGCGGAGCACAGGCTCTGGACACGCAGGCTCAGCAGCCGTGGCTCGCGGGTCTAGCCACTCCGTGGCATGTGGGCTCTTCCAGGACCGGGGCACAAACCCATGTCCCCTGTATCGGCAGGCAGACTGTCAACCACTGCGCCACCAGGGAAGCCCTCCAGCTTTGTTCTTTTTTCTCACGATTGTTTTGGCAATTTTGGGTCTTTTGTGATTCTATATAAATTTTAAGACTATTGTTCTAGTTCTTTGAAAAATGTCATGAGTATTTTTAAAAATATCATACATCAAATCTGTAGACTGCTTTGGATAGTATGACCATTTTAACAACATTTATTCTTCCAATATAAGAGCACAAGATATCTTTCCATTTCTCTGTATCACCTTTAATTTCCTTCATTAGTGTTTTATAGTTTTGGGTGTATAAGTCTTTCGACCACTGGGTTAAGTTTATTCTGAGGTATTTTATTCCTTTGGGTACAATTTTAAATGGAATTGTTTTTAAAAATTTCCTCTTTCTGATATTTCATTATTATTGTATAGAAAAGAAACAGATTTCTTTATTATTTCTATACTAATTTCATCTCCTACAACATAATGGAATTCCCTTATTGGTTGTAATAGTTTTTTGGTGGAGACTTTAGGGTTTTCTATATACAGTATCATGCCATCTGCAAATAGTACCAGTTCTATTTCTTCCCTTCTAGTGTCAATGCCTTTTATTTCATTTTCTTGTCTGATTGCTGTAGCTAGAACTTCCAATACAATATTAAACAGAAGTGATGATAATGAGCATCCTTGTCTTGTTCATGATTTTAGAGGAAAAGCTGTCAACTTTTCACTGTTGAGTATGTTAGCTGTAGGTTTGTCATAAATGGCCTTTATTATGATGAGATGTTACCTTTATGCCAACTTTGATGAGAATTTTTATCATGAATGGATGCTAAATTTTCTCAAATGCTTTTTCCAGATCTATTGAGATGATCATGTGATTTTTATCCTTCCTTTTGTTAATGTGGTATATCACATTGATTTGCAAGTGTTGACCCACCCTTGTGACCACGGAATAAATCTCACTTGATCTTGGTGTATGATCCTTTTTATATATTGTTGAATTCATTTTGCTAATATTTTGTTGAGGATATTTGCATCTATATTTATTAGAGATATTGGCCTGTAATTTTCTTCTTCTGTAGAGTTTTTGTCTGGTTCTGGTATCAGGGTAATGGTGGCCTTGAAAAATGAATTTGGGAGTGTTCCCTCCTCTTCAATTTTTTGGAATAGTTTGAGAAGCATAGGTATTAGCTCTTCTTTATATTTTTGGTAGGATTCCCCTGTGTAGCCACTCAGTCCTGGACCTGTTTGCTGGGAGTATTTTTATTACAAATTCAATTTCACTACTAGCAATCAGTCTGGTCAGACTGTTTCTTCCTGATTCAGTCGTGGGAATTTGTATGTTCTAAAAATTTGTCCATTTCTCTTAGGTTGTCATATAACTGTTTGTAGTATTCTCTTATGATTTTTTGTATGTCTGTGATATCTGTTATTATTTATACTCTTTCATTTCTTATTTTGTTTATTTGGGCCCTCTCTCTTTTTTTTTCTTCATGAGCCTGACCAAATATTTATCAATTTTGTTTATTATTTCAAAATCCCAGCTCTGGGCTTTATTGATCTGTTCTATTTTTTTGTCTGTATTTTATTTATTTCCTCTCTGATCTTTATTATTTATTTCTCTGCTAACTTTGGGTTTTGCTTCTTCTTTTCCTAATTCTTTTAGATGGCAGATTAGGTCACTTATTTGAGATTTCTTATTTCTTGAGGTAGGCCTGTATTGCTATAAACTTTTCTCTTAGAACTCTTTTTGCTGCATCCCATAGTTTTTGGAAAGTTGTGTTTCCATTTTCATTTGTCTTGAGGTATTTTCTGATTTCCTCTTTGACCTATTAGTTTTTTGGTAGCATGTTGTTTAATCTCCATGTGTTTGTGTTTTTCCCATTTTTCTTCCTATTATATAATTGATTTCTAGTTTCATACTGTCATCAGAAAAATGCTTGATATAATATCTGTCCTATTAAATTTGTTGAGACTTGTTTTGTGGTCCAGCATGTTATGTGTCCTGGAGAATATTCCAGGTGCACTTGAAAAGAATGTGTATTCTGCTGTTAGGGAATGGAATATCCTCAGGTATCTATTAAGTTCAACTGGTCTGCTGTGTCACTTAAGACCACTGTTTTTTAAAAATTGATTTTCTGTCTGGATGATCTGTCCATTGATGTAAGTGGAGTGTTAAAGTTCTGTATTATTATTGTATTATTGTCAGTTTCTCCTTTTATGCCTGTTACTTTTGCTTTATACATATTTAGGTGCTCCTGGTTGGGTGCCTATATGTTTATGAGTTTTATATCCTCTTCTTGTATCGATCCATTTATCATTATATAATGCCCTTCTTTGTCTTTTATTATATACTTTGTTTTGAAGTCTATTTTGTCTGATATGAGTATTACTACCCCCACTTTCTTGCCATTTCTGTTTGCATGAAATATCTTTTTCCATCCTTTCAGTCTCTGTGTGCCTTTAGCTCTGAAATGAGTCACTTATAAGCAGCATATAGGTGTTTTATTTTTTCTCCAGTCAGCCACCCTGTGTCTTTTGATTACAACATTTAGTCCATTGACATATAAAGTGATTATTGATAGGTATGTACTTATAGCCATTTTGTTATGTGTTTTCTGGTGTAGTTCTCTGTTCGTTTATTCTTTTAGTTTCTTTTCTTGTGGTTTGATGGTTTTCTTTAGTGGTATGCTTGTGTTCCTTCTACTGTAGCTGTTGTGTATCTATATGTTTTTTGATTTGTGGTTACCATGGGGTTCATACATATTGACCTATAACTACATCTACTTTTTTTTTTTTTTTTTTGCGGTATGTGGGCTTCTCACTGTTGTGGCCTCTCCCATTGTGGAGCACAGGCTCCGGACGCGCAGGCTCAGCTGCCGTGGCTCATGGGCCTAGCCACTCTGCGGCATGTGGGATCTTCCCGGACCGGGGCATGAACCCATGTCCCCTGCATCGGCAGGCAGACTCTCAACCACTGTGCCACCAGGGAAGCCCTATATACTTATTTTTAAATGGTAATCATTTAAGTTCAAACACATTCCAAAAGATCTACATTGTTATACTCTCCTCCCCTACATTTTGTGTTTTTGATGTCATATTTTACATCTTCATGTTTATTGTAGTTACAGTTGATTTTACAGTTTTCTCTCATTTAGTCTTCATACTAGCTTATTTAAGTGGTTGATCCTTAGTCTTTACTTAATATTTTTGTTATGGCCTTTTCTTTTCCACTTAGATAAGACCCTTTAACATTTCTTTTAGGGTAGTTTAGTACTGATGAGCTCTTCTAGTTTTTGTTTGTCCAAGTTCTTTATCTCTCCTTCAATTATAAACATTAGTCTTGCTGTGTAGAGTATCCTAGGTTGCAGGTTTTTCCTTTTCAGCACTTTACATATATTATGCCACTCCCTTCTGGCCTACAAATTTCTGCAGAAAATTCAGCTGATAGCCTTATGGAGATTCCTTTGTATATGACTCTTTGTTTTTCTCTGCTCCCTTTAGATTCTCTCTTTAACTTTTTCCATTTTAATTATGGTATGTCTTGGTGTGGTATGTTTGGGCTCATATTGTTTGGGACCCTCAGTGTTTCCTGTACCTGGATATCTGTCTTCTTTATCAGGTTCAGGGAATTTTCAGCTACAATTTTATCAAATATATTTTCAACTCTGTTCTCTCTCTTTTCTCTTTCTGCAACCCCTATACTGAAAAATGTTTATATACCTGTTGTTGTTTTAGACATCCCTTATACTGTTCTCATTTTTTAAAATTTGTTTTTCTTTTGGCTGTTCTAATTGTGTGATTTCCATTATTCTGTATTCTAGATCACCTATGCATTCTTCTGTATCACCTAGTCTAGCAGTCAGTTCCTTCTAGTGTGTTTTCATTTCAGTTATTGTATTTTTCAGTTTTGACTGTTTTTTTAACATATTTTATAATTCCTTTTAAAATACTCACTGTGTTTATTATTTTCCATAATTCAGTTAGCATTCTTATTGCTAATACTTTGAACTCTTTATCAGGTAATTATTTATTTTTGTTTCATTAGCTGTTTTCTTCAGGGGTTTTCTCTTGTTTTATCGTTTGAAGCAAATTCATCCATATTCTTGTTTTGCTTAACTTTTGCTGTTCTATGAAATTAAGTGGAACAGTTACCTACTGTGGTTTTGAAGGGGTGCCCTTGTGTGGGAGCATCCCTGTACAGTCTGTTTGTGCCCAGTGGTTCTTGTGGTTCTTGATGTGAGCATGATTCATGTCTTCCCCCAGTGTGTGCTGATACCTATCACCTTGTAGGAGGTATGGCTGGAGATGAAGGTGCTAGAGCCACAGCCAGGTGTGAGCCTGGGCTTCTCCTCTGCTCAGTGGCCAACACCACCCTCTTGGAGGATTGATCCCAAGTTGCTGGAGCAGAAGTCTTGAAGTTTAGGTCTGAGCTGGCTCTGTTCCCTCTAAGTGTGTGCTCTCCCCTCTCCTAGCCCCAGCACCTTCACCCCAGAGGGGAGCAGTGCTGGAGTAAGAGAAGTAGAGTGAGTGCTCAGTGTGAATCTGGGCATGGGCTGTGGTGACCCCAGCCCCAGTCAGAGTCCCAAATATCCCTATTGTGCTACCTCCCTAAGCACCAGTAATGGCTGCCCCTACCCGGTTCTGTAGCTATTCCAGATGCAAGCCACATTTGTCCTTCACAAATGAGCAGTCACTTCACCTGCTGCAGCCCTCACACTAGTGTGGAGCTGTGCCATAGAGCAGACAGGGCCAGTGTGGGCTCTCAGCATGGGTCTGGGTATAGACTTTGGTGGTACCAGTCACAGTCAGCATCTGGGACCACTTCTGATGCCCTGCTTCTTCAAGGGCTAGTAATGGTTGTCCCTGCTCTGTTTAGATTCTGATCTAGGTCCAGACCAACTCAAAATTGATCATAGCTCTAAATGTAAAACATAAAACTATAAAACTCCTAGAAGATAAGATGGGAGAAAAGCTAATGACCTTGGATATAGTGATACCCTTTTAGATACAGCATCAATGTTTATAGAACATTGAAATAATGAATATGATGGACTTCATTCAAATTAAAAATGTCTGCTGTGTGAGAGACAATGTCAAGAGAATAAGAAGACAAGCCAGGGAATGCCCTGGTGTTCCAGTGGTTAGGACTGTGAGCTTTCACTGCCAAGGGCCTGGGTTCAGTCCCTGGTTAGGGAACTAAGATCCTGCCAACTATGCAGTATGGCCTAGAAGAAGAAGAAAAAGGAGGAGGAGGAGGAGGAGGAGGAGGAGGAGGGGGAGGGGGAGAAGACAAGGCACAGGCTTGGATAATATATTTGCAAAAGACACATCTGATAAAGGACTGTTATCTAAAATATACAAAGGACTCTTAAAATTCAACTATAAGAAAATAGACAACTCAAGTAAAAATGAAACTAAGTCCTTAACAGATACCTCACCAAAGAAGATACAGAGATGGCAAATAAGCATATAAAAAGATGTTCCATGTCATATGTCATCAAAAAAATATAAAATAAAACAACAATGAAACACCACTACACACCTATTAGAATGACCAAAATCCAGAACACTGACAACGGCGAATGCTGATGAGGATGTGAAACAATAGGAACTTTCATCCACTGCTGGTGGGGATGAAAAATGGTACAGCCACTTTGGAAGACAGTTTGGCAGTTTCTTAGAAACTAAACATACTGTTACTATATGATCCAGCAATTGCAATCCTTGTTGTTTACCCAAAGAAGTTAAAGACGTATTTTCACACAAAAATCTGCACATGGATGCTTATAGCCACTTCATTCATAATTGCCAAAACTTGGAAGCAACTAAGATGTCCTTGAAAGCAACTAAGGTGTAGGTGAATGGGTAAATAAACTGTGGCACATCCAGACAATGGAATATTATTCAACACTAAAAGGAAGTGAGCTATTAAGCCAGGAGAATACATGGAAGAAACTTAAAATGCATATTACTAAGTGAAAGAAGCCAATTAGAAAAGACTACATACTGTATGATTCCAAATATATGACATTCTGGAAAAGGCAAAACTATGGAGACAGTAATAAGATGAGTGGCTGCCAGGGGTTGGGTAGGGGGGAGGAATGTATACATGCAGCATGGAGGATTTTTAAGGCACTGAAAATACTCTATATGATACTGTGATGATAGATACATGTCATTATTTGTCCAAACCCATAGACTGTATAACAATAAAAGAGAAATCAAACTCTGGAGTTTGGGTGATTATGAAGTGTCACTGTAGGTTCATCAGTTGACACAAATGTACCACTGTGGTGAGGAATGTTAATAATGGGGAGGTGGGGGCTATGAGAAATCTCTGCACCTTTCTCTCAATTTTGTTGTGAACCTAAAACTGCTCTGAAAAAAATGAAGTATTGTAAAAAAAAAAAAAAAAAAAAACCCAAACAAACAAACAAACCCAAATCAAAGCAAGACGAAAAACAGGTACAGAGTAAGAAGAGAAAAATTAGTGAGTGATTCATCCTATGGTTTTTTTCCCCCTGAAACTGAGTTGGTTTACCCAAAGGGAAAGGGAAACCCCACAGAAACTTTGATCTCTGCAAAAAGTAATGCAGGGAGAACTTTTTGATTCATATTTTATTCTTATAATAAAATCTGAATTCCGTTTGTTTAGAAAACATTTCTTTTAATCAACACCTTTTTCTTTATTTTCCTAGAAATCAAGTATGTTTTACTGAAATAGATATTCACACACAGAGTTTATTTTCATTATTAAATTTATAGTAAAGCAATAGCATAAACAAAACACCATGTGCATTTTCTTCAGAGTGTCAGAAGCATGATCTCTTAGGAAGAGTAAAGCCAGGGAAATGTAGAGATCAGTAATTCTGACAAAATATAAATGAACCTTGTGTGTTTAGAGTGTATTTGTTAAATTTTTTGGAAGCAAGAATTTATAATGACGTTGCTTAAATATAAGTATTATGTTTATAGTTTCAAACTCCATAAAATAGCAATGTCAAATACATAAGAATCCACATCTCAGTGAAGTGTGCATATTTAATTAGTCAAACCCCCAAGGAGTGAAAGCTGCCTAAAATTAGTTGACCTTTTTATAGTTGATTAGATATTTTGTAATGCATTAATAAACTATTGTGTGGTGATTGATCAAAATGGCAATGACCTTGAAGTGACTTAGTTGTTGAGAAAGCAGAAATAACCAGTTCAGCTCTGCCATGGTACAGCTCATTGTGCTTATCTAGATAAACTTAACAGTCACTTTCTGCTGCTTAAGTATAAACACTATTGTAAATTACTACTTAAGTTCCATAAGCAGGGTTATGTAAAATGGATCATATATTACTTATTCTCTAGATTTCATAGCGTTCATATAAATTTCTGATAAGTATCAGTGGTAACAATAGTCAAATCAAGCTTTTTTCTTTTAAATAAGGGAAATTTTCCCTTACATAATCTACTGGAAATCAGTGGGTTTTGCTTGATTTATTCTGTAGATGAGGAAAAAGTAAAAGTAAAATAAACTTCTGAATTAATATTCAAATATTCTTCATAGTACTAATATGCTGAATTTTTTGAATTTTCTAATAAAAACAAAACTTGCAGGAATTCCTTTTTTTTAAATCCTTGCTGAGAAGCAATATAATACTTCAGTAAGTAAGCTGGAAAGTGTTGACTGAAAAAAATACACAATATAAAATTTGAAAATTATGTTTTATTTGGTTGACATAACTGAGGACACAGCCTCTCAGATAGCTCTAAGGGGACTGTTCCAAAGAGGCGAGGGAGGAGCCAGGATATATAGGAGTTTTTGCAACAAAGACCAGGTAGTAGGAACATCAAAAGATTACTGTTTAATTAAAGAAAACCAGACATCTCAAGTTAATGAATTTAGCACTTTTCTACATATGAGAAGATGCAGGAGTCTGGGCTCACTGAAATCATTCCTTTGATATGTACCTCAATTATCTGCGGCCAGTGTTCTGTGCTTTCTCATCCTGAGTCTCCTCAGGGTGCATTGTTGGGGGTGGCTGCAGTGGCTGACTGCTTGATGGTGGGCATCCTGTTTCCAACCTAAGTTTCCTCAGGGCTCACCATCAGGGGTGGCTGTAATGTGATGGCTTTATGACTGCAACATCCTTTGTTTACTGATATGGCAGCCAACACTTTTTCATTGACAAAAGGAAGCTGGTCTTCAGCTGGTCTTCCTTGGGATGAAGCCCTGCCACACAACTTTTCTCCAGTGTGACACTGTGCAATTTCTTTTTCCTTCCTTCCTTCCTTCCTTCCTTCCGCCTCCCTCTCTTGCTCTGAGTCTCCTGATTTAATGGACTAATGATAGTGTCTATCTCACAGAGATTTTGACTCTGATGAAAGAGGATGTGGAGCACAAATTCTGACATAATGTGCTCCATTAATTCTTGTTTTTAAAAAGTGATTATTTTCTTATTACATTTATTGAGATTTTTAGTTAGAAATTTGGTGGGTTCCAACTAACATGCAAGGCTACTTGCTGTCTTCTTTCTGATCTCATTTTGCTTCTTCAGTTAGAGCAGAACCCTGACTTCCTGCCTACTATACCGTCTCATGTTCACAATGATTCTGTTTCTCCATCTTCCTTCTCCCTTCTCTCCTTTCTATTTTTTGTGTGGAACTATTATAATTTATGTACAGTATGAAGAATAATTTAAAAGCAATCACCAGTAAAATCACCATCCAAGCTGAGAAATGAACATTGCTAGCACCCCAGATGCCCTTGTATACTTTTCCCTGATCACTACCTCCTCCCTTTCCCAGAAATAATGATTATATTTTTGTGATAATTCTCTTGATTTTCTTTGTAGTTTTACTATGTATATATGACTCCCTCAGCAATATAATTATTTCATGTTCTCAAATTTTATATATGTATATAGAATTATCCTGCAATACTCTTTTGTGTCTTACTTCTTTTGTTCAATATTATGCTTTGAGACTCATTCACATTGTTATAGGTGTATTATATTTTATCGTGGAATTATGCCACCTTTATTTGCCTATTCTTCTGTTGGTGTACTGCACCTTCTCAAGAGTTTCTCTGGGGTATATACTGAGCAGTGGAACTACTGGGTTATAAAGTTTGTGTACCTTTGACTTTAATCAATAATGCTAAACTTTTCACAAAGTGGTTAACAACTTACTTTTCCACTAGTAAGGTATAAACTTCCCTCGGTGTTCCACATACTAACTAATATTTAGTGTTGTTTAATTTTAATTTTTGCAAGTCTTATGTGTGTGTATTTGCATAAGTTGGTTTGTTTTTTTCAAATAATAGGTTTAAGGTTACATAAGGGATGAACTATGCAAATGTATTCTTTGATAACTTTCTCAGTTTTTGAATATAACAGAGAACTAAGTCATAGAATAAATGCCATTGTTTTCTAAAATAGTAAAAGGAAGAAAGACAAAAATGAGAATTTATTTTTAAAAAACTTGGCAAAACCAGTTAATCAATAAAACAGAAGTAATTAAATATTAATTTCATTCATATTTGGCTTTGGGTATAACCTAAGATTTTCTTTTTACTCTTTTTGGCCACACTTTAATGGTCCCCATCTCTTTTACCACCATTTTTCTGGTCCATCTCTGTATATCTTTGTTCCTTCTCAGGTTATACATGATCACTGCTCTAGGGTCAAACATTCTGAATGTTAATTTCCCCATTCTCTTAACTACTTTGAGCACAGTTTAATCTCCCTCCAAACCTAACTCCAAATGCTAACCCATCTGTTGATACCTTTCACTCTGCTCTTTGGATGTTCAGTTCTATGATGAATCACTCCTTCACATCCTCCTATCACTTCAACTTCTCTTAAATCATTGGAAGAAAACTTTCTTCCCTATCAAAAGGAACCATTTTTCCCCTAGTTTTCTCAACTCATGTATCCAGTAGGGAATCTTGATAAAATAACTGAATTCTACTATTTCATGATCTTATGTTTATTCCCTATCATCTCTAAACAACACCTCCTCTCCTAAATACTATTCTTTCTTCTTCCTCAGCGTGATTACCCCTAACTCTAGAATAACATTTTTCCATCTTTTAGTATCTGGTCTACAGTCTTTATTTTTAATAATATTTAAAAAATGAGAATTGGGAAGTAGAGAAGAGAGACAGACAACTATACTTAGGAAGTATAGTTAATTGAAGTTTTCTAAACACAGATCTGAAGAACAAACTGTTGTAATTTTTTTTGTAAGGAAGGAGGAACTGAACATGAATAAAATATATTGATGGTGCCAAGTTAGAGTGTATGACTATGTTCTGATATGTGCTAGTGCAAAGTTTTTATGAACTGAGAATTGCCCTCCCAGTTCATGCAGTTTCTCCTCTTTGCTATGTGCAGACAAGTCTATTAATAAAGCATAACAAAGATTTTATTTTAAACTTGCAAGTTACATAACTCAATGAGTTCTGAAACCAAGAGTCAACTATTACTGTCATCCCCCAATTTGCTGCTCTTATCCTTAGTGATGCATTATCCATGTTAAAACCCTATCAATCTGATATCCTCAGGCATCCTCCACATTTGGGTCTTTATCTCTCCTCCATATCAGGTACCTGCAAAATTGGCCATTTCAAGTGGTTCTCATCATCACTTGGGATCACTTCTTATCTCATAGTTTATGTCTTTTCTCTTTAATCACAAACTTGTATTACTCTATCTCTCCATTACCTACTTCTACTCAAAGTGCTCCTTCCATCATAATCTACTTTGTGTTACTGTTATATTGTTTTCAGTTTATTTTCCTCTTTCTGATCTTTGCTGATTCTTTCCTCCTTATGTTTCCCATGTTTCCCAAACATCTTGCCTTCTTGACTTTCTGATATACCTTCTTTGCTCCAAATTAAAGAACACTATTTGCTTTTTAAGGCCAGTCCTTGGTAGATGATGATAATTATAGAACAGCACAGTGTTTACCCCAGGTCGACTCTCATTGCTGCTAATTTCATTTGATAATATCTTATTGCCACTCTATTTGATGTTTACTTTTCTAAGAACTTTTTTTTTTTTTTTTTTTTTTAATTCACAGGCACATCTCATTTTATTGCGCTTCACAGATACTGTGTTTTATACAAAATGAAGGATTGCAGCAACCTTGTGCTGTCAGATGATGGGTAGCATTTTTTAGCAATAAAGTATTTTAAAATTAAGGTACATACTTTTTTTAGACATGTCATTGCACACTTAATAGACTAGACTATAGTGTAAGCATAAATTTTTTTAACATCTTAATTGGAGTATAATTGCTTTACAATGGTGTATTAGTTTCTGCTTTAAAACAAAGTAAATCAGCTATACATATACATATATCCCCATATCTCCTCCCTCTTGCGTCTCCCTCCCACCCTCCCTATCCCACCCCTCTAGGTGGTCACAAAGCACCGAGCTGATCTCCCTGTGACATGTGGCTGCTTCCCACTAGTTATCTGTTTTACTTTTGGTAGGGTATGTAAGTCCATGCCACTCTCTCACTTCGTCCCAGCGTACCTTTCGCCCTCACCATGTCCTCAGGTCCATTCTCTATGTCTGTGTCTTTATTCCTGTTCAGAGAAGAAATAAATGAAAAAGAAATGATAGCAAAAATCAATAAAACTAAAAGCTGGTTCTTTGAGAAGATAAACAATATTGATAAACCATTAGCCAGACTCATCAAGAAAAAAAGGGAGAAGACTCAATAGAATTAGAAATGAAAAAGGAGAAGTAACCACTAACACTGCAGAAATACAAAGGATCATGAGAGATTACTACAAGAAACTATATGCCAATAAAATGGACAACCTGGAAGAAATGGAGAAATTCTTAGAAAAGCACAACCTTCCGAGACTGAACCAGGAAGAAATAGAAAATATAAACAGACCAATCACAAGCACTGAAATTGAGACTAATTAAAAATCTTCCAACAGGGCTTCCCTGGTGGCGCAGTGGTTGAGAGTCTGCCTGCCAATGCAGGGGACACAGGTTCATGCCCCAGTCCGGGAAGATCCCACATGCCACGAAGTGGCTGGGCCTGTGAGCCATGGCTGCTGAGCCTGTGCGTCCAGAGCCTGTGTTCCCCAATGGGAGAGGCCACAACAGTGAGAAGCCCGCGTACCGCAAAAAAAATAAATAAATAAAAAATCTTCCAACAAACAAAAGCCCAGGACCAGATGGCTTCACAGGCAAATTCTATTAAACATTTAGAGAAGAGCTAACACCTGTCCTTCTCAAACTCTTCCAAAATATAGCAGAAGGAGGAACACTCCCAAACTCGTTCTATGAGGCCACCGTCACCCTGATACCAAAAGCAGACAAAGATGTCACAAAGAAAGAAAACTACAGGCCAATATCACTGATGAACATACATACAAAAATCCTCAACAAAATACTAGCAAATAGAATCCAACAGCACATTAAAAGGATCATATACCATGATCAAGTGGGTTTTATCCCAGGAGTGCAAGGATTCTTCAATATACACAAATCAATCAATGTGATAAACCTTATTAACAAATTGAAGGAGAAAAACCATATGATAATCCCAATAGATGCAGAAAAAGCTTTCCACAAAATTCAACACCCATTTATAATAAAAACCCTCCAGAAAGTAGGCATAGAGGGAACTTACCTCAACATAATAAAGGCCATATATGACAAACCCACAGCCAACATCTTTCTCAATGGTGAAAAACTGAAATCATTTCCTCTAAGATCAGGAACAAGACAAGGTTGTCCACTCTCAGCACTATTATTCAACATAGTTTTGGAAGTTTTAGCCACAGCAATCAGAGAAGTAAAAGGAATCCAGATCGGAAAAGAAGAAGTAAAGCTGCCATTGTTTGCAGATGACATGATACTGTACATAGAGAATCCTAAAGATGCTACCAGGAAACTACTAGAGCTAATCAGTGAATTTGGTAAAGTAGCAAGATACAAAATTAATGCTAAGAACTTTTTATAGCATAATTTCTTAGCTAATTTTGGCTTCTCACAGAGATTAGAGCTAAGCCCTAGAATCAATTCTCCTTAAATTAGGTATGCTCTGAGACTGCTTAGCTCTAGTAAGCTGGGGCTGAATGGTGCATTTTACACCTTTTGTTTCCTCAGACATTTCTTTATTCTCACATTTTAAAATAACGTTTTTCACCCTCATCAAAAGCACATCTTCTTACTCTCCATCCCCTAATGCAAGTGTTATGCAAAGTTCTTTTTTTCTCTCAATTCTCTCATTATTGCAGTTTCATCCACTAACTCAATTTCAAGTTTCTTCTCTATGAGAATAGTTCCAATTACATATTCTTCGCATTAACCACCTTCCAAAAATCTAGACTTATTTTTATATTACCCATATGACATCTCTACCAGGATACACTAGATATATAAAAAGTAAAGCTCACCATTTTTCAATAAACCATGCATTCATCCTGATGTCTACATGCTCCTTGTTACCTTTTTAAATTGAGATATAGTTAATGTACCACATTGTATAAGTTATACGTATACAACCTAGTGATTCCCAATTTTTAAAGGTTATAGTTTAACTCCATTTATATTATAAATTAGTGGCTATATTCCCTGGGTTGTACAATATATCCTTGTAACTTATTTATTTTATCCATAGTAGTATGTACCTTTCATTCCCCTACCTCTATCTTGACCGTCCCCTTCGCTCTCCTCACTAGTAACCACTAGTTTGTTCTCTATATCTGTGAATTTGTTTCCTTTTTGTTATATTTACTAGTTTGTTTTATTTTTTAGATTTCACATATAAATGATATCATACAGTATTTGTCTTTCTCTGTCTGACTTATTTCAATTAGCATAATACCCTCCAAGTCCATCCATGTTGTTGCAAATGGCAAAATTTCCTTCTCTTTTATGGCTTAGTAGTATTCTGTTGTGTGTGTGTGTGTGTGTGTGTGTATATATACACATGCACATATCACATCTCCTTTATCCATTTATCTGTTGATGGCACTTAGGTTGCTTCCATATCTTGGCAATTGTAAATAATGCTGCTATGAACATTGGGGTCCTCGTATCTTTTCAAATTAGTGTTTTCATTTTGGGGGGATATACACACAGGAGTGAAACTGCTGGGTCATATGGTAATTCTTTTTTTAGTTTTCTGAGAAACCTCCATGCCGTTTTCCACAGTGGCTGCACCAATTTACATTCCCACCAACATTGTAAGAAGTTCCCTTTTCTCCACATTCTTGCCAACATTTATTTGTGGTCTTTTTGATGACAGCCATTCTGACAGGTGTGAGGTGATATCTCATTGTGGTTTTAATATACATTTCTCTGATGATTAACAATGTTGCCTGCTTCTTGTTATTAATAGCACCATTATATACAGCAACCAAGAGGTGACCTATTGAAATTGCTGACTTTTCCCTCTGTGTCTAATAATCTCCCCCATAATATCTAACAAATAATAAGTACTGTTGGTTCTTCCTTTTGTAAGATGCTTTCATAGTTGCACTTTTATCACCACTCACACAAACACATGCACATACCTACTTTTCTAATCTCTCATTTCTTCTGATGTCACGAAGACTCACCCCTGACCACTTTCCCCACTGGATTATTTGCAACAGTAATCTCATTTTCCAACTGACCTTTTAAATGCCAGGATAAACAAATATGAAGAGTTCTATGAATAAGACATAGTTCCAATAATCTCTCTTATAAATAAACCTTTCTGGGCTTCCCTGGTGGCGCAGTGGTTGAGAATCCGCCTGCCGATGCAGGAGACACGGGTTCGTGCCCTGGTCCGGGAAGATCCCACATGCCGCGGAGCAACTAAGCCCGTGAGCCATGGCCGCTAGGCCTGCGCGTCCGGAGCCTGTGCTCTGCAACGGGAGAGGCCACAACAGTGAGAGGCCCGCATACCGCAAAAAAAAATAATAATAATAAAAAAAATAAAAATAAAATAAAATAAAATAAACCTTTCTTGTTTTTTACTAATATTTTTTACTAACTTTATCTTTCTCTGCTTTGCTTCAATCACTTATACTATCATGGGACTTCCTCATTTCTCCTCATTCTGCATTTTCCCACATCATGTTGTCTCTTCATTTTTTTTCCTGTAAAAGTCCTCACAGTTATTCAAAGGCATCCAAAAATATTTTTGATACTGCATTTTTTTTAACAAGCATGAAACTTGAACATGAAAACTTGAAGTCCAATTCCCTTCACCAATCAAGATGATTCTTTACTTCCTTTGAATTTATTTGCCAGTTAGCGTCACTCTTCTAGAAATTTTATTCTATATTACGGATAATATTCATGCAGATTTTTTCTCTTTCCTATATACGATATTAGTCTTAGGTTGAAGAGATAATTTCAAATTGATTTTCATGTTTTGCATATCATCCAAGAAATCATCTTTCATACTTGGAATAAATTAATATTTTCAGTGATGCTGACAAGTTTCACACAGACACAAATTCCATAAAACAAAATATTCAGCCAATTTAATTAAAATGGACAATTTAGCTAAATAGTCAACCACACTACACTGATATTTTAGAATCATGTCAAAAAGCAACCAGTTAATTGATGGTATGGTTTCACTCTTAACATTGATTTGATACTGTAAAGAGACAGAAAAGATGAGGAAAATACTATAACCTGTTAAATTTAGAATTTTGCCTGATATGGTACTTTATGCATATAATCGTGGCTTCAAGAAAACAGGCCACTTTTATTGGATTACATCTAATAATGTTTGAAAATAATCTAAGGACCACATTTTTAAGTATCTTGGAAGCATGATTCTAATTTTGTTGCCAACATTCTGCTATCCCATTTGTTACCAGCATCTATTTTGTCTGTTGTTTTAATAGATATAAAACATGTCATAAGCAGCTCTAACGGCAGCAGTGAAGTTGTCTAATTAGAAATGATTTTCATTAAAATACATTTATTTGTCTGAGTCAATGGTGGCATTTTATGTTGTAGGAATTTGAGAGATGCACTTTTTTTTTTTTTCATTTTTACAATCAAAGTGTCATTTTATTTAGCTCTTTTCTCTACCAATTACCAGTTGTGTGACATCGGATCAGCTAGTCATTTTCTTATGAGCCTGTAAAATGACAGTAACAAGTTTAACTATTTGTGAGGATTAAATAGTTTCATACATGTAAAGTTTTTCAAATGATTGTGGTACATAGTAAGCATTCATTAAACAATAATAAATATAACTATACTTAATAATAACTATACTCCTCAGTTTTTTGACTATTCTTATATCAGTCATTATTCTCTTTAGTCTTTGCCTATAATTGAAAATGCACAGGAGTTTCCTTATTTTGAATCATGATACTATCAAAGATAAATTTTGCAAAAATTGCTAAATTGTGTGGAATTTTGCCATTTGAAGGTCTGAACTATTATAATTTTTTATAAATAGAAAACAAAATATGTTTAGAAGAGTGTTTTAAAATCAATATTTGTAAACAGATATGTGACTTCATTCTCATTACCTTTAGTATATTATTTAATGACATCTGGACATCACTTTTTATTGACTCTAAAATATTAGAATTCTAATATAAAAGTGTCTGTTACAGTTTTAATAACTTGGAAGTCAATTTAATGTGTTCATATTTTTGAATTTCATTCTGGAAGAGAAAGAAAAAATAACCAATAAATATAAAAATAACAATTGTTCACTATATCTTAAGAAACATTGCTATTTAGAACTTTGGGTTGGGATTTAGGAGGCATGTGTTCTAGTTTAGCACCTGCCTTTAAGTAACCTTGTGTTCTTGGGAAAATAATTTAATGTCTTTATCCCTTATTTTTCTCATGTGAGAAAGTATACATTGAACCATATTGTCTCCAGGCGACTTTTCAGAAAAGGTAAGCTACCCACATTTGTCTTTCTAGAAAGAGTCTGTAGGGGAAGTTTTTAAACTAGGTTAGCACCCATCTTATGAGAATCTTGTCTCATGGCACCTGCTCTGGTAGCTGGACTGTCATGAATATGCTCAGCACTGCTAGGTTGGCATGGCTTTTTCCTGTCCTATGTCTTTCTGAGTACTGGTGCCAGCTGTTGCCTGTAGTGGTCATGTGTGTGTGAAAGTTTAAGAGGACCTACAAAACACCCCCTGTGGGTGGTTCACAATAGGTTAGAAGTAGAATAGAATTTAAGACCTTTGAGAATTTCTGAATCCCCTTAACCTCCATGAAATGAACCTAAAACTCAATAAACAGTGTCTTTAGTATGTATGGATTTAAAATATATATATATATATATATATATATATATAATGAAATTTTGAGTTTTTTTTCATGGTCTCATCCACTCCCATGATATTTTCAAGGACATGGGACCATTCGATTTTTCCACTATGCCATGCTTAGCATAATTACCCTCTGTCCTTATGTTGGCACTTCAGGGTTGCAGCATAGCTCCTTCAGATGCAGTCTCCTGTTCATATTCAAGACAGAAATAATTAGAGAGATAGTACCACTAAGCCTATTATAAGGAAGCATATCCTTCCCAAAAGTTCTTGGTAGATTTTTGCTTATATCTCACGTTCATTATGATTGAGAATGGTCACTTCTAGTTGCAAAATTGGTTGGGAAAATGGATTTTTAGCTTTTCTAGTTTCTATCGTAGAAGGAGACAAGAAAAACAGGGTTGGGAAAGGCTGTTGTTCTAGTCAGCAAAAAGGATTTGCCACAGTGAGGGAATGTGCAAGCCACATCACATGAGAAATGGTTGCAAATGCCTGGTGTATTTAACTAGAAAATGGAAGATTTTGAAAAGACATTAAAATGTTCCCAGACTTATAGATTTATGTTTTATGAAATAAAGATCATCCACATTTTCCAGAGAGATTAATTCTATATCAGGAAGTGCTTTATAAGAAGAGCTATTCCACATGGAATGGATTCTCTTATGAGGAAGAAAACTCTTATATTAGAAGTTTAGTCAGAAAATGTTTAAAACATTGTACAACAATCTACAATAGATATTGTTGAGAGAATTCTTATACTAGTTCAATGAGAGGGCAAATTTACTCCTAAATTTCTTTCCAACTTATGATATGATTCTAATCTCCCTTAGGTCTCTTCACCCTATTTAAATATCATTTGTGGTCTCTGGAAAGAGTTACTCTTCTGACATAGTAGCAAGTTTATGTTAGGCAGATTCTTAAAATTACCATTAACAAGGCTTTCATTTGACTTTCAAAGGAAAGACCAGCTATTTATCTGGATTTAATCAATTAAGCATTTAATATGTTTCATTTTATATAAACCCACCACATTTTGTAAATGTGTGAAGTTTTAAATGAACAAGGGGACTTACTAGAAATATCCATTGTTTTAGAAGACTTCCTATTATAATCTGACCATTGGATGTACTCCAGAGTCACGCTGTTTCTCCCATAATTCACAGAATATAGTTTGTAATAACAATCATCTTCTCAAATTGGTCATTACCAAAGTTAATGACCTGTTTATTAGAACATCAACCTTGGCTTTGCCTCAGTCTCTTAATTAACACATCTGTCATTTACTACTAGTGGCTATGAATTTCTTTGTAGAGGACAGCTCCAATAATGATGACATCATTAAAGCGACATCTCTGTATAATTGAATGGATCATCAAATTTGCACTGCCCTATCACAAACAGGATCCTGTGAGGCTTTAAATAGTTTTGGCAGCCCCAAATGGTGAAACCTAAACAGCAAATAGAACAACATTAGCCTCCTTTGTGGAACATTTACATTGAAAATTTCTTATTATCACTGTCGAGAAGGATAATCCCAAAACAAATTGCTGTACCTTCACGTGCAAAGAGCCATTTTTACCCACACTGGTAAACAAACCGGCCCAAAGTACTAGCTCTCCCAGATACACATATTTTTTCCTGCCATCTCCATTCATTCACTCATTCAACAAACCTTGTCACATTACATCTATGTAGGTTCATTTAGCAAGTTAGTAATATATTGATTGACATTTCCAACTGAACATCTGTAATACATATCCACAGGCATTGAAATGTTGGCATTTTTTAAAGAAGAAAATATGGTATTATCATTTTCCTAAAATGGGCTAATATGTACTCAGTTTCTTAAATCTTCATTTGAAAATTAGACTGGTAGATCATCCCACATTGCCAAACAGAATGAAACAAAAATAACAAGATGCAGTCCCCTATATTATTAATTTTTGTTTAAAATGTACTGAAAATTAAATGCTTACTAAAATTTTGATATCAGGGAAAAGTTTAACTTTGATGTAGCATCTATCCTCTCCAATAATCATGTAGGAAATGTAAGTCATCTAAGAGTTATGTTTTACCATCTCTTTTTAGGAATACATGCATTTTATTATTCTTTAGGATCCATTTTTAATTATCATGGAAAGCCTGATGCAGTAAAGTGGTTTTACAAGGTACAAGCATCCTGGGTTCACATATACCTCATGAATCCATGATTCCTGGGGGTTTGTGAAGGGCACTGGCTCAAAAAATGGTACTATAAGCTTTAAATGAGAGGTTTAAAAATGAAAAGGCAACTGAGCCACAGTAACCATTTATCTGTCCCTCTCTTTACTCTGATTTGAACTGTGTCTTGGAAAAATACGCAAAAAAAATTTACCTGTTTTTTTTTTTTTTTTTTTTTTTTTTAAATACGCATTTATTTTCTCAGTTTCTGTGGCCAAGATTCTAGTCATGGCATACCTGGGCCTCTGTTCAGGGTCTCACAGGGCTATAGTAAGGTGTTGGCCAGGCTGCATTCTCATGTGGAGTCTCACTGGGGAGAATTCTTTTCCAAGCTCATTCAGGATGTTGTCAGAATTCATTTTCTTGTGGCTCTGTAATTGAGGGCTGTGGCTTCTTCTTACTGAGTGTCACTGGAGGCTGCCCTCAAGTTTTGCAATTCACATGAAATCCCTTGCCACACGGCCCTCTTCATGGGCAGTTCACATGATAGCAGCTTACTTTTTTTTTTTTTTTTAATACATCTTTACTGGTGTATAATTGCTTCACAATGCTGTGTTAGTTTCCACTGTACAACAAAGTGAATCAGCCATATGCGTACATATATCCCCATATCCCCTCCCTCTTGCGTTTCCCTCCAACTCTCCCTATCCCACCCTGCTAGGTTGTTGCAAAGCACTGAGCTGATCTCCATGTGCTATGCTGCTGCTTCCCACTAGCATTCTATTTTACATTTGGTAGAATATATATGTGGATGCTTCTCTCATTTTGCCCCAGCTTCCCCCTCCCCGCCCACCCCATGACCTCAAGTCCATCTTCTATGTCTGCATCTTTATTCCTGCCCTGCCACTAGGTTCATCAGTACCATTTATTTATTTATTTTTTAGATTCCATATATATGTGTTAACATACGGTATTTGTTTTTCTCGTTCTGACTTATTTCACTCTGTATGACAGACTGTACATCCATCCACCTTGCTACAAATAACTCAATTTCATTTCTTTTTATGGCTAATACTCCATTATGTATATATATGTGCCACATCTTCTTTATCCATTCATCTGCTGATGGACATTCAGGTTGCTTCCATGCCCTGGCAATTGTAAATAGTGCTGCAATGAACATTGTGGTACATGTCTCTTTTTGAATTATGGTTTTCTTAGGGTATATGCCCAGTAGTGTGATTGCTGGGTCATATGGTAATTCTATTTTAGTTTTTTAAGGAACATCCACACTGTTATCCATAGTTGTTGTATCAATTTACATTCCCACCTACAGTGTAGGAGGGTTCCCTTTTCACCACACCCCTTCCAGCATTTATTTTTTTCTAGATTTTAAAATAATGGCCATTCTGACCAGTGTGAGGTGATACCTCATTGTAGTTCTGATTTGCATTTCTCTAATAATTAGTGATGTTGAGCATCTTTTCATGTGCCTCTTGGCCATCTGTGTGTCTTCTTTGGTGAAATGTCTATTTAGGTCTTCTGCCCATTTTTTACTTGGATTGTCTGTTTTTTTAATATTGAGCTCCATGAGCTGTCTGTATATTTTGGAGATTATTCCTTTGTCCGTTGTTTCATTTGCAAATATTTTCTCTCTTTCTGAGGGTTGTATTTTCATCTTGTTTATGGTTTCCTTTGCTGTTCAAAAGCTTTTAAGTTTAACTAGGTCCCATTTGTTTATTTTTGCTTTTATTTTCATTACTCTAGGAAGTGGGTCAAAAAAGATCTTGCTGTGATTTATGTCAAATAGTGTTCTTCCTATGTTTTCCTCTAAGAGTTTTATAGTGTCTGTTCTTACATTTAGGTCTTTAATCCGTTTTGAGTTTATTTTTCTGTATGGTGTTAGGGAATGTTCCAATTTCATTCTTTTACATGTGACTGTCCAGTTTTTGCAGTGCCACTTATTGAGGAGGCTATCTTTTCTCCATCATAGGTTCTTGCCTCCTTTGTTGTAAATTAGATGACTATATGTGTGTGGGTTTATCTCTGGGCTTCCTATCCTGTTCCATTGATATATATTTGTATTTTTGTGCCAGTAGCATACTGTCTTGATTACTGTAGCTTTGTAATATAGTTTGAAGTTGGGGAGCCTGATTCCTCCAGCTTTGTTTTTCTTTCTCAAGATTGCTTTGGCTATTTGGGATCTTTTTGGTTTCCATACAAATTGGAAAATTTTTCATTCTAATTCTGTGAAGAATGCCATTGGTAGTTTGATAGGGACTTCATTGAATCTGTGGATTGCTTTGGGTAGTATAGCCATTTTCACAATATTGATTCTTCTTGTCCAAGAACATGCTATATTTCTCCATCTGTTTATGTCATCTTTGATTTCTTTCATTAGTGTTTTATAGTTTTCTGAGTACAAGTCTTTTGCCTTCTTAAGTAGGTTTTTTCGTAGGTATTTTATTCTTTTTGTTGCAATGGTGAATGGGATTGTTTCCTTAATTTCTGTTTCTGACTTTTCATTGTTAGTTTATAGGAATGCCAGAGATTTCTGTGCATTAATTTTGTATCTTGCAAACCAAATTCATTGATTAGTTATTAGTTCTAGTAGTTTTCTGGTGGCATCTTTAGGATTTTCTATGTATAGTATCATGCCATCTGCAAACAGTGACAGTTTTACTTCTTCTTTTCCAATTTGTATCCCTTATATTTCTTTTTCTTCTCTGACTGCTGTGGCTAGGACTTCCAAACTATGTTTAGAATTAGAGTGGTGAGAGTGGGCATCTTTTGTCTTGTTCCTGATCTTAGTGGAAATGCTTTCAGTTTTTCACCATTGAGTGTGATGTTTGCTGTGGATTTGTCATATATGGCCTTTATTATGTAGTGGTAGGTTCCTTCTCTGCCCATTTTCCAGAGGGTTTTTTATATCATAAATGGTGTTGAATTTTGTCAGAAGCTTTTTCTGCATCTATTGAGATGTTCATATGGTTTTTATTCATTAATTTTTTTAATATGGTGTATCACATTGATTGATTTGTGCGTATTGAAGAATACTTGCATTCCTGGGATAAATCCCACTTGATCATGGTGTATGATCCTTTTAATATGTTGTTGGATTCTGTTTGCTAATATTTTGTTCAGGATTTTAGCATCTATGTTCATCAGTGATATTGGTCTATAATTTTCTGTTTTTAAAATATCTTATTCTGGTTTTGGTATCAGGATGACGGTGGCTTCGTAGAAAGAATTTGGGTGTTTTCCTCCCTCTGCAAATTTTTTGGAAGAGTTTTGGGAGGATCGGTGTTAGCTCTTCTCTAAATGTTTGATAGAATTCACCTGTGAAGCCATCTGGTCCTGGATTTATTTATTTATTTATTTATTTTATTTATTTTTGGCTGTGTTGGATCTTCATTGCCTCAAGCAGGTTTTTTTCTAGTTGCAGCGAGTGGGGGCTACTCTTCATTGCACATGGTCTTTTCATTGTGGTGGCTTCACTTGTTGCAGAGCACGGGCTCTAGGTGCATGGGCTTCAGTAGTTGTGGCTCGCAGGCTCTAGAGTGCAGGATCAGTAGTTGTGGCACATGGGCTTAGTTGCTCCACGGCATGTGGGATCTTCCCATACCAGGGCTTGAACCCGTGTTGCCTGCATTGGCAGGCAGATTCTTAACCACTGTGCCACCAGGGAAGTCCTGGTCCTGGACTTTTGTTTGTTGCAAGATTTTTATTTATAGTTTCAATTTCATTACTTGTGATAGGTCTGTTTATATTTTCTAATTCTTCCTGGTTCAGTCTTGGAAAATTGTACCTTTCCAAGAATTTGTCCATTTCTTCCTGTCTGTCCATTTTATTGGCATATAGCTGTTTGTAATAGTCTCTTATAATCCTTTGTATTTCTGCAGTGTCAGTTGTGATTTTTCCTTTTTCATTTCTAATTTTATTGATTTGCATCCTCACCCTTTTTTTTCTTGATGAGTCTGGCTAAGGGTTTATCAATTTTGTTTATCTTCTCAAAGAACCAACTTTTAGTTTTATTGATCTTTGCTGTTGTTTTCTTCATTTCTATTTCATTTATTTCTGCTTTGATCTTTATGATTTCTTTCCTTCTACTGACTTTGGGTTTTCTTTGTTCTTCTTTCTCTAGTTGCTTTAGGTGTAGGGTTAGATTGTTTATTTGAGATTTTTCTTGTTTCTTGAGGTAAGATTGAATTGCTATTAACTTCCCTGTTAGAACTACTTTTGCTGCATCCCATAGGTTTTGGGTCATTGTGTTTTCATTGTCATTTGTTTCTATGTATTTTTTAATTTGTTCTTTGATTTCTTCAGTGATCTCTTGGTTAATTAGTAGCACACTGTTTAGCCTCCATGTGTTTGTGTTTTTTACAGGTTTTTTTCCTCTAATTGGTTGCCAATCTCATAGCATTGTGGTCAGAAAGCATGCTTGATATGATGTCAGTTTTCTTAAATTTTCTAAGGCTTGATTTGTGACCGAAGGTGTGACCTATCCTGTAGAATGTTCCGTGTGTACTTGAGAAGAAAGTGTATTCTGCCACTTTCGGGTGGAATGTTCTATAAACATCAACTAAATATATCCGGTCTTTTATGTCATTTAAAGCTTGTGTTTCCTTATTTATTTTCTGTTTGGATAATCTGTCCATTGGTGTAAGTGGGGTGTTAAAGTCCCCTACTATTATTGTGTTAATGTTGATTTCCCCTTTCATGGTTGTTAGCATTTGCCTTATGTATTAACTTGCTCCTATATTAGGTGCATAAACATTTATAATTGTTATATCTTCTTCTTAGCTTGATCCCTTTATCATTATGTATTGTCCTTATCTCTTGTAACAGTCTTTGTTTTAAATTCTATTTTATATGATACTAGTATTGCTACTCCAGCTTTGTTTTGATTTCCATTTACATGGAATATCTTTTTCCATCCCTTCACTTTCAGTCTGTATGTGTCCCTAGGTTTGAAGTGGGTGTCTTGTAGATAGCACATATATGGGTCTTGTTTTTGTATTCATTCAGCCAGTCAGTGTGTTTTGGTTGGGGCATTCAGTCCATTTACATTCAAGGTTATTATAAATATGTACATTCCTATTACCATTTTCTTAATTGTTTTGGGTTTGTTTTTGTAGGTTCTTTTTCTCCTCTTGTGTTTCCCACTTAGAGAAGTTTCTTTAGCATTTGTTGTAGAGATGGTTTGGTGGTGCTCAGTTCTCTCAGCTTTTGCTTCTCTGTAAAACCTTTTATTTCTCTGTCGAATCTGAATGAGATCCTTGCTGGGTAGATTAATCTTGGCTGTAGGTTTATCTCTTTCATCACTTTAACTGTATCCTGCCACTCCATTCTGGCCTGCAGAGTTTCTGCCAAAAATTCAGCTGATAACCTTATGGGGATTCCTTTGTATGTTATTTTTTGCTTTTCCCTTGCTGCTTTTAATATTTTTTCTTTGAATTTAATTTTTGTTAGTTTGATTAGTATGTGTTTTGGTGTGTTTCTCCTAGGGTTTATCCTGTATGGGACTCTCTGCACTTCCTGGACTGGGTGACTATTGCCTTTCCCATGTCAGGGAAGTTTTCCACTATAATCTCTTCAGATATTTTCTGAGACCCTTTCTTTTTCTCTTCTTCTGAGACCACTATAATTTGAATGTTGGGGCCTTTAGTGTTGTCCCAGAGGTCTCTGAGATTGTCTTTAATTCTTTTCTTTCTTTTTTCTCTATTCTGCTCCTTAGCATTTATTTCTGCCATTCTGTCTTCTAGCTCCCTTATTCGTTCTTCTGCCTCAGTTATTCTGTTATTGGTTCCTTCTAGTATGTTTTGCATTTTAGTTATTGTATTGTTTATCTGTTTGTTTGTTCTTTAGTCCTTCTAGATCTTTGTTAAACATTTCTTGTATTTTCTCAATCTGTGCCTCCATTGTATTTCTGAGATTCTGGATCATCTTTACTATCATCACTCTGAATTCTTTTTAAGGTAGATTGCCTATTTCCTCTTCATTTATTTGGTCTTGTAGGTTTTTACCTTGCTCCTTCATCTGTGACATATTTTTTTGCCAGCTCTTTGTTTTTTTGTTTTTTTTTTTTATGGGTGGGTTTGTGTTCCTGTCTTACTGGTTGTTTGGCCTGAGGCTTGGAACACTGGAATTTGTAGGCTGTTGGGTAGAGCTGGGTCTTGGTACCAAGATGAGGACCTCCAGGAAACCTCACTGCAATGAATATTCCTTGGGGTCTGAGGTTCTCTAATTATCTAGTGATTCAGACTCAGAACTCCCACTGAAGGAACTTCAGCCTGACCCCCAGCTCATGAACCAAGATCCTGCAAGCCACACAGGGTAGTGGTTTGCTTTGGGGTTCTTCCTGTCCCCTTGGGTGTCAAGGTCCCCCACCAGCATCTGGCAGATGCCCTAGTTGTGGGGAAATGTTAACTCCCAGTCTTCCCATTTCACCATCTTTGATTGTTCTACTTGTTTTCTATTGATACGGATTTCTTTGGGGAAAGAATTTATGTTATCTTTAAAGGAATCACAGGATACAAATTTCATCTGTTTGTAAATATGAAGGCAGTAGGTATAAAACTTGTACTTAAAGCTCACTAAATTATAGACTCCTGGTTATATTTCACTGAATTATAGGCCCATGACCAGCCCTACATTATTTGGCCCCTGCTTATCTCTCCAACCTCATCTTTCTCCATTCCGTTTGGCCCATTCAATCTACTTTCTGTCCCTTGAAAATACTGCATATGTTACCATATCCAAGAGCCCCAGTCTCCTACTGTTTGGAATGTATGTCAACATTCTCTTCATTAAGTTCTTCACTCCAATGTCACCTCTTTATGGATTTTCCTTATAGGACTAATTACTATATGATATTATCTTATTCCTTATTTCCTTTGTGTTTATTTTCTCTTTTATCACACTAGAATATATTTTGAAGAATGTCTTTGACTCCCAGGTCTCCTGCTGTGTTCCCAGTGCCTAGAATAAAGCCTGGCTCAGAAATTAAAACACACATAGATCCCAAAATATTTTTTAGCAATTAACTGATATAAGTCTTTGCAGAGCAACAGAACTTTTCAAAATGAGGCATAATCATAATTGTACATAGTCAAGACCCAAATCTTAATTGTACCATTTGAAAGTTTGACAAATTATGTATATTATACAGAAACACAGAAATATATAATATATAAACTATATAATTTTATATGTATAAATTGTATATATACATAAAATATCCATGTAGCCAACACCAAAATCAAAATATGGAACAATAAAAATGACTTTTCAGCTTAATTTTTTTTTAAGTTTGGTTTGTTTCCGTAATGAGCTCATGGAGTGTTCTAAGTGGTAAAAGATGTTATCTCATCCAGTTGGTTGACATGAGGATATGATATGGAAATATTCCTAGTCTTTGGGATACTTCTTACAAATCCCAACAAAAATATTTTTATAAAAATTGATGGTGAATTAAAAAAGAAGAAAAAGGGGAAACCCTCACAAAATTAAGTTTTTCCTTCCAAGTTATTTACTTTGATTGTTTTTGGCTGTGATTGGATTGAAACTTTTGAAATGGTTGAAAGCAGTGCTTACAAAGTGGGTTGCTGGGGTTCCAGGAGGTATATTAGGCTCAAAGTTTTGACTGAAATTTTAAAACTTTTAATGAAACTTCTAATGGTCGTCAGACTGCAAAGAAAAAAATACTGTCTTTGATGTTCCTTTAGTACAGGGTAACCATATATCCTGATCTGCACTTAGGTGTTGCACTGTAACTGTTCATGGAACTCCTTTTTATTCTAAAAAGTGTCCTTGGAGGATAAATTATATGGTCATCCAATTTTTGTACACTTTTTTGGAGAAAAATGATCTTTTGGTACAATGAAGCTTTCTAGCTCTCTGTCTCTTTTTAACCTAGATTATGGATTTTGATTTAAAAAGCAGTTGTACTTTCAAGAAACAAGAGACAGCACAGCAGACATTGATTGCTGCCTTGACCTCATTATGTTGATAAGGGCATTTGTGAATATTGTCTAAGTTAAGGTAATAAACACTCCAGGTAGAAGGTTAATGACACATTTAGCATCAGTGGGGTGCCTGACATTTTTTCACAGAAAAACCAGTTCAAGCTGGTAAACCTTCTGTCCTGTCCATGTAGAACAAAATGCATCATGTTCCTACAAACTGAATCTGATTCAAGAAGAGGCTAATAGCATGCAGAGAATTCAGCAACTGGCTGACTACATTGTTTTGCCAAAGAATAACAAACTTAAAATGTTGTCAAGTCATTTTTTAACAGCAATTTTCTGTAATCTTTTGGGCCTCCTGCTAGGATTCTGCTAATCTGGGCCTTATTGCTGGCTGATGCTAAAGACAGTGTTATGACAAATTTATGAAGTGATGAGTCATTTCCCACATTCATTCAGCTAATGAGCAAAACAAGTCATTATTTTTAAAGCCTGATTATCCCTTCCTATTTAATACAAGAAGCACATACAAATGCTTTTAGGCTGCTTTCCCCTGAAATAACCCTATGTTAAGACTAACAGCATCTATAGGCTAAAGATGCCAAGTATACTCAAAATTGGGAAGAAATGATTCAAAATTCCTCTATTACATCCTTATGTTTTGACATTAGAACATACTGCTATCATTATAAATTAGAATTCCAGTGGTTTCAATCATATACATTATCTTATGATGTGATCAATATAAGCATATGATTTTACATGCATGGGCTTTCCATTAATTAGTCAAAAAACCATTGAATGCTCACTACAGGAATGAACAGTGTGCAGATTACTGGCTGGGATACCACAATAGAGGAGAGAAGTGTACACTGAAATAGAAGAGAGAACATACCAGTGTAAAGGGTAGCAAAAAGTGAGATAGTAAAGAACAAGAAATGAATGAATGAAAATGGAAGGGCTTTTAGAGGAATTCAGGGGAGAGAGCATTCCTAGTGAATTTAGACAAAGTGTGAGTTGAAGGATGGTAACAGCCAGATGGGCTCTAACTTTCAACCATGCTTAAATTTCCACAGCTAAGAAAAATATGACAAGTGCAATGCCTTATTTCATTTTTGACTGGTTGTGAGCTTTTTTTTTTTTCTTTTACTGGATAAGAGTTTGATATAAGAGTTTGGTAAGAATTCTGGGGAGTTTCAGTGTCAAAAAATAATTGCTGGCCCCAGCATGCTCCCTGTTAAATCACTACTTGATTCTTAAATACACTATTGATACAAAGAAAAGGAAATCTTAAGAATTATTATGGGGGCTTCCCTGGTGGCGCAGTGGTTGAGAGTCCGCCTGCCGATACAGGGGACATGGGTTCGTGCCCTGGTCCGGAAGATCCCACATGCCGCGAAGCGTCTAGGCCCGTGAGCCATGGCTGCTGAGTCTGAGCATCTGGAGCCTGTGTTCCACAATGGGAGAGACCACAACAGTGAGAGGCCCGTGTACCACACAAAATAGAATTATTATGAATAGTATAAAAGACAGAAAGGAAACAAGGTTACCTAGAATGACTAATTCAAATTTCAGGTCTTCGCTGTGATAAACCTTAAACCTCCAGTGAGGGAAATGATTTTCATCTATCAGATTCTAAGTTTAGTCTTTGGTGGGACAGTATAAGCAGTAAGCCTTGAAGAATGGGTATTCTAATAACTTATTATTCTTATTACCTCAGAAAGTGGTTAATACTTACTAAGGGTTTAAAATCTTCCTAAATATGGGTATTTTTGTGTTGGTAATAAAAAATTGAATGATTTGGTCATTAACATAATTCAGTTTCATTTATGACTTGGATTACATTAGCCGTACCAACATCATTTTTAGTAGGTGAATAATGTCCACCCTACCCCCCCAATATCTACATATTACTAATCCACAGAGTCTGTGAATATGTTAACGTATTTTCCTGGATTAATTGGTTGGATCCAATAAAATTCCTTTTTTTTTTAACTTAAAAGAATTTTTTTTTATTGAAGTGTAGTTGATTTACAATATCATGTTAGTTTCAGGTGTACAGCACACTGATTCAGTTATAATACATATTTATATATATACACACACATATATAAATATACATTCCTTTTCAGATTTTCCCTTATAGGTTATTAGAAAATATTGAGTAGATTTCCCTGTGCTATACAGTAGGTCCTTGTTGGTTATCTATTATATATATAGTAGTGTGTATATGTTACTCCCAACCTCCTAATTTATCCCTGCCCCACCCTCCTTCCCCTTTGGTAACTATAAGTCTGTTTTCTATGTCTGAGTCTCTTTCTGTTTTGGAAAGAAGTACATTTGTATTTTTTTTAATTTAGATTCCACATATAAGCAATATCATGTGATATTTGTGTTTCTCTGTCTGGCTTACTTAGTATGATAATCTGTGTCCATCCATGTTGCTGCTAATGGCATTATTTCATGTTTTATGGCTGAGTAGTAATTCCATTGTATAAATATACCACATCTTCTTTATCCATCCATCTGTCAATGGACACCTAGGTTGCTTCCATGTCTTGGCTATTGTAAATAGTGCTGCAGTGAACACTGGGGTGCATGTATCTTTTTGAATTTTGGTTTTCTTCAGATATATGCCCAATCAGAGAGCCTTTCCCAGTTTTGGTCAATAAGAGAAGGAGATGTGACTAAAGGAGAATAGTCAGAGAAATGTAAAGTTGCTGGCCTTGAAGATGAAGAAAGAAAGCCAGAGCTAAGAAATAGGCAGCATTGAGTATCTGGAAAAGGCAAGGAAATGGATTTTTTCATAGTGCCTTCAGGAGAGATGGCAACACCTTGGTGCTAGCCCAGCGAGACCCACGTCAGACTTCTAATCTACAAAACAGAAAGATAATAAATTTGTGCTGTTTTAAGACACTTTGTGGCCATTTGTATGACAGTGATAGAAAACTAAAATGTCATTTCTCATAGCAGAGAACTTGTGGTAGGAAAAATTCTGCGAATGACCTCCACCACTAAAAAAACTTCTTTCCCTAATCCCTGGAGCTCTAAATATGGTGAGCTGTCATGCCCTTGAATATGTTAAGAGTACACAGCAAAGGGGACTCTGTAGATGTGATTAAGATTATAAATCAGTTGACCTTAAAAGATAGGGAGATTATCCTGGATTATCTGGGTGGGCCTAATCTAATCACTCTAGGTCTTTAAAAGCAGGGAACTTTTTCTGGTCAGTGGCAGAGAGAGATTGGAAACATGAGAAGGACTCAACTTCCTGTTGTTGGCTTGAAAATAGAGTGGGCCATGTGAGAAGAAATGCAGGTGGTCTCTAGAATCTGAGGACAGCCCCAGATGACAGTGAGGCAAGAAATGGGGACTTAAGTCTTTGAGCTTCAGGGAACTGAATTCTGGCACAGCTATGTGAACTTGGAAGCAGATTCTTTCCCAGAGCCTCTAAATAAGAGCTCAGCCCAGCTGATACCTTGTGGTGATATTTTGAGTGTAGAACTTGGCTGAGCCTATTCAGACTTCTGACATACAGGACTGTGAGCTAATAAATGCGTGTTGTTTTAAGTTACTGATTTTGTAGTAATTTGTTACACAGCAGTGGCAAATTAATACAGAGCCCTAAAGTTTGTTGACTACCTCTTCATACCAAGTATTGCACAGGGCCATCCATGTATTATGAAATGTAGTATAGCAAGAAGGACAGAGCGGGGGTTGAAGTTAAACAAACCCAGGTTAAATCTACTTCTCCAGTTTACTAACTTTAATATCTTGGGCAAGTTAGTTAACTTTGATAAGCCTCATTTCTACATTTTAAAAATGAGGCTACTTTAAGTTTGAGAAGCGCTGGGCTAACACAAATGATCCCCAAAGTTAGAGATTTGTGGCAATGTGGTTTTTACTCTGTAGTGCAATAAACTTTTTAAACCCTAAAAAAAATGAGGCTAAATGTACTTACCTGCTAGGGTAGGTGGGAGAGTAAAATTAGCCTCTGGAATGCATCCATGATAATGGCTATGAGTAGTAGGTGATCAACAACAACAAAAAATGGATGAAAGTAGGTATTCAAGAGGACCTTCAATTAATAGCACTCCTCTTTTATTTTATTCTTGTGTTCATAAGTGAAGAAATAAAGCAAAAAATAAAGATGGAGGTCAATATGACCTTTTTTTTTTTTTTTTTTTTTTGGATGGAGGCTGGATTGGAGTATGTATCTTTATATCTATTAGCCACCAAGTGGACTTGCTAATACTGAACCCTAGAATTGGGGAGAATGAATCACCTAATCACAGAGTAGGCCAGGGAAACCCTTCACTTGCCTGGTGTGAAGGAGAAGCAGCAGTTGTGTCCTCTACAGGCTGTTCGATCTCAAGAGAAAGAAGGGGAAAACTGAGTTGAGGGTACAAGTTATTCAGAGTGAAGGACAATGTGGAGAGATGGCAAAGGTTTCCTTAGGGAAAATCCTTCTTCACTGAAAACACGGTTAAGGTGCAGAAATGTTCGATCTCAAGAGAAAGAAGGGGAAAACTGAGTTGAGGGTACAAGTTATTCAGAGTGAAGGACAATGTGGAGAGATGGCAAAGGTTTCCTTAGGGAAAATCCTTCTTCACTGAAAACACTGTTAAGGTGCAGAAATGGGCAATAAGATTTTTAGTAACTTTTCCATGCTTACCTAGTAAAGATGTAGTAGAGCCAGGACTTGAATCTATGTCTGTCTGACTAGGGCTTTGCAGTATCTATCACAATTACTCTGCTTGCAGATACAGGTATAGAAACTAAACAATAAGGCAGATTCTGAATGGAAGATCTACTTACATTAAATCTTTAAATGTAACTTTTTCTATCAATGTTTATCTGTATTGTAACAGAAAAAAATGCTGGTTATGAGAGAATTCTCATAAGTCTTTCATTTAAACAAATTTCTATTGTAACATTGAAGACAAACTTCCCTAAAAGAAATAGATAATTCTAAAATGAACTACAACACCAGAGTATTTCATAGGGGAAAATAAGTCTAAGGATAATGATAAGCACCACGTTTTAATCAGCATTCAGATATTAATAATGCAAGTTCCTAATTTATGACCTTAAATGGTATATGGGCTGAATTATGGCAGTTATTAAATGGACTTGGAAACAGATTTTGTTTTCAGGAGCTCAGAATTAATAAATGATATTCAACTGTAATGTAATAGTGACTTGAGTTGGGCCTTCATATTTCACTTGGGTTTCTTTGCAGTTGTTTATACTCCAAAAATCATACCAGTCTGTACCAAAGTCACTAAAAAAATCTTAGATCAATATATTCCAGGATGATGGCTAATTTAAATCTTTATCTGTGAGATTTCACAAATTGCCAAATCCATATTAATATTTAAAAACAAAATTAGAAATCTACAAATTCTACAGTTATAAACTATTTTCTAATTCTATTATATTTCTGGTGTGTTGTTTCTTATCATATGCAGTGAAAACAGTTGAACATGCAGGGAGTGACATAAAGATATTTCATTGGAAATTAGAGATATATATTTCTAGATAAAAAATTTTCAAGATTGATTTTGTAACAAGCATGCATGACACTCTGATATATTAATGAATATTATTTTCTGATATTTCTGAGATAGTTACCAAATCTTCATATTTTTCACTCTGCTATTCTGTAACACATTGAGAATATATTATTAAGTAGTGGTAAACAACTCCTAAAATAATTTTTTATTAATAAGACTGTTGTATTTCATAGAAAGAGCAAAGGAATCTAAACTTTTGCATGAGTGCCTCCTGGCCACATGGATCAAAGCTTTCTGAAAGATTTTTTTCTAAGACGTGTTGCTCAGAAACTCAGTGTTTCAGAGGTAATCCTTGGAGCAGGAAGATGTCAACTGATATTATGTAATCCACCCTGGGACCAAAGGCAAAGGCCGTCTTTAAATGCTTGTTCTTATATCCTCCATTCTCAAGCAAAACAACACGTAGCTAGGATCACCACTGTGAAATGGACTGTGCCCAAAACACCTTGTTTAGTATCATGAGACCTGTAGCTGTTCAATAAATACTACTTGATATTAATAAATAATGTATGCTGTGAACACCATGAAAAATATGGAAGGAACTTCAGAATGATTGCAGGATCCAGGAAAACCTGTATCATGTGTTTTTATGTTACTGGGTTACATATAGCCAGTGTTTTAATTTAAAATTCTTCCTTATCATGCCACCAACTTTATCATATTGTAGGATTCATTTTGGCACACCATCTGGCTATAGTATTACATTTATTTTCTGCTGATTTTAGTTTGGTTGTATCTATTGTGAATAGGAGCCTCTTACATGAATTCAAATGTCTCTCAGTTCACAAATCTTTTTGCTAGTCTGATCCTACATTACCAGTACCTTTGCAATGATCATGTTCTCAACAGCCTGAGGAAATTCAGGTTCAGTATTAAGGGCAACATTTTACAGGACAAAGTAACATTCTGTCTTATTTACTACACAGAACTATAGGATTACTTCCTTTTTAAATAGCCTATTTGTATGGTTACCTTTAAAATTATAAAATTCTCCTATAATGTTTTTTTCAAGTATTATGTTACCTGGCCTAAAATAGAACAGTTTTCTCTTGGCAAGATTTTTATCATTATAGAGATACCTCTTTGATGAAAAGCATGCAAACAAACCCTCATGAGATGTGGTGGTTGGAGGATTATTTAGAGAGATACTTATATTCCAAATAAAATGTACAACTAGTTGTTCAGAGATATTATCTACTCTTCTTTATTTACATTGGAGAGCCCTGAGCAAGTTCGGGAAACCATTTAGAATTCAATAATAGATTATCCTCAGCCAAATATATAGACTCAATGATTTCATTATATTATTCATTCAATTTTGCCTCCAGATATTTATTCAACATCTACTGTATGTCAGGCATTGTGCTGGAGATATAGCCAGGGATAATAAGAGAAAGTGTGGTCCATTTTTCTTGGCAACACATTTTTACTTCTCTTTCCCTGTTGTTTCTCAGCGTGCATCTCTTGTCAGAGCCTTCCGTTCCATCACATAGTTGTTATGATATTTTTACATTATTAACTGCAGTATTACATAATACACATGATTACAAAAATGCTCAGTTAATTGATAAAGGAACTAGGATCAAAGAATCCAAAAATTCACCATCTCATCAGCAAGCCTTCTATATACTCATTGTCCTCAATTTATTTTTCTCTAAAGTCCCTGTTGCTTACAATTAAGAAGTCTTCCTTCCTTCCTCTAACTACCTTCCATTCTCCCTCCCTCCCTCGCTTCCTTCCTTCGTTCCCTCTGTCCTTTTTTCCTTTTATAAATATGTTTAGTAACTCCTGTGAATTAAGCATTACATAAGATCTAGCAAGTACATAGTATTAAGGAGTTTTTTACTTAATTCATCTCATCTGACCACAACCTCTTTGCAGTAGATATTATTCTTCACTTCATTTTATAAACAAGAAATACAAGACATTAAGACATTAAATGACTTGCTTAAGAATACAGAACTGGCTCTCCTTCCAGAATCAATACCCCAAAGCCCCTGGGGAAGCTATGCCAACCACTGAGGTGGAGTTGTGGAGCCCCAATCCCGAGTTGGCCACCATCCAAGGGTCAGAAACCTTATTCCTTTCTGGCTTGCCCATCCTCCAGAGCTGTGTGGCTGACAGGGTCTTGGTGCTCCAGCCGAGTGTTAGGCTTGAGCCTCTGAGGTGGGAGAGCTGAGTTCAGGGAATTGGACCACCAGAGACCTCCAAGCCCCTCGTAATATCAATCAGTGAGAGCTCTCCCAGAGATCTACATCTCAATGCTAAGACCCAGCTCCATTCAATGACCAGCAACTCCAGTGCTGGACACCCCATACCAAACAATTAGCAAGACAGGAACACAACCCCACCCATTAGCAGAGAGGCTACCTAAAATAATACTAAGTTCACAGACACCCCAAAACACACCACTGGACAGGGTCCTCCCCACCAGAAAGACAAGATGCAGCCCCATCCACCAGAACACAGGCACCAACCCCCTCCACCAGGAAACCTACATTACCCACTGAACCAAACTTACCCACTAGGGGAAGACATCAAAAACAATGGGAACTATGAACTTGCAGCCTGCGAAAAGGAAACCCCAAACACAATAAGTTAAGCAAAATGAGAAGACAGAAATATGCAGCAGATGAAGGAGCAAAGTAAAAACCCACCAGACCAAACAAATGAAGAGGAAACAGGCAGTCTACCTGAAAAAGAATTCAGAGTAATGATAGTAAAGATGATCAGAAATCTTGGAAATAGAATGGAGGAAATACAAGAAACGTTTAACAAAAACCTAGAAGAACTAAAGAGCAAACAAACAAAGATGAGCAAAAAAATAAAATTAAAAATTATATGGAAGCTGAAAAAGGATTAATCTCTAAAATTTACATGCAGCTCATTCAGCTCAACATCAAAAAATACCAAACAACCCAATCCAAAAATGGGCAGAAGACCTAAATAGACATTTCTCCAAAGAAGATATACAGATTGCCAACAAACACATGAAAGGATGCTCAACATCACTAATCATTAGAGAAAAGCAAATCAAATGAGGTATCACTTCACACCAGTCAGAATGGCCATCACCAAAAAATCTATAAACAATAAATGCTGGAGAGGGTGTGAAGAAAAGGGAACCCTCTTGCACAATTGGTGGGAATGTAAATTCATACAGCCACTATGGAGAACAGCATGGAGGTTCCTTAAGAAACAAAAAATAGAACTACCATATGACCCAGCAATCCCACTACTGAACATACACCCTGAGAAAACCATAATTCAAAAAGAGGTACCACAATGTTCACTGTAGCTCTGTTTACAATACTCAGGACATGGATAAGTGTCCATCGACAGATGGACGGATAAAGAAGATATGGCACATATATACAATGGAGTATTACTCAGCCATAAAAAGAAACAAAACTGAGTTATTTGTAGTGAGGTGGATAGACCTAGAGTCTGTCATACAGAGTGTAAGTCAAAGAGAAAAACAAATACCATATGCTAACACATATATATGAAATATAAAAGAAAAAAAAGGTTCTGATGAACCTAGGGGCAGGAAAGGAATAAAGATGCAGATGTATGAATGGACTTGAGGACATGGGCAGGGGGAAGGGTAAGCTAGGACAAAGTGAGAGAGTGTCATGGACATATATACACTACCAAATGTAAAACAGATAGCTAGTGGGAAGGAGCTGCATAGCATAGGGAGATCAGCCTGTTGCTTTGTGACCACCTAGAGGTGTGGGACAGGGAGGGTGGGAGGGAGATGCCAGGCGGAGGAGATATGGGGATACATGTATATGTATAGCTGATTCACTTTGTTATAAAGCAGAAGCTAACACATCATTGTAAAGCAATTATACTCCAATAAAGTTGTTAAAAAAATTCTCTAGAAGGAATCAATACCAGAATAACTGAGGCAGAAGAATGGAGAAGTGACCTGGAAAGTAAAATAGTGGAAGTAACTACCACAGAACAGAATAAAGAAAAAAGACTGAAAAGAATTGAGAACAATCTCAGAGACCACTTTACAACAATAAACGCACCAACATTTGAATTATAGGGGTCCCAGAAGAAGATGAGAAAAAGATAGGGTCTGAGAAAATATTTGAAAAGATAATAGTTGAATACTTCACTAATATGGGAAAGGAAATAGTCAAATCCAGGAAGTACAGAGAGTCTCATACAGGATTAATCCAAGGAGAAGCACACCAAGACACATATTAATCAAATTATAAAATATTAAATACAAAGAAAAAATATTACAAGCAGCAAGGGAAAAGCAGCAAATAACATACAAGAGAATCCCCATAAGGTTAACAGCTGATCTTTCAGCATAAACTCTGCAAGCCAGAAGGGAATTTCAGGACATATTTAAAGTGATGAAAGGGAGAAACCTACAACCAAGATTACTCTACCCAGCAAGGATCTCATTCAGATTCAAAAGAGAGATTAAAACCTTTACAAACAAGAAAAACTTAAGAGAACTCAGCACCACCAAGCCAGCTTTACAACAAATGCTAAAGGAAAGTCTCTAGGCAGGAAATACAAGAGAAAGAAAAGACCCACAATAACAAACCCAAAACAATTAAGAAAATGGTAATAGGAGCATATATATTGATAATTATCTTAAATATAAATGGATTAAATGCTCCAACCAAAAGATATAGACTGGATGAATGGACACAAAAACAAGACCCATATATATGCTGTCTACAAGAGACCCACTTCAGATGTATGGACACATAGAGACTAAAGTGAGGGGATGGAAAAAGATATTCCATGCAAATGGAAATCAAAGAAAGCTGGAGTAGCAATTGTCATATCAGACGAAATAGACTTTGAAATAAAGACTATCACAAGAGACAAAAAGAACACTATGTAATGAACAAGGGATCAATACAAGAAGAAGGTATAACAATTGTAAATATTTATGCACCCAACTTAGGAACACCTCAATGCATAAGACAAATGCTAGCAGCCATAAAAGGGGAAATCAACAGTAACACAATAATAGTGGGGGACTTTAACACACCACTTTCACCAGTGGACAGATCATCCAAAATGAAAATAAATAAGGAAATACAACATTTAAATGACATATTAAACAAGATGGACTTAATTGATATTGCAGGACATTCCATAGACAAACAACAGAATACACTTTCTTCTCAACTGCTCATGGAATATCCTCCAGGAGAGATCATATCTTGGGTCACAAATGAAGCCTTGGTAAATTTAAGAAAATTGAAATCATATCAAATATATTTTTCTCACCACAACGCTATGAGACTAGATAAACCGTATGAGACTAGATATCAATTACAGGAAAAAAACCTGTAAAATATACAAAAACATGGAGGCTAAACGCTACTAAATAACCAAGAGATCACTGAAGAAATCAAAGAGAAAATTAAAAAAAAAAAATACCTAGAAACAAATGACAATGAAAACATGATGACCCAAAACCTATGGGATGCAGCAAAAGCAGTTCTAAGAGGGAAGTTTATAACAATACAATCCTAGCTCAAGAACCAAGAAAAATCTCAATAAACAAACTAACTTACACCTAAAGCAATTAGAGAAAGAAGAACAAAAAACCCCCAAAGTTAGCTGGAGGAAAGAAATCATAAAGATCAGAACAGAAGTAAATGAAAAATAAATGAAGGAAACAATAGCAAAGATCAATAAAACTAAAAACTTGTTCTGTGGGAAGATAAATAAAATTGATAAACCATTAGCCAGACTCATCAAGAAAAAGATGGAGAAGACTTATATATACAGATTCAGAAATGAAAAGGAAAAGTAACAACTGACACTGCAGAAATACAAAGGATCATGAGAGATTACTACAAGCAACTATATGCCAATCAAATGGATAACCTGAAAGAAATGGACAAGTTCTTATAAAAGTACAACCTTTGGAGACTGAACCAGGAAGAAGTAGAAAATATAAACAGACTAATCACAAGGACTGAAATTGAAACTGTGATTAAAAATCTTCCAACAAACAAAAGCCCAGGACCAGATGGCTTCACAGGTGAATTCTATCAAACATTTAGAGAAGAGCTAACACCTATCCTTCTCAAATTCTTCCAAAGTACAGCACAGGGAGGAACACTCCCAAACTCATTCTATGAGGCCACCATCACCTTGATATGAAAACCAGACAAAGATGTCACAAAGAAAGAAAACTACAGGACAATATCACTGATGAACATAGATGCAAAAATCCTCAACAAAATACTAGCAAACAGAATCCAACAGCACATTAAAGGATCATATACCATGATCAAGTTGGGTTTGTCCCAGGGATGAAAGGATTCTTCCATATGTGCAAATCAATCAATGTGATACACCATATTAGCAAATTAAAGGATAAAAACCACATGATAATCTAAAGAAATGCAGAAAAAGCTTTTGACAAAATTCAACACACATTTATGATAAAAACCGTCCAGAAAGTAGACATTGATGGAACTTACCTCAACATAATAAAGGTCCTATATGACAAAACCACAGCCTACATTGTTCTCAATGGTGAAAAACTGAAACTATTTCCACTAAGATCAGGAACAAGACAAAGTTGCCCACTCTCACCACTGTTATTCAACATTGTTTTGGAAGTTTTAGCCACAGCAATCAGAGAAGAAAAAGAAATAAAAGGAATCCAAATCAGAAAAGAGGATGTAAAACTGTCACTGTTTGCAGATGACATGATAATATACATAGAGAATCCTAAAGATGCTACCTGAAATCTATGAGAGGTAATTAATGAATTTGGTAAAGTAGCTGGATACAAAATTAATGCACAGTAATCTCTTGTATTCCTATACACTTATGATGAAAAATCTGAAAGAGAAATTAAGGAAGCACTCCCATTTACCACTGCAACAAAAAGAATGAAATACCTAGGAATAAACCTACCTAAGGAGACAAAAGACCTGTATGCAGAAAATTATAAGACACTGATGAAAGAAATTAAAGATGATAGAAACAGATGGAGAGATATACCATGTTCTTGGGTTGGAAGAATCAACATTGTGAAAATGACTATAGTACCCAAAGCAGTCTACAGATTCAATGCAGTCCCTATCAAACTACAAATGGTATTTTTCACAGAACTAGAACTAAAAATGTCACAATTTGTATGGAAACACAAAAGACCCCGAATAGCCAAAGTAATCTTGAGAACCAAAAACAAAGCTGGAGGAAACAGACTCCCTGAATTCAGACTATATTACAAAGTTACAGTAATCAAGACATTATGCTACTGGCACAGAAACAGAAATATAGGCCAATTTAACAGGATAGAAAGCCCAGAGATAAACCCAGACACATATGGTCACCTTATCTTTGATAAAGGAGGTAAGAATATAGAAGGGAGAAAAGACAGCCCCTTCAATAAGTGGTGCTGAGAAAACTGGACAGCTATATGTAAAAGAATGAAATGAGAACACTCCCTTATACCTTATACAAAATTATACTCTAAATGGATTAAATACCTAAATATAAGGCCAGACTGTATAAAACCCTTTGAGAAAAACATAGGTAGAACACTCTATGACATAAATCACAGCAAGATCCTTTTTGACCCACCTCCTAAAGAAATGGAAATGAAAACAAAAATTAACAAATGAGACTTAATGAAACTTAAAAGTTTTGCACAGGAAAGGAAAACATAAACAAGACAAAAAGACAACCCTCAGAATGGGAGAAAATATATGCAAATGAAGCAACTGACAAAGGATTAATCTCCAAAATATACAATCAACTCATGCAGCTCAATATCTATAAAACAACCAACCCAATCCCAAAGTGGGCAGAAAACTAAGATAAACATTTCTCCAAAGAAGATATACAGATTGCCAACAAATGCATGAAAGGATGCTCAACATCACTAATCATTATAGAAATGCAAATCAAAACTACAATGAGATATCACCTCACACCGGTCAGAATGGCCATCATCAGAGTATCTACAAACAGGGCTTCTCTGGTGGCACAGTGGTTGAGAATCTGCCTGTCAATGCAAGGGACACAGGTTCGAGCCCTAGTCTGGGAAGATCCCACATGCCGTGGAGCAGCTAGGCCCGTGAGCCACAGCTAATGAGCCTGTGTGTCTGGAGCCTGTGCTCCGCAACGAGAGGCTGAGACACTGAGAGGCCTGCACAATGCGATGAAGAGTGGCCCCTGCTCGCCACAAGTAGAGAAAGCCCTTGCCCAGAAACGAAGACCCAACACAGCCAAAAAGAAAAAAGAAAAAAAAAAAAATCTACAAACAGTAAATGCTGGAGAGGGTGTGGAGAAAAGGGAACCCTCTTGCACAGTTGGCGGGAATGTAAATTGATACAGCCACTATGGAGAACAGTATGGAAGTTCCTTAATAAACTAAAAATAGAACTGCCATATGACCCAGCAATCCTACTACTGGGCATATATCCTGAGAAAACCATAATTCAAAAAGTATCATGTACCACAGTGTTCATTGCAGCATTATTTACAATAGCCAGGATATGGAAGCAACCTGATTGCCCATTGACAAATGAATGGATAAAGAAGATGTGGCACATATATACAATGGAATATTACTCAGCCATAAAAAGAAATGAAATTGAGTTATTTGTAGTGAGGTAGATGGACCTAGAGTCTGTCATACTGAGTGAAATCAGAAAGAGAAAACCAAGTACCATATGCTAACACATATATATGGAACCTAAAAAAAAAAAAAGTTCTGAAGAACATAGAGACAGGAGAGGAATAAAGTCGCAGATGTAGAGAATGGACTTGAGGACACAGGGAGGGAGAAGGGTAACCTGGGATTAAGTGAGAGAGTGGCATTGACATATATGCACTAACCAATGTAATATAGATAGCTAGTGGGAAGCAGCCAGATAGCACAAGATCAGCTCTGTGCTTTGTGACCACCTAGAGGGGTAGGATAGGGAGGGGGTGAGGGAGACGCAAGAGGGAGAGGATATGGGGATATATGTATACATATAGCTGATTCACTTTGTTATACAGCAGAAGGTGACACAACATTGTAAGGCAATTATACTCCAATAAATATGTTAAAAAAATACACAACTGGCAAAGACAAAATCCAACAGAATTCTACAAAAAGTTCCCAGAAAAACATGCTACTTAATTATTTTTGATGCATGGAGTCATGAACTTTCTTAAAGTATTGATTTTCCTCAAAATCTAGATTACATTATAATAAATATTATCTTGGAAATTTATTAAAATGTGGTTTTATTACTAAAATAATGTAGTAATATGCTCTTTAATCCAATTTTAGAAATAATCTGTGCCAATGTAATTTTTATTTGATCTGCAAACCTTTTATTGATTATTTCAAAGAGTCTCTGTTTAAACCATGGTAAAGCCATCTATTTCTCCTTGTATTAGTTGTCTATGATCTAAATAATATCCAATAAGAAATAAATCCAAAGTAATAATTTTTCTGTTAAAACAAGAGAGGATAAAACAGAAAGAAGAACTAGAATATAATATTTTTTCAATGGCAACTAATATTCCTCAGGCTTCTGTTAGGTTTTTATTAGATGCTCATTCATTATTTAGTTCAAAATGTCATGACTGGCCTTCCCTCGTGGCGCAGTGGTTGAGAGTCCGCCTGCCGATGCAGGGGACACAGGTTCATGCCCCAGTCCGGGAGGATCCCACATGCTGCGGAGCGTCTGGACCCGTGAGCCATGGCCGCTGAGCCTGTGTGTCCGGAGCCTGTGCCCTGCAATGGGAGAGGCCACAACAGTGAGAGGCCTGCGTACCACACACACTCACACACGCACACGCACACACACAAAAGTCATGACTGTATTCCTAATGAAGTATCTTCATACGTTATCTAAAAAATGATTTTTAGAGTTTAGATGTATCGTCATTTATTTCACAGAAATTTATGATCATAGTTCTCTTTTTCTAAGAAAAAATTTTTTGTATTTTTTGTATGGCTTTTTTGCCTTTTTTCTCTATTATGAGCAAGAGATAAATCACTTTCTTCTAATAATCTGAATTGCAGTTAACTCCTGAGAGTACATTTGAATAATTTCATTCTTCTTGGTGTATTGCAAAATTAATTATGATTAAGTTAATTTTAGGCATAAAACCTAGGTTTCCCTGTAAGTATTATCTATCTAGTAGTAGTAAATACTGATAATTATAGTCCAAATAAGGTTTTTACAGTATACTCTGAGTATTTGAAATTTCACTTCAAAGAACCAAGCTCATGTGATTATACAATAAAGCATGTGTCTTCTGTAGTTGGTGATAAATAAAAAGTATTTTATAGAGAAGAGATTCCCCAATGCATTATTGCAAAGATACAGACACCAAATATCTCAAGTCATAGGAAAGCAGTGGTCACAATGGGAATTTGGAGATTTCCCAAAATAGTATTTGTAGCAGACTTTAAAAGATTGAAATGATAAATATCTGGATTAGTCAATGTGAAAAGATGACTTTTGCTCTTTTAGGGGCATTTTCCTTAAAGGTTCAGAGGTTTGGGATAGTGGTGGTGATAGTATCAGACCTGTAGGCAGAGTTCTTTGTAGGAATAAAGTTTTCCTAATTGCTCAGCACTTCTTCCCTAACTCATTGACAGTCAGTTATTTATGGCCAAGGAGATATGGAATATGGAACTTCAAGTAGAACCACAAATATATTTTCAGAGAAAAACTAAGATGGGTTACTACAATTTTTGCCACTACTCTCCTCTTTTTTTTTTTTTTTTTTTTGTGGTACGCGGGCCTCTCACTGTTGTGGCCTCTCCCGTTGCGGGGCACAGGCTCCGGACGCGCAGGCTCAGCGGCCATGGCTCACGGGCCCAGCCGCTCCGCGGCATGTGGGATCTTCCCGGACCGGGGCACGAACCCATATCCCCTGCATCAGCAGGCGGATTCCCAACCACTGCGCCACCAGGGAAGCCCCTCTCCTCTTTTAATACAGAGAATTTCGATAGCTATCTTACACTTAGAGTACCATTGAGTGTCTCACTAATTTGATCAAAAGAGGGACAAAAGATTAGTGGTGGAAATAAGGTATTAAGTGAAAATAATCTCTATAGTCCCATTTAATTCTAAAATTATTTGGTTCACATACATTCTATTTCTAAGATGACTTTTAATCTTGGGAATCCTCAGCCGTTAATTGCAGTGTTGTTCTGAGAAGGCAATGCTAAAAACTGAGTTAGTCTTTTACACTGTTAAGTAAATCTTAACTATCTATTCCAGGTATTACCTAAGCGTTAATACAGTGCACCAGAAAATTATTTATTTATTGACCTGATCAAGAGCAACTCAAAGTGTAAGTGTGTTCCCTGGAAGGTGCCCTGATCCATGAGTGAACAGTAAGTGTTTGATATAACTAGAATTTTTGATTGACTCTTATAAAAGTAACACAGTGCACGGAATGTAAGAAACATTGAAGGAATTATTGTTACTACTGTTATTAAATCCCCCTATGAGATTCTAAAGCCCATGGCCCAGCAATGAACTTCTCATCAAAACTGTCACATAAAAACAGGTAGGTTTGGACACTTGCGTGGAATAAAAAGATATTTGTAGTACCCAATGGGGAGAGAAAATTACTATCTTTCCAAATCAATGAAGTCAGAGAGAAGTTGAGGAATGAGATGGTTATCTAATTATTTCCATGTTTCTTTGTGATAAAGGGGAGAATTTTCTTGATTTTTTTTTTGCTGCAATAGCTACTATGACCTCCTGAAGGTAAGAAGTGAAAGTTTTACAGGCCAACAAACAGGAAGGGAATCTGATGCCCAGGAAAAGAGCCATGATTGTTCAACTAGGGTAACTCTAAGATGTAATTTTGTTATGTTCTCTGTATGTTTACTAGTGCTGCTGTAAAAATTACCACAAACTGGGTGACCTACAACAATAGAAATTTACTCTTTTGTAGTTCTGGAGGCCACAGTCTGAAATCAAGGTGTTAGCAGAGTTGGTTCTTTCTGTAGGCTCTGGGAAAGAATCTATTCCATGTCTCTCCCAGCTTCTGGTGGTTGCTGGAAATCCTTGATATTCTTTTTGGCCTGCATCACTCCAATCTCTACCTCTATTGTCACATGTCCTTCTTCCCTCTGTATGTCTTCACATGGCCTTCTCTGTATGTCTCTGTGTTCTTTCTTCTTATTAAGGACACCAGTCACTGGATTTAGGGTTCACCCTAATCCACTGTGATCTCATATTAAATTAACTAATTCCATCTGCAAAAACTCTATTTCCAAATAAGATCACATTCTGAGGTTCCAGGTGGACATAAATAAATACCCCATGCTCAGCACAAAAAATAAATTTGAAAGAACACAAAATCAGTTGCATTCTTTTTAATCACATATGGACATTTGGGATAAGGAATACGTGTCAGTAGTTATGGAAATAGGTTTTCCAGACTGAGATTGTCCAAAAACTCAGTTTCTATTAAGAAGTCTGATCCCTTAACTTTGATTCTATGTACTATGTGGCACGTTTGTAATAATTAAATATCTTCCTATATCTATATGCTTACTCTGTAATTTACCTGGAATGGTGAAAAAAATGATTTAATAAGGGTCTATGACTTTAATAATCTAGAGAAAGAGTTCATGAAAATTTTCAAAAATATAATTTTTTATACCTTTGAGGTTTTTAGAGAATACTTTTATATCTAGTATTATGTCAGGACACTTTCCTGATGAAACAAGAAACAAAAGCAGCTTTTTGTTTCACTGGGTTGAATAGACACTATTTGGCAACAGAATAAAAACTCTACAACTGCTTTTTTTAATCAGCCATCACGGTCTCTTTTATGATATAGAGGCGTAGGTGAGAAGGCACCATCCAGTCAAGGATAACAGGCATTTCCCAGTACTCTTTGCAGCTGTATGGGACCACATAACTACTTCTCTAATGGAAAGTGATGAAGTGATATTCAAATGTGTATGCCTTCTCCACATGCTCTTTAATCTTTCATTGTCTTCTTGAAGAAAATCATGGTGACCACTCAAGCCAGGTGTTGAACATGGAAGGTGACTAGCATGGAGTGAGCCCAGGTCCCCAAATTACCATTTTGAAGAGAGCTGCCTATGAAACAGGAGGATGCATTTTAGACTGTTTAATTAAGAAATAAAGTCTTATTGTGATTGAGGCATTATACGTACATCCTAATTTTATTGAACAATCTACCATGAAGATATATTCGCAAGGAGTGATTAATTCGTTTTATAATTTAATTAGAAGTTTTACTATAAATAGAAAAAGTCAATTCTTGTTGGAATACATATGATTTTTAGATTTGTACAAAACAATATGAACAAGTCTCTAAAAATCTTTGGGAGATTTAAAAATACTATAAATCACTTTATTTGCAAAAGTTTGAGCCATTCTGGAGCGGCCACATCACATAATTCCATAAAATTCTAATTTCAAAGCTCCTTGTTTTATTATGAGAGGCTATTATTTGTATTGAACTATGATCTTTTGGTTCTTTTACCCTCTATGTGACAGATGCAATTAACTGCTTTGTTGTTTAATCCCAATGAAGAATTGTTTACTTGTTTGTTAGTGCTTCTTGTTATTTCAAAACAGAGAAACAACAATTTGAGTTGATGGATTAAAAGGCAGCAGATGCAATCTTGTACAGTGACAGTTTGGATACTCCACCTCTGTGATAAGTCAATATAAAGTGAACGTTATTCAGTTGTGTAGTATAGCACCTTCCTGATCAGGTGAACAGCACTATATGCTTCAGTTGGCAAAATATTGTTAAATTGATGAGACACTCAAATATGTGTTCTCAGTATGAAATCAAGAATGACTTCCAGTATTATTTTCCTGAGGTTTAGTACCTTGTAGAAGAAAGTAACAGTAAAGGAGAGAGGTTATCAATTGATCTGGAAAAAGGTAGAGGTTTTGACAATTTCTTTACTCAATAACATTTAATATCAGTTAATTTTTTATTTTCTATTTTGAGGTTATAATAATTATACACAAGATTAAGGGGATGGACTATGTTTAGTGTATCACATTCTCTATAGAACATTTTAGCACATTACAAAAACATCACTGTAGTGAAAGCCAGATTGAATTTCAGCCAGCTGATTTTCATCAATTTCAAAATGTTGGTTTTAGAACTAGAAAACTGGAAAATGGTCTCATTAGTTAGTGTTGCATTGCTAATGAAGGAGATTCTTGAAATTTGCTCTCCTGACTTTTCACAAACAAATTTAACCATTGTCCACATGCATGCATCTACTTGTCACTTAAAATAACTGACCAGGTTTGAACATCATATGCAGCCTCCTTGTCCTGAGGGAAGCACGGAAGGAAGCTTATTCAGCAACAGAGTCAGTTATAGAGGTTTGCTCTTATAAGCTAAATAACTCCCTGTGTTCTACTATACCTCAATTCCTCCCTAAGGTTGACAGAAGGAAGAAAAAAGGAGATGTAGGCGAATAAGCAAAATCTATCACTTCTGGTATAAAAGTTAGACATGTATGCTCCTCTGAGTGAAATTTAGGCTATTTATATGTGAAAGGCAACATGCTATTACATTTCACAGTGCCTTCGTTTTTATTGTTCTTAATATACTTATGTTATGGTTCAGTAGGAAAAATTCAGTTAAGGAATTGAGCCTTTTAATTGCAGCTTTTCAAAATTTAAATGCATAGAATCTTAAACCTGAAAAGTCCTTAAAGCCCCACTCCGTCATTTATAGGAGCAAATATAATAACTGAAGTGACTTGTCCAAGATCACACAATGGGTCAGTGTGAGAGTTAGGATGAGAATCCAAATATCTTTTATCTATTTTTGTCTTCATTTTTCTAATTGTTCTTTTCATCTAATTAGTTCATTCAAATGAGCATTTCTAGTATAGATTTTGGATTTTTTAAACAAATATTTAGCATCGTAATGTTTATGCTTTCTCTTTTTTTTGGTGATGCATTTTGATTAACTTTTTTATTGGAGTATAGTTGATTTACAATGTTATGTTAGTTTCTGCTATACAGCAAAGTGAATCAGCCATACATATACATATATCCACTCTTTTTTAGATTCTTTTCTCATATAGGTCATTACAGAGTATTGAGTAGAGCTCCCTGTGCTACACAATAGGTTCTTATTTATAGTAGTCTGTATATGTGAATCCCAATCTCCCAATTTACCCCCCCCCTCTCTTTTTGCCCTTGGTAATCAGTTTGTTTTCTACATCTGTGACTCTATTTCTGTTTTGTAAATAAGTACATTTGTATCCACATATAAGTGATATCATATGGTATCTGTCTTCTCTTTGTGACTTACTTCACTCAGTATGACAATCTCTAGGTCCATTCATGTTGCTGCAAATGGCATTATTTTGTTCTTTTGTATGGCTGAGTAATATTCCATTGTATATAGGTACCACATCTTCTTTACCCATTCATCTGCTGATGGACATTTAGGTTGCTTCCATGTCCTGGTTGTTGTAAATTGTGCTGCAATGAATATTAGGGTGCATGTACCTTTTTGAATTATGGTTTTCTCTGGATATATTCCCAGGAGTGAGATTGCTGGATCATATGGTAGCTTTATTTCGAGATTTTTTTTTTTCTTTTTTTGCAGTATGCGAGCCTCTCACTGTTGTGGCTTCCCCCATTGCAGAGCACAGGCTTCGGATGTTCAGGCTCAGTGGCCATGGTTCACGGGCCTAGCTGCTCTGCTATTTTGAGATTTTTAAGGAATCTCCATACTGTTCTCCATAGTGGCTGTACCAATTTACATTCCCACCAACAGTGTAGGTGGGTTCCCTTTTCTTCACACCCTCTCCAGCATCTGTTGTTTGTAGATTTTTTGATGATGGCCATTCTGACTGGTGTGAGGTGATATCACATTGTAGTTTTGATTTGCATTTCTCTAATAATCAGTGATGCTAAGCATCTTTTCATGTGCCTTTGGCCATCTGCGTGTCTTCTTTGGAGAAATGTCAACTTAGATCTTCTGCCCATTTTTTGATTGGGTTGTTTGTTTTTTTGATATTGAGCTACATGAACTGTTTGTATATTTCAGAGCTTAATCCCTTGTCAGTTGCTTTGTTTGCAAATATTTTCTCTCATTCTGTGGGTTCTCTTTGTTTTGTTTATGGTTTCCTTTGCTATGCAAACTTTTAAGTTAAATTAGATCCCATTGTTTATATTTGTCTTTATTTTCATTACTCTAGGAGGTGTTCATGGTTTCTTTAGTTGGGCACCCTTAGGAACCCTTCTCAGTATAAAGAGAAACATAACATTTTGGTTTGATGTTGTGATTTGAATTTCTTACTTTTATAACAACTATTTAAGATATCTAATTAAAATTGGTCTTTTGGAAAATAAAAGCACTTCTTTCAGAGATATTGAGGAGATTTTCCCATTTGAAAATGTCTAAGGCCACTAGCATGGAATTAAATGAAGCCATATTTTATGTATTGGCAGAAGTTTGACCTACTCTAAGCCTACTCTATAAATATGCAGCAAAAACCATTTTAAAAATCTATAATAAAATAACACCTAAAAAAAATAACATTTTCTTTCCAGTTCTAAAATCTATATATAACTCAAAATGCTTTATTCTTTTATCTTTTTAAGTAAACATGTGAAGAAAGAATGGTAGCTTTAACATTGAATTCCTTGGTCTTTGTAAGGTTGTCACAATATTAATGTTATTTAAATGTAATGTTTTTGTCTATGAGTTTGAATTAAATATGGATTCTATTTATTACCAGCACATGCCTAGTGACCAGTTTCTAAATTACATTGCTGCTCAATTGAATTATTGTAAATAAGACTTTGCCAAATCTTAATTGATTATTCTAGGGTAATCAATATTTTTAAAAAGGTGAATTTTCAGTTGGGTAGCAGCAGATGATTTTTATTCCATGGTTGTGATACTAGATTATTTTTAAAATAATATCAATATGAAAATGTACTCTCTTTTAGATTAATACAAGAGTGTGGTTTGAATAAAAGTTAATTTGTTCTTATCTGCAAAAGCCATTAGGCTAGGTACCTAAAATTATATGTAATTACGGGTGCTATAAATTTTTTTCCTTGTGATGAAGGTCTGATCATCACTGTCTGTGTCACCTGTCAAAAATAAATGAATCAAACCAACCATTGACCATTATACTTAATCATGTTTTTGTTATTTCAGTGGATAACTTTTCATGAGTGGGAAGAAAAGTCCAGATTTTTAAAAAGTTAAAAAGTAACTTCCATTCTTCTAGAGTCTGAGAAAGGGTTGAAAAGTGCTATGAATTATAGTTTTAAAAACTTCTAACACTCTGAATGTCTCTGTATTTGTGTTAAACATTTCATTAAAGATCTCTGGCCTTACAATTATTATTCAAGTTTCCAGTTCTGATGTGAAGACTATGAAAAACAAATATGTCACATATCATAGAGATCTCACACATAGTATGTTCACATATTACCTGTTTATCTATGTATCTATCTTTTTTCTAGCTACCTATGTTACCATCCCTTTATCTATTTTCCTTGTTATATATCGAGGATGGCAGAAATTCTTTTCTGCTTGACCACATTATCTTTCAGAGAGATCTGAAAGGATTTCAAACCCAACTGTAAAGTCATCCTTAAAGATATTTTGCTGTCTTTTGATGTTCTAGGAAGGTATCTTGATATAGCAGCTTTCTTCAAGTCTGAAAACAAAAAAAGTTTATAAAGTACATTTTGCCTTGATGTCAAGCTAGTGATAAACCAAAACATTTAGTTCTTATAAGTAGCACATACAACTATCTATTTAAAGTTGGTTGAGAACAGAATGCATATAGATAGGGAAATGCCATAGATTCACTTACTTATTACCCAGTCATTCATATTCTTTAAAGCTTTTTACATGATTTTCAATACCTTATTTTTTTTTAACATCTTTATTGGAGTATAATTGCTTTACAATGGTGTGTTAGTTTCTGCTTTATAACAAAGTGAATCAGCTATACATATACATATATCCCCATATCTCCTCCCTCTTGCATCTCCCTCCCACCTTCCCTATCCTACGCCTCTAGGTGGTCACAAAGCACTAAGCTGATCTCCCTGTGCTATGCAGCTGCTTCCTACTAGCTATCTGTTTTACATTTGGTAGTATATAGAAGTCCATGCCACTCTCTCACTTCATCCCAGCTTACCCTTCCCCCTCCCCATGTCTTCAAGTTCATTCTCTATGTCTGCATCTTTATTCCTGTCCTGCCCCTAGGTTCTTCAGAACCTTTTTTTTTTTTTTTTTTGATTCCCTATATATGTGTTAGCATATGGTATTTGTTTTTCTCTTTCTGAGTTACTTCACTCTGTATGACAGACTCTAGGTCCATCCACCTCACTACAAACAACTCAGTTTCATTTCTTTTTATGGCTGAGTAATATTCCATTGTAAATTATCTGAACTTGAATCCAGATGGGGAAATTTATGAGTTCTGGATAGTACAGCGCTTATTACAGTAATCGTATATTTAACTGCAATTGTTGTGCTACTTTTTCAAAGTTTTCAAAATCCTGTAAGTCTGTACCCCCTTTCTTCACTGCCCTTTTGACACAAGGTACATCAAATGTTTTAACTCAAAAATAGAACAGAGATATAAAGGAAAACTTAAGATCACAGTAGGGAAGGGTTCCTTTTCATAAGTGAACAAATATACACAAATTCAAATACAGTACATAGTCATGGCCCTTTTTATTCTTCCTCCTGCCTTCTACCAACTACAAACTGAAAAGTAACCTCAGAAGAAATGTAAATATAAGATAAAAAATACTTATAAACATATAAATACAATTTTCTGTCCTTCCACATTCTGTTTTCTTATGCCCTTTTCTTTTTCAGATGTAGAAAAGCTCCCCTAATTTATATTTTTCCTTATTTCAAAGTAAATTAGTATGAATTAACAGGTACACAGTGGAAAGTGACAAGGAAGCAGAGAATATGCAGTTGCATATCTGGAAGTTTTCTCTTGGACATGTGAAAATCAGCTCATCCATGTACTGAGACAGTGCCATCCTAATGTTGGGCCCAGATAAAATGACAGCTGGACCTTTTGTAACCACTGTATGTTGTAAAAGGTTATTGAATTTCTGGTAAAACTTTGAAAACCTTGACATACTCCTCTGTATGCAGTTGCAAGGCTTTCCTTCTTGGTGTGTATTTTTCTAGGCTTCTGATTAAAAGAACATAGGATACTGCAAACATTTCCCCCATGTTGCTGCTTCCAGAAATGACCAATCCCTATGTCCCTTGGTCAGTGATGCGCTATCCAACAACATTCAGTCAGCCAGTGACCTGGGCTGCAACTAATTACAGCTCTTCAGTGGTTTTGGATTATTGGTTTCCACTTGTATTAGTGTTCTAGGGTTGCACAACAAAGTACAACAAAATGGGTAGCTTTTAACAACAGAAAGTTATTGTCTCACAGTTCTGAGCTCTGGAAGTGTGAAATTAAGGCATCAGCAGGGTGGTTTCTTCTAGAGGCTCTTAGGGATCATTTGTTCCATGGCTCTTCCTAGTTTCTGATGGTTGCCAGCAATCCTTGGTGTTCTTTGGCTTGTACCTATGTCACACCAATCTCTGCCTCTGTTCTCAGAGGGCTTTCTTCCCTCTGTGTATCTGTGTCCAAATTTCCTACTTCTTATAGAGACGAAAAGTCACTAGATTAGGGCCTGCCTAATCTGAGTATGACCTAAGTATGAACCCATTTTATGTTGATTACATCTGCAAAAAACCTACTTCCAATTTTTTCATTCATAGGTACTGAAGGTTAGATCTTCAACATATCTTTTAGGGGGGATGCAATTCTATCAAAAGTAGCCCATTGGTGTATACATGCAGCTGCATATTCTGAGGGACTCCAGTGACACTTAAGTGGCTGGTCCAGGATAATTTTCAGCGTTTACTGCATGCTGTGCTGGAAATAGCACATACCTTTCACGTCTGATACCTTAAAGTTGTTTCCACTTCACAGGAAAACAGTCTAGACCCATCTTCTGCATTACAATAAACATTGAGTATTCCATATAACCTAATCTGAGTCCCTGTTGTTTTTTCCTGTAATCCAGAATTTTCCAAACTTTTTCACATCTTGGCACATTTATCAAATAACAATATTTCTATGGCATACAGAGGTATAAGGACTCAGTGGAGCCCCTGGTCTCTGGGGAGTTCATGGATCCAGGAGCTTTGCCTCTAGTACAACCCCATATCTCCATACACCTCTGTGTGGCACATAGGTGTTTGGAAATGTGCAGACATTATTTTTATATTTTGTATTTTGTTTCTGCAGTATAAGGGATCAGGGCTTACTCTTTTTATCCAGGAAGATTCTTTATCCTTCTGTAATTTTGCAAAGGGAAATCAACATAAAGAATTAGTATCGATAATACCAGCAAGTACTCACAGCAACAGAAATATGGCACCAGAGGAAATGAATATGTGTATAGGGCAGAGGAGCTGGGAATTGGATGCCTGTTAGTTTCCAGTCACCAATGGAATAATGGGTACCAGGTTTTAGACCAACTGAAATGCTCCACTACATAAAGATGAGGAAAGTGGACCTCAGAGCACATAGGTGATAAATCCATACTCTAAAACAAATGATACATCTCACAAGAGAAACCAAGTCTAACTTTGCTTAAGGAATTGGAGATCTCTAGACTTTTAGAAGAAGACTTTCTAGGGGTGGAGCCCAGGAATCTCCAGTTTTATCAAACAGCTCAGGTAATTTGGAAATAGATTGCCTTTTCCGAAGCTACCTTGTTGAAGCTACCTTGTACTTTGAATTGTTTCTTCAGGAATTAATTTAATTTAAAGAAAATCTATTTTTTTAAATTGACGTATAATTGACATATTATATTAGTTTCAGGTGTACAACATAGTGATTTGATGTCTGTGTGTATTAGGAATTATCACCACAGTAAGTTTAGTTACCATCTGTCACCATACAAAGTTATACAATATTATTGATTATAGTCCCTATAGTAAACCGTAGATTCCCATGATCTATTCACTTTATTTCTGGAAGTTTATACCTGGTAAGACCCCTCATTCATTTCTCCCACCCCAAACCCCCTCTCCTCTTGCAGCCACCAGTCCGTTCTCTGTATGAGTCTGGTTTCATTTTGTTTGTTTTGTTTTTTCAATTCTACATGTAAGTGAAATCATATGATATTTGTTTCTCTCTGACTTATTTCACTTAGCATGATACCTTATGGTACTGTTGTCACAAATGATAAGATTTTATTTATTTTTTTATGGCTGAACAATATTCTATTGTGTGTGTGTGTGTATGTGTGTGTGTGTGTATATATATATATATATATATATATATATATATATATATATATATATGCACCACATCTTCTTTATCCATTCATCTATCAATGGACTTAGGCTGCTTCCATATCTTGGATATTGTAAATATGTTGCAGTAAACATAGGGGTGCATATATATTTTCAAATTAATATTTTGTTTTTAAAAAAATAAATACCTAGAAGTTGAATCGCAAGATCATATGGTAGTTCTATTTTTAATATTTTGAGGAATCTCCATACTGTTTTCCATAGTAGCTATACCAATTTACATTCCCAGCAATAGTGCACAAGGATTCTGTTTTTTCCCACATCCTTGCCAACCCTTGTTTTTTCTTGTTTTCTTTGATAATAGCCATCCTGAAGGTGTGAGGTTGTATCTCGCTGTTGTTTTGATTTGCATTTTCCTGATGATTAGTGATGTTGAGCATATTTCATGTGCCTGTTGGCCATCTGTATGTCTTCTTTGGAAAATGTTTATTCAGATTCTCTGCCCACTTTTCAATTGAATTGTTTGTTTGGTTTTTTGATATTGACTTGCATGAGTTCTTTATATATTTTGGATATTAACCCCTATTAGATATACGATTTGAAAGTATTTTCTCCCATTCAGTAGGTTGTCTTTTTGTTTTGTTCATGGTTTCCTTTGCTGTACAGAACAAAGGTAGAGGTATTAAACTCTCTGATGTCAAACTATCCTACAAAGCTATTTTGATTATCCTAGTAATCAAAATAGTATGGTACAGGCACAAAGACAGACAAATAAATCAATGGAACAGAACAGAGAGCCCAGAAAAAAACCTCATGCTTATATGATGAATTAATCTACCACAAAGTGGACAAAAATATACAATGGAGAAAATACAGTATTTTCAACAAATAATGTTGGGAAAACTAGAATTCTACATGTAAGAGAATAAAACTGGACCACTTTTTGACATCATATACAAAAATTAACTCAAAATAGGTTTAAAGACTTGAATGTGAGACCCCCAAACCATAAAACTCCTATAAGGACACATAGGAAGTAACTTTTTTTTTTTTTTTTTTTTGCGGTATGCGGGCCTCTCACTGCTGTGGCCTCTCCCATTGCGGAGCACAGGCTCCGGACGCGCAGGCCTAGCGGCTATGGCTCACGGGCTTAGTTGCTCCGCAGCATGTGGGATCTTCCCGGACCAGGGCACGAACCCGTGTCTCCTGCATCGGCAGGCGGATTCTCAACCACTGTGCCACCAGGGAAGCCCGGAAGTAACTTTTGACATCAGTCTTAGCAATATTTTTTTTAGATCTGACTCCACAGGCAAAGGCAACAAAAGCAAAAATAAACAAATGGGACTACATCAAACTAAAAAGTTTCGCTTTTAAAAAATTGATGAGAACATTTTTTTTTTATTGTTCATTGGTTTTAGTGATGGATTTCAAAGGCTATTTTTAAATTTAGTAATATTTGATTACCTCTTCTTACTGATAGAACAGTACTCATTAAGTGTAAATCACTTGGGAAAAATGCAAAGTTTCATAAATAAATTAAAATTAATCACAATTCCACAATTTAGTGATTATCACTATTTAGATTTTGTGTTCTTTCTACTTTTATTTCCATTTTAATATATGCATGTGTAATTTAAAATACTCAGATATTTCAACTAAATCTTGTACTTTATGAATATTTCCTGGTGTTATTAAATAATTTTAGATTTTTTTTGAGTAGAATTTTTACAGATTACATGCTTTCTAGCTTATCAGTATATCCTGTTGTAACTAAGCCTGGTTTATTGTTGTAAACTTAAGTTGTTTCTAATTTTATCATCTTTGGGCATGTTATTACATGAATCTTTTGTTATTTTGTAAGGATAATTTCTAGTGCTTAGAATAGCCTTGTAAAATACAAGGACCAAAAGGACCTTGTAAAAATACAGGTCCAAAACATTGTTCAAAAGTATTATAGACTAAAAATATAATCTCAAACTAAACCTATCTAAAACTTTTATAAAGATCATCACTTTGCCTTTTGGAAAAGCTAGATAAGTTCACATTCCCTGAAGTAATGTATGATTTACATTTTAAATATCTCATCAGAGGTGTTGGAAAAGATGTCAAAAGAGTAAGACGTGGAGATTAACTTCCTCCCCACAGATACATCAGAAATACATCTACATGTGGAACTGCTCCTATAGAACACCCACTGAATGCTGGCAGAAGACCTCAGACCTTCCAAAAGGCAAGAAACTCCCCACATACCTGAGTAGGGCAAAATAAAAAAGAGAGACAAAGAATAAGGACAGGACCTGCACCAGTGGGAGGGAGCTGTGAAGGAGAAAAAGATTCCACACACTAGGAAGGCCCTTTCTGGGTGGAGACTGTGGGTGGCAGAGTGGGGAAGATTCAGAGCCACGGAGGAGAGCACAGCCACAGGGGTGTGGATGGCAAAGTGGAGAGATTAACGCACAGAAGATCAGTGCCGACCAGCACTCACCAGCCCGAGAGGCTTGTCTGCTCACCCACCGAGGCAGACGGGGGCTGGGAACTGAGGCTCGGGCTTTGGAGGTCAGACCTGAGGGAGAGGACTGGGGTTGGCTGTGTGAACACAGCCTGGAGGGGTTAGTGCACCACGGCTAGCTGGGAGGGAGTCCAGGAAAAAGTCTGGACCTGCCAAAGAGGCAAGAGACTTTTTCTTCCCTCTTTGTTTCCTGGTGTGCAAGGAGAGCGGATTAAGAGCGCTGCTTAAAGGAGCTCCAGAGACGGAGTGAGCCGCGGCTATCAGCATGGACCCCAGAGATGGGCATGAGATGCTAAGGCTGCTGCTGCAGCCACCAAGAAGCCTGTGTGCAAGCACAGGTCACTATCCACACCGCCCCTCCGGGGAGCCTGTGCAGCCTGCCACTGCCAGGGTCCCCTGATCCAAGGATAACTTCCCCGGGAGAACGCACGGCGCACCTCAGGCTAGTGCACCACCATGTTGGCCTCTGCTGCTGCAGGCTCAGCCCGCATCCATATCCCTCCCTCTCCCCCACCTGAGTGAGCCAGAGCCCCCAAATCAGCTGCTTCTTTAACCCTGTCCTGTCTGAGCGAAGAACAAATGCCCTCAGGTGACCTACATGCAGAGGTGGGGCCAAATACATAGCTGAACCCCGGGAGCTGTGTGAACAAAGAAGAGAAAGGGAAATTTCTCCCAGCAACCTCAGAAGCAGCGGATTAAAGCTCCACAATCAACTTGATGTACCCTGCATCTGTGGAAAACCGGAATAGACAACGAATCATCCCAAATTGAGGAGGTGGACTTTGGGAGCAAGATATATTATTTTTAACCCTTTTCCTCTTTTTGTGAGTGTGTATGTTTATGCTACTGTGTGAGATTTTGTCTGTATAGATTTTGCTTTCACCATTTGTCCTAGGGTTCTGTCTGTCCTTTTTTTTTTTTTTTTTTTACTTAAAAAAATCTTTTTCTTAATAATTAGTTTTTATTTTAATAACTTTATTTTATTTTATCCTCTATCTTTTTCTTTCTTTTTCTTTCTTTCTTTCACTCTCTCTCTTTCGTTCCTTCCTTCCTTCTTTCTTCCCTCCCTTCCTTCCTTCCTTCTTGCCTGCCTTCCTTTCTTTCTTTCTTTCTTTCTTTCTTTCTTTCTTTCTTTCTTTCTTTCTTTCTTTCTTTCTTTCTTTCTTTCTTTCTTTCTTTTTCTTTCTTTCATTCTATCTTTCTTTCTTTCCATAATTTCTCTCTTTTATTCTGAGCCATATAGATGAAAGGCTCTTGGTGCTCCAGCCAGGAGTAAGTGCTGTGCCTCTGAGGTGGGAGAGCCAAATTCAGGACACTGGTCCACAAGAGACCTCCCAGCTCCACATAATATCAAATGGCGAAAATCGCCAAGAGATCTCCATTTCAACACCAAGATCCAGCTTCACTCAACGAACAACAAGCTACAGTGCTGGACACCCTATGCCAAAAAACTAGAAAGACAAGAACACAACTCTACCCATTAGCAGAGAGGCTGCCTAAAATCATAATAAGGCCACAGACACCCCAAAACACACCACGAGATGTGGACCTGCCCACCAGAAAGACAAGATCCAGCCTCATCCACCAGAACACAGGCACTAGTCCCTGCAACCAGGAAACCTACTCAACCCACTGAACCAACCTTAGCCACGGGGGACAGACACCAAAAACAACGGGAACTAAGAACGTGCAGCCTGCAAAAAGGAGACCCCAAACACAGTAAGTTAAACAAAATGAAAAGACAGAAAAACACACAGCAGATGAAGGAGCAAGGTAAAAACCCACCAGACATAACAAATGAAGAGGAAATAGGCAGTCTACCTGAAAAAGAAATCAGAATAATGATAATAAAGATGATCCAAAATCTTGGAAATAGAATAGACAAAATGTAAGAAACATTTAACAAGGACCTAGAAGAAATAAAGAGGAAGCAAGCAACGATGAGCAACACAATAAATGAAATTTAAAATACTCTAGATGGGATCAATAGAAGAATAACTGAGGCATAAGAACGGATAAGTGACCTGGAAGATAAAATAGTGGAAATAACTACTGCAGAGCAGAATAAAAAAAAAACTAATAAAAAGAACTAAGGACACTCTCAGAGACCTCTGGGAAAACATTAGATGCACCAAAATTCAAAATATAAGGGTCTCAGAAGAAGAAGAGAAAAATAAAGGGACTGAGAAAATATTTGAAGAGATTGTAGTTGAAAACTTCCCTAATATGGGAAAGGAAACAATTAATCAAGTCCAGGAAGCACAGAGAGTCCCATACAGAATAAATTCAGGGAGAAACATGCCAAGACACATTAATCAAACTGTCAAAAATTAAATACAAAGAAAACATATTAAAGCAGCAAGGAAAAAACAACAAATAACACACAAGGGAATCCCCATAAGATTAAAAGATGATCTTTCAGCAGGAACTCTGCAATCCAGAAGGGAGTGGTAGGACATATTTAAAGTGATGAAGAAGAAAAACCTACAACCAAGATTACTTTACCCAGCAAGGATCTGATTAAGATTTGATGGAGAAATTAAAACCTTTACAGACAAAAGCTGAGAGAGTTCAGCACCACCAAATCAGCTTTACAACAAATGCTAAAGGAACTTCTCTAGGCAAGAAACACAAGAGAAGGAAAAGACCTACAAGAACAAAACAAAACAATTAAGAAAATGGGAATAGGAACATACCTATCGATAATTGCCTTAAATGTAAATGGATTAAATGCTCCCACCAAAAGACACAGGCTGGCTGAATGGATACAGAAACAAGACCCATATATATGCTGTCTACAAAAGACCCACTTCAGACCTAGGGACACATACAGACTGAAAGTGAGGGGATGGAAAAAGATATTCCATGCAAATGGAAATCAGAAGAAAGCTGGAGTAGCAATTCTCATATCAGACAAAATAGACTTTAAAATAAAGACTATTACAAGAGACAAAGAAGGACACTACATAATGATCAAGCGATCAAACCAAGAAGAAGATATAACAATTTTAAATAGTTATGCAGCCAACATAGGAGCACCTTAGTACATAAGGCAAGTACTAACAGCCATAAAAGGGGAAGTTGACAGTAACACAATCATAGTAGGAGATTTTAACACCCCACTTTCACCAATGGACAGATCATCCAAAATGAAAATAAATAAGGAAACACAAGCTTTAAATGATACATTAATCAAGATGGACTTAATTGATATTTATAGGACATTCCATCCAAAAACAACAGAATGCACTTTCTTCTCAAGTGCTCATGGAACATTCTCCAGGATAGACCATATCTTGGGTCACAAATCAAGCTTTGGTGAATTTAAGAAAATTTAAATGCTATCAAGTATCTTTTCTGACAACAATGCTATGAGACTAGATATGAATTGCAGGAAAAGATCTGTAAAAAATACAAACACATGGAGGCTAAACAATACACTACTTAATAACCAAGTGATCCCTGAAGAAATCAAAGAATAAAGCAAAAAATACCTAGAAACAAATGACAATGGAGACACGATGACCCAAAACCTATGGGATGCAGCAAAAGCAGTTCTAAGAGGGAAGTTTATAGCAATACAATCCTACCTTAAGAAACAGGAAACATCTCAAGTATGCAACCTAACCTTGCACCTAAAGCAATTAGAGAAGCAAGAACAAAAAACCCCCAAAGTTAGCTGGAGGAAAGAAATCATAAAGATCAGATCAGAAATAAATGAAAAAGAAATGAAGGAAATGATAGCAAAGATCAATAAAACTAAAAGCTGGTTCTTTGATAAGATAAACAAAATTGATAAACCATTAGACAGACTCAGTAGAAAAAAAAGGGAGAAGACTCAAATCAATAGAATTAGAAATGAAAAAGGAGAAGTAACAACTGACACTGCAGAAATACAAAGGATCCTGAGAGATTACTACAAGAAACTATATGCCAATAAAATGGACAACCTGGAAGAAATGGATAAATTCTTAGAAATGCACAACCTGCTGATACTGAACCAGGAAGAATAGAAAATATGAACAGACCAATCACAAGCACTGAAATTGTGACTGTGATTAAAAATCTTCCAACAAACAAAAGCCCAGGACCAGATGGCTTCACAGGTAAATTCTATCAAACACTTAGAGAAGAGCTAACACCTATTCTTCTCAAACTCTTCCAAAATAGAGCTAGGAACACTCCCAAACTCATTCTATGAGGCCACCATCACCCTGATACCAAAACCAGACAAAGATGTCACAAAGAAAGAAAACTACAGGCCAGTATCACTGATGAACATAGATGCAAAAATCCTCAAGAAAATACTAGCAAAAAGAATCCAACCGCACATTAAAAGGATCATACACCATGATCAGGAGGAGTTTATTCCAGGAATGCAAGGATTCTTCAATATACACAAATCAATCAACATGATCCACCATATTAACAAATTGAAGGAGAAAAACCATATGATAATCTCAATAGATGCAGAGACAGCTTTCGAGAAAATTCAACTCCCATTTATGATAAAAACCCTGCAGAAAGTAGGCATAGAGGGAACTTTCCTCAACATAATAAAGGCCATATATGACAAACCCACAGCCAGCGTTGTTCTCAATGGTGAGAAACTGAAAGCATTTCCTCTAAGATCAGGAACAAGACAAGGTTGCCCACTCTCACCACTCTTATTCAACATAGTTTTGGAAGTTTTAGCCACAGCACTCAGAGAAGAAAAAGAAATAAAAGTAACCCAAATCAGAAAAGAAGAAGTAAAGCTGTCACTGTTTGCAGATGACATGATACTATACATAGAGAATCCTAAAGATGCCACCAGAAAACTACTAGAGCTAATCAATGAATTTGGTAAAATAGCAGAATACAAAATTAATTCACATAAATTTCTTGCATTCCTATACACTAATGATGAAAAATCTGAAAGTGAAATTAAGAAAACCCTCCCATTTATCATTGCAACAAAAAGAATAAAATATCTAGGAATAAACATACCTAAGGAGACAATAGACCTGTATGCAGAAAATTATAAGACACTGATGAAAGAAATTAAAGATGATACAAATAGATGGATAGATATACCATGTTCTTGGATTGGAAGAATCGACATTTTGAAAATGAATCTACTACCCAAAGCAATCTACAGATTCAATGCAATCCTTATCAAACTACCAGTGGCATATTTCAGAGAACTAGAACAAAAAATTTCACAATTTGTATGGAAACACAAAAGACCCCGGATAGCCAAAGCAATCTTCAGAACGAAAAATGGAGCTGGAGGAATCAGGCTCCTTGGCTTCAGACTATACTACAAAGCTATAGTAATCAAGACAGTATGGTACTGGCACAAAAACAGAAATATAGATCAATGGAACAGGATAGAAAGGCAAGATATAAACCCAAGATCCTTTTAGACCCACCTCCTAGAGAAATGGATATAAAAACAAAAATAAACAAATGGGACCTAATGGAACTTAAAATCTTTTGCACAGCAAGGGAAACCATAAACAAGATGAAAAGACAGCCCTCAGAATGGGAGAAAGTATTTGCAAATGAAGCAACTGACAAAGGATTAAACTCCAAGATTCACAAGCAGCTCACGCAGCTCAATAACAAAAAAACAACCCAATCCAAAAATGGGTGGAATACCTAAATAGACATTTCTCCAAAGAAGATATACAGATTGCCAAGAAACAAATGAAAGAATGTTCAACATCATTAATCATTAGAGAAATGCAAATCAAAACTACAAAGAGATATCATCTCACACTGGTCAGAATGGCCATCATCAAAAAATCTAGAAACAATAAATGTCGGAGAGGGTGTGGAGAAAAGGGAACACTGTTGCACTGTTGGTAGGAATGTAAATTGATACAGCCACTATGGAGAACAGTATGGAGGTTCCTTAAAAAACTAAAAATAGATCTACCATTCGACCCCGCAATCCCACTACTGGGCATATACCCTGAGAAAACCATAATTCAAAAAGAGTCATGTATCAAAATGTTCATTGCAGCTCTATTTACAATAGCCAGAACATGGAAGCAACCTAAGTGTCCATCAACAGATGAATGGATAAAGAAGATGTGTCACATATATACAGTGGAATATTACTCAGCCATAAAAGAAAGGAAATTGAGATATTTGTAGTTAGGTGGATGGACCTGGAGTCTGTCATGCAGAGTGAAGTGAGTCAGAGAGAGAAAAACAAATACTGTATGCTAAGACATATATATGGAATCTTAGAAGAAAAAAAAAAAAGGTATGAAGAACCTAGGGGTAAGATGGGAATAAAGACACAGACCTACTAGAGAATGGACTTGAGGATATGGGGAGGGGGAAGGGTAAGCTGTGACAAAGTGAGAGAGTGGCATGGACATGTATACACTACCAAATGTAAAATAGATAGCTAGTGGGAAGCTGCCGCATAACACAGGGAGATCAGCTCGGTGGTTTTTGACCACCTAGAGGGGTGGGATAGGGAGAGTCGGAGGGAGGGTGATGCAAGAGGCAAAAGATATGGCAGCATATGTATATATATAAGTTATAACTGATTCACTTTGTTATAAAGCAGAAACTAACACACCATTGTAAAGCAATTATACTCCAATAAAGATGTTAAACAAAATCTCATCCAAGAATGGGATATAGACTTCACAGGATGGTACAACATAAGGCACAATTTTGCATAGTTGGGCTTTCATTAAGAAGTTTGTACAAATATTATGTGGCCACAATTCCAGAACTATGTTTCATGGGACACTACAAGCAAAAGGGTCCTGTGGCCTAAAAAGTTTGGAAAGCACTAAATATGAGATGCTCCTTTTGGATATTCAAAACGTACATTAACTTAATAAAGACTAAGATGATGTACAGTAATGAGTACATTGGAACCAAACTAAACTCAGACTCACTGGAACACAGAATCCTATCCTTATATAACATATCACAGTTCAAATATTCCACAGGATAAATGTTGCAATATGAAATCCTTGCCTTGTCTACCTTAGAAATAACCATATATTATTGTTGAAGACTTTTGAATTGTTTATTAGTTTGCTTTGATAAAATGGTAAATCTTCTCTAATGAAGACCTAAACAGACAACTTGGCATCTGAATGAATATATTACATGTTTGGCTATTAAATGATATTTGACTATATATGGATTGAGAATAATTGCTTTTGATAATTCAAGAAAACTATGCAGAGGCACTTTTTATTGTCAATTGGCTATTTTTTACATTTTTAGAAAGAAAAGGCTGACATTTTAGTTTTTGTAGTCCCTCAAAACTAGCCCAAATAGCTTTAAAAAAGTACTTTACTTGAAATATTAGTAGAATATCAAATGTTTGTGGAAATGTCAGGAGCTGGAAATTTTACACACTAATGTTAATAATGTATATTTAACCACTGTGGAGAATATTATGGCATTTTTCAGGAAAAGGCAAAGATATGCACAATGTGTAACCAACAACTCTATGCCTAGCAATATGCCCTTTCAATGTACTTGCATATATACTCTTGAGAAACTATCATACACACATATCAGGAAACAGAAACCTATTAAAGAGTTTTTCTATCAGAACTGTTTATAAGTAAATAAAAACAGAAACAAGGAAATGCCATGAGCAGAAGACAGTACATATAAACTGTGTTATGTTCATATACAATGGAGTACCACAGACAAGCAAAAATGAGAGATCATAATGAATCTAACAACACAATGGTGAAAATTGTAAAAAGTTCCTGAAGAACATATAGTTGACAATTCCAATTATATAAAGGTCAAAAGCAGGCAAAACAAAGCAGTCTTTTGATGAGAGATAAAAATACATGTGGTAAAACTACTAAAAGAACAGCAAGCTTAGATATGATGTCCTCTGAGACACTGAAGGGAAAGAGAATGAAATTTGGGAGGGGCGCATACAGAACTTTGAATGTTTTTCCAATGATCTACTCCTTTTTCTTTTAATTGAAGTATAGTTGGTTTACAATGTCATGTTAGTTTCAGGTGTACAGCACAGTGACTCAGATAAATATATATTCCTTTTCAGATTCTCTTTTCCTTATAAGTTAGTACAAAATATTGACTATAGTTCCCTGTGCTGTACACTAGGTCCTTGTTGTTTACCTATTTCATACATAGTAGTGTGTATATGTTAATCCCAAACTCCTAATTTATCTCTTTACCCTTTGGTAACCTCCCTTTATGCTTAGGTAACCATAAGTTTGTTTTCTTTACCCTTTGCTAACCATAAGTTTATTTGCTATGTCTGTGGTTCTATTTCTGTTTTGTAAATAAGTTATATATGTAAAACACATACAATATATATTATATATATATATTATTTTGCCTTAATAATCATTTGGAGACAATTAAAATGTCTACCTAATTTTTAACTAATTGAACAACTATTTATGGACATCCATTATGTGCCAAATACTGTCAAAGTACAGGGTATATATGGATAAACAAATCAGCGTGAGATTTTGTCTTATCTTTGCCTAATTTCCTTGATTTGGCATAGGTAAAGAAATTATTTCTTTTTCGAGCAACCTGAGCCTGTGAATTTGAAATCTTTTAACACGATAAATTGATTTACGTTTAACATACAGAGGGAGGCAGAAGTGAAGAATTGTGAAAGTTGTTCTGCTAGAAATATTGTGCCATATCACCTCTAGAAGTGTTTTATGTGTCATCATATTTCAGTATTTGCTGTGGGAAATCTGTGGAAAAGCAGGACCTGTCAATTGCTGGTATTTATGATAAACTTTAAAAAAGGAAAATAAGAGTCATCATGCTAATTTAAAGAAGAACCCTACATTTCTCACCCTGTGCAGCAATAATGATTTACACCTGTTATTATCTAAAGTCAAATGGCTACTAGAATCTTATGCTGATTGAGTGTCACCACTGTAGATAACATAGAAACAAACGCCCAGATCAGATCATTAAGTGCTGTCAGAGACACTAAAGGTCTTTGACAGAACACGGTATATGAGCTAAGTACACATATATTTAACTCCACGTAAAGTTCCATGGTGCCCATCAACAGATCATTTTGAAATATGAAATATTTAACAAAGACATGAGCATTTAAAAATACTTTTTATACATTTGAAAAATCCTATTGAAATGACTGAAAATTTCTTAGGCAGTCCATAGATTAAAGAAATGAATTAGAATTTGTTGGCTTCAAATGCACTAGAATAATTCAGGAGAATTGGGGCTTTTAGAATTGACATAAATCAATGAGCATACTTACTCAGGATTATCTATGGGCAGGAAACAATCAATGAGTTTGGTGAAATGCTTCCTGAAAGCACAGCACCTTTCTTAGTTTACAGTCTAATATTAGTTTCTTTGAAAAAGGAGATTTTTAGACAAAGCATTGTTACCTCATTCTTTGGGTCTAGCTGAGAGGAGAGAAAATAGCTTTTCCCAGGATGACTAGCAAATGCTTATTACATTTCTAGGCCCAAAATGTGTAAAGTGCAGAGAGGTTTCAATAAAGCCCTTGTCAAATCTTTCTCTCCTTTCCTTTAAATCTTTCCTTGTTCGTTGATTTTTAACTGCGAATTGATTTTAACTGACCTAGCTGTGGGGTAGGGCACTGAAGGTGGGTCACTGGGGCTAAAGAATTCCCACAGAGGTAAGGAGGATTTTTAAAATGACCCTTTGAGGTAAAGCTCTGCAAATATCAGAATGAGTCCTATTTGACAGATCAGTGTTGACTACTAGAATTTCCCTCTCTCCTCACATTTCATTTTCACCTGCTACTTTTTTCTCATTTTTTTTTAGCTTGCTTAGTGTGTTTATGTGTGGTGTGTGTGTGTGTGTGTGTGTGTGTGTGTGTGTGTGTGTGTGTGTGTGTGTGTGTGTGTTTGATGTTACTATATTGGAATAATCTGATTTAACATATCATTAATCATTAGGTTATTTATGTAAAACTCAATGTTTACAAGCATCTTCAACATCATTTGATTCATCATTTTAAAAATAATCAACATCATTTGATTCATCATTTTAAAAATAATCAATGACAGTATTGTGACTTTTGCTGTCTATGGCTCTTCCAATTATGTATTACTACTCAACAGTTACCCTAAAGAATAGCAGCTCAAAACAACCATTTTATTTTGATCACAGTTTGGTGGGTCAGGAGTTGGAGAAGTACTCATGGTGATCCTCACGGCTTCAGCTGGGGTGGCTGGGGCTGGAGGATCCACTTGCGAGAATGCTTCTTCACTCCCATGTCTGTAGCCTTGCTTTCTCCTCACATGGCATCTCATTCTGCAGGGTCTCTCTAAGTGACTTGGGATTCCTGAAGCATGGTACTCTCAGGAGAGTCAGATTTTTTATATGGTGGCTGGCTTCCCCGAGAGTGACCTTTCCAAGAGACTTATCAAAAGCTCCAAGGCTTATAACCTAGCCTTGGAGGATAGGCAGTATCATTTCTGTCACATCCTATGGGTCATAAAGAGTCACAGCACAGATTCCAGGGGAGGAAAAAAGTAGACTCCACATTTCTGTGGGAAGTGTAGCCAAGAATTCATGACATTCTTAATCTCCATCACTGATGTTCAAACTCTTTTTGTTTTTTTGTTTTTTTTGGCCATGCCACACAGCATCACACAGCATTTGGGTTCTTAGTTCCCCAACCAAGGATTGAACCTGTGCCCACTGCCTTGGAAGTGCAGAGCCTTAACCGCTGGACTGCCAGGGAAGTCCCCTGATGTTCAAACTCTTGATCTTCCATAAGGTCTTCTAATCAGCTTTGAAGTAGATGCTTCCCAGAATGTAACTTTTGGTATAGTAGAAATAGTATGTGCTTTAAAGTAAAGGTTAAATCGTATCCTCTCTCTGTATGTAATTTTTATTATTTAAAATGTCTGAACCTCAGATTTCTCATATAAAAATGTGCATGAAAATATTTTAGAAAAAGGAAGGAAATCAGAAAATGTACCTAATGTGTGTAATGTAGTGCCTGACATTTAAAAAAATCAGTAAATTTCATTTCTCTAGTTCCTTCCTTGTGTTTTTTCTGCAGATGAGTGGTTTTCCCTCCTAGAAATGATACCTATAGCTTGAAATCTCTTGCTCCCATGTGTCCTGAATGTAACTTGCTATGAAAATCCTAAAGTATTTCTTTAAATAGTTAATTCATTTTTCAAAAATATTTTATGACACCGTATTGAAATCTAGTAAAGTGTAATATGTCTGGACAGGCAAGGCCCCTGTGGTCTATCTCCAAATTCTCTTTCACAGGCTTAGATCCACATCTACCCAGCGTGAGCCAAGGACTACACACTGTACATTCAGTCCTCAAACGATAGCCATTTCTCAAGCACTTGCTAAGTTCCTGGAACTGTTATACATTCCAGAGATATAAACATGAATAAGATATATCTCTCCCTCTTCTACATTTTTACATCTTATATGCTAAGCTGAAATTCTGGCTACCTATTCAACCTAATGCAGTTACCACCCATACATTATATTCACAAATGGATCTAGAAGCTGAATACCTTCCTTGCTCCTCCTGTCTCTCAATTATCTTGACCATCAACATCTCTGTGAACTCTTTTCTTATGCTTTCACCTTCATTTTACCATCTTTCCTTGTAATTTTTTTTTATTACTATCAGCCATGTTTCTACCTCTATTTCCTAACAATACAACTGAAAACTAACTTTGATTCTCTATCCTTCCAGTAGAAGCCAGCCCTCCACTCACTTTGTATTCAGGGGCTGTTCTGAGGATAATTCTTTTACCAGGTTCATTTCATTTTCAAGAGAAGAATTTATCTTATATGTACCCAACAAAGGCTTAAATCTGTGTTCCTTTTCCCTAGATGATCAAAACCAAAAGTAATATCCCCTTTCTCTGGAAACCACCAAAACCTTGGATCATTGCCTTATATTTTCGTTATCTGTGTGCTTCTGTCATATCACTTATATTCAAATCTAGCTTTTTTGTATATTTGAATACCTTGTAGCAAAAGGAATATTAATATGCCTAATTAACATGTAGAAAGAGGATTAATAAATCATTTTCAGCAGTATGAAATTAATTAAATCATTTAACAAATTATGTTTTTCCATATCAGTTTCAGTTTTTAGTGTTTTTATTTAGATATGACTTCTGGAAAATTGAAAATGATTCTAGTCAATTTATATGATATAGCAACAGCTAATAATACATTTAAAACACTTAGAAGAGATTATTTGCCTTTTCTTTCCATTGACTTTTGGCTGTAAAAGTATTAAAGTAGTGTTTTTTTAAAATATATATGAAAAATATTTTATAAATTATTTAAAATTATATCATTAATCTTAAATCTTAATCATTAAACTTTTTCTAAGAAGATTCCATATATTTGTTGAATTAGTTCTTATCAACTTACTAAATCACCTGCCTCTGTCCTCAACATTTCTTATTATCCTGAATCTATATTGCACCCAAGAATGCTTTCATGTTTAAGGTTATCTCTGTGGAAGAGAAAATATCTAAGGCCATCTCAAACTCAGGAAGTTTTCTATCTTGATTAAATAAAGGATTAAATATCCTTTTGTAAGTGGTTTGTGCCCTGTGTGTGTGTGTGTATGTGTGTGTGTTTGAAAAATTTCTAGGGAAATCTTAAGGACTTGAATACAAGGTTAGTGTTGAGTGGCTACTTTGCTCTTAAATGAGGGATGCGGTGTTTCTCCCAAGCATACGTACATTTAAAAATTGGCAATAGAGAAGGAAGAATGATAATTCTTAGCAACTGTGGTCAATATATTTCAAGTACAGCTAGAGTTGGGAATAATTTTTCAGAATTAAAGGCTCTGTGGCTCTCCAATCAGACCATATAGGAGACTTTGTATTCCGCTTCATAGATTCTACCTTTATAGTTTTGTAATAAGTAGCCTGAAAAGTTGTAACTTCAAGGAAGTAGGGAATAATATGGTAGAATCACTGCAACAGTATTAATTCACCCTCCTCTGTCCATTTCAAAACAGACTCTAAGGGCTGGGAAACATGCAGTCAGAGTTATTTAATTGTTCCTTTACACAGTAACTTATTCATTTGTTCATTAAGTATCCCTGAAAAACCTATCGTTTATAAGGCACAATGTTAACTCTGTGAGTACACAAAAGTGTATCCAACTTAAAAAATTTTACAGTCGTGTAGTAAAATTTTCCATGCTATAGGATCTATATTTGTTTTGAATTACAGATGACCCTTGAGCAACACAGGTTTGAACTGTGTGGTTCTACTTATATACCAATTTTTAAAAATAAATATACAGTTGACCCTCCATATTGGTAGGTCTGGGTTCCACATCTGCAGATTCAACCAACCATAGATTACAAACTTAATACATGATCTGTGGTTGGTTGAATCTGCAGATGTGGAACCCGTGGATAGAGGGGCAACTATGGGACTTGAGCATCCATGAATTTTGGTATCCCAGTGGGTCCTAGAACTAATTCCCTGCAGATACTGAGGGAAAACTGTATAAGATATTATAATTAGCATATTTCTATAACCATTTATTAACACATATTAATAAGCCATGTTTATGCTTAATATTCTAACATAAATATTTATAGTACAGTCTTTTGTTTTCAAAAGTCTCTCAGTTTGGAGAATAAATTATATTGGTCGTTCTCAAAGTAGGAATCCCTGGTGGGGGGCATGGGTACCTAACATGCTTTTTCATGGGGTCAGAAAGATCAAATTTATTTTCATAATACATTATAAAATTCTTTTTACTTTTTCATTCTCATTTTCTTACAAGTGCAGTTTTCTAAAGGCTACATGATGTGTGATTTTGCAGTGGAAGCATATCTGAGAATCTGGCTGTCCTTTATTAAGTCAAATATTAAAGAGATTATATCAATGTAAAACAAAGCCATTTCTCTTACTGGTTGTTTTATTTGGGAAATATATATGATGTTAACATGTACTGGGTTTATTTTATATTATTTTTGAATGAGTTTATAAATAAGTATATATTTTCATTCTCAGTTTTAATGTCTAACATGGTGAGTTTCTTCAATATAACCCATACAAACATAATCCTCAATAATATTTGAGTGTAAAAGCATCTAAGGATGAAATTTTTGAGAATGATGCTGCCATAATGAGTTTTTCCTATATCATTTCAATTACCAGTTTGAATTTACTTCAGTTTTTGTCCTTGGAGTCACATAATTTTATTTTTCTAGATATGAACATATATCTTCATTCATTCATGCATTCAAGAAATACTATGTGCCTTTTATTGTGCTGAAAGCTAGGAATACTAAAGTAAATTAAATGAATTTTTTTATAGAAGACATACTTTTTAGTCAAGTAATCATTAAAATATGGAAAATTCACCTGTGCCAAGTTATAAAGTAAAGCTTTGTGGTCTATGTCTTCCTATAATATATATTTTTTTACTTTCCATATTCATTTTATTTTTTTCCCTTTCACCTTTATTTTTTTTAACTTTTTATTTTATATTGGAGTACAGTGATTACTTTATTCGTTTCAGGTGTACAAGAAAATGATTCAGTTATTCATATAAATGTATCTATTCTTTTCCAAATTCTTTTCCCAATTAGGTTGTTACAGAATATTGAGCAGAGTACCCTGTGCTATACAGTAGGTCCTTGTTGGTTATCCATTTTTAATATAGCAGTGTGTACATGTCAGTCCAAACTCCCTAACTATTCCTATCCTCCCCCCTTCCCCTCCGGTAACCATAAGTTTGTTCTCTAAGTCTGTGAGTCTGTTTCTGTTTTGTAAATAAGTTCATTTGTATCTTTTTTTTTTTTTTTAGATTCCATGTATAAGTGATATCATACGATATTTCTCTTTGTCTGACTTACTTCACTAAGTATGACAATCTCTAGGTCCTTCTATGTTGCTGCAAATGGCATTACTTCATTCTTTTTAATGACTGAATAATATATCATTGTATTTATGTACCACACCTTCTTTATGCATTCTTCTGTCGATGGACATTTAGGTTGCTTCCATGTCTTGGCTATTGTAAACAGTACTGCAAGGAACATTGGGATGCATGTATCCTTCTGATTTGATCTCAGGGGGATGGACAGAAAACCTTCCTCTAGGAAGTTATGTTTGAGCTGACATATGAAGGATGCATAAGCATTCATGGGATTCTGAGTGGAAAGGACATCACAGAGAAAGGAAACAGGATATGCAAATGCCCTATGGAAGGAGGGAGCATGAAGGAGCACAGTGAGCAAGGCTCAGCAGACCAACCTTGCACAAAACAGTGACAGAAAGGTAAATGAAATCAAGATAAGAGATTCAGGTGAAGAGAGAGGTAGGGACCAAACTGTAAAAGGCTATATGTGCATGTGAAGGGGTTTTGTTCTAATCCTAATAGCAATGTGAAGCCACCAAGAAGTTTAAATGGGGAAAGGGGTCATCAAGGGGTCAGTTTTTTTTGTTTCATGATTTGATTTGTGGGTATGCAAATGAACACAGCTCTGAGATGATGGAGTTTGAGTTTGTCTCATAATTTTCAAGAAGTGGAGAAGTATTTAGGGGCAAAAATCAAAGTAACTCATCTATGGATAAAATATGGGGAGGAATGACAGGACTATGAACAGACTTCCGTTCATTAATTCATGCATTTAAGAAATTTAAGAAATTGAAGGTACTCTCTAAGAAATTAGAGATTTCTGGACTACACAGCTGGCTAGATGGTGAAACATTTTACTTGAGGGGAAGGGGGAAGCACTGACCAGTAAAGGCCCAGAGTTTCTGAGAAATGACCGTTCCTTGGAGCTGTCACATGTAAGCTTACAAGTCTACAGTGAAGAATGAAGATGATGGACAGTAAACATCAGGTTAAATAAGACCAGTAGCCCAATAACATCATTCTCAATGAAAAGTGTTGTTTTATCCTCCTGAAACAGAAACATAAATCAAGCTCAAACTGGTTTTGACATCCATTGTTTTTATAGTCCTGGATTTCTTTATTTCTCATTTACTGTGGCCAGGCACACCAGGGATCAGAAGTTATAAATTTTCTTCTTCAAATCAGTTTTTAGTGTCTCATTCACCTAGTGAACAAGAGTGAGCGTCTAGAATGTATCACATTACCTGAGGATCCTTTATTGTATTTAAAAAGTATTTTTCAGTATAGTGTTTATATAGACTTAACAACAGCAGCAGCAAATCTCCATCAGGTTTCCTTGAAGAGTTGTGTGATGATGGAGAAAGCCAGATGCCAGGCCAACTGATTCAAATTTCTGGTAAAAAACTCAAATCTAGGAAGATTTGGATTAACCCCTGGGCAACTCCTCTGTACACTGAAGTTGGTGAAAACTACAAAAGGACTTGTGGAGGAATGTTGGAATCTGAGTTTTGTGGATTATGGAATCCTCAATGAGGTCGTTATTCATGCTTGAGACCTGGGGATAAAGTTGCCCTTGGAAGCTTCCAGAATTCTAATTTCTTTAAGACTTAATGACATTTCAGGGGTGGAGTTATGGTACACAGGATGTGAGAGCAGCAGCTACTTGCCACTGATTGGATTTTGTGACTGAGAAGTTGATTATGATTGACTTTCTGAGGATTCTTGGATTAGCATTTGCCTTGTTTTGGTTTTAAGAGAAATTTTACTTGTTTAACATCATAATCAAAAATTGCTTTTTTCCCCCTTTGTCACATGTGCAATAGCCTGTTATTCCATTATTCCTCCATCTGAGAAGAGAGCTCACTCTGTTATCAGCTAGAATGATTGTTCTTGTGAGACAGCTCATCTGTGGCAATAATACTTCAGATACTTTATATTCATTTGTGTTAAGGAGTTTTAATTGATTGTGTACTGACCGTTTTCAGAATATATAAATATTACTTCTTGGGACATATACTGTTTAACATTTACCTTATCCTCAGTCTTTTCAACTGAATTTTAAATTTTTGAATCAAATTTTTGTACCTATTTGCCCCACTTTAAGTTTTACTATAATTCAGCAAAAACACATTAAATTAAACTACAGGGAATTGGAGTGTAAATCAATTCAGATACTTATTGATTTAAAAGTATGAAATGATGAGGCTTTTAAGTTGAAATACATCATGAGTGTTCTAAGCCTCCTGCAAATTAGATTCCCCAAAACTAACTTACCTGTTTACTTCTTAGCACTGATTTATGTCTTAGTTCTCAATATGACCAGTACCTGAGAGATATATCACTTGTCTTACAAACAGTTCATGATTAGGACTATTTAGTCTTTCCATCAGTAGTTTCTCACTGTCCCCTCTCATTGTGAATAGTGTTTATGATACTAAAATAATTTTTTCCACCTGAATAGTGCCAGTTTTAATATCACAAAAGTAAAAGAGACAAGTGAGTTAGTGATGTTATTAAGAAAGATTTTGAATCCACATTTCCTTCATTTAGTTGGAAGTATTTTCCACCTTACAGTCCCACAGATGTTTGATCAGAAATATAAAATAGCCAATAACAAGACATCGAATTTAATAATATTTATTTTGTAAATATCAGTATGAAACTAGGTAGAGCTTTATGATTCTTGTTATTCTTCTAGCTCCTCATACAGAAGTGTTAGCTTATAAGAAACAATTACCATACTGAAGAATGTATCTGCCAATTCTGTTTCTAGCTGGAAACTGATGGAAGTGAGAGTGTTTTCAGGAAACCAACCAACAAACAAACAAAAATGAAAAGAGGTTGTTAGTTGGTATTTCCTTTGCAGTAAATGAAGCAAAGCATTATTTTAAGGGAAAGACGGAAGTAACTGCAGAGGCCATTTACACTTGAACTCCTCTGCATGAAGGCCATCCCCCCTAAGCCCATAAATCATGTATGATGATCAGCCAATCTTTGCAGGCTGTAATTTCTCTAGCAAAAGATAAGGCAGTGCAGCCATCCCCAGCTTTGATGAAACTTTTATGAAGGAAAATTTATACTACTTGTACCTGATGCTCAGTTGGGAGCTGATTAAATGATTTATATTTTGCCTGATCAGAAAGCCAGACAGATTAAAAATCATGGCAGTCCTTTTTCAGAGTGCACATCGTTGTCTTCAGGTCACTGCTGAGAGAAATTGTCAGTGTGGTTCAAGGAGAGCTCAGCACTTCGTACTTTCTCAAGGCAAGTCATTACTTAAGTGGCTAGATGTATATTTCTAAGAGCAATGCCTTTGAAAGTGGACTTTCCCCTGTAATTACAGTCCTGCCAAATAAGATGTAAATTTAGAGTTGTTTAGATTTCAAGAGGCAGGGCATAAATTGAATTTACTTAAATATCCTCCAGAAGTCTTATCTTTCAAGTTCAAGACACACATAACTTCACATTACGATTTTAAATTTGCCAGTAACTCGTTTGGAAACTGGAGAAGACCTGTAACATACCAGCAGAGTAAATCTGGCCAAATGAAGGCAGGACTGGGAGACTCGAGTTAGGCAAGATGAATCTACTACATGTTACAGGCCAGGAAGGCAGTGATTGAGTCTAGAAAGGCAGAGACGCCTGAAGAGTTCTTTCATATATTGTCTACTTCTTATTCTGAAATATTTCTTTATTTTTCGGCACTGTTTAAATAAATCATTTAAATGAATATCAGTAACAGTGAATATTTATTGGGCATTTATGTTATATAAAATATAGTAGGTTTAAAATTTTAAGAAAATAAGTTATAGAGAAGGAAGAAGAGCTACAGTACTGCAGCCTGCAGAACAAAAACCACATTCACAGAAAGACAAAATAAAAAGGCAGAGGGCTACGCACCAGATGAAGGAACAAGATGAAACTCCAGAAAAACAACTAAATGAAGTGGAGATAGGAAAACTTCCAGAAAGAATATTCATAATAATGATAGTGAACATGATCCAGGACATTAGAAAAGGAATGGAGGCAAAGATCCAGAAGATGCAAGAAATGTTTAACAAAGACCTAGAAGAATTAAAGAACAAACAGAGATTAACAATACAATAACTGAAATGAAAAATACACTAGAAGGAATCAATAGCAGAATGACTGATGCAGAAGAACAGATAAGTGACCTGGAAGACAGAATGGTGGAATTCACTGCCGAGAAACAGGAAAAAAAAAAAAAAAAAGAATGAAAAGAAATGAAGACAGCCTAAGAGACCTCTGGGACAACATTAAATGCAGCAATTTTCACCTTATAGGGGTCCCAGAAGGAGAAGAGAGAGAGAAAGGACCCAAGAAAATATTTGAAGAGATTATAGTGGAAAACTTCCATAACATGGGAAAGGAAATAGCCACACAAGTCCAGGAAGGGCAGAGAGTCCCAGGTAGGATAAACCCAAGGGGAAACATGCTGAGACACATAGTAATCAAATTGACAAAAATTAAAGACAGAAAAATATTTAAAAGCAATAAGGGAAAAATGACAAATAACATACAAGGGAATTCCCATAAGGTTAACAGCTGATTTCTCAGCAGAAACTCTACAAGCCAGAAGGGAGTGGCATGATATATTTAAAGTGATGAAAGGGAAGAATCTACAACCAAGATTACTCTACCCAGCAAGGATCTCATTCAGATTTGATGGAGAAATCAAAAGCTTTACCAACCAACAAAAGCTCTACAGCACCACCAAACCAGCTATACAGCAAATGCTAAAGGAGCTTCTCTAAGTGGGAAACACAAGAGAAGAAAAGGACCTACAAAAACAAACCCATAACAAGTAAGAAAATGGTAATAGGAACATACATATAGACACTTACCTTAAACGTGAATGGATTAAATGCTCCAACCAAAAGACACAGGCTTGCTGAATGGATACAAAAACAAGACCCAGGGCTTCCCTGGTGGGACAGTGGTTGAGAGTCCTCCTGCCCCAGTCTGGGAGGATCACACATGCCGCGGATCGGCTAGGGCCATGAGCTGTGGCCGCTGAGCCTGTACGTCCGGAGCCTACGCTCTGCAGAGAGAGAGGCCACAACAATGAGAGGCCCATGTATAGCAAAAAAAAAAAAAAAAAAACAAGACCCATAAATGCTGTCTACAAGACACCCACTTCAAACCTAGGGACACATACAGACTGAAAGTGAGGGAATGGAAAAAGATACTCCATGCAAATGGAAATCAGAAGAAAGCTGGAGTAGCAATACTCATATCAGATAAAATAGACTTTAAAATAAAGAATGTTACAGGAGACAAGGAAGGACACTACATAATGACCAAGGGATCAATCCAAAAAGAAGATATAACAATTATATATGCACCCAACATAGGAGCACCTCAATACATAAGGCAAATGTTAACCACTATAAAAGAGGAAATTGACAGTAACACAATAATAGTGGGGACTTTAACACCTCACTTACACCGATGGACAGATCATCCAGATGGAAAATTAATAAGGAAACACAAGCTTTAAATGACACAACAGACCAGGTAGATTTAATTGATATTTAGGACATTCCATCCAAAAACAGCAGATTACACTTTCTTCTGAAGTGCACATGGAACATTCTCCAGGATAGATCACATCCCAGGTCACAAATAAAGCCTCAGTAAATTTAAGAAAATTGAACTCATATCAAGCATGTTTACTGACCACAACGCTATGAGATTAGAAATAATGGCTTCTCTGGTGGCGCAGTGGTTGAGAGTCTGCCTGCTGATGCAGGAGACATGGGTTTGTGCCCCATTCTGGGAAGATCTCACATGCTGCGGAGTGGCTGGGCCCATGAGCCATGGCTGCTGAGCCTGTGAGTCCAGATCCTGTGCTCTGCAACAGGAGAGGACACAACAGTGAGAGGCCTGCGTAGCACACACACACACACACACACACACACACACACACACACACAGAAATCAAATACATGGAAAAAATGTAAAAAACACAAACACATGGAAACTAAGCAATACGTTACTAAATAGCCAAGAGATCACTGAAGAAATCAAAGAAAAAATAAAAAAAATACCTAGACACAAATTACAACGAAAACACTATGATCCAAAACCTATGGGATGCAGCAAAAGCAGTTCTAATGGAGAAGTATGTAGCAATACAAGCCTACCTGAAGAAACAAGAAAAATCTCAAACAATCTAACCTTACACCTAAAGGAATCAGAGAAAGAAGAACAAACAAAACCCCAAAATAGTAGAAGGTAAGAAATCATAAAGATCAGAGCAGAAATAAATGAAATAGAAACAAAGAAAATGATAGCAAAGATCAATAAAACTAAAAGCTTCTTTGAGAAGATAAAATTGATAAACCATTAGCCAGACTCATCAAGAAGAAGAGGGAGAGGACTCAAATCAATAAAATTAGAAATGAAAAAGAAGAAGTTACAGCAGACACCAAAGAAATACAAAGCATCCTAAGAAACTAATACAAACAACTCTATGCCAATAAAAAGAACAACCTGGAAGAAATGGACAAATTCTTAGAAAGGTATAATCTTCCAAGACTGAACCAGGAAGAAATAGAAAATATGAAGAGACCAATCACAAGTAATGAAATTGAAAGTGTGATTAAAAATCTTCCAACAAATAAAAGTCCAGGACCAGATGGCTTCACAGGTGAATTCTATCAAACAATTAGAGAAGGGCTAACACACAACCTTCTGAAACTCTTCCAAAAAATTGCAGAGGAAGGAATACTCCCAAACTCATTCTATGTGGCCACCATCACCCTGATACCAAAACAAGACAAAGATACTACAAAAAAAAAAAAAAAAAAATTACAGACCAATAACCTTGATGAATATAGATGCAAAAATCCTCAACAAAATACTAACAAACAGAATCCAACAACACATTAAAAGGATCATACACCATAATCAAGTGGGATTTATCCCAGGGATGCAAGGATTCTTCAATATATGCAAATCAATCAATGTGATACACCATATTAATAAATTGAAGAATTAAAAAACATATGATCATTTCAATAGATGCAGAAAAAGCTTTTGACAAAATTCAACACCAATTTATGATAAAAACCCTCCAGAAAGTGGGCATAGAGGGAACTTTCCTCAACATAATAAAGGCCATATACGACACACAGCAAACATCATTTTCAATGGTGAAAAACTGAAAGCATTTCCTCTAAGATCAGGAACAAGACAAGAATGTCCACTCTCACCACTATTATTCAACATAGTTTTGGAAGTCCTAGCCATGGCAATCAGAGAAGAAAAAGAAATAAAATTAATACAAATTGGAAAAGAAGAAGTAAAACTATCACTGTTTACAGATCACATGATACTATACATAGAGAAACCTAAAGATGACACCAGAAAACTATTAGAGCTACTCAATGAATTTGGTAAAGTTTCAGGATACAAAATTAAGGCACATATTTCTCTTGCATTCCTGTACACTAATGATGAAAAATCTGAAAGAGAAATTAAGGAAACACCCCCATTTACCATTGCAGCAAACAGGATAAAATACCTAGGAATAAACCTGCCTAAGGAGACAAAAGACCTGTAGGCAGAAAACTATAAGACACTGATGAAAGAAATTAAGTATGATACAAACAGATGAAGAGATATACCATGTTCTTAGATTGGAAGAATCAACATTTTGAAAATGATTATACTACCCAAAGCTCTCTATAGATTCAATGGAATCCTTATCAAATTACCAATGGCACTTTTTACAGCTTTAGAACAAAAAAATCTTAAAATGTATATGGAGACTCAAAAGACCCCAAATAGCCAAAGCAGTCTTGAGGGGAAAAAGACAGTGTTGGAGGAATCAGACTCCCTGTTGTCAGACTATACTACAAAGCTACAGTAATCAAGTCAATATGATACTGGCACAAAAACAGAAATACAGATCAATGGAACAGGATAGAAAGCCCAGAGATAAAACCATGCACCTATGGTCAACTAATCTATGACAAAGGAGGCAAGTATGTACAATGGAGAAAAGACAGTTTCTTCAATAAGTGGTGCTGGGAAAACTGGACAGCTACATGTAAAAGAATGAAATTAGAACACTCCCTAACACCATACACAAAAGTAAGCTCTAAATGGATTAGACACCTAAATGTAAAATCGGACACTATAAGACTCTTAGAGGAAAACATAGGAAGAACACTCTTTGACATCAATCACAGCAAGATTGGTTTTGATCCACCTCCTAGAGTAATGGAAATAAAAACAAAAATAAACAAATGGGACCTAATGAAACTTCAAAGCTTTTGCAAAGCAAAGGAAACTTCAAACAAGATGAAAAGACAACCTCAGAATGGGAGAAAATATTTGCAAATGAATCAATGGACAGAGGATTAATCTCCAAAATATATAAACAGCTCATGCAGCTCAATATTAAAAAACGAACCCAATCAAAAACTGGGCAGAAAACCTAAATAGACATTTCTCCAAAGACATACAGATGGCCAAGAAGCACATGAAAAGCTGCTCAACATCACTAATTATTAGAGAAATACAAATCATTACTACAATTAGGTTTCACCTCACACCAGTTAGAATGGGCATCATCAGAAAATGTACAAACAGCAAATGCTTGAGAGGGTGTGGAGAAAAGGGAATCCTCCTGCACTGGTGGTGGAAATGTAAATTGATACAGCCACTATGGAGAACAGTATGGAGGGAGGTTCATTAAAAATCTAAAACTAGAATTACCGTATGATCCAGCAATCCCACTACTGGGCATATACCCAGAGAAAACTATAATTCCAAAAGACACATGCACCCCAATGTTCATTGCAGCACTATTTACAATAGCCAGGTCATGGAAACAACCTAAATGCCCATCGATAGACAAATAGATAAAGAAGATGTGGTACATGTATGCAATGGAATATTAGTTGGCCATGAAAAGGAATGAAATTGGGTCATTTGTAGAGATGTGGGTGGATCTAGAGACTGTCATACAGAGGGAGGTAAGTCAGAAAGGGAAAAACAAATATCATATATTAATGCATATATGTGGAACCTAGAAAAATGGTACAGATGAACCAGTTTTCAGGGCAGAAATAGAGACACAGATGTAGAGAACAAATGTATGAACACCAATGGGGGAAAGTGGTTGGCGGTGGGTGGTGGTGTGATGAATTGGGAGATTGGGATTGACATATATACACTAATATGTATAAAATGGATAGCTAATAAGAACCTGCTGTATAAAAAATAAATAATAAAATAAAATAAAATATGACACAAATGAACTTATCTACGAAACAGAAATAGACTCACAGACAGAGAACAGACTTGTGGTTGCCAAGGGGGAGGTGTTGGAGAAGGGATGGATTAGGAGTTTGGGACTAGCAGATGCAAACGAGTATATATAGAATGGATAAACAATAGGGTCCTGCTGTATAGTACAGGGAACTATATTTGGGATCCTGTGATATTCCATAATGGAAAAGAATATGAAAAGGAATATATGTATAGGTCTAACTGAATCACTTTGCTGGACAGTAGACATTAACACAATTTTGTAGATCAACTATACCTCAATAAAGTAATTAAAAAATAAAAGATCCATTTTCCAGGACTTCTCTGCTGGTGCAGTGGTTAAGAATCTGCCTGCCAATTCAGGGAACATGGATTTGAGCCCTGGTCCGAGAAGACTCCCCCCACCCCACCAAAAATGTAAAGAAGTTATAATAGGTCTCAGTTTTGCTAATTGGCATTGTTAGAGGGTTCTTTTATTATAGATAAATTTGGGGACCTGGCATTAAAAGGAACAGAACAGAAAAAGTAGTTCACACATATTTCATTCCTTTCTTCTTTGATCGTGTTACTATTGTTCTTTGCATATAATTCTAATTTTACCCTTAGCTCTCTCCATGATGATGATGGTGATGAGCTGTTGATGGACACATCTCTTCCTTCACTAGACTGATTGGTTTTATTTACTTATCTTCCCAGTGTATACAACACTGTCTGAAATGAAGTAGATCTTTTGTAAACATTTGCTGTGTGATTGAAAGACCAAATGAAAGACTAAGCAAAGTAAAAAAATATGTAAACTTTTAAGATAAAATGAGAATTCTAATAAATTTCTCACTTGCAACTGCCTCCTTTGGGCTATACTATTATACCTCTTGTGGGCATAAGTTCATTCTTCTCTAGCATTAAGTATATTTTATCAATCAAATATTTTTTTATGTCCAGCAACCATGAAATGTTGGCAAGGACTACCATACTGTGATTCTGATGCAGACTCAAGGTATTGGTGACCTTTTATATTCTCTGTAGATTAGGGTGTGAGTTAAAACTGTGAGGTAAAAATTCACTCTGTGTTGGGCACGTGAACTTGTGTTTCATAACAAGTTGAGAAGAAACTGTGATAGCTTTGCTCACTTATAATACAAATCTTATATATGCCTGAATAGAGAAATATACAGATGTTCATATATGTAGGATTAGCAGAAATCTATTTGTTTCAAAAAAGAGAAGAAAGTAAATGAGCTAACCTGATACAGACTTATGTTATCAAATGCACGTTCCTGTGCTCGATTCACAGTGAGGACAAACAAACTGAAATGTCAGTTTGGAGCAGAGAAAGGTTTATTGCAGGGCCAAGCAAGGAGAACAGGTGGCTCATGCACAAAAATACTCAAACTCCCTGATGCATTTATGAGGAGAAGTATTTTAGGCAAAGTTTGGGATGAGGACTGCAGGTTGCATGACTTTTCTTCTGATTGATTGGTGTGAGGTAATAGGGTGGTGTTCCAGGAATTTTGTGCTCAGCCTGAAGTTACCATCCTCCACCTGGGTGAGGACCTTAGTTCTTGCAGAAGAACTGAAAGATATTGTTATATATATTTCTTGAGGAGGAACTGAGGAACCAGGACCCTGCCCCTAGACTGTACTATTGTTTCTTGACTGTTCCTCTCTTGTTTCTGCATTCCCCCCTTCCCTGATTAAGAACTGTTTGAATCTGCCCTTTGGAGCTCAGGGAAGGTCTAGGATGCTGAAGCCTTTTTCCTGCAAATAAGAAATGGGGGACACGGAAAGGATTTGTACCAGAGAGGACCCCACATGGTCTTGCTCCATTTCACTTCTTCTGGCTCAGTATGGCATGTTAGTTTTGATAGTGCTGTAAGACCTAGAGATTAGGAGCATCTGGAAATGGGATGATAGGAGAACTGTCTGGATCCCTGATGTATGGTACCAGTTACACTATATACTGGTGTCCTTTTAAAGAGGCACCATCACCATATTTAAGCATACAATTGAAATGATGTAGATATTGTACAAGCATCCTAGAGAATGCTATGTTGAATGAACAGATGGATAAGATATGTTTAAGAGGCACAAAGAAGTATCTGCTAAAAAATTACATTTGAGAACTTTTTAGAATTTTTACACTTTCACACCAAAATTTTATTTGTAAATTCATATTTCACTTGAAAATGTATCATGAGCAATATAATATTAATAAATATTACTTTATTTTCTCTTTTTCCATTCATAACATATAGTAAATATATTGTCAGTAAGAAACACACAACATGAGAGCTGTGAGTTCAATTTAATTCAGGGACTTACTGAGGACTATAGTCTGGCAGATAGCCTCTCAGCTCTGAGAAACTGCTCTGAAAAGGTAGGAGGAGAGGCCAGAATATATGTGATTTTGGTTGGGGAGTTACCTACAATTCAGCATACATCTCAGTAGAAGGTTGCTGCTAGTCACAAGGAACAGATATCTCAGTTAATGATTTGCATGTTTTTCTAAGTTTAGGAATATGCAAGAATTCAGGTTCATAAAAATTTTCTTCTGAAATATACGTGACTATCTAAGGGCGTGTTTTGCCTCATCCTGCACTCATCCAGAGTGCCTCATCCTGCTCTTTGCCCTGCTGGCATCCTTCCAGGGTGTACTGTAGGTCAGTGACTGCAGTGGCTATGGACTTAATCCTTGTAGAAATGGATGGTGAACAACATGCCTTATTTCACAGTATAATGGAGAAACAATTGGGAAAAGAGTCAGATGGAATATAGATTTTATTTTTTTCTAAAATACTCACCTGTTTTTGTTGTTGTTTTGTTTTGAAAATATGTTTAGCCAAAGCACTGTGTTTTCCAGATACACAGTGGGAATACGTTGACTCTGAATTTCAACATTTTCCATATTAATGAAAGCTGTTCATAGTTGCATAATAACACCCCCCCCCACTCCCATCTCTCCCCATCCCTTTGGAAGTCTATAAGTATATACAAAGCCATGTAAATGATGCATGCCTTTTGTGATTTAAATGATAAACATGGTCATAGAGGCTTGTTTGAATTGTGCAGTAGAGAATGCTTTAAATTATAATATTCATGCATCACTTTTCAAAGAGCTGTTAAAAGTAGCATTTAAACACTTCTCCCAGGACTTTAAAAACTTAAGAATTGGTATATTTTCCTGTTGCTTAGAAGTTGTTGAACCAATTAGTACCACTTATAACACTTTATAACAAATAAGAGTACTCTAGAGACAATGTTTACACTTTGAAAATTTTTCATTCATTGTTGTAAAATCAAAGACTAAATAAGTAGAGAAAAAATATGGTTAAATATGTAAAGTTTGACTGTGAACTTTTGGAGTTTGTGATTAGCAACTTCCATGCTCTTTCACTTTGGAAATGTTTATGACTGAACTTCTAATCAACTCTGCTGGGCTAATACTTGGCCTCATGTCTGTGTTTGTCTCTTTTGATTCTTTAGTTTAATTTTTATTTGAATTTATTATGCATATATACTACTATAATGAAAACTGACATAATGGATTTATTTAAAATTAAATGATTCAAGAATTTAATATAACCATGTAGGAAAATAAACATCCAAACAATGCAGCAGAGAAAACACAAATTGTTTATGACAATTTATTTTGAGAAGTAGGAAAATTGATGCAGTGTCTTGGGGAGAAGTAATTATTTCTTCTACGTTTGCACACAGTATTTTTTAAAATACTATAGCTATAGCATTCTTACTAATCTTATTCTTTCTACCTTTCATCCTCCTCATTTCCTACTAGCTCTCTTTATCTTTTAGTGCTTCTCCTGTGAAGAATATTAAGGCTGTGTAACATGAACTGATAAATCAAATGTCAACAAAAGTTACAATTCAGTATGCCACATATGCAGCATTTAAATTCATAAATTAGCCATCTCATGAGTCCATGAAATTGACAATGGCAGTGACTCCTACTTAAGCATTTGTTGAGGCATTTTATTGCACAAATGGTAGAGTAACTAGAGTGATAAGAGGAGAAGTGTAGTCTGGTATGTTTGTCATAAGAGTCTTTGCCACAAGCATTTTTGCCCCAAATATTTTCACTGCATAACTAATTAGCTGTAAGTTAATTTTGCCATAAGAGGTAAAATAATGAAAAATAAAAGAGGGATCTTAAAAAGGACATAATGAAACATGAAAAATGAATGACATAATTAAAAAGACTTTTATTATGAAATACAAAATATTTGAAGAGATTTAAAATGTGTGTAGATTCATGGCAATACTGAACAAAGAATTATTTTATTTTGTGTGTCATACCTAAGTGCTTGTCTTCCAAGTCTGTTGTTCATAGTATTTTATACATTTTTTTTTGCTTGTCTTATCATTTGGCAACATGCTTTTTCTTGTTCACTAAAATTTCTTCCTTCATTAATAGAGGTATCATTTCCCAAACACTAGGATGCATATTTGTAATTGAGTCTTGTATTGAGTTGTGAAAGTCTCTATACTGTTTGTTCTTGGATAGAGTCACATGTCCATTGATAGATGTTCCAGAGTTCTATGGGAAACACGGGTTAAACTCTGTGCCTTCCAGGCCCTCAGCCTCTTTAACCTCCAATGTAGTATGTTTCAAAATAAGAAACCAACTCTTGAGGCAAATCATCATCTTCTGTCAGCTCAATAAAGCCGTCAATAATATTGCTAACTGGAAAAAATGTCAAACACATTTCAACCAGTTGAAATCAAACTGTCAAACCAAAAATTGTCAACCAGTTATTTTATGGTTCACAGCAAAATTGCCTTATGGCCAATTAGTATGTGGCAAAAAATGCTTGTGGCAAAGGTGTTTACAACAAAGACAAGGCTCACAGTGAAAATCGAGAACGGTAAGAGCAAGCAGGTACTGGGTACTGTATAAGAATGTGTGGGGACTCAGCCCAGACTAGCTCCCTGAGGTGTTCCTAGTGAGCCTGGTTTGCCAACATGCTTGAGGCGGTAGTCTCTGCCTGTGGTGTCAGCCGTTTCTGCAAGTTTCATTCAAGGAGGATAGTCATTGCTATTATATTTTCTCCTTTTACACCTGAGAGAAGAGAAAGGAGAAGAGAAGGAAGGGATAAAGAGAGGGAGGAGAGAGCAAAGAAAGTTTGATCGAAGTCTGTCTCTAAGGCAGAGTTTCCCTCATCTATAAAGTTTACATGAAATATTTATATTAGATTCATAATTCAATCCATTGAACTTTAGTGGCTACTGTTTTTAGGGACCTACTACTATTAGGGTCTGTTCTAGGAATTTTAATATGTATCATTATATAAAGTATGACAGAGTCCAGCAGTCAGTAAACTTACTGTTAGCCAGATGGTAAATTTTTTTGTTTTGTAGGATACATGGTCTCTGTCTTAACTCCTCAACTGTGCCTTTGTAATGCAAAAGCAGCCGTAAACTGTAGCAACTAGTGAGCAGAGCCATGTTCAAATAAAACTTTATTTACAAAAACTGGTTCAGGCAGGATTTGTCCTATAGGATATAATTTGCCAAATCCTCATTATTCTAACTGATAGTGATTCAAAACATTGTCATGCCTCTGGATAAAAGATACAACATTGTTTACATTCAAATTGTTATCTCAGATGTGGGTTTTGTTTGGGGTGGGGTATAGGTTAGGTTTCAATTATATGATATATATAAATGAATTTTATGATGAGAGACTCCAAAATGATGAAATTTCGCCTTGGTCTAGTCACTCATTTGTTATAAGACTCTTTAGGTTCATTATATACATGGAATGATACTAGTTAGGAGGCAGGACTTAACTACTTCAATGCAGAGCTCTGTGAAACATGCCACAGCCCAAAGGGAGATGAGAGACTCTGCATCCCCTTAAGACCAAATTCACATGTTAAGATCTTTTATCTTCTCACTGGTCATATGATAAATTAAAGTGAAAGTAAAGTTCATATTCATGTTTCAGTACAACTAAACAAACCTAGCTCTGTGAACTTGCCCACTAGTAAAGGTGGATCAGTGTTCCTTAATCTTACAATCAGAAAAGTATTCTCCTTTTGGGAAGAGCAAACAACATTGGTAGAAGAAAGACTTTCTTGGTATGGACGTGATAGCAAGAGCTGTCCTCTCTTCAAAGGCTTACAATTTGATTTCCCTCCCTTCCTCCCTTCCTTCCTTCCTTCCTTCCTTCCTTCCTTCCTTCCTTCCTTCCTTCCTTCCTTCCTTCCTTCCTTCCTTCCTTCCTTTCTTTTTTCTTTCTTTCTTTCCTTTCTTTCTTCTTTTTGGTTTAAACTGTAGAAATTTTTTTTCTCACAGTTCTGGAGGCTGAAGTCCAAGATCAAGGTGAGAGCAAGTCTTGTTTCCACTGAAGCCTCTTTCTCTGGCTTGCAGATGGCTGCCCTCTTTCTGCTTCTTCACATGGTCGTCCTTCTGCACACACAAGTGCCGCTGTTGCCACCCCAGATATATTGGAATATAGCCCCACACTAAAGGCCTCCTTTTAACCTGATTATTGCTTTAAAGACCATATCTCCAAATACAGGTACATACTGAGGTACTAGGAGTTGGGACTTCAGCATATGAATTTTTAGGGGACACAATTCAGCCCATAACACCTTTTTTAAAAAAAATAATAAATTTATTTATTTATTTATTTTTGGCTGCATTGGGTCTTTGATGCTGCGCGCAGGCTATCTCTAGCTACAGCAAGTGGGGGCTACTCTTCATTGTGGTATGTAGGCTTCTCATTGCAGTGGCTTCTCTTGTTGCAGAGCACTGGCTCTAGGCACGTGGGCTTCAGTAGTTGTGACACATGGGCTTAGTTGCTCCGGGGCACGTGGGATGTTCCCAAACCAGGGCTTGAACCTGTGTCCCCTGCATTGGCAGGCAGATTCTTAAGTACTGTGCCACCAGGGAAGCCCCTCAGCCCATAACACCTTGAATTAGGGTAGACTGCACTCTGATGGCAGAGGTCCCAGCCATATCTTCTCTTTTCTGTTTGTTTGTTTTGGATTTTTAAAGGCATTGTTGAGGTATAATTGATGAATAAAATTATATATTTCAGGCGTACAATGATTTTCTACTATAAAGAGAAAACCTGGAGTCTGACAATTGACTACCAAATATGTTTACCAGGATTTAATGGGAACCCGTCCAAGTTACCATGAATGTAAAATGTTGAAGCCTAGGATATAGAAATAAAAGAGCCTATAAGAAACTACCTAGGGCATAGCAGTATTGTAAATTTGAATGCCGTTTTGTATAGAAGACAAAAGCGATAAACAAATGGTTTCACACAGGGAAAGTCTGACTTCAAAAGGTGATCAAGTGAAGTTGCCTTTGCATAAGAGCAGAAACGTTGCTCAAATGTGATTGTGAGATACAAGATCTTGAAGTTCATGTCACTGACTAGTTGTATTAAAAATAACCAAAGAAAAAGGAGCTGCATTGATTGCTGCACTAATTGAACATTGCTTGAAACTTGGCAGTGCCGAGTTTGGCTCCTTTCAGACAAAGAGACCAAGCACCAGCATAATAGGTTTACTATTCCCTTTGGGTTGTTATAAACAGAATCAATATGTACTAATGACTGCAACAATAAATTTGGTCATACTTCATAGGGTAACATTCTGCACTTACCCAGTTGTTGGTTTGACATAGAGTAATAGAGTTTACCCTTTTTAAGTTGTAAATTACTATGAAAATGCTGAGCCTAACAGTAAAATGCATTTGGGATGTTTTTAAGCTTAGGAAATATTGGTAATACTTTCACTAAGCATACTATTAAAATAAATAAATAGTATTTATTGCTTGGTTCCCAGCTGCAGCTGGATGAAAAACAGTGGGAAAGGAGAAATAAGACATACATATTTATCAAATGCACAAGGCTCATGTTTACTTAATTCACTTCCAAAGAGTTGCTTATACCAGAGAACAAAAAAAGAGAGTTTTCCTTTTATTTCAGAGGCTCATTTCAGTGAAAATGACACGGAAAATGGTAGTACTGACAGTTTGCAATTGTTGTGTTAATTGAAAAACTAATATTTATAAGCAATTACTGATGACTTTTGCCCATCATTAGTTTACTTCTACTTTGTTATGTTTCTTGGCTTAAGTTTTATAAAGAGTTATAGGTAATGTTTTGATCTCTAAGGTTAAGTGAAGAATTGGTCTCTCATAATAAAGTAATACACCCACACATACACATACATAAAATATATGGATATGGATATATATGTCTACATATAAATTAGATTTATACATACATGTACTATACAATGGTATATTGCATTTGTGAGTGTGTATTCAGAGATACCTTGAAATAAAGTAATTTTCAGGCTATATTTCATTATAATTAAAAATTATACCTCTCTCACAGATACTATTTTCAATAAATTTGTGATTATCTTTTGTAAATAGAGGCATTAATTTGTATGGATTTAATATACTATAAGAATGATCACCCAATCATACATATGATTTTAGAATGATACATGTGTATGTGTGTGTTGTGTGTATACAAACCAATCTGTTACTTTATAGCTCAGAGAACGCCTTGAGTGCATTCAAAGCAAAGAAAGTTTGCATAGGAAATAGGGAATAATAAAGAGAATTCAATTAAGGAATAAAATTGAATTTCAGTGTTCTCTATCTCATCTTCCTCCTGAGTAATTTACATTGCACTTATTCTTTCTCTCACAAATTTGAAATGTGACCACATTTTTTCCTTGTATTATATGATGGACATATGTCTTTTTAGAGTAATATTGTGAGCTGCTTCTTGAGGGCCTAGAAAAAGTTCTACTTTTAAAAAATGTCTCAAATACCTGGCACAGTTTTCGGAATATAAAACTGTTTGATAAATACTTGTTGAATTCAAAATTATACAGCGCCTAGGAAATTGTTTGAATCTGGCTTTAGGCATAAGTAGAAGAGTTAAAGAAATGACAGAGGTCAGTTAAAAAAGAGTGGGAGGTGCATATTTGGCTTATTCCTAATAATCAAAGTTCTTTGACTTTCTTTCAAATTTTTGAAAGATATGTTTAAGTAATATGTTAATGTTTTATTTTATATACCTTACTTATGTTTTATTGATCAAAAAAGAATGTCAGAGTTGTATATTTTGTTATACAATGAGCTGCATATAAACATGCTGTGGAAAAAAAAAAAAAAGAAAACTGAACTGTTTCTACCCTCGATGAACTTATTTTAAAACTTGATCCAGTTCCCTCTTTTTAAAATGAAGTCATTCCCATAAAATTCTAACCAGGCTATATGTTTTTATTAGGTACTAGAATACTTTAAGATTATGACTTAACTGGTCAGAACAAGTATTTCCTTCTATCCAATTCACTGATTATCTACAAAAGAACTATTTCATCATTCTGGTCACCATGTATCCTAAGAGAGGCTTTGCATTCAAGTGTTGATACTTCCTTATTAATACAGAGTCATTGGAGACTGAAACTGCAGGTGGAGAGGTGTCTGTATGTCATTAAATGTTGACAGTCTCCCTGTAAAGGGAGAGTGGAGTGAAGACAATATGCTGCCAATTGAATTGGAAATGCAGATGCTGAATCATTAATGGTTTAAAATGTAAAGCATCTGATCCATCTAATTTTAGAAAATGTACACTTTATGGATATCAGACTCTCATACTCTTTGAAAACATTTCAGGTGAACTCTAACATAAAACTGTTCAAGGTTTTCTGTTTCTTTTGTGTTTTTTTGGGGGGGCAGGGGGGCTATCTTAATGTTAGCGACATTCCAAACAATTAGTAGTGGTAAATGCCTGAACACATTAGCTAAATATGTTCCCACTCCTCTCAGACCCTGTACATGTAAAAGAGATCTAGAATGCTTTCACATAGATTGTTAGGTTGTGTGTGGCCTACCTGTAAGCAGCTTAGTGCATATTTAGTAACATAGGATTGAACATAACATCTCTGTTAGTATTCAGAATTAAAGCCTGGTTTCTAATTATTCTGAACTATTGAGGGAAGTTTGCCCATGGGTTGTTTTGTGGCAGCACTATCCCTTTCTGCCACGACTGGATGAATAACAGAGACACAAGATATGCTTCAAGGAAGTTGCAAGACTTAATGCCCGCCGTCACAGTTCCTATTACGGTTGCTTGTATGCACACTTTACTCACAACTGAAATTTTAATATACTCCATACTCCATCATATACTTCATTCCATTCCAGATTACTCCATTCCAGATTACCTAACACAGTGCCATGAAAAGACTTTTGGCATTGGAATCAGGATATCTGTATTTGAATTCTAGGTTTATCACTTTCTGATTGTATAAACTTGAGAGACTCATTTAACATCTCCTGTGCAATTTTATTATCCCTAAATCTAAGATAATAATATGTATTTCACAAACAAAAAATTAAAGAAGAGAGTCTACAGAAAAGATTATTAGCATCATAACTACAATATGCAGCACAAATTAAAGATACCAGTATTATTATTGACACATAGAAGACAATAACCACCTGATAAATTACAAGTGGCTCTCGGGTCAGCAGAGTTCTGCAGATTGTAAGTCTCCGCTGACGTAACCATTTTCAATATTGAGGCTAAAATATGTAATGTCACTGCAACTTGATTATAGTGTTATATGGGCCCTACTTATTTTGACACCCTGGTAAATGGCATTTCTATTTAAACTGGGGGAGACTGTCAAAGAACAAAGCTAGTTCTATGCCTATAGCAACTCCTGACAATGAATTAATGTTACATCTATAGTACTAGCATGCAGTCTATTTAAATCGGATAGATGGCTGCTTTTCCTGAAACCCATCTGCAGCAGTCTATAAAGGAATGTAATTCAGCTGAATAACATAAATCTCCCTCTGCTGAGATCCTTTGTTCAAGTCAGTTGGTTTTTTTGCTTGAGGCTGGCTGTTAGACAACTCAATCTATCACTCATGTTTATACATATCTTAATGCTATCTCTATGCTTACTTTAAAATCTCAGAGTGAAAATGGATCCTTGATATACATTTCTGTAATAAAAGAAATAATTTATTTGCCTAGGTCATTTCTACCATGTTATGCAATATAGAGAGGCTTCTAGAAAAGTTTTGCAAGGATTTTGGAGTTGTCAATGGCAGCACCATTCAGTTAAGACTAAACACACTTTTGGCTTGTTTGTTTGTTTTTAAATGAACACTCAGTGTCCTACCAACACAAAACAAAGTGTCCTACTTTCACCACACAAAGAAATCCAGTGGTACAATTCTTCCAAACTGAATTTCTTATAACCCTTTAAGTGGAGTAAGAAACAGCATAGACACTTACTCTATATTAAAAAGCTACCTATTTCTCTCTTGGTTTATGACTTTCCATATCCTGAGTATCCATCTATGAAACAGGATAGCCGAGGAAGGTTGCATAAGGGTATCATCATGTGCCAGAATAACTCAGTTTCCAATCTCAGATAAGCTGCTCACTAGATGGAGCCCAATATTTCTGTTTCTCACTTTCTTCATCAATAAGCTAATGGGTGCTAATGCTTAAATGAACTGAAGTATGTTAATCACCTAGCATATAGTAGGAAAATTAACTAGTAAAATTTATTTTCACAGTTAGCCTGTGGACATCATTATGAAGGAAAAAGTTTGGAGTGCTTTTGGATGTCAGAGAGAAGGCAATTATTTTAGAAGGAAATAATATTACAGATGGTTAACAAACACAAAGGATGTCATTCTCTAAAGTAGAATTTGATCTCAGTATTTATTTTATATAATATAAGAATATTATTATTGAAGTCTAATATGTAAACTTGCACCTTCATTTGATAATCTAAAAAAAAGTGGCTTTATTTAACATCAGAATTATCTAAATGTGCTGTTTTCCTAACTTAAGTTCACTAGATAATTGCCAGACTTTCCTTATGGTACCGCATATCTTTTAACCATGGTGACTTATCAGCTGGGGGTTTTCTGTGGATACTCATGGACCAACTGGATGAGTCATAAATCAAGAATATGTTTCTTCACATATACAATTACTTTATAACTTTTATGCATGTCTGAGATAATATGCTTCTGTTATCTTTTGGTTTTCTAAAAAGAAATTATTGGCTCAAATGGGAAGACCACTAGAAGCCAGAAAGCAATACAAATGTAATGAATATGCCCCATTTGCCCAACAAAGAACAAAAAGAAGATGTGATTGGCAACTAACCAAACTGGAAATCTAGAGACATTCTGAAAATTATTTAGCACTATAATGGGACAGTTTATAAAAGGCACTTAAGAATCACTAAGTGATTTTTAGTCAACTTAAATCTTTTGCTGAGGAAGTGATGTGAATCACCTACCAGTTTACTTCCCTGCTAACTATTCCCAACTCACTCCATCCCTCAACTCCAATCATGTCTAAACCACAGAGAGTAGAAATAATTACTATTAGTCCTGCACTCAAAAGTATCATCCATGGACAATTTTACCTGCCATCTTTTCAACTTCTCAAGTTTTCTGGATTGTATATATTTGCCTGGCTTACTGGAGAGAAGTAAATTGAAACTGTTGGGGAAGATTTATCAGAAAGCACTCCAGGGAAATAGACCAGTTAACTGGATCTTAATGCAAGAAGCAAAGAATAACAGAACTGTCCTTTAATTGTCCAGGATAACATGATGAATTATGATGACAGTCTCCACATAGAATGGTTTTTATTCTTCTCTAAACCCCGTCCTTTGGAATATGTTATTTTAGATGAGGCTTGCAGCACCTGCCATGTATCATATTAATGCCTTTGCATTTCCAATGATTGTGTTGGCCAGACATCAGTTTCAAAACCAATTTTGTATTCATGACTTATCTCAATAGGAAACAATAGAATACATCACTTCAATTTTAGTAACTAAAAGATTCAGGAGTAACAGGAATTGATTGGCATCCCCCCCCCCCTTTTTCCTTTTAACATTGAATTACATGAGGAAAGAAAGTTAGGATAGAAAAAGAAAACACATCAAGAGTTGTTCGCTGTTCAGTGACCTGTTAGTGGTTTGTATGCTACAAAAGTCAAGCTTTATATTTACTGAAATAATTAAATTGCAAGTAAAAATTCCATCAATGAAAGGCAGTTTACTTCATAATATCTTCACATGTGAATCATATGACATGGGGAATCAGGTAGCGTGAACAGAGTAGGGTTACAACAAATAAAAACTAGGTAAACTGAAAACTATGATTTTTCTTGGACTCGACTCCTCAAGTTCACAAAGAAAAATGATACAACAAAAATCTAAAGAGGCAGGCATGTTCCTGAGATCTGCTTAGATGCAGCAGAAGCCAATAGAATCCATAGTAGGACTATTTCACTAGTAATTTGAGTGAGCTGCTATTGGAGGCTGAGCATTAACAAGAGTAAAAGTGAGAAATTCCTGAGGGCTGAAATCACAGGGGTCTCCATGTTTTCATGGACTTTCTCTTTATGAACTCCACCAGGTTCTCAGAATGAGGATCCAAGAAAAATGCCCTCAGAAACCTAGCAGAGGGTGGAGCCAGGGTGGAAGAAGAGTAGGCAAAGTGTAACCCTCCCAGATTCTTCTGCATATCACAGGCTTCCTCTCCAGAGAGAAAGGCTTCCCATTGGGCATTCCTGGAACATTTTCATATCTGAGTTCATCCAGTCTTCTTGTCACACTTAAGGTGTAGGAGCAGTAGGAGGAAACAAAAACCTAGTCACCAGGAGGCAGGGATTCAATGTAATAGACTGGGAACACTATCCAGGGTAGGGAGTAGATAGTAAGAAAGGAAAAAACTACTCCTGGATGAGGGACAGAAACACTTGGGAAGTGTGAAACACCTCCTAGACACAGGCCTCTGAAAAGACTGAAACTTAATGGGAAGTTTATGAATTCTTTTCCTCCTCCACACCCTACAACCACACCAGTAAGTCTTCAGTCTTACAGCAGTGGATCACAGCTAAACAGCTTCAAGACATGAACTCTGAGGAACAATTCAAAAGGTAGTCCCAAAGCCAAGAGGGGAGCAAAAACAAGGACATTGGAGGAATTTGAAACCTCTGGTACCTACGACTACAGCAAACATTAAACATAGGCCAGCTTCAAATCCTCTCACTAAAGGCCTGTTTACCTCAGTATATTTTACCCTCTATGACATGTGCTGCTTTCAACAAAATGATAGAACAAATGCCAAAAGCAAGAAAAGATCACAGTCTGAAGAGACAAGAGCAATCAGAACCAGACTCAGATATGACACAGATGTTGAAATTACCAGATAAGAAAATTAAAATAACTATGACTAGTATGATAAATGTTCTAGTACAAAAAATGGAAAACATGCAAAACCAAAAGACAAGGTCATCAGATACATGAAAGCTATAAAAAAAGAATCAAGAGGAAAAGCTAGAAATGAAAACCACAATAAGGAAAATAACGCATGCCTTCAATGGGCTCATTTGTAGACTCAACATAGCAAAGGAAAGAATCAGTGAACTTGAAAATATGTCAGTAGAAACTTCCCAAACTAAAATGTAAAGAGAAAAATAAATTTTAAAAAATCCAACATCCAGAAACTGTGGGGAGATATCAAAATGTGTAGCATTTTTGTAATTGGAATACCAGAAGAGAAAAGAGAATGGGGCAAAAGAAATATTTGAAGAAATAGTCTGAGAACTTTCCAGAAGTAATGACAGACACCAAATGACAGATTCAGGATATTCAGATACACCAAAAAAATATAAAATATTAAGAAAACAAAGCTAACATATTTTTAAAAACCAGCTAGGCATATCATATTCAAGTTACATAAAACCAGAGACAAAGAGTAAATCTGAAAGGAAACCAAAGGAAAATAAAACACCTTACCTACAGATGAACAAGGAAAAGAATGCTGGCTTTCATCATAAACGTTGAAAGCAAGAAGAGTAAATGGTGTAGGGGAATAGCCAATGCCAATAAAAATAAACCAAAGCCTTATTTAATGAAAAAGTCACATGTTGCTGTTAATGTGTTCTTTTAACTTCTAAAAGATTGATATAACACTATAAGACAATACTCATATAAAACTAAACATTTAGATGTTTATGAACTGAAAAATGTCAAGAAAATATTGATTCACTTTTTTGTGACATCAAATAAAATATTTATCTGCCTAGCATAATATATTTTTAAAATATTTTTTCTCATATTTTATTAATCTGGAGAACACACATTAGGAAATATAAGAATAATCACTTTTGTCAGTCTTTATCCCTTTGTTACGTACTACACAAATCTGAGTATGAGGATATTAGGACTTGAGATGATGTAAAGGAATGAGTATATTTTCTTGTAATACCAGACAGTTTATAGAGCTCTTAAATGCTTCATCTCATGGACTCTGCCCAAGAACTCCACATGCAGCCATTATTATAATCCTTACTTTCTAAATTAAGAATTTATGTAACTTACTCAAAGTTACAAATATATTTGGGCTGGAGTTCAGATTCAGAATTTCAGGCTCAAACAGTTGATTACAAAGGAGTTATAAGGTCAAGATTCTATAAATATTAATTATGTGAACTAAATGTTAATTGACACAATTTTATCAGGCTTTTCTATGTATGCTAAGGTGAAAACTATGCTTCTGAAAACCACAGCATCGACAGCTGAGTCTCTACAGCATGGAATGGCTTGCTTAATGTAGACATTCTTGTGTGTATACAGCTGGCTATCTCCTTGTTATCCACTCTCCATAGAAAGCACTTCTCAGGGGTTGGAAAAGAGACATTATCTGGGAAATGCTACTTTGCAGTATATGAATTTGGCAGTTACTCTCAGGGTGGAAATTTTGAACAAGAATATAATAATGCTTAATCACCAATGACTACAATTAGTTAAAAGGAGGCTAGAGATTCAGGAGAAAACCAGATTAGAGATGTTAAATTTGATATTAGTTTTCACTGACATACTTTTTCTTTTAAATGAATAGTTAATGTGTTAAGTAGCAATAATAAAATCACTACCAAAGAAACTCAAGGAGGATTAAATTGGCTTTTAAAGTGTTTTGTTGTGATATGCTTAGAAAATGTGTTTTAAGGAAAGAGAACAGAAAGGGTAGACCAGATGACCATCATGTGATGGAAACCACAGCCTAACTGGATTAAAAAAAAAGCCATATAATCGCAACACTGTTCTGGAAGAAATAATATATTCAAGTTAACACTTTTCTGAGAATATGTAATGATAAGGTGGATATTCAGAGAAAATGACTGCTTTGAAAATATCTAGGGATTGCAGTTCATTAAAAACAAATGCAGAGAATCACATCTAACCACTTGTAGCCCTTTGAAGAATTATAACCTTAACTGTTGCCAATTGCTTCAGTTGCAGAGAAAGCTTTCTTATGAGGAAAGGGTAGAACTAGAGTATTGGCCAAGGAACAGACATCTGCCAAGTTTCCCAACACTCTTTTGTATATAGATCTAACATTTTCAAAGTAGGCATTAGTTATTTCAGCCCACTCAGAAAAAAATGAGTTGGCTCTATATATGCATCAATGTCTTTCATGTTCAAATGTTTTTTTTCTGAATATAAAAATCAATATGTGAAAATATAAAAGCCTGTTTCTATTTTGTGACAAAAATCAGGATGATTTAGTAAACTAGGAAGAATATCCGTCAAGTTAAAAGGTATAGTGTAGCCATAGGTAGTTGTGTTATATGGAGCTGAAATTATTAGCTGGATTTTATGTGGTAGTAAAGAAAGCACTCTTGGAATATGCTATTCTCAAAGGTAACAGAAAAATGTAATAATAATATTAGAAAATGTTCAAAGAAATTTATGGAAAAAGTAGAAATATATAAGTGCATTATATAGTTTTAGCCTTTATGTAACTAAAGGAACAATGAGAACATATTGAAAATCTCCCATACAAAATAACAGGGTTTTTTTTAGTTAAAAAAACTATTCTCATGGTTTTTATGAATACACATAATTAACATTTGCATGGTGCTAAAGAATTTACAAAGTGTCCTTCTATATTCTCTCATTTAATCCTTATGCTAATTCCAAAAGGCAGAAATAAAGGACCTTCATGGCTCAGGGATATTATTTAACCTCCTCAAGGTGACACAGCAGATAAAGGATGGAATTTAGATTTGAACTCAGGTTTTTTGTTTGATACCAGTTCTGTATCTTTCACTCTGATACTTTTAATGCCCAATGGCTTTGTGTTATTTACATATTAGTTAAATTTACCCCTTGATACTAGGACACCTTCAAATCTTTTCCACCTATTTTTCAACTTAATCTTTTATTATTTTTTAATGTACCTACTCTGCTTCAGTTGCTTTGTTTTGTTTTTTACCATCTTATGATCACTCCCTGCCTCAATTTTAAAATTAATTAATTGCAAACTTAAAGTAGCCACTAATAGGTCAATGAGAGATTCAATCTCAGTTTTTTTTTTTTTTTTTTTTTTTTTAGATTCTTCTCCAGTATTACTTGAAGAGAAATAGCATATCTGTATGTTCCTATTGCTATAAGCATGGAGTAGTTTAATTCTATATAGAAAAAAACGTAAAACTATTGCTGCATGTCTGCATGAAAATCCTATTCATAGTTTTAACATGTATTTTTCAAAACTGTAAAATCTTGACTCGTAAAACTTAGATTTAACATGTTATAACATTGTAAACATTATAACTATTATAACATAAAATAAAAAAATTAACGTGCCAAAGATTTTATTCAACTAATTAATTAATGGGGAAACCAGTAAGATGTTAAAGCCTGTTCAAATTTGAATTTTAATATGGATGTTTATATTCTTCACCAGACAATTTATTTGTGTTTCTAAAAACAAAAATCATTTGCATGGCTATGGACAGAATAATAGTCTAGTCAATAGAAATTCAGTTAAAGGTGTACATCATTTAAAGTGTGGTAATACCCAGAGAGGGTCCACTGGACAATGCCGAGCACTCCAGTGAAAGGATCCCCACAACACTCTCTTAACCATTCCCAAGTCTTGAACAGTAGAATAAAAACCACTACTCGACTTTTCATGTTTGTTTAACAACTGCATTCAGATGTTTCTCAGGAATAGATAGTTATTTGGTCTGTATTTGCATAATTGTGTGATATACTACTACATTTGTTTTTTTCAGGACAAAAAGGAATCCATTGTAAAGGTAATTTCAATTTCAATTCCTGAAGCATCTTAGGAAGCAAACACTGGTCACAGTTTTAAATGTTATATATTTTAACCAGTTTGAGGACTCACCATCCATTCTTAACTAAAACAATGGATTTTAATCAGTATACTCTAAAAGAAACTGTGACCATTTTTTCTTTTCTATTTTAAAATCATCAATAGACCATAGGTGATGTATACTGCCAATGGAGTTAGGGAATGAAACAGAGATTGATTTATCTCATATCTCTGTAACCTAGTTCCATCTTACCTATTATCAATAATATCTGTTATAAACAGTGAGATAAAAAACTAACTGCATATATAAATACAGGATAAAAGACATCACTTCTCTGGTTATGTGGAAATATAAATTGAAAACTATAATTTTTATTAAATTAGAAACTAAATTGAAGATTAATCTTTTTCTTTTGCCTCATAAAATTTTAGTTTTTTAAAAGGTAATTACTCAGAGACTTATTTAAATTCATTATTAGTGGGCTTCCCTGGTAGCGCGGTGGTTAAGAATCTGCCTGCCAATGCAGGGGACACAGGTTCGATCCCTGGTCCTGGAAGATCCCACATGCCACTGCCACGGAGCAACTAAGCCCGTGTGCCACAACTACTGAGCATGCACTCTGGAGCCCGTGAGCCACAACTACTGAGCCTGCGTGCCACAACTACTGAAGCCCACGCACCTAGAGCCCATGCTCTGCAACAAGAGAAGCCACTGCAATGAGAAGCCCGTGCACCTCAACAAAGAGTAGCCCCCACTCACCGCAATTAGAGAAAGCCCCCATGCAGCAATGAAGACCTGATGCAGCCAAAAATAAGTAAATTTTTAAAAAGTCATTATTAGTAAATTGTGATAGGCAATATATTTCTTTAATACTTTCCACATTTTAGAAGGTACTTAATTTTGTTGTTTGTTTTACATTTTTATTTCAGCAGAATGTTATTAGCCATAAGTCTGTGATTTATTTTATCATCAGTCCATGATTTTTACTTTCTCCAAATACTGCATAATATAACCATTTCTAGCTCTGCTCATATAAGCACATGTCTTTATGACTATTGCAGATGAAAATACGATTTAAGAATATTTCAGACCATGTCTCTGTGTATAATTCAGAGTTAAATTCTATAAATGTATGTTTGCATGTGTATATATAAAGTCAGTCAAATCTCATTATTTGTGATAGTTATGTTCTTTAAAGTTGCTACAAACATGAAATTAGCAAATACTAAACCATTGCTCCCGGAGAAAATGTGTGTGTGTGTGTGTGTGTGTGTGTGTGTAATATCTCACAAAATTTAATATCTTAAATCCTAAAGTAACTTATATTGGTAGATTCTATTTTCTTTATTTTACAAAAGAGAAAATGAGGTTCTGAAGTATGTGACCATATTACCTGAGATTGCTCCAGTAACAGGTGCCAGAGTTGAGATTCAAACCCATCCAGCTGGCCCCAGAGCCATAGCCTCTTGCACTCCACATATTGCCCCTACCATCTCTATACTCTGGTCATCTCTGTACAGAGCTGAAACAAGGCAGAGGGTCATCTTGTTGGACCTCAACTAGGAACACTGCATCAGGCAGCTCAATTTTTTTGGTCTGAACATGTTCAGGAATAACTGAAAATGCTGAGTATTGATTTTGGGTTCCCTAATAAATTTTAGTAAATTGGTAAATTCCCAAAAATGGAATCCACAAATAGTGAAGATGAACTATATATATTTATATATGTATATGCAAATTTGATTTATTTAAATTATCAGTACTGTCAAGTGGACATTTTCATGCAGACCCAATATCAGTTGCTCCAGTTCTATATGGCCTTTTATAATGAATGTTCACAACTGTTTATGAAGCATGAAGAATCAATCTGATTGCATCACCTCTGCTTCCATAGACTTGATTTCAGCTCTTTACTTAATTACACTCTTAAAAAGACATTTCACTTGTTAAATCTAGCATCCAGAATAATACACAAAGCACATTGAGTGAATCAGAATTTTAGTTATTTCTTTGCCCTCTTATTAATTTGTAATATGGCATTTGATAGTTATTAAGTTATCACATTATTTATATAAATTACCAGAATGAAAATAGTTGCAAAGCAATTAGAAACATATTAAGTATAAGTTTTGCTTCATAAGATAATTTTATTTCATAGCATAAAATATAGATCTGTTTTAAATATTATTAAAATCAGGAAAAGATGTTTAAATTTTGCTTTCGATTTCCAGTTACATACCTTTTCTCAGGAATTTGAAAATAAGAGGTGTATCCTCACATTTCTGTATATAATATATGAATGTATAGTAATATGGGTAAATGTGTACATATATACACATATTTTATATATCCAATAATCCATTATTATTTCCAGATAGGGCTTAAAATGTAGAATGACCATTCCATTTTTTATAAATTTGCTGTGACTTTGCCATAGTTCATGGAGAAATAAAAGTGAAAGATCCAATATGTTTAATAGCACATTTCAAATATGTACAAAAATTAATTCAAAATATTTCATTCTCCTAAACCTGTTTTTTTGGGGGGTTGTTGAGCTCTGAAATGAGACTAGACTAATCTTTTTTAGGTATTCTCCCTTTCTTTTGCCTTATATATTATTATTTTTTCCAGGTCATTTAATTAGGCTTTCAAGATTGTCAGTCCTACAGAACAAAGGGCTAAACTGAGAAGAAAATGAAGTGGTACAAAAATGCTATTTTGTCAACCATGTTAGATTTGCGTAACAAAATTAGCATGATATCCTAAGTAGTATGTATATATTTAACATTATAGAACTTATATAAACAATAAATTTAAATAAACTAATGACATAAATACTAGCATTCAATTTTTAGTAGGTATGGCAGAGAAGATTCCCTGCTATCCCAATAAAATGATTAAAATAATGCATAAAATATATTGATCAGTTGACAGGAAAGTAATGTCTACTTAGAAGCCAAATCTAAGTGAAAACAGAAACTCTTTAGGGACCACTGAGGTGGCTATAGATTGAGATGAGAAGTACAGGTATTACAGAGGTGGATGATTTGGGGCACTGGGCCACCTCATAATGTAGCTTATTTACGTTCTCTGCTTCTTCTTGATCCTCCACATATCTCTTCCATCTTACAGTGAATTGCTGCTGAGTCCACCCAACCTTATGATTTGATGGTAGATCTCACCGAACCCACTACATGGTGGATAACTCTGGACATATAGTCACTTGACCAGATATTTTCTCTCTACCAGGGACCAGTAGCACGCAAGAGCTCTTATTAGAGTGGTGTGTAGTTCTCCACTGAAGAGGGCGTGGCCTTGCTCCAGAACCTGACACATACATTGTGATTTTCTTGTCAAGCCTTGCCATAAACTCCACTGGGTATCTTTTACAATCACAGATACCTCTAGTATCTTAGGTTCTGCTCTGTTGTTTGACCTTAAGTAGAAGCATTGTTTTCACTATAGTCTACACCTTCCACAAAGTCCTTTCCAACACTGGTCCCACTCAAACCTGCTGCTTTCCATGCCATTAGGTCACAGTAGTATTCCCATGTGTGGAATAAACTGCCTTCAAAACTCAAAAAATCTGATCAGGCTGTTTTCTTTTTAATAGTAGAAGGTACAAGCTGCAATGACTTGTCTTTGTCGAGTATGTCCCAGCATGCCTCTTACTACTGGACTCCTGAAAACTCACTGATGTGGTAGGACCCTATATTTTCTTTGGCTTTATGTCTTATCCACTGGAGAACCTATGTCTTATTATGATCTCCAGTCTACTTTCCATATCTTGTTTATCTAGTCTGATCATCATGATGGATCAATATAGTGGACCAATGTGGTATTCTATAAAATGACCAATGGTCTAAGTCTGTAGGGAGTACATTAAACAGAGGTGGAAGAGTTAAAATGGCCTAGGCCAAGACTATAACTACATGTATTTGTCTGTCCCTTGTAAATATGAACTGCTTCTGATCCAGCTTCTTTAGAGTGATGGAGAACAATGCATTCACCAGATCAATGGCCACATTCCAAACCCAAGGTTTGATCTACTATGGTATTGAGTACAGCAGCTGCATGTGGGGCTACTCTGGTAGAATTAGTGGTTTTCCTCCAGGTTCCATCTTTTTTTTGTGAGGGCTAGACTGGAAGATTAAACAGAGATAACATGATATGAACAAATCATCATCCTTTAGGTTTTTATGGGTGACACTAGTTTGCTACCTCCTCTTAGAATGCAGTATTATTTTAGAATTATTACCATGGGTGCAAATGGCAATTTTGATGCTTCAGTCTGACCTTTTCCCAATAATAACTTTTATACCACAGACCAAGTAAACAATGTGGAGTTGCTGCCAACTACCAATTGTATTCATTTGGGAACCAGGGAATGGACCAACAGGTGTGTCTGTAGACCCAATGGACCTACAATGAGCTAGATCTGAGCCATGATTCTATTTATTACCTGCCTCCCTATGCTTCCATTATAAGAGGGGAGCCATGCTGTTGAGGTCCCAAGGGTTAGTAAGAGTTTGAACTAATTATCCTCAAACATTTGAGTATTCCACTTTCCTCTGGGCAGGGTTACATAAGTAAAAGTCTGTAGGTCCCTTTGGGAAGGTCTGGGAAAACTATTATTATAGAAAATTGGCATGGTGTTGTTGGGTCCTTCCTTTGAGTCTCTTTCCGTCTCTCAGTGAGTTCTGGGTCTAAGAACTGGATCCGGTACGAAAGCTGAGCAAGAGATTTTAAATCTTCATTAGAATAACTACTTCCAACTCTATCATTCACCTTTATTTATTTTGGTTGTGTAAATTAAGCCCTTGTTGGCCACCCATCTTTCTTGCCACTGTGAAAGCCATGTGAAAACCATGTTCTATCCACCATTTCCATAGCTGTCTATAAGTCCCCCTGGCTGGTAATCCATTATTAATACTCATTAAAATAATTGTACATGCTTTGCTTCTGATAATTAAGTGCACTATGTTGACATTATTTAAGGATTCTCTCCTCCTCCTTGCTATTTGTGAACCTAATTTTTTAACATTGTCTCCTTCCTTCAGCCTGGCCTATAGCAGACAGCCACCACTGAGATTCTTGATGATGCTGGTGTCCTTCTCATCAGGGTATTCCTTAATGCTTTAGTAAATGAGTGCCCTTCCAGGGAATATGTTCAGCTTTAAACTTTGTCTTGATATCCAGTAAAATCAGCCCTTTCGTATTTGTCTCTTTTTTATTACTTTCTTTCCTGTTCTTGACCTATTCGTCTTTTTTTTTTTTTTTTTTTTTTTTTTTTGTGGTTTTTGTGGTATGCGGGCCTCTCACTGTTGTGGCCTCTCCCTTTGCGGGGCACAGGCTCCGGATGCGCAGGCTCAGCGGCCATGGCTCACGGGCCCAGCCGCTCCGCGGCACGTGGGATCTTCCCGGACCGGGGCACGAACCCGTATCCCCTGCATCGTCAGGCGGATTCTCAACCACTGCGCCACCAGGGAAGCCCCGACCTATTCGTTTTTATATTAATTTTATACTCTATTTTTCAATTTCCATTCAAAAACTGTTGGAATTTAGATTGGCATTGGAAGAAGTCTTGGCTGGCGATTCTCTGATGCCCCCTAAGGTAACCACTTCCTGGTGTACATGCCTTGTATAATTTCTTCCCCTTGAGTGTGGGTAGGACCTGTTAATATGATGCAACATTATTCCCTTGATGGTGTTATATTTTATGAGCACTATAATAAGATTGTCACACTTGTGATTGCATTACATTATATAAGACTCCATGTGGCAGAACAGAGTGTGAATCACCTGCTGGACTTAAATAATAAGCCAGCATGTTGTGAGAGGACTACATCGTTGGAACCTGAGGGTTGTCTATAGGAACTGAGAGCCACTCTGGCCAACAGCCAGCAGGAAAATAGAGACTTCAGCCCTACAACCTCCAGAACTGAAATCTGTCAACATGAAGCTCATTTGAGCTTCAGATAGACAGCAGACCTGGCTGACGATTTAATTTAAGCCTTGAGATACCTTGGGCAGAGAACTCAGTTGATCCCTGCTCAAACTTCTGACCCATAGAAGACTGTGAAATAATAAGTGGATGTTGTTTTAATCTGTTAAATTTGTGATAATGTGTTATTCAGCAATAGAAACCTAATAAATGTGCTCTAGAGAATTGATATCAGTATAATATTGAGCCTGCTGATACTTGCACATGTTATATTACTTTGCTTATTGAGGGCTTATTTATCTGAAAACAAAATTTATGGTATTCTGAGTAAACATATGAAACACATTATTTTAATTTCATATTCTTTTTATACATTATATATTGACTAATATACAAGAGCCATGTTATACTCAATTATTTATTCTAATACTTTGTACAATCTTTTGGATTTTTCATATGCAGGATTATTTATAAATAATAACAGATTATTTCATACATTTCAATCCTTATAACATTTTTAAAATTCAATATTTTGACCAAGACCTGACCTCCAGTACAATACTGACTGTAAAGGACAATTGTGGTAATTCTACTCTAATATTCAATTGCAGAAGAAATTCTGTCATTTCACAATTAGGTATGATATGTGCTTATTTTTCTCTTGTGGATATCCTTTATATATTAAGAGAGTTTTCTTAAATTGCTAATTTGCTGAGTGTTTATGCTATGGATTTTGAATTTTTTATTTATTTTTATTTTTTATCTTTTTGCTGTATACGGGCCTCTGACTGTTGTGGCCTCTCCCCATTGCGGAGCACAGGCTCCGGACGCGCAGGCTCAGTGGCCATGGCTCACGGGCCCAGCCGTTCCGCGGCATGTGGGATCTTCCCAGACCGGGGCATGAACCCGCGTCCCCTGCATCGGCAGGCGGACTCTCAACCACTGCGCCATTTTTTTGAATGCTTTTTTGCATCAATAATATGATCAAATGATTTCCTATTTTTGTTAACATAATGAATTACATTGATTAATTTTTGAATTGACACACAGCCATGCATTACTAAAATAAGGTCAATCAGGTCATGAGGAAGTTCCTTTTATATATTGCTGGAACTGGAATTAGTTTGTAAATCTTAGTTAGGATTGTTGAATCTATGTACATGAATGAGATTGGCTTGCAATTTTTCCCTTCTTGGAAAATCATTGTCAAGTTTGGGTATGCTTATCTAATAAAAGGAGGTTGAAAGTAGTCCCACTTTTTATGTTTTCTAGAAGGGTTTGTATAAGATTGCAATTATTTCTGTTTTATATGTTTAGAGTAATTCAGCAGTAAATACATTTGACATTTTTTTGAGGACGATTTTACCTGTGTATTTAATTTCTTCAGTAAATTGTTCAGGTTTTCTATTTCTTCTTGTATCAGTTTTGGCTGGGTTACCAGTGTCCCTGCTTATTCAGTACTAGGCATAAGACATTTGCCTTGTAACTGCTTTGAGTCTCACTGAACTCCCATGCATCATGGCCCATCAGAATTTTGTGCTCATGGGGCATTGTGAACACTATATATGATGGGGTAGCAAGGGATGGCAGATACTCATATTGCATGTGTCTCCTTTTCTCAAGTCCATGCTCCGTTGTCCTCAGATTTCATTTATGAAACACAAGTTCAAAGATAAAATTATTAAGAATTTCATGGCAGTGATAGCAGAGCACTAAGCCAGGCATTGGGGCCCTTGTGACTGCAGGCATTCTGCTACTGCACAGGTTGTATGACCATGAAGTCAGTCCTGGTTTTATTCATAAACAGCAAAATGTGGAAACTACTCAAATGTCTATTAACTGATTAATGTATGAACAACCTATGGTACATCTTGTACAATGAAGTGCACTCTTGATAAATGCAGCAGTATGAGTGAATCTAAAATTCATGCTGTGAAAGAAGCCAGTCACTAGTATTTACATAATGTAAGGTTTCATTTGTATGTCATCCAGGGAAAGAAAAAGTTGTGGGGACATTAAACAAATGAGTGGTTGTCAAGGGCTGAGGCAAGTGAAGAGAACTGACCACAAAGGGGTATGTGGGAACTTTGTTGGGTGAAATAAATGGAGTGGTAGTTACATAGATATGCATTTGTCAGAATTTACTTCTGGAAAAGGGTGACTTGTACTGTATATAAATTATGTTTCAACTTAACTCATAAAAAACTACGTTAGGCTTTCTTGGTCAGGCTATGTTTGTTTTTCTTTAATTTCTACTATGTTTTAATTATTTATTAATTATTCCATTCTAAAATTTTAGGGAATTTGATTTGCTCTAATTTTTTCAGTTTACTTAGATGGATACATAAGTCATTGATTTTTAGCCTTTTATCTCTTCTAATATATGCATTGAAGCTATAATTTACCCTCTTACTGTGACTTTAGTTGCATCTCATAAGATTTAATAGGTCCTCTTTTCATTGTAATTAGATTCTAAATAAGTTCTAGTCAACATTGTGTTTTTCCTCTAACAGGTTATTTAAAAGTATATTTGTTAATTTCTAAACATATGGTGATTATTGTTTAGTGGATTTTTACACTAATTCTCCTGTGATCAGTGAACTCTGTAAGTTTTTAGTACCTTGAAATTGTTGAGAATCCTTTATGCCCAGCATATCATTAATTTTGTCAATATATGAAATTTTAAAGAGAGTATAGTTTTTGGTTGTTAGGTACATTATCCTATATTATTCAGTTTGGCCAGCCTTATTGATTATTTGTTAAACTCTTCTACAACAAAGGTTCTAAAACTTTTTGGGTGTCTTTAAACTCTTAAAAATTGAGGACACAATTTTTAAAATTTTGTTTATATGAGCTATATCTGTTGATATCTGCCTTATTAAAAATGAAAAGTAAAAAAATATATATTATGTAATTAGAATAACAATACTATATTATTACATCTTAATATAAATAACATGTTATGAAAACTAACTATATTTTCCAAAACATAATGATTTAGAGAGAACTGTGGCATTGTTTTACATTTTTCCTAATCTCTTTAATGTCTGGCTTAATGATGAAGAAAGATTCTTATATCTGCTTCTGCAATAATCCTGTTGGTTTCAGTTGTTTTGGGTGAAGTAAAGAAAAAAATCTAAACTCACATGGGTATGTAGTTTATAAAAGAGATACTTTAAAAGCATTTTCAGATAATTGTGGATAATCATTTTTATACCATACCACAACTTGAATTAGTTACAACATGGAATTTGAAACTATATCAATGAAACCTTCAGTCAGTTACACTAATATTCACAGGTCTGTTTTGTACTTTGAATGGATCTCTACCTGTGCATGATTTTATAACATTATGCATTGGTCTTCTGAAAATATTGGTTATATGCAGATTTTCTAAATATTGACATATTACATTATACAGTATCCAAAAATCACATTTGTTAATCTCACCACCAACCTTAAGAGTCTTTAAGTATTGGGAAGCTTTCAAGCTCATGGTGGTATATATATTTCCTATTGGCAAAAAATATTGACAGTTGTTTTCCTTGAAATGATAAACTCATTTAATTTGTTTTCTTGAAAAAAATGTCTATACTCAAGTCTAAATGACAATACTTTGTCATTACTTTTTTCAAGAAAATGGTACTCCATGGTTAATTTAACTAATGGTTGAAACAACTGTGCAAGTATTTTTCCTATAGACAATCATCAACTTTTGTATGAGGCAGAAATTCTTTCTGCATAGTCATGTTTGTAACATAGAGTCTTTTAAAATGTGTGCTCCAGAGATAAGATTTAATAAAATTAATAATATTTATTGTTCATCAGGAACATTTTTAGGTGAAAACGGCTGTCTTGTTTTCTTTAAGTACATGACAGTAAAAAATACAGGACTTTTAGTACAGTTTTAGAGGGTTTTGGAGACCCATGGGTCATCAAATCATGCTCAGGAAATTACTGGATTAGTACCTGAGTTGCCAATTGAGTTATCAAATTCTTTATAACAATATATTATTATAGGCCATTGAAACACATCTTTGGTTTCCCTGTGTGTTTGCTTAATTTTAACTGTTTGTTAATGGTAGTAAAGAATACAATGACTCCTAATACAGTTTGGTTTGATTTGTGCTAATGTGCTATGGACAAAAAATGTTGACTGCCATTGCAGTAAACAAACAATGTTGCATCCCTAAAGCCATCAGCCACAGCAGTCACCACCAACGGTACATCATGAGGGGAATTCAGGATGGAGAAAAACAGGATGCTGAGGATACTGGCCCTAGATAGTTAAGATGCATATCAAAGGAATAATTTCAATGAGCCTAGGCTCTTGCATCTTCCCATACATAGAAAAACACTAAAATCATTAACTTGAGATATTTGTTTGAGATGTGACTAGCAGTAATCTTTTGATGTTCGACTACATGTTTGTTCTTTTTTTTTTCAGCAAAAACTCCCATATATCCTGGTGCCTTCCTTACCTCTTTGGAACAGGCCCTCAGAGCTATCTGAGAGCCTGTCATCCCAGGCTACAGTCCTCAGTAAGGCCACTGAATAAAACATAATTGTCAACTTTTAGCTCATGCATTTTTTTTTTAGTTGACAGTGCCAAAAGTTTTACCCACCATTGCTTTTGTTTCACCAGTACATATGTCAACACAGTAAGTTTGTATATGAGAAAGCAAATAATATCTTAGAATTATCATGGAAATAGTTTTGAGCAAAAGGACTTTTGAAATGTTCCCTCCGTAAGTCCACACATAGACCATACTTTAAGAACCACTCGAAGTGTTATTTCATTTTTTTAAAAAAATCATTTGTTACTGGAATAGATGTTTTTAAATTACTCACTATAATTATAGATTTGGTTATTTCTTCCATTAGTTCTATCATTTTCTTGCTTTATAACTTTGAGGCAAGTAAGTTAGTTGCATGACAATTCCGAAGTGTTATGCATTTCTGTTAAATTAAACTTCTATCACAATGAAATGTACCTATTTATTTCTAATAATACTTATTGTCATAAAATTTACATTGCTTGGTATTAATATAGCCACACCAACTTTTTAGTGTTTGCATAGTATATTCCTTTCATTCTTTTACTTCCATTCTTCTTGTATTCTTATATTTTAGATGTGTCTCTTATAAGCAGAATAAGTTTTCTTTAAAATCCAATTTTATTATTTTTTAAATTTCAATTTATATTTAGAACATATGGGTTTAAATTTAGCGTAGTGTAGTTTACTTTTTATTTGTCTTATCCTTTCTATGTTCTTGTTTTGTGTCCTTTTTCTACTTTTTATTATTATAATTTTTGTCATTCTATTTAAGGTGTGCATTCTTTAACAATTCTTTTAGTGGTGTATAATAAAGAACTTGGCTGGCCAGTTCATGATAGGTTCCTGATAGGTAAACTCTAAACCCTTGGAATTTCCCAGTCCTTCAGACCACAGCTGATAGTTTATGCTGATGAGATGACTTATAGTGAGCCCATAGATAGTCTATGCTAATGAGATGACTCAGAATGACTGGCTGGCCAAACCAGGAAGACTAAGCATGGGTTATAGAGTTGGATCACATGATATTAGTCCAAACTTTCAGGAAGGGTAGAAGGCTGGATGTTGAGTCATGTGGGTAATGATTCAACCAGTCATCCCTAGGTAATAAAACCCCAATAAAAACTCTGGACACCAAAGGTCAAGCAAGCTTCCCTGGTTGACAGTATTCTTTGAGTATTGTCATACTTCAGTGCTGGGAGGGTAACATGTGCCTGAGGACACTTGGAGCCCTCACAGACTGCTCTCTATGTATCTCTTATTTGGCTAGTTCTAATTTGATTCCTTTTGCTATAGTAAAGCTATAATTTTAAGTATGGTGCTTTCTTGAGTTCTATGAGTTTTTCTACCTGAAGGTGATATCAGAAACTCCAAATTTGTAGGCAGTTGGTGAGAAGTGAATATGACCCTGGAGAACCTTGAGTTTGTTTCTGATGTCTGAAGTAAAGGCAATCTTTTGGAAGATCCTGCTCTTAATCTTGAGTTTGAATAACTTTAGGTAAATGGTTACCTAGAGATGTCTTGACTTGTAAAGTTCATTGTTATATGTTATATTTAAATAATATATAATTCATAATGTAGGTGTTATGATTAGAACACCCAGCTCTATATAATCCCTCCTTCCCAATTTGTATACTGTTGTTTTTCTATATTTTAGTTTCATATGTATGTTTTAAAACTTTACATAAATTATTATTATTGTTTAGGTAATCATTTATGTTTACTTTTAATCATTCTTTAGTATTTTCTACACTTAGAGCTTTAGACTATTTTCTTATTAACATATTTAAGTTAATCATTAAAAATTGAAAACAAATTGCATAATGTTAAATAAAGTTGATAAATATAAATGGAAGATGAAAAATAATCAATCCACATGAAAGAAAAGGGGAAAAAAGTATGTAGGAGAGAGGGAAGAAGTTGAAGTCACAAAAGAGGATGGTGGAAAATATTCCTAGAGTATTGATTATTATACTTTGGAAAGTTTGATCACAGGAAAAACAAAGAAGATACAAAAATGTTTGTAATAAAAATGTGTTAGTAACTAGAGACACAATAGTTTATCAAAATATATGATTATTAGAAGATTAAGTGCAATAATTTTTAAAAAAGTAAAGTGTTTTAGACATATAAAACCTTTAATAATTATATAACAATAAATCATAATCCTTAAAAGTTAAATAATACCATAACAGGTAAATATTGTACCTGAGCTGTATAATATCCCTGTAACAACACATTAACGATTAATTTAAAAATTTAAAACTAAAATCTCCCTAGGCCCACTTACTTTTATTAGAAATGTCTATCAAATGTTCAAGAACAAATACTTATTGTCTTAAATGCTTTTTTTTTTTCCAGAGGAAAGAAAAAGAGGGAATACTTCCACATCATTTTTGTAATATTAACATAACCTTGATAACAAAACCTAATAAGAACATCATAGGCAAATAAAATACAAGCTAATTTCAGACATGAACCTAGAATAAAATATTCAAAACAGTGTTATCAAATAAAATCCAGCAGTAAATAAAATGAATAAAGTATTCTTTAGAATAAAATAAATCCTTTAGCTATTAACCTTTAGAAATTTGGCATCATATAGTAATTTTGAACTCAACTATCCTATGGCACAACAATTCCCCTCCTAAATATGCATGCTAAAACCCATTGTGCCAGGTGCCAGGAAACAAGCCAAATGTGTTAGAGCAACATTGTTTGTAGTAGCAAAAAAAGAGTAAATCATGAAATTCACAAATAAAATACATCAATATTAGAAAAGATACATTACATGCTAGAGTCTTAAAATGTAACTTATACAAAGAATAATTTCATTAATTTTATCAACATATAAATGAGCAATGATGGCTCTATGGAACTAAAGTTGAGTCAAAAGGCATTTAGGGTAGATACATTACAACTTCATTATTTAAAGTTTGAAAACATGCAGAACTCAACAGGACAATTTTAGAGATATAATCATCTGATAAATCAAGGAACGGAAAAGAAGAATATAGTAAATACAAAATTCAGGAGAGCCATTACAGCTAAGTAGGAAAGGTTACATAGAGACTTAAATGTCCTTTTTAAAATGAGAGATAATTTGGTTGATTTTCATGTATTATTATTATTTTATACCTTAAATATACTCTACAAATATTTGTGTATACTCAGTATTCAATAAGAATAAATGAAAAAAGGGTGCTCTAAATCCCTAGGCTAATTGTTCATGCTTTATTAACGGTGTCATAACAATCTGTTATTTATGCAAGACACAGTCAAAGATTTATCTTATCAGTAGTGTGTTAAATTAGATCAGTGACATTAGAGACATAGATTAATGCATCACCATTTCTCCTCTCATTTAGAATTGGGACTGTATCAGAAGATAAATTAGTTCTGTGGTCTCTTAGACCTGTGCTAGGTAACATGAGTTTCTTTTACCAACACACTGTCAGTCACCATCCCGAGTTTAGATTCATGATGATGCCGTTTCCTCTAGCGTCTGTAATAATAGCCCAGAGAAAAACAACAGGAATCTTAATGCTTAGCTTTAATCATATCTAAAGGAAGAAAATTTACTGCTTTAACTTCTTAGTAACTGGGATTGACTGGCAATTAGCCACCTTTCCTATCTGTATGAACACAGAAATTAACGTGAAACTATTCTAAAGTATCATTTTCTCACCTTTTCTTTACCTCTTTACCTCTAAAAAAATCATTAAAATAAAACGTGCTTACTGCCAGAACTTTAGAAAAGACATAACATAGTACAAGGAACCTGAAGAAAAAGTCTAGAATAGCAATTGCAACATATTGGGTGCACTTCCTTTAGTTTTCTCCACGTAAAAGTACTGTCATATTGAAAATACAGTTCTACCCTGCTTTTTTTTTCCACTTAGAATTCTCTCATGTCATTACTCTTCAAATACATGATTTTAAATCACTGCATGTTTCCTACATGAATGATTGGTAATTTAAATAATCTCTAACCTATTAATGAACATAGAAATTGAGTCCAACGTTTGGCTATTATTTAAATGCTGCAAGTGAATCTTTCTTTGAAAACAATATTTGACAGTGTGTTGATTGTTTTCTTGCATATCAGAATAAAATATTAATTTAGGAGTGTTCCTAAGTCTTACATCTACCCTGCTCCTGAAAGGAAATTCCAGTTCTATTTCTGAAATTGATTGCTTTATTTCTCTTGACCTACTTCACTCCCCATCAAGTTCCTGGTTTGCCACATTCATTCTTTCTTATTTTTTGGGTGCAGAATTGAGGAGCTATGGAGAAAACTTATAGGGATATGGTACAATTGGACTAGTCTAGTGGGAAAATTTGTTGTTGTTGTTGTTAATGGCATGTTGAAAGAGGGCAGCTTCACCGAATAAGGGAGTAGATAGAAAAACAAGGAATTTTTAAGAACTGTTATTCAGGTCTAAGATAAATAACTCCATAGGAGTGTTATAAAAATAGAAAAAAATGTTTTGTTTTAAAATTATATATTGGTTGCAGACTTGGTACTGTTATTTTTGCTGTGACATTATTTTAAACTGGAATATGAAGGTCATGGTTTCATTAATTTTACACATCTGTAAAGAAAGCTCACTCTCCTCTTATGACCTTTCAAAATTGCTTTCTCCAAAAGTTATGTCAGTGTATCCTCTTCACTAGTTTGATTGAAGAATGCCTATAGTACTGATTTCATACAACAGTGGAATATTATCATTGTGTAAAAAAGTTTGTAAACTTGATAGATGGAAAATTGATATCTGGTTATTCCATTTTGTATACCTTCATAAGTGATATGGGGTATTTGCCGTAGTTTTCTTCATATCTTAAATTTCATTTGAAAGTGATTTGATCATAATCATTTTTGATTCACTGGATGTGGAGACAGTATTTCTTTAATTGTATACCTCAGTGTTTATTAAGGATATTTATCTATTAATTTTCATATTTGTTGCAGTTATCTCCCTCATCTTTATCACTTGACTTTAATTGTATTAATTAGTTTTAAATATAGATGTTGGCCCATGGTTCTGGCTGAGTGCTGAGAAGATGACCAAATTGATTATTTAGAGGAAGCAGATGTGTTAAAATTTTATGTAGTCAAATCAATTGACTTTTTTCTTTATTATTTAATCTATCATTACATTCTCAGAAAGTCCTTGCGTATTCTGAGTGTTCAGCAAATACTCACCTACAAGTTTTAATGTTTATATTTATTACATTTGTTTTGTCCAGTTGGAATTTGTTTTGGGATAAGGTATGAAGAAAAAATTTATTTTTCCCCTAAGTATTTGTCCAATTTTTCCAAAGTAATATGTTAAAAAAATCAAATTTTTTACTCATATGAGTAATGCAATTTTTATTATATACAAAATTTCTAATATATTAGGCTACTTATTATATGATATTAATCTAACATCCAGGATAACTTTTCTTATAATTCCAAATTTATCTTGTGTTTCAATATACAAGAAAACATCTCAGTAATCATCTTTTTCAAAAATGTCTATGCTATTCTTACTGTTTTGTTTTTCTGTAACATTCATAATCATTTTGCCAAGTTATTTAAAAGTCCGTATTGAAAAGTTGATTAGTATTAGATTAAGCCTCTATGTTGATTTGGAAAGTATTCTATTTCCATTTATCAAGTATTTTAAATACTTCAATAAAAAATTGAAATTTACTTAGTTTATTCATTCATCCCTTCATTCACTCAGTGTAACTTTTTGCTACCTGGCACTGTGACAGGCACCTTGGATTTAATGATATACTGACAAAACTGTGTATTCTAAACCCCTTGTATCAGATGCCTTGTATCCATGTGGTGATAGAAACAAGATAGAATAAATATTCTTTACTGATAGTAACAGAAAATAAATCATTGCATACACTGAAGACATAAACTAGGTGACAATGAAACTCAAATAGACATGTTTAAGGCAAGCGCTGGACAAATTCATAGAAATAATTTTGGAATGAATCATAGGTGATTATTGCATATTGACAGTATAGGTTCTAATTTTGGAAGGTTTTAGTCACAAGATACATGGAAATCTGAGAAAAGAAAACATTTTATTCTTGATGACTTGTCTTGCACATGGTGGGCTTTCTATGCATATTTCTGGGTTTGAACTGATTTTAAGCAAATGAGAAAATAATACATAAACTACTTTTTTCGTGCATATGAAATCAGTTCTCTGCTAGTGTACTTCCTATTCTGTTTCATCTAACTGCTTTATTCTATACAAACTATTTTGTTGTTATTGTTCTGGAAAGAAACTAAATCAAGAAAAGAGAAAGGGAAAGAATCACTCACAGAGTAGATTCCACTTTATCTTTTGGATAGAATGATATTATCACCATGTTTAGAGATAATTTTAGCTTTACTTCATAGAATGTAATTTGTTGAAAATGTAGCCTCCAGTTGAAATGTTTCTGATTACAATGTACACGTTTCTATGTAATTTTGGAATCTGCCATTATTTCTGTGAAAATACTCAAAAACAATTTCTTTAAGTTTTCATTTCTTTTGAGTTGCTTAATTGATTTTTATAGATTCTTCAGTATTAGAAAGATAAAAAATCTCAACCAATTGCTTCCCTTTTCTGCGCTTGCTGAAATTAATTTTATCAGCAATGTCATGGTATCCAATTGTGGCTCTGTGTTCATTGTTTGTTCCCAAAATAAAGTTCTCATCAATACAACCTTTTTGTATGCTATTATTGTTATGGAAAACAATCACTTAAAATATATATTATCCTCTCTGAGTCACACTGGCCAAGAAATAAAGAACAGAGAAGTTTTTGTCATAGTACTGGAACAGAACTTCAACTGAGAATTCCCTGTTACTTTTCTCATTAATTATCTATGGTTAAAGGAAAAATCTATCTCTATGAACACCTTCACTTTTGTTTAATTTTCTTCCACATCTTTTTCCATACAAAAATCATTGCTAAATTTTTAAGGAATTGTTTTTTCCAGAGAATGATAATAAGTCCTAATGATCATAAAAGGAATTAGAGTTCATAAAATGCTTTTCACAAACAACATGCCAGTTGTTTCTGTGAGATTGGTGGAGAAGAGTGTTACATTATTGCAGCATGAATGAGCAAAAAGACGAGGAAGTTATGTGATCTCAGTAAATTTATTTCCCTTTCATGCTCAGAAAAATGAAAGAAGGCACTTATTGAGTAAGCTTTAGATAGACATGGGGCAAAACTAGAGAGCTAGTGAGAGGCCATGCCAGGAAAAAAACTCTATGATATAACATAGTAAAGACTGTTAAACTACTTTGAAATAAATGATACTCCTTCAATTATATTATAGAGGGAATAATACCCTGGAACATCATTTGTTTGCTCCTAGTTTATGATTTTAGCTTCAATATTTTCGACTAAATGCAATACCCAAAAGGATATATGGGTTTAATAAATGCGTTCTTCAAATCAATTTGAGTTTTATGGAAGACTTTATAATTTATTGACTAATGAATGAGAAAATCACTCTCCTCTGGTATTGTTTACAATGAGGGATTATAATTAATACGAACCATATTTTAAGGAAATTAAAAAATGCAGAAAAGTAATACATTTAATATATTCAAGAAGAAATACAAAGAGTAATATGAAAATATCAGTATTTCTACCATTATGAATTTAAAACCATTGTTTTTCATATTTACCTCATGTATTAATATAAGTACGTATAAAAGTATTTCAGCTAAGGTTGAAATAACCAATAACGCTGTTCCCTATCATATTTTTTTCTTTCTTTCTTCTTCCCCCAAAGTAACTACAATCAAAATTTTTGTGTATGTGGAATAGTATAGTACACAGCATTATTTCTTTATATGTCTTAACATTTTGCATTTTTGCGTAAAAAGTATCAGCATTGTGCATAATATTCTGCAATACAGTTCTTTTTAAAAATATTTATTTATTTATTTATTTTTATTTGGTTGTGCCGAGTCTTAGTTGCAGCATGTGGGCTCCTTAGTTGTGACTCATAGACTCCTTAGTTGTGGCATGTGAACTCTTAGTTGAGGCATGCATGTAGGATCTAGTTTCCTGACCAGGGATCAAACCCAGTCTCCCTGCATTGGGAGTTAGGAGGAGTATTAACCACTGTGCCACCAGGGAAGTCCCAATACAGTTATTTTTCATTAAGCAAATATTTGTTGATTACATATTATGTAACAGGAACCACTGGATGTCAATGAACAAGTACAAATTCCTGCTCTCCATGCACTTATATTCTAGAGGGCTGGAGGAAGAGAAAAAAATAAACAAATGAACATATAATATGTCAAAAGGTGATAAAAGTTATGACAAAAAATAAAGCAGAGTTAGGGAGTGGAGTATATCAAGTAGAAGTATGAGGGTAGTGTTGCTATTACAAATAAAATGGCCCTTTACTGATAAGTTGAAATTTTATCAAAAATCTGGAGAGGGATGTAGTCGAGGGATATTTGCATTCCAGGCAGAGGAAATTTAAGATGTAAGTAAAAATTCCTGAAATAAGAACATGCAGGGAATGATGCTAATGCTGAATAAATCAGGAGAGTGGAACAAGATGAGAAAAGAGATGTTGCAGGGATTGGATCTTGCCAAATAACTATATATTTATCACTCAGTAGGACACTTTTAAGAGTGAGAGGGAGCACTAGTAATAACTCGGTTGGAACAACAAAAATAAAACAGGACTCTCTTGCGCAAATTGGGATTTATAATCACTCTACACTGTTAAGTCTTTAACTCGAGATGAATAAAGTGCTGGTTTTGTTTAAAACTGTTATAGTCTAACTCCTAATTTAATGAGATCTCTCTGTTTTGTTGAGAGTAGAAAGAGGACAAGAGTAAAACTGGTAGATGAGTTAAGAGGCTACTGCTGTAATCCTGGCCAAGAAAAAATGGGGCCTATTCTAGAGAGATAGTAAACGGGCTGAAAAGAAGTTGCTGAATTCTGGATGCTAGATTTACTGACAGATATTTTTCTATGTTATTTTTTATTGCTTTGTGCATGTGTGCATGACTGATTGGTCTTAATTCCAGGCAATAATTTCTATGGAGTTCTGTAAATTTTCATTTCTACATTAAAAAAAAATTTCTGGATACTAATTATTTGTTATTTACATAGTTAATTCTTTCTAAAAGTCAGTTCAAATATTCCAATTTTATATATAGTTCATTTGTTCAATGTATTTATGTAAATTAAACACAATTTAGTCAAATTAATAATAATTTACTGTTATCCTTTTTATGTTTTCTGTATTTTTTCTAAGAAATGCCACCTAAACCCAAGATCATATAGATCTATCTTATATTTCAATAGTTTTGCTTTTAAATTTTTACTCACTTAGGAATTTATATTTGTCTATAGCATATTCAAGTATCATTAATCTGTGTTTGATCTATTTTTTTACCATTGATCTATTTGTCTCTTTCTTGTGTCAATATGGCATGCTTTTAATTTCACAGTTTCATAATGAAACTTGGTATCTTGTAGGGCAATTTTCCCCACTTTATATTTAGTTTTTAGAATTGTATTGGCAATTCTTTGTGTTATGATTCAACTATCCGCATTTTAGTATCAGTATTTCAAGTTCTGTAAAAATCTTTTCTAGGATTTTTATTGATATTAAATGGATCTATAGATTTACTCAGGGAAAAATGGCATTTTAATTTTATTTATTTATATTTATTTACTTATTTATTTATATAGAAATATAGTTGATTTACAATATCATGTTAGTTTCAGGTGTACAGCAAAACTACTTATTATATATATATATGTATGTATACATATATATTCTTCTTCAGATTCTTTTCCCTTATAGGTTATTATGAAATATCAAGTATAGCTCCCTATGCTATATAGTAGGTCCTTGTTGGTTATTTTATATATAGTACTGTGTATATGTTAATCCCAACCTCCTAATTTGTCCCTCCCCCACTCCTTTCCCCTTTAGTAACTATAAGTTTGTTTTCTATGTCTGTGAATCTCTTTCTGTCTTGGAAATAAGTTCATTTGTATCCTTTTTTTTTAAAGATTCCACATATAAGTGATATATGATATTTATCTTTCTCTGTCTGGCTTACTTCACTTAGTATGATGATCTCTAGGTCCATCCATGTTCCTGCAAATGGCATTTTTCATTCTTTTTTATGGCTGAGTAATATTCCATAGTATATATATAATACATCTTCTTTATCCATTCATCTGTCTATGGACATTTAGGTTACGTCGATGTCTTGGCTATTTTAGATAGTGTTGCAATGAATTTCGGGGTACATGTATCTTTTTGAATCACGATTTTCTCTGGATATTGCCCAGGAGTGGGATTGCAGGATCATATGTTAGCTCTATTTGTAGTTTTTTAAGGAACTTCCATACTGTTCTTCATAGTGGCTGTACCAATTTATATTCCCACCAATAGTGTAGGGGGGTTCCCTTTCTCTACAACCTCTCTGGCAGTTATTGTTTGTAGACTTCTTGATGATGGACATTCTGACTGGTGTGAGGTGATATCTCATTGTTGTTTTGATTTACATTTCTCTAATAATTAGTGATGTTGAGCATATTTTCATATGCCTTTTGGCCATCTATATGTCTTCTTTGGAGAAATGTCTATTTAGATCGTCTGCTCATTTTTTGATTGGGTTGTTTGTTTTTTGATATTGAGCTGCATGAGCTGTTTGTATATTTTGGAGATTAATCCCTTATCAGTTGCTTCATTTGCAAATATTTTCTCCCATTCTGTGGGTTGTATTTTTGTTTTGTTTATGATTTCCTTTGCTGTGTAAAAGCTTTTAAATTTAATTAGACCCCATGTGTTTATTTTTGTTTTTATTTCCATTACTCTAGGAGATAGATCCAAAAAGATATTACTGCAATTTATGTCAAATAGTGTTCTGCCTATGTTTTTCTCTAGGAGTTCTATAGTATCTGGACTTACATTTAGGTCTTTAATCCATTTTGATATTATTTTTCTGTATGATATTAGAGGATGTTCTAATTTCATTCTTTTACATGTAGCTTTCCAGTTTTCCCAGCACTGCTTACTGAAGAGGCTGTCTTTTCTCTTTTGTATACTCTTGCCTCCTTTGTGGTAGATTAACTGACCATGGGTACATGGAATTATTTCTAGGCTTTCTATCCTGTTCCGTTGATCTATATTTCTGTTTTTGTTCCAGTGCCATACTGTTTTGATGACTGTAGCTTTTTAGTATAGTCTGAAGTCAGGGAGCTTGATTCCTCCAGCTCCATTTTTCGTTCTCGAGATTGCTTTGGCTATTCAGGGTCTTTTGTGTTTCCATACAAATTTAATTTTTTTTAAATTTTCTGTGAAAAATGCCATGATAATTTGATAGGGATTGCATTGAATCTGTAGATTGCCTTGGGTAGTCATTTTGAAAATACTGATTCTTCCAATCCAAGAACACCATTTATCTTTCCATCTGTTTGTGTCATCTTGGATTTCTTTCATCAGCACATTATAGTTTTTGGAGTATGGGTCTTTTGCCTTATTCCTAGGTATTTTATTCTTTTTAATTTGATTGTAAATGGGATTGTTTTCTTAATTTCTCTTTCTGATCTTTCATTGTTAGTGTATAGAAATGCCAGAGATTTCTATGTATTAATTTTGTATCCTGCAAGTTTACCAAATTCATTGATGAGTTCTAATAGTTTTCTGGTAATGTCTGTAGAATTTTCTATGTATAGTATCATTGTCATCCACAAACAGTGTCAGTTTTACTTCTTCTTTTCCATTTTAGATTCTTTTTATTTCTTTTTCTGCTAGAACTTCCAAAACTATGTTGAATAAAAGTGGCAAGAGTGTACATCCTTGTCGTGTTCCTGATCTTAGAGGAAATGTTTTCCACCATTTAGTATGATGTTATCTGTGTGTTTGTAATATATGGCCTTTATTATATTGAGGTAGGTTCCCTCTATGCCCACTTTCTTTAGAGTTTGCATTATAAATGTGTGTTCAATTTTGTCAAAAGCTTTTTCTGCAACTATTGAAATGATCACATGGTTTTTATTCTTCAATTTGTTGATGTGATGTATCACACTGATTGATTTGCAGATATTGAAAATCCTTGCATCCCTGGGATAAATCCCATGTGATCATGGTGTATGACCCTTTTAATGTTTTATTGGATTTGGTTTGCTAATATTTTGTTGAGGATTTTTGCATCTATGTTCATCAGTAATATTGGCCTGTGATTTTCTTCTTTTGTGGTATCTTTGTCTGGTTTTCGTATCAGGGTATTGATGGTCTCATAAAATGAGTTTGGGAGTGTTCCTTCCTCTGCAGCTTTTTGGAAGAGTTTCATAAAGATAGATGTTAACTCTTCTCTAAATGTTTGATAGAATTTGCCTGTGAAACCATCAGGTCCTGGACTTTTGTTTGTTGGGAGTTTTTAAATCACAGATTCAATTTCAGCACTTTTAATTCATCTGTTCTTATTTTCTTCTTCTTCCTGGTTCAGTCTTGGGAGATTATACCTTTCTAAGAATTTGTCCATTTCTTCTAGGTTGTCCATTTTAATGGTATATCGTTGAAATTGGCATTTTTAAATACTGAGTTTATTACACATTGTAAACATAGCATATACCCACTTATTCATCTTCTACATTTTTCATTATTATTTTATAATTTTCCACATTTTTGCATGTTTCTTATTAGAATTATATGTCTTTCAAGTTTATCACTGTTATAGATAATATTTTTTCTATTACATTTTTTATCAGTTATTTTTTGTGACTAGGGATGGTATTGGCTGTTACATATTTTAGGATGTTTACAACTGTGCTGAATGGAAGAATTTTGGAGGTTATCCATGTGAAATGCTAAAGCCCAGCAAGCTGTAGTGACTCAGAATATGAACACTGGAGCCAGATCACCTGTATTCAAATCTTTATTCTGCCGCATAACTAGCTCTTGGGCCTTGGGCAAGTTATTACTTAACCATATTCTATGCCTTAGTTTCTTCATCTGTCTGTAAATGGGGCTTATAGGATGATTTTGAGGAGCAAGCATCTTAATATACAGAAAGCTTGTAGTAGAACATGCCTTATACATAAATGTCATGTAAGTAATAGCTATTTTAGTAATTTAAATTATTATTTTCATGGGTTATCAAAGATTATAAGTGCAAATGTTTATTTCATTTTCTTTAGGAAATATGAACTTTTTTCTGTGTAATGATACAGGTTTTGGAAAAGTCAGAACATGTAAAGCTGTTAAAAATAGTAATGGATTATGGAATATAAGCATTAAGAAAGTCACCTGGAAATATCGAATACATCTTTCAAAGACCATTTAAAACCACTGGTGTATTTAACTCCATGGAGATTATGGGCCCTATTATTTGTATCTTCTATTAGATAATTTATAATCCTAGGTCACTTTGATTTTTTTCCCCTCTATGTAATAATCCAGTCAATGTTGTGTTGATTCTTCCTTAAAATATCTCCTTAACATTTTCCCTTCTTCACCACTTCCACTATCACTAGGCTTTTATTATCTCTTGCATGGATGATTATAAGATCTTTTTACCTCCCTGACTCTATCTCTTTATTTACTAAATTTAGGCATATATACAGACCTTTAAATCATGCAATCAAGATTATACTATATCTCATAATTCCCATTATACTATTGCTGTTATGGACCGAAGTTATAGATTTGGTCCTGTCACTGCTGTTATGAGAAAACTTTGATGAACTTCCATTTCTTCCAGGCCAAAATCCAAACTTCCTGGCGCCATCCTATTTGTACAGTCTCATGTCATGACCTCCCTGTCCCCTTACTTTTCAAATCTATTTTCCACTTTCCTAAGAGTCACTGAAATGTCATGTATCCATTTCTTTGACTGTGATATTATTTTTTTAACATCTTTATTGGAGTATAATTGCTTTACAATGGTGTGTTAGTTTCTGCTTTATAACAAAGTGAATCAGCTATACATATACATATATCCCCATATCTCTTGACCATGATATTATATCTGGGATGACTCATCTCTCATTTTTCACCACTATTCAAGGACACTTTACCACCTAAATTGCTCAACTAGCATAAATTAACTTATCTTTTATAATTTAGTATATATGCAATATCCTGTCAACTTTTCCCTTCTCATCAAAATTATTCAGTTCTTCCTTTGTATTCAATAAAATTCCTCATTTTATATATATTGAACAAATATGTGCATAAAATTTTTCTACAGAAACCCAGAATCACCAGTCACTATATAGGCTGTTTATTTCAGATTAATATTTTATAAATATTTAATATTTTATTAATATTCTTAATCACTTACATGACATATATGTCCAACATAAAATAATTCATATGAGATCTTTCTCAATGTATTTGGTTATTTAACAGGTATGTATTGCTGAGTCTAGACCCTAAGCCAGATTTTTATCTAATGACATAGAAAACAAACAGACTATAATCTTATCAAAATACAAAATTTATGGGGTAATTTTGTCTTTCTTGGATACTCAAACTGTTGTCCCATTATTGCCATTATTAGTCTTACTATGATTGTTCATAGTAAGTTTTGTGTCAAAACTTTCCTTGAGAGATCAGGGTGCTTTGAATATTTTGAAAATGTTAAGCAATATATTTATGAATTGCAAGAAAATTTTAAGGCACATTTTCTCAACTAATACCTCCTTTCACATTCTTTCATTTCAATTTTGTCAATATTGTTAAAATATAGGGTCATGTCTATTAGATAACGGTTGAATTTGCTCTGCTATGTGGGCAAATCAGCCATTCATCCACATGCCCCTTTATTTTGGAGACACATCTTGTTAAAATTGAGCAGAAAAAAACCTAAATTAACAGGTCTGAAACTTTGGTTTCAGATCTGATTTACTGTGATACGTCTAGATCCAACTTGAATCTAATCCTGGAAATTGGGTTAGTGGTAGCCCATGGGAACTTGACATTAGAAGTTAGAATTTCTGTCATCTGCTCTCACTGCTTGCATGTCCATTTAACATCTAAACACATCCTTAATATAAAGGCACCCTTATGAGAAGGGTGAAATTTCTTTTAGATTAAAAAATTCTAAAAGTTATTATAGTGAGCATACAAGCAGAATTACAGACATCATCACATTTTAGATCATTCCAGCTTGAATTATTACTCCCCTTTGTAAATAGTTCTTATTTTTTAAAATTTTCCATGATTTCTTCTAAAAATGTAAGTGTCTTATTTAAATGTCACCTTGAATAGGATTTTAAAAGCTCAATGTTTCTTCTTTCTTGGGCTGTATTTATTTCACTGTTTAAGTTAGTTTTAAGGTAGCATATTTATTGGAGCTTGAGAAGGTCAATACAAAAATATTCCTTTATTTTTTACATAAGTTCTTAACAAACTGATAAATGAAGTAAAGACAGATAGGTGGGGAGCAAGGAGGGAAGTCAGTTTTTTGCTTTAGAAATGTTGAAGAACTGGTTTACACATATGACCAAAATGTGCTTCCTAGTGCCAAACTACATTAATAGACTAATCCAAGGCAGAGCCTGACAGCTCCCAGACCTCCCAGGGAAGAGCAAAGCCTCATCTAGTGAACATTTCCTGTAGCTCGGAGCACACCAGAGAAAATGTTGTCTATGGGCAGGCAGATACTCAAGAGATAAAAGGAGGAGACAGATTCAGCTTGACACTCCCAGAGTCCATTTCCAAACTTACCCAAGTGAAAATGTACTTCTTCCTTTAGAAGGACTGAATTATGGGGTAGAAAAATGACAAGAGAGTTACACTAACTGATGTTACTCCAAGACAAGACATAAAGTCAGTAGAGGGGAGTTCACTCCAACATTTATCCCATTCAATTTGTAATGTGAATCGGGAGCATTAAAACCTGTTGAATGAGATAGGCCAAATTGTAGGCTGATTTAGATGGGCTTTGGCTCCTGGTACTTTCCTTCAAAACATGGCATCCTTGGTGGTGGTCATTGAAACAAAAACAGATTCACTAATCTGACTGTTCCTCATAACTTGAAAATTTATCTTAAATTCTACCTTAGTTATAATTTGGTCAAATATAATTTTCTTGTTAGCATCAAAGAATGAGATCATTAGCTTTATGCATTTAAATGGCTCAGCAAAGTATGACATTTAGAACAGGTGTCCCCAACCCCCCAGCCGCGGCCTGTTAGGAACTAGGTTGCACAGCAAGAGGTGAGTGGTGGGTGAGCTAGCGAAGCTTCATCTGCCGCTCCCCATCACTCGCATTACTGCCTGAACCATCACCCCCGCCCCCAGTCTATGGAAAAATTGTCTTTCACAAAACTGGTCCCTGGTGCCAAAAATGCTGGGGAATGCTGATTTAGAACATTATCACACTGAATTCTTGTTTCCAAGAGTTTCAATATCTAAGGAGTTAGAGTTTTACCTGAACAACTTTCAACACATGCAAAGTAGGAAGATCATCCATTACCTGTTTTCAGCTCTTATTAAACTGATTTCACTCAGATCCCATGCTATGCTCTCTGAACCTCCACTCATGTCTCTCAATAGAGAGATGGATAGACAGATGATAGACAGATGATAGATAGATAGATAGATAGATAGATAGATAGATAGATAGATAGGTAGATAGATAGTAGGTAGATCATGGATATTCTAGTCATGTGTAGATATTTTAGTATATATACTTTGGGGAATTTTTTTAGGAAGGGCCTAAAAGAGTAACAATGTTACTAAATAGCCTGTAATTGCATCTTTCTTAAAATGAAAAGAAAAAGTAAAATAAACATGGCCCTTCTAGTCCAGCTAACTTTTCTGACAAATGTGAATTAGGTGGGATAAAAAGTGCAGCATGAGTAGAGTAGCTGCATAAAGTCTCTGAGTGCCTGTTCTTTCAATGGCATGCTGTGCTGTGGTATTTTACATTTTCTAAGCACACCTTTCTCCACTTTTTGTTAGCAACTCACTGGCGAAGATATCACTGTGAAAATAATCACTGATAGAAGATAAATCTCTTAAACACTGATTAGATGAGAGAGATTTTAAGCAAATTAGTGTGGGGGAATAAAGGAACCATAGAAGTCAGAGGTTGGGCTATCTTTTCAGAGGAAATAGATATAATGTGATTAGATTTACGGCTTGCTGGTCTCAGCATTGGGAAATAGCTGAAAATTCCACACCTCCAGATTTTGACAAATGAGATCTCTTTTTTTTATAGTACAGTTTTCAAACTTTGTTTCACATTTGTTGCTTTTCTCTTCTGTTTGCTTACTATTGCTTCATGATGATACACATAACTTTAAAAGCAGTGGAGATGAAATTTTCTGTGGAGGTTGAGAGTCAGTATGGTTTTAAGAGCAATGGAGTTTTTCAAAGTATTCTCCTTTTGTTAGAAAGTAATTGCCCCATTAGTACACGGGATATTATTCTAAATCCAATTTATGAGAGTGTTACCATGTGCAAGTTATAGTATTCTGCAACACATTAAATAATACTTAATATCACTGAAAAGTTGCTTAAATATCTTTGCACATTATGCAGTCTCACTATGGAACCACCTACTAACAAATAGCAGTTCAAATATATACCTGGTTGCATAGAAAGTGAATGATGCAGCATCTCAATTTATAGTTTTAAATAAGATCGAATTTTCCCTTTTCTAAAGGCCTATTATTCAAGCTCATTGCCTGATAGTATTTTTTTTTTCTTTCTTTATCATGTTTTTCCCCCTTAAAGAGATCATTTATAGTGATGTAGAAACACTTAACCACTGGCTTTTAATCTTTCGGGACTTATGGCTTTCAGTTCCTGGTGAAACTTAAAGCTTTATGTAAAATGAAATGAAGTGAATTCTTTTTAAAGAATTCATGTGGTCTAACTTTCAATAATTACCCTTTTAAGTGGATTGTAGTAACTGAAAACAGATTAAGTATGTTTCTTACCCTCTAATGTTAAATCTTTTCTACCACTTTCTAACACATATTTATATGGACAGAAGTATGAGTAGAAGGGAAAAATTGGATTGTTATCTCAAAAGTCCTCTTTAACAAATTTTAAAAGATAAACAGGAAAAATTAAAATATTTAGAGCAAAAACTTTGATCCACTTGAGTCAGATCCAATGAACTATTTGTATCTTGTAAAGAAAGTACTTCCTCTAGAAAATGTTTATATCTTATTCCATTAAAAATTGTTAAGATTTACTAAGCTGATTTTTAGCAATTTTTTAGTTAAGAAATCTTAGTTATGTGTGGTTATAGGAAATATTAGGTAAAATTTTAAAGAATTATGATAGCATTTTTCCCTTATTCCTCCTTTGTTACTCAGTTTGTGTTGTTATTAGGTGCCAGGGAAGCTGGTGGAGTGGGATACATGGGGTGGGTAGCTGCTCTTTATTAGCCAGTCTGGAGGTATCAGGCTGCTTGAACAGAGAGTATGGCTTTATTAGCAACACCTGCTGCATCTCAGTCCTGGTCCTCCTCTCCAGTGCATCTCTTTCATTATTTCTGGGGTTGAATGTCACTTATTGACCATTGAATGTTTTTTTTGTCAGTTGCATATTAATTTTCTTTGCTCCTTTCTATTTTTTCTTATTTATTGGTACAGACATTTTATATATCAATTGACATCTATAGTGAAAATATTTCTCCCAGTTTGTTATGTAACCTTCAACTTCAGTTAAGGTGTTTTTTTAACCCTATGAAGAGATTTTAAATATTTTAAATGTTAATGTAGTTAATCATTTACCCTTTATGTTTTCTGCCTTTGGTATTATGTTAATAAAGGTTTTCTCTTCACCAAAAACAAAAATTTCCATGTGATGATATTTATAAGGAGAGGTTCTATCAATTCTGTATTTACTAGAGGAAGACAATAGAAAACAACAGAAATCAATTTAGCATAGGGAATAGGTTGTTTTTTTTTTTCTTGATTCTTTAATGTCATTCCTTATGAGCAAGCTGCTCACATTATGTGCAGTTGAAAGGCAAAATTATTTGGCTCAATGTAGAATGCTAATGGTTTTTCTAATTCTACAGAACAGAAATGCAGATTTCACAAATTCCTGAACCCCTTCTTAAGTCAAATATCTGTGAAAGTCAAGTAGTAAGCTATTTAAAACTGAGGCCTTAGTTTCATTGCATCTCTGAGGTACCTGGAAGATGTGGGATTTTAATGATCTTCATCCAGATTTCACAATGTAATGGATTAGGGTGGAATTTCTAAATTGGTACTAGATGAACATTTCTGAAAGAGTCCTTCATTTTGTAGAAAGTGCTTGATGTTTATATTACACTTGATTGAAAAGAATTCCAATAGCTTCACATCAACTCTGTGTAAATAAAGAGAAAGTAGAATGCCAGTTTAATAACTCTGGGTAGATTCAGTCAAAGAATTTGTGAAGTGCCTTAGAGAACCACTTAAATTATTAATAAAAGATCTAGACTAGAGGTGATATATATGAACTAAACTCTGGAATCCAGACAAAAGAAGAGAGGAAAGTCGGAAGGCAGTTCCGCTAGTTGAAAGCTAACTAACTATGTGCCTCTCAATTGATTACACAAATTACATGATCACATTTATTTGATGACTGATGGTTCTGACATCAGGTTTGTAATGTGGAGATCAGGTTTCTAATCTGCCAAGTAAATCAGAAGAGCTATTTAATAGGGGAATTGTTATGTGCTTTATCAATTTTGCCTTTTGGGACTCTTTAATGAAAAGGCAAGTTTGAAACATTATTTTTAATTCATTTTAAGATATTTTGCCCCTGAATCACTTCTAAAAGTAAGGACACTTTGGCTTTAATTTCCTAATTTATATTATCAGATTTTTAAATATCAGAGACATGATGAAACAGATAAATGCACCAATGTCCTTTGACAATTTTCTCTTTGTTCTATAGTTTAGATTCTAGCAGATGTTTGAGTGGACACCACTGGTTAGTGTTCATTGTTAATAATTTCTTTTAATTGCCTAGTAATAGGACATTTTTGCTGAGTGGAATAAATATAAGGAAATTGAAGGTCCTCAATAACAGGGTTCCAACAACAAACAGCAATGTCAGTAAAAAATTCTACATCATTAAAATTTTATAAGAGAGCAGTATGTAAATTTAGAAATTCCTCTAAATCTCAAATTAATGACCTAGATATATTTCATTCTATGATGATTTTCTATGCTATAATTCTGAATCGTTAAAGCATTTATCATTAGGAAACAAATCATACTGTGTATATTTTTGTGTGTGTTTGATTATTTAGTTGTATGTGTATTTTATTTTCCCAAGTATATTGTAAAATCCTTTACCACCACAACCATGTATTTTGCTTCTTTATATACTTCTATTTCTTGGTATAATGCTGAGTGCTTAAAAATACTTGATGAATGATTGGTTAACAGCTACTTACTAAACCTCTGTTAAAACAATGATTAAGTGGTAAAATTGGTTGTGATGCTTACTGATGCTTATTCAGATTTCCTGTGTGTATAATTACCTGACTATTATGAATACTTTGTAAAGATATCACCTATGTAGATGCCCCAACATGGCTACCATTTTTAACTGTGGTTATATTTGATGTGACATGATTACTTTATTCCCTTCATCGGCTCTTAGAATTGGTAATAATATACACATCATATTTTCCAGTTTACTTTGGTGAAGTGTCCTGGAACTCTCCCATTTCTCTATCCAGATCAAACCTCTACACTTCTCCATTCTGCACTAATTATTCTGGACACTGACCCACAGAACAGATCACATGACTCCTTTGGCCTCCAACTTCCGATTGAAATCCATAGGAGGCTGTGGTAGGAGATCTTGTAGGTAAGATTATTGGGAGGTCAGGTTTTATATTGACCTAATCCATTTTTGCTAGGTGAGTTTAGGTTGACTGTGTTTTTCTATTGACGTCTACAGCTTCCATCAAGATTAATTCTTTCTCTGTGTTCTGTAAGTAAATTCTTCTTCAACTCTCAGGACTAGCATGAAAACAGCCCCTTCTGTCACAGATTTTTGGATACTGCACCATTTCTTGCTGCTTTTCCTAAACAGTGTTCATACCTTGTTAAATTCTCTCTTTATTAACATCCCCTAAAATGATCTAATTTGAGTGTACCATCTGTTTCCTGCTCATAACCTGACTTCTACGAAGGATGGCAACAGTTATGAACCCTACCACCTACTTTTTTCACATTTCATCTCACAGATGACTTAGATGTTTATCACTAGTAAAGCTATGTCTAGGATTAGATCTCTGGAAATGAGTTTCTCTAGCAAATCCTTTCCACTTCTGGTTAAGATGGAGTATAGTGGCTGGATTTACTGTCTCACATTAAACAACTAAAAAAAAAATTGAAAAAAGGAAGAAAAAATGGTTTGTGGACTTTGGACAAAGTCCTTATTGTCCTTATTGTCCTTATTGGACAATAAGCAACAAAGAACAATGATCCCTGAGAAAAGGGATACACAAAGTGAGCTCTAAAATTGCTCTCCTTTCATTTTTGAAGAGTTTCCAGGTGGCAGCAGAGGGAAGTGAAACTCGGAGTCCAGTGATCGTCCTGAGTTGACTAGATAGAGCTAAAAATTCAGGAAGGCCAAAGTAGCTAGAAATTTCAAGGCAGAATAGTGGGAGGAAAAAGCTACACAGTGAGTTCTGAAGATATGTAGAGCGTTCCTCTCAAATGAATACTGTTTGATGAATGCATGTGAGGAAACTACCTGAGGGAGGGGAAAGAACCACGCAGAAAAATGAACAAATAGAATAATTGCCAATCCTCACACAGAGGCAGAGTTATTTTATGTTCTCACCAGCCAAAGTAGAAAATTCTTTCATTACACATGGGCTGGGGCAGAGTATTCATTAGGGCATTGCATCAGTGGTGGGGCAAAATTAACGCTAAATTAAAGACTACTCTGAACCTATCCAAAAAACCTTAAAAGTAAGCCTCAAAAAGCACTGAAGTGAATCTTAGAATGAGGCTCAAGAATTAAAGTAATACAAAAATTTTTATCAAGGCAAAATTCATAATGTGTGATATCCAATAAAAGATTATCAGTCATGCAAAGAAGCAGAAAAATATGATTCACAATAAGGAGGAAATTAGTCAAAAGAAACAGATCCAGAAATGACACTGATATAATAACTAGCCAATATTAAAACAGTTATTCTGTTACTATTAAATGCAGGCATATTCCTTAAGTATTTGGGTTCAAATCTTACTATTTTTGAAAACTTGGGTAAATTTCTTAGCCTTTTTATAGTTTTGTTTTCCTCATTTGTAAAATGGGGATAATAATATTTTCTACCTTATAGGGTTATTAAAGAGAATAAATGGGAATATACACAATTATAAAAATATGTTTCACATATAATTTAAAAAACCCATTAAATTTTAGCTATATTTGTGGTCTCAGGAAACTCAGGCTATCAAGAAAGATTGCAGGGACCTCAGTGTGGCATTTCTGAAAACTTATGAATAAATGACCTTTTGAAATTATTTCTTTTGGGATAATTTTTCCCAAATTATCTTGTCTGGGTGGTCTCATAATAACCATAATATTGTTTTTTCTCCACTGTTTTTCATCGAATGGGCACAATTGATAATAAAGAAACAAGATTCTTACTGTTGTCTAGGTCATTTCTTAACTATTCAGGAGAACCCAAATATGGATTGACTTTAAAACTAAGCTTTTAATGTTATAGAAAGGGATTATTCATAGCTGTCTTTAACAACATTTTTTTTTCCCCTAATGGTCTCTAAGAAACAGTCCTCAAAATATTGTAGCATTAAATCCTTTATTTGGTGACCTACTGCCTGATGCTTGGGAACAATTGATATATAAATACATAAATATTAACAGAATGCAGAGCTGAAATGAATCTCAAACCCAGGACTCCATCCTTTTGATGGTTGTTATAAATGCTTAAAAATAATGAGATGTTGAGTTATTGAATAATGAGCCATTGAATATTGAATTATTCACTGAATAGCTACTATATCAGTTATCATTATCTGAGATAATTTTCTCCTTTGTACTTTTATAAGGTCTCTCTATTCATTGTTTCTTTCTCTGTCCTTAACCTAAGGGTGGTTTAATCCTATCCAAACTTTACCAATCTTTCAGATCCAGTTCAATCTCCATCTTCTTAACCAGGTCATCACTAACAGTGAGGCTCTTCTAGGAACTTCCAGCTCTTAATGTCCCAACCTGTCTTTTCAGAATAATTATATACAATTATCTAATGCTTTTTCTAATATTTAAATTTTGTTATGCATATTCTGACTCTGTGTATGGACTGAGTTCTGTAAGGGCAAGTTCTTTGGATTAGTGTAGTACTCAATGTTCAAAGTGCTGAATTAGTAATTAATATCTTTTCCAGTGATGGTCTCTTGGACACATTCCACTCTGAAACCATTTTACAAAATGCACTGAAATACATACTTGCTCTTATAACATCTCTTGGACATCCTAAATACTTTAGTGAATTCTGCTTTGAGACTATTTTATTAAATATTCTAAATGTATACATTCTCTCTCCTTTGTTCTTCAGGGTGACTAAAATTATAATGCACTTTACTTCACCATGACCCATAAAACCTGCATGTGATAACATGCCAATCTTTTCCAATTCTGAATGCTATTTGCAATCTGGATAATTGTACGCCCTTTGGAAAGCACTTGATAAGACGTCTAACTAAATTTCTCATAAAAGTTAAACTTTACCATGAAAAGAGTGAATATGCCTCCAACTCTTTGAGGATTTGTGTTTGGCATGCCCTTTACAAGTCCCTCACTCAGAAGGAATATACATGAGATGAATCACTATCTTTACCAGACTGCCAGCACTTTTAACCCACAAAATACAAATGAAGTTTGTCCATATGAGAGAGACACTATAGTTTCTGGGGTAGATGAGGTGGACTCTTGGTTATAAGCATTTCAGAGCACACATTTTCACTCTATCCTTCACTCTTTCACCTAAGAAGCATATCAGTCCAGAGAATTAGATGGATGAATTAAAGAGGATAACCTGGGATTCATTTAAATTTATTAAAAAGTTAATTATTTTCAAATTTTGGTATCTGAATTCTTATTGGTAATACATTAATGCTGCACATCTCACAACTGACCATGATATGAGGTGCTAGCAGAATCCCTGCCCTAGGCTACCACTAGGCAAATATTAGAGGGACTGCACCAAAGAATCTAGGAGATGAAGTGTTAGAGATTGACGACCATGCTATAATTATGAATCCAGTCTACATCTGGGGCTAAGAACAGGTAACAGTTGCTCTGGGTTTCCAAACTATATCCCATTGTCACTCATGACCTTGTTAATGCAAGTACCTAAAGGCTCTTTCTGACTGCAGAGGCCTGAGGCAGTGCAGGCCAGAAATGCTGGGGAGTTAACCATCAATGGACCCTACCCACCAGCAGCCCACAAATGACAAATGGGAACTGGTGAATAAATGCCCATTTCTCCCTCTACTCCAATTCTAAAACTGTAGGGCATATTTCTCACCCTCTACCAAAAGTACTAAAACAGATTGAATCCTAGTTGTCCACATTGTTAACCTGTGTATGAAAAAGCCTATACCAGCTTCCTTCCCTTCCTTGCCTCACTTCCCCACTCTCCTGGGTTTATCACGCCAATTAACTACTTGCACATAAATCCTAATCTCACAGTCAAGCTTCTGGGAGACCCAATATAAGCTATACACCAGAAATGATTATCTTGTTTTTGCATTAACTGCTCTCAAAGCTGGCTCACTTGAGATCTTGCATGGAAAAGATGAAAGCATAACAAGAATTGTTAGCCCCTTAGTGAAAAGGTAAGTTCTAAATCAAGACTGCTATCTTTATCATGAGTCTGTCTTCCATATGTTTCACTATTAAAAACATGTTTTTTTAAAGTAGTAGAAAAAATTAGTATGCTGAATCATTGTGTTACATGCTCCAAATTTATTGTCTAGTTGTCATCATTGTTTAACACGATAATAATAAACATTGTCACCCATAAGCATTTATGTCTTCCAACTTGATTTTCATAGGGTTATTGCTAAGACAAACTGACTTTGAGTTTTTTCACTGAGCCTTTCAGTATAAACAAACTTCTTTTAGATTTAATATTTTATTTGATTCCTCTGAAGACAAGGTATATTGATATTTTAATCTAAGGTAGTTTCTTTTTTTCATTTTGGAATAGTGAATTGATACTATCCAAGGTTTGTGAAAGAAATTTAGGTTGATTTATTGTTCTCTCTGAAATGTAAGTGATGCCATTTGGTTCTCTGAATAGACAAATAATATGAATAAAAACATCACTTGAGTTCCATTCTGGCTTTTTCACTGATTTATAAATCTAAGTACAATCTATAATTAAGTTTTATATGTCTCAGTTTCTCTATATGCCAAGTGGAGACATAGTGTTTACCCTCCTTTTTTTATTTATTTATTTTTAAATTTTTTGTTTTTTGCGGTATGCTGGCCTCTCACTGTTGTGGCCTCTCCCGTTGTGGAGCACAGGCTCCAGATACGCAGGCTCAGAGGCCATGGCTCACGGGCCCAGCCGCTCTGCGGCACGTGGGATCTTCCCGGACCGGGGTACGAACCCGTGTCCCCTGCATCGGCAGGCGGATTCTCAACCACTGCGCCACCAGGGAAGCCCGCCTCCTTTTTTAAAAAATATCAATATATGATTAAAAGATCATGAGATGATTTGTCAGAAAATAATATTCAAAATTATTTGTCTACTTAATCAACCAGCAGTTTTAAGTAGTTAAAATTTTAATTTTGCTTATAAATTTCCATCCCTAAAATTCAAGTAAGAAAGATAGAAATGAACTATATGGAAGACATTATATCACTAGGGTGTGGGTGGGTAAGGAGTGGTACAAAGTTTGACTTCATACAGCTCTCCTTGCTATTTGACATAAGATACCTAAAGGGCTGGGTTATGGTGGCTGCTGCTCCAACTGGCCACCTCTTTACCAGTTCCTTTTTTTTCAGGGCTGCCATTTTCACCTTGGCTAACATTTTAGTCACCAACAATGAAGTGACAGCTGCTTCTGTAGTGCCATGATAAGCAAGAGACATTGCTCAACTCCAAGGAGACTACCTTTCTCATTGACAACATCGTAGTCTACACGGTTGGGGAAACTCTGCCTTGAGCAACACTGCAGGGCAGAAGAAGCAGTCTCTTTTCTGGGTGCTGGGTCTTAGGACTCACTCGCCTCTCCCTCCACTTTGCACTTAGCCATTGTGTGGCAGCTGATGATTAATAATTCTAAAGGCTGTCAAGGATTCAGTGTTATCCATATGCCAAGTGCTCCCCACTCCTCCTGCACTATCTTACGTAATCTTCAAAACAATTCTGAGCAGTGTTATTTTATTCCTGTTTGAGAAATGAAGACATCAAGGCATATATCTGAAGCTTAGTATACAGCTGCCCAGCCCTTAAGTTCCTTAGACTGAGAATGAGATGGACATAGTTTAAATCCTGTTTTTCCACTTACCAGCTAGGTAGCCAAAAGCAAGTTTCATAATCCCTGTGAAACTTCATCTGCCAATTCTGAAGCTTGGGTCTAACAGTAGCTACCCTGCATGGCTTAGGAAAATTTGGTAAGGTAAAATGAACAAATCATAACTAGATGACACATTTTGTGAAACATAAAGCACCACCTACCATAAACTGTAATTTTATGTTTATTCTTCACACTTGTTTAGTTAAAGGAACATAGTCATATTTCTTTCTTAATCAGAATCTCCATAGATAGAAAATCTCCATGTGTTATACCCAATGGCAATTTTGGCTTCATGGACTGAAATTATCAAGAAATTCACCTGCCTCATGCTCTCTTTCTTCTAATTCTTTCACATACACTATACCAATCATATTGACTTTTTAAATAACCAAGACTAAAATATTAAATCTCAGGCTAACAAGGTCTTTGAATGTCCCCAATGTTATGAAAGAACAAAACCACTTGCTTTCACTTAAGCTGGTTCCCTATAACTGAGAAGTTTATTGGGAAAGATAATTTTGAATGCTAAGAGAAAAAATTGGTGAAGTTTTTTGATATTTCAGAATTTTAATTTTTTTTTTTTTTTTGGGGGGGTGGGTACACAGGCCTCTCACTGTTGTGGCCTCTCCCATTGCGCGGAGCACAGGCTCCGGACGCACAGGCTCAGCGGCCATGGCTCACGGACCCAGCTGCCCCGTGGCATGTGGGATCTTCCCGGACCGGGGCACGAACCCGTGTCCCCTGCATCGGCAGGTGGACTCTCAACCACTGCGCCACCAGGGAACCCCCAGAATTTTAATTTTTTTTAAAATAAAACAATATTTAAAGAATATCTCTGGGAAACAGAGTTAATAAAGTTTAGTTTTCTTGAACAGATCTTCACAGAAGACAGATATTTTCATGTAAATGGATATGAGATGTGTCCTTGAAGAAGAATTTCTATGGAGGTTAATTTCATTTTTAAAAAGTTAAAGGAGTAGGGTGATTGTGTGTGATAATCAAATTTATGTGTCTACTTGGTTAGGCCACCGTACCCATATATTTAGTCAAACACCAATTTAGATGTTATTGTAAAGGTATTTTTTTCTGAGAGATTAACATTTAAATCAGTAGACTGAGGAAAGCGGATTACCCTCTATCGTGTGAGTGGGCCTCATTCAGTCAGTTGAAAGCTTTAAGAGAAAAAAGACTGAAGTCCCCCATGGAAGAGGGAATTCTGCCTACAGCCCACCTTCAGACTGAAGCTGCAACATCAGTTATTCTCTGGGTCTGCAGCCTGTTGGCTGCAGCTTTTCTGCAGCTTTTGGACTTCCCTGCCTCCCAAATAACATGATCTAATTCCTTAAAATAAATCTTTATCTATCTATCTATCTATCTATCTATCTATCTATCTATCTATCTATCTATCTATCTATCTATCTATCTACATGTATTATTGGTTCTGTTTCTCTGGAGAACCCTGACTAATAGACTATCTTGTCCACCCTTAATAGCTCTCAATAGCACACAGTGGGTGCTCAGCAAGTAAAAACAATGAACAGCAAGTACTTTGAAAATGACACATGGGAACAAAATCTCTCCCACAGAAGACAGCCAGGAAGCACATGTCTTCAGGAGTTCTTACACAGTTTCAGCAGAAACCCCCAATCTCTCCTAACTATTCTCTGAATATACCCTGATACTTTTTTATCCAGATAATTTTTTTCAACACTAAGCTTGATTTCATGGTTTCTCATGAAGTTAAACATAGCCTTTTCAACACTTGCCATCCCCGCTTTCTTCTCTCTTTTCTACTTTCTAACCCCAAAGGGCAACTGATCTATTCCTGGCTGCACTGTCTGAAATCTCTGAACTGTGAAATTACATAATTAATAGACAGTTGAAGTAAGTAGTAGAGTGCCAGAAAGTCCACACTATATGCTCTTCTGTCCCCTCACCCCCAGCTTCCCCTTGGACAAATACAGTTATGGCAGCAGATACAAAGGCAATTAGCTTTGAAAGCTCTGGCATACAGGAAGTCCCTATACAATAGCTTGGAATAAGGAATGGTGTGTATTAAAAAAGCTCTGTGAGTATTCACTACCATTTGCTACTATCAGGACTGTCAGTTCTGCATCAGTCCCTTTCTCTCCCATACACTTCTCCTACACACCATTGGGGTGTCCTGTGTTTTCCTTGGAACAGCCATCATCTGGTAGCTTTTTAAACATATGTGCAGCAAGTATTGATGCTGTAAGTAGCTCATTTACTTAGAAGGCCACTAAAATGAGGAAAAATACTTTACTTTTTACATGAGGAATGTTTGCAATACAATGAGGCTTTCTATATTTTCTTAAAACAAGAATATTCATTCTGTTGAGTCAAAGTCTGTACCTTATTTCATGCATGTGCTTGGGCCGTTGGTGCCTAGGGCATGAAAAATCATTTCAGCTGGCTTCACTCTTCATACTCATATGCATTGAAAACTAACATTTTTCTTTTTAAAGATAAAAGATTTACACATGTGCCTCAAAGTTTACCTGGAACTTAAAATATTTTAGAGTAATATCTATGTAGCCAAAATGCGCAGCGCGAGGAGGTAGAGTGTTTAGCAGTTTCCTGAAGGATGGCAGATGGATGAGAAAAGACAATGTGAGAAGAAATATGGGTCCCTACCACATTTTTATTTTTTTAACATCTTCATTGGGGTATAATTACTTTACAATGTTGTGTTAGTTTCGGCTGTATAACAAAGTGAATCAGCTGTATGTATACATATATACCCATATTCCACCCCCTTGCATCACCCTCTCACCCTCCCTATCCCACCCCTCTAGATGGTCACAAAGCACCAAGCTGATCTCCCTGTGTTATGCAGCTGCTTCCCACTAGCTATCTATTTTACATTTGGTAGTGTATATATGTCCATGCCACTCTATCACTTTGTCCCAGCTTACCCTTCCCTCTGCCCGTGTCCTCAAGTCCATTCTCTACATCTGCATCTTTATTCCTGTCCTGCCCCTAGGTTCTTCATAACCATTTTTTTTTTAGATTCCATATATATGTATTAGCATATGGTATTTGTTTTTCTCTTTCTGACTTACTTCACTCTGTATGACAGACTCTAAGTCCATCCACTTCACTACAAATAACTCAATTTCGGTTCTTTTTATGGCTGAGTAATATTCCATTGTATATATGTGCCACATCTTCTTTATCCATTCATCTGTCGATGGACACTTAGGTTGCTTCCATGTCCTGGCTATTGTAAATAGAGCTGCAATGAACTTTGTGGTAGATGACTCGTTCGGAATTATGGTCTTCTCAGGGTATATGCCCAATAGTGGGATTGCTGGGTCGTATGATAGTTCTATTTTTAGTTCTTTAAGGAACCTCCATGCTGTTCTCCATAGTGGCTGTATCAATTTACATTCCCACCAACAGTGCAGGAGGATTCCCTTTTCTCCACACCCTCTCCAGCATTTATCGTTTAGATTTTTTGATGATGGCCATTCTGACTCTTGTGAGGTGATACCTCATTGTAGTTTTGATTTGCATTCCTCTAATGATTGGTGATGTTGAGCATCCTTTCATGTGTTTGTTGGCAATCTGTATATCTTCTTTGGAGAAATGTCTATTTAGGTCTTCTTCCCATTTTTGGATAGGGTTGGGTTTTTTTTTTGATATTGAGCTGCATGAGTTGCTTGTATATTTTGGAGATAAATCCTTTGTCAGTTGCTTCATTTGCAAATCTTTTCTCCCATTCTGAGGGTTGTCTTTTCACCTTGTTTATGGTTTCCTTTGCTGTATGAAAGCTTTTGTTTCATTAGGTCCCATTTGTTTATTTTTATGTCCATTTTTCTAGTAGGTGAGTCAAAAAGGATCTTGCTGTGATTTATGTCATAGAGTGTTCTGCCTATGTTTTCTTCTAAGAGTTTCGTAGTGTCTGGCCTTACATTTAGGTCTTTAATCCATTTTGAGTTTATTTTTGTGAATGGTGTTAGGGACTATTCTAACTTCATTCTTTTACATGTAGCTGTCATTTTTCCCAGCACCACTTCTTGAAGAGGCTGTCTTTTCTCCATTGTATATTCTTGCCTCCTTTATCAAAGATAAGATGGCCATATGTGTGTGGGTTTATCTCTGGGCTTTCTATCCAGTTCCATTGATCTATATTTCTGTTTTTGTACCAGTACCATACTGTCTTGATTACTGTAGCGCTGTAATATAGGCTGAAGTCAGGGAGCCTGATTCCTCCAGGTCCCTTTTTCTTTCTTAAGATTACTTTGGCTATGCGGGGTCTTTTGTGTTTCCTTACAAATTGTGACATTTCTTGTTTTAGTTCCATGAAAAATGCCATTGGTATTTTGATAGGGATTGCATTGAATCTGTATATTGCTTTGGGTAGTATAGTCACTTTCACAGTATTGATTCTTCCAATCAAAAAATATGGCATATCTCTCCATGTATTTGTATCATCTCTAATTTCTTTCATCAGTGTCTTATAGTTTTCTGCATACAGGTCTTTTGTCTTAGGAAGGCTTATTCCTAGGTATTTCATTCTTTTTCTTGCAATGATAAATGGAGTGTTTCCTTAATTTCTTTTTCAGATTTTTCATCATTAGTGTATAGGAATGCAGGAGATTTCTGTGCATTAATTTTGTAAACTACTCCTTTACCAAATACAGTCTAGTAGTTTTCTGGTAGCATATTTAGGATTTTCTATGTATAGTATCATGTCATCTGCAAACAGTGACAGATTTAGTTCTTCTTTTCCAATTTGGATGCCTTTTATTTCTTTTTCTTCTCTGATTGCCATGGCTAAAATTTCCAAAAATATGTGGAATAATAGTGGTGAGAGTGGCAACCTTGTCTTGTTCCTGATCTCTGAAGAAATGGTTTCAGTTTTTCACTATTGAGAATGATGTTAGCTGTACATTTATCATAAATGGCCTTTATTATGTTGAGGTAGGTTCCCTCTATGCCTACTTTCTTGAGAGATTTTATCAGAAATTGGTGTTGAATTTTGTCAAAAGCTTTTTATGCATCTATCGAGATTATCATATCCTTCAATTTGTTAATATGGTGTATCATGTTGATTGATTTGCATATATTGAAGAATCCTTGCACTCCTGGGATAAACCCCACTTGATCATGGTCTATGATCCTTTTAATATGCTGTTGGGTTCTGTTTGCTAGTATTTTGTTGAGGATTTTTGCATCTATGTTCATCAGTGATATTGGCCTGTAGTTTTCTTTTTTTGTGACATCTTTGTCTGGTTTTGGTATCAGGATGATGGTTGCCTCATAGAATGCATTTGGGAGTGTTCCTCCTTCTGCTATTTTTAGAAGAGTTTGAGAAGGATGGCTGTTAGTTCTTCTCTAAATGTTTGATAGAATTTGCCTGTGAAGCCATCTGGTTCTGGGCTTTTGTTTCTTTGAAGATTTTTAATCACAGTTTCAATTTCAGTCCTTGTGATTGGTCTGTCTATATTTTGTATTTCTTCCTGCTTCAGTCTCAGAAGGTTGTACTTTTCTAAGGATTTGTCCATTTCTTCCAGGTTGTCCATTTTATTGGCATATAGTTGCTTGTAGTAATGTCACCTTGTGATTGGTCTGTTTATATTTTCTATTTCTTCCTGGTTCAGTCTTGGAAGGTTGTGCTTTTCCAAGAATTTGTCCATTTCTTCCAGGCTGTCCATTTTATTGGCATATAGTTGCTTGTATTAATCTCCCATGATCCTTTATATTTCTGCAGTGTCAGCTGTTCTCCTTTTTTCATTTCTAATTCTATTCATTTGAGTCTTCTCCCTCTTTATCTTGATGAGTCTGGCTAATGGTTTATCAATTTTGTTTATCTTCTCAAAGAACCAGCTTTTAGTTTTATTGATCTTTGTTATCATTTCATTCATTTCTTTTTCATTTTTTTCTGATCTAATCTTTATGATTTGTTTCCTTCTGCTGACTTTCAGGGTTCTTTGTTCTTCTTTCTCTAATTGCTTTAGGTGTAAGTTAGGTTGTTTGTTTGAGATGTTTCTTGTTTCTTGAGGTATTGCTATAAACTACCCTCTTAGAATTGCTTTTGCTGCATCCCATGGATTTTGGGTCATTGTGTTTTCATTGTCATTTGTTTCTAGGTATTTATTGATTTATTCTTTGATTTCTTCAGTGATCCCTTGGTTATTTAGTAGTATATTGTTTAGCCTCCATGTGTTTGTATTTTTTACAGTTTTTTTTCCCCTGAAATTGATATCTAGTCTCATAGTGTTGTGGTCAGAATAGATACTTGATTTGATTTCAATTTTCTTAAATTTACTAAGGCTTGATTTGTGACCCAAGGTATAATCTATCCTGAAGAATGTCCATGAACTCTTGAGAAGGAAGTATATTCTTGTTTTTGGATGGAATGTCCTATAAATATCAATTAAGTCCATCTTGTCTAATGTGTCATTTAAAACTTGTGTTTCCTTATTTATGTTCATTTTTGATGATCTGTCCACTGGTGAAGGTGGAGTATTAAAGTCCCCTACTATTATTGTGTTACTGTCGATTTCCCCTTTTATGGCTGTTAGCATTTGCCTTATGTATTGAGGCGCTCCTATGGGTGCATAAATATTTACAATTGTTATACCTTCTTCTTGGATTGATCCCTTGATCATTATGTAGTGTCTTTCTTTGTCTCTTTTAGTCTTTATTTTAAATTTATTTTGTCTGATATGAGTATTGCTACTCCAACTTTCTTTTGATTTCCATTTGCATGGAATATCTTTTTCCATCCCCTCACTTTCAGTCTGTACATGTCCCAAGGTCTGAAATGGGTCTCTTGTAGATAGCATTTATACAGGTCTTGTTTTTTTATCCATTCAGCCAGTCTATGTCTTTTGCTTGGTGCATTTAGTCCATTTACATTTAAGATAATTATCTATATGTATGTTCCTATTGCCATTTTCTTAATTGTTTTTAGGTTTTTTTTTTGTAGGTCTTTTCCTTCTTTTGTGTTTCCTGCCTAAAGAACTTCCTTTAGCATTTGTTGTATAGCTGGTTTGGTGGTGTTGAATTCTATTATCTTTTGTTTGTCTGTAAAGGTTTTAATTTCTCCATCAAATCTGAATGAGATCCTAGTTGGGTAAAATAATCTTGGTTGTAGGTTTTTCCCTTTTATCACTTTAAATATGTAATCACTCCCTTCTTGCTTGCAGAGCTTCTGATGAAAGATCAGCTATTAACCTTATGGGGATTCCCTTGTATGTTATTGGTTGTTTTTCCCTTCCTGCTTTTTAATATTTTTTGTTTATTTAATTTTTGATAGTTGACTAGTATGTTTCTTGGTTTTTTTCTCCTTGGATTTATCCTGTATGGGACTCTCTGTGCTTCCTGGACTTGATTAACTATTTCCTTTCCTATATTAGGGAAAATTTCAACTATAATCTCTTGAAATATTATCTCAGTCCCTTTCTTTTTCTCTTCTTCTTCTGAGACCCCTATAATTTAAATGTTTATGTGTTTAATGTTTTCCCAGAGGTCTCTAAGACTGTCCTCAATTCTTTTCATTCTTTTTTCTTTGTTTTGCTCTGCCTTAGTTTGTTCCATTATTTTATCTTCCAGGTCACTTATCTGTTCTTCTGCCACAGTTATTCTGCTATTGATTCTTTCTAGAGAATTTTTAATTTCATTTATGGTGTTGTTCATCATTGATTGTTTGCTCTTTAGTTCTTCTAGGTCCTTGTTAAATATTTCTTTTATTTTCTCCATTCTATTTTCAAGATTTTTGATCATCTTTACAATCACTACTCTGAATTCTTTTTCAGGTAGACTGCCTTTTTCCTCTTCATTTGTTTGGTCTGGTGGGTTTTTACCTTGCTCCTTCAGCTGCTGCATATTTCTCTGTCTTCTCATTTAACTTACTGTATTTGGGGTCTCCTTTTGGCAGGCCACACGTTCATAGTTCCCAATGTTTTTGGTGTCTGCCCCCAGTGGGTGAGGTTTGTTCAATGGGTTGTGTAGGCTTCCTGGTGTAGCGGACTGATGCCTGTGTTTTGGTAGTTGTGGCTGGATCTTGTCTTTCTGGTGGGCAGAGCCCAATCTGGTGGTGTGTTTTGGGGTGTCTGTGAACTTAGTATGATTTTAGGCAGCCTCTCTGCTAATGTGTGGGGTTGTGTTCCTGTCTTACTAGTTGTTTGGCATTGGACGTCTAGCACTGGAGCTTGCTGGCCACTGAGTGGAGCTGGGTCTGAGCATTGAGATGGAGATGTCTGGGAGAGCTCTCACCGATTGATATTATGTAGGGTCCGGAGGGCTCTGGTGGTCTCTGAACTCTGCTGTCCCACCTCAGAGGCTGACACCAGGCTGTAGCACCAAGACCTTGTCAGCCACATGGCTCCAAAGAGAGCTCTCTGTGTTTCTTCCCAGGTTATAGTCATAGAGCTTTGTCAAAATGAGAATCATCTGTGATGAGGAGGTGCTCTTGGCTCCTGTGGCATCTCTGAGGTGCACGATGAGGTTGGTTCTGTGAGTTGGAAAGACTGCAAACTGGATTCAACTGGATGCTGAAGGAAAGCACTCCTGCTGCCCAGGTGAAGAAGCTTTGCTTGGGTAATTGTCCTCCCTACCACATTTTTATGACTCTTTTGTATTTGAAGTTTGTGTAAGAGCTAATTCTGTGGTCATTCTTGGAACAAAGAAAAAATACCTGAACACCCATGTGACTCTTTCAGAATAGCCAATAACTATGTGAGGTAAATGCCTGAAATTAGAATAACTCCTCATAGCAAAAACAAAGAGGTTCACTGATTTGGATGGTGCTAAATGATATGTGGAAAAAAGTTTATGTGAGTGTTCTCTCTATATCACTCCAAGAACAGAAGGCTGATGGTTATGCTCTCTATTCATTTTTTGCAGAAGCCAAATAGGAGAGATTTGGTTGTTTTGTAAGGTGTCAGAGTAAACTGTTATCACACAATGTGGAAGTTTCCTAACGTATGTTATCATTGGTCAGAAATAGAAAGTCTAAACATAGAAAGGCCTTTTCACAGATTGCTTATTATTTTATGTTTAAATTTCTGTTTTTGATTTTCTAGTATTTCTTTTAATTAGCAAGCTAGAAAATTTTCTTAATGTGCTGTTGAAAATTGGTTTTGGAATGAAAAAGCCCAGTTTTATTTCAGTCAACATTTATTTAATTAATTTGCTTTGTTAAAAGACAATATGTAAATAGAAAAATAAATAGAACATTTTATCTTATCGGTTCCATGTCCACTACTGTTGATAATGAGACAATGGCTATCTAAATATTTTTATTTTCAGAAATCAGTGTAAAGACATAGGATTTTTTGTATTAAATATAATGACATATTACATTGCCACTTGGCTTGAACTCCCTGGTCAAAAGTATAAGGAGGAAATTTCATGAAAGGAGTCATATATATATACATATATATATATATTTAATCTTACTTTTCAGTTAATTATTTACAAATTAGGCACTGAGAAATTGGGAAACTATGCCTCACAAGCTCATCTTGATCCCCAGTACCTGAATTTCTCTGTATCCTCTTGGTCCAGGCCTTTGTAGCTTCACTTTCCACTCAGAGCAGCTGGCCACTATTGTTAGTCTTTGCTAGTAAGTAACCTGAATTATTTCAGAGATTTGTCCAAGTTATGGAGAGTTTCATCACTTCCTTCATTGCAGCTGAATAAATCTAACTTCAAGGAATTCAGTTTTTTAGCTTAAATTAAAAATCCCCCAAATTCCTTTGAGACAATGGCATATATGAAAAGTACATACACACAGGCAAAAGTATGTGATTCTTCTGAGAGAAACAAGTGTGAGATATAGATGCAAAATGAATTTGTGCTCTTTGGAGGTGGCCAGAGAATAACTATATAATCCTTCTAGGGCAGGAGAGAGCAAAGTCTAATGCAAAGGAAAAGTTGAAGGTATAAGAATGAGAATAATGGGAAAAAAAAGGTTTCAGAGAGTCTTGAGGTAATTAATGGAAATGTCATGAAGATCCTACGGGTAGGACGGGAATAAAACACAGACCTACTAGAACATGGACTTGAGGATATGGGGAGGGGGAAGGGGAAGCTGTGATGAAGTGAGAGAGTGGCATGGACATATATACACTACGAAATGTAGGGTGGATAGCTAGTGGGAAGCAGCTGCATGGCACAGGGAGATCAGCTAGGTGGTTTGTGACCACCTAGAGGGGTGGGATAGGGAGGGTGGGAGGGAGGGAGACGCAAGAGGGAAGAGATATGAGAACATATGTATATGTATAACTGATTCACTTTGTTGTAAAGCAGAAACTGACACACCATTGTAAAGCAATTATACTCCAATAAAGATGTTTAAAAAAAAAAAAAAGAAAAAGAGAAAACAAGTGGAGGAATTAGTTTTGCCGATGAGGGAAATGGAAGGTTCCTGAAGACAGAGGAGTATATACAGGAAGAATGTGGAGAAAGTCAAAGGAATTCATGTGAAATAGATGATTTTTTTTTTCCAGAAAGGAAGAGGTTAAAATGTGAAGAACAAAGGGAAAAAGAATGTAGAAAGTTTAAAGAATGAACAAAATAGGGACAGCTTCTGTCAGACATGAGAGAAGTCAACGTGAGGAAAATGCAGTGATTTCTAAGAATTCTGAGGATGTGGCTGAGAAGAGACAAACGTGGATTGTAGTCTCTTAGTTATTTTGTTCAGATCTGGAATGGGAGTAAATGAGTAGATAAGACAGGTAAAGAAAAAATAAGCCAGCAATTACTGATATCTCACTAAGTTCTAAGCACTGATGGGTGACTTCACTGCTTCAGTCCATCAAGGAGGTGCTGGACTTATTTATGGTTGAGGATTGGCACCAGGATGATTGTCTGAAAGAATTCAGGGATGAGTAAATGATTGACAGGGTCTCCAGGATACACAGGGGAGCCAGTGGAACTCCTAACTGGGGGTAAACAGAGAGCCAAGGAGCTAGAGGTCTTGGAAGCTAGAAGAAGGGGTCAAAATGGGGATATGTGAGCAAGATATCGAGAAAAAACAGGAGGTTGTGATCAAGAGGGAGATTTAATATTAGGTTTGGATTTATTTTATAGCTCAGGAAGTGGTCCTGCTTGTTTAAAGTAGAGGAAAATATTAGACTTCAGAAGGCCAAGGAACTCTCACTTGACTTTGACTTTTTTTTAATCTAAGGATCTCTTTTTTTTGTCAAATGAGTTGAATAAATTATTGAAATTAGCTAAAATCCAAAGAAATAGCTAATTTGGTATGATTAAGAGTTTCCTGTGTTCTGTTTCCAAATCTCTTGTAAAGGACAGCATTCTAAATTAATCTTGTGCTTAAAACTTAGTGTTACAACTCCAAATATAGAGCCCCATGTACTCACAGACAAATTCATCATGAAATTGTTTAACTGGCAATTGCAGCCATTCTTCAATTTCTAAAGCCTATGAAGAATAGGACATGGGATGCATTTGGTCACTTCAAATCTTTTTTTTTTAATTGAAGTATAGTTGATTTACAATGTTGTGTTAATTTCTGCTGTATAGCAAAGTGATTCATTTATACATATATATATATACATTCTTTTTCATATTCTTTTCCATTATGATTTATCACAGGATATTGAATATAGTTCCCTGTGCTATACAGTAGGATCTTGGTGTCCGTGCATTCTATATATAATAGTTTGCATCTGCTAACCCCAAACTCCCACTCCATCCCTTTCCCATTTTCCTGCCCTCCATTCTTTGGCAACCACATGTCTGTTCTCTATGTCTGTGAGTCTGTTTCTGTTTTGTAGATAGCTCATTTCAAATCTTTATTTGAATGTTCTGCAATACAGTAAGTCTCAGTAATACAGACAAACGCATATTAAAATTAGAAATAAAAACACAGGCAAAAATCCATGAATTCCTAATTTCTTGTGAATTTTGCCAGTAGATTTTGTTTTCATCTGGGACCAGTAAACTGGTTTCACAAGAAACGCTCTCATCTTTTAGATCACATCCCTGTTATTCTGCCTCTTTTTCCATCTTGTTCCCATATTCATTTGTTTCATATATATTATTTAGAACTGAGACCATCTAACTTTACCCACATAGCCCACTGAAATATGGATTAGTGGGACTTGTTATATAATTATGTTTTTTTCTAGATTATTCATTTTTTCATATTATTGTTTTCTTTGGAAATTTGTGAGAAAACAACTCCCATAAAGGGCAGTATAAGAATTCTTCAGTACTTTAGCTTTGGGTTTTCATTTGATAATTTAAAGATTGTGTATGCATAAAGATGTTAATGACAATTAGTTGAAAATAGCCTTTGAGGCTTCCTACTGTTTCCAATCTTTTTTTCTGAGTAAGGTATATTGGCGCTGGAGATAATATAATTAGCAGTTTTATGGCCTCAGTAACATATATGCTTTCAGAGGCCCATATTGAGCCCACTTTTGTTTAGCTTCCTCTGCATTTAATCAGCCCAGCATGATTACCTGAGTCACACTGATGTAGCCTCATCATGGGGGATCCCCTTTCTCCATCAGCAGACCTAATAAAACAATGGGGAAGGAAGTTCAAGTAAGAAAGGTGGTTTGAAGTAACACCAAAGGAAGGGAGATTTTGCTACGTGAGGCCTAGATGATAAGTGGTTTGTGGTGAAGTGGAACTCCATCAGTGGAATCTTATAACTGTGAAGCAGTTGTACACCAGGTGGCCGTCATGTCCCCTCCTAACAAGAAGGGGCAAGTAGGGATGATGTCACTGGAACTCAGTACAGGTGCAGAGTGCAAAGGTGAAAGATAAAAAGAAACCTGAGATAAGGTATTAAAAAAAAAAACAAACCAGAAAACTTGTAAGCTCAAAATATGCATAAAAGGATTTTCTAATGTCCTACTATAATATTTCAGACCCCAATACTTCTTTTTTTAATTAAAATATATATATACAATTTTGAAAGGTTACTTTCCATTTACGGCTATTACAAAAAAAATTGGTTATATTCCCCGTGTTGTACATTACATCCTTGAGCCTATCTTACACCCAACAGTTTGTACCTTCCACGCCCCCACCCTGAAAATTCCCCTCCCCCTTTCCCTCTCCCTGCTGGTAAACACTAGTTTGTTCTCTGTATCTGAGTCTGCTTCTTTTTTTGTTATATTCACTAGTGTTTTTCAGATTCCACATATAAGTGATATGATACAGTATTTGTCTGTCTCTGTCTGACTTATTTCACCAACATAATGCTCTCCAAGTCCATTCATGTTGCTACAGATCAGACCCCAGTTGAGACTTTGTTTCAAGTCAGCTGGTAAAAAGACATGTTCTTCTTCTTTCATCATAGTCTGTAAGAAATCCAGTGTGTATCTTTCTTGGTAGTGTTAACAATCATAGAAGAGATACTAAAGTATACGTATGGACATCCCAGGAAAAATTACTTCAGTATTTTCAACCTACCTTTCTTTTTTTTTTAAGCTCAAATTCTAGTAATAACTGCTTTCTCCGCTTGTATACTTTATTTCTTTTTTTCTTTGAGTGGGTTTCCCTGAAATATTAAAATATTTTGGTGCACCAAATATTTTGTGCAGCCACAGAAGTGAAAGTGAATTTGTTAGAAGGCTAAGCAATGGAAGATTATTAGCATAATAACCAGAGAATTTGTATGCTCAGGTGAAAATGCAAATTCTGATTCAGTAGGTCTGGGGCTGGGCCCAAGGTTCAGCATTTTTAACAACTTTCCAGGTGATGTTGAAACTGCTAATTGCTAAGTACATGCTACTTCCACTCTTTCCTTGCTGCTTTTATTTATCTACTAGTGCCTCCTGAGTTATCAGATAAACTGAAAGACTAGAAGTTTTCCTGGATCCCTGTATTTATATTTATATACCTAAAGAGTTTTCTAAAAGAGTATTTGGTGTGTAATTAATAGGTGTCCTTTAGGCCAGCAGTTTCGTGACTTTTGTTCTCTAGAGGATAATATTATGAGTATATTTATTGTGATAGGCCACATGATAATAACAGAATCAATGTTGAGAGGGTGTCAGGATGCTTGTATCATATTTTATACTCTGCATCTAACTGGTTATGTTAGACTAATAATCTCTCAGTACCCTTTCAACTTGGTGTTTTAAATCCAATGAGTGCAAGATAGACCTATTTAGCCTGTGATGTCACTCCCCAATATTTATTAGCTTTGAATAATAAATATAGCTCTTCCTGTATGTCTCTCTGCTAAGGTTGCTTTTTCCAGTGGGAAGATGCCTCTTCAAGACTGCTTTAAAGCCTAAAGATGTTTAATTCCTCTTAAAACGAATTTCTCTCTTTCAGTTCAGATCTGTTTGGAGAGGAGAACAGGCCCCTGATGATCAATTATTTCCTCTGCCCGGATTTTTGTTATGCAACCCAGCTAGGTTGAGTTGCTACAGGGAGACTCACAAGATAAACTGCCTCCCTTTGGCTCTGATGTTTTCTTCAGTTACACAAACAGCAGCCAGAGAATCTGGAGGAGATGAGAACTACAAGAATTCTGGGAGACGCTAATGATTAGTTCTTGCATTATTAGTCTCTGGAGATTATTAAAGCTCAGAGTCCCTCATGGCATTGTCAGAATAGCGAAGTGACACAGAAGCAGGCAGCAGTCAGGCAGCATCATTCAACTGCCCGGGATAATGCTTTCCCCACACACAGGGCGGTTTGCCCCCAGAGTCCCATGTTCCACCCAGGAATCAGAAGACCCTGCCTGGCCATGATGGGTTTAACTATATCTAATCAGTCTGGAGGGCTGATAGCTGTGAAACACCTTGCTACCCTGTGAGGGAAGCCTATCTTTCTCTAATAAAACAGAATGTAGTTACTGTACCACTCGTTTCCTAAAGCACTCTCCTTTGTATTATTAATTTTTTGAAAGTGTAAATTTGGGAAAGTCTTTAGAGATACCAACTCTATTCATCTTCTGAGTGAATACATTTCTTTATGAAAATAATGCTCTCGGAATGCTATTTTGTTTGTGGTTCTCCAAGGAGAGAGCTTTTTATCTCTCTGCCTGTTCTGCTCTATTTAAGAGTGAAGCTCATAATGATACGACTGTCAAAAGGAAAGAAAACATCCTAAGACATCGTGGACTGAAGCACGTAGGAAGGGTAAAAATTTGCCAGTGAAACCTTTAGTACTATTGTGCAGGCATTTTTTCAGCTTGCACTAGCAGTGAGCAACTTTTTGGAGGCACAGGATTCTCTCCTAGAAAAGAGTGGAATTCTATTGACACTATGTGGGTAAAAGGCAGAACAATCCACATACCAGGGGGTTTGTGCATTTCATGATAGGAACAGGAGAGGTAGGTGTTATTGTAGCATACACAATATAAAGCAGAGTGTATGGGAAAGCTATGGACTTTGAAGTTAGGCACATCTAACCTGAGACACAGATCTGCTTTGCAGCTTTGGGCACATTCCTTTCTATTTTCCACTTTTTTTTTCACTTGTAAAATGGGGATCCTAATATCTTCTGCACAGCGTTGTTGAAAGGATCAAATCAGATTGGTATAAGTTAATTTCCTGGTATATAATACATGACTAATAAATGTCAGCTTTGGTAACATTCTTTCATAGGCAGTGTTCACCACTTCTTCCTTCATTTCTATCTCTTATGGGTCTTTATGACATTTCATTGAAGTTATTTGTGTTCAAGTCTGTGTAGGTTTTGCTTTTCTCTTGGACACGGACCATGTCTTATTATATTAATATCATTAAATTTGAGGTCGAAATACCGGGGTTCAGCCAGTATAAGTTTTTTCATTAGTAACGATGGGGTGATAATACTTCTCAGAGCAGCCATGAATATTAAATGGGAAACCACAATAGGTACCCTCCCTTGACACAGTGCTTAGCACAGAGTGATGTCTAAGAAGATGTTAGTTCCATTCTTCCTTTCCTTCTTTTGCACAGTTAGTGCCTAGCAGTTTGTGACACATTTTTTCATATGCATAATGCCATTGCTTAATGAATGAGGGAAACTATGGACAAGTAAGTGTGTGAATGTGTGAGTAAAACAGAGCATTGGATAGAAAGTCAGAAAATTTGGTTCCAGTGCTGCCTTTGACTTTAACTGTGTGGCTGGGTAACCTGGTGGTGGTGGGATGTATTGGGAGATTGGGATTGACATATATATACTAATATGTATAAAATAGATAACTAATAAGAACCTGCTGTATAAAAAAAATTCAAAAAATATATATATAAAAGTTGTCTTTGGGACTTCCCTGGTGGCGCAGTGGTTGAGAGTCCGCCTGCCGATGCAGGGGATACGGGTTCGTGCCCCGGTCCGGGAAGATCCCACATGCCGCGGAGCGGCTGGGCCCGTGAGCCATGGCCTCTGAGCCTGCGCGTCCGGAGCCTGTGCTCCGCAGCGGGAGAGGCCACAACAGTGAGAGGCCCGCGTACTGAAAAAAAAAAAAAAAAAAAAAAGTTGTCTTTGAAACACACACACACACACACACACACACACACACCAAGAGAATGCACTTCTACTCTAGGTCCCAGTATCTGTAATCGTAAAGGAGGAATTGAGTTGAATGGACTGGTTTTTTTTTCTAGGTTTAATCTACATGATGCAAAAATCTGAGATTTTGTCAAGATCTAAAGCTTTTGATTTATATGAAAACTTACCTTCCAGAAACACAAAAGTGCCATGGTAAATGATAGAACACATTTTTCTCTAACATGGTAAGTATGGTAGGAGCGAATGCAAAAGAGTAAGATGTCCTTGAAGGATAGCCACAATGATGGCTTCATTCACCTGTTTAATGACAGCGATTCCTTTTGGATAATGGAGAACAAGACAGTTCATTATCAGTCTAACATTTCAGGCTTACTAAAAGTCATATCTTTCTCTGAAGAATGCCTTCACAGTAAAGAACTTCTGAGGCCTTAAGATGCAAAAACATGCCTTGACTACTTCTACAAAACAACACAGAGATGCTGTACCACATGATGATTTTAAGACTGGTTCTCAGTGTGGTCCCCAAACTAGCAGCTTAAGCAACAATTGGAAATGTGTTAGAAAAAAATCTCAGGCCCCACCCCAGATGTTCTAAATCAGAAACTGTGTGGGTGGGTCCAGCGATCCATGATCCAGATGATCCTGAGTCACACTAAAGTTTGAGACTCACTGCTTTCAGGAAAACAACATCTTCAGTGCTGACCAGTGTTCTGAACCTTGGCTTATTGGCTGTCCAGAATTAATCTCAGCAAAGTTCTTTCTCATAAAACAGAAAATGTTTCAACATTTCAATATCTAATTTGTATATATATATGCTCACATGTTCGGAGACTATCCTATGTTCTTCCACTTTCTAAACATAACAATGATCCTATTCCTTTGTGAGAAAACAGTGAAGTTCTTATCTGAAGAGCCGTTAAGTTCATTTATTTTTACCTATTATTAGTATAGATACATGTATTATTCTCTTTCATCTCCTTAAAAATAAACGTGCTCTCAAATACGCAGGATAAACAAAACTTCTGAAGAGTTTGAGATGAAATCACTTTGCTTCGCACACCAAGGCCCCAGCAGCCACGTTGCCTTTGAGCTTAGAGTATCCACAAATCCACCTCCTCATCACACTTCCCTTGGTCTTTGTTGAAGAAAACGAGAGATCAGCTTCTGTGGGTGCAAGTTTTCTCTTTTGCAAGTTTTCTTTGTTCCTATTCCACTTCCTTCCTAAAGTCTCCTTTAGTTTCAGAAATAATGAGAAGAATTTCTCTCCTCCGTACTTTTTATCATAGTTAGAGGAAAGGAAAAAAACCTCATTAAAATAATGAAGTGATTTCAGCATGATTAATTATGTCCCAAAGCCATTGATGTCCATAGGTAATGAAAACCCTCAACTATCCTCAGCTCTGCTTGTAAGATAAAGTTATTTGCTCCTTTTCAGCAACGGTGGATGTGTAGAAGGGAGCAGCCTCTGGCATAGCAGAACTTAGATGAATGATCTCTTTCATCTTGTGCTGCAGCTGGATCAATTTTGTCACCAGGAGTAGACAGATTTCATCCAAGTCTTTTGACAGAAATTCATTTGGCACAGAGAAATCATTGAGGAGTTTGCAATGTCTGTTGTCAATGAAATGAATTTAAACATGGGAAAAGGAAAAATCCTTCACTTAGATGTAATGGGGGAGGAGGAAAATGAAGGCTCACCAAACATTACAAGTTGTTCTGTCAAAAAATTGTGTTTTATGGCTAATTGAGCACTGTAGCTGGATGATATTTATGGTCACCTGCTTAACTTGGGCCAGTTATTTGTTTCTAAAGAGTTGAATTTAAAGATATTAACACACATTAGTGATATAATTGTTTTTGATTATAAAAGGAAAAATATATGAAATTCATTTGTACTTGATATCTGTTTACCCTGATTTATAGAATTGATCCTGATCAGCATTCTTCACCAGGGGAAACAATTGCATGTATTATTACTGCTCTTTTGAATAGAAAGTAGATCTGAAATCATATGAATCATCATAATAAGGTTTTATGAACCTCAAAGTAAAACCTATGGTAAAACAGCAGGTGTTTGGATTTTAGTTAATAGGGAAAAGATGCTTTCTTATACCACAAAAGGAAGCTCCATAGTCACTGGCAACAATTGAAGATATTTTGAAGCACATAACTTCTTCCAAAGTGAAACACACAAATGAATAAGTTATTAGAGAAGACCTAGAAATATGGATTGACTGTAAATGGAGTTTGCAGCTTGATATATGTGAATTGAATTGCAATACCAATAACACAAATGCTCAGCCATAATAGGATTCCTAAGAGAGTGGGTGGTTATAGGCCTCAAAAGCCATAATAGCAACCTCCTCTCTCTTTAATGGCTAATCTTTCTCCAGTCATGTTCTGTAGGTAATGCTGCAGATGGGATTTAGTCACTTAATTATGAGGCTAGGGGAAAAAGGGCCATAAACCAAAGCTCATGTTACTCAAGTAGAAATAAAAACTGACTGTATTAAATTCATCTCATTGTGCTAAAGGCAGAGGGTTGCTGACAAACATGGAAGTATTTTCATTCTAAGATAAAAAGTAAGATTTCATTCTCCACATTTTGAAATTAGACCTTTTCTCAGTTTCTTAGTGTTTTACTGATAGTCCTCAAGACTTACTATGTAAGCTGCAAGTATCATTATCTTTTAGGATGTTTACACACTTCAACTATTTCACTGAAGATCTGTTTGTTCGGCATTGACTATGTGAGAGGTATCATGCTTCCATATACCTCTTCTCCTGTCACTCATTTTAAATCCTTAGTATAAAGTCAATGGAGTCAGTTGATATTTGAATTTATTTTCTTAGGAGCTAACTTCTACATCCACAGGACATACATTTTTGCTTTACACTACCTACCAAACAGGAATCGGCTTTTCAAGTTTGAGAGCAATAGGTCTCAACACTGACCTCATATTAGAATCACCTGGGGAGTTTTATAAACTAGCGAGTTTTTCCTCCTGCAGATCAGTTAAATTAGACTTGCTTGCAGATGAGTCTCAGGCATTCATATTTTTTAAACTCTCCAGGTGATTTTAATGTGATCCCTAGCCATGGTGGAGAGCCACTGTTTTCTAATTTTGACTAGAGAAGTAAATGTATATTTAATTATTCTGTTTCATCTATTCATTTCCTTTCCTCTTCCAGGCTTTAAATAATTAAGTGATGGCCACTCTTTGCATCTTGTTTTATAGATTTAAACATTCCATTTATTACAATTCTCACCTGTGGCCAAATATATTTTCATTGATTGAAATATAACTGAAATTAGTACAGAGTTTTGGGAAACATCAAAAATCCAAATTTTTATTTCTAGGTTAAATTCTGTAATTAATTAGTTATTTCATCTCAGGTGAGAGTGACTTGGAAAAAAATAAATGCCAAAATATTAAAAACAAATGTAGAGCATGATATCACTTTATTGCCCTTTTCATAATTAAAAAAATTTGTATGCTTTAGTTATTTCTTTACCTTTTGTCATCCTTCCTGATTATTGTTGGTCTTGGATCTTAGTTTTATCTTTTAACTAGAGATTTTCTCCTGGTGAATGGTTCATTTTTGCCTATTAATATGTTAACATACTATGAAATATTTAAGACTTTGAAAGAACTAAAACATCACCAATCCAACTTGAAGCCCCTGTGCAGCTTTTTTTCCCTCATTACAATGCCAGAGTTAGCAAATAAAGATATAAGCCACCAGTAAAATTTGAATTTCAGTTAAACTACCCAAAACTTTTCAGTTGTCCCAACTATTGCATGAGAGATATTTGTACTAAAAAATTATTGGTTTTAATCTGAAATTCAGATTTCACTGGGCATCCTCTGTTTTATCTGGCAAACGAACCACCAACTCAATGTGCATTTCTTTCTACATTCAGTATGTATGTAATGATTTAAAAGTTTATATAAATGGTGTCATATCTTAATGTATACTTATTACATGTATATCTTTGCAACCTTTTTTATTTTTGGGGCCAATAATATGTTTGTGAGTCCCCCATTTCATTCATGCAGCTCTACTTCATTCATTTTCAATACCATATAGTATTCCATTGAATGACTATTCCACAAATTAGCTACACATTCTTCTGGTGGACATAAATTTCTATATTTTTGCAATTACAATCAACATTTCTATGAACATTTTTCTGTGTCTCCTCATGTAAGTATCTGAGTTTCTTCTCAATTTATATCTAAGAGTAAAATTGCTATGTTGTACATTGTATATAACATGTCTATTAATCATTAATTGGTCAATACCTGAAATGGGAGAAAACTTGAAGCTTTTAGATATGTTGGCAATAATAAGGGTGATATATTTATTGAAAGTTTTACATTTTCAGTTTCCAGTCCTGGAATGACTTTTGTATAACATCTTATTTTATGATCCAAAAAAGCTTTGACATATATACTATAAAAATAATAATGATAATGATGATGACTCTAGTTTTGACAATTAATGTATTTTTAACTATTTTCTTATTTGATACACATTACACTCCTGGGAGAGATATTGTTAATTACATTTTAAAGATGAGGGAACTGAGTTAGGGAAGTTATATATTTATCTCAAATCCCTCAGACATCAGTACATGATAGACCCAGGATTGAAACCTGAATTTTCTAAATTCAAACCTCAGGTTTTTCTTTATTACAACTCCTAAATGCATTTAAATATAGACAAAGTAATTTTGGTATTTTAGAAGCATCTTCTTAATATTTTCTCATATCAACAAATTATTTACTTAGCATATATTTTAATAGTCTAATTGCTTTGAGAAATGTGGCAAAAGATATACTGTATTTCTTAACTTGGAATATATTTTGTCTTAAAATAAGTGCCAGATTGCATTTGACTAGTGGCACCAGATGCAGGCATGCTATCTCTTCATTGCATGTTTCCAAGCCTGCTCAGTAGACTGTGTTCCCTCCTTACTGATGATGGTTTACAAGAAAAAAGACTAATGACAATAATCATGCAAACATTGTTATTCCTAATATTTGCAAACACTCGCCCCACAAACCAGGATGTTATGAACAAAGTTCCTGGGATTATTCTATACTTAATGAACATTAATTTTCTGAGATTATTAAAACCTATTTTTATGCTTCTAATCGTAGATAGAAAAATAGAAATTCCAAGAGATTAGTTCATTTACTCCACATTTTAGTAAACCAGTGAAGTGGCACCAAAGTCCAGACTTTCAACAAGAAAGAAAAACTGTCAATGTTTTCTAATAATTTCATGAAAACCTTATAGTCTGTAGTAGGCAGAATAATGGCCCCCAAAGATATCCTTGATGATTCTTGAAAGCTGTGAATATGTTATGTACATGGCAAAGGGGATTTTGCTGATGGATTCAGTTAAGTACCCTGAGGTGGGGAGAGTATCCTGGATTGACCAGGTGGGCCCCATCTAATCTCACGAGTTCTTAAAAGTGGAGAACCTTTCACAGCTGGAGCCAGAAGAGAGTATAACCATGGAAGAGTGGTCAGATAGATGCGAGCTTGCTGACTCTGAGTTTGGGGAGCAGAGCCGTGAGTCAAGGAATGTGGGCAACCTCTAGAAACTGGAAAAGGTAAGGAAATAAACTCTCTCCTAGGTCATCTTGTAACCCTGCCAGCTCCTTGATTTCAGCCCGGTAAGAACTATTTTGAACTTCTCATCTATGAAACTCTCCTAGAAAATTTTGTGTTAAGCTGTCAAGTTTGTGGTGATGTTTTACAGTGCAATAGAAAAATGATGCATGGTATATTTTGGCTATACAACTATAGTGTTTGTGTAGGTAATTGGTAAGCTCAGTAATTCGACAAATATTTCTTGATAATCATGATGATAATTATAGTAAGGAGGAATAATACCACCCTTGGAGATAGGAATCCTGGTATCTTGTAATTTGTGTGTATAAGAATCAACTTGTTTTTTAGTTTTAAATGCTGATTGATGGTATCTAAAAAATTTCGAATTCAGAAGTTTTAGAGTAGTGTCCTGATGGAGATGCAAAATGGAACAGTCACTTTGGGAAATGGGTTTAGCATTTAGAAACCCAAACGTATGTCATTTGATAAATAAATCAACTGTAATACACCCATACAATGGATACTTCTCAGAAATAAAACGTTATAAACTACTGATAAGTGCAGTGATGTGTATGAATCTCAAAATTATTAATGTTTAGCAATTTAGACACAAAAGCTAACATACGTTATTTTCCACTTATATGAAATTTTGAAAAGGGCAAAACTAAAGAAAGGGATAGAAATCAGATCAAAATTGCCCCAGGCTGTGGGTTGAGGGATGGGATTGATTGCAAAGGGGGGGTGAGGGAACTTTGTAGGATAATGAAAATGTTCTATGTCTTTATTATGGTGGTAATTATAAGAAAGTGTATCTTTACCAAAATTCACTGGAATTTACGGTAAGAGGGTGAATTTTACTATATGTATATTTTATTTTCATAAACCTGACTTTTAAAAAGTCTGTTTAACTATGTCTTGGAATGCACTTTTAAGTCAAACAGCTACAAGCATCTCACACAGTTGAGGAAAAATTGGGCTCATGTATCTCGGGGTAAGTAATTGAAACCATGTTCTTTCACTTGATTCCTAACAAGTACTAATTAAGCCATAAAACCCCAATGAAAATGATATAATAGGAAACCTCACTAGGCTCTGAAAGGACTCAACTCTGATTCAGTTTTCAAACTACATCCTAAGAGAACCATGAATTTCAAGTCATTGTGTGCATAGAGATAAAGAGCATCGTGCTCCAATTAATCTTCTCAAAAGAGAGGAAAAAATAATTCTAGACTTGTAAAGGAAACTCAACATTCATCTTTTCCTTCTGTGAATCCATCTGGTTTTGTAGTATGAGTTCATTACCTTTTCCAAGACTTCTCACAATTAAAATCTCTGTTAAAGGGAGAAAACTTATCTCTAGTAAAACAATCAACTGATTTTTTAAATAACATTACTTTAAAAGTATTAAGAGTCATTTTACATACCATGTAAAGGGTTAAGGATTCTGTTTAGTGGCTTTTGGTTTTAAAAAAGCTTGAGGTGTTGCACAAAATATATTGACATATTTCAAAATATTCATTTTACCTTTTCTCTCCTCCACTATCTTTTACTTTATATCAAGAAAACTTTCTGGCACTTAGTAATCCAAAAAAAGGTTGCCCTGAAGTCTATGAATTTCTCCTGAGCCAGAGACTGAGAGTCTGGGCAGGGATTTCAGAATGAGTCAGGTTGATATTTACTGTCAGCCTATGGTAGGAAGTGACTGTATTAGCATTTCCTGATTCCTTGAGCACAATAAAATAAAGGAAGTTTCCAAAGGCCTTCACAGAAACAGTGATTCTTTTTTTAACTGAGTTATAACAATATCAAGATACAAGAGAATGATTACATTTTTGAAAGTAACTTTAATCGTTGTGTAAAGGACGTGTTAACATAGTGCAGGTGGGTATTGCAATAGTTCTGATGGGAGTTAGCTAGAGTGGTTGGGATGTATTGCAACAGGCCAGATGAGGGATGGTGTAGGGTTGGTGAGAAGAGACTTAAGGAGAGGTGGGCCTTAGGGACTTGGTGACTAATTAAATAGAGAGCTAGAGTGAGCCCGAGGGAAAGTTTAGGGATGGTTCTAAAGGTTACTAGATATTCAAGTCAACTATCTTAAACTGCCAGGTCCTAGAGCAGTGATTTTTAACACTGGCTTTAGAGCATATTGATGTACCTCAAACCTTAAACAGGTGTGCCACCAAACTTTGATCAACACATAAATTCTACTTTTGTTCCACCTTAATGTTCTGGGAACTTCATTTTAGAAGATACCATTTTTCCAGGTTCTTTATTTCCATGAAATATTGTGCCCCTTCTTACTATTTCATACAATTCCATTTTCTGGAGTGATTCAGTATATCTCTAAGAGTGACACATTCTTATAGGATAAAGGCTATTAATCGTAATGTCACTTTTTATCTGACTGGAAACTCCTTTCATTGAGTGATAGTCAATTCTGGCACGCCAAACCTCCACATGCTGAAATAGCTCTCTAAAGATATTTTAACTAAAGCATGTTGGTGAAAAAAGCAAAGGAAAAATATCTGAAAAATAAAGCCCCATTGTTTGATTTCAGAACTTTGCCCTTCTGCCAAAGTCAAGGTCTGCAGAAAGCGTTTACAGCTTGATCTGTAATTAAAAGAAAAGATACTTACAAGAACTACTCATATGCTTTATGGTATCCCCTGAGATCATTTAACTGACTAATTTGGACAGACTAGACAACAGATTGAGGGCCCGGTCTCCTCTCCTTTTATAACTTTGTAAACATAATCCCAAATTGACTGGGCTCTAATACATGAGAACCAAATGAAAAATTAATTAGATTGGCTACAACCCTGATGTGAGCACTTTCCTGCTTTGTTGCTTTGTTTATTTGATCCCTTTTCTTTTGATTTATCAATAAAGTCCATGTGGAAAAAATAATAGAAGAAAGGTAAGGGTAGGCATCAAAGTAATCCAGCAAACTGTAAACTGAGCAGTCTCTGCAAAGTGTAAGATTTAGAGTTGGTTACTAGGTATTAACTGCACTATAAACAATATGTTAACATGAAATCAATATTTTTCAATTATTAAACTTATGAACTCTTCTGTATATTCTTTTTATTTTTCTATCTTTGTAATGGAAACAATTTCTGTTAATGTTTATCTCTTAGTTTCACCTGTACCTAAACATTCATTAAAGAACTGACTTGAAAGCAGTTATAGTCAGAAAATTAGAAGTTTCATGCAATGTAATCCCCTCATTTTTATGTGTGAAAGCACTAAAAACTTTGGAGGCTAGTGGTGGTATTGGGGGATAAGAAATAATTTTCCTTGACTCCCATTCCTGTGCTCAACAACTTTACTTAGAATTTCAATCATCACCATTAGCTCAATATCCTGCCAGCAGAAGAGTGAGTTTTTATGGCACTAAATATCCTTTCAAGGCACTGAGAACATTTATTTTAAAGCATCTTAGTTAATATCAAATTTGGTTATGGATATAATTATTTTATGCTTGATTCTAGACCCAAAAACTAGGTCTATAGAAAGGCACAAATCAAATATAAAGCAAATAATAAAAACTGTTTTATTTATATTACAAAGTATATTACAAAATACATTGTAAGCCTTTTAGTCAATGGGCATATCATAGTTTTCCTAAAATATCTGACTTTTTTACTTAGTGTTCAGTAGTGGATGAAACATGAATTCATCAGGTAATGTGTAATATTAGTATTTTTGACTTTTGATTTGTAAGAAAAATATAAACTCATCTGTGAAGGTGAATTCTTGAACTGAATTAGTTACTAAAATCACAAATTCAAAAATTTTTCAGATGGAACTAACTGCTCAGATTAATGTTCAAAACTGGCCTATGGTGAAACATGAGTTATTTAATATACAAGTTGTGCTAGGCAGAATAATGTCCCCAAAGAAGTCCACATCTTAACCTTTACCATTATGAGTATATTATCTTATATGGCAAAAGAGATGGAATTAAGACTAAGGATTTTATAGTAGGGATATTATCCATGTGGAGCTAATGGAGTCACACAGTCCTTTAAAAGTGGAAGAGGAAGGCAGAAGAGTCGCTTAGAAAGATGCAAGGATAGAAAAAGAAATAAGAAATGAGATATTCAATATGTCATTGCTGATTTTGAAGATGGAGGAAGGGGGGACATGGGCCAATGAATGCAGGTGACTTCTAGAATCTAGAAACAGCTCTCAGCTGATAGCTAGCAAGGTAAAAGGGACCTCAGTACTACCACTGCAAAGGACCTTAATTTTGTCATCAACCTGAATGAGTAAGCAAATGGATTCTCCCTTAGAACTTTCAGAAAGAAACATAGCACTGGTGACAACCTGATCTTTAACTCAGTAAGACTCATCTCAGACTTCTGTCCTATAGAAATGTTTTAGCTGCTAGATTTGTGGTAATTTTTTTATTGAACCAGTAGGAAACTATTACACAAGCTCTTAAAGTAATGTGAAAAGAACCAGGTGTGTTAGTAACTTGTGAGCTAGTATTTCTTTTTTGAATTTTATATTTTTATACAACAGGTTCTTGTTATCTATTTTATACATGTTAGTGTATATATATCAATCCCAATATCCTGATGCTAGTGAGTATTAATCCTTATAATACATGAAGCCTAATTCCAAGCTATGCTCTTGGGACAGTACACATTATTTGCTTCTATTCCTATCAGTAAAGTAAGCTGTTGATCTAGTCTTGTTTGTTTGCTTGTTTTTTTATGTAGGAAATGGCTCTTGGGGAGCCAGTCAACTCCACAGTTATCAGCAGGGACACTTTCTTCTATTGGTTTAGGTGTTCTGAGGAAAGTAGCTTAAGTAAAATCTAGCCTTCCCTGAGGAAAAATTAAGAAAAAAAATTTGTCATCCTTTCACCACTCCAGTAGCTACTTCAATCAATGAATAATCAATGCAAGTATTCTAGCTGATTCTAAATAAGAGCTTATGGGACTTCCCTGGTGGTCCAGTGGTTAAGACTCTGCACTCCCCATGCAGGCAGCCCAGGTTCAATACCTGGTCAGGGAGCTAGAACCCACAGGCCTCAACTAAGACCCAGTGCAGCCAAATAAATAAATATTTTAAAAGAAAATAAAAGCTTACTCATAATTCATTCACTAAATCAATAAACATTGAGGGCTTTCTGTCACTCTCTTAGACAATGGTATAGTAACAAGAAGACAACTGTGTATCTTCATAAAGCCTGGAATCTAGAAATAGGCAAGAAAATAGGTATCATAAGTTGGGAAAATCATATTTAACATTTGCCCTCTGAGGTGAGGTACAGGTAACTTAAATACTCAGTGAGTAGCTAAGAAGAAAAGAGGGTTTTGAAAATTAATTCCAGAGGTGTTAGATGCATTTAAGCACAGACCATTGGTTTAGTTGAGTGGACTACACAATAATACACCATTTGTGCTAAATGCTCTACGTAGAGAAAGCAGTCATTACTAGAATTTGAGCTTAAAAAAAAAGAAAGGTAGTTTTAAAATACTGAAGTCACTTATCCTGGGATGTCAATATGTACTCTTTAGCATCTCTTCTATGATTGTAGTAACTACCAACAAAGACATATACTGGATTTCTTACAGACTATGATGAAAGAGAAAGAATGTTGTCCTTTTACCAGCTGACTTGAGACAGTCAGACAATGTAATAACTGAAGTGATAAGGGATAGTAAGAGCCCAACTGAAATTCAAGGGATGACTTCTCTGGAAGCTGGCAAGTGTGTGTGTGTGTGTGTGTGTGTGTGTGTGTGTGTGCGCGCGCGCACGCACACACGCATGCACCTGTGAGAGAGATCATGTAATGGGTATGTGACAGTGTTCCTGTCAAAGGGAAGTATACATGCAACAAATAGGAAGAACAAGGTTTGTTGAGAGAATTACAGGTCAAAATGATGAGAACATGGAATGTAAGTTACATATGTACATTTTAACATAATTTCTCAATATAATTCCTTGAACTAAACCTTACATAGGACTATTAATTACTGAGATATTATGCTGAAGTATTTGTGGCCAGGGAGACCTGGTTGATGTTCAGCAGAAACAACTTTTTTCAAACAACGAATTACTTATATGATGAGAGCTGTGGTTTATCCTTCCTTTCCTCCTTCCCTTACACCCTCCTTTCATGAGAATTTATAAAGCACTTGTTAGATGTAAGTAACCCTGCTGGGTACCAAGGATGCAGAATGGAAAACATAACACATGGTTACTATGTGATAAGTACTGTGATAGGGTCTTATGGAGAGGTACTTATTCTGTTTGGGCTAGTAGGCTGGCCACAGGTGATACTTGCTTTGAATCAAAGATGATTAGGAGTCAGCTAGTAAGAGGAGGATGGCAGGAGCCTATGCTAAACCAGGCATAGGGAACTATGTGTAAAGACACAGAGGTATGGAAAAGCATGATTCATTTGGAGAACTGTCAGCAGCTTAGATTGTTTTAGCGCAGAGTGGGAATGGAGTGTGGCAAGACAGGTTTATAATCATGAAGTATCTTATATGCTATATTTGGACTTAACACATCAAAGCAGTTGGAATATTTTAAGTGGGATTGATGACAATAATGTTCCAGGTAAAATGAAAATTATATCGCATTATTTAATCACTTATGAATGTACTATTGTTTTCTGTTTACATATAGAGAGAGGGGGAGAAGGAGGAGGGGGAAGGGAGGAAGGAGGAGGTAGAGAAAAATTCACATGGTTCTTGAAGTCAGACCATCTGAGTCAGTAGCCTGCTTAAACACGATTATGTCCTCGTGCGACAGAATTTTTTTTGAAGAATTTTGAATGTTTTTTGGTGGCAATGTAAATGATGCACTAATCCAGGAAAACATTTTTTTAAAAGACACAACTTAGCCCATTGCAATAATCAGTGTGAAAAAAATCATGTTTTTACCAAAATGCAATTGCTCTTGTCATAGAAAAGGTTAAGCAGGTTTTAAATGCTTTGAAGAAGCAAATTAATAGCACTTGACAATTGGTTGGAGGTAAGGCTAAAAGAAAGGCAAATATGGTTGAGCATTCTACTTCCCTGAATTTGGTAAACGGAAAGGATGAGAGTCTTTCTTAAGGCATGGAATTTAGTAAACAAGGAGGAGAGGGTTTGATGGTGTGAGAAAGATGATGAAGTCACATTTGGACATTTAATGTAGAGATACTTGAGGGATTTCCAAGTGTGAGTTTCTTAGGACAATGGATATAAGGCTCTAGGATTGAAATGAGTTTTGAGAAGGAGATAAATGTTGGAGTAACTATTATCAGGGTTGGTGCCCATGAACCTCTTCATTCTGTGGCTTCTGAATTTAAAAGAATAAAATGGATGCTCATTGTCCTCTGGATAAAAGCTGTGTCCCTTAATATTTCTTACAGGATCCTGCGGTGGTCTGACCCTGCTTCTGTTTCCTGTTCCTATCTCACCAAAATTCTCTCCAAGCAGCAACTCCACCCCCAACCCCACTTTTGATCCATAGTCACATGAGGACCTTTAGCCTTCTGAAGTGCTTATTCTCTATGATTGTTTTATTCCTATGTACTATGTTCTCTCTCAACTTTGAGGATTCACACATAGTATTTTATCTCTTCTGGGTATTGTCCTTTCCCTTCTTTAACTGACTGACAGTCACTCATCCTTTTGAGCTCCATTTAGATGTTACTTCACATGGCATGTATTTCTTGACAACACTCATCCACCCACACACTTATTTGACTTAAGGAACCTTCCCATGTGCTCCCATTGCACACAGTATCTTTCCAACAATATCTTAGTTTAACAATGTGTGCTTACTTCTCTGTATCCCCAAAAGGTTCTAAGCTGTATGACTGCTGAGTTCTTATTTCTTGTATTAAACATCTCATTCTGAGAAACTAGCACATGTTTAGTGCTGGTATACAGAAAAGTATGAGATTTTTTTAAATGTATAAGCAAGTAAGATGGAAGAACAAGAAGGAAAGCTTGCAAAGAACAAACTTTTAAGATGTAGAGAGAAGATAATCTTAAAATGGTAAAGGAAATACCAGAGAGAGAGAGTAAACCAGAGAATTTCACAGAATCCAAAAAATGAAAGAGCTTCCCAAGAAGGAAGAGATCAATAGGTTGAACATTGTAGATGTTAAAAAGCAACAACATACTAGATTTTGCAGTTTGGAAGTTAACTTTGGAACATTTACAGATGGATGTGCCCTTGATTTCAGCATCAGATAATAATGGTTTATCTTTTGAAGGAATGAAAATAACAGGTCTTCTCATTAAAACACACACAAGACATTTTCCCCTTAACATCAAGGAAAAATGGGTACCTGTAAATAATTTAGTCAGTGCTGGCTTAGTATTCTAAATTTGTAATACACACTAAAAATGCCTAATAGTCACATGTAACATAGCCAATCATTAAAAGATCTTTTATAGATTAGATGGATATAAATACAATGTCAATATTATACCAAAATTCTATGCATATTAGGGGATATAAACAAGAAATAATTTCTCCCCAGAACTGCAGAAAGCTTTCTACTGGCCCTAACATGATGGTAAATTAATATGTTGAACTGACTTTTTATGTTTTCATTTTAATACTGATATATGGTCAGTATGTACCTGACCAAACAAATTCTTAATAGACTATTTTTTGTTAGGTGGAATTAATTTTCTTAGTTTCATTTAGGATATCCAATTTTGAAGGGTAAAAGAACATTATTATCTATAACCTTTGATATATATATATATATATATATATATGTCTGCTAAACTATGTCTTTTTATTTTATTGAACTTCAGTTTTGTTTAGATAAAAAATTTAGCTAAATTTTAAGAGTTCAGTAATAAACATCCCCAGGTAGATCTGCTTTAAAAGAAAGGAAAATTATCTAGCTTATATATATACATATATGTGTAACTCTTCCTTCCAACCAAGATATCTTTTAATTGGTACTAGTCATCCAAAATAAAGTTAAGAGAGAAACTTAGCATGTGCCTCTCTATCACACATGCTACCTTAAATGGGGGGCAGAAGTAGCATAACTAATATAAATATTATGAAACTTCACAATGGGGAAATATAGGAGCAAGATTTAAACAACTTGTTAAGATGTTTTGACTTCTATGAAATGTCAAAGAAGTATAAGACATGTTTTTGAAAATATATTTACTGTTTATACATTTACAATATTTAATGCTAGTTAATAACTTGCATTTTGTATGTCATCCTTCTATGCAAAAATTAGAGTTATTGGCCTTTTGTAAAAGAAAATTGACAACAGATCAATTACATCTTTCTCTCAGTATTGTTAACACTTAGGACATTTGGTTTGCATTGTTCTTCAGCTGTGTTGTAGTAACTACTGGATGGTGAGTTTGAGCATAAAACCACTTTGTTTCCTTCTGTCTGCAGACATGTAATAGGATTTCAATAAAGCTTTGAAAACATGTGCATGAACAATGACTATATAAATTAAGGGAAAATGTGTGTGTGAGATTCTACATGTTTTATAATGAAAATCTAAGGAGTAGGAATGGAAATAGCACAACTGTGAAACTAGGGGTCTAAGATGTGGTCCAAGATCTGTATTTACATAAACTTTCCATATTCTGTGTCTCATTTGTGGGAAGTGTAGAATTTGTTAGATGATATTTGAAGATCCCTTCTAGCTCTATGAATTTTTAATTTGCCATTGCCACCCAGAAAGGCAGTAAGCTATGGAATCCTATCTCTGGGCACTTAGGTGAGCATTTCTCTAAAGATCTAACTTTTCTATGGTATAATATTTCTCTGTAGTAACATCTGAGACAATTCCAACAAACTATGAAGCAAATTTTTGGTAAGATAATTGTAAAGTGTAAGATAGTAATCATAATAATGATAAGACATGAAATCAATGCCATTTTATGTGGCTGATAGCTTAGGTCATAAAACAGCCATTCTGCTTGTATCATATATTGTATATATATATATATTTTTTTTTTTGCAAGATTTTATAATTCCCACTTTATCTTCAAGGAGACTGAGATTAAGAGAGTAGGTAACTACTCGGAGTTACACAGCAAGTAATTATGACATCAGGGTAATACCTCTAGCCTCTCTAGCTCCAAAGCACATGCTTATTACATTGTACCCATAGTAAAATTCTGTGGATCTTAATTGGATTGGGTATTTTTTTTTTAATGTTTATGGCTTTTTCTGTTTCTTTGTTTTTGTTAGGAGTGAGAATTTTCATACACAGGAAGTTTTACTTTCTGAGATGTTATAATTAAACTTTTGTTTACAGTTTCACTGAACATTGGGCAAGAAAAGTGGAATTTACCTCCTTTGAAACACTAGTTTATTGTTGGATTTTGAGGTCAATGATTTCTAGAGATTCCAATATCAAAATGAACATAAGACTGAAGATGATATATGTATGAGATGCTACAGTTTAGAACATCTTAATTATCCTTGTTTAATACTTTTCTTAATAACCACATTAACATTTCCCCATATATATAACTGGTATAAGGAAAAAGAGGGAAGGAAAGAAGAAAGGAGAAGAAAGAAAAGAATAGCGGACATTTACATAGTACTTACCTGCCAGGAATGCTTCTAACCACTTTAAGAATTATTGCTTCTAAACATTTTAAGAACACTTTATGTAAGAATTATTGTAACCCTCATGATTGAGTTTATATATATGTATGCATTCAGTGGGCATCTGTCAAACTGTTCTAATTGGCTGCTTTTTTTTTTTAAACATTGCCTTTCTATAATTGGGGAATTCATGGCACTATAAAATTAACCTCTTTAATATGGAATTAAAAACTCAAATATACGGCATGTTTTTGAGTGAAGATGTAAGTGTAATTTAGCTGAGGCTTCCTTCTTTGGGCTGACAGTGAGTGCATGGGGCTCAGTTCTTTTTGCAGATGTGGCCCCTTTGCTGGCAATAGTAGCTGTAACAAAAGGGCTGATTGTCTGGCATTTGGTGCTTGGTGATCTTAGCTGAAGTGGTGATAGTTTTTACCACAAAGATTCTGGGATGTGGTTATATTTCAAGAAGGCCTGCCCCCAAGATATTTCTCTAGGGTTCAGTGATTCTGTGAGTCAGGTAAATCACTTAATTTTTTTTCTGCTTAAATTAGCCATAGTGATTATTTGCTATCATGGCCACTAACCAATATTCCCTTTGTGTGTGTGTGTGTATATATATATATATATATATATATATATATGTATACACGCACGTACATTATAAACACACAGACATATAGATTTATATGTATATGTGTATTATATATATATACATACATATATGTATGTATATATATATATATTCATATTGGTGAAACTAATTACACTCACTCAATATAGTGGAAGGGTAACACTGTTGACCTATGTGATGCTTGGCAGTCTACTAGGCCCATTGGGTGAGCATTGTAACAACACATTCTCATAGCCATGTAGGATAAGACAGTTGGCTGTCTTTTTGCTTCCACCCCCTTCAGGATTATGAGGGACTGAATATTATAATCTTCATCACTCTTGAGAATCCTAAGGAAGGAACCATGCTACATGCCTCTCAGAATGAAGAAAATAGCGTTTTGGGGCATCCCAGTAGGCAACTGAGATAGAAGAATTATCACTTCTGTTCAGAGATGAGATTGCTTGGAAACACACCATTTGTTTTTGTTTACTTTGTAATTTGAACTGCAAAATGCACTCTGCTCATTTTACTGTCTTAATGTGACTTTCTGAGAAATCTTTAATAGGGAACTCAATAGTATTGTCTGCTTTGCTGCTGCTTTTGTGCTTGTGCATTTGCTTCCTCCTTATTGTTTTCAACCCATGTAGTCTCTTTAGATTCCCTTATTTTTGTAAGCTCATTCATATCCTTACACTTCACATTTCTTTGATTATTCCATGAAGAAGATGTGAGGATCCAAAGGAAAAATGTTTCTATTATTTTTAATATTTATTTATGTTATGACACTGCCCCAAATAAAAGTTACCTAGTTAACAAGTTGCAGTAGAATATGTAGTAGTCTTTAAAAGCTCTGGTTCTCAAGCTCTGACCTCTGTGTGGGCCAGAATGTATCTACCTTGTTAACTGTTGTGTCATTAGCACTTTATCTAATACATTGTTTTCTGAGTAACTGTTGCATTTGATTTTTTAAAATAAATTTATTTATCTTTGGCCGCATTGGGTCTTTGTTGCTGTGCATGGGCTTTCTCTAGTTGCGGCGAGCAGGGGCTACTCTTTGTTGCCGTGTGTGGGCTTCTCATTGTGATGGCTTCTCCTGTTGCAGAGCACAGGTTCTAGGCACGCGGGCTCAGTAGTTGTGGTGCACGGGGCTTAGTTGCTCTGCAACATGTGGGATCTTCCCGGCCCGGGGCTCAAACCTGTGTCCCCTGCATTGGCAGGCCAATGGTGCATATGATTTTTGAATAAACTACAGACTGAAGCCAAACTAACAGAAAGAATGATCTCAAACTGAATCACCTGAGTGCTGACAACTATGCATTCCTCATACTGGAGGCCAGATTTATTCTAGAACTTTGGATGATTGTGAGCCTTGTGGGAGACATCAGCTGACCAATGAAAAGTTGTGGGGCCAGAGGTCTACTCCATTTAGGAGGAATATAAAATGGAGAATGGTTTCCTCAGTTCAAGTTGAGAGTTGAATGTAAGTTGGCTTCAGTGAAGGGACAGCTATTCCATATTAAGAATTTTCATGTGCCACTAAAACAAGTGGGGGTCATTATAGTGCAGCAGGGATCCCAGAAACAACATAAACTATGATCACCTTTGAGGTTCAAGACCAATGTGGTAAACTCATGGGATGGACTTGTAAGAAACTTATTTACAAGAGGATGTGAGGACACTGCTACGAACATTCTGGAAGACAGTGCCCAAGTAATCAGTATTTCTAAAGTGAAACTAGCAGGTTATAGTCTAAGTGTTTTTTGCTTCAGCGCATGATAGCATATTATTTCCATAAGTGTTTAAAATTACCGAGGCTCCCCCCAAAAGTGTTATTGTTCCACATGCTCACTGAAGTCTGATATTGTTGGACATTTAAAATGTACTGCTTTGGTACAAGTGGTATATTTTATCATTTAATGGGCATTTGTTTGACTTCTAAATTTTGAGTAGTTTTTCATACATTTATTGGAAATTTTGGTTTCAGCTTTTTGTGAAGTTTGTTCATGGTTCTCCCTTGCCCCCAATTTTTTTTTAGTTTTTTTTTTTTATGGACTTGTAGAGTTTCTTTTTCTAGTTATATGTTTAAATTACTTCAATCTGTGATTTATAATTCCTTTTTATAGTACCTTTTGATGAGCAGAAATTATTTTTAGTATAATTTGTCTAACCGTTTACAGCTTGTGCTTTTCTTGTGTCCTGTAGAAGAAAACCATCCCCATCTCGAGGTTATAAGATATTCTTTATATTTTCTTACACAATGTTAGCCTTTTATATTTGTTTATATTCCATTTGGAATTGATTATATATGGTGTGAAGTATGGATCTAATTTCCTTTATTTACCATAGGAATATTTGATTATGCTAAGCATTATTTACTAAATAGCCATCGTTTCCCCAGTTTCTGCAGTTCCTTCTCTACCACATATGTTTTCCACATATGCATACGTCTGCTTCATTTTTTTTTTAAACTTCTGTTTGTTTTGCTTTTATTAAAAGAATGGTGATTTAAAATCCAAATTATGGAGCATAGGCTAGAAAACTGAATCTGCTACCTTGGGCAAGTTGCTTAACTTCCTTGTGTCTCAAACTCCTCATCTGTAAAATAACTATAATAGTGTCTTTGTCATAAAGTTATTATGTATCTTGCACAAAGAGCCATAAGTGTAAGTTATATTATTTTCATTATGAATATTCCCATGGTAATATGACACTGTCCTTACTAAAATAGCTTCATAATAAGTCTAGGCATTTTGTGAAGTCACTTTGCATCATTTTTAGTCTTCATTACTGGTTTGGCTACTCCTAGCCTTTTGATCTTCCATATATATTTGAGAAGAATGTTGATGGATTCCTTGAATAAAAACATTTTTAATTCAAGTGCATAAGGTATGTTAGGAGAGTTTGCTACTTTGTTGCTGAGCCTTCTATTCATGATCTCAGTAACCTCCCTCCATTGGTCTTTCAATTTTATTTTCTATAGAAAGGTCATAACATCTTTTGCTAGCTGTATTCTTACACAGCTCAAATTTTTGTTGCTATTAGAACACACATTTTTAAATGACATTTTCTTAGCTATTTCTGTGTTTCGTCCTATCTGACCTATTGTTTTAGCTGTATCTTCTCTCCTTTCTGCTGCACCTAATCTGATTTTCATTTCTATGGGGACGTTCATCCTTTTTTTTTTTTTTTCTTGCTTTCCTCCAGCCCACATTCTCTCTCATTCCATTTTCTCACCACACCTTCTCTGAATCTTTCTTTCCCTTTTGAGTTCTTGCTCTAGGATTTGTTGTTTCCTTTAGTTTACTGAAATCATCACAGTGTCTTTAAACATACTTTTTTTCCATAAGTCCAATTCATCTGCCTCTTGCTTTTCCTGTTACTTGTAGTCATTCTTTTTGCATTGTTTCTGGATAGCTCCTTGCCACTTCTTCAATCACTGTTCATCTTTCATTTCCTCTGGGGCCTGCTGTATGTAGGAGGTGTTAGCGGGTGGGAACGTAGGTGGTGTTAGTGGGTGGGAACGTAGGTGGTGTTGAGGGGAAGGGGAAGAACCAGGACTCAAGTACTGGCTTGCAGGAATTATTCCTATGGCGCAGGGTTGTACATGAGAGCATGTTCCTGTAGCATTTTCTTCCTCCCAGCTCCCGAGTTCAGCATTGCACAGCTGCTGATAATGCAGAGTCTCTCCCTCCTGCCCCCTGAGTCAACAGACTGCTTTCTGTAAATACAGCTTGTTTGTGGCATTCCTCACTTCTTCACACAATCTGGTTTCAGGGGAAATTCTCACCGTCCATTCATGCACATTATTTTTGTTGTTCTAAAGAGGAAATTTCTAGGTTTTATCCCTCAGAGGTTTTGCCTTCCTTCCTACTGAGAGCTGCAAGATTTGTCTAGATCTGCAGCCTTATCTTTTATTTCCACCCTATAAGTATTCACTCATTCATACAGCAAATATTTCTGAGTACAGTATACCAAGTATTTTGTTCATTTCTGGGCAACATTTGATTACATGAAAAGTCATGAAATATTCCTCAAAACACTTTCATTCTTATGAAGAGAGTTATGCTCACAAAAATATGACAATATGATATATTAACTGCAATGATGGAATTATGAGCACAAAGTTGCAAGACAAGGAGGATGCCTAAAGCTGCCTAACTGAAGAAAGGCATTGATTAAGTCACAAATCAGGAGATAGTATACTACATCTAGCAGGTCTATGCTCTGTGGAGAGGCAGCAGTGACTAAAGTAAGCATGATTCTTGTCCTGATGAAGTTTATAAACTAATTGATTAAAAACACTGACTTTTTAAGCTGATGGATTAAGAATAAACAGTTTTCCACAGGAATGAAAGAGAATATTCTAAGCAGTAGGAAGCATGGGCAAAAGAAGAGAAACTTTAGAAAGTATAACAAATTTATGAAATTATGGGATGGCTAATGCTAGATTATAAAAATCAAGCAGTGCTTGTGACAGAAGATGGAACCAGCCAGATAATATGGGACCAAAGAAGAAAGTACATTGTGTATTATCACAGCAGTTCATGTTTTGTCTTATAGATCTAGAGGTGTGATCATCCAAAAAATTTAATAAGGAATGCCCTTATCAGATCGGTATGTTAGTGACAACACATAAAGAAATATGAAGGACTGATCGAGTCTGGACCATGGGCAATATATCCATATGAACAGAAAAGGAAGAGCTTGAGTAGTTGCAGTAAGGTTGGAAAGAGAGAAGAGTTGCAACAAAAAAATGGAAGAATTTTTTAGCTATTTAGCTGTGGGAGATAAGGGAAGGACTTCAATCCCTCTCAGGTTTCTGATTGAAACAAAACGATAAATCTTGCTGTTTATAAAAGCAGGAGGTGTGTCTTATGTGGTTTTTTTCTTTCCACATCTTTATTGGAGTATAATTGCTTTACAATGGTGTGTTAGTTTCTGCTTTACAACAACGTGAATCAGTTATACATACACATATGTTCCCATATCTCTTCCCTCTTGCGTCTCGCTCCCTCCCACCCCTCTAGATGGTCACAAACCGCCTAGCTGATCTCCCTGTGCCATGCGGCTAATGTTTTATTTGAGATAAATATAATACTTATTATAACGTTTCAGGCAAATCTTTTATAAAACCAAGTTTTGAAAAATAGTCTGAATACATGAGAACTGGGAAGTAATCAGGCGTGTCAACTTTCCGTCTCTATCCCTTTCTTCAGCTAAATGAGTTCTAATTTAAGTTTCCTTTTACAGATTTGTTATTCTCTCTGTAATGTGGCTTCCTCTCCTCTCCTTCCCCTTCCCTCTCCTTCCCCTTCCCTCTCCTTCCCCTTCCCTCTCCTTCCCCTTCCCTCTCCTTCCCCTTCCCTCTCCTTCCCCTTCCCTCTCCTTCCCCTTCCCTCTCCTTCCCCTTCCCTCTCCTTCCCCTTCCCTCTCCTTCCCCTTCCCTCTCCTTCCCCTTCCCTCTCCTTCCCTTTCCCTCTCCTTCCCCCTCCTCTCCTCCCCTCCCCTCCTTTCCTTCCCTCTTCTATAACATCAGATTCGGCTTGGCATGAAATTTTCGTTTGGCATGAAGTAATATCTGGCCCCAATTTTACACTCTGGAGCCAAAGGACTAACTCAGTGTCTGTCGTATGTCCTATCCCAATTCCTGATTGGTAGTGTTACTGAATTAGGTCATATGGACACTCACTTGGGCCCTAGCCCTGCCGAGGTCCCCTGCCTCATTGGGGAAGGTTCTTTTTCTTGTTTCACACAGCCAAAAAGGAAACTAAAGCTGAGATTGAAGCAGCACAAGCTTTACTCAATGGCCAGAGAATGAAGAATCAGGAATTTAGTTCACAAATCAACTTCTCACCCTAATGGGAAGAAGGATTTGCTTTTAAGGAGTAAGGACAATGTGGAGAAGAGTGAGAGAAATGATGGTGAGGAGTGAGACTAATATGCATTTATTAGAGTAAGGAAAGAGTAAGGTTTTCCTGGAAATGGGGTGCCATCCCTTTTCTGTTCTTTTTCTGGTCTGTGACTTCTGGTCACACAGCCAGAAGGTGTGTCATTTAGTATGCTAATGTAGTCAAATCAGTGTAGAATGAGATTCAGGGTCTTGTGGTGGTGAGATTCATCACTATCTTGGTTTCAGCTGGTTCTATCTAGTTTTTAGCTTCCTTTCAGCTTCCTTTCTTTGTCTAGATTCTGTGACTTAAAGATGTGTTAGTTCCAGTTCAAGAGAGGGGTTGGTGGGTATTGAGCAAGGGTCTGGTGGCAACTCTGGTAACAACAGAATCCTGGTTGAGTCAGTGGTGGTCCCTGAGTACATGGGCTTGCTCCTTTCAGACTGTTTTTAAGAAAAAGGGTATGGATGAGGAGGCACCACTGGAATGTATAGTATAGATATCCGCCCCCCCCAAAAATCATAAATGAGTAGCCATGCATGTTTGGAGGGGAAACGATAATGAACTTAATTTTGAGGATCTTGACTTTGGAAAGCCTCTGTCATGCAAGTAGAAAGGGCCTAGAACAGCTGAATATGCTGTCTAAGGTAGATTACTTCCAAGATGGTCTCTGAGATGAAGGTTTGCATGCAGAATGATTACTGAAGAATGCCCTCAGGATCAGCATCTATCTAGGGGTAGAAGGGGTTTGCAGGAAGTAGAATTGTGCAGCTAGAAGAGCTGAACTGAGATGCATTTCCAAAATAGACCTTAACCCATCTCAGGAAAGTTTGGGCTCTGGAATGGCTCTTCAGAATTGTCTTAAATTGACACAAAAATTGGGACAGATCTTTATATTCCTGTATTTAACAGTTACTAGATGTGGGCCTGCTCGAGGAGGGAGCATAACCTTGGGCAAGACAGCTGTTTTTGTTTTTTTTATTCCTTCAGTTTTATTGAGAGATAATTGACAAACAGCATTATATATATTGTACAGCATAATGACTTACATATACTGTGAAATGAATACCATGATCAGTTTAGTTGATATCATCTCATATACATACAAAAAATCTTTTCCCTTGTGATGAGAACTTTTAGGATCTACTCTTAGCAATTTCAAATATACCATATAGCAGGGTTAACTGTAGTCATGTTGTATTTTACATCCCCAGTACCTATGTACCTTATAACTGAAAGTTTGTACTTTTTTCAACAACTTGTTTGGAACTTGAGGACATTATGCTAAGTAAAGTAAGTCAGAGGATGACAAATACTGTACGATCTCACTTATGTGTGGAATCTTTATTACAGAGAAAAAGCTATTTTCTAATAAATGTAATTTCTGGAAGGGAATTCAGCTGAAAACTACAACACTCCAAGCAGGTAGGTGAAAAATGCCTCAATCCTCAAAGGTGGTTCTGAATACTTACCAGAATATTCACTCTGAGTACATTGTTGGGGTTCAAATATTTATATTTGATAGACACGATCACATTCTAGCAGCTGAGACCACAGATTGAAATTATGGATGGAGATTATATAGTTTGAACACATACAAAGCAGAGAGCTCTAATGAGCAAAGGAAAAGTAACTAATGATGAATGAGAAGGGACTAGAGAAATAGGCAAACTGGGAGACTGTGTGTAGGTTCCAGATACGTGGTAAAGAAGAAACAGAATAATTGAAACACTCTTTCCTGGGTCCTGCCCACACATTCCTGACTCTCTAACTTTACTGAGCAATTAAAAAAAAAAAAAAAAGATTAGTTGATTTACAGTGTTTCAGGTGTACAGCGAAGTGATTCATCTGTGTTGTTGCAGAAGGTATTTCAGATTCTTTTCCATCGTAGATTATTATAAGATATGGAATACAGTTCCCTGTGCTATACAGTAGGTCCTTGTTATTTTATATATAGTAGTGGGTATCTGTTAACCCCAAATTCCCAATTTATCCCTCCCCCCTTCCCTTTGGTAAACATAAGTTTGTTTTCTGTTTCTGTGAGTCTATTTGTTGGACTCTATAACTTTTTGAACATCCTATAAGCCCTCTCTATTTCTAGTTGTCAATATCTACCTCTTCTCAGTACATTTTCAAATCTTTTTTTTTCATGGAATCATCTCTAAATGTTTAAAAAAATGTGATATACCTCTTAAACAAAATTTTCTTCCTTCTCTTATAGCTTTTATTTTATTATTATTATTTTTTTTGCTTTGCTTTATAGTTAACTATTTTGTCATTTCTCATCCTAGGTTGAGGATTTTTGAGGACATAAGGCCAATATGACTTAATACCCTGATATTTGCTGTAGAGTTATACAGTCCCCCATACCTACCTAGCAGGTACTTACTAGTTTCAACATAAGTGAAAAAGAACATTAGAGAGGGACCTAGCCTTGCAGGAAGTGTGGAGGTCGGGAACAGATAAAGGTTGGTGGTAACCGGATGGTCTTGTCAGTGTCTGTAATGAGGATGTTTTGCTAGTTGTGTTGATTTTTTTTGTATGAGCAAAGGGTAAGAAAACTTAAGTAAGATTAGCCACGGTTTATTGGTTTACACGTTTCCTATTTAAGTAACTTGGTTTTCATTGAGTTTATTGCTTTTGACTAGGCTAAATGGCTTATTTGTCTTGGCATCAGTAGATGGAGCCCCCTTTTGAGATAAAATTGCCAAGGTTTTTCAATCACAAAGTTTCTTAAATAGTTTATAAGTCCCTTTGGATTGAATGGGGACTTCGAGTTAAATTTTAGATTCACTTAAAAATATGTTCCTTTTTACTATTTGAAGATATATATGATTTAAAATGTTCTAAAATAGAAGAGACTTTTTAAAACCTCAGAAAAGAACTGGCAAAAATGCCATGGGAAATATAATTCTTTTTTTCTTATATTTTAACAACTGGCAAATACAGTATTTGATCCTGGCTCTGGTTTTAGTCAAGGTCTTAGCTACTTCAGAGGTTTTATTACTAATTTAAATGACAAGCATATCTTTGGTCTCTAATTTTTCTAGTTTTGAAAGCATTTTTAATAAAAATTAGATAATAAAACACACATTAAAAAATTCTACCTTGAAATACTTTTCCATTAGTAACACAAGCAATAGTCACAATCTTAAAATTTCTTTTCAAATATTGTCTTAATTTGTTATGGTAGAATATTTTAAATATTCTTGTACTCACTCAGTCACTGAGTCAAATTAACTTTATTGTCCTGACTCTTCTGCTACAAATAGGAAGAGTAATAATAATATCCAAAAACACTGTTGTAACATTTTAATGAAACAACCAGTGTGAAAATGCATGTGATGTACTAGATAATTTAAATATTAGTATGTTGAAACATGCTTACTGTTAAACATTTGTAAAAGAAAACAATTATTTTGTTATACTGTAAGTTAGGAAGTCTTTGTATTCCTTTAGAAATGAAGTTACTCTGAAGGGAATTTTCTTAACGTTGGGCCTAAATTGTTACATATAATCAAGTTAAGATAAAATCATAAGAGACAATATTGACTAAGAAAAATCATGAAAGGAGATAACATATGTTAGAAGTAACTTTGCTTAAAGGCCATAAATGAGAGACTAATAGATATGAAAGATTAATCTAGCAAAGAGAAACTTGAAATTACATGGGAAAGAATTGAAAGGGCTCAGATCAGTTTTAAATAGTCAAGAATCACTTGAAAACGAAATAAAAACACAGCTTCCTTGGCCCTATTATCAGACTCGGATTCAGATCTGGGGACAGGAATCTGCATTTTAAACAAACATCTCAGGTAATTCTGCTCAAGATAGTACATCTATCTATACCGTCAACAAATATTAGTGTAGACCTTTCCATGAGGTGTTCAATTCTACTTGTCTTTATTTTCAAGAAATACTAAAGTAAGAAAAGTGAGTAAACATTAGTAGATAATAAATTTAGGTTAATGACTTCTGGTTAAAAGCACACCATAAAAATACAGTTAGAAGTAACAAAGAGAAATATTTCTTGTTGGAGAGTATTTTATTTTTGTTATTCTGTTCTTTTATGAAGAATGGAAAACAGTTTAGTTTGGACTTGTGTAATAGAATGAAATGTAAAAACTGAAGTTACTAAAGGAAAATAATGGAAAACAGTATATAGATTATGCATGATGACATAAGAAGTCTCTGTACAGTTCTGAATAGCTAAAAGTCTACGTGACTTTTCCAATGTTCATATGAATCACTAGAGGGCAACATATACTATACATTTAAGATCACATCGCAGACAGAATTGTTTGTAGTTACAGGGAATGAAGGCAGAGCCCAAACTGGCAGAAGTCAAAGATAAAACTGCAACCAGAACTACTGCTAAAATGATCAGGTAATTTGGCTAACTGCATGAAGTCATCAGAAGCAGTTACTTAACAGGAAAACCTACTGACTGAATTATTAAGGTTTTCCTAATTTTTTGAAAAAATCAAGCAGACATTGTCTTCTAACATGCACACTATCATGCAGAATATATGTCATGAAAAATGGACTCCTTTCCTGTCTCTTAAGCATGCATCAATTTCAGAAGGACAGCACAATAACCTTACTCTGTACAGAGTACCACTCTGTACATAGTGTGGACTGGTTTTATTCTTTATATTGTACTACACAGGCTCATCTCATCATTGCTTTGGTTTAAAAACCATGAAAGAAACTACCAGTGGGGAAAGAGCCAGCAATTGACTATCTTTTCAGGCAGGATCAATGAAAAAGAAAATAACATCCTAAGAATCATAGTTCTGGTTGCATACTTTAAATTTTCATATTTTTATATCTAGAAAACAAAGTTTTGTTTTGTGTTTTAATAATAAAATATTATAAATCTATTTTTGAGGAAAGTTGGTTACAAGAATGAATGAGTAGAAAAAAAATGAATTTAATGAATTTCTGACTTCCAAAGACTTAAAAGAAAAAAAAAAACTGAAATGGGGAAAAATACAGATTACAGAGGTAGAGAAACTGAACATAGTTCTAAAAACAGAACTGCATGTTTTAAACATTATATTCTTAAACAAAGTTTATCTTTTATTAAATAAGTAATCTAATCCTTCCGTTTCAAATACAGCAGATTGATAGTTACCAATTAATTTTTTTTTTCATTTTTTTTTTTTACAATTAAGTTTTTAAACATTTCATATGTGCTGGCTGGGCAAAATGCTTTATTTTATCTCATTTAATCCTCATTGAATTTATAGAATTGGAAATATCACCATATACATTTTTTACATGGATAAACTGATACTTAGAGATTAATTACTGGTGGAGCTGAGACAAAAATCCAGGCAATGAGTTCAGATCCTATAGTCTTAACTACTGTACTTATTCTACCTTCCATGGATAGATGCTACCTCAGTAAGAGAGGAATAATAAGGTCTTAGGCATCTGTGCCAGAAAGTGGGCATATAAATTTCATATTCATTCAAAGCTACTAAGTCACCTTTTATTTTACTAGTCAAAAAATCAACATGGAAACATTATCCAGGTCCACATTCTTTTAAAATGTACGAAAGAGTTGAAACACTTATATATAAAATTAATTTGGCTTATTTAAAAACAGTTGGGTTCAACTTCAATCTAAGAAAGCATATTGGCACAGTTTGGAGTTGGAGAATATATGTTAAAGTGAATCTATTTCATGATTTTAGGGAAATCATGGGGGTCCCTAGGAAAAATTAGGCATTCATCCATTCATTCAATATTTTTAAACACCTGTTTTTGAAGACATTCGTGGTTGTTAGAGGAAGAATGAGGCATTATTCCAGCCTTAAAGAAATTGAATGGTCTCTATTTTATCTCTGATTTGGTATCCTAAATTTCACTTCTCCAGTTGAGAGTTAAACCACTGATCAGTGAAACTACATTGAGGAAGAAAAAGTCACAAACACCAAAAGGCTCTGAGATGCTGGTGGACCTTTGGAGGTGTGTCTAATTTTATGCTTCATTCCTTAATATTGACTTTCTAGAAATTCAGAGTTTATTAAACTCAAAATTTCAACACAGCATACAAAAACTAAGTCCAAACCACTCTAATTAACTTTTTAAAAAAGCAGTCTTAAAAATAAAACCACCTAGAGATTTAAAAGTTACAGAGTTATAAGATGTTAGTTACACTTTTCAAAGTAGTTTGTTAAACATTAATCTCCCGTATCAATCCAGAGTTTTGGCAGTCACCAGAGTGTAGGTTATGCTGCAGTAATAAACAATCCCCAAATCTGGGTAGCTTAAAACCTAAACTTTAATTTCTTGCACATGCTACCATTCCTTGATAGGTTAATTAAGAATTTGGCTCCCATGCAGCCATCATCCTGACTCTAGAACCAGCCTGCCTGAAGACCCACTACCTTGAACGCTGGTTCTGAACATGGCAAAGGGAAAAGAGAACTCTTAAGCGTCTTACCTCAGCATTATACATTTTGGGCTGGAAGCAGTTTATAACTCATGGCCCAGAATTACTCACATAGCCCAGCTCAACCACATGCGAGCTTACTTTAAAAACAAAACAAAACAAAAACAACAACAAAAAAGATAATTCACTACAGTTCCAAAATGGAGGAAAACCAGAGGTTGGGTGAACGGCAATAATGGCTATCACAATTCTCTAACAAAAAAACCTTTCCTTTTTACCCAAGTAGGATACCTAAATTTTACACATGATTTACAAAAATTGAGTTAAAATGAAACTTTTGACAATATGAAAAAATGTTGTAAGGGTAAAATTTAAGCCATTAACATCCTAGAGACCTCGTTTGATTGGGTTCAGAAGAAAAAGGATAATAAAAATTCTGCTTTTCCTCTGTCTTGATTGACTTTGACAGTACAGGTTCTTACCCCAGTTTCACAGACTGACTGAGATGACTGTGTCTGTTTTTGTTTTTAAATTAAGTGCAAATTAAGTTTGCAGGTTCAAAAACTTAACAAGCTTCAGGACAGATCTATAATGCCTTTTTGTAATAGTTCAAAATATCTTGGTGGCCTCTCAACTGCTCTATTTAGGTAAGTTTCTAATTGTATACATATGCTTACTTTAGGAGAAATATTTATTTCTTATAAATGATCTCATAACTTTTATGGTACCTTTTTCTCATTAAAAATGTTTCAGAATCTTATAAACGATAGAAATTCTACTCAAAACCGTAAATACCTATTTATTTGACACCATTCAGCTGGACAAGTACACTTCTTTTTCTTATTACTATTATGTGATTTTAAAAATACCTGGAGTTTTATCCTTTGCTATTCCTTCTATTTAAAATCAAGTTTGAAAATAAATGGGGTTTATACACAAATAAGTTTAAAATAAAAATGACATTTCCAGAGACTGGAGTAAATAACACAGTCACAATATAAACCCTTAAGTGTCCCAGAGTATCTGTGATACAAGCAAATGAAAATTCTCATCATGCTCACTCTGAGAAAGTGTACTGTGCCTGGTTTTCAAACATTATCAATGTATAATATGGGTTTGAGTCCTGTTCTTGTATTTAAAGTCTTGACCTTTTTCCTTCATTGAATTTTATTTTTAATGATTAAGCATATGTTTGCATTTTACTGTAATGGTGGGCATTTGAGTGAAATGGTAAATGGATGAGAGTAAGCAATAGTATATTAAAACAGTGAGAATGGGTTAAATATTTTAGAAATTAGCGTTTTTCACAAGATAATATTAATAATGAAAGGAAATACATGAGAAGGTAAAGGGAACAAGGAGAAATCATGAATTAAATACAAGAAAATATTTGTCTTTAGAAGAAGAGAAAATAAGCTAATTAGGGAAATATAAATTCAAGAAATACGTTCCAGAGAACATACGCTAATTAGTTTTTCTTTATCACTTAAAACTTTTGAAGTATAAGTATTGTCAAGTTCTGCTATGCAGAATCCACCAATTTTTCACTTTCTCAAAATGGAATAGTCCTTGAAATATTTCTTATATCACTAGGGTGCCATTCAGTAAATTGCTTCTTCATAAGCACTAAATTGAACACTAATGTCTTGAGAAAGAAAGCTATCTACTCCCTAGGATTATGAATATTATCTCATTAGTTCTGAAAACACCTATGAGGTTGGAAAAAAGGAAATGGGAAGTATTTCTTTCATTTTAGAGGTTGAACAATTGAGACAAGGAACATAGAACATCAGCATTATCAATATTTCAAATTCCAGAGCTCCCAATGTTAAAGCTAATGTTTGAACTACCTAACAAAGAATTTACAACTCAGAAGATATCTGCATGTCCACGTTTGCAAGGCATGTGTAGGGGCTCTGACAGATCTGACTTCATAAACCTTTGTTCAATTTGTTTTGGCAAAGATTCCTTGCCACAGTAGTAATGGTGGACAAGTGAGAGAAATGGTAAATGAATAAAATTAGGTAGCAGCATGTTTAAATAAAGTAGGTGAATGGATGAAACTTAAATGTTCACATTTTTCATCAAGATAAGATTAATCCTGAAGAAAGTATGACAGGAAGGGGAAAAGAAAAAATTGACTTTGGACAGGAGTGTCTTACAGAAATGCCTTCCACATTTGCATTTTAAAATTCCTTCTATAATATACCACTTTATGGTTGTGTGCAATTTTACTTCTGAATGATCTTAGGGCTCTTATGCTTTTGCATGACTCAGTTGTTTTTATTCATTTGCTGCTCTCTACTGGGCAAGACACAGCACAGGCGGGGGCATGAGTCTTCAGACTGTCCCAGTGTTTCAGTGTCTGTAGTACAACTTCTACATGATACTGTGGAAGCTGTGATGATACTCGGGGCCATGCTGAAGTCCTTAATGGGCTACCTTATTCTGTTGGCCCTAATGCCCTGGTTCCTTTGGACACAACATTCTGTGTCAAGATTAGTATTTAAAGAAAAATTGTCTAACACAGTTTCCCTAAAGCATTCTGACTCCTTACATTAACACACATACTCAGTGGTCCTGACACCTTTATTCTTTTCCTTCTCAGAGTTTGATTCTTCTCATCATTCAGGGCCCTTGGCCTCACCAGTTCATTTGACATGTCTGGAATTTCAAAAACAGGATCCATGTCCCAATCTCTTTAAGCAGGCGATTGATAAACCCCTACATAAGTACTTGAATATAAACAGATGTGTCTAGGAAGGTAATTCTTATCTCCACTCGCTAGCAGCAACTAAGCCTAAAATGCTCACTAAACCCACACCACTCTTGTGTGCATTTCCCCAGAACTATGCCTGGGTGCTTGACAGATGACAGAGGACACATGGGGGCTGCCAGCTTAAAAGTATACCCCTGGCTTCTGGCTTTATGTCCTTTTCAAAAATGTTACAATTCAGTCTCTGCAGGGTGCCTCACTACAGTTATATGAATGTTCCAGAAGTCAAGTTATGTCTTTGCTGTTTCCAGTGTGCTGACTTCACTCATCTTGTAGATGGGGGAAAAAAAAAAAAAGTACTGACTTTAGGGGTAAAACCCTATTTGGAGAAAGGTCTGTGTTCCATATTTTGGATGGAACATAGATTCCCAACTTAAATTCCTTACATTTTACTAATAGAGTATTTCAAAGGGGAATTTCATCTGGTTAAATTAGGAGAATAGGGCTTCCCTAGTGGCGCAGTGGTTGAGAGTCCGCCTGCCGATGCAGGGGACACAGGTTCGTGACCTGGTCCGGGAAGATCCCACATGCCACGGAGCGGCTGGGCCCGTGAGCCATGGCCGCTGAGCCTGTGCGTCCGGAGCCTGTGCTCCGCAACGGGAGAGGCCACAACAGTGAGAGGCCCGCGTACCGCAAAAAAAAAAAAAATAGAGTAAAAAGACATATTCAGGAAGAAAACTTAATTTTGTCATAAAATAAATTTGAACTCTGGCTTTCTAGTACTTTTTCCCTTGAGACCCCAAAATGAGCGGTGAGGGTCATGTTAGCTGCAACTGTTTCCCTTACCTAAATGATCTATTTCAGTTATATCACTGCCACTTAAACATGACCTTGTACTGCTGAAATATGTCCAGTGATTGATGGTGCCAGAGATGCTGAAGTTTTCTACACTGTTTTTCACTTTCTCTGACTTGACTTGGTCTCTATTTATTTATTTATTTTTATTAAACTATAGTTGATTTACAATGTTGTGTTAATTTCTGCTGTATAGCAAAGTGATTCAGTTTTATATATATATATATATATATATATATATATATATATATATATACACATACACACATATTCTTTTTGTCTTTTCCATTATGGTTTATCATATGATACTGAATGTAGTTCTCTGTACTATACAGTAGGACATTATTTATCCATTCCATATATAATAGCTTACATCTATCCTCAACCTCCCACTCCATCTTCGCCCAAACCCCTCCCCCTTGGTAACCACAAGTCTGTTCCCTATGTCCATGAGTCTGTTTCTATTTCATAGATAGGTTCACTTGAGTCAAATTTTAGATTCCACATTTAAATGATATCATATGGTATTTGTCTTTCTCTTTCTGACTTACTTAGTATGATAATCTCTAGTTGCATCCATGTTGCTGCAAATGGCATTATTTCATTCTTTTTTATGGATGAGTAGTATTCTGTTGTCACATCTTCTTTATCCATTCATCTATCAGTGGATATTTGTTTCCATGTCTTGGTTATTGTTAATAGTGCTGGTATGAACAAAGGGGTGTATGTATCTTTTTGGATGAGAGTTTTGACTTGGTCTCTCTGCAGTGCTTTGCCAATCCTGGCCTTTTTTTCTGCAATCAGTTGAAAACAAGGTGTTAGTCCCTGCTTTCATCTTATCCTGCTCAATCTACTGAATAGCTCTTGAACTTGGAATATATGAAAGGGAGTAAGGTGGCAGCTAAGTTTTCAGAACCCCAATTAAATACATTAAGGTGATCAATTTTGTGGGTGAATAACATGGTACTAGATCTTTAGCAACCATCTCAGGAAAGGGGCTCTGAGGTGACCTTGACCCAATGATCATAACAAATGTCTGGTAGAAACTGTTCTTGAAATCACAAATTCATTGACATTAACCAGATTAAGACAATGTGAGGTTCTATTTTTCTCTTTAATAGCTGCTTCCTTTCTTCAAAGTAATTGCTGGAGCCCTACCATAATAAGCAGATCATAGATCATAAGCAGATCATAGAGCTTCTCAGCCTTCACAATTGGATGAGCCAATAATTTATGATTGATCAGTCTCTTCTCTTTTTATATACATATTATATATAAATGTTTATATATATATAATTATATTTAAGTATATAAATAAATCTTGGTCCCCAATAATTCATGGTAGAAACAAGCCTTTGGAGTCAGACATATTTGAACTCAGTTTCCAGTACTGACTTTTATGAGAGATACTGGCAATGTGACTTTAAATCATTACCTTCCTGTCCTTAATATATTTTGTGAACCCCTCTCCAGAATGTGTTTTCTCCTCTTCTTCACATGCTGTATGTCTCAGAAGGCTGGCCTGTACAGGCTGCATCAAATGGGTTCTTTTTAGAGTCAACTTCTGATTAGAGTCAACTAATGGAGGAAGTGGTAGACTAGAGAGTGGTCTTCGTTATTCCCCTTTCTCTTCCTGATAACCTGTATTCCACTACCTAAGGACAGAGCTCCTGTCCCATGGAGTATAACTTGTCTTACAGTTATTTTCACATCTCTAAAAGGGGGTTGGTAATAATCTTAGGATTATTGTGAAAATTGAGTAATATATATGTAGAGTGTTTAGGACAGTATCTGCTTCATAGTAACTGAAATAAGTGGAAACCATATTACTAATGTTATCATCCTTTCATGATAGTTTTCATAAAATATTTATTGTTTCTGGTGATGGTCTAAAACAATTTAACATTTAAGGCAGTGGTCACTATCTGTGCCAGTCTCTGTACTCCAGGAAGCAGAATGAAGATGGAATTAGATGTGTGAAAGATTGGGGTATGTGGGGAGAACGCCTTTGAAAGTTAAATGCATTAGGAGAGACTTCAGACCACATTTCAGGGCTGATGCATGTGAGAAGAGGGTGTGGAAAGAGGATAATTGAATAGGAAGTCTTAGACAGTGACACATTTCCAAAGAAAGTTTTGGTAAGGCCACTGAGGAGTCCTTGAACCAAGGATGCCCATTAGAGAATTCCCTTATACTGCAGAAATGAGCCTACACTAATACCCTCAGCCATGCTGAATTATTGACTGAGAAGAACAATGGGGAATTGAAGCATCAACAGAAACATGACAGTGGATGCAGTGGAGCAGTCAGTCGATACTTCTTCCTGTCACAGGAGATTTGGGTGGTGTATTTCCATAGCTCCAAATCGTGATATTTTTGTGTGTAATATCGAAAGTTAGGTTGGCCAAGGTAAGCTATGATACTTTAAATATCTTACTGGTGTCATCTGTGTTTGCACTTCTTCATATACCTACCTATTGGTTATTTGTATATCTTCTTCTTTTGAAACATGTCTATTCAAGTCCTTTGCCCTATTTTTAATCTGGTAATTTTCTATAAATTGAGTTGTAGGAGTTCCTTGTAAATTTTGAATATTAACTCCTTATCAGATATATGGTCTACAAATATATTCTCTCATTCTGTATGTTGCCTTTTCACTGGTGATTATACCTTTTGCTTTTAGGAATTTTTTTTGTTTGGTGCAGTCTTTTTTATTTTTGTTGCCTGTGCTTTTTGTGTCATATTCAAAAAGTCATTGCCAAGGCCAGTATTGAAGCTTTCCCCTGATGTTTTATTCTAGCAGTTTTATTGTTTCAGGTCTTATATTTGTCTTTAATCCATTTTGAGTTGAATTTTGTATATGGTGTGAGATAAGGATCTACTTTGAATTTTCTGTATATGGATATCCAGTTTTGCTGTTACCACGTATTGAAGAAACAATCTTTTCCCTACAGTATGTCCTTGGCACACTAAGATCAGTTGACATTAAATGTAAATTTTTTATTTCTGACCTCTCTGTATGCTGTTTCATTGTTCTCTATATTTTTTTATGCCAGTACTGCATTGTTTTGATTACTATAGCTTTGTAATAAGTTTGAAATCAAGAAGTGTGATACCTCCAGCTTTGTTTGATCAAGATTGCTTTGACTCTTTGAGGTCTTCTGTTCCTTATGAATTTTATAATTTTTTTTTGTTCCTGCAAAAAAATGCAATTGGAATTTTGATAGGAATAGCATTGAATGTGTAGATCACTCTCAGTAGCATGGATTTTTAAACAATATTTTTCTAAAACATGAGCAGAGAATGTCTATGTTGTATTTCTTCATCAGTGTGTTATGTGTACAAGTCTTTAAACTTTTGGTTAAATTTCTTACTAAGTATTTTATTTTTTTAACTATTGTAAATGGGATTGTTAATTTCCTTTATGATTAGTCTGTTAGTATATAGAATGCTACTAATTTTTATGTGCTGATTTTCATGTCCTGCAAATTTACTGGATTTAACAGTTTTTGTTGAGTAGGGTTTTCTATATACATGATTATGTCATCTGCAAACAGATCATTTTACTTCCTTTCCTATTTGGATGCCTCTCATATCTTTTCTAATTACTCTGGCTAGGACTCCAGTACTTATGGTTAATAGAAGTGGTAAGAGTTGGCATCCTTGCCTTGTACCAGATCTTTGAGGAAAAGCTTTTAGTTTTTCCCCCATTGATTATGATATTAGCTGTGAGCATTTCCTATATAGCCTTTATTGTGTTGAGGTACAGTCCTTCTATCCTAATTGTTGAGTTTTGTTTTTGTTTTTGTCCATGAAAGGATGCTGAATATTGTAAAGTGCTGTTTCTCATTGAAATGATCATATGATATTTATCTTTAATGTGGTTTATTTGTTTTTGTTTTATCTGTTAATGTGGTATATCACATCTTTGTTGAATCATCCTTGCAACACAAGGATAAATCCCACTTGGTCATGGCATATAAATCTTTTAATGGGCTGTTGAATTGGGTTTGATAGTATTTTGTGGAAGATTTTTACACATATGTTTCTTAGAGTTAGTGGCCTATAGTTGTCTTGAAATGGCATTGTCTGACTTTGGTATCAAGGTGTTGCTGGCTGGCCTCATAAGATGAGTCTAGAAGAGTTCCCTCTTCTTTTTTTTTTTTTTTTTTTTTTGATGAGTTTGAGGAGAATTGGTTGGAAAGTTTTCGATTTACTGCTTCAATCTTCTTATTGGTCTTTTTTCTATATCTTTTTGATTCAGTCTTGGTAGGTTGTATGTTTCTAGAAATTTATCCATTTATTCTAGGTTATCCATAGGTATGTTGGCATATAATTGTTCATAAGTCTTTATTTATTCTTTGCTCTTTCCTTCCATTATCTTTGGCCTTAGTTTTCTTTTTCTTCATTCCTTGAGGTATAAAGTTAGATTGTTTCTTCAACACCATCTTTTAAATGTAGACATTTATTGTTATAAACTTCCCTCTTAACACTGCTTTTGCTGTATACCATAAGTTTTGGTATATTGGGTCTTCATTTGTTTGCCTCTCTTTTCTAAATTCCATTTTGATTACCTTTTTGAACCAATAGTTCAAAAATGTTTTGTTTAGTTTCCCTATATTTGTGATTTTTCCTGTTTTCTTGATGTTACTAATTTCCAGTTTTATTCCATTATGATCATAAAATATACTTAGTATCATTTGATCTTCTTAAATTTAAGACTGACTTTGTGACCTAATATGCGACTTATTTTGGATAATGTTCTGTGTACACTTGAGAAGAACGTGTATTTGTCAGCTGTGGGGTACAAAATTCTGCTAGATCAATTTGATCTATAGTATTGTTTAAGTCAGCTGCTTTTTAATTTTAATATTTTCTCTATCTGGATGTTCTATTCATTATAGAAAGTGGGATATTAAATCTCTTACTATTATTGTATTGCTGTCAATTTCTCCTTTCAGATCTGTCAATATTTGTCATATATACTTAAGTGCTCTGATGTTAGGTGCACATATATTGACAATTGTTTTATCTTCCTATTGAAGTAAACTTTTTATCATTACATGATTTTGTCTCTAGAGATAGTTTTTGACTTGGTCTATTTCGTATAAGTATAGCCACTCCTCATTTCAGGAAGAGCCTGCAGGACTTTCAAAACTACCACTTGGTTCTCTGCAGACCCTGGGCAACTAGCAAGTGCCACGCCCTGTCAGCTCTGAGACAGGCCAGTGAGAAGCCAAACACTCAGGCAACAGCCAGAAAAGTAAAAAAAACTTGGTGTGTAGTCCAACTCCTTCCAGGGGCAAGCTGGAGGGTTGATCACTTTAGCTGGAATGAGATCTGGTGGGGGAGCAGCTGCAGGAATTGCTCACTTGCTCTTTTCAGCTCCCAGAGGACTATAATTGCCTGCCCTATCAGCTCTAGGTGCAGGCTGATGAGAAACCAGACCTTCAGTCAGCAGTGGGAAAAGCCAGGATATTAGTTGTTCAATCTAACCTTTTCCGTGGAGAATCTGAGAGCTGGGCTTTGCTACTTCTTTGCACTGAGCCAGGGTGAAGAGCCATGGAAAGGGTTTGTGTGCCTGCTGAAAGCTACCTCTTCCTTCCAAGGGACTGGTGAATGCCAGGCCCCATAAATTCCCAGAGATGGGTGAGTTAGGAGCCAGTCTCTTGGTTAGCAGTCTTAAAAGTTGAGGTAGTAGGTGTGTGGTCCAAACCCTTTGCTCCTCAAAAAAGAGGAGAAGCTGGAAGTTCAGGGTTACATCCTGATTATATGTCATTGTGCTGGGGGTGGGGTTTATGGTGAGGGTGTCTCAGCTTTTCCTACTTGTTTAAATCTGGGTATTTTCTCAGTTGTTCACTGTATAGGAGTACAACTATTTTCTGGATGTCTCTCAGATGAGAATTAATACATGTGTAGCTGGTTACCCATGATATCCATATGAGGAAGGTTGGAGGTTCCTATTCTACCATCATGCTAACTCAGAGAAGATCATTTCTATTCAGGGATTTTTGTGTGTGTGTGGTAGACTCACCTGTTTGGAACACCTCTGCAATGGATCTAGTTCTAAACAATACTCAAAAATGGAACTGACTTAGGTCTACATTGCAAATTATCTCTTTGACATCAGAGCTGAGGGCACCTAGTGCCTCTTAACGAAGAGTATGTAACTAAGGGAAACTGCAGGGATGATTTCATATATGAGTTTTATTTCCTTTAATGGTGGCTTCTATGACCATCTCAGTAGATGCAGTAAAAGCACTTGACAAAATTTAATATGCTTTCATGATAACAAATCTCAACAAAGTGGATATGGTGGGAATGTACATCAACATAATAAAGGCCATATATGACGAGCCCAAAGCTAACATCATACTCAACAGTGGAAACCTGAAATCGTTCCCTCTAAGATCAGGAACAAAGCATGAATACCCACTCTTGCCACTCTTCTTTAATATAATATTGGAAGTCCTAAGCAGAGCAATCAGGCCAGAAAAGAAATAAAAAGCATCCAAATCTGAATAGAAGTAAAATTATATGTATTTGAAGGTGACATTTTATATATAAAACCCTAAATACTTCACAAAAATACTGTTAGAATTCAGTAAAGTTGCAGGATATAAAATCAATACACAAAAATGTTGCATTTCTATACATCAGTAACAAGCTATCAGAGAAATTAAGGAAGCCATTTTATTTAAATTGCATCAAAAAGAATGAAACATTTAGGGAAAAACTGAACCAAAGAGGTGAAAGACCTTTGTATGGAACCTTAACATAATCCAAATAACCAAATCTTGAGAAAAAGTAAAATTGGAGGCATCACATTCCATGATTTTAAACGATATTACAAAGCTATAGTGATTAAAACAGTATGGTATTGGCAGAAAAACAGACACATAGCTCAGTGGAGTAGAAAACCCAGAAATCCACATTGTATGTTCAATTAATATACAATAAAGGAGCCAAGAATATACACTGGGCAAAGAACAGTCTCTTCAATAAATTGTGCTGGGGAAATTGGACACCCACATGCAAAAGAATGAAACTGAACCACTACCTTCCATCATACACAAAAATTAACTCAAATTGGATTAAAGGCTTAAATTGTAAGACTTGGAACTGTAAAACTCCTAGAAGAAAAAATAGATGGTAAGCTCCTTGGTATAGGTCTTGGATGATTTTTTCAATCTGACATCTAAAGCAAAAGCAACAAAGCAAAATTAAATAAGTGGGACTATATCAAACTAGGAAACTTCTGCACAGCAAAGGAAACTATCAAAGTGAAATGGTAACCTACTGAATAAGGGAAAGTATTTGAAAATCATGTAGCTGATAAGGGGCTAATATCCAAAGTATATTAAGAACTCATAAAACTCAATAGCAAAATATTCCATTAAAAATTTGGCAGAGGGCCTGAATAGACATTTTTCTAAAGAAGACATACAGATGGCTAACAGGTACATGAAAAGATGCTCTACATTATTATTTGGTGAAATGCAACTTAAACGCACAATGAGATATTACCTCACACCTGTCAGAATGGCTATTATCAAAAATACTAGAAATAACAAGTATTGGCAACGATGTGGAGAAAAGGGAACCCTGTGCACTGTCAGTAAAAATATAAATTGGTGCAGACACTGTGGAGAACACTATGGAGGTTCCTCAAAAAATTAGAACGATCGTATGATTAAGCAGTTAATTCCATTGTAAGTATTTAGCAGAATAAAACAAAAATAAGTCAAAAATATATGCACCCCCATGTTCATTGCAGCATTATGTATAATAGCTGACATGGAAACAATCTAAGTGTCTATTGATGGATAAATTGATATAAAGAAATTGTGGTATAAATATACCATGGGATATTATCTATCCATAGAAAAGAATGAAATCTTGCTGTTTGTAACAATAATGCCCCTTTAGGGCATTATTCAAAGTGAAATAAGTCAAACAGAGAAAGGCAAATACTGTATTGTTTCGTATGTGGAATCAAATCAATCTCATAGATACAAAGAACAGATTTGTTATTACCAGAGGCATGGGGATGGGAGAACTTTGTGACCTGGGTTTATTCTTTTTTAGGTTTTTTGTTTTACTTTTATTTTTTAGTTTAAAAAGTTAGTTCAGCGTTTTCCAAAGTATTCTTCAAAAACCTGCCTGTGTGGGCTGATAAACAGGTGTTATATAACGGTGTTTCATGGTAAATATAAGTTTGGGAAATAGTTGATTAAAGAAAATTTCTTTACTATAGGACTTAATTTAGACTTTAATATATTAATACTCATTCTAAAACTTTAAGAAGGAACATTCATTTTATTTGATCAAGGAACATTTTTACTTCAGAGTAGCATACTTAATTCTGTAAGATAACAAATATGCCAATATTTAGATGCTAGTTCATTAGTTAGCTTTCCAACTTGAAGACTGAGTGGGGAGGTAAAGTAAAATAACTACAAAATAACTAGCAAATGTAATAGGTATGAATATCCACTTAAGATGTTCAGTCAAACTCAGTTAAAATGAATACAAATAATTATAATTAAAATAATTTGTTTAGCTAGTCCTTTCCTAGTAAACTAATATTAAGGTTACAATACCTAAATTGTCCAAAGAAAACCCTGAAGTGCTAGATTTCCCCTCTCCACCTGTAAATATGAAGCTGCTATACCTGGGCCTACTACATTGTAAGCATTTAGAAACCATGTGTTTAGCCAAAGGAAAAAAAGACATTATGAGTATGAAAGGTGTTTGGATTGAGGACAGAATAGATTTTATTTGTGGGGAGTGTAGGGTGTGTAACTCATGAAGACCTGTAAGTTAAGTCACTATAATTGATTGTCTAACAGGGAAAGTTATGTGTAGAAATGAGGCCTATTAATAATTATATCAGGATAATAAGCAAAAAATGAATCTGTCCTTGCAAATTTGGAAATTTCTTTGGGAAACAAGGTTTTCAAAAGGAAACTTTAGAACAAACTTGAAATATATTGACACTAAATTTTGTCTTCATTTCTTAAAATTCAGGAAAAATAGTGCTTCAGTAAGATTTTTAAGTACCTCAAGATTTTAAAGGCAACTGTTAGGTTCCTCAATCTTCTTTATCTTTACTTTGGTTGAAAACAAACACACACAAGTTTATTAGTTCACTTGTATATATGAACCATTGGAGAAAGGGGAGGTGTGGAAGCATAGGAGATGAGTGATTTGTTAATTATATTCACAATATTCTAGTTCCAAGCTACTACAGTATCTTATAGAAACTTTGCTTACTTATGCAATATATGCAAGAGATACAACTGCATATACTCTTACATCAGAGCAGTGCATTTCTCTACATTTTCTTTAATTATATTTTGTTTTACAATTCTATTATATGACCTGTGGGTTCATGATTTGGACTGTGTTCCCATATTAGGACACTTCCATGGACTTTGTATGAGTTATACAATTTATTCCCTTAATGCAATCTGTGAAAAATACAATAAAGTGTTGGGGAGGCAGATGGCATGAATGATGTCTCATTTTTCTGACAAAGAATATGACAAGGATAGAAAGTGATATGCCATGAATCCATTGCAGCAACAAAGATTGTAATGAGAATTGGTATGAACATAACTGACTGCATTCTCATTATACTCCATGGATTGTAATCTTCTCATCCCCCTCGGAGGCTGCACCCATCCTCCACTGACTGATGAGTCTTCCAGATAGCTCTACTTCAGTTTACTTTAAAAATATTTTGACATAAGTGGACCATTAGGAAAAGCAAGTAATAAAACTTTCAAAATTGATGCTGGAGCTCTAATTCTAGTGACTGGTCTAGAAGAGATATTTTATTTGCTACTGTGAAAGGATATTAGTTGGTACTTTAATAAAAAGCATTATTTCCATCAAAAGCTGTCTCTTTACTCTGGGCAAATAAAGCCTAATTGTTGTGGTGTTTACAGCATAAGACTTAGGCTGGATAAAATGATAAATAAGTTTATTAAGAGTAAGAGTCTTTGGAGTTTTAGTTTCTTTAAAACTGCACTGATATTTTATAATAATATATATAATTAGTAATATTTCAAAAATTCAAATGAAGTTATACATTTACAAGTGATAATATTAAGTATTATGTAACAATATATACCATAAGCTAATTGTAGAATAAATTGAAACATGGTGATTTCCTGTAAAAAAACCTGTAAAAAAACATGTGGCACAGAGTTTATTACTGAATCCTAAGAATTTTGAAATAATACAGTTGTGTTTTAGAAACTAAAACAATAACATCCTTAACTAATAAAATGTGCTAGAAAATAACATCAAATATAAATGAAATTGTACAAGCATTACCAAGCTACAAACAAAGCTTTTACGTGTTATCCAGTATTGTCCTGATGGTCCAAACTCATGGGATGAATTTAAAAAAAAAAAAAATGAAAGAAACTAATACTGGAAATGCACTCACAAAAATAACATCAAGGCAATTAAAGTTTTAATTCAGAAAATCTAAGATTATTTCTATCAACTGGAATAGAACTAAGTAAGAGCTCAGAGATTTGTCCACATATAAACAGTGGTTAATCTTTCCTCAATCTTAGTAACAACAAATTAAAAATAGTTATCCACAATATCTATAAAGCCATCAAACACCTCAAAGGAAATGACAAACTTCATATAAAGTAGTTTGAAGAGATGTGGATGGACCTAGAGTCTGTCATACAGAGTGAAGTAAGTCAGAAAAAGAAAATCAAATATTGTATATTAACGCACATATGTGGAATCTAGATAAATGATACAGATGAACCTATCTGCAGGGCAGGAATAGAGAAACAGATGTAGAAACGTGTGAAGACGTTTCTGGGAGATTAGTATTGACATATACACACTACCATATGTAAAACTGATAGCTAGTGGGAACCTGCTGTATAACAGGGAGCTCAGCTCGGTGCTCTGTGAACTAGATGGATGAGATGGGGGCGTTGGGAGGGGATGTCCAAGAGGGAGGGGATATATATATATATATATATATATATATATATATATATATATGTAGCTGATTCACTTTGTTGTACAGCAGAAATTAACACAATATTGTAAAGCAACTGTACTCCAATAAATAAATAAAACCAAATTGCTGGGAAGAGGAAAAAAAATACTTCATAAAAGTAGTTATAAACTGTCACTGAAAACTACAAAACAAGGCTCAAATGAAGGGAGAGACATGTTCTAGCTAAAATTTTTGACTAATATTCCAATAGTGTTATGGATACCCTTCATAATTTAATTCTGTATCTCACATGGTAGAATACTTGTTGTAAGTTAGCTGATCAAATTTTAGGGGGCATTTACTATTTTGAATATGAAATTGTACTCTCAAACTACAATGATTAAAATGTGATGGTATCTAGCATGGAAATAGACTAATTTAGATCTGGATATAGATTGTGTATATATGAATGTCTGATATTACAAAGCTTATATTACAAAGCTGTAGAAATATAAAATTATTCAATAGCTTTAAAATTGGTATTATGGAAAATACAATAAAATATTCATATATTACTTTGATCATAATTTCAGATATATGTTCAATCTAAATATACGATCTAAAATTATGAGTGAGCTAGTATAAAACATAGCAGCAGATATTTTATAATCTTAAGGTAGGGTGTTAAAGCTGAAAATCTTCTGTATGGCAAAGGATACTATTAATAAGAGGAAAAACATTGGAAAAAATGAAATTAGGTGATATCATAATTGTCACCTATCAATTTGACAGAAGCCTAAAAGATTGATAATCATGTTGATGAGAATCCATGGAGATAGGAAAAATACTTATAGTAAGAATACAAATTATTTTTGGAGTGTAAATTGAAGGTCTCTACCAACACTTAACATTTCCAACTGTTAACCCAGCAATCTTACTTGTAGGAATCTTTCTTATGGGTATATTATCCTAAAGCACCCTACATGGCCGTGAAGAATGGGAAGGTTCATGGTAAGCGATACCAGGATACAATTTTAAAGTCTAAGTAAATCCATGAACAATGACATTTGGAAGATTTGACAGTATATTGAGTGGGGGGAAGTGTAAAAATTATGGAATACGTGTAAAGAATTACCCTACTTTTGTGGAATATATAGTCATAAATGCCTTTTCTATATAAAAATAGATAACTGAATGTTTATACTTTGTATACTACTTTTATGTTTTGGGGAGCAAATATTGATTTTATGATTGAAAAATGAAAATAGATAAGAAAATATATATATAATACACCCATTCTCCTGGGTCGTATCATGCCACTTCCCAGAGTAAAATTCTTTGATTTTTTTCCCCCCTTTTCTGTAAGATAGATTCCAAGTCTCTTGCTTTAACTTGTAAGACCTTTCTTTGGGCAAAGGCTAGATTTCTACCTGTGTTACTGACAATTATTTCATGTTCTTTTAACATGGAACAATTTTGTTGGACAAACACACCATGAAAATCCATCTTCCATGACTCTGCTCATGTTGTTACTTTTGCCTGGATTTACCTTACCAGCTGCCTTACCTTCAAAACTCTTCATCAGCATTCAGGTTCATTTCTAATGTCATTACCTCTTCGATCTTTTATCCAAGACCCCCAAGGATTAACAGAATCCCTAGGCAAATTATGTAGCATATCAATGCCTTGGTTTCCTCATATGTAAAATGAAAGGATTATGTGAGATAATATCCATAAAATACTTATAGTAGTTCCTGACACATGGCAAGCACTTGATGAATGTTAGCTGTTATCTACTATCCTTCTTTGTGCTCCTATAACACATAGATCCTTTTGTAGGGGCACTTATTATCTCAAGTCATATTTATTTCATTACTTTCTATATCTTCTATTGTAACCTAAACTACTTTGTGACTAATACAAAGCCTTGTATACAGTATGCTCTAAATAAATATGATTGAACAAATAGGCAACTTTAATTTTCATGTTGACAATAAAGAGGTGACATATATTAATAGTACAAAATAAAATTCCATATATTAATATTTTAAGATATTTAGAGGTCAAATCACAGAAATGTATCCTTCCTTGGGAAGAATAGGTAATTGATTAGTTTGTTGTGATTAGCTATTTGAAAGTAGAACCTAGTTATTTAACCTGGGCCAGTCTCTATATGGTAATATTCTTTCAAGGCAGGTATCTTCATTGGTTTCTTGGTCATTAATAAGGGCTGTAAACCATATCCTTCATGACCTGACAGTAGAAGTATATGGCCCTGTATTTGATAAATAATATTATAAAAAATATACTCAGTAGGTATTTTTTTCTTAAAACCTCAAGTTTATTTACACACACATACATGTAAAAGGTAGCAAAAAATGAGTTATGGCAGATTGTCTAGGAGTAACCCAGTCCTTTAATATTCTACAATGTATCTAAGGTTTATTTTGACTGTCACATAGCTGTAGAACTGAATCATTATCTTTTATTCTTGGGACTCTCTACTCCTCTGCCTTTCTCCAGAATGCAATTGCTTTTAATGAACTGCACTCTGGCATAACACATCAGCCTGCACTGAGGTTTGGTAGAAGAGGGAACCTCATTACTATAATTTCCTATACAGCCCCTTACCATAGTCACTAAGAAGATCTTCGTGAGGGTATTTATCATACTGAACTATATCCTGTTTTCTAAGAAGGCAAGCGGGTAATTTCTTAGGACCCCGGGCCTGATAATAGTAATGCTTCCCTTGAGTAGCTATCATACTTGTACAATATATATCCAGAAACTGTATCTGCTGCTTTTTATTGGTTACAGAAAGCTTGGACCCAAATTATTGATATTTGTGTAGTATTTTTAAGAATACATTTTTGTAAACCCCACTTTAATGCATTTGCTATCATTATACTTTAACATATTTTCTTATGGGTATTTGTAGGTAACTTAAATCCTTTTGGAGGTCATATTTACAAACATAATATTTATGTGTAAGTATACATATCAGCATTCATTAAATTTTGGTAGGCATCATGCCTCTTGGTAAAGTAACAGACTTGGAATTTTAGAGAAAGCTAGTGACTATATCATGACAAAAAGCCACTTAGCCAAATAAATTGGTATTCTAATAAATATTCTTTCATTATTTTCTTTGCTTCCCCCCCCGAAAGAGAATTAGAATTTATAGCCAATCATTTCTTAATACTGACAAAATTTTGTCACAAATGTTGTATATTCCAGTTGTATGCAATACCTGTTTCTTATGTCCATCTTGTAACTGTAAGAATCTTATAGGGTGAGTCCATATTATATTTCACATCTTCTACAACACATTGCACAGTATCACATGGAGTATATAATAAATATTTGTTTGGGTTGAAATGTCTATTGATCACTATTGATATCCCGAGTCCAAAAAAAGGCCAAGCTAATTGCATGAGAGATGACAATTGACTGAGGAGTGTGTGTGTGTGTGTGTGTGTGTGTGTGTGTGTGTGTGTGTGTGTGTGTGTGTAAGTAACCCTTGGAGGATCCAGCTTTTTGACTGAGACAATCAGATTATCTTTTGGGGAAATTTTTAAATAGAATATGAATTTGATTATATATGGTAACTGAACTTTTAACATAATAAAGACCTAGATGCTAAGAATATTTCTGGGGAAATTAGGGTAAGTTGAAGCTTCATTGGGGGGGGAGAAAAACCCAGAACAATAGAGAGAAACAGTAAAACTTAAAAAAAAAAAAAAAGGTATACCATGTGGTACACAAATAGTAATTATGTAAAGCAAAGTTACCCAGATTTCCAATGATACTCCCTTCCTGATTCCTCTCCTTCCTGATATCTGCTCAATCTATAAAGACTTGATTTTTGTTTAATGTAAGGTTACTAAGACATAAATAAAGTGAAGCAATTCAGGAAATACTAGTGAGAGTTTTCTGGGCCAGGTCTTTTCAGAGCTACTTAAATTCTCACTCACAAAAGATTAAAAACAAAAACCTGTGTGCAAAGAGTTGAGTGAAAGAGGTAAACTCTGACCTTGTGTTTTACTGAAAAACAAGTCAGTAGATGGGACAAGTCATATTAATGTTAATTTGTGTAGCATTAAATAAAAATACAAAAGAAAGGAAGAGTGAAATTTCATTTTTTCCACTTGAATACATTTTCAGTTGATAAAGTGATTATTGATATAACCTAATATTAAATAACATAATCCTATGGATTTGGTTGGCAGGGAAGGACCTCAGTGAGGTTTGATTCAGCCTATGTGGAGGAGTAGCTAGACTTTCAAAACATCTAAAATGAGTAGTTTCTTTATCAGCTCTATTTAAGGCTAGATTCAGGATTTTAAAACTTCAAACTTGGTTTCATTTCTTGTTTTTTCTTGAACAAAAGCATTTAGTCCAACATTCCTGTGAGGTAAGTAGCTGATGGGCTAAACGGATGCGGTGAGTCCATCCATACCAGTAGCAGACAAGGTAGAGAATTGATTTTGTTTATTGGCAAAAACAAAGTCTCTCTTGCATTAATGGTAGACAGATATTTCCAAGAAATACCCTTTGCTTTTAACCTCCTCACCACTGGCTTTCAGGCTCAATGGTCAAGGATAAAATATACCTGGTAGAAGTCATGGGTTTAATCTTAAAGATAAAAAAATTAATTCAACTTCATTAACATTTTTACTTTAAGTGCCAATGTACCTAATCTTGAAATTATAATTAAATGAAAGGAAATGATTGTTGATTTTATTGCATTCAAAAACTATAAACACATTTCAAAAGGCTGTAGTCTGTTCTCTGTATGGTCACATGGCCACCTGAGCTTTGCACAGCTAAATAATATCTTAATTTATTTTATTACCCAGAATAAAAGAGCCCAGAGGAGCCTTTTCTAGGAAAGCTGCCAATGAAGTTTCCCCAAAGACCTTTCACCTGTGAAGTAAATATACATAGCATAGGGAAATATTCTCATATTGTTCTTCAGAGTGTGCGTTTTATAACAGTCCTCATGTAATTTTATGGTGACATTAGTTGTGAACAGTAGATTCAAATTATGAAACATTATTTTAGAAGTCTTTTCCGGAAAAACAATTTTATTAAGATGTATCATACACATAAATGTATATTGCATTGTTTTATAAAGGTAAATTTAAAATCAGTGCTTGTACATTTTATAAGGTTTGTTAAAATTAATCCTGTGGGTATATTTTCAATATGCCTGAAAATGTATCATGTAACATGTGAAACTGCTACAATACAAAATTTTATAATAAAATACAGAAATCTTTTTATTCTATTCTATAATTTTGGAATTATTCGTGTGAAATAAATATTCAGAATATAATTATTTTAAAACTTGTAATTTGAGGTCATATACATATATACACACACACATATATATCAGGCAAGATATTTAATAGTTTGTTAGAAAATAGGCTCTGTACTTTCATTTAGACTGTTCAGAAGTGAAGAAGTTGACTAAACAGAAATATAAACAATAAGTGTAGAAGAAATTAATGTTTTGTAAAGTAAATATCCATGTATGTCAGCAGGCATTATTGCCTTTTAAATGATCAAAAGACCTTCTCTAAAACAAATTATAAAAATTAATGAAAGAAGCACTATTGTAATCAAAATTAAGGCATTCACTTTTGTTAAAAATAGCAAGGTTGGAAGCTCTAATATTAGACTACCTAGGCTTGAGGACTGATTCTACTACTCACTGGCCCTAGGACTTTGGGCAATTTATGAAAAGTTTTGAGGACCTTACAGATGAAAAAAGTAAGATGTGAATGCTGATAATATCTTTCTAACATTAATTTAAAATTTTGCTCTTTTCATTTTTTAGAATCAAAATAGTAACATGTAGATTACCTGAACTATGTTGGCCATTATTATTATTATTCCAGCTTTTCTTAGGGTATTTAACAAAATAATCAGATAATCTTTTTGAAATTTTTGTGTTTTCTTTGAGTGTTCTTTAGCATGTTGATGATCATTTCCCTGTTTGTTTAAAAGAAAAAAAACAGTAGTTAAAGGCTATGAGTAGCTGGTTCACTCAGTCATTTATTAAATTAACATACTGAGTGCCCATGAGCACTTTCCCAGACAGTTTTACAACAGAAGAAAAACACAGATATGCATTCATGGAGCTGTTTATCCTAGCAAGGGACACAAACAAATAAGAAAATATTATTTTAAATACTAAAAAGAAATTATTTTAGACCAGAATATAAGGCATTATTTTATTCTGAAACAACATTCCGAGAAATTGCCAGTTAAACTTATGCATAAAAGCTGAGAAGAAATGTTATGCTAGTAGATAAAGGAAGAAAGTTCTGGAGCAACAAGGGCCAATACCTTAATTGAGGATAGATCATTTGTTCTAAGGTATTTCAGATGACCGTTATTCTAGAATATAATGAGTTGGAGGACTGGAGCATGATATGATAGGATTTTTGTAAGAAAGGCTAGAACTACACCATTTAGGGATTTGTATGTTACGGAAAGAATTTGTATTCTAGATGGAAGGGTAGAGAATTAAAGGCTGTAAGCAGGTGTGCATAATGTGATTTTCCTTGTCATCCCTCTTGCTGATAACTGGGTAGAAACAGGGCAAGGATCAAAAGATGGCAATGACTTAGTTACCCAGACAAAAAAGGTATGATGATGGCTTAGACAAAGGAGGTGGTATTTAGAGTGGAGAGAAGTAGATGGATTAGGGACATCATTTGGAGGTAGAATAGACAGGACATGATGGACTGACCGTAGTGTATGAGAGAGGGAGGAATCAAGAATGCCTTCTAGTAGCTGAATGTCCCTCAGCTATAATTTGAATAATGTTGACTTTTAGTAGAATTAAATTGTACACACAGCAGTTTGTATATGTTAAAAATGGAATATTTACATAAATGCCTAATTATTGCTGATAGTAAAGGGATATCCACTGAGATGTATATTTTCTGAGACATCTAAAGAGAATAATATCCTTCCATTTAAAAGATTCTTGATATTGAGTGTTCCTTTTTATTCCCCCTGAATGTTTGGTTAGAAACATTTTAGACAATACTGGCTTCAGACTCTTTTTCCAAATTGGTATCACATTCTGATTGAGATCTTGTAGACCTTTGTATTATTGCTAAGGAGACTGTGGTGGGAAGAACACATAACAGACAAGGTTGATGCTTCATAGTAGGAGTGTTTTCAGGAGCAATTAAGGTATTAACGTATTTCAGTAGTTTTATAAACATTATATGCTCTCAAGTACTTGAAAACTGTAAAGGTTAAAAAAATCTTGGATCATTTTAGAAAAGTGCATGCTTCCACTCACAATCCTGTTGTCACTTGAATAGTGTTCAGTGTACTCAAAATTATAGCTATTACAGAAGAAATTGCAAGTTAAATACAGAGAGGTGTATAAACTACATTTATCACCAACGCACCCCAGTATGATACCATCAGTGAAAGTCATAGAAACTGTAACACCTGTGTCTTATTTTGTATTTCTTTCACTTTTTATGTCATGACCGTAAATTTAATCTTTTAGGCAAATGTGGATTTTTTTTTTTCCCCTTAGTTTTCTGGGTACCTACTAAACACCTGTTCGTCTCTGTGACCAGTATTTTGTTGAATGAGCACAATACACAGTGTTGCCTGGTGATTCAAGACTGGTCTGGGGGCTTCCCTGGTGGCGCAGTGGTTGAGAATCCGCCTGCCGATGCAGGAGACACGGGTTCGTGCCCTGGTCCGGGAAGATCCCACATGCCGCGGAGCAACTAAGCCCGTGAGCCATGGCCGCCAGGCCTGCGCGTCCGGAGCCTGTGCTCTGCAATGGGAGAGGCCACAACAGTGAGAGGCCCGCTTACCGCAAAAAAAAAAAAAAGACTGGTCTGGTTACACTAGTTGACATTCTTCTGAGCTCTCCTTTTTAAAAAATAATAGCTTATACCACTAAAAATTAGATCCTAGTCTTCATTTGATCTTTTGAATATCACAGAACTGATCCACACTATCCTTTTTTTTTTTGGATAGGGAATGCCCCCTCTCTTTATCCAATAGTTTAATAGTGGCAAGAGAAATGAGGATAACATGGATAAGTACAATCTACAAAAATGTTAATTCCCCAAAACTCTTTTTCAAGCAATTTTTTAAATTCTCTTTTCCATCAGTGTTTCACCAGAACTGTCAAAAAAGAAGACAACTTTGTTGACTGACATTCAATTGCATTTCTGTTGTAGATAAACATTATCAGGAAAATGGCCTGAAGATAGGTGGTTGCAGAGTGAAGAATAAACTGGTCCTCATGATTTATAAATTGAAAAATTGTCCCTTGCAGTCCCAGGGAATTCTCTGAAACTTGAGCAGTTAGTGATCAATAACAGCCGCATATACAAACGTACATGGTTCCAGGAAACAAAACGAGAGAATGTAGAAACTCGACTTTTCCACTAATCCACAGATACCTGTTTTTAAATTCTTTTTACCACAGCTTATGCCACATTGAGGACTTGTCTGGGTAGCAAATTTCATGAATGCCAAGATCCTCTCTATTTAGTGTAGTCGTGTGTTCTGAGCAAGTAATATGCCTGGAACAAGACAATATTTTCTATTTAATAAACCCCAATCCATAACTGTAGCTTTATTAATTCTCTAATAGATGATTATTATAACTTAACACTATAGCATAGACAGTTGAATTTATCACTCTTAAAATGTATCCTTCCTTCATGATGGAGCCTAAGAATTGAATCCATATTTGTCCTTTATAGAATATACTGGTTTAGTGTAAATTCTTAGGCATTAGAATATTTTGTTAGCTATAGAACTTGTACATGTAGTTTATGCTCTAAGCCTCAGGTGTTTTAGTTTTTAAGAAGGTGATCATAATTTTACTTCTATCATTCTCTATGCTAGGAATACATATGGAAATTTCTATTTAAAAAAACCTATCAAAGTGTCTGCTACCTTTTAAGCTCTCCATGGATGCCAGGTATCATGAACAGTGGCATTTTAGAATACAAAGGAATCTGCGCCTTAATTTTAGGATTCTTAATATTGAAGATTATAGTACTTTAAACCAGTCTCAAAAATGTGTTATTATTGGGTTCCTGCTGGCTACAGAGCACACTTTTATATGACTATAGATCGTCTAAAATTATGCCTGAGAGTCAGAGAATAGGGCATAACATGGCATTTTAGTCACAGAAAGAGAAGAGTGAAAAAGCATCTGCCACAGTGGAATATTTGTATCTTCTTTTTCTAAAGTGCTTGAAGGGATTAAATACCTCAGGCTGGAACACTCTTGCTGAGACTCTCATGCCACTTCTCATGTTCCAAGAAAGCTCTTCAGGGAAAGTCACCTTGAGTGTTCTAACCAGTAACCTACAGATTGCTGTGTGTGGAGAATTGTGTAGAAGGTTTCTGAACAAGTTTTTGCTGATGAGATGCTGTTTTGTTTTTTTGTTTTGTTTTTTTTCTTTTGGTGGTACACGGGCCTCTCACCGCTGTGGCCTCTCCCGTTGCGGAGCACAGGCTCCGGACGCGCAGGCTCAGCGGCCATGGCTCACGGGCCCAGCCGCTCCGCGGCATGTGGGATCTTCCCGGACCGGGGCACGAACCCGCGTCCCCTGCATCGGCAGGCGGACTCCCAACCACTGCGCCACCAGGGAAGCCCTGAGATGCTGTTTGTGACCACATACTTTACATGTTGTTACTGACGTGATTAAAGTAAAACTAAGCCTCAGCTTCAGTGCCGGCTGAGAAGAATGTTGGGGCATGTTTTCCACAGGAATACTTGTGAGGCTAAATTTTAATATTGACTTGGGAAATAGCAATTTTCAGTATTGGCTAATCCTCAACATACAAAAGATTCAATTTACATCACATGAGAAAGAAATGTCATGCTGTTATTGATGTCTTCACACTATAAGAGATGAAGATTTATAATGGTAAAAGTTCAGTTTTAAAGAAATGTTTGTGGCAAACAGCCAGTTTAACTTGGGAAAAATACATAGAAATGTGAAATACTGTAGAAAATATTCACGTGGTACATTTAAGAATCAACCCTGTTTTCTGGTGTACAATACTAGAGCACTCTCCTGCCACCGAAAAATTTAAAAATAACCTTTACAAGTTCATACTTCCTAGATTTGCTGTCATGCCAATTGATCCTGTTTATGGGGCTAGTTTCATAAACATAATGATAAAAATGCATTCTTCTTTACTAGAAGATAGTAATTTAATAATATTTTTGGTACTTGAGCTGTCATAAGGACATTACATTGGAAATTCAATATGGTTTGTATTGCCATTCTAAATCTTAGTAATACTTATTATTCATCTTATATTTGAATTTAAATTATTAAATGCCCATCCATTGTAAATATAAGTTTTCCTTATAGAAACTGAAGGAATATATATAAAAATCTAATAATAGAGAAGGTAGATTCAGTTAAGAAAGACTGTTGAGCTCTAAACCAAATGGAAACACTTCTTGTTTAATAATTTGAACTTAGATCTGAATCTCAGGAGTTGTAAAGTTCAGCATGGTCTCTAATTTTGACTTTTAGTGATAGGTACTTTTGTTGCTCTTTATTATCAACTTGCAGATTCTTAATCTAATGTCAGCTCTGAGCTAATTTTTTTTTTTTTGCGGTACGCGGGCCTCTCCACTGTTGTGACCTCTCCCGCTGCGGAGCGCAGGCTCTGGATGCGCAGGCCCAGCAGCCATGGCTCACGGGTCCAGCCGCTCCGTGTCATGTGGGATCTTCCCCGACCGGGGTACGAACGAACCTGTGTCCCCTGCAATGGCAGGCGGACTCTCAACCACTGCGCCACCAGAGGAGCCCAAACTATTTTTATTAAATTGATTTGAGAAAGGACATAGGCATTTTAAACAGTTAAGTGATCATAAAACACATAACAGGTTTTAAACATATTTTTGTAATTTACATTTTAATATGTACGTATTCATTTCTAAGTACTGAAACAACTCTATAATAAAGAGCTGAGAGATAGTTGAATTTCTTCCTCCAAAAATGTTCAGTTCTGTGCTCTGTAAATTTAAATCCATACCAAGCAAAACACTAACTTTTGAACATCTTTTCTTAAAACTTCCCTGATGAAGTGAAATAACAATGACAGCTAAGTGTTCAGATTTCAAAGAGATTCCTTACACAGTTACAGACTATGTAGGGAATGAATAGGTTGAGAGATGAGATTTCAAATTATACTTCAGTTACTGGGAAACCTCAAAATGAGTTTTTCTATTCATTGAACACATTTCTTTGAGTACTAATTTTTTATATTTCCTTCAATTTCAAATACTTTGAGTTAAAAAAAATTCAGTATAGTTAGTAATGTTTTAGTATTTTTCAACAAGTTATCCAAAGTAAGAATAAGGATCCTCCTATTGTAGTTAAAAAAAAAATCCTTGAAGTTATTAGTTGGCACTAAATTAACTTCTAGCTATACTTTTAAAGTCTTCTAAATATTTCTGAAAATCTCTCTCCTGTTTTTAGATCTCAGCATCATTTCATAATTGTCAGTTTCCTTCCCCAGCAGCTCATTTTTCAATTGTAATTTGCCTTGCTGAATGCATTAAAAATTTAAAAAGTATTTATTGATTCATTAGTGTATGGAAGATACTGTTCACTGTCTGCAGTGGGTTGCAGGTGTCTGAGGGCTCTTCTGTGATTAAAAGGCTTTCTTTGGGAACACCAATTTTGGGGGGATGAAAACACATAGCCATTTGTTATTCTCTTGACAGAAGTAGCCACATTGGTACTTTTTACATAAAAATCATTTCAATATTCTCTTAAATGATATTTCTGTAATTTGATAATTCAATTAATAACTCATGTGCTGATCGAGCAGTCCTCCAAGTAATTCTAGGGGACCTCCAAGACCATTTCAATGGCAGCAAACCATACTTAGAATCATTGTATTCTTCATTGCCACAGGGGAAAAAAAAAAGCCAGTTCACTTAAAGTCTTTGAAGCACTAAAATTTTATTTTATTCAATCTCAAGCTATAAAAATACTTCTAATATTTTACGTAATGAAACGGGAAGGACATAACAAAGCATTTCTGAATAGTAAGGACAAGGGTTGTCTGGAGAAAAGCACATGCGCAGTTGTTTAATTTGTAGGCTGAACTATTCATTAGCCTGGCAACTAATCTTGAAGAAACTAACACTTGCACATTTTAGTGTACTATCAAAGATTTGCAGAATTATTTGAAATAATATTGTTTTCCAACTTAATAACTACATGGATTTTCTTTATATACTTGAACAACAAAACCTTAAGCAGATTAGGTACAGAAGCAGACATGAGAATTCAACTATCTTAAATCATACATTAAAGAGATTTACTCTTCACATTAACTTGTTTTGGGAAATATCCTTTTCTATGAAAATGTTTATGCAAATATGCCTGGGTTTATTATTGTTTAAAATGAATGAGTAAATATCTTTTAGTGTTCTTAGTTTGAATTTATAATAGGGTAAATATTAAAAACTTTAGCCCACAAAAACAAAAGCTCTTTTGGGCTCTGAATAATTTTAAGCATCTTAAGTTGTCCTAATTATATCAAACAATTTAATTGGTAGAAATATATCTCCTTCTATTTCAATCTACAAACTATTAGTAACTCTTACAGAGTTTTTCCTTTCTCTAGAAATTCTATCTTTAATTGATCAGTAATGTAAAATTATACTCATTTTTTTAAAATTTCAAAAGTCATTTTATGAATTGTCCATTCATTCACCCAATAGATATTTATTGCTTATCTCCAATGTGTCAGGCCGAGGACCAGTTGGTAACACCGTTAACTTTGTGTGACCCTCTTTCAGCTTTACCCAGATGTTCCTTTTTCCATTATAGTCTTCATACCTTTTTTCATGTCTCTCTCCATGGGACACTAATTCAGCAGTGATCTTGACATCATCAGTACTGACTATAATATTTGGCACAGAGTAATAAATATGCAATAAATTTTTCTTAAAATAGTATTCTAATTACTATAGATTTGTCCCACTTTTCCACAAACTTCCATAGACAGTAATTTACATTAGGTCTAGTAGGTTTGTTGAGACTAAGAAAACCTGGCCACAGAAATATGAAATGATTTATCATTACCATTTAAATGCAGTTTAAAGCATAACATTTACATCTCTAGGTACAAAATAGTATATCTGGATCTGCGGCCATGTAGAAAGTTAGAAGTAATTACAGATGCAGGGATTAGAGTAAGGAGGCCACAGGCAAGGAATGTTGGCAGCCACCAGCTACTAGGTGAGGCAAGGAACAGATTCTCCTCTAGAGTCTCTGGAGGGAGTGTAGCCCTGCTGACACCTTGATTTCCACCCAGTGGAACTGATTTCAGACTCTGGGCTATAGAACTCTAGAAGAATGTGTGTGTCAAGTCATCAAGTTTGTTAATGTTATAGCAGTCATAGGAAACTAATACAAATAAGAATAAATAAAATTCTGTATACCCTAAAAAGAACTTAAGAGGTGGTAACTTAAAGCTTGCTCAGATATACTTTCTTTAAAAAATTAAATCTCCTGAGTGTAATTGAAATAACGGTTTTGGAAGCTGCCTGCAATGCAAAATTGTAAATTCTACTGGAAAGTCCATATTTTTAAGTGTATTGAAAATCTTGCTTTTACTCAAATAGACCATAGTTTTTCTAGAGTTTTTAACGTGAGGAAAATAGTACTGTTTCAGAACTTTCTCCAGTTCCTGAAGTTTAGAAGTATATTTTCATGGAACTGAATATTTTCTTGACCATTCATCAAAAGGACAATGTATTCATGGCGAGTGGTTTACTTCTTCTTTTTCTCACTCTGCATTATAGTTACATTATTATATGACATCCCCCACCTCAAATTTTATTTGTAATTTTAGTCCTATATAAATGGTCCGAAACCACATTGATACTACTTTACACCCACTGGGATTACTAAAAGACTAACAGGTGTTGGAGAAAATGTGGAATCTTCACACTGCTGGTGGAATTGTAAAATACTGCAGTCATATTGGAAAATACTTTAGCAGTTGCTCAAAATATTAACCATAGTTACCTTATGACACAGCAATTTCACTTCTAGGTATATACCCAAGAGAACTGAAAATGTACAGCCGCACAGAAAAATCTGCTTACAGATGTTCACAGCAGCATTATTTATAAAAGTCATGAACTGCAAACAACCCAAATGCCTGTCAGTTAAATGAGTGGACAAATAAGATGTGTTATATCCATATAATGGGATATTATTTGGCAATAGAAAGGAATGAAGTGTTGATACGTGCTTCAACATGTTCGAAACTTGAAAAAGTATTCCAAGTGAAAGGGGCCAGTCACAAAAGATGTCATATTCTGATTTCATTTATATGAAATATCCAGAACAGGCAAATCCGTAGAGACAGAAAGTAGGTTAGTGGTTGCCAGGGACTGGAGTGGAGTGGAATGGAATGACTAGTGACTGATAATAAGCATAGGATTTCTTTTTGAAGTGATGAAACTGTCCTTAAATTAGAAAGTGTTGGTGGTTGCACAACTCAGCATACCAAAACCCACCGAATTATACATTACAAGGGTGAATTGTGTGATAATTATAGTGCAAAGCTGTTACTTAAAAAATAAGAATAGTCTAGCTGCCAGTCAATATTTATTTGACTTAATTTGTTCCATTAAAAATGCATGAAAAGGTTCCCAAAATATTTGTCATTCTGTTGTGGAGCCATCTTATTCTTGATTCTGAGCTTGGGCATGAAGAAATCTTATGCATTTGTTAGATTTGATAAGGCAGGCACAAATTCCACTGAATGCTGAGTCTATTAGGAAGGACAAAATTCTAGTTTTATGGAGACAATAGATTCTGTTTTAAAACGAGGTCAGTGGAAAAAGCAGAGGTATAATTACCAGCGTGATGAAGTCATTATCACCCTCACCCCCATAAAACAGAAGAGAAAAGTAAAACTCAAAAATTAGATAACTTGCTCAAAGAAGCATAGCTGGCAAATAATTAAACCAAGATTACAATCTTGGATAGGAATACTCAATAAATACTTGGATTATAAAAAGCTAATGTTTTTAAATTATAAAGGTGACTATTATATTAGCTAGTACATATATAATACTATGTGGCTAAGACTCTTTTAAGAATGTCACGTTGATTCAATTATTTAGTCCTCATAACACTGCGGGGTATAGATTCTACTATACCATCATCTCCACTACTGATGAAGAAACTACAGCACAGAGAGGATAAGTAACTTGATCATAAGTAACTGCCATGGAATATACACCCAAACTGTCTGACTCCAGACCTTTTGTTCTTCATCACTATGTTCTGCTGCCCCTCTAGCACCAAGCATAATGCCTTCTTCCTAGGCACATTTTTTAAAAAATTGGACTAAATAAATACAGAAATCAATCTTTCTAATATTCATGAAGCTTTCATCTTTAGTTGAATAATCTATTCGAGGTCTTGGAATTAAGGGTGGGGGAGTGATGATTCATTATTATTTTACTTTTTATAAGGTTTTATAATCTTTAAAAATAGTTTTATTGTAACACTGACTTACAACAGTTTCACGTGTACAACACTATGTTTCTACTTTTGTATACCCTACAGCATGCTCACCACCAAAATTTTAGTTTCCATCCATCACCATACAGTTGATCCCCTTAACCCATTTCACTCTCCTTCCTGCCACTCCCCCTCTGGTAACCACTAATCTGCTCTATGTATCTATGTGTTTGTTTTCTGTTTGCTTTGATTTGTTCATTTATTTTGTAGTTTATTAGCTTTTTATAAAAGAATGTTTCATTATCATATACTTCATGACATACTGCATTCCAGGTACCATGCAGGTCAAATTCACACTGCTCTCTAATTTATGTAAAAGACTTTGAGAGCTAATTTCTGCAATAAACTTAACTTTGTTTTAACTCACACTTATTTGACCATATAATCCTTGGAGAAGGGAAGTAAAACCTCTTAATATCCTACAGAAGTAAAGTTTTCCACAAGCAAATGTTAAAATTACCAAAGTGGAAATTATTCTCAGAGTTTTCATCACAGACACCATTTACAAATGGGTATTTAATGCATTTAAAACATTCCCCATTTCATGACTCTATTGGTTATTTATATATTTGCTTTTAAATAGATATTGATTTATTCTTTCAAATAATTGTGTTTTCATACTCTAACCAGATGTCACATAGGAGTTGTCAGAATTTTATTATTCATCCATAATAAATAAGCAGGAGAGATAAATTTAAAACAGCTACAGCGCTCTAATCTCCTGATTATGCAGGCCTCTCTTTGACAAGAGATGAATAAAATGTTGCCCTGAAGACCAGAAGGATCAATTCATCTCTCAAAATACTTCAACTTGGAAGTAATTGAGGTGTTTTGGAAATACACGCCAATCTTGTTTATGGCATTCAAATGATTCTTTGTTAGAAAAGTCTAATTGAATGATTAAATGCCCACATTTGAAGACTGTCTCCTACTACTTACTCTATTGTAGAAGCTTTAAATCTATTGTAAAAATTTAAAAATATGGAGTTTCCTCTTTCTGCATAACCAAATTCATCCATTCCTCAAGTCCCAGCACTAATGCACAAAACTTCTATAAAGCCTTTTATGATTTCTAAACCAAGTGCAAATTCTCCCTCTCTAAAATCCTATCTTAGTGTATGTGTGATACCTACCCATTTCAACACTGAAATTGATTTACTTAGGTTCATACTTATCTTTCTCTGATCCTTCCCCTAAGGAGCTTACAATCTATGTGTAATCAAACTTGTAGTTCCCGAAGTGCCAGTAACACTCCATACATATTTGAGAAATAATGAATGCGTAAATGAATGACTGTATAACATTTATAGTTATGATGAAAAAACAAATATTCTATATCACTGTGTAAATGAATGTATTATTTCATTACTTCCTCTGAACAAGAAAAGGAACATTTCCAGTGTTAGCATTATATCCTTTAGAACCAGCTTTAACCATAGTAGATTTATGCACTGAGGTGACTAGTAAATCCATTTTAGTATTGATCCTGTTTAGAATAGTGAGTGACTTTGGACAGTTTCAATCTTGTAAGGTAGAACATTTAGCAGTGACATGTCAGAAAGACCTGTGCTCTATTAGAAATAGCAGGAGATTTATTTCAGCATTTATCTGCTTTATGTAGAATTGCTAGTCTCTTTTGTCCTATATATGACAGATTAATGCTTCTCAACATGTTTATTTCTAGATGAAGGGAACTTCTAAAGTCAATTTTCAGATTGTTAGAGAAGTTGGTGAGTTAACCTGATGAATGATCAGGATACGGGCATATTTTAAACATGAGAAATAAACTTCTTAGAAAAGGACAGGTTCAGAAGTAGCAGATTATGACCAGGCTACTTACATGGATCCAATTCCCTTATAAGTAAATGTGTTCTTCAAAAATCAACAATCTGAATTGATTTAAAGTCAGCTGGAGTAAAAGTAATTGTTATCATTTATTTGTTGATTGTTATGTTCTAGATACTGCTCTGGGTAGTTTATCTCACTTAATTTTTTCAGTAACCTGAAAGAAAGATAGAACCATTTGGAAATCAGGTAAATAAGGTTCAGTGCTGTGTGCTTACTTGCCCAAATAGGTAAAAGTGAAAAGGTAGAATTCCAGCCTATGTCATAATTAATTCTGTGCTTAACATGGCCTCTTCAACTATCTCACAATATTTTAAAATAAATAACAATTTGTTTACTTTGACCATAAATATAATTTTGAAATAGTAGTTTTTGTGGGAATTACAATACATATTTTTGATTCTATAATCCAGTCCCTGATTACATGTAATCTAATAATTTGTATTCTATTATATATATTTTATTCTCAAGATTCTAGGTATAATAGAACTGAGATTTTCTTTTACCTTTACCTGCTTTCACTTTCAACACTAAGATTTGGTTGACTCCGGGGATTAGCAATAATATTGTCTATGTAGATCTGGCAACCAAGAAGAGTAAGGTCAATCAATTTATAGACAATGTTAATTTATTCAATAACTATTTATTGAATATCTAATGAGTGCTTATGTATCAGGCACTCTTCTTAGGATCCATCATATTTGTATTGCCATACCAAGGAGCTCATGAGCCTCAGGGAGAGGAAGCAGATACTGATAAAATAACAAGTATACACAGTATGTCACTATGTCTTAACTACGTGATTCCAAGTGTGTTCTAGGTTAAAAAAAAATTTTAAGGTCTCTTAATAGAAAAGACAGCAATATAATGTATCTTAGTAGTTCAGATAGATAGTTTCTGTAGTTTCGATTTAGTTTTGGGACCTTAGACAATTTATTTCACATTTATAAACCTCAGCTTCCCCATCTATTAAATGATGATAATGAATTGAACTTATAAGCTTGTTGGAACTAAATGAAGTAATGCTTGTGCCTGAAACATGATAAACAGGCAATAAACATTGGCAAACATTTGTTATTTCGCTCTTCTTTTTGGAGAATCAGAATGCACGTTGTGATCCAAAAAGTGAATCCTGCAGTAACATAGCTCTATTTAAACTTGTCTAACCCAGACTCATTTAACTACAGTACACATTTTTTATGTAATATTTATAATAACATGCATAATTATTATTTAAGAGAACATTTTGGAAAATGCTCATGTAATGATATTCAAATGTCTGAATGTAACATGAAAAAACTACATGTCCATATTGCATAATATGTGGATACATTTATAATGATATTCATAATTTATGATACTTTAAAAATATCTTTATTTTATCGTATTTAATTTAGTGTCATGGTCAAGAAAAAAACATTTGATGACAGAAAACCTTGGGTTTTAGTGCTGATGACACTAGTTACTAATTGTGGGATTTTGAGAAAAGGGCTAAGTCTCTCTGAGCCCTGGTTTCCTCAGTTGTGTAACTGAGGAGATAAAATACCTATAGATGTGTAGTAGTTCTAGAGGCATATGAGATAATGGAAGAGATATGTATCATATAATGCCTGACATAAAAGTTCCTCAGAAAATTTAGCTGTTGCCATTACTAGAGATTTCATCATTGTTTTAATAACTACTTTTAGAGTATTGACATGACCTCTTCAAAATATTGATACTTTCACAATTTATAGTATTGTCATTTCCTTTTATATGTGTAATATATATATATTATATAAATCTAATATAGTATGTATTTATAGCTAAATGGCCTATTTGGAATTCTCACCCGTATTCTATGGAACAGAACACAATATCAATTCCCTAGCCTTTTTCTCTGTGTGCAGTTATACAGATCATTCCCAGCTTTACATTATTAGAGGGAAGTGACCTTTTCCCAGGATGGTTTTCCCTGACATGGAGCTAACATCTGCTGACTCTTATAATCTGGGATGGTACTAAAGAGAAGTTCCAATAAAAGAATAGAAATTGTTTTTACTTCTATAGTTACATCATACAAATATCATCAACACTCTTAACCTAAATTTAAAATTCTATTCTTCCCTCCCCTAAAAGCCACCCACAGCAGTTTGTCTATTAATGTTAATTATGGAAAATCCTAAGTTAAAACGACTGACTTTTCGATGCAAGAATGGTGTAACAGAGCAGCCTCAGTGGTATGTGTACATTTCGGATTACTTTTTTTCCAGTTTCATCAGCGGTTTTGTACTCATCCAGCTGCAACCTCCCTTTGTACATTTCCTTTGTCTGCAAGGGCTGTGTAATGCACGTAGCTTACGAAGGTTAAGTGTAATGCCTGGTCGGAGAATAGGACAAAGCGGGGAGAGATCAAGCCTTGACCACTATACCCCTGGTACACTTCTTAACAGTGGAGCTAACCGAGATCATTCTAATAAAAGCAGCCAGCTGCTTCCAAATGGGAAGTCAGCAGCACCTGCTCTCCTGCCCAGTGAATCAGTTCTTTCAATTGGCTGCTGATTGAACGCATTATGAGACTTTTTTTTAAGGAAATTAATATGTTGGAAGTGACGAAAATCTTCATGCATAAAACAGTGAATAAGGGTATATATTTTGTAACTTTAAAACTACTGAATTTGAGTGGACTCAGGTAACTTCTCAAACCTGAGCAAATGTGTGTAAGCATTGGGAGATTAATAGAATTTTTCATTAAATTCTGAAATTGTCTACATTTATCCTAGTAGAAAACAAAAATAGTGTTGAGACCACTTAGCTTCTTTTCAAACTAAGAAAGTGAGGGCCACTATGCTGTTAATAAAGCCATTTTATTATGCAAATACTTTCCCCTCACCAAACATTTAAGTAAACATTTTTACGGAACATTTTTCCAAGTGCTGTTTGCTCTCCCACTGACCTTTAAGGGTACTTGTAAAACACCATGTTGGTTTGCATTATTTTCTTTAGAAAAATATCTGAAATTCAATAGCTATTTTAACATTGTGTTCTCTACTTATTTCCTTCCTAAGTGTCATTCAAAAGCAGTGCCTGTGACTCATTTGGTATTTAGTATACTCATGTTGGATCACGAAGTGACAATGGATGGGGCAATTCTTTATTCTTTCAAAGATCTTTTCAATAGATTTTTGAAAAAAAAAAAAGTTACCAGATTTAGTGAGAAAAAATGGAGGAACTGTGGAAATATGAGGCCATTAAAATGTTCAGTGTTACTTTTCCATTCACTTAACATTTATTTACTGAAACACATTAAAGTAGGCAAAATGGGAATAAACATGAACAAGATGCAAACTTTGCCTTCAAAATGTGTAGTATAGTAGGAAGGATAAAAAGTAAATAATGGCAACACTAAGTAAGATGTTAAGTTTTATAAAGAAGATATAAATAAAATCTTATTAGAGCACAGAGAATGGTGGGATTACTTTTTAGCTGTGAAAAATAGGGCATCTGTCCCTCAGTAGGTGAGTGGATAAATAAACTGTGGTACATCCAGGCAATTAATAAACATTATTCACCACTAAAAAGAAATGAGCCATCACGCCATGAAAAGATATGAAGTAAACTTAAAGGCGTATTACTGAGTGAAAGAAGCCAATCTGAAAAGGCTGCATCCTGTATGATTCCAACTAGATGACATTCTGAAAAAGGCAAAACTATAGAAATGCTCAGTAGTTGCCAAGGGTGGGGGGATGAAGAGGTACACAGAGGGTTTTCAGGTCAGTGAAAATACTCTGTATGAAAGTGTGATGATGGATATATGTCATTATAAATTTGTCCAAACCCAAGAAAAATATAACACCAAAAGTGAGCTGTAAGGTAGGCTATGGTTTGGCTGACTATAATGTGTCAATGTAGGTTAATCATTTGCAACAAATGTAGCACACTGGTGGGAGATACTGACTATGAAGAGGCTATGTGTGTGTGGAGGCAGGAGGTATATGGGGAATCTCTATACTTTCAATTTTTCTGTGAACTTAAAACTGCTCTAAATAATATCTTTAAAATAATGCATGCTTGGGAGCAGATGGAATTACAGCCTGGCTTAGAAGGAAAATGATTACTTTTATTCTTTCTTAGAGGTTTAAAACAGGCTCCTCAAAAGAACAGTCTAGAACAGAAAAAAAAATACCCTAGAAAACTATTGTCATCCATCAAAATTATGATTTTTCACCTAGTCAAAATGAGGAGAATTACATCACAGAATGATGGAAGAGGCCATGCTTAGGATGGATTTAAGAAGTATCAAATGTACCTAAGAAACATAGTGATAATGGAATCTGGAACAGAATCAGTGGTGTGCAGAAAAGGGTTTGACATCCGTTTCTGGTGAAAGAAAACCCGTTTTGTAGTATTTGTCAGTTTCTTTGTTTAAATATTCCTACGTTGGCAGTTGTCAAGCTATCAGTGCAGATATCATTGAACATGGAGGAAGAAAGAAAGGTAGGTAATTAGCTCTCCTGTTAGTACTGTGGTCTCCAGGATTCCACTGAACCAATGATGAGACTGTGGACACACCTAAATTTCACTACTCAGTAGACTGAACTCTGTTCTTTACTTAATAGAAATGCACTGAAATTTAAGAGCAGGTAAAATATGACTATTTTAATAGTGGTAAGGTTTTAATTTGAGTTGTGATTATCGGAGTGGCCTTAAAAAATACACAGGTATAAAAGGCATTTAAAAGGATGATACACAGGAAAAAGTAGCTGATTAGGTATGTATGGTGACAAAAAGGAAGACATCAAAGATGAATATTCTGGTTTCTTGTCTCCTCCCTCCCTCCTTTTCCTCTCCTTTTTTTTTCTTTCTTCTTTCCTTCTCTTTTTCAGAAACCACCTTATCTATTTTTGGGAATTTCAAATTCCTAAAATGTGAACTATTGGGTTGTCTGCAAATTGGCCCTAAAACGACTCTGGGCTTTCATGGCCTGTTTTTATCTGTACCCTATGATTTTATTTCTTCAGAACTTCATGTATTTGGATGGAATAAACAACACAGAATCCAAAAAACAGATGAATATTCTTATGCTATTATTTAAGCATTCTTGTGTTAAGCTGCCTATATATCCAGAATTCCCTTTTTTCTCTGGTTCAATCTGTTCCCAAAAACTGTATCATATTTTTTCTCAAAAACTGCTTTGCAAGTCTGCATGACACTTGGGATTCACTGGTAGGTATATCTGAGTCTACATTCTCAGAAACTAGCGAGAGCAGCAAATGCTATCAAGAGAGGGAATTAATATTCATCTAGAAAAGGGGGGAAACTGATATTGTCACCATTCATGCTTGTGAGGATTTTATTAAGAACTGTATGGAAAAACACTGTATTTTATCATGCAAATCTGAATAAGGTAAACAATTATTAAGAAGCAAATGATGAAAAGTAGAGATGTTTTCTTGGCTATGTTGGAAGAGCAGGATGGTAAAAGTGGGATTTAATTGCATAACTTCATTCAATTTATTGCCTGAAGAATCTTTATAGCATGTAAGGAAATTCCTCATCTCCACTGGAAAGCTAAGAAACCTGACTCATGGAGCAGAGTGTGTGTCCTAAAGTCACATAAATCAGTAGCAAAGCTTTGAACAGAATTAGATTGAGTAATTTATAATCACATGTCTTTGTTTTGCTTTTCACTACAACTGTTTAAATAACACAGTGAGAGTGGAAGTGGCAAAAAGCCTAAAATTTTTAAAAAGCACAGTAAAGTAAAAACTAATAAAGAGTCAAGTAAGAAGAACAGCACAGGGTCACTATTTTAAGCCATGTCCTTACTATCTCTCATCCAAATTACCCCAATAGCATCATGGTACTTCCTCTGCACTTTTACTCCTACAATCTGCCTGTCATACTTTGACAAGATTCAGCTTATTCAGTACAATTCCAACCTGACTAGTCTGTCTTGTACCTTTTATATTTTCTAAATTCTTTCATCTGTTTTGTAAAATCCCCCCTTTATACTCACCAGTTAGAGGTTGATGTGGTTGTCATATATTCACATTTTAATATTCCTGTATTTGAATTTGCTGAGCACATAATAGGTGCTCAATAAGTACTTTTTATTGAATTGGTTCAGAAAAATTCCTCCAGCTTGCATTAATAAAATCTCAGGTGATGAATAAGATCTAAAACAGCCATGGAAATTATGAATTTATTATAAATACTGGTATATTCTCAGTTTTTGTTTGGCTTGGCATTTCATTCTTGGTTTAATTCAATTTCAAAAGAAGCAATAATTTCTTTGTTAGTACTTGGGGCTATAAGACTGACTGTTAGATCTCAATTTATTGGCTAATTCTATGTAAGTAATCCATTAAGTAAAACAACCAATGTAATTGCTTTTTAAGTCAATCTTTTCCTGATTGTTCTAATATGAAAATGCCTTAGTCAAGCAGACTTTTGTAAAGTCTGTGTCGCTTTAGTGTGGTGGGGCAGAGCACAAGCTCTGGATTCAGACAGATAGATCTGAAATTATTGTGTGTGGGACCCTAGAGAAACATTTTTAATTCACATAAAAATAGGGATAATAGTAACTTCTTCTTCAGGACTATTATAATCTTTTTCTACATCCAAAGCATTGTACATGTCAGTGAGCTATTATATAAGGAAAATATATATAAATACAAAACATTTTATTATACACAAATTCAGAACAAATTTTAAAATTATCTTTTCCCAAAGTAAAATCTTGTTAACTTAGCAAAATTGACATAACATATATATGACATAAATAAACATATATATGTTATATCTTTTATATCCTGCAAAGAAAAAAACATAATCCCAAAGAAACATGTTCGCATCATTGCTTTAAAAAATAAACAAAACACTAACTTTGGAAGCTCAAAGGCAAAATGGGCTTTTAAACATGGGATGATCTTTTCTATATACAGATTATTTCACCCATATTTCACAATGCTATTTCATTAACAATTACGATAATCTTTCCACATTCTTACCCCTGAGATAGTTGCCAAGAACAAGAGAAAAAAGATAAGCCATTGTAGCCAAAAAGTGAGAATTAGTAAGTGGATTGTGGGAATCCAGCCAACCCGAGAGTGCGTTAGCATCAACTTGTTGAGTGCCAGTTATTTCAGGACAACACTGAACTGCAGTACAGACCTAACATTTACCAAAAGGAAAATGTACATGCCGTCAAGGATGTGACTGCAAAATATGGACTAAGTAATCTGCGGAAGTTCCCATAATTCCCATTTTTGTCAGCATTCCTATGGGAGCGATTGGTTTTGGTCTGCAACTGGATTGTGGTTTTTACCCAGCCAGGATGAGCTCCTGCAGCAAGAACCACAAGCCACAGTGGACAGATAAAAGTAGCAGAATGATAACAATGTGATTTACACAGTACTTTTCATCTGTATTCTCTGCTCCAGCTCTAATTATTGGCACCAGTAATGTCACCCTTTGTGAGGATTTGGGGGAGGCTTGCAGATATGAAGTGGGTTCTTGAAGCTTCCGGGAAAATATCTTAACGAGCTAAGGGAGAAAATAGTTATTAAAATAACAAAGTATTTTCTTTTTCACAAACAGAATTAAAAAGCATATGTTTTATAAGCCGTTGGGGGTTAATAGCTGTTTCTACTCATATGTAACTATTTTAAGAATATAAACTTTTGCATTCGCCTACAAAAAATAATGGTTATTTTATGTAAGTGTGGGGGAGGAATGGTGGTAGAGATAAGGGTATGTGTGTTGACATTTATACTTTCCCAAACCATTGTCACCTAAACCATAGTATTAAATTAAAATTTTTAAGGAAAATATTTGATTCATACCCATATCTACATGCTAGTAAGTTTCAAATGAGGTGCTTGAGAAATAACCACAGAGGTTGGAAAAATCCTACCATTAATTTCTAGAAGATTATAGGCTGTTTAGGAAAATGTTTTGTCTGTCTATTCGTTGACTGTCGACTAGAAATAAGTAAAGGGAAGGGTTGGAAAATGGGATATTAAATTGGTTTAAACGTATGCTAAATTAATATATTTTCCAGAAGCCCATTAAGTAGTACTGTAACTCTCCTACAAGCTACATGGGTAAACATATTTGATGAAAGAATTAGAATGTTAAAACATACTTCTATAAACATGGGCATCATTCTATTTATTTCAGAGTTTCTATTTGTTCTTTACCCCTTAGGGCTTCATTCCAAAAGGCCAATTCTCTCTTCATATTAAAGTCATTCCCTGGCAGAAATGCAATGCTTAGTGGAGCACATTAACATTTCCTTTCTTACTAGTCTAGTTCAGTGGTTAAGAGCATGGGCTGTGGAGCCAGACTGCTTGGATTTGAATGTCAACTTCGCAATGTAATAGCTGGGTGATTTAAGGCAAATTACTTAAACTCTAAGCATTCATTTTCTCTTTGGGGGAAAAAATAAGAAAACACATTTCCTTATAGAAGAGGTAGGTGATGAAGGTTAAGGAATTTAGTTTGCTACCTGTCTCACAGTAAAAACTAAATAAATAAGCACAATTATTATTACCAAAATATAATGATATACAGCCCACCTGTGAGCAGCAGCTGACCAAGTATTGTGTCTTGGTACCATTTAAAAGGCACGTCATGTCTTTGGGTCTGTTACTATGCCTGAGAGCTATAGTTGTAACATACATCTTCTCATCTAGAAGCTGATTCTGTTTTTGCCCTTTGCTGAATTCAGCCCCATCACTGTCTACAAATTTACTAAGCATATCATGGTTTTTGTAATTGTAGTGAAAACTTTAAAGGTCCTATGAAAGAATCATGTTTAAAACTTCTGCTTGCCTCTTATACAAGCCCATCTCTCAACCTCTGCTCCAGGAAAGGTTTATACAACCCAGCATCACTGGCCATTTTTTTTTTTTTTTTTTTTTTTTTTTTTTTTTTTCCGGTATGCGGGCCTCTCACTGTTGTGGCCTCTCCCGTTGCGGAGCACAGGCTCCGGACGCGCAGGCCTAGCGGCCATGGCTCACGGGCTTAGTTGCTCCGCGGCATGTGGGATCTTCCCGGACCAGGGCACGAACCCGTGTCTCCTGCATCGGCAGGCGGATTCTCAACCACTGCGCCACCAGGGAAGCCCCATCACTGGCCATTTTGTCCTTTCCCATGAACTTACCTGCAGAGAACCAGAATCCCCTCACCATCTTCATTACAATGAGTAATTAAGACTAGATTGTCTACCTTTTAAATTTCTATACTCTTTACCAATCATCTGCCGTCCCCCAACAAAATAAAATTCTAGTGGTAGAATCCTTTATAATTTACTGACAGTTATATAAAAAAACCCTTTCTCCTTCCCCCTTCCTTTCTCCAATTATTTTGATTTCCATTCAATTACTTTAGGCAAGTATTTCCTGAAAATATCTTTCTCCAACCTCTAGCTCATAGACTCCACATTGTTAAAGAACAAACATGAATCAGGACAGGAATTTGTTTCTTGAAGAAACTGGGAATGGGAACTTCATCTCAGTAGAGCAATCTTTATGAATGCAACACATACTGTTTGTAAAATAGAGGTCCATTATTACTTAAGGCCATGTGTATCATTCAGTAGGTTATAAGAAGACTAGATTTCATAGATTTGAGTACCTAGCATTCACATGCTCAAAGATCTACTTAACACATTCATTCTTATACGTTGTATTAGCATTAAAAATACCTATTAGATCAATCTCCACACATAAACCACATTATCTTCAGTAAAAGGAAATAGCTACAATTAATCAATTATCTTAAATTACCAGGAACATTAATATGTTTCCACACAGAAGAAAATCAGTGCTTAGCACTTCATGCCTTCAGGAAAGATGGCTTTGTTAAGAGTTCACAGATACTGTTGATCAGAATGTGGTTTTTTATTGTTAGGTATCAGAGCTGTTATTATGACAACACACTGAACCATAACATTAAATGACCTGAATCCATTAAGAGGCAATTCTGTTTCTAAGAATTAAGTAAGGCAATGTATTTATAAATTTCAAAATACATATTTATAAAGCAATTCTTTGGAAGAATCAGCAGCAGGCTTGTGCTAATGGGTCATTTGTTCCAGTTTGTGTAGGCAGTTTGAAATACCTATGCTGGTAAGCATTTAAAGTCAAAACACCAGAATTTTAAAAATATTAAGATAGTCTCTATATAAAGCATACATGGAAATAATGAGATGAATTATAGCAAATTTACACTAAGTAATGGCAGGTGAAACAGTCATACATATAAGATAAAACTTTAGCTCCTGAGGAAAGAAAGCCAACGTGGATTGAATCGTACACACTCCAAAAAATGCAAGAACAATTTAAAAATCACCTATGGTAAAGCCACATTTAACAGATCCATAAGGACTAAGGACTACAGTTGTACTTCTTGTACTTTTATCTGTGATATGGAAGTGACCTTCTGGTAGTTGTAGAGAATGCTCTGTGAGGTCCACCTGCCACAGACTGGGGTAAGCAGTGTCTCACTATCAATCAGGCTAAGAATTTTCTTTTCCTTATTTTACTACAGTGATTAATTATATTCACTATGACTTGGTTAATTTGCTCTGAATTACTGTACTTGCTCTCTTTTCATCAAGCTCATTTGCCTTCCTGAGTAATGCACATAGACAATAACGCTATGGTCCCAGTAGTTCAGATGGCAGGTGGGCTTTAGCACGGAATCCAAATGGTAATAAGTAGTATAATTGAAACAGATCAGTAGAGGCACAAGAAGAAGAGGAGAAGATGGGGAGGTACATTTATCCTATTTAAAGGGAAGGAAACTTTGTGATTAAAGGAAAAAAATGAGAATTTTATACATGTAATTTTTCATGTGTTGAAACAACACAAACCAACTGAAAAATAGAGGAACAGATTATTCTGACACTTGGAAGAACTAGGTCTAAAAAACTAAAAAGTTTGTATCCTCATGGAAAAACAAACTTCTGTTCCTGTGCAGTAATATTACCAGTAACTAGAAGAAATTAGTATGGAGATACCAGCTGTTAGCATTAGGATTTGATTTTTGCAAAGGGTAAAAAAGGACTTTTTATTTTATCTTTGCTTAATGAGCAAACTGGCTCCAGAGAGATGCAAAACTATTTTGGCAATGTGCCTACAACTTATGTCACAGCTCCAAGGAACAAGGTGTTGGCCCTGATGGTGCTTACATTAGGGACTTCATAGCTCATTCATTTCTGCCTTGCTTCTCCCTCACCCAGGGTTACAAGGCCACAAGGGACAATGCACCCTTTGGATCATTTGCAGCTTATGAATTGTGAATCCAAAGAGAGGGAGAGACAGCTTGACTAAACCCAAATTATGTTACAATAGATGGTAATGAATGTCCTGCTTTAGCAGGATAATAGAACCCCTGCTTATTGGCAGTCATTCAGACTCTCTCTCATCCATTTTCTCTCTTGGCCTTGACCCTAATCCAGCAATTTCACATCCCCAGCTGCTCTTTAAGCTGCCTCATTAGCAGCGCACCATTGGGCAGCTCCCATGACAGTCATCCAGTGGGATGAAAGTGACATGGGGCCAAAGACTGTAACTGATTGGCAAGCATTGCAATGAAATATGAGACAGGGTTAGATGAAGAAGGCTTTGGAGAGTATTTGTAGAGGCTGAACAGTTAAGGAATTTTAGGCACATGTAAACTTCACTGTTCAGCCCTTGGGTTTCTTTAACTTTAGCAAAACCCCAGACACCACAAACTTCTCCATATAGAGCATTAAAATACATTTGGCAATAAAGACTTTTGTTTTATTATAATGTAAAATAATTTCTTTCACTATATAAAATGGATACTTTAGCCACAAAACAGCTTAAATCCCATTGGCCATTTTCATAAAATTCTTGCAGAATAGTTTAAGACTGTAATTCAGAAACATGCTCTTTTCAGAACCATTAAGAAATGGGTGAAATATATCTGTATCATCTGAGAGAATCTAGTGAATCTGTTATCTATTCTTTTCCCATCATAAATCTAGTTTACACCTTTATAAATTCTAATAGAATGTTAATTTATAGTGATAACCTAGCAGTCAGTGAACACAACTCAAAATAACATTTTCAAAGCACAACTCAAAATAATTTGTCATCATATATGATCTCTACACTAAGTCTATCACTGAATTTATTCTAGCTTTTTTCAACAATTTATGTAATACCTCACTTAAAACTTATTTAACAACATCCATGATAAAATAATTTTTACTTATGTTGGTATTACTTTTCATTCTTTTAAATTCTTTCCAGTAGAGTCATAAATATCATTTGTCATGTCTTAAAACTTGTCGGCTTTCAGATATTTAAATGTTTGAAGGTATGAAATGTGCCTCTGAACTAATTCTATAAAGATAAATACTTATTAGCTTATTGAAGGTAAGGAGAGTAGAAAGTATTTCAGGCAGAGAGAAAACCATATACAAATGCCCTCAAGCACCTCTAGTGCATACTTTAGTAAACTCTTGTAATATAATAAACAGACATCATAAAGCCAGGTTAGGTTAAGGGGTCAGGGTATACATAAATATATACAGGGAAATAAACCAAGTGAAACTTCAAAGAAATCCAAATACGGGAACCCTCATATGGGAAGACCTCATTGTGGAACAAGAAGTATCATTCACAACCCAAGTCAGTTCCAGACACCTAGCACCAGAAATATGTGATGGTTTAATTAGATACTGTGCAGTAATTCAACCCAACTACATTCCCTAGTCGTCTTTATCTGTTTAATTCTCTTATTTATACATACTGGCCAATTCTTCTAAGACTATCAAGAGAAAAAACATGATTGTTTCAGTATAATTAAAACCCTAGTTGCACCTTTTTATAGCAATCCAAGCCATAAATTTGTATTAGCTGCCCTTGGATCAGATGTTCTTCCTTGCTCACATAAATTGTAATTAGGGAAAGGGTAAGTGATGTGAAGACTCAGTGGGTATTATTGAATCTAGCTGCTTAAGGCTGCATCCTGCAGCAGGGCTCTGGCAGAAGCAGTTTTCTTTGAGAGCAGTTATTGGCATGACAAGCAAGTTGATGACGCTAGAATTCTTATAATAAAGGCAATGGAAGATCTCTGTGATATGCAGATAGTGGGAGATTTTTCTTAACAACAAAGTGAATTTAAACAAATTTTACATTGTCAAATTTTAAATTCTACTAGTTACCTATATTATGTATCCTACTTCTCTAGGGGCAAGGTAAATTAATTTTTCTTTGAATACACTATGGACATAGATGACTAAATTTTTTTATGCTTATATACAAGGTATTCCTTATCCTTTCCTATTCTATTTAAGTTATTCTTATCTTTCTAGCTCAACTTTCATGCCATTATTCAAGTCTTTCTTTACTTCACATCAACTCTCTCTTCACACCTATAACTTTCCGAATTATTAAGCACTTAATCACCTATTTCATTTTACTTAATTATTTTGTGCGTTTATATATTTTTCCACTATTGCAAAATCTGAAAGGCAAAGATTTTATTTTATACTTCATCCTATTGCCTCTATAATGCATTACCAATTTTTTCATAGGGTAGGAATGTAATAAACACTACTTTATTGAAGTGATTGAGTCTAAGGTAAAGAATTAGAGAGCTACAAGAGTGTTTCAGATGCTATCTGAAGCAAAGGATTAAACTAATTTTGGGGGGTCTTTCAGAAATACACGATTTTATAAATCATAAATATTGAATAGAAATGGGTTATTTTTATAGATTTCTTTTTATTTGACTTCTGAACACTAACATCAGATTTGAACTTTCTTAAAAAGAATGTCTCATTAAACATAATGAGTGTTTTCAGTAAAATATGCTCACTAATGACCACAGTCTTTCTTTAGTACACTAGAACCATCTGCAATCAAGAGTCCCCTACAGCTTATTTCTTCTGCAATAGGAACGAGTGCATTTGGGAATATTTGTCTGCGGACTCAAAGTCTCCACAGCACAGTCAACTGCCAATATTGGTACTGTGCCTGAGCCATTGTCCATCTACTTTAGGAAAACAACTAGCTTCTCTAGTGTAAAAATAATGAAAAGCAATGGATTTTTTCTATTAAATTTTAATGACTCACTCAGAAAGAACACCATGAATGGTCAACATGTAGTCATCTGTTGAAGTAAAAAGACTAAAAGTTAAAAGAGACTATTATTTAAAATAAAGTAAACCAAATCACTTTCAATTTATTTCTGAGTTCTCATCTCACTATATTCAACTATCATTACATTTTAGAGTGAAACACTAACAAAACCACTCAATATTTTACATACATATTCAAGAAATGACATAAATATCCAAATTTTCCAGTAAATGTTTGTGACATGCTAGGCAATGTGATAGGAAATGGGAAAACAAATAGGTATTATACACAATCTGCAGCCTCAAGAATCTGTTGATAAGGAAAAGATTATGTTAACTATAGTTCAAGAGTGAAATAAGTGTGATAAAAATGCATAAAATACATTTTAGGAAGAAAGATTTTTTTCTTTGATAAAAGAAATATAGAATACATATTTTTTATGAGTCCCGAAGAATGAGTAGTGTATCCCCAGGCAGTCAAAACATTAGGGGAAGCAACTCCCAAAGAGCTCTGAAAACAGAGACTTAGATAAATGAAAGCTCTCACTGTGTTAGCAGAATGGCTTCATAAAGTATAGCTGGAATAAACAGGCAGTGATTTCTTGTGAGTAATCTGTTTTGAATATTCTTCTTTCCTAAAAGTGTGGTGTATTAAAATGTGCCTAAGTTGCCTTTCTTTTTAAGTCTGTTGGAAGTCAGACTGGGACATGGATCTAAGACAAGAGCAAGATTGCCAAAGCAACCTCTGCACTTGTTCTTAGAAGAGCCAATAGATTTTTATGTGGCCCAACCAGTTTATGTGATAGTATAGAGAGACTCGTGACAAAACTCTGGCTTGGTTGACGAGATGTTAAAAAGGGAACTGTTCTATTCATAACGCTGCATAGTCTTAAAACAAGAGGGATCAGCTGGTCCTATGTTTCAGAGTGAGTGTGAGCCACCTATTCCACGGATGGGACTCAGAGTCACTCACATATTAAAAACAGAGTGTGAGGGCTTCCCTTGTGGCGCAGTGGTTGAGAGTCCGCCTGCAGATGTAGGGGTCGCGGGTTCGTGCCCCGGTCCGGGAAGATCCCACATGCCACGGAGCGGCTGGGCCCGTGAGCCATGGCCACTGAGCCTGCGCGTCTGGAGCCTGTGCTCCGCAATGGGAGAGGCCACAACAGTGAGAGGTCCGCGTACCGCAAAAAACCAAAACAAAACAAAAAACAGACTCTGAACAGGGTAAAGGTATCTCTAATGGGATTAGGACTAAATGAATGATTTTATTTGGTAATTTGGAGCAGTTTAGGAGTAGAAGACAGGATATTTGTGTTGAAAAGTGGATGCGAAATAAAATTGGAGATAGTACATCAACAACTCTTCTTCTTTTCTCATAAAAAGGAAAAAGTCTAGGGTATTAAGTTTTAGTGTGTGATTTTGCTTAGCAATGAATCAAGTTTCATGGGACTTAACCTGAATGAAGCCATAGATGGTAATAGTAATAATAGTCATAATAATGATACTGCTACCTTGTATTTATTGGTTACTTTCTATATTTCAGGTTTTAGGCCAAGTAAATTATGACACTGTGTTGTGTAATCACCAATACATTTTAACCTTGCTATGATGATTAAGTAATTGAGGCTCAGCGGCTAAGCATTTCACCCAAATTGAGCCAACTAATAAATAATGGATCCAGGATTTTATCACATGCAGTCTATTTTCACACTTTCATTTTCTTCTGAAGAAGTAACATCTCTTATTCTGAGACAGAATGGAAAGAGACCAGGTAATTCAAATATAGGGGATCTAAAAGTTTTACTCCCAAAGTACAAATGTTATGAAGGTCCAGGGTATTCCTAAATCTATGCCTAATTCAATTTCTGTAATATTTCAGATGGACCATCAAAAACTCTATTTTTCACAAGGATATGCTGGACCTTATTGCTAGGTGGGTGATCCACTTGAAACAAGACTGCAGAAGTACTCAGACTCTGATTTGGGCACTGGTTGCCTCTTATTAGAGAAGGCCAGAGTGAGAGTTTTGTACAAATGAGACCAAAATGGTACTATTCAAATATAAGCCAGCCCACTGCCTAGTAGGCTGTTTGTTGAAAAGAGACTGATCTCAAAACTGAAAAGATAAATTTCAGGAAACTTAATCCAATAATTCTAATAACTGGGAGATCTGTGTTCATCTTGAGCTCTGTTGTACACAGCATTGGTGGCTGGGTGAAGTAAAAGGTCAGTATTTATGCCTCCATCCACTCTTATGTCTCCATGTTAAAATGGTAGTAGTGACAGAAAGAACTCTTGCTGACTGCAGATGTTAAGCCATGGAATAGATATTTTCCCAGTGAAGCTACTGCAAAAATGTTTGAGGCAGGCAAAACTCTTAGGGGAAGGAAAGAACCATAATTCTTGTTACTGTGAGCTCCAATGGACAAAGCCAGTTGGGTCCAGCTGTAGGACTGGCACTGTAAATAGTGTTTGCTCATTTACTTTACAATATCCAAGGAGGAATTAAACTTCTATATTAGTCTGGAATAGTCCTAATAGTCTACATGTCTGATTATATAAGAGAACATATTTAATATTTCTCTCATTTATTAAATATTTACCACATAATATGATATTCTAACTATTTAGGAATACTGTTTGTTCAAATCATTGCAAAACTCCTATATGTAGAAACTTTTATCATACCTTTTCTTAATAGATAAGAAAACAGAGGATAGGAGAAATATACTTACCTCTATTTAACAGAAGACAAGGCCTAGATTTAAAACAAGATCTATTTACTTAGAATCTAGAGCTTTTAATCAATATACTAAAGTAATAATCTCTAGGTAGCAACATTAGTAATTACAAGGCAGATAGAATTGAATAGTTCTAGGACCAAAGCGGGATGATTTAACTGCTTTTAACTGACTTTCAACTGAAGCAGAAGAGATAAAGTAGGATCAGGGCTCAACCTACCAGACCAGGGCTGAGAAGGGCTTAATCCTAAGCATGAGGGTTCAATGCAGGATCCCAGAAATGAAGAAAAACTAGAGTATAAATGGACAACTGAATGAGATTCAAGACAGGATTAATGAGAAATGTTGTTCCTCAGATTTTGTGAGGTCTGATGGGCACTAGACATTGGGCTTAATGCTACGTGATTACCTGGAAATCACTCACTGGTAAATATGGCCTAACATGCTGCCCACTTGGGCAGGATCACCTCAACACTGGTTTGTACCCAAAGCCTGTGGGTGACAGTGCTCGGTGATTGACAAATATAAACTCTTTCTTTTAAATTTACCTCTCAGTGTTCCTATAGTCCATGGAACTATAGACTGTATATTTTATAAGATAATTTATGGTTTGCCTTTCAACTACAGAAACGTGTAAGTATACTGGAAACTTGCCTCAATACATTATTTGTTATTGAGAAGCACTTGGTGTTGAGTTGGCCTGTTTTGGATACCATGCAAGACAATATTATTTACTGAAGCATAAAACAACTTATAAGCCAGTTTCACTCAAAATTTAACATTAAAAGTCTCCAGTCTATAATTGAAAAGAATTAGAGTAGATCCTTGAACAACATGGGTCCACTTATATGTGGGGTTTTTTTTTCAGTAGTAAATACTGTAGTACTACTTGATCCTTGGTTGGTTGAATCTACAGATGTGGAGGAACCTCAGATGCTGAAGGCTGACTACAAGTTATATATAGATTTATGACTTTGTGAAGGGTCAGCACCCCTAATCTTCAAGTTTTTCAGGGGTCAACTGTACATAGAAATATCAACTTATTGAGTAAGAAGGTAGACATGTTTATATTTCTCACCGTATCAGTGCCCATTCAGATTTGTTTTCCAATTTGTTGGATGGGTCGACATGTATTGATAAATAACAGGTGAAGCTGAGGATGTTCTTCATTTCGGAGCTAGAAGAAAAGGCAGTTCCATGTTCTTTCTGGTACATAGCCCCGAGTCTCCCAAAGCCTTGCTTAGTTTTTATTTTGTTTACATTTACATGTACAGTCACTCTGTCTTGATCTCAGATAGATATCTAACTCAAGAAGGGTGGATAGATTAAAATGCCAAACGTCCTAAAATGGCAATGTGTTCAGTACTTTTGTGCTGAGTTGAGGGACAATTTCAATACCAACCTTTATTATCTTTTCTTTCTTTGAATAGTTTTCACTGAATTGAAAAGAAACCCCATGCACCAAATGATACAGGGCACAAAAAGGAGACTTGAGCCTAAAGATCTATACAGACATATAATCAAGTAGTAATTGTAAACCTAGCTGGTATGTGACTGGAGTACAGTGTTGATGAAATTTCACAGCGGTTCTAGTAAGATGGTGATGGTTATTAAAGCTGACCCCCTTCAACAACGTAAATTGCTTTAGGTTATAATTTTATTTTGACAGGATCCTTTATTACTTTTTCTAAAATCAATATTGACACACACAGCACACTGCAGAAAAAGGTAAACAATGCAGTACACTCAGTAAGGAAAATCTGAACAACAGGTGGTTTGTATTTTTAGTTGCTACATATCATCCGCTGCAGAAAAATTATGTGACACATGGAAAAAATGCTATGCATGCATTAATGCCATTAAGTGCATTTAATGTAGGCTCCGACTTTATATCCAATAAATATAAAAGGCAGTATGAGCTGTCACCACTTTTGAAGGCTTCCTTAAAATGGATGATTAAGAAAGTTTACAATACGTTTATATACCGATTCTGCTTCTAAATACAAAGGCAACTTTGAATGTAGACCTTAGTTTTTTGAGACTATTTAAAATAAAACTCTGAGAAGAGGAATACAATTTAATATATAAAACGGATCTTAAAGACTATCGTATTAATTGAGCTTTCATAAGTAGAAATCTAGAGCTTCTTTAGTTAAATAAATTAATCAAGGTTATAGGGTTAAGTGGCCTCAGAACCAGAACTCATGTCTCAGGCAACTATGTTTTCTCCTAAGTATCACCTTTGAAACTTAAAATTTAACATTTCAACAAGTAAAATGACTGAGCACTTTCAGCAGTAGTTCAAATGAAAATATCTATGTATATATGTGTGCGTATGTCTATGCATGTTGGTGTACATATACATATATAAATGCCTGTATAAAGAAGCATTAATTTAGCTACATGTATTCTATTATTCCTAATTACATTTCAAACTTCACTTCTTGCCTTACTGACAGCTCTAAGATTCATCTTTATACTTTTCAGAAAATAGCATTGATAAATTAAGATGGCTTTGTAATATTTTTATATTTATTTTATATATTTTGTTTTTACCACTGAGTGTCAAAAAGGACAAAAGCTTTCTTTTTTCTTTTTTATTTTTTTAGGACAAAAGCTTTCTGATGAGCAGATAAACTTTCCCAACTCTTTTTCACCTGGGTAAATTCTGTTTTTCAATGCCTATAATTGTCATCATCACTCTGTCTTCAACTTTTCTTTCAAGCCTCCACTTGCTTATGATCATCACCTCTAAGACTCTCCTAACAGCTCCATTTTTTTGTCTTTGAACGTCACTGACCTGTGTTCTCATACCCAAAGCACCTTCCAAGAGTTCACCAATAATTTACTCATGTTCACTTCTGTGTACTCTGTTCTATTCTAAACCTCTCTAAACTCTACATGTTGTGACCACCTTCATTCTCTGAAGTGTTAACCCATAGAGTAATATTAAATTTGATTTCTCTGTATGTTTTTCTCTTCATTCATTTATTTTAATGCCACTGCTCCTGCTTCATAGCCTAAAGGCATAGCCCTTTCTTAGATATTTTGTCATTTCTTTTCTGCTTCCATGTTTTTCCTCTTCCCCTTTCACGGTTTCATCTCTTACTCTTCCTTGTTCTTCTTTTATTGTATAGTTATTACATGAAAAAATCTCCAATTTTTGTCTCATCTTTAACTAGGCACTAGTGTTTTTTTAAAAAAATAATTCCATTAAAAAAGCATTTGGAATGAAAATACTCAGAATGCTTAAAAACAACTACCCAAGAATGAGCTTGCTGTTTTGCTGGAGAATGTCACCAAAACTAGCAAGTGTCCAGGGATCTCTTGTGATTAATTACATGGATTTCAATTAATGTAACTCATATATTAAAATGAATTCTGGAAAAAAGGGATTATGCAAGAATATGGAAAACAGATTACATTGTCAGAAGCTAAATTGATTAGCTTGATTTTTATGATACTAGGCAAGTATATAAATTAACTGGTGAATTATAATTCCTAAACTATACATAAAATTCTTCTTCAAATCGTGTAAAGCGTGACAAAAAACCTTTAGAAGCTGTGAAGCCCTACCATTATGTTTATGCTCACTAAGCAGTGTACCATAATTATTAAACTAGAGTTTCAATGTTTTCATGTATGCAGCATTGATGAGCCATTAGAGACCCAGTATTATTGTGTTCTTTTTCAATTACCTGACCATCCCCTGTGTCGAAGAGGATGAATAAGGTGTTAGAGATTGCTGAATCTCTTACCCTATTAAGAATGATTGTGGGGCTTCCCTGGTGGCGCAGTGGTTGAGAATCCGCCTGCCGATGCAGGGGACGCGGGTTCGTGCCCCGGTCCGGGAAGATCCCACATGCCGCAGAGCGGCTGGGCCCGTGAGCCATGGCCGCTGAGCCTGCGCGTCCGGAGCCTGCGCTCCGCAATGGGAGAGGCCACAACAGTGAGAGGCCCGCGTACCACAAAAAAAAAAAAAAAAAAAAGAATGATTGTGCCTACTCTTTCCACTACATGAACCTATTTTTATTGGTGTTTATTTAGCAACTTTAGACTTCTTATGAATTTTTAAAAGCCTTTTGAAAAACAGATATAATGGGAAGGTACCAACTGTTTTCCGACTAACATATTATTCACTCTTTATATACACTATTTTATAAATATTTCTTGTTTTATTCAAATGATGGTTTTCATTTTTCTCTCCAACAGTAAGGGCACCTGTTTACTCACTCCACTAAGAATATACAAAGAACAAACACACAAGGAACAAATAAGTTTGTCCCACAAACTAGAGCATGTGGGATTTAAATTAGAAATAAATATAAAATGTCCTCACAGTAGATACTATTATACGGTAAACATTATTTGAAGATATTTTGTTATCTGATGGACTATATATGTTAAATATTACACTCTCAGTTGTTTTCAAATTGGTTTCCATCAGGAGGAAGAAATATCAACAAAATGACTCAATGCTAATATTCATTCTGGTGTAAAAACTTGTGTTTATAAAAAAATATCAGGAATAAAAAATGAGTTTGTTTATTCACTAGATACTATATTACAATAATAGTTAAATGGTTTTTTTCCAGTCAAAAATTTTGAATAAAAAAGAGTGAAGAGAAAGCTAAATATCTTCTCTCAGCTATGGGATTAATGCTTAAAATACTATTACTTAGTACTATCATGTGTCAGGCATTTTCTAAGCACCTTGCATGTAGTGTCGTATTTAATTATTTCAACAGTCCTTTCAGGTAGATCTTATCACACTGGTTTATAGGTGAGAAAAATAAACCTTAGAGAGGTCTTTTTAGTTTGACTTATGTTGCTCAATTAAAAAAATATATAAAAAGTATTAAAATCCAGATTTGAACACGGATCTCTATGATATATATATATATATATATATATATATATATTTTTTTTTTTTTTTTTTTTTTTTTTTTTTTTTTTTTTTGCGGTACGCGGGCCTCTCACTGTTGTGGCCTCTCCCATCGTGGAGCACAGGCTCCGGACACGCAGCCTCAGTGGCCATGGCTCACGGGCCCAGCCGCTCCACGGCATGTGGGATCTTCCCGGACTGGGGCACGAACCTGTGTCCCCTGCATCAGCAGGCGGACTCTCAACCACTGTGCCACCAGGGAAGCCCTATGAAATCATTTTTGACTCAGAGCAAAATAGTAATAGAAAATAAGGAAATATCATGAGTTAAGTACATGGTTATAGTATCTTCAAGTAGGTGCTTCTGATGCTGTTAATAGATAATACATCATATGTATTTTTCCTTTATTTCCCAGGGTTTCTATTTTAATTTTTAATGACCGTATTCCACATGCTACATATTATATCCCTGTGACTTATTTATTCTATAAATGGAGATTTGTACGCCTTAATCCTCCTCACTTTTTTCACCCATCCACTTCCCTCCCTCCCCTCCCTTCTGTCAACAACCCATTTGTTCTTTGTATTTATGAGTCTGCTTTCATTTTGTTTTGACTGTTTGTCTTTTAGATTCCATATATGAGATCATGTGATATTTGTCTTTGTCTGACCTATTTCACTTAGGATAATATCCTCTAGATGAATCCATGCTGTTGAAAATGGCAGGATTTTATTTCTTTATTGGCTGTGTAATATTCTATTGAATATAATACCACATCTTCTTTATCCATTAATTTATTGATGGTCACTTAGGTTACTTCCATATCTTGGCTATTGCAAGTATGCTGCAATGAACATTGGGGTGCATATATATCTTTTTGAACTAGGCGTTTTTATTTGGATACCCAGAAGTGAAATTATTGGGTTATATGGCAGTCCAATTTTTAATTTTTTGAGGAACCTCCATACTGTTTTCCATAGTGGCTGCACCAATTTACCATGTCACCAGAAGAGCAGGAGTGTTCCTGTTTCACCATGTCCTTGACAAAACTTATTTGTTGTATTTTGATGACAGCCATTTTGACAGGTATGAAGCGGTACCTCATTGTGGTTTTAATTTGCATTTCCCTGATGATTAGTGATGTTGAGCATATTTTCATGTGTCTGTTGGCCACTTGTATGTCTTCAATGGAAAAATGTCTATTCAGGTCCTCTGCCCATTTTTTAAACCGAGTTATTTGCTCTTTTGATACAGCGTTGTATTAGTTATTTGCATATTTTTGATATAAATACCTTCTAAATATCTTCTCCCATTCAATATCATATCCCAAAAAGATAGTAGTCTGTCTTTTTGTTTTGTTGCTAGTTTCCTTCACTGTAAAAAGGGTTTTTAGTTTGATGTATTCCCATATGTTTATTTTTTCTTTTGTTTTCTTTGCCTGAGGAGACATATCCAAAACACTATTGCTAGGACTGACGTCAATGAGTATACTTACTGCCTATGTTTTCTTCTAGGAGTTTTATGGTTTCCATTCTTATATTTAAGTCTTTAATCTATTTTGAGTTTATTTTTGTATATAGTGTGAGAAAGTAGTTTAGTTTGATTCTTTTGTACATGGCTGTTCAGTTTTCTCAGCACTATTACCTTTACTGTATATTTGTCTTTTCAAAGAGATTTTTTTCCCTTTCATTATTTAAATAGTTCTAGTTGTGATATTTTGTTTTTGCTTAAAGAATTCCCTCTAACATTTCTAATAAAGCTCATTTTGTGGTGCTGAACTCTTTCAGCTTTTGATTTTCTGTAAGACTCTTCATCTCTCCTTCAGATGTGAATAATAAGCTTTCTGGGTGAAATAGTCTTGCTTGTAGGTTTTTTCCTTTCATCACTTTGACTATATTGTGCTGCTCCCTTCTGGCCTGCAGATTTTCTGCTGAGAAGTTGGGGTCTTATGGAAGTTCCCTTTTTTGTAACTAGTTGCTTTTCTTGCTGCTTTTAAAATCTCTCTTTATCTTTAATTTTTGCCATTTTAATTATAATGTGTCTTGGTGTGGACATCTTTGGGTTTATCTTGTTCAGAACTCTGTGCTTCCTAGACCTGGATGTTTGTTTCCTTTCCCATGTTAGGGAAGTTTTCAGCTATTATTTCTTCAGGTAAGTTCTCTGCCCCTTTCTCTTCTCCCTCTAGACCTCAGTAATATGAATGTTAGTATGTTTGAGGTTGTCACAGACGTCCCTTAAATTAGATTCATTTTATAAAATTCTTTTTTCTGTTCAACTTGGTTGATCTTCACCATTCTGTTTTCCAGTTTGCTAATCTGCTCTTCTGTATCATCTTTAATACTGTTGATTCTTTCTAGTGTATTTTTTATTTCTATTGTATTCTCAGCTCTGCTTGATTATATTTTCTAACTCTTCTTTAAAATTCTCACTGTGTTCATCCATTCTTCTCCACATTTATTTAGCATCTTTATAATCTTTATCTTGAACTCTTTATCAAGTAGATTGCTAATATCCACTTCATTTAGTTCTTTTTCTGATGTTTTCTCTTGTTCCTTCATTTGGAATATATTCTTCTGTCTCCTGATTAAGACCAACTCTGTTTTTACTTCTATGTATTAGGTAGGTTGGTTATGTTTCCTGATTTTGGTGAAGTGGTTTTATGCAGGAAATGTCCTGTGGGGCCCAGCAGCCCTCTCCTCTCTGGTCACTAGAGCTATACGCTCTAAGGGTGCTTCTCTGTGGGCTGCATGGACTCTTCCATTGTGATGGGACCAAATATTGTGGGTACACTGGTAACCAGGGTACCCCAGCCCAGTTTGTTGCTATACTCTTCCTTGTGTGGTAGCTGCTTGCTAGTAGGCAGGGCCACATCCCAGTCCCAGGGCAGCTGGCTGTGTGACACAGGAGTCCCATGGCTGGTGCCATCCTACTGGTAGCTGAGGCCAGGTCTTGGGGAGGCTCTGAGATCTGCTGGGGTCAACACTTGTTGATGGACAGACCAAAAATGGCAGCCTCCAGAGTCTCTGTCCCCAGGGAGAATCCCAGTTGCCTTCTGCCTCTCTAAGAGGCTCTCCAAGATCAGCAAGTGAGTTAGACTTCTTTCAAATTACTGTCTCTGTTTGAACTTGTAGCATGTAATATTTTTCCTGCACCCCTTGAGAGTGAAGTCCATTTCCTACAGCCTTCCAGTCCTCCTGTATGCACGTTCCATTAACCTTCAAAGTCAGATGTTCTGGGGGCTCATCTTCCCTGTGCAGGACTCCCAAGCTAGGGAGCCCAATGTGAGGTTCAGCCCCCTCCCTCCTTGGGGAGGACCTCTGCAGTTGTGATTATCTTACCATTTGTGGAAGACCTCTGCAGTTGTGACTATCTTAGCATTTGCGGGTCGTCTACCTGAGGATGTGGGTCTTGACTTTATTTGTGGTTCCTTCTTCCTATCTTCAGTTATGGAATATCTTTTCTACTAGTGTTCAGGTCTTTCTTGTAGATAGTTGCTCTGTAAATAGTTGTAATTTTGGTGTCCCCATGAGAGGAGGTGAGCTCAGGGTCTCCCACCATCTTGACTACATTCCGTATAATTTTTATATATGCTATTTGCCAATTTCTGATAATGCAAAAATGATCAATATATAGTCCTTCTTGAAAGACGCATTTTGATACATGTTAGAAAGTGCCATTTGGCACAGACTATTAATTGGCCTATCCAAAATTCATCCTCCTCTTCTACATATTAACAATCACAATTTTCTTTGGATGGAAAGATGTGCCTAGCTAAAATATGGCATTTCTGTGTCTCCCAAGTGGATAAATGTGGCCACACAACAAAGTTTGGGTCGTTGAAATGTAAAAGAAAGTCATTGGGTGCAATTTCCTTAAAATCTCTTTGAAGATTCATTGGCTTTTCCTTGTGGCCTTTTCACTTTTATATATAGTCTTCTTTGTAATGAGATGCAGCTATGACAGCTGGAATACTGGCTACCATTTTGCAAACATGAGAATGGGGACCCCTTTTAAAAATGGAAGAGCAGAAATCTATAAGGGAATATGGTTCTCTGAAAATAATGTTGGGCTTCTATGGCATGGTAAGCACACCTATACTGCTGTTGTATCCCTTAGAGGTTGACTTTTACCCGTAACAGGAACCAAGATATCAGTAAGTTAAGCAAGATACAGGCATTTCTTGAATAAACCCCAAATCTTATCAACTTAATAAAATAAAAATTTATTTGTCACTCTCATAAAGTCTGATGCTACTTTATAGCCACCTTCTCTTCTAGAACACTATTTGAGTACTTGGGCAGCAGGGGTTCAACAACATGTGAAGAGAAGGGAGAGGAAGGGTCCTGTCATTTTCAGGAAAGATACTGAGTCAAAACATTGAATACTTGAGACTGTTCAGGTTGCTTGTTTCTTTTTGAGTAAATTTTCTCAGTTTTATTTGTTAAGATTTTTAATTACTTCAATTGTCAAAATTTGGTCATAAAACTATAAATAATGATTTAATTGCTTCCAATTTTGATTGCATCTTCAATGCTGTCTCCCTCTTCATTCCAGATATTGGTTATTATTCATCCTGTTTTCTGTATTATCAAATTTAAGTAAGGTTTATCCCTCTTATTTGTCTTTTTCAAATTTGAATTTGTTAATCCTTTCTAGTGTAAATTTGCATTTAAAAACATTAATTTCTGCTTATATCCTTATTACTACTTATATTTTATATTCTTTGAGATTGTTTTGCTATACTTTTTCTAACTTTTTATGTTATATAGTTCATTAAGCTTTAAACTTCTGGATTTTTTTCAGAAAAATTATTTGAGGATATAAATTTTCCTTTAAAGTGTGACATAGTCACCTTCCACACACAGTGCTGTGTTATACCTTTATAAGAATTCATTAAAAAATTTTTTCTTTGTGTTTTATTTAGAAGTGTGATTCTTATTTTCTAAACATATATAGTTTCTTAACGGAAGCATTTAGTTCATGAACAGTTACTGAAATTGTTGTCCATTTGGGTCTATATCTACTATCCACTTTGTATTTTAATATTTATAAAGTTTCTAGATAAGTTCCTGGACCAAAATAAGCATTATATGAACAAAAATGTTTGTCCCATATCTTCAATTTTTCTTACTGTTACAACTTCTTTGATGTTAATTCAGTGATTTACATTATTCTACATTTACGCTTCTATAAGTTTAGAACTTATGTACTTGTTTTCTACTTTTCTCTAATTATAGTTATGAATAAATTTGGCATTATTTTTTTAAGGGAGTCTTTTACCTTTTGACTAACTTCACCCATCTCACCCAATCCCATTCTCCACCTCTGTACCTAAGGCAACCACCAATTTGTTCTCTGTATCTATGAGTTCTTTTCTTTTTAGACTTCACATATAAGTGACATCATAAAATATTTGTCTTTCTCTGTCTGACTTACATCACTTAGCATAATGCCCTCAAGGGTTATTTTTATAGCTGGATATCTATCTATATAGATAGATATGTATACACACACACACACACACACACACACGCATATCCCACAAGTTATTTATTTATTCATCCCTTGACACTTAGGATGTTTTCACGTCTTGGCTATTGTAAATAATGTTACAACGAATATTGGGATGCATATATCTTTTTGAGATGATGATTTCATTTTCTTTGGATATATACCCAGAAGTGAGTATGCTGGATCATATGATATTTCTATTTTTAATTTTTGAGGGATCTCCATACTGTTTTCCATTTGACTGCACAAATTTACATTCCCACCAGTAGTGCACAATGGTTCCCTCTTCTCCAGATCTTCCCCAACTCTAAATAAGTCTTACCCTTTTGATGATAGCAATTCTAACATGTATGGGGTGATATCTCATGGTGGTTTTGATTTGCATTTCCTTGATGATTAGTGATGTTGAGCACATTTTCATGTACCTGTTGGCCATCTGTCTTTTTTTGAAAAATATTCTGATCTTCTGCCCATTTTTTAATTGGATGTTGTTTGTTTTTGTGCTATTGAGTCATATGAGTTCTTTATATATTTTGGATACTAACCCCATGTCTGACATATAATTTGCAAATATTTTCTTCCATTCAGAAGGTTGCCTTTTCATGTTATTGATAGTTTCCTTAGTTGTGCAGGGGCTTTTTAGTTTGAGGTACTCTCACTTCTTTATTTTGTTGCCTTTGTTTTTGGTATCAGATTCAGAAAAATTGTTGCAAAACTCATGTCAAAGAGTTTACTGAGTATATTTTCTTCTAGGAGTTTTATGGTTTCAGTCTTATATTTAAGTCTTTAATCCTCTTAGATTTTTGTGTATGGTGTAAGATTTTTGTCTGATTCCATTCTCTTGCCTGTGGCTATCCAGTTTTCCCAACAACATTTATTGAAGATAATATCCTTTCCCTATTATATATTCTTGGTTCCTTTGTTGTAAAGTAATTGGCCATATATACGTGACATTATTTCTGGCTTCTCTATCGGTTCTATTGATCTGTCTGTTTTTATGCTAATACCATACTGTTTTAATTATTATATCTTTGTAAAATGGTTAGAAATTGAGACGTGAAGCCCTCAGCTTTGTTCTTATTTCTCAAGATTGCTTTGAGTATTTTGGGTCTTTTGTCGTTCCATACAAATTTTAGGATTATTCTGTTTCTGTGAAAAATGCCATTGGAATTTTGATAGGATTGCAGTGAATATGTAGATTGTTTTGAAAGTATGGACATTTTAACAACATTAATTTATCCAGTCTATGTATATAGATATCTTTCTATTCAATTTCTTTCAACAATGTCTTATGGTTTTCATTGCACAGGTCTTTTACCTCCTGTCTATTTCTAAATGTTTTATTGTTTTTGATGCAATTATAAATGAGATTTTTTAAAAAATTGTCTTCTCATAGTTTATTATTAGTGTATAGAAATACCACTGATTTTTATAAATTTTTTGTTTCCTGCAACTTTACTGAATTCATTTTTTAGTTCTAACAGTTTTTTTGGAGGAATGTTGATTTGTTTTTTTTTCTATATAATATCATGTCATCTGCAAATAGCAACATTTTTACTTCCATTCAGATTTGGATGGCTTTTTTTCTTGCCTAATTGCTCTGTCTGGGACTTCCAATACTATATCAAATAAAAGTGGCAAGAGTGGGCATCCTTGCTTATTTTTGATCTTAGTGGAAAAGCTTTCAGTTTTTCACTGTTGAGTATGATGTTAATTGTGGGCTTGTCATATATGACCTTTATTATGTTGAGGTGTATTCCCTTTATACCCATTTTGTTGAGTGTTTTTATCATGAAAATATGTTAAATTTTGTCAAAAGTTTTTTCTATATCTGTTGAAATGATGGTAGAATTTTTATCCTTCATTTTGTTAATGTGGTATATCACATTGATTTGCAGATGCTGAAACACCCTGTATCCCTGGAATAAATCCCACTTGATCATGGTTTTTAATGCTTTTATTGTATTGTTGAATTCAGTTTGCTAGTATTTTGCTAAAAACTTTTGCATCTATGTTCATTAGGGCTATTGGCCTGCAATTTTCTTTTTCTGTGGTGTTTCTGTCTGTTTTTGGCATCAGCATAACACAGGCCTTGTAAAATAAGTTTGGCCATTTTCCTTTATGCTTCTGAAGATTTTGAGAAAGATTGGTATTTATTACTTTTTAAGTGTCTGGTAGAATTCACTGGTGAAGCCATTTGGTCCTGGAATTATGTTTGTTGGGAGGTTTTTGATTACTGATTCAATCTCCTTACTGTAATTAATCTACTCAATTACTAGTAATTAATCTACTTCAATTTCTACCTGATGCAACATTTGTAGGTTGTATATTTCTAGAAATTTTTATGCACCTTCTAGTTTGTGCAATTTGTTGGTATATGTTTGTTCATAGTAGACTCTTAAGATCTATTGTATTTCTGTGACATCAGTTGTAATGTCTCCTTTGTCATTTCTGATTTTGTTTGAGTCCTTTCTATTTTTTTTCATGGTGAGTCTGGCTTAAGATCTGTTTATTCTTTTTACTGTCAAAAAAGCAGTTTTTAGTTTCATTAATCTTTTTTATTGTCTTCTTAGACTCTCATTTTTTTTTCCACTTCAATCTTTGTTATTTCCTTCCTTCTACTAATTTTGGGCATAAATTGTTCTTTTTCTAGTTTCCTAGGATGTAAAGTTAGGTTTTATATTTGAGATTCTTCCTGTTCTTTATGTAGGCATTTATTACTGTAAACTTCCCTCTTAGAACTGCTTTGCTGCATCCCATAGGTTTTGGTATTTTATATTTTAATTTTCATTGTTCTCAAGGTATATTTTAATAATTCTTTTGATTCCTTTTTCTGTCCAGTAGTGTGTTTTTCAGTCTCCACATATTTGCAAATTTCCCAGTTTTTCTTCTTGTTATTGATTTCTAGTTTCATACCATTATGGTCAGAAAAGATGCTTGATATGATGTCAGTGTTCTTAAATTTATGAAGATTTGTTTTGTGGCCTGACATATGAGCTATACTGGAGAATGTTCCAAGTGTACTTAAGAATGTGTATTCTTTTGCTATTGGGTGGACTGTTCTGTATATGTCTGCTAGGTTCATAGGTTGAAATTATGGTTCAAGTCCAATGTTTCCTTGTTGATTTTCTGTTTGGATGATCTATCCATTGATGAAAGTGGAGTATTGAAGTCTCCTACTACTATTGTATTGCTGTTTATTTCCCACTTTTTTTTTTTTTTTTTCGGTACGCGGGCCTCTCACTGCTGTGGCCTCTCCTGTTGCGGAGCACAGCCTCCAGATGCGCAGGCTCAGTGGCCATGGCTCATGGTCCCAGCCACTCCACGGCATGTGGGATCTTTCCAGACCGGGGCACAAACCCGTGTCCCCTGCATCGGCAGGCAGACTCTCAACCACTGTGCCACCAGGGAAGCCCTATTTCCCACTTTAGATGGTTAATATTTGGCTAATATATTTAGATGCTTTTATTTTGGGCACATAAAAATTTACAAATGTTATATCATTTGTTAGATTGACCACTTTATTATTTATAATCTTCTTTGTCTTTCATTTCAGTATTTGTCTTAAAGTCTATTTTGCTGATATAAATGTAAATACCCCAAATTTCTTTTGGTTTCCATTTGCATAGGATATCTTTTTCCATTTCTTCACTTTTAATGTGTGTGTCCTTAAAGTTGAATTGAGTCTCTTCTGTGTCTTTTGACTGGATAACTTAATCCATTTACATTTAAAGCAGTTATTGATAGGTATGGCCTTAGTGACATTTTACTTGTTTTCTTAGTGTTTTGTAATTCCTATGTTACTTTCTTCTTCTCTTGCTTTCTTTGTGATTTGAAGATTTTCTGCACTGTTATTCTTGGATTACTTTCTTTTTCTCTTTTGTGTATCTAGTATTCATTTTTGCTTTGTGATTACCATGAGGCTTACATGATGTATCTTATATTTATAACAGTCTATTTTAACTTAATAACAACTTAAGTTTGAATGCATTGTAAAACATTTCTACCACTCACAATTTACATATTTTTATCTTGTGTCTCCATTAACAAATTTTTGTAGTTAGGGTTATTTTTACTATTTTTGTCTTTCAACCTTTATACTAGATTTATAAGTGACTACTCCATTACCATTCAACATTAGATTATTCTGATTTTAACTATATATTTTCCTTTACCAGTGAGATTTATACTTCATATGTTTTCTTGTTGTTAAATAGTGCCCTTTTCATTTCAGCTTAAAGATATCCCTTTACCATTTCTTCTAAGGCCAGTCTAGTTGTTCTAAACTCCTTTAGCCCTTTGCTTGTCTAGAAAACTCTATCTCTGTTTTAATACTGATGGATGCTTTTGCTGGGCAGAGTATTCTTGGTTGGCCAATTTTTCCTTTCAGAACTTTGAATATATCATGCCATTCCCTCCTGGTCTGCAAAGTTTATGCTGAAATATCTGATAGTCTTATGGGGGTTCCCTTGTACATAACAACTTGTTTTTCTCTTGGTGCTTTAAAAAATTTGTCATTCTTTACCTATCAAAGTCTAAAACTATTTGCCAATTTATCTGTATATTTTATTTTTTAAAATATATTTTACATATTAACAAATTAAAAAAATTAAACTCTAAGAGACCTATGATCAGCATAATATACACAGCGTTATATATGCACATCCAACATAATTATATAGAACATGTATATAAGTATAAAGTTAGTGTATAAATATAAAAATTATCCAGTTTTGTTACATATATGTTTTTAACTTTAAATTATCTACTATAAATCACTTCATTCCTCTAAAGAAAATTAGGAAAAATTAATGTACTTTGTGTATATAATTTTAATTGACTTTTTAATCAGGTTAAGTTTTAGATTTTTATAAACTTCTTGGCAATAGTTCATAAGATTGCTTGTTGACAAAGGAGATCCAAGGTTGGATATATAATGGCTCTTTAGCCACCATTAAGAACTCTATGCATTGAAGGAATATCAACTGCTTTAACAAAAATATCCCAGTCTCAGTAGTGCAAGTGGATACATTTATTTCTTGCTCAGTTAAAATCAAAATGACTCTTCTCTTTTGTGGATGACTGTCTCAGTGGTTATTTGGGGACTCACATTTTTTCCATTCTAAGGGACCTCAATTATCTAGGACATTTATATCTGGCCACAGGGAAGGAGGAAATATACAAAGCAAACCCCTAGGTTACCTACTTTTGGTCAGAGGCATGTATTACTTCTACTTCTGTTCTATTGGTAGAAACTGGTTAAGAGGGAAGGAAGAGGGGGTTAGGAACTCTGGTTCCTGGTTGGACATTCATTTCCCATGTTATTTATTACATGTATATGAACCAACTATTGATAGGGCTAGCACAGTGGTTTTTATCACTGGTTGCAGATTATAGTCATTTCTGGAAGATTTAAAGAAAGCAGATGACTGAACCCCCCATCAGAGATTTTCTTTCAGTTGACCTGTGGTATGGCTTCAACATTGGAATTTTTTAAAATATCCTAAGAAAATATCAATGTACAGTAGACTAGAGAGTAAATGAATTAAAAATTTGGACATATTGTGAAAATTAGTGTTATTCATTATCACTCTCATCATTACTATGTAGATTAGACAGTGACTAGAGCTTGTGGACATGAATGGAAAACAAGGCTACTTGGCCCATACACATATTGACCAAATTAGGCCTCATTATCAGTGTGATTTCTATTTAGCTATTTTGAGAGACATCAAATAATTGTCCACCAGATAAGTTATAATGATTATTTGCAACTTAAATCATAAAGGCAATAGACAGAATAGCAATACAAATACATTATGTTTCCTCTTTAGATGAAATAATATATATAAACCTATGGTCTTACTATTTTAGACATACAATACATATTCATACACAAAATCTCTCCTAACAGCACAAAGATGAGATGTATCATCAAACAATCTCAGATTTACTAAATAAATTAGATTTATCCAGTTTACTTTTCATCAGAATCTACTTTGCTTTCTTGCAAAGATATGAAAAAGTTAAAAATCTATTTCAGGATATCAGGTTGATCACATTAGACTGAATATTTTTGAGCTTCTCAAACTTTTTTTTTGTGTGTGTGTGGTATGCGGGCCTCTCACTGTTGTGGCCTCTCCCATTGTGGAGCACAGACTCCGGATGCGCAGGCTCAGCGGCCACGGCTCACAGGCCCAGCCACTCTGTGGCATGTGGGATCTTCCCGGACCGGGGCACGAACCTGTGTCCCCTGCATCGGCAGGTGGACTCTCAATCACTGCGCCACCAGGGAAGCCCATGAGCTTCTCAAACTATTTGAAAGTACACCCCCCATTCCCCAGTATTTTATAAATATTTTAAATTTTTTTAAATGGGATTACTTTGTAGATACTATTACTCTATTAACTCTATTTCAAAATATAATTGATTTCCTTGGTTGGCAATGCTGGTAATGGAAATTTATTATAAAATGGATTACATGTGAGGCTTTTATAGCAGGGCCTAAAGGCTAAAACAAGAAACAAAATGTTAGGAAGAGTTGATTCCATGCATGTTTCTATCTTGCATTCTCTTGATTCCTTTCAGAGTCTCTGCTTTGCTCTTTTCACTTTCTTCAAAGAAACTTACTAGAATTTGGAGTTGAGGGATTTGTTCCATAAATCCCTAAACATAGAAGCTGACAAAGAAATTATTTAGAAACCAAAATGTTTCATCCTTTTTTCTTAGTAAAGTCTTCTCTACTAAGCACTTTACTTCTGAAAATTGAATATCCTGTGCTTTTCAGATTTTCATATATTCATTTTCAAGTAAGCTGGAGATCATTTTACAAATACTCATATTGGATTGTAGGTTTTCTTCTTCAGCTAGCAAACAAAGAGCTTTGTGTTTATCCTTTCATTTCCCCATACATGTAGACTGAATATTATCTACCTCATACTATGGTTGGCACATTTATATTTGCACTGTAAAGTCAAAGTTACAACAGGTAATCTAAAAGGTCAGTCCATGAATGATTATCTAAAGCAAAGTTTAGCATATAGGAGTCAAAGGTCATGCATCTTCCATGCAGGCCCCTCTGTCAAACCATGCTTACTGTCACCATAAGGTTGTGCTCAACAGGATGACATTAAGAGACTGGAATAGAGTCAGTAGAATTGCCAGCACAGCTCAGCATCTGCATTCCTGTTGTGTATGTACAGAAAACCAACAGGCCTATTAATTGCCACAATTAAACTGCAACACTAGGTCATATTGTGCATGAAGTTTAAAAGTCTCTTTTCTTTGTTTTTAGGAAAATGCCTTTTTACTAAGTAGGTAAGCACACTTTGGATACTGTTTCACTTATTCTTATGATACTCCTGTGAACAAGACAAATGTCAAGGCTCATAATCTTTACGTTGTGCATGGGGGAGGTGTCAAAACGTGAAACTAGGGACTTCCCTGGTGGCGCAGTGGATAAGACTCCGCCTGCCAATGCAGGGGACACGGGTTCGATCCCTGGCCCAGGAAGATACCACATGCCGCGGAGCAAATAAGCCTGTGCACCACAACTACTGAGCCTGCGCTCTGGAGCCTGCGAGCCACAAGTACTGAAGCCTGCGAGCCACGACTATTGAAGCCCGTGTGCCTAAAGCCTGTGCTCTGCAATAAGAGAAGCCACCACAAGGAGAAACCCGTGCACCGCAACGAAGAGCAACCTCTGCTTGCCACAACTAGAGAAAGCCCGCAAACAGCCACGAAGACCCAACACAGCCAAAAATAAATAAAAATTAAATGGTTGGGAAAAACACGAGGTGAAACTATTTTATCAGTTGCAAAACTGAAAGTAGAATTCCTGAGAATATTCATTCATGGTCAGTGCTCTTTCCCTAGAGTTGTCTTTTACTTTTGAAGAACATAAAGATTATAGTCTGCACATAATGTCTAATGTTTGACACTGTTTGCATGTATCCAGTGTTTGTCTTCAGAAAGATCTCTATATGTACTGATATTATTAGTGCAACTAATGCTAATAATATTTTTTTACATAAAAGCTGTTGACGGTCAACTAGTGAACATATGTCTTGTCAAAAATTTTAAGAACAATATCTAAGGAATATTTATAATTATTTATAGATATTGGACTACTTAAATACGTGATTTTTAAATTATGTATTACCAAGTATAAAAACCACTGGTTTCTGGAGCTGGCTTATATTGTCTCACAGAGCAGATTATTAAATTTTCAGGAATTTTATAAGTACAAGCTGGTTATATATATATATATATATATATATATATATATATATGTATGTATATATATATACATATATATATATATATATACATATATATATATATATACACAAACACATATATATATCAAAAATAAATTAAAAACAAAGGTAATAAATACTCAAAACTTATTGTTTCCTAATTTTGTTACTACACTTTACTATTCTCTATGCTCTATACGTTCTGTATCTGTATGTTTGAAATACTATATGATATTCTGCCACTGAGCCTCTCTTTTCAACTCCTCTTTCAGTGAAGTCACTTTGGTAGCTTGAAATTGGCCACAGTGGGAGTATTTACACCACTGAAGTAAGAAAATTCCACAAATCAGGACTTGATTTATTTTATTTACTGTCTAAACTGGGGTCTGTAAACTACCACCTGTGGGTCAACTGCCTGTTTTTTATACATAAAATGTTACTGTGAACCTAGGCATGCTGGTTGCTTTTGTGCTCCAATAATAGAGTTGAGTAGTCACAACAAAAATCATATGGCTAGCAAGCTTGAATTATATACTATCTGGCCCTTTAAGAAGTTTGCAAAAACCCTGCTCTGGACTCATGAAAGCAATGGAAAAAATGTTAAAAATGCAGTTGAAATTTAAAAGTGTGTTGTGACTTTGGCTCTTATATTGAGAATAATACAAAAGAATAAAAATTATTCTTTTATTATTTGAAAAATCATCTATTTCAACCAAGTCCCTACATCATTGACAAAAGTGACATTTTAATGCATGTCATATTTCACTTTTATCTTGCTCATTAAGGTAAATAAAAATATCCACCACCATTTGTCAAAATTATATTCATTAATCACTTGGCAACCATAGTGGCTATGGATACAAGAGTTTAGTAAAAACTGATGAAAACATACTGGGAAAATCAATTTCCTGTATGGAATTTAGAATAAAGAGTACTATATATTTTATTATTTGTATATTGTGTGCTGCACAAAGTTTTTATGTGTAAAATTTATAATATGTATATGCATGTCTATATATATATTTTTATGGAGAGCCAGCTTCATCCGTTTACCAGTGCACCACTACCTAAATGTATGTGCTTTTACCTCCCTTAAAACTATTATATCTAATTGTATTACATATTATACAACTCTACAATAGTAAGTACTGTACATATACCTAATATATTTTGTAGTTTTATTATATATTATTTTTGACTCTGTTAATCAACAAATAATTTACAAAATTGGATTTATATGAGTTTAGTCTCTTCCAAATTGAAGTTGTTTGTAGAATTAAAGAATTTGGAATTGAAATATTGGCAAAATTCATACACAGAAAGAGCTTGATTATTATACTATCAAGAAGCTACCGCACCCATTGCAACTTTATAGAAAAAAAAATCACATTACTAATTTTATACAGCTATCAATATATTGATCCAACGGTTTATAGAAAGGCAACCATTTTAGTTAGACTGCTTTTTTTTGAATTACAAAACAACTTTTCACCTTGTTATTTAATCATTAATAGGTAACTGAAAGATATAAAACTCCTGGTCAATCACTGTTTAGTGTATTGTCTTATATAAAAAACAAAAAATGAAGAATGTCTTTCTCCACAATCAAGAAGTAACGCCTTTATTTTTTTCATTTTTCACAAAATAGCAAAAAATCACCTCATTAATAGTTTTTCACTATAAAGACTGAATTACTTCCTCAACTTGTTATGACTCCAGGAGGAGTCAATAATTTCACATTCACTGAAAGAAATTGTAGGAGACAGACTATAATCTAGAGCTGTATAATTCAGTATTTCAACGAATTTTATATTCAGCATGAACCTACAAAGCTTACATGATGAGTATTTCAGTTGCTAAATGACTCCCTCGCAGTTCCATTGTGACTGCTATTCTACAATGTAGTACAGAGATTAGGTTTTGATGCTTTAATGAATGTAAATTTCAGTATTCTCCACTGTAGCTGCAGAATGTATGAAGAGAAAAGGCTGAAAATGACAAAAACTAAAAGCAACTTAGTAGTGTATTGTTTAAAGAAAGTGAAACTAAAACTAAATAGGTTATTCCAACTAGTTGGTAAAATATATATCTGTGAATTAAAAAGCAGAATGTCAATTATAGGTGCTGGGACTGATAGAGAAAATGGATGAAGAGTAGAAGGAAACACGTGGGGAGATTGGACAATATAAGAGCAATTTACCAAATTAAGAAGTATCTTTCTATAGTGCAGTGGAGGCTATAGAACTGGGAAGTGAAAGATTGTGTCTACAGGGATGCATGGATGTATTTGTCAAGTTTTGCTGAGGAACTGATTAAAGAGTGGTTCAGAGACTCTTCAGGAGTTGAATTACAATAGGAGTTCCCCAGAGTTGTCCCAAGCCTGCCACACCGAGTTTTCATGATTGAGGACCAGCCTCTATTTTGTCCTATTCATGTTTGGTGGGAACCTGTAAAATCTGATTGGAGTACTACCTATGCATCCATGTGGGAGGCATGCATTACATGAAAGGAAGCCCCAGGTTAAGTCAAAAGGAGAGGATGTTTCCCAAGATTTCAAGTGCAAGAGACGATGCCATAAAGAGATTGAGTGACAAGCTCCAGATGCAGTAGTAACAGTAGGTTGAAACAGCTGGTTCACATCTGAACTACAGGAATAAAAAGTGTGGTAGAATTTGTTGGTGACTGATGGCAGATGGCCATTTGAGCCCATGGAGAACATTAAAAACCATGATGCTCAGGCCACGGCTCAGAATAGTTAAATTAGAATATCTGGATGTAGGACCAAACATCCATATTTTTTTAAAGTTTCCAAGAGCTTTCCAAAGTGCAACGAGGCTGAGAACCCTGTCTTAAAAGAACTTAAAGTACTGATTGCATATTAGAATAACCTAGGTAGCTTTGGTGCACCAATGCCTGATTCCCTCCCCAAGCTAATCAATTCAGAATCTCTGGGCATAAGGCCCCAGAAATGAGATTAGTTGAGATCCAAGACTTTGTAATTTAGACACCAAATTATCATGTCTCATTCATTTTCACTCAAGTGGTTCCAGTCTGGAACAGTAAGAAAACTAAGCTCAGTAAATTGAACAAATTATGAGTATGCCAAAAAATGACAGTAATGGTTTACTTCATAAAAGCTATTATACTTTTTTTCACATTTGAACTTTATATTTGACTTATTAAGTTTTAATTTGATTACCCTGTGTGTAAAAAAAAAAATCTATTAAATACAAATTAACATTTCAGGTATCATTATCATTTTACATTATTATAATTTTCATGCAAAATACTATTTGATTAGAAATTTCTAATGCTGAAAGCATTTGGTTTTTTTTAGTACCATGTAGTTAAAAGAACTGAAATAGAAACTCCCTAAAACCAATTCAACCAAGAGGATTCAATTCCTTTAACCCACGTTTTGTAATTATTCATTGTCATGAAAGTCAAAGCATGTGAGTAATACTGTACTTCAACACTATGAAAGGAAATTGTTGCATAAATAATTAATGCTCTGAAAGGTTAAATTTAATTTGGAAGTAGGTGATTTTCTCTTGCCAGGGTTACGGACATTGAAGGTGAATAGTCTTCTGACAGCCTTCCTTGTTATGGGAAAGCTAATGGGTAGGTTTTTTGGGGTTGTGCAGAGTCACCAATATAATTTCTGTTTAATTATTTATCAACTGTGAAGAAAGTGCTGTTTTTTCTTTTATTTTAAAATTGAGGTCGAGAATTTAGAATGAAATTAGAGTGGAACTTTTAAGTTGACAAAAATCAAAGTGCTATCACAGTGCATGCATCCTGAAATTTTAATTGAAATTTTAGGAATAAATAATATAAATAAATATAATATTTTCCTTTCTGAGACAAATGTAATTCTGATCTTCACTTTAAGATATTTTATAACTTTCTTGTTTTAATTTATAACATTTACTTAAGGATACATGGTTTACATTGCTACATTCAAAGAAAAATACCACATAATTGTAGATAGGCCTCTAGTTAAAAGAATTACTTGAAGGAAGAATAATGCAAATGAATAATTAGCTCTGTAACAAAATCTGATTTACTGGTCCAACTAGCTACACTAATTATATCAAAGTGCATCACAATTTATTATTGGAAAGCATTTCATCCAAATGTTAAAAATACATTTTATTCATACACTGCACTTATAGTACATTTTATTATGTTAATATAAGTTGGATAGATAATAGTCAAAGAAGAAGTTTGATTTGTCAAGTTATGTTAAGAAATCAATTTATATGACGTTAAAAATACGGCTTTACCTTTCTCAATTAAAAATAACTGTTTCCTTACTCTAGATGAATTTTTAAGTGTAAACAATGGTACACACAAAAAATCATGAGCTGGGATCATAGCCAGAAGCTAGTTATTTTGTTGTGAGTCTCACAACATGAAGAAAATATTCTAATGCTCTCCGTATAAAGTTTTTTCAAGCACAAGTTTATTTTCAAATAAAAAAGGCAGGTCTATAATTTTTCTATTGATCTTCTAATTAAGCTACTTCTTCATGGTAAGTTGTCGGTAAATCGTTAATTAACTACTAATGAAAGACCTTTCTGATCCTGAGAAGTGACATTGAATATTTCATGTCTTAGTTACATGTTAGGGCAAAGCAAGTTCAGGGATATGCTAGGCTGAAGAGAAAGCTTTTACAGTTTACTCTTAATAAACAAATGTCCCATTTAAAGTCTAGAATATTTACATTTATGAAGAAATATTAGAAATTATGGCCTGTATTGTCCATATAGAGAAATTAAAGGAACCATGTGAATGTGTCAAAGTAAGCACTTGCAGAGATGAGATAATAATTTTGGGGGATCTCTCTACCACCCTTTCTTTGTTAAAATGAACTTCTTCACACATCTCCCACTAAGAGAAATCCATGTGTGATTTATACTGCCCTGTGTTAGTAGAATACAGGTGACTATTTGGTGGAACAAACAGTAAATGGGCCTCATCATTAAGACTATTGTTTTAATTTATATACGAACAATGTGCTAAAGAAATTCCCTTGTTCTATTCCACTCACATATGATCTGGTGAAACTACAGAAGTTTAGATAGCTTCCAATTTCTAAAGCTTCTCTAAGGTCATTTAGAAATGGATGAGTTAGCAAATATCTATGATAGGTAGCCTAAGGGGACATAACTGTTCACAGTAACAGCTTGAGAGCTATGAAAATTGAGCAATTACCTGAGGAAATGTTTTGTGGAGCCATGACCTTTGTTCCTTGTTGTCTCCATGGAGACTAACAGAAAAATGAATTGTGTATACTAGCTAATTAAATGTTGATAAATATTATGGGCAGAAAAGCACAGCCATGATAAAATATATCAGAATTATTTTCTAAGCCTTAACTATAACTCTTTGGTTGGTAGGTATCTACTTCATAGTTGGGAAAATTGAGGCCCACATCAGGTCCTCTTGATGTGTAGAATCAAATGGCAAACTAAGAAAATACCAGATATTTTGAATTTACTGAAATGATCTGTCCATTGGATTTGACTACCATGATTACTAGGGATGCATATATCAATAATTCTGTATGTAAAATATGTTGTAACAAAGTCATTTTTACAAGATGTCTTCTTTATGACTCTGATCGTCTCTATCATATATGTGTGAGTGTCCAGCATCTTCTTTTTCTTTCAACTTGAAAGCTTATCCACATCTACAAGTGGAATCCCCAGCTTTAGAAGGGATGCATTTAGGAGAAGGAACCCCACCTCCATTCACCGAAGCAGGTAAATCAACAGGCGACTATCATTAAGATGACAAGTATTCAGCCAGATTTCTCTCTTATTTCTATTTTCAGAATTAAATACTAAATTAATAAAGCAAGAGCAGTTGCCCTCAAAAACAAAAGCTGAATTTCTAGTAGAGGGAAAAATGGAAGGGAAAGTTAGCTTATTAAATTTCTTATTAAATCCACTACCTCATTTTCATGTGATCAATCAACTTTCCAAAGTTGGAAAGCAGGTACTTAGCAAGCGTTTAAAGTGTGTGTCACTTTATGAATTGAGGCAGATTAGATAAAGCAAGCATTTATGCATATGCGTCAACATTAGAGGTATCTACACTTTAGTAACTGTGTTCCTTTTTTTATCAGACCCTGCAAAGATAATATGCCCAATTCTTGTATAATTATGACAAATACACAATAATGTTCCCTTCTTTTGTAAAAGGGGTATTTAAAAAAGTATCAAACTTTGACAATTTTACTGATCACTCATCTCCAATTCTTCATCCCACACTGAGCTGAGCAAGGCGATACAACTTACTTTCTCCTTCTGTAGAGGGCTTGTGGCTACATAAATGACAGAAGCCTCTCTTTCATTATACTGGCAAGTTGTGCTATTCAAAATTCAGAGATTCAATTTAGGTCCAAAAAAGCATTAGAAAAGTAACCTGTAATAAATATTTTCTTTAAAAAATCTGCTTAGTATAGCACGATGTTAATCAGGTTACTTTCAAGAACCATCATTCTAATTGTGTTCCAAAAAATTACAAGTTAAAAAAAACAATTGAAAAATGAATTATTAGGGAAAATTTTTCTCCAGTCATGCATCAACCTCTCATTAGACAATCTGCTTTAAAGTAAGTGGTTCATTCTGAATAGTGGAAAAAAATAGCACTTGGGATTTTTTTCTTTATTGTAAGTGATTTGATGACCGAACTTCAATGTAATTCATACGTTAAGATATCTTAAAATGCATTTTTAGCACAGAGATTATTAACAATAGAATTTCATTTCAACCATCTACTCAGTGATTGTGTACTGAAGAAGTTCAAGTGTTGGAAAATCCACAAAAGAAGGCACCATCAGAAGTAGAAGCTAAAACTTCCATTTCCATATTTTGCCTGAGGCAGCTAAATTCAATTTTGTATTAAATATAAATTGTCACCTTTAACATGGTTTGCCAAATGCTGGTGAAAAGTATTGGATATTTCTGTGGACATATTTTAAACAATGTACATATGATGTACTTTTTTTTTTTTTTTGTACCTTTTGGCTTCTTATTGTTTGCTGGTAGTATTTTAGAAAAGGTAGAAATTTTAATTTTGTAGTTTATAAGTCATACCTGCAATTGTATATCTGAAGTGCAGTTCCTCTGTGTGGTGGTCCATATGGATGATGATTTTAGGAAAACTCTGAGGCATACCTTTTAAAAATTTTAGTATGGGTAGTAGCTGAATCAAGAGAAGGGGTGAGATGATGTGGATATAGAAAAGTCAGAAAGTAAACTAAGAATTGCACCTTTAGAAACATCACACTTTAAGGGCATATCTAAAAAAGTAGAGCTAGCAAATGGTCTTGAGTTAGGAGTAGAAAGTAGTAACGGGCGAGAAATGGCTATCATGAGTGATAAGAAGGGGATGTTTCAAAAGGGAAGCAATCACAGTGTTAACTGCAGTGGAGATACCAAATGTGTCCAACCATTGATCATTGGAATAAACCACAAAGACTATACTGATGAGTTTTACCAGATGATTCAGAGAAGAGGTGAGGATAAGATTGTTTATTTGAAGGAAGTGATATAAAGTGGATATTACCCTTAGTGACGTTTTCATTCATGATCTTTATTGAAAATGAAAGAAAGAGACATAACAGAAGCTAGATGGGAAACTAAGGGCCTAGACAGATAATGGGTTTCTTTCTTTGTTTTGGACTAAGAAATGGGACAAGGTCCCAGAAGAGATAGGAGGAACTGGAATCAGACATCAAGTGGTGAAACTGTACATGAACAAGCTAAAGTACTTCTTATCTTTTGAAACTGGGAGAAAAAGAAAAAAAGTAAGTGAGGGTGAGAGGAGATAAAGAAACATTTAGAGTTGTGGAGGTGAGAAGTTGAATGATTCCATGCCTTATATGTAGAATGGTCTCTGTGAAGCCAGAGATAAACTTCACTGTTGAAAAAGGGACAGTGGCTTGGCAGGTGTTTTAGAAATAGTTGTGAAGGTCTGGAGTGTACCCCCATGCAGAATGGATTTTAGAATTCCAGAGGGAAAGCCATACTAGGAGAGTGGACCAGAGTATGACTGTAGAGTGGTTTGCTAAATTGGTGTGTATATATCCAGTCATGATATCAACAAAATAAAATAACTTTTAAGTTGTTTTAAGTGGAATTAAACTGCCTAATGTAGTTGTTGAAGTCACCTATGTTAATAAGAATAGTTTATAAAGATATTTGATTGCACAACTTGTAAGTAGAGTTCCTATAAGCACTTAAGATTTTTGTTTTGTTTTGCTACATGATCTAAGGAAAAACAACTTTAATAAATAATAAATAATCATTTTACTTTCAACCTGAGAACTAATTCTTACTTTACACAACTTAATAGCATATATTTTCTCATTTGTATCAAGCAAAATGTTTCTGTCCCTGAAGCTAATATAACCTTCTAATGTTTTAATATATACAATTATTACTTATTTAGCAGTCACTAAGTATCAGACACTGCATTAAACATCTTACAAATAATCCTCATATAAAACATCAATCCTCATATAAAGCTTAATAGATTGATAATTACTATTCTCCTTGAAAAAATGAAGAATTGGAGTTTGGAGTGGTTAAGACATTTACCCGGATAGTAGAGCTGCTGAATGTTGGAGCCAAGATACAGATCTAGCAATTCAGAATGAGCTCTATAGCATTTGTTATGCTGGGCAGAAGAGTTTTGCTAAGAATAGACCCTCAGGTTGTTTCTCTAGAAAAAGAGTTTCATGGGAAAGGCAATAAGGATATTCTTTCCATGATATTGCCAAGATTAATTACCATAGGAAATTGTTCAGAGATTTCCTATAGACACTCTGAGCTCTTCAAAAGAATTTGAATAGAGAACTTTTTTTTAAAAAGGATAACTTTGAATAAATACACAATATAAAACTTTAGCCTGGAAATACTGATTTGATATGTATATGATATGAAGTAAACATTATAAAAAGAAAGGTGTAATTGCATTAAGTAGTCGCACATGATATTCACAGTAAGACATTGCCTGCAATCAGGTTTTTTAATATGGATAGCATTCCAGCTCACTAATTTCCGGAGGAAAAAAAAACAGAATATCTTGGAAGTTGAAAGGGAACGAAGAAATAGAGGAATATCTGAGAGTGCCATGTTGACAGTGATAAGTTAAATAAATAGTTTGAGGACTGCCAAAGTTATTACAATGTGTTCTTAGAATGTTTTTCTCTAGGAATTTAACATTTTGATGATATTTCTGTTTCTTTAATTTTTTTTTTATTTTTATGACTAATTCTGAACTATTATAACCTTGAAAGAAAAAGCTAAATACCTGATTTTTTTTTTTTCTTTTTTTCTTTGCGGTACGCGGGCCTCTCACTGTTGTGGCCTCTCCCGTTGCGGAGCACAGGCTCCGGACGCGCAGGCTCAGTGGCCATGGCTCACGGGCCCAGCCGCTCCGCAGCATGTGGGATCTTCCCGGACCGGGGCACGAACCTGTGTCCCCTGCATTGGCAGGTGGACTCTCAACCACTGCGCCACCGGGGAAGCCCTAAATACCTGATTTTAAAATTTCAAAGATTTATGGAAACATAACTTTATATTGTGTTATTCAGTTAAATTAAGAAGTACCCTAAACCTTAGCCTAACATTTAAAACTTTTACTCTTCCATGCTAGACCTTGCCACAGCCAAAGAGTTGAGAATATATGTATAAAGCCCCATTTCAGCTATTTGCAGTGTTTACAGTGACAGACTGCCAGTCCCAAAACATAAATAACAGAATCCAGAAATGCTCTTGAACTCCCTTGCAAGAAATAAAACTTGCTATTAAATGAAAGTAGATTCACTCTACATCTTGGCTAAGTCTTTATTTCACCTCTGAGAAATAAACTGGCTAAAGCAGAAACATTTATGCTAACCAAACTGGGTTACAGTGTCAGCCCATTGACATTCAGCCTCCCCTGCAGTCATGGTTGTTGTCACATAGTGGTCACTACTAATTAATTTCCTTGTTGGGTCACAAGGGAGCACTTAGGGAAGAGCTGTAATAGTTTGCTCCCTTCTACCTTGGACAGATAAATCAGTGATCACAGAATATTTTTAAACCTTTTAACATTCATTTCAGAAGTAATTCCACATTCAAAAATTTTATTTTATATTTCACTGTATTGCTAGAATTTTTCACTGACAGTAAGATAAAGTGCAAAATTACATTTAATTCACTTTTGCAAAAGCAGAACAAAACACATACCTGCCATACTTTGGTTTTGCTTTGGTTTTATCTTTGGGCTAAAAAAAATTGTAGGGAAAATATTGTTTTCTTCTTGCCTAGAGGTAAAGGCAGATGGTATCGAGTACATTTAGTTCTTCCAGCAACAGTTTTCTATAGCTTTAGCAGTAAATCTACCATTTGCAATCTATTGTCTATTTAAATCTATTTAATTTACATTTAACAAGACACCTCTTATTCTCATGAGTTAATTAAAGGGTTAGTGATTATTAAAAGGATACTAATTGAAATGCAATAAATAAGATAATTGAGTTGGTGTGTAATTAATCAAATTTACATAAGTAATAAACACAGTATTACAGTCTTCTGGAATGGAGTTGAACTAATGCTGATAGTATAATCTCATACGAGAATAAGTGTCTAGGCATTTAATTAGCATAAACCAGAATAGAAGTGACAAATTCGTTGTATATAATTTTTTTAAGTAACTGCCAAAGAATAATATAACAATGCTTTATGTGGTCTTTTAACATTACATTGATCCCTAATTTTCAATGATCCCAAATTTTCAATGTGTCTTTTCAGGAAGAGAAATAATTCAGAGAGAAGGCAAAGGATAGTTCTCCCCTACATAGGACTTGTCTTTCTCTATAGCCACCACAATTACCTTTTGTGTCCCCAGTTTACCCTACATATGCCCTTCAATACTGTCACCTACACATCATGATTCTCAATTTGAGAAATGTTTCTATAGAGCTTTCACAGGACAATCCCAACTTTCTCAAGAAATTCAGGGTCCTCCTAACTTCCTAACTTATAATAGGCCTATACATTTAAGATATGATTTAATAGAAAATATATAGTTTACAATTCTTAATAGTTTCAAAAGTAATTTTTTTCCCCAATGTGTGTGAATCTGTCTATAGTACACATTAATGCATCATAAAAGGAGACCTAAAAGCCCCATTCTGTGTTATGCTGGTGGATGTAGCAGTGCTGGTCCAAGTAAGTGTTCGTCATGTATCCTAAAATGAGGACAAATGGAAAAGGGATAGAAAGCCGGCAGTAAATCGAAGTACTTTAGTGTTTAGTGTGTGGTTATAGAAAAATATTTTCTGCTCTGATAATTGTTGTGTATATTTATGGTTTTCATTTTGCTAAATTATGTCTTTGCTAAGCAGGTTAAACAGATTATCTCTGAAAATGTTGCCTTTAGAATGTTATTTTTTGGTAGCTTTCAACCCATATATGTATTTTCCCCATTTAAACTCTTTGAGTACTGTTATTTGCTTTACTTAAAAGAAAATTGAATGTTTTTCTCTTTAAGAGAAACTTGTAATATAATACTTACACTGGCACAAGATCATGTTGTAATTAATAGATCACTTGGGTCAAAATTCACAAAATATTTCTGATTAAATTCTAAGGTTTTTGCTTTTGTGATCCACTTATTCAATCTTCAATCTCATTGAAAGTAAAAATAAATTGGGTTAAAAAACAGAAAAAAAAAATAACCTCTAAGCAAGATGGATTTAAAGAAAACAAAATAGGAACAAATACTATTATATTCTCACTGGAAAGTATTAAATAGCATAGCCACTGAATATATTGATGGTTTCAACAGCAAAAGTATTTCATTACAAGTGGACCAGATAAGACATTTATTTCTAAAGAATTTACAGTATTTTATAAGAAATATTTAAGGAATATGTATCACATACTGAATACATTTTTTGATGTCAGGTTTATACCTACCTAAATGATGTGTTACTACCACTGAAACTATAAATTAAATTACCAGTGTGTTCACCTGACATGTAATGATGTAATTCAGAGGAGAATTATCCTCATCCTAAGTATAACATATTTAAGTCGTCTTAAAGTAATGAAAGACTACACATGTATTTTATGGTAATAATAGTTTTAGAGCTTTCTGCCAAATGCGAGAATAATACGATCATTTTTTGGAACTATTTTCCCTTCTTGTTTGGTCCTTCATCGGCATTTTCTGTGAGGACATTTCTTGCTGTGGATAATTATTTGGCAACAGAGATCTTTTTTCATATTATTTAAAGGGTTGCTTGTACAAATGAACAGTACAAATATACATAAATTTAGAGGTCTGAAAAATTAGTCAACATAGTTAAAATAATCAGTTGAGAAATTTGAAAATATTTGTGTTTATGTGTGTATAGATATGTTATCTACCCTGTCAGTAAATGGGAAGGACTCCATGAATTTGAAGGCTCTCCATAATCCATAAATCAAACATCCAAGCTATTCTAAGTCTTCTCACTGCTTTTTCTCATTAGGAAGCTTGTCTACACTAAGCTAGGGGCTCTCAAACTATGCTTCTGCTGCACGTAGATGTTCTTTTATTAAATTCACATAAAGAGTATTTTTCTAAATTCACTGAGAAGAAAATAAGAGCTAATATTTTCTAAATTTTACGTTCTGTTATTCTTATCCCCTTGTCATCTGCTGTGAGATGTTGCCAATTAGGTAACGAATGATAGAGTAACAAATGCTAACAGAAAAACTGTGAGCCTTTTCAGAACTATGGAGCATTTTGTTAAACCAGGTGTGATTTCTACTTGCCTTTATGGAATATAGGCACCTTCTTCTGGCGAAAGTGATTTTTATTTTGAATGAGAATATCCACTATGTCAATATTTCGTAGTGTGGAGGAAAGAATGCTCAGCTCCATGAACCCTGAGAAGGCTGGCGCTAAGCTTTTAATTTGATACTTCCTCCATATCTTCAGTTGACTCATGTTTCCCTGCCTCCAGAATGCTGATTTACATTCTTGCTGTTACCAATTGAAGTGGAGGACCTCTACCTATTTTTTCTATGGTTGGCTCTAACTTAACTGTTCTGCCTAAGGAAAAATGTCGGCGCTTCTCCTCGCACTCATTTCTCCAGTAAGGAAAACTCTGAGGATCACCTCTGCCTCCACATCTGCTCTTATTTTCTTATTCAACACAGAAGGCATTTTAGTTTGGATGGTCTGGGAACATACTGAGGCAGAGAGTTCTATGCAGAAAGTATCTGGGGATACCTCGGGGATAACATCTGTGAGGATGGAGTGAAGGAAGCAGGATTGTAGGGAGGGAAGAAAATCGCAATACAGTCCCAACAATGGCATTAGTATATCCCACAGGGATCCCTGGAGTTGGGAAGACCCATCAGAAATGTCTCAAATTGAGGCAGGAGCTGGGGCTTTTTACTTTCACTTCTGATGATCGTTGGATGAATGCTATCCCAAGGAAGCAGTGTGTACTTGGGCAAGGCAGCTCCCTTTCACTTTCTGAGGCAATTCCCTGGTAGGTATTAAATTGTGAAGTGCTAATAGCCAGTATTCCAACGCAGGCATAAATGACTTTGTCTCAAAGGCGAGTATATGGTTGATGCACCGAAGTATTCAGTTGAATCTGTTGATTAGAATGTCAGGAAATTTTGTTGGTCTTTTATTTGACTAATTGCTACAACATAGCTTTCTGTGTAAAGACAGTACTATTTTTTTTTTAAATAACCATTAAAATCTTTTGAGACAGAAAATAGTTCTTTTTAAGTGTTTAATAAACTAGTTTCAACCATGCGTAAGCAAGTATATAGTTAAGGATAGAACAAATGTGGACATAGGTTTATGAAATTAATGTTGACATTTTAAAAGAAATTCCAAAATTCAGGTTATAGCCAATAACCAATTAACATTTAATTGAATCATGTGCAAAAAAAGGATGATTATTTTTAATTATAGATTTTTTGTCCTTATGTATTATCTAGATAAACTAAATATTATATTAAAATGTATTATGTTTCATTGGCTTGATGCATAGGAAATGTAAAATCTAAGATAAAAAAATTTCAAATACTACAGATAATCTCAATGTTAATTACTGAATTATAAATATAATATTTAGATAACAGGAATCATTGTTTTCTATATGAGAAATGTTTAATTAGAAGCAAAACTGAGGAAAGCTATGCCAGTGTTATAGTAGGACATATATATCATGAATTTGTTCCTGGGGATTTTATAAACCCTATTATGTAAATTAAAATTTATTATAATTTGTATTTAAAATTGTTTTAATTGTACTCTAGTTAGCTAGAATCTACCATCAGTGTGTCTCTTTTAAGATCTGTTGTTATGAAGTGAGTAAATCTTATGATATTACCACATATTTTTTGAGCATAATTCTGATTTGTACCATATTACTTTTCCTGCTTTCCTATGATGAAGTAAGAAGATTTGTACATCAGAAAGAGAGTAGCAGATTCCATCACTTGGAATAAAATAAATCTGGTGTAGATTAGTTACTGAAGTGAGTGTAAACCCTAAGCAACCATGTGTTATTAATTCTTGCATTCATTCACTGATAATATATATTATTTGCCTTCTTATACACATAGCATTTGGTTTCAGCCTGTTGGTTCCTTGAAAGTCTGCTGAACAATTACATATCTCAGGAAAGTCAGTGGAAATGATGATTAACAAATTAACTATTAAAGATCTAGAATTATTACTATCTAGAAAATATAGAAATTTAATAAATTGAATTATATATACTCATATAATTAAGTACCAAATAATTTGTATTGTTTATTAATTTATTTTTGTTGGTAAAAAACGCTTTGTATATGGAAACACTGATGAGCAAATGAGTGTACTAATTTGTAGTAGCATCTCATTCATACCCTTGTCCTAGACAAAAGATACTACAAAGGTAAGCAATTTCAGACAAATGGTTGTAAATTTACAGTTTAAAAATTTCCCCCAAAATCAAAGCTACTGATGCCTCAGGATGTTCTTTATAATGGCAAGTTGAAGCTGGAACAGTTCCATATTTTCTAGTCATTTTTGAATCAGTAATCAAGCAATTTACTGCTGAATACCAAAGTATATCTTCTGAGAGTACTGGTTCTACTGAGTCACATTTTAAAACTGGAAAAGCCTGGCTCCTTCTAAGTAAGAAATGCATTTGTGTGTTACATTTACAGTAGTATGTTGGCACTGGCATTTATGGGATTTAGGAAATTTTATATTCTCATACTATTTATACAGGCAACAGATTTATTCATCCTCTTCTTTTTCTTTTTATGTATAACATCAACTTAAGTGATACCATACATTTAAGTGCATTTAAAATTATACAGCACTCATTACTCTAGCTTTAAGGAAAGGAAAAACAGGCAATATATGTTTAAAAAAATCAGATCATAATAGGGTATCTTTTACGTTTTGGAAGACATTAACAGCTATTCACCTGCCACAAATGTCATCTACAAGTACTCTATTTAACACAAGTGTACTCTGCAGTGGGAAAATTTGCACATTCATGAGTTATACACAAGTCTCCTATGAAATGTTGAGACTGCTTGTCTCATCTTCCAGAAAATGCTTCAACTAGTTTACTCTCCTTGTCACCACCAGGTCTGGAATAGCAAATGGAAATTAATTTTTTTCAAGGGACTATTACAATTGATAAAAATTTCAATGAATAAAAAGGACCATTGGTTAAGAAAATATAGTGGATAAGAAAATACTGTATTTTATTCCAAATATTATATATGCTTTATAAAAATATATTCATAAACACGTAGGCAAATTAAGAGATGTTAAAAATTACTTATAGATGTGCCTAGTGAATTTATTTTAGTCAAATGTCAAATTTATTAGTCAAACTTAGTCAAATTTATTTTAGCCAAACTTTAACCATAAAAAGAACAAAACACCCTCACAAGCTGGAAAACATTGTAAATTACAAAAAAAAATGTGATATCCATATTTGACTAACTTTAATCATAAGTTTGGCTTCAAAATACTTTTAGCATTAACTTGTGCAAGATTTAGATGTTTTACAGAGGTGTAATAAAAGATGACAGTTTAATTAAATATTGGAGACGTGCCAAAACACAGATCCCTGCTCATCACAGGGTTCAGCAGGTGCTTCCATCCCAAGTGTGATATCTCAGTTGTAGGTAAGTTCACAAACTAATTAGGATCCTGCTGGATGATTGGTTATTAACTTACTTGAATAATTTGGTATTCAGTGTTTAGCAAAATTAGCATGTGATCACTGGAGTAGCATGCAAATATTTATTAATAAAGTTAGTATTAACCAACATAAGCACTGTGTTTCTTTCTTTCAGAATTTTACTGAAATGAGCAGAAGTAGAACATAGGTTTTGCATCTTTGTTTCCCCTATCTCACAAGAAGCAACCCAAAGTTAAACTAAGAGACCATGATATTCTAAACTTCTAATGATGTGGCTAAAGGGTTCATGTGTCATGTAATTAGCTTTGTCTGAATATGGTTAATTCCTTGGTGACTTTTTTGATAGACGGGATAATCTGGATTATAATTATGCTTATACTAGAGTCTCAGAACTCTAGGAACTTCTATAATTCCCTAGTAGTTACTGACTTGCATTGACTGGATTGGATTCTAACCTCTGTTAATATTTTCTTTTTCATCTGCTTCTACAGTCCCAAGTTTCCACTGGGCAAAGATCTCCTTGAGGACCACTGTCTTTATGTTTATGTCTATCACTAGAAACTAGAAGCAGAATAATTATAGAAAAAGCATTAAATATTTAAGGAAATTTAATAACAGATTGCACACATTAATTACAGATTGCAAACTTCAATTGATAATTTTATTTATATTATTGTAAGTTATAATTAATAATAGATTATATAAATGGAACTTTAAGTACATTAAGTTCTTTTTGTGTCTAGCTCAATTGCCTGAAGGGCTTCCAGACACATCTTTATTCCTTACACAGAATCTCTTGTATATCCTATATTTCTGTGGGTTTTTGGGGAATCACATACACAAACACATACACTAAACACTGATTATATTTTCTAAAATATTTTTCTCTTTATTCTGAAGTACAGTCAAGTCTCATTTCTGTGGACCCAACCCACATTCATATTCATAATAATCTATATTAATACAGCATGTTAAAAGAATCATAAAAAGAAAGAGTAAATCACATGAAAGTCATTTATATTTACTGTTTAGGCTCTCTCCAAAGGCATGCGTATTTCATAAGGAAACTGTAACCACACCAGATACCAGAGAGAGAATTATAATTCTGCTTGATCATGTGTTACTTGACAAATATGCCAGTTCTGGGTCCCAAAATGGTGAAATGCCTTCAAGACAATGTGAGAGAAATAACAGTTTGGAATAATGTGTGCTTAGTTTCTATTTATCCACCTCTGAGTACACTATTAATTCTGTGGTTAAAGGGCTATTACAAAAAAAAAAAAAAATACCAGAATGAAGTAATATTCAGCAGGTGCAAGACGATACGTGCACACGAGAAGCATCAGGGAGCCAACTGGGTTTGTCTTACTCTAGCCAAATCAGTCTCTTATCCAATAACACAAGATGATTTAGATACAGAGAAAAAGAGTGCACAGTATTGCAAATTACTCCTAAGGCAGTGATACAGATGAACTGTTTGGTCTCTGGTCTCTCTTTTGCTCTGTGTGTGTGTGTGTGTGTTTGTGTGTGTGTGTGTGTGTGTGTGTAAATTATCTGTCTGTCTGTCTCTCCAGGTAGATATGTATCTACATCGAGGAAATATATATAGATAGAGATATCTCTCTATTTCTATATGCCTTCTTCAAAAGTTGAGATGTCCTAAAAAGATGGATGCAGCCTTTTTCTTCTCTTTTACTATTAAGGAAAAATGTGTATTGTTCTCCAAGCACAAGCAGTGAATAAGCATTACGGCATGCTCATTAATATCATTGAGCATTGTAAATGGTGGCTAAATCTATGTAATTGGTGTCAGGTTATTTCATTAATTTATGCAACAAATATTCAGAGTTTAAGCTCCGTCCAAGATAGATAGTACTGTGTGGTATGTGAGCTTCAGCTAATTGTGTCTCAGACGCCTCTCATTCATAAAGAAGAAAAAAAATAATAGTCCAACTTAACAACGTTGTTAGTGGATTAGAATGAGCTAATACAAATAATGTTCTTAGAAAATGCCACTTAGTAAACACTGAGTTTGTGTTAAATAGCTACCAAGCTAAAACAAATTTTTTTGTGATTAAAGAGATGAGGTCTGAATAAATCCTCTTACATAAACCTCTGGCATTCTGTCCAAACTAGATTAGTTTATTCGGTACTATTTGAGAGGGAAAAGGTATTTACCAGGGGCTAGGATATTTTTATATAAAAAATTATTACTTTGATAGGTGTCGACCTTTATCTTTGTCAAGGAGGCATGCTTTGCAGTAGAAAAAAATAAGCATGAGAATTTTGAAGATAACTGCTTTGCCAAGCATATATATATATATATATATATATATATATAACTTTTCTATTGTCAATAGCTTCTTTATAGCTCAGACCTAGAAAAGGTGCCACCCACCTTTGACATCACCTCACTGGTGACATTGCTGTTTATAAACTAGAGGATCTGTGAGAAATTGTTGACTACCAGTGTACAGTTTGCCTCTGTTACAGAGGAGAAAATATAAGGGACACAAATGTTATTTCCAGTTTCCCAATGGGTATTTTCATCCTTGATAAGAAGTAAGAGACTTGAGTGTTTATTTTATTTTTTATTTTCTTTTAGTATTTTTTGTTACTTTTTTAAATTTAACTTTTATATTGGGTTATAGTTGATTTACAAATGTATTAGTTTCAGGTGTACAATAAAGTGATTCAGTTATACATATACATATATCCCCTCTTTTTCAGATTGTTTTCCCATATATGGTATTACAGAATATTGAGTAGAGTTCCCTGTGCAATTCAGTAGGTCCTTGTTGGTTATCTATTTTATATATATAGTAGTGTATAAGTATTAATCCCAAACTTCTAATTTATTCCCCCACCTTTCCCTTTTGATAATAAGTTTGTTTTCGAAGTCTGTGAGTCTGTTTGTTTTGTGAATAAGTTCATTTGTATTATCTGTTTATATTCCACATATAAATGATATCATATATTTCTTTCTCCGTCTGATTTACATCACTTAATATGATAATCTCTAGGTCCATCCATGTTGCTGCAAATGGCATTATTTCTTTCTTTTTTATGGCTGAGTAATATTCCATCATATATATGTACCACATCTTTATCCATTCCTCTGTCAATGGACATTTAGGTTGTTTCCATGTCCTGGCTATTGTAAATAGTGCTGCAGTGAACACTGGGGTACATGTATCTTTTTGATTTATGGTTTTCACTGGATATGTGCCTGGGAGTGGAATTGCTGGATCATATGGTAGCTCTATTTTTAGTTTCTTAAGTTTAGTTATTTTTTTACTGTTCTTCATAGTGGCTCTACCAACTTACATTCCCACCAACAGTATAGAAGGCTTCCCTTTTCTCTACACCCTCTCCAGCATTTATTGTTTGTAGACTTTTTGATGACAGCCATTCTGACTGGTGTGAGGTGATACCGCATTGTACTTTTGATTTGCATTTCTCTGATAATTAGTGATGTTGAGCATCTTTTCATGTGCTTTTTGGCCATCTGTATGTCTTCTTTGGAGAAATGTCTATTTAGACCTTCTACCCATTTTTTGATTGGGTTGTTTGTTTGTTTGTTTTGACATAGAGCTGCATGAGCTGTTTGTATATTTTGGAGATTAATCCCTTGTTGGTTACTTCATTTGCAAATATTTTATCCCATTCTGTGGGTTGTATTTTCATTTGATTTATGGTTTCCTTTGCTGTGCAAAAGCTTTTAAGCTTAATTAGGTCCCATTTGTTTACTTTTGTTTTTATTTTCATTACTCTAGGAGGTGGATCCAAAAAGTCTGCAATTTAGTCAGAGAATGTTCTGCCTATGTTTTCCTCTAAGAGTTTTATAGTATCTGGCCTTACATTTAGGTCTTTAATCCATTTTTAGTTTATTTTTGCTTATGGTGTTAGGGAATGTTCTAATTTCATTCTTTTACATGTAGCTGTCTAGTTTTCCCATCACCACTTATTGAAGAGACTGTCTTTACTCCATTGTATATTCTTGCATCCTTTTTCATAGACTAGGTGACCATAGTTGCTTGGGTTTATCTCTGGGCTTTCTATGCTGTTCCACTGATCTATATTTCTGTTTATGTGCCAGTACCATATTGTTTTGATGACTGTAGCTTTGTAAGATAGTCTGAAGTCAGGAAGCCTAATTCCTCCAGCTCCTTTCTTCTTTCCCAAGATTACTTTGGCTATTCATGGTCTTCTGTGTTTCTACACAAATTGTAAATTTGTCTTCTTCTAATTCTGTGAAAAATGCCATTGTCAATTTGATAGGGATTTCATTGAATCTGTAGATTGCTTTGGTTAGTATAATCATTTTGACAGTATTGCTTCATCCAGTCCAAGAACATGTTATAACTCTCCATATGTTTGTGTCATCTATGATTTCTTTCATCAGTATCTTATAGTTTTCTGAGTAGTTCTCTTGCCTCCTTATGTAGGTTTATTGCTAGGAATTTTATAATTTTTGTTGTGATGGTAAATCAGATTGTTTCCTTAATTCCTCTTTCTGATATTTCATTGTTAGTGTATAGAAATGCAAGAGATTTCTGTGTATTAATTTTGTACCCTGAAACTTTACCAAATTCAATGATGAGTTCTAGTAGTTTTTGGGTAGCATCTTTAAGATTTTCTATGTGTTGTTTCATGTTGTCTTCAGTGACAGTTTTACTTCTTTTCCAATTTGGATTCCTTTTATTTCTTTTTCTTCTCTGATTGTCATTGCTACGATTTCCAAAACTATGTTGAATATAAGTGGCAAGAGTGGACATTCTTGTCTTGTTCCTGATCTTAGAGGAAATGCTTTCAGGTTTTCACCACTGAGAATGATGTTAGCTATGGATTTGTCATATATGGCCTTTATTATGTTGAGGTATGTTCCCTCTATGCCCACTTTATGGAGAGTTATCATAAATGTATGTTGAATTTTCTTCAAAGCTTTTTCTGGATCCATTGAGATGATCATATGGTTTTTATCCTTCATTTTGTTAATGTGGTTATCACAATGTGTTATCACATTGATTGATTTGCATATATTGAAGAAACCTTGCATCCCCAGGATAAATGCCACTTGGTCATGGTGTATGATCCTCTTAATGTGTGGTTGGTTTTGGTTTGCTATTATTTTTTTGAGGGTTTTTTTGTTTATATTCATCATTGATATTTACCTGTAATTTTCTTTTTTTGTGATATCTTTGTCTGATTTTTATATCAGGGTGATGGTGGCCTTGTAGAATGAGCTCGGGAGAGTTCCTTCCTCTGCAATTTTTGGGAAGAATCTCAGAAGGATAGGTGTCAACTCTTCTCTAAATGTTTGATAGAATGTACCTGTGAAACCATCTGGTCCTGGACTTTCATTTGTTGGAGGTTTTTAATGAGTTTTAATTTCAGTACTTGTGATTGGTCTGTTCATATTTTCTATTTCTTCCTTGTTCAGTCTTGGAAGGTTATACCTTTCTAAGAATTTGTCCATTTCTTCCAGGTTGTACATTTTATTGGCAAAGAGTTGTTTGTAGTAGTCTCTTAGGATGCTTTGTATTTCTGCGGTTTCTGTTGTAACTTCTCCTTTTTCATTTCTAATTTTATTGATTTGAGTCCTCTCCCTCTTTTTCTTGATGAGTCTGGCTAATGGTTTATCAATTTCGTTTATCTTCTCAAAGAACCAACTTTTAGTTTCATTGATATTTTCTATTGTTTTCTTCATCTCTATTTCATTTAGTTCTGCTCTGATCTTGATGATTTCTTTCCTTCTGCTAACTTTGGGTTTTGTTTGTTCTTCTTTCTCTGATTATTTTAGGTGTAAAGTTAGGTTGTTTATTTGAGATTTTTCTTGTCTCCTGAGGTAAGATTGTATTGCTATCAACTTCCCTCTAAGAACTGCTTTTGCTGCATCCCATAGGTTTTGGATTGCCATCATTTATTATCATTTGTCTCTACATATTTTTTGATTTCCTCTTTGATTTCTTCAGTGTCTCATTGGTTGTTCAGTAACATATTGTTCAGTCTCTCTATATTTGTGTTTTTTCCAGTTCTTTTTCCTCTAATTGATTTCCGACCACAACACTATGAGATTAGAAAAGATGCTTGATATGATTTCAGTTTTCTTGAATTTACCAAGGCTTGATTTGTGAGCCAAGATGTGATGTATTCTGGAGAATGTTCTGTGTGCACCTGAGAAGAAACTGTATGCTGCTGCTTTCAGATGGAATATCCTATGAATGTCAATTAAGTTTATCTGCTCTAATGTGTCATTTAAGGGTTGTGTTTCCTTATTAATTTTCTGTGTGGATGATCTGTCCATTGGTGTAATTGTCCCCCACTAATATTGTGTTACTGTTGATTTCCCCTTTTATGGCTCTTAGAATTTGCCTTAGGTATTGGATTGGCCAAAATGTTCATTTGGGTTTTTCTGTAATATTTTACAGAAAACTCCAAACGAACTTTTTGGATAAATCAACATTAAGGTACTCCTATGTTGGGTGCAAATATATTTATAATTGTTATATACTCTTCATGGATTGATCCTTTACTCATTAGGTAGTGTCCTTTGTTTTTTGTAACATTGTTTTATTTTAAAGTCTATTTTTTCTGATATGAATATTGTTACTCCAGCTTTCTTTTCGTTTCCATTTGCATGGAATATCTTTTTCCATCCCCTTGCTTTTAGTCTGTATGTGTCCCTAGGTCTGAAGCGGGTCTCTTGTAGACAGCATATAAACAGGTCTTGTTATCGTATCCATTGAGCCAGTCTATGTCTTTTGGTTGGAGTGTTTAATCCTTTTACATTTAAGGTAGTTATCAATATGTATGTTACAGTTGCCATTTTCTTAATTGTTTTGGGTTTATTTTTGTAGGTCTTTTTTTTCCCTTCCTCTTTTGTTCTCTTCTCATGTGGTTTGATGACCATGTTTAGTGCTGTGTTTGGGTTGCTTTTTCTTTTTTTGTGTGTGTACCTTGTAGGCTTTTGGTTTGCATTTCCCATGAGTTTTGAGATTTTGATATAGCAGTATGTACATACTGCTATGTCAAAACCTCATATATGTGTGTGTGTGTGTGTGTGTGTGTGTGTGTGTGTGTGTGTGTGTGTATGGTTGTTTTACACTGCTGGTCTCAATTTCAAATACAATTCCTCTTTCCTGCATTTGTACTCTCCTCTTCTTATGGTTGCTTGTTTTGATATCATATTTTTGTATGGATGATTTCCTACTTTTACTGTATATTTGCCTTTACCAGTGAGCTTTCCCATTTGTGATTTTCTTGTTTCTAGTTGTGGCCGCTTTTTTTTTTTTTTTCTTTGCCTAGAGAAGTTACTTTAGTATTCATTGTAAAGCTGGTTTGATGGTGCTAAATTCTCTTAGCTTTTGCTTGTCTGTAAAGCTTTTCATTTCTCTGTCGAATCTGAATGAGAGCCATGCTGGGTAGAGTATTCTTATTTGCAGTTTTTTCCCATTCATCACTTTAAATATATTGTGCCACTCCCTTCTGGCCTGCAGAGTTTCTGCTGAAAACTCAGCTGATATCCTTATGGGGATTCCCTTGCATGGTGTTTGTTGCTTTTAATAATTTTTTTTTGGATTTAATTTTTGTTAGTTTGATTAATGTTTGTCTCAGTGTTTTCCTCCTTGTATTTATCCTGTATGGGACTCTCTGTGCTTCATGGACTTGGGTGACTATTTCCTTCCCCATATTACAGAATTTTTTTTTTTTTTTTTTTTTTTTTTTTTTGTGGTACGCGGGCCTCTCACTGTTGTGGCCTCTCCCGTTGCAGAGCACAGGCTCCGGATGCGCAGGCTCGGTGGCCATGGCTCACGGGCCCAGCCGCGCTGCGGCATGTGGGATCTTCCCGGACCGGGGCACGAACCCGCGTCCCCTGCATCGGCAGGCAGACGCCCAACCACTGCGCCACCAGGGAAGCCCTACAGAATTTTTCAACTATAATCTCTTCAAATATTTTTTCAGTCCCTTTCATTTTCTCTTCTTCTTCTGGGACCCCTATAATGTGAATATTGTTGTGTTTAATGTCCCAGACGTCTCTGAGACTGTCTTCATTTCTTTTCATTCTTTTTGCTTTGTTCTATTCTGTGATAGTGATTTCCACTACTCTGTCTTCCAGTTCACTTATTCATTCTTCTACCTCAGTTATTCTGCTATTGATTCCTTCTAATGTATTCTTCATTTCAGTTATTGTGTTGTTCATCTCTGTTTGTTCTTTAAATCTTCTAACTCCTTGTTAAACATTTCTTGTATCTTCTCCATCTGTGCCTCCTTTCATTTTCTGAGATTTTGGATCATCTTTATTATCTTTACTCTGAATTCTTTTTAAGGTAGATTTGCCTATCTTCTCTTCATTTAGTTGCTATTGTGGTTTTTTATCTTGTTCCTTCAGTTGCAACATATTTCTCTGTCATCTCCTTTTTCTAGCTTACTTTTTGTGGTCTCCTTTCCTCAGTCTGCAGAACTGTAGTTACTCTTGCTTCTGGTGGGTGAGGTTGTTACAGGGACTTTTGCAGGCTTTCTGGTGGAAGGGACTGGGGCCTGCCCTCTAATTGGTGGAGCTGGGTCTTTTCCCTCTGGTGGGCAGGGCCATGTTGTGGGATATGTTTTGGGCTGACTGTGAGCTTAGTATGACTTTAGTCAGCCTATCTGCTGATGGCTGGGGACTCTGTTCCTGTCTTGCTGGTTGTTTGGCCTGAGGCATTCCAGCACTGGAGCCTGCAGACACTTGGGTGTGACTGGGTCTTGGTGCCAAAATGAGCATCTCTGGGAGAGCTCATGCCAATTAATATTCCCTGAGGCCTCTGCTACCTGTGTCCATGCCCTCAGGGTGAGCTATAGACAATCCCTACCTCCCCAGGAGACACTCCAAGATCCCTTGGTAGGTCTAGCCCAGGTTCCTATGGAAGTACTGCTTTGTGCTGGGTCCCAGTGCATTTGAGACCTTGTGTGCACCCTCAGTGGGTGGAGTCTGTTTCCTCCAGCCCTGTGGAGCTCTTGCACTCAAGCCTCACTGGCCTTCAATGCTAACTGCTCTGGGGGTTCTTCCTCCTGATGCCAGACACTCAGACTGTCTTGGAGGGATATTTGTATGTAGGAACATCCCTGTGTAGCCTGCCTGGGTGTGATTTTTAATTTTCTTTTTTTGGTGCAAGGGCTGTATTTGGTATGGTTGTCTGCCACCTCTTTCCTCTGTATATGTTGGCAGATACGCCCTTATTAGGGGGATTGACTGGTCTTGTGGTGACTAGAACCTGCCCTGGATATTGAGTGGGGCCTGCCCTTTGCTCTGTGGTTGTCACTGCCCTGTCAGGGGCAGGGTCTGCCTTTTTACTGTTGGAGTAGAGGCCTCAAAATCTGTTTCTTAGCTGTATTTCTGATCTGTGGTATGAGGTATACAGAATTGGAGCACTCGCACTGGGAGAGAAGCCACTGAGTATTCCTCCTCTGGAGCTGTTCACCTGTGAGCATGCTCTGTTGTGTCACCTTTCACCCACTGTGTGAGCTCACAAGTTACTCTGTTGTTGACACTGCTCTCAGCCCCACCTTAACCATCAGTATGCCAGCAGTTGGCCCTGGTGTGTCTCAGGAATTGTTTTCACCAGGCCACCAGAATAGATCCACTGAAGTCAGGTGCCAGGATTGCAGTGATCATGGATCTGGACCTCCTATGGGTGCTATGGAGGCAGCTCTGACCTGGCCCAACCCCCATGTGTATGTGCTCACAAAGTCTACAGCTGCTAAAGCTAGACCCATCTCAGTTGCAGGAGCACTCATCTATTCAGTTGTTCCTCAGGTGCTGAGTTTACCAAACCAGTCATGGGGGTTTAATCCATGGTTTGTGCAGTGGCAAGGAGAGATTTCAGCTATTCTTCCTTGGTTGCACTGCTCCTGGGGCTCAGCTTTGGTTTAAGCCCCACCTCTGCATGTGGGCCACACACAGGCACCACTCCCCACCCCGGCAAGAGGGGGCAGAGGTGGTGATTGCCTGGGGCTTGCTAGCATGCTCCAGTGGGAGCCCCTCCTAGTGCCTGCGGAGGCAGGGGCTGTTATGTGGGGAGAGAGGCTGTAATGGTGGCCCTGCCCTTTGCGTGTCACTCAACAATGGCACTTCGCTTATATGGGCTTATATGGTGGTCTGGGATTCCTCCAGGAGTATTCCTGATTGCAGTGCTCCTCACTCCTGTCCCATTAGACTCTCTCCATGAAGCCAACAGCAGTTCTCTTCCCAGATGTGCTCTCCAAATCCCATGTTCCAGCACCCAGCCCCCATCCACACCAGTGGACACCTGTCTCAGGCTTAGGAGCACAGGGCTGTGGCATAAACTATCTGTGAGGTCTCACTCTGTCCTGTCTGGCACAGAGAGGTTACTGTGTTCTCTTCCAATAGCTCCTGAAGCTCCCCTTCTGTCACAACTGATCTCCCTGCTGGTGAGGGGGCATTCCTGGGTGTAGGGACCTCTCTTCTCCTTCAGCTCCCTGCAGGGGCTCAGGTACCATCCCGCTCATGTCCTCTTTTATTTCCTTTTTTCTCTTCGTCCTACCTGGTTATGTGGGGATCTTTTCTTGTCCTTTTATGTGTCTGAGGTCTTCTGATAGTGTTCAGCAGGTGCTGTGTGAGAACTGTTTCATTGTAGATGTATTCTCGTTGCCCCTGTGGGAAGAGGTGAACTTCACATCCTCCTGCTCTGCCATCTTGACCTCATTCTCTTCATCTTTTATAATTTACTCCAGTAGTTGTGGAGTGATGATCAGGATTCTCATTTTTCTATCTTTATGTAGACAGCCCTTCTATTGAATTAAAAAGAAAAAGAAGCATGAAGTATTCTAAATATTTTATAGTTATTTCAATATTCCAAACTACTTAAGGGAAGTTGGAAATACAAAAATTTCTGTTATTGTTCAAGTGTAGGAAAAAAAGGTTTAGTTCTCTGGAATAGTGTCACTAAGTTTCCTGGGTTCATTTAAAAATAAAAAAATAAATACTTTCTTTTTATGAAAAGTGTCAACACAAATTCCAAGTTTAAAATGGTTGTGTTATTGAAGAGTTTGGATTGGATAATAGAACAAGGTTTTGTTTCCTATTTCATCATTAGATCTATTTCATCCAATGAATTTGATAAATTATTAATTATAGATAGATGTTTTCTGAGCATGTGCAGCTCCATTCTTCGTTGTACAAATTGAAGAACATAGCTGAAAAAAATGTATCGAAAAATTAAGATAATTTTACTAGAGGAAGAAGATAACAGTTTTTTTTTTTTCTTTAGCCTAAAAGGATTGTTTAAGGAATATGCCTCAGTGTAGCTTTTAAGCCAATTTTATTACATAATGTGCTAAAGAAGTGAACATATTTTAAACCATGGTCATTCTTCTTTAGGAGGAAAATAAAAGTCTCATTTACAATTTAATTCTAATCCATTTGACTTGACAAGCTAAATGTGAGAATGTAAATAGAAAAATTGAAGGGAAGAGGAAAAATCTCTTCAGAAACAGGCTATTTTTCCTGCCACTCTGTTAATATGTCAGGAGAAGGGTCTGAGCAACTTGGGAGTTAGAATGATTTATGGTGACTCATTCATTTTAATTATCCTTCTAAAGTTTTAAACACCATGCAAACTCTTTTGGTTTTTCTCTCTTGGTTAATGTACCTCTTCTAAGAACATCGTACTGTAATTAAGTGATCAAATTCAAACTGCTACAATAGAAAAGGCTATAAACCTCTTTTAGATTTCAGGAAGTACAAAATCATCTCATTTCCTCTGACACCATAACTTTTACTGTTTGATTCATGCTTCTTCAAACTTTCTACCTAGTTTCTAAAACTGACCTTAGATAATGCTGAAGAAACAGAAGATTCCAGAAGAATGACGTTTCACCATGGAGCTGAGGACAATATAGAAAAACAAAAAATAAACAAAAAAAAAGAGCTCATTTATTTTAACAGTGTAGAAGTTCTCAAATTCAATTTTACTGCTTAGGATGAGCATATGAACCACAAAAAATAGGCATTTATTTTTAGAAATTATCCACTGTTAGATCTAATGATGCTTTTATATACTTCAAAATAACTTACTCCCCCAAGCAGTCATGCTGAATAGAAAAGCACACTATCATCAGAAACATTTACCTCTTCGACTGAGATTCCCACGTGTGTACTTGTATTCCCCCAACTACGAGTAAAAACAATTTTATAAAAATAATTTTGTGTCCTACACTACTCTAGTTTCTCTTAGGTATAAATATTAAATTTCCCCAGTGCCTCTCACATTCCAGATTTTATTCCAAAAGAGTGCACAAACTAATTAAGAAAAATGTCCACTTTTTAAATAATTGCATTTTTTATTATCTTACATGAGCATGATACTTGGCAAAAACTAGAGGCCTACTTAGACCTGTATTAAAAGCTTTGCTAATAGTAGCATTATACATATTGTTAGTATCTACTGCTTAAATTTAGACAGACATTTTAAAATGTAATTCCTAATAAGGTTGAGAATCTTAAAAAAGGAAGAAGTCTCTTATATTGTTTGGAAATTCTATTTCTGAATTTGTAAGGGTTGAATGAAAGATCCTTTCCCAAGATAGGCTCAGAGTCCAGGAAAGTAACACTAATTTAACTAACACCATCCAAAGTTAAGAAGAGCAGAAAAAGGCCTTCAAAGACAGAGGCTAAAATCCCTCAAGGGACAAGAAGCCATTGAGAAGATGAAAAATTAAAACTGCATCTCAACCATCCATTTGACTTTCAGATACTGTGCATTGAAATGTGCCACTGAAAACGTCAAGGGATGTTTATGTGGGCTATGTTATGACAGAGATCTTAGTATGACTGACAACATGGCAGGTGATTAAAAAGAAAAGTAGTAATGACTCTACATTACAAGCATTATTAAAGAGACTCATATTTGGTTAATTTATACATCTTATTTCCAGGTTTTGCCTTATCCATATTGGCTCTAATATGCTGTGCTCAACCAAGGACTACTTTTCTCACTCTCCCTTACCCATATTTTGTGAAACCACTTGAATATTTCATATTCAATGGATTTTGAACTGAATAGATATTTGCCACTCTGGAGCCAATGATTTGAATTATTTTGAAGCCTCTTTTATTTTTCCCACTTTAAACTTACCTGTGTTGGTGTTGGGAATCCCAGGCATGTATCCTACAATAAAACTAAAAATGGCTGCTTACATAGTCTATGAGTATTATGACACTGGGAAAATTATTTATTACTACAACAAAGTGACTACAGATAATAACATGTCTTCCTTGTAGCATAACTGGAGCATGAAGATCTGCTGCTTGATCTGACATAAGTTCTGACTTTCAGGTCTTATGACAACTTTATTTCTCACTTTAATTAATAAAATTGCAATCTGTTTTTTTCCTTCAGTCCCCACTGTTTAGTTACCATAAGACAGTCCCTTAGGGACTGATTATCCCTGAAAATGGAAAGAAGGGCATCCCTGAGCTTCCAAAGCAGAGAGCTAGATTCAGCCAGCCTTCCCTTTGATCATTTTATTATAATTTACATCTTCATTCATTCTAATGATTTCTAAAATGAGGATATAAATGTACTTGTTTCCAAATAAACCTTTTTAATAACACCAGTTGAACAACTTCTGCTTTTCTTATAAAATGTTACTGTTTTATTTGAAATCAAATATTAAGTTATATTGAGTGCACATTGATCAGAAGGAAATTTGTCATACTGGTCTATAGAAATATAAGAGATTGTTTATAAATATATAAGTTGAATTTTATCAAAGTTTTTTACCATATGTGTGGAATCTGGCATCTGGGTTTTATTAAACCCCTAAAAATGTTCAAGCACAATCACTGGAACCTGTGTATTGTTATTTTACATGGCAAAGAGTCAAAGGGTCTTTGAAGATATGAGTAAGGATATGGATTTTGAGATGGGAAATTATCCAGTTGGCCGAATCTAATCACATGAGTCCGTTAAAGCAAAAATCTTTCCTGGCTGGCATTAGAGCTAGATGTGACAATGGAATGAGGGTCCAAGACATGTGATGATGCTGGCTTTGCAGATGAGGGAAGGAGAAGTCAACCTAAGAGATGTAGGTGATCTCTAGAAGCTGGAAAAGGCAAGGAGATAGATTCTTCCTTAGAGCATTGAGAAAAGAATAGCCCTGCAGATTTCCTATGATCTGACCTACAGAAATGCAAGACACTAAATTTGTTCTGTGTAAGCTGCTGAATGTGTGGTAATTTGTTATGGCAGCAGTAGAAAACCAATACAGTGAATAATTTATATGAGATGTCAATTATAAGAAGAAGATAACTGTGAAGGCATCTTATAATTGTGAAGATGAAGGACAAGGTTGAAACAGAAGGAGAATTCTCAGAGATTCAACTGCATAAATAGAGCACGTCATTGGGTTTGTCATGAGGATTCCACTGCTTAATAATGCCCTTTGAATGAACTGTACATTTATGCACAGAGGATGCTCTTAACAGGACAAAAATCTTATAACCTCAACTTTGGGGAAAAGGATTGAGATGATGGATCTTGTACGATAAAAGAAGATGCACAGAATGTGGACAAAATTTAAAGTAGGGTACCAATTTGTTTTTTCTCTAAGTGATATTCTTACAAACAGTGACAATAAACAAAGTTTATTGCAAGCTAGAGGTGGTGGCATTGGAGCTCATTGTGATTTTGGTTATTTTAGGTCAGATTGGGCTTTTGGAATTTCTAAGCCCTTTCTCTGATTTTTTCAAACTCTTTTGTGTTACCAGTGATGAGTGTGTAGCACAGTTAAAGGGAGGACATAGAGAAATCAGAAGAATGCTTGGTTATGTTTTTTCTTTTTCCAGTTTTATTGCGATATATTGACACGTTATGTAAGTTTAAGGTGTACAGTGATGACTGGATACATGTATATATTGGAAAATGTTTACCACAATAAGGTTAGTTAACACATAGTTCACTTCAAAAAATTATCATGTTGTTGTTATGAAAAGAACATTAAAGGTCTACTCTCATAACAACTTTCAAGTATATAATACAGTATTGTTAACTGTAGTCACCATGCTGTACCTTAAATGGCCAGAACTGATTCATCTTATAATTAAAAGTTTGTGCCTTTTAACTACTATCTCCCTAGTTCCCTCACTCCTCAGCCCCTGGCAACCACCATTCTGCTTTGTTTCTATGAGTTCAAATATTTTAGAATACACATACAAGTGGGATCATACAGTAATTTTCTCTCTACTTGACATATTTCACTTAGCATAATGCCACAGGATCCATCCACATTGTTGAAAATGACAGGATTTCCTCTTGTTTTTATAGCTGAATAATACTTGTTGTATATATAGACCACATTTCTTTAGCATTCATTGGTTGATGGACACAGGTTGTTTCCATGTGTTTGCTATTGTGAATAATCCTGCAATGAACATGGGAATACAGATATCTCTTCACAATAGTGATTTCATTTCCTTTGGAAATGTACCTACAAGTGAGATTACTGGATCATTTGGTAGTTCTATTTTTGAGGAACCTCCATATTGTTTCCCACAGTGGTTGTACTAATTTATATTCTCACCAACAGTGCATTAGGGTTCACTTTTCTCCACATCCTTGCCAACACTTGTCTCTTATCTTTTTGATAATAGCCATTCTAATAGGTGTGAGGTAATATCTCATTGTGGTTTTGACTTGCATTTCCTTGATGATTAGTGACGTTGAGAATCTTTTCATGTACTTCTTGGCCATGTGATGTCATCTTTGGGGAAAGATGGATTCAAGTCCTCTGTCCATTTTTTGTTTTGTTTGTATTTTTGTTACCGAGTTGTATAAATTATATATTTTGGGTATTAACCCCTTATCCAATATATGGTTTGTAAATATTTCTCCTCTTCTGTAATAAAAGAGTTGCCTTTTATTGATTGTTTACTTTGCTGTGCAGAAGCTTTTTAATTTGATATAGTCTCACTTGTTGATTTTCACTTTTGTTGCTTGTGCTTTTGGTGTCATATCCAAAAATAATTGCCAAGACTGAGTCAAAGAGTTTTTTTTACCCTATTTTTTTTTCTACATGTTTATGGCTTCTGGTCTTAGGTTCAAGTCTTTAATCCATTTTGTGTTTATTTTTGTGTATGGTGTTAGGGAGTGTTCTAATTTCATTCTTTTATATGCAGCTGTCCAGTTTTCCCAGCACCACTTATTGAAGAGGCTGTCTTTTCTCCACTGTATATTCTTGCCTTCTTTATCAAAGATAAGGTGACCATATGTGTGTGGGTTTATCTCTGGGCTTTCTATCCTGTTCCATTAATCTATATTTCTGTTTTTGTGCCAGTATGATATTGTTTTCTAGTGTTTTTAATTCTTTATTTCATTTATTTCTGCTCTGACCTTTGCTATCTTCTTCCTTCTGCTAATTTTGGGCTTAGCATATTCTAAATTTTTTTAAGTTAGTTTTTTTTTTTTTTTTTTAAGTGAGGTTGTTTATTTGAGGTCTTTCTTTGTTTCTAATGTAAGTGTTTGTTGCTATAAACTTCTTTCTTAAAACCACTTCTTCCTGTTATTAATTTCTAGTTTTGTATCATTGTTGTCAGAAAGGATATTTGGCAAGTCTTCTTAAATTTTCTGAGTGAGATTTGTTACCTAACATATGATCTGTCCTGCAGAATGTTCCATGTACACTTGAGAAGAATGTGTATTTTGTTGCTATTGGAAGGAATGTTCTGTATATGTCTGATGGGTTTATTGGTCTAAAGCATGGTTCAAGTCCAGGGTTTCCTTGTTGATTGTCTGGATGATCTATTAATTGTTGAAAGTGGGGTACCGAAGAGTTCTACTATTGTACTATTGTCTTTTACTCCCTTCACATCTGTTAGTATTTGCCTAATCTATTTAGATGCTCTAGTGTTGGGTACATATATATTTACAACTGTTATATTCTCCTGATGAATTGACCCCTTTCTCATTTTTGTCTCTTCTTACAGTTTTTAACTTAATTCTATTTCATCTGTTAAAATACACTTGCCTTTACTCTTTTTTGGTGTCCACTTGCTGCAATATCTTTTTCCATCCCTTCGTCTTGAGACTGTGTGTATTCTTGAAGCTGAAGTAAGTCTCTTATAGGCACAATATAGTTGGGTCTTGTTATTTATTTATTTATTTATTTTTAATCCATTCAGAATTCTATGCCTTTTGATTGGGGATTTAATCCATTTACATTTCAAATAGTTATTGGTAGGTAAGGACTTACTCTTGCCATTTTGTTCATAGTTTTCTAACCTATTTTTAATTCCTTTGTCCGTTTCTTCCTCACTGTCTTCTTTTGTGAATTGATGATTTTTGTAATGGTATACTTTGATTCCCTTTTCCTTATCTTGTGTGTGTTTACTCTACCCTTTTGCTTTTTGGTTACTCTCAGGCTTACTTTAAAACCTGTTATGTATATAACAGTCTATTTTAAGCTGATAACAACTTCGATTACATACAAAAATTTTAACCTCTTATTCCCCTTGAATTTTATATTATTGTTGTCAAAATTATATATTTTTATATTGTGTACCCATTAAAATTGTTTTTACAGCTATAGAGTTCAGTGGTTAACACACCACCATATTTCACAATTAGATTATTCTGAATCTGACTGTATACTTACACTTACCAATGTGTATTTTCATATGTTTTCATATTACAAATTAATGTATTTTTATTTAAGTTTGAAGAACTCATTTCTTGTAAGGCAGATCTAGTGGTGATGAACTCTGTGTTTGGGAAAGTATATTGCCTTCATTTCTGAAGGACAACTTTGCAGGGTAAATTATTCTTGGTTGGCATTTAAAAAATCTTAATAGCACTTTGTATATACCAGCCCACTCCCCTGGCCTATAAAGTTTCTGAGAAATCTACTGATAGCTTTGTGGGGTTCATGCAGGTGTATAGATGGAGGGGGCTAACTGCACGTAAGCCTAGTGGTGCAGGCCATTGACTGAAAATAGGATCAAATTCAGACACACAAGCAGCTGTGGGAGACTTGCCTGTCTGCATGCCTTTCCATGGCTGCAGGATGTCACCACAGGAGTGCATATAGCAGTAAAGGCTGGTGACACAATTCAGGCCAGCAACATACAAATGCATAGCTAGAGGGCTAGTGCCAGGTGCTCACATTGCAGTGGGGTCAGCCCCTAGGGTATAGGCTTGTGTCTTGCACTCATGCAGTGGCATAGGCCTCAGCTAGCTGCAAGTGTGGATCTCAGGTTCAGGCAGGATTTATGAGAGAGATGAGGGAAGGACTTAGTAGTGTCTATAAAGGTGAATATCGGTGAGGCCAAAAACAGTGAAATCTGCATGTGCTCTGTGGTGTTGGTTCTGGCTGTTGGCTTTTCAGTGCTTGGGTGCTCTGTATAGCAAGTCACTGGGAACTGTGGTCATTTCCACTGAATGGCTGATACTGGTAGCCCCTGCTCTACTTGTTTGCACCCATGCCTGTTCATCTCAGCTTTGCTGAGTCTCAGGGTCTCTGGGTGGGGTGTAACCTAAGCAGACCCTTCCTGCCATGTCCTGAAAGGCTGGGGAAGCTGATGGTTCACCCCGTGCTCCCTTTCTTAATGAAGGGAACTCTTATGAGCCAGGTAGTTGCTTCCTGAGGCGTGCCAGCCAGGAAGATGGGATGATACAGGCAAAATGAAGCTGTTTCTCCATCTCTTTTTGTGTGATTTTTCTCAGAATTTTTATTCTTCTGTGTTGGTGAAGTTTCTTAAGTGGAGTTCTGAGATATTCCAGAGCTGCTTTTGTTCACACCTATCATTTTTTTGTTATTTGTGGGGCAACAGAGTCTGAAGTCTCATACTTCACCATCTTGGTGATGCCATGCTGACATGATCTAAGTTATGTTTTTTTCTCATGGAATTTTTGTTTACTCATGTGCCAGTGCCAGTGTTTCAAATATAGTAGCTTTATAATATGGTTTAATATTTAGTAAAATATGTGACCTTGACCATTATTTAGCTTTTTGGATTTTCTAGTTATTCTTTTATTTTTTAACACCTTTATTGGAGTATAATTGCTTACAATGGTGTGTCAGTTTCTGCTTTATAGCAAAGTGAATCAGTTATACATATACAAATATATATGTCCCCATATCTCTTCGCTCTTGCATCTCCCTCCTGCCCACCATCCCTATCCCACCCCTCTAGGTGGTCGCAAAGCACCGAGCTGATCTTTCTGCGATATGTGGCTGCTTCCCATTAGTTATCTATTTTAAGTTTGGTAGTGTATATATGTCCATGCCACTCTCTCACTTTGTCCTAGCTTACCCTAACCCCTCCCTGTGTCCTCAAGTCCATTTTCTAGTAGGTTTGCATCTTAATTCCTGTGTCACCCCTAGGTTCTTCTGACCATTTTCTTTTTTTTTTTAAATTCCATATATATGTGTTAGCATATGATATTTGTTTTTCTCTTTCTAACTTACTTCACTCTGTATGACAGTCTCTAGCTCAATCTGCCTCACTACAAATAACTCAGTTTCATTTCTTTTTATGGCTGAGTAACATTCCATTGTATATATGTGCCACATCTTCTTTATCCATTCATCTGTTGATGGACACTTAGGTTATTTCCATGTCCTGGTTATTGTAAATAGAGCTGCAATGAAATTTTGGTACATGACTCTTTTTGAATTATGGTTTTCTCCGGGTATATGCCTAGTACTGGGATTGCTGGATCATATCATTCTATTTTTAGTTTTTTAAGGAACCTCCATACTGTTCTCCATAGTGGCTCTATCAATTTACATTCCCACCAACAGTGCAAAAGAGTTCCCTTTTCTCCGCTCTCTCTCCAGCATTTATTGTTTGTATATATTTTTTATGATGGCCACTCTGACTGGTGTGAGATGATATCTCATTGTAGATTTGCTTTGCATTTCTCTAATGATTAATGATGTTGAACATTCTTGTGTGTGTTGGCAATCTGTATACTTTCTTTGGATAAATGTCTATTTAGGTCTTCTGCCCATTTTTGGATTGGGTTGTTTGGTTTTTTTTGATATTGAGCTGCATGATTTGCTTGTATGTTTTGGAGATTAATCCTTTGTCAGTTACTTCATTTGCAAATCTTTTCTTCCATGCTGAGGGTTGTCTTTTTGTCTTGTTTATGGTTTCCTTTGCTATGCAAAAGCTTTTAAGTTTCATTAGGTCCCATTTGTTTATTTTTGTTTTTGTTTCCATTTCTCTAGGAGGTGGGTCAAAAAGGATCTTTCTGTGATTTATGTCATAGAGTGTTCTGCCTATGTTTTCCTCTAAGAGTTTGAGAGTGTCTGGCCTTACATTTAGGTCTTTAAACCATTTTGAGTTTATTTTTGTGTATGGTGTTAGGGAGTTTTCTAATTTCATTCTTTTCCATGTAGCTGTCCAGTTTTCCCAGCACCACTTATTGAAGGGGCTGTCTTTTCTCCACTGTATATTCTTGCTTCCTTTATCAAAGATAAGGTGACCATATTTGTATGGGTTTATCTCTGAGCTTTCTATCCTGTTCCATTGATGTATATTTCTGTTTTTGTGGCAGTACCATATTGTCTTGATTACTGTAGCTTTGTAGTATAGTCTGAAGTCAGGGAGCCTGATTCCTCCAGATCCATTTTTCTTTCTCAGGATGCTTTGGCTATTCGGGGTCTTTTGTGTTTCCATTAAAATTGTGAAATTTTTTGCTCTTGTTCTGTGAAAAATGCCAGTGGTAGTTTGACAGGGATTGCAATGAATGTGTAGATTGCTTTGGGTAGTATAGTCATTTTCACAATGTTGATTCTTCCAATCCAACAACATGGCATATCTCTCCATCTATTTGTATCATCTTTAATTTCATTCATCAGTGTCTTTTAATTTTCAGCATACAGGTCATTTGTCTCCTTAGGTAGGTTTATTCCTAGATATTTTATTCTTTTTGTTGCAATAGTAAATGGGAGTGTTTACTTAATTTCACTTTCAGATTTTCATCATTAGTGCAGAGGAATGCAAGAGATTTCTGTGCATTAATTTCGTATCCTGCTACTTTTCCAAATTCATTGATTAGCTCTAGTAGTTTTCTGGTAGCATCTTTAGGATTCTCTATGTATAGTATCATGTCATCTGCAAACAGTTACAGCTTTACTTCTACTTTTCCTTGGATTCCTTTTATTTCTTTTTCTCCTCTGATTGCTGTGGCTAAACCTTCCAAAACTATGTTGAAAAATAGTGGTGAGAGTGGGCAAACTTGTCTTGTTCCTGATCTTAGTGGAAATGGTTTCAGTTTTTCACCATTGAGGACGATGTTGGCTGTGGGTTGTCATATATGACATTTATTATGTTTAGGAAAGTTCTCTCTATGCCCAGATTCTGGAGGATTTTTATCATAAATAGGTGTTGAATTTTGTCAGAAGCCTTCTCGGCATGTATTGAGATGATCATATGGTTTTCCTGCTTCAGTTTGTTAATATGGCGTATCACGTTGATTGATTTGCGTATATTGAAGAATCCTTGCATTCCTAGGATAAACCCCACTTCATCGTAGTGTATGATCCTTTTAATGTGCTGTTGGATTCTCTTTGCTAATATTTTGTTGAGGATTTTTGCATCTATGTTCATCAGTGATATTGGTCTGTAGTTTTCTTTCTTTGTGACATCTTTGTCTGGTTTTGGTATCAGAGTGATGGTGGCTGCATAGAATGAGTTTGGAGTGTTCCTCTGTCTACTATATTTTGGAAGAGTTTGAGAAGGATAGGGGTTACCTCTTCTCTAAATGTTTGATAGAATTTGCCTGTGAAGCCATCTGGTCCTGGGCTTTGGTTTGTTGGAAAATTTTTAATCACAGTTTCAATTTCAGTGCTTGTGATTGGTCTGGTCATATTTTCTATTTCTTCCTGGTTCAGTCTTGGCAGATTGTGCTTTTCTAAGAATTTCTCCATTTCTTCCAGATTGTCCATTTTATTGGCATACAGTTGCTTGTAGTAATCTCTCATGATCCTTTGTATTTCTGCAGTGTCAGTTGTTACTTCTCCTTTTTCATTTCTAATTCTATTGATTTGAGTCTTCTCCCTTTTTATCTTGATAAGTCTTGCTAAAGGTTTATCAATTTTTTTCATGTTCTCAGAGAACCAGCTTTTCATTTTATTGATCTTTCCTTTCGTTTCCTTCATTTCTTTTTCATTTATTTCTGATCTGATCTTTATGATTTCTTTCCTTCTGCTAAATTTGGGGGTTTTTTGTTCTTCTTTCTCTAATTGCTTTAGGTGTAAGGTTAGGTTGTTTATTTGAGATGTTTTTTGTTTCTTAAGGTAGGCTTGTATAGCTGTAAACTTCCCTCTTAGAATTGCTTTTGCTGCATCCCATAGGTTTTGGGGAGTTGTGTTTTCATTGTCATTTGCTTCTAGGTATTTTTTGATTTCCTCTTTGATTTCTTCAGTGATCTCTTGGATATTAAATAGTGTGTTGTTTAGCCTCCCTGCGTTTGTATTTCTTACAGATTTTTTCCTGTAATTAATATCTAGTCTCATGGCATTGTGGTAGGAAAAGATACTCGATACAATTTCAGTTTTCTTAAATTTACCAAGGCTTGTTTTTTGAAACAAGATATGATCTATCCTGGAGAATGTTCCATGAGCACTTGAGAAGAATGTGCATTTTGTTGTTTTTGGATGAAATGTCTTATAAATATCAATTAGGTCCATCTTGTGAAAAGTATCATTTAAAGCTTGTGTTTTCTTATTTATTTTCATTTTGGATGATCTGTCCATTGGTGAAAGTGGGGTGTTAAAGTCCCTTACTATGATTGTGTTACTGTCAATTTCCCGTTTTATGGCTGTTAGTATTTGCCTTATGTATTGAGGTACTCCTGTGTTGGGTGCATAAGTATTTACAGTTCTTATATCTTCTTCATGGATTGATCCCTTGATCATTATGTAGTGTCCTCTTTGTCTCTGTAATAGTCTTTGTTTTAAAGTCTATTTTGTTTGATATGAGAATTGCTCCTCCAGCTTTCTTTTGATTTCCGTTTGCATGGAATATCTTTTTACATCCCCTCACTTTTAGCCTGTGTGTGTCCCTAGGTGTGAAGTGGGTCTCCTGTAGACAGCATATATAGAGGTCTTGTTTTTGTATCCATTCAACCAGTCTCTGTCTTTTTGTTGGGGCATTTAACCCATTTACATTTAAGGTAATTATCAATAGGTATGTTCCTATTACCATTTTCTTAATTGTTTTGGGTTTATTATTGTAGGTCTTTTCCTTCTCTTGTATTCCTGCCTAGAGAAGTTCCTTTAGCATTTGTTGTAAAGCTTGTTTGGTGGTGCTGAATGTTCTTAGCTTTTGCTAGTTTGTAATGCTTTAATTTCTCCACCCAATCTGAATGAGATCCTTGCTGGGTAATGTAATCTTTGTTTAGGTTTTTCTCTTTCATCACTTTAAATATGTCATGCCACTCCCTTCTGGCTTACAGAGTTTGTGCTGAAAGATCAGCTGTTAACCTTATGGGGATTCCCTTATGTGTTACTTGTTGTTTTTCCCTTGCTGCTTTTATTATTTGTTGTTTGTATTTAATTTTTGATAGTTTGATTAATATGTGTCTTAACATGTTTCTCCTTGGATTTATCCTGTATGGGACTCTCTGTGCTTCCTGGACTTGATTAACTATTTCCTTTCCCATATTAGAGTAGTTTTCAACTATAATCTCTTCAAATATTTTCTCAGTCCCTTTCTTTTTCTCTTCTTCTGGGACCCATATAATTTGAATATTGGTGTGTTTAATGTAGTCCCAGAGGTCTCTGAGACTGTCATCAATTCTTTTCATTCTTTTTTCTTTGTTCTGCTCTGCAGTAGTTATTTCCACTATTTTATCTTTCAGGTCACTTATCTGTTCTTCTGCCTCAGTTATTCTGCTATTGATCCCTTCTAGAGAATTTTTAATTTCATTTATTGTGTTGTTCATCTCTGTTTGTTTGCCCTTTAGTTCTTCTAGGTCCTTGTTAAACGTTTCTTGTATTTTCTCCATTCTATTTCCAAGATTTTAGATCATCTTTACTATCAGTATTCTGAATTCTTTTTCATATAGACTGCTTATTTCCCTTCATTTGTTAGGTCTGGTGGGTTTTTGCCTTGCTCCTTCATCTGCTGTGTGTTTCTCTGTCTTCTCATTTTGTTTAACTTACTGTGTTTGGGTTCTCCTTTTCCTAGCCTGCAGGTTCATAGTTCCCGTTGTTTTTGGTGTGTGTCCCCAGTGGCTAAGGTTGTTTCAGTGGTTTGTGTAGGCTTCCTGATGGGAGGGGAGTAGTGCCTGTGTTCGGGTGGATGAGGATGGATCTTGTCTTTCTGGTGGGCAGGTCTACGTCTGGTGGTGTGTTTTGGGGTTTCTGTGGCCTTATTATGATTTTAGGCAGCCTCTGTGCTAATGGTTGGGGTTGAGAAAAATAAGAAAGAAAGAAGAAGATAAAATAAAATAATCTTATTAAAATAGAAAAACTAATTATTAAGAAAAAAATTTTTGTTAAGTAACAAAACAAAACAAAAAATCAGACAGACAGAACCCTAGGACAAATAGTAAAAGCAAAGCTATATAGACAAAATCACACACAGAAGCATACACATACACACTCAGAAATAGAGTAAAAGGGAAAAAAAGTATATATATCATTGCTCCCAAAGTCCACCTCCTCATTTTGGGATGATTTGTTGTCTATTCAGGTATTCCACAGATGCAGGGTACATCAAGTTGATTGTGGAGATTTAATCCACTGCTCCTGAGGCCTCTGGGAGAAATTTCCCTTTCTCTTCTTTGTTCGCACAGCTCCCAGGGTTCAGCTTTGGATTTGGCCCCACCTCTGCATGTAGGTCGTCCAAGGGCGTTTGCCCTTCGCTCAGACAGGACGGGGTTAAAGGATCAGCTGTTTCGGGTGCCCTGGCACAGGCGGGGGGCGGGGCACGGATGTGGGCGGGGCGAGCCTGCAGTGGCAGAGGCCGGCATGACGTTGCAACAGCCTGAGGCATGCTGTGCGTTCTCCCGGGGAAGTTGTCCCTGGATCTCGGGACCCTGGCAGTGGCGGGCTGCACAGGCTTCCAGGAGGGGAGGTGTGGATAGTGACCTGTGCTTGCACACCCGCTTTTTGGTGGTGGCAGCTGCAGCCTTAGCATCTCATGCCCGTCTCTGGGGTCCGCGCTGATAGCCATGCCTCGCACACATCTCTGGAGCTCCCTTAAGCAGCGCTCTTAATCCCCTCTCCTCAGGCACCAGGAAAAAAGAGGGAAGAAAAAGTCTCTTGCCTCTTAGGCAGGTCCAGACTTTTTCCTGGACTCCCTCCTGTCTAGCTGTGGCGCACTAGCCCCCTTCAGGCTGTGTTCACGCAGCCAATCCCAGTCCTTGCCCTGGGATCCGACCTCCGAAGCCAGAGCCTCAGCTCCCAGCCTCCACCTGCCCCAGTGGGTAAGCAGACAAGCCTCTCAGGTTGGTGAGTGCTGGTCAGCACCGATCCTCTGTGCGGGAATCTCTCTGCTTTGCCCTCCACACCCATATTGCTGCGCTCTCCTCCGCGGCTCCGAAGCTTCCCCCCATCCGCCACCTGCAGTTTCTGCTTGAGAAGGGGCTTCCTAGTGTGTGGAAACCTTTCTTCCTTCACAGCTCCTTCCCATTGGTGCAGGTCCCATCCCTATTCTTTGTCTCTGTTTTTTCTTTTTTCTTTTAACTTACCCAGGTATGTGGGGAGTTTCTTGCCTTTTGGGAGGTCTGAGGTGTTCTGCCAGCTTTCAGTAGGGGTTCTGTAGGAGTTGTTCCACATGTAGATGTATTTCTGATGTACTTGTGGGGTGGAAGGTGATCTCTGCATCTTACTCTTCTGCTATCTTGAAGCTCCCTAGTTATTGTTATATGTTAATCTTCAAAATACATTTTAGGATCATTTTGACATTTTCAAATAGTAAAGAAATATATATATAATTCCTCTTGGGTTGTTAGATACTCTTCAAGTACCAAAATGCATCCTATGTGTATGAATGAGGACTCCCTTTAATTATACACTATGACCTTAGAAATTGGTTAATAATATATATTCTTCAATAATTATTAAGTCCCTACTATGTGCCATTCCCTGTTCTAAACATTTGGGATACAAAATAAACTAAACCACCTGCTTTCATGGAATCTATGTTATGGTAAAGGGAGAGAGATGGGAAATTGATGAACATATTCTATGTATGTTAGTCAGCTATTGCTATAATAACAAGTTACTATGAATTTTGTGGCTTAGAACAATAAACATCTACTTTTCTTGCCCCTCGGTCTGTGGGTGGGCTTAGACGGCCATGCTTCAGGTTATGGGTAGCCTGGGCTTGGCTCAAGCCTGCAGACTGTGTTCTCCTCCATGGGTTTCCTCATTCTTTTTTGACGATCAGCTACTCAGTCCTGTCCTTCTCACAGCAGAACCTGGAAGTCCCAGGAACAAACGAAACCTCATAGGCTTGTACAACAAGCCTCTGCTTATATCACATGCATTCATATTCCACTGGCAGGATCAAGTCATGTGGTCAGGGAGATACTTTCCACCTTAAGATGTAAGGGGAGGGAAGTGATACTTGCTTGACAAGAATGTAATCCATTGAAATGTGTTAGAAGGTGATAAATTCTATGGAAAGAAAAGTAGAGCAGGGAAAGGTTATTGAGAGTTTTGTGCAATTTAAATAGTGTAGCCTGAGTGGTCCTCCTGAGCTGACATTTAAGCAGAGACCTGAAGAAGCTGAAGGAGTTCTTTATGTGGATACCTGAAAGAAGAGCAATCTGGATGGAGGGAACAAGCCATGCAATAGTCCTAAAGTGTGATGATGTCTACTATTTCAAGGAACAATGAGGAAACAGTGTGGTTAGAGTGGAGAAAGGGTGGTGGAGTGAAGTAGGAAAAGGGTCCAAGAGGTAACTGGAGTCCAGATCCTCAAGGCCATGTAAGCTGTTAACAGGGCTTTTGTTTCTACTGAGTGAGTTGAGGAACATATAAAAGAGGATCCAAGAAAGAAAAAATTTAGGATATTAACACATTGCATATGATGGCATAAAAAGTATTCCCTAGAGAACTATCTAAACTGGGCTACTGTGATAGCTGTACTTTGCTTTAGTTATTAAAGTTTCTCTTTGAATTTTGGGAAATCTAGATATTGAATATGTTAGTTAATGAAGTTAATAGAACATCATTCTTACATATAATCCATTAAATGTTAAGTGACTCTACCAGTATATCTCTCTGGGCCAATTAACAAATAAGTCTCTAATTCAAATATAGGTAGAGATAAAGCTACATATAGAAAAAAAATGCTATAGTCATTAAATGTTTGCCTCATCCTAGGTAGAGAGGGTGAAGAGAATGCCATTCTACCTCTTATTTCACTAGTAGGTAAATCAGTCTCTTCCAGATTTTAGAAGTTTCTGGATAGTAACCCATTACTGCACCTTTCCATTTAAATAAATGCAGTGCTTGTTAACTAGTTTCATTTTCATGTATTTATTAGTTCTGAAAAAAAATGTTGAGGGTTTCTAAGAATGTTATACCCTGTTCTGGGGACTAAAGACCTGAAGTGTGTTTAAGGTTAGCAGAGTTAAGTTTATGAGAAATGCTTTAGAGGCCCACAGGAGAGGAATTAACATTCTAACAGGCTAAAAGAAAAAAAAAAAAAAGAGTTGGAATGTAAATGTCTATGAGGACAGACAGGTAAGGTAAATGAGTAAAGTAGTCTAGGTGGAAGATAAGGGCATACATTGTATATTAAACACAGGCACTTTTCTTTGTTCTTTCTTTTTTTCTTAGAATAGCTAGGTACTTAACTTTTATTTTTTTATAGTGGTAAATAATCATTTTTCTTTCTTTTCTAAGGAAAAAATACTGGAAAATCTATCTCTGTATATTGCTAAAAGCACATTTGTCAAGTTTTTCCCACTTAGTGAGAAACTTGGGATTTTTAGTTTCAACAATGATTTAAATCAAGATTGAGTCAAATAATTCAGGGCCCATATTCATTGTTATCACCATCTTTTAGATCTTTAACTGTTACAATATGTATATTTAAAGTAAATGTTTTTCTGCCATTTCTGTGAAGTAACTTTGTGGATAAATTATAGCAAAAAAATATATAAAAGCATTATATATTTTATTATATATTGTTATATATATAGAAGTATTCTATATATGTTTTTATATATTATATATGACTTAGTCTTTCCTATTTTATGTAGATTTACATATAGGTATTATAGATACATCTTATATACATATAAGTAAAGTATTATATATATTATATGTATATATATAATGACTGTGACTCTTCCATATCTTTCACTTTTTAAGTTGTTCCAGTGAAATTTTCTTTTTACTATATTGACTCTAATATCCAAGAAAGGAAAGGATCTTGATAGGAGAAACCAGCAGCCATTCTAATCTAGCCCCTGATTTTTTTTTTGAGGGGGGGGGGACACGGGCCTCTCACTGTTATGGTCTCTCCCGTTGCGGAGCACAGGCTCAGCGGCCATTGCTCACGGGCCTAGGTGCTCCGCGGCTTGTGGGATCTTCCTGGACCGGGTGACGAACCCGTGTCCCCTGCATCGGCAGGTGGACTCCCAACCACTGCAACACCAGGGAAGCCCTAGCCCCTGATTTTATGATTTGGGCTTCCTAAATGGTTTTGGGGTTCATTTCCTCACTGCCATGGCCACAGCCTCATGCAGGGTTTCTCATGAACTGAGATGCATAGCAATGGGGCAAGGTTATTTTACATACTTATCTGACATGGTTTTAAGTAGTACTGACCTGTGAACAAAAAGTTATTCACTTTTCAGTTATCTTTAAATCCTTCTTATTATGTAAAGAAAAGTCTCAGCCAAGAGCTGAATGTATAACTAAAACTGTCCTTTTCAAGCAAGATGGAGCAGCCTCAAGCTCAGAGCTTTAGATGGCAGGATGCCTACCTAGCTAGGATTCACGAGTGTGATTTTGTTTCCTTGAATTTATTTTCTATCTTGTTTCTAACAAGCAATACCATCATGCCATTTATAGTGGTAGTAATCTAAAGTTTCCTTTTAAAATGAGTCACTGAAAAGAAAAGAAACAAAAGTAATGTTAAGTAAATGCCAGTATTTATAATATCAGTAAAGATGGGAGCTAATCATTCAAGTTTAGGAAGGATAACCCTATTTCAAACCCTTATTTTCCCTCATAGATTGTTGTAAGAACTTCTTAAGTGTTCTTCCTGCCTTTGTTTGCCTCCTTACTGTATACAATTTTCATCATTCTAAACATGAATCTGATAGTCACCTTCTTGCTTTAATGGTTCCCTCATTGCCTCATTAGAAAAATCTAAACTCTTTGGCATAATGTATATATAAGGGTGTTCAAAATCTGAGCCTTAGGTCTTACCATCACTTCTTCCTGTGTACTCTGTACATTAGCCAGACCAAACCACCTGAAGTCCTTGAGCATGACATCACAGGCACATTCTTCATGCCCAAGAGACATATACTCTTCTATTTTCTTAAACTATAAGGTTCTCTAACTTTATACACATTTTTTTTTAGCTTTTGATAGTGACAAGGACACAGAGAAATATAATTTAAAAACTTAAAAACAAGGGGCAAAGGAGATTTATCTTACTGTTAATGAGGCCACAGGGAAGATGGAAATAATTGTGGGTCGGAGAAGACTGGCTACAGGGTCCAATTATGGCAATGCCCTACCTGACAGGTGCCAACTGACAATGTGTACTGGGTACTGCCAGATATTCTGATTTTCAAGAGAAGGTGCAACTAGGGATTAAGTGTAAAACATATCCATTTTTAAAAGTTGGATCAGATACAAACTACTATATATAAAATAAACAACAATGTCCTACTGTTTAGCACAGGGACCTATAGTCAATATCTTGTAACAACCTATAAAAGAAAAGGATCTGAAAAAGAATATATATATGTATATATAACTGAATCACCTTGCTGTACACCAGAAACTGACACAGCATTGTAAATCTAGCCATATTTCAATTTTTTAAAAAGGGAAAACAGTAGTTGGATCAATTATTAAATATTGAAGCAAAATGTCTGGGCCACAAAAGATCCATTTGCTGGCTGAATTCAGCTAGAGGAGGAAGTGATTTGCAACTACTCCCTGACGTAGTGTTTTGTGATGGTTTGAAAGAACAGTAGGAATTTTTACCTCAATGACGATCACTTCTGAAAGTCTATATTCAGCTTAGGTTCACAGTTAATACAATATAAGATAAGAACTATCAAGATGACATGCATTTATATAATCTATTCCCCCCTTAAAACTCATTCTTGCTATGGAAATAAGAAAGAGCAGACAATGATATAGATGCTCTTGCCAATGTGAAAATACATGCTTCTAAATGTGTGCTCTAATATCTTTATCAAAACATCAGTGCCCTCTATAACAAATTTTATGAACAAGTTAGTGGGTGCCATTGCCTCCCAGAAAGAATTTGTTTGAGTCATAAGATACAAAATTTTGCAGTTGGGAAAAAGGTAATAAAACACTTTCTAAACCATGGTGTTATTTTACTCACGACAAACTGAAGCACACCGTGCCTGAGAATTATTAGCTCTTCTGAAAGTTGTGCTATTTCCTTCATAGACTCCTTTCCATAAGCCTTTGGTTAAAATCCTACAAATAACTGAAGAGCCGATCAACAATAAATACCAAGGGGTCTCCAATAAACGATGGTTTATGTTTTCTCTTCGTATTACTTTCAAACATTCTCTAGTGGAAAAGATTCCTATTAATTTAAAAAATAGGATTTTCTGTCTCGAGAAAGAAGCATGGAAGGAAATGAAAACACAATTTTGAAATCATTGCCTGAGAATATATAACTGACAGAAGGAAAAATTCCCTTTTATAAAATGTCTTTTCTCTGGTGGCATTCTGTTAATGAGTTCTTATTATTTAAAATTATTTCCTAAGAAATATTTTTTATGTGCCATAATTGTAATACTGTTTCAGTGCTTCAGCATTATTTTCAAACACTGACTGATATAAAAATTAATCATGATTTTACTAAATTTTTCTGGGTCTTGCTTATTCCATTTCCTAGAAAATAATTTTTTTTTTCCTTCTCACTTCCCCCTTCTCTTGTGTGTTCTCTCTGTCCCCTCCCTTCTTCATTTTACTGGAGCATGTTCCCTTAACTTCAGTAAACCCTTGAACTTAATAGGTCCCCCAGCAACCTCTCTCTCTTGCTTCTAGCTCTCCGGAGACTGTATTTCATGGCAAAACTCTATTAGCTTATTTTGATGTTTTTATCTTTCTGTGATTAGCAACCAGTCGTGCAGCCTAAACAGACAATTTTCTGAGGGCACTAAGTGGGTTTTCAGATCTCCTGTGAGGAGGAATGAGCTTCAATAAAACATTAGGCCACTACCAAAGTTGACTGCCTTGAGTAATGTAACATCTTATGTGGTTCCTGCCTTTTACTGTAAGTTTACACTCCCATGAACATTAACTCTGCCTTTCCGCAGTACTTTAAGTGAAGGTTTGCACGCAAATATGGCCTCCATGAAAGTTACCTCAGGCTAAAGTACTTCCATCATCGACAAAATTAAGCGTCACAGTAAGTCTCTGGTGGTTTAGTTGGCCTCAGATTCAGTTGTGGCTCATGTTTTATTAATGTGGTGAGATTGTCCTTTATTTTCAGCCTCCCACAGCAGGTGAGCTTGTCATATTCACTAAAAGAGAACGAGAGAAGATTGCCAACCACTTGTGTGAATTGTTTCCACAGTTCTTAATTTCTGTTGAGAGACACGCAATATAAACAAAGTTTTACTTAACTGCTTTAACATTTGTCAAGGATTTGATACACGCAAACCTCCATTTCTATGCTATGCTGTAAAAACACTGCAGTGGGCTCTTCTGGGTAACCCTGTACATGCCAAGCAAAATCTCAGAATAAAGGTCTTTGGATACTTCCTCTGGCATTAGCCTAGTGGAAAGAAATCTCACTACCCAGAGAACTAGATAGGTAGCCTGGAAATAAGTTAAAAATTTACAGTCAGCTAGAGTAGAGAGGCTCTGACCCCTACTCAGGTTTAACTTTACCCCAGATGATTTTCCTGTGGTGGATTTTTTTGTTTTCAGTGTAGAAAATGCCAAATCCTTAAAGTTATACAAGGTGTTAAAAGCTAAGTTCTTTAAGCTTCTAACATGCTAGGAAAACCCTCAAATTTTATTCTATTCTCTGTACCCAATGCACCATTAAATACAAATAATATCTTTCTTGTGAATTAACAGAAATTAGAAATTAAGTATATCACAGTTAAGAAGAATCCTTACTGTGTTTCATCTCTATTAACAAACATTCATCTCTTTTAAAACTATTATTTTCTGTAATTGAAGATTTTCTTCTCTTGAATTTGACAAGACCTACAGTTTAAAAGATCAGGGAGACAAATTCTACACTGCAAATGACAAATCACATCCTGATAAATGGATTCCTTATATTAATTTAATTAGGTTTTCTGAGTCTTGAGAAAATGAACAAACATATCATTGCTTTTTTGAGATTATAATACAATAAATATGAATATACATGCATAATCCATAATACAAATCAGGGAATGCTTTCTCCAATATCCAATATATTAATATATTCATTGAATAATAGAAAAAGAAAATTTATACACTATTAATGTTTTAAAATATTTTTGGTCCGGGATTATCTAGTTTGGCTACATCTGTGAATATGCTTGCAAATCTTGTAGTTTGACTATTTTAATTAAATGTGTATGCCAAACTCTCCCTCTTTTCAGTTTGTACTTCAGGGATGCTTATCTGTGAGATTCATCATTCCATGTTTTGATATATCTAATCAAAATTTCTAGAATATACAAATGATATATAGAAGCTGAAGTTCATGGTTGACACTATTATAAATCTAAAATTGCTTTAAAAACTGCTTAATTAACTTCAATGATCTAGAATTAGTGTTAAAAATTTTGTCACTACTTAACACCATTAAAGTGTTTGTTTTTCTAATTGTCACTTGATTATTAAAAGAAAATGCCTCTTGGAGAATCATGAAGTAATTCTAGTATTGGGAAACATATATTGTATTTTTTCTTTTAATCAATACTTAAAATATCTATTTTATTTATATCTAAATGTAATGGATTTTTAGAATTTCTTTTAAATAGAGAATTGGTTATTTTGTTATCTAAGTAGAAAAAAAAGAATATTGTACCTTTAAAAAGAGTAACAATAGTTTCAAATGCAATGCATTTCAATGTGGAAGACTAACATTTACTGTTCTAGAGAGGAGTGGTTCAGGTACCTTATCTAAAATCTGAACTTGCTTAATCAAAGTTAATTTAGAACCATCACCTTGACTCCTGCTCATCTAGCGATAACATTACCTGACATTGTAATTCATGTCATTATTTGAAGAAGAGCACGTTCTCTGGAATCATATATACATTAAATTTCTCCATCTATAACACAAAGATAATAGTCCTTCCTAAAATTATGATGATTAAATGGTTGTTATTTTTATGACAATGCATGCTGACATAAAGTATTAGCACTTCATGGTAGGCAGAATTCTAAGAATGTTCCCCCAAGATTTCTGTCCCTTGATTATTAAGTTAAACACTAATCTAGGTGCTGCTGTGAAGGGACTTTGCAGCTGGAAGCAAAACTACTAATCAACTAACATTAAAATAGGGATATTATCTTTAATTATCTGGGAAGGCTCAGTCTAAATATTTGAGTCCTTGAAAGTCGAGACCCCCAACCTCTAATTGGGGTCAAGAAATGCCGCAGATTAGGGGGTTGTTCGTGGCAGAAGAGAGATGAATGTGAAGGCGAGGTCAGAGAGATTGAGCATGTGCATTAGACCTGCTGTTGGAGAGGCTACATGTAAAGCATGAGAAGGAGTATAGGCGGCTTCTAAGAGCAAAGTCAGGCCCCTCAGCTGACAGTCAGCAATGACACAGGGACCCTTTCTTCTAGCTGCAAGAACTGAATTTGGCCAACAACTCAAATAAGCTTGGAAGTAGATTCACCCCCATAGCCTTCAGAAAAAGTAGCCCTTTTTACTTAATTTTAGCCCTGTGAGATGCTAAGCAGAGAACCAGCTGGGCTGCCCATTGCCTAGATTTCTAACCCACAAAAAATGTGAGATAACAGGTGTTGCTTTAAGCCACTAACTTTGTAGTAATTCGATACAGTGCAATAGAAAACTAATACACAATCATTTTCTAAGCAGGAGTGATGGCAACTGTGCCATCACTGGGATTCAAGGATGCCTTTATCAATTAATATGAATAATACACAAACAGTGAAGAAATGAATGCATTATAGTATAATGTACAAATATTAAAGACACTAATGTAGATAAGATGGAAAACTGTTAAGCTCAACTTTCAGAGAAAGTGGGTGAATTATCTCTTTTAAGCCTACAATGCTTACACAAACAAAAACAGGGAGGGATGACAGTGCAAATGTGCAGGCTATTTGATGTAGTGAAGCAGATTGCATTGAGGGCCTAGTACTATGAAAGCCAAGTTGAGAGAGAAAGCCAGCTCAGAAAAGAAGTGAAGGAAATAGTAAATGAGGATGAAGACTACAAATTTTGTGATATATTGAATAAATCTTTCAAGGAATTAATGGCTCAAAAAACAACCCTGTGGTACGTTGCTGTTTATGCAGCTTTAGCTGATTTTGACTTAATGTAAAACTAGACTTAAAATGTTGCTGATTTTTCTCCATTGTGATCCATATGGTTGACTCTGTCACTTCTCCTTAGTTTCTGTTCAAATATCACATTATCAATGGGACTTATCTGACACTCTATAAAAGTGGTAAAATATCTCCCACACCCAATTTCCAACGTCTCTTTGTAAGCTCAATTTTTCTCTATAAAACTCGTGAAGAAAACATTTATTTTGCTTATTTTTAATTAACTCTTTCTGTCATTTGTTTCATGAATACAGGAAACATGTTTGTTCACTGCTCTATCTGCAACATCTAGAAAATTATATAAGATGCTCAATAATTGTTTGCTAATTGGATGAAAAAGAAATCCAAACATTGGATCCCTGTTTGGAATACTCTCATCCATGTTGCCAAAGTACTTCCCTCCATCATTCCTCTTGGAGCATTCCAAAATGTGTATGGGACAAGTGAATTTGAATCAAACTAATTCAAATCAGAACTCGATTAAAATATTTTTATTTAGAGAAATTCTGTCTAACAGTCTAATCAGTGAGAATATTTTCATTATTTTTTTTTTAAAAACATCTTTATTGGAGTATAATTGCTTTACAATGGTGTGTTATTTTCTGCTTTACAACAAAGTGAATCAGTTATACATATACATATGTTCCCATATCTCTTCCCTCTTGTGTCTCCCTCCCACCCCCCCATCCCACCCCTCTAGGTGGTCACAAACCACCTAGCTGATCTCCCTGTGCCATGCGGCAGCTTCCCACTAGCTATCCACCCTACGTTTGGTAGTGTATATATGTCTATGCCACTCTCTCACTTCATCACAGCTTACCCTGCCCCCTCCCCATATCCTCAAGTCCATGCTCTAGTAGGTCTGTGTTTTATTCCTGTCCTACTCCTAGGCTCTTCCTGACATTTTCTTTTTCTTAGATTCCATATATATGTGTTAGCATATGGTATTTGTTTTTCTCATTCTGACTTACTTCACTCTGTATGACAGACTCCATGTCCATCCACCTCATTACAAATAACTCAGTTTCATTTCTTTTTATGGCTGAGTAACATTCCATTGTATATATGTGCCACATCTTCTTTATCCATTCATCTGTTGATGGACACTTAGGTTGCTTCTATGTCCTGGTTATTGTAAATAGAGCTGCAATGAAATTTTGGTACATGACTCTTTTTGAATTATGGTTTTCTCAGGGTATATGCCTAGTAGTGGGATTGCTGGATCGTATGGTAGTTCTATTTTTAGTTTTTTAAGGAAGCTCCATACTGTTCTCCATAATGGCTGTATCAATTTACATTCCCACCAGCAGGGCAAGAGTGTTTCTTTTTCTCCACACCCTCTCCAGCATTTATTGTTTGTAGATTTCTTGATGACGGCCATTCTGACTGGTGTGAGATGATATCTCAGTGTAGTTTTGATTTGCATTTCTCTAATGATTAATGATGTTGAACATTCTTTCATGTGTTTGTTGGCAATCTGTATATCTTCTTTGGAGAAATATCTATTTAGGTCTTCTGCCCATTTTTGAATTGGGTTGTTTGTTTTTTTGTTATTGAGCTGCATGAGCTACTTATAAATTTTGGAGATTAATCCTTTGTCACTTGCTTCATTCGTAACTACTTTCTTCCATTCTGAGGGTTGTCTTTTGGTCTTGTTTATGGTATCCTTTGCTGTGCAAAAGCTTTTAAGTTTCATTTGGTCCCATTTGGTTATTTTTGTTTTTATTTACATTTCTCTAGGAGGTGGGTCAAAAAGGATCTTTCTGTGATTTATGTCATAGAGTGTTCTGCCTATGTTTTCCTCTAAGAGTTTGAGAGTGTATGGTCTTACATTTAGGTCTTTAACCAACTTTGAGTTTATTTTTGTGTATGGTGTTAGGGAGTGTTCTAAATTCATACTTTTACATGGACCAGTCCAGTTTTCCCAGCACCACTTATGGAAGAGGCTGTCTTTTCTCCACTGTATATTCTGGCTACTTTATCAAAGATAAGGTGACCATATGTGTGTGGGTTTATCTCTGGGTTTTCTATCCTGTTCCACTGATCTATATTTCTATTCTTGTGCCAATACTACACTGTCTTGATTACTGTGGCTTTGTAGTATAATCTGAAGTCAGGGAGCCTGATTCCTCCAAATCCATTTTTCGTTCTCAAGAGTGCTTTGGCTTTTCGGGGTCTTTTGTGTTTCCATACAAATTGTGAAATTTTTTTGTTCTAGTTCTGTAAAAAATGCCAGTGGTAGTTTGATAGGTATTGCATTGAATCTGTAGATTGCTTTGGGTAGTTGAGTCATTTTAACAATGTTGATTCTTCCAACACAATAACATGGTATATCTCTCCATTTTTTGTATCATCTTTAATTTCTTTCATCAGTGTCTTATAATTTTCTGCATACTGGTCTTGTGTGTCCTTAGGTACGTTTATTCCTAGGTATTTTATTCTTTTTGTTGCAATGATAAATGGGAGGGTTTTCTTAATTTCCCTCTCAGATTTTTCATCATTCATGTATAAGAATGCCAGAGATTTCTGTACATTAATTTTCTATCCTGCAACTTTACCAGATTCATTGATTAGCTCTAGAAGTTTTCTGGTAGCATCTTTAGGATTCTCTATGTATAGTATCATGTCATCTGCAAACAGTGACAGCTTTAATTCTTCTTTTCCGATTTGGATTCCTTTTATTTCTTTTTCTTCTCTGATTGCTGTGACTAGAACTTCCAAAACTATGTTGAATAATAGTGGTGAGAGTGGGCAACCTTGTCTTTTTTCTGATGTTAGTGGAAATGGTTTCAGTTTTTTACCATAGAGAATGATGCTGGCTGTGGGTTTGTCATATATGGCCTTTATTATGTTGAGGAAAGTTCCCTCTATGCAGGGAAAGTTCCCTTTCTGCAGGGCTCTTATCATAAATGGGTGTTGAATTTTGTCAAAAGCTTTCTCTGCATGTATTGAGATGATCATATGGCTTTTCTCCTTCAGTTTGTTGATACAGTGTATCACATTGATTGATTTGCATATATTGAAGAATCCTTGCATTCCTAGGATAAAACCCACTTGATCATAGTGTATGATCCTTTTAATGTGCCGTTGGATTCTGTTTGCTAGTATTTTGTTGAGGATTTTAGCATCTGAGTTCATCAGTGATATTGGCATATAGTTTTCTTTGTCTGGTTTTGGTATCAGGGTTATGGTGGACTCATACAATGAGTTTGGGAGTGTTCCTCCCTCTGCTATCATTTGGAAGAGTTTGAGAAGGATTGGTGTTAGCTCTTTTCTAAATGTTTGATAGAATTCGCCTGTGGATCCATCTGGTCCTGGGCTTTTCTTTGTTGGAAGAATTTTAATCACAGTTTCAATTTCAGTGCTTGTGATTGGTCTGTTCATATTTTCTATTTCCTCCTGGTTCAGTCTCAGCATCTTGTGCATTTCTAAGAATTTGTCCATTTCTTCCAGGTTGTCCATTTTATTGCCATACAGTTGCTTGTAGTAGTCTCTAATAATCTTTTGTATTTCTGCAGTGTCTGTTGTTACCTCGCCGTTTTCTTTTCTGATTCTATTGATTTGAGTCTTCTCCCTTTTATTCTTAATTAGTCTGGCTAATGGTATATCAATTTTGTTTATCTTCTCAAAGAACCAGCTTTTAGTTTTATTGATCTTTGCTATAGTTTCCTTCACTTCTTTTTCATTTATTTCTGATCTGATATTTATTATTTCTTTCCTTCTGCTAAGTTTGGGTTTTTTTTGTTCTTCTCTCTCTAATTGCTTTATGTGAAAAGTTAGGTTGTTTATTCAAGATGTTTCCTGTTTCTTAAGGTAGGATTGTATTGCTATAAACTTCCTCTTAGAACTGCTTTTGCTGTTTCCCATAGGTTTTGAGTCATTGTGTCTCCATTGTCATTTGTTTCTAAGTATTTTTTTATTTCCTCTTTGATTTCTTCAGTGATCACTTCATTATTAAGTAGTGTATTGTTTAGCCTCCATGTGTTTGTATTTTTTACAGATCTTTTCCTATAATTGATATCTAGTCTTATAGAATTTTGGTTGGAAAAGATACTCGATACAATTTCAATTTTCTTAAATTTGCCAAGGCTAGATTTGTGACCCAAGATATGCTCTATCCTGGAGAAAGTTCCATGAGCACTTGAGAAAAATGTGTATTCTGTTGTTTTTGGATGGACTGTCCTATAAATATCAATTAAGTCAATCTTGTATAATGTATCATTTAAAACTTGTGTTTCCTTATCTATTTTCATTTTGGATGATCTGTCCGTTGGTGAAAGTGGGGTGTTAAAGTCCCCTACTGTGATTGTGTTACTGTTGATTTCCCCTTTATGACTGTTAGTATTTGTCTTATGTATTGAGTTGCTCCTATGTTGGGTGCATAAATATTTACAATTGTTATATCTTCTTCATGGATCGATCCCTTGATCACTATGTAGTCCTTCTTTGTCTCTTGTAATAGTCTTTATTTTAAAGTCTGTTTTGTCTGATATGAGAATTGCTACTCCAGGTTTCTTCTGATTTCCATTTGCATGGAATATCTTTTTCCATCCCCCCACTTTCAGTCTGTATGTGTCCCTAGGTGTGAAGTGGGTCTCTTCTGAGCACCATATATATGGGCCTTGTTTTTGTATCCATTCAGCCAGTCTGTGACTTTTGGTGGGAGTTTTAATCCATTTACAGTTAAGGTAATTATTGATAGTATGTTCCTATTACCATTTACTTAATTGTTTCAAGTTTGTTCTTGTAGGTCTTTTCTTTCTCTTGTGTTTCTTGTCTAGAGAAGTTCCTTTAGCATTTGTTGTAAAGCTGGTTTGGTGGTGCTGAACTCTCTCAGGTTTTGCTTGTCTGTGAAGGTTTTAATTTCTCCATCAAATCTAAAAGAGATCTTTACTAGGTAGAGTAATCTTGGTTGTAGGTTTTTCTCCTTCATCACTTTAAATATGTCCTGCCACTCCCTTCTGGCTTGCAGAGTTTCTGCTGAATGATCGGATGTTACCCTTATGGGGATTCCCTTGTGTGTTATTTGTTGTTTTTCCCTTGCTGCTTTTGATATGTTTTCTTTGTATTTAATTTTTGACAGTTTGATTAATATGTGTCTTGGTGTGTTTCTTCTTGGATTTATCCTTTATAGGACTCTCTGTGCTTCCTGGACTTGATTAACTATTTCCTTTCCCATATTAGGGAAGTTTTCAACTATAATCTCTTCAAATATTTTCTCAGTCCCTTTCTTTTTCTCTTCTTCTGGGACTCCTATAATTCGAATGTTGGTGCATTTAATGTTGTCCCAGAGGTCTCTGAGACTGTCCTCAGTTCTTTTCATTCTTTTTTTCTTTATTCTGCTCTGCAGTAGTTATTTCCACTATTTTATCTTCCAGGTCACTTATCCTTTCTTCTGCCTCAGTTATTCTGCTATTGATCCCATCTAGAGTATTTTAAATTTCATTTATTGTGTTGCTCATCATTGCTTGCTTCCTCTTTATTTCTTCTAGATCCTTGTTAAATGTTTCTTGCATTTTGTCTATTCTATTTCCAAGATTTTGGATCATCTTTACTATCATTATTCTGAATTTTTTTTCAGGTAAACTGCTCATTTCCTCTTCATTTGTTCTGTCTGGTGGGCTTTTACCTTGCTCCTTCATCTGCTGTGTGTTTTTCTGTCTTTTCATTTTGCTTACTGTGTTTAGAGTCTCCTTTTTGCTGGCCGCAGTTTCATAGTTCCCATTGTTTTTGGTGTCTGTCCCCAGTGGCTAAGTTTGGTTCAGTGGGTTGAGTAGGTTTCCTGGTTGGGGAGACTAGTGCCTGTGTTCTGGTGGATGAGGCTGGATCTTGTTTTTATGGTGGGTGGGTCCACATCTGGTGGTGTGTTTTGGGGTGTCTGTGGCCTTATTATGATTTTAGGCAGCCTCTCTGCTAATGGATGGGTCTGTAGTCCTGTCTTGCTAGTTGTTGGTCATAGGGTTTCCAGCACTTTAGCTTGCTGGTCGTTGAGTGAAGCTGGGTCTTGGTGTTGAGATGGAGCTCTCTGGGAGATTTTCGCTGTTTGATATTATGTGGGGCTGGGAGGTCTCTTGTGGATCGGTGTCCTGAAGTTGGTTCTCCCACCTCAGAGACTCAGCCCTGATGCCTGGCTGGAGCACAAAGAACCTTTAATCCACACGGCTCAGAATAAAAGGGAGAAAAAAATAGAAAGGAAATAAAGGAAGGAAGGAAGGAAGCAATAAAGGAAAGAAGAAAGGAGGAAAGGAAGAAAGGTAGGATGAAAAGAAGGAAGGAAGGAAGAAAGGGAGGAAGGAAAGGAGGAAAGAAGGAAGGGAGGAAGGAAGGAAGAAAGGAAGGAAGGAATAAAGGAAGGAAGAAAGCAAGAAAGAAGATAAAATAAAGTAGGATAAGATAAAGTTATTATAATAAAAATAATTATTATCTTCTTAATAATTAAAATTTTTAAAAGTAAAATAAAAAAGGGTCGGTCCGAACCTTAGGACAAATGGTGAAAGTGAAGCTATACAGACAAAATCTCACACAGCAGCACTCACATACACATTCACAAAAAGAGAAAATGGGGAGAATAATAATATATCTTGCTCCCAAAGTCCAAATAATAATATATCTTGCTCCCAAAGACCACCTCCTCAACTTAGGATGATTTGCTGTCTATTCAGGTATTCCACAGATGCAGGGCACTTCAAGTTGATTGTGGAGATTTAATCCACTGCTTCTGAGGCTGCTGGAAGGAAACCTCCCCCTCTCCTCTTTGTTCGAAAGTTCCCGGGGTTCAGCTTTGTACCTGACCCCGCCTCTGCTTGTAGGTCCCCCGAGGGCGGCTGTTCTTTGCTCAGACAGGACGGGGTTAAAGGAGCAACTGATTCTGGGGCTCTGGCTCACTCAGGCCAGAGGGAGGGAGGCACATGGATGCGGGGCGAGCCTGCAGAGGCCGGCGTGACTTTGCAACAGCTTGAGGCGCGCCGTGCGTTCTCCCGGGGAAGTTGTCCCTGGATCCTGGGACCCCGGCAGTGGCGAGCTGCACAGGCTTCCAGGAGGGGAGGTGTGGAGAGTGACCTGTGCTCTCACACAGGCATCTTGATTGCGGCAGCAGCATCCTTAGCGTCTCATGCCCGTCTCTAGTGTCCACACTGATAGCCGCGGCTCGCGCCAGTTTCTGGAGCTCCTTTACGCGGCGTGCTTAATCCTCTCTCCTCGCGCCCCAGGAAGCAAAGAGGGAAGAAAAGGTCTCTTGCCTCTTCGGCAGCTCCAGACTTCTCCTGGACTCCCGCACAGCTAGCCATGGTGCACTAACCACTCCAGGCTGTGTTCATGCAGCCAACCCCAGTCCTCTCCCAGCTTCTGACCGAACCCCGAGCCTCAGCTCCCAGCCCCCGCCCTTCCCGGTGGGTGAGCAGACAAGCCTCTTGGGCTGGTGAGTGCAGGTCGGCACCGATCCTCTGCGGGAATCTCTCCGCTTTGCCCTCCACACCCCTGTTGTTGTGCTCTCCTCCGTGGCTCCGAAGCTTCCCCCTCCGCTGCCACCCACAGTCTCCGCCCGCAAAGGGGTTTTCTAGTGTGTGGAAAGCTTTCCTCCTTCACAGCTCCCTCCCACTGGTGCAGGTCCCATTCCTCTTCTTTTGTCTCTGTTTGTTCTTTTTTCTTTTGCCCTATCCAGGTATGTGGGGGAGTTTCTTGCCTTTTGGGAGGTCTGAGGTCTTCTGCCAGCGTTCAGTGGGTGTTCTGTAGGAGTTGTTCCATGTGTAGATGTATGTCTGATATATCTGTGGGGAGGAAGGTGATCTCTGCGTCTTAGTCTTCTGTCATCTTCTGACAGTTGTAATCTTGTTGATGTTAGTAATTTGGGCCATCTATTTTGAGAATGCTTGCCTTTATTTCATCTACTGTAAATTGAATTCTAAGAAAAGGACAAATAGTTATATCATAATGCACTAAAATGTTTCAAACCTCACTTTATCAGCAGTGCCATTCCAAAGAATTTGTATGCTTTGGTTTTTCACTCAAATTCTAATCCAAATGAGGAATGTGGTAACCGTGGATTAACACTTTCATTTAAGAGAAGAGTTTATTTAGAAACAATGGAGTTTAAAAACCCGCTCAGCATCATGCAGTAGAACTAGCATTTAGTCCACCAACCTAAAGAAATAGCAAGGCACTAGCACTTGCTGAATGAGAAGGCAGGCAGATTCTTAAGAACTTTCTCCTGAAAGAACTGGTCCACAGATTCCATTTTTATCCTGTAGCATTTTTCATTAGCACCTTCTAATTTTTCTGATTGCTATGTGGCCAGACAGTTCCAGAACACCAAGCCAGAGAGAAATCAGATGCTGATGTGTCTGGGTTCTTTGACATTTATTCCTGTCACATTTTTGAACCTTAATTTTGGTCTCCTTTTCTATGTTGTTTCACATTTTCTTTGAAATATAAAGCTAAATGGCAACAAGGATTATTTGTGTAAAATGAGTTCTCAATATGCAGTTTCATCCCATAAACAATGCCTATGGTTCAGTAATGCAAGTTGAAAATCAGAATCATTTTAAAATGACTGCAGTGTAACATAGACTAAAGTCAGTTCCTACTACTTAATTAGATTTATTTGTATGAGATGTTCGAGATTATTTCACTTGACATATTATTTTAAACTTTCTCCTACAGTGCAATAATTATTGACACTATTTTCAGCTAACCACAGCATTTTGACTGAGAAGTAACTCTTCTATCACTTTTCTGTCACGTGGAATAACTAATAGGATAAATTTTTCCAGCAAAGCACATTAGATATGTAAAAACAATTCAAAACCAGTAAATGAAGTTACTTGGGAAACATTATAAGGAAATGTCACACCGTAACATTTACCTGCTATGTTTTATTCTTTAACCCTCAAGCACTTTTGTTGTTTCCTGAGCAGAGATTAGTAACTTAAAAAGCTTTTATTAAACATGTACAATCTCAATGAAGCACTCAACCAACTGTAAATTCTTTCAATTAGACTTCCTGCAAATGACAAATGAGTGTGAATGTGCAATAAACCTCTGAATACCAGTGATTTAGGGCTAAGCAGGACTAGAGGATTTCTAGCAACAGATTGAGTGCAATTGATTGTGTGGTAAAAGGTAAGTAAAGTATATGGTGGTTCCTTGTTTGCCCTTTCATTTCCTTAAATCAAGAGAGGATGCTTGCAATGCGGAATTTATATTAATGTGCTTTGAGCAACAACTTAGGACACATAAAATACTCAACAACTCATAGATTAACAGGTGCATTATTTCAAGGCACCAGACCTCTTCTTCTTTCGAGCAATATAAGAATTACTTGCAGATAAGAAAAATGCATCCAAAGTGTCATTTATTTGCTTTTGTTTGTATGGAGGAACAATTTACGGTATTTCTTTATAGACTATAATTGACTTGCTTTACTCTCTCTGGTGGAAGCTTAATATATGTAGGGAATCGTTCTGGTCCACATTAGAAATTTTAAAATTTGTTGGTGACAGCCAAACATATCTGCCTAAATATGATATTTGACTTTTATATTTTTTTTCTGCAGTTGTATATTTAATCTCCTGTGGAGAAAATTTTAAGCCCTGTAAAATCTGTAGATCAATGATATGGTTGTGAAAAGTAAACAAAATTTGCCTTTTAAATTGGAAGACCACAATGTTAACTTTAAAACTTGTTATATTTTATTTTGTAATATATACAGACATACCTCATTTTATTGCACATTGTTTTATGGTGCTTCGCAGATACATTTTTTACAAATTGAAGGATTGTAGCAACTCTGCCTTATCAGATGATAGAATTTTTAGCAGTACAGTATTTTAAAATTAAGGTATGTACATTCTGTAGGCATAATTCTATTGCACACTTAATAGACTACAGTGCAGTGTAAACATAACTCTTATATGTACTCGGAAACCAAAAAAATTCAAGTGCCTTGCTTTATTGTGTTACTCATTTTATTCTGGTGATCTGGAACCAAACCTGCAATATCTCTGAGTTGGACTGTATTCATCTTTAAAATTAAATACAGCACCGGAAGACAAATCTTGATCATTTATATATATACACATTGTGTCAAGTTATGGGCTGACAGCAAGAAACCCCACATCTATGTCACTAATCAAGTTTAATTCTGTTAAAAGCTAAGCTGAAGTATATTAAAAATTTTAAGAGTTTATTTGAGCAAAAATTGATTCTAATCCAGCAGCACCAAACTGGAAGCGTTTAGGAGTTCTCCACTTTGTCAAAACTGATCACACATTTAATTATACATATGCTTATACAGTAAAAATCTGCAACTGTTCTGTAGTGAGGTTGTATCAGTTTCCCGTTACTAAAATAACACTAAACTACAAAAATGTACCAACCTCAATGGCATTTAAAAATAAACAACAAGGGGTTAGTAAACTACAGCTTGATGATCCATTAAGGATTTCAACCTATTTTTATGTATCTCATGAGCTAAGAATGATTTCTATTATTTTAAATGGTTGAAAAAATTGTCTAAATATTTTGTGACATATGAAGACTATATGAAATTCAAATTCCATCTCCACAAGTAAAGTTTTATTAGAATAAAGCCATGGCTATTGGTTAATGTTATCTACAGCTGCTTTTGTGGTACAGTGGCAGAGCTGATAGCTGGTACAGAGACTATATGACCCCAAAGCTGAAAAAATTTGTTGTCTTTCCTTTATGGAAGAAAGTTCTCTGGCCCCTGAGCTAAAACATTGGCTAATTTAGCTTGAGCTTGCCTGGAATGGCTCTACTCCATGTCCCTCATCCTTCCTTTGGAGTTAGAGGGCATGTTCCTCTCATGGCAATGATGAGCAAGAGGGAGAGAGGTGAATATTTGTATGGAGTTAAATATGGAATGCCCATATAGAGATAATTTTGGTAATGGAAATATTTGAAATAGCTTATGCTTAACAGAATTTAGATCAAAAATATCATATAACAGATGTTCTCCTGAAATAGCTATCATTGTTTGAATGATTAATATGCGACAGATATCTTGAATGTATTTTTTGGTTCAATTCTAGGTATTGCAGTTTAGTTTTTATAAATGAGAACACTGAGATGCTAGATGTATTAGACAATTTCTACAAATATTTATAACTAGTAAAGTGATAAAATAGGATTAGATATTCTGGTATGTCTGCAGTCAGCGTGACCATGTGTTTTGGTAGACATGGAGAGTTCTAGTTTTTATGTATTGCCAGCCTAATGATCAGTAATTCCTCTTTTGTTCTTAAAATTGTCTGGTTTAGATAATAAGTTAGGTGGACACTTTAGTCTGAAGCTAACTTTTTCAACTTCATCTCCTTGAATTAAAGTAGAATGGGAAACTAAATGTAAAAGCCCTGTATAACCTACTAATCTTCCTTTGTCCTTAGACAAAATGTATTTACAAAAGAATGATTTCTAGAAATGAGATCTCTCTTGCTCAGGGTTTAGGCCCTTTATTTCCATTATTATAAGTGAGGAAGCTTTCACCACACTGATCTCAGTTAGCATTGTGGGAATCTTCTCTAAGTTACCTAACATGTTGAAACATTCTTCCCACTCCCATGGTTTTTGGATATGGTCAATCTTGTGTTCCTTGTATTTTGAAACAGTCATGTTTTTTTATATACCTGTTTGCATATGTGTATGTTTTGAAAATTTGAAAATTTGTTATGTATGGCTTATACAATATATACTCAGTAGTAGGAAATAATTTTGGAAGATTTTCATGCTAAAACTGATTTTTACTGTTACCTGCCCTGGGAGAATTGCTCTCATTTCTCTACATGAATCAAAGGTGATATATATGAGCAGACAAATTTGTAGTCATAACCAAATGGCAAGCTGTGGAAAACTACGGGATTTGTTTACTTTACTTTTAGTACAGAAGGTAGATTTGAACTATTTACTAATTTAAAATGTTTGATTAATTAGTCCTTAAATTTAACAGTTTACAATTAGAATAGATGTAGAAATTTCACTATTTAATTGCCCTTTTTGAATGTATTGTTAGTGTTAGTTTTCCTGGCCCTAAACCTAATCATATGCAGAATCTGGTCCTCAATTAACATTTATTGACTAACTGACTGATTGATTGAGTTAATGCACAAACTCAGTGCACTTAAAAGGGAAACTTGAACTCTTTTATTTTTTTAGAATTCATTGATAAATCTGTTCATATATAACATTTTGATGCAACTTTTTGAGAAAGAAGTTTTACTAATAAAACCATGGTGATAGATCATATGGATTAACTTAAGCAAAGTCAGTAAACACTGACAGTAAGATTTCTTTATAAAAAATCTAGAGGATGCTGCACAGAAAAATATCAAGCCCTATTATTTTTTAATAAAATACTTACCTATCATATTTAAGAAAGTTTTGGGATTAGCAATCATAGCTAATAATGAGTGTAAATTTGGAAACACAGGCAAGCACGACTTTGAAAAACCAATTTTCCCCTTTGGATTGTGTATTAGAATAGCCACTTGACAATTATGGGACTATGATCTTGAAAACTCCCATGGTTGGAAAATCTTCAGCTGAACAGATTTTATGCTAAAATAGGAGTGGGAGGACTAAGATAAACCTATGTATGTGTATGCACTTTTCTTAAAAAATGTCCTAGAAAAGGAACGAAACACTATTTCTGTGTATTTCCTAGATTGTTCTTTTTCTTACAAACACAGGACTGTGTATCCTCCAACGTCTTATACTCTTCTTTCTTAACCATAAAGCAATGATGGGGAAGAATACATTAGGTTCTTTTTGATGAAAGGAATCTGAGGTGAAAACAGACTCTCGTTGTATAAAACATACATGTGATATTGTATTTATATAACCATCAGTAGGATCCCTCAAATGGCCACATTTTTGTGGTAGTAGTTTCAGGAGTTACTGCTGTTTAAATTGTAACCTTCAATATCAGGTAGACAACAATTGCAAAACCTTTATAATGGGTCATTAAGAAAAGATAAAATCATGCCCCTACTTAACTGGAATGAGGCTAGGGCCGAGGTAATGATCTTTATGGTTCATTGTTACCTTCAGATTATTTTGTCATTTTTTTTGAGCAGCTGTTAGAAAATGATTGTCAAAATAGATACATGTGAGGATACTCATGTCCTTTACAAGATTAATTTTATCATATTTTTCTGTGTGCAGGACTTGGAGGTGATATTTGTTTAAAGTTCCTTCTATGATTACAGTGTGAAACCCGAGTGGGAAACCACTAGGCTAGAGCTCTGAAAGCGAGCATTATTTTCCTCAGTCTCTAACTATCCTTCCCAAAAAGGATGATAGAATTAAATTTTAGACGAAGGTCCTTGAGAGAGAGGTACAGTTAAGAGGAGAGTGATTGCATGGATGCCTGCACCTATCTTCTACCTTTGATGCAACTGTCTGGGTGGTCCCCTTTAGGATGGATGTGACAGGGAAGAACACACGAGTGAGGAGTCTTGGACCATGGCTTGCCTGCTGCGCAAGTCCTGAGCCTTGGCAAGACCGGGCTTAGTGCCAGATAGAGAGGAAATGGAGAAGGAGCTAGAATGGAGAGCAGTATTGAGAGGGAGGAGATATTTTTGTTCGGTTTTGTTTTGTTTTGTTTTCCCGGTTCAGAAAGAATTGAGCTTGAGGAAAAGAAAAAGAGTTTGAAGATACACGAGTGAGGTGTTTTTGTTTGTTCGTTTTACGTACTCTGCAAAAGATGAAAGCAATACTAAATTAATTAGACCATTTGTTAAACATGCATTTAGTGACCGTCACGAGTTCTGTGCAACCCAAAGACATGAATCAACACTTATGCTTTCTTAGAAGAAATAAAGAATAAACATAGCTTTAATGCTAAAAATAAAATCTTGTTATCAAAGTATTATATTTTCTGTTTTTCTCTAAGTGCCATTAATATTTTTATACTTTCCTAATGATCCGTACTTAAAAACATATAGACCTGTCCCAGCTATATTCTCCAACATCAATTTCAAACAAGAAGAGAAAAGGAACAGTAATGTCAATTTTCTATAAAGAAATAACAAAAAAAATCCCACCCCCAAAACCCTTCGATACCTGAGTCAAAAACCAGAAGCATTCTGTTTTGAGTCATTTGTAGAATAAGCACAACAAAAGTCTGAAAAATAAGTAAATGAATTGATGTACAATGATTGTAATAGCTATATTGATATCTAATTTTGTCATATTCACTGAAGCATAAAATAGAGATTTTTATATCAACAAAATTATAATTTTTTAGAATTGTAACACTCCAAAGGGACTTAGAAAATATCTATTCAAACTCTCATTTTTTATTTGTAGAAATCGAAACCCTGAGAAATTGGCTTTTTTATATCAAAATTTCTGGCACAGCACTAAAAACTTGGTGTTTTAACACTCAATTTTGTATTTTTTAATTATTTCATGAAAGTTATTTCAAAGAAACTATATGAGAAAAATCAACTAGATTATTATCTCGGTAATTTTACATAGCAAATGTCAGAAACATGTTTCTCAAAATCTCAACATAAAATTTGACATATATTCAAAAAGTAAATTACTTAAGGGGAAATTCTAGAATGTGCAATTAGTATTTTTATATAAGTTTCTCAAAAAGAAAGACTGGAATTCATTAATAATTTATTAGAGATTAGGAATTTAGGAAGACACTTTAAAATATTTTAACATAAAGCATACTATTATGCTTTAATAGATTACAACTATAGCACTGTGCCTCATAAAAGTTTCATAGTAATAAATATAGCTATAAAAATGTAAAAATAATTTAACATGTTTTTAATTAATTTTAATCCTCGAGGACTTTTTATAAGCACTTTTTATAAAATAAGAAAAATAGGTAGGTGGTATTGCAACATAGTACATTCATGGAAATGATATAGGGAGACAAAAAATAGAAATTCCAAAGATCACACACACACAAAAGCAAATTTCCTTTAACAATATTAAGAGTAAGGCTATTTTGTCATATAAAATTGATTAGTTTTAAATATATGTATTAAGTGGATTAGTATAGTTTGAAATTTCCTGATTTCTGTGAGGTAGAACTTGGAAAAGTGTTGATAACAGGTTTCTGGAGACAGTCTGAGACAAAGCAAAATTAATCATTGCTTTCCAAGTCTAGCAAATGATACATTGAAAAATTATGTCCAAATCAACCATTATAGATTTGTAGTAATTATCATATGCAGATTTTTATATTTACCTGACTAAAAGTCTAGAATAAGGTGAGATTAACACCAGCTCTAATATGCATTATTTTTCTCAGCTTGGAAAGATATATGGAAGAAGAGAAACTATTTCATAAAACAAAAAGACTTTTTATATTTAGAATTGAAATAAAGTAAATTTATGTTGTGTCAAGTCATTTTAGACAAAGTGTACTGGGAAAAAAGAGAAAGCAAAATGATTGCTTCACAGATGCCTATAGTTCACATGAAGTACTGATTGTGTGAGAGACACTGAAAATCACCCTGAGTTCTGTTAAATGTTTTTGCTGGTATATTAATAATAAATAAAAACCTGTCAAGATTGCTTGAATTGGTGTGGAACTCTAATATTCACAATATTCCAGCTGAGTTTAAATATCACTCTGCAATTCTGAGGTATTCAGTTATTATATGAGCAGCACAGTAACAGAAATACATCATTTCTTTAACCATTTAATTTTTGTGTCTATAACTTTGCATTTTTTAAATCTTAAAGAAAAGAATGTTTTAGGAGTAAAGACCACAGATTCTTTCTAAATTAAAATAAATAAAGGTAACAGTATGTCCATGATCTGTGTATTATAACAACATACAAAATGACACCATTTATATATATATATATATATATATATATATATATATGTTTTTCCAAAGTCCTTTTTTCTTATTTTCAGAAAAAAAAGCTTAATGTAATTTATTGATTAACAACAAACTAAACCAGAACTCTAAAAAGCAATTGAGAATAAATGTTAATTAATTAACTCTATTTTGTCCCTGTCTATGAAATAGCTCTTGCTCATTCAAATCTGCTGCAAATTTTGAATAAGCCTTATCTGGGAATTTTAAAATAACTTGTTTTAAAGTTAGTTATAGCATTCGTTATGTTTGCAAAAATCTAATTTGACTTAAAAGTGTACATTAAATTAATGATTTCAATATTTTATTGGTTCATATTACAAAAATTATCTTGTTTATGGTAGTTTTTTCATTTTTAACATTACAATTTAAAATAAAATTGCTTAAGCAGTTCTAAATATTGGATTTGAAATAGATACTCTAGATTTCATTGAATGCTTTTGTTATTTCTCCTGATAATGAAAATTTGGGGAAAATAATGATGGGGCAATTAATAACCGAAGGCATCAAAGTCATGCTTAGTAGAAAAGATAAAATGGGCATATTTACATGAATATGATTTTCAGTAACATAAAGTATTACATTATATACATAGTTTGCTAAACACTTAGGTCTTAGGATAATTTATAATTAATACACAGCTTAAATGTATCCTTAGTGGATTTACTCATACTTCTACCTTATCCCACCCCATTCCCCCCCACCTGTAAAGCACATCATATAAATTTCCGTGGAATGATGTCAAAGAAGAAACAGACATAATATTCTGCATTCTCTTACTCTGGAAGGCCTTCTGTTAGAGTGTGCAGTCATACCCAGACTGATGTTACATTTACATCTACCAATGATTCATTATTATTCAGTCTCTCATACTGAATGACACTAGAAATAAGAGTTATTCTTTATTCAATCCAAATATTGCCTCTAAAATATTCTATCTCTGGTTACACTTTGCTTCATAGCATCCTTATAGGATATTAGTTAAATGTGCCAATAAATACGTTATAGCACAATAAATTTTAAATATACATGTTAAGTGTAATTTGACATGGCTCGATATTTTAAAATATGCATTTCATTATATCTTTGTTCCAAGACACTTCTCAAACTTTGGGTTACAGGCAAACTGAATAAGTGAAAATTTATTAACTACCATTTAGTCTTTTTCAATTACTCCACATTAACTTTCTTTTTAAATTTTTATTTTATATTGGAGTATAGTTGATTAACAATATTGTGTTAGATTCAAGTGTACAGCAAAGTGATGCAGTTATACAAGTATCTATTCTTTTTCAAATTCATTTCCCCTTTAAGTTATTACAGAATATTGAGCAGAATTCCCTGTGCTATACAGTATGTCCTTGTTGGTTATCCATTTTATTTTATTTTATTTTATTTTATTTTATTATGTTTTTGTGGTACGCGGGCCTCTCACTGTTGTGTCCTCTCCCGTTGTGGAGCACAGACTCCGGACGCGCAGGCTCAGCAGCCATGGCTCACAGGACCAGCCGCTCCGCGGCATGTGGGATCTTCCCGGACTGGGGCACGAACCCGTGTCCCCTGCATTGGCAGGTGGATTCTCAACCACTGCGCCACCAGGGAAGCCCCCATTTTAAATATAGTAGTGTGTACATGACAATACCAAAGTCCCAATCTAAAGCCCGTTGAGAGGAGCCTAGGTATACATTTTCTATTTTGTCATTTAATCTTAGTATTAATATCTAACTTGGCATTATCATGATAAAAACTAATCTTTATGGAGCTGTGTGCCAGTTATAGCACTAAATTATCTCTTAATATACCTCCAGCCTGATGAGTTAGGTTTTATTATCATGCTTACTCTACATATGAAGGAAGTGAAGCTTGCACAGATGAGAAAACTTGCCCAAATAATTTTACTTAAGTATAAAGTCAGGTAGTCTAGATCCTGAACCTTAACCATGATAAGTCCCTTCTTAGGGATTGTGACAGAGAAATTAATGCAAGTTTATGTTTATAAGTATATTATATGACTCTATCCTAGTCTATTCAAAAAGATGCTAAAATCCAGGATTTCTCTCAGAGTAATGATGCTAACACTATATCGGTTTCAAAAAATAATAATTTTAGAGGATCGTTTGATAACTAAATAAGGCTACTGTGTTAACGTTCCCCCAATTCTGTGATACTCACATATATGTGAATGGATGAGGCAACCATTCATTTAAAGTCAATATACTATGCATGTTATTTTCATATATAGAAAATATTTTATAGTGACAAGTCTTAAGAAATTCTTAGGCACCCAAATATCTCCAAGTTGAGACTATCATATTTTCAGTAAAACACTAGTTCAATCAGTTCTGTCCATTTTTATATTTGGTTTCTTTCTCCTTTAAAATTTCAACTTCTGTTAGCTGTATATATATTATTTTGACAATACAAAAAACTACCTTATTAGATAAGATGTTGGCTAAGTTCTTTAACCGAAAACAGATATCAGTGGCTTAAACAAGATAATGTAAATACTCTTCTGTTCTAAAAATTCAAAACGCTGCCAGATGACCTGGAGGGAGAGAGGTATCTTCCATATTGTTGCTTTACAGTTCCTTAGGATGTTGACCTTACCATGACATATCTGAATCAGATTGAATGTCAGAAAGCAGCCTTGAGTGGTGATCATTTTTCTTTTACAGGAATGATTATAAAATTGCATTCATTATTTCTGTTCCCATCTTATTGGATGTAAGTTAGACATATGACAAATCTGAGTTGCAAAGTAGTCTTGCTAATATAGTTTCTAACTGGGTGTTTGTGTGCCCAGCTGAAACTATCAGTGCTCTATTATTAAAAGAAAAGGAGAATGGATTTTGGCATAGGTAACCATTAAAGATTTATAATCTTTAATATTAATTTCTAGTTAGTATGAATAGTACTGAAATAAACATCTGAAATACATTAATCATTCCTCAGGTTTGATGATACCTTATAGAATTCAAAAATGTAAATTCAGGTTAATCAGTATAGCAAACAAAAAAAAAAAAATTGAAATAGTTCCTAAATATATTTTTCAATAAAAGTACTAATTTATGCTTGAATATAATTTATTCTTGAAAACTATGATATATTCCAGGATATATTTATAACTCTTTAAAAATGCTATAGGCAAAATCCTTTTAAAAAAGTATATTAGTTTCCTTTTTAATTAATATATATTTCTAAATTAACTGGCCAATTTTTCTTGTTCTCCACACTGTGTTTTCATGCATTTTATGTGGAATTTAATGATTCATATTAATGTATATGAATTTCATATATATCATGGATATTAACGCTTCACCAATTATATTGTTAGAAAATACTCTTCTAGTTTGAGCTCTGCTTCTTATTGATTAACTTACTGCTTTTCTGTGATGCTTTAGAACTTTAAAAGCCTTCTGTTTCCAGTAGTCAACTCAATCAATAATATTCTTTCATGGTCCTTATTTTTTTCCTTTTTCCCCCAGTTTTATTGAGATATAATTGACATACAACACTGAATAAATTTAAGATGTACAGCACAATGATTTGACTTACATACATTGTGATATGATTACCACAGTAAAGTTAGTTAACATCCATCAACCCATATAGACGCAAAAAAAGAAAAAAAATTCCTTCTGATGAGAACTCAGGATTTATTCCTTTAATAACTTTCATATACATCACACAGCAGTGTTAACTATAATGATCATGGTGTACATTACATCTCTAGTATTTACTTATATTATAACTGGAGTTTGTACTGTTTGACCACCTTCATCCAATTGCCTCTCCCTCTACCCCCCTACCTCTGATAACCACAAAACTTATTTTTCTATAAATTTCTTTTCTTTTTAAAAATTTTCCACACATAAGTGAGATTATATAGTATTTGTCTTTCTCTTTCTGCCTTATTTCACTTAGAATAAGGTGCTCAAAATCTATCGATGTTGTCACAGATGACATGATTTCCTCCATTTTTATGGCTGAAAAATACACAATTGCGTGTGTGTGTGTGTGTGTGTGTGTGTATAGACAACTTCTTTATCCATTCATCCATCAATAGATACTTAGGTTGTTTCCAACTCTTGGTTATTGTAAATAATGCTGCTATGAACATGTGGGGTGTATCTCTTCAACATAGTATTTTAGTTTCCTTCAGATACACAGCTGATCCTTGAACAATAGGTCTGAGCTGTGGGAGTCTACCTATATGCAGATATTTTCAATAAATACAAACAGAACTATTAAGGTCTGTGGTTGGTTTAAAAAATATCTAATTATACATAAATGCTAAGGTGCATTTTTTCACTTATTAACATATCTTGAGATGCACAAGAGATTTGATGTCATAGTTTAATTGGTGACGTTTCTTTCTTAGTGGTTCACTAATATTAATGCATTTCATAATAAGTGTCCCATTAGTGTGATGAAATATAGAATAGTAAAGCACTCAGAATAAGCACGTAGCTCTTACTTGCTGTACCATACTAATCACAGAGCAAGCAAAATATATATATATGTGTGTATATATATATATATATATATATATATATATATATATATATATATATATATATATATCGCAAAATGGTCTTGCCCCGAGGGGCTTGTAATCTACTGTGGCAAAAGAATAATAATATATGTGAGCTTACTTTCTCAATAACATCTATTTAAACATTTTCAATTTTCTCTAGTCTTTTCTCTCAATTTCTGTCTCCCCATTACTGTGACTTTGGGCACCAAGTTCAAAGGGAAACAAAAAGAAAAGTTCTACCACTATATACTCTCAAAAAGAGCAGACAAGTAGAGTAAAATAAAATAATTTTCAATTAAAAATTTAAAAATGGTTAAACTAATAACTGATTTATTTTATTAAAGAGGGCCCAAGTAGATCTAAGTCTGAGGTCTACTTGTCATCTCTTTTTCTATATATTTGATCCCTAGGGGAATATTACCTAGTCTCAAGAACTTTTATATCTTCTACACAATGAGAACTCCCAAATTAAATCACTATTCTGCTTCTCTTCCCTCAAAGTTAAACATATGTCTAACGACCTAGATAGTAATATGAATTTTTCATGTTAATTGATTTTATTGACATATAGTTGATTTACAATGTTATGTTAATTTCTGCTGTACAGCAAAGTGATTCAATGTTATATATATGTCTATATATACATTCTTTTTTAATATTCTTTTCTTTTATGGCTTATCACAGTATATTAAATATAGTTCCCTGTGCTATATAGTAGGACCTTGTTGTTTATCCATTCTATATATATTAGTTCACATCTGTTAACCCCAAACTCCTACTCTCTCCCTCCCCCACTCCTCCATTGTGGCAAACACAAGTCTTTTCTCTATGTCTGTGATTCTGTTCCTGTTTCATAAATAAGTTCATTTCTGTCATATTTTCTTTTTTGGGGGGTTTATTAATAAATTTATTTATTTAGTTATTTTTGGCTGTGTTGGGTCTTTGTTGCTGTGGGTGGGCTTTCTCTAGATGTGGTGAGCAGGGGCTACTCTTCGTTGTGGTGCGTGGACTTGTCATTGTGGTGGCTTCTCTTGTTGTGGAGCATGGGCTCTAGGTATGCGGGATTCAGTAGTTGTGGCACATGGCCTCAGCAGTTGTGACTCACGGGCTCTAGAGCGCAGGCTCAGTAGTTGTGGCACGTGGGCTTAGTTACTCCGCGGCATGTGGGATCTTCCCAGACTGGGGCTCAAACCCGTGTCCCCTCCATTTGCAGGCAGATTTTTAACCACTGCGCCACCAAGGAAGTCCTGTGTCATATTTTGGATTTTAACAGATATCTCAAACCAAAAATGTCTGAAAGTTTGTTGGGTATTAATACACATCACAGAAAAAACAAGCAAAGCAGGCTTCTCCCTCAGAAATCGTGGCAACAGTACCATTTTAAGTAAACAGGGTAAAAGTCCTATAGTCATTTTTGCCTCCTCTTTACCTCCATGAACGAATTATGTCAGGTCTCCCTTCAAAATTAATCCAGAGGCTCCTGACTTTGACCATGATAGAGATACTGGTCTAGGATTAGACTTCCCTTGTAAAACACTGGGAAACTGTACAAAATACATGACATAACTATTTTTTGAGACATTGGAAAATAGGAAACGTGTCTCTTGTGAAAAAAATAAATTAAATGAGACTTATGTTTGCACAGGATCTTAACCTGGAGGAAATTTATAAAAGACAGTGCAGCAAGGAGAAATACAAGCAGGATATATGAGTTTTATTGAGGTGAGGAAACAGATCTGAGTTTAGGGAGGCTGAGGAAGGTAAACTTTTCAGAGAGTGGTACTGGATAAAAGGTTAGCTACTTAGGGAGTGCCTGGAGTCTTTGGCTGTATATATGTATAATCTATAAGGACAGGCAAACAGAAACTACTGGGAAAATATAATCTCAAAAACTTGCAGAGCTCAAACAGGGTTGAAAGTTGTTAGAATTCCAACCAGCCAGAGTGGAGAGACATCAGTGAATACTCAAGGCAGTTAGGTGAGAGCCAGAAAGTTCCTGCCTTATATAGAGCACTAAAACAGCCCTAGAATAAACGTTTTACCAGACCTCCCATGACAAAGCTGAAACCATCACTAATATGGATCAATATCGTTCTCAGGTAAAATAGATGCTGTTAAAAGTCTTTTTAAGAAAGACTTAAAAGTCTCTTTTAAGAAAAAAAAAACTATATATCATGAATATTATTATTCACGATATATAGCACCCAGTAAAAAATTACTAGAGATATAAAGAGCAGGGTAATATGGACAAAGTGCATAAAATATCTAAAGGTTAATAAAGTAAGGAAAATTTTATTGAACACAAGTAACTATACAAAATTAATGAAAAGTAAAGATACATGTATGCTCCAAAAGTTTTAAAGAGTGTTTCTTTTACTGGTTTTCTAACTTATAATTCTTTATTCAAATACCTATGATTCAAATATTTGTCTTTCTCTGTCTCACTTACTTCACTTAGTATTATAATCTCTAGGTCCATCCATGTTGCTGCAAATGGCATTATTTTGCTCTCACTTATGCTTGAGTAATATTCCATTGTATATATGTACCACATCTTCTTTAACCATTCCTCTGTTGATGGACATTTAGGTTTCTTCCATGTCTTGGCTGTTGTAAATAGTGCTGCAATGAACATTGGGGCGCATGTATCTTTTAGAAGTGTGGTTTTCTATGGATATATGCCAGGGAGTGGGATTCCTGGATGATAAGCAGTTCTATTTTTAGTTTTGTAAGGAAACTTTGTACTGTTCTCTATAGTGGTTGTAGCACTTTACATTCCCACCAATGGTGTAGAAGTATTTATTGTTTGTAGACTTTTTGATGATGGCCATTCTGACAGATGTGAGGTGATACCTCATTGTAGTTTTGATTTGCATTTCTCTAATAATTAGGGATGTTGAGAATCTTTACATGTGTTTTTTGGCCATCTGTATGTCTTCTTTGGAGAAATGTCTATTTAGCTTTTCTGCCCATTTTTTGATTGGGTGTTTTTTGTTTGTTTGTTTCTTTTTTTTTTTGACATAGAGCTGCATGAGCTGTTTGTATAATTTGGAGATTAATACCAGGTTGGTTGCTTCATTTGCACATATTTTTTCCCATTCTGTGGGTTGTCTTTTTGTTTTGTTTATGGTTCCCTTTACTGTGCAAAACTTTTAAGTTTCATTAGGTCCCATTTGTTCATTTTTGGTTTTACTTTCATTACTCCAGGAGGTGGATTCAAAAAGATAATGCTGCGATTTATGTCAAAGACTATTCTGCCTATGTTTTCCTCTAAGAGTTTTATAGTATCTGGCCTTACATTTGGGTCTTTGATCCATTTTGAGTTTATTTTTCTGTATGGTGTTAGGAAGTATTCTAATTTCATTCTTTTACATGTAACTGTCCAGTTTTTCCAGCACCACTTATTGAAGAGACCATCTTTTCTCCATTCTATATTCTTACCTCCTTTCTTATAGATTAACTAACCACAGGTGCATTGGTTTATTTCTGAGCTTTCTATCCTGTGCCATTGATCTATATTTCTGTTTTTGCACTAGTACCATACTGTCTTGATGACTGTAGCTTTGTAGTAGAGTCTGAAGTCGGGGATCCTGATTCCTCCAGGTCTGTTCTTCTTTCTCAACATGGATTTCGCTATTCAGGGTCTTTCTTGTTTCCATACAAATTTGAAGATTTTTTGTTCTAGTTCTCTGAAAGTTATCAAATGGTAATTTGATAGGGATTGTGTTGAATCTGTAGATTGCCTTGGGTAGTATAGTTATTTTTACAATGTTTTTCCAATCCAAGAACATGGTATGTCTCTCCATATGTTTGTGTCATCTTCAATTTCTTTCATCACTGTTTTATGGTATTCAGAATACAGGTATTTTCCCTCCTTAGGTAGGTTTATTCCTAAGTATGTTATTCTTTGTGATGCAGTGTTAAATGGGATCATTTCTTTAATTTCTCTTTCTGCTTTTTCATTGTTAGTGTATAGGAATGCAAGAGATTTCTGTGTATTAATTTTGTATCCTGCAACTTTACTGAATGCATTGTTGAGCTCTAGTAGTTTTCTGATCACATCTTTGGGATTTTCTATGTATAGTATTGTGTCATCTGCAAACAGTGACAGTTTTACTTCTTCTTTTCCAATTTAGATTCCTTTTATTTCATTTCCTTTTCTGATTGCTATGGCTAGGACTTCAAAACTATGTTGAATAAAACTGGTGACAGTGGACATCCTTGTCTTGTTCCTGATCTTAGACAGATGCTTTCAGCTTTTCAGAGGTGAGAATGATGTTAGCTATGGATTTTTCAAATATAGCCTTTATTATGTTGGGGTAAGTTCCCTCTATGCCCACTTTCTGGAGAGTTTTTATCATAAATAGGTGTTGAATTTTGTGAAAAGCCTTTTCTGCATCTATTCAGATGGTCATATGGTTTTTATTCTTCAGTTTGTTAGTATGGTATAACACATTTATTGCTTTGCAGATATTGAAAAATACTTGCATCCCTGGGATAAACCCCACTTGATCATGGTGCATGTTCCTTTTAATGTGTTGTTAGATTCTTTTGGCTAGAAATTTGTTGAGGATTTTTGCATCTATATTTATCAGTGATATTGATCTGTAATCTTCTTTTTTTGTAGTATTTCTGTCTGGTTTTGGTATCAGGGTGATGGTGGCCTCATAGAATAAGCTTGGAGTGTCTTTCCTCTGCAATTTTTTGGAAGAGTTTCAGAAGGATAGGTGTTAATTCTTCTCTAAATGTTTGATAGAAGTCGCATGTGGTGCCATCTTGTCCTGGACTTTTGTTTGTTGGAAATTTTTAAATCACAGTTTCAATTTCATTACTTGTGATTGGTCTGTTCATATTTTCTAATTTTTCCTGGTTCAGTCTGGGAAGGTTGTACCTTTCTAAGAATTTGTCCATTTCTTCCAGTTTGTCCATTTTATTGGCATACATTTTGTTTGTAGTAATCTCTTATCATCCTTTGTCATTCGGTGGTGTCTGTTAACTCTCCTTCTTCATTTTTAATTTTATTGATTTGAGCTCTCTTTTTTTCTTGATGAATGTGGCTAAAGGCTTATCAGTTTTGTTTACCTTTTGAGAGAACCAGCTTTTAGTTTCACTCATCTTTTCTATTGTTTTCTTCATCTGTATTCCATAATAGAAGTTTTAAAGAACTGATTTTTTTTTGAAATTTTGAATTTGATATTATTTATTTTTTTATACAGCAGGATGTTATTAGCCATCAATTTTATACATATCAGTGTATACATGTCAATCCCAATCGCCCAATTCATCACACCACCGCCCCCAACCCCCCATGGCTTTGCCCCCTTGGTGTCCATGCATTTGTTCTCTGCATCTGTGTCTCAATTTCTGCCCTGCAAACCGGTTCACCTATATCATTTTTCTAGTTTCCACATATATGTGTTAATATACAATATTTGTTTTCCTCTTTCTGACTTACTTCACTCTGTATGACAGTCTCTAGATCCATCCACGTCTCAACAAATAAGCCAAGTTCGTTATTTTTTATGTCTGAGTAATATCCCATTGTATATATGTACCACATCTTTATCCATTCATCACTCGATGGGCATTTAGGCTGCTTCCATGACCTGGCTATTGTAAATAGTGCTGCAATGAACATTGAGGTGCATGTGTCTTTTTGAATTATGGTTTTCTCTGGGTATATGCCTAGTAGTGGGATTGCTGGATCATATGGAAATTCTATTTATAGTTTTTTAAGGAAGCTCCATATTGTTCTTCATAGTGGCTGTATCAATTTACATTCTCCCCAAGAGTGCAAGAGAGTTCCCTTTTCTCCACACCCTCTCCAGAATTTGTTATTTGTAGATTTTCTGATGATGCCCATTCTAACTGGTGTGAGGTGATACCTCATTGTAGTTTTGATTTGCATTTCTCTAATAATTAGTGATGCTGAGCAGCTTTTCATGTCCTTCTTAGCCATGTGTATGTCTTCTTTGGAGAAATGTCTATTTAGGTCTTCTGCCCATTTTTGGATTAGGTTGTTTTTTGTTTTTGTTTTTTGTTTTTTTTTGATATTGAGCTGCATGAACTGTTAATATATTTTGGAGGTAAATCCTTTGTCCACTGATTCGTTTGTAAATATTTTCTCCCATTCTGTGGGTTGTCTTTTCATCTTGTTTATGTTTTCCTTTGCTGTCAAAAGCTTTTAAGTTTCATTAGGTCCCATTTGTTTATTTTTGTTTTTATTTCCATTACTCTAGGAGGTGGATCAAAAAGATCTTGCTGTGATTTATGTCAAAGAGTGTTCTTCCTATGTTTTCCTCTAAGAGTTTTATAGTGTCCAGTCTTACATTTAGGTCTCTAATCCATTTTGAGTTTATTTTTGTATATGGTGTTAGGGAGTGTTCTAATTTCATTCTTTTACATGTAGCTGTCCAGTTTTCCCAGCACCACTTATTGAAGAGACTGTCTTTTCTCCATTGTATATCCTTGCCTCCTTTATAGGTGCATGGGTTTATCTCTGGGCTTTCTATCTTGTTCCATTGATCTATGTTTCTGTTTCTGTGCCAGTACCATATTGTATTGCTTACTGTAGCTTTGTAGTATAGTCTGAAGTCAGGGAGTCTGATTCCTCCATCTCCATTTTTTTCCCTCAAGACTGCTTTGGCTATTCGGGGTCCTTTGTGTCTGCATACAAATTTTAAGACTTTTGTTCTATTTCCTTAAAAAATGTCATTGGTAATTTGATAGCGATTGCATTGAATCTGTAGATTGCTTTGGATAGTAGTCATTTTCACAACATTGATTCTTCCAATCCAAGAACATGGTATATCTCTCCATCTGTTGGTATCATTTTAAATTTCTTTCATTAGTGTCTTATTGTTTTCTGCATACAGGTCTTTTGTCTCCTCAGGTAGGGTTATTCCTAGGTACTTTATTCTTTTTGTTGCAATGGTAAATGTGAGTGTTTTCTTAATTTCTCTTTCAGATTTTTCATCATTAGTGTATAGGAATGCAAGAGATTTCTGTGCATTAATTTTGTATCCTGCAACTTTACCAAATTCATTGATTATCTCTAGTAGTTTTCTGGTGGCATCTTTAGGACTCTCTATGTATAGTATCATTTAATCTGCAGAAAGTGACAATTTTACTTCTTCTTTTCCAGTTTGTATTCCTTTTATTTCTTTTTCTTCTCTGATTTCTGTGGCTAGGACTTCCAAAACTATGCTGAATAATAGTAGCAAGAGTGGACATCCTTGTCTTGTTCCTGATCTTAGAAGAAATGCTTTCAGTTTTTCACCAGTGGGAATGATGTTTGCTGTGGGTTTGTCATATACGGGCTTTATTATGTTGAGGTAGTTTCCCTCTATGCCCACATTCTGGAGAGTTTTTATCATAAATCAGTGTTGAATTTTGTCAAAAGCTTTTTCTGCATCTATTGAGACGATCATATAGTTTTTATTCTTCAATTTATTAATATAGTGTGTCACATTGATTGATTTGTGTATATTGAAGAATCCTTGCATCCCTGTGATAAATTCCACTTTATCGTTGTGTATGATCCTTTTAATGTGTTGTTGGATTCTGTTTGCTCGTATTTTATTGAGGATTTTGTATCTATATTCATCAGTGATTTTGGTCTGTAATTTTCTTTTTTTGTAGTATCTTTGTCCAGTTTTGGTATCAGGGTGATGATAGCCTCATAGAATGATTTTGGGAGTGTTCCTTCCTATGCAGTTTTTTGAAAGAGTTTGAGAATGACGTGTGTTAGCTCTTCTCTAAATGTTTGATAGAATTCACCTGTGAAGACAACATGTCCTGGAGTTTGTTGGTTGGAAAATTTTTAATCACAGTTTCAATTTCATTACTTATGTTTGGTCTGTTCATATTTTCTATTTCTTCCTGCTTCAGTTTTGGAAGGTTATACCTTTCTAAAAATTTGTCCATTTCTTCCACATTGTCCATTTTATTGGCATATGGTAGCTTGTAGTAATTTCTTAGGATGCTTTGTATTTCTGCAGTGTTGTTGTAAATTCTCCATTTTCATTTCAAATTTTATTGATTTGAGTCTTCTCCCTCTTTTTCTTGATGAGTCTGGCTAATGGTTTATCAATTTTGTTTATCTTCTCAAAGAACCAACTTTTAGTTTTATTGATCTTTGCTGTTGTTTTCTTTGTTTGTAGTTCATTTATTTCTGCTCTGATTTTATGATTTCTTTCCTTCTGCTAACTTTGGGTTTTGTTTATTCTTCTTTCTCTAGTTCCATTAGGTGTAAGGTTAGATTGTTTATTTGAGATTTTTCTTCTGTCTTGAAGTAGGTGTGTTTAGCTATAAACTTCCCTCTAAGAACTGCTTTTGCTGCACCCATAGGTTTTGCATCGTCATTTCTTCATTGTCATTTGTCTCTAGGTTTTTTTGATTTCCTCTTTGATTTCTTCAGTGATCTCTTGGTTATTTAGTAATGTATTGTTTATCCTCCATGTGTTTGTTGTTGTTACATTTTTTTCTCTGTAATTCATTTCTAATCTCATAGCGTTGTCAGAAAAGATGCTTGATATTATTCCAATTTTATTAAATTTACTGAGGCTTGATTTGTGACCAAAGATGTGATCTATCCTGGAGAATGTTCCATGCACAGTTGAGAAGATAGTGTAATCTGCTGTTTTTGGATGGAATGTCCTATAAATATCAATTAAAGCTATCTGGTCTATTGTATCATTTAAAGCTCTGTGTCCTTATTTATTTTCATTTTGGATGATCTGTCCATTGGTGTAATTGAGGTGTTGAAGTCCCCCACTATTACTGTGTTTCTGTCGATTTTCTCTTTTATATCTGTTAGGAGTCACCTTATGTATTGAGGTGCTACTATGTTGGGTGCATATATATTTACAATTGTTATATCTTCTTCTTGGTTTGATCCCTTGATCATTATGTAGTGTCCTTCCTTGTGTCTTGTAACATTCTTCATTTTAAAGTTTATTTTATCTGATATGAGTATTGCTATTCCAGGTTTCTTTTGATTCCCATTTGCATGGAATATCTTTTTCCATCCCCCCACTTTCAGTCTGTATGTGTCCCTAGGTCTGAAGTGGCTCTCTTGTAGACAGCATATATATCGGTCTTGTTTTAATATCCATTCAGCAAGCCTGTGTCTTTTGGTTGGAGCATTTAATCCATTCACGTTTAAGGTAATTATTCATATGCATGTTCCTATCACCATTTTCTTAATTGTTTTGAGGGTTTTTTTGTAGGTTCTTTTCTACTCTTGTGGTTTCCACATAGAGAAGTTCCTTTAGCATTTGTTGTAGAGCTGGTTTGGTGGTGCTGAATTCCCTTAGTTTTTGTTTTTCCATAATGCTTTTGATTTCTCCATCGAATCTGAATAAAATCCTTGCTGGGTAGAGTAATCTTGGTTGTAGTTTCTTCCCTTTCATCACTTTAAGTATATTATGCGAGTCCCTTCTGGCTTGTAGAGTTTCTGCTGAGAAATCAGCTGTTAACTTTATGGGAGTTCCCTTGTATGTTATTTACTGTTTTTCCCTTGCTGCTCTCAATAATTTTTCTTTGTCTATAATTTTTGCCTGTTTGATTTCTGTGTGTCTCAGCATGTTTCTCCTTGGGTTTATCCTGTATTGGACTCTCTGCCCTTCCTGGAGTTGGGTGGCTATTTCCTTTCCCATGTTAGCGAAGTTTTCAACTGTAATCTCTTCAAGTATTTTCTCTGGTCCTTTCTCTCTCTCTTCTCCTTCTGGGTCCCCTATAATGCAAATATTGTTGTGTTTAATGTTGTCGCAGATGTCTCTTAAGCTGTCTTCATTTCTTTTCATTCTTTTTTCTTTATTATGTTCCACAGCAGTGAATTCCAGCATTCTGTCTACCAGGTCACTTATCCATTCTTCTGCCTCAGTTATTCTGCTATTGATTCCTTCTAGTGTAATTTTCATTTCATTTATTGTATTGCTCATCTCTGTTTGTTTGTTCTTTAATTCTTCTAGGTCTTTGTTAAACATTTCTTACATCTTCTCAATCTTTGCCTCCATTCTTTTTCTGAGGTTCTTGATCATCTTCACTATCATTATTCTGAATTCTTTTTCTGGAAGATTGCCTATGTCCACTTCATTTAGTTGTTTTTCTGGGTTTTTATCCTGTTCCTTCATCTGGTACATAGCCCTCTGCCTTTTTGTCTTGTCTCTTTTTCTGTGAATGTGGTTTTTGTTCCACAGGCTGCAGGATTTTTGTTCTTCTTGCTTCTGTTGTCTGCTCTCTGGTGGATGAGGCTATCTCTGATTTTTTTTTTTTTTTTTTTTTGGAAGAAGGTATAGACAGAGCCTTTTATTTCAGTATATTGAGGTCAGGTATCTCATTGTATTGCATACCAAATGTTTTCATGAACTGAAAAGTGGTATAGATCTTAACTGATATGTCTTGAGAAACTTAAAAGGGATATTCCCATACATAACACCAAGCAATACATTTAAAGTTTATTTCTTATCCATATGTCGGAGCCACACCCATGGCATCATTGTATTGTTTCTTATCTCTCTTCTCTAGCCCCCTACCACTTAGTCTCTGCCAGCTGTCACCTTTCTCCTCCTTTTCCATCCCATCCTTAACCTCTTTGTTCTCTCCAACTTAGTCCAGTTCTCAGATCATTTTAAACCCCGTATCTCCCACCACGAACTCATGTATTATTATATAACAACGTCTAAAGCTTAGGTAACAAAATTAATTTATTTCTGGTTGTCAGAAAAACAGCTAACAATAAGATATAGACGTCATGTTGTTACTTTTCTTATAAAATTGCAAAAAATGTGTTGGCTTTTGTTTTAAGAACTGAAACGTTGTTAGTCATGGTGAGGCATGAATATGTAAATGAAATGGAAAACTGTATTTGTTATTTGAGGTAATTAAACTGGCATGACTGTGGTAATAATCATACTGGCAAATCCACGTTAAGGAAGATGACCCATCTATCATGATCAAGGACTTAACTACTGTTTCTAAAAGTGCTAAAGCAACTGATGTTTTCATGCTGCTTAATGAACCAGTGATTCTGACAGATTTTCAAATTTTTAGAAAAAAGTGCTTATTTAAGCTTCTTTGTAATGCCTTTCCAGTCTCATCAACTGGGAAGTATAAGACCAGAATTCCCCAGTGAGGACAGGGATGATTCAGTGTTTATGGTAGTTCAATCAAGTTGCTTTATATAGCAATAGTAGAAAATTCAGCTGATTTATGAACTGTGGCTGTCTAATGTAATCATTCCACACTCCAGAATTTTATAATTGGTAGGATGTTACAATTTTGTTCACAAGGAAAGATTTGGATCTTTGATTCATAAAAGCTCTTCTTTTATACTGTAATTTAAGAAGAAAGTATTCATAAAGATAATAAAAGAGCCAAAGTTTAGTATTCTCAAAGTCATAGCATTTTAGTTAATAAACCAGTTTTTTAAAGGGAGAGGAAAAGAAATTGTTTTATAGATTGAGTGGTTATTTTATTGAAATAAATATAGATAGAAAAAAATAAGTCTGTTATGTTTAAGTAGAAAATTATCTTAATGAAACTAGAGAAAAATAGAATGATTTTTTTTTTAAATGTGAAAATATAGGATAATTTAGTTAATGCCTACTGTGACTTTTATGGGTAGTGAATAAATTTTGAAATTTGACATCAAAAAGACATTTATTGGGGCTCCCCTGGTGGCACAGTGGTTGGGAGTCCGCCTGCCATTGCAGGGGACGTGGGTTCGTGCCCTGGTCTGGGAAGATCCCACATGCCACGGAGCGGCTGGGCCTGTGAGTCATGGCTACTGGACCTGTGCGTCTGGAGCCTGTGCTCCGCAACAGGAGAGGCCACAGCAGTGAGAGGCCCACGTACCACAAAAAAAAAAAAAAAAAAAAAAAGAAGACATTTATTTGAGTCTTGGTTGTGTTTACTACTCACTACTTTCAGATTCAACTTTGTCATATGTAAAATAGAGATAATACTTAACTCACACATTATTGTGGGAAATGAAATAACAGATGAAAAAGACCGAAATTTAGTAATTTTAATATATTTTAATAACTTTTCCTAGCATAAAATATTCATGCCTTAAACATTTAATCCTTGTTATACTCTCTAAGGTATTATATGTTCCATTTCTGTCTCACAAGGAACTGAAATTCAGAGAGAATAAATATTATTCCTAAAATCACAAACGAGTGGCAGAGGTGGGATTTGAAATTTTGTCTTTACAAGTCCTTGTCAAAAACTAATTCCAGTACTCAAAATTTGCTTCTAGTAAATTTAGTATACCTCTTAATCTTTCACGACATTTCTCCTATGGCTGCAAAATACTTTCTCACTTACCTCATAGCTCCTTTTATACCTTACCTTATCACCTTCTATTATTAGTTTCATCTTCTTATACCTTTTATTATTAGTTTTGATGTGGATTGCTTTCTTTAACTCAGTAATGAAACTTCAGCACCCTTTCCAACGTTTTGCACATTAAAATTTTATGTCGAATATTTATTAAATTTTACTTCATTTGATTTTTAAGATTGTATCGCACATTAACTAAGAACACAAGCCCTGCTGTATTCACCTTTCCAGGTTTCAGCGCTTACCTAGCTTCATATCTCTTGTGTTACTAAAGAAAAGTCACTTAATGTCTTGATGCCTCATTTTCCTATCTGTGACATGATAATAATTAAGCAATAAATATGCCTACCTTGTAGGCTTGATGGATTTAAATGAGAGAATAGTTACAAAAGGGCTTAGAATAGTACCTGTCACATAGAAATTGCCTGTTAATCTCTTTGATTACACTTGTTTTTATTGATTATCAAAAGAGGCCAAATGTAGCTTAACATACATGACAGACTTGTATGATGAGTAGGAATAATACTGTTTTCTCCTATAGATGGGAATTATAAAAGGAAAGGAGGGCTTCCCTGGTGGTGCAGTGGTTGAGAGTTCACCTGCCAATGCGGGTTTGTACCCCGGTCCAGGTGGATCCTGCATGCTGCGGAGTGGCTGGGCCCGTGAGCCATGGCCACTGGGCCTCTGCGTCCGGAGCCTGTGCTCCACAGCGGGAGAGGCCACAGCAGTGAGAGGCCTGCGTACTGCAAAACAATAAAAAACAAACAAAAAAAGTGAAAGGATAAACATACACTTAGGAACTAGTCAGACTTATAGTGAAACAAATCAAAACAAATGCCCACTCCATGTAGAAGCTGGAGAAGACGTGTTCTTCATGAGACATTCGGCTCCAGCTCTCATGTTGTCTTTGTTCTCCCAACTCCTCAAAGGGTAGCTTTTTTATGCAGCACAATTATCTTCACCAAAATAATGTCCACGTGTTTTTATAAGTGAGAAAGAAGTCACTTGGAAAATCACAGCTAAAACTCTGCAAGGTATAGAAAATACAAATTGTAGCTTAAAAAATCATAATGACTAAAAACAGTTTTTATTGTATTCAGAAAATTCATATATCCTCCTCAGGGTTTTATTATCTATATTTAAAATTCATGAACATTTGTTTCTAGAAAGAAAAGACCCTCATGCTATGTTCCCATCTGTAGACATTTTGAATATTATAGACCTTTGAATATTAGATTAATGATAACTTAGAAATCAGATTACTAGAAACATTTAAGTTTATTCATTACAATGATAATATGTGAGAGAAATGAGATATTATTTATTGAATTATGTAGTAAAAAATAAGGTCACTGAAGAACACAGATAAGGAAGTTCAAAAATGAAGTATAAGGTTAGTGGACTTTGTTCTCCTACAAATATTAAAATAAATTACAGTAGCATATGTTTACATTTTTTTTGGTTCTGTCTCCTGGTAATTGAGTATGTGCCATAGATCCATAATATATTTTCAAATGTATCATGACTGTTTACTCATGGCCTTTTGGCCAAGATCAAGTGTTATGTGTTGTCTCAAGAGACTCTAGCCTGCAAAAGCCAAGAAATAGACTGTTATTTAATAAGTCCTTAGCATCTTTTAACTAAAATTATGGTAACCAATATTACACTAAGTGTTGGATAATTTATGAGTAATCCGTTGCTCTGTAAAGATGCTCAAAGCATTAGCTGTAATGAATCTTCATCATTTTCAACTATGTTAGACAGTAATCACACTCCATATTTTTCTCTATTTTTTTAAACTCTTTTTCATTTTGCCACTTGATTTGGTAACAAAAATCAGCTAAGTATAGCTTAAAGCCATAAATCTTATTGGTTTAGAAGTATTTGACTTTTTTTCCTTTCTGCTGTCAAGATATTAATGGAACACCTATTTTATTCACTCTATCACTTAGGAAAGAGGTAATTATGTACTGCATAATGAATGGATTTTGGGCACTCTGTGTGTGTGTGTGTGTGTGTATCCCCCTACAGAGTCCCAGATAAAACTAGGAGGAAAATACACTTTTTAGATTCCCATATTTTAGCAAATAGTTTCCTTGCCCTCATTCAACTGTCAACACTCAGGTGTAATCAGTTAAGATGCATTCCTCTCTGTGATGCAGAGACTGCTCATTTCTTAACCATTTGTATTATCCATTCTTTGCTAAGAGAAATCAGATATTATTGGGAAAAGGAGGAAATTTACTCAGCTCAAAAAATAAAATACATCTGCTATCCTCCTTTGTAGTTAAGGTTACCATTTGACCCGACCTTAGCGCCCCTTACTGGGGCTTCTGGGGAATTACTTTAAAAAACAACAACAAAAACATACCTGACCAGCATTGACTATTGGCCACTCAAATTTCTACCTCCTGCTGCTAGGAATACAGCTGCCATGCTGTGACTGTCACTGTGTGATTGCATGGTTTTCCCTGATGATGGCCAAGCAGAAAGACAAAAGGATGTTGTGGTGTTACTGGGATCTTGACTTCACCAGCCCTGGACTATGTCCAGACTTATCATTAAGTGACAGATTCCCCATTAATTTTGTCTGAGTCTGTCTCTTTTAGAAATCTTATACTCACAATGAAATATCCTTAACATCTTCCAAAGAGATGTATGTTTTAGAAAAGTACTTTGGAAGAACACAGTGCATTAAGTTTCTAAAGAAATTGATTCATCTAAACTTAAGGTTCTGAAGTTGGAATTTCAGGTTTTATGATATATTAAACTTAAGATATTTTGTCATTCTACTTAGTTGCCCTTATTACGAGTATATAGTAATATAGAAATCATTTTGTTTTAAATGTGGCCTATCATCACTTTGGGATTAATCAAATCCTAGATTAGTAACCCTGATAGACTATATAATTCCAGGAGAGGAGGAACAATTTTTACCTTGTCCAAAATATTCTCAGGGACTATCAATTAATTTAAAACATAGAAGATGCTAAATAAATAGTTTGAAATAAATGAGTAAATTAGTGGAAAGATGGACAAACCCAGGTTGTCCCCAAACATGAACAAAACAATGAAATGTGTATCATTTTTCCTTGATGTTAAAGGACTTTTTTGCATGTCTTCTGCTCTTGAACAGCTTCAACAGATAGTGCCTGCAGTTGTTATTCTCCACATAAAGGCTTTCATTTTCTGAGGTGTCTGTCTTTTTCTCTTCCTCTCTTCCTCCCTTCCCCCATCACCCCATTTCATCCCCTCTCACTCCCTCTCTTCCCCCCTCTCCTTTACCTTCTTTCTTCCTCCTTTTCTTTCTTCTTTTGCCTTTTTTCTTTCCTTTCTTATTTTATTCCTATTTTATTTTATTTCCTTTTTCATTTTCTAGCCCACTCATTCACTAGCCCACTTGCTTAAAGCTCCCAGTCTCTATCTTTTCAGCAACTCTCTGTAATCAAGAATCTGACTTTTTGAACCATAGAGATATTGAGAGTGAACACATATGTGTATGACTTCTTTTTGTGAGAAAAATAAATCCACTGAATTATTTTCCAATAATAGATGCCTTTTTCTTTACCTCTTAACCTCAGTTTTCTTTCCTATGTAAGCAGAATAAAATTTTTACTGATTAGTTTACATGGCCTAGCCCTCATACAAACTTGGAGGCAGAATCAAAATATCTTTTCTACTAGAATATTACTTTTTTTGTTTGTTTGTTTGTTTTTGCTGTATGCGGGCCTCTCACTGTTGTGGCCTCTCCTGTTGTGGAGCACAGCTCTGGACGCGCAGGCTCAGCGGCCATGGCTCACGGGCTCAGCTGCTCCGCGACATGTGGGATCTTCCCGGACCGGGGCATGAACCTGTATCCCCTGCATCGACAGGCAGACTCTCAACCACTGCTCCACCAGGGAAGCCCTAGAATATTACATTTTAAACCCACGTAAAACATAACAACATGTAGAAATGGACAGTGATTTTACTATAGCCTCCAAATATTAGATTGCACATCTCACCAAAATTGATTTTCAGTACCTCTCTAAGTACAGGAAAAGTGGAATAAAATTTTGCAGCATGTTTAAAAAAAATTGACCAAGTTCACTGATTCCAGATAAATTTTAACTACTACTCTTCATATCTTTAGCTTGATCTTGAGCTTGATATCATATTTATCCCTTACTCAGTCTCTGGTCAGCTAGTTAAAGTACTGAAATAGAATTTTTATAATTTTCTACTGCATTTGTTAGTGTATCTTAAATGGAAGTACTGCCAAGATTGGGAAATAAAAGACTCTCTGTTCTCTGGATTCACCAGAAATCTTTGCTCATATAAACATTTCTGAGATTCAGGTTAGAACCTGACTTTAGTTTATCCCTGAAACATACAACTAAAAAGTGTTCAGGGGGAGTATCTGAATTAAAAAAAAATTTATTCCAAGTGTCAGCCTTTGGCTTCACAATATTCTAGAGTCTCATCCCAGGTTACAGGTTCATTTATGCATTTATGTTTAAAAGCATATATGATATATATGTTTAAGGAGGTGGTTAAAAATTATATCTAGGGCTTCCCTGGTGGCACAGTGGTTGAGAGTCCGCCTGCCGATGCAGGGGATGCGGGTTTGTGCCCCTGTCCGGGAAGATCCCACATGCCGCGGAGCGGCTGGGCCTGTGAGCCATGGCCACTGGACCTGCGCGTCCGGAGCCTGTGCTCCGCAACGGGAGAGGCCACAACAGTGAGAGGCCCGCGTACCGCAAAAAAAAAAAAAAAAAAAAAAAAAAAAAAAAAAATATATATATATATATATATATATATATATATATATATATATATCACATAACTGAGTCACTCACAAAGTGAAGAATGTTGTACTGGATTGGAAGGTATCAACCTTGCCATTATCAACTCTAACCTCAGTGTAACCTTCTCTGAGAGGCCAATTCCCAGAGAAACTGCCAGAGCCCAGGCCTGAGGATAAAGTGAATACAAAAATATATTAGTTTAGAGGCATCAATGCTGTTTCCTCAACTTCTATAGGTGTTCAACATAAAGTGATTATCACTGTTCTATTTTGATGTTAAACACTTTTTATCATTCCTATAAAGTAGAATAAAATTTGAATATTAAGACATAATACTATAAAATTCCATGTTAATGTGTCTATATACATAAATATATAAAATATTTATATATTTTGAGGGTATTATTGAGGGTAAATCCTGAGGGTGAATCTCAGGAGAGAGGTTAGTAGTCAAGGAAGTTTTAGTATCATCTGCATGATTTGCACTTTTTCTTATACTGAGATCTATATATTTATATTATAATTTTATAAGTAAAATATAATAGATTAATTATTATATCTCAGAACTGGAAAGGTGCTTAGAGATTATTTTTAACATGTTTGTGAAAGAAAATTCTCAATTTTGATAGATAATAATAGAGTTCAAACTAGAATTCAGACCATTTTTACTAATATTTCTCTACTTTAAAAATTAAGCAAACTAACATTATATCTAACATTGTAAATTACTCTAGTTTACCACTATAAATTTTTAAAACTGAAGAAATATTTGTTTAAAAAAAAGCTTACTATTGCTTAAATCTTGTATTTTTGTAATATGTCAATGACAAAAATTTTTAAATATAAACAAAATTACTACATTCTAATATCACCCAAATGTGTTTCTCTTTTTATGATCTCTTTATTTATCATTAAAAATATCGATTCTTATATCATTTTGCACATTTCTATTGTTAAAAATGAATTTATAAGCATTGTCCATATTGTCATATAGATCTTATTATTTAACAAAAATAATATATGATAATTATAAGTACTTAAAATCATAGTTTAAATAGGTAGAAAATATGCATAGCAGTTTATTTATACATATATATGTGTATGCTTTTTATATTTATTTTAGCAGAATGAAACAGAATCCAGGAAAATTTAGCTGACAGGAGCAAATATTTATGGCTTAGAATTTATACATCTCTTGGCAATAACTTATCCTAACTGTCCATAGAAAGATACAAGCAACTTACTGCTTGGTGAGAACTACATTTCTAGAACTAATAAACTTGAGAATCTTGAAAATTTTTGGAAATAAATTAGACAAAATAGATGAAGAGAGAGTGATGCACAGTGACACAAAGTCAAGTGACAGCAGGAAATTAACAGAAAAGGGAATCTCTTTATGGAAACCTGAAAAAAAAAATCATCTGCATTTCTGGTGAGGGAAGCTTCTAGTCCCAAATATCTATGACTATACTTATTTTACATTATAGTGGCAGATGTATACATATAATTTGCTAATTAGAGTAGAAAACAAAATAAAATAAGTAAAATTACTTAGAAGGAGACTGACTTCCAAAAAACAAACGTGTATTTTAAAAATCAGTACTGCTTTTCAAAAACGCTTTTTTGGGGGAAAATAGCAAAACAAAAAACTACTTTTTATAAATTCACTCACTTCAAAAACAAGCCACTTAAAAGAAACAATTTTTATTGGGGGAAAGAAACAAAAACCTACAGAAATTAAGCTAATTATTCAGCTAGAATATTCTTTTTTTAGAACTATATATAGCCATCTTTGCTGCAAAATATTGTAATGTCAGGGCTAATTTCAGGGCTAGGTTAGGAGAAAACTGAAGGCAGAGCATCTGTTCCCAGGTTTTTACCTGCTGATTGACTCCCTCCTGCAATTTCAGAGCAATAAAGCCTCTGCTACCAGATAATTTCCAGAGTAGACTGGTTATTTCCTTGGTGGTGCAACAATCAGTCTAAACGTCTCTGCTCACAAGTTTTGAAACAATGAGGCCTGTAGAGAGCTGAGATTTTGCTGTGCAGTGTGTTTGTGTGCCTGCCTGTGTGTTGGGAGTGTTGGTGTGGTGAGACAGGCTTTTTCACTATGAGAGTTATAGCTTTGTTATCATGGAAGCCTCCACTGTGGGGTTATTTTTTTCCCCTGGGCATATTGCATATGCAAATACTTTATACAATTATTTTTGTTTGTTTTACTGGTTTTGTTTTGCTTTTTAGAAGCCATAGCAGTATTAAGAGATATGTATATATTTCTTTAATTTTCATCTGATCCATGGTAGATGAACCACATAGATAGTAAGGAGAAATTTCTTCCCTGGGGCTAGAATACAAGTTTCTTCTTTATTTTCTGCAGTTTGAGTTGCCTTCAATCTGCAAAAATCTAAAATTTTGAAAACTTCATACATGCCTGGATATTACAGTTAATTCTTGTGGTTATGTCTGGAAATATAAGTTTTACTGAAACACTCCTAAAACTCAGAGTCAAGATTAGGTGCAACTAAATTTTTCTCCTGCCGCTAAATGTATTCTCTAAGAATAATAAAATAGTATTCACATTCTGTTATGTATGCTGCCAGAATTGGTACATATGGAATACTCCATTTATAATATATATTATAAATTATATACTCTATAACAATATTAGATTGAATATCATATTAATACATTTATATAACATTATTTCTTTGTTTAATATATATGTGGGTAGATTATTTAATAATTTTTAAGATAAATAATTTTATTAAAGTTTACTTTTAATTTACAGAAATAATTCAAGTGTTTAACATATTTTTCTACAATATGTTGATTTCTACAATAGTTGATTTACAATGTTGTGTTAGTTTCAGGTGTACAGCAAAGTGATTCAGTTAATATATATATAAACTTTATATATATATACTTTTTCAGATTCTTTTCCATTATAGGTTATTATAAAATATTGAATATACACATTGTTATATATAAAATAAACAATAAGGACCTACTGTATAGCAGAGGGAATTATACTCAAAAACACTTGAATTTTAAACCTATAATATGTGAACAAAGCTACAGCAGCAAAAACCCTAGCAACAGAGGACTCTGGGGAAATGTATCAAATTAAATGACCATACATCCTTTTTTTTTTTTTAATAAGTCTTCATTTATGCTGCTATCCTGATATTCCATATGGTTTAGCATTTTACCTGGATTTGTTTTCATGAAATGTTATTAGTAAGAGATAAGTCAGAATGGATGTGGTTGATCGCCATTACAGCTTCTGACATGGTCCCATCTGGTAGCATGTATGATGCCTGTGCTCTGGACAGAGTTTTTACTTTTATCACATGAATAAATATGAAAGAGGACAAGCAATAATCTCTTTCCCAAGAGTCCCAGAGGCAAGGTAACTGAAACCTCTCTTTAAGATAAACAGTGCAGTGGCTCACCTTTGAAATAAGGCTTTCTGACTCATGTGACCAGTCTTGGCTAGCAATAGGACACCACAGCCCCTGTCAGCCACTTAAAGTGTAAGCCAGCTGTGCTATCTTCTAAGGCCTGCAAGATATACAAGCCGCTTGGCAACTTCTTGGCAGGGTCAGTGGAAACAGACAACTATGTTAGGTTAATAAAATACATAAGTGAAATAGAGGCTAAGCGGTCTTGCCTCAGAATGTATGGTCTGAATGCTTTTGTTACAGTGCTTTTACCAATTTTTACATGGTGAAAATCTCAACTCTGTTCATTTTCTTTTTTGATGGCACTGTACAGTTTTTTGGTTTTGTTTTACTTTCTAACTTAATTATTTTAGGGTACATTTAAGTACATTTCTAAACTACCTTTACAACAGAAAAGTTGTAAAGGTAGTTTAGAAAGTTTGCAGTTACACAAACCCAGTTCCCCCTATTATCAACATCTTACATTAGTAGGAGACATTCATCACAATTAATGAACCAATACTGACACATTATTTTTGACTAATATCCATACTTTCAGATTTTCTTAGTTTTAAAATAATGTCCTTTTTCTAAGATTCCACTAGGGATGCCATAATGCATTTAGCCATCTTGTCTCCTTAGACTTTTCTTATCTGGGACAATTTCTCAGAGTCCTTTTCTTTTGATGGTCTGGACAGTTTTACAGGAGTACTGGTATTCTATATTATGTTCCTTATGTAGGAGTTGTATGATTTTATTTCTTCTTGTGATTAGGTTGAGGATGTGGGTTTGTGGGAGGAAGACTGTAACATGCCATTTTCATACCATATCAAAAGGACATACTATCACCATGACTTCTCTCTTTAAAGTTAATCATGATCATGAAAGAGCTTTTGCCAGGCTTTTCCACTGTAAATTTTTTTTCTTCTTTCTTCCTTTCCATGCTGTTCTCTTTGGAAAAGAATCACTATGCACAGCTCACACTTAAGGAGTGGAAAGTTATGTTCTATCACTCTGAGAACAGAGCATTTATATCAATTAGGAGGGATTCTTCTGCATGGGAGATTTGCTTATTCTCCCCCATTTATGCATTTATTTAATCATTTATTTATATCCATATGGGCTCTTGCAAATTCAATTTATATGTTGGGTTATAATCCAACACTACTTTCTTTAGTTAGTTGCTCAAATTGTTCTATCTTTGGCCATTGGGAGCTCATTTTTTCCTATGGCATACTTTCATCATTGTGCTTATTCTTGAGTGTTTCCTTAACTTTCTGGCACTATATTACAGGTTCATTCTATATATTTTCTAGCCCAGTAGTAGAATCAGGTGTTTCTCAAAAAAGGCCTGATTCCTTATGTTGGAAAATGGTATTAGAAACCAAGGTCTAGATGTGCTAGGTGTGTTTATTGCTTCTACACCGTCTCAGAAGACAGAGTAAGGAAATATATGTATGTATACTAAATAATGTACATATACATATCTATAAATATTTATATTATTTATATGTTTGTGTATAAAAATATGTTTATATATCCATGTGTAACTATGTTAAGCTAAACATGAGTTTATAATGATGTCTTCAATTCTAATCCATAAACCACATAGAGCATTCTTCTGATCGTAACTTCCCACTTCAGCAGTACAAAATCTGTATTCCACCATTCACCATCTGTTTACTTAACTTTCAATTCCAGTATGCAGATAAAGTGGCTTTTGAATTATTAGCTCACACTCCCATGAGTAAAATTTATCAACTAGAGTATATTTCTTATATGCAGTTGCTTTCGCCTTTAGTCTTACAGACTTTACTCGTTTCCAAAGTTACATGGGTAGGCACTTTTGCTCCCCACTCCTCAGTAAGGCTGTTTCATACATTTGTGATATAGTCATATTTTTTTGTCACAGTCAGTATTCAGTCCTGGGATACCCTGACCTCCTAAATGATTGTTTAACTTTGTGTACATTGAGGTTCATTCCTTCTTTATAAAATGTTATGGATTTTTACACATACATGGTGTCATGCATCCACTATTATAATATCATATAGAATAGTTTCATTGTCCTAAAACAACCCTTTTGCTTCAACAACTCAACCCATTTCACACCACTTTGCACCCACTCATCTGTTTATTGTTTCTGTAGTATTGCCTTTGTATGTCATCTTTTCAACTAGGTTCTTTCACTTACCAATGCACATTTAAGATGCATCCACATCTTTGTATGGCTTGATAGCTCAATTCCTTTTTATCAGTGAATAGTCTTTCATTGTTAGGAGGAACAACAGTCTATTTTTCCATTCATCTATTAAAGAATACCTTGGTTGCTTCCAGTTTTTAGAGACTATGAATAAATTTGCTATAAACATTCACATTTTTTGATATGAGTATAAGTTTTAAAATCAATTGACTAAATATGTAGGAGCATGATTGCTGAATCTTACGGTAAGGCAATATTTCACTTTGTAAGAAAACTGTCTTCCAAAGTATATACAATTTTGTAGTGTCATCAACAATGAATGAGAATTTCTGTTGTCCTGCATTCTCTCTAATAATTGGAATTGTCAAGGTTTTTTAATTTTTAAAATTTTAGCCATTCTAATAGAGGTGTAGTGGTATCTCATTGTTTTAATTTGCATTTCCCTAATGACAAATGATATTGAGCAGGTTTTTATATGCTTATTTGCTATCTGTTTATGTTTAATTTGCTATCTGTTTATGTTTAATTCAGATCTTTTGCTCATTTTTAATTAGATTTTTTTAATTATTGAATGTGTAGTGTTCTTTGCATATTTTGGAAGTAACTCTTTTATTACATATGTGTTTTGCAAATATTAAAATTAAACATTCTGCTCTGCATAAGATACTGTTAGAGTGTGAAAAGAAAAGCCACAGATTTGGAGAACATGTATTTCTTTTCATACTCTAACAGTATCTTATGCAGAGCAGAATGTTTAATTTTAATCAAGTTCAACCCATCAATTGTTTTTGTCTTTCATGGATCACGTTTTTGGTGTCATAGCTAAAAACGCATCACCAAACCTAAGATGACTTAGATTTCTCCTATACTGTCTTCTCAAAGTGTTATAGTTTTGCATTTTACATCTATGTGTATGATCTATTTTTAGTTAATTTTGTTGTAAGGTGTAAAGTCTATGTCTAGGTTCATGGTTTTTGTTTATAGACATATAATTATTCTACACCATTTAATGAAAAGACTCTTCCATTGAATTGCTTCTGCACATTTGTTAGAAATCAGTTGATTATATCCATATTCATGTGAGCCTATCTATAGGCTTTTAATCAGTTTAAATGATATGTGTCTATTCTTTTGCTAATACCACACTATCTTGACTACTTTAACTTAATAGTAAGTCTTGATATCTGATAGTGTGAAGAACTTTGTTTTTTTCTTTTATTCAGTATTTTGTTGGCTATTCTAGATTTTTTGCCTTCTGTATAAATTTTTAATCAATTTGTTGATATGTATAAAATAGCTGACTATGGTTTTGATTGAATCTAGAGATCAAATTGGAAGAACTGACATTTTAATAATATTGAGCTTTCCAAACCATAAACACAGAACATCTCTACTTTTATCTAGATCTTTGATTTCTTTCATCAGTGTTTTGTAGTTTTTTGCATAAAGATCCTATAGATATTTTGTTAGATTTACTCTCAAGTACTTAATTTTATTGGTGCTCTTATATATGTTTTTTTTTAAATTACCAATTCTAATTGTTTATTGCTGGTACATATAAAGCAACCAACTTTTCTATATTAACTTTGTATCCTGCAACCATATTATACTCCCTCATTAGTTCAATGAGTTCTTTTGTAGAATTTTATCTATGTTTTCTACATAGATAATCATGTCATCTACAAATAGAGACAATATTATTTTTTCTTTCCAATTTATATAGCATTTATTTTCTTGTTGCAGTGAAAAAGAACTTCTGATATGATGTTGAACAGAAGTGGTGAGAAAGGACATCCTTGCCTTGTTCCCAGTCCAAGAAAAAAAGTGAGTCTCTCATTATTAAGTGTGACATTATCTGAAGATATTTTTACGATGTTCTTTAGCAAGTTGAGAAAGTATTCTTTAATTTCTGGTTTGATGAATTTTTATCATAAGTGGGTGTTGGGTTTGTTAGATGCTTTTTCCTCGATCAGTTGATGTGATCATGTCTTTTTGTGTGTTTTTATTCTTTATCCTGTTGGCAAGGTTGTATTGCATTAACTGGTTTCTGAATATTTAACCAGATTTGTTTACCTGGAAAAAAAAAATCTCACTTGGTACTTGATCATAGTGTATCATTACTTTTACACATTGCTGGATTTGCCTTGGTAATACTTTGCTGAGAATTTTTGCTTCTATGTTCATGAGAAATATTAGTTTGTGGTTTTTCTTCTGTTGTAACATATTTATTTGATTTTAATACTAGGATAATGCCTCATAAAAAAGTTTGGAAGTATTTCTTCTGCTTCTATTTCTAGAAAAGACTATGCAGAATTGGAATCATTCCTTCTTAAAAGTTTGGTAGAATTCACCAGTGAAAACATTCAGGCCCAATTCTTTATTTTTTCCAAGTTATTAATTATTGATTCAATTTTTAAAACAGATATAGGCATCCTTAAATACTCCTCAGAGAGCATTTGTGTCTTGCTACTCTTTCAGCTGTAATCTACTGTTACCATACTATTCTTATTGCTGTGTTGGTAAAGTATCAAGGGGATACAGTGTTCTCTATTCTTATGATTAAATCTCAGTCTTTTATTGGGCTTGTGTTCCTGCACTCTGACCATCACTAGTGTTTCTCAGCTCTTCCTCCACCCCTTCAGTGGGATAAAAATACAACATAGGATGGGAACAAGCTTCCAGAGTTTTACTTTGAGTTCATTAGTTGGATGGGGGAAAAAAAATCAAACCATTATTGTTAAGTAAATTTCTATTTCAAGGCTCTGATCAACTGATGTAGAACTGGTATCATTTGAAACTTTGTGATTTTTTTATCTGCTAATGGAGTCACTGAATTAATGGTTACTGTACCACTGGGAATAAATATATGTGAAACTAATTATGAAGACATCTTACAACTTTAACAAAAAGTCTTTCTTCATTCAATGATATAAAAATACACTTTTTACAGAGGCACACTTAAATAAACCAAAATGTTATAAATTCAGAAGGCCTATGATTTGGCAGCACCTAGTGTTGAAGTAACATTAAATGTATCATAAATAAAGATAAGTTTTTGGAGACTTTAATTTGTAAAATTATTTATCAAAGAAGTATATTTTGAATGGAGATAGAATATAGTACATGCATTAATGTATGAGATTAAATATTTAAATATATTTATATGAAAATTAATTAGACTTTAGAAAAATCCTTCATTTAGCTTAGTTTGCTCTGAGCTTATCTGGTATATTAGCTCCTAGACAAGCAATATTTTTTTCAATTAAAAATGTTATGATCTACAGAAAAGTGTTAATTGAATACGTACACTTTGGGTTACCCATTAAATTTCAATGTTGAAGAAGATTGTAGACATGTTTTGAAAAAGACCATAAAAATTTATTTAATCAAAAAACCCTATATTTTTCAGAAACTTTTTTTCTAAACCTGACACAGTATTAGAGACAACTGTGACTAAGAAATTGATTAAAGAGTGTGAATATGTAATCATAATATTTTGGGTCTAGATTATTGTTAATGTTCTGACAATTTATGTAAAGATTTTAAACATGTTTCTTTAATGTACATGGACTTATATTATCTTTAGAAGGAATTTTAGTTTTGAAGTTAGATTTTGAATAGTGCTATTTCATAGATTACTGATATAATCAGTTAATCAAGTAAATATTTAGAAAATAAATGTAAATTTTACTCTTTGTAGTGCTCTTCCATCTGTCATAAGTTCAGGAAGAAAAATGTAAGTCAAACCAATGAATCACTGAAATAGTAATTAGTAAAAGTTTCTTGTGACACATCAAAAACAGTTTTGCAAACCAGAGCACTCAAACCAAAGCATGGAATGAGGCTCAGAGAGATTTTGTTATAAGACAGCTTATATAGTATGGAGGCAGTGACTATTCTTCACAGTGATTGGTTACAATACTAGAATTTCCTTAAATGAAAGGGCATTGGTTAGTGGTTACCTCATATCAATTTTGGGGAATAATTTAAGTTTCACTTATAATTTTCAGAGTCATAAATGAGAAGTTACCCAGGTCAAGTAAGCATTACTTATCTTGAAAAATAAGCTAAATTAAGCTTTGCTTGTACATCTAAACTAGTTTTGTCTGCTCAGGGAATTTTCAAGTCTGGTATCCATTTGTGTTTGATTTTAAACACAAAGTACAATATCTAAAGTACAACATCTGTACCATAAATTATGCTATTACCCTATTTATTGAGAACATATAGAAAGTAGTCTAAAAAGTAGCATCTAAAAATGTATTTAAAATCATTTTTTGTTGGGCTCTAATATTTAGGCAAATAAAACTATTAGAAATCACAGATTACATGGTAATTTTTGTCAATTAAAGTTAGACCTTCCAGTATTTAATGCACATACTCTCCAGCTTAATACACTTTTCTTTATAAGCATTCTAGGTTACCAAATACAAAAGCTACGACTGTCTTCTCTTTGAATTTATCTATGTCAACTAGAACTGCAAAAGTGAACACAGTTTCAGGTCTTTGTAGCAAAAATAAAAATAGAACAGAAAGTGCCATATGTTTAAAATAACTAATGCTTATTTCACAATCTGAACTCTATTCTAGATACAAATTATGATCACATTGTGAGAATAGCTTGCACTTCAGCTATTGGAAGTAAATGTTGTATATAAACAAACAAAGTAATTAGTTGGACTTTAAAACTCCTTTCACCTGAAAGATTTTTTAAAATGCATCTTTAAAGTAGACAAACATATGGACACCAAGGGGGGAAAGTGGAGAGTGGGGGTGGTGGTGGGATGAACTGGGAGATTGAGATTGACATACATACACTAATATGTATAAAATAGATAACAAATAAGAAAATTTTTATTTTTATTTATTTATTTTATTTATTTATTTTTGCGGTACGTGGGCCTCTCACTGCTGTGGCCTCTCCCGTTGCGGAGCACAGGCTCCGGACACGCAGGCTCAGCGGCCACGGCTCACGGGCCCAGCCGCTCCGCGGCATGTGGGATCTTCCCGGACCGGGGCACGAACCCGTATTCTCTGCATCGGCAGGCAGACTCGCAACCACTGCGCCACCAGGGAAGCCACCCCAATTTTTTTTTAAAACAGGATCTTTGTAAAAAAAACACTATTCTCCACACTAAAGAGGTTAATATCAGTACAAGGTTGGTGATTCACCACCAAAGTACAAAGAATTTCCAGCCCATCTCTGCATTTATCCAACAAAAGAAGAAGAGACACAAAGTTAGAGAGAATTTGCTCTGCTGCTCCCTGTTTAATTGGAAAGCCAGATATTCAAACATCCAAACTTTTGGGTACCTCTTAAGCATTAAAGTAGAAAAATTATTGGCAGAGAGGCCAAAGGCATTGGAGATGTGAAAACTGAAGTGCACCGTCTGTTTGAAATGCAATGAATAATGTGCAACCTGCTGCTGGTGATGGATGATGATGGACCCTCAGCCAGCACTAGTCACTTGGCTGAAAGGCAAATTGGGAATGCAAAGCAAACTCAAAGCTAGACAGGCCATCACAATAAATAAGTAAAAAGAAAGGACACTAAAAGGCAATAGATTGTTAGGATGAAGGCTTGTAATAAATGATGATGTCAGTGATAAATTAAAGTTGCTGATGCATGGTTAGAATTTCAGGGAGGAAAACGGGTTGGAAAACTTAGCACTATCAACTGCTAGAAACTAGTTTTCAGTGCTGAGTTTTAAAATGGAGCTTTCTATGAGAAATGCAAAGTTAACACTTAGGTGATGCCAGAGGATATAGATTAATATCTGTTTTCAGTTATTCTTCCCATTCCTATGGAGGTTGATTACCAAAAGAAAGGTATGTATCAAAGAGAATTCAGATGGGCATGAGGGAATGGAGGCTATAAAATAAATAAGTCACGGGGAGGTAATGTACACATAGGGAATATATTGTAAAAACTTTGGTGATAAATGGTATTTGGACTTACTGTATAAATGTATAAATATATTGAATCACTATGTTGTACACCTGAAACTAATATAATGTTGTATATTAATTATAATTCAGAATGTAGTCAAAGGTGGATTTTTTAAACCTTCTCTAGAGAAGTTTAATGGCTCATGTATTATTGCCACCAAGCTTCTATAACCCCATTTCACCCTAAACTAGATATATGTTAAGACGCCCCAGAGGGCATTTGGTTCTATTCGTTCATTTTTGTCAGTCAGTAGGTCAGCTGATGAGTCAACTACTTGCTAAACTCTGCGTATGTGTAGCTGTGTGCTGGGCTTTGTATAAGGTGCTGATGAGAAAAACAATGTCCTTGCCTTAAGAAAGCTTTCCATCAAGTGGGGTAAAAAGCTTTTATTTTATATTTCAACAATTGACTTTAGATTGTTTGAAAAAACTTCAACTAATGTGTATCTTCAGTAATTCAGATCTTTCTCATATGGTGGTTTTTGTGTTTAAAATGTTCTCCTAGAAAAATGGGTGCCTGGAAGCCAATGATATGGATGAGGAAAGGGGACTGAAAACACTGGGTCTGGCACTTGGGCAGGATTTCAAAATCCTCAGTTTGAATATCCTCAAGGAAAACTCAAAGACAAAGTCATACAAATCAAATCAAAGGATTAAAAAATAATCTAAGTGAAATCACATATGAAGAGGAAAAAAATGGAAAAAAAATAGAGACACTAGAGCAGAACAAATTCAATTCTGGGTATAGGGTAGGAGGCAGAGCTAGAATGTATCACTGGAGTCTTGTCTTATGCTTGCAACCTCACCATTAGATGTGGAGAGACTTTGAAAGGCACGAAGTAGGCTCAGATGAGTGTATAATATATCTCATTTCTATAATAGGTGAGAGTCTTTGAGACGAGGTTTAAATGTCTATTCATAACGTTCTTAAATAAAAGAATTGAAGCCTAAAAAATTCAAAATTGAGAATACTTTTGTTCTCTCAGTAAAGCTAACAAGAATTAAATGATAAGTATATTGATTTCTGTTTATAGTTTTTCTTTTTATCTTGATTTAATTGTATTGTGCTTTTTGCCTCAATTTTTTAGATGACCCAAAATCACATATGACATGGGTACACTTAGTGTTTATCCAACATATTCTTTATGACATAGGTATACTTAGTGTTTGTTCAACATATTATTTGCACAGCCCTGCTCATCCTTTCATCCATGTGCTCAATTTGTACCAATAAAGGAACCAACCCTATTGTATATTACAAGCCTCCGCCTTTTGAATAGATGCAGCCTGGAATATTTCTGCTGCTGAAGGATCCAATGTCCCTGAAGCGAGCCTTGATTGTATGTGTGCACTATGCTCTAGACATCTTGTAGTCCCCACTCTATGCTTTTTCTATCATTTAAACTATAATTCCATGCTGGAAGTGAAACTGTGACTTTGATCTCAGGTTACTTGACTGGCATCACAGAGGTGATTCTGAGGTATGGTGGGGAGTAAACCTTGGCTCTGGCTAAATCACAACAGTCTTTCCAGTACAAAAAATGTAGTCTGAAAAGTTCTCTAATACCCCTCTCCAACCAGATGCTAGTACTTTAATTAATTCCAACTTCCCAGTAGAAATTGAATATTGTTTTTGATTCCAAAAATATAATAATTCTGTTTTTAGCTTTCACTGTTGGTTGATACCTGTATGTGTGCTGCTGTATCACACCCAGTAATGTCTCTGAGTTTTCTTGCTATGAAGACTAGTTTAAGCCCAAGTTGCTCTTTTCCTCTGAAACCTTGGCGCTCACTGGTGGTTATAACTCTGGGGGAGGATACTCTACAGCTTGGTACTCTCCCCAAACCCTGTTTTCTCTGGCCTCCTCTGTCTCCATTGGCCTTATTGGCTTTATTATTTCCACTTTGTAACAGAACTAAGTTTCCCAATTCCACTATAGTCTGCCTTAAAAAGTGTGAAGCATAATCTCAAAAAAGTGATTTTTATTAGTTTTTTTAGTTCTATTTAATACAGTATAAATATGTGCATGCTTTTACATTTTGAACTGTGTTGATTAACAAAATTATTTCTGAATTGAGGGTCCTCCAAAGAAAATTAATGCTTCTGTCAGACACAAGTTAATTAATTTGCACTTTCGAAAATCATTTTTATTTATAAAGAACTTTATAAATATAATATTTTGTAGATATGCAAAACAACAGGAACAGCAATCATAGCAATCAAACATAAATATGAAAACAGAAAGCGTCTTCTTTCAAAGTATGTGTTCTTGACCTAGAAATAATGCAGTAAGTGTGTTTGTCTCTAAGGACACATTCTCTGCAACAAAATTATTTTCAGTGCAACACTGAACATATCTCAGCACTAGTACTTTAAACCTCAGAAAATCTTGTGATAAGAGGCTGTGTGAGTATGACGGTGCGTGTACATGCATGCACCTGTTGCCTAATCTCTCTACTGCTGCCCTTTGCTTGCTCCTATGTTTGTTTATTGAACCCTGGAAAATAAATATTTTGAAACAAAGAGGGCTTTTTCATTTCTTGCTAGCGATTGCCCATCCTGATTCATTCACACCTCAGAATACATGGAAATTCATGGACTCTTGACTCTCTTGGTATCACTGTTTAGAAGACAGTTATTGGTTACATTGGTCAAACTGAACAAAATAATACTAGAATTTCATTCTGTTTACTCATCTCCCAGTCTTATAGCTCTATTTCTCTCATACTCCTGGACTTAAAATGAGTATTAAAAATGTAGGTACGTTTTGAGCACAGAAATGGAAACAAGACAGTAAAGCAAAAATGAGTATATGGGATATGAGAAAAAAATCAAGTGAGGAATGGGAATTAACAGTTTATTAATGTATACAATATGCCTGTCAGTTTGTAATCTACCTCACTTGATCCTCAAAATAATCTCACTAAGAAAGTAGCTCATGTTGGGAGAAGAGAACAAATGTTGAAATGTTAAGTAGTATTCCTTCAATTACTCAAGTGGGCAGGAGACAAAAAACCAGTGCAGTCTGTTCCCCCAAATACCCCCTCCATTACATACCTGTCCCTAAGAATGCTGTGCTCAATCATGCCCTTGTTATGCATTTTATTTTCTCATGTATGTTTCCCCAACTCTGAATATCCTAAATTCAATCAGTTCTTTAAATACAGCCCAAAAGTTGTTTCTTCAACAGGTTTCACCAGTTCCTCTACACTCTCTTCCACAGAAGTCACCAATCCACTACGTTTTCTTTCCTCCTTCTAACCCCTGTAGCATCTATCATGTGCACACCACTTGTCTAATCACATCATGCCTTGCATTGGTAGAACTTTTCATGTAGGCTTTTTAATCTTCAGTCAGATTGTAAATTCCTTCATTTTGAAGCTGAGTATCAGTCAGTCAACTGATTTACTGTGATTGAGACATTGTGTAAGGTGAAATGGTGGATAAAACAATTTGAGCAATAAATAAACCAAAGTCTGAAAAGACAGTATGTGTCTTGGTATACCAATGCCACAATAATCTTAAATAGCATACCATCACAACACTCAGGGCTTGTAAGGGTAAACCTCTATTCTCATTGATGTGTGAATTGACTGTCCTTCATCTTCAGGCTATTTTTTGGTCCAGACTGGCTCCAGCTTTGGTCAGTTCTGTGAGTGCCTCATTCTGGGGCTCAGGCTGAAAGAACTCTCTGTAGGGAATTCTTTCCCTCAGGAATTTGAACTACCATGCTTGACATCCCCAAACGATTCTTTATTAACACGCTCCTTCCTTTAAAGTACAAAAAAAATTTTTAGTGATAACCATGAAATAACCATGTATTTATCACTAATAATCAGTATTTTTCTACAAATTAAATTGAATAATATTGAAATTCAACAAAACATTTTATATTAAAACTCAAATTTTCCTTTGCAAAGCAAAAAATTCACCCCTCAAAATTTGCTTTTTACACTTAAAAATGTTGCCCACAAATACAAATTCCAAGTGGTCACTTACAATGGTAGAAGTAACTCAAGTTGTATGTCTACATCTTCATAATTACTGTGAAACTATCATTTAAAAAAATCTTTTGGTTAGAAGCAGGGATATGTAATGCTGGAGGGCTTGGAGGCTCAAACTGCTTCTGAAGTGAGGTTGAGTGATCCTCAAATTATCAATTTACTCAAAATGAATCCATATAGCTTGGTCTACTGTGCTAATGGCTGAATATAACTGCAGTAATTATTTGAGAACTTAGCCCAACAGACATTTTGTTTGTCTTGAGTAAGTACTCCATCCTTGGTAAACCTCTCTCTGCTTCTGTGGTATATATATAGGATTCCTGGAGTTCAAGAAGTTAAGCTCAGTCACACAGTCTCAATTCAAATCTTTGTTCACATCATGTCTACTAACATCCCGTTGGTCAAACAGGTCACATGACTAAGCCCAAACTCAAGGGGGTAGGGAAGTACACTTTTCCCATAATGAGGTCATGGCATAGGTGTGAGGAGTTAGAAATGAGATAAATATTTCAATCTACTCCAGTAAATAATAAAAATAAGTAATATTTTATGACTAAGGAATACTTGCACAGAAAATAATTCTGGTTACAAAAGGATTTCTTAGTTCAAGAAAATATTCAGTGATGTGTTACTGGCATCTTTGAACAATTTCTAAGCATACATTCACAAGAGTAGCTTTTATACACTATACACAGGATTTATAAAATCATATACTAGATATATAAAATAAATTATACTTTTTTCTGTGTATCTCTTTTCCTCAGCCACAAACCCTGCAGTAAAACTTGACTTAGTACATGATGGTATAAAAGAGTAGACGTTCAGGAAGTTATTTTATAGCTAAAGTGTATATAGCAGTGCTAATTAATTTGTATTAATAGAAACTGTAAAGGTCTTTTGATAAAAGCCCTTTTCTCCAATTATTTTATGGCCAACTTCTGTGTATGTTTTGATTAACAATGAAAGAAACTGGAAAAGAAATGCAAAGCTTTTGTGGTTCTTTAACAAACAGAACATTTGAAACACAAATAAATATCCATTTGGAAATGATAAAATGTCAGCTCCTTCACAGTTGATGCATTTAAAGTATTTGTGGAACATTATAAAACTTAAAGAATTTGTGTTGTAATGAATATTTGTCTTAATACTTGTGAAAATACTTATAACATAACTTATACTTATAACTCATTTTTTTATTATGATGGTGGCCATAGAATAAGTGATTGAAATACACAAACATTCTGTAAATTAAATCCTTTTTATTGTGGTTCTAGACATTTCTATATCTCTTCAATGTGTCCCGTTGTCTGGCTCACTCATAATTTCTATGTCAAAAGAAACTCCTCCTTGTCTCTGAGCTTATACATCAAGTTTGGGGAATATTTATTCAGTTTACAATTGACTGAGGTTCACTTATAAATTCTCCCTTCATTAGTGGCATTTGTATAGAGAAGTTTTACTTCTTTTTTTTCTAGTGCAGCTTCTGCATAATATCCAGTCTTTGCATGACATTCACTTCTCCTGCTGCTTATTTCTTGACACTTCTTGGCCTCTCTCTGACTTGTGCTATGGTTGCTGAATGATGTTCCATCTCTGAATATTTGGATGGTGAAGGGGTTTGGCAATCAGTGTCCATTTTGAGTCATGCCTGAAAGAGATCACCTTCTTCACAGAAGTCGTGAAGTCCAAAAAACATCCAGTTCAGCCCCCAGATGGCTGAATAAGCTCTTAGTTGTTACATTTATTATGTAGAATTCAAAAGCTCTCCAACTTCAGCTCCCAAACCAACTGTTAAGTTCAGCCCTCACTGAACTTAACATTATTAATTTTGCACATTCAGATCTTTTCTTTCACTTGAAATTTCCTCAAAGATTTTCAAAAATTCTTCCTTAGAATGTCAGTGCGACTTTCTAGAAAAAGATATGACATATGCATTATAGATTTATGTACATCCTTGTTATATTAAACTAGTGTTGCTACTTAACTGTGTAGCTTTAATTTTTTATTGAAATATTGTAAATGTAGTTCATACTTTTGCAAATAAAGACAATCCCTCTGTGCTGATCACACAAGGACCATTTCAGAAAGGTGTTGCCATAGCTTTGTTTTGCTTTGTTTTGCTTTCTCATTTGTAAGTTGTTTATCACTATCAAAGCAGCAAAGAAAAAGTGAATACTGTTTATTCTTCAGAATATGGTTAAGTGCCTTAGGAGTGTCCTGTGTGCTCTGGGACGTATAATTGTACTGGAAAAAAATTGGTTTAGTTAGATTCATTGTAACACTGAGAATCAAGCTAATTGTTGTTTTCAATGCAGGCTCCACAATGCTAATGAGACAAGCAAAATAACCACTTATTCATTTAACATGTGTTTACTGACCAGTGATGATTTTGGATCCAAAGAAAGGATCAGAGGACAAGGAGAGAATTTAATAGAGTAGATCCTTGTTTAACCAAACAATGAGAATTTTAAGAAGATCCAAATTAAGAATGATCATGATATCTAATAATTTTTAAAATAAAATATAGGCACTATTGAATGCCAAAATTTAAAAGATGACATTTAAATAAAAATGCCAGATCTTGACTTCTAATTAAGCCTTTCTTCACCTATCTCATAATCTATGATATTCAAATTTCTATTTCTCAGAACTTGCAAATTACTAACCATCTTCCTTACTTTAACATAAACTCCTTGAAGGTAGTTGAACACTGTCTTGTTCATCAGTAATGTCACAAATTGTGGCACATAGTGGACACTCAACACATACTTGTTGAGTTAATAAATGTATTACTGTTAATGATACCTTAACAAGATGATAAAGTTAGTCTCAACCAGGAAAGCTAAAATAAGAAGTAGCAAAGGTCCTTTGTGTAAATTGGTAAGAGAAATACAATATGTGGATATCGAAAGAAACTTAAGGTAAAATCAACAAGAAAGATAGTGATAACAGCAATACTTCCATAGGGGTTTTTTTGTGCCAAGGGGGTCTTCTAAGTATTTTACATATATTCACTCATTCAGTCTTCACAACAGCCCTCTGAGGTAGATGATATTATTCATATTGCTTTACATGAAAAAATTGAGGTGTTAGAGAATCCTGGCAGGGCTACAAGTAAAAACCTTACAGGTAAATTATAACAGTTAGATCTCATCTCATGGGAGTAAATGGGCCTGAGAAAGAGTAGTCACTTGAACAATTATTTAAATATCTTCAGAACAAATTGTGTTTGTTTTGATGGAAATGGAAGACAGGAGACTACTTCTATATCTGCTCTAGCCCTGGGATGATTCACAGATATCCCTTTGAAGGATGTTGACAGTTACTTAATGCAGTATATATTGTATAATCAATTCTTTTTCACTGCTAAAAGTACAGCAATGCAGTGAAGAAAGCAATGGATTTGAAATAAAAGACATTGATTCAAATTTTAAGTTCTATATTCTATGATCTCTGTTTTCTTATCTAAAACGTATTATCCCTGAATTGGGATGTGGAGTAGATAGGAAGTCAACTAATTATCCCTCTTCTTCTCAATGTTTGAAGCAACTGAGAGATGGATAACCAGATGGGCACCAAATGTGATATATATATTGTTTTGCACCACAAGGAAGTGAAAATAAACATTCAATGTACAGGCTGTCAAGTGCCAAGAAAGGTCAAAGGCCATGAATATGCAGGACACTTTCTTCTCTTATCAATAAGAAGAGAAACATTTCTTTTGGAGAGGAGTGAATAAGAACTGTATAGAGGGGGAAAGCTTTTCTGTCATTACTGGTAAAAGTGCTCAAGTTCCTATTTTACTGAATGAGGCAAGAATATGAGTAAAGAGAAAATAATTAGGTTGCTTTTTAGGGTTTCTGATTTTGCCTTTGTATCCCATTGGACTTAAGCTGGTGCCTGTCCTTCTTCAGGAAATAGAAAGTAGTTATAAGAACAGAACTTTTTTTAGATTCCATATATATAAATGGTTCTAAAGAACCTAGGTGCAGCACAGGAATAAAGACGAAGATGTAGAGAATGGACTTGAGGACATGGGGAGCGGGAAGGGTAAGATTGGGCGAAGTGAGAGAGTGACATGGACATATATACACTACCAAATGTGAAATAGATAGCTAGTGGCAAGCAGCTGCATAGCACAGGGAGATCAGCTCGGTGCTTTGTGACCTCCTGGAGGCGTGGAATAGGGAGGGTGGAGGGAGATGCAAGAGGGAGGAGATATGGGGATATATGTACATGTATAGCTGATTCGCTTTGTTATACAGCAGAAATTAACACACCATTATAAAGCAATTATACTCCAATAAAGATGTTAAAAAAAAAAAACAAACTTTTTTCTCCCTTTCAAGAATCCTTCCAATATGTTAACTACTGTTCCTTTGCACTTCCTCTTAGAAAAACTGGGGGAAGGCTCACCTTTTGCTGAAAGACTCCAATGCAGTTGGAAAAAAAAAAAAAAAAAAAAAAAAAACCACCAGTAATTAACTCCAGGACTACATTCTACCTTAGGCCAAAAATCTACTTTCTATTTTCCTTTTTATATTAAATATAATTTACCAAAGATTCATAATCAGTTACATATAAGACTATATTGACAAAGATTAAGAGTGTCCATATGGTCACACACCTATCTGCAGGCTTCCTTTGGCAAGGGGCAGGGGGTAAGTGTAAAGCCAGAATTCTGCATGTTCTTTGAAGTACCTGCACCACACTGCTCCTTCCTCCTGAAACTCACAGTGTCACAGTCTTTACATGCATCAAGACCATCAGGACTCACGCAGTCATGCCCTACTTAGTTATATTGGTCACTCCAAGATACAGGGGTCTCCCAGGTCACTTCTTATTGCACACACCCTAATCTTCAGACACACTCTGTGTCAGGAATAGTAATGCTAACTAACAAACTCCTTCCCACTTTCTAAAACACTTTCAATTTGGCCTCTGGAATACACGGTTAGTCATCAGCAATTACCTCTCTATTCTCAACCTCTTTGAGGTTCCCGTCACCTACTTCCTTTAACTGAAATCTGTTTCTTTTCTACTTCTGTCCAGCTCTTTCAAGAGGTGACTGTTTTCTCTCCCCATCCTTCAGAACCACTGGGCCTGGAGTCAGGGTATGATATCTCCTCCTTTCCATTGTTGTTTTCATATTAGTCTCTGTTCCTCCATTATAAAAGCATAGGTTCAGAATAGCATGCCATCAAACTCTACCACCAACCACATTTCCTCGCTACAGACACCTCCCAACCCTTGAAGCATCCTTCTTCCTTCCATGGAAGATTTAGCATCTGGATGCTAAATCTCGAACACTGCTCATGACCCAATTTTATTGATTTCAGTATTTGTGTGATGATATGTCCAATATTCTGTCCTCTCAATTCCATGACTGGGTCATCTCCTACAAAGAGTTTGTCCTCTGTCTTTCCTCAGCTGCTCACAAAAAGAATAGTTTGTCTATGTCACACTCTACTGTGTGATTTATGAAGTTGAATACCATCTTGCTCAGTTATGCCCTTAATGCCCAAACAGAGTCAGCAAATAAGAGTTCTTCAATGCTCATTAACTGAATAAACACGTGGTTAAAAAGACATCAGCAAACATTTATTGAGTAAGTCAATGCTGTCAATCTCACCAGGATGCCAGTCTGAACCAGTTTTCAGGAATCCACAATTTATACACTTAAGTTTAATTGGGAGAAATCTCTGAATAAGTTTAGGGTGATACCACATATACCGTATGGAGGTGGTAAGAGTTGAATTCCCTTATCACACTGCCTTCTCAGAGACGATCATGACAAATATTTCTGAAAGAGTAAAACTGAATAAATACATTACTAGATAATTGTGCTGTCACTCTAGGCACAGTGCTTTCCAGAGGCTTTCTTATTTTAGTATTTTAATATCCATCTCCCTTTTCATTTATTTTGCTTGTGAGAATTTTTTTCTTAAATGATGATACAGCCATGATCTCTCTCTGTTAACAGTCAACCCTCAATTAAAGCAGGCCCCCATTAAATGAAATGTGTTCATTCACAGCCTCATTTTTTTGCTAGTCTCTATGACTTTTCCTGTTTTCAGTCAAACCTTCTGATTTTTCAGCACTGTACTACAAAGACTGGGACTGCATCCTTTTGCTCTAAAAATTCCATGTTCAGTAGAAGGACTTTTTTTTTTTTTTTGGGTCATAAATTTGTCTCAAGTGGAGATTCATTACTAGCAGGTTTCTGACTTAATCTGAAATTGCTTTGAGCTTTGATGTTTACAATGCCTGGTATTTAAGCAATACCTCTACTGTGTGGGTCTCCCCCGACCTCACTCTTACCTTTCCAGAAATGTGAATGTTCCAGCCCTTGAGGGACTTCTAGTACTTTAATGACAGCAGAAATATTTCTTCCTGTTATATGTTTTTCTTCTGACGGATGCTTCATTTTTCTTTGTTGTTTTTCCATTTACCTTTACGCAAGTTTAGGCAAGTTTTAAAAAAATTAAGCTGCTTTGGATGTTAGCTCCTTTCCTGTTCCAATATGTCTTGGGATACCACTATTTGCAGTTGCAGAAAGCCAGTATTTCTTTTACTTTTCCTTTGCTTTTAGGACTAGGCATTTTATCTTCCAACATCTGATTTGGACACTGTCTTGCAGGGTTCCGTTTAGGGAGCGATGCAGAGCCAATTCCTTCTTTGTCAGCAGGCAAGCATTCGCCATCCCAGCTCACCCAGTTTTGGGTACTGCCACATAGTTATGTAAACTTTGATGGGTCCAATACCTACCCCTCCTTGAGCTTCATCTCTATACAGGTGACCTTGAACAACATGGGTGTGAACTGCTTGGGTCCACTCATAGGTGACTAGTTTTCAATAGTAAATAATATAGTACTACACAGTTAGTGGTTGACTGAACCTGCACAAGTGGAACCATGGATACAGAGAAACAGTGTATAGGGAGGACTGATTATAAGTTACAGGTGGATTTTCCACTGCATGGAGAATCAACCCCTTAACTCCCACTTTGTTCAAGGGTCAACTGTATTGTTTTCCTGTCTAGCACCATTTCGTGGGTCTCACTGTCTTTGAACACTCCCTCAATAATACAGATTCACAGTATTGCATGGCATGAGCCTTTACTTCATAGACAATAACCTGGAACACTCCCAACTTCACTGTCATATTGAAACTCTTCCTCTGAGGCTCCGATTGAACTCTGCTGCTCTTCTCAGTCTCCTCACCCTGTTATCCTCAAACCTAACTGTACATTAATGAAATAGAACTGTCCTTGTCTTTAGGCAGTAGTTCCAAAATGTCTTATTGACTGTCTACCCACAATTTTAAGAGAGGGGTCTCACTTGTTTCTTAGATCTGGATTGTTTGCTGGAAATTCTTTTTGTTTCTGAGACCTCTGCTTCCTTCTTCTGTTAGATTTAATTTAGCTCTAGTGCTCCTCTCTAACCCAGAAACAACTGAAATATTTTCTCATTATCTGGTCCCATGTAAAAGCACAGTTGGTCAGGTTATGTCTTCATGTCTCTTTCACATCTATCAGCTGGCAAGCCTCAAATTCTCAGCCCTGGGAAATCCTTGTTCTCCAGCAACAGCAGCATGCATTTCTCTTGTTTTCTGACTATATCAAAAAAATTTTTTGCTATAAACTGATCCTTGATTATTTATACAAACCTAATTCCTATAGCAGAGTGTTATAGGTATAAGCCTCATTAATTTCTTTCTTAGCCTCTAGGTTCATAATAATTTCATTGGGTATTTACTCAATCTAAACTAACAACACAATCTGTCTTTCACACAATAAGGTCCCAGTTCTCTTTATCTCTTTATAGATAAGATCAACCATACTTTTGGGGCTAAACTACAATTTGAGTGATTGAAATGGATATTCTTTATTAAAATGTATAGTAAACTCAACATATATTGAAATTTATGTGTAAATGCATACTTTAAATTCTAGGATTACTAAAGTCAAGATTTACTCAGCCCAATATTCATTAAGGGTCAACACTGGGTTTAGTTGATTTGGCTTGGTAAATCTTGAGGTTGCCAGTTTCATTCACCTGGTTCTATAAAAGAAAAATCCTGACATAGTATATCTTTTCTTATTATTAAAACTAATTTTATCTATTTTCAAGAAATTGAGGCTGTTAAATGCATTTTATGAAGATTTGTGATGAGTTAATAAATTTTAAAATTCTGCAAAAATACTATGAATGACTATTTCAACTTTGTGGAAAATTATATTACATTTGTATATATTTAAGTAGAAATACACAAAAAGAATGCTGCCTATATATATCATATAATTTCATCATTTTTATGTATGAGACTAAGCTGATAGAGAACATGTTGAAATGTGTAAAACACTATAAAGTTCACAGTCACTTAGTGATTATCATTTATAGCCACCAAAATAATGTACTTTGGGAAAAAAGTATGTCAAATATGTTACTGTCTATATAATATTTTTCTATGCTGCATGTAAGACAACTGAATTCCCAATAGGTGAAACTGCACTCTTAGTAAGAGGCAGGGCTTGAATTTGATCCTAGCTTTGTTTGCACAGAACATGCTCTGTGATGTAATTTTGAATTAATAGGAGAAGCTAACAGTATATTCAGTGTCCTAATGTGTAAGCCTTTTGAATATGAAGCAAACATTATTTTGTTAACTGGTCATTATTTTTCATTAGGAAATTAGCCTAAATTTTGCCTTTAACCTCTGTGTGTGTGTGTGTGCGTGTGTGTGAATTATCAGTAAATCAATCTATAAAGGAATGGAGCTTTCTCTTACCCACCATTTGGAGCATATCTTTGAATGAGTATAATTCCCTTACATAGGTACTTCCTCTAGAAATCTATCTCAAGTTTAATAATTGTTAACTTTGTTCCATCCGTTTTTAAAATTTAAAATTTCAACACATCATCCTTTTTAATTTTGATTCTGATAATGGCTTTTTCCCATGCTTTTCTTTTTTTTTTTTTTTAAATACAACACTCTTTCTTCTATCATATTCTTGTGTTCAATGCTTTTTTGGACTCCTTATTATAAGATTTCTTAATTTCATAAGGAAAAACTCACCAAATTAAATATTTAGACTATTCTTACCCCAATAATTTTAAGGGAAAAGTTAACTTTATTATCATGCTTTTATAAGTAAGAAGATATTGTACCAGAAGAGTGAGCTCATTTCACTTAATTATAGTGAATGATTTCTCCAGAAAAGAGAAACAATAAAAGTTTTTAAGAAGGAATTCTTAGAAGAAGAAGACAATCACAGTTTACTAAAGGAGATTTGCAATATATTTTTTAACTTTTAAAACAACGACTTAAATTTTTGTCATCTCCAAATGATGTAGAATCATCATCAAGCAGTGGTTCCATCTCCAGATAGAAGTAATGCTCTTACAGATATATAACTTAGTTCAAAGACAATAATTTTGGTTTTGGTGAAAAATCACATTTGTACAAAAAGGTCATTTTTCCCCAATCAGGTACTGCCTACTGTAATATAAATATAATGTGTTAGACCTGTTATGATAGTACTTGACAAAAGTTTAAAATTTGACTTGGTTTTAATGTCCCGAGACTGAGTAAGAGAAACTATTTATTCACTAAACAATTATAAATGGAGCAATGTCCTTAGGACAAATTTGTGGAAGATTTGCCCCATCACTCTAAGATCACCCAGAAGCTAAGACACAAAGATTCAATATAAGAATGAGTAGAATATCATTACAGAGGCCCACAGTAACATAACTGAATTACATGAGTTGTCCAGCTTATCTTCTCAGGAGCACTGCCATGTGCTAAGTTCCAGGCTCTCAAGTGATTTATTTTCCAGCAGATGATCTCCTGAATCATGTTTGAGCCAAGTTTTGCATAATGTCTTATGTTCTTTATCAGTACAACAATATGAAATATTTAATAGAAAGTTATCACTGTGGCCGATATAAAAGATTAAATAGACCTGTCAATCTCTTTTCTCAAAAAGAAAACATAGTATTCAGAGACAATATTAATCACAGAATCAGACATCCAGATACGGATTCAGATCAAAATATTATATTCTTTGTTTTCTGTATCATGAGGTGTTTTTCTATCATTCTTAAGCAGAATGAAACTGTAAGAAACTCAATGAATTCTCTAACACCATACACAAAAATAAACTCAAAATGGATTCAAGACCTAAGTGTAAGACCAGACACTATAAAACTCTTAGAGGAAAAACACTCTTTTATTGTTGTTGTTTTGTTTTTTACTTATTTATTTATTTTTAAAAATTTTTTGAATTTTATTTATTTTTTTATACAGCAGGTTCTTATTAGTCATCCATTTTATACACATCAGTGCATACATGTCAGTCTCAATCGCCCAATTCATCACACCACCATCCCCACCACCTCGCTGCTTTCCCCCCTTGGTGTCCATACATTTGTTCTTTACATCTGTGTTTCAATTTCTGCCCTGCAAACCGGTTAATCTGTACTATTTTTCCAGATTCCATATATATGCGTTAAGATACGATATTTGTTTTTCTCTTTCTGACTTACTCTACATGACAGTCTCTAGATCTATCCACGTCTCAACAAATGACCCAGTTTTGTTCCTTTTTATGGCTGAGTAAGTTTCCATTGTATATATGTACCATATCTTCTTTATCCATTTGCCTGTGGATGGACATTTAGGTTGCTTCCATGACCTGACTATTGTAAATAGTGCTGCAATAAATTTTTGGGTGCATGTGTCTTTTTGAAATATGGTTTACTATGGATATATGCCCAGTAGTGGGATTGCTGGATCATATGGTAATTCTATTTTTAGCTTTTTAAGGAACATCCATACTGTTCTCCATAGTGGCTGTATCAATTTACATTCCCACCAAAAGTGCAAGAGGGTTCCCTTTTCTCCACACCCTCTCCAGCATTTGTACTTTGTAGATGCCCATTCTAACTGGTGTGAGGTAATACCTCACTGTAGTTTTGATTTGCATTTCTCTAATAATTAGTGATGTTGAGCAGCTTTTCATGTGCTTCTTGGCCATCTGTGTGTCTTCTTTGGAGAAATGTCTATTTAGGTCTTCTGCCCATTTTTTGGATTGAGTTGTTTGTATTTTTAATATTGAGCTGCATGAGCTGTTTATATATCTTGGAGATTAATCCTTTGTCCATTGATTCATTTGCAAATATTTTCTCCCATTCTGAGGGTTGTCTTTTCATCTTGTTTATGGTTTCCTTTGCTGTGCAAAAGCTTTGAAGTTTCATTACGTCCCATTTGTTTATTTTTGTTTTTATTTCTATTACTCTAGGAGGTGGATCAAAAAAGATCTTGCTATGATTTATGTCAAAGAGTGTTCTTCCTATGTTTTCCTCTAAGAGTTTTATAGTGTCCGGTCTTACATTTAGGTCTCTAATCCATTTTGAGTTTATTTTTGTGTATGGTGTTAGGAAGTGTTCTAATTTCATTCTTTTACATGTAGCTGTCCAGTTTTCCCATCACCACTTATTGAAGAGACTGTCTTTTCTCCATTGTATATCCTTGCCTCCTTTGTCATAGATTAGTTGACTGTATGTGTGTGGGTTTATCTCTGGGCTTTTTGTCTTGCTCCATTGATCTGTGTTTCTGTTTTTGTGCCAATACCATGTTGTCTTGATTACTGTAGCTTTATAGTATAATCTGAAGTCAGGCAGTCTGATTCCTCCAGCCCCGTTTTTTTCCCTCAAGACTGCTTTGGCTATTCAGGGTCTTTGGTGTCTCCATACAAATTTTAAGATTTTTTGTTCTACTTGTGTAAAAAATGTCATTGGTAATTTAATAGGGATTGCACTGAATCTGTATATTGCTTTGGGTAGTATAGTCATTTTCACAGTATTGATTCTTCCAATCCAAGAACATGGTATATCTCTCCATCTGTTGGTATCATCTTTAATTTCTTTCATCAGTGTCTTATGGTTTTCTGCATACAGGTCTTTTTTCTCCCTAGGTACGTTTATTCCTAGATATTTTATTCTTTCTGTTGCAGTGGTAAATGGGAGTGTTTCCTTAAATTCTCCTTCATATTTTTCATCAATTAATTTATAGGAATGCAAGAGATTTCTGTGCATTAATTTTGTATCCTGCAACTTGACCAAATTCATTGATTATCTCTAGTAGTTTTCTTGTGGCACCTTTAGGATTCTCTATGTATAGTATCATGTCATCTGCAAACAGTGACAGTTTTACTTCTTCTTTTCCAATTTGTATTCCTTTTCTTTTTTTTCTCTGATTGCCATGGCTAGGACTTCCACAACTATGTTGAATAATAGTAGTGAGAGTGGGCAACCTAGTCTTGTTCCTGATCTTAGAAGAAATGCTTTCAGTTTTTCACCACTGGGAATGATGTTTGCTGTGGGTTTGTCATATATGGCCTTTATTATGTTGAGGTAGGTTCCCTTTGTGCCCACTTTATGGAGGGTTTTTATCATAAATGTGTGTTGAATTTTGTCAAAAGCTTTTTCTACATCTGTTCAGATGATCATATGGTTTTTATTCTTTAGTTTGTTAATACAATGTATCACATTGATTGATTTGCATATGTTGAAGAATCCTTGCATCCCTGGGATAAATCCCACTTGATCATGGTGTATGATCCTTTTAATGTGCTGTTGGATTCTGTTTGCTACTATTTTGTTAAGGATTTTACATCTATATTCATCAAGGTTATTGGTCTGTAATTTTCTTTTTTTGTAGTATCTTTGTCTGGTTTTGGTATCAGGGTGATGGTGGCCTCATAGAATGAGTTTGGGAGTGTTCCTTCCTCTGCAGTTTTTTGGAAGAGTTTGAGAAGGATGGGTGTTAGCTCTTCTCTAAATGTTTGATAGAATTCACCTGTGAAGCCATCTGGTCCTGGACTTTTGTTTGTTGGAAGATTTTTAATCACAGTTTCAATTTCCTTACTTGTGATTGGTCTGTTCATATTTTCTATCTCTTCCTGATTCAGTCATGGAAGGTTATTACCTTTCTAAGAATTTGTCCATTTCTTCCAGGTTGTCCATTTTATTGGCATAGTGTTTCTTGTAGTAGTCTCAAAATGCTTTGTATTTCTGCAGTGTCTGTTGTAACTTCTCCGTTTTCATTTCTAATTTTATTAATTTGAGTCCTCTCCCTCTTTTTCTTGATGAGTCTGGCTAATGGTTTATCAATTTTGTTTATCTTCTCAAAGAACCAGCTTTTAGTTTTATTGAGCTTTGCTATTGTTTCCTTTGTTTCTATATCATTTATTTCTGCTCTGATCTTTATGATTTCTTTCCTTCTGTTAACTTTGGGTTTTGTTTGTTCTTCTTTAGTTCCTTTAGGTATAAGGTTAGATTGTTTATTTGAGATTTTTCTTGTTTCTTGAGGTAAGCTTGTATAGCTATACCCTTCACTCTTTGAACTGCTTTTGTTGCATCCCAAAGGTTTTGGATCATCGTGTTTTCATTGTCATTTGTCTGTAGGTATTTTTTGATTTCCTCTTTGATTTTTACAGTGATTTCTTTGTTATTTAGTAACGTATTGTTTAGCCTCCATGTGTTTGTGTTTTTTCGTTTTTTTCCCTGTAATTCATTTCTAATCTCATGGTGTTGTTGTCAGAAAACATGCTTGATATGATTTCAATTTTCTTACATTTACTGAGGCTTGATTTGTGATCCAAGATATGATCTGTCCTCGAGAATGTTCCATGCACACTTGTGAAGAAAGTGTAATCTGCTCTTTTTGGATGGAATGTCCTATAAATGTCAATTAAATCTATCTGGTCTATTGTGTTATTTAAAGCTTCTGTTTCTTTATTTTCATTTTGGATCATCTGTCCTTTGGTGTAAGTGAGGTGTTAAAGTCCCCAACTATTATTGTGTTACTGTCAATTTCCTCTTTTACAGCTGTTAACAGTTGCCTTATGTATTGAGGTGCTCCTATGTTGGGTGCATATATATTTATAAGTGTTATATCTTCTTCTTGGATTGATTCCATGACGATTATGTACTGTCCTTCTTTATCTCTTGTAATATTATTTATTTTAGTCTGTTTTATCTGATATGAGTATTGCTACTCCAGGTTTCTTTTGATTTCCATTTGCATGGAATATCTTTTTCCATCCCCTCACTTTCAATCCGAATGTGTCCCTAGTTCTGAAGTGGGTCTCTTGTAGACAGCATATATAAGGGTCTTGTTTTTGTATCCATTCATCAAGCCTGTGTCTTTTGGTTGGAGCATTTAATCCATTCACGTTTAAGGTAATTATCAACATGTATGTTTATGACAATTGTCTTAATTGTTTTGGGTTTGATTTTGTATGTCCTTTTCTTCTCTTGTGTTTCCCACTTAGAGAAGTTCCTTTAGCATTTGTTGTACAGCTGGTTTGGTGAATTCTCTTAGCTTTTGCTTGTCTGTAAAGCTTTTGATTTCTCCATCGGATCTGAATGAGGTCCTTGGTGGGTAGAGTAATCTTGGTTGTAATTTCTTCCCTTTCATCACTTTAAGTATATCATGCCACTCCCTTCTGGCTTGTAGAGTTTCTGCTGGGAACTCAGCTGTTAACCTTATGGGAGTTCCCTTGTATATTATTTGTTGTTTTTCCCTTGCTGCTTTCAGTAATTTTTCTTTGTCTGTATTTTTTGCCAATTTGATTACTATGTGTCTTGATGCGTTTCTCCTTGGGTTTATCCTGTATGGGACTCTCTGTGCTTCCTGGACTTGGGTGGCTATTTCCTTTCCTATGTTAAGGAAGTTTTCAAGTATAATCTCTTCAAAGATTTCCTCGGGTCCTTTCTCTCTTCTCCTTCTGGGACCCCTTTAATGTGAATGTTCTTGCGTTTAATGTTGTCCCAGAAGTCTCTTAGGCCATCTTCATTTCTTTTCAGTCTTTTTTTCTTTAGTCTGTTCTGCAGCAGTGAATTCCACCATTCTGTCTTCCAGGTCACCTATCCATTCTTCTGCCTCAGTCATTCTGCTATTGATTCCTTCTAGTGTAATTTTCATTTCAGTTATTATATTGCTCATCTCTGTTTGTTCTTTAATTCTTCTAGGTCTTTGTTAAACATTTCTTGCATCTTCTCGATCTTTGCCTCCATTCTTTTTCCAAGGTCCTAGACCATCTTCACTATCATTATTCTGAATTCTTTTTCTGGAAGGTTGCCTATCTCTGCTTCAGTTAGTTGTTTCTCTGGGATTTTATCTTTTTCCTTCATCTGGTACATAGCCCTGTGCCTTCATCTTGTTTATCTTTCTGTGAATGTGTTTTTTGTTCCACAGGCTGCAGGATTGTAGTTCTTCTTGCTTCTGCTCTCTGTCCTCTGGAAGAACACACTTTGACATAAATCACAGCAAGATCCTTTTTGACCCACCTCCTAGAGTAATGGAAATAAAAACAAAAATAAACAAATGGCACCTAATGAAACTTAAAAGCTCTTGCACAGCAAAGGAAACTATAAACAAGATGAAAAACAACCCTCAGAATAGGACAAAATATTTGCAAGTGAATCAACCACAAAGGATTAATCTCCAGAATATATAAACAGCTCATGCAGCTAGATATTAAAAAAACAAACAACCCAATCAAAAAATCGGCAGAAAACCTAAATAGACTTCTCTTCAAAGATGACATACAGATGGCCAGGAGTTACATGAAAAGCTGCTCAACATCACTAATTATTAGAGAAATGCAAATCAAAACTACAATGAGGTATCACCTCACACCAGTTAGAATGGACATCATTAGAAAATCTACAAAATACAACTGCTGGAGAGGGTGTTGAGAAAAGGGAACCCTCTTGCACTTTTGGTGGGAATGTAAATTGATACAACCACTATAGAGAACAGTATGTAATTTCCTTTAAAAAGTAAAAGTAGAATTACCATATGACCCAGCATTCCCACTATTTGGCATATACCCAGAGAAAACCATAATTCAAAAAGACATATGCACGCCAATGTTCATTGCAGCACTATTTACAATAGCCAGATCATTTATACGCCATAAATGCCAATCTACAGATGAATGGATAAAGATGTGATACATATGTAGAATGGAATATTACTCAGCTATAAAAAGGAACGAAATTTTGTCATTTGTAGAGATGTGGATGGACCTAGAGGCTGTCATACAGAGTGAAGTTAGTCTATTTGACAAGAAGTCAAATATTGTATATTAATGCATATATGTGGAATCTAGAAAAATAGTACAGATGAACTGGTTTTCAAGGCAGACATAGAGGCACACATGTAGAGAACAAACATATGGACACCAAGGGGGGAAAGCTGTGTGTGGGGGTGGTGGTGGATTGAATTGGGAGATTGGGATTCACATATATACACCAATATATATGAAATAGATAACTAGTAAGAGCCTGCTGTATAAAAAAATAAATAAAATTCAAAAACAGTAATGACGTAGTGATTTTGAAAGCAACTTATCCTCAATTGTCAACAACAAAATTATATTTTTAAAAAAGAAAATACTCTCAGGAAAAAAACAAAACAAAGCAAAGTGCTTCCTAGTTGACTCATGAATCTTGGATTTTGCCCCATGAAAAATGAGAAAGTCAGAGAGGTAACTGAATTCTTTGAATGGGTAGAGCTTTAATTAGCCTAAAGCCTGGAAGAGAGTTAAATTTAAAGAAACAAAGTTACAATGAAAAGTCACTTCAGAAGATTGTGTGAAGGTATGAAGGAGCAAGGCTTTGAGAATAAATACAGGGCACATTTTTAGGGAGGAGAGATCTTCATATTTTTGAAGAGATATTCCCCCTCCTTTCTTGTTATTGATAGAACCAATAAGACAAATAGTGTACAGAATTCTTAATACTTAGACCTCCTCAAAATAATGAGATGGTTTCCTCTTATGTAGATACAGATATTATTGAATTTATTCAAACATAATTAGATAGTAATGTATTGCATAAGGAACAACTGCATTGGGTGGGTGAAATCTAACTAGACAACCTTTGATTCTGTGTTTGATTCTGTATTTCATTTAACTTCTGACTCAGAAGTGCCTTTTCTAAGTTCCTTAGGGACAAAGTCACATCTGTTTTATGCTTGAAACTATTTCTAGCCTTAGATTATAAATAACTCTTTAGAAAGGTATATAGACTGTAAACTATCTACTACTTTTTGTTTGCCCACAGTGACTATTGCAGTGTTCTGAATATATTACAGACTTAATAAATACTTTATGGACTAATTGGCACATGAAATTTTGAAAACCATGTTCTTAGAAATGCAGCCAATATGACTTCACAGCATACTCGACCTTGTCTCAGCAGATGTTTGGACTTGAAGTGATATGATCTGTCTAATCTGGCACCTTGGCTTAGAAAGGCATTTTATACTCCAGGTGGCAATGCCTTGAAATAATCACAAATGACTGTTTCCCAGCAACAAAGAGCAGAGACTCCTGCTGCACAGTAATTTCCTAAATTCTTCCTAACAACAATGAAAAAAAAAAAAAAATCAATGGAGATTAACCCTAATTGTTGAGTTTATCATTTCCATTTTTTGCCCTTCCTGATAATATACCATCAATTAAGAATATATGGAAGGAAATCTATTTCAATAAAAACATTGTCAAACAAATATATGCCATACAAATATGTATGAATATACCAGAGTAATTGTGAATAATAGCTGAATCTCATCTCAAAACAGATGAAAGAAAAAGATTGATCCAAAATCAGAGTCAAGTACTCTAATATATGTTTTATGATATACATATTTCTAAGACAAAAGTTTTTATTTGTATTAGTGGTTAATAGTTTGATTTTCTGAATAAAGCTATCATAATATCTCAGTCTAAAAAGTTTCCATTTTAAGTATGTACATTTTAAAATATAACAGATTCCTGCTCTAATGATTCTTTGATCCATGTAGTCAGGTTATAGAATTCCCATCTACAAGTCAGTGAAACTGATCAGTTTATGATATTTCACATGGAGGCATCACCGAGAATGAGAGAGAAACGTTTACTCAAATGCATAGCTACATGACAGCATGAGAGGGAGAGACAGAAGGATCCAGTATAATGCAGTGACCAAGATCACAATCTCTAGAGACAGACTAACTGGGTTTGCATCTCAGGTTCTACCACTTATTACATGTATGATTTGAGGCAAATTAATTAACAATTCAGTAGTTTCATTTCCTCATCTGTATATGATCATGGTGACATTGATAATAACCTCTACATTCTGACACTTCTTTTAAAGATTAATATATAAAAATTGCTTAGAATTGAGACTTGATAAAATAAGTTTTAGGTTATTCTTTGCATTACAACTTATACATACAATTTACATTTACATAGTTATTGATAAATTAATAGTTGTTTCAACCAGAAGTTACAGTTGGAAGAATCATGGAATATTTCTGTCATCTGAGTTAAAGACCTAGTCACCACTTTCTTCCCTATGTTCCAATTAATAGTTAATAACTGATATTGAAAATATATATGGCAATTATTTGTACAATGTATTTTACATTGCGAATTAACAAAGGAATCTATGTATTTTATAATATAATATCACTAACTGATTCAATACCAATATGAGGTGTTAAGGTAATTTTTTTTGCATATCCTTACAAACAGCTCTCTAGAGAATAACTTTTTAAAAATAGCATAATGGAAACAGGATGCACAGCTTCAAAAACAGAGGCAGGCAGTTATCCTGCTTTTGATTTGCACAACTAGTGGTGAATCAATGAAGGTGAAAATAAAAAGAGAGTTTATAACCTGAGGGAATAATTGTCTTCTGCATTTGTGTGAAAAGATATGAAGTGCTAAAGTCCATTCAGCCTACTAGACCATCCTCTGATGCTTCACATCACAGAGCTCTGGGATTAAACCATGCCTATAGGAAACAAATAGGTTTCTTTCTTCTAGTTACTGTGGTAAATTTACTGAAAACTCTTGAAATTAAACCCCCTACTAGTCTTTTCTGTCTGCCAAGAAAGACCATACTGGGTAAAGAGCAAAACATTGTGATGACTGTGTAGGGGTAAATTAAACTTTCCTTCCTAGAGGAAATTTGAATATCAAAGGATATTTTACAAAACAACAACAACAAAAATATCTTCAACAAATACAGCTGAAACTTTTGAAATGTTTATCAATCTTTGTCACTTATTCTATGTAGTTTCTTATGCCATTGGAGGAAGTAATCTAGCAGCAACAGGTAAAGAGTTTTAAACGTGTGAAAATGTGGGTCATTTGGATGCCAGTTAGAAGTTAAACTGGTCAAATTTGACCACTGTCAGTTTCACTATTCTTGTAAGTTTTGTATATCAAATTTTGTGGCAGATCAGAAGACAAAGAGTGAATATGCTATTTTTCAAAATTTTTTTATGATAGAGGAATGGAAGGAGAGGGGAGAAAAATAAAAACTTCAAACTAAAGACATCATTATATATTCTGATGTTGGGGAAGTTAGAATTGTACTTGTTAAAGAACATTTATTTCTAAGTACTGAAAGTACATATTGAATGTAAAAGTGAAGTAAATTTAACAAAGCAAATATTAATTGATTCCGTTTTATATAGCTGGACTTCCAACAGGTGCTTTACATTGTGGTAAATATAAGTTAAATAGTACATGTTCTCTGATCTTGAAACATAAAAAGACAAAAATAATAAGGTAGGAAGTGATATATGCTATTGAACAAGTTTTTCAAAATATGTATTTTTGGTCATGTATAAAAGAGGAAGAATAATTTTACCCAGGGTTGGAGGAACCACAGCGTATGTACTTGAGGAGGCAGAATTTGAGATAAATCCTGAAAAATGGGTAGAATTTAATTGATGGATATGGTGGAGAGTAATGTTCCATATAGAGAAATATGTGATTAAAAATATAAAGACAAAAGTTGACCTGTTTTTGTGGATCTCTATAAAGTCTGTAGAAATCAGATGCATATAGAAAGGAGAAGTAGGAAAGAAACCATATTTTTAAAAAAAGTTTAAGTCAAAATTAGAGAAGACATGATTTTGATAAGAAATAGGGTTATTACATTTTCTAGGCATGGGAACTATTGAAGACTGAATCAGAGTGCCATGAAAATAGGTATGTCTAGTGAGGTTATATCTGCAGTTATTGCAATGTTTATGTCAGGCATAATGATATTTTATTAATCATGTCTACAAATTATCTTATATTCAAAATGATTACTTCTTCACTCCCTAAAGATATATTTGGAATTATTTTACTTAATATCAAAACATACATGGTTTTGATTGCTTTTAGGTTTATTTTGTTCTTTGCTATCAACCACACTGATATATATCTATATATTATATATATAGCTATATATATATAATATAGATATATAGATATTTTGATCTTTATTCACTTTTAATCTGGTCCCAATGTTTTGAGGAAAGTCTGACCGTATGGAGATGACATGTGGATTTTCCCTCTGATAGTTGCAGCTAGACCCTTCGATAAAATCAACTATAAGACTCGTGAGGGCTTCCCTGGTGGCGCAGTGGTTGAGAGTCCGCCTGCCTATGCAGGGGACACGGGTTCGTGCCCCGGTCCGGGAAGATCCCACATGCCGCGGAGTGGCTGGGCACGTGAGCCATGCTGGGCCCGTGAGACATGGCCGCTGAGCCTGCGCGTCCGGAGCCTGTGCTCCGCGCAACGGGAGAGGCCACGACAGTGAGAGGCCCGCGTACCACAAAAAAAAAAAAAAAAAAAAAAAAAAAAAAAAAAAAAAAAAGACTCGTGAGTCAATGAGCATCCACATCATTTCATTTTCCAGCCTTTAGATCTTTCAGGTGAAGCCTCAGATGCTTTGGAGCAGAGATAAACCATCTCCAATGTATCCGTCTGCAATCCTTACCCACAGAAACTGATACCCAGTACAGTGTTCTAATATGTCTAATAGATGAAGTTTATTCATTGGCTTGTTCAAATATTCTTTATGCTTATTTTTTTTTTAATTTTCCCTGTCTGATCAGTCATATTTTAAGAATATTTCTTTTTAAATCTTCCAGTATTATGTGTATTTTACTGTTTCTCCTCAGAGTTGTGAGAGATGCCGGTATGTGTAAAATTTGTTACTGAGGTTGTATGTTGTAGAAATTATTGCATCTTCTGATGAAGTAAGCCATTAGAGAACTTGAGAACTTACTTCTAATGAAGTAAGGCATTATCATTAGAGAACTACTCTCTTTATCTCTAGTAATTTTTTATAACATTTTGTCTGAAATTAATGTGACCATTCCAGCATTCTTTCTATTATAATTACCTGGCATTTTCCCCACTCCTTCACTCCTTCAGTTTACTTACATTTTAATTCTGTTTCTTGTAAGCAGTATCAAGATGGATTTAATATTTCATCCAATGTAACATTTTCTTTGACTGGGTTATATACATCATTTTCATTTATTATTTCTCCTGATATACTTGGATTAATTTCTAAGACCTTATTAAGTTATGTTTATCCTACCCTTTTCCCTTTCCTTTTTTTGTTTTTCTACTTTTGAATAGATATTTTTCATTTCGTTTTTGTCAACTAATTTTTTTCATATTTACTGTTTATTTCCTCTTGTACCACTGAACTTCCATCTGGGTTAATTATCTTTCCACTTACCTTAGAAATTTTCCTAGAGAGAAGTTATTACTTGCAAACTGCTTTGTATGTTTGAAATTTTTTTTTTCTTATTACTCTAATTCTTGAAATATTTTCTCAGTGTGTGTAATTTATTGGACACATTTTTTTCTCAATACTCTGAGGATATTTCCCACTGTCTTCAGGTTTCCTTTGTTGCTATTGAGAAATTATTGAGAAGTCAGGTATTGAATAACATTGGTCTTTTGAAAATAATCTACTTTTCCTCTTAGGCTAATTCAAAGTCACCATGCTATCTTTGGTATCCTGATGAACCATCATACCAACCCTGGACACCTTACACTCAGTCATTTTTTATGAGACAAATACACCTGAATAACTTAAAAACACTCTAGTAGAACTTTTGTAATTTGAAGGCTAAAACTTCTGATTTGAAAATGTGTAATATTTTAGTATTCAAGGAATCATTTCATGTGATAGATACAAGTGAATGACGTTAGCTCTTTCTTGCAAGCTCTTTCCCAAAATAATGGGGAAATCTTTGGCAATTTTTTATATTTGGAATATTTTAAGTGTGTGATTAGTTTGAGAACTGGATTTTTCAGAGTCTAACTTTTATTTTACAAACAATGATCTATTTTTACCTCTTTGTAATGAAAAATGGTATTTTTCTATTAATGAAGTATAATTTAGAGTCACTTCCCAGCTTTCAGGAATATCCATTGTCAACACTGCAATTAAGAAAAAATACACGAACTTCAACAATCTTCACAAAGAGCTCTCTGATGAAATATTAACTGCTACTTGTATAGTGCTAATGAAATATTTTTGTATCATTTTGTTTGATCCTTCCAGCAAACCTGTGCTGTGTCTATTTCTCTTTCCATCATTGTTTTCATAAGCACAAAACAAGATTAGTAGGACTAAATGGTTTCTTGAAGTTTATAAAAATAATACAGTACAGAGACTAACCTTCTAACTTCAAAGTCGACGCTTTTATCAGCACTTTTTGACACCATTCTCCTAACAATGTGAAAGCAAATTTCTCCTTCTATTTGATACTTGTGAATACTTTGGGAACCTAAAAATTATCCTGAGATATCCTTATTTGAGACTACACTTGAGAGAAAGCCACAATTACATGAATGTGTTTTGTTGCCATTTTAATAATAAATATTTAATATAAAATGGTATGTCATGTTGAAAGGATTAATGGCTTAATATTTTGAAGCTGTTTTTCTACATGCAAAAATCCATAATTTAACTGTATATTTCTTCAGTAAAAAGATAAAGTCTATAAAATATTTTTTACAGTAATCAGTACCCCATCATCCAGATGTAAATATTCATCCAATAACTAACAAGTGTTAATAGAGTATATGTTATGTGTCAAAAACTGGAGGTGCAGCAACAAATAAGAGAGATAACAAGCAATTATTTTATGGCTTAGAAAGAAATAAGAAGTCAATAACATTTCAAATAGTAATAAGGATATTAATGGATACTGTTTCTGCCCCACTCTATTGATTTTCATGGAAAAAGTTTTATTAAATAAATGTTTTTGGCATCTTGCCTTAATTGTCACTACTCCACAGGAAGGTAGAGGATACCCCAATCTCTTACTGTATTCTGCTTTAGGAACTAACCTACTTCATGGTATGTGCATTATGTTCTGTTGTAGGTGGTCCAAGTTTTATATGAGATATTTCAGTATTACTTGTGATGGGTGAGTGTTTTGACTTGAATTGTATCCCCTTAAAAGGGGTATGTTGAAGTCCTCACCTCAGTACCGCAAAATGTGACCTTATTTGGAAATGGGGTTTTTGTAGAGTTAATCAAGTTAAAATAAGGTCATTAGGATGGGCTCTACTACCATATGACTGGTGTCCTTGTAAAAGGAGAAATTTGGGTACCAAGACAGACACACATACAGGAAAGATGATGCAAAGATACAATGAGAATACCAAGTGAAGATGGAAGGTTGGAGGGATATATCTGCAAAGCAAGAACACCTGGGGCTACAGGAGCTAGGAGAGAGGCATGGAACAGGTCATTCCCGAGAGCTTTCAGAGGGACGATGACTCTGCCAACACATTGCTTTCAGACTTCTGGCCTCCTGAACTGTGGAACAATAAACTTATGTGGGTTTTTTGTTTTGTTTTGTTTGTTTTTGTTTTGTTTTGTTTTGTGGTATGCGGGCCTCTCACTGCTGTGGCCTCTCCCGTTGCGGAGCACAGGCTCTGGACGCACAGGCTCAGCAGCCATGGCTCACGGGCCCAGCCGCTCCGCAGCATGTGGGATCCCCCAGACCGGGGCATGAACCCATGTCCCCTGCATCGGCAGGCAGACTCTCAACAACTGCGCCACCAGGGAAGCCCTAAACTTATGTTTTAAGCCACTCATTTTGTGGTACTTTGTTATGTAGCCCTAGGAAACTAATCCAGTGAGTAAAGTATCCAAATTGTGGGATTCAGCAAAAAAGAAATATACTTACTTTCAAATAAAAGGCGAGATTTCCAATATGCTAAAAGGGAAAGAAAGATATCACAAATAGCATATGATGACATTTAATCAAGTGGGAGAAATGCACCATCAATGGATTGTGGCTTTCTTTTACATATGTTTGGCTAATACTGGAAAACTAGTGAAACTGAAAAACTACAGAGTGGTCTTAAAAACAATTTATTTATTTTACTGGCTAGACTTGAATTTCAAGAGTCATCAGGAGACTCCTATAACTAAGACTGAACAAACAGAGGAGGATATGTGAGGAGGATAAATGTGAGGAGGATAAATGTGAGGAGGATAAATTCCAGGTTGTTGGTTTTTTTTAACTTTAATAGACAAGATTTAAGATTAAGATTTAAGATTAAGATTTAAGATTTAAGATTAAGATTTAAGATGTTGTTTGGACTTTAATTTTTTCCTTAGGAAATTCATAGTAAAAATGAGTTTTTATTCAAATTGGGGAAATTATATATTGTGTTTTATGATTGAATTACCATTATGATTTTATTTATGATTCAGTTACACTGCTGAGACAAATGATGCCAACTGAAAAATAAATAGCACACAACATTCACTCTTAAAATAATGATGATAAATAATGTCCCTGGTACATATTCTTTAAAAATATACTGTTCTCTACTAAATTTTTACTAAATATTTACACTATGCTCACCCTATTTTTTTGTCATTGTTTTTGTTCACTACACTGATTATTCTTATCAAAAACATTTTTACTTGAGTGAGATGAGAGAAAGACTGAGCAAGCTGGGACGTTAGAAGGAAAGGTTTTGGTGCCCCTGAAATTGTTTCCCTCAAACAGTAAACTTGAAAAAAAAATCTATATAGAGCTATTGTGTGGTGATAGTCTTCATTGATCTGATTTAATAATGCAAATTTCAAACTTTAATGACAAACTTTATGAGTTCTAAGCTCAGGCTATCCGTCTATTGAGTGTTATGAAATCTTGTAATGATTAATAACACTGTAGTATCCACTAGATCAAAATATCCAATGCAAAGTAAATTATTTTGTTAATATGACTCATCCTCTCTCCACTATTGATTCCTCTTCCTCAATAAGATACCTTTAGATGAAAGACAATAAAAATAAGATAAGGAGGGCTTCCCTGGTGGTGCAGTGGTTGAGAATCCGTCTGCCAATGCAGGGGACACGGGTTCCTGCTCCAGTCCGGGAAGATCCCACATGCTGCAGAGCAGCTGGACCCATGAGCCAAGGCCGCTGAACCTGTGCGTCTGGAGCCTGTGCTCTGCAATGGGAGAGGCCACAACAGTGAGAGGCCAGCGTGCCACAAAATAAACAGATAAATAAAATAAAATAATAAGGAAAATGCTGGAAAGGCAAAATAAGTTTTGGAATTTTATATAGTGGTAAAATGATACTGTATTATAAATAGCATAGTGATTCTGAACTATGAAAGTAACAGTGATGTACACGTCTAATAAAAAAAGTTTCCTTAAAAAAAAAAGTTTTCTCAAATACTTACTAGTGTATACCAGACCTATGCTGGAAACATTGCATAGATATTCCATGTAATTAAAAAGAAAAGCACATTAGTATTCCTTCTGAACTTCTTTTTCTCCTCTAAAATGTAGAAGGAAAACTTACCAAAGGATTATTATATATAAATATTAATATCTAGAATAGATAATAATTTTAAAGCCAAGATTTGAAGCCCTTTCATTCTGTTTCTAAAGCTTGTATTCTTAACATAAGGTTATCCCGAATCTTCATTATGTAAAATCTCAATAATTTTAATAGCTGAATATGCCAATTTGGTGTATTTCATGAGCTTTATTTCTTTCTTGTCCTAACTATTCAGTTCATAGCTCATTAGTACCTTAACTTAAAATGTAGAAAGGAAACTAGAACACTATGCAACAGATGAATTTTACATTTGTAGAAGATCTGGTATGAATGAACATGAAAACTAATTGCTAACCTAAGACCTCTGGTTTTTAACTAATGTTTTATTTTAATTTTGGGGTCATAGGTGCAGCTCAATTTTCTACTCTATTTCTTTCTCTGATAACCATAGAAAAATACCGAATTATTGGGGTTAGGTTTTTCCAACACCTACCAGTTATTTTTCTATCGATCTCACACACACACCCCACACACACCAAATAAACATTATTTTTCCATCAACATGCTAGTTTGTAATTTGCCATATTTTACTCATAAATGTAAAAATATATTTCTTTAAATTCTTACAATTAATTTTTGGCATTTATGAATGAAATAAAGTAAAAGATCATTTTTATTTTTAATATCAAACATACAATTTTTTAAAATTCTAGACTCTTCTTTCTTCTTTTTATAAACCCAATATTCTGTAGCATGCAATACTTCTAATATCACTGCTGTAGTTTACAGGAATCCATATTAGACTCTTAGGCTTCATATAAGTAAATGCAATAATCACTTCTTTTGTACCTTAGAGATTAAGAGCTTTAAATTCATGATTCTCCCAGCACAAGAATTATCAAGGACTTTATTTACTTTACTTTCTATGCATGGTGTAAATTAAGCATGCTCAAGTTGTGACTAATACATTATTTTCAGTTACAAATAGAGCTAGGCAAACATTTGAACAAAGTAAGAAAGTTTGATTATGCTTTGAGAACTATTGCCTCAAATTATTTCCAACCTCAATTTACTTCATTCTTTTTTGTTCTCTTCTAAAAGAGCCTTATAATTACAAACATGCAGAGAAAATTTAAAGTTCAATTTTGTATTGTTAGATCTATCATTATGATAATAGCATTTCACAAAGTTGGACTGAATCTTAAGACAGCTATACTAAGATTTCAATAATAACCAAATTTCATTTCTTTCCTAAAATTATTTGAAATCTTTTTCACAATAATGAATATTATTGCTGTATTGAGCATGTTAGTAACAGTGTAGGTGTCTTTGCAGCATTGTATATAACTAGAGATTATCCTACAGGATAGACCTAATATAATTTGGCACCTGTTTACATAGTGTTGTTAAATCAAATTATTGATTCAATACACACACATATACATTACATGGCAATTTGAACTTTTAATATTTAATATTCTAAAATAACTACCTTCAAGGTTTTGCCTGAACTGGAAAAATTATTAATCTTGGTATGAAATATTATCTTCAAATTCATCAGGAGAGAGGAGATAATGAAAGCGGTGAAAGACAATGACTCTTTTGAAGGAATAAGTCAGCAGAGAAAAAGAGAAAGTTGAGGCTTTGGGAAGTAAGAGAAGAAAAAGGAAAGCAGAAAAAATGAGAGAAGAAACAAGACAGCCACAGTAGCACAATGTCTTTAGTAAGCCAAAGGGAGAGAAATATTTTCAATCTAAATGTTAATAAGAATATACTGATAAAGATTTTGATAGGACTTTCAATAGCTTTAGGTGAAAGTAAACTTAATGTCCCAAAATACTGGAGACACATTAAGTTTATAGTATTATAGCATTATATGGCTTGCAGCAATATTTGATAATACAGAATTAAGTTCAGAATAATGGATGTTAATTTGCCAACCTCAGGAGCTTCCTAGGTGTTATCTGAAATTGGCCACCATATGTGAAAATCAGGGAGAGACCAAAGGAAGAGGCAGACCACTCCAGAGTGATAGGGGTCAGGTTTAATAAATAAGGGAACGTACTTATGAGGCTTGTCTTACGGGGGCAGCCACAAGAAGAGTAGATTTCTGCACCCGCCTGCCAAACCTTGAAAGTTTACATAGAGTTCGTAATTGGGTTCAGTCGTGTATACCATCCAGATAATCTCAACACCACATTTCTAGCTCAAGGCTGTACCCTTGGTGCAGCTTCTGGGAAGTGGGAAGGCAAGCAGAACACATTTCAAGGACAGGGGACAGGGTGGGAAGCCTCTAACTCCAGGGTCCAGCTCAAGGTCAAACAACGAGTCATGTCTTCTCAATGATCTGCCTCAACAATGGATTTGATTAGAATCAAGGCCTTTCTTCTTTTACAAACAAAGCCTTACTTGTCATTGTGCTATTATAACATCTTCAACAAAAAGAATTACCTTATCATTCTAGGTATATTTTCAAGTGAAAAAAAACCCCATAATTGTAATCAGTGTATTGTAAACTACTTAGCATATCCTCCAAGATGAAAATACTGAGTGACCAAGATCATAACTAGTGTGTAGGAAAGTTCTTATACTCAAGTGAGCCTATTACCTATGGGCTTATAAAATTGTAGGTTGAATAAGTTTTCATTTTTTAAGTTGTCAATTTATGTTTACTAATATTTCAAATAGAGTGCAAGTGAATCTTTTGTGTATTTATAAACTGTTTTAACAAAAACTTAGTAGCTGCCAACTGCTACAAAGACAGATCAAGGAAAAGCATGTAACCTGAAATACGATGACATCAATTATTCTGTGGAAGTAACATTAGTATGTAGACCTTTATTTCCTGTTGGAGATTTTACTCTACAAATTTCCCATTGCTTTGGAGAAAATTGGATTAATGTAAACTGTTCTTACAAATACAATGATGACTTTCAAAAAGAAAATACTTTTGTAATAACCTCACTAGATAAATGGAATCTGAATTACACAGCTTTAATGAACTTGTCAATCAGATTTAATTAATCTCCATTACCTTGGTCATTAGGTTAAACTAATAAAATTATATTTCATGTAAACTAACATTTTCCGTAAGGAAAGAGCCTGGATAATGTGAAAGATACTTATTATACTAGTTATATCTCTAATCAACTTCTAACAGGTAGTCTTTTTAGTGTAGGTAATTTTCCTTGTAGGATCATCAGTTAACTGTCTCTGATAAATCTACCAAGAAGTGGTGAGACACTTTAAATCTCTAACTTCTTAAAGAGTTTGAGATATGGCCATTAATCACTAGCAGCTAACAGTTGTATTAAAACTTATCACTCTTCTAAAGCTCTTTTGTCGATTTGGACCCAGTCCAGGGTGGGCCCTTTTCACATAAAATGGAATAAAACAGACATGCACATAGACTCATTTCAATTTGGTCTGTCTCACATAAATGACTTGAAAAATGTATTCAGTAAATTGTATTCACAGATTTATGACCACCAGATCTTTCCATTTTTGTCTAAAACTAAAACCAGATATTTTGCTGAACTAGAATTTCATGATGCTTTGAGTGCTATGTCTAAAGCAATATTTGAAGGATGCAGTCACAGGAAAACAAAAAAAGTAAAATAGAAAAGAATACCAAGTATGCTTGATGTGCCCCTTCATATACTTTTTTTTTCCAAATGTCATGACTGCCAACTGCATTATAGGTGGCTTCAGGAAATGTGACTAAAAGGTGAACTGAATAAAGAATTCAGTTTAAAAGAGACAAAAATAACTCATCTCAAGTGTTTTTGATGCTTCTTTGTTATGTTTATAGTCATATAATTGATAGTGTCTCATTCTCCGTGATCTCTAGATCCAGCTTTTACTTTTCTCAGTTTATTCAGAAAAGAAAGCAATATTGTCTATTTTTCATGCATAAGGACATTTATAGCTTGTGTTTAAATACTTGTTTCTCTTTATCCAATGCAAACCATAGCTAAAGCTTTCTATGTATTTTTTTACACTTTCTCAGACACAGTGTTTGAGAGCTTCAATCTTATATCATTGAAATCTTTTAGCTCCAATATAATAGGTAGCAATTTTGTTTAATACCTAGGGAAGTTATTTTTCATTCTTCCAGAGAATTGTTTAATGCATATACATGCAAAAGCAATGTATAGTCTTTCTCTCATCTTTAATTCAGATGGTAGCAAGTTCTATTCCTAGTCACATTTACATAAAATGCACATGTTGGAAAATTTTCATATGGCTACATGGAGTGCTCTCTCCTTTGTTTTCCTGTGGTAGAAAACACATAAAATAAAATTTTTCATCTTAACTATTTTTAAGTGTGCAACAAATCTCTAGAAACTTTTCATCTTTCAAAACATCTACACTCATTAAACAATAATTCCCCTTTTCCCAGCCCATGGCAAGTACCATTCTACTTTCTATGTCTAAGAGGTGGACTACTTTAGATACCTGTCATAAGTGAAATCATGTAGTATGTGTCTTTTTGTGATTGGTTTTTTTCACATAACAGTATGTAGTCCAGGTTCACCGGTGTTGTATCATATGACAGGATTTCCTTCTTTTTAAGGCTGAATAATATTCCACTATATGTATGTACGTTTTCTTTATCGATTCATCTGTCAATGGACATTTAGATTGCTTCCATATCTTGGCTATTGTGAATATTGCTGAAATAAACATGGGAGCACAAATTTCTCTTTAAGATCTTGATTTCAATTACTTTGAATATATACCAGAAGTGAAACTGGTGGATAATACCATAGTTTTCATTTTTGGAGAAACTTTCATACTGTTTTCCATGATGGCTGCACCATCTTACATGCCCACCAACAAAGGACAAGGGTTACATTGTTGCCAACACTTGTATTTTCTATTTTTGTGATAGTGGCCATCTAACAGGTGTGAGATGACATCCCATTGTGGTTTTGATTTGCATTCCTCAGATGTTTAGTCAAGTTGAAGATGTTTCATGTGTTTTTGAGGTATTTATATATCTTAATTGGAAACATGTCTATTCAAGTCCTTTACCCGTTTTTAAATGAGATTATTTCTGTTGTAGTTTTTGAAATGTAGAACTTTATATATTCTGGATATTAAATTCTTATCATATATATGGTTTGCAAATAATTTTTCCCATTCCATAGGTTGTCTTTTCACTTCATTGATTGTTTTCTTTGCTTAACAGAAGTTTTTAAGATTGATGTAGTCCCACTAGTTTATTATTGATTTTGTTACTTGAAATTTTGTTGTAATATCCTAGAAATCTTTGCCAAATCCAATGTTGTAGAGCTTTTCCTCTGTGTTTTTGCTAGGAGTTTTATAGTTTCAAGTCTTTAATCTATTTGTCACTTTTTGTATATGGTGTAACATAGGGTCCAACTTCATTCTATAGCATGTGAATATACAGTTTTCCCAACACCATTTTTTCCAGAGAATATCCTTTTCCCATTATTGGCAACCTTGTCAGAGATCATTTGATCACGTAGGTGAAGATTTATTTCTGTGCTTTCTATTTGCTTTTATTGGTCTATATGTCTGTTTTTACACCAGTACCACAATGTTTAAATTACTGTAGGTTTGTAATAGGTTTTGAAATCAAGAAGTGTGATGTTCAAATCTTTGTTTTCTTTCTCAAGATTGTTTTTATTTGGTATCCTTTGAGATTACATGTCAGTATTAGAATTTTATTTCTATAAAATGACATTGAGATTTTGATAGGAATTCCATTGAATCCATAGATCACTTTGGGTAGTATGGACATTTTAACAATATTTTTTCTAATCTGTGAACACTAGATGTCTTTCCACTTATTGATGTCTTCTTTAATTTCTTTCAGCAACATTTTGTAGTTTTCAGTTCAAGTCCTTTGCCTTATGATTTTTTTGTTAAATTAACATTTGTTAAGAAGAGCCTCAGAGTCTTCGGTAGTGAGCCATGGGTCAATAAAAGACCACAAGAGAACGTGAAATAGAGAAGTTTATTACTTACAGGTCCTGAAGGAGGTACTCAGCATGCCTCAAGGAACCACCTGGGAAAGTCAAGGCCAAGTACAGGCAGAGAGTGAGCAACAGAATCTGGGACACTTCCCTTTATTAGGGTTCACAGGTGGAATGCTTTGGGGCCTCTGGGGTAAGCCTGGATTGGTAAATTCAAAAAAAAAAGTGCATGTGCGTTTTAGTAAGCTCCACTGGGGTCTTATCTGAGAGGTACACAAGGAAAAGAGCTTGGAGACAGAGGAGACTGTTTATTACAAGGGGCATTGAGGGAATCATATCAGGAACTTACATTTACTTGTGACTCTGAGGTGTTATCTAAGGCATGTCCTTGAGGGAGGGACTAATGACAATTCAAGCACCCTGCAGTTACTTAGCTACATAAAATGAATGCAATTTTATGGAGCAATTTAAACTCTCAACATGCCTCTTATCCCTAAGTATTTCATTCTTTTTGTTGCTGTTGTAAATGGGATTGTGGACGTAACTTCCTCTTCAGATTGCCCATTGTTAATGTATAGAGCAACTTCCTCTTCAGATTGCCCATTGTTAATGTATAGAATCACAGCTTATTTTGCATGTTGATTTTGTAGCCCACTACTTTGCTGAAGTACTTTGTTGACTAATTTTAGTAAATTTTTTTTGATGTGGAATATTCAGAGTTTTCTACATATTAAATCATACCAACTTTGAGCAGAGATGATTTTACTTCTTCCCTTCTGATTGCATGCCTTTTTTATCCTTTTCTTGCCCAACTGCTTTGTGTAGGGCTTTCACTACAATGTTGAATTAAAAATGAGAGAGGTCAGTCTTTCCTTCTTCTTAATCTTAGAAAGAAAGCTTTTTACCAATGAGTATCATGTTAGTTGTGAACTTTTTATATATGGCTTGTCTTATGTTGAGGTAATTTCCTTCTATTCTAGTCTGCAGAGTGTTTTTTTCATGAAAGTTGTTGAATTTTCTCAAAGGCTCTTTCTGAATCAAATAAAATGATCTTTTGGGTTTTGTTTTTTATTCTGTTAATGTAGTGCAACACATTGATTTTTATATGTTGACTCAAATAAATCAAATCATGAATAAAAGAAGAGCCATTACAAATGAAATAACAGAAATATAAAGGATCATAATATTACCCTAAACAAGTACATGGCAACAAATCTGATAACCTAGAAGAAATGGATAAACTCTTAGAAACATACAACTGATCAAGACTAAATCATGAATAAATAGAAAGTTTGAACAGAATAATAAGGAGATTGCATTCCAGACATAAATCACCTTGCATTCCAGACATAAATCTCACTTGATCATGGTGTATAATCATTGTAATGTGTTATTAAATTCAGTTTGCCTATATTTTGCTGAGGATTTTAGCATCAGTATCCATGGGGGAGTGGTCTGTAGCTTCTTATTTTTTTCTTTAGTGTTCTTATCTGGCTTTGGTATCAGGGTAATGTGGACCTTGCAAATTAGTTTATTAGTAGTTTATTACTATATCTTATTCAATTTTTTGGAACAGTTTGAAAAAGATCAATATTAATTTCTCTTTAAATATTTGGTAAAATGCACCAAAGAATCCATCTAGTCCTGGAATTTATTGGGAGATTTCAATTAATGACGCAATCTCCTTATTATTCTGTTCAAATATTCTATTTATTCATGATTTAGTCTTGATCAGTTGTATGTTCCTAAGCGTTTATCCATTTCTTCTAGGTTATCAGATTTGTTGGCATGTACTTGTTTAGGGCAATATTATGATCCTTTATATTTATGTTATTTCATTTGTAATGGCTCTTCTTTTATTCATGATTTGATTTATTTGAGTCTTCTCTCTTTTTTCTTGGTAAGAGTAGCTAAAGTTTTGTCTATTTTTTAATATTTTCAACAAAAACCAAACAAACCCAGCTCTGTTTCAATGATCTTTTCTATTGTTTCTTTAACCTCTATTTCATTTATATCCACTGTCATCTTTGTTGTTTCTTTCCTTCTACTATCTTTGGGCTTCATTTTTTCTAATAATTTGAGGTGTGATGTTAGGTTTTTAAATTTGATATCTTTCTTTTTTTGATGTAGGTAGGCATTTATCACTAAACTTTCTTGTTAGAACTGCTTTTGCTGCATCCCATAAGTTTTGGTGTTTTGTGTTTCCACTTTAGTTTATTTCAAAATATTTTTTTGATTTCCCTTTCTATTTCTTCTTTGAGCCCCTGGTTGTTCAAGAGAGTGTTGTTCAATCTCCTTTGGTGGTGTCATGTTTTTCTGCTTTCTTGTGATCCCCGTAGCCTTGCATAAGTATTTGCACATTTAAGGAATGAGTCACCTCTTCCAGAGTTATGGACTGGCTTCACTAAAGATATTCACCTGTGGTGGAACACATTATAGCCTCTGTGGTCTTGGAACTAGTGGTGTGGAACACCAGTTGCAGGGGTTGTGTGATGGCTCCAGGTTTGTGGGATCATGGTGTCGTAGTTCAGTCAGCTGGTTCCATCCCATTGACAACATTGTGGCTCTTGAACTGAGGGGTGTACATCATGGCTGCTAGGGTTATTAAGATCCTCAGCAGTGCCTCCAGTTCAAGTGGTAAGGGACAAGTGGTAGTGGTGGCTACAGCTAGTGGTTTTCCCATGCTAGTGACATGGACTTTATCCAGGTATACACATAGTTGTGAGGGCCAGGACCAGAGCCAATTGTGGCACATAATACTTTTATGAGGGCTCAGGCTGTTGTCATGCACTTATGCAGCTGTAGAGGCACCCACATGGTGAGGGTGGCTTTTTATGGCAGTCAGGGCTGACAGAGTGCAGGTGCATAGCTGCAGGGGCTAGCTGTGGTTGTGTAAAGAAATGCAGGCTATTGACAGGAGTTGTGGGTATCTTTGCGTGCCAAAGCAGCTGTAGAAGCCTGGGATTTTTGTGCATGCTTATATGCTGTAGAGCCTAACTGTGGACATGCATGTGGCAGTGGGAGTCAGCTGTGAGGGGGTGGGCTGGTGTAATTCATGCATGCTGCCACAGAGCCCAAGTCTGGCTTCAGGTGGTATAGCCACACTGAGTCCCGGGTCCTGGTGTGTTCACAACAGCACTGGATGGGGCAGCTACAGTAGAAGTGGGGCAGAGGACTCAGGCAGCTGGAGTCTGTGAAAGGAAAAATCTTTGGGACCCTTGATGGCAAAAGCAAAATGGAGTGCATGGTGACTGTGCTGGTCATTGTTTTCCTCAGTGGTGAAAGCAGCTGGGATACTCTGAGGAGCAGTCTGCTGAGGTCCATGACAGGATCCCCTGTGTTAAAAGCTGCAAGTGTACTGCAGTATCCACGAAGGCTGTAGAGGTCCTCAGCAGTGAACGCTGCTAGATCCTCTACAGATCAGGCTGTTGTGGGTCATGGTCACTCCTGCTGTGTGGTTGATCCCAATAACCTCTGCCCTTCTTCTTTATTCTTAGTCATCATTAGACATCTCTGCTATTCCAGTCACTGGGTGGGGTGAACCTGAATTGGAGCCTTCATACAGTACCCTGAAAGATGGGGGAAGCTGGTCACTTAATAGGCTCTCATTTTCCCAATGAGGAGAACATGCTAGAGCTGGAGAATTCCATTTTGGTGCTGGTATGTGGGGTGAGATGATGTACACAAAATGAAACTTTTCTTCCTATGCTATTTGTACCTTATTCTCAGGTTTTTTGCTCCACTATGTTACTGAAGCTTTGTAAGTGGATTCTTGAACTCTCCTAGAGCTATTTTCATTAGTGGATAGATGTCTAATTGTTATTTGTGGAGAGATGTAGGCTGTCATCTTACTAATATAGCTCTCCTATAACAACGTATTTTAAACTGATAACAACTAAAATTGATGCAAAATTCTTCTACTCCCAGACTTTGTTATTATTGTCACAAATTGTACCTTTTTATATTGTGCATTCATTAACATAGTCTTATAGTAATTTTTATGCTTTTATTTTCAAGTCTATACCATAATTGAAAGTGACTTATGCATCATTATTACAGTATTATAGGATTCTGTATTTGTCTATTTATTTACCTTTACTAGAAAGCTTTATATTTTTATATGCTTCATTTTGCTGTGTAGCATCATTTCACTTGAACTAGAATTCCCTTTAACATTTCTTATAAAGCAGATCTAGTGGTGATGAACTCCCTCCACTTTTATTTACCTGGGAAAGTATATATTTCTCCTTCACTTCTAAGGATAGTTTTGCCAGATATAATATTCTTGTTTGGCAATGTTTTTTCTTTCAGCACTTTGAATATAATGTCTCACTCCATTCTGACCTGAAATGCTTCTGCTGACAAATCCACTGATAAACTTATGAGAGCTCATTTGTATGTGATAAGTTAACTTTTTTCTGGCTAGTTTCAAAATTCTCTCTTTGTCTTACATTTTTGATAGTTTCATTATAATGTGTCTCTGTATGGGCCTTTGGGTTATCTTAGTTGCAATTCTTTGAACTTCTGGTTTTGAAGGTTCATTTTCTTTTACATATTGAGAATTTGGGGGCCCCTCTTTCTTCAGGAAAATTCCCTGCCCTTTTCTCTTATTTCTCCTTCTGGGACTCTCATAATGTGACTATTTGTCTGCTTGATGGTATACCATAATTCCCTTAGACTTTTTTCACTTTTCTTCATTTTTTTTTTTCTTTTTGTTCCTCTGATTGGATGTCAAATGACCTATCCTCAAGTTTGCTTATTCTTTCTTCTGATTGATTAAGTCTGCTGTTAAACCACTCTAGTGAATTTTTCAACTCATTTATTGTATTCTTCAGCTCTAGAATTTTTTTCTTTATATAATTTCTATATCGTTATTTTCATTTTGTTCATTCTTCATTTTCCTAATTTCATTTAGTTGTACGTGTCCTCTTGTAATACACTAATGTGTATTAATGACTTAAATGACTATTATTGACTCTTAATGACTATTATTTCAAATTCTTTGTCAGGTAATTCATAGATCTGCTTTTATTTAGGGTCAGTTTCTGGAGATTTATTTTGGTTATTTGATTGGGCCATATTTTCCTACCTCTTCATGTGCCTTGTTATTTTTTGCTGGGATATATGCATTTGAAAAACAGCCACCCCTCCAGACTGTCTTTGAACAGGGGAAGACAATCAGCCCAACTAAAGATTCTCAGGGACTCTCAAACCCTTTATAAGGATGTGTCTTCTTTGGGCCCGTACATGTAATTTCCTAATTAGAGAGGTTTGCTTGTGTCTTTTTTAAGAGTTTACAGTCTCTTGCTCCTTCTGATGTCTTTCCATAGTACTGCAGGTTCTCTGGCACTGAACAAGTTGCTGAGCTCTCTCTTGTTCTCAGGGACCCCCAGGCCTTGAAAGTGTGCCAGTTCTCCCATCAACACTTCAAATAAAGAGGCACGAAACTAGTTCCTCAAAAGCATTCCTCGCCAAAGCTGGAATATTGGATGGACATTTCAATTTTCTCTTTGTTCCCTCTCAAAGGAGAAGTTGTGATTTGGACTTTTCATCCATTTTCACAAACCTATGTTTTCTTGTGGGAAGGTTTACCTATTGCAGTTTTTATGAACCAACTTTTCTTATGTTTCAAGGCATCTATTCTTTGGTTTGAGCTTTTTTGAGTTACTGCAACTTTATAACTGGTTTCTAGAGTTCTAAAATCTTTTTTTGTTGTTAAGTTGCTGTCTTTGTGGAAAAGTGAGGGGTAAGCCTTTCTATTCTGCCATGAATGTTGCTGATGTAACCAAAATTATTTTTATTAGTAACAAATTAATTAAACAAATTAATTAAAAGTCTTGTCCTTTGGTACTGTTTATTACATTTACACCAGTTTTGAGCTAATTGGAAAGCAGTGTAATATAAGATTAGATGTATTTTTTTTCCTTTGAATTCATGGCATACAACTCAACCTTCCATAAAGAAAAAAGAGACATAAATATTTACCAGTGCTGTAATAAAGCTTCGCATGGTGATATTGCCAGAGAAACACACAAACAAAACTTCACAGTGATCAGCATGCATGGATGCCACATAGTATACTGTCAATCTGAGTAAATGTGTTTTTAAATTAATTTTTTCATGATTTAAGCAGTAGTTTGAAGGCCATTTAACTACACAGATATATGATGACATCTTTTTGTCATGAATGCTGTCAAGATGCTAAAATAGATATTTAGCTTCATTTAACTTGAGCTTTATATCAGTTGGAATATTATTTTTCTACAATGGAATGGACTTTTCCCTGAAATACACTTTTAAAAAATGATTAGATGCTCAAGATTTAAAATTCCAGGTTTTTTTTTTCCCCTTCAAAGACAATTCTTTAATTAGTGTCATTTTTCAGTTATATACATTTGCTCACTTTCCTTTCTTATCTTTTCCCTCTAGCACCTGTACTATATTATCACTGTTGATGTTGTAGTTGCAGAGATGTTCATTGAGAAAGCATATTCTTACACCTGGCCACAATTTTTATTTTTTCTATTTTTGGTGTGTCCCATATCACATGTCCAAAATTAATCTAATCCTCTGCATGTTAATTTGCTCTGCATGGACTGGATCTACTGTAAAGGTTATGATGGTTACTCTACCATAATACTGAGATGCAGGAAAAGTTGTATTAATTTTATTCTTTTTAAACAAATCTAAGTTATCCTGAGTCTCCACTTCACATGTGGATGGGAATTTAAATTTCAGTATTCAATGCACCACTTAATTTTTCTTTTTAATCCAAGTTTGCAGAGTTCCCTAAAAAAGCTTAAGAATGCTTCCATTGCTTCTGTGCTCCTGTGTCAAAGTGGCTACCCAGTGTTTCCCCATAAAGCTATTTTCCTACTCATATTAAGCTTGCAATTGTCTGAGTTTCTGTGACCTACTCTGGGTTCTTTAGTGGTCTAAAGAATCATTTCCCACTATTCAAGGAACTGCAAACATCACCTCTCCCTTAGTCCTGGATAAGTTTTCCAAGTTAAGTAGTATTAAACCCCCGAATTTTAAAGTTTCAGATCACAAACCCTATCTCTTGGACTTAAATTGCCCTTCTCTTTCAGGAAAGAAAGCCTGTCTTTCTACCATGGGAGCAATAGAAACCCCAATTCTTTAGGGCCCAAAGCCCTGCTTGATGCAAATTCCCACTTTTGTAGGGGTGGAAGGTGTTGAAAAGGAAGAAATTGCCTCATTCTAATTTTTCTACTCTATGGATATTAAAAGAAATCACAATTAATACCAAAATGTGTTAGCCTGCCATATCAGCAGGTTAATATTAGGGAGGTCAGTGAGATTTTTCCAAGTTGTCCATTTTTGTCTTATGTATAATCTGATTTTAGATTTCCTGTTTTCATCATATTTTATCTTAACTCAGAAGTGTTTTTCCCACAGTTTATAACATAATGTCTTATTATTCATCATTAACCTCAGGTAATGGCATGTAATAGGACAAAATTGGAATATCCAAATGTGCTTTTTTGTTTGGCCACTCCAAGAACAAAAATCTTTGTTATTGTTTACCCCTTCTGCCTGAGAGATCACTTTGGCTGCTGTGTTGAAATTGGACTGTAGTGGTAGAAAATAGAAGAGAAACTTTAGAAAGCTAAAGTCTTAACCTCCATGAGGAATAATTGTAGCTCAGTCAAATTGTGGCTATAGATTTGAAAAGAAATGGTTTGGTCCTATTTTGAAAATAGATCCAACAGGGTTTACTGATGAATTAGATGTAGAATGTGAAAAAGTTAAAGAAATCAACCATGGCTGCAAGGTTTTTAGGCTTGGCAACAAGAAGAATACAGCTGCCATCAATTGAAATGAGATAGACTCTTGGAGGGGCAAGTCTGGTGTCAATACTAATGGTTCAAGTTTGGAATATGGAAATTATTGTGCCTAAAGATAAAGTTGGATATATAAAAGTAAGAATTTGGAAAAGAAGTCTGCTGAAGAAACAAAGTTGGGAGTATCACCATATTAATGGTATTTAAAGAGATGGGATTAGACCAGATTACCAAGAGAATGAGTGCAGAAATTGAAGAGAAGCCCTAAAGAACTGAGTCAGGGGGTGCTTCAACATTAAAAGGCCCAGGAGAAATGAGAAAGCCACAGAGGATGCTGATTAGGAGTAATCAGTGATACTGATATATAAAGGGAAAAACATAAACAAGGCAAAGTTATGTCCTAGAAGCCAATTGAAGATAGTACATGTGTAAGGAGGGAGCAGTCATCAGTCTCAAATGATGCTGAAAGTTCAATTAAGCTGAGGACTAAGAACTAAATTAAATAAGCTATTAATAATACAGCAGATGTGTAAGGTTCATTTAACATATATTCCATATTCTTATTTTAATTTCATACTTTTCTTTAAAACACACATTTATATAAATCTTTGTACCTTTGATTTTTTAAATTACCAAAATACCAGTAACCTTTATTTATTAGTTTGTCAATTAGAACTAAATATAAACCAATAAATAAATCCTAAGTGAAGATATTTTTTATACCAGTTTTTAATATGGAGTTTGTGCAGTTAATATGTCCTTTAAAAGGATAAACTTTTCTTTTCCTTTGTCTATGTATCTATGCATGGTGCAGGAATAAAATGTAATGATACAGATATTTTTACAATCATTTTTGATCTTTTGCCTCTAAGGGCCAGAGTTGTGTTTTTTTTTCTCCCTTCCACTTCAAAATAATTGTCATGGATGACATATTTTCTTTGGGCTGCACAAGCCACATTTCTTTGATGGTGGCAGATACTTGTTTTGTGGAGATGGAATTGATTTTAGAGAACTGATAACATTTAATTGAGTCTTTTCTGATTAATACACTGTTTAATCCAACTCAGTAAAATTTGAATTAAATAGTGTAAGATTGAAGAGTTAGCTTAAAACGTTTGCTCTCCAAAAGTTATAACTTTATCATTATAAAGAGCAATACTCCTTAATACATGACAGATTTTCCCATATGACTTGTTACTGGTTGACTTCAATAAGCATATATTAAAGGCCCACACTAGATGCTTTTCTGAATGCTGATTCTGAACTCAAAAGAGTTTCTGCAGATATCTGGCTGAATAAAATAACAATACCAATTTTGAAAGATCATATTTTTTAAAGCTATAAGTGCTGGTATAATTAGTTGTTTGGAAATTGATACATTTGATTGGAAACTACTTAACATTTTTTAGTGTTTTCACTTTCTCTAAATATAGGTCATATATAGTTTATATCTTTATTATAAGTAATTTCTGGTATCTGTTATAAAATATATCAAATGTTATGAGTAATTTCATTATTATACATTAACATATGGAGCTTTATTGAAATATAAATTAATCACATACATTTCATCACGTGATTCCATCCTGTATTTTACACAAAATGGCGTTTTAAATAATGGTCAGGAAAACCTGTGCTTGCATCTAGCACCTGCCATTTACTAGCTCTATAACCTTCAGTCACTCAATTTCTTTAATTCCTTTCATCTATTACTTGTTAAGAAAAAGCCTGCAAAATGCTAAGTGATATATAATGAATTCATCCATTTGTAAGCCATGCAACAAGTGCAAATATTGAAAGAATATGGTCTATTTAGGAATCATAAAATTGAAGACTAATCTCTGCCGCTTACTTTGGGTAACATTGAGAAAGCTACTTTATGGATCAGTTTTCAACTGGCATTTTTTACCCACCTAGATCAGAATTGTGGGTTGGAGAACACAGCAGGGAAACACAGATCACAGGTTGTTGATTTAGTCTGTCAATGTTGCTATTTCTATTATGTATTATAGTCATCATTGTTATATCAATACACAAATAACTAAATTTTCAGCATAAGATGATTGGTGTCTATCAAAGGCAACTCACAGAATCTGACTCATTTTCATTCCTTTCATAGGACCTCCATTGTAATGCAATTCATAGGTACTACTGATTTAAATAAAAAATGAATATTCCACTGAATCATTCAAATGTTTGTCCTGAGCATGAAAGCTTTGGAATAACTGACTGAATGTTTCACTTTGCATCCAGATGTTTGGCTTTGAGTCGGCATAACCACTGTCATAATTGTTTACAATCTCCAAAGATATCCATAGAATTAGCTAGTTCTAGACCTTTAATGCTTTCAACATATTATCAACATTATCAATCACTTTTTCAATTACTTCCGCCGGCTCTAAATTTATTAAACTCTTCAGTTAAGCCCGTTAAGATGCACAATAACCATGTATATTTCTAGCAAGTGTTTTGGTGGTCCCAAGTGATATTTAAAGAGCACTTTTTGTATCAGAAATGACTCTTCTTAAGGGATAAGTTTCTCTCAGTTGGCACTACGGTATTCTGAAAATTTCAGTAAACTTTACACATACAGGAACTAGTATGTCCTTTCCAAACAATATCCCATTCACCACATTTTTCTCTTAAATTTATTTTTAATTTAGCCATTATCTGTATGAGTATAATACAGTTCTCAATGGCAGGGTTATCTCCTCTTTAAAAAAATGACTGAATCATATCTGATGTTTGTGCTCTGAAGCTAATGGTCAATAACCTGATCTTAAGTCAGTTTCACTGTTCAAAGTAGAGTCTTTTAATATTAAAATTAGTTTCTGATATAAGACCTATTAGATGTCATAACTCAACTTTTGTATTTTAAAAAGAGGAGTTGGCAAACTATAGGATAAATCCTGCCCACTGTCTGTTTTTGTACACTCCACGAGCTAAGAATGGCTTTTATATTTATAATTTTTTGGAAAAAAAAAAACAAGAGGAATAACATGTTGTAGCATGTGAAAATTACATAAAATTCAAACTTCAGTGATCAAAAAATTCTATTTGAACACCGTCATGATCATTCATTTAAGTATTATCTGTGGCTGCTTTCACTGCTACAAGGGCAATACTGGGTGGGTAGTTGTGATAAAAGCTATATAGCTACAAAACCAACAATACTTACTATCTGATACTTTAAAGAAGTTTGCCAACCACAGTGCATGGGTGAGGACTTGAAGCTTCATTGTATTGTCTTAGTCCCTTTAGTAGGGCCAATATTCATTTTATGCAGGAAGTATTTAAAATACAATAACCCAACCTTCCAATTCAATGTTAAGGAACCTTTATGTCTAGTCTGACTTCTGACCATATGCCTCAGTTATTATATGCTACATAATGAGATCCCCCCAAACATCTGCCACCAGTTAGATTTCCCTATTGCTTTTACATGTGCTCCAACCACAGTGGACAGTCTTGCTTCTGGTCTCAGGAACTTGCTGTCTACTTCATGACATACCAGCTGAAGGAGCATATTTTATTATTTTATAATAGGTGCTAGGATCTTTCTATGACAGCGTTTTCCACAGTGTGTTCCATGGAACATTAGTTTCCTAAGATGCTCAGAAGTGTTGCTAAATAGATTCATATTCAGAATAAGTTAGGAAATCTCTTGGCTAAACAAATTTAAACAGTTTCTCTTCTGAATGACTTCTTTGTCATCTGATTTAACATGCAAAATTCCTCAAACTTACTTGGCTGTCAAATATCTTTTTATGTGGAGCCTGTCATGGAGTTCACCATTCTCTAAGGTGTTATAAATGTTCAGAAATGCAAAATTAAACATCAAGATAATGAGACTTATATTAAAAATGAAAGTGCCTTTGTACCTATAGTCAATCTATAAAGGAGTTTCCACCTCTAAATTTCTCTAACAAATTCCTTGTTTATTTTTATTTAGTGACTAACACATGAATAGCACTTACTCTGTGTCAGGCATCGTTCTATACACTTTACACATATTAATTAATTTAATTTGCATAACAACCCTATGACTTAAGATAATTATTATCTATACTTTAAGATGAGAAAACTGATACAACAAAGAGATAAGGTGATTTTTTTCCAAGATCATGCGTCAGAAGATGGTAGAACTAGAGTTCAAATCAGACAGATGATTTCAGAGTCCATGTTCTTAACCCATAAACTGTACTGGCTCTTCTGAGCCAAAGTCACATCCATATGATGCAGAATTTCACTAATACAAAAGTATATTTATTCATGACATGTCTGCTCTGACAAAGGAAACTTCTAATCAAAGTATAAGGTCTGCTTTGCATCTGATTTCCAATATGGATAAGGAGATTGTAAACTAAAATAATAATAGCAGCAACAATAACAAAAAAGGAAAAGGAGAGACACAACAAAGTTTTCATTATCCCTATGTATTAGTTTGGGCTGCCATAACAAACTGTCACAGACAGGGTGGCTTAAACAAAAATAATTTATTTCTCATAAGTCTGGAGGCTGGGAAGTCCAAGACTAAGGTGCTGGCAAGGTAGGTTTCATCCTGAAGCCTCTTCTCTTGGCTTGTAGGCATCCATCATCTCACTGTACCTACATGTTCTCTTTTTTTGCACACATAGAGACATAGAGATGGAGAGAATGAGATCTCTGTGTCTCTTCTTATAAGGACACCAGTCCTACTGGATCAAGGCCCCATTCTTATGACTTCATTTAGCCTTAATTACTTCCTTATAGGTCTGTCTCCAAATGCCCTTACATTGGGGGGTAGACCTTCAACATATGAATTTGGGGGGAATTCAATTCAGTCCATAGCACTCCTCTATGGGCATCTTCACAGGCACCTTTATGGTTAGATTGGAATCAGTTGACTGGTTCTTTTCAATAAAGTGAAAGCAAAAGTGATGTGTAGGCCAAGTGATGTGTGTAATTAGGAACCATTGTTTCTCTCTCTTCGTTCTCCTTTCCTGGTGTGGTAGCCTCAGAGGCCACATAGTTCAAATGATGCAGTTCCAAGTTGCAGGAGAGAAGTGGGTATATGTCACATACAGTAGAGCAGACTGTAAGAGAAAACTGTAATTAACGTTGATATTCCTAAATTATTTTTACTATAAAATCTCTTAGAAGCCATAATTTTAAAAAATCTTTTTGAATCTACATAAAACTTAACTCAGTTTTCTCAGTTCTTAAATAAAAAACATTCTACATGGGAGAAAATATTTAAGAAAACAGCAAGAAGGGACACTAACTAGATATCATAGACTCGTTATAATCCCATATTTCCAGGACTTAACTCTGACCTTTAAAAAATCGCTTAACTCCCCTGGACCTTGGTGTCCTCTTATAAAAATACTGACCAGATTGACTGGATATCTCTAAGACTATTTCAAATCTATTACTATAACATAATGTGAAATTAGAGAAAACGTGTTCAGCAGGACATGGTAAGATATTAAAAATACTCGAAGAATATTTTTTAATCTGTTTTTATATTATTTTATTCTCAAGATATAACTTATAAGTACCATGAGTATTAAACTCATTAATAAGAACAAAGAATTTGAATTTTCTCACTAAAATTTGAAACTTTAAATTTATTTTCATAGGGTGTTTAAAACCATTTAACAATAAAAATGTCAAAATATGTGAAATAGTGCAAGGTCATTTTATTATAATCTGTATTAGTTCAGGCGCTCATAACAGAATACCAAAGACTGGGTGGCTTAAATGACAAATTTATTTTTTCACAGTTCTGGAGCATAGAAGTCCAAGATCAATGGGATGACAGGGTTTGTTTCTGGTGAGACCTCTCTTCCTGGTTTGCAGATGACTACTTTCCTGCTATGTCCTCACATGAACTTTTCTCTTATACAAAGACCTGTCCTACTGGATTAGGGCCCCACTCTTATGACCTCATTTAATTTTGATGACTTTCTTTGAAGACCTGTCTCCACATACAGCCACAATAGGAGTTAAAGCTTCAACATATGAATTTTTGGTAGAAACAATTCAGTTTATAACATTGTCACATATAACCTTTTTCTTTTCAGTACACTTCAATGTTATAAATTTGATGAAATATGCTGAATTCATTAATCACAGATATCAACATCTGATATTTGGTATAAGGATGCAAGACAAGTTTTGAAATTCAGTATCATATACTTTACCTTTAATTATTTTCAGATAAATTATCAGATAAATTAGTTATTCCATTTTTATGATATAATTTTTTTTCCCTTAAACATCTCTCTAAGCCTCAGTTTTTCATTTACAAAATGGAAATAGAATGCCTCTATCATAGAGTATTGTCTCATAAGACTTTAATTAGTGGTAGTTCTTAACAAGTAATGAACACACTAAGTACAAGAAAAATTACCTTTATTCTGCATATTAAATTACATGCTAGTTTGAATTTAAACCACCTTGGTAGACCAAGATGCATTTCTCAATCAACTAAATAGTAGGGTAAAAGCTTAAACTTCTGAAAAAAAATGTATCAAGTTTTTCAAGTTTAAGAGAAACATGGTTGGAAGATTCATTATTCTATGTTTGCACTATAAAATTTGAAACTGTAAATTTAAAGATGACCAGAAAATAAATTAATATTCACATTTTTCTGCATACTCTGTGGAAGACTTGCATATGTGGTCATCATCAGTGAAGCCTAGTAACAGCCTTTGAAGGCATCAGTGGAAACCAGAATTCATGACAGGCATTATGGAGAGAGCAGTGTCAGTAGTGATGTAACCATCATGAAATACATGAAATTAAGATACTCCAGAGGCAAGAAGATCTGTATTGTTTCATTACAAACAGGTTCCAAAGAGCATGCCACTGTGAATAACAACAGCATTACTACCATTTTTTTTTTATGATGGGAGATGTAAAATTATCTAGGAACAGCATATTTGACAATAAAGGATACAAAGCCTCCCCCCACCAAAAAAAAAAAAAAAAAAACATTTGCCAAGTAATCCATATTTCTAAGGGTGGCCCTAGTGGTGGTCTTCCCACAGGACTTGGGAAGGAAACTTGAATTATCTTATTCAGTATTAAGAGAAAGAATAATCCCAATGGTTTAGAAGTCTTGGCTACTTCTGGTTTACACTAATAGCCTATGCTCACCCTGTTAACCTAAGCTTCTTAGCATGGACTTTTATTCTTTGCCAACAGTTAATATCTGACAAGTATGCATTTTACATCAAAAAGCAAGTAAGTAGAAAAGAGTTCTCAGAACTCAGGTATTTTGATTCCTACTTCTGTGTTCTTTACATTAAAATAAGTGGCATTTTATTGGGAAGTTTAGCTTTGTTAACAGCAACAAATAGTCTTACAAGTTCTACTTATTTTTCTCTATGCTGAGCATAGATCATGTGGCCATAGGGTTATCTGACTTGTGCAATTCAACAAGATAGAGAGATACTTTAAAATGGGTAATTAAGACAAACTCCTCACCCAGGGCTCACGTGCAATGTGCTTTCCAGGCTGTCTATAGGATTATTAGCTGCTCGATTTTGACAGGCTTCAGTGAGATTCATAGATCCTTTACTAAGACCTTGCTTTACAATTTAATAGTAGATATACCTACATCAGCCTTGCATTAAATAAGGACACAGCAAGATTGGGTATCAGCTTTACTGGCTTCACAATAATCAATGAAATACCAAACCCAGAAGCATACTTCTAGATATCTGGGATTTTTGAATGCTAATCCCAGATTCTCTATTTTTATAAGACAATCCTTACTTGTCAGAAGAAAATATTAGGGAATTGTAAGAAATGCATATAAAGTGCATAATGAATATGCTATATGCTATGTGTGGTCCACAGAGATTTACCTTTTAGAAACAAATGTAATATCAGGGGATGCCCTAAATGTACATAGAAAGAAAGAAGATTAAATGAAACTGAATTTCTCTTGGTAATCATTGAGAAGAGCTAAATATACAGATACAAAGAATTGTATTTCTCCAAAAGATCAGAAATAGTATAAATCGTACTAAGAATAATTAGGATAAATAACATACTACTGAATCTGTACTTTCTGAACTCATTTATAGTTTCGTTCTTCTTACATACAAAATGTTTTTTAAAGAAATGTAGATTTCAAACTCAATGCTTTGTTTTTGGGGTGTAGGTTTTAAAAATATCCTTATAGAAATTAGTTCATAAAATTGGAAAAGTAGAAAGAGTTTGGATTACATAAACAAAAAGTCAAATTGAAGCATAGCAATGGAAAGAAAAACAGAATGTTGATTGGGTCAGCACAGTGATTATCATAGAGTTAAATGTTAATTAAAAGTTGAAACAACAACAAAAAGAACAAATATGTGGGAGGAGCTTCATGACAGCAGAAGAGGAAGACATGGATGTCACCTTCCTCCCCACAGATACATCAGAAATACATCTACATGTGGAACAGCTCCTACAGAACACCTACTGAACACTGACAGAAGACCTCAGACATCCCAAAAGGCAAGAAACTCCCCACCTACCTGGTCTGAGCCATGTGGATGACAGGCTCTTGGTGCTCCAGCCAGGTGACAGGGCTGTGTCTCTGAGGTGGGAGAGCCAGGTTTAGGACATTTGTCCACCAGAGACCTCCCAGCTCCATGTAATATCAAACAGCAAAAATTGCCCAGAGATCTCCATCTCAATGCCAAGACACAGCTCCATTCAATGACCAGCAAGCTACAGTGCTGGACACCCTATGACAAACAAGTAGCAAGACAGGAACACAACACCACCCATTAGCAGAGAAACAGCCTAAAATCATAATAAGGTCACAGACACCCCAAAACAGAACTAGATGTGGACCTGCCCAGCAGAAAGACAAGATCCAGTCTCATCAACCAGTCCCCTCCACCAGGATGCCTACACAACACACTGAAACAACCTTAGCCACTGCAGGCAGACACCAAAAATGGTAACTACGAACCTGCAGCCTGCAAAAAGGAGACTCCAAACACAGTAAGTTAAGCAAAATGAGAAGACAGAGAAACACACAGTGGATGAAGGAACAAGGTAAAAACCCACCAGACCTAACAAATGAAGAGGAAATCGTCAGTCTACCTGAAAAAGAATTCAGAATAATGATAGTAAAGATGATCCAAAATCTTGGAAATAGAATGGAGAAAACACAAGAAACGTTTAACAGGACCTAAAAGAACTAAAGACCAAACAAACAATGGTGAACAACACAATAAATGAAATAAAAAAATTCTCTAGAAGGGATCATTAGCAGAATAACTGAGGCAGAAGAATGGATAAGTGACCTGGAAGATAAAATAGTGGAAATAACTACTGTAGAGCAGAATAAAGAAAAAAGAATGAAAAAAAATTGAGGACAGTCTCATAGACCTCTGGAACAACATTAAACACACCAACATTCGAATTATAGGGATCCCAGAAGAAGAAGAAGAGAGAAAGAAAGGGACTGAGAAAATACTTGAAGAGATTATAGTTGAAAACTTCCCTAATATGGGAAAGGAAATAGTTAATCAAGTCAAAGAAGAACAGAGACACCCATAGAGGATAAATCCAAGGAGAAACATGCCAGGACACATATTACTCAAATTATCAAAAATTGAATACAAAGAAAAAATATTAAAAGAAGTGAGGGAAAAACAACAAATAACATACAAGGGAATCCCCATAAGGTTAGCAGTTGATTTTTCAGCAGAAACTTTGCCAGAAGGGAGTGAGAGGACATATTTAAAGTGATGAAAGGGAAAAACCTACAACCAATATTACTATACCCAGCAAGTATCTCATTCAGGTTTGATGGAGAAATAAAAAACTTTACAGACAAGCAGAAGCTAAGAGAATTGAGCACCACCAAACCAGCTTTACAACAAATGCTAAAGGAACTTCTCTAGACAGGAAACACAAGAGAAGGAAGAGACCTACAATAACAAACCCAAAACAATTAAGAAAATGGTAATAGGAACATACATATCGATAATTACCTTAAAGGTAAATGGATTAAATGTTCCAACCAAAAGACACCGACTGGCTGAATGGACACAAAAACAATACCCGTATATATGCTGTCTGCAAGAGACCCACTTCAGACCTAGGGACACATACAGACTGAAAGTGAGGAGATGGAAAAAGATATTCCATGCAAATGGAAATCAAAAGAAAGCTGGAGTAACAATTCTCATATCAGACAAAACAGACTTTTAAAGAAAGACTATTACAAGAGAAAAAGAAAGACACTACATAATGATCAATCCAAGAAGAAGATATAACAATTGTAAATATTTATGCACCCAACATAGGAGCACCTCAATACTTAAGGCAAACACTAACAGCCATAAAAGGGGAAATTGACAGTAACACAATCACAGTTGGGGACATTAACACCCCACTTTCACCAATGGACAGATCACCCAAAATAAAAATAAATATGGAAACACAAGCCTAAAATGATACATTAAAAAACAAAGACTTTATTGATATTTATAGGACATTCCATCCAAAAACAACAGAATACACTTTCTTCTCAAGTGTGCATGGAACATTCTCCAGGATACATCATATCTAGGGTCACAAATCAAGCCTCAGTAAATTTATGAAAATTGAAATCCTATCAAGTATCTTTTCTGACAATGCTATGAGAGTAGATATCAATTACAGGCAAATATCTGTAAAAAATACAAACACATGGACGCTAAACAATACACAGCTTAATAACCAAGACATCACTGAAGAAATCACAGAAGAAATAGAAAAATACCTAGAAACAAATGACAATGAAAACACGACAACCCAAAACCTATGAGATGGAGCAAAAGCAGTTCTAAGAGGGAAGTTTATAGCAAAATAATCCTACCTTAAGAAACAAGAAACATCTTAAATAAACAACCTAACCTTCCACCTAAAGCAATTAGAGAAAGAAGAATAAAAAAGCCCCAAAGTTAGCAGAAGAAAAGAAATCAGAAAGATCAGATCAGAAAGAAATGAAAAAGAAATGAAGGAAATGGTAGCAAAGATCAATAAAACAAAAAGTTGTTTCTTTGATAATAAACAATATTGTTAAAGCATTCACTGGGCTCATCAAGAAAAAACAGGAGAAAACACAAATCAATAGAATTATAAATGAAAAAGGAGAAGTAACAACTGACACAGCAGAAATACAAAGGATCATGAGAGATTACTACAAGCAACTATATGCTAATAAAATGGACAACCTGGAAGAAATGGACAAATTCTTAGGAATGCACAACCTTCCAAGACTGAACCAGGAAGAAATAGTAAATATGAAAAGACCAATCACAAGCACTGAAATTGAAACTGTAATTAAAAATCTTCCAACAAACCAAAGCCCAGGACCAGAGGGCTTCACAGGTGAATTTAATCAAACATTTAGAGAAGAGCTAACAACTATACTTCTCAAAATCTTCCAAAATATAGCAGAGGGAGGAACACTCCCAAACTCATTCTACAAGGCCACGAACACCCTGCTACCAACACCAGAGAAGGATGTCACAAGGAAAGAAAACTACAGGCTAATATCACTGATGAATATAGATGCAAAAATACGCAACAGAATATTGGCAAAAAGAATCCAACAGCACATTAAAAGGATCATACACCATGATCAAGTGTGGTCTATCCCAGGAATGCAAGGATTCTTCAGTATATGAAAATCAGTCAATGTGATACACCATATTAACAAACTGAAGGAAAAAAACCATATGATCATCTCAATAGATGCAGAGAAAGCTTTTGACAAAATTCAACACCCATTTATGATAAAAACCATCCAGAAAGTAGGCACAGAGGGAAATTACCTTAACATAATAAAGGCCATATATGACAAACCCACAGCCAACAATGGTGAAAAACTGAAACCTTTTCCACTAAGATCTGGAACAAGACAGGTTGCCCACTCTCACCACTATTATTCAACATAGTTTTGGAAGTTTTACACACAGCAATCAGAGAAGAAGAAGAAATAAAAGGAATCCAAATCAGAAAAGAAGTAAAGCTGTCATTGTTTGCAGATGACATGATACTATATAGAGAGAATCCTAAAGATGCTACCAGAAAACTACTAGAGCTAATCAATGAATTTGGTAAAGTAGCAGGATACAAAGTTAATGCACAGAAATCTCTTGCATTCCTATACACTAATGATGAATAATCTGAAAGTGAAATTAAGGAAACATTCCCATTTACCATTGCAACAAAAAGAATAAAATATCTAGGAATAAACCTACCTAAGGAGACAAAAGACCTGTATGCAGAAAATTATAAGACGTTAATTAAAGAAATTAAAGATGATAAAAGAGATGGATAGATATACCATGTTTTGGACTGGAAGAATCAACATTGTGAAAATGACTCTACTATCCAAAGCAATCTACAGATTAAATGCAATCCCTATCAAACAACCACTGGCATTATTCACAGAACTAGAACAAAAATTTTCAAAATTTGTATGGAAACACAAAAGACCCCAAATAGCCAAAGAAATCTTGAGAAAGAAAAAGGGAACTGGAGGAATCAGGATCCCTGACTTCAGGCTATACTACAAAGCTACGGTAATGAAGACAATATAGTACTGGCACACAACCAGAAATATAGATCAATGGAACAGGATAGAAAGCTCACAGATAAACCCATGCATATTTGTTCACCTTATCTTTGATAAGGGAGGCAAGAATATACAATGGAGAAAAGACAGCCTCTTCAATAAGTGGTGCTGGGAAAACTGGACAGCTGCATGTAAAATAAGGAAATTAGAACACTCCCTAACACCATACATAAAAATAAACTCAAAATTGATTAAAGACCTAATTGGAAGGTCAGACACTATAAAACTCTTAGAGGAAAACATAGGCAGAGCACTATGACATAAATCACAGCAATATCTTTTTTGACCCACCTCCTAGAGAAATGGAAATAAAAACAAAAATACACAAATGGGACCTAATGAAACTTAAAAGCTTTTGTACAGCAAAGGAAACCATAAACAAGATACAAAGATAACCCTCAGAATGGAAGAAAATAGTTGCAAATGAAGCAACTGACAAAGGATTAATCTACAAAATTTACAAGCAGCTCATGCAGCTCAATATTAAAAAAACAAACAACCCTATCAAAAAATGGGCAGAAGCCCTAAATAGATATTTCTCCAAAGAAGATATACAGATTGCCAAAAAACACATGAAACAATGGTCAACATCATTAATCTTTAGAGAAATGCAAATCAAAACTACAATGAGACATCATCTCACACTGGTCAGAATGGCCATCATAAAAAATCTACAAACAATAAATGCTGGAAAGGTTGTGGTGAAAAGGGAACCCTGTTGCCCTATTGGTGGTAATGTAAATTGGTAAAACCACTGTGGAGAACAGTATGTAGGTTCCTTAAAAAACTAAAAATAGAACTACCATATGACCCAGCAATCCCACTACTAAGCATAAACCCTGAGAAAACCATAATTCAAAAAGAGTCATATACCACAATGTTCATTGCAGCTCTATTTACAATAGCCAGGACATGGAAGCAACCTAAGTGTCCATCAACTGATGAATGGATAAAGAAGATGTGGCACATACATACAATGGAATATTACTCAGCCATAAAAAGAAATGGATTTGAGTTATTTGTAGTGAGGTGGATTGATCTAGAGTCTGTTATACATAGTGAAGTAAGTCAGAAAGTGAAAAACAAATACTGTATACTAACATATATATAGAATCTAAAAAATGATAAAATAAGAAGGTCATGAAGAACCTAGGGGCAAGACGGGAATAGAGACACAAACCTACTAAAGAGTGGACTTGAGGACATGGGGAGGAGGAAGAGTAAGCTGGGACAAAGTGAGAGAGTGTCATGGACATATATACACTACCAAATGTGAAATAGATAGCTAGTGGGAAGCAGCCGCATAGCACAGGTAGATCAGCTCGGTGTTTTCTGACCACCTAGAGGGGTGGGATAGGGAGGATGTGAGGGAGGGAGACGCAAGAGGGAAGAGTTATGTGGATATATGTATATGTATAACTGATTCACTTTGTTATATAGCAGAAACCAGCACACTACTTTAAAGAAATTATACTCCAATAAAGATGTTAAAAAAAAAGAATAAATATGTGATTCAGGAAAATAAGAGTGAACATTGAGAGGATATAAATAAATAGGTATGTGGAGTATTTTAGTTTTCCTGTGACAAAAATGAAAAAGTAAATGACTATTCTATATGCATAAAATCATTCAAATTACATATAATTCAGAAACGCTTATTTTAGTTGTCTTAAGCTTTTGCTCTGAAATTTACAAACTTACTAAATATGTAACCAAACTTATCACATTATTTTGTATTTCTAACAACACAATCTGGAGTTTGCTATAAAATATTTTAAAACTATCTAAAATTATGTTTATGTATAAAGCATTTACTTAGTCACGGTGGTAGACCTCCCAGCATCCACGTAATCTCAGATGGCTCTTTGTAGCCAGTCAAATGAAACTCTCTTTTTTCTCCTCAGTGACTACAACAGGAATGGACATGTGTTCTAATTCTGACCAAGGAATCATAAATTAAGGTGTGTTGGATGTTCCCAGGAAGATATTCTCATTCCTAATAGAAAAACACAGGAAAGGATGGCTTCTTGATCATTAGGATATCAGTTGCTTATATCTGGCTGTTACCGCCAATGGCAGATATTGGGCAACCATAAGGGAAAATAGCCTTAGAAATAAAGACACTGATGATGAGAAAGTTTTAATATAAGATGGAAAGAATTTAGGTTTTTGATGACATTATTGAATTGCTGATCAAATTATCTGGGGGTCTGTGCTAAATTTGGGAACTTCAGGTGAGAAAATAAATTTTTTGGTGTTTTAGCTATTTTGAATTAGGATTTTCTGATTACACCTATTTAAAGCATCATGATATATAAAACCAAATTGTAAATGTAAAAGTCTGCCAACTAATTCCTTACTTATAAAAACAATTAGGAAAATACCTAAATTTAAAAATATATATTTATATAATTTATATATAATTATATACATATAAAACCACATATATAACCATTGTTTTGATTTAATCTGATTATTTGGTATATTCTTTTCTTTTTGGAAGTTATTTCTCAAAGTCAAAGAATAGTAAAGATGATCTTACCTAATATTGCCTCTTCTCCTTGGATGTCCCCTGCCTCCTGATCTATCAAGCTTTTTTTCTTTTGGATGGGTGAAGGTTGTTTACTTGTTTGTTAATCTTTTTATTGACAATGTCTCTATCCACACTTGAGCCTATTTCCCATCCATTTCAATAGATCTCTGCTTGTCTACCACAGTGCTGTCATTGCAGATCAATAGCTTTGTATAAGAGACAAAAGCTTTCCTTTAATCCAGATAGATTATCTCTAGTATATTGTCCTTTTTACTATTTATTTATTGTGGGAAAAAAATCATAATAAATTTATCCAACTAAGTTTTACTTGATTATATTTTAGTAGTCAAATAAGACTACTCATCACAAGAGAACATTCTTCTTTAATTTAATCAACTTTAGGGAAAAGATGATCTGTCTGTATATGGGAAGAGGGATATCTATTACAAGGGCTCATCTTCCCAAGAGGTCTCAGGATGATTCTGTGAAGCTGAGCACATTATTCCATTTATTTACCTTTTCAATTTCCTCGTGGTACATAATAAAGATAGTGTTATTTGGGGAGATGTAAAACATGAGAAAGTACTCTAAAAGGTTTTTTGTTGTTCTCAGTTAATGGCCCTATTAACTTTAGTTATACCTGTTTTCTTATCCAAGCAATTGGGAAGTGGGGACTATTAGAGTCTTTGTTAGTCTCATGTTATATTTTTATAACACTTTATTTATATCTATTGCCTTTAATCTATTGTATTTAAAAAAACAAAGTAGTCTTTTTTCTTCATGTAAAACAGTCTGTACTTCTGGTATTTATATTTATATCAGGATTAGATTTGATGACAGCTTAAGAGTAGAAATGAACTAAGAAACTGAATTCCCTCATATTGTTAAACCAAAATCAATGATAAAATAAAACAACAAAATAAATACCTATCTAAACTATACAAGAATCTGGAAATAATGTATTGTTTATGCAGTAAATGGAACAAAATTTAATCTCTAAGTGAAAAGAAATAATTTACAGACTTAGTCACAACTTGTGTGGCCCCACCCTGTGAAAATAATTGGGTATTTTTTGATAGCCACTAATGTGTAGAAATTAGTTTTAGTACAGGTCTGAAATCCTTTCAAAACATATAAAATAAGATGGACTTCAGAATTCCATTTTTTAACAAAGATAAGATGGTGTACATGTTTATTATGTAACACTCCCATCAGAGTCTGGGGCAGCAACCCATAATCATTTATACTGATGCAGTGGAAGATACGAATATTCACAATATGTGGCACTATAAATAGCTTATTTTCACTTCAGGTCAGCATTTGGTGTCAAAATATTATTGTAAACATAGGAAAAAATCGTTATATATTCAGAGAGATTTTGATAATGTATGGGATGGTGGACAATTGATTGAAAATATATGTATACTTTGGTGTATATCTCATAATAGATAAGGTAATAAATATTTGCTAAATAAATCTGGGATGGGAACTAATTAAGAACATATTTAGTATTATAATGAGGAAAACACAGGACTGGAAGTTGTAAGATTGTTCTTCTAGTCTTAGGTCTGTTGCTAAAATTCTCTGGATATTGGCAGGTCATATATATTTGGTGTTTGAATTAATATAATTTTGACAATGAGATGGGAAATACCAGAATTCAGCATACTTCCGTTCTACATATCATGCATATGAACATTATACAAGCTGGTAATTCTGAAAATGTATTGTGTTTCTACCAGAAGACAAACTTCAGAAGATAATCTTGACTCTTTGAAAACAATTACAACGATGAACAAATTTTTAATAAAACCTAAGGGAAAATAAAATGGACAATTTGCAAGAAATTATTTTCCTATTTTTCTAATCCCACCATGTTTAAATAGAATCTATGTGAGTACTAAATTTCTTTCAGGAGTTTTATATTGGCCTTTACATTTATCTAGTCCTTCAATTTAAAAAAATGTTTCAAGCTAGGGAGTTTATTTCTTTGCTCAGAAAATATAAAAACTATTATATGGATAGTATAGTCATCTTGGTTAATATTGAAGAATGAGAAATAGAGACATTTAAAAAATCATTTCTTCAGAATAAAAGTAATTAAAACCAAAGTCAAAAACTTTGAAGAGAACCTAGAATAAGAAAATTTGGTTTGTTTTGCTTTTATCTACTCTCATGTTTTAGATTGATAACCTCATTTCAAAGTGTATATCTTCTTGCCATGATCCTTGACAACTTACGCTTACTCTCAAAAGAGTTTGGAATATGTCTTTTCTTTTACTGTGGTAAAATATTCATAACAAAGTTTATCATTTTAACTATTTGGGAAGTATTTATATCTGTGTCCTTAAGCACATTCAACATTGTTGTACATCTATCACACCCATTTTCAGAATTTCTTTATCTGCTCAAACTGAAACTCTGTATCCATTAAACAAAAAAATCCCTCTCTTCCCAGCCCCTGGCAACTACCATTCCACATTTTGTCTCTATGTATTTGACTACTTTAGGTACTTCGTGGAGTTGGAATCATGCAATTTTTGTCCTATTATGCCTACCTTATTTCACTTAATGTCTTAAGATTTATATTGTAGCATGTGTCAGACTTTTATTCATTTTTTAAGACAAACTATTACTCCATTGTATGGAAGATGCTTTTATGTAAATAACCTGTCTCAATGTTTTCATTTTGTGCTTATGGTAGTACAGTAGCCTTTTGTGATGCTGTGTTGTTAAAGCATGAGTGATGTGCTCTCAAGGTCATGAAAATCAGTGACAGCATTCACTTTTCACCGGGTGAGATATATCCATCCTAGAGAGATTAGAAAATGTGGTGAGATTAAAAAATAGGAAAACAATTTCTTGCAAATTTTCCACTTTATTTTCCCTTAGTTTTATTAAAAGTGTGTTAATCACTGTAATGATTTTCAAAGAGTCAAGATTATTAACCAAAATATTTTGGAGATGTTATTTGACTTTTTTGGGTATAAGTTTATTAAAATCTCCTGCTCCTTTTATTATCAGCCATCAAAAGCTGTGGTGTTTTGTTTCAATAGACATTTTCTTGTTCATATGCGTAGCTCTCTACTCAGTTGACACCCAAATGAAAGTCACTAAGTAATGCCAAAAGTTTGTCTGCATATTAAGTTTTATATCTTTATATTAATTTAGTGGCTCCCTACTATTTTTCAGCCAAGTAAATAAGTTTCATATTCCTCAAAGTTATATTTAAAGTTTGCATTGTTGTGTGACTACAGAGGCCAAAGAATGTCAATATCAAGTACATTGTGTTGACAGCTTTTGATCAAACTAAGCTTTTTGTAGGACCTGCATTTTCAAATCTTCCTATATCTGCTACATAATTATGTTCACAAGACATTTTATCATATAGGCATTTTATTTACATACATAAATCAATAGTGAAAATACTTAGCGGACCACGTTTAAATTACACAGTGAGTACAAACTTAAAGGGTTAAAAACTGGTATGAGCTTCAATTTGAAGTAATTAACTTTGTAATTGTCAGGGTTGAATAAGTAGAGCATGAGAAAGAATATTCATTACATGCATAAAGGAAGGCTCTGGATTCCCAATTAACATTATAACAGCATCAGCGTAAAATGAGCATGAATATTCCACAGGATAATTGGCGACCATTGTGGTATTATTTTTTTGTTTGTTTGCTTTTTCCCCACTTTAGCTATTCTCAAGAAGGTGCCATTGTTGCTGGCTGAGTGAGAGGGATCAGAGTTTATGCTATGTTCTACTCCTATTCCTACTGATAGTTACAGGTTTTGTTACATGCTTAATATAAACCATGCTGAAAACCTTCTATGGATTATCTTGTTTAATCTTTAGTATAGCCCTATGAAATAGTGTTTTTATATTCATTTTGCAAACAGGATATTATATGGCTTTTGTAAGGTCATTGGACAAGTGGCTGTGTTTCCATGTTTTATTTCTATGTTTATACTTTTCTGTAACTCATATTTTGAATAACATTTGACCATTTACCAAACACTTTTGTGTTTATTGTCTCAACATCAACAAAACAACCCTAAGTAATATTTATTATCTGGATTTCACATGAAGGAACAAACACTCAGAAAAATTAAGTTGCCACAATGACAAAATTTGGAAGTAATTCACTTCCCAAATAAACACACCTCTCTTTCTATTATTTACTGTCTCAAATATTAGCTGTTTTTATTTAAAGAGACACAAAGTAAAGCAAATTTTAAATAGCTTAGTGGTTGGTGGTAGCCCCCACATGATTTTCTAACTTTGAACTGATTTTATGTAGATAAAATTGAGGTTCAAAATAAAAGTCTATATTCCAGTTTATTTACAAAAATTAAGAAATCTAACCACATAACAGCAACCAGATGAAACTGAACAGGGCTGCCTCCTCAGAAGGGGCATGAGCTGTTGAGTTCACAGTCCCCCGCACTTCATTTGTTTTATACTAGGCTACTGTACTTATTAACTTGCCTGTATCTGAGTTTATTTGAACCTTATATAGTTAAATCTTTGTGTCAGAAGAAACTCTCTCTGCACTGGATTGCACACTATTTTTTAATCTGGAACATGAATCTCTGTACCCTTCCATTTATGAAGGTCCTACTAAACTTTTTTTTTGCGGTACGCGGGCCTCTCACTGCTGTGGCCTCTCCCTTTGAGGAGCACAGGCTCCGGACGCGCAGGCTCAGCGGCCATGGCTCACGGGCCCAGCCGCTCCGCGGCATGTGGGATCTTCCCGGACCGGGGCATGAACCCGTGTCCTCTGCATCGGCAGGCGGATTCTCAACCACTGCGCCACCAGGGAAGCCCCGCTACTAAACTTTTAAGACACAAGTCAATCCCTTCTCCATGAAGATATCTACCCAGATAGCTGGCTCTCTCCAAAATCTCCTATCAAAGAAAAAATTACACTGGACAGTGTTAAAACAGGGAAGGGAGCCTTTGTTCAAGGCAACTGCAATGGGATAAAGAGAACAAAACACAGTCTGAGCTCAAGTCTACTAGACAAACAACAGAGGTTAAGCTAGTGTAAAAGTACTGGAGAATGATAAGTGTTAGAAAGATCAGGGAGACCTGTGGATCTCATTGAGTTAGTTCTGGTTTGCAGATGCTTTTCTCTGTGATTAGGCTATCCGTGTTTGTTCACAGCACTGGCCCATTGAAGGCCCTTACCCTTTCACAGAGATTGGGAGATAAGGGGGTCTATTTTCCTTGATGATTATAGTTCAAACGGATGGTTCCTCCATCCTAGAGAAAGATATTTTTTGGCTTGTAGATCAGGCAAGAGGCTTTTTTTTTTTTTTGTGGTATGTGGGCCTCTCACTGTTGTGGCCTTTCCTGTTGCGGAGCACAGGCTCCGGACGCACAGGCTCAGCGGCCATGGCTCACGGGCCCAGCCGCTCCGCGGCATGTGGGATCTTCCCGGACCGGGGCACGAACCCGTGTCCCCTGCATCAGCAGGCGGATTCTCAACCACTGCGCCACCAGGGAAGCCCCAGGCAAGAGGCTTTTAAAGAGGTTTATATCTAAAGAGGTAGAGAAAGAATTTACATTTATACATTTTCTAAATTAAGTACTCTTAGAAAAGGGGAATCAGGTGCCTAGAGTTAGGGAGAAGGCTCTCTGAAGATTAGTGAAGCCAAAGAGAACATTAAGGCCGTCTTGGTCACCCCATATAATTACTTATGGCAGAGATGGACAGTTATTGGCCAATGTCTGTTGCTCCCATTTTCCTTTAGTAATTAGAATTCAAAGTTTTATTCTGGGCCTCCCCTGGTGGCGCAGTGGTTGAGAGTCCACCTGCCGATGCAGGGGACACGGGTTCGTGCCCCGGTCCGGGAAGATCCCACATGCCGCGGAGCGGCTGGGCCCGTGAGTCATGGCCGCTGAGCCTGTGCGTCCGGAGCCTGTGCTCCGCAACGGGAGAGGCCACAACAGTGAGAGGCCCGCGTAACGCAAAACAAAAAACAAACAATGTTTGATTCTGGGCACAGGACTGAGCTGGCAAACACAACATATCCCAGCCCTATTGCCAGTAAGTAATCTGTTTGACTTAATTTTGGACAATGAGGAGTGAGTGGACATGAAGTATGCTACCTCTAGAAAGGAAAGAGGCTTGCCTTCTCCATTGCCTTCTCCAAGCCCTGCTGGATGGAATGTGGACAGGAGAGTAGGAGCTGGAACAGACATTTTAGATTATGACATGGAAGCTATATGTCGTGGATGGCAACCACATGACAACAAGTAAAATGATAGAGGGATACTGAGTCCAGTTGAAAGATAACACTTTTAACGGTAAAATCATGACTCTCCTACAGTTGTAAAAATTAACATGTATTTAAGATTTTATTTAAATCAATGAGGAAAATGGTAAGACATTAACAATCAGTTCAAAGGAGAATCTGAAGAACAGGACATCCAAATATTATAGTGAATATTATAGTGAATGTGAAAATAGGGGGAAAGTAGGAAAGTATAGTTTGTCTCTTGACACTGAATTAATTTATCAATATATAGAGACGAATCATTTTGCACTGCTATCAGTTATCTACAATTAACAGAGTTGCAAAATATCTCACACAGAATCAGTATCAGATCACCCTGAAGGGTACACTACAGACAATGCATAGTTTTCTGTTGAGCACTCCCCTCCACCCCTGCATTTTTCCTTAATTTTGCACAGCTACCACATCATTATTGGGATGCTTACACTCAGACTGTCATCTGAGAGAAATATAAACTTATTTTGAAGCAGCCATTTTTTTGTTTTGTTTATTACATCTTCATGCTTTGATACAGTGGCCAAACCTTAAGTTAAATATTATTCACTGGTTATTAAATAAACAGTATCTTGAAATATCTCATTATAGTCTTTTAAAAAATCATATAAATGCAGGTAAAATGTCTTATACCTTCTTGACTCCCTCCCACTCCAATTACTCTGACTCAACCATAGAGATATTCTGCAAATATTAATAGGTTTATTATTTAGAACCTAATTTGATGTTATTCTAGAAAAAAATATAAGCACAGAGACTGAGATATTTAATTCCACCTTCTGTGAAACAAGCTTATAAGGGGTATCTAGGCTCTTCAATTATTTAAAATTGGAAGACGTCAGCATAACTGCTCCCCATCCAGTGCTAATATTAACTGTGCTTGTGCTTTGAGCCTTGGACATCTTCCATGAAAGAGGAAGATTTTAGATTATCTCTTTATGGCAAAGCGTTTGGGGACAGAATTGGAAGATGATCTCAGCAATGCATTATCACTTCTAATTCTAAGTCTTGAATTACATAGTAAAATGAAGTGCTAATATTTTTCAGAAACCTAATATAGGTAAGTTATGATATTTATTCATTGTAATTGAATACAATGTACATGTAGGCAATTAAACTGTATTGAACCCCCCAATATTATTTTTACCACTACATTCAACCTACTATTTCACCAGAACTTCTACTTGAGAAGCTAGTAGGAAGTCGAATTAATTCATTTGTATTTTCCCACCTTCAACCCATATCAACTAATCCTATGATTAGAGTGAATGCACAAAAAGATCTTTAATCCAAGACATATTGTTCATTTTCCTGAGTAACTTAGCAATTATCTAACATGTAATAATGATAATACTACTAACAGTAATAGCACTATTAATAGCTAACTTAATCCTTATCAGGTGCTTTGCAAAGAATTCATGTAGTATATGTCTTACTGTAAATGTTCATTTATTTACTTATTCAAAAATAGTTCTTAATTTTCTGTATGTCCAGGCATTATTTGGTCATTAGTACCACAGAAATGAACCAGTCTGAGAGTTTCTGAGCTAATGGAGCCAGGTTGGCTGTCCCCAATGTTCAGAAGAACTCTCTTTTGGTTTTAATGTTCTGCTTTTGCCATATTGAAATTTTTAATTTTATCATTAAACTTATGTTTTGTATGTGAAGGGTGATGAGTGAATGCAGTAAGATCATGGTCAGTAGAGGCACATACAGTATGCATGTTTCCTTTCTGCACAATTCACACATAGCATTCATAAAGCCCCATGACCACAGAATTCTTGTGGACCATTGGTGCATGAGGATTCAGTGAGACTCAAGGCAAGTAACAAGACAGGTAACTTTTGGAGGCCACCAACCACTTATGCAGAAAATGAAGACTGAGAAGGAAGGGGGAAGATACTGTTACCCATAGTTACTTTTCCTTCAGTGCTTCCTTACTCTTCAGTCAGCCAAGGGTGGAGAGTATTGGTAGAATGTGCATATATCAAAAAGTCAAATAAAAACAGTAGGATTGTTCAGTGTTTCCACTGTTCTGGGTAGAACAATATGTATGAATTATTTAATTTCTTTATTTTTTTTACATAAGTTAAATGCTCCCACATTTTCATTTAAACTGTCATTGCATAATAAGATGAACTGTAAAATCCATGCTAATACATTAAAAATCTTTAGTTACATAGAATTATATCTATTAGCAAATAAAACCAACATAAGTGGAAAGAGAGATCACAGACAAAAGAAGAAAACTTTATGTTTTAATACTTGTGTTTGAGCAAGAATCCTCACATTTTCATTTTTCACTGAGCCCCATAAATTTTCTAACTTGCCTCATTTGGAGCTTATAGTCTCATGAGGAAACAAGATAGTAAACAAACTCTTAGAATGACAGATATGGAAGTGTTATAACATAGGAAGGAAGGGAACAGATAGTGGTGAGGGGGAAGGGGTATTTCAGATAGGATTTCAGGGAAGGACTTCCACCATTTTGAGAAGGTAACATTATAACTGAGACCTGAGTGATGAGAAGCTAAACATGATAATACTTGTGGAATATTTCGGAAGGGGGGAACAGCATAAGGAAGGAATAGCCTAGACATGGGAAATGGCTTCATGAGTTCCCAAAGTGAGAAAAAAAAAAGGCCATTGTGGCCTGAGCTGAGTGAGCAGAAGACTAGTAGGAGAGGAGAGACGAGGACAAAGGGCCACTTCAAGGGGTAGCCATGCCCAAAAATGGGTTTCAGATTTTTCACTAAGTGGAATGGGAGCACCCAGGTTTTTGAGTAGGGAAGTGATGTAACTGGTTAAAAATAGTTTACTATCCCTCTTTTAGTCATGTTGAAATGGAGATATGGAGGTTTAGGGAGTTTTAATCTCTTGTCTAAGGTTACACAGCTAATAAGCAGGAGACCCAGGACTAAAAGCTAATTAATCTGGCTCTAGGGTACATGTATTTATCCACTGTGCTATACTCTGAAAATAGACACTGCCTGCTGTGAAAGACAGTATGAGCTGAACAATTACGCAGATTTCATTCCAGCTGCCACAGTAGGGAGAACATTCATTACTGAGGAAGCCTCAGAGTAAAGGAGGAAGGCTGGTGTCTTACAGAGGCAGGGAAAGCAGTGCATACTGGGGAAGAACGGAGACCATTTCCATGTTAGAATACGAGAGGGCAGGGTGCTCTATGGCATTAACCGGTTTTCTGAAACAGAAAATGGTGTGGGGATTTCTCAACTGTCTCTGCTTTCAAGGAGCATAAGCCTCAGGGGAAGTTCAACATTGTTACTCCCTGGCACAACTTTGGCTGTAGCTTTTCAAATTACTGTCATTTCAACTGAGCTTGGTAGGTTCTGATTACATTGAAATAGAAAGTTACTTTATACCCAGAAAGGCACAGAAACAGAACAATCTGTGAAAAATAAATAGTGAAGCAAATATTGGCCATTTGAAAAATGAAACAATTCCTTATTTCCTTGGAAGTCTTAACCAAGTACATTATGCCTTTTCTAGTCAAAGTGTGGTCCTGGATAGCTGGGAGCTTGTTTGAAAAGCAGTCATAACTTCATTCCAGACCTACTAAACTAGAATCTACTTTTTAATAAGCTCCTCAGGTGATTTGTATGCTTAAAATTTGAGGATCACTAATTTGAGGCTGTATAATTGTTTATTCCTGAAACACATACAAAAGGATTCCTAACATGGACAAAACAGTGCTACTAAAGGCAGGAGAAATTGCCAAATGCCTTGAATATTTGAAAGACATTTCAAAGTAACAGTAGATTTATGAGAGTGATTAAGATGTTGTCCAATACTATTACTGATGTGTAGTGTAATAATTTAATTGGTTGCTCCTTTCTTTCTCTGTGGTACATAATGATGTGTCTTACAGTAATAGTATATTCAATTTATTGAAATACAGTATTGTCCCCAATTTGTAGAATGGGAAACATAGAAAGGAAATAGATGAATGTATTTTCTCTATACAACAAATTCTGTAGTCATAAGATTATGAAATAAGAGAGAAAGAAAATGCTACAGAATAGTAGTTTTATAGAAGAGAAGTCAAAGATCTGTTTTTTCCCAGTAGGGTAAGAGTTCATTCTTAGATTTGTCCCTATTTGGGAAATTGCTGTTTCTATCAAGAAAAGAGATACAATAGCCCTTTCTTATGGACACTTGCATACCTCTGGGCAGGGTATTCAGATGCAGAATACTGCACTGGATACCAAGCTACAGGAGATTAGATCCAAATGAAATACAATAGGACACAAATCAGGAGGAAATCATTTATTTGACTACTGGAAGGAAACAAATTTTAATAATATTCAAATAATAACTACTCTGCAATTAAATAGACTTAAAACATAGGCATATGCCAATACAACATGGATCTGCAAATAGTAAGCCTATAGGCAGGCAAACATATCAGCACAACCTAGAATGACTAACAGCATCAAGAAATCTGTAGCATAAGATTTCCACACGGTTCCATATCTACTTACAAAATGGAGATGTCTAAGGGGACTTTGTGAAATCTGCAGTGGACCTGTTGAGAATAAATGAACCTATACTCTCATTAGAGCCTCATACAGTTTGCTATGTATAATTATATAAAATGAACATCAGAAGATACACAAGAATCCTTACATAGTTTCTACTTTCTTTTTACTCAAACATTGGTTATAAATCTTAAAGAATAAGGTGATCTTTCTGAGTTCATCTTCCTCTGGTTTCTGAGCAATTTGGAAGTGAAGTCCTTTCATGTTTTGTTTTTCTGAGCCTCAACATTGCTATGCTGGAAGAGTTGCCTATGTACCTACTTCTTTCATTCAGGTTCTTGAGATTTGGGGCTTTGTTTGTTTGTTTATTTTAATTATCCAAAAATCAACATTAAGAACTGACTTATAAGACACTGATGAAAGAAATTAAAGATGATACAAAAAGATGGATAAATACACCATGTTCTTGGATTGGAAGAATCAACATTGTGAAAATGACTATACTACCCAAAGCAATCTACAGATTTAATGCAATCCCTATCAAACTACCAATGGCATATTTCAAAGAACTAGAACAAAAAAATTCACAATTTGTATGGAAACACAAAAAACCCCAAATAGCCAAAGCAATCTTGAGAAGGAAAACTGGAGGTGGAGGAATCAGGCTCCCTAACTTCAGACTATACTACAAAGCTACAGTAATCAAGACAGTATGGTACTGGAACAAAAACAAATAAAGATCAAAGGAACATTATAGAAAGCCCAGAGATAAACCCATGCACATATGGTCACCCTATCTTTGATAAAGGAGGCAAGAGTATACAATGGAGAAAAGACAGCCTCTTCAATAGTGGTGCTGGGAAAACTGGACAGCTACTTGTAAAAGAATTAAATTAGAACACTCCATAGCACCATATACAAAAATAAATTCAAAATGGATTAAAGACCTAAATGGAAGGCCAGACACTATAAAATTCTTAGAGGGAAACAGAGGCAGAACACTCTGACATAAATCACAGCAAGATCCTTTTTGACCCACCTCCTAGAGAAATGGAAATAAAAACAAAAATAAATAAATGGGACCTAATGAAACTTATAAGCTTTTGCACAGCAAAGGAAACCATAAACAAGATGAAAAGACAACCCTCAGAATGGGAGAACATATTGGCAAATGAAGCAACTGACAAAGGATTAATCTCCAAACTATACAAGCAGCTCATGCAGCTCAATATCAAAAAAAAATCCAATCCAAAAATGGCCAGAAGACCTAAAGAAGAGACATTTCTCCAAAGAAGATATATAGATTGCCAACAAAGACATGAAAAGATGCTCAACATCACTAATCATTAGAGAAATGCAAATCAAAACTACAATGAGGTATATCATCTCACACTGGTCAGAATGACTATCATCAAAAAAATCTACAAAGGATAACTGCTGGAGAGGGTGTGGAGAAATGAGAACCCTCTTGCACTGTTGGTAGGAATGTAGATTGATACAGTCACTATGGAGAACAGAATGGAGATTCCTTATAAAACTAAAAATAGAACTACTATACAACCCAGCAATCCCACTACTGGGCATATACCCTGAGAAAACCATATTTCAAAAAGAGTCATGTACCACAGTGTTAATTGCAACAGTATTACAATAGCCAAGACATGGAAGCAGCCTAAGTGTCCATCAACAGATAAATGGATAAAGATGTGGCAATATATACAAGGGAATATTACTCAGCCATAAAAAGAAACAAAATCGAGTTATTTGTAGTTAGGTGGATGTATCTAGAGCCTGTCATACAGAATGAAGTAATTAGAGAGAAACAAATACTGTATACTAACACATATATATGGAAGCTAAAAAACAAAAAACAAAAGGTTCTTAAGAACCTAGGAGGCAGGACAGGAATAAAGATGCTGATGTAGAGAATGGACTTGAGGACATGGGGGAAGGGTGAGCTGGGACGAAGTGAGAGAGTGGAATGGATGTATATATACCACCAAATGTAAAATAGATAGCTATTGGGAAGCAAGTGCATAGCACAGGGAGATCAGCTCGGTGTTTTGTGTCCACCTAGAGGGGTGAGATAGGGAGGGTGGTAGGGAGATGCAAGAGAGAGGGAATATGGGGATATACGTATAAGTATAGCTGACTCACTTTGTTTTACAGCAGAAACTAACACACCATTGTAAAGCAATTGTACTCCAATAAAGATGTTTAAATATAAAATTAAATTAGATTAATTTCTGTGAGGAGAATTTCTTTCCTCAAATTTGTGCTACAAAATTCTACTTGCCTCCTTTATTTATTAATCCTTGAAATGTTTTAATTTATTTAATATTTTAAATAGAGAAGATATATTCCAACAATAATGCCATAAATTCAGAATTACTCCTATTTAAAATCCTCTATACACGTCATAAGAAAAGCCCTTGAAGTATTTATATAATTATAATTAATCTGAGCTAGTTGAAAATCACAATATAAATACATTTGTATTTGGAATCCACGTATGTACATTTGATAAATTCAGTCAGAGTCCATGACTATTATGAGTTGAGATAATATCATCATGCGTTGATGAGGTAGTAGCTTACCTGTTCTTCAGGAAAAAATCCAAAATTTTATTTTTTTATATTTTCGCTGTAATTTGTTCAATTTATAATATTATTTTGAAAAGGAAGGAGTGAAATATTCTCAAAATGTAAAATAAATCTATAAAGACTTCTTTCCTCTGACTTTCCAAGTTTGTACAAGCAGCCAGGTCCAGATTTGCTTGTCTGAGCCCACTGATAACAAGAAGTAACTTTCCACAAGCATGTAATTCACAGAATTGGTGAATAATGGCTTTGGAAATATTACTATCAGGTGCCAAGTTGATAATTATTCCACATAGAGAGGTTGAATAAGTGCCTAAAAAATAGCAATTGTTAATCATTGACTTTTTGCAAAGGTGATTCCCTCCTCTATAATTTTTTAAAACGTTGAATCATTTAAAGGTTAGAGGTGATTTTTGTTCTGAAACTGTTTTCTGTTTGGGGGGATGTAGTGGCAGCAAGGGGATTTTTTTTCAAGCTTGCAGATGACTTATTCTTAGATAACCAGACATTACTTAAAAATCACTTGGCTAAATAAAGTAACAATTATTCAGAACTACATTTCTTTCCAAAATTGCATTCATTAAAAAAATATAATTAAGGAAAAATATTCTCAAGAGCTAGGCCACAGAACTTTCAGGATTATCGAAAAACACAATGTTTAAAAAATATTTTAAGAATTGTTGGACAAAGATATATAATGGGTATCAGATTTGCAGCACTTTACCCATATTAAGTTATTTAGCACATACAACATTCTTTAACATTTTGTTTCTAGAGAAACAGAAAGCAAGCCCAGAAAATAACTCACTTCCTTAACCTCACCTAGATGATAAATAATGGGATAAATTTTGAAATAACCGTTCCAGGTGCCAAACTTGATGATTTTTCTACATATGAAGATAGGTAACTCTAACATAAGAAAAACTTTTAATTTCCTTTTGTTCTTAACTAATGATTTATCATGTAACTTGTAAGTGAGGGATTATTAGTTATCTAAACTGGAGAATCAATAGCTATTCCAATGTAAGAAATATATAAAACAAATTAAGCCAGAAGAGGGAAAAGGGAATCTAGAAAGGGAAAAGGAGAGTATTTATAGGTTGGCTCACGTTTTGGTCTCTGTTGTTCAGTGTCATGCTGAAGTCACTCTTTTTTTTTTTTTTTTTTTTTCAATTTTCTTTTATATTGGTGTTCCTTGATTCCGTTCACACTTGCTGCTACTCAAGCTGTGAACCAAGTGACCTATGGATTAGCAATGTCAGTGTCACCTGGGAGCTTACTTAGAAATGCAGACTCTTAAACTCTACCTCAGACTCACCTGAAGCAGGACATATATTTTTACAAGACGCTGAGATAACTCAAAAGAGTCTTGATATTTGAAAAAAGTTACAGGGTTCTGCTTTCCAAGGTATGAATATGCAAATCTCCAACCACAGCTGAGATAGAAGATCACTTCCCAAAGGGCCTTGAAGCAAGTGTGGACAAGGGCAATAACTCAATTTTTTCCATAGGGATGGGTCAGTTATGCTCTGTTTCATATTCAATTCATGCAGTCACTGAATAGTTTTTGAAAACAAAGCTTCCATCATTCTCCAGATGGTTATTTACTTCTGGGCATGTTTCCTGAAGGTCTTTTGGAATACACTGCCAGAGTCCCATTTATAGCTCTACTATCCAATCACCATTGACTCCTGTTGTAGTAATGTGACTAAAATCAATGACTTAAATCTCTCAAAACCAGAGTGCATAATTTACCCCTTAAATCATTCATATGCTCTCTGAACAACAGTGGTTTTAACACAATGCTCATCTTTTCAATTTCAATAATTTCTATCTATCATATAAAGAATTCTGATTATCTTGGACATTTTGTTTTAATGGAGATCATTTACATAAAACTGTATGAAATTTTAAAAATTTAAATATCTTAAAATGTAAGTATTTATAAAAAATATGTTTTATTTCACATTCCTGAAGTGAATATAAGTTTCAGCCAGAAAAATTCTAACCATTTGAATTGACCCTGTTTACTCACTGATATGCAAGATATCTATATAGAATTTCATTTATAATGGAAATAGGCAAAGCTTGAACTATAGCTCCTAAACATATATCAGTCATTAATATTATGATATGCTTTCCTTTATTCCAATAGAAAATGGAACTTAGATAGAAAAGGCAAAAGATAGTTATTTTTGAAGTAGTTATTTTTGAAGAGAGAGCCTGAGAATAAAAATTTAAAAATTACTACTTTGAAAAATGACCATTCTATGAGTTTGGACATGGGAAAGAGTTGGGTTTCCTAAATGAGTCAATCAAATTTGGAAAAAAATTACAGAATTCAGTAACAGAAAATGGAAGTTGATTTGGAGAAAGCAAACATTGGCATGCTTAATTATTACTGAAGTTGGTAGAATATATCAAGTTATTCAAGAAGGGTGGCAACAAGAAATATTGTTTGATGAAAGATAAATGAACAAATAAGCAAAGGATATAATTGAAATATTACACATATTTCAAACATTTAACCTTTACTCTGACAAGCTGAATCATGGAGTTAATGACTTATGCTGACTCTAACACCATAAAAATAAAATATTAATATAATGCTAATTGTGTGTACAAAATGTTATCTAATTAGCATTTTAAATGAAATCAGAGGAACTCTTAGATTTGCTGTTAAATTAAAATTGCCTTAAACTTGGTTTTGAAGAAAAGCAAGAGGAAGGGAAATTAACAAATGTGGTACTATACAAGATTATTTAAGCATGCCTCAATCTCATTAATTCTTTGCAGTGAGATTATCACAAAAGTTAGTAGAAAAAGAAACACCTTCAGAGAAGCAGATCTTTTGGGAAAACCCAATTGGCTGAGGAGTTTCAAATTGCAAATGGAAACGTGATTTTAAAACATCTTCTTTGTCCTATAAGACATTGCAATCAATCAAGCTATACACAAATGCTATTCTTCAGATGTCTGGAGGTGGGAAAGATTATCTGATAAAGAATGATATCAAGAAGTAATAAATAATATAACAGTCTAAACTATAATTTACTGTCTGAACATATCCTGTTGCATGATTTGCTATTTTCTTTAAAAATTTGCTTCCACATTTCAAATTTGACTTTGACAGCATTTCTTCTCCCTTTCCTATCAGTCCATTTTGTAACTTACCTTTTTTTTATTTTTAGGAAACAAATAAGAAAATGTAGCATACATATTTATTATAGTTATCATAAAATTGATATCATTCTCTGTTGAAATAAAAAACTTCTAAGTTAACAAAAACATATTAAATATCTCTAAAATGGACAGATAAACAGACATATACTCTGTAGAGCTAAAAATAAAACCCCGAAGCTATTCTAGTCCAACAGAATGTCACCAATGCTTCTGGATACCTTTGAAGCAGCTACCATTCTCCTGGAATGGATTTCATGAGTTATTTTTTTCTTTACTGGACTCACCTAAGATTCAACGATCTTGGGTAGATGCAGCTGATTAATGAGTTCTGGTTCTTTTACCTCAACGTAGCAACATGGGAGTCTGGAAAAGGTATCTGACTTCTGATACGATTTCTATATTCCACTAAGATTCCTAAAATGAAATAAACTCCAAATATACAAAAGGATTTCAATGTGCTATGTAGCCAAATAATTGCCCATATTATCTTCTACAAAATGAAGTTATGTAGAACATAAATTTGTTATTTTGTACTTGAGATTTACAAATTAAATTCAATGAGAAAATCTACAAGAATTTAGGAAAAATTGTTTCAATCCAACTTTTATTGAGCACTTCATATCTAAAATGGATGTTCATATTCTTCTTGTCGCATTTATTAAAGCATTATTCACATTCTCTAGAGCCTGGCTTCAAACGGGTTACAGCAACTATAAATTTTATCGTTTTTATTGTAACACTTTAGATTGTAAAATGAAATACTAATAATAAACAGGACAGTAGTTTGCATCCAGGACTGTTCTGGACATCTGGTATCTGAGGTCACCCTAAGTGTGCAAGGACACTGCCAAGTGGTTCATACTAGAAAGTCATAAGTGTCTGATGGGGTAGATAGCTTCAAACTCTTCTACAATCAGAGCAACAACAAAAAGAATTAGGAGGCAATATTGAACTATGCAGTTCAAAACATAAATAGTGATCTGTAGCTGTGAACAGAAGTTTAGGAATACAGGATCAGGAAACTTTTCAGCTGTCCCAAATGTTTCTCAAAAAACATACACATTTGTTAAATGGATGCATTAACACACAATTTGGCCACCATCTCTGCTGAAACTTCCTCCCAACACTAACTGTTGCTGCTGACAATCCCCAAACTCCACAACCTTACTTGCCAGCAGAAAACAGATGCAAGTAGCTGGAAGAGAGCTTCTATCTCTCTCAGGAACAGATTTACTGTAGATCCAATTTTGCATCTGGAACTTAGATCCAAGGGCATCTGGAAAATGTAGTTTTTAACTTTTCAGCTCCATCCATATCAGAAGCCTCCCTAGAAGGATGATGATAAAAACATCAGTCAAGCCCATCTAACATACCAACACCAATGTTCCACTCACTTTCTCCTTACTCTGTCCCATTCATATGCAAAGCTCCAGTTCTTGTTAAATTCAACTCTTTGACAGCACCCACACTGCTGAAGAAAGATGGAGAAAAACTCACTCTGACTGTTCTCACTTAAAAATCATGACCATGAAAGTCAAATTGGAGTGTGATGCTGCCCCCATTCTGCCATATTTTACTGTTCCATGCACTCTTACATTCTCCTAGATGATTAATGCATACTGCATTTCCTGTTCTCATTCATCCCTCACTATCTTCTCCTCCCTCACTTTGTTAGTAACTTACCTTTTATTTTCCCGAGAGTTACAAGAATCAAACAAGTTCCAGAGTATGTACTACCACCAACTCACCAACATTCCAACATACCACATACCCTACCTCCCTCCTGTTACTATGCATGAACTTTTCATGCTCTCAAGGATGAACCTTTTCCTATTTTATTAATCCCATCATTTCTGACATACTTATGCATATCGTTCCAACAGTTACACTATCTCCTAAATAGTTATTTTTCTATTGAATGCTTCCAATCAGCATATAAACAGTTTGTAATTACCCATTATAGAAAAATCCTCATGACATCAACTTTTTGTTACTTTTCAAAACAAAACATTTTTTTAACATCTTTATTGGAGTAAAATAGTTGTACAATGGTGTGTTAGTTTTTGCTGTAAAACAAGTGAATCAGCTATACATATACATATATCCCCATATCTCCTCCCTCTTGGGTCTCCCCCCCACCTTCCCTATCCCACCCCTCTAGGTGGACTCAAAGCACAGAGCTAATCTCACTGTGCTATGCGGCTGCTTCCCACTAGCTATCTATTTTACATGTGGTAGTGTATATATGTACATGACACTCTCTCACTTTGTCCCAGCTTACACTTCCCCGTCCCCGCATCCTCAAGTCCATTCTTCACATGTACGTCTTTATTCCTGTCCTGCCCCTAGGTTCTAGAGAGCCATATATTTTTTTCGATTCTATACATACATGTGAGCATACAGTATTTATCTTTCTCTTTCTAATTACTTCACTATGTATGACAGTCTCTAGTTCGATCCATCTCATTACAAATAACTCAATTTTGTTTCTTTTTGTGGTGGAGAAATATTCCATTGTATATATGTGCTACATCTTCTTTTTCCATTTATCTTTTGATGGAAACTTAAGTTGCTTCCACGTCCTGGCTATTATAAATAGAGCTGCAATGAACATTGTGATTAATGACTCTTTTTGCATTATGGCTTTCTAGGGTATATGCCCAGTAGGGGGATGGCGGGGTCACATGGTAGTTCTATTTTTAGTTTTTTAAGGAACCTCCATACTGTTCTCCATAGTGGCTGTATCAATTTACACTTCCACCTACAGTGCAAGAGTGTTCCCTTTTCTCCACACCCTCTCCAGCATTTGTTGTTTGTAGATTTTTTGATGATGGCCATTCTGACTGGTATGAGGTGATATCTCACTGTAGTATTCATTTGCATTTCTCTAATGATTAATGATGTTGAGCATTCTTTCATGTGTTTGTTGGCAATCTATATATCTTCTTTGGAAAAATGTCTATTTAGGTCTTCTGCCCATTTTTGGATTGGGTTCTTTGTTTGTATGATATTGAGCTGTATGAGCTGCTTGTATATTTTGGAGATTAATCCTTTGTCAGCTGCTTCATTTGCAAATATGTTCTCCCATTCTGAGTGTTGTCTTTTCACCTTCTTTATGGTTTCCTTTGCTGTGCAAAAGCTTATAAGTTTCATTAGGTCCCATTTATTTATTTTTGTTTTTATTTCCATTTCTCTGGGAGGTGGGTCAAAAGGATGTTGCTGTGATTTATATCATAGAGTGTCCTGCCTCTGTTTTCCTCCAAGAATTTTATAGTGTCTGGCCTTCCATTTAGGTCTTTAATCCATTTTGAGTTTATTTTTGTATACGGTGCTAGGGAGTGTTCTAATTTAATTCTTTTACATGTAGCTGTCCAGTTTTCCCAGCACCACTTATTGAAGAGACTGTCTTTACTCCATTGTATATTCTTGCTTCCTTTATCAAAGAAAAGGTGACCATATGTGTGTGGGTTTATCTCTGGGCTTTCTATCCTGTTCCATTGATCTATATTTCTGTTTTTATTCCAGTACCATAGTGTCTTGATTACTGTAGCTTTGTAGTATAGCCTGAAGTCAGGGAACCTGATTCCTCCAGCTCCATTTTGCTTTCTCAAGACTGCTTTGGCTATTTGGGGTCTTCTGTGTTTCCATACAAATTTTGAAATTTTTTATTCTATTTCTGTGAAAAATGCCATTGGTAATTTAATCAGGATTGCATTGAATCTGTAGATTGCTTTGGGTAGTAGAGTCATTTTCTCAATGTTGATTCTTCCAATCCAAGACCATGGTATATGTCTCCATCTGTTTGTCTTATCTTTAATTTCTTTCATCAGTGTCATAGTTTTCTGCATACAGGTCTTTTGTCTCCTTTGGTAGGTTTATTCCTAGGTAATTTATTTTTTGGTTGCAGTGGTAAATGGGAGTGTTTCCTTAATTTCTCTTTCAGATATTTCATCATCAGTGTATAGGAATGCAAGAGATCTCTGCATTAATTTTGTATCCTGCTACTTTACCAAATTCATTGATTAGCTCTAATAGTTTTCTGGTAGCATCTTTAGGATTCTCTATGTATAGTATCATATCATCTACAAACAGTGACAGTTTTGCTTCTCCTTTTCTGATTTGATTCCTTTTTTTCTTTTTCTTCTCTGATTGCTGTGACCAAAACTATGTTGAATAATAGTCGTGAGAGTGGGCAACCTTGTCTTGTTTCTGATCTTAGAGATAATGGTTTCAATTTTTCACCTTGAGAATGATGTTGTTTGTGGGTTTGTCATATGACCTTTATTATGTAGAGGTAAGTTCCCTCAATGCCTACTTTCTGAAGCGTTTTTATCGTAAATGGGTGTTGAATTTTGTCGAAAAATTTTTCTGCATCTATTGAGATGATCATATGTTTTTTCTCCTTCAATTTTCTCCTTCAATTAACCATGTTAATATGGTTTATCACAGTCATTGATTTGCATATATTGAAGAATCCTTGCATTCCTGGGTAAACCCCACTTGATCATGGTGTATGATTCTTTTACTGTGCTTTTGGATTCTGTTTGCTAGTATTTTGTTGAGTATTTTGGCATCTATGATCATCAGTGATATTGACCTTTAGTTTTCTTTATTTATTACATCTTTCTCTGGTTTTGGTGTCATGGTGATGGTGGCTTTGGAGAATTACTTTGGGAGTGTTCCTCCCTCTGCTATATTTTGGAAGTGTTTGACAAGGATAGGTGTTAGCTGTTCTCTAAATGTTTGATAGAATTTGCCTGTGAAGCCATCTTGTCCTAAGCTTTTGTCTGTTGGAAGATTTCTAATCACAGTTTCAATTTCAGTGCTTGTGATTGGTCAGTTTATATTTTCTACTTCTTCCTGGTTCAGTCTCAAAAGGTTGAACTTTTCTAAGAATTTGTCCATTTCTTCCAAGTTGTCCATTTTATTGGCATATAGTTGCTTGTAGTAATCTCTCATGATCCTTTGTATTTCTGCAGTGTCCATTGTTACCTCTCCTTTTCCATTTCTAATTCTGTTGATTTGAGTCTTCTCCCTTTTTTTCTTGATGAGTCTGGTTAATGGTTTATCAATTTTGTTTATCTTCCCAAATAACCAGGCTTTCATTTTATTGATCTTTGCTATAGTTTCCTTCATTTCTTTTTCATTTATTTCTGATCTGATCTTTATTATTTCTTTCCTTCTGCTTACTTTGGGTTTTTTTTTTTTTTTTTTTTGGTTGTTGTTGTTGTTGTTCTTTGTCTAATTGCTTTAGGTGTAAGTTAGGTTTTTCATTTGAGCTGTTTCTTTTTTCTTGACATAGGATTTTATTGGTATAAACTTCCCTCTTAGAACTTCTTTTGCTCCATCTCATAGGTTTTGGGTCATCATGTGATTTGTGACCCAAGGTATGATCTATTCTGGAGAATGTTCCATGAGTACTTGAGAAGAAAGTGTATTCTGTTGATTTTTGGATGGAATGTACTATAAATATCAATTAAGTCCATCTTTTTTAATGTATCATTTAAAGCTTGTGTTTTCTCATTTATTTTCATTTTGGATGATCTGTCCATCGGTGAAAGTGCAGTGTTAAAGTTCCCTGTATGATTGTGTTACCATCGATTTCCTCTTTTATGGCTGTTAGCTTTTGCCTTATGTATTGAGGTGTTTCTATGTTGGGCATGTAAATATTTACAACTGGTAGATCTTCTTCTTGGATTGATCCCTTTATCATTATGTAGTGTCCTTCTTTGTCCCTTGTAATAGTCTTTATTTTAAACTGTATTTTGTCTGATATGAGAACTGCTACTCCAGATTTCTTTTGATTTCCGTTTGCATGGAATATCTTTTTCCATACCCTCACTTTCAGTCTGTATGTGTCCCTAAGTCCGAAGTGGGTCTCTTGTAGACAACATATATATATAGGTCTTGTTTTTGTACCCATTTAGCTAGTCTATGTCTATTGGTTGGAACATTTAATCCATTTACATGTAAGGTAATTATCAATATGTATGTTCCTATTACCATTTTCTTAATTGTTTGGGGTTTGTTATTGTAGGTCTCTTCCTTCTCTTGTGTTTCCTGCCTAGAGAAGTTCCTTTAGCATTTGTTGTAAACCTGGTTTGGTCATGCTGAATTCTCTTTCCTTTTGCTTGGCTGTAATGTTTTTAATTTCTCCATCAAATCTGAATGAGGTCCTTGCTGGGTAGAGTAATCTTGGTTGCATGTTTTTCTCTTTCATCACTTTAAATATGTCCTGCCCTCTTCCTCCCGTCTTTCAGTGTTTCTGCTAAAAGATCAGCTGTTAACCTTATGGGGATTCCCTTTTATGTTATTTGATGCTTTTCCCTTGCTGCATTTGATATGTGTTCTTTGTCTTTAGGTTTTCATAGTTTGATTAATATATATCTTGGTGTGTTTCTCCTTGGATTTATCCTGTATGGGACTTTCTGTGCTTCCTGGACTTGATTGACTATTTCCTTTCCCATATTAGGGAAATGTTCAACTATAATCTCTTCAAATATTTTATCAGTCCCCTTTCTTTTTTCTTCTTCTGGGACCCCTATAATTCAAGTGTTGGTGCGTTAATATTGTCCCAGAGGTCTCTGAGACTGTCCTCAATATTTTCACTCTTTTTTCTTTATTTTGCTCTGTGATTGTTATTTCCACTATTTTATCTTCTGGGTCACCTATCCGTTCTTCTGCCTCAGTTTTTCTGCTATTGATTCCTTCTAGAGAATTTTAAATTTCATTTATTTTGTTGTTCATCATTGTTTGTTTGTTCTTTGGTTCTTCTAGGTCCTTGTAAACGTTACTGTATTTTCTCCATTCCTATTTCCAAGATTTTAGATATCTTTACTATCATTACTCTGAATTCTTTTAAAGGTAAATTGCCTGTTTCCTCTACATTTGTTTGGTGTGGTGGGTTTTTATCTTGCTCCCTCATCTGTTGTGTATTTCTGTCTTCTCATTTTGCTTAACTTACTGTGTTTGGGGTCTCCTCTTCACAGGCTGCAGGTTTGTAGTTCCCATTGTTTTTGATGTCTGCCCCCAGTGGTTAAGGTTTGTTCAGTGTCTTGTGTAGGCTTCCTCTTAGAGGGACTGGTGCCTGTATTCTGGTGGATGAGGCTGGGTCTTGTCTTTCGGTGGGCAGGACTGTGTCCGGTTGTGTGTTTTTAGGTGTCTGTGACCTTATTATGATTTTAGTCAGCCTGTCTGCTAATGGGTGGGTTTGTTTTCCTGTCTGGCTAGTTGTTTGGCATAGTGTTTCCAGCACTGTAGTTTGCTGGTTATTTAGAAAAGCTAGGTCTTAGTGTTGAGATGGAGATCTCTGGTAGAGTTTTCACCCTTTTGTATTACTTGGGGCTGGGAGGTCTCTGGTGGAGCAATGTCCTGAACTCAGCTCTCCCACCTCAGATGCTCAGGACTGACACCCAGCCAGAGCATTAAGACCCTGTCTGCCACACGGCTTGGAAGAAAAGGGAGAAAAAAAAAAGAAAGGCAGGAAAAAAATAAACAAAATAAAGTTATTAAAAGATTAAAAAATTATTAAAAATTTAAAGAAGTAATTAAAAAAAGAAAGTAGAGCAACCAAACCAAAAAACAAATCCCCCAATGATAACAAGCACTAAAAACTATAGAAAAAAACACACAAAAAGCAAAGGACAGACAGAACTGTAGAACAAATGGTAAAAGCAAAACTATACAGACAAAATCACACAAAGAAGTATACACATACACACTCTGAAAAAAAAAAAAAAACAGGAAATAGGAGAAAATATATATATATAAAAAGGGAAGAGAGCAATCAATCAGTAAACTACTCAACAATGATAATAAACTCTAAATACTAAACTAAGATAAACATAACACTAGAAACAAGATAGATGCAGAAAGCAAACCCCAAGTCTACAGATGCTCCCGAAGTCCATCACCTCAATTTTGGGATGATTCTTTGTCTATTCAGGTATTCTACAAATGCTGGGTACATCAAGTTGATTGTGGAGATTTAATCCACTGCTTCTGAGGCCGCTGGGAGAAATTACTCTTTCTCTTCTTTGTTCACACAGCTCCTGTGGTTCAGCTGTGGATTTTGCCCTGCCTCTGTGTGTAGGTCGCCTGAGGGCATCTTTTCTTCATTCAGACAGGATGGGTTAAAGTAACAGCTGATTAGGGTACACTGGCTCACTCGGGCCAGTGGGAAGGAGGGTTATGGAATACATGGTGAGCCTGCGGTTGCAGGGGCCAGTATGACATTACACCAATCTGAGATGTGCTGTGTGTTGTCCCAGGGAAGTTGTCCCTGGATCATGGGACCCTGGCAGTGGTGGCCTACAAGGATATATTGTACAACATGGAGATATAGCCAGTATTTTATAATAACTATATATGGATTATATCTTTTAAAAATAATTTATTGAATTACTTTGGCATGTTTGTCAAAAGCATATTGACCACATATTTGTAGTTCTATTTCTAGACACACTCTTATTTTCTGTCAGTCAACCTTTTTATATTAACACCAATATTTACTTGATTTCTATATCTGTATCCTTAAGTCTTATAATCAGGTTGTGTAACTCTTCCCAAATTTTTCTTCCTCTTTAAAATTCCATTGGTTATTTCATATAATGTTTAATTTCCACATACATTTTAGAAACTGTGTCACAACTTTATTGGATTTTAGTTGGGATCATTTGGCTTTATAGATCAGTTTTATATCTGTTTTATATGGTATCTTCTGATCATAAACTTAGCATCTCTTCTTTAGTTAGGACTTTCTTAACTTGTTTCCATGTTTTGTAACATACAAGTTTTATATATCCTTTATTAAATCAACCACTCATTATTTCATTTTATGATACTATTGTAAATGATATTTAAAACTTCTAATTGTTCACTGCTACCATATAGAAATACAACTGATTTTTATATGATGATTTTGTATTCTGTGATGCTACTCATGTTTTAGTTCCATAGCTATTTTTGTGGACTTAATATTTTCTACAAATGTTAGCATGTGGTCTAAAAATACAGTCCTTACTGCTTCTTCCTTTCCAGACTGTAGATTTTTTATTTTGCTTGCCTTAATACACTGATTTTAATCTTCTCTATAGTATAAATTGTAATATTTAAAGTAAGCATACAAACTTTAAGTGGGAGGAAGAAAGCATCTAGTTTTTTCTCTTTGGCATAGGTTGTTAGCTGTAGGAATTTTTTATATCCCCTTCTTCAGACTGAGGAAGTTTACTTCTGTACTTAGTTTGGTGAGAATTATTGTAATGACATGTATTGAGTTTCATCAAATATTTTTTTCTACATCTGTGGAAATGACCGTAAGGGTTTTTTTTCCCTTTTTCAGTCTTCTACTATAGTGAAATAATTTGATTAGTTATTGACTATTAAGCCAATCCTGCATTGCTGAAATAAACACTTCTTGTCTTGATGTACTATACTTTTTGTATTTTCAAAAAATTTTTCATCCAGCTATATTGATGGGTTCATTTTACTGAATTTTTTATTACAATTTAATGTTCAATGACCTTGTTAAAATGGTTAAAAAAATAAAGACAAGGCAATGTCCCATAAGGTTAAGTCTATTTAATAATAAATGCCTATTTTTAGATTTGTAGATTATATATTTTCTGATTTTTCTATCTGTGTATTGTTCTTTAACATTCTGTTTTTTCTTAATTTAAGTACACATAAATTCAAAATTTTAAGAATCAATATTTCAGATAATCGTTTATGTTATACTTGGGTTATGAGAGAGAAGACTTAGGGACAATATTTTCACTTTCTGAAACAAGATTTTTTAAAGAAACAACACTTTCTAAATACAGAGTCAGAACTTTTATATAATGTCCAATATTACCTTTCCAGATGTTTAGGAAATAATCTTTTCAGGAAATCAGTTACTCTCTCTTTCTCTCATATCTATCTGTGTATCACCTATCTAAAAATAGCATGTATCCTGAAAATAACAACATTAGAATATATATGTAATCCCCTTATCCCACACAAACATTAACTAATATAAAGACATCCACAAATTTTGAACAAGGGACTATAGAGTGGAAAATAGACTACATATCATTTGTGCTTAAGATATTGAGACAAGTACATTGAGCGACTGCACCCTGAAGTGAGGTCAATGTATTGAGAGATATTTTATATTTATATTAGTCTTATAAAAGAGTTTGATGTGTACTTTAAAAGATTACAACATCCTTTTTATTAAAGCAGCTTTTTTAAAACATATTTTTTGTCTAAAATGTGAAAGTGGGAAATATATACATTCCATTTAATGGACACTAAAATTTATTTAATGAATGAATGAAATTAGACATTGATTCCCTAAAGTTCATGTAGGATAAAATCTATATGAAGCAGCTTTCAGCTTTCAATTTTACATCAAGAAAATTATCTGCTGACACTGATTAGCAACTTAGTTTAGTGTAAACAAGTGTAACTTAAGTTAATAGATAATTCAAAGAGGTAAACACCTATGTTGAAATGTAGCCTTTATGCTTTAATAAGCTACTAATACAGAAAACTTCTAGAGTAGCAAATACATTCAAGTGCCCTGGGGTATCTTCATTTACATTATTGAGTTCCCTTAAAGCAGCCTCAATACTAAGGTCTAGGATCTTGTCTAAATTTTGAAAGAATTCTAGATTAACCTTCCTGGTCCCAGAAACTTCAAAACACCTAACCTTTGATAGAGTTGAAGAGGAGAACATACCCAATTGCCTTTGAGTTCAGCATCTCCAGTTTATATATATCATAGAAATAAATAAGTACCAAAACTTACTCCTAAGAGAACATGGTAATATTAATTTTGAGATGTAGTTTCTTAGAGCTCAGAGTTTCAGATCATTAAATGATACAGATTTCTCCTGCTGTTTGAAGGCAAGATTGTCCTTCTGTTTTGCTATGAGAGCTGTTTATGTATGTATACTTAGCTGCAATCCAGACAGGACTACTTTTGTGCAACTCAGTCAGGAATTTGCATTAGTCTGATTAACTTTTCTTGACATATTCCTATATGCCACACTCTTCAAGGACAATGTTAAAAGTCATACTGAGATATCATAAGAAAAAAATGATACAATATGGATCAGAGGAAATTAAAAAATAACAATAAAAGACACCTGTGAGAGAATTCTAATGAGTTTTTATAATAATTCCAATAACTCTGCCATTATCAAGTCTCAAGATGGTTCACCCACTGTTTTCTCATTTTCATTCAATGCCATCAGAAGTGGCTTGGCCTAATGGCACATAAGAGCATGCAGTTGCACTTAAATGCATGAAATTTATTCCTCATTGATTTTCTGCATTCTGACTCACTTTTATCCCCTTCATTGCTCCATTCTAACATTTTCAGTAACCATAAGCATTTCCAAGGCTAGAAAGAGTGTACACGAATCAACAGGCAGGCAGAACTGGAAGAAAAGTACTGATGATCAAGTCGTATAACACCTATCCTTCAGTTAAGGAAAGTTCATTTCAAAGCTGCCTTCTGTTCAAGAACAGTGAGGGGAAAAAAGATGTTAATGTGTTTGGATTACATTAAAGTGTTAAGATTAACTAGAAGAAAGGGAGGGAAAAAGTGCTAATGGCAAGAACGCATGGAAGAGTCATTATTATATTACTGCTAATGCACATAAAACGTTGCCTATTAAAAATACAATGGTTTTGCATCCTATTAAATATATCAAAGCTGTGTTTCAATTACAAATCCTTTTATATGCATGTTTTAACAAATATGTCTTTGATAATAGAATGTAGCTGCAACTTCTTAAATGCTAAACACGAGCTATACTATATAATATGGTGCCAAAAAAAAATTACCACTGGGAGGTAACCATATTTTGAGATCTCTGATCATATATATATAATGAATTCTCAAGTGAGCAGCTGGGCAGCAACTCAATTTAAGAGCCTGAGCCTCTGGACTTGTTATGGTTAACAGTGATGTGTTGTGCTATTATTTTCACATGGTTATTTGTGGAAATAAATTATGTCCTTGAGATGGTGTATGGATAGAAAGCACTTGATCATGTTTGTCTATGATATTATTTGTGAAATAACTGCAACAACTCTATTAGAAACCTAGATGGTAAAATTAACAAACTTCTCATCTTGAATGGCATAAGCATTAATTTTATGGAAATTTCAAATGCATCAGTGTTTAAATTTAGCCCACGACCTCTAAACTGTATAATTATGATTTTCTTAGCTGATTAAAAATGGCTGGACCAAAATATAAGTAGTGATATTTTTTATTAACTGTATGCTAGTAGAGAGTAAAAGTGGCGTAAGTAACATAATCCATGTCAAGAAAATGCTAATTTTTAAGTGATTACTTGTCATAAATATGAACAAATAATATATTGGCCACTAAAAAAAGACTGCTTTTTAGCAAAATCCAATCTTCCTTTTATTCTGATTTGAATTATAGACACGTTTTTCTCTTAAAAATTATCATCTATGCATACAAATGTGTAGATTTTTTTCTATTAGAAATTAAAAACAATCTATTAAATCTAATTAATTTGTTTTCTCTGTAGTGTCATAAAATCCAGCCAAATTAATTACTCAATTAGCCTCTCTTTTTGAACCGGGTACTTTTCTTTTCTCTTTTTCCTCCTCTTAGTCCTACTTTTCCTTAATTTCTGACTTTTCCAGGGTTGGAGTTTGAAGGAGAGGGAAGCAACTAAAGGGGCATAGACATTTCTTCCTGTCTTATGCTTTCAGGAACTGGTGCTGTACTCTCTCGTCTTGAAAGTTGTTGAAATTCAACTTTCTCTGGAGGGAAATTTTTGTAAATTCTTCTAAGACAACACCCTTATGACTACTACTTGAGACAGGCAATACTTTCTACTTCATGGGTCTTTAAGTCTTGTCTTTTGGTTTCTAGTTCTTTGGGTCTGTCGACTAAAAAAATTGCACAGCCTGAAAGTTGAGAGTTGTGTTTTATTCAGCAGACATTCTTAGAACGTCGAGCCCCAGAGACAGCATCTCTCAGATAAAGGCTGAGAAAATTGTTCTGAGGAGGTGAAGGGGAAGCCAGGATATATAGGAGTTTTCAAAACAAAGGGCAGGTAGTTGGATCGTCAAATATCTCAAGTTAAGGAATTTAACACTTCTACATATGGGAAGATGGCAAGAGTTTGGGTTCACTGAAATTATTCCTTTGATATGCACCTCTGCTATCTGGGGCCAGTGTCCTGTGTTTTCTCATTCCTAGTTTCCTCAAGATGCAGCTGTGGAGTGGCTGCAGTCTGATGACTACTAGCAGGCATTCTTTGTTTCCTTCCTGAGTTCCCTCAGGGATCACCATTAGGACAGCTGTAATGTGGTGGCTAGATCCTTTGTTTATTGATATGGCTGGCAATATTTTATTTCTCAGGTCCAGTTACAAAAGCTATCTCTCCCTTTTTTTGGGTCCCATTAGTCAGCCATCCTGTGTATAAGGTCCACATTTTGTCAACAGAAAACTCTTCTTCATTCTCGGCCCTAAAATCTCTGTGTGTACTGGGTGATTCTAACTGATAGCGAAATTCCTTCATCTTCCACTTAGAGTTGCTTGTCCTTTAGATTTTTCAGATAAGAGTCATATACCAGGCCACTGAGCCCCCTAAATTTTGAGAGACACGAATTAATTCCTCCTTAAATCCCTTGCTCAATTTAAGCTGAGGAAAGAACAAATACCTACCTCTCCTCCTGTAGTGGTCACCAAAGAAGATTTTATTAAGTTGTGATTGTGAATCACTTTTGGAAACTAAACTTAAAGTTATTATTTAAGAAATAGAAAATTTCTTTTTTTTTCCTCTCCCAAATAAAAGTATAGCTGGTGTGGTAGGCAGAATAGTGGAATAATGACAATAACCCTTCCCATTACAATCACAAAGATATTAGTTCCTAATCCCTAAGGAAAAAGCATCTTTGCAGATATGACTAAGTTAAGGATGGTCAGATGGAGAAATTATCTTTATCTGGATGGGTCCTACATGAAATCACAAATATGCTTATAAGAGAGAGGTAGAAGGAGATTTGACATACAGAGGAGAAAACAGTGTGAAGATGAAATAGAGAGATTTTAATTTCCTGGCGTTGAAGATTGGAATAATGCAGTTATAGGTCAAGGCATGCTGCAGCCACCAAAAGCTAGAAGACATGAGGTATAGATTCTCCCCTAGACCTACTGGAGGAAGTGTGGCCCTGGCAGCACTTTGATTTGGGCCCAGTGATACTGATTTCAGACTTCTGGATTTTACAGCTGTGAGAGAATAAATCTCTGTGGTTTTAAGCTGCCAAATTTGTTATAATTTACTAGAGTATCTATGGGAAAATAACTCAGCCAGAAGGAAAAATTTCATATTCTTCCCTTTGCACATAGTTTTGATGTTTGGCGCTTGGTGATCCACCTTGATTTGTTTCAATCCATTGTCATTCAATGCTTTTTACTTTACAGTGGCTCTGAAAGAAATTTTAACAGCTATAAAATACATCAACATGTCTGTGAATTATATTTTTTAGACATTTTAAAAAATATAATTATAGAATATGACATTTTTTCTATATCACACAAAAAGTTGTTGACTTCTAAGAGGACAGTTGTAAAGCATTTATTTCTACTAAGGACAACCAAAATTTTACTTTTTCTCTGAAAGAGAAAAAGACACACTTTTGTGATATTTTTACAGAAAAAGGATTTTATTCATAGGTTGGTATACCTGAAAGATTTTTTTGATCATGAAAATGAGGTAAGTCTTTGTGATAAAGGTCCTGAAGTCAACCAGTAATAGAATTTACTAAATAGTTGTAAGGTTTCTTGGCTAAATTACTGATACTGATAAAAGAGAAGGGTCAGGTGGCCTTGACTTCTTTCCAAAGCTGAAATAAGTGTTTTACTTAGATGGGGTTAAGATACTAAGTTCTTCAATATTTTTGAAAATACAAATGTGCATATACTTGGAGACATTTCATAACTCTTTTAAGAGCATATCTATCTTGATGGCAGTGATTTGAACCATCGTTTTTTTATTTCCTGATTAAAAAACAGTCTCTATCAGAAATGTTGACCTCATCAAAGATAAACTCATCAAACTTAGAACCAAAAATAATTCACTACAATTGGAGATTAACTCAAAAACCTTTGAAAATGCAGGTATTTATTGAGAGAAGCCTGGCTAAACCTGAAACAAACAAACAACTAAGGACATTTTAATTCCATTTTCAAACCATATCTTTGCAAGTCAGGACTTTCAGCAGTCACAACTACCAAAACAAACAAACAAACCAATCAAAATTATGTAGATGCCCTCATAATATTTATTTTTCTCTTGTCAAAGGTTACACACAACTTAATGGTCTTATACAAAATAAGCAAAAACAGTTTTCCTAATATTTCTATTAAAAATGAAGTTTAACCTGCCTTTCTATTTGAAATATCCTGTTAACGTTACTAGAATATAATTTTTAAAAAATTGGTTAACCATATCTAAATACAATAGGTTTATTTGAAATTTCATGTATTTCATATTATTGGTTTAACATTTTTTTTCTGCAATGGGGTCCATGGGCATCACTAGAGTGCCAAAAGGGCCCATGGCAAAAACAGCAACAATGACATAAAGAACCTCTGCTCTAGCTACTGTGTTCAGAATAGAATTATGAAAGGAAGTGAAGGAAGAAGCAGGAATAACAGTAAATGTTAAATGAATGTAAACACTATAATTTAGGTGAACTATGATTTAGTTTGGTGACGTAGATATAGTAGAAGTGGTGAGAAGTCCAACTGTATAAATACTTTGAAGATTAAGGTAATAGAATTTTGACATAAATTTTCCTTTGTTATTTGGTTATCTGGATTACTTTTTTCTGTGTATTGCTTGTTTGACAGTCCATCTATTCTATTAAACTTTCACTATTTTTTCTCCATCTATATTCATTTTTTTATAATCTGGTACAAATCCTTTGTTTTACTTATATAGAAAATGTCTTCTTCCAGTCTTCTTGTATCTTCTAACTTGATTTATAGTGCCTTTATTTGTAAAAAGCTCATTTTCTAAAAATTGAGGTATAGTTGATTTACAATATTATATTAATTTCAAGTATACAACATGGCTCAATATTTTTATCAATTATACTCCATTTAAAGTCATCATAAAATATTGCCTATATTCCCTGTCCTGTACAGTACATTTGTGTATCTTATTTATTTTATACTTAGTAGTTTGTACCTCTTAATCTCCTTCCCCTATCTTGCCCATCCCCCACCCTTTTTGTCTGTATCTGTAAGTCTGTGAGAGATTTACTTCACTAAGCATTATAACCTCCAGGTCCATTAATGTTGATGAAAATGGCAAAATTTCATTCTTTTTTATGGCTGAGTAATATTCCATTGAGTGTATGTATATATGTGTGTGTGTGTGTGTGTGTGTGTGTGTGTATCACACCTTCTTTTTCCATTCATCTGTTAATGGACAATTAGGCTGTTAGCTGCTTTCATATCTTGGCTATTATAAACAATGCCACTGTGAATATTGGTCTATATGTATCTTTTTGAATTAATTATTTTGTTTTCTTCAGATATATACCCAGGAGTGGAATTCCTGGATCACATTGCAGCTCTTTTTTAGTTTTTTGAGGAATACCATACTGTTTTCCACAGGAGCTGAACTAATTTACATTCCCACCAACACTGTAAAAGAGTTTCCTTTTCTCCACATCCTCACCAACATTTGTTGTTTGTGGTCTGTTTGATGATAGACATTTTGACAGATGTGAGGTGATATCTCACTGTGATTTTGATTTGCAAGTCCCTGATGACTGGTGATATTGAGCATCTTTTCATGTGCCTATTGGCTATCTGTATGTCTTCTGTGGAAAAAATGTCTATTCAGGTCTTCTGCTCATTTTTAAAATTGGGTTGTTTCCCTTTTTGATACTGATATGAGCTCCTTATATATTTTGGATATAAGCCCATTATCAGACATACTATTTGTAAACATTTTCTCCCATTCAGTAGTTTGTCTTTTCATTTTGTTGATGTTTTCCTTCACTATGCAAAATATTTTAAGTTTAATTAGTTCTCATTTGTTTATTTTTGTTTTCTTTCCCTTGCCTAGGGAGACATATCCAAAAAATATTGCCACAACTTAGGTCAAAGAACATACTGCCTATGTTATCTTCTAATTTCATTGATTTACATGTAGCTGTCCAGTTTTCCCAACTCCTATTGAAAAGAGTGCCATCCTCATTTTATATTTTTGTCTTCTTTGTTGTAGATTAATTGACCATAGGTTCATGGATTTATTTCTGGGCTCTTTATTCTGTTCCATTGGTCTATATACTTGTTTTTGTACTAATGCCACACTGTTTTGATTATTGTAGCTTTGTAGGATAGTCTGAAGTCCAGAAGGATTATGCCTCTAGCTTTGTTCTTTTTCCTCAGGATTGTTTTAGCACTTTGGGTCTCTTGTGGTTCCATATGAATTTTAGGCTTATTTGTTATAGTTCTGTGAAAAATGTCATGGGTACTTTACCGAGGTCCAGCCCCGGCAGAACCAGGGGTCCCTGAGATGGAGGCAACGGCATCGGCGAGAAAAATAAATAAATAAACGGGGCAAGGGGATAGGTGCAGGAGCTTCTGTTAAGCTTCTGACAGCTTTATTTTTGACATATCATTTCTTATATAGGATTTTCTAAATAATAGCATCAGCATTTTCTACGTAACTCCTATTTTTGGCTCATTACCTCATTTCTACACCTATACACAGAAACATTAGCAAGCATTGTTCCGTCTTAAGATCTTTTTGTGCAAACAGGATGTTTAGGTCTAGAAAGCTAATTATTCTTTTCTACTTCAGCTAACAACATATATTGGCCTGTGTCCCAGTATTCTCAGTACCTTGTTCAAAACACATTGTGCAAAAATACAATTCTATTTTCTACGTAAGGCAATCAATTTTAACTTTCATAGTTACATATAATTCATTCGTAAAATATTTACAGTAAAGTCCTTCCGCTTCTCTCTTTTTCCTCCAATATACCGGAGAGGGGGCATACCACATAATCCACCATTTGTGGGCATCCTGTACATAATACCCCACTATTTGCTTCCCTTCTATATCCCTTATTCCTTCTATGGGCCATAGCTCATCTAATTCTTCCTTTAAACTTCTACTCCTTAATTGAAACACTCCTTTGTTGCCTGACCAAGGGACTTTTTTCCAAAGTAAATTATTTACAGTGGGTATAGCTACTGTTGTGGTTACAGGGGTTGTTGTGGTCTCGTACCGAGGGGGATTTGCTTTGTAGTACTTCCATCTTCTTGGCCTAAACCCTCCAGAAACCCCCTCAATTATTAGCAAGAATTGTCCTAGAATCAGAAGAGATGCTTTACGCTGCCTGCCAGGAGAGGAGCTTTGCTTCCTCATGCCATAACTTCTCGCCGAGCTTTGCTCAGGCAACAGTTGGCAATGCTGGAAGGCTTCCGGCAGTACTTTAATAGGGATCGCATTAACTCTGTACATTGCTTTGGGTGGTATGACCATTTTAACAATATTAATTCTTCTAGTAAAAGAACATGGGATATCTTTTAATTTCTTTGTATCATTGTCAACTTCCTTCATCATTGTTTTATATTTTTCAGAGTATAGGTCTTTTACTTCCTTGGTTAAGTTGATTTCTAGGTATTTTATTCTTTTTGATCCTATTTTACATAAGATTGTTTGGGGTTTTTTACATTTTATTTTTCTGATAGTTCATTATTAGTATATAGAAAGTCAGCAGATTTCTGTATATTAATCTTGTATCCTGGAACTTTGCTGAATTCATTCATTAGTTCTAATAGTTTTTATGTAGAGACTTTAGGGTTTTCTATATAAAGCATCATGTCATCTGCAAAGAGGGATAGTTTTACTTCTTCCCTTCCAATCTGGATTCCTTTTATTTCTTTTCTTGTCTGAGTGTTGTGGCTAGGAATTCCAATACTATTTTAATTTAAAATGGTGAGAATCAGCATCCTTGTCTTGTTCCTGATTTTAGATTAAAGCCAAACTTTTCACCATTGAATATGATGTTAACTGTGGGTTTGTGATAAATGGCTGTTGTTTTGTTGAGATATAGTCCCTCTATAACAACTTGATGAGAGTTTTTATCATGGATGGATGTTGAATTTTTTCAAATGCTTTTTATGCATTATGTTAAGGTCATGTGATATTTATTTTTCTTTTGATGTAAGTGGTATGTTAAAGTCCCCAACTATTGTATTATTATCAATTTCTCCTTTTATGTCTGTTAATATTTGCTTTATATATTTCACAAAAATTAATACCTTTATTGGGTACATATACGTTAACTAGTGTAATATCCTTCACTAAGTTGTTGAATTTTTTGGTCAGCTTAAAGTTATTTATATCATACCCCATTTATCCTTCTGTGTCCTGTAATTCCATCCATCACATCCATCTTTATAATGAAGAAAAATTTTGGTCATTTTTGCTAAGTATAATATCTGATTCATCAATGAGTATGTTTCCATTAATTTACCTGTCCTTTGGTTATGTATTACATTTTCTGGTTATTTCTATCATTCATATTTTTATTTTATTTCATATTATAAATGTATGAAATAAAAATAATATACATATGGCACATATTCTTTATAATATACAAATAATACATATAAATTATGAAAAAATACTATATGTATATAAAATCTCAGTGGAAAGTAAACTACATTTTGCTTTGCTTTGTGTTTTTCCCCAAAGAATGCACATCTTTCCTTTTGTGTAGAAGTTTGAGGTGAGGGATTTAAGGATTTAATAAAGTAGAGATCACTTTTAGATAATTCAGCTCCCAATTTTTGTGCTACCATTACAAAAAGCTGAGGTTATTACCCATCTACTTGTTGAGCAAGGAAGGAATTTAGTTTCAGTTATCATCATCTGTTCTGCAGAATCAGAAAAAAATCACTGTAAGAATGTTCAAAATATCAAGAATTCTCTACTTTTAACAACTCATTTCTGTTTACTCAGTAAAATTATGGTGTGGGGAAAGGGTGTTTTATAAAATGAAGTAATTTTGCATTTCAGACTATTCTTAATTCTAGTCTGTCCTTTCACTTACAATTTCTAATCAAAAGTTTTCCAATTTCTTCCTGACCCTGTAAAGTTGATGTCAGGGCATCTAACTCCTCTGTTTCACCAGACTCTAGCTATGGACGTTGCTTTGGCTTCATGCTCAATTTTGAAGTGCTTCTTCTGTTTGGAATCTGCTTCCTTAGTGTTCTCTTTGTATCTATTGCTTTTCAGACTTTTATTTTCCTGTTTATTGAACAATCCACAGCAAGCCATTAGGAAGTATCCGATATTCTCTACCTTCTAAATGTATCCCAGCTGTGTACCATCACATCATTTCATCACCCGAGAAAGGAAACTCTCCTATTTGTGTAACAACCACAGTAGACTGTAAACAACTATTGCTGTATTCAGCATTAATCCCCTGTTTTCTATTTCTCACAAATAAATATAAGATCACATTATTTCTTTATCTAAATGTCCCAGTAGCTTCCATCACATTCAGAAAACAAAAACACCCAAATCCAAAGTTGTTACCATGGTATACCTGAATGATCTAGTCACTAGCCACCTTTTCAAATTCATGACTAATCTTCACTATCTTTAATGTTTCTCCAAAAATAAAAATAAATGTAAAAGATGTAGAGGGAGTGTCATTTTCTCTGCTCAGGGAATTAATTTATATTTGCATTTCCTTAGGCTTGGAAAGTCCTTCTTTCCAATATTCACATGATTCATCCTTCACTTCATTTATATAATTTTATCAAAATTTATATAGAGTGATCAGGAAGCCTTTCCTGATCACTCTATGTAAAATAGCAGGTCATATCCTCTCACCACATCATTAGCTAACAAATCATCCACTTTTTAAAAATTTACCTTCATTGTGCTTTTTATTATCTAGCTGACATTTTATTTTCAATCTATTTATTCACTTGTGCTCCTACAACGACATTTTCACACTGTCTTGTTTTACTTTAAATAGAAATTAAACTCCTTGTATGCTTGGTAGTGTCTCATTTCTTTTGCAATTTCCATGGCATAATCACCTCCATGTTACCAAAACTCCTTATAGCGGTGAATTTTGTCTCCCTTGTTCTTTGCTTAAATTCTGACAATTGAAAAATATGTTCTACTTACAAACCTTCAATTAATATTTTCTTAATTAATACTTTGAACCTAATAGGAATTCAGTGAGTACTTGCTGAATTAAAGTGCATGGAATTTTCCCAGTATTAATCACGCCATCAAGAAGTTTTTATCACACTATATGTTTTCAGAAGGTAGTTCTATTACTTCTGGCCATCTGTATTTTTTTTTTTTTTTTTTTTGGTAAGAAAGTTTCAAAATAGTATTATGGACCATTGATTCTTGTTCATTAGTATAGCAGTTATTTTCATTCTTAGTTGATAGCCTAAGAAAATGACTTGGGGAATTTAAGCAATTACACAATATAGAATACAGTAGCCACTAGCCACAAGTGGCTATTGAGCACTTAAAATGTGGCTAGTCCTAATTGAGATGTTCAGTAAGTGTGAAATACATACTAAATGTTGAAAGCTTATTAAGAAGAAAATAATGTAAAATACTTCATTCATTTTATATTGATTACATATTGAAAATATAAAATGTTGGATAATTGAGTTAAATAGAACATATGGTTATATTTTATTTTATCTGTTTCTTTTTACTTTTTTTAAAATGTGGTTACTAGAAAGTTTAAAATTATGTACAAGACTCCCATCTGTGGCTTGCATTGTGTTTCTTTCAGATAACATGGGACTAAATAGATATTAAACAGGAGGGCAGATGGGAGGATTGGTTAACATTTTCATAAGGAAATTTGTGCACATGCTACTTTTTTCTTAGGATTTCAAACTCCCTATAATACATAATAGGCATATCTGCTGTTTATATGATCATTGGCTCCATTTTATTAAACTTTCTGGTATGTCTGCCTGGAATGATTTTACATAGAAATTGTATTCTATCAAGAACTTTGCTAAGAAAATATATATCCATTATTAGAGACTCCTACCTCAGTCTTTAAACATGAGCCATCAACAAACAAAATTAAAGTGCATTGTCAAGTGCTGAAACTAAAACATTGGTTTGTGGCATCAATAATTGTTGAGTAATTTGAGACTTTCTTTCTTCTAGTCAGATTAATAAGATCATGTGATGCAAAACTTCATGGTTGTTTAGATGATGAGTAAAGAAATGATAGGTATATTATTATCAAAGATTATGCCATATATGTACTTATCAAGTGGAGAGTTTTACCTAATATTACATTCAATGATGCTGCTACTTTTTTCATAATATCTTTCAAAGAGGGGAGATATGCTGTAGTTACAGGATCCAAAGAAAGACTTTGGAAGTTATGACTTTCTGTTGTAGATGTGACCACGTTATTACATAAATACTGCTAAGGTGTGGTATCTCTTTCTGTGTGCATAGAAGTCAAATAATTTATGTTAATATTGATGCTGAACTTATGGGATATAAAAGTTTCTTCAATATCTGAATTTCATGATTATATATAAGAACAATCAACTTGATGTGGTCATAATTTAGAATTATGATTTAGAAAGAGCTGAAAATTCTAGGACCTGTTGCATATAATATCTTGTTAATTCTAGAAATTTTCTTAACTGATAGCTCTGTACCAGTTTTTGTTAACTTTAATTCTTTCACTCAAACTTTTGCTAAGAAATCATGTCCTGTGGTGGAGTACTAGTCTTTGGTAAAACTAGGTATTTTCCATAGAAGCTTGAGAAGAGGGAGTTAAACTAATTTGCATGAGATCCATTTACCACTTTTACCTGTAGAAAACACCACCCCCAAGGGGGAAAACAAGAAGTCAATTTATCAAGTTTAATTTCTTCATCAATTGGATCTTAGGATTAATAAACTAGTGATATTTTCTAGGAGGAAGAGACTTAATTTTTAAAATGTCCTCAGCAGGATGTCCATGGCTGGTATTACTTATAGTGCTGTCCCTGACTAAGAATTGATTATAGAAAATAGAATCCTACAAGGCTTGGCTGTGTGAAGAATGTCACATAAGTTCTACAACTCATTAGTTTATTAAATGGAGCTGTTTCATACTTTCAATGCTCATATTCTGTGAAGAACCCCACAAACATAACATAAAGACCTCACCTATTCTAAGCTGAGGTGAGGATTTGGAAAGTATCCTTTGGAATATGGAAAGTAAGGACCTAGAGAGCTCCTTCAATACCATAGATCTCTCTCTACTTCATCTGAAACTTTTGATTGCCAATATTTTTGAATTAATTTTTAGAGTTTGATACTGAGTAAAATGCCTGATCCATGTGAGTTTAATTTGACAACAAGATCCTGTGTGTTAAGTAAAATTCTTATGAACCTGTTTAGCTAAGAATCTAATAAGGTAAATACGTTTGCAAGAGCTTTTAGGCCAGGAGAAAAAAATTTCACATGCATACCATTATCGAAGTGCATCATATGAGAATTCTATGGAAATTTTGTTATGTTGTTGTTGACTAACCATGCCATAAAACAATACTTTTTTCTAAATGGCAGTATCTTCATAAATCTCTGAAACATTATAGTCCAAGTATACTGTTGACTTTCCCAAGTGAATGCAAGCAAATATTTACTATCTAAAACAATGAGCAGAGTTCTATTACAACATAAAATTTACTATAAAGAAATATGGTGGAGAGGATAATATTTTTGGTGAGTACTACAGAAAATTGTATGAATACTAATATTTAAAATGTCCTTAAATCCTATTCAAATCTGTATCCTCTACTTTTGGCTTTTTTTAAATGACAGAAATATAGGTGTTATAGGGTCATGGTATGAAGTGTGTTGCTAAGCCCTTACTAATTAATATTTAATACTTCAATTATTCAGTCTTGGCTTCTAGTTTTAGTATGTAATGTAAATTATTAAAGAAAGAAAGTTTTCAATGTGGACTGTAACTGGATCTCTCTCCTTTAGTCATTTTATTATACATTGAATTTTTGGTCCAGAGAGTATTTGGGACTTCTACATCTATTTTCAGTAGATCCTGATCAAGTTGGGCAGCTATGACAAGATCAGATCTAATTAAGTTATGTGTGGGAAATCAATAAATATTTTCAAAAATAATATATTTTCTAAACAACTTGGTTGGCAATAGTTTTTACATAAAAAGTATCTTAAATCCAGTTTGCAAGTAGTATTATATAAAAAATAATGTTTTTGAGTAAAGGGGCCCAAAGGAAATATATTAGTTGAAACGGAGAGAATGATTGGTATTTGTTAGTACTTAACAACTATATTGGTAAAAAGATTTTATATATTTTGATGGACACACAATATAAAATTGTGGGACTTAAGCTTTAGACAGTAACACCTAACTCAAAGGATATTTATATTTATATCCTCCTATGACTATTGTCAACTCCCTTGTACTAGTCCAAAAGTAAAATGGAGAGCTGTGAGGATCTCTAGTTGTCCTCAAAACACTATCAGTGTGTTTTATCTATAGTGTTTCTGCTTGAAATACATCCTGTAGGGCTAGATAGTGTTTTTCTCCAATATCCTTTCATTTTCCATTATCTACAAACATATTTGTCAATCTACTAGGTTTAGGACAAAGAAAGGGCTAAAGTTTTGTAATTTAGTTATTTTGAACATGTGCCAGCTATTGACTTTTAGGTAAGGAAATTCTTTTGGGTTTTGGTATGTCTATTCATTATACCTCTGTGAATGTAAAGGTCTGCTAAATCAAATCACCTTCTTTATGTTTAACCAATGACAGATAGAGTTGAGGCTCCCTCACTTTTGCAGCTGAGTTGATATCCAAGTATCACTTAAAGCTATGATGTAATCTGGTTTGAAATTACCTCATAATTTCATTCATAATTTCTTATCATGTTGTTTACACTTTGAATTTTGTTCAATATCCCATAAGGAAAGACAGCCTTGAATAGGGCTTTCTCCTCATTTTGGGCTCTTATAAGATGTTTTTATGTATTAGGCATCTTAGTCTATTTACAACTTTTAATTACATGTTTTGTCTATTTGTCTCCATTTGTTTAATCCAGTAAGAAGATCAATTACCAGAGATCTGGCAAACCTGACATTGGTATCCAATATAATTCTAAACGCTTGCCTAAATTTTTTCTATCTTCTTCAATTTTCGAAAGTTCTTGAATGTAGCTCTTCAATAAACCAGAAGATAGTTTTCACTATAAATTAAACAACTCACCTCCCAGCAACTTGGGCAGTATTTAGAGTAAATTAAGGACTTTGAATTATAATCATGAACAAATAATAATTCATGCAGTTAATTCTCAGTATAATCTCTGAATGAGTTCTTATAATAAAAAATGAAAGGAATTCCTTGAGCTAAGCAAACCAGTGTATATGCTCAAAGACCATAAAGGAAGTAAGGATAACTTTATTGAGGGCTTTTTATTCAACGATTTAGGGAAACCACTCAATTACCTTAATCAAAAATTGTATTTAGGATCTGTTTGCACAGAGCTAGACAAATGACTTGCAGTTCCCATGCCCGCTTGTTCTAGGTTGTACTTGGACAGAAATTTATGGCATTTGATCAAGGTCCATTCTCTGTGAACAAAACTCAAGACAATAGAGCTGCTGGTGGTAAAAGACAAGTTGAAAGTACAAGGAGTCACAGAGCAGTTTCCTGGTTTAAACAGGGTCTGGTCTTGAAATCTGGTTTGAGTTGGCCTCTGTAACTTAATGTGAGTGTGTGTAAAATAAGGAGAAGACACAGACTGTCTTTGCTTAACAGAAAGTAAAAAGACAAGGGCACAATGGACCAAAATCATATAGTATAAAATTTCAAATGAATAAAACAAACCATTAAAGAGTAATATGAGACCACTAAAGAAGCTTATTTAAAACTGAATATATTAGCTGGTCAGGTGAGAGAGTGCCACATCACTCAAACACAAGTACAGTGAGTTTTCTGAGTGAAGAATGAAAGTACTAGTATAAAGGTGTGATGGGGAAACCTTAAGACAATTTATTGGCCAAAAAGAAAATGATGTCTCTTTGGGGACTGGTAATTATTCCAGTGTGTGACCATCAATCACTCTTAAGAACATATATAAGGTCTGAAAGGAGTTGAATAAAATTTTTTGATCATTGTGTCTGCCTATCATCTATCTATATATCTGTCTGTCTATGTATGTATGTATCTATCTGTCACATATATGGATATATATCCATGTCCATGTATCTGTCATCTATCTCTTTGTCTAAGTATCCATGTATCTATGTTTCTATGTATCTATTTAATGTATGCATCTGCATATCTGTCATCTATCTAAGTATATAACAATCTGTGTGTCTGTCTGTCTATCTTATCTGGAAATTAGAAGCATTAAAGATGTAGTGAGGTAGTTCATATGCACATCCCCAAGGCTCAGAAAAAAACTCCCTCTATCAAATTGAGATACCAATCCTTTTATCAACAGATATTTATACCACTTATTTGTTGTACACCTAGTATGTATAGGTTGTATTTTGGATACAAAACTATGTAGAACTTTCTTGATCTTCAGATCAGATCTAAGTTGTGAGTTGTATGTAAAAGACATCATGCAGCAACTACTTTTAATGATTAGTCCCCCTTTTTGGATCTGAGGAAAAACCCAGACATTCTTTTTAGGTGTTTCTAAAACTCCCTTTTAAATTTGAGACCCTGGTTCAAATAAAGATATACCCACTTGGATCCATTGGAAAATAAGCACAGATTCACATAGATTTTAAATTGCTTTCAGGGTCACTTAAGAAGCTTTTGGAATAATTGTATGAAGACTGTAGTTGTGCATTTGGAGTCTGTCTGGTATACCCATTATATCTCCACTTGAAGTCAGAATCCCACATAGAGTGTTGCAGTTGTATTGGCAGTTAGGAAAAATTCATACTTCTGTTTAACAGCATCATTGTGAATCATGGTAAAGGTTAACATTTATTTCTTATAAAACTTTCCACAGATGCACATCTCCTTAAGCTTTGTGAGTCTGTTTCTAACTCATATGCCAGAGACAGAGCTCATTATTGTTTACTATGATCTTGTTTTCAATATAAGAACTCAATCTCCCATTGCAAGCTGCCAGAATATTTATTCTGTTTATTATATTTAAGCAAAGTACAAATAAAATGATTCTGGGAGGAAAATGGAACAAACTCTTGAATAAACTAATCCTTATTTACCAAGAAGCTTATAATGAATGTGATATCCAATGGAAATATAACCAAGAATTTTGCCATTTTTGAGGAGGCAGAAGAAAACTTTGCAGCAGAACTTGAATTAAATTTATCTCTGACAGTTAACCCACTGCCTTAATCTTTTCTCTCTATTTTATTTCCTAAATCAGTGAAAGACTTTTTCAAAGATCCTGAAAAAAACATACAGACATGTATGACATTGGGATGTTGAGACCGAAATAATAATGAACATGAAAGCTCTGCTCATCCTCTGAGTGAAGGCACAACACACTGGGTTTTGGTCTTGTGCCTTACACTGTTAGAATGTATGAAAAATGCACAGAGTCCAGGAACTGCTGAAAATGATCTTTAGCATTACTTACAAGAATCGGGAGATCATTATGTAAGGGAGTATGTGGTGTCAATTCTGTAGGTTTTCCATCTAGTAACATCAAATTTAAATAGATATGACAAAGGCAAACAGTTGCAGGTATCTTCTGCTGTCCCAATGAACCAAGATTACTGTAATCTCTCACTACTTTCCTCTGGAGTATCCCAGAGGAGAGAAACAATGCTTCATGAAAAGCAATATGATGATGGTAAAAATAAAAATGACACAATAGCACCATCATCTCCTTGTGTTTATTCTATGGTGAAATAAAAACCATGTTTACAATACAGTAAGGTTGTTACCTATGGATTTAGAACAGGAGACATAATATTAGTACTGTCCAATTCCACATCTTCTCTATCTTTGCATACTCAAAGAATCATAGTTCAATTTTTAGCCAGAAACAACTTTATTTTTCTGATTGATCCTGATATCTTTCTCCCCTTTCCCATTAGTGCTATCATACTTACTTTTGTGTGTCACACTTACCTATTTGTTTCCAATCACACACAATAAATTGTTTTACTTTGATTTTATTCCTACTGTATCTCCAATCAAATATCCACTAATCTGTTTTGAGTATATCCATGCCCACTATTCCCTGAAATATGGGTCTTGGCAAAGGAAAAAAAAAAGTAAGAAGAAGAAGGAATAGAAACTCAACAAAGTAAAAGAGCCTAACATTTGCATAAAAATATCAGAAAAAACTGGTCTTTGTTAGCCTGATCCTTATCACACTATTCCCACATGACTTTTGAGTGCCAAACGTCCTGTGAGTTAAATAAACGTGAAATAACAACACAACAACACACTTGTAGAATTTAAATTCCTGTTTATTTTCAATGCAAAGCTGTTGTCACTCTTGGCTTCATCCCAGGTTTTGATCTAGCAAGCCAAGAATGCAAGGAGACCACCAGCAACCCCAAACAGGTGGAAGAAAAAGGGCAAGGAGGGTAACTGACCTTTTTTTTTTTTTTTTTGGCTCTCCAGAGAATAAAGTACACATGGAATTATTGGCTCAGCTTTACAGTTTCAACTAATGATGGAAATAAACCCAGAGAACCCTTAAGGTGATAAAAGAAAGGAGCTACTTTTTTCAGAGTTCTTTGAAAATATTTCTTATACTGTTAAAAGCGAAAGCTTTGGGAGTATAGTCAGCAACTGCCTGTCTATGGCAGGGAGGTAATCTCAAGTCAGAGTTGCTCTCTTCTTACAGAAATAATTATCCTTACAGAATACCTTCCCCATCCTCATGCTTTACCTACTTCCTCACAAGGTCAAGAGAGCCTAATGGGCCCGGTTTACTTTTAACCAGCTCTCTTCAGCTTTGCCCAAAAAAGTAGCCCATGATTCAGACATTCGGCTTATTTCTGAAGCCCAGAATCTGGCAATAATGTACAGTGTAGCTGCTTCTCTTTTTTCTTTGACCATCTCAAAATGGTTTTTTTTTTATTTGCTCTGGTTATGTTTATGACACACTGAAAGTCTCTAAGCAGCACTTCTGATGTGTATGTATGTGTGTTTAAACTACTTAGTTTTCTTTACTTTGCTTTGAGATGGTCACAGGTTAAAAAGAAAAGAAGACTAGGGAGATAAAGTGTTAAAAAATAGAAACATCTGATTCCAAGCAAATTCTCCTTGATGTGGCGGGCCCTCCTATATAACCACATTTAAGTTAGCCAGAGGCAAGAACTAAATGAAGATCTAATACATCCTAAATTAAGGGTAAATGGCCTATCCTGGGCCGCTAAAGACCTTTCCATCTTTCTGTCAAGAAGAGGAGTGAGATTGAAATTGGAACCGAGAACTGGGATAGCTTCTAGGATACTCAGTGTCCAGGTCTGCAGTTTTCAAACTTCTCTCTGTCCTCAGCAACTCAGCAGCTGTCAGGGGAACTGTTGAGCTAGGACTGATTTGGAATGATGGTAAGGGTGTTTGGTGGGGAGTGGCACAAGGTCAGCGAGCACCAGAGAGCACTGTGAAGTACAACCATGTTGACAAGAAGTTGATTAGGGGGCTCTTAATATTCAACTTAATCTTCTGAATTCATTGAGCCTCAACTTCCTTCTTATCCAATATCACACTCATCCTCTTTGAACATTAAAAGAGAAAACTTATGTAAATGCACCTAGATTGGAATTCTAGCTAGAATCAGAGTTAAAGAAGCAGAGCAAGTTAAGTAGCTGATATTCTCATCAAGCATTCATAAAGTTTAGATCTTAGTTATATATTTACTATTTTGATTACATTATCTGTGTCAATCATAGCAGTCAACATCTTCCATTCATGATCTTATAAGTTCATAGATCCAGTTAGAAGGCAATTACCTTGTATCTTCATTTTATGTAAGAGGAAACTAAACTCAAAGACAGGTGAGTGCCTGGTAGAAATCTCAAGTAGCTAGTTTATGGGATAGAAGTGATTCACCCTCAGATTTTTAGAACTCTGACATTTGTGCTCTCACCACACTCATGCTCCAATAATCTAGGGTCCATCTCTAAATCTGAATGGATGGGGAAAGCAAGTAAGGCAGATGTTAGACATCTGTTACAAGGGAGGAATCCCAGTATTGGATATGTGATTTTTGTGTTATGAAACAATCCCAGACGAGTCATTCAGTTTGAACAAATATTTGAGAGAAGTCTATGTGTAGAGTCAATTAGCAGCTGCTAGTATTCAGCATATCAATTTTTGTATCAATTATGAGCCTGGGTTTTGTGATAGGAGCCAAGCCTCTTCCACTTACTAGTTATCTTATCCTAAATAATTTAGCAAGAGCAATAAAATCTATAAAATTAAAACAATGATATTACCTACTTTATAGGAGGCTTATAAAAGTTAATAATAAAATATATATCAAATATTTATCATTGTGCCTGATACAGTATAGGGAGACATTAATGAATGCTAGTTTTTGTTATATTATTGGAATTGTTAACATTTTCCTCATGTCACAAATGACTTTTCAAAATAGTTTTGTTAAGGTATTATTGATATACAATAAATCTGGACAAATTTAATGTACATAACTTGAGATATGCATCTACCTATGAAAGTATCACCGCAATCAAGGTAATAAACAAATCCATCACCTCCTAAAGTCCTACCTTCTCCACTTTGTGTGTGTGCTGAGAATATGTAACATGAGATCTAACCATCTTAACAAATTTTTAAGTGTATAATACTGAATTGTTAACTATAAGCATGATGTTATGAAACAGATCTCTATCACTTGTGCCCCATGCTTAACCTAAATTTTATACCCATTGACCAACAACTCCTCAATTTCCTATACCCCAGCCCCTGGCAACCACCATTCTACTCTCTGTTTCTTTGACCACTTAAAATACCTCAAGTAAGTGGACTCATACAGTATTTGTCCATCTGTGACTGGCTTATATTGTTGAGCATAATGTCCTCCAGGTGAGTCCATGTTGTTGCATATGGCAGGGAAAAGGACTTGAATAGATATTCCTCCAAAGAAGACATGCAAATTACCAACAGGTACATGAAAAAGTGTTCAACATCACTAATCATCAGGGAAATGTAAATCAAAACCACAGTGAGATAACATCTCACACCTGTTAGGGTGGCTATACTCAAAAAAAAAGAAACAACAGTCAGCAAGAATGTGGAGAAATTGGCACACTTGTATACTCTTGGTGGGAATATAAAATGGTAAAGCCATTGTGGAAAGCAGTAGGTAGATTCCTCAAAAAATTACTAATAGAACTATCATATGATCCAGCAATCCCACTTCTGGGTATATATTCAAAAGAATTGAAGCTAGAGTCTCTAAGAGATATCTTCACTCCTATGTTCATTGCAGCATTATTTACATAGCCAAGATATAGAAAAAACTTAGATGTCCATGGAGAGATGAATGGATTTTTAAAATGTGGTGCATATATACAATGAAATATTAAGTCTTAAAAAAGAAGGAAATTAAATGAGTTTTATGGTATGAGGATGGAAAGGGAATTGGAGAGGATTTCCATCTCTTCCCTGGATTGTTTGTAAATCCTGTGTTGATTCTGTATAGTGGCCCTGCCTTTGGAAATTTGAAGGTTTGGAGCATCTTTGCTTTTACATCACCAAGATCTGCTTGGGCATCCTAGCCCCCTCTTTCATTTGGGGATTTTGAATGACTTAAACCTTGGAAAGGGGTCAGTAGAGAATTGAATAAGGTTTCAGGCTGAATAAGTGGTCTTTTCCTGTTGCCCCTATTTCTATTCTTAGTTCTCGCTGCTTTCATGCTTCTTCCAGCCAAAGATATGGAATCACACTTGAATATGGATTGGAGAGTAGAAAGGAGGAGGAAAAACTAGATTATTTTTTCAAATATAACCTGTCTTGCCCCAGATATGAGCCTTCTGAGACATTAGAGAAAGAACTAGAAATGAGATTGAGAAAGAAGACCCCAGTATAACACTCTTAGGTTTTAAAAGTTGCTCAGGAATCCATAAAAGACTGGTTGCAGTTCCATACTGAAGGAAGGGGGAAGGGGGGTGGGGAGAGAGAGAGACAGAGACAGATACACAGAGACAAAGAGAGAAACACACAGAACTATGAGGAGGAAATACTTTGGACTTTATTTTCCAAATGGGAATGGGTGGTGAAATCATCTGGAGAGAGAAAGGCTAAACTATGGTAAACATTTCATAAAATAGAAAAATCAACACTTAAAATTATATTTTACTATTTTTATGCATTACACTAGCACTTCAAATCTTCAGCATATTCTGTAGGATTAAAATAAAGCTATATTCACTGAAAAAAAATCTATATTCCTTTTTTTATGCTGTTTATATAACATTTAAATCAATGATATGGTACAACTTTTTAAATATTTGGGTCTACGAGTGTCAATTAATAAAACAGAATCTTAAATTACAAATTCTGATAACTGAATTTTTGACTAATACCCATAGAATAATTTAATAATCATATCTGAATTTTTTGAATGATCAGCTAATTTAAAAATTATAAATTTCTTTATGTTCCCAATATCTTCAGAAACATGGAGAAATAGGGAACACAGCTTGTGACAAAAAGATTTCTTGCAGCATTATTTTTCTTCAAAGATCCATAAGAACGTGTCTCTCTCTCTCTCTCTCACACACACACACACACACACATTCACAGATGATAAACCCATAAAACACCACCAAATCAAAAAAAGAAAAATGCAGTGACATTTAGGCTATGAAGTCTTAATTTAGGTGCCACAATGATCAGAGTGTTTTAATATCCTAATAACTGATAAATAGACTACATGTCAGACATTTCATTCCTTTTTAATCAAAACTCCTAGTCTGCTAAATTAATCACCCCCTTGGGGTACAGTAGCAGATTTCCAATTTAGTCATAGAATATTAATAATGAAAAGTTCTGGGGGTGCATTTCTTTATTTATGTTCTTCTTTTTACTTAATTATCAAGGAATTTAAAGAGATGAAGCAGGAAAGGGGCTGTTACCTTGGCAGTTGTAAGCAATACGGATAAATGCAGAGTGACTCAAGTCATAGATTTGTATGTAAAACATACAACAAATATACTTCTTGCCATTTTTCTCCCTCTCATGTAAAATATTTCATCTGGCCCTCACTTACCTGGGACTATACAGGGAAAAGAAGAGGCCCACCAATTCAGAATTAGAGGGGCACAATTGACCTGTAAGAGCCATGTCACTTGAATGAGAGCAGAGAAAACTTATGATGTTGATGTACTTTGATATTATGTTTATTTGAAATCCCTTTGCCTCTTTCACATAAATTGTATTAAATCAGTGTTACCTATCCTATTTTTTACATGACTCAAATTGTATCTATATTGCATAAATTACTTTTGTTGTTACTTTTTAAAAAAATGTTATTACCCACCACACTCCAGACTAGCTGAATTTTTCCCCCAATATTGACTCTTTAAATCAACACAGTTTTATTAAATACTTTCACATGTTTGGCTCAAGCTGCTCAACAGATCTCTTCCTCTTAGAATTCTATGATTTATTTCTATTTTGAATCTGTTATATCCAAAATCAGATGATTGAGGGTCTTCAGAGATAGTTCATAGATCATTTGATCCAGAACCTTATATGTATCAATATATAACCCAAGCTAGTTTCCTGTACCTTGTGTACTATGATCATTTTTATACAATGTTTGCTGTAAAGGCATGAAATATCATATATACATTCTTCTAAACTAACAGGAAAGCTCTAGCATACTTATTCTTATTGAACCCATTCCAGCATATTGAACCCATGCCAGCATATTGAACCCATGCCAGCATAAAAGGTTAGCTGTTTCATTTCTCAAATGAATTTAATGTCATCAATAACCTTTGTTTAAAAAAATACCACTTATCAGCATATCATCTACTGATTTACATTTTCTAAAATTCATCTTTGCACCCTTTTTGAGTTGTTTATTTTCATCTAAAGACAACTTCCATCTTCTGGCCTGGCCTGCTTATTCTTTTCTCTACATATGCATGTAATTATTTTAAGCCTGGAGACAAAATCATTTAGCAGAGTAAGAACAGTCTGATTGCTTCTTCCAAAGAAAAACAACAAATTGTAGCCCTAATAAACTGGTTTTGTTATTGAATCACAGACATTAAGTCGAAAATTAACTGAGTATAAGTAGAGTTCTGAAAACTGAACAAACTTATTTAATAAACCAGCTCTAAGATATTGTCAAAGCAGACATTCTTCAATTTGACAATTCTGTAACATAAAGTAGAATCAGGAGGACATCTTGTGTGGACTTCCCAGGTACAAGAAAAAAATGAGAATTGTTTGTAGCATGTGTTTGTTGTATGACCTAGGGAAGTTTCTGTGACTTCTCTAATCCTTGATTTCTCCCATCTGTAAGAAGACATTAGTAATGTCTATATTAGCAGTGGCTTAAATATTAAATTAGATAAGAATTAAAAGAATAGCCAAATATCTTTATCTTCCCTTTACTTAATCTAAGCTTGCATTGCTACAGTAGTGTCACAATCAACAAAATATCTATTTTCTCATTTATTTCTACTTAGCCCTTCCTCTTCCTCATAACATATCAGAAATTCCCTATAATTGTGAATTGGTTGAATTCCTGTGGCAGGTAAATCACAATGTGGCTAAAGCAATTAATAAAAGGCACCACTGTTATTTACTCTATCATCAGCCATAAAAGGGGAAATTGACCACAATACAATAAGAGTAGGGGACGTTAACACCCCAATTTCACCCATGGACAGAACATCTGAAATGAAAATAAATAAGGAAACACAAGCTTTAAATGATACATTAAACAAGATGGACTTAATTGATATTTAGAGGATATTCCATCCAAAAACAAGAGAATACACTTTCTTCTCAAGTGCTCATGGAACATTCTCCAGGACAGATCATATCTTGTGTCACAAATCAAGCCTTGGTAAACATAAGAAAACTGAAATCGTATCAAGTGTCTTTTCCAACCACAACACTAGGAGACTAGATATCAATTACAGGAAAAAATCTGTAAGAAAATACAAACACATGGAGGCTAAACAATACACTACTAAATAGCCAAGAGACCACTGAAGAAATCAAAGAGGAAATCAAAATAATACCTAGAAACAAATGACAATGAACACATGATGACCCAAAATATGGGATGCAGCAAAAGCAGTTCTAAGAGGGAAGTATATAGCAATAAATTCCTATCTCAAGAAATAAGAAACATCTCAAATAAACAACCTAACTTACACTTAAAGCAATTAGAGAAAGAAGAACTAAAAAACCCCAAAGTTAGCAGAAGGATAGAAGTCATAAGGATCAGATCAGAAATGAATGGAAAAAATGAAGGAAAAAATAGCAAAGATCAATAAAACTGAAAGCTGGTTCTTTGAGAAGATAAACAAAATTCATAAACTATTAGACTCATAAGGAAAAAGGGAGAAGACTCAAATCAACAGAATTAGAAATGAAAAATAAGTAACAACTGACAATGAAGAAATACAAAGGATCAAGAGAGATTATTACAAGCAAATATATGCCAATAGAATAAATAACCTGGAAGAAATGGACACATTCTTAGAAAAGTAAAACCTTCCGAGACTGAACCAGGAAGAAATACAAAATATAAACAGACCAATCACAAACACTGAAATTGAAACTGGGATTCAAAATCTTCCAACAAACAAAAGTCTAGGACCAGATGGCTTCACAGGCGAATTCTATCAAACATTAAGAGAAGAGTTCACACCTATCCATTTCAAATTCTTCCAAAATATAGCAGAGGGAGGAAAACTCTCAAACTCATTCTACAAGGTGACCATCATCCTGATACCAAAACCAGAAAAAAGATGTCACAAAAAAGAAAACTACAGGCTAATATCACTGATAAACGTAGATGCAAACATCGTCAACACAATACTAGTAAACAAAATCCACAGCACATTAAAAGGATCATAAACCATGATCAAGTGGGGTTTAGCCAACAAATGCAAGGTTTGTTCAGTATATACAAATCAAGCAATGGGATACGCCATATAAACCAACTGAAGGATAAAAACCATCTGATCATCTCAATAGATGCAGAAAAATATTTTGACAAAATTCAACACGCATTTATGATAAAAAGTCTACAGGATGTAGGCATAGAGGGAACTTACCTCAACATAATAAAGGCCATATATGACAAACACACAGCGAACATAGCTCTCAATAGTGGAAAGCTGAAACCATTTCCTCTAAGATCAGGAAAAAGACAAGGTTGCCCATTCTCACCACTATTTTTCAACATAGTTTTGGAAATTTTTGCCACAGCAATCAGATAAGAAAAATAAGTAAAAGGAATCCAAATCACAAAAGAAGAAGTAAAACTGTCACTGTTTGCAGATGACATGATGGTATATATAGATAATCCTAAAGATGTTACCAGAAAACTACTAGAGCTAATCAATGAATTTGGTAGAGTAGCAGGATACAAAATTAATGTCCAGAAATCTCTTGCATTCCTATACACTAATGATGAAAAATCTGAAAGAGAAATTAAAGAAACACTCCCATTTACCATTGCAACAAATAGAATAAAATACCTAGGAATAAACCTACCTAAGGAGACAAAAGACCTCTATGCAGAAAACTATAAGACACTGATGAAAGAAATTAAAGAGGATACCATCAGATTGAGAGATATACCATGTTCCTGGATTGGAAGAATCAACATTATGAAAATGACCATACAATGCATGGCAATCTACAGATCCTTATCAAGCTACCAATGCATTTTTCACAAAACTAGAATTAAAAAATTCACAATTTGTATGGAAACTCAAAAGACCCCAAATAACCAAAGCAATCTTGAAAGAGCAAAATGGAGCTGGAGAAATCAGGCTCCCTGACTTCAGACTGTACTACAAAACTACGGTAAACAAGACAGTATGGTACTGGCACAAAAACAGAAATATAGAGCAATGGAACAGGATAGAAAGCCCAGAGATAAACCCACACACATATGGTCACCTTATCTTTGATAAAAGAGGCAAGAATACACAATGGAGAAAAGACAGCCTCTTCAATAAGTGGTGCTGGGAAAACTGGACAGCTGACTGCAAAACAATGAAACTAGAACACTCCCTAACACCATACACAAAAGAAGCTCAAAGTGAATTAAAAACCTAAATGGAAGGCCAGATACTATAAAAATCTTAGAGGAAAACATAGGCAGAACACTCTGACATAAATCACAACAACATCCTTTTTGACCTACCTCCTAGTGAAATGGAAATAAAAACAAAAATAAACAAATGCAACCTAATGAAACTTAAAAGCTTTTGCACAGCAAAGGAAACCATAAACAAGACAAAAAGACAACCATCAGAATGGGAGAAGATATTTGTAAACAAAGCAACTGACAAAGAATTAATCTCCAAAATATATAAGCAGCTCATGCAGCTCAATGTCAAAAAAACAAACAACCCAATCAAAAATGTGCAGAAGGTCTAAATAGACATTTCTTTGAAGTAGATATACAGATTGCCAACAAACACATGAAAGGATACTCAGCATCACTAATCATTAGAGAAATGCAAATCAAAACTACAATGAGGTATCACCTCACAACGGTCAGAATGGCCATCATCAAAAAATCTACAAGCAGTTAATCCTGGAGAGGGTGTGGAGAAATGGTAACCCTCTTGCACTGTTGGTGGGAATGTAAATTGATAGAGCCACTATAGAGAACAGTATGTAGGTTCCTTAAAAAACTAAAAATAGAACTACCATATAACTCAGCAATCCCATTACTGGGCATATACCCTGAGAAAACCATAATTCAAAAAGAGTCAAGTACCACAATGTTCATTGCAGCTCTATTTACAATAGCCAGGACATGGAAGCAACCTAAGTGTCCATCAACAGATGAATGGATAAAGAAGATGTGGCACATATATGCAATGGAATATTACTCAGCCATAAAAAGAAATGAAACTGAGTTATTTGTAGTGAAGCGGATGGACCTAGAGACTGTCATACAGAGTGAAGTAAGTCAGAAAGAGAAAAACAAATACCATATGATAACACATACATATGGAATCTAAAGTAAAAAGGTTCTGAAGAACCTAGGGTCAGGACAGGAATAAAGATGCAGACCTAGAGATATGGACTTGAAGACACCGGGAGGGGGAAGCGTAAATTGGGATGAAGTGAGAGAGTGGCATGGACATATATACACTACCATATGTAAAATAGATAGCTAGTGAGAAGCAGCTGCATAGCACAGGGAGATCAGCTCGGTGCTTTGTGACCACATAGAGGGGTTGGATAGGTAGGGTTGGAGGGAGATGCAAGAGGGAGGGGATATGGGAATAAATGTATGCATATGGCTGATTCACTTTGTTTTACAGGAGAAACTAACACAATATTGTAAAGCAATTATACTCCAATAAAGATGTTAAAAAAATATCCATCATGTAGACTGCATTCACCTTCTGGTAGGAGAATATCAGGCTAACGATGACTTAGTTATATCACTTCAGAATCTGGAGGTGGTTGTACAGTAGTTCAAGAATCAGGATGCTAAGTTGGCTTGTCTTTCCATTCAGGGACCCTAGATGGCTGCAGCAGCTTCCAATACAATATCTTTGCAAGGTGAAGTCCTAAGCAGTAAAGAAGGATGTCTGGGGGTAAAAGAGGTTTCTTTTTACATGTTTTTTGTCAGGGAGAAAAATCTTGCCAAGAAACCCCAAGCATGTTTGTCACAGGGGCAGTTTGGACCTTAGAATCTTTCCAAAGGTAGGATATGCCAACCTCAGCAGTCTCACACCTGTATTAAGTCTCACCCCTTTTATTGTGATTCTCCTCTCTTCCTTTCTGTCAGAAAAAGAGCTTTTACCCTCTGGTCCATTTCCACCATGGCTGTTTTAACAGAAACATTTGTTACATAATCACTGGTGTATTTAGTCCTAAGACCCATTGAAAGAAGCAGAGAACTTCATAATTATTAACTCAACTACTTTATCTTGCATTAAAAAAAACAAAACAAGGATTTATAATGCTTAAGAATATAAAAGTGTTCATGGCCAAGTAGTGTTGAAAAATAGAAAAGTTAACAAATTTTTGTATACTCTATAAAAAACTATAATATCAAAACTAGAATATTTAGCATACTTTTTGCTTCTAAGGAACATGACAATAATTCTATAAACATTCATGATATTCCAATTCTATATTACCTACAACTCCCATTTCTTAAATCCCTAGATATCTGTGAATATGTGATCACAGTAAATATTAGGTTATCCACAGTTAAGATCCCCAGTAGAATGAGTTTCCCCTAGTTCCCCTGTGGTAGACTATTATGGTTGTTCTTTTTTTGCTAATGTATTAGGAAGAGAAGAAAAATATGACAGCATTTTTTAAATTCACATAATATGGTTATATACTCCCAAAATTAAAAATATATATGTTAAATTATAAACTATTAGAATGAATAAGATATATTTTGGTTGAATGGCTATATACAAGGAAAAATATAAATATCAAAACTCAGGTTTTGATAAAGAAAAAAATCTATTTTCAAAGGCATCAACAACTAAATACTAGAAAATAATTTTGTAAGATATAAGCAAAATTTGTTTCTGGAAAACTATAAACCTTTACTCAGTGACAAAGAAATATATATATATATTTAAAATCTTTATTGGAGGATAATTGCTTTACAATGTTGTGTTAGTTTCTGCTGTATAATAAAGTGAATCCACTGTACGTATACATATATCCCCATATCCCCTCCCTTTTGCATCTTCCTCTCACCCTCCCTATCCGACCCCTCTAGGTGGTCACAAAGCATGGAGTTGATCTCCTTGTGCTATGCGGCTGCTTCCCACTAGCTATCTATTTTACATTTGGTAGTGTATATATGTCAATGCCACTCTCTCCCTTTGTCCCAGCTTCCCCTTCCCCCATCCCTCCATGTCCTCCAGTCCATTCCCTACGTCTGCATCTTTATTCCTGTGCTGCCCCTAGGTTCGTCAGAACTATGTTTTTTTTTTTAGATTCCGTATATATGTGTTAGCATACGGTATTTGTTTTTCTCTTTCTGACTTACTTCACTATGTGTGACAGACTCTAGGTCCATCCACTTCACTGCAAATAACTCAATTTCATTTCTTTTTATGGCTGAGTAATATTCCATTGTATATATGTGCCACATTTTCTTTACCCATTGATTTGTTGATGGATACTTAGGTTGCTTCCATCCTGGCTACTATAAATAATGCTGAAATGAGCATTGTGCTACATGACTCTTGGAATTATGGTAGAAATATATTTTTTAAAAAGGAAAAAAAGGCAGTAGACTGTTACTACATTTAAAGGTTCAATGTTGCAAATATGTATTTAATTCCTAAAAGAATAAAATATTTGAAGAAAGTTTTTCTACCTATTTCATTTTAAACTTCAGAGAAATTTCACGAATACTACATAGCACTTTTACAAGCCCTTTTTTTTTCTTTACAGATTCAACCATTTAAAATAATTTGCCCCATTTGATTTATTCTCTCTCTGTTTATTTTAAAGAACTGTTAACCATTTGAGAGTAAGTTGCAACCATCATGCCTTTTATCTTAAATACTTCAGTTTGTATTTCCTAAGGACAATGACATTCTTTGACAGTATAACAAAATCGTAAAATCGGGAAATTCAGCATTGCATTTCCTTGGCAGGTTACTTTAGTCTCCTCTGTTGTTTTGGGAGATTTTTTTTTTTTTTTTTTTTTTTTTGTCTTTCATGGTTTTGATCTTCAGAGTACAGGGCTGTTAGTTTGTAGAATTTCTCTCAATGTTTTCTCAGATTCAGGTTGTCCACTTGGGTCAAAAATTGCATACAAATGATGCTGTGAACTTACCAATGCACAATAGAGGGAGATACATACTGTAAGTTTGTCCTCTTGTTAGTGATGTTGTTGATCCCTGATTTAAGATTGTGCCTTCAGGTTTCTTATGGTAAAGTTACTACTTTCCCCTTTACAATTCATGAGTAATTGGTGGGGAAATATTTTGAGGTTCTGTAAACATCCTGTTCCTCATCAAACTTTCACTTACTATTTTTAGCATCTGTTCATGATTCCTGATTGAATCATTTATAATTCTGATGGCTGCTAAATGTGATTAATTACATCCTGTTTTTATTTGTTGGAAGTCTACTGTAAAGAAATGACTTTTTCTTTTCCTACATTAACATATTAATTAATTTTATGTTTATATTATTATGCAGTAATAGAATGTTGTTTTCTATGGGTTATAATGCAGTACTATGATTATTTATTCTGATGTTTAAATCAGTTTGGTCAGTAGGAGCCTCTTCAACATGTTCCCATATGTCTTTCAACATTTCCTTTTATCGCCCAGCCCTGGAATCATTTCTCTTCAGAGCCTTTGTTCCTTTTAATTCAGACTGATATTTAACATGGACACCAGACACAAGGGGTGCTCATTGCTACTGAGATATCATTGTTCTTATGTCCTTTCAGAGGAGAAAAAGAAACCAAAAACTAGGAAATATGTGTGTGGGTTATGTGTGTTTGTTTATATGTTTATATGTATTCATATCACTTTTTGAGTTTATACTGATACATCCAATTCCAATCCAATACCATAAGGTTTATTCTCGGCCTCCTCCTTTTTATTTGTAACACGCTTCTCCCAAAATGAGAGACTTGGCTCCTATTATATTATCTTCAACATAATTAGTTATTACATTTTTTTCTAGGATACACAGAATGTGAACTCAGAATCCCAAATTCAAATCATTGCAGAAAATATGCTGCTAAACCTAGTAACTAAAGTTTCATCACTGTAAACTCTTTTTGTCATTAGTCTCAGAGGATGTTATAAAAATCCCATGTTTAAAAGTCACCTGGATTAGTCCTTTTTTTTTCTCTCTCTCCCCCTCTTCCCTCTCTCCTCTTTCTTCTCCTATTTCAGTGTGGTTGTTACACATTTGAAGTAGCTTTATGCTTATCTGTCTGTCTCCCATTTTAAGTTTTCTATTCTTTCAACTTCTGTTACCATCCTAGTCTGTGCTATCATTCTATCTCCCCTGAGTAATGAAATAATTCTTGACTGATATTTATCTTTCCCAAAAGCAGCCAAAGTGCTTTCAGTAGTACTTTCAAATAGCCCTGACTATGTCATTCTTTGGCTCTCAATCCCTCACCAATGGCTTCCTATTTCAATCAGAATAAATAAAGCAAAAAGTTTACAATAATGTGCAAGTCACTATGTAAGCTACCTTCTCTTCCAATGTCTCTCTAACGTTATTTGCATACCCACACTGATCTATTGTTTTTTTCTCAGATATTCTAGGCACTCTCCTGCCGGTTTTCCTTGTTTTTCCTGGTGTTTGAAAGGCCCTTTTCCCTAATCGTGGAATGGCTTTCTTCCTTGATTCTTTACTGCCTTCAGAACTGTTCTCAAGTCTTCTTAGTGTGATTTTCCTTGACCAATTTATTTATAATAAAACCTTCACTCCTCCACTTTATTCTTCTCCATAGCACTTACTACAAACATGTTGCATACTTTCTTAATTTATTCCCTGTATTGTCTGAATTAGAAAGTAAATTCCAGTAAAGCAGAGGTCTTTGTGTTTTGCTTACTCTGTATCCCCAGTGAGTAGTGTGAATGATATAATACATTTTAATATATAGTTGTCTAATTAATGAATAAATCTTCTTCTCATAAGGCTCTTCTATAACTTTCAAAAAGAGTCAAGAAAAAAGTTGCTTAAAATATTTAATGGAAATGAGTTCTAACTTACATTTTTTTCAGAGTGTTTTTCCTGGATAGATTGTTTTCTCACTGTGTGTGTGTGTGTGTGTGTGTGTGTGTGTGCGCGCGCGCGCACATGCATTGGGCTAAGGATATTGGAGCTTAATTGTATAAGTGGTGGTATCTATATGGTTATAAAAAATCTTGCTTACAATAGGAGGTTATATAATTCTTCATTTTCACAAATTCTCCAACAAATCTAATTCTCAGTTTCTCTGATAAACTGCAAATTTTGGCTCTGCTATGGACTTTCCATTCTCTGGAGTTACAAAAACATTTTGGAGAAAATAGCAAGCAGTGAATGCAAAGGAGGGCTTGTATTCTCTGCACAAAGTGGGCAGAGATTTCTCATTTCATACATCATTACAACTTTCTCCAATGATTGGGCACCAATTTCATCTCACTCCATCAAAACAAGCTACCTGCTCACAAATTCAACTTCCAGGCCAAGCTGAAACAATATCCTCCACAACACACTATCTGTAAAACCTTGTAATTTCAATTGTTCATGCTAAAATGTTATGTTATGCATCTCAGTGCAATCTCATCATACTAGCACATTGCAATAGGCTAATGAACTGTAACAGAACTCAGTTTCAAAAGTGTCAAACATAATGAAAAAAGGAAAAAAAATATAACAGAAACACACGGGTATTCAATTGGATTTATAAATTCTTTGTATTTAGACTTACATAGGTTTCACACACTATTACTGATTTGTTTTAAATGTTCTTAGTATTTTAGCATTATTCAGCTAGTCTATCTAAATCAACATACTAAACTGGCATCAAGAGGTACTGACTCAACTGAATATTCATTCTCAAGTGTGCCACTCTCAATTAGGTAACATTTCCCCGTTATTAGAAATCACTATATTGGGGAGGAATCCAAGATACCTTGTCGTCATTCTTCCATTCTTTTTTGTTTGTTTTTTTCCTGGTTTTATTTTTGAGCATCTACTGTGTACAAGGTTCCAGGGAAACCATGGTGATCATAGCAGAAATGATGTCCATTCTCACAGAGAATACAGCCTAGTGGAGAAGACAGAAATTAATAAAAATAATCCCTCAAATATATATATTTACAAGCTGAGGTAGAGACTAGGAAAGAAAAGTTTAGAGATCTGTATAATATTACAAACCCAAGTTCTAGGATTTAGAAGGAAAGGCTTCCCTTTGCTGTTGGGTCAAGTAATTGACCCAACAGCAAAGAGTGGATGAGGGTGGAGTGGATGTGAGCATATACTCTAGAAGTAGGCTTGTTATGTGTAAAACTCTAGAGAAAAAAAATTGTTTGATCAACTGGAAAAGGGCAGTTGATGTGTATGACCCTGATATCAGGTAAGATTGGCAAATGGCATAACATGAGGCTGGAGATGTTGGCACAGACAAGTTCTGTTGGATTTGGGACTTTAAGAATCAAGGACTCAGACTTTCCTGCTGGCATAGTGGTTGAGAATCCGCCTGCCAATGGAGGGGACACGGGTTCGAGCCCTGGTCCGGGAAAATCCTACATGCTGAGGAGCAACTGAGCCCATGCACCACAACTACTGAGCCTGTGCTCTAGAGCCCACGAGCCACAACTACCAAAGCCCACGCACCTGGAGCCGGTGCTCCGCAACAAGAGAAGCCACCACAATGAGAAGCCCGTGCACCACAACAAAGAGTAGCCCCCACTCACTGCAACTAGAAAAAAGCCCACATGCAGCAACGAAGACCCAACGCAGCCAAAAACAAATAAATTTATTATTTTTTAAAAAGAACCAAGACCTCTATTGAGGAATTTCTAAAATGAAAATGAGTTTATCAGATATTCATTTTAGCATGTTCCTGCTAGCAAAAGTGAAGAGAATGGGTTTGAAAAGGCCGTAGGTGGAAACTGAGAAAAGTAGGAGACGGAGCAATGGACTTGAGGCAGTCTTGATGCAAGTAGAATTGGAGTGATGTATGCAGATTAAAGAGATATTTGGGAGAAAAAATAAAGGAGATATAATAATTGATTGGGTATAAAATGAAGGGAATGAATGTGTCAAAGATGATAGCTAGATTAATTAGATATATATTCAATAAAGATTTGTTGAGTGCCTATTAAATCCAAAAGTCATTCAAGGGCCAGAGCAATAGCAGTGAAAACAAAACAAAACAAGTTCCTGCCTTCATAGAATTTATATACTAGTTGGAGGAGACATATAATAACTTAATTAGTAAATAAAATATAGATTTGTTCATATGGTGAAAAATAGAGAAAAACAAAATCAAGAAAATATACAGGGAGGTGGAGTTAATGGTTAAATGAGTGGAGAATCATAAATTCAAATAAGAGAAACCCACATGGAAACGCATACTGAGAAGGTGAAATTTGAGCAAAGATTGGAAGGACAGAAATCTGAAAATAATACCAAGAAAGTGACATTTGTGGAAATATCTGAAGGGGATAAAGAAGGAAGGCTTAGCATAGCCAGAACAAGAATATTCATGTCAAGTTCCTTTTGTAGAAATTTTCAAGATATTTAAAAAATCTTCCTCAAATAACTTTCACAATTTTGCATTCTTCTCATACATCCATCAGCTTCAAGCTGTGCTCCCTTTTCCCTTTCTTTTCTTCCTTTTTCCTCAAACATTTATCATCTTTGAATAAACTGTATAATCTGTTACTCTCAATTAAAAGATAAGTTCCTTAGTGATATTTTTCTCTGTTTTTCCTAGAACATTGCCTGGCATAGAGCATGTATTCTATACATATTTGTTAAATGAATAGATGAATGTCCATCTTCAGAAGTATCTCCTCTATATGCATACACTAGATATATTCGATTTTCTTATTATATTTCAGTGTCAAAGAGTTGAGCATGCTAAATCAATATTCTATCCCTAGTTTCTTCTTTTACACAATAGAAGACTGCAAAAATCTTAAATCCTGAATTAGCTAATAAATAATCTTACTGCTCTACTCTATAAGTGTATGCATAGATCATGTATATACACAATTCTGTACTATTTCTCTTAATTTTATCTGTACAATACAAGTTTAAGGTAAATTTTATACCACCTATGCTATACAGAAAATATGAGTAGATAATCTTAATTATTTTGTTTCACTTCTCAATATAATAACAAAGCAAGCAAGAAAGCAGATATTGCTTTTGAACTGAAATGTGATAGGTGAATAAATTAACTAAAAAATGCCAAAGGATTGAAATATGTTGAAAAATACTTAGTCTACCCTGCTAAGGAGAAAGATAATGAATGACTATGCCTTTTACTTCTATATTTTTATAGCACTTTCTGTAAAACAAATAATGCATACTGATATAGCTATTGCCAAAATGGTATTAGAGCAGTTCCATTTTGCCAATTTTTCTTCCTAACTAATGAAATCTTATTTTCTACAAGAAGTCATTTGTAAAATATATTGTTTTAAGATACTTCTTACTGAATAAAAGTTTTTCTTTTGGACTTAAATATATGCACTTGGTACATTGTGTTTAGACATAAATATCAGAACACTAAGGCTAGCAATATTATCTATCTACACACACACACACACACACACACACACACACACACACATCAGTGATAGTGTGACAATAGTACAGAGGTACCTTTCTCTCAGTTTGATTTTATTATAGAGCCCATGTGTACTAAACTGTCTCATCATGCTTTATCATGAGTGAAATTAACATATTTAAAAGTAAGTTTCCTTAGATCAAGTCTTGTTGAACAGTTGTAGAAGCTGACATATTAAGTCTAGGAAATTAATTAAATCTCCCTACCTCAAAGGTAAAATACCTATGTCAGCCCACTTCTTTTTAATTTTTTGTTGGAGTATAGTTGATTTACAGTGTTGTATTAGTTTTAGGTATACAGCAAAGTGAATCAATTACACATATACATATATCCCTTCTGTTTTAGATTCTTTTCCCATATAGGTTATTACAGAATGTTGAATAGAGTTCCCTGTGCTATACAGTAGGTCCTTATTACTTATCTATTTTATACATAGTAGTGTGTACATGTTAACCCCAATCTCATAATTCATCCCTCCTCTGACCCCTTCACCTTTGGTAACCATAAATGTGTTTTCTACCTCTGTGACTCTATTTCTGTTTTACTTCCTTTCAGTATACTCTAGTCACTCTGGTATATATCATATTCTGTGTTTTCAGGTTCATCTCCATTTTTAGTGTGGCAGGAAAATTACTTTTTCTTTCTTGGGAAAGCTATCTTTGTCAAGAGCAAACTAGAAGTTATAATTCTAAAGTAGGACATGTAAGTGATTTCTTTTGCAAATGTTCATTCATTTATAATGTCTGTGTTTTTATGACCACTCCAATTTCTAGGGTGGGAGACTCCTAAGCTTCACAGGACTTTTTCCTACATTTATTCTTTATTTTTCTCTACCTAGTGCCAGACGATTCCTTCCATTCCTGCACATCCTTCATTTTGTTATGTCTTTCTTAACTTGTAGACTGTAAATTACTCAAAGGTAGTATTAGTTATTATACTATTCAGTCTAGTTGAGCAACCTTTATTATAGTTGTTGGTTTTATACATTGCAATAGTCTAAATATCTTTCTTTAATGAAATTATATAAACCCTGGTGTTAATTTAACTAAGTGGAATTAAAGTAGAATTATTCTCATAGTTTTACTTTATGGATTCAATTCTTAGCATTGGTATATTTGATAAGTGTTTTTGCTTTCCTCTTTCTCGGTATGTGAGTGTGTGTGTTTTTGCCTATCCAGAATAAAGCAAACAGATAAAGTATCTTTTAAATAATTTATGGCTTAATTATGTCATAATGCATTTTATTTGTCTTTTTTGGAAAATGTATATAAAATAAAAATTTGAATTCACTGACTATTTGGCTGGTTTCAAAAAGGTAGAAATGTGACTTTTTCTAATGGTTATTAAGATTTATTAGATGAATATCTTGTTATAATATTTCTTTATTATAATAACTCTCCTAGTTGATTATTTAAAAGATATGAAAAAATGGTACAACATATGTTGAAAAATATTTACTCTCACATATCTAGATATTAAAAATCTTATGCTACTCCTCTTGAAATAAAAGTGTGATTTGATATACAAATCTCATTAGTGTAGACATAAAGTTTCCAGTAGACATTGCAGAATCACTGCTAAACAACTTGAATTTAGGTTGCCTATAGTCTTAATGGTTTCCAGATTAAGAACATCTGAAAGATAAAATATCATCCTACCTTGATGACATATTCATCATGAGATTATCAATGGAAAAGTAAACCTTTTGAAATTAATATATTACATTTAGTAAATAATTATTCTCCCATCCATGAACTCTTGTCAACTCCTAATGCACATGAGAGAGGCCTCATAACTAAATAATAAAATCTACAGTATTAGAGTAAGTCAATTTTTGGTCACATTTCTGGGAACAGAACTCTCATTGACTTCAAGGGCAGAAAATTTAATTGTTATGCAACTGTCATAGTAAGAGTTTATCTGTACAAGTAGCATTTAAGAAGTAGCTATCATCCCGAATTTCAAAAACTAAATTCTATCCTTGAATGGACATATGCAAACTCTATCAATTTTAGGCTATCAACTGACTGTTTTTTTTTTAAAAAGGATTTGATATTTCTGTCATTGCCAGCTAGAAAATAGAGTATTTGAATGAAATAAGCAGAATAAGCTTAATTGCCTATGTGAGTATTATAAACATCCATTAGTTTTCTTTTCTCTACTTTTTAGTAACTTAGGAATAGAGGTCTTTGTTATAAACAAACATGACATTGAGATACACATATTTAAGTCTGAAAAGCAATTCTCATTATACAGGTATGGAATGTTATCTCCTTTGGGACCTTTTCAAAGATTATCCAAATTTTATTTGGTAACAGATAATTACTTTAAACTCAATTTTGTGGTAATTTCCCTAGATAACTCACTTTGAAAGAGAAATGCCAAGATACAGAATTTCTGACTTTTTGTTAATAGTTTCTAATTTTTAATTTTTCTTATTTGAATTGATAAGAGCAAGTGTTTTCAAACAATTGGACTCCTTCCAAAGTCAACTGATGTTTTTAAAAACTTTACTTGAAATTTTAGGCCAAACATATCTCCTTTTTTACCTGTTATGTTCATGATGTTAATTATATTACACTGGATAAAATCATGAATGACCAGTATAGCATAGTGGATGACTTAAGCCCATAGTCTAAAATTTCTAACAAAAAGACAGGAAATATGATAAACCAAGTGCTATTCAGGATACCACTTCCACTATTAACCTGTGGACAGGATTGTAGTCTTAAACTTCTCTCTCCTCCCCCCACGATAACAGGTATAGGCCTAAACAGTAGCTTTGAGAAAGCTATAAATATAAGAAATGGACCTTGATGTCTTTTCTCATATGTGTTTAATAATAAAATTCGCTTTGCCAATTTTGATATTATTGTTCCACCTGCATCAGTAGATACTGTGTCTTTTTTTTTTTTTTTTTTTTTTACTGATAAGTTCAACTATAGAAATAGTGTGATTATAGACTCCCAGGAAGTAAACATTGAGCTTTGGAATTTCACAATTAAAGACAGCTGATGGGAAATGGAGAAATCACCATCAAAATATGAAGGTGCATAATATTTACAGGAAGTATCCCATTTTGTCTTCCTTAATGTATGCAATTTGTAGAAAGTCCTATGGTTTACATCAGCAGAAAAATAATCACTATGCCTAGGATAAGACTTAACTGAATACATAAATATCATATCTACTGAATTCAACCTGGTTAAAAAAATTAATTTAAAAATCTGAGAATTGAATGTTCCTGATTTTAGCCAGAAATATTGATTTACACAGAGTAAATACTTAAATAGCTAGTCCATTGTTAAATATCTTCGTGGATTACTATATGATCCAAGTGATAAAAATAACTTTCAGTTGTCTTAGGCTTGAATGATTTCTTATTTGAATCAATCTACTCTAAATATGTAAAGCCTTGCATTTCTATTCAATAATAATGAAAGCATCAAGTACATATGCAAATGTACACCATATGTGAAACACAGTTCATAGATGCACCTTTCTCAGACATATAGCCCTTTGCTTAGCTAAATGTTTAGCACTTTTCATAAGTCCACTTTGTGTACAGCTAAGTGGTAGTAAAACGTGGAAGAGCAGGAGACTTGACACTTTCTACCTCTGAAACAATGGCTCTTTCCTCACAAATTAATTTTAATATCTATGGATAGTTTGTCATGAATTGAAAAGTTTTGCATGAATACACACAATTAGATTTATATGCAAATCTTGGACTTCTTCTGGAATACTAAGAGGTGTACTTTGAGATAAGGGAATAGAGAAGAATAAGAAATGAAACAGCAAAAATTCATGTTATTATTTAACTGGGAAGTAGCTGTGATTATTATTATTATTATTTTTGCTTTTTCTGCCTTTAGCAGAATATGTATGAATTAGCATTCATTTTTTAAAACTTGATGTGATAGATATGAAGTGGGAAAAAATTCCCCAGGAAAACTAGAAAAATGCATTTCAGAGGATGCTTCCAAAAGCTGGTTAAAGTTTAGGAATCCTAGTTTAAATACTGAAGATTGTGTTGTTGTTTTCTTCCCTCCCTGCTTCTTTCCAAAAACTCTCTGCTGCCATTGGAGGAAAAAGCTTAAGAGAATTTGTGTAAACTAATGACTCCCTCTATGATTTTCTGTAGTGGGTATGTTTGAAAATAAAGATAATAAATTGTTAAGGTCCCCTTCTCTACCCCTGTTCTGGTGGAACTACTATTCTTGTCAAAAAATACTCTTAGACTATGATAGATCTTGGAAAGTCAGTATTTTCTGCAGCATTGGACAACCTTAAGTCTCTGCAGTACATTTGTGTATGTGTTCATGTGTGTTGAGGAAAAATGAAAGGGAAGGGAAAGGAGTATTTCTTTGAAGACTTTGTGTTCTGTGTTATGAGGGTTAACTATGAGCAGTTAAAGAGATGACTTCAAGGGCATTGCTTTTACTTATTTATTAAATCAGGTTCAAGCTTCTGTATTTTTGTAAATGTATTTACGTGGTAATAAGAATCATATAGTACACAGAAATGCTGGACTTTATAAATAAATTCAATAACATTTTAAGGAGGGGGAAAATAGCAAATCTAGTGCATGATAATCTGTTGAAAGAAAAGAAAAAAATATGCTCTATACTATCTTCAGTCATAGGAAAGGGAAAATAAATTAGCCACACATACAGATCAATAGAATGTCCATGAACAGTACTGCTAAATCTTCTATAAATGACTAACTGGAGGATCTGAAATACAATTAATTGCTTATTGTAGATATTTCCTCATAGGAGTAATAGATGTCTGATCATCTGAGATTACATCTGCTTCATGCATACAAAGTACATGAGGCAATGATGCTGCAAAGGCTCCCAACATCATAAGTCACACTCAAAGCAGATGGAAGCAGCAAAGGAAAAGGGGATCAAAATTTAAAAGTAAACTCTCAGAATATGATTTTATAGGTGTACCTGCAATTATTATCTACATGAGCAGTATGTTACCATAGAAATGGAAAAGAGAACCTCCTAAGATAATGTATAAAGCTAAATCTTTTAAATATTCTTTTTTCTTTTTTCTTTTTTTTTTTTTTACAGCTAGATGAAATGTTTGGTATCTCCTATATAGCAATGATATCATCTCCCACTTCTAATAACTGCATTTCTCCATTCTTCTATGTTATTATCTCCTTTTCTAAATGTAGAGTCTGGCTTTACCTGATGAAAATCAGCCTAAAAGTTGATGACACAAAATTATTTTTCCAGTTTTAGTTTTAGCATCTACCATGAAACTGAATCACATTTCTGAAATAGGGATTCCAGAAAATTAGGCCTTTTCAATGAGAACAGGGCTAGAAAACCAAATATTATTTGTTTTGTTTCTTTTATTCAATAAACATTTTTACAGACCCAAACATGCAAGTCAGTTTATGTGCTATGAAAATTCAAAAATGAATTTGTCGAGATCATTATGCCCTTAAGGTACTCCCACTTCAGTAGGGAAGACAGAACAATTCATAAAACTTATTAAAAAGTGTTGATTCTAATAAGTGAGTCTCAAGATTTAGAGATTTATCATGATTATTAATGATTTTTCTATCTAATTTTTGATAAAAATAGTGTGGGTCAAAAATGGCAGATGAAAACCAATTAGGAGGTCTGAACAAAAAATGCCTATATCTGTAAAATGAATTTATATAAAGGCAGGCAATGTCAGTATTTTAAAGAGACACATCTTCTTTCATTAGAGGTGTGAGAAGAATAATAGATGCAAGAAAATTCAATTCTCTCATTCTGAAAAGAGGAAAATTGATAACCAGAGTATGTAATTAATACATTCATGAATGAATAGCTAAGCCAGGACTAGAAATTAAAGATCATAGACTCTAGTCCAGTGTTCCATGCATTATGGAAATGTTACAATCTTGACTTACCAAAAACTATACTTTCTACCTGAGTATATAAGACAAATATGTGAAAAGTGGAGAACATTAAAGAACAAGTTATAATTATATTTTAAAGAGTATTTATAACTATTATAAAGAGACCACTGTATTTTAAAATTGTGCTTTCTGGAAGCTAAAGTGGTTTGTATATCTATATATACATTTATGTATATATTTATTTTATATTTACTCCATGGTAATAAAGAAGAACAGATGAGAAAAATGATAAAAATTGAGAAGAGAGGGTAAGGAAAATAATTATAAAATATGTTCTAAAAAGAGTGAATTAGGTTACCTGGATTAGAGGCGAGGTATTAAAGATAGATTTTGTAAATCAGGAAATTATATTAATCACTAATCTTATTTTATGACAGTATTTTCTAATTTATAGTTATTCACATAATACTGTCTATGATTTTGACATATCCTTATATTACCTGTTATATATTTATTGATATATTTTTGTCAACTGACTTAAACATATTGCTAAATGCAAAACCTTTAACACTTGCCATAAATATGTCACTTTTAAAGAAAATAGTTAAATTTAAATGAATATTAAAATAAATACAATGCAAGTAATATGTTCATTATTCCAACACCAATAATCTCTGTTTATATGTATCTGTCATTAGAAAGCACAAAACTTGTTAATCTACCTTTGATAGGCTTGGGTACTAATCTAAATCTAAATGAAATTTTGTGTTTCTCTTAAAAATAAGAAATAATGTGAAGAAAATTCTAAAATATATATTTCCAAATATATGAAGTAGTTTGTCTGAATAGTGTTCTCTAAGATATAGGAAAAGGGGTCTTTCTCTAAACTACCACTACCTGGTTGGTGAAAATACTTACATAAATCTTTTCTAATAACTTTCAAGTGCTTCTTTGCCGTGCTTTCAATATTTTCAGAAGTCATTAAAGAGGAATACATAAGTTGTTCAGACAAGAAACATTTTTAATTGTTGCTCAGTTAGGGAGAGTAAATAAATGTGTTTCTCCTAAACTCTAGTTATATTTTTGGTCATATATGTAATTAGGTCATTTAATGAGAGTTTACTGTGTACCAAATACATTTAAAGTTTCTAACAATCCTACAAATTTGATATCCACTTGAAAGTATCCACTTGAAAGCTGAGGAAATTGAGGTTCAAAAGGTGAAATAAAAAGTTCAGGGTTCAAGGTATTTTCTCTTGAACCCTGAACTTTGGGGCCTCAATAGGAGCTGATCCAGAATCAGAGCTTGAAGCCCAGCTTCTGAGATCACAGAGCATTTGATCTGGGCTCCCTGCATAGAGTGGTTGCAGATCTTTATTCTAGCATGAATGTGAAGTTGAAGGTCCTACCTGAAACATGCTGGCCTCACATTGAAGGGGAAAGTGCTATGGTAGAACCATGCAATGGCTTTAAAGTTTCTACTAGAAACTAGCACACATCAACTCCACTCACATTTCATTGAACAAAGCAAGTCGGGTACCTTATGCTGGTAGATTAGAAAGCCTAATTTTCCTATACAAAAGGAATTGATAGAAGGGGGCCAGTCAGAATGGGACAAAGGAAGAGGCAGTAAATGTTTTAAACAAGAAATACATATAAAAAGTTCTGGCTCCTACCAAAGACAAAAAGCAAAGTTGAAAACTGTACAGTAAAAGTGTTTTATTTTCATTAAGCAATTTAATCTTTAGGACATGAATATTATATATATATATATATATATATATATATATATATATATCTTTAAATAGACATTTACTTATGTACATAGTAAAAGCATCATTGGCTGGAAATATTGGGTTGGCCAAAAAGTGCCTTCAGCTTTTAAGTAAAAATAAAAGACACATTTTTCATTTTCGCCAGGAACTTTATTGAGCCATGTATTCACCCTTTTGTTCCACTACCTTCTGCCATTTTTCAGGCAACTTCATAATTCCATCTTCCCAAAACTTTTTATCTTTTTGAGCAAATAACTGTTCTGGGTGCCTTTTACAGTCTTCCAGGGAATTGAAATTATTTCCATTAAGAGAATTTTATAAAGACCTAAATAAATGGAAATCCCAAGGTGCAAGGTCTGGCAAACACAGCGGATGAATCAGAACTTCCCAGCCAAGCTTTAACAGTATTTTTCTGGTCATCAAAGAAACATGTGGTCTTGTGTTATCCTGATGGAAGACTATGCATTTTCTGTTGACTAATTCTGGATGCTTTTCATCGAGTGCTGCTTTCAGTTGGTCTAATTGGGAGCAGTACTTATTGGAATTAATCGTTTGGTTTTCTGGAAGGAGCTCATAATAGAGGACTCCTTTCCAATCCTACCAAATACACATCATCACATTCTTTGGATGAAGACCAGCCTTTGATGTGGTTGATGGTGTTCATTTCACTTGTCCCACAATCTCTTCTGTTCCACATTATTGAACAGTATCAACTTTTCATCACTCATCACAATTTGTTTAAAAAAATGGAATGTTTTCTTTACATTTAAGTGGAGAATCACATGCAGAAATACAGTCAAGAAGGTTTTTTCACTTAACTTATGTGGAACCCAAACATCAAAGTGATTAATATAATCAAGCTGGAACAAATGACTTTCAACGCTTGATTTGGATATTTTGAGTATGTCAGCTATCTCCCACATGGTATAATGTTGATTGTTCTATATTAATGTCTCGATTTGATTGCTATCAACTTAAACTGGTCTACCCAACTGTGGAGCATCATACAGCAAGAAATCTCCAGCACGATACTTGCAAACCACTTTTGATACGTTTGATCTGTCACAGCACCTTCTCCATACACTGCACAAATCTTTTTTTTTTTTTTTTTTTTTTTTTTTTTTTTTTTTGCGTTTCGGTTGTGTTTTTACCTTTCTTGAAATAATAAAGTGTAATATACTGAAATGTTGCTTTTCCTTCCATCTTAAATATTAAAATGGCTACACAAAAATTCACCAAATTTGGTAAGTCTTTTTTAAAATGCACGATGATATGACAGCTGCCACATACAATCTGACAAAATTGTTTCGAATGAAGTTCAAGACAACTAAGTGCTACCAGAGCCATCTTATGGAAAAAACAAACGTACCTTTTGGCCAACCCAATATTTATTTATGAAATAATCAGTTTTCATGTGATGATAGTGGAAAAGTTTGTGAAAAAAACAATGTGGTGTTTCTACTTGCAATCCATTCTGAAAATAATAGTTAAAAGTTGAAATCAGCCAGAGTAGAGCCACTTTAGCAGGATCACGTATCAATACAACTTTTGAAGATATTCCTAGCTTGAATACGAGAGATTTAACAAGAATACATTTTAAGAATAATTTTAGTTTGTAAATTGGCATCCGAATGAATGTATTAATCTTGTTTCCTCAGTACACACATTTTTAAAAGGCATCATAATTTTTTGCATTTGTTAAATCACTCTGTATACTCTGTATCAATTTAACTTCTTAAGTAAAGGGTGCTTTCTTCTTTTTCTGTTGCTTTTTTTTTTTCTTTTTTTTGTGGTAGGCGGGCCTCTCACTGTTGTGACCTCTCCTGTTGTGTAGCACAGGCTCTGGACGTGCAGGATCAGCGGCCATGGCTCACGGGCCTAGCTATTCCATGGCATGTGGGATCTTCCCGGACCGGGGCACAAACCCATGTCCCCTGCATCAGCAGGCAGATTCTCAACCACTGTGCCACCAGGGAAGCCCTTTCTGTTGCATTTTAATTTTAGTTTTGAAATAGCCTTAACTGATTTATGGAGCTTTTATGCTATTTAATAAGGGTAATTAGTGTTTTTCCTTAGAGTTAAAATTAGAATATTTGAGAAACCAAGTCACTATCTACACAAAACTTAACTCAATATGGGTTAAAGGCTTGAATGTAAGATCTGAAACCATAAAATCCGAGAAGAAAATATAGGCAGTGAGCTCCCTGACATTAGTGTTAGTGATTTTTTTGTGGTTCTGACTCCACAGGCAAGAGAGACAAAAACAAAACAAATGGGACTACATCAAACTAAAAAGCTTCTGCACAGTGAAGAAAACCATCATCAAAACAAAAAGGCAACCTACTAAAAGAGATATTTGCAAATCATATATCTGGTTAAGGGGTTAATATCCAAAATATATAAGGAATTCAACAAAAACTAAACAACCTGATTAAAAAATTGGCAGAGAATCTAAATAAACATTTTTCCAAAGAAGACATACAAATGACCAACAGGCACATAAAAAGATGTTCAACATCACTAGTTATTAGGAAAAGGCAAACAAAACCACAATGATATATCACATCACACCTATCAGAATGGCAATTATTAAAAAGACAAAAAATAACAAATGTTGGAGAAGATATGGAGAAAAGGGAACCATTGTACACTCTACATTGGAACTGTAAATTGATACAGCCACTATGAAAAACAATATGCAGGTTCATCAAGCAATTAAGAATAGAACTTACCATATGATGCAGCTATTCTACCTCTGTGTATATATAGAAAAACCATGAAAACACAAATACAAAAAATATATGCACCCCCTATGTTCATTCTAGCATTATTTACAATACCCAAGATATGAAAACAAAGTAAGTATCCAAAGATAGATGAATGGATAAAGAAGATGTGATATATATATATATATATATATATATATACAATGAGATATTATTCAGCCAAGAAAAAGAATGAAATACTGCCATTTGCAACAACATGGATACATGGATGGACCTTGAGTTTATTATGCTAAGTGAAATAAGTCAGATGTAGAAAGACAAATACCACATAATTTTTCATATATGGAATCAATAAAAAAGTCATAGATACAGAGAACAGAGGGGAAGCGGGTTGGGAGGTGGGTCAAATAGGTGAAAGAGCTTAACTATATGGTGATGGATGACAACTAGACTTGTGGTGATCACTTTATAATATATATAGATGTTGAATTATAATGCTGTATACCCTCAATTTATAATAAAAATATTCTAAGGTATCTAGTCTGGATGAAGGGCTAAATCATCACAGCATTATCAGATAGAAGTAAATCAATAAATAGGTAAAAATGTAGGAAGAGGGATATTGTTTGTGGGCTTTTCAACATCCTCATGAAAACCATTACTTCATATATTTTGTACGTTTGCTCGGGGGGAAAAGTCAGGGCCTATGCCTTATCTCTTGTGTTCACTATTATATGCCCAGTTCCTGGAACAGTGCATGGGACAGAATAAATGCTTTATATGCTTGCATTATGCTTGAATGTATGAATAAATATAATGTAAATGTTAAAAGAGGAATATTTGATTCTCATGTAAAGACAGAATAGTCAATTATCTTTTATTTTAAAAACATAAAAAGTAAAATCTTTTGATATTAAAAATACATACACATTCTTCAGTTAGTCTCAGTACATATAGTGAATCCTTTTTCCTTGTTTTAGGAAACTTTTTCTCCTCTAACTTCAATAAATACTATAATTCAGAGAGAAAATAATACCATTTTTGATATAATTTCACAAGAGCTTTCAACATTCCATTTCTGTGAGTAAATTTAGGGAATTGTCACATTTTAGAATTTCTGGTCAAAGACTTTGTCTAGGTATTCTTGCCAATTATATAACTTAATTTAAAATATGATAAATGAGTTGATAAACATTAATGTGGGAGCAACTGAAGTATAGACTAGGTATTATTAACCAAATGAAATGGAACAGAGGAGGGATAAACATCAGATGTGTAAGAACAGAAGATTCCAGAATTAAGAAATAAGGTGTTAGTTGTCAGAAATGGGATTTTCAGCAAAGGAAACTGCCTGGGCAATGGTGTGGTGAACAAGCTGGCTCACTTCTGGTGGTGCACAGGGTCTAAAAATGGCTGAGGTGATGAGGGCCAATTCAACAGGAACTTTGTCACAAGTTTCGGGAATTGGGATATTATTTTGAGGCTGAATGTAAGCCATTGAAGAGTTTTAAGTGTGGGGTTACTTTTTGGAAATATCATTCTGGCAGTAACCTTGAAAATGCTACAAGGAATAGGGAAACTGGTTAGGAGATTCTTGTAGTAATCTGGGCACGAGATCTGAATAGCCAAAACTAAGGCATTGATAGTGGAGAAGGGATGTGATAGAGCAACAAAAGTTAATAAAAACTCATGTGTAGCTCAAAAAGTTACTTAGGAGACCATACTTATGCAAGAGAAGACTTCCATATCATGGAACAAGGAACATAAAAAATATGACCATAATTATTATAAGTCATGAAATAATTGAAACATGAAAGGAATAGCCTTGCTAGTAAAAGCCATTTCAAGTGACCTTCAAGAGGAAATGGTTTTCAAATGATCATTTGATATATTAAAAGCAAAGCAGTCAATATAACAGTAAATGAATTTTTAAAAATATCTTTTGCCAAAGATTAAATCTATTCACTCATGGAAATTCTTTCATGTTTATTTCAGTGATGTGTCAACTTTTTGGATTATGTGCTCTATTAGTGAAAAGACTTTAAATAGTCTATCCTAATATATGTTTATTAACTTCAATAAACTATATACACATACAACCAAACTAAGAGAATGTTTATATCATAAAATACATTAAACATAGTAAGTTAATGAGGTGAGACATATGTATATAAAATATTTAATTATCGTTTTATTAATAGTACAAAACATTTGGTTTCACTACAATTAATGCTGATATTTCTGTTGTGAGCAGATGATTATTTCATGATTTTTGAAAATGTGGGTTTACCAATTTAGGCACCTTTTGCAAATTCCAGTGTTTTTCTTTTGTTTTTAAATAAGTTTTACTGACTATCATAGGTTGAGAAAGAGAAAAATACTGTACAAAAATCCACATGTGAAAAATGGGAAAAAGACATTATTAAATGCACTTATCAAACCATTATGATGATTTTTCAATTTACTATTTGAATTATATACAGGTTTTTGCTGAAATACAGATAGAAAATTTGTATTTTCCATGTTCCTAGAAAGTTCTTCCAAACTAAGATACTGCATTATTTTTATATTTTTACCAAAAAATTAAAAACCACTGAAAATTTTAATTTAGAAGTTTTTAGTGTTTTGAAATTACCACATATAAGTGGCACATATTCATTTTTGGCAACTAAAACACATAAAGATGAAAAACTTTGCAAGCACCTATTTTAACTAGTCTATCCATAGGAAAACTTTCCTTTGAACAGCAGTTACTTTCTCCATTAATATTAAAATGCCACCTTTATATTGAAATGACAGATTATGTGTCTTTATTATTTTTGATTATAACTGCTTGGTAGCAAACTACTGACTTACTACAGAAAAGGTCAGCAAATTTGAAACATTTACTTATCTCTGTAAAGTGAATAAAAATGAGTGGGAGAATGGAAGCTGTGTGACTCCTTCTTAAACTCAATCCATTACATTACAAATGACTAGAATCTACTATTAAAAGTATTTTTCAAAAAAAGACCCATATTAGGGATATTTTATAGCATATAAAGTACAATATATTGTAAAGTTCTGCTATTGAAAGACTAATGAGTCCATCATTATCAACTGTTTATAATTACACAGCCTTCCTTTAGGAATCCTTCCACATAAGTGACAAGTGACTTGACAGATATGTGGACCTGGTGAAGGCGTGGGCATCAGTGTCACTCCATCCACTGACTGTTAGTAAAGAACAATTGCTTTCTTGTTCTTGGTCAAATATAAGTAGGCATTACATTAATTCTTTTTCTTGTTTAATCATATTTCTATACAAGAAAATTCCAAATAAAGGATCAGAAAACATCAATTCAGTAACTAAAGGCCCTCATTATTCTGCCAGTGACATGGGTGATATAGAAATATATCTGGCTCTATCAGAAACTACAGTCACATGTGGGGTTCCTAAACTTTTGTGTGTGTGCCATGTATCTCTTTGGCCATAGGGTAAAGATTATGTACCCATTCCTTTTTTTGTTTTTAATTGAAGTATAGTTGAATTACAATGTTGTATTAATTACTGCCATACAGCAAACTGACTCAGTTTTATATATATATATATATATATATATATATATATATATATATATATATATATATACATACATACATACACACATATGTATATATATTCTTTTCCATTATGGTTTATCGCAGGATATTGAATATAATTCCCTGTGCTGTACAGTAGGACCTTATTGTTTATCCATTCTATATATACCAGTGTGCATCTACTAACCCCAAACTCCCAGTCCATCCCTCTCACATCCCCCCTCCACCTTGGCAACCACCAATGTATTCTCTATATCCATGAATCTGTTTCTGTTTCATAGATAGGTTCATTTGTGTCATATTTTAGATTCCACATATAAGTTATATCATATGGTATTTGTCTTTCTCTTTCTGACTTACTTCACTTAGTATGATAGTCTCTAGTTTCATCCATGTTACTGCAAATGGCATTATTTCATTCTTTTTTATGGCTGAGTAGTCTTCCATTGTATATATGTACCACATCTTCTTTATCCATTCATCTGTCGATGGACATTTAAGTAGTCTCCATGTCTTGGTTATTGTGAATAGTGCTGCTATGAACATAGGGGTACATGTATCTTTTTGAATTAAAATTTTGTCTGGATATATGCCCAGGAGTGTGATTGCTGGATCATATGGCAATTCTGTGTTTAGTTTTCTGAAGAACGTCCATACTGTTTTCCACAGTGGCTGTACCAATTTACATTCCCACCAACAGTGTAGGAGGGTTTCCTTTTCTCCACACTCTGTCTAGCATTTGTTATTTGTAGACTTTAATGATGGGCATTCTGACCAGTGTGAGGTTATATACCATTCTTTAAAAATGTTTCTAATTGAAAATAATGAAATACATGCAATTATAAAGGAAATTAGTTATACTGAAATTTAGCTATAAAATATTTAAAATCAAAATAAAGATAGACTAATATACCTACTTCTTTATTAATGTATTAAATAACAAGATCTAGTTGTGGTTTCAATAAATACTGAAATTTTATAATGTTAAATTAAATACATTTTAAGGATTTGCATAAGCTGTACTATTACATGAATATGTCTGTAATTTATATTGATTGCCAATTCACAGATATTAATACTACCTTAGTTTATTATCTATATGTAATTTTCAGTTAAAGGTTAGTGAGAACATAGATGTAGCTAATATTTCCCACCCTTATTCATGGACTCCCTGTGTTGTATTCATAGATTCCATGTTAAACCCCTCTAACAGAAAATTGGTAAGGTGAGAATATCAAAGAAATAACATTCTGGGTTTAGTGACAACTAGCTTTGTCACAAAAATTAAGTAGAAGAGAATAAGGACTGTAAATAGGGAAAGTATTTCATTTTTACAAATTAAGTAGGCATTGTACTGACTTCACTCAATTTTAATAGCTTTAGCTCAAATTGTACATGGATATGTGGATAGACAGACATGGAAAGACATTTTTAAACATCAACTATTTTCCCTTTCTCTTGGTTCTTACTCTTTTTTCTCCCATAGCTATCTACCTTTAAGTCAAGGAATAAAAATTTCTGTACAAATTGTCTTCAGAAAATAATGTAAGAGGTTTATAAATAGCTAAACATTTAGAGAAGCAAAGGCAATTCAGGATATAACCAAAAGGTATGGGAGAAATAGTATTTTAAGAATGAGAGACCATCCTATTCCAAACTAACAAATAATCCCTTGTTTTGAAATAGGTGATGGGATGAAAGAAAAATATGACTGCAGAAAGTGATTTGAGTCTGTTGCTTCTTAGACAGATAGTAAGGTTTTATTAAACATACTTTTGTGCATGGGATTCAAGGCAACAGAGCTGTAGAAAGCCTTGAATAGTCTCATGTCCCAGTACGTCCTGAAATTAAGTCTTAATGGGTAGCAAATAAATACCTAGGAGATAACCTGACAAGATAGACTTGTTCAAAGCATGCCATTGGTAATCAATGGGGGACAGATAAAACTATGAATGTCTCAATGGATAGCCAAGGATAAGTTGTGTCCCACATCCCCCTCTGCAAAACAAACATATCTGGATCCTGCTCTGTATCAATGCCACTGTTTCCCACAGAGTTATAAACTTAAAAGAGTATCTCAAAAGGAAGCAAAGCCAAATCCTCCAATGTAGAAACCTCTGGAAGTTTGGAGGATGTGGCCTATCTCTCCCCACTAAGACAAATTCTGAATCTTGTCCCACTGCACCTGAACATGTGCTAAGACAGGGATCTCCAGAGTTGGCTGCAGCCACCGATGCCTGCACCTACCTGGGAATGTGAGCTGATCAGTGTCCAGGAAGTTGATTAGTCCTTCTTATTGTCTAATTGGTGTGAGTAGAAGAGAGTGATCCAGAAGAAAGTTTAGGGAGAAAAGTTGAATGCCTTTTCTCATCCTGAGGTACATAATGAATAAGGTTTATAATTCACATTTCCATTTACAATTTTTAGAATCTATGAATTAATACATTGATGTTATCTGTGTGTAGCTTTGCAGAATATAGCAGGTTTGGATTTCTGAGGCTCCAACCCTTCTTAGATTATCACTATTTGATAAAAGAAAATCTTTAATGTAATAACACTTGAAAATACTAAATTTTAAAAATGCATAATAATATTTTTCTTTGAAGCCTTCTATTGTGATTACAGATTTGGCAGAAATACTTCGTGGAATAGAGAGGGAGAATGCACTTAAAATCCTATTTGGTGAAATAATCAGAAAGAAAAGAATATGAAAGAATAAATGAAAAGCTACTTAGTGGAGGACTTACCACCTGTTTTACTTTTATCCTATATACATATTTGGGTTTTTTTGGTTTTTCACTTTGTAAGAGAATTTTCCATGTTGAAAATATGTTGCACTATTCTTTGGACTCCTAAACCATTGCTGAGGTCAGAAGACAACACATTTGCAGTTCCTGGCACCCCAATGCCCTGCTGTCAGGATTGCAAATGATGCTACTTTTCAACAAAGCAGTGATCCAGTGAGGAAATAAGAGGCATGAATTTTAACTGACAAAATATGAGTTTAAAATTAACATGAGTCTTTTTCAGTGACTATGTTCTGTGAATAATGTTGCTAGCAAGATTAAAGGTGAAGCTGCTTCTTTTATTTGCCACTGCAAGTGGATTGCACTGCAAGTAGTGCAGGTGGATTGCAGGACCTTGACAGGTCTGGGGGAAACAGAGGCTGCACTCATGGAGGATACACAAAAATTAGTGTACTCATCAGGACCCAGGGGGAATGAGCAGTGATCCCATAGCAGACTGACCAGACCTACCTGCTATTATTGGAGGGTGTCCTGCAGAGGCAGGGGGTGGCTGTGGTTTACTGCGGAGACAAGGACACTGGCAGGAGAAGTTCTGGGAAGTACTCCTTGGTGTTAGTCTCTCCCAAGTCCACCATTAGGCCCACCACAGGGCCTGTGGTCTCCAGTGCTGGGTCACCTCAGGCCAAACAACCAACAGGGAGGGAACTCAGCCCCACCCATCAGCAGACAAGCAGATTATAATTAGTAGTGTGTATATGTCAATCCAAATTTATCCCTCCCCCCTTTTCCCCATTGGTAAGCATAATTTTGTTTTGTACATCTGTGACTCTATATCTGTTTTGTAAATAAGTTCATTTGTACTGTTTATTTAGATTCCACATATAAGAGATATAATACGATATTTGTCTTTCTCTGACTTACTTTACTCAGTATGAAAATCTCTAGGTCCATCCATGTCACTACAAATCACATTATTTTGTTCTTTTTAATGGCTGAGTAATATTCCATTGTATATACATACATCTTCTTTATCCATTCATCCATCGATGGACAATTAGGTTGCTTCCATGTCCTAGCTATTATAAATAGTGCTGCAACGAAGATTGGGATCTATGTATCTTTTTGAATTATGGTTTTCTCCACATATAGGCCCAGGATTGGGATTGTTGGATCATATGGTAGTTCTATTTTTAGTTTTTTAAGGAACATCCATACTGTTCTCCATAGTGACTGCACCAATTTACATTCCCACGAATGGTGTAGGAGGGTTCTTATTTCTCCATACTCCCTCCAGCATTTGTTGTTTTTATATTTTTTTTATGATGGCCATTCTGAGGAGGGTGAGGTGACACCTTATTGTAGCTTTAATTTGCATTTCTCTTATTATTAGAGATGTTGAGCATCTTTTCATGTACCTCTTGGCCATCTGTATGTCTTCTTAGGAGAAATGTCTATTCAAGTCTTCTGGCCATTGTTTGATTGGATTTTTTGTTGTTGTTTTTAAATATTGAGTTGCATGAGTTGTTTGTATATTTTGGAGATTAATCAATGTCAGTTGCTTCGTTTGCAAATATTTCCTCCCATTGTGTGGGTTGTCTTTTCATTTTGTTTATAGTTTCCTTTTCTGTGGAAAACCTTTTAAATTTAATTTAATCAGGTCCCATTTGTTTATTTTTGTTTTTATTTTTATTACTCTAGAAAATGGATCAAAAAAGATCTTGCTGAGATTTATGTCAGAGAGTGTTCTGCCTATGTTTTCCTCTAAGAGTTTTATCATATCAGGTCTTACATGTAGGTCTTCAATCCATTTTTTTGTGTGTATGGTGCTAGGGAGTGTTCTAATTTCATCCTTTCACATGTGGCTGTCCAGTTTTCCCAGTACCACTTATTGAAGAGACTGTCTTTTCTCCATTGTATATTCTTGCCTCCTTTGTCATAGATTAGGTGACCACAGGTTATTTCTTACTTGTTTTATATATTTGGCAAGTTTTGCCCTCAATCACATGGACTGTTAAATTGTAATGCCAAATGGACTTACATGTTTTCATCACCCTACTGGAGTTCAAACTGTTTCTTTGGCTGTCAAAGTTTTGAAATTTATGAAAAAAAAAAGTGGTTTGATGCAAAAATGAAAATATTAATAGAAAGGACTAAATAGAAATATATTTGGGAATTCTTTTCTATTCTAAATTGCCACAAAAATGCTAATTTACAATTGCTTTGACTAAAGGCTAAGCCCCCTAGTAGAGTAAATATTTGTTAAATAAGTACAATGAGAGCTCTTACACTTTTTTTTCTCATTTTCAAAAACTTAAAGAAAAAGCAAAAAATATTTAATTCCACTTACTCACACAATCTCATTATCCAGAGGCAGGATATGTGGTTTATCCCCACATTCTGACAGTAGTCTATTTTTGTATAAATCCTTCCTTCATTAATTTCTACCTGGGCATGTGCCATTAGGCACATGTCATTGAACATGTTACTGTGTTTTATATACTAGTTTTCTTTCAGGAAAAATATAGATAATAGTTCCTCACTTACCAGTTTTTGTGAAAATTAAATTATTTAATGTAACCAAAATGCTAAGTACAGTGCTTAACACATAGTAAGCACTGTATAACTCTCCATTGTTCATATGACTTCTTAGAAAATTATTAATATGCTGAGATTTCCAAAATTATGAAACTTTACTTTTTACATTTAAGTATGCCAATTGTAATGAAGAGCCTGACCCCATTTTAAAAATCTCACCCTTCCTTCTCTCCCACATCTGGGAATCTAAGAAAAAGCCTGTATGCTACCCTCTTTGGTGTGGGTAGGAGACTTAAACCATACAAATCCCTGGCTGTGTGCAAAAACCCTAACTCTGGGCACATGTCCTAAGTACAATAAAAACCCAAGGACACTTTCTCAAGACATATTCTCTCCAGCTTAAAGCCCCCTGCCACTCTCCCCAGAAAAGCTTTATTATGTAAATATACCTTTTGATATCTTCTTGCTGTATATATGTGTGTGTGGCATCATGAGTCTCAACCTCTGGACCAAATTTTGGGAGGACCTCCATCATGCCCCTGCAGGTAGCTAAACCACATATGTATAGACTAGAGAATATATCATTATTTTGTAAAAAATTATAGAAATAAAAATTATGCAAGAACTTTCAATATATACACAGAATGGCAAATATTTTATAAACAAAGATATTACCTTTTATCAGCAGAATTTTTTCCAGAATCATTTTTCTACCTATTTTTGGTTCAGACTTAATCTTGCCAGCATTCTCTTAAAAAAAAAAAAAAATCTAAACTTCCTGATCAACATGTATTTTCTTTTTCTTGAACAATTCTGTCATATCTCTTCAAGGGAACACTTCTGTTGTCTTGAAATACAAGTTTTATGCATCCTTTCAAGCAGTTATAATACTCCACAAAGAGTTGAGCATTAAAGAAATATGTATTCTTGCTTTCTATTACACACTTGCATTATTTAATTTCTATAACAAATTAGAATTTTAAATAACAAATTCTATACTTCTCAATCATGTTCAATTTATGTCCTAATTATTTCTGATGAAATAGGTTCCGGTTAGATGTTCACATATTGTCTGCCATGTTTAGTACATTTTTCCTCAGCACCTATTTATGTTGCTTTGCACCATTAAATTTCTCTTAGCAATTTTATTCTGTTTGACATGAAATGAATGAGAAAACTGAATGTTTAAGTAATTGCCAATAAAAAAGATGGTCACATGAATTTAGATGGAGCTTTAGAAGATATGTTTTAGCTGTAGCTAAGTCTACATAATTATGCCAGTCAGAATTTTATATGACAAAAATATTCATTTGTTCTAATTTTTTAGGGAGGAAATGCATAAACTGATATTGCCATGGGCCACTGCAAATAATTTCCCCTGAAATTTGGTCCATGGCATTTCCCTTGGACATCTATACATGTATTGAAAATGATATAAACAATCTTTACTATACCTTACCATCAAATTCCCAAGAAAGCTAAGATCATAATATAAATTTAACAGAAAAAACTAAAGCTTAGATATTTATTTTTGTCTTCAATATTTAACATATAAATATAACATGAAATTATCTACTCACTCTGGTGTAAAGCTGCTTAGATGAGAGTTAGTTTGGGTGGAACAAGTAGAATTTATACACACATTCACTCTAAACATGGCAGATTATTTATATTACATAGAATATATTCAGAAATTTTGTTACATATGTGTTATAAACCAAAATTTTATCAACCTCAGTCCGTGTGTGTTGACACTGGGACCCACAAACAGTGGCCTATTACTTTAAATGAGGAATATGCAAACCTTTTAATTTTGATACCCAACAATTTTTTCTTCACTTTACTCTATGAGAGCAAACACCTTGTATGTTTTACTCATTGCTGTTTCCATTGTTGTTTCCATTATTGTATCCATAATAACTTGGGGCTTGGAGAACAAAAAGAATTGGGTAGAATTGGAAAAAAAAAAAAAAAAAAGTCTGGAGAATTGACCAGACCTTAGCAGGAGCCTTTAACATTATGTTAGCATTGTATTTGTTTGATGAAGGGCAACATTACAAATTAGAAGCTGCTGGGAAGAAAAGGAAGGAAAAGGAAAAAAAAAAAAAGCAAGCAGGAGATTTAGCAGTTAGGAAAGGCTTAAAGGACCCAGCAAGAATTGTGTCAAAATGTGGAAGCTCTTATTAAGACTGGGAGCATTGATCAAAAATTCAAGCAAGATGATTGTACATCATGGGCACAGAAATACAATTTTATCCAGCACAACGAGAAGCATATCTTAAATTAGAGATCAGCAAGCTATGACACACACCCCAAAGTAGACCACTGCTTGTTTGTATGGCAAGTTAGAATGGTTTTTACATTTTTAAATTGTTGGAAAAAATAAAATGAAGACTACTTCAGGACATGTGAAAATTATGAGATTTAAACTTCAGTGTCCATATTTTACTGGGAGATAGCCATACTCACTTGTTTATGTATCATGTATAGCTATTTTATAAGAATGAACTTGAGTAGTTGCTCCAGAGACTATATGGCCCACAAAGCTAAAGTATGTACTCTCTGGCACTTTAAGAAAACGTTTGCTGACAACTCTCTTAAGCCAATGATGCCAGAGTGAAAGGTTCTTTTTGTTTTTTAACATCTTTATTAGAGTATAATTGCTTTACAATGGTGTGCCAGTTTCTGCTTTATAACAAAGTGAATCAGTTATACATATGCATATGTTCCCATATCTCTTCCCTCTTGCATCTCCCTCCCTCCCTCCCACCCTCCCTATCCTACCCCTCTAGGTGGTCACACATTACCAAGCTGATCTCCCTGTGCTATGCGGCTGCTTCCCACTAGCTATCTTATATTTGGTAGTGTATATATGTCCGTGCTGCTCTCTCATTTTGTCTCACCTTACCCTTCCCCCTCCCTGTATCCTCAAGTCGATTCTCTAGTAGGTCTGCATCTTTATTCCCATCTTGCCCCTAGGTTCTTCTGACCACTTTTCTTTTAGATTCCATATATGTGTGTTAGCATACAGTATTTTTCTCTTTCTGACTTACTTCACTCTGTATGACAGTCTCTAGATACATCCACCTCACTACAAATAACTTAGTTTCATTCCTTTTTATGGCTGAGTAATACTCCATTGTATATATGTGCCACATATTCTATATCCATTCATCCATTGATGGACACATAGGTTGCTTCCATGTCCTGGCTATTGTAAATAGAGCTGCAATGAACATTATGGTACTTTACTCTTTTTGAATTATGGTTTTCCTCAGGGTATATATCCAGTAGAGGGATTGCTGGGTCATATGGTAGTTCTCATTTTTAGTTTTTTAAGAAACCTCCAAGAAGTTCTCCATAGGGGCTGTATCAATTTACATTCCCAACAACACTGCAAGAAGGTACCCTTTTCTCCACACCCTCTCCAGGATTTATTGTTTGTAGATTTTTTGATGATGGCCATTCTATCCGGTGTGAGATGATATCTCATTGTAGTTTTGATTTGCATTTCTGTAATGATTAATGATGTTGAGCATTCTTTCATGCGTTTGTTGGCAATCTGTATGTCTTCTTTGGAGAAATGTCTATTTAGGTCTTCTGCCCATTTTTGGATTGGGTTGTTTGTTTTATTGATATTGAGCTGGATGAGTTGCTTCTATGTTTTGCAGATTAATCCTTTGTCAGTTCCTTCATTTGCAAATATTTTCTCCCATTCTGAGGGTTGTCTTATCGTCTTGTTTAAGGTTTCCTTTGCTGTGCAAAAGCTTTTAAGTTTCAGTAGATCCCATTCGTTTATTTTTGTTTTTATTTCCATTTCTCTAGGAGGTGGGGCAAAAAGGATCTTGCTGTGATTTATGTCATAGAGTGTTCTGCCTATGTTTTCCTCTATGAGTTTGATGGTGTCTGGCCTTACATTTAGGTCCTTAATCCATTTTGAGTTTACTTTTGTGTATGGTGTTAGGGAGGGTTCTAATTTCATTCTTTTCCATGTAGCTGTCCAGTTTTCCCAGCACCACTTATTGAAGAGGTTGTCTTTTCTCCATTGTATATTCTTGTCTCCTTTATCAAAGATAAGGTGACCATAAGTGTGTGGGTTTAGCTTTTTCTGCAGCTATTGACATGACCGTATGGTTTTCTCCTTCAATTTGTTAATATGGTGTATCACCTTGACTGATTTGCATATATTAAAGAATCCTTGCATTCCTGGGATAAACCCCACTTGATCATGGTGTATGATCCTTTTTAATGTGCTGTTCGATTAGATTTGCTAGTATTTTGTTGAGGAGTTTTGCATCTATGTTCACCAATGATATTGGCCTGTAGTTTTCTTTCTTTTTGACATCTTTGTCTGGTTTTGGTATCAGAGTGATGGTGGCCTGGTAGAATGAATTTGGGAGTGTTCCTCCCTCTGCTATATTTTCGAAGAGTTTGAGAAGGATATGTGTTAGCTCTTCTCTAAATGTATGATAGAATTCGCCTGTGAAGCCATCTGGTCCTGGGCTTTTGTTTGTTAGGAAGATTTTTAATCAATCACAGTTTCAATTTCAGTGCTTGAGATTGGTCTGTTCATATTTTCTATTTCTTCCTGGTTCAGTCTCAGAAGGTTGTGCATTTCTAAGAATTTGTCCATTTCTTCCAAATTGTCCATTTTTTTGGCATATAGTTGCTTGTAATACCTCATGATCTTTTGTATTTCTGCAGTGTCAGTTTTTACTTCTCCTTTTTCATTTCTAATTCTATTGAGTCTTCTCCCTTTTTTTCTTGGTTTATCTTTTTTTTTTTTTTATCTTCTCAAAGAACCAGCTTTTAGTTTTATTGATCTTTGCTATCATTTCCTTCATTCCTTTTTCATTCATTTCTGATCTGGTCTCTATGATTTCTTTGTTTCTGCTACCTTTTTTGTTGTTGTTGTTGTTATTCTTTCTCTAATTGCTTTAGGTGTAAGGATAGGTTGTTTATTTGAGATATTTCTTGTTTCTTAATGTAGGCTTATATAGCTATAAACTTCCCTCTTAAAACTGCTTTTGCTGCATCCCATAAGTCTGGGATGGTGGTGTTTTCATTGTCATTTGTTTCTAATATTTTTTGATTTCCTCTTTGATTTCTTCAGTGATCTCTTGGTTATTAAGTAGTATATTATTTGGCCTCCATGTGTTTGTATTTTTCACAGATTTTTTCCTGGAATTGATATCTAGTCTCATAGTGTTATGGTCAGAAAAGATACTTGATATGATTTCAATTTTCTTAAATTTACCGAGGCTAGTTTTGTGATCCAAGATATGATCTATCCTGGAGAATATTCCATGAGCACTTGAGAAGAATGTGTATTCTGTTGTTTTTGGATGGAATGTCCTATAAATATCAATTAAGTAATCTTGTTCAATGTATCATTTAAAGCTTGTGTTTCCTTATTTTCATTTTAGGTGATCTGTCCATTGGTGAAAGTGGGTTGTTAAAGTCCCCTACTGTGATTTTGTTACTGTTGATTTCAATTTCTCTTTTTATGGCTGTTAGTATTTGCCTTATGTATTGTGGTGCTCGTATTTTGGGTGCCTAAATCTTTACAATTGTTATATCTTCTTTTTGGATTCTTCCCTTTATTATTATGTACTGTTCTTCCTTGCCTATTGTAATAGTCTTTTTTAAAGTCTATTTTGTCTGATATGAGAATTGCTACTCCTGCTTTCTTTTGATTTCTCTTTGCATGAAATATCTTTTTCCATCTTCTCACCTTCAGTCTGTATGTGTCCCTAGGTCGGAAGTGGGTCTCTTTTAGACAGCATATATACTGGTCTTGTTTTTGTATCCATTCAGCTAGTCTATGTCTTTTCGTTGGAGGATTTAATCCATTTACATTTAAGGTAATTATCAATAGATATGTTCCTATTACCATTTTCTGAATTGTTTTGGGTTTATTTTTATTTTTTTTTATATGATATATATCACTTTATTTTTTTTTCTTTTTTATTTTATTTTTTTTAACATCTTTATTGGAGTATAATTGTTTTACAATAGTGTGTTAGTTTTCCCTCTACAACAAACTAAATCAGTTATACATACACACATACTCCCACATCTCCTCCCTCTTGCATCACCCTCTCTCCCACCCTCCCTATCCCACCCCCCCAGGCGGTCACAAAGCACAGAGGTGATCTCCCTGTGCTATGCAGCAGCTTCCCACCAGCTATCTAATTTACATTTCATAGTGTATATATGTCCCTGCCACTCCCCCACTTCGTCACAGCCCACCCCTCCCCCTCCCCATATCCTCAAGTCCATGCTCGAGTAAGTCTGTGTTTTATTCCCGTCCTACCACTAATCTCTTCATGACATTTTTTTTTCCATTAGAGTCCATATATATGTGTTAGCATACGGTATTTGTTTTTCTCCTTCTGACTTACTTCACTCTGTATGACAGACTCCAGGTCCATCCACCTCATTATAAATAACTCAGTTTCATTTCTTTTTATGGCTGAGTAATATTCCATTGTATATATGTGCCACATCTTCTTTATCCATTCATCTGTTGATGGGCACTTAGGTTGCTTCCATGTCCTGGCTATTGTAAATAGAGCTGCAATGAACATTTTGGTACATGAGTCTTTCTGAATTATGGTTTTCTCAGGGTATATTCCCAGTAGTGGGATTGCTGGGTCGTATGGTAGTTCTATTTGTAGTTTTTTAAGGAACCTCCATACTGTTCCCCATAGCGGCTGTATCAATTTACATTCGCACCAGCAGTGCAAGAGGGTTCCCTTTTCTCCACACCCTCTCCAGCATTTATTGTTTCTAGAGTTTTTGATGATGGCCAATCTGACCGGTGTGAGATGATATCTCATTGTAGTTTTGATTTGCATTTCTCTAATGATTAATGAGGTTGAGCATTCTTTCATGTGTTTGTTAGCAATCTGTATATCTTCTTTGGAGAAATGTCTATTTAGTTCTTCTGCCCATTTTTGGATTGGGTTGTTTGTTTTTTTGTTATTGAGCTGCATGAGTTGCTTATAAATTTTGGAAATTAATCCTTTGTCAGTTGCTTCATTTGCAAATATTTTCTCCCATTCTGAGGGTTGTCTTTTGGTCTTGTTTATGGTATCCTTTGCTGTGCAAAAGCTTTTAAGTTTCATTAGGTCCCATTTGTTTATTTGTGTTTTTATTTCCATTTCTCTAGGAGATGGGTCAAAAAGGATCTTGCTGTGATTTATGTCGTATAGTGTTCTGCCTATGTTTTCCTCTAAGAGTTTGATAGTGTCTGGCCTTACATTTAGGTCTTTAACCCATTTTGAGTTTATTTTTGTGTGTGGTGTTAGGGATTGTTCTAATTTCATACTTTTACATGTAGCTGTCCAGTTTTCCCAGCACCACTTATTGAAGAGGCTGTCTTTTCTCCACTGTATATCCTTCCCTCCTTTATCAAAGATAAGGTGACCATATGTGTGTGGGTTTATCTCTGGGCTCTCTTTCCTGTTCCATTGATCTATATTTCTGTTTTTGTGCCAGTACCATATTGTCTTGATTACTGTAGCCTTGTAGTAGAGTCTGAAGTCAGGGAGCCTAATTCCTCCAGCTCCATTTCTCGTTCTCAAGATTGCTTTGGCTATTCGGGGTCTTTTGTGTTTCCATACAAATTGTGAAATTTTTTGTTCTAGTTCTGTAAAAAATGCCAGTGGTAATTTGATAGGGATTGCATTGAATCGGTGGATTGCTTTGGGTAGTATAGTCATTTTCACTATGTTGATTCTTCCAATCCAAGAACATGGTATATTTCTCCACCTATTTGTATCATCTTTAATTTCTTTCATCAGTGTCTTATAGTTTTCTGCATACAAGTCTTTTTTCTCCTTAGGTAGGTTTATTCCTAGATATTTTATTCTTTTTGTTGCAATGGTAAATGGGAGTGTTTTCTTAATTTCACTCTCAGATTTTTCATCATTAGTGTATAAGAATGCCAGAGATTTCTGTGCATTAATTTTGTATCCTGCAACTTTACCAAATTCATTGATTAGCTCTAATAGTTTTCTGGTAGCATCCTTAGGATTCTCTATGTATAGTATCATGTCATCTGCAAACAGTGACAGCTTTACTTCTTCTTTTCCTATTTGGATTCCTTTTATTTCTTTTTCTTCTCTGATTGCTGTGGCTAGAACTTCCAAAACTATGTTGAATAAGAGTGGTGAGAGTGGGCAACCTTGTCTTGTTCCTGATCTTAGTGGAAATGGTTTCAGTTTTTCACCATTGAGAACGATGCTAGCTGTGGGTTTGTCATATATGGCCTTTATTATGTTGAGGAAAGTTCCCTGTATGCCTACTTTCTGCAGGGTTTTTATCATAAATGAGTGTTGAATTTTGTCAAAAGCTTTCTCTGCATCTATTGAGATGATCATATGGTTTTTCTCCTTCAGTTTGTTGATATGGTGTATCACATTGATTGATTTGCATATATTGAAGAATCCTTGCATTCCTGGGATAAACCCCACTTGATCATGGTGTATGATCCTTTTAATGTGCTGTTGGATTCTGTTTGCTAATATTTTGTTGAGGATTTTTGCATCTATGTTCATCAGTGATATTGGCCTGTAGTTTTCTTTCTTTGTGACGTCTTTGTCTGGTTTTGGTATCAGGGTGATGTTGGCCTCATAGAATGAGTTTGGGAGTGTTCCTCCCTCTGCTATCTTTTGGAAGAGTTTGAGAAGGATAGGTGTTAGCTCTTCTCTAAATGTTTGATAGAATTCGCCTGTGAAGCCATCTGGTCCTGGGCTTTTGTTTGCTGGAAGATTTTTAATCACAGTTTCAATTTCAGTGCTTGTGATTGGTCTGTTCATATTTTCTATTTCTTCCTGGTTCAGTCTTGGCAGGTTGTGCATTTCTAAGAATTTGTCCATTTCTTCCAGGTTGTCCATTTTATTGGCATACAGTTGCTTGTAGTAATCTCTAATAATTTTTTGTATTTCTGCAGTGTCAGTTGTTACATCTCCTTTTTCATTTCTAATTCTATTGATTTGAGTCTTCTCCCTTTTATTCTTGATGAGTCTGGCTAATGGTTTATCAATTTTATTTATCTTCTCAAAGAACCAGCTTTTAGTTTTATTGATCTTTGCTATTGTTTCCTTCACTTCTTTTTCATTTATTTCTGATCTGATCTTTATGATTTCTTTCCTTCTGCTAAATTTGGGGGTTTTTTGTTCTTCTTTCTCTAATTGCTTTAAGTGCAAAGTTAGGTTGTTTATTCGAGATGTTTCCTGTTTCTTAAGATATGATTGTATTGCTATAAACTTGCCTCTTAGAACTGCTTTTGCTGTATCCCATAGGTTTTGGGTCGTTGTGTCTCCATTGTCATTTGTTTCTAAGTATTTTTTGATTTCCTCTTTGATTTCTTCAGTGATCACTTCGTTATTAAGTAGTGTATTGTTTAGCCTCCATGTGTTTGTATTTTTTACAGATCTTTTCCTATAATTGATATCTAGTCTCATAGCGTTGTGGTCGGAAAAGATACTTGATACGATTTCAATTTTCTTAAATTTGCCAAGGCTAGTTTTGTGACCCAATATATGATCAATCCTGGAGAATATTCCATGAGCACTTGAGAAAAATGTGTATTCTGTTGTTTTTGGATGGAATGTCCTATAAATATCAATTAAGTCCATCTTGTGTAATGTATCATTTAAAGCTTGTGTTTCCTTATTTATTTTCATTTTGGATGATCTGTCCATTGGTGAAAGTGGGGTGTTAAAGTCCCCCATTATAATTGTGTTACTGTCGATTTCCCCTTTTAAGGCTGTTAGTATTTGCCTTATGTATTGAGGTGCTCCTATGTTGGGTGCATAAATATTTACAATTGTTATATCTTCTTCATGGATCGATCCCTTGATCATTATGTAGTGTCCTTCTTTGTCTCTTGTAATAGTCTTTATTTTAAAGTCTATTTTGTCTGATATGAGAATTGCTACTCCAGCTTTCTTCTGATTTCCATTTGCATGGAATATCTTTTTCCATCCCCTTACTTTCAGTCTGTATGTGTCCCTAGGTCTGAAGTGGGTCTCTTGTAGACAGCATATATATGGGTCTTGTTTTTGTATCCATTCAGCCAGTCTGTGTCTTTTGGTGGGAGCATTTAATCCATTTACATTTAAGGTAATTATCGATATGTATGTTCCTATTACCATTTACTTAATTGTTTCGGGTTGTTCTTGTAGGTCTTTTCCTTCTCTTGTGTTTCTTGCCTAGAGAAGTTCCTTTAGGATTTGTTGTAGAGCTGGTTTGGTGGTGCTGAACTCTCTCAGTTTTTGCTTGTCTGTAAAGATTTTAATTTCTCCATCAAATCTGAATGAGATCCTTGCTGGGTAGAGTAATCTTGGTTGTAGTTTTTTTTCCTTCATCACTTTAAATATGTCCTGCCACTCCCTTCTGGCTTGTAGACTTTCTGCTGAAAGATCAGATGTTAATCTTATGGGGATTCCCTTGTGTGTTATTTGTTGTTTTTCCCTTGCTGCTTTTAATATGTTTTCTTTGTATTTAATTTTTGACAGTTTGATTATTATGTGTCTTGGCGTGTTCCTCTTTGGGTTTATCCTGTATGGAACTCTCTGTGCTTCCTGGACTTGATTGACTATTTCCTTTCCTATATTAGGGAAGTTTTCAACTATAATCTCTTCAAATATTTTCTCAGTCCCTTTCTTTTTCTCTTCTTCTTCTGGGACCCCTATAATTCGAATGTTGGTGCGTTTAATGTTGTCCCAGAGGTCTCTGAGACTGTCCTCAGTTCTTTTCATTCTTTTTTCTTTATTCTGCTCTGCAGTAGTTATTTCCACTATTTTATCTTCCAGGTCACTTATCCTCCTTCTGCCTCAGTTATTCTGCTATTGATCCCATCTAGAGTATTTTTAATTTCATTTATTGTGTTGCTCATCGTTTCTTGCTTCCTCTTTATTTCTTCTAGGTCCCTGTTAACTGTTTCTTGCAAATTGTCTATTCTATTTCCAAGATTTTGCATCATCTTCACCATCATTATTCTAAATTCTCTTTCAGGTAGATTGGCTATTACCTCTTCATCTGTTAGGTCTGGTGTGTTTTTATCTTGCTCCTTCATCTGTTGTGTGTTTTTCTGTCTTCTCATTTCGCTTATCTTACTGTGTTTGAGGTCTCCTTTTTGCACGCTGCAGGTTCGTAGTTCCTGTTGTTTTTGGTGGCTGTCCCCAGTGGCTAAGGTTGGTTCAGTGGGTTGAGTAGATTCCCTGGTTGGGGGTACTAGTGCCTCTGTTCTGTTGGATGAGCCTGGATCTTGTCTTTCTGGTGGGCAGGTCCTCGTCTGGTGGTGTGTTTGGGGATGTTGGTAACCTTATTATGATTTTAGGCAGCCTCTCTGCTAATGGATGGGGCTGTAGACCTGTCTTGCTCTTTGTTGGGGATAGGGTGTCCAGCACTGTTCTTTGCTGGTCCTTGAGTGAAGCTGGGTCTTGGTGTTGAGATGGAGGTCTCTGGGAGATTTTCGCCGTCTGATATTACGTGGAGCTCGGAGGTCTCTTGTGGACTAGTGTCTAGAGGTTGGTTCTCCCACCTCAGTGACACCACCCTGGTGCCTGGCTGGGGCACCAAGAACCTTTAATCCACACGGCTCAAAATAAAAGGTAGAATAAATAGAGAGGAAAGAAAAGGAAGGAAGGAAGAAAGGAAGGAAGAAATGAAGGAAGGAAGCAAGAAAGGAAAGAAGGAAGGTGCACAGGAAGAAAGGGAGGAAGGAAGAGAGGAAGGGAGGAAAGAAGGGGGGAAGGAAGGAAGAAAGGAAGAAAGAAAGGGAGAAGACAGAGTAGTATAAAGTATAGTTATTAAAATAAAAAATAATTATTAAGAAAAAAAATTTCCTTTAAAAAAAAAAAAAAAAACAGAAAAATGGGTCGGTCTAACCCTAGGACAAATGGTGCAAGCAAAGCTATACAGACAAAATCTCACACAGCAGCACACACATACACACTCACAAAAAGAAAAAAAAGGGGAAAATAATAGTATATCTTGCTGCCAAAGTCCACCTCCTCAACTTGGGATGATTCGTTGTCTATTCAGGTTTTCAACAGATGCAGGGCACTTCAAGTTGATTGTGGAGCTTTAATCCGCCGCTTCTGAGGCTGCTGGGAGAGACCTCCCCCTCTCCTCTCTGTTTGCACAGCTCCTGGGGTTCAGCTTTGGACTTGGTCCTGCCTCTGCGTGTAGGTTGTTCGAGGGCGACTGCCCTTCGCTCAGACAGGACGATGTTAAAGGAGCAGTTGATTCGGGGGTTCCAGTTCACTCAGGCTGGGGGGAGGGAGTGGCACGGGGGCGGGGCGAGTCCGCGGTGGCAGAGGCCGACGTGACGCTGGACAGGGCCAAGGTGCGCCGTGCGTTCTCCCGGGGAAGCTGTCCCTGGATCCCGCGACCCCGGCAGTGGCGGACTGCACGGGCTCCCGGGAGGGCCGGTGTGGAGAGTGACCTGTGCTCACACACAGGCCTCTTGGTGGTGGCAGCAGCAACCTTAGCGTCCGACACCCGTCTCTACTGTCCGTGCCGACAGCTGCGGCTCGCGCCCGTTTCTGGAGCTCCTCTACGCGGTGCTCTTAATCCCCTCACCTCACACCCGAGGAAGCAAAGAGGCAAGAAAAAGTCTCTTGTCTCTTCGGCAGCTCCGCGCCCGGTTCTAGGGCTCCTTTAAGAGGCGCACTTAATTCCCCTCTCCTCGCGCCCAGGCAGCAAAGAGGGAGGAAAAGGTCTCTTGCCTCTTCGGCAGCTCCAGACTTCTCCCGAACTCCCTCCCGGCCAGCCGTGGCGCACTAGCCCCCTTCAAGCTGTCTTCACTCTGCCAACTCCAGACCTTTCCCTGGGATCCGACTGAAGCCCGAGCCTCAGCTCCCGGCCCCGCCCGCCCCGGCGGGCGAGCAGACAAGCCTCTCGGGCTGGTGAGTGCCGGTCGGCACCGATCCTCTGCGGGAATCTCTCCGCTTTGCCCTCTGCACCCCTGTGGCTGAGCTGTCCTCCGCGGCTCCGGAGCTTCCCCCTCCAGCGCCCGCAGTCTCTGCCCGCGAAGGGGCCTCTAGTGTGTGGGAGTCTTTCCTCCTTCACGGCTCCCTCCCACTGGCATAGGTCCCGTCCCTATTCTTTTGTCCCTGTTTATTCTTTTTTCTTTTGCCCTACCCAGATATGTGGGGAGTTTCTTGCCTTTTGGGAGGTCTGAGGTCTTCTGCCAGCGTTCGGTGGGTGTTCTATAGGAGAAGTTCCACGTGTAGATGTATTTCTGATGTCTCTGTGAGGAGGAAGGAGATCTCCGCGTCTTACTCTTCCGCCATCTTTAAACCGTCTCCTTGGGTTTATTATTGTAGGTCTTTTCCTTCTCTTTTGTTTTCCGCCTAGAGAAGTTCCTTTAGTATTTGTTGTAAAGCTGGTTTGTTGGTGCTGAATTCTGTTAGCTTTTGCTTGTCTGTAAAGCTTTTAATTTCTCCGTCAAATATGAATGAGATCCTTGCTGGGTAGAGTAATCTTGGTTGTAGGTTTTTCTCCTTCATCACTTTAAATATGTCCTGCCACTCCCTTCTGGCTTGCAGAGTTTCTGCTAAGAGATCAGCTGTTAACCTTATGGGGATTCCCTTATGTGTTACTTATTGTTTTTCCCTTGCTGCTTTTAATATTCGTTCTTTGTATTTAAATTTTGATAGTTAGTTTGATATGTGGCTTGGCATGTTTCTCCTTGAATTTATACTCTATGGGACTCTGCACCTCCTGGACTTGATTAACTATATCCTTTCCCATGTTAGGGAAGTTTTCAACTATAATCTCTTCAAATATTTTCTCAGTCCCTTACTTTTTCTTTTATTCTTCTGGGACTCCTATAATTTGAATGTTGGTGCATTAAATGTTGTCTCAGAGGTCTCTAAGACTGTCCTCTATTCATTGCATTCTTTATTCTTTATTCTGCTGTGCAGTAGTTATTTCCACTATTTTATCTTTCAGATAATGTATCCATTCTTCTGCCTCAGTTATTCTGCTATTGATCCCTTCTAGAGAATTTTTAACTTCATTTATTTTGTTGTTCATCTCTGTTTGCTCTTTAGTTCTTCTTGGCCATTGTAAACGTTTCTTGAATTTTGTCTATTCTATTTCCAAGATTTTGGATCATCTTTACTATCATTATTCTTAATTCTTTTTCAGGTAGACTGCCTCTTTCCTCTTCATTTGTTAGGTATGGTGGGTTTTTGCCTTGCTCCTTCATCTGTGTGTTTCTGTCTTCTCATTTTGCTTAAATTACTATGTTTGGGGTCTCCTTTTTGCAGACTGCAGGTTCGTAGTTTCCATTGTTTTTGGTGTCTGTCCCCAGTGGCTAAGGTTGGTTCAGTGGTTTCTGTAGGCTTCCTGGTGGATGAGGCTGGATCTTGTCTTTCTGGTGGGTAGGTACAAGTCTGGTGGTGTGTTTTGGGGTGTCTGTGCCTTATTATGATTTTAGGCAGCCTCTGTGCTAATGGATGTTGTTGTGTTCCTGTCTTGCTAGTTGTTTGGCATAGGGTGTCCAGCCCTGTAACTTGCTGGTCATTGAGTGGAGCTTGGTCTTGTCATTGAGATGGAGATCTCTGAGAGATGTTCACCATTTGATATTATGTGGAGCTGTGAGGTCTCTTGTGGACCAATGTCCTGAACTTGGCCCTCCCACCTCATTGGCACAGCCCTGATGCCTGGCTGGAGCACCAAGAGCCTGTCTGCCACAAGGCTCAGAAGAAAAGGGAGAAAAGAAAGAAAGAAGAATATAAAATAAAATTATGTTATTAAAATTTTAAAAAACCACGGTGAGACAGATCCCTAGGATAAATGGTAAAAGCAAAGCTATACAGACAAAATCACACACAGAAGCATACACATAAACACTCATAAAATGAAAAATGGGAAAAAATATATATATGTATTGTTGCTGCTAAAGTCCACCTCCTCTATTAGGGATGATTCGTTGTCTATTTAGGTATTCCATATATGCAGGGTACATCAAGTTGATTGTGGAGATTTAAAATGCTGCTCCTGAGGCTACTGGGAGAGATTTCCCTTTTTCTTCTTTGTTCACACAGCTCCTGGGGTTCAGCTTTGGATTTGGACCCGCCTCTGTGTGTAGGTCACCTGAGGGCACCTGTTCTTCACTCAGACAGGACTGGGTTAAAGGAGCAGCTGATTTGGGGGCTCTGGCTCACTCAGGATGTGGGGAGGGAGGGCTATGGGTGTGGAGCAAGCCTGTGGCAGCAGAGGCCAGCAAGACATTGCACCAGCCTGAGGCATGCCATGAGTTCTCCAGGGGAAGTTGTCCCTGGATCATGCAACCCTGGCAGTGGCAGGCTGCACAGGCTCCCGGGAAGGGAGGTGTGGATAGTGACCTGTGCTTGCACACAGGCTTCTTGGTGGTGGCAGCAGCAGCCTTAGTGTCCCATGCCCTTCTCTAGGGTCTGCACTGATAGCCACAGTTCACACCTGTCTCTGGAGCTCCTTAAATCAACGCTCTTAATCCCCTCTCCTCGGGCACCAGGAAACAGAGACAAGAAAAAGTCTCTTGCCTCTTCTGCAGCTCCGTACTTTTTCCTGGACTCCCTCCTGGCTAGCTGTGGTGCACTAGCCCCCTTCAGGCTGTGTTCACGCCACCAAGCCCAGTCCTCTCTCTGTGATCCGTCTGAAGCCTGAGCCTCAACTTCCAGGCCCACCCACCCTGGCGGGGTAGCAGACAAGCCTCTCAGGCTGGTGAGTGCTGGTCGCCAGCAATCCTCTTTGTGGGAATCTCTCCACTTTGCTCTCCACACTACTCCTGTGGCTGCGCTCTCCTCTGTGGTTCTGAAGCTTCCCCCCTCCATCACCCGCAGCCTCTACCCGTGAAGGGCCTTCCTAGTGTGTGGAAACCTTTCCTCCTTCACAGCTCCCTGCCACTGGTGCAGGTCCCACCCCTATTCTTTGTCTCTCTTTTTTTTTTTTTTTTCTTTTACCCTACCGAGTTATGTGGGGAGTTTCTTGCCTTTTGGGAGGTCTGAGGTCTTCTGCCAGCATTCAGTATGTGTTCTGTAGGAGTTGTTCCACATGTAGATGTATTTCTGCTGTATTTGTGGGAAGGAATGTGACCTCCACATCTTACTCTTCCACCATCTTGAAGCTCCTCCAAGTTGTACTCACTCTGGCCCTCAGTCCCAAGGACTGTTGGGGCCCCTACAAAGCCAGCAGCCTTAGTGAGGCCACCCTCCTCTCGGGTTCCAGGGCAGTTCAGTGATGGAGGAGGGAAGAGACCCTGAGACAGGGGTTCCAGCTCTGTAGAAACTCGGACTCCTTTCTGGGCTCAGGGAGTGTGACCACCAGAATGAGAGTTTTATGTTTAGTTCTACCAATACAAGGTGCTAGACTTAGCAAGGTGGCTGTCAGCTACAATGTGATTTCTGGCTAGAGTGAGAGCAAGACAATCTCAGACATATGGTTAATTCATAAGGCATTAAAATTCCACATCATATTTTTTTCCAAAGCGTTTTTTCCCTTGTTTAGAGTGTAAAATATATTATATCCATCCCATTATGTAAAATTAGTCATATCAAGTCATAATTGGGAAAACAAATGTCTTAATCAAAAAATATAACCCATTGAAATATTTTCCTCATTAAGACATGCGTTAAAAATAACAGAGCTTTCATACATTTCTAGAAGTGTCAAAACATATGAGAAACTCCTTACCTTCATGACTGTGATTAAGATTGAATTATGGTTTAAATGTCTCCTTCTCTAAGATGTATAAGACATGCAGTTTCTAAAAAAACGGTTACTCTTTGAAAGTACTTTAAATCTCATAGAACAATAAGGAAAAAAATGCAATAGAGGTTCCAAAAAGTTTTTTGTTTAGCAGACTTCTGTGTTATGCAGTTTAGCTTTGCATGATTCTCCCACAGCCTTTGCAGAAATGTTAACTTATGAAAATTGTTTCTCCTCCTGCATGTTGAAAGAAAAATCAATTTTAAATGTTTATTTTGTTTGAAGTTTCTATTCATAAAGAAAAGGTGAAAATATTATTGTTGACTTTAATTTGTGGCTCAAACCCCCAAAAGTGCACATTTATGCAATGATTTACTACAGTTTGAGTCTGATAAATAAAAGTAATCTCACATTTTTTTATTCATAAATACAAATTGATGTAAAAGGTACTTTACATTTTCATGAAGAGAAAGGAAGGCACTGCTATTTTCATTTTCCCTGTGGTGGATAAAATACTTATTCCTAGGTAGAGGGCAAGAGAGCTATTACACCCTAATAGAATAGAGTTGAGATCTTGCACATTTACATTAAATGAACTGAGACCCATTGCTAATTACTAAATTTTGTATACTGATACATAAAGAAACTCTGCAATAAAGAAGTAGTTACACTATCCTGCAAACATTCTTTTAAGCACAGCTCAATGGATGGCAGGCTTGAGTGGGTAACTGTAAGTGGTGAAATGGCTTATTATGCACTTTAGTTTATCAGCTAATCAAGTTACACACAACTTATAAAACCCATTGACTATTTACACGTTGGTAAACTGTAAACCCAAACACTCTCAGTAAGGTAATAAGTATACATTTCTACATTTCTACGTGAGATATCTATTGCCTCAGGAACTGTACTTCCTGTGTAATGGCTCACACTGCTGATCTGATTAAATTCTAATCATACTGTATTGAATGTTTCTCCATAATGGTCACACACAAACAAAATCACACCCTTCTATAACTGCAGTTATTGGAATTAAAGAAACTTTAGAAACTCACTTTTTTCAGAATTCATATTAACACAGCTAGAAGACTTCATTATAAAAACAAGGAAAATAGAATTCAATTTGAGATAATGTATCTCAAAGCAAGGGAAAGTTTTCTTTGACTATTAACAAATAATCCTCATAAATTTAAGGGCCTTGTATTATATCATGTTGGAACCACAGCAATGAGTCAGTGTGTCCTAGTTTATAACTATTAACTAACTAAATTAATAATAATTTAATGATTAAATAAAACCTATTTTCTCTTTCAGTCAGAATTTATTCATTGGCTCTGCTTTAGATTGCTTGCCATCTTAATGATTTTGTTAGTGCCTATCATGTGTAATAACAAATGCCAAACATTTGACTGAAATAAATTTTAAAATTCATCTAAAATCTGATGTTTAAAATTATCTAAATAATTGTCATATTTCTAAAGCATTGTTGTTTTTACTTTTATAGTCAATAGTGTATAGCCACTTATTATTTGGTTGACCCATTATTATTTCTGACCCATTTTTTGTTCAAACACAAAAAATCACTAAAGGCATTAACAAAATTAAAATAATAAAATATGTCATGTTAATAGATGCAGACAAAGCACATGACAAAAGTCAACATCCATTTATGATAAAAACTCAACAAAGTGCGTATAGAGGGATTGTACCTCAATATAATAAAGGACATATTAAATTATTAATAAAGCTATAGCAATCAAAACAGTATGGTATTGGCATAATAACAAAGACTGAAGTGGAACAAACAGTGAGCCCAGAAATAAACCCATAGGCATATAGTAAATTAATTTACAACAAAGGAGCCAAGAATATACAATGGGAAAATGTCTCTTAAATAATACTGAGAAAACTGGACAGCCACATGCAAAAGAATAAAACTGGACCACTATTTTAAACCATACACAAAAATTAACTCCTAGAATAAAACATAAGTGTAAATACCTTGACATTCGTCTTAGACGTTGGTCTTTGTCAATGATTTTTTGGATTTGACACTAAAAGCAAAGGCAACAGAAGCAAAAATAAGTGGGACTACAATAAACTGGAAAGATTCTATACAGCAAAGGAAACCATCAATGAAATAAAAGACAACCTACCAAAAGGGAACAAATATTTGCAAATCATTTATCTATAAAGGGGGTTAATAACCAAAATATATAAAGAACTCATACAACTCTATAGTGTTCTCATCACAAGAAAAACTATATGAATGGTGATGAATGTGAACTAAACTTACTGTAGTGATCATTTTGCAATATATACAAATATCAAATCATTGCTTTCCGTATGAAATGAAACTAATATAATGTATTTCAAATATGCCTTAATAACAAAAAAAAAAATCTTGCCATTTCAACAACATGGATGGACCTTGAGGGTATTATACTAAGTGAAATAAATCAGAGAAAGACAAATACCATATGATATCATTTACATGTAGACTTAAAAAAACTAAAAATCACCTCATATATACAGAGAATAGATGGATAATTGTTTTGGGGGGAAGAGGGGAGAAATGTGTGCAAGAAGTCAAAAGGTACAAACTTCATTATAAAATAAGTCACTGGGTTAATAGTGTGCAGCATGATAATTATAGTTAATACTGTATTACATATTTGAAAGTTGCTAAGAGAGTAATTATAAAGTCCTCATCATAAGACAATATAATAATAATTTTGTAACTGTTCATGGTGATGGATGTTAACTAGATTTATTCTGGTGATTATTTTACAATGTATACAGATATCAAATCACTATGTTGTACATATGAAACTAATATATGTCAATTATACCTCAATAAAAAAAAGTCACTGAAGATTAAATCCCTGGTGTCATAGGGTCTATTATATAACTAAAGGGGAAACATCTTCTAGATCCATGTGAAAATAAAGCAAAATATTAGAAAATGAATTGACTCTGCTGAATTATTTATAAAAGTTCAAATAGCTATATTGTTATGAATAACTAAAGATAGTTAGCTATATATCAATACATAGATATGTGGATATAAAGATAAATTTTTATAAGGTAGGATGTAGCTGTATATATATAAATACATAAGTGTTTATTAGTATTTTTAGCTGACCACATTTTCTAACTAGACTTCATTATTATTCTCTCTATGGTATATGATACAGGGCCAATTTCTAATACACGTAATTGTGAAAGACAGAATAAATCTTGTAATATGGTAATAAAACAGTTGGGTTTGAATCTTAGCTATTCCACATTTATTATCTGATTTAATCATTCATATTGAAATTTATAATCATTGTCTTTTAATAAGTTAGTATTAAATATTGTCTAAAATAACAAAATGATAGAGATTCTTTTTTTTTTTTTTTTTTTTTTTTTTGTGGTACACGGGCTTCTCACTGTTGTGGCCTCTCCCATTGCAGAGCACAGGCTCTGGATGCTCAGGCTCAGTGGCCATGGCTCATGGGCCTACCTGCTCCATGGCATGTGGGATTTTCCTGGACCGGGGTATGAACCCGTGTCCCCTGCATTGGCAGGGGACTCTCAACCACTGCACCACCAGGGAAGCCCAAGATTCATTCTTATAGTTTCTTATTTTTATTTGGAGAATTTGTTTTGCTTTATTATTATTATTATTTTTTTTGGCCTTTCTGATTTCTATAGTTATTTTATTATTTGCTGGTAGGTAAAATATGTTCCTGTGACCATATCTATTTTTATTTTGCCTATTTACTACAATCACAAAAAATGAATATGGGCATTATTGCTTGTTTAAAAACACATTTTATAAAATAAAACACATTATTATAGGTTAATTTTTATATCACCTATTATGAAATACATCAATTCTAAACTTTTTATTTTGAAATTAAAACATTAAAAACTGCATTAAAAGGTCTTAAAAGGTATACCCAAGTCAGTGATACTAGGCTAGATGAGTTTTCTAAACTTTTTAGGTCTTTTTACTTTTTCTGATTATCTAAGCCATTTAAGTTAAGAACATAACATATATATACAGTATAATATGCCAAGAAACAAGGAAGTTATTACCCTTTCCAGTAAAAGCCACAGAACTATTTTGGATGTTTTATCACTGTATTGTTTTCTATTATTTTTCTCTTAACATAAAATTTTTTTTTCCAAAATAATCTTAGAGTTTTTGTTTCTATAGAGACACTATGTTCACAAAATTAGAAGCTTTGTAAAAAAAAAATAATAAAACAGCTATGTGAAATACTGAATGTAGGATCTCTTAAACCAGAAGTATATATAAAGCAAAAGAAAACATAAGAAAATGGTAAAATATTATACATGAGAACATCTGTAAACATTTTAACACTTACTGTTCTGAAGAACTTTTATTCACTTAAGAACACTTTCAGATGCATACAAACAATCACTCTGATCCTTCTTTCAGCTAGTCTCTTCACTCTTTGATGCATCAACAGTGTATGATGAGAACATACTATTAGCTTCAGTTTGTTCATAAATGGTTAATCCATTTATGGATTACTGATCCATTTATGGATCAGTTGCAATTTAGTTTTTTTATATTGAGCACCCCCAGGCAGTAGCCCAAGTTCTTAATCCTCAGAAAAGTCCTTTCCTTATTCTGGTCTTAAAGTTATTCACGTGATTCCTATCACTCTTAAAGAAGAGTTTATCTGTTGTTTCCATTCTAAAAAAGCACTCCCAAATATTTCACAAAAATCATGTGAGCCAAATAACTGCAATTAGAAACAACTGTCAGGGCTTCCCTGGTGGCGCAGTGGTTGAGAGTCTACCTGCTAATGCAGGGAACACGGGTTCGTGCCCCGGACTGGGAGGATCCCACGTGCCGCGGAGCGGCTGGGCCCGTGAGCCATGGCCTCTGAGCCTGTGCGTCGGGAGCCTGTGCTCCGCAACGGGAGAGGCCACAACAGTGAGAGGCCCGCGTACCACCAAAAAAAAAAAAAAAAAAAAAGAAACAACTGTCAGACTTAAGAGCATTACAGTAAATATGTCATGTATAAATAATGGACAGATGAAACCACAACGAGCAGATCTACTTTGGTAAGCATAATTTAAACTAACTCTTTTGGGATTGGAAGAGTAAACTCAGACACAAATACCAAACATTTGGATAATCCTACCTTGGTCACAAGTTTATAAGGCAGTTATCATTATCATTTGCTACTGTTTAGTCTGGATAGATTGTAATTTATATTAATCCCTCCAACTTTTTGTTAGGCTATCAATGTTTTTTGAATGGAGTTAGTTTTTCATTTGGTAACTCCTTCTGTACACTTGTGAACTTGGCTCAGTGATGATAATGTCCACTTCCACTGATTAATTTTCCCAAAATTCATACACTGAAATCTCTAGCAAAGAGCAGACAAATAAATGGTTTTTTAATGAAACAGATGCCAGGAGTAAGATGATCAGTAAGATAGTAATCCTCCTCCCTGCATTTCTGACTAGCCCATGTTTTGGCTACTGAAGAGCACTGTGTCTTTCTCAGACCTTCCAGATACTGTGGAACCCCAAGATTTTTTCCACATTTCTGTGTCTGTGTATGTGAAATTTACCTTTGGACTCATGAGGATTTTTTCAGTCAATTACTGTCAAGTCTCAGAAAGAGATATCCTAAAACCATCACTCTAGATAGTGAGAAATATAACCCTAGTTTTCTCTAGACGTTATAGTTATACCACTTTTTCTGTTCTAATTATTAAAAACACCTCATTTCACTTTTGAAGTGTCCCAGTTTGTAAAATCGATTATAAGGTAGAGTTCTAAGCAATTACTGATTGGCCAAGCTCCTCTGGAAGTCTCATTTCCTAAGACTCAAAGTCATCTTGAAATCTCAGGGTTAGAAGTGACCCTAAGCCACATCTAATCTAACCATATGTCTATATTTAAATCTCCTCTTCATCTTGATAACATACCATTTTATAAAGAAAAAAAGTCACATTACTCGAAGATAAAACTTATAGAATACAAATATTAAATAGATATTTTTGACAACCAGATAAAACTTGAAAATAAAATCCTTTAATTTTCATAATATTTTTGTTATTGCTTTAATGTATAGCAAATTTGGAGAATTTCCTTTGTTTTTCCAGTATGAGCACTATGCAGCTTATTGATTCTATACCAATACTTGAATAATATATTTGTAAGTGAAGTCATAATAACATACCTACTAAAAGTTACTGAGCTCAATATTTGTCTCAGGTGTTAATATGGACACTGGAGACAGAAGACTGAAGAAAACAGACAGGTCTTGGCACTCATGGAGTTTAAATTTCATGGAAGGAGGAAGCATAAAATAAGCAATTTAACAAATGAGAGGTAAAGATTTTTTTAAATCTAGAAGTAGACTAACAATGTTCTCAAGGCTTTAATTTAGTAGCATATACAATATTTTTGAAGAAATAATGAAGTAATTAGAAGATAATACAGAGAAAGGGATAGAAAAAAACTTTAACATTCTATTTACCCTCCTATATCTTGGTATGTCAAAGTCAATCAACAAAAAAGCTTCCCTGTCTTAAAAGTTAAGCATCTTGTGAGATGATGCAGTCAGAAAGCCTTTAGACTGAAATCCAGTGTACCATTTGTTATTGTATTTTTAAAATTTCTTCTTGTTAAAAATCTTTTTAAAATGAAGCCTTGTAGAAAGAAAAACAATTAAATATGAGACTGATAGATATGCTTTGCTCTTTCTTGATATTTTATCTCCCTATTTTTTCTAATTTATACTGAATTCTTCTTTCTTAGAAAAGTATATTCTAGGCCAGCTGTTGCCAGGCATAAATATCTCCACCTGCATGGCTGGACTTGTCCCAGGGGCTTTACACTCAACTGCACATTGGGGTCAATCTATTTCACAGTTTCTACTGTCATATGTTTGAGAGAAAGTGAAAATGTTTATTGAATTGCTTAATGGTTATGTTTAGCAAATTTGTTTGCCAGCTTGCTATGTTACTTTATACCCCAGTCAGGAAGACCCTTTACAATCTCAGGTGCCCTGTCTTCATCTTTATCCTCAAAATACACCTGGGCTAAGTTCTAGGTTTTCTCTATAGCCTTAGGGGATGCTTTATTCTTATAATTATTTCACTATTATTCTAGATGAGGAGACAGTTATTGTTGTGAGTAAATGAGTATCTGTAACTATTTCAATATTTTTAGGGATATTTGATATGGATTTAACTGTGCTACTCCTGCAGACTATGGAATAATTAGTTGACTACAATGTTTTCGTAAGTCTGGACTCTTCTGATCAGTTAAATTAATAACTACTGGTGGCTAACCAGCAGGGCTTCCAAAAGACGGTGGGGATTTTCTCAGTAATGCAAAGTGACATTTTTTTGTTCACCTGTAAGATGCTTTCCCTTGGATATTAAAATTCAAGTAGACATAATTAACTCTTGAAAAAAAATGGAATGGAAAGCTTACCAAATTCAACTTGATAGCTTCTTTGAGAAAGGTTTATGAAGAGAAACACTTTATTAACACATAGAACCATTCTTTACTAAGAGCTTACAGTAACGTTGGTGATTTTTTGTCCCAGAGAAGTGATTCCTAAAAATGAAGATTGCTCACACTCATTAGTAAAGCACACACTCTGGTTATAGGTAAAGTATGAGCCACTTATCCTTACATAATCCAAAACTTCACAATTCCAAACTGCCTGAGCACTACTGGAAAGAAACAAAAAAAGCCTTTTTCTGCATTTTGTGAAAACAGATCAAAATGATGTAGTTAGCTCTAATCTCAATAACGATTTTATCCTCCAATTTTTCTTATAAATATAGACCTCAGAAGTAAAAGGAATAAAAAATGAAGGAACAAAAGCACTGGTTATGTTATGTAATTACAATTGAAATGCATTTGAAGTTCATGAAGAAAATTTACATTTTTACTCAGGTAGAAACCTTACATCAGACATGGTAGTATTTTTCATATATATTTTTCTGCCTGCTCAATATATCAATATTCATTCTTAGAAACTATTTGGGTAGCTGTTATTTTTAACTAGATAATACTGTTATATTTTTACAAGTGAAAGTGCATATCTTTTAGTTTACACATACTTTAACAAATACACTGGAGGAATGGAATTAATATATCTTAAATACTCATTAACTTCACTAGAGTAATTAATGCCCAGCTTACACTGGCATTTCTATTAATGATATGTAGATTCAAGACTTTTTCTTGTACAGCATAACAAGGTGCTTCTAAATCAAGAATATGTCTATTAACTGTTCTTTCAGTATTAAAACTATTCAAACTAGAGAACATTAAACATGAGTATCATTTACTTGAGTAAAGTGCCCATGAACAATAAGAAAACTCTTTCAAAACTAAAGAGCATTTTTTCAAAATACAACATTCAATTAGGTATTTATTAAATTACAGGAATATGTTCATTATCAACATGTGCATATTCATAATGTGCATATGGATCTTGTAAATTAAATATACATACTGAATGTTAGGTCTACCTATTTGATAGAACAAACAACTATGTGTAATTTAATTCCTCATAACCTCATTGAAATGAGAGAAAATAAGTTCAAATAAAGTTGTATATGTGTACATAAGCAAAAGAAGAATTGACAAAACAGAGATACTATCAGTTGAAGATGTTGTATATTATTTCTGTAAAGTAGAAAGATAAAAATCAGGGGAATAGATAAATTTGATAGAAGAAACTTATGACCAACAAAACAATTGTGCCTTTAAATGGAATCACTTTCTTCTAAACAGAACCTAGAAAGCAAAATTGGAATCAAATATTACCAAAAGCACAGAAGTGCTTTTTGGGGGGAACTTCCAGAATATCAGGAAAAGGCTCTCCTAATCATATCTACCCTCCATGAAAGTTTGCAAACACCAGAAAACATTGTCAAAATCTAATTATTCATAATCAATCAAGAAGAATGGCTGAATTTTGGTAAACACTCATATTGTCCTATTACACTTCCCTTCTTCCTAGCATCATGATAACCTTATGAAACAATATTACTTGTGAAAGTCAGCAGGCTAGTAGCCACTGGTGGGAGAAAATAGGTTTGGAGTCTCTTTAAAAAATACGCTCAGAGAATTGTCACCATTTGGCTTTTCTGGAATATTGAAAAAGTGACATCCACAGCACTTGTCTTTACTCAAGAGCTTACTCATTGTAGAAATCTTGTTAACTAAGATATGTGTTAAGAAAAACAGTAACTGTTTTCAATTATGACAGCCTAAGATGGCTATATTATATGATGTAGACAAGAGGCTGGCCAAAATCTTAAAAGGAAAATCTGGAGAATGAGATATCCCAAGGAAGCTTTGAAATACAGACATATTACTGGGAATCTAGAAGTTTATGCTCGTGAGCAGGTCTGTGTGCATACCTAGGAAAGTCCTTAGATGGTCCTAACCTCTAGTCTCTAACTAACCTTAAGGATCTGCATACATAGAAAGAGAAACCTAAAAAAAAATTGTAAAGTTCCTGCCAGATTCTCTAACACTTACCACAGCACACATACAGAAATCCTCAGCAAAAGTTGGGAGCCTCACTGGTTCAGGAAATTTAACAAAAACTATCTATTAGTTGACCACTAAGCTAACTGAGCATAGACTTCCATGCTCGCCCATAACATATAATATAGACTTACAGAAGTAATCCAGGAGCATCACTATACAAATTTTCAGCAATGTCAACAATATGAAAATACCCTGGGGAGAGGGAAATCTGATTTCAGGGCACCACATTACATTATTTAAAATAACTGATATTCAACAAAATTTATGAGACATGGAAAGAAACAAAAATGTTTGGCCCATATACTAGAAGGAAGGAATCAATAGAAACTGTATCTAGTGGACCCAGAGGTTGAATTTACTGGATAGGATTTTAAATGAGTATTATAAATATATTCACAGAATAAAGAAGAAACATATCTAAAGAATTAAAGAAAAATATGACAATGGTAACCCATCAAATGGAGAATATCAATAAAGAGATAGAAAATTTTTTAAATCAATTAAAAATTTTCGGGAGTTTAAAAAGTACAATACAGAAATTTGAAAACATTGAATAGATGGTTCAGTAGCAAATTTGAGGGAGAAGAACAAAGAGTTAGCTAACTTGGAGATGGGTGATTGATATTATCCAGTAGGAGAATTAGGGATGAATAAAACTAAACAGTACCTCAGAGACCTGTGAGACACAGTATTCGTTTTCTTAAGCTGCCATATAAAACACAACAAACTTGATGGCTTAAAATGATGGAAAATTATTCCTCACATATCTGGAAGCCAAAGTCCAAATCAAGGTATTGTCAAGGCTATATTCCCTTCACATTTTGAGAGAGAATCCATTGTTTGCCTCTTCAAGCTTCTAGTGTCTGTTGAAATCCTTTGAGCTACACTGCTGTGATATGTATGCCTGTGAGCATATTGCCTCCTCCTCTATTTTTGTTGAAGATTTTTTTGATGTGAACCACTTTTTAAAATCTTTATTGAATTTGTTACAATATTTCTTCTGTTTTATGTTTTGGTTTTTTGGTCATTAGGCATGTGGTATCCTAGCTCCCTGACCAGGGATTGAACCCACACCCCCTGCATTGGAAGGCAAAGTCTTAACCACTGGACTGCCAGGGAAGTTGCTTATTTCTTTCTTCTATCTGTTCTACTCCTGTATCTCTCAAAGAACAATTGTAATTAGATATATGGTCCACCTGGATAATTCAGGATGATCTCATCTCTAAGATCTTTCACTTAATTTCATCTGCAAAGACAATTTTTTTCCAAATAAGGTAACATTCACTTATTCCAAGGATTTGACATGGCCAAACTGGGGGGACCATTTTTTAGCCTAAAATAGATGTCATCAAATAACAACATACACAAAATGGGAGTCCCAGAAGGACAGTAGACAGAGAGAGAGGCACAAAGAATATTTGAAAATCAGTGGACCAAAACTTTCCAAATTTGATGAAAAACTTAATTATCCAGATCCAAAAGGCTCAACAAGCTCTCAGTAGGTTAGATTCAAGGAAATCTACCCCTAGACACGTTTTAGTCAAATTGTTAGAGACCAAAGAAAAAGAGAGACTCTTGAGAGCAGCTGCAGAAAAAGAATTCATCATGTACAAGAAATCCTCAATAAGATCAGCAATTAAGGATACCAGACAGAAGTTAGATTATCTAATAAAAAAGCTGAAAGAAAAAAAAAAAGTCAACACAACTATTCTTTAAAATGAAGAACATACAAAAGATCATAGAGATTAGTATGAACAATTATATGCCAACAAATTTGATAACCTAGAAGAAATAGATAAATTCATAGAAATATACAAGCACAAAAAGTGAATCATAAAGAGTTAGAAAATCTGAACAGATTTATTAGTAGGAAGAAGATTGGATCACTAATCAAAAATCTCCCAAAGAACAAGAGTCCAGGACCAGATGGCTTCCCTGGGGAGTTCTATTAAACATTCAAAAGAGAATTAATAACAATTGTTCTCAAACCCTTCCAAAAAATAGAAGAGGAAACACTTCCAAACTTATTTTATGGGGTCAACATTACACTGATACTAAAACCAGACAAGAAATACACACACACAAATTAGAGGTCTTTAAACCTGAAAAACATAGATGAAAAAAATCCTAAACAATATATTAGCAAACCAAATTCAACAACACATTAAAAATATCATATACTGTAATCAAGGGAGATTTATTCCAGGAATGCAAGAATAGTTCAACATCTGTTAATCAATGTGAAATGAATGAAATTAAACTACATTAGACAGGAACTTGAATGTACATGATTAAAGAAAGAATGGTGGAGTTGAGTACATATGTACATGTAAAAAATATTATAAATATATTTTATATTATTCAGTGAGATTCTTCAGATTTATTGTATATACACAAATTTATTTGTGCAAATATTATTCTATGAAATTTTATCTCAGGAGTAGCTTTATGAAACCACCACCATAATCAAGTTATGTCACTGTATTATCACTTTGAAGCTCCCAAATACTACCTTATATAGCTATAACCAGCCCCTGCCCTAGCCCCATTGTTTGAGTTTATTTTTTAGATCACTTTTAGGTACACAGCATATTTATTACAATGTACAGAGAGTTCCCATATTCCCCCATTTCCATACATGTACAAACTCCTCCACTGTCAACATCCTGCACCAGAGTGATATTTTGTTACAAGTGATGAACCTACATTGACACATCACTGTAACCCAAAGTCCATATTTTACATTAAGTTTCACTCTTGGTGTTGTTCACTCTGTGGGTTTTCACAAATGTGTAAGGACATGTATACACCATTATAGTATCATACAGAAGAGTACTGCTGCCTTAAAAATCATAAAAATTGAACAGAAATAAACAAAATAGAGACTGAGAAAATAATAGAAGACATAAATGAAACTAAAAGCTTATTCTTTGAAAAGACAAACAAAATGTTAACCTTTAGCCAGACTTGTCAAGAAAAAAAAGGAGAGGGCCCAAATAATTGGAATCAGAAAAGAAAAAGGAGAAGTTACAAATGACACCTCAGAAATACAAAGGATCATAAGAGCAACTATATGCCAATAAAATGGACAACTTATAAGACATGGACAAATTTTTAGAAAGATACAATCTTCCAAGACTGAAACAGGAGGAATTGGAAATATGAGCAGACCAATTACCACTACTGAAATTGAATCGGTAATTTAAAAGCTCCCAACAAACAAGAGTCAAGGATCAGATGGCTTCACAAGTGAATTCTACCAAACATTGAGAAAAGAGATAACACCTATCCTTCTGAAATTATTACAAAAAATTGCAGAGGAAGGAGCACTTCCAAACTCATTCTATGAGGTCACCATCACCAAGACACCAAAACCAGAATAAGATACCACAAAAAAACAATTACAGGCCAATATCACTGATGAACATAGATGTAAAAATACTCAACAAAATACTAGCAAACTGACTCCAATAATACATTAAAAGGATCATACACCATGATCAAGTGGGATTTATCTTAGGGATGCAAGGATTTTTCAATATCCGCAAATTAATCAATGTGATACACCACATTAACAAATTGAAGAATAAAAAACAAAATGATCATCTCAATAGATGCAGAAAAACTTTTGATAAAATTCAACATCCATTTATGATGACAAAATAACCTCTCCAGAAAGTGGACACAGAGGGAACATACCTCAACATAATAAAGACTATATATGACAAACCCACAACTAACATCACATGCAGTGGTCAAAAGCTTAAAGCATTCCTTTCAAGAACAGGAACAAGAGAAGGATGACAACTCCTGCCACTTTTATTCAACACAGTTGGGAAGTTCTTGCCACAACAATAAGCAAAGAAAAAGATATAAAAGGAATCCAAATTGGGAAGTAAGAAGTAAAAGTGTCACTGTTTGCAGCTGACATGATACTATACATAGAAAATCCTAAAGATGCTACCAGAAAACTACTAGAGTTCATCAATGAATTTGGTAAAGTTGTAGGATACAAAATTAATATACAGAAATCTGTTGCATCTCTATACACTAACAATGAACTATCAGAAAGAGAAATTAAGGAAACAATCCCATTTACCACTGCATCAAAAAGAATAAAATACCTAATAATAAACCTACCTAAGGAGGCAAAAGACCTGCACTGTGAAAACTATAAGACACTGATGAAAGAAACTGAAGAAGATACAAATAGATGGAAAGATATACTGTGTTGTTGGATTGAAATAATAAATGTTGTTAAAATGACCATACTATCCAAGGCATAAAGATTAAATGCAATCTCGATCAAATTACCAGTGGCATTTTTGAGAGCACTGAAATAAAAAAATGTTAATTTGTATGTAAACACAAAAGACACCAAATAGCCAAAGCAATCTTGAGAAAGAGCAATGAAGCTGGAGAAATCAGGCTCCCTGACTTCAGACTGTATTACAAAGCTACAATAAGCAAAACAGTATAGTATTGGCACAAAAACAGAAATATAGATCAATGGAACAGCATAGAAAGCCCAGAGATAAATCCACAAATCTATAGTTAATTAATCAACAACAAAGGAAACAAAACTATTCAATGGAGGAAAAACAGTCTCTTCAATAAATGGTGCTGGTAAAACTGGAAAGTTTCATGTAAAAAAAATGAAATTAAAACAGTCTTTAACACCATACACAAAAATAAACTCAAAATGGATTAAAGTCCTAAATGTAATAATGGATTCTATAAAAGTCTTAGAGGAAAATATAGGCAGAACACTCTCTGACATAAATCACAGCAATATTTTCCAATCTGTTTCCCAGAGTGAGGGAAATAAAAACAAAAATAAACAAATGGAACCTAATTAAACTAAGAACTTTTGCACAACAAAGGAAACCATAAACAAAATGAAAAGGCAGCCTACAGAATGGGAGAAAATATTTGCAAACAATGTGACTGACAAGGAATTAACTTCCAAAATATACAAATATCTCAAGTAGCTCCATATCAAAAACAAAAACAAAACCTAATCAAAAAATGGGCAGAAGACCTAAATAGATATTTCTCCAAAGAAGACATACAGATGGCCAACAGGCACATGAAAAGATGCTCAACATCACTAATTACTAGAGTAATGCAAATCAAAATTGCAATGAGGCATCACCTCACACCAGTCAGAATGGCCATCATCAAAAAGTCTACAAATGCTGGAGTGGGTATGGAGAAAAGGGAACCCTCCAACACTGTTGGTGAGATTGTAAATTGGTGCAGCACTGTGGAAAACAGTATGGAGTTTCCTTAAAAAACTAATAATAGAATTACCATATGTTCCAGCAATCCCACTCCTGGACATATATCCAGAAAAGATGAAAACTCTAACTTGAAAAGATACGTGCAACCCAATGTTCATATCAGCACTATCTACAGTAGCCAATCATGAAAGGAAAACTAAATATTCATCAACAGATGAATAGAAAAAGAAGATGTGGTGTGTGTGTACATATATATATTTATTTATATAATATAAATATATATTTAAATATATATATAAATAAATAAATATAAATATATATAAATAAATATATATATAATATATATATAAATATATATAAGAATATATTTGCAGCAACTTGGATGGACCTAGAGATTATAGTGCTAAGTGAAGTAAGTCACACAGAGAAAGACAAATATCATATATTACTTATATGGAAGCTAAAAAAGACATACAAATGGATTTATTAACTAAAGAGACTCACAGACATAGAAAACAAACTTATGGTTACCAGAGGGAAAGGGGGAGAGGGATAAATTATGATTATGGGATTAACATATCCACACTACTATATAAAAAATAGTAGACAAGACAAAAAACTGTTTTAGAGATGGTTCAAGATGGTGGAGTAGAAGGACATGCTCTCACTCCCTCTTGCGAGAACACTGGAATCACAACTAACTGCTGAACAATAATTGACAGAAAGACACTGGAACTCACCAAAAAAGATACGACACATCCAAAGACAAAACAGAAGCCACAATGAGATGGTATGAGGGGCACAATCACAATAAAATCAAATCCCATAAGTGCTGGGTGGGTGACCCACAAACTGGAGAACACTTATAAAACAGAAGTTCACTAACTGGAGTAAAGGTTCTGGGCCCCATGTCAGGCTTCCAAACCTGGGGGTCCAGCAATGGGAGGAGGAATTCCTAGAGAATCAGACTTTGAGGTCTAGTGGGATTTGATTGCAGGACTTGGACAGGACTGGGGGAAACAGAGATTCCTTTATTGGAGGGCACACACAAAATGGTGTGCACACTGGGACCCAGGGGAAGGAGCAGTGACCCCATGGAGACTGAACCAGACTGAACCTGGGGGTCTCCTGCAGAGGCGGGGGTTGGATCTGTCTCAGTGTGGGGACAGGGACACTGATGGTGGAGGTTCTGGGAGGTGCCCCTTGGCGTGAGCCCTCCCAAAGTGTGCCATTAACCCCACCAAAGAGCCCAGGTAGGCTCCAGTGTTGAGTCATCTCAGGCCAAACAACCAACAGTGAGAAGACCCAGCCCCACCCATCAGCAGGCAAGCGGATTAAAGTTTTACTGAGCTCTGCCAACCAGAGCAACAGCCAGCTATACCCACCACCAGTCCCTCCTATCAGGAAACTTGCACAAGTCTCTTAGATAGCCTCATTGACCAGAGGACAGACAGCAGAAGCAAGAAGAACTACAATCCTGTAGCCTGTGGAACAAAAACACATTCATTGAAAGACAGACAAGATGAAAAGGCAGAAGGCTATGTACCAGATGAAGGATCAAGAAAGAAAACCAGAAGAACAACTAAATGAAGTGGAGATAGGCAACATTCCAGAAAAAGAATTCAGAATAATGATAGTGAAGATGATCCAGGACCTTGGTAAAAGAATAGAGGCAAAGCTCGAGAAGATGCAAGAAATGTTTAACAAAGACCTAGAAGAATTAAAGAACAAACAGAGATGAACAATATAATAATTGAAATGAAAAATACACTAGAAGGAATCAATAGCAGAATACCTGACACAGAAGAATGGATAAGTGACCTGGAAGACAGAATGGTGGAATTCACTGCTGCAGAAGAGAATAAAGAAAAAATAATGAAAACAAATGAAGACAGCCTAAGAGACCTCTGGGACAATATTAAATGCAAAAATATTTGCATTATAGGAGTCCCAGAAGGAAAAGAGAGAGAAAGCACACAAGAAAATATTTGAAGAGATTATACTTGAAAACTTCCCAAACATTGGAAAGGAAATAGGCACCCAAGTCCAGGAAGCACAGAGAGTACCATAAAGGATAAAACCAAGCAGAAACACATGGAGACACATAGTAATCAAATTGGCAAAAATAAAAGACAAAGAGAAATTACTGAAAGCAGCAAGGGAAAAATGACAGATAACATACAAGGGAACTCCCATAAGGTTAACAGCTGATTTCTCAGTAGAAACTCTACAAGCCAGAAGGGAGTGTCATGATATACTTAAAGCGATGAAAGGGAAGAACCTATAACCAAGATTACTCTACCCAGAAAGGATCTCATTCAGATTTGATGGAGAAATCAAAAGCTTTACAGACAAGCAAAGGCTAAGAGAATTCAGCACCACCAAACCAGCTCTACAACAAATGCTAAAGGAACTTCTCTAACTAGGAAACACAAGAGAAGAAAAGGACCTACAAAAACAAACCAAAAACGATTAAGAAAATGGTAATAGGAACATACATATCCAGAATTATGTTAAACGTGAATGGATTAAGTGCTCCAACCAAACTACACAAGCTTGCTGAATGATACAAACACAAGACCCATCTATACGCTGTCTACAAAAGACCCACTTCAGACCTAGGGACACATACACACTGAAAGTTAGGGGATAGAAAAGGATATTCTATGCAAATGGAAATCAAAAGAAAGCTGGAGGGCTTCCCTGGTGGCGCAGTGGTTGAGAGTCTGCCTGCCAATGCAGGGCACATGGGTTCGTGCCCTGATCTGGGAAGATCCCACATTCCACAGAGCAGCTAGGCTCATGAGCCATGGCTGCTGAGCCTGCTCGTCTGGAGCCTGTGCTCTGCAACGAGAGAAGCCACAACAGTGAGAGGCCCGTGCACCGCAAAAATAAATAAATAAATAAATAAAATTAAACTTAAAAAAAGAAAGAAAGCTGGAGCAGCAATACTCATATCAGAAAAAATAGACTTTAAAATAAAGAATGTTACAAGAGACAAGGAAGGACACTACATAATGATCAAGGGATCAATCCAAGAAGAAGATATAACAATTATAATATATATGCACCCAACATAGGAGCACCTCAATACATAAGGCAACTGCTAACAGCTATAAAAGAGGAAATCGACAGTTACACAATAATAGTGAGGGACTTTAACACCTCACTTACACCAATGGAGAGATCATCCAAACAGAAAACTAACAAGGAAACACTAGCTTTATATGACAAAACAAACCAAATAGATTGAATTGATATTTATAGGACATTCCATCCAAAAACTGCAGATTACACTTTCTTCTCAAGTGTGCACGGAACATTCTCCAGGATAGATCACATCTTGGGTCACAAATTGAGCCTCAGTAATTTTAGAAATGAAATCATATCAAGCATCTTTTCTGACCACAACACTATGAGATTAGAAATCAATTACAGGGAAAAAAACATACAGAACACAAACATATGGAGGCTAAACAATATGTTACTAAATAACAAAGAGATCACTGAATAAATCAAAGAGAAAATTTTTAAAAAACCTAGAGAGAGATGACAATGAAAACATGATGATCCAAAACCTATGGGATGCAGCAAAATAAGTTCTAAGAAGGAATTTTATAGCTATACAAGCCTACCTCAAGAAACAAGAAAAATCTCAAATAAGCAATCTAATCTTGCACTTAAAGGAACTAGAGAAAGAAGAACAAACAAAACCCAAAGTTAGTAGAAGGAAAGAAATTCATCAAGACCAGAGCAGAAATAAATGAAATAGAAACAAAGAAAACAATAGCAAATATCAATGAAACTAAAAGCTGGTTCTTTGAGAAGATAAACAAAATTGATAAACCATTAGCCAGACTCATCAAGAAAAAGAGGGAGAGGACTCAAATCAATAAAATTAGATATGAAAAAAGAGAAGTTACAATAAATGCCACAGAAATACAGAACATCCTAAGACTACTACAAGCAACTCTATGCCAATAAAATGGACAACCTGGAAGAAATGCACACATTCTTAGAAAGGTATAACCTCCCAAGGCTGAACTAGGAAGAAATAGAAAATATAAACATACCAATCTCAAGTAATGAAATTGAAACTATAATTAAAAATCTTCCAACAAACAAAAGTCCAGGACCAGATGGATTCACAGGTGAATTCTATCAAACATTTAGAAAAGAGCTAATAACCATCCTTCTCAAACTCTTCCAAAATTTTTCAGAGGAGGGAACACTCCCAAATTTATTCTTCGAGGCCACCATCACCCTGATACCAAAACCAGACAAAGATATTACAAAAAAGAAAATTACAGATCAATATCACTGATGAATATAGATGCAAAAATCCTCAACAAACTACTAGCAAACAGAAACCAACAACACATTAAAAGGATCATGCACCATGATCAAGTGGGATTTATACTGGGATTCAAGGATTCTTCAATATATGCAAAACAATCAATGTGATACACCATATTAATAAACTGAAAAATAAAAACCATATGATCATCTCAATAGATGCAGAAAAAACTTTTGATAAAATTCAACACCCATTTATGATAAAAACTCTCCAGAAAGTGGGCATGGAGGGAACCTACCTCAACATAATAAAGGCCATATATGACAAACCCACAACAAACATCATTCTCAATGGTGAAGAACTGAAAGCATCTTCTGTAGGATCAGGAACAAGACAAGGATGTCCACTCTCACCACTATTATTCAACATAGTTTTGGAAGTCTTAACCATGGCAATCAGAGAAGAAAAAGAAATAAAAGGAATACAAATTGGAAAAGAAGAAGTAAAACTGTCACTGTTTGCAGATGACATGATACTATACATAGAGAATCCTAAAGATGCCACCAGAAAACCACTATAGCTAATCAATGAATTTGGTAAAGTTACAGGATACAAAATTAATGCACAGAAATTTCCTGCATTCTTATACACTAATGGTGAAACATCTGAAAGAGAAATTAAGGAAACATTCCCATTTACCATTGCAACAAAAAGAATAAAATACGTAGGAATAAACCTACCTAGGGAGACAAAAGTCCTGTACATAGAAAACCATAAGACACTGATGAAAAATTAAAGATGATACCAACAGATGGAGAGATATATCATATTCTTGGATTGGAAGAATTAATATTGTGAAAATGACTATACTACCCAAAGCAATCTACAGATTCAATACAATCCCTATCAAATTACGAATAGCATTTTTTACAGAACTAGAACAAAAAACCTTAAAATTTGTATGGAGACACAGAAGACCCCGAATAGCCAAATGAGTCTTCAGGGGAAAAAAATGGAGCTTGAGGAATCAGACTCGCTGACTTCAGAGTACACTACAAAGCAATAATAATCAAGACAATATGGTACTGGAACAAAAACAGAAACATAGATCAATGGAACAAGATAAAAATCCCAGAGATAAACCCATGTACCTATCATCAACTAATGTATGAAAAAGGAGGCAAGGATATACAATGGAGAAAAGACAGTCTCTTCAATAAGTGGTGCTGAGAAAACTGGAGCGGTACATGTAAAAGTATGAAATTAGAACACTCCCTAACACCATACACAAAAATAAACTCAAAATGGATTAGACACCTAAATGTAAGACCAGACACTATAAAATTCTTAGAGGAAAACAAAGGAAGAACACTCTTTGAGATAAATCACAGCAAGATCTTTTTAAATCCACCTCTTAGAGTAATGGAAATAAAAAGAAAAATAAACAAATGGAACCTAATGAAACTTCAAACGTTTTGTACAGCAAAGGAAACAATAAACAAGACGAAAAGACAAGACTCAAAATGGGAGAAAATATTTGCAAACACACAAAGGATTAATCTTCAAAATATATAAATAGCTCATTCAGCTCAATATTAAAGAAACAACCAACCCAATACAAAAGTGGGCAGAAGACCTAAATAAACATTTTTTCAAAGAAAACATACAGATGGCCAAGAAGCACATGAAAAGCCGCTCAACATCACTAATTATTAGAGAAATGTCAATCAAAATTACAATGAGGTATCACTCACACCACTTAGAATGGGCATCATCAGAAAATCTAGAAGCAACAAATGGTGGAGAGGGTGGGGAGAAAAGGGAACCATTTTGCACTGTTGGTGGGAATGTAAGTTGATAGAACCACTATGGAGAACAGCATGTAGGTTACTTAAAAAACTAAAAATAGTATTACCATATGACCCAGCAATCCCACTACTGGGCATATACCTAGAGAAAACCATAATTCAAAAAGACACATGCACTCCAATGTTCATTGCAACACTATTTACAATAGCCAGGTCATGGCAGCAACATAATTGCCCATCAACAGATGAATGGATAAAGAAGATGTGGTATAAATATACAATGGAATATTACTCAGCCATAAAAAGGAAAGAAATTGGGTCATTTGTTGAGACGTGGACGGATCTAGAGATTGTCATACAGAGTGAAGTAAGCCAGGAAGAGAAAAACAAATGTCATATATTAACGCATATATATGTGGAATGTAGAAAAATGGTACAGATGAACTGGTTTGCAGGACAGAAATTGAGACACAGATGTAGAGAACAAACCAATGGACACTAAGGGAGGAAAGCAGCTGGTGGTGGGGGTGGTGGTGTGATGAATTGGGAGATTGGGATTGACATGTATACACTGATGTGTATAAAATGGATGACTAATAAGAACCTGCTGTATAAAAAATTAAATTAAATTAAAAAAATAAAACAAAACAAAACAACACAAAAAATAAACAATTACCTACTCTATAGCACAGAGAACTATATGCATGTATATAACTGAATCACTTTGCTGTACACATGGAACATTATATATCAACTATACTTCCCTTTAATAGCACTGTAAATCTACTAATCCTATCAACCATACAACATTACAAAGAGCAACAGCATAATGCATATTCTTCTCAAGTGCATATGTTACATTCTCCCGGATAAACTTTATCCTAGGCCATAAAACAAGACACAATATAACTTAAAAGACTAAAGTAATACAAAGTATGTTCTGTGACTGCAATGAAAATTGAATTAGAATCCAATAACTGACAGAAATACAATAACTATCTAGAAATTAAAGAACACATTCCTAGATACCAATGGAATAACAAAGGGATCAAACGGATATTAGAAAATACTTTAAGATGAGTGAAAACAAAACATAACATGCTGAATCTATTGTGATGTTTCTAAATTAGTGCTCAGAAAAAAATGTTGAAACACCTATATTTAATCAGAAGAAAGATCTCAAATCAATAATCTAACTTACCAGTTTAGAGAATTTAAAAAGATAAACATAATACAAAACAAGGTCAGATAAAGGAAAAAATTATAATATATTATTAAAAAATTAAAAGGGGAAATGAAAACCACTGGAAAAAAGTAACAAAACAAAAAGTTGTTCTTCAGAAAATATTTGAAAATTGATAAACCTATAACTAGATCACAGGAAAAAAGAAAAACAAAATATTACAAACAGGCTTACAATAAAGAAAAATAACTTTACAGAAATGAAAAGATTATAAGGGAGTACTATGTGCTAAAAATGAGACAACTTAGGTGAAATGAACAAATTTCTATAAAGACACAAACTAGCAAACCTGACTCAATAAATAGACAATCTAAATAGACCTATAACAGGACATCCTACTTGTAATAAGAAAAAAATACCACAAAGAAAAGCCCAGGCCCAAACGGCTTCAATGGTGAATTCTAACAAACTTTTAAGTAGGATTAATACCGATTCTTAAGAAACCCGACCTTAAAATAGAAAAGTAGGAAATATTTTATAGCTCAATGTATAACCGCCAGCAAAACTAGACAAAAACATTCACAAGAAGAAAACTACAGACAAATACCCCTTGAGTATAGAAGCAAAATTCTTCAACAAGATTCTAGCAAACCCAATACAGGAGTGAAAAAAAAAAAAAAAAAAAAAAAAAGATTACACTTGGTTACCAAGTAGAATTTACTCCAGAAATGCAAGGTTGGTTTTACATTTGAAAGTCATTCAATGTAATGCTCTTTTATTAGTAGAATAAAAGATAAAATTATATGGCAATCTCAATAGACACAAAAATATTTGACAAATCCAACACGTTTTTGTTATTAAAAAAAACTCAACAAATTAAGAATAGATATACACTTTCTCAGCTTAGTAAACTCCATCTAATTAAAACCCCCAGCTAAAATTGTAGACATGAAAATGGTTAAGAATTGAATTATTTTTCCCTATACTAGGAACAAGACAAGGACGTTCACTCTCGTGACTTCTATTCAGTGTTGTACTGGAGGTTCTACCCAGAAAAATTAGACAAGAAAAATAAAGTTTTGAACAAAATAAGCAAAACTATCTCTATTTGCAAATTATGTAATCTTATATACGAAAAATCTGAAGAAATCCACAATAAAACTATTAGGAATAACAATTTCAGCAAGGTTATAATACATGAGGTCAATATGAAACATTCAATTGTTTTTCTAGCAATGAATAATTTAAAAAGTAAAATTAAGAAAACAAACCTATTTACAACAGCATAACAAAGAATAAAATACCTGGGAATAAACTTAACAGAGTGTAAGACCAATACACAAATCCATAAGACATTACTGAAAACCATTAAAGAAAATCAAAATAAATGGAGAGATAGCCCATGTGCATAAACGGTATGACTTTAAATTGTTATGATGGCAATGCTTTTCTAATTGGTCTACAGATTCAAAGTACTTTTCTAAAAATCTCACCTTTTTTTTTTTTGCAAAATTTGAAAAAACTCTTCCTAATATTTCCATCAAAATTTTAGAGACTGAGAAGAGCCTAAACAACTTCAAAAAAGAAGAGCACAGTTCAACAACTCATGATTCTCAATTTCAAAACTACTACAAAGTCACACTACACTAATCAGTACAGTGTTGTACTGGCATGAAGACATAATAAAATACAATTAGCAGTCTAGAAATAAATTCCTTATATGTATGATTGATTCTGACAGAGATGCTAAGAGTAATGAAGGGAAAAAGAAGAGTATTTCAAAATATTGTGCTGGGACACCTGGATATTTATATGCAAAAGACATAAGTTGGACCCCTACTTCTTGTTTTTGTAATTTTATTTATTTATTTATATAACAGCAGGTTCTTATTTGTTATCCATTTAATACATATTAGTGTATAGATGTCAATCCCAAACGTATGGACACCAAGGGGTAAAAGTGGTAGGAGTGGGATGGTGTAATGAATTGGGAGATTGGGATGGACCCCTACTTCTTATCACACATAAAACATTAACTTAAAATTGATCACAGACCTAAATGTAACAGTGGGAACACTACTCTCTTATAAGAAATCATATGAGTAAATCTTTGTAAAATTGAATTTAGCAATGATTTATTAGATATGACACCAGAAAACAAGTAACCCATAAAACATAAAAATTGGACATTATTAAAATTAAAGACTTTTGGACAGAGAAGAACCCCAACCTGAACAAGAACAAATAAAAACAACACACATAGTTGGAGAAAATACTTGCAAACCATGAATTTCTGTGTCTAGTCTCCAGAAAAAATATAAGGAAGTCTTACTATTCAATAAATAAAAAGGCAAAGACTCATTTTTAATGAGCTAAGTATTTAAATAGACATTTTTCAAAAGAAGATAAGCAAAGGGTGAATTAAGCACATGAAAAGATGATCAAAGTTCTTAGTTATCAGTAAAATATAAATCAACATAGTAATGAGATGCCACTTTATATCCACTACGATGGCTATAAACAAAAGGACAGATAAGGACAAATGTTGGTAAGGATGTGGAGAAACTAGAACTTTTATACACTACTGGTAGGAATATAAAATGGTATAGCTACTTTGGAAAACAGCATGACTTTTTGTCAAAAATGTTAGAGCTACCATATGTCCAAGCAATTCCACTCCTAGGTATACACTCAATAGAAATGGAAACATGTACATGTCACAATCAATTCATAATTTATAGAACTGCTAACAATGAAAATGTCTAGCAACTAATGAACAAACAAAATGTGCCATTTTTTTGTAATAGAATATTATTCAGCAATAAAAAGAATGAAATTCTAATACATACTATACCATGGATGGACCAGAAACATTATGTTAGGTGAAAAAAGCCAGTCCAAAATACCACAAATTAATGATTCTATTTATATATGTCCAAAATAGGCAAATCCATAGAGTTAAAGCAATCAAACAAGGAAGCCATTAGACAGGGTATGACTCTAATGCCTCAATATCCTACTTTAAGCAAACCAGACCCTAAGCCAGAGTCAATGAGCTGGAATCCAAGAAAATAAACTTAAGAAGAACCAATCACAAACAGCCAATTTGGCTTTCCAAATAAAGCAACTGTTTAAACTATAGTGATAAAATAATTTCCTTGCTTTACTTCTGCATCTTCTCTCTAAAAGCATCTCTTAGCTCCTGTTTATGGAGTGCCCCTAACAACTTTTGTTTTGATGATGCCTCATTCTAATTCATGTATGCTCAAATAAACTCTTGAAAATTTTAATATACCTCACTTTATCTTTTAACAATAGAAACAGATATTATATTGGTTGTTGCCCATATCTGGGGAAGAGAGAGTGTGGGGGAAAAAGAGAATTGACTTCTACTGATTAAGGGGCATTTGCAGGGGTATGAAGATATTCTAAAATCAGATTGTTGGTAATGGCTGCACAAAACTGAATATACTAAAAACCACTGGATTGTAAAAAAACTAATCCAACATTTGTGTATTTTGATGTATATATCAATAAATGTTATTTAAAACCCTTTTAACATGTAATAATAGTAACAAAACAAAGATATGGAGTAGGTGAAGGTATATATGAAATATCATAATTTTAATAGTATTACTATATCTTAATAGCTTTGAAGTGGCATGAAGTATATTACCTCCTCAAAGTTTAGGAGTTATCATTATGATAACCAGATAAATGACTGCATGTGAAATAACTAGGCAGATTTGCCCTGTGAATATTTGGAGCAAGTACTTATATGTTTTCCTTCATGATAATAAAGCCTCAAGAATTGTAAAGTGTAATACTTTCCTAGGGAGACCTCTTCTAGGGAGATTGGTTGATGAGGACAAACACTAACACAGAACGTAGTTAAAATAATTGAGACCATATTACTGGATATAATGAAAGAATTTGCACATAAGAAAAACATTTTAAAAACAACTAATTCCTGCGAAGAAATAGACAAAACCACTTCACCTCCAGACTAAAGCTTTTCACAGTCAGGATACAGTTTGGGGAATCCCCATCTTATTGTCTAATTTCTACCTGTTATTAATAATACTAATATGATTTTGTATATATTCAATAATAAGTATTAATACTTATATTGCTCTCACTACTCATAAGATATTTCACAAAGGTTAGCTCATTTAATACTATCAACAACCCTAGAAAGTTGAATATATGATATAAAAAATATAATTAAGGAAATAATGCAAAAGTAAAGCACAAAGTATAAAGAGAAGAAAAACACAATATAAAGGTTAAATAAAATTGACAAGAGAGAAAATCCAACATTTACCTAATTGGAATTCTAGAAAGTGAGAACAATTCTGGAAATTAAGAAAATTAATAGAGAAGAAGTAAAAATTTTAAACTTCCTATGTAAAATAAAATGCATGAGAATATCAAAGAACATTTTAAAAATAAGTACTTTGAGTTAGGCAAAGTAAACATGCCTGACCAAATGTCATAATTCAGTAAATTTACAGTAATTAAAAATGTGTGCATTTGGTTTAAGAATAGGAAATTACATTAATGGAACAGATTAGGTCTAGACAGAAAAACATTTATAAAGAGTAAAGTAGTATATGATAAAGATGATATTAAATTAGTGATTGTATGATAATTGGCTACACATTTATATAAGAAAAAATATATACCCTGACTTTGCAACAAACATTTTCCCAACCATATGCAAAAACACTCATGGTGGACTTAAAATACAGACTTTCAAAATTGGAGGAAAATTTTTAAAAGCTTATGGTTGGGGAAGAGAGAAGATGGCGGAAGAGTAGGATGCAGAGATCGCCTTCCTCCCCACAGATACATCAGAAATACATCTACACATGGAACTGCTCCTATAGAACACACACTGAACACTGGCAGAAGACCTCAGACCTTCCAAAAGACAAGAAACTCCCCACGTACCTGGGTAGGGAAAAACAAAAAAAGAATAAACAGAGACAAAAGAATAGGAATGGGACCTGCACCAGTGGGAGGGAGCTGTGAAGGAGGAAAGGTTCCCACATACTAGAAGCCCCTTCACAAGGCAGAGACTGTGGGTGGCAAAGGAGGAATCTTCAGAACCACGGAAGAGAGCACAGTAACAGGGTGTGGAGGGCAAAGCAGAGAGATCCCCACAGAGGATTGGTGCCGACCAGCACTCACCGGCCTGAGAGGCTTGTCTGCTCACCCACCGGGATGGGCAGGGGCTGGGAGCTGAGGCTCCAGCTTCGGTTGGAAGTTGGGAGAGGACTGGGGTTGGCTGTGTGAACCCAGCCTGAAGATGTTAGTGCACCACAGCTAGCTGGGAGGGAGTCTGGGAGAAGTCTGGAGCTGCTAAAGATGCAAGAGACCGTTTCTTCTCTCTTTGCTTCCCAGGGCGTGAGAAGAGGGGTTTAAGTGTGCCACTTAAAGGAACTCCAGAGACGGACACGGAGCTGCCAATGAGACAAGAGACTTTCTCTTGCTTCTTTGTTTCCTGGTGCGAGAGGAGAGGGGATTAAATGAGCCACTTAAAGGAGCTCCAGAGACGGGCGCAAGCTGCGGCTATCAGCGCGGACACCAGAGACGGGCATGAGACGCTAAGGTTACTGCTGCCACCAAGAAGCCTATGTGCGAGCACAGGTCACTCTCCACACATCCCCTCCTGGGAGCCTGTGCAGCCCACCACTGCCAGGGTCCCAGGATCCAGGAACAACTTCCCCGGGAGAATGCACAGCATGCCTCAGTCTGGTGCAACATCACGCTGGCCTCTGCTGCCACAGGCTTGCCCCGCATCCATACCCCTCCCTCCCCCAGGTCTGAGCCAGAGCCCCCAAATCAGCTGCTCCTTTAAACCCGTCCTGTCTGAGCGAAGAGCAGATGCTCTTGGGTGACCTATGTGCAGAGGTGGGGCCAACTCCAAAGCTGAACCCCAGGAGCTGTGCAAACAAAGAGGAGGGGGGAGGTCTCTCCCAGAAGCCTCAGAAGCAGTGGATTAAATCTCCACAATCAACTTGAAGTGCCCTGCATCTGAGGAATACCTGAATAGACAGCAAATCATCCCAAGTTGGGGAGGTGGATTTTGGGAGCAAGATATATTATTATTTTCCCCTTTTTCTCTTTGTGAGTATGTATGTATGTGCTGCTGTGTGAGATTTTGTCTGTATAGCTTTGCTTTCACCATTTGTGCTAGGGTTCTGACTGACCTGTTTTTTTTTTTTTTAATTTTTAAAATTTTTCTTCTTAATAATTATTTTTTAACTTAATAACTTTATTTTATCCTACATTATTTTATCTTCTTTCTTGCTTGCTTCCTTTTTTCCTTCCTTTCTTCCTTCCTTCCTTTCTTCCTCCCTTTCTTCCTCCCTTCCTTCTCCTCTTCCTTTCTCCCTTCCTTCCTCCCTTCCTTTCTTCCTTCATTCCTTTCTGCCTCCCTCTCTTCCTCCCTTCCTTCTTCTCTTCCTTGTTTCCTTCCTTCCTTGTTTACTTCCTTCCTTCCTTTGTTTCTTTCCTTTCTATTTTTTCTCACTTTGAGCCATGTGGATTAAAGTCTCTTGGTGCTCCAGCCAGTTGTCAGGGCTGTGTCACTGAGGTGGGAGAACAAACTTCAGAACATTGGTCCACAAGAGACCTCCCAGCACCACGGAATATCAAACAGCAAAAATCTCCCAGAGATCTCCATCTCAACACCAAGACCCAGCTTCACTCAATGACCAGCAAGCTAAAGTGCTGGACACCCTATGCCCAACAAGTAGCAAGACGGGACTACAGCCACATCCATTAGTAGCAAGTCTGCCTAAAATAATAATAAGGCTACCAACATCCCAAAACACACTACCAGACGTGGACCTGCCCACCAGAAAGACAAGATCCCACCTCATCCACCAGAACACAGACACTAGTCCCCCCAACCAGGAAACCTACTCAACCCACTGAACCAACCTTAGCCACTGAGGACAGACACCAAAAACAATGGGAACTAAGAACCTGTGGCCTGCAAAAGAGAGACCCCAAACGCAGCAACAAAATGAAAAGACAGAAAAACACACAGCAGATGACAGAGCAAGGTAAAAACACACCAGACCTAACAAATGAAAAGGAAATAGGCAGTCTACCTGAAAAAGAATTCAGAAAAATAATGGTAAAGATGATCCAAAATCTTGGAAATGGAATAGACAAAATGCAAGAAACATTTAACAAAGACCTAGAAGAACTAAAAAGGAAGCAAGCAATGATGAGCAACACAATAAATGAACTTAAAAATACTCTAGATGGGATCAATAGCAGAATAACTGAGGCAGAAGAACAGATAAGTGACCTGGAAGAAAAAATAGTGGAAATAACTACTGCAGAGCAGAAGAAAGAAAAAAGAATGAAAAGAACAGAGGTCAGTGTCAGAGATCTCTGGAACAACATTATATGCAACAACATTCGAATTATAGGGGTCCCAGAAGAAGAAGAGAAAAAGAAAGGGACTGAGAAAATATTTGAAGAGATTATAGTTGAAAACTTCCCTAATATGGGAAAGGAAAACGTTAATAAAGTCCAGGAAGCACAGAGAGTCCAATACAGGATAAATCCAAGGAGAAACATGCCAAGACACATATTAATCAAACTATCAAAAATTAAATACAAAGAAAACATATTAAAAGCTGCAAGGGAAAAGCAGCAAATAACACACAAGGGAATCCCCATAAGATTAACATCCGATCTTTCAGCAGAAACTCTGCAAGCCAGAAGGGAGTGGCAGGACATATTTAAAGTGATGAAGGAGAAAAACCTACAACCAAGATTACTCTACTCAGCAAGGATCTCATTCAGATTTGATGGAGAAATTAAAACCTTCACAGACAAGCAAAACCTGAGAGTTCAGCACCACCAAACCAGCTTTACAACAAATGCTAAAGGAACTTCTCTAGCAAGAAACACAAGAGAAAGAAAAGACCTACAAGAACAAACTCAAAACAATTAAGTAAATGGTAATAGGAACATACATATCGATAATTACCTTAAATGTAAATGGATTAAGTGCTCCCACCAAAAGACACAGACTGGCTGAATGGATACAAAACAAGACCCATATATATGCTGTCTACAAGATACCCACTTCAGACCTAGGGACACACAGACTGAAAGTGAGGTGATGGAAAAAGATATTCCATGCAAATGGAAATCAGAAGAATGCTGGAGTACCAATTCTCATAATAGACAAAATACACTTTAAAATAAAAACTATTACAAGAGATAAAGAAGGACACTACATAATGATCAAGGGATCAATCCATGAAGAAGATATAACAATTGTAAATATTTATGCACCCAACATAGGAGCACCTCAATACATAAGGCAAATACTAACAGCCATAAAAGGGGAAATCAAAAGTATCACAATCATAGTAGGGGACTTTAACACCACACTTTCACCAATGGACAGATCATCCAAAATGAAAATAAATAAGGAATCACAAGTTTTACATGATACATTAAACAAGATGGACTTAATTGATATTTATAGAACATTCCATCCAAAAACAAAAGAATACTTTTTTCTCAAGTGCTCATGGAACATTCTCCAGGATAGATCATATCTTGGGTCACAAAACTAGCCTTGGTAAATTTAAGAAAATTGAAATCTTATCAAGTAGCTTTTCTGACCATAATGCTATGAGACTAGATATCAAATACAGGAAAAGATCTGTAAAAAATACAAACACATGGAGGCTAAACAATACACTACTTAATAACAAAGTGATCACTGAAGAAATCAAAGAGGAAATCAAAAAATATTAGAAACAAATGACAATGGAGACACTACGACCAAAAACCTAGGGGATGCAGCAAAAGCAGTTCTAAGAGGCAAGTTTATAGCAATACAATCCTACCTTAAGAAAAAGGAAATATCTCAAATAAACAACCTAACTTTGCACCTAAAGCAATTAGAGAAAGAAGAACTAAAGAAACCCAAATTTAGCAGAAGGAAAGAAATCATATAAAGATCAGATCAGAAATAAATGAAAAGGAAATGAAGGAAATGATAGCAAAGATCAATAAAACTGAAAGCTGATTCTTTGAGAAGATAAACAAAATTGATAAACCATTAGCCAGACTCATCAAGAAAAAAAGTGAGAAGACTCAAATCAGTAGAATTAGAAATGAAAAAGGAGAAGTAACAACAGACACTGCAGAAATACAAAATATTATTAGAGATTACTACAAGCAGCTGTATGCCAATAAAATGGACAACCTGGAAGAAATGGACAAATTCTTAGAAATGCACAATCTGCCTAGACTGAATCAGGAAGAAATAGAAAATATGAACAGACCAATCACAAGCACTGAAATTGAAACTTTGATTAAAAATCTTCCAACAAACAACAGCCCAGGACCAGATGGCTTCACAGGCATATTCTACCAAACATTTAGAGAAGAGCTAACACATATCCTTCTCAAATTCTTCCAAAATATAGCAAAGGGAGGAACACTTCCAAACTCATTCTATGAGGCCACCATAACCCTGATACCAAAACCAGACAATGACATCACAAAGAAAGAAAACTACAGGCCAATATCACTGATGAACATAGATGCAAAACTCCTCAACAAAATACTAGCAAACAGAATCCAACAGCACATTAAAAGGATCATACACCATGATCAAGTGGGGTTTATTCCAGGAATGCAAGGATTCTTCAATATATTCAAATCAATCAACGTGATACACCATATCAACAAACTGAAGGAGAAAAACGATATGATCATCTCAATAGATGCAGAGAAAGCTTTTGACAAAATTCAACACCAATTTATGATAAAAATCCTCCAGAAAGTAGGCATAGAGGGAACTTTCCTCAACATAATAAAGGCCATATATGACAAACCCACAGCCAACATCGTCCTCAATGGTGAAAAACTGAAACCATTTCCACTAAGATCAGGAAAAAGACAAAGTTCCCCACTCTCACCACTCTTATTCAGCATAGTTTTGGAATTTCTAGCCACAGCATTCAGAGAAGAAAAAGAAATAAAAAGAATCCAAATCGGAAAAGAAGTAAAGCTGTCACTGTTTGCAGATGACATGATACTGTACATAGAGAATCCTAAGGATGCTACCAGAAAACTACTAGAGCTAATCAATGCATTTGGTAAATTAGCAGGACACAAAATTAATGCACATAAATCTCTGGCTTTCTTATACACTAATGATGAAAAATCTAAGAGTGAAATAGAGGAAACACTCCCATTTACCATTGCAACAAAAAGAATAAAATATTTAGGAATAAACCTACCTAAGGAGACAAAAGCCCTGTATGCAGAAAATTATAAGACTCACCTTATCTTTGATAAAGGAGGCAAGAATATACAGTGGAGAAAAGACAGCCTCTTCAATAAGTGATGCTGGGAAAACTGGACAAGTACATGTAAAAGTATGCTATTAGAACACTCCCTAACACCATACACAAAAATAAACTCAAAATGAGTTAAAGACCTATATGTAAAGCCAGACACTATCAAACTCTTAGAGGAAAACATAGGCAGAACACTCTATGACATAAATCACAGGAAGAGCCTTTTTGACCCACCTCCTAGAGAAATGCAAATAAAAACAAAAATAAACAAATGGGACCTAATGAAACTTAAAAGCTTTTGCACAGCAAAGATACCATAAACAAGACCAAAAGACAACACTCAGAATGGGAGAAAATAGTTGCGAATGAAGCAAGTGACAAAGGACTAATGTCCAAAATTTATAAGCAACACATGCAGCTCAATAACAGAAAAACAAACAAACCAATCCAAAAGTGGGCAGAAGACCTAAATAGACATTTCTCCAAAGAAGATATACAGATTGCCAACAAACACATGAAAGAATGCTCAACATCATTAATCATTTCAGAAATGCAAATCAAAACTACAATGAGATATCATCTCACACCAGTCAGAATGGCCATCATCAAAAAATCTAGAAAAAATAAATGCTGGAGAGAGTGTGGAGAAAAGGGAACACTCTTGCACTGCTGGTGAGAATGTAAATTGATACAGCCATTATGGAGAACAGCATGGAGGTTCCTTAAAAATCTACAAGTAGAACTACCATATGACCCAGCAATCCCACTACTGGGCATATACCCTGAGAAAACCATAATTCAAAAAGAGTCATCTACCAAAATGTTCATTGCAGCTCTATTTACTATAGCCAGACATGGAAGTGACCTAAGTATTCATCAACAGATGAATGGATAAAGAAAATGTGACACATATATATAATGGAATATTACTCAGCCATAAAAAGAAATGAAACTGAGTTATTTGTTGCGAGGTGGATGGACTTGGAGTCTGTCATACAGAGTGAAGTAAGTCAGAAGGAGAAAAACAAATACTGTATGCTAACACATTTTTATGGAATCTAAGAAAAAAAATGTCATGAAGAGTCTAGGGCTAGGACAGGAATAAAACACAGACCTATTAGAGCATGGACTTGAGAATATGGGGAGGGGAAGGGTAAGCTGTGACAAAGTGAGAGACTGGCATGGACATATATACACTACCAAACATAAGGTAGATAGCTAGTGGGAAACAGCTGCATGTCACAGGGAGATCAGCTAGTTGGTTTATCACCACCTTGAGGTGTGGCATAGGGAGGGTGGGAGGGAGGGAGGTGCAAGAGGGAAGAGATATGGGAACATATGTATATGTATAACTGATTCACTTTGTTGTAAAGCAGAAACTAACATACCATTGTAAAGCAATTCTACTCCAATAAAGGTGTTAAAAAAATTTTATGGTTGTAAACTTACTAAGCATGTTGTAAACCAGAAGCTATAATGGCAAATATTGTTATATTTTACTAAAGGAATATTTAAAATAATGCATAGCAAAAGACACCAAAGATCAAATTTTATAAGGAAGGATGGAAGGAAAAGAGAAGGAAGAGAGGGAAGGGAATAAGGGAGGGAAGGGGAGAGACAGGAGTAGGAGGAGGAGGAGGAAGCAGGGAGGAAGGGAGGAGGAGGAGGTGGGGAGGACAGCAGCAAAACAAAGGAGGAGTAATTGCTAGGTTCCTTTAGTGCCATTAAGTGCCAAGCATTATGACAGATTCTTGAAGTACACCAACACTAAAAATAGAAAAAAGTGGTATTATAGGTATTATATCTGCATTTTAGAGAGGAGGAAACTAAATTTTAAGGAAACAATATGGTACAAATGAAGGAATATTAAACAAAAGTGAATTCACTGGAGACAGATGTACATGATTTATCACAGGCATATCTACTAAAAATATATACACTATTTTTAAACTATATCTCCAGATGAGTAAAATACTCAATATGATACCTAACATTCATTGCCTTACACACTCATGTCCCAAATATCCATCAGTAGGTAATGAATCAGCAGGTTAGTGGCACAGGCAAGATTCAACATCCATGTACCTATTTTCTGAATAAATTCCTACTTTAACAGTTTTATTATTCTTATAACTTGGTTTGCCACAAACTTTTGGAATATTATTTATCCAGATATTTTCAATTAAATTGTATATCACTGAGTCAGTGAATTTCAATAATTTTCAGCAATACCCCCATTAAAGAATTTGTGTGTGGGCATGTACATGCCCACACACAAATACATGGAAGTTTTTCATTGTAATAATGTTCATAAATGATTAATCTATATTTTGCAAATTTTCTTATCTGAAGTCAATAAATAAAAGAGCACATTAAAAAAACAAAGCATTTTCAAATCCATAGATGTAGATAATTTTTCCTTGATGGCCTCCAATGAATCATATTTTTCATGTCTACACCTTGCGTAGTCCTCTTCTATATTGACTATGAGCTTGCCTTTGTGACTGGGTTTTGTCAATGTGACATCAGCAAAGGTGAGTCAACCAGAAGTGTGCTAAGGTCTTTGCAGACTAGTAGCTTGCATCTTGAAACCCTGAAGAAAACTGGGACAAAAATATTGGAAAGCAAAGCCCTCCCATCTGAGCTGTTTTAGCTGAGCCTACTGTTCAGCTGACCCACCAGGGAAATGTAGTTGCAAAGTGAGCCCAAGTCAAAGAAGCAAAAGAACCACCTGGTCACCTAAAAGAATCATGAGAAACAATACACTGTTCTTGTGTTAAGCCACTAAATGTTAGGGTGACTTGTTATACAACAACAGATAACTAAGTTACTGATTATCTTTCACTCACTAGGTGGGTAATGTTGGGCAAGGCTCTTAAACTCTGAGAATTTTCCTCGTCAATAAAATCAGGATAATAATTATAACCAGAAATTGCATGGATGTTACTATTTAATCCTCATCACATTTAAATCTCATGACAACCCTTTGGGTGGAACAGTTACTGTCTACATATTTTGGAAGAGGAAATGGAAGAGAGGTGAACAAATGAATCCAAAGTTACATATCTACTGAAAAGTGTCTTTAGAGTCTGTGCTTTCAGTTTTTGTTCAATACAGCCAGGTTTGTGCCAATCTTTAAACAAGAAGTTTCTTTCTTTCTCTCCTTCCCCCCACCCTTCTCTCTCTCTCAATCTCTGTCTTCATTAGTGTCCCATTTCTCCAAATTAATATATATCAATTAGATTTTAAGTGTGCCCAGTAGTTGTTTCTGGTCAGTTGTGGGATTCTTCTCTCTAGTTGCCTGAATTTCTGTGGTTTTACTAGAGTAAACTTTCTCCTCTGTAAAATCCTACATTCTTCTATTGTACCCTGGAGAGCAGTCCATCTGCTTCTGCTGGTTTATACATGCTGAGGAACTTAAAAGGACATAAATCTAGAACTACAGATCCATGCTTGTCAGTGCCATATAATACAGCTCATGTTAAGTAATTATGTATGATAAACATCATAATTATAATACATCCCTTCCACCAGGATGGTCTAACACACACACACAATACAAGTTTACTGACATAACTGGCTATACACAGCTTTTAATGTGTTATTTCCTGTACAGAGAGACTTTATCTTTTTCAAGGTTGTACAAATGATGGTGCCTTGCATACTGAATGCACCATTTACATTCAATTAAAATTTGAGGCCTCAACCTCTCCAAACTAATTTCCTCCAAATAAGTTTGCTTTCATTTCAGTGGTCCATTAAGAACCAATATCTTTTTAGAGTTTTCAGACTTATTATTGATAAATTTTGAAAATTGTACTTTTAAATGATTTTATTCCTAGCTTTTCTCTAAGCGTTCTTTTCCCACATGTTCTAGTAAACAGTATTTGTTCATTAGTGTGCAAAGTCAGACTTCATAAAATTGAACAAAATGAATTCACACCCAGTGCAACTGATTAATGTTATTTGTACCATGGGAACAAAACTCAGGTTAGTAAAAAACCTGCCCACTCTAGGTATTTGACAAATTAGAAAACATTTTTTTTAATATGTCAAAGAAAATTTATGAGCCATAATGCTACATGGTTGTATGAAATTTATGAAACAGGAATAAAGTCCTCTTTCTTGTAGTGATGTTTAAAATATGTTAAATCCAAAAAAGAGACCAGTGTATATACTTTTAAGGGTATTTGGAATCCCTGGAATATATAGCATTTAAGAGGCTGCAGTGTGGTTATTACAGCTAGCCACCTGAATTTTTAATGAAATGTGCCAGAAAAATCTTATAATTTTGAGCAATATATTTGAACTTGAAATAAATAATAGCTTCTTCTGGGAAAACTGAAAACTCAAAGTCTATGTAATGAGATTTTAGGAAACATTACATGTAAGAGCTTGTCCCTCTTCTTCCTATTTTCTTTTACTCTCTAAGAGATAATTCCATATGCATGCAGAAGAAACCTGACTTGGTCCCTTAGAGGATTTCTGGAGAATGTACATTCTGATTTTCTCTTCTTTTGCCAAGAAAGATTCACCACTTCCACTTGTGGTCTACATAAGGCCCCTAACAACAGAGGAAAAGAAGAAAGATAAACATTAGGAAAATAACTGTGGATTCTTGAAATAATATTTATGTGACCTGTTTTCCTGTTCTATATTTTTAAATGTTTCTTTACAAACATGCCTTATTTAAGGCATGTCTATTATATCTGCTTATTTAGGATATGTCTGTTTATCTAACTACCTATCAACTTTTCAGCATCTCCAAATTAATATTGTACCAATAGCTTCACTTTCCTTGTCTTTTTCCACATGCTTAAAGAATATCTAAGAGTAATTCTGTAGGCTAGATGCATTTATTATCAGCATATTATTAAAAAATACTTTCAACTATAGTTTTAAATTTTTTAGAACTTGTTTTCTAATAAAATACCATATCTACATTTTTGTTAAGCAAAATTTGTTCATTATTACATACTAAGAACAATTTAAATGTATAAATATATAAAATATATATATAAATAAATGAATATATAAAAATTCTACATAAATGTGTATATATACACACACATATGTAATATATTATATAATGTATTACGTGCTTTTGTTTCAGAGCTCATAAAATCCATGGAGAAAAGAAAAATCTACTGATGGCTAATGTTTTGATGAAGGAAATAATCTCCAGATATCTTTTACAGTTAGTAAATTAGTTCACATTTCCCACAGAAAATTGGTAGTAGAAAAGAATATACATTCATATGTACATCTTTTCTATTGATCATTCTTTTTTTAAAAAGTTTTAAATTTTTTTCAAATTGTATTTTATTTTTATTTATTTATTTTTGGCTGCTTTGGGCCTTCATTGCTATGCATGGACTTTCTGTAGTTGCAGCAAGCAGGGTCTACTCTTTGTTGTGGTGCACAGGCTTCCCATTGGGGTGACTTGTCTTGCTGAGGACCACGGGCTCTAGGCATGCGGGCTTCAGTAGTTGTGGCACATGGGCTCAGTAGTTGTGGCTCATGGGCTCTAGAGTGCAGGCTTAGTAGTTGTGGCACATGGGCTTAGTTGCTCCACTGCGTGTGGGATCTTCCCAGACCAGGGATCAAACCCATGTTGCCTGCATTGGCAGGTGGATTCTTAATGACTGTGCCACCAGGGAAGTCCTCTCCATTTTTTTAAACCATTTTTTGCTGGATTTAACTATCTTATGCCACTTTACCCTCTGTAACTTCTGCTTTAAGACAATTCTTACCATACTTTATTTCCTATCCATTTGTTTATTTGCTCATCTTTTAAACAGACCATGAACATATATCATACACACCTCTGTCCAGTTGTTCCACATAGAGATTCTACATATTTCATCATTGTCAAGCCCTGCTTACTTCTCCTCCCAGGAGACTGTAGATTATGGATTGAGTGAAAGTCATTGTTGGTCAAGAAGAAGAGACTAACAATGAGATTATTGTAGGAAATCTCCAGGTAACTTCAATGATGGATAGAAGTTAAACAACTTCTGAATCTCTGCCCTATTATATCTGGCTTCTTGCCACCAATCTACAAATGTGCTCCTCCTTATATGCATAGAATGTTTGTATCTGTCAGACAGAGGAAAACAATACTGAACTATTTGACTAATTACTTAATTTATCACCAATTATGTTTTAAATATTCTACTTTATGTGTATCATTAATGTTAAGACATTACTGAAATATTCATGATTTAAAATAATGATTGGTAACATTACACATTTCTCAAAAGTGTCAAAACACATTTGAATACCCCAAACATTCACTCACCTTTCAATTCTACAGAGATATATTATAGGATAGTGGAAAAGACATTAACCTGGCCTTAGAGACTCTAGATTTTACTCTGGGTTCTTTCCATAACAAGCAAAGTGGAGACTCCTTTTCGTGAGAAAAGAGACAAACAGAGCACTAACATTCAGTGTTTCTGAGACAATAACAACTGTCTTTTGTCTAATTAGAATTTTCATTATAGCAGTTGATATCACCCATATGGAGTGTGACTGGAAAAGTTATCACCTAAACCATTTTGAGAGGGAAAAGGAATGCTATTAAAAATCAGGCACAAACCAAGACTCTTCCAGGAAACTTGGAGGCATGGCCCCCCTACTAATTCAGTTTATAAACCTTTATAAGCAATTCTATCTCAACATGCTAATCAGTTACCCTGTAAGAATGGTGACATCCCCTCTTTGCCCACTCCTCTCTTATCACAATAAGCTCATTATGTCTGAGGAATCTCTAAACTTGATGTTTAATGGTATTCTTACTGTATGCCCCTAAGGAAAATTTTCCCACTCTGAGCACCAGAGGAGCAAGCATAGAAAGCACAATTTCTCAAAGTGAATCATTGAGAGTAATAGTAAGTAGGATCATTCCTATTTCTATACCTTTGTTCCCAGACCCAACATGCATAATGGTAATTAATTTGAGGTCTGTACTATATCTTTAAGTATAGCATGTCATCTTTGTAGGCTTATATCTCCAGACAGTTTCCTCAACACATCTTCAATATTTGTTTCTCTCATTCTATCAGAATGGTAGTTTTCTGAATGGTATAAAACTGGGGACCCAATCATCTTGCTAATTGCCACACATTTTCCTATTAAATGAGACCTTAAGGCTGATACAATGTTCTTAAGATCAAACATACACTAAGCTCTTAGATAGTAGTGTTGATGGAAGCCCTGTGAGCAGGATATGCAAACATATGTTTGGACTATGTATTGATTCCAGTTGCCCCATTCAGGATGAGAGTGGTCCAATTTAACATTAGTGAGTATCGCTTGACCAGCCATGATAATTGCAAGCCTATGCACTTTCTGCCAGACCTGGCCTACAAAAGAGGCTTAAAATAGTCTTTTAGTAATGCTGGTGCCCCGCTCACCAAGAGATTCCTCATACCTTTGCTAAAGTGTAGTTGTTTTTTTCATTTTCTTTTGTTTTAGATTTTTTTGATGTGAGCCATTTTTTAAGTCTTTATTGAATTTGTTACAGTATTGCTTCTGTTTTATGTTTTGGTTTTCTGGGCACAGGGCTTGTGGGATCTTAGCTCCCCAACTAGGGATCAAACCTGCACTCCCTGCATTGGAGGAAAAGTCTTAACCACAGGACTACCAGGAAAGTCCCAGGAGTAGTGTTCATGAAGTCCTCTTGAAGAATACTTTCATCAAGTTTTCCAACATTACATAATGTAACCACTTGAACATTTCTGTAAGTATTGATCACTTTTTTTCAGCATCTGTCAAAGTAGCTCTGACATTTATACCTTAATTATATCTTAGTTACTGTGGGCCATCTCTTTCTTCAAACTTTCAAGATCCATATTAGAACCATTATCCAGATGCCTTACCAGCAAGGTGTTACCATGTCAATACATTCTCCCTTTTCCTCATCCCTACAACCATAGAGTAACATAGATGAAATACCATTCCAACTTAATCAAATACTATGCTTCACAACACTTGATCTCAAACCTCAAGGTTTAAGTTTCATGAATATTATCTTGATTCTAGCTGGTGAATATTAACCAGGTCTTACAGCTCTTTTAGTAGATACAGGATATTTCTGGTTCAAATATATTGTAACTTTAGCATTGATTATTGTTCTGGTGGTCGAGAAGTGTAAAGAGGGAGATCTTTAACACTGGAGTCTGTTGTTTTGCAAGGCAGAGTCATCACAATGTCTTCAATTAAGTGAGAAGCATTAGTTTTTGACAGGAAAGTGGACAATTTCTGCAGACTCAGAGAGTTAAAGGAAATATGGAGATTCAAAATTATTGTATAACTTGGTCCATATATTTCCCTACCATATTTTAAGGGCTCACTTCCTCCCAATCTAGACCTTAACTTTGCTGGGCAGACCAGCCAGGATCTAGAATTCAACCTTCTCCAAAGCAGTAGAGAATACTGAGAAATTACTGAAATGGAGAGTCACATGTAAGAAGTTTCTCAAGCAGTATTCTGTTCTCAAGATCAGCTCAGTACCTATAGTGGAATGAAGAATGTGAGATTGGGCAGTCAAAAAAAAGGTAGATCCCACAGGGAGCTCTGAATCTGAGACGGCTTTGTAAAGTTGTTTGCATTGAATCAGATGGGGCAGGCTTTAATACCCTTATTAACCAGCCATTTCATATGGACCCCCTCGTCCATTCAAGGGCAGTTCCTCCAGAAAGTCTCATCTGAGAACACCCAGTTGCCAACTGAGAGAATGAGTGCTTCCATCCTAAGGGAAGTGAGAGCAGAGTTTAGGCTACATACTACATTATCTACAATGGCTTTTATTAGTCTTGCTGATTTGTTTTATGGTACATGTTCTATGATTAAGCTTTAGCATAAAACATACAACAGGAAATACAATTTCTTGAAAAGAAATGGAAAACCACCAGAAAAGAAAACCACTGACCAAAGCTCACAATATTAGAAAATTGTTTATTTTTTTCTTTACAGACAAGTATATGAAGTTAACTTAAAAACTAAATAGAATAAAATTTATATAACCCATCTCATGGAAAAAGAGTAGAAAAACTACTTGAAGGCAACCAAGATTTCTTTTAAACAATATTATATATTACAATTGAGCCTTGAACAACATGGGTTTGAACTGTGTGGGTCTACTTACATGTAGGTATTTTTCAATAGTAAATACTATAATACTACACAGTCTGTGATTGGTTGAATTCATGATACAGAGGAAACTTGGATATGGAGGGCCCAACTATAAATTATAGTCTGATTAACCCCCATGTTCTAGGATCAACTGTATGTATGTATTGTTTGTATACAAACAATATATCTAAATACATATGTATAATTGTATATAATAAATAATATACTTATTACATATATATGTAAGTTATATATTATGTATTATTCAGTATTGCTTATTATTTTATATATAATATTGTTTAATATTTTATATGTTCTTTTAACAAAATTTCCAATAAAAAATATTTTTCAACCTGTGATTGCTTTTTCATGGTCTGTCTTTTAAGGATTTAGGGTGGCATGAATGATGTGCCACCCAACATAGAATAGTTCCAGCTATTCTCAAGACACACATACATTTATTTTCATTTGAAACATTTTCTCTTGATCTTGTTAGTATACTCTAGCTACCTCATTTTTTTGTTGGCAGAAAAACAAACTTGTAGATAAAGCCTTCTGTTGACTATTTTCCTCAGGACTTTCTCATTCCTGATAGAAAACAAAATTTAGAAAAACAAGCCACAGGAACTAATTATATTTCAATTGACACATGCACCATGAATTTTCTTTCACTGCCATAGAACTAATTCCCAACAGAATCAAACCTGGACACTTACAGGTAGAGTCCAAACTGCTCAGATTTTGAAAGTGCATGGTAAGGCACAATTTGGGCCAGGAATTTTCTCTGGAGTAATATTTGTCCTAAGATATTCTTTTTTTTTTTTTTTTTTCCTGTACACGGGCCTCTCACTGTTGTGGCTTCTCCTGCTGCGGAGCACAGGCTCCGGACACGCAGGCTCAGTGGCCATGACTCACGGGCCTAGCCACCTATGGCATGTGGGATCTTCCCAGACCAGGGCACGAACCCGTGTGCCCTGCAACAGAAGCCAGACTCTCACCCACTGCGTCACCAGGGAAGCCCCTAAGATATTCTTATTACTCATTCTTGCAAAGTAATAGTTTATTCTAGATCCTGAACGCTGAAAACCATATCCCATTTTTTGTTGCTACCAAGTGATAAAAAATTAAATGACTTTGTCTCTTTATATGGCAATTAAGTGTGAGGACAATTCAAACTGTACCATTAAGTATAAAGAGAAATCAAATATATATATGTTAAAGTGTTATCATTCTATTATTTATTGTAATACATGAAAAATAATCTTGTCAAATCTTATAAAGAGAGCATAATTAATAATAAAATATGTTTATGGCTGATTTAATAAAAAAAGTAATAGTTTTCCCTGGATAATAAAGAAATGTAAAAAAAAAAAAGACCACCTAGAACATGAAGATGGAATGAAACAAGATAAAACTAATATTCTATGCCTTTACATTTTGTGATTTATGGTTGAAATACAGTTATAGGCTCTACAAAGTACTCTAAAAATAGAAACTGGTGCTTCATATTCAGGGGAAGCAAATTAAAGAACTTGAAGGTGATTACTTCATGGATGCTAAATGTATCTTCATAATTTTTAGAGATTGATATAAGGGGATTGGGGGTTCTGGCACACATGAAATAGCCCCATTCCTCCCAGGTCATTCTTCTTACAGCTGAAACATCCTGCACATAACATAGCAACCAAGCAGAGAAAGACCCTAAAAGGTGGAAAGAAGAGGATGTATTACCTAAGGATCATAGGACTTGAGGGAGACACAGTGGTCAGCCCCCTGGGTTTACTATTGCCTCCCATATATTGTGGACAGTGTGCTCCAGAAATCTCCAACTAGTAATTACCAAAGGCAGCTAAAATTTTACATACTATATGATTTCATTTATATAACACTTTTGAAAAGAGAAAACTGTAGAAATGAACAAATTAGTAGTTCTCAAGATGTTGAGATGGAATTAGGGATGTTGGCAAGTGGGAAGGAGGAGGATGTAGTTATAAATGGGTGACAGAAGGGACCTTTATGGTGATAGAATTATTCTTTGTTTTCACTGTGCTGGTGGATACAACTACATGTGTAATAAAATAGTATGGAAGTAAATGCATATGTGCACACACATACAAATGAGTACAAGTAAAACTGAAGAAGTCTGAATAAGTTATGAGGATAGTCTCAATGTCAATACCTTGATTGTGATATTGTGCTATAGTTTTAAAGATGATACTTTCAAAGAAAACTGGATAAAGGGTACAGAATATCTTTCTTATTTGTTACAATTTTGTAGTGAATCTACAAAGATTGGGGTAAAAAGTTAAAAATTGGTTTTTACACTCTTACTAAGAAATATACATATATATCACATTGGTTCAAATTGGCAGAGTAGAAGGAGGTGCTCTCTCTCCCTCCTGCAGGAACACTGGAATCACAGCTAACTGCTGAACAAACATTGACAGGAACACACTGGAGTTCACCAAAAAAGATACCCACATACAAAGACAAAGGAGAAGCCACAAATAAATGGTAGGAGGGGTGCAATCACAGTAAAATCAAATCCCATAAATGCTGGATGGGTGACTCACAAAGTGGAGAACACTTATACCACAGAAGTCCACCCACTGGAGTGAAGTTTCTGAGCCCTATGTCAGGCTTCCCTACCTGGGGGTCCGGCAACAGGAGGAGGAATTCCTAGAGAATCAGACTTTGAAGGCTAGCAGGATTTGATTGCAGGACTTTGACAGGACAGGGGGAAAGAGAGACTCCACACTTGGAGGGCACTCACAACACAGTGTGCACATCAGGACCAGGGGAAGGAACAGTGACCCCATAAGAGACTGAACCAGACCAAACTGCTATTGTTGGAGGGTCTCCTGCAGAAGCATGGGGTAGCTGTGTTTCATCATGAGACAAGGACACTGGCAGCAGAAGTTCTAGGAAGTGCTCCATGGCATGAGCCCTCTCAGAGTCTGCCATTAGCCCCACCAAGAGCCTGGGTAGGCTCCAGTGTTGCCTCGCTTAAGGCCAAACAACCAACAGGGAGGGAACCAGCCGTACCCATCAGCAGACAAGTGGATTAAAATTTTACTGATCTCTGCCCACCAAAGCAACAGCCAACTCTACCCACCACCAGTCTTTCCCATCAGGAAACATGGGAAAGTCTCTTAAATAGCATCATCCCCCAGAGGGCAGACAGCAGAAACAAGAAGAACTACAATCCTGCAGCCTGTGCAACAAAAATCACATTCATAGAAAGATAGACAAGATGAAAAGGCAGAAGGCTATGTACAAGATGAAGGAACAAGATAAAACCCCAGAAAAACAACTAAATGAAGTGGAGACAGGCAACCTTCCAGAACAAGAATTCAAAATAATGAAAGTGAAGATGATCCAGGACTTCAGAGAAAAAATGGAGGCAAAGATCGAGAAGATGCAAGAAATGTTTAACAAAGATCTAGAAGAATTAAAGAACAAACAGAGACGAACAACACAATAACCAAAATGGAAAATACTCTAGAAGGAATCAATAGCAGAATAACTGAGACAAAAGAACGGATACATGATGTGAAATAGAGAATGGTGGAATTCACTGATGTGGAACAGAATAAAGAAAAAAGAATGAAAAGAAATGAAGACAGCCTAAGAGATCTCTGGGACAACATGAAATGCAATAACATTCACATTATAGGGGTCCCAGAAGGAGAAGAGAGAAAGAAAGGACCAGAGAAAATATTTGAAGAGATTATAGTCAAAAACTTCCCTAACAGGGAAAGGAAATAGCAACCCAAGTGCAGGAAGTACAGAAAGTCCCATACAGGCTAAACCCAAGGAGAAACACACTGAGACACATAGTAATCAAATTGGCAAAAATTAAAGACAAAGAATAATTATTGAAAGCAGCAAGAGAAAATGACAAATAACATACAAAGGAACTCCCATAAGGTTAACAGCTGATTTCTCAGCAGAAACTTGACAAGCCAGAAGGGAGTGGCATGATATACTTAAAGTGATGAAAGGGAAGAAACTACAACCAAGATTACTCTACCCAGCAAGGATCTCATTCAGATTCGATGGAGAAATCAAAAGCTTTACAGACAAGCAAAAGCTAAGAGAATTCAGCACCACCAAACCAGCTCTACAACAAATGCTAAAGGAACTTCTCTAACTGAGAAATACAAGAGAAGAAAAGGACCTACAGAAACAAACCCAAAATGATTAAGAAAATGGTAATAGGAACATACATATCCATAATTACGTTAAATGGGAATGGAATAAATGTTCCAACCAAAAGACACAGGCTTGCTGAATGGATATAAAAACAAGACCCATATATATGCTGTCTACAAGAGACCCACTTCAGACATAAGGACACATTTACACTGAAAGTGAGGGGATTGAAAATTATATACCATGGAAATGCAAATCAAAAGAAAGCTGTAGTAGCAATACTCATATCAGATAAAATAGACTTTAAAATAAAGAATGTTACAAGAGGCAAGGAAGGACACTACATAATGATCAAGGGATCAATCCAAGAAGAAGATATAACAATTATAAATATATATGCACCCAACATAGGAGCACCTCATTACATAAGGTGACTGCTAACAGCTATAAAAGAGGAAATCAACAGTAACACAATAATAGTGTGGGACTTTAACACCTCATTTACACCAATGGAGAGATCATCCAAACAGAAAATTAATAAGGAAACACAAGCTTTAAAGGACACAATAGACCAGATAGATTTAGTTGACTTTTATAGGATATGCCATCCAGAAACAGCAGATTACAGTTTCTTCTGAAGTGCGCATGGAACATTCTCCAGGATAGATCACATCTTGGGTTACAAATAATGCCTCAGTAAATTTAAGAAAATTGAAATCATATCAAATACCTTCTCTGACCACAATGCTATGAGATTAGAAATCAACTACAGAGAAAAAAAAATGTAAAAATCAGAAAAGCATGGAGGCTAAACCAAACGTTACTAAATTACCAAGAGATCACTGAAGAAATCAAGGAGGCAATCAAAAAATACCTAGAGAAAATGACAATGAACACATGACAATCCAAAACCTATAGGATACAGCAAAAGCAGGTCTAAGTTTATAGCTATACAAGCCTACCTCAAGAAAGAAGAAAAATCTCAAACAATCTAACGTTACACCTAAAGGAACTAGAGAAAGAAGAACAAACAAAACCCAATGTTAGCAGAAGGAAAGAAAGCATAAAGATCAGAGCAGAAATAAATGAAATAGAAACAAAGAAAACAATAGCAAAGATCAAAAGAAGTAACAGCTGGTTCTTTGAGAAGGTAAACAAAATTGATAAATCATTTTCCAGAATCATCAAGAAAAAAGAGGGAGAGGACTCAAACCAATAACATTAGAAATGAAAAAGGAGAAGTTACAATAGACACCAGAGAAATACAGGGCATCCTCAGAGATTACTACGAGCAACTCTATGCAAATAAAATGGACAATGTGGAAGAAATGGACAAATTCTTAGAAAGGTATAACCTCCCAAGACTGAACCAGGAAGAAATAGAAAATATGAAGAGAACCATCCCAAGTAATGAAATTGAAACTGTGATTAAAAATCTTCCAACAAACAAAAGTCCAGGACCAGATACCTTCACAGGAGAATTCTATGAGACATTTAGAGAAGAGCTAACACCCATCCTTCTCAAACTCTTACAAAAATTTTCAGAGGAAGGAACACTCCCAAATTCATTCTATGAGGCCACCATCAGCCTGACACCAAAACGAGACAAGGATATTACAAAAAATGAAAATTACAGACCAATGTCACTGATGAATATAGATGCAAAAATCTGCAACAAAATACTAGTAAAAAGAATCTAACGACACATTTAAAGGATCATACACCATGATCAAGTGGTTTTATCCCAGTGATGCAAGGATTCTTCAACATATGCAAATCAATCAATGTGATACACCATATTAACAAGTTGAAAAATAAAAACCATATGATCATCTTAATAGATGCAGAAAAAGATTTTGACAAAATTCAATGATTTATGATAAAAACTCTCCAGAAAGTGGGCACAGAGGGAGGCTACCTCAACATAATAAAGGCCATATATGACAAACCCACAGCAAGCATCATTCTCAATGGTGAAAAACTGAAAGCATTTCCTCTAAGGCCAGGAACAAGACAAGGATATCCACTCTCACCACTATTATTCAACACAGTTTTGGAAGTCCTAGCCATGGCAATCAGAGAAGGAAATGACATAAAAGGAACACAAATTGGAAAAGAAGAAATAAAATGGTCACTGTTTTCAGATGACATGATAGTATAAATAGAGAATCCTAAAGATGCCACCAGAAAACTACTAAAACTAATCAATGAATTTGGTAAAGTTGCAGGATAAAAAATTAATGTACAGAAATCACTTGCATTCCTATACATTAATGATGAAAAATATGAAGAATTAAGGAAACACTCCCATTTACCACTGTAGCAAAAAGAATAAAATACCTAGGAATAAACCTATCTAAGGAGACAAAATACCTGTATGCAGAAAACTATAAGACACTGATGAAAGAAATTAAACATGATGCCAACAGATGGAGAGATATACCATATTCTTGGATTGGAAGAATCAATATTCTGAAAATGACTATACTACCCAAAGCAATTTACAGATTCAATGTAATCCCTATCAAATTACCAATGGCATTTTTTACAGAACTAGAACAAAAAATCTTAAAATTTGTATGGAGACACAAAAGACTCCAAATAGCAAAGCTGTCTTGAGGGAAAAAAACGGAGTTGGAGGAATCAGACTCCCTGACTTCAGACTATACTACAAAGCTAAAGTAATCAAGAGAATATGGTACTGGCATAAAAACAGAAATATCAATCAATGGAATGGATAGAAATCCCAGAGATAAACCCACGCACCTATGGTCAACTAATCTATGACAAAGGAGGCAAGGGTACACAACGGAGAAAAGACAGTCTCTTCAATAAGTGGTGCTGGGAAAACTGGACAGCTACATGTGAAAGAATGAAATTAGAACACTCCCTAACACCATACACAAAAATAAACTCAAAATGGATTAAAGACCTAAATGTAAGGCCAGACACTATCAAACTCTTAGAGGAAAACATGGGCAGAACACTCTATAACATAAATCACAGCAAGAACCTTTTTGACCCACCTCCTAGAGAAATGGAAATAAAAACAAAAATAAACAAATGCGACCTAATGAAACTTAAAACTTTTGCAAAGCAAAGAAACTGCATACAAGACAAAAAGACAACCCTCACCATGTGAAAATATATTTGAAAATGAATCAATGGACAAATGATTAATTTCTAAAATATATAAACAACTCATGTAGCTCAATATTAAAAAACAAACAACCCAATACAAAATTGGGCAGAAGACCTAAATAGGCTTTTCTCCTAATAGGACATATAGATGGCCACGAAGCACATGAAAAGCTGCTCAACATCACTAATTATTAGAGAATTGTAAATCAAAACTACAATGAGGCATCACCTCACACCAGTTAGAATGGGCATCATCAGAAAATCTACAAACAACAAATGCTGGAGAGGTTGTGGAGAAAATGGAACCCTCTTGCACTGTCGGTGGGAATATAAATTGATACAGCCACTATGGAGAACAGTATGGAGGTTCCTTAAAAAAATGAAAATAGAATTATCATACGACCCAGCAATTGCCCTGCAGGGCATATACCCAAAGAAAACCATAATTCAAAAAGACACATGCACCCCAATGTTCTTTGCATCACTATTTACAATAGCCAGGTCATGGAAGCAACTTAAATGCCCGTTAACAGACAAATGGATAAAGAAGATGCAGTACATATATAGAATGGAATATTACTCAGCCATAAAAAGGAACACAATTAGGTCATTTGTAGAGACTTGGATGAATCTAGAGACTGTCATACAGAGTGAAGTAAGTCAGAAAGAGAAAAACAAATATCATGTATTAACGCATATATGTGGAACCTAGAAAAATGGTACAGATGAACTGGTTTGCAGGGCAGAAATTGAGAAACAGATATAGAGAACCAACATGTGGACACCAAGCAAGGAAAGCACCAGCTGGTGGTGGTGGTGGTGTGATGAATTGGGAGATTGGCATGTATACATTGACATGTATACACTGATGTGTATACAATGGATGAGTAATAAGAATGTGCTGTATAAAAAAAAATAAAGAAAATAAAATTCAAAAAAATATACATATAGGAATTTTTAATATAGATTGCAAAAATAAAATTAATATAATACAAATTTCTACCTTATATACATCTTCTCAGCAAACTATACTTTAAAATTTCTGATGATAGGAAACCTTACCTTAAAAAATAGCTCATTCTATAGTGAATTTTCTCTGTCAAAAGTTTCCTTTGTGAAGCATTGTTCCAAATTTTATTCTAATATCTAAAAATAAATACTTAAATTCTCTTCTAGTTATTTAAGATAATGGTCTCCATTTACTTCAACTTCCCTTAATAAGATATGATTTGCTGATCCTTCATTAGGTTGTTTGGACTCCCTTGATAATACTTCTATTTATTTCTATTTTTTAAAGTATGAATTTCAAAATTCCATATGATATACTGAATGAAACTAACAGCAATTAAAATACTGCAGAAGAAAACTTTAGTGAATCTTAATAAATAGAAATAGAAACCATCAAACATTAGTAGAAGATTGAAAATGAAATGTTAAAAAGTAAAAAGTATATTAATAAGCTATGGTAAAACTTCAAACTATCTAATATATACATGATTAGAGTTCCCGAAGGAATGAAAAGGAAGAGGAAAAATATTTGAATGAAAAAAGAATTATTTGAACTATTTTAAAATTTTATAAAAATTATACAGATTTAGTAACCCAGGCACAAGAAGTATAAACCCCACTCACAAGAAACCAAAAATAAACTACACCAAAATACACCACAATCAAATTGCTCTAAGCCAGTCATAATGAGAATAACTTACAGGCAACCAGATTAAAACACATTTTACAAAGAGAGGGAAAAAATTAAAAATTTAGCATATTTTTTGCCAGAAACAATGTAAGTGAAAGTGGAGTAACATTTCTCAAGTACTGAAAGAATAATTTAACTATCTAAAAGTCTATCCCAGTGAAAATACACTTAAAAAGTCACAGGAGAAATAGTTTTCAGACATACAAAAGCTGAAATAATTCACTACCTAAAGACCCATATTATAAGAAATGTTAGAGAAATTTCTTCAGGCAGAAGTTAAATTATATCAGATGAAAATATAAATCAAAACAAAAAAATACATAGCACCAGAAATGTTAACTGCCTAGGTAAGTACATATACTATATTTCTTATTATATAAATCTCTTTAAAAGACAAGCATTGAACAAAAAGAATAGCAATGTGGTTTGTGGTTTATAATATATGTACAAATAAAATATTATATATGACAACAATAGAATAAAAACTGGGAAAGAAGATGTGAAATTATATTAGTGTAAGGGCTGTATATTATGTAAATGGTATAAAGAAACAGGTACCTTCCTCAACCAAATACAAGCAAGTTGAATACAACAATACACTAAAAGGATCATACACCATGATCAAGTGAGATTTATCCCAGGGATGCAAGGATTTTTCAATATCTGCAAATCAATCAATATGATACAACACATTAACAAATTGAAGGATAGAAACCATATGATCACTCAATAGATGCAGGAAAAAACTGACAAAGTTCAACATCCATTTATGATAAAAACTCTCCAGAAAGTGGGCATAGAGGGAATATACCTCAACATAATAAAGGCCATGTATGACAAACCCACAGCTAACATACTGAATGGTGAAAAGCATTCTTTCTAAGATCAGGAACAAGACAAGGATGCCCACTGTAACCAATTTCATTCAACATAGTTTTGGAAGTCTTAACCACAGAAATCCAAGAAGAAAAAGAAATAAAAGGAATACAAATTGGAAAGCCAGAAGTAAAACTGTCAGTGTTTGCAAATGACATGATACTATACATAGAAAATCCTAAAAATTCCACCAGAAAATTACTATAAATCATCTATGAATTTTGTAAAGCTACAGGATACAAAATTAATATACAGAAATCTGTTGCATTTCTCTACTTTAAAAACAAACAATTAGATAGAGAAATTAAGGAAACATCCCATTTACTGTCACATCAAAAAGAATAAAAAACTTAGGAATAAACCTAGCTAAGGAGGCAAAAGACCAGCACTGTGAAAACAATAAGACACTGATGAAAGAAATTGAAGATGACACAAATAGATGGAAAGATACACTATATTCTTGGATTGAAAGGCTCAATATTGTTAAAATGACCATACTAACCAAGGCAATCTACAGATTCAATGCAATCCCTATCATATTACCACTGGCATTTTTCACAGAAGTAGAACAAAATATTTTTTAAATTTGTATGGAAGCACAAAAAATCTTAAAAGGCCAAAACATCTTGAGAAAGAAGAACTGAGCTGGAGGAATCAGGCTCCGTGACATCAGACTATACTACAAAGCTACAGTCATCAAAACTGTATGGAACTGACACAAAAACAGACACATAGATCAATGGAACAGGATAGAAAGCCCAGAAATAAACCCATGCACTTATGGTCAATTGATCTGCAACAAAGGAGGCAGGAATATACAGTGGAGAAAAGACTGTCTCTTCAATAAGTGGTGCTGGGAAAACTGGACAGCTGTGTGTTAAAAAAAAAATGATATTAGAACATTCTCTAACAACATACAGAAAAATAAATTCAAAAAAGGATTAAAAACCTAAATCTAAGAATGATACTACAAAACTTCTAGAGGAAAACATAGGCAGCACATGCTTTGACATAAATCACAGAAATATTTTTTTGGAACTGCCACTTAAAGTAAACAAAAGCAAAAATAAATAGGACCTAATTCAACTTAAAAGCATTTGAATAGCAAAGAAAAACATCGAGAAAATGAAGACACAACTTACTGAATGGAAGAAAATATTTGCAACTGATATAAGCTATAAGGGATTAATACCCAACATATATAAACCGTTCATACAACTCAACATCAAAAAAACCCAAACAACCCAAATAAAAAATGGGCAGAAGAACTGAATACACATTTTTCCAAAGAGAACATGCAGATGGCCAATAGGCACATGAAAAGATGTTCAACATCGTTAATAATCAGGGAAATGCAAATCAAAACCACAGTGAGATATCAGGTCTGATACCTGTCAGAATGGCTATCATCAAAAGAACATAAATAACACAGATAACAAATAACAAATACTGGTGAGGACGTGGATAAAAGGGAACTCTCGTACACTGTTGTTGGGAATGTAAATTGGTGGAGTCACTGTGGAAAACAGTATGAAAGTTTCTCAAAAATCTAAAAATAGAAATACCATATGACCCAGCAATTCCACTCCTGTATATATAAGTGAATAAAGCAAAAACACTAATTTGAAAAGATACATGCACCCCAATGTTCATAGCAGCAGTATTTACTATTGCCAAGGTATGGAAGTAACTTAAGTGTCTATCTACTGATGTATGGACAAAGAAGATGTGGTGTATACACACCCCCCCACACATACACACACATATATGCACATAATTGAATACTACTCAGCCATAAAAAGTGAATGAAATTTTGCCATTTGCAGCAACATGGGTGGGCTTAGAGGGCAATATGTTAAGTGAAATAAGTCAGATAGAGAAAGATAAATACTGTATGATATCACTTATATGTGGAATCTAAAAAATACAACAAACTAGTGAATAACACAAAAAAGAGGCAGAATAACAGATATAAAGAACAAACTAGTGGTTACCAGTGATGAGAGGGAAGGGGTGAGGGGCAATATAAGGGTAGTGAATAGTTACAAACTATTAGGTATAAAATAAACTATAAGAATATGACATGGGGAATATTGCCAATATTTTATAATAACTATAAATGAAGTATAAACTTTAAAAATTGTGAATCACTACATTGTACACCTATAATGTTATATAGCAACTATACTTCAATTTGAATAAAGAAAGAAAGAAAAGAAAAGAATCCAAAGATACATAACACTAAAATAGTCATCAAATGACAATAGAAGAGAGAAAAGAAGGGAAAAAAAGACCTACAAAAACAAACAATTAACAAAATGACAAAGAAAACATATATATCACTAATTACCTTAAAGGTAAATGAAATAAATGCTCCAACCAAGACACAGAGTGGCTGGATAGAAACCAAAAAACCGCCTGCATATATGCTGCCGACAAGAGACTCACTTCAGGTTTGGAGACAAACAGACTGAAAGTAAGGGGATAGAAAAAGGTATTCAATGCAAATGGAAATCAAAAAAAAAAAAAAAAAAAATACAAATGTGGCCTGTGCTTCCTGGTCCATTTGTGAGATGCTCAGTTTCCATGTGCTCTTTAGTTAAATTCCCTTGCAGAAAAGGGCCTGTGTGGTGGTTGATATGGCACAGATTATATTTCCAAGAAAATAAAAAGATCTTCTGATAAAAAAAAAAAAAAAAATAGGTAGGCTGAATAGGTCCTTTCTATTTAAAAAATGCAAGAATAGTTCAAGACGTTCCCAGAAAGAAAACTCAAGGTCAACATGGTTTCACAGGTAAATCTAACCAAGAATAAGAAAGACATAGTTCCAATTCAAAAAAAATCTCTTCTGGGGAGACCTTCAAGATGGCAGAAGAGTAAGATGTGGAGATCAACTTCCTCCCCACAAATACATCAGAAATATATCCACATGTGGAACAACTCCTACAGAATACCTACTGAAGGCTGCCAGAAGACCTCAGACTTCCCAAAAGGCAAGAAACTACCCACGTACCTGGATAGGGCAAAAGAAAAAAGAAAAAACAGAGACAAAAGAATAGGGATGGGACCTGCACCTCTGGGAGGGAGCTGTGAAGTAGGAAAAGTTTTTACACACTAGGGAGCCCCTTCACTGATGGATACGGGGGTGGGGGGAAAGCTTGGAAGCTGTGGAGGAGAGTGCAGCAATAGGGGTGCAGAGGGCAAAGCAGAGAGATTCCCACACAGAGGATTGGTGCCAACCAGCACTCACCAGCCTGAGAGGCTTGTCTGCTCATCTGCTGGGGCGGGTGGGAGTTGAGAGATGAGGCTCCAACTTCAGAGGTCAGATCCCAGGGAGAGGACTGGGGTTGGCTGTATGAACACAGCCTGAAGGGGGCTAGTGTGTCACAGATAGTCAGGAGGAGTCTAGGAACAAGAAAGTACCTGCCTAAGAGGCAAGAGACCATTGTTTCAAGGTGTGCGAGGAGAGGGAATTCAGAGCACTGACTAAATGAGCTCCAGAGATGGGTGCAAGCCGCAGCTATCATGGACCCCAGCGATAGGCATGAGACACTAAGGCTGCTACTGCAGCCACCAAGAAGCCTGTGTGCAAGCACAGGTCACTATCCACACCACCCCTCCCAGGGACCTGTGCACACTGCCAACAGCCAGGGTGCAGAGATTCAGGGACAATTTCCATGGAAGAACACACGGCACACCTCAGGCTATTACAACGTCACGCTGGCTTCTGCCTCCACAGACTCACCCCCCATTCCGTATCCCTCCTACCCTCCAGCCTGAGTGAGCCAGAGTCACCTAATCAGCTGCTACTTTAACCCCATCCTGTCGGGGCAAAGAACAGATGCCCTCAAGCAACCTACATGCAGAGGTGGGGCCAACACCAAAGCTGAACACCAGGAGTTGTGTGAACAAAGAAGAGAAAGGGAAATTTCTCCCAGCAGTATCAGGAGCAGTGGATTAAATCCCCACAATCAACTTGTTGTACCCTGCATCTATGGAATACCAGAATAGACAATGAATCATGCTAAAATTGAGGCAGTTGACTTTCAGAGCAACTGTAGACTTGGGGTTTGCTTTCTGCATCTAACTTGTTTTCAGTTTTATGTTTATCTTAGTTTAGTATTTACAATTTATTGTCACTGGTAGATTTGTTTTTTGATTTGGTTGCTCTCTTGCTGTTTTTATATATATTTTTTCTTTTTATCTTTTTGTGAGTATGTGTGTGTATGCTTCTTTGTGTGCTTTTTCTGTATAGCTTTGCTTTTACAATTTGTCCTAGGGTTCTGTCTGTCCTTTTTTTTTTTTTAGTATAGTTTTTAGCACCGGTTATCATTGGTGGATTTGTTTTTTGGTTTGGATTCTCTCTTTTATCTTTCTTCCATTTTTTCCTTCTTTTTAAAAAATATTTTTTAATTTTTAAAATTTTTAATAATTTCTTAAATTTTTAATTTAATAAATTTATTTTATTTTGCTTTTTATTTTAATTTCTTTCTTTTTTTTCTCCCTTTTCTTCTGAGCCACGTGGCTGACAGGGTCTTGGTGCTCTGGTTGGGGTCAGGCTTCAGCCTCTGAGGTGGGAGTTCAGGTCATTGCTCCACCAGAGACCTCCTGACCCCATGTAATAAAATATGGTGAAAGATCTCCCAGAGATTACCATCTCAAGGCTAAGACCCAGCTGCACTCAACAACTAGCAAGCTACAGTGCTGGGCAACCTATGCCAAACAACTTGCAAGACAGGAACACAACCCTGCCAATTAGCAGAGAGGTTGCCTAAAATCATAATAAGGTCACAGACGCCCCAAAAGACACCACTGGACACAGTCCTGCCCAGAAAGACAATATCCAGCCTCATCCACCAGAACACAGGCACCAGTCCCTCCAACAGGAAGCCTACACAAGCCACTGAAACAACCTTACCCAATGTGGGCAGACACCAAAAAACACAGGTAATAAGAACCTGCAGCCTGTGAAAAGGATACCCCAAACACAGTAAGTTAAGCAAAATGAGAAGATAGAGAAACACACAGGAGATGAAGGATCAAGGTAAAAACTGACGATAACAAACAAATGAAAAGGAAATAAGCAGTCAACCTGAAAAATAATTCAGAGTAATGATAGTAAAGATGATCCAAAATCTTGGAAATAGAATAGAAAAAATACAAGAAATGTTTAACAAGGAACAAGAAGAACTAAAGAGTAAACAAACAGTGATTAACAGCACAATAAGTGAAATTTAAAATTCTCTAGAAGTGATCAATAGCAGAATAAAAGAGGCAGAAGAACAGATAAGTGACCTGGAAGATAAAATAGTGGAAATAACTACCACAGAGCAGAATAAAGAAAAAACAATGAAGAGAATTGAGGAGAGTTTCAGAGACCTCTGGGATAAAATTAAACAAGCCAACATTCGAATTATAGGGGTCCCAGAAGAAGAAGAGAAAAAGAAAGGGACTGAGAAAATATTTGAAGAGATTATAGTTGAAAACTTCCCTAATCTGGGAAAGGAAATAGTTAATCAAGTCCAGGAAGCACAGAGTCCCATACAGTATAAGTCCAAGGAGAAACAGGCCAAGACACATCTTAATCAAACTATCAAAAATTAAATACAAGTAAAAAATATTAAAAACATTAAGGGAAAAACAACAAATAACATACAAGGGAATCCCCAGAAAGTTAACAGCTGATCTTTCAGCAAAACTCTGCAAGCCAGAAGGGAGTGGCAGGACATATTTAAAGTGATAAAAGGGAAAAACCTACAGTCAAGATTACTCTACCCAGGATCTCATTCAGATTTGCCAGAGAAATTAAAAGCTTTACAGACAAGCAAAAGCTAAGAGAATTCAGCACCACCAAACCAACTTTACAACAAATGCTAACAGAACTTCTCTAGATAGGAAACACAAGAGAAGGGGAAAGACCTACAATAACAAACACAAAACAATTAAGAAAATGGTAATAGGAACATACATATGGATAACTACCTTAAATGTAAATGGACTAAATGTTCAAACCAAAAGACATAGACTGGCTGAATGGATACAAAAACAAGACCCGTATATATGTTCTCTACAAGAGATCCATTTCAGACCTAGGGACACATACAGATTGAAAGTAATGGGATGGAAAATGATATTCCATGCAAATAGAAATCAAAACAAAGCTGGAGTAGCAATTCTCATACCAGAAAAAATAGACTTTAAAATAAATACTAATACAAGACACAAACAATGATACTACATAATGATCAAGGGATCAATCTAAGAAGATGATAACAATTGAAAATATTTATACACCCAACATAAGAGCACCTCAGTACATAAGGCAAATGCAAACAGTCATAAAAGGGAAATAGACAGTAACACAATCATAGTAGGGGACTTTAACACCCCACTTTCACCAATGGACAGATCATCCAAAATGAAAATAAATACAGAAACACAGCTTTAAATGATACATTAAACAAGATGGATTTATTGATATTTATAGGACATTACATCCCAAAAAACCACAATATACTTTCTTCTCAAGTGCTCATGGAACATTCTCCAGGATAGATTATATCTTGGGTCACAAATCAAGCCTTGGTAAATTTAAGAGAATTTAAATCATATCAAGTGTCTTTTCCGACTGCAATGCTATGAGACTAGATATCAAGTACCAGAGAAAAACTATAAAAAATACAAATGCATGGAGGTTAAACAATACAGTACTAAATAACCAAGAGATCACTGAAGAAATCACAGAGGAAATCAAAAAATACCTAGGAAATAATGACAATGGAAACACTATGACCCAAAACCAATGGAATGCAGCAAAAGCAGTTCTAAGAGGGAAGTTTACAGCAATATAATCCCACCTCAAGAAACAAAAACATCCCAAATAAACAACTTAACCTTACACCTAAAATAATTAGAGAAAGAAGAATAAAAAACCCCCAAAGTTAGCAGAAGGATAGAAATCATAAAGATCAGAACATATATAAATGAAAAAGAAATGAAGAAAACAATAGCAAAGATCAATAAAACTAAAAGCTGGATCTTTGATAAAGTAAAAAATAAAATTGATAAACCATTAGCCAGAATCATCAAGGAAAAAAAGGAGAAGATTCAAATCAGTAGAATTAGAAATGGAACAGGAGAAGTAAAAAGTGACACTGCAGAAATACAAAGGATCATGAGAGATTACTACAAGTAACTATATGCCAATAAAATGGACAACCTGGAAGAAATCGACAAATTCTTAGAATGGCACAACCTTCCGAGACTGAACCTAGAAGAAATAGAAAATATAAACAGACTAATCACAAGCACTAAAGCCCAGGACCAGACGGCTTCACAGGCGAATTCTTTCACACATTTAGAGAAGAGCTAACACATGTCCTTCTCAAACTCTTCCAAAATATAGCAGAGGGAGGAGCACTCCCAAACTAATTCTATGAGGTCACCATCACCATGATACCAAAACCAGACAAAGATGTCACAAAGACAGAAATCTACCAGCCATTATAACTGATGAACATAGATGCAAACATCCTCAACAAAATACTAGCAAACAGAATCCAACAGCACATTAAAAGGATCATACAGCATGATCAAGTGCGGTTTATCCCAGGAATCCAAGCATTCTTCAATATATTCAAATCAATCAATGTGATAAACCATATTAACGAATTGAAGGATATAAAACATATGATCATCTCAATAGATGGAGAAAAAGCTTGTGACAAAATTCAACCCCATTTATTATAAAAACCCTCCAGAAAGTAGGCATAGAGGGAACTTACCTTAACATAATAAGTCATATATGACAAACCCACAGCCAACATCTTTCTCAATAGTGAAAAAATGTAACCATTTCCTCTAAGATCAGGAAGAAGACAAGGTTGTCCACTCTCACCACTATATTATTCAACATAGGTTTGCAAGTTTAGTCATGGCAATCAGAGAAGATAAAGAAATAACAGGAATCCAAATAAGAAAAGAAGTAAAACTGTCACTGTTTGCCGATGACATGATACTATGCATAGAGAATCTTAAAGATACCAGCAGAAAACTACTAAAGCTAATGAATGAATCTGGTAAAGTCACAGGATACAAAATTAATGTACAGAAATTTCTTGCATTCCTATACACTAATGATGAAAAATCTGAAAGAGAAATTAAGGAAACACTCCCATTTACCATCACAACAAAAAGAATAAAATACATAGGAATAAACCTACCTAAGAAGACAAAAGACCTGTATACAAAAAACTATAAGACACTGATGAACGAAATTAAAGATAATACAAACAGATGGAGATGTATACCATGGTCTTGAATTGGAACAATCAACATTATTAAAATCACTATACTACCTAAAGCAATCTACAGATTCAGTGCAATCGCTATCAAACTACCAATGTCATTTTTCACAGAACTAGAACAAAAAATTTCGCAGCTTGTATGGAAACACAAAAGACCCTGAATAGTCAAAGCAATCTTGAGAAAGAAAAACGGAGCTGGAAGACTCAGGCTCCCAGACTTCAGACTATACTACAAAGCTAGAGTAATCAAGACAGTATAGCACTTGCACAAAGACAGAAATATAGATCAACAGGATAGAAAGTCCAGAGATAAACCCACACACATATGGTCACCTTATTTTTGATAAAGGAGGCAAGAATATACAATGGAGAAAAGCCACCCTCTTCAATAAGTGGTGCTGGGAAACCTGGACAGCTACATGTAAAAGAATGAAATTAGAACACTCCCAAACACCATACATAAAAATAAACTCAAAATGGATTAAAGACCTAAATGTAAGGCCAGACACTATCAAACTCTTAGAGGAAAATGTAGGAAGAACACTCTGACATAAATCACAGCAAGATCCTTTTGACCCACCTCCTAGAGAAATGGAAATTAAAAAAATAATAATAAATAAATGAGACCTAATGAAACTTAAAAGCTTTTGCACAACAAAGGAAACCATAAGCAAGATGAAAAGACAACCCTCAGAACGGGAGAAAAGATTTGCAAATGAAGCAACTGTGAAAGGATTAATCTCCAAAATATACAAGCAGCTCATGCAGCTCAATAACAGAAAAACAAACAACCCAATCCAAAAATGGGCAGAAGACCTAAATAGACATTTCTCCAAAGAAGATATACAGATTGCCATGCCAACAAATACATGAAAGGATGTTCAACATCACTAATCATTAGAGAAATGCAAGTCAAAACTACAGTCAGGTATCACCTCACACCAGTCAGAATAGCCATCATCAAAAAATCTAGAAACAATAAATGCTGGAGAGGGTGTGAAGAAAAGGGAACCCTCTTGCACTGTTGGTGGAAATGTAATTTGATACAGTCTCTATGGAGAACAGTATGGAGTTTCCTTAAAAAACTAAAAACAGAACTACCATATGACCCAGTAATCCCATTACTGGGCATATACCTTGAGAAAACCATAATTCAAAGAGTCATGTACCACATTGTTCATTGCAGCTCTAATTACAGTAGACAGGACATGGAAGCAACCTAAGTGTCCATCAACAGATGAATGGATAAAGAAGATGTGACACATGTATACTGTGGAATATTACTCAGCCATAAAAAGAAATGAAATTGAGTTATTTTTAGTGAGTTGGATGGACCTAGAGTCTCTCATACAGAGTGAAGCAGTCAGTAAGAGAAAAACAAATACCGTATGCTAACACTTATATATGGAATCTAAAAAAAAATAGTAGTTCTGAAAACCTAGGGGCAGGACGGGAATAAATATACAGGCATAGAGTATGGACTTGAGGACACAGGGATGGGGAAGGGTAAGCTGGGATGAAATGAGAGAGTGGCATGGACTTATATACACTACCAAATGTAAAATAGATAGCTAATGAGAAGCATCCGCATAGCACAGGGAGATCAGCTCAGTGCTTTGTGACCACCTAGAGGGGTGGGATAGGGAGTGTGGGAGAGAGATGCAAGAGGGAGGAGATATGGGTATATATGTATATGTATAGCCTATTCACTTTGCTATAAATCAGAAAGTAACACACCATTATAAAGCAATTATACTCCAATAAAGATGTTTAAAAAAAGAAGATACATGCACCTCTTTGCTCATAGCAGCTCTATTCACAATAGCCAAGACACAGCAACAACCTAAATGTCCATTGACAGATGAAGGGATAAAGAAGATGAGGTACATATATACTATGGAATATTACTCAGCCATTAAAAAAGAATGAAATAATGCCATTTGCAGCCACATGGATGGAACTAGAGATTGTCATACTAAGTGAAGTAAGTCAGAAAGAGGAAGACAAATACCATGTGATATCACTTATATGTGGAATCTAAAATAAAACACAAATGAACATATCTACAGAACAGAAACAGACTCACAGACATAGAGAAGTGACTGGTGGATGTCAAGGGGGAGGGGGAGGCAGGGATCAATTGGGAGTTTGGGATATCAATTGGGAGTTTGGGATAACAGATGCAAACTATTATATATGAGATGGATAAACAAGAAGGTCCTAGTGTATAGCACAGGGAACTCAATATCCTGTGATAAACCATAATGGGAAAGATTATGAAAAAGTGTGTGTGTATATATATATATATATATATATATATATATATATATATATATATATATAACTGAGTCACTTTGCTATACAGCAGAAATTAACACAACATTGTAAATCAACTATACCTCAATAAAAAAGCATTTCACTACCCCTTTAAAAAACCCCATTTTGCATATAAGGGACCCCCTCCCAGATCATTCTATGATGCCTTTGTAACATCAATATTAAAACCAGACAAAGATGTTACTAGGATAGGTAAGCACAGACCAATATTGCTTACAAAAACAGTTGTAAAAATCCTGAAAAGAATTTACTATATTAAATCCAGCAATATGTAAAAATCATAGTATATATGACAAAGTGGGGTTTATCTCAGGAATACAAAGTTACATTAACATTAAAAAATCAAACTGTATGATTCCACTTATAAGAGGTTTCTAAAACAGCCAAAATTATAGAAGCAGCGAACAGAATGATGTTTGCCAGTGGCTGGGCACAGGGAAAATGGGAAATTGCAGTTCAACAGTGTCAACTGAAAAAAATGCACAACCTACAAGTTGAGAATTGTTTTATTTGGTGGACAAAACTGAGGACTTAAGCCCAGAATGCAGCCTCTCAAATAGTTCCTAAGGAACTGCTCCAAAGATGAAATGGACAAGCCAGGACAAATAAGAGTTTTTGCAACAAAGACCAGGAAGTCAGAAAGTCAAAAAATTACTGTTAATTAAAGAAAACCAGACATATCAAGTTAATGAATTTGGCACTTTTTTATGTATAGGAAGATATGAAATCTGGGCTCATTGAAATCATTCCTTTGATAGGCACCTCAGTTATCTGGGGCCAGTATCTTGTGCTTTCTCATCTTGAGTCTCCTAAGGTTGCATTGGGGGAGGCTGCAGTGGCTGACTGCTTGATGGTGGGCATCCTGTTTCCATCCTGAGTTTCCTCAGGGCTTACCATCAGGGGTGGCTGTAATGTGATGGCTTTATGTCTGCAACATCCTTTGTTTACTGATATGGCAGCCAACATTTTTTTCCACTCACAATAGGTATAAAGTTTCAGTTACTTAAGACAAATAAGTTCTACAGTTCTTTTGTGCAACATTGTGCCTATAGTTTAGAATACTATATTTAACAATTAAAGAATTGTTCAAAGAGTAGATCACATGTTGTTTTTAAAAGCTTCTTCCTTTTACTCTATATGAACCCATTTTAAATACCCAAGGAAAATTTGAAAAAAAAAAACAAAGAGAAATCAAAATTTTGCCATGCAGTATGGCCCAGAATCCAGAACACTCAGCAGAGGAAAGCCTATATTAATGGTTTTTCTACTGACTTGTTATTTGACTTTGAATAAATAATGTTTAACTTAAAAAATAAATCTAGGGCTTCCCTGGTGGTGCAGTGGTTGGGAGTCCGCCTGCCGATGCGGGGGACGCGGGTTCGTGCCCTGGTCCGGGAGGGTCCCGCGTGCCGCGGAGCGGCTGGGCCCGTGGGCCATGGCCGCTGGGCCTGTGCGTCCGGAGCCTGTGCTCCGCAGCGGGAGAGGCCGCAGCGGTGAGAGGCCCGCATACCGCAAAAAAAAAAATAAATAAATAAATAAATAAATAAATAAATAAATCTATGCAGTGATATCAGTAAAAATGGTAGAGGAAATATCTCAAAAAAATCATCTCCTCCATAAAAGCAATGAGAACACTAGCCAAAAATTGTCAAAATCAACTTTTTTTTTTCAGCACTCTAGAAAGTAACCAAAAGTGTACAGACATCTGGAGAGTTTTTTAAGAAAACTGCCTTAATCTCAGTAAGTACAATGAGTTTTATGGTATTTTTAACTCACCCTTTTTCCATCTCCTCCCCAGCTCTATGGTAGCCTGAAAAACCAATAGCCCACAATCATGGTGAAAACCAGCATTCTGCAAGTTGCTGGTGGGACCAAAACAGGATTGGAGGTCCTTGAAAGACATATTCTTAGGTATCTGTCATCATTAATCAGTGTAAGTATTCCATGAAAGACCCCACAAGGAGAGCTGTCCTTATTGGTCCTTGCTCAGGTTCTCCCAGTGTGAACATCATCGTCCCTAGGGACATTTGTCATAAATAATCAAAGGCAATTGTTTAACATTTCAGCTGCCTTGGCAGTAAATAACAATTGGAGCAAAAAGCAGGCTAAACAAAAAACTGAAAAAAGAAAGCTGGGGAATAAGATTTTCATAGGAGCTTTGAAAAGCTCTAACATATTCCTGGGAATCTGAAAGTCCATACATAAGAATAGTGCTTATGAACAAGGCTGTGTGCCTGCTCAGGAAAGATGTTAGAAGCCCCTATACTTGTTCCTTTGACTAACTTTGAGTCTCTGCACAAGTAGAAAGTGAATACTAAGGAAGAGTTGTAAAGAGCCTGGCTGAGTGTTGAAGGCATACCCCCCCAAAACACACAGCAAACTCCTTGGTAAAAGCAAGGAGACTTCTTGTTTTCAGATCTCCAAGGAAATTTCTATCCAATCTTTAGCTGAAAACTCAGATAAACAAGCAGAGACTTCAGGATCACAGATGTCAAAAACTACAGACTTTGTGGAATCATTTCAGAAAAGTCAGTAAACAAACAAGTACAACAACAAAGAGAAACAAAAATGTTTGGAAAGGGGGTAATTCTGATTTCTAGAGCTGTCATATTATGTTATGTAAAATATAAGTTATCAACAAAAAATTATAAGATTTGCAAGAAACAACAAAGTATGGTCTATACACAAGAAAAAATAAAGTAGTCAACAAGAAATGTCCTGGAGGAAGCATAAATGTTGGACTTCCTTGAAAAAGACTTTTTACCTCAGATATTTAAAATATGTTTAAACAGCTACTGAAAACCAAGTCAAAAGAATTAAGGAGAATTATGTTTTCTCACCAAGTAAAGAATACCAATAATGAGGCAGATATTATTTCTTAAAAAATAGAAATACTGTAGGTTAAAAGTACAGTAACTAAAATGAAAAAGATTCTTTAGAGAGTGTCAACAGCAGATCTGAGCAGGCAAAAGAAAGAATCAGCATCTTCAAGGTAGGTACATTGAGATTATATAGTCAAAATAATAATTAAAATATTTGGGAGATTTGAAATATATGTAGAATCAAGCAGTATGACAATAAAAGTCAAAAGTGTAAGAAAAACATAGTGCTAAAGTATTCTCAGGTTCTATCATTACTGTAGAAATAGAAAAGTAAAATATTCTGGTATTATTAACAAAGTAGTAAAGAATTATTTGTATAAGACTGTGATAAATCAGGAATGATTTTAATCTCTAAGGGGAAAATCTTTAAAAACACAAGCCAATATATGGTAATATTTTAAATAGGAAACAAAAATGATTAAACCCAAATAAAACATGTAAGGAAAGAAATGTTATACTACAGAAACAAACATTTGTATAAAACAAAAGATGATATAGCTACACTACTCAGACACTTTAAGGCTATAAACATTAGAGATGAAGACAAAATGCATCATCATGATTAAGCTGTCAATCCAACAAGAAGATATGAATCCTAAATCTCTATTCATCAAACAGTCAAACTTCACAATATGTAGAGCCAAATTTGACTAAATGTAAACTTGAAGAGTCCATATTTGTAATGTGAGACTTTAACAAACTTTCCCCAACTGCTAATAAAAAAAATCAGTAACAATAGAGAATTTAAATACATGATTAGCAAACTTAATGTTATATATATATATATAAAATACTGTACTTTATTTAAAGGTGTATGTGAGGCCACTCTCACTTTTTGAGACAGACCACATTCTGTCTATAGTATGTGTATCTTTCTAAATAAACCTGCTTTCACCTTATTATCGCTCGCTCTTGAATTCATTCCTGCATGAAGCCAAGAACCTACACTTGGCAGCCCATCCCAGGGACCCGCCCATCCTCTCCCATACCACTTTTTCCTGCAACATCTTTTCTGACACCCAACATGGGGTCTCAGAGGGCATAATCTCAATCCGCCTATTAGGCTACAGCTCCCCTTTGTGGAGGCTAGCTAGGACTCATCCCAAGCCATGTACTCAAGTAGTCCCTTAGGTGGCAGCGCAGAGACCAGTTCCCTGGCCATGAAGGAGGCCACCAAGGCCAAGACTTCTCTCCTCTCAATCTTTCTCATTCTCCTATCGCTCTATCTCTTTGGACTCAAGAAGCTCCATCAAGATGACCACTGGACATCCAAATTAAGACCGTGAGGCAAGCTATTGACAATTTGGTTGGATGAGTTTCCCCTCTGTGGCTCATCAAGCCCAATTCCCCCTCCCTACTCAGTTTTAGCCCCAGTCCGGTTCCAGGATGCTAGAACTGCATTGGGGGGCCCAAACTGGGGGACTTCATGAGTCCTCCTCTAGGTTTGCAGCCTGGCCTTCCCCGAGTGTTCTCAGGGCTTACAGCCTCATTGCACCCCCAAGTAGATATTGTGGGCGAGCACTTCCCTCGAGAGGGTCACAGTCCCTACCCCTCCCCACCCCAGGAAGTGTTCAGGCTGTGCATCTTCCTAGTCCCACTCAGTCTTCCTCCTTATTACAACCCCCGTCATTGACGGGTACCGAGCTGGTCGTCATGCTCCCTGTTAAGGGTCACATCTTATAGGGAGCCCACACACCCCTGAGTGGAAGTTGTCGGCAAGTACTCCCCCCTTGGGGGTCGCGGGTGGACTTTATCAACCCATGAGTGGAGGTAGTGGTCAAACACCTTTCTCGGCAGGCTCACAAATCTGAAGCCTAGAAAGCGTCATGGCTGTACACCTTACCTCCTGTCTTGGATTTCCTTATATTCTTCTCCTCTCTTGATTTCTTGGACTGTCTACAGATCCTTGAGCTTCGTTTTTGCCAGCAGGTTGGGCGTTGCCTCTTTTATTTCTGTGGAGAGGTAGCCCTCCCTCAACATCACAAGGACCATATCCTGAGGGGAGCTTTTGCATTGTATTATGATCACTGCCTTGTGGTGCTCCAACCCTACCTTTCAGCTATATTTGTTTCTCTTTGTTCAGTGATAAAGGTAATAAGTTTAGTTGGCTCAGGGCCTAAGTCTCTTCCCTCCATCTCTGAAAGATTTATCCCTGGGATTCTGGTTGCTTTTTCTCCCACTGGCTCTTGTTCCTTTCCTTGACTAATCCAAGGGGCCTCCTCAGGCTCACCAACCAGGCAGATTTCAGATACTCACAGGGACTCCACTGATGACACTGGGAGAATGCCAGGACAAATAACTACCATCTGGCCAGGACCCATCAGACCCTCTCTCATAAAGACATCTTAATAAAAAAATGGGGGCAACTATAAACGTCCTGAAGGACTCCCCACTAAGATGAATATTAGCTAAATGGGAAAAATTTGTACAGGATGGTTTAAGAAAAAGAAATTAATTTTCTTTTGCAATACTGCATGGCCCCAATACAAACTAGGGAACCAAGAGATCTGGCCAGGAAATGGATCATAGAATTACAATACCATCTTGCAGCTGGACCTATTTTGTAAAAGGGAAGGTAAATGGAGGGAAGACCCATACATCCAAATGTTTATGACTCTATTCCAAAATCCAGGTGTAAAGAACTCCTGCCAGGTATGCCCAGCTCACATACTGTCAAAGTGCCTTCTTCCCCCACAGGAGCCTGATGTTTTAGATGATTGCCTTATGAGTCCACCTCCCCAAGATTCACAACTGGGAACTCCTGCCTCCCCCAATTCTGAATGTGGGGACAGTCTTCTGAACCATTTACCCCTAACAGAACATCTGGGGAACTGGAGACCACAGATACCATACATCAGCTCATGGATTTGACCTTTGCAGTATTTAGGGTTGAAGACACAACAATGATTCAGGGACAATAATGAAAAATACAATTACTGGTGGCAGCCCTAACCTCTACACAACCTCAGGGATATACTCCCTGGTGAAGACCTATGGTGAGGACAAGATCCAGGAAGCCTGGATCAGAGCCACTGTCTCACTGAGAAAGCATCAGTTTTAAGTGTGACCAAGAGGGCTACAGGAAGGACAAATGCTCCCTGTGTGGGAAAAGTCCACTGGGACCCTGCCCAATATACAAACAAGAGGATCAATGGAAGCAGGACTGCCCCCAGTCTCGAAGGGGACTCAGGACTCTGAAACTAATGATGGCTGAGAGGATTGAAGACTGACTGGGCCCAGGACCCTCCCTGGCTCCCAAATGACACCTGATCATTTCTCCAAAGGAGCCCTGACACGGCAGTTAGGAAAGCTATTTTCTTATTAGATATGGGGGCTGCCTACTCTGTGTTGACTGATTTTCCTGAACCCTTGTCCTCCTAATTTTATATGATAATGGGGATTGATGGAAGGCCCCAAACCAAGCAATTTGCTCCTCCCCTCAACTCCTTGCTAGAAAATTTTACTTTTGCACATCAGTTCCTGCTCATGCCTGAGTGCCCCATCCCCTTTTTGGAAGGGACTTGTTCACTAAATTCTAGACAATAGTCCAAGCTGGAGACCCTCACGAGGAAGACACCCACCAAGAAAAACAATTGCTCTTGGCCGGAGGAATCTACCTCAGTTCCAATCCAGAGGAGGTCTCCATTCCACCCCATCTAAAATTTTAAACTATGGACTGTTTGTTCACATTGCTAGAACTAAAGGTTTCTTTCTTCTGCATTTCCCTGCACTTGGACTCCCAGCATCTCTTTGCCTTTGAGTGGACAGATCCAGACACTGTTATGCCATGAATGTTTCCTCTCTGTGTGCTTATAAAATTCAAGCCAAGAGTGTCTACAAGATAGGAGTGAAAAGGATGAAATAAATAAATAAATAAATAAAGGACTAAAAATTGTCCAGCTACCTTTAAAAATGGGATCACATGAGGCTATAGGCAAGTCTCCTCAGATCAAAGGCCGGACTAAGGACCATAATTTTAAAATTTCTTATACCTAGGGAGGATCCTTAAAAGTGTTTGTAAATAGATCACCAAAATACGAGGCCACAGGTCTAAGTAAACTAACTATACCTTATAGGAATTTGGGGGCAGAACTTCTCCCCTAAACTAAATGAGGAAAAGTAATACAATCCAACGTATATAAATAGGTATGTCAGTCCTTCAGTATCATTGAGGTAGCCACCCAATTCTTTGAAAAAGAAAAAAACAAAACACAAAAAACTGTCCTTGTTTTACAAGTCTAGTCTTTACAGAAACAGAGTTGTGGCTCCCCAAATAATCCAAATCCCACCAATCATTTTACCAGTCCCAAAACCTTCCTATTTATCTTAAGAGGCTTATAAGTATTGAAGAAGGGGGAAAAAAGTCATCCCAGGAGGAACTCAACTTTCTCCTCCCATGCCTTTAAAATGCAAAGGTTTTACCTGGTTTTCTCCAGGAACCCTTATCTCTGCCATCTTTTTAAAATAAAAATTTTGCAAAAGGGGTGGACAATTTGGAATTTGTCAAGGAAAAATAAAAATCTTAAGTGTCTTCTCCATAAATATTAGTAAAAAAAATATTTAGCCATCTGAACAGGTGACCTTGATTTGTATATAAATACTCATAAATATGAAGGAAATCAGCCAGAGTAAACTTCAGTTTCATGTGATCTGGAAAATATTCAGTATTGAATTAATATCTGGTATTAACTTAAGCTTGTTAATTTGATTAATATAGACGTCTTTAGAGTCATCAATGCTAAGTATAATACTTCTGTTGTACTTAGGTTTACTAGAGGTCAAATAAGACCTTTTTATATCTGTTATGAATTTGTCAGCAAGAAAAATAACTTGGTATGAAGAAATTTTTATAAGTGAATTAAATGCAAGTGAGATAATAGCTTTGGGGTAAACCTTTTAGGAATAATTATATCTTTAGGAATGTCTACTTAAGAATAATCTCTCCAGATATTTGGAAATGTACTTGAAATTTGGAGTTGTTCTATATTAAGTGATGGAGGTTTATTGAATAGCTAGATCATTCCCAAATAAAATAAGATACTGAGACATCAATTACTAAACAGAGAAACTAAAGGTATTTAGGACTATTGATAAATACGTTTGGTGCCACTCTGAAATATACTCTATAAGAAAGCACGTGTTTTAAAGGCTTCCCTGGTGGCGCAGTGGTTGAGAATCTGCCTGCCAATGTAGGGGACATGGGTTCGAACCCTGGTCTGGGAAGATCCCACATGCCACGGAGCAACTAGGCCCGTGAGCCACAACTACTGAGCCTGCGCGTCTGGAGCTTGTGCTCCGCAACAAGAGAGGCCGGGACAGTGAGAGGCCCGCGCACCGCAAGGAAGAGTGGCCCCCGCTCACTGCAACTAGAGAAAGCCCACGCACAGAAACGAAGACCCAACACAGCCAAAAAGAAAGAAAGCACGTGCTTTTTAGAAATCATTGGTATTTATGTTTACCAATCTACAGCATACTGTTATAGAAGACAGTTTATGTCGCTTAAGGAAAGTAGGATGTGTGTTTTCATTAAAAGGGTATGAGAAAGGGCATTACATTCTCTTAAGGGAAAAGAGTGATTTTTCTCCCACAGCTGCTTGCTTCTACATGAAAAAAGAAGAGGAAGCAAAGTAATATAGATACCAAAAGTTGTAAAAACTTTGCGGAAAATAAAAAGGAAATTTAGTTAGGTAAGTGGATTTTGTTGAGAGTGGGCTGAGGCAAGACTTGGATTTAGTCTCTGTTAAGAGAACAAAGTTTTCTTGGAATGTTGCTTTTGATAACAGATTGTGTGAGTTTCTTACCCATTAAGTGTTCTGTATTTGCTTTTGAGATCTCTTGTAACCTTGGTTAAGAAATAAGTATTGTCTCAAATAAGTATTGTCATCATGACCTATGATTTTATTTGACCAAATGTTTCAAAACTTTCTGACAAAATTCCCAAATATCAAATTTTAATTAAAGTTCTTTTGACTTTCAGCTAACTTTGGGATGCTTTAGAGGACCCCTGAGGAATTTCAAAGAGAAATATTTAACTAGTATTATTTGTTATGTTAAATTAAATAGAGAACATTATCCCATGAGTGATAAACCAACTTAAAACATACTGTATGGAAGAATGTTATTAATATAGACATTCTAAAAATTATATAAAGTTTGTAAAACTTGGAAATGTCCTGGTATAATGCTATAGTTCTAGTTGTTATCTTAAAATTTTGTATGTTTCAACAATAACCAAGCTTCGTTATCGATTACACAATGAGATGTTTAACTGTACCTTTTAAGTCTTTTGTCATTTATAGACAGTCATTGTACTCTGGTGCTGTTACAAAAGTGCTTCATCTTCAAGAAGATTCATAGAGAGGCTATGGAAGCAGTTACAACAGTTCCACATCAAGATGATGGCTATGCGAGGACTCCAGCTCATACTGACTTAAAACAAGGAGCTGTCCTGACACTGGGGCCCCTAGATCAGGCATCCAGAGATTTTTACTCCCAGACAGGCAGGATCAATGCCCCACCTCAGCCCTGAAGCAGCTACAGAAGAAGGACTGTTGCCCCTCTGCTTCCCATAAGATTATGGGAGTAAAATCTCTGAGGGAGGAATGAGACAGGAACAGGGAAGGGCACAACCTTCAAAGAATGACATAGCTATTGAGGGCACAACATAAATTGGTTAGAACCAACTACGTTCAAGATGGCAGATGAGTCAACTTCCACTAGAACTAGAACCTCATTATATGCTCCTTATAATACATCAGCATGCTAAGTGACATATCCACAGGTGTCATGACAGTTCCAAGGCCCACCATAAAAGACCAAACAGTGGGCAGTGACCCAATTCCTGGAAATCTCTGCCCCTTCCCCAAAATATTTGGAATCATCCTCCTGCTCATTAGCCTATGAAATTACCCACCCCCAAAAAACTAACCACCCCATATTTCAGGGCTGCTCTCACTTTTTGAGATAGACTGCATTCTGTCTATGGAATGTGTATCTCTTTAAATAAACCTGCTTTCACTTTAAAAAAAACAAACAAACTTGGATATGAGAATACACATTTTTCAGACAAACAGAATGTTTCCAAAATTTGTTAGATGAGTACTACCATACAAAGTATATTTATGACAAAGTGGAATTAAGCTAGAAAATAATAACAAAAAGAGCAAGAAATCAAACAAGGTGCCTATGAATGGCCTACAGATCAAATAAAAATTTACATTGATTATTCAGAAAACGTGATCAAAATTCCTTTGTTAGAAACTAGAAATTGTTAGAAAAGAAAGCACATCATATCTAAAGAAAGAAATAGAAAGAAAATAATACAGATAATAGCAATGGTCAATGAAACAGAAAGTAAACATATAGTAACATATGATAGAGAAAATTAACAACACCAAAGTTAGTTCTGAGAAGAAAGTAATAATATTCATAAATTAATAGCTAGGCAGATGAAGAAGAAATATGAGAAAACATTATCAATATTATTTGGAAAATTGGGATATCAATGTAAATTTTTCAGATATTAAAATAGTAAAGATAATCATATTAGAGAGTTCAGCCAACAAAATTGACAGTTTATCTAAAGTGTACAAATACTCTGGGGAAAAATTTTTAACAGAGATGACAGTAGAAGCATAAAGTATCAGTAATGTAATTTATATTAAAGAAACTAAACACATGACTAAATATCTTCCATTCAAAAGAAACCTTCAGGACCAGATGGCTTTGTCATTAAACTCTACTGAGTAGTTATTTTTAAAAATAGGCAACTGTAGACAAATTCTTTCAGCAAATAGAAAATGAGAGAACCTTAACACATTTTATATTAGGCAAGTATAAGCTTGACACCAAAACCTATCAATGATATAAAAGAAAATAATTTTACAGGATAACTATTCTTATAAGCACACTACAAAAACCTTTTTGAAAACTTCCAATATTATCCAGGGATACATAAAACTGATTATATATCATAACCAATTGGATTTTTCTATGGATGAAAAGGTAAAGATTTAGAAATTTATCAATATCATTCATCTCATTAAAGAAAAAATGAAAAAAAAATCATCTCAGTTTGAGAAATTTGAACAAAATATTTGATGAAATACCCCTTCATTATAGAAATACTTAGCAATCTGAGACTATAAGGTAACTGTCTTGTATTCATCAACTTCCTTAGTGTAATAATACTAATACACAATATGCATTGTACTTAAAGATGAATTGTCACAAGATTTCTCTTATTTGGAATAAGAAGTATGTCTATCATCACAACTTCTATTCAAGAGTGTAGGGGAAGTCAAAGCAATACAGCAAGGAAAAGATATAAACAGAATAAGTTTTGAAGAGGAAACTAACCAGCTCTATACACACATTACACAATTATATAAAATATCCTCAAATCATGCAAAACTATTAGAAATAAATGAGACTGACAAAGTTACTGGCTAAAAACAATTTTGTTTATATACTAGTAATCAAAATACAATGTTTTCAAATATATATTCTTTATTATATTCTAAAAATAAAAAATATCAAATACAATAGACCCACATAAATAAAATCAAGTGATTTCCAACAAAGAAAAAGGCAATATAATGGAGAAAACAGTCTTTCTACAAGTGGTGCTGGAAAACTAGACATCCACATGTAAAAATTGAGTCTAGACATAGACCTTGCACCTTTCACATAATTAACTCAAAAAGTATGATAGACCTAAAATGTAAATTGCAAAACTATCAAATTTCTACAAGTTAATATAGGAGAAAATCTAGATAACCTTGGATATGGTGATTATTTTTAGACACAACATCAAAGGCATGATATATGAAAGAAACAATTGATAAACTGAACTTAAATAAATGAAAAACCTCTACTTTGCAAAAGACATTATCAAGAGAACAAGAAGACATAGTACAGGCTGGGAAGAAATATCTGCTAAGGACAGATCTGATAAAGGATTTTTGTCTAAACAAAAAACTCTTAAAACTCAACAATAAGAAAATGAACAACCACATTAAAAAACAGACAAAAGACCTGACCAGACATTCCATCAAGAAGCTATACAGATAGTAAATAAGCATATGAAAAGGTGATCATCATGATATTAGAAACTTGCAAACTAAAATGAGATACCACTATAGACCTACTAGAATGACCAAAATCCAAAACACTTACACCAAATGCTGGCAAGGATGTGAAGCCATAGGAACTCTCATTCATTTGCTAGAGGGAATGAAAAATAGTATAACTGTTCAGTGCAGTGCAGAGGGACATAAAATATTTTAAATATTTTAGTTAATTATATATACATATGAAAACATAATAAAAATTCTGGACCTCATAGGTTTCACAAAAATGAACTCTTCACGGGATTGTAAATCTAAGTCAAGATTTTAAAATATATTTAATTTTTTGACTTTGGGAAACATGGATTTCATAAACAGGACACAAAAGGCATTAATTAAAAACAAAAGGTTATTAAAAAGCTTATTATTCAATATTAGAATACAAAAAAAAAATGTAGGAAAACTAAAAAATGTATGTCTCAGACCAGGAGTAGATATTTGCTATGCACTAAACAAAAGACTCAAACACATTCTATACAAGTAATTTCTACAAATTTCTACAAATCAGTAAGAAAAGAAAACCAACAAAAACTGGGCAAGATAATTACACAGACACATAGAAGAGGGTACCCTAATTGCCAATAAACATAAAAAATTTATGTAACATTTTTAAACACACATGAGATGTAAATTAGAACCATATGAATGGCAAAAAACAAACAAAAAAGCAAAACAAAACCCCCCAAAACCAACAAGGACACTCACCAGAATTGCTAAAAGGAAAAAAACAACTGTTAGTGAGTATATAGAACAAGAACTTTTCTACTCTGCTGGTGAACGTGAAGGCTGATGTAAGTATCATAATTACAGTAAAAAATGATTTAGTTTTGTTTAATAAAGTTGAACACACGCACACTTTTGTCCTAAAAGTTTTATTCCTAGAATTTATTCCTAGAATTGCAGAAATATGTACCTATATATGAATACAAATATATATAAATATTTAGAGATAATTGTATATATGTATTCATATACATATATAAATTTATAATATAATATATATGTATGTATTTGACAAAACTCATTTACAAGAAACTTCATTGCAGTGTCATTCATAATAGTCTCAAAGGGAATTCAGCCCAAATATTAAGTGTAGAATGGACAAATATTTTGCAATATTTTGTGCATTGAGCACTATGAAGCATTGAGAATGAAGATACCACAAATGAATCTACAACAGTATGAATCTTAAATTATAATATTGAAAAGAAACAGAAAAATAAATTCATTACTCTCTTTTTAAATTTATACAAAGTTCAATAACATACAACATTAATTACTGAACAGTTCAAAGGTTGGACTGGAAGTCAGCACAATTGTAGCTTCTGGGTCACTACTAATGTCATGTTACTTGACTTTGGTTACTGGCTTTGTATGAGAGGTTACCAATTGTGAAAATTTATCTACATATGTTCTTACGATCTATGAACTTTCCAGTTTTAATATATTTCAAATAAAAATTTATTAAATAAATAAATGCAATTCATTAAATAAACAAAGACTTGTAATCCCTTCTCCAAAAGTGACTGCTTTTAAACACTTTGCAACATCTTCATATTTTCTATTATAAAATATTTCTTCAAAAAACAAAAATGAGATATCATTATTAACACATGCAAACTGGTGGTATCATTAAACAAAATATTGTGAAAAATTATCCATACAATAATATTGTTTTATAATTAATGTAATATCTTACTTTAGAAATATGCCATAATTTTCACCTTAATTTTTTTAATGATAATAAGGTAAAAATTATCTCAAACTTTTGCATATCTCTGTTTTTTTTTCCAAAATTTTTACAATAAATTCCTAAAAGTGAAATAGCTGAGTGGCCATACCAATATTAGCAAATTCTGCAACAGCTGGTACCAATTTGCCTATGGCTAGCAATGCATGAAAATGGCCATTTCCCCATAACAGAGTTACCCTCATATCAGTTTTGCTAAAACGAAATATAAAAATAGCATAACAATTATATTGAATTATCACCTTGTAGTGGAAAACCAATTTTATTTTTTTCACAGTAATATTTATAGAAGTTTTTATTATTTGCATGGTCACATCTATAATTACTCTTTTTTATGGTTTGTGCCATTTGTGTCATATTTAGAGACATTTATCTGCTTAAATAACACATAAATATTCAATGAATTATCCTTTGTAAGAAATTTGTCATAGCTATTCTTGTTTACATTCTTTCAAATAAACCTCAGAATTATTTTGTTTTGTCTGCTCAAACAAAAACAACAACAAATCTGACTTCAACTATGATAAATATACACAATAATTTGGGAAGGAATGATTTTTAATTTTATATCTTTCAGTTAAAGGCATGGAAAATCATTCCATCTATTCAAGTCTTCTTTTATGGTACTAAATAAACTTTCATAGTTTTAGTGATGTGATATTTAATAGTTTTAGCAAAAGGTATGAAAACAGCTCACATGTATTTATATATTTGTTTTATATATTTGTGTAAACCATAACTTATATATTAATTTTGTTATTTCCTAAGTTATGCTGATTAATGTATATGAAATATATTATTGTTTATATATTTATGTACATTATATTTACATATATTTGTATTTTTACTATATATTTTAATATATGTACCTGTATATATCTATATATATTAATATATACTAGTTCTGTACCTGACAAGCTTAGTACAGAATTACATGATTTCTAAGAGTATTTTTAGCTATTCTCAGACTTACTACATCAAATAATTAAATTTTCTGATGCATAGTTTTCCATTTTGTAAAATTTTATGATTCATTCTTTCCATAAATTTGGAGGAGACTGAAATAAGGACCTGTTACCCAGAGGCCATATTAAATAGAAAAAAGACTGAATTTTTATGATCAATGATATTTTGTTTTTATATATTTAAATATTTTAATAGTTTTTATTGTGGGTTTTGTCTTTGAGTTTTACTAAAAAAGACTTCCTCACCCTAAGTTTATATGTATATATAGAAACATATGGTCTCCTTTCCACAGACTGCAGGATCATAGTTCCTCTTGTTTCTGGTGTCTGCCCCTGGTCAGTGAGGTTTGTCCAGGGGCTTGTGTAGGCTTCCTGATGGGAGGGACTGGTACCTGCCCTCTCATGGTTGGAGTTGGGTCTTTTCCTATGATGCATGGGCCTATGTCAAGTGGTATGTTTTGAGATGGCTGTGATAACTACCTTAAATGTAAATAGATTAAATGTTCCAACCAAAAGACAGACCAGCTGAATGGATACAAAAACAAGACCTGAATATATGCTGTCTACAAGAGACCCACTTCAGACCTAGGGACACATACAGACTGAAAGTGACAGGATGGAAAAAGATATTCCATGCAAATTGAAATCAAAAGAAAGCTGGAGTAGCAATATTCATATCAGACAAAATAGACTTTAAAATAAAGACTGTTACAAAACACAAGAAGGACACTACATAATGCTCAAGGAATCAATCCCAGATGAAGGTATAACAATTATAAATATATAGGCACCCAACATAGGAGCACCTCAATACATAAGGCAAAGGCTAACAGCCACATAATAGAAAATTGACAGTAACACAATAATAGTGGGCGACTTTAACACCCCACTTTCATCAATGAACAGATCATACAGACAGAAAATTGATAAGGAAACACAAGCTTAAATGACACATTACATCAGACAGACTTAGTTGATATTTATAGGACATTCTATCTGAAAGCAGCAGAATACACTTTCTTCCAAATTGGACATAAAACATTCTCCAAGATAGATCAATATGTTACTAAACAACCAATGGATCACTGAAGAAATCAAAGAGGAAATAAAAAAATAGTTAGAGACAAATGACAATGAAAACATGACAATACAAAATCTATGGCACCCAGGAAAAGTACTTTCAAGAGGGAAGTTTACAGTAATATAATCTTACCTCAGGAAACAAGAAAAATCTTAAGTAAACAACCTAACCTTACACCTAAAGCAACTAGAGAAAGAACAACAACAAAAACAAACCCTCCAAGGTTAGTAGAAGGAAAGAAATCATAAAGATCAGAGCAGAAATAAATTAAATAGAGATGAAGAAAAAATAGCAAAGATAAATGAAATTAAAGGCTGATTCTCTGAGAAGATGAACATAATTGATAAACCTTTAGCCAGACTCATCAAGAAAGAAATGGAGAGGGATCAAATCAAGAAAATTAGAAATGAAAAAGGAGAAGTTACAACAGACACCTCAGAAATACAAAGCATCATAAGACTACTACAAGCAACTATATGCCAATAAAATGGAGAACACAGAAGACATGGACAAATTCTTAGAAAGGTATAACCTTCTAAGACTGAACCAGGAAGAAGTAGAAAATATGAATAGAATGATCACAAGTACTGACATTGAAATTGTGATTTTAAAAACTTCCAAAAAACAAAAGTCCAGGACCAGATGCGTTCATGGTTGAATTCTATCAAACATTTAGAGAAGAATTAACACCTATCTTTCTCAAACTATTCCAAAAAATGGCAGAGGAAGGAACTCTCCAAAGCTCATTCTATGAGGCCACCATCACCCTGATACTAAAACCAGCCAAAGATACCACAAAAAAAGAAAATTACAGACCAATATCACTGATGAACATAGATGCAAAAATCCTGAACAAAATACTAGCAAACAGAATCTAACTATACATTAAAAGGATCATACACCATGATCAAGTGGGATTTATCCCAGGGATTCAAGGACTCTTCAACATACTTAAATCAATCAATGTAATATACATATACAACATTAGCAACCTGAAGATTAAAAAGCATATGATCAGGCTTCCCTGGTGATGCAGTGGTTGAGAATCTGCCTGCCAATGCAGTGGAAACGGGTTGGAGGCCTGATCTGGGAAGGTCCCATATGCCTCAGAGCAACTGGGCCCGTGAACCACAATTATTGAGCCTGCACTTCTGGAGCCTGTGCCTCACAACAGGAGAGGCCATGATAGTGAGAGGCCCGCGCACCGCGATGAAGAGTGACCCCCGCTCACCACAACTGGAGAAAGCCCTCACACAGAAAAAAAGACCCAACACAGCCATAAATAAATAAATTTTTTAAAAAAAGCATATGATCATCTCAATGGATATAGAAAAAGATTTTGACAAAATTCAACACCCATTTATGATAAAAACTCTCCAGGGACTTCCCTGGTGGTCCAGTGGTTAAGACTTTGTGCTTCCACTGCAGAGGGCACAGGTTTGATCCCTGGTCAAGTAACTAAGATCCCACAAGCCACATGACATGGCAAAAACAAACAAAGAAACAAACAAAAAACTCTCCAGAAACTAGGCATAGAGGGAACCTACCTCAACATAATAAAGGTCATATAAAACAAACCCACAGGGCTTCCCTGGTGGCGCAGTGGTTGGGAGTCCGCCTGCCGATGCAGGGGACGCAGGTTTGTGCCCTGGTCCGGGAGGATCCCACGTGCCGCGGAGCGGCTGGGCCCGTGAGCCATGGCTGCTGGGCCTGCGCGTCCGGAGCCTGTGCTCCGCGGCGGGAGGGGCCACAACAGTGAGAGGCCCGCATACCGCAAAAAAAAAAAAAAAAAAAAAAACAAACCCACAGCAAACATCATTCTCACTGACAAAATACTGAAAGCGTTTTTTCTAAGATCAGGCACAAGGTAAGGATGCCTACTCTTGCCACTATTATTCAACATAATTTTGGAAGTCCTAGCCATGGAAATCAGAGAAGAAAAAGAAAAAAAAAAAAAAAATCCAAATTGGAAAAGAAGTAAAACTGTCACTTTTTACAGATGACATGATACTATACATAGGAAATCCTAAAGATCCTACCAGAAAACTACTGGAGCTCATCAATGAATGTGGTAAAGTTGCAGGATACAAAATTAACAGACAGAAATCTCTTGCATTCCTATACACTAAAAACAAAAAATCAGAAAGAGAAATTAAGGAAACAATTCCATTTAACATCACATGAAAAAGAATAAAATACCTCAGAGTAAACATACCTAAGGAGGCAAAAGACCTGTAGTCAGAAAACTATAAGATACTGATGAAAGAAATCAAAGATGACACAAACAAATGGAGAGACGTACCATGTTCTAGCATTGGAAGAAACAATATTGTCAAAATGACTATATTGTCATCAAAATGACTATATGACTATATTGCAAGATTCAATGCAATCCTTATCAAATTACCAATAACATTTTTCACAGAATTAGAATAAAAATATTTTACAATTTGTGTGGAAACACAATAGATTCTGAATAGCCAAGGCAATCTTGAGAAAAAAAAAAAAAAAAAAAAAAAAACAGAGCTCAAGGAATCAGGATCCCTGACTTCAGACTATACTACAAAGCTACATTCATCAAAACATTATGGTACTGCCACAAAAACAGAAAAATAGATCAATGGATCAGGATAGAAAGCCCAGAGGTAAACCCACTCTCCTATGGTCACCTAATCTATGACAAAGGAGGCAAGAATATACAATGGAGAAAAGACGGTCTCTTCAAGAAGTGGTGCTGGGAAAACTGGATGGCTACATGTAAAAGAATGAAATTAGAACATTCTCTAACACCATACACAAAAATAAATTTGAAATGGTTTAAAGACCTAAATGTAAGGCCAGACACTATAAACCTCTTAGAGGAAAAATTAGAATGAACATTCTTTGACATAAATCACAGAAAGATCTTATTTGATCCACACCCTAGAGTAATGAAAATAAAAACAAAAGAAAACAAATATGACCTAATTAAACTTAAAAGATTTTGCACAGCAAAGGAAACCATAAACAAAATGAAAAGATAAACCTGAGAACAGGAATAAATACTTGCAAACAAACTGACTGACAAGGGATTAATCTCCAAAATATACAAACAGCTCATGCAGCTCAATATCAAAAAATAAACCCAATCACAATATGGGCAGAAGATCTAAACAGACATTTCTCCAAAGAAGATATACAGATGACCAAGAGGCACATGAAAAGATGCTCAACATCATGAATTATCAGAGAAATGCAAATCGAAACTACAATGAGATATCACATCACATGGTTAGAATGGCCATCACCAAATATCTACAAACAATAAATGCTGAAGAGGGTGTGGAGAAAAGGGAACCCTCCTATTCTGTTGGTGGGAATGTAAATTGGTATAACTATTATGGAGAACAGTATGGAGGTTCCTCAGAAAACTAAATATAGAGCTCCCATATGATCCAGCAATCCCACTCCTGGGCATATATCTGGACAAAAGCAAAATTTGAAAGGATACATGAACCCCAATGTTAATTGCAGTACTATTTACAATAGCCAAGACATGGAAGCAACCTAAATGTCCATCAAGGGAGGAATGGATAAAGAAGATACAGTACATATTATATATACAAAAGAATATTACTCAGCCATGAAAAGAACAAAATAATGCCATTTGCAGCAAAATGGATGGACCTAGAGATTGTCATGCTGAGTGAGATAAGTCAGACAGAGAAAGACTAATATCATATGACATCACTTATATGTGGGATCTAAAAAATAAAAAAAGGTACCAATGAACCTATTTACAAAACAAAGTGAGTCACAGATGTAAGAAACAAACTTATGCTTACCAAGGTGAAAATGAGGGAGCGATAAATTGGGTATTGGGATTGATATTTACATACTACTATATATATAAAATAGATAACTAGTAAGAACCTACTGTATAGCACAGGGAACTCTACTCAATACTCTCTAATGACCTATATGGGAATAGAATCTAAAAGAGTGGATATATGTATACATATAACTGACTCATCTGGCTGTACAGCAGAAATTAACACAACATTGCAAACCAACTGTACTTGTGTAAAAAAATTAATAGAAAAATTTTTTAAAAAGGAGATACCATTAAAAAAGAGACAACAATATTGCAGTCTTGTTTTTAACTCATCAGACTGACACAATTTCAAATGGATGTTAATAGACACAAAAGGCAAGAGTGTATCTTTACTATCAAAACAGTTTTAAGTCACCCACTTGCTAACTTTATCTGCTGTACAATCAGTAGTTCAACACACATTATAAGATGTGATCCTTGGGTTTGGATGTAGCTACTCACAAAATAACTAGACGGTGACAGGTTAACACAGAAGTTGTAAATGAGAGAGAAAAAGAATGAGAGTAAACAGATACAAAAACTCTTGAGAATCTAAGCCTGCAAACTATTAAAAAAACACATGAAGAAATCTAACACCAAGAAAGTCAACATAATCCATAATCAGAATGGAAATTCACTCCATATGAAAATCATCTAACAAATGATTAGCTCCATCTGACAAAGATTTTAAAATAAGATATATTAAAAATATTTGATATATTTATCAGACAAATAAGCATAACTATCTTTAAAAAGAACATATTATGAAACAAAAAGGATAAAAAATGAAAATAAAGTAACTATAAAATTGAAATGTATAAATTTAAAAAATAAATACTGAAATAAAAAGACATATATAGGAAAACAAAGAGATAAAAATAATTTGGAAGTTAGATAAAAGATCACACCTACATCAGAACAAAGAAGACAATGAGATAAAAACAGGAAGCAACATTTGAAACATCAAGAATAAATCAAGTCCCAATACTAATCCAATAGCCATTCTTGGTGAAGAGAACAGAGGGAATTACTGTGAGTCACATTTACAGAGATCATTGCTGAGAAATTTTAAAAATTAGGGAAAAAAAGAGACCTCAGATACAATGTACTCTCCAAGTATGGGATAAGTTAAATAAAAATAAATCCACATGCAGACATGTCAGTGAAATTTCAAAATATCAAATAAATTATCTTAAAACTACCAGAGGATAAAACAAATTTTACAAATGAACAGTTACTGTCAGACTTCATCAACAAAAATAGCAAGATGGAGATAAAAATGTATTACCATTAAAATGTTAAATAAATGACTCAACCTGTAATTTAATATCTAACCATGCTTTCATTTACAAATGAGTGTACAAGAAATATGTCTTCACATGTACAGTAATTACAGAGTGTAATGCACTCTATATTAATAATAATAAAAATCTATTAAAGAATTTATTTCAGCAATAGAAGAGGAACCATGATAGCATGTGTAGGATAGAACCACTGCTCAGTGTAGAAGTTGATACATTTTGTCAATGAATTTGATTAATTGTTGAATGTAAAGTAATATTGTTTTTAATTGTGTTGGAAAATGCATAAAAATGATAAAATTATTAGACAGTTGTGCAATAAGTATTCTAATATTATGATCTAAAAAAATATATTTATTAGGAAATGTACTAAAGGGTAATAATTTAATAAATACATTTCAAAACAACACAGGGAGGCAAAGACATTTCACTTTGGTTGGATAACTTGATTTGTATGATACCAATTTTTTAGAAATTTGTTCAAAATGGATTTATGTCCTGGTAACTCCACAAATATGGATTTTCTTTTTCTTCTTTTCTTTCTATTTTTTTCTTTATCATGCTTGATATACAACATACTTCCTATAACTGCTAATTCATGTATTTCAACATTTCTAGAAAATTATTAGTCATTATTTCTCAGAAGGTTTCCTCTACTCTATCCTTTTCTTGACTTCTGAGACTCTAATTGGATGTATGTTGTATTATCATTCTACTAACTACTATTCTTGTTAAATATTGTCCAGTTTTCCATTGTCATTACTCTTTTGCTGAATTATTTTCTGGTCTTTGTTCCAATTTACTAATTCTCTCTTCAAATTTTATTTCTTTATACACATTAAATATGTATTTCATAAGCTGTGTCATCCTAATATCTGATTTTCTGGCAGAGCTATCTAAATCAGCTATTTTTAAGTAGAAAAAATTTATCTGATTGATGATGATGGAAATGCTGATGACAATTAACAGAATACCTACTGACTACATTTATTACCTGGTTTAGTAAGCAATGCTATAGAGACTTCTAAGATTCTAACTATTCATGAATAACTTCCTAAGTACTTTCTCCTATGAGATTGTTCATTAACTTGTGGGCATTGTTCTTGCTATGAAATAAGAATTTCTTTTTGTAAAAGATTTTTCATCTTTTCTCCTCCACATTCTTGTCTTCCCTCATATTTCATTTTAAATTGCTCTTCATTGAGCTAAAAACTGGTCTATTTCAATTCAATATGGATAAAACAAAATAAAGCACAAAACTGAATAACATTAGGCTATTGACTCATTCTTTATAAAAAAATCTGAAAACATATTTAAGAACAGGAAAGACACCATTATCTTTATAATCTAGGAATGATGCACACTAGTCAGTCTGATTGCCACTTTGCTCTACATGACCTCACAAAAGTATCACAGCTGAGGTTCTGCTATGTAATTCACTTCTTCATGTCCCAGCCTAGCCATACACCCACAGCAGAATCTAATGAATACATATGATGCCTTTCTCTAATAGCTGTGTATAGATTAGTGAGGTTTTAACTGTAAAGTAGTTGAACTTTCTTAGAAACATTACAGGAAAGCAACCAAAATGATATAAACAGTTCAGGTTAAAGGTAAACCTGGGGAACATGGGCAGTGTTACCAAACAAGGAAATGTCTAAGAATATGATTTAAACACAATGACACAATATTCTAAAAGTGTTTTAATTTATCCTCATTGTTTCCTCTTTGCCAGCTTGCCTTTAAAATTAAATCACCTCCCTCCTAACTGAAAGCTTTCTAAGAGCATTAGTATTAGGAAAAGATTACTATGATATCCTATAAAGTTGGGCTTCATTTCTAAATGGCTTTATAAATGGTTGGCTTTATGTAAACATTTGAATGTTATTCAGAAAGCCTTCCTTTAAGTATATTTGAAATTCAAAGTGCTTCAAAATTTGAAATTTTACTGTTCAAGGTTTATGACTTTCATATTGTCATTTATTAAAAATAAAAAACACTGAATGAAGGTAAAAGCAATATGAGCATGACGTTCACACAAAAAATTCTATAGAAAGATCATCTACCATAGAATTTAGTATAGTAAATTTACATTTAAGGCCTCAGTGGAATGTACTTTTTTATCAATTGTTTTATTATTTGGATGTCATCATTCTTGCCTCTGCAAACAAAATTCCATATGACCATTTCTAATATGATGATTCCCAAATGTTTGGCAATTTTGGAGACCTTTAGAACCTTTATCCTCATAAATTTCAGGATAATTTACATATTATCAAATCAACCTATTTTTTCAATTTTTTATACAATCACTTGTATAAAAGAAAAAGAGCAAAAAATATAATGCTACCTAGAAGTACAAAACTGGAACTCAACAGGAGCCAATCTCAGCTCATCAGCATTGCCATGAATGCAATGCTTCACTTTGTTTTATGAACACCTAGAGCCAGATGCTATAAAATTGCTATGAGGGATTACCTACTAGGGACCCACATAGAGTATGCCAGGAGCAACACAGAGGTCTTTTCATACTATTATCCTTATAATAAGGATTTTGCACAGCAGAGCTTGGAAATGGAAGAAGTACTTTTTATATTATGTCCTAAGGAAGCATTTGTCCCAAATGCTAATATTCATTCTACCACACTACTCCCTAGAAGTCTCATTCAGCATTGTCATACATGTTTGCAATAATAGCAGTTTTGCTGGCCAATGTTCTCCAGAACCAAGAGCACAACAATCTGTGTTGGCGAAGTAGGTAGCAACTATCTACATGTGTGGGTGCTTGATTCCCAGCAGTTTACCTCGCTGGTGAATAGGCCAAATGGCCAAGAATCCTAGCTTGCAAGTTCTCTCACCTCATTTGGAAACATTTACTTCTTTTTAAAAGTCCCTCTGGTATGCAGAAAAAAAACCCATAGTTTTTAACTATAAACCTGGTGTACCCTGCCAATTGCTTTGAACAACACATTTCATATTTTGTTCCCTTTTTCCTTCCTTTTCTTCAGAGTTGAAGCTGAGCTGCCCAGTTGATAGGAGTTTACCGTTTACATAAAAACAAACACTAAACTTCAATATAAACAGATATATCTTTGGAAAAAGTTTGGAAAGCTGTTTAACAGAGATATCAATAGACTCTTTTACATATATTTTAAATATAAGGGCTCATCTTATGAAACCAAATAAGAAATACATACCCATATTTCTGGTTTAGAACCAGCATGTCACTTAAACATCTTGTGATCACAATGGTTTTTGTGCCTATGTTACTCTTGTGCAATGAAACCAATATTCCCTTTATTTTTTAATTTTATAATTTCTATTTGGCTCTACTAGGCTAGAATTTTGTGTTGATTTGAAATAGAGAGCTACTCTTTACATTAAAAGTCCTTTAACAGTGATCAAGTAGTTTTCACTAAAATAAACAACCTTTTAAATAATGTTAGTTTCCTTTGATTCTTACTATCCTAAACAATTTACCATAACAACACAAGCTGACTTCAAAATCTACTTCTGAACTCATTTTTTAAAATGAATAATAAGTCCTAAACAATAGAATTGTAAGAAATTAAAGGTTTTACTAAAAGTGTTATTTAGATGAGAAAATTGTAGCTTCATGTTATCACATCTGCACCTTGAAAATCAAATGCATGAGTGCATTATAATTTCAATGAATTATGCAAAATGCTAATTAAAAAGTCGAATTTACTAATCATCTCTCAGGGTCATAACTGGAATCGAATTTGAGTAAGGACAAACAATTCCATGAAGCACATTTTCATCATGTAGTTTTTAAGCTGTTTTACACTGTTTAGAAATGCACACCAAAAAAATTAATCCTAGTTTTTATATAGATGCTAATTGATTTTGTTGTGTTCAACCTTTCAGAAATTATTGATTACTCCCTTATAAATGATGGCTATATACTGTAGTGAATTTCAGAAAATGGTGCATTATAAATATACACAATTTTAATAAATGTAGGCTTTGTGTTTTAAATTAAAATCTGATTAAGCAGTGGAAACTTCTCACGTAATTTTCTACATCTAAAATCTACCTTTCAAGCACAAAGTATATGAATTAAATGTGTTTATATATTTCCTATATTTTCAATTCTTAGCTCTTTCAAAAATATTTCAAAAAATTATTTATTATATTTACCTCTAAACATTGTTTGGAGCATATGAATATTTTAGAAATTGGTACTATAGTTTCTAAGATAAATAGTCCTATTCATGGCAGATAGATAGATAGATAGATAGATAGATAGATAGATAGATAGATAGATAGAAGTTGGTGAGATAGGTAGATTAGAAAGAAAAAACAATTCTTCACAATTGCATTTTAAAAATGATATATGCTTCTTTAACGTCTCTTCCAAACTTTAATTCAATATTTAGTGATAAGTATTCTGCTTCTGTATATTCCTAAATCATACCATTTCATTTATCAAATAAAAACTATTAAAAAAATAACAAAAATAGAGTGATTGTACCCTTCTGTTTCTGCCTATACAAGGTCTTCTTGTCTACTTGGTCTTTCAAAGGTCCAGATAAGTTCCTACATTCTATAGAATGGATAGAAATGAAGATACCAGAAAAAATCTCACTCACTAAAAGACCTGTGACTTCCATTGGACAAAGTGAGTAAAATAAAAATAAAATGAAGATAATCTGAAAATATTTTCTCCAAAATGCTGAGGCAGTGACCTCATATGAGAAAATTTGAGTATGTATGTTGAATTAAATTCAGGTGACTAGATTTATTAAGTTCAAATTGGTTATAGAACCTTGACACTTCTCATTATGTATCTGAAATTTACTATTAATTTTGAGATGCCTTTGGCAATCAGTGTAAAAACATGTCTAGTCAAGTCCTACTTTCAGGATGCATTTGGCAATACCTCTTTTGATTATTAAAATTAAGTGCTTATTACCTGCAATTCTATAAAATGTTTAATGTTCCAAGACAGGTATTTGTAGAGATTCAAAGTCTCTGTGTTGCAAGGACAAGGTAGATTCTGCCAGACATTTTAATGCCACTGCTGGTCACTCAGGCTAAAATTGGCTCTAATTAGCTCTCTCATCCAGCTGTAACATTCTTTACCTGCAGCTGAGAGGCACTCAGGAGAGTGGAAATACCTCTCCTGTTGAGGATTTGAAAACATCAGCTAAATCCCTGCCAGTATGAACATTATAAATGAGCTACAAACCCATTAGCTCTGATAGGAAATGGGTTGTAAGAAGTGAAATTTGATCCAAACTAGCCCCACAATAACAGTAATCAGTGTCCAATGAAAACACATTCCACTATGTGAACAAGGCCCATAACTAAATGCTGTATTTAAAACAGTAGAACTGGACAGGCTGGGTGAAAGTTCAACTTTCTCTGTTTATTCAGCTTACTTTCCACTTTACATATAGATTTAGAGTTTTTGAATTTCAGGAATAAAAAGCTCTTTCATAAATTCAGAACTTTCAGGTTTATTCTAAAACCTTAAGGTGATAATAATGGAATGATCTCACTGCTGTATAATCTGTCCCCATGGATAAGAAATTATATATATATATATATATATATATATATACATTCATTCAAAACCCTATACAAAAGCCTGAGAAAATTTTCTCTCAAAAATCAGATTTGAAAATACTTTCTGGAATTCTCAAATGGTAACAACTAGTAAAAGAGGATGATTTATATCCTGATGAAAGGCAAAGAAGAATGAGACTAGGGCTTAATTCAACACAGAACAAAAATGGAAGAATGTCATTTGTTACTTTTATTCGATCATTATTATATTTTAAATACTGTAATTCATAAGACTTTATTTCTGTATATGAGTAATAGAAATAATAAAAACTTATCACAATAATGCTAATGTGCAATTAACATTGGAAGTGGCATGGAGTATGGAAATCAAAGTAGTGGCAAATACAGTTTATCTGCATTCACAAGTGGATAAATTATGTTTCATGTGGTTGTTTCCCCATCTAGAAGTTCCCATCTATCTCTTCCATATTAGAAGCTCCATGGTGGAACTCACATATTTTATATCCTTATAAAAAGTGAGTTCTGAAATTATGACTGCCACAATCCAAAGGAATATAATTTAATAAAAATAATAAAACAAAATTGTTTATTCTTTGATGAAAATTGAATTGCCAGTAGGAACAAGTCTTTTTGAGTATATGTGAAATGGCATATAACAGATATTATAAATACACTAAATCTTAATTTTTGAAGGACTCTTACTTGAGGGGCATAGAATGATCATGCAAAGAAGAAGAAATCATTAAAAGGTAGCATATTCTGAGGGTTATATGGTTGGGAGGAGGGAGCAATAGCTACAGATGGTGTAAGATCATTAGAAACTTAATAAAAAAGGTACAATTATATTGTCTTAAAGGAATGTTGAGATTTAGACCTGAATAAGAGAAGATAGGAGGTATTCCAGTTAAGATTGCTGTGATAGATATTGATTAAGGAGTAACGCAAATCAATTTTCCCATAACAAAAAATTGGTTGAGGACAGATACAAAGTATATGCCACCATTAAATTATATTTTCTTTACAAAATTGCCTGGGATTCTGTGAAGTTACTTTATCTGGTAGAAATGGAATTCAGAAAAAAATGCTAAAATATTCTGAAATCTGATATTTTTCATATCAGGTTTATCTTGATTAGCCATTTTTGCTCTTTTATATTCTGTTGAAATAAGATACATAATACATATCTACTTATCTTCCTAGTCATACCTTCTTACTAAATTTGGGAATATTTTTATCATTTCCCAGTCATTGACAATTGTTTCCTTTGTTTGAAAATCAAACAAATACATTTTCAAAAGGATTATCAAAGTACATTCTTCCAGAAGTTTCATTAAAAATGGCTTGCTTCAATAATATTGTTCTCAGAGAGCATCAGGATCACAACTAACTGCTGGACAACCATTGACAGGAGGACACTGGAACTCACCAAAAAAGATACCCCAAGTCAAAGGAGAAGCCTAAGTGAGATGGCAGGAGGGGTGCAAACACAGTAAAATCAAGTCCCATAATGGCTGGGTGGGTGACTCACAGACTGGAGAACGCTTATACCACAGAAGTTCACTCACTGGAGTGAAGGTTCTGAGGCACACATCAGGCTTCCCAATGAGGGGTTCTGGCAACAGGAGGAGGAATTCCTAGAGAAGCAGACTTTGAAGGCTACTGGGATCTGATTGCAGGACTTAGACAGAACTGGGGGAAACAGAGACTCAACGCTTAGAGGGCACACACAAAGTGGTGTGCACATTGGGACCCAGGGGAAGGAGCAGTGACCCCAGGGGAGACTGAACCAGACCAACCTGCTAGTGTTGGATGGTCTCCTGTGGAGCCAGGAGGTGGCTGTGGCTCACCATGGGGACAAGGACACTGGCAGCAGAAGTTCTGGGAAGTACATCTTGGCATGAGCCCTCCCAGAGTCCTCCATTAGCCCAACCAAAGAGGACAGTAAGCACCAGTTTTGGGTTGCCTCAGGCCAAACAACCAAAAGGGAGGGAACCCAGCCCCACCCATCAGCAGGCAAACAGATTAAAGTTTTACTGAGCTCTGCCAACCAGAGCAACAGTCAGATCTACCCATCACCAGTCCCTCGCATCAGGAAACTTGCATAAGCCTCTTAGATAGCCTCATCCACCACAGGCCAGACAGCAGATGTAAGAAGAACTACAATCCTGCAACCTGTGGAACAAAAAACACATTCACAGAAAGATAGACAAGATGAAAAGGCACAGGGTTATGTACCAGATGAAGGAACAAGATAAAACCCCCGAAAATAAACTAAATGAAGTGGAGATAAGCAACCTTCCAGAAAAAGAATTCAGAATAATGGTAGTGAAGATGATCCAGGACCTCCGAAAAAGAATGGAGGCAAAGATAGAGAAGATGCAAGAAATGTTTAAAAAGACATAGAAGAATTAAAGAACAAACAAACAAAGATGACAATACATTAACTGAAATGAAAACTACACGAGAAGGAATCAATAGCCGAATAACAGTGACAGAGGAACAGATAAGTGACCTGGAAGACAGAATGGTGGAATTCACTGCTGTGGAACAGAAAAAAGAAAAAAGACTGAAAAGAAATGAAGAGAGCCTAAGAAACCTCTGGGATAACATTAACGCAAGAACATTTGCATTATAGGGGTCCCAGAAGGAGAAGAGAGAGAGAAAGGACCAGAGAAAATATTTGAAGAGAGTATAGTCAAAAAATTCCCTAACATGGGAAAGGAAATAGCCACCCAAGTCCAGGAAGCATAGAGAGTCCCATACAGGATAAAGCCAAGGAGAAACACGCCAAGACACATAGTAATCAAACTGGCAAAAATTAAAGACAAAGAAAAATTATTAAAAGCAGCAAGGGAAAAATGACAAATAACATACAAGGGAACTCCCATAAGGTTAACAGCTAATTTCTCAGCAGAAACTCTACAAGTCAGAAGGGAGTGGCATGATATACTTAAAGTGATGAAAGGGAAGAATCTCAACCAAGATTACTCTACCTGACAAGGATCTCATTCAGATTCGATGGAGAAATCAAAAGCTTTACAGACAAGCAAAAGCTAAGAGAATTCAGCACCACCAAACGAGCTCTACAGCAAATGCTAAAGGAACTTCTTTAAGTGGGAAACACAAGAGAAGAAAATAACCTACAAAAACAAACTGAAAACAAATTAAAAAATTGTCATAGGAACATACATATCGATAATTACCCTAAACGTGAATGGATTAAATGCTCCAACGAAAACAAGCAGGCTTGCTGAATGGATACAAAAACAAAACACATATATATGCCATCTACAAGAGACCCACTTCAGACCTAGGGACACATTCAGACTGAAAGTGAGGGGATGCAAAATGATATTTCATGCGAATGGGAATCAAAAAAAGCTGTAGTAGCAATAATCATATCAGATAAAATAGACTTAGATATAAAGAATGTTACAAGAGACAAGGAAGGGCAGTACATAACGATCAGGGGGTCAATCCAGGAAGAAGATATAACAATTATAAATATATAAGCACCCAACATAGGAGCACTTCAATACATAAGGCAACTGCTAACAGTGATAAAAGAGGAAATCGACTGTAACACAACAATAGTGGGGGATTTTAACACCTCACATACACCAATGAACATATCATCCAAAATGAAAATAAATAAGGAAACAAAAGCTATAAATGACATGATACACCAGATAGATTTAATTGATATTTATAGGACATTCCATCCCAAAATGGCACACTACAGTTTCTTCTCAGGTGCTCACAGAACATTCTCCAGGATATATCACATCTTGGGTCACAAATCAAGCCTCAGTAAATTTAAGAAAATTGAAATCATATCAAGCATATTTTCTGACCACAGTGCTATGAGATTAGAAATGAATTAGAGTGAAAAAAAAGTAAAAACCACAAATACATGGAGGCTAAACAATATGTTACTAAATAACCAAGAGATCACTGAAGAAATCAAAGAGGAAATCAAAAAATACCTAGAGACAAATGACAATGATAACACGATGATCCAAAACCTGTGCGATGCAGCAAGAGCAGTTCTAAGAGGGAACTTTATAGCTATACAAACCTACCTCAAAAAACAAGAAAAACCTCAAATAAACAATCTAAATTTACACCTAAAGGAACTAGAGAAAGAAGAACAAACAAAACCCAAAGTTAGCAGAAGGAAAGAAATCATAAAGATCAGAGCAGCAGAAACAAATGAAATAGAAACAAAGAAAACAATGGCAAACATCAATAAAACTAAAAGCTGGTTCTTTGAAAAGATAAACAAAATTGATAAACCATTAGCCAGACTCATCAAGAAAAAGAGGGAGAGGACTCAATAAAATTAGAAATGAAAAAGGAGAAGTTACAACAGACACCGCAGAAATACAAAGCATCCTAAGAGACTACTACAAGCAACTGTATGCCAATAAAATGGATAACCTGGAAGAAATGGACATATTCTTAAAAAAGTATAACCTTCCAAGAATGAAAAAGTAAGAAATAGAAAATATGAACAGACCAATCACAAGAAATGAAATGGAAACTGTGATTAAAAATCTTCCAACAAACAATAGTCCAGGACCAGATGGCTTCACAGGTGAATTCTATCAAACATTTAGAGAAGAGCTAACACCCATCCTTCTCAAACTCTTCCAAAAAATTGCAGAGGAAGGAACACTCCTAAACTTATTCTATGAGGCTACCATCACCCTGATACCAAAACCAGACAGAGATATTACAAAAAAAAAAAAAAAAAAAAAATTACAGACCAATAGCACTGAAGAATATAGATGCAAAAATCCTCAACAAAATACTAGCAAACAGAATCCAACAACACATAAAAAGGATCATACACCATGATCAAGTGGGATTTATCCCAGGGATGCAAGGATTCTTCAATATACACAAATCAATCAATGTGATACACCATATTGACAAATTGAAGAATAAAAACCATGTGATCATCTCAATAGATGCAGAAAAAGATTTTGACACAATTGAATACCCATTTATGATAAAATCTCTCCAGAAAGTAGTCATAGAGGGAACCTACCTCAACATAATAAAGGCCATATATGACAGACCCACAGCCAACATTATTCTCAATGGTGAAAAACTTAAAACATTTCCTCTAAGAGCAGGATGAAGACAAGGATGTTCACTCTCATCATTATTATTCAACATAACTTTGGAAGTGCTAGCCACAGCTCTCAGAGAATAAAAAGAAATAAAAAGAATACAAATTGGAAAAGAAGAAGTAAAACAGTCACTGTTTGCAGATGACATGTTACTATACATACGTAGAGAATCCTATAGATGCCACCAGAAAACTACTAGTGCTAATCAAAAAATTTGGTAAAGTTGCAGTATACAAAATTAATGCACAGAAATATCTTGAATTCCTATACACTAATGATGAAAAAACTGAAAGAGAAATTAAGGAAATATTCCCATTTACCGTTGCAACAAAAAGAAAGAATACCTAGGAATAAACCTACCTAGGAAGACAAAAGACCTGTATGCAGAAAACTATAAGACACTGATGAAAGTAATTAAAGATGATACTAACAGATGGAGAGATATACCATATTCTTGGATTGGAAGAATCAATATTGTGAAAATGACTCTACTACCCAAAGCAATCTACAGATTTAATGCAATCCCTATTAAATTACCAATGTCATTTTTTACAGAACTAGAACAAAAAATCTTAAAATTTGTATGGAGACACAAAAGACCCCAAAGAGCCAAAGCAGTCTTGAGGGAAATAAATGGAGCTGAAGGAAGCAGACTCCCTGGCTTCAGACTATACTATAAAGCTACAATAATCAAGACAATATGGTACTGGCACAAAAACAGCAATATAGATCAATAGAACAAGATAGAAAGCCCAGAGATAAACCCACACACATATGGTCAACTAATCTATGACAAAAGAGGCAAGGATACACAACGGAGAAAAGACAATCTCTTCAATAAGTGGTGCTGGGAAAACTGGACAGCTACATGTGAAAGCATGAAATTAGAACACTCTCTAACACCATGCAAAAAAATAAACTTTAAATGGTTTAGAGACCTAAATATAAGAACGGACACTATAAAACTCTTAGAGGAAAACATAGGAAGAACACTCTTTGACATAAATCACAGCAAGCTCTTTTTTGATCCACCTCCTAGAGTAATGGAAATAAACACAAAAATAAACAAATGAGACCTAATGAAACGTCAATGCTTTTCACAGCAAAGGAAACCATAAACAAGATACAAAGATAACCCTCAGAATGGGAGAAAATGTTTGCCAATGAATCAATGGACAAAGGATTAATCTCCAAAATGTATAAACAGCACATGCAGCTCAATATTAAAAAATCAAACAACCCAATCCAAAAATGGGCAGAAGACCTAAATAGACATTTCTCCAAAGAAGACGTACAGATGGCCAAGAAGCATATGAAAAGCTGCTCAACATCACTAATTATTAGAGAACTGCCAATCAAAGTACAATGAGGTATCACCTCACACCTGTTAAAATGGGCATCATCAGAAAATCTACCAACAACAAATGCTGGAAAGGGTGTGGGGAAAATAGAACCCTCTTGTACTGTTGGTGGGAATATAAATTGATACAGCCACTATGGAAAACAGTATGGAGGTTTCTTAAAGAACTAAAAATATTATTACCATATGAGCCAGCAATCCCACTATTGGACATATATCCAGAGAAAACCATAAATCAAAAAGACACATGCACCCCAATGTTCATTGCAGCACTATTTCCAATAGTCAGGTCATGGAAGCAACCTAAATGCCCATCGAGAGATGATTGGATACAGAAGATGTGGCACATATATACAATGGAATATTACTCAGCCATAAAAAGGAACACAATTAGGTCATTTGTTGAGGCGTGGATGGATCTAGAGACTGTCATACAGAGTGAAGGAAGTCAGAAAGAGAAAAACAAATATCATATATTAATGCATATATGTGGAAACTAGAAAAATGGTACAGAAGAACTGGTTTGCAGGGCAGAAATTGAGATACAGATGTAGAGAACAAACGTATGGACACCAAGCAGGGAAAGCAGTGGAAGGTGGGGGTGGTTGTGTGATGAATTAGGCAATTGGGATTGACATGTATACACTGATGTGTATAAAATTGATGACTAATAAGAACCTGCTGTATAAATATATATATATATATATATATATATATATATATATATAATTCAAATTATCCAGTGATGGAATGACCTAGTTGATTGTATGACTGATTTGACCAATGATAGAGTGATGTGAGTAAAAAAATAATAATAATACTGTTTTAAATTCAATGTTAGTGACCATTTTGCTGAGAGCAATTTAAACCAGATATTTGGGGAAAGAATTAGATAAACAGAATGTTAATATACTATGGTCCCATGTATCTTGTATTTTTAATCAAATTAATTGGATAATTTATAGAATTATGAGGAGTCTCCCACACTGGAGAATTTGAAGAGTTAAAGATATTAACCTGTATTTAAGTATGAGAAAAACAGTATTCCTGAATTACGTCATTTTGATATTTAACTTAATAGCTCCTATAAAGAGAAGCTTAGAAAATTCTATGTTTTTATTTGAAATATACAGTATAAAATTTATACTTTCAAGAAATAAATAACTGGAACTTCCCTGGTGGTCCAGTGGTTAAGACTTTGCCTTCCAATGCAGGGAGTGCAGGTTTGATCCCTGGTTGGGGAGCTAAGATCCCACTTGCCTCACAGCCAAAAAAAAAAAAAAAAAAGAAAGAAAGAAAAAGTAAAACAGAAGCACTATTGTACTATTGTAACAAATTCAATAAAGAGTTTAAAAATGGTCCACATCAAAAACAATCTTTAAAAAAAAGAAATTACTGTTATCTGTAGCATTCTGCACTATGTTATGAAATGAGAAAAACCATCCACTCCTACCTATCTCCAAATAGTGTATTTTTTCTGTTGTCTATATTTATTTAAAGAAAAACTTCAGAGATAGAAAGTCCTACACCTGTGTATTTTTTAACTCTAAAAAAGTTTTGAGTATTAAACTGAATTTTTTGTTTCTACTTCCTCCTATTGAGGCTCTCAGTACTACCTTCTAAACTGCTGATCCCAGACAGCTCTGCCTTCTGATTTTTAAGCCTCCCATAGCATTGCTATATCCTGATGACTAGGTTCAGTGCCTGGATCATGGCTGTCACTGTTCTATTTTCTGATTCCCCCCATTATGGTACCTTCCTACAGTAATTCATAAAGGCCCAGGGTAATGACTGGATACAATTCTTTTGTGACACAGTTCTTGTCAGCTTACATTTACATACATATTTTCCTCAGAATGAATGCATGAGGAATTTCAATTTTAGCTCCAACATATAGAAAGCATAAAACTTTTCATTCCTATCCCATATAAAGAAAATGCTGTACAAACTGAAAATCCACAACTCTTCATGGACACCTCAGAGAAATGAGGCAGCAGAGAAAACTGCCACTCCAAATTTTGGAGAGACTAGGGAATCTAGAGATATATGTAACTTCCCAAGAATTGCTTACCAGGTGCAGAAGGTACTGGCAGGCATAAACTAGTGGGAACACTTAGATACTTGTGTTGAATTACTGGAAGCTGAGTGCAGAATAGTATGAGAATGAGAAATTCCCAGAGAGACTATGGTCATTGGGGATCTCCACACTCTTCCTTTGAATCCTACCAGGGGTTCCTGATGAGGATCTGAGAAAGATTCTCTCTTGATCCTGGCCTTACCATAGTGAAACCCTCCTAGATACCTCTCTAACAAGGACTTAATCTCCAGAGGCAAGGAATTTGTGAGACAACAACTATGAAACCTTTTTCCTAGCTGGAGAAAGGAATTCTGTTCTCCTTTAGGCTCCTTCAGTCTTACTGTATTACTTAAAGAAAACAAATAGTCTACACGGAACAAGGATTCAAGAAAAGAGATTAAGCATATCACAGCCAGAGGACTAAGAGGTAGAAAGGTGGGGGTTACTATTCTGAAAGAGAGAGAGAAATACTTGTAAAGACCATAATCTGAGTCACAGGCCCACTAAAAGATGAAGCTTTAATCAGAAGATCTTGGAAAGCTCTCTGTCCCCATACTCTACCACTACACCAACAATCCTCTAGAATTATAACCATGGATTACAGCTGTAAGAGCTGCAAGACACAGAATTTCTGTTAGCAGCAGTACAAAGGGAAGGAAGAAATTCAAGACAGGAGACCAAAACAAAGATACTAGAGGAATCTGAAACTTCAATACCTATAAGTACAGCAAACATTAAACACAGTCCAACTCATATCCAGATTAATAAAAATTACCTCAATGGGGCCTATTTACCTCGGTACCTATTTCCGAATACACCTCTTCAAACGTTCAGAAAAATATTGCAAGGTATGCAAAACGTTAATAAAAAAAAAAAAAATCCAAAGAGCTAAATCAAGCATTAGAACCAGATTCAGAGGTGACACAGATGTTGGGATTATCACAAAAGGGATTTAAACTAATTATGAGTAATATGCTAAGGGTTTTAAAGGAAAAAGTAGAATACATGTAATATTAAGTGAACAATGATTGCAAAGAAATGGAAATTATGAGTCAAAAGGCAAAACTAGAAATGAAAAATCCTGGTAACAGAAATCAATAAAGTATTTAACAGTTTTGGTAGACTCAACATAGCCATTAAAGAATTAGTGAACTTGAAAAGTAGATAATTTTTAAAACTGAAATTCAAAGAGAAAAAGTAATAATGGCAGAAAAGGAGAAAAAATGAATTTAAAAGAAAGCAAAATAAATGAAACAGTTACAAAGATCGTAGAATTTAATCTAAATATACCAATATATATCATATCAAAGGTGAAGTTTAAAGAGCTAGTTAAAACACAGATTGGCAAATTGCATCAAAAAAGGCCAAGGTCAACAATATTCTGTGTAAAATCAATGACACCTAACCACCGATCCAGGAAGGTCAGAAACTACTAAGTATATTCAGGACAGATATAAAATACACACACACACACACACACACACACACACACACACATAAATTGTATACAAAAACAAAGACAAAGTAAAAATCTTGAAGAAGCCAGTGGAATGGTTATGTTACCAATACAAGAACAAGAATATGAATAATAGCAGGGGTCTAGTCAAAAATAGTGCATGTGGGCTTCCCTGGTGGCGCAGTGGTTGAGAATCCGCCTGCCGATGCAGGGGACACGGGTTCGTGCCCCGGTCCGGGAAGATCCCACATGCCGCAGAGCGGCTGGGCCCGTGAGCCATGGCCGCTGAGCCTGCACGTCCGGAGCCTGCGCTCCGCAATGGGAGAGGCCACAACAGTGAGAGGCCCGCGTACCACAAAAAAAAAAAAAAAAAAAAAAAAAAAAAAAAAAAAAAAAAAAAATAGTGCATACAATAAGGGAGCTGAGTGAAGTCTTTAAATGTTGAAAGAAAAAAATGTAAAAAAAAAAAAAAAAAAAAAAAAAAAAGAACCCTACCAACCCAGAATTTATATCCAGTGAAATTATCCATCAAAAGTGAAAGATAAACAAAGACTTCCTCAGAAAAACAAAACCTGAGAGAATTCATCACTGGTAGAACCTCTCTGCAAAAAATGAAAAGAAAAATAAAACAGTCCTCAGGAAAAAGAAAAATTATATCGGTCATAAACAAGATATACATAAAGAAATTAATATCAAAGAAGGAATAAAAGTAAAATTATCCATTATTCATAATCAATCTAAATGATAATGGTAGGCAATGTGACTAACGATGTATGGGTGATTTTAGCATATGGAGAAGTAAATGAATGACAGCAATGTCATAAGAAACAAGAGGGAGGAATAGAAAATACTGTATTATAACTGTACTATGCATTAAGTACCAGTGTTATTTCAAGATGAATTTAGAGTATTTAAAAATGTATACTATAAACTATAAAGAAATCATTAAAAATGTTTTTTAAAAAAGAATTATTAATGATATTCCAAGAAAGGAGAGATAATTGGATCATATAAAATGCTCCATTAAAACCAGTGAATGCAGAAAAACAGGAGAAAAAAACAACAAAAGAGGGACAAAAATGGTAGACTTAAAATCTAAATACATCAATAACCACTTAAAATGTTAAGCATCTAAACACAGCAGGTAAGAGACAGAGATATCCAGATTGGACTGAAAAAAAAAAAAAAAAAACTCCGCCATGAAATATTTACAAGAATTCCACATTAAATATAAATACTCACATAGGGTAAAACAAAGGGATGGTGAAAGAAAGCAGGACTAGCTATATCAATTTCAGACTAAGGAGACTTCATCCAGAATAAGAAAAGTTATCAGGGATAAAGAGGGACACTACATTTTTTTAAAAAGATCAATTATTTTAAAAGTGAAAACACTACTAAATGTTTATGTACCTAAAAACAGATTGCAAAATACATGAGGCAAAACTGAGAGAACTGAGAGGAGGAATAGAATAGTCCACTATTATAGTTAGTCATCAACATCCTCTTAGAGTAACTGATAGATAATGTGGGGTAGGATAAAATAGAGATGACCTAAACAGTATTATCAATCAACTTGGTCTAACTGACATTATAGAATATTCCATCTAACAACAGCAGAATCCACATTTTTTTAAAACTTACATGAATACTTGTCAAAATAGACTATACTCAGTGCCATCAAACACATCTTAACAAACCTAAACATAGAGAAATAATATAAAATATGTTCTTAGACCAGAGTAGAATTCAAGTAGAGATCAGTAACAAAAAATAGTTTGGAAATTGCCAAATATTTGGAATTAGATGACACAGTACAAAATAAATCATAGATCAAAGAAGAGGGAAATTAAATAAAATTAAAGATAATTTAAAATATTTTGGATTAAAATGGAAACAACATATCAAAGTGTTTGGGATACAGTGAAAGCAGTGCTTAAACGTATTTATGTTTAAATGTATTTATTAGAAAAGAAGAAAGATTAAATCAATAACCTAAACTTCCACCTTAAAAACTATATAAAAAGTGTAAATTAAACCTATACCAGCAGATGAAAGGAAACATATAAATCAGCTAAATAGAACTGATAAATTTCTAGCTAGGCATGTTAAAAATAAAGAGAGAGAGAAACAATATACAAATTACCAATATCAGCAATGAAACGGGATACACTACTCATCTCATGAACATTAAAGCATACTTAGGGGGTATTATTAACAACTTGGTATCTGTAAAAACTCACTCAAGGAGAGATAGATAAACTGAATAGCCCTATATCTATTAAATAAAATGAATTAGTAGATATAAACCTCCCAAAAGAGGAAACATCAGATCAGATATTTTCACTGGTGAATTCTACCAAACATTTAAGTAAGATATCATACCAATTCTGTACAATCTCTTTCAGGAAATAGAAAAGAGAAAACTTTTCAAATCATTTTATGAAGCAAGTATTACTCCAGTACCAAAACTAGTTAATGACATTATAAGGAAAGAAACTATAGACATATATTTGCCAAACTAACTGAAAAATTTATGTCTACAAATAAACCTGTATGATAATGTTATAACAGTTTTATTCATAATCACCACACACTAGAAGCAGCAAATAAGTTCTCCAATAGGCGAATGGTTGAAAAAAATGTGGTACATACATACAGTGGGATATTATTCATCAATAAAAAGAAATGAGCTAACAAGCCAAAGAAGACACAGGTCAAACTTAGGTGCATATTTCAAAGTAAAAGAAGCCAGCCTGAAGAGGCTACATAATTTATAATTTCATTTTTATGATATTCTGTAAAAAGTAAAATTATACAGACTGTAGAAAATATCAGTAATTTACAATTTTAGAAAAGGTGGTCAAGAAAAGTCTCAGAGAAAATGTGTCATTTGATTAAAGACCTGGGATTGTGGGAAATATCTGAAAGAAAACATCCTGGGTGGAGACAACTAAAGCAGGAACATGTCTTGTGTGCTTACAAAGTGGTGAGGAGAACAATATATTTGGAGCAGACTAAACATGTAAGATAACAGCACCTAATAAGGTCACAGAAATAACAGGGAACATTTTAGAACATTGTAGATTATTGTAAGGACTTTGATTTTTACTCTTACTGAGATGGGGAAATATTGGAGGATTTTAAGTGATGGACTGAGATGAATAGACTTCGGTTTTAAAGTGTCATCCTAGGTTCCAGTTCAAGATGATGATGTACCAGGATCCCAAACTCAGCTCTTCCCACTGACACACCAAATTTACAGCTATGTATTAAGCCATTTCCTCTGAAAATTAAAATATAATAATCTGAGTGACTACTAGACATCAGATGAACAAGACAAATCTCACATTGAAGCAGGATGGAGAGACTAAGACACAATTTCACCATATACCTCACACCTGGTGGAGTGACACATAATCAGGAGGGTGCTCACAATCACAATCTTTTCCTTAAGGACTGAAGGGTTTTAACCCCACATCTGCCATCCAACTTTTAACCTGAATGTGAAAGTTGAGACCACAAGACCTATAGCTATGCATCCAACAGGCCTTGCATCCTTGAGACAAGTCTATAGTAAACAGAAACGCTTCTTAAATGGCTTGCATAGTAATAGGTGATTTACCTGAAAAAGAGTTAAAAATAATGGTCATAAAGATGCTTACTGAACTTGGGAGAAGGATGTAAAACACAATGAACACCCCAACATAGAAAATATTAAAAAGTACCAGAGAGAAATCACAGAGCTGCCCCAATGCAGGGACATGGGTTCAATCCCAGGTCCAGGAAGATCCCACATGCTGTGGAACAACTGAGCCTGTGTGCCAGAACTACTGAAGCCCATGTGACAAGAGCCTGTGCTCTGCAACAAGAGAAGCCACAGCAATGAGAAGTCCATACACTGCAATGAAGAGTAGCCCCTGCTTGCCACAACTAGAGAAAGCCTGCGTGCAGCAATGAAGACCCAACACAGCCATAAATAAATAAATAAATAAATAAATAAATTTTTTAAAACAGAGAAAAAGAAATCACAGAGATGAAGAACATAATAAATGAACTGCAAAATACACCAGAGAGGTTCAACAACAGACTACATGAAGCAGAAGAAATGATCAGTGAACTCAAGTCTGGGCAGCAGAATTCACCCAATTGGAGCAGCAGAAAACAAAAGGAATTTGAAAAGTGAAGATAGTTTAAGGGGCTTATAGAACAACATCAAGTAGACCAATATTCTAGTCTTAGAATTCCCACAAAAAGAAGAGAAAAATACAGAAAAACTATTTGAAAACATAACACCTAAAATCTTCTCTAGCCTTGGGAAGGAAACAGACATTCAGATCCAGGAAGCTCAGAAAACACTAAATAAAATAAACCCAAAGAGACCCACACCAAGATACATTATATTTAAAGAGTCAAAAGTAAAAGGAGATAATTTTAAAAGCTACAAGACAAAAAAACAAAAATAAAATGAAACAAAAAAACAACTTGTTACATACAAGGAAACCCCGATAAGAGTACCTACAATTTTTCAGCAGAACCTTGGCAAGCTCAAATTGAGCACAATATACTCTGAATGCAGAGAGAAAAAACCAACCTGTCAACCAGGAATACACTACTAAAAATACTTGTCATTCAGAATTGAAGAAGAGATAAAAAGTTTTCCAGACAAACAATAGCTAAAAGAGTTTATCACCACTAGACCAGAATTACAAGAAATGTTAAAAAGAATTCTTTAAGGTGAAAAAATGTGCTAATTAGTAACAGGACAACATATTATATTATAAATCTCACTGGTAAAGGTACATATATAGTAAGATGCAGAATAATCCAATGTTGCAAAGGTGGTGAATTAATCACTTTCAAAGCTGGTGTGAAGGTTAAAAGACAAAAATAGTACAAATAACTATCAGTACAATAATTTATTAATGAATGCACAAGATTAAAAATGTAAATTGTGACATCAACAAAACTGTGGAGGAGAATAAAAATTTGGAGCTCTAAAATGTGTTCAAACTTGAGTTGTTATCAGCTGAAAATAGCCTGTCAGAAATATGTTTTTTGTTTTTTTATGTAAGCCTCATGGTAACCAGAAAGCAAAAACCTACAGTTAATATACAAAAGATAGATAAAAAGAATCAAATCATACCAATAGAGAAAATCATCAATTCATAAAAGAAGAGCAAGAAAAAAAGGAATAAAGAAATGACAAAACAGCCAGAAAACAATTAAGAAAATGTCAGTACATATGTACCTATCAATAATATTTTTTTCAGATTATCTGCATATTTTATTTATTTTTTAATTTTATATTAGGATATAGTTGATTTACAATGTTGCATTGGTTTCAGGTGTATAGCAAAGTGGTACAGTTATACATATATCCATTCTTTTTCAGTTTCATTCCCATACAGGTTATTACAGAAAGTTGAGTATAGTTCCCTGTGCTATACAGTAGGTACTTGTTGATTATTTTATATATAGTAGTATGTATATGTTAATCCCAAACTCCTAATTTATCTATAATCCCCTCCACTTTTCCTCTTTGGCCCATAAGTTTGTGAGTCTGTTTCTGTTTTGTAATTAAGTTCATTTGTATCATCTTTTTAGATTCCACATATAAGTGATAACATATGGTATTTGTCTTTCTCTGTCTGATTTACCTCACTTAGTATGATAATCTCTAGGTCCATTCATGTTGCTGCAAATGGCATTATTTCAGTTTTTATGGTTGAGTAATATTCCACTGTATATATGTACCACATCTTCTTTATCCATTCCTCTGTCAATGGACATTTAGGTTGTTTCCATGTCTTGGCTATTGTAAATAGTGCTGCAGTGAACACTGGGGTGCATGTATATTTTCAAATTATGGTTTTCTAGCCACAGCAATCAGAAAAGAAAAAGAAATAAAAGGAATCCAAATTGGAAAAGAGGTAAAACTGTCACTATTTGAAGATGACATGATACTATACATAGAAAAATCCTAAAGATGCTACCAGAAAACTACTAGAGCTCATCAATGAATTTGGTAAAGTTGCTGGATACAAAATTAACACACAGAAATCTCCTGCATTTCTATGCACTAACAACAAAAGATCAGGAGAAATTAAAGAAATAATCCCATTCACAGTCATATTAAAATGAATAAAATACCTAGGAATAAAGCTACCTAAGGAAGCAAGAGACCTGTACTCTGAAAACTGTAAGACACTGATAAAAAAATTGAAGATGACACAAACAGATGAAAAGATATACCATGTTCGATACTATCAAAATGACTATACTACCCAAGGCAATCTACAGATTCAATACAATCCCTATGAAATTACCAATGGCATTTTTCACAGAACTTGAACAAGAAGTCTTAACATTTATATGGAGACACAAGAGACCCCAAATAGCCAAAATAATCTTGAGAAAGAAAAACGGAACTGGAGGAATCAGGCTCCTGATTTCAAACTATACTACAAAACTACAATAATCAAAACAGTATGGTACTGGCACAAAAACAGAAATATAAATCAATGGAACAGAATAAAGAGCCCCAAAATAAACCCATGCACCTATGGTCAATTAAACTATAACAAAGGAGGCAAGACTGCACAATGGAGAAAAGACAGTCTCTTCAATAAGTGGTGCTGGGAAAACAGAACAGCTACATGTCAAAGAATGAAATTAGGACATTCTCTAAAACCATACACAAAAATAAATTCTAAATGGATTAACAACCTAAATGTCACACTGGATACTATAAAAGTCTTAGAGGAAAACATAGGCAGAACACTCTTTGATATAAATTGCAGCAGTATCTTTTTGGATCCACCTCCTAGAGTAATGGAAAGAAAAACAAAAATAAACAAATGTGACCTAATTAAACTTAAAATATTTTACACAGCAAAGGAAATCATAAATAAAATGAAAAGACAACCCACAGAACAAAAGAAAATATTTGCAAATGAAGCTACTGACAAGGGATTATTCTCCAAAATATACAAACAGCTCATTCAGCTCAATATCAAAAAAACCAAACAATCCAATCAAAAAATGGTGCAAGATCTAAATAGACATTTCTTCAAAGAAGACATACAGATGGCCAAAAATCACATGAAAAGATGCTGAAAATCACTAATTATCTGAGAAATACAAATTAAAACTACAGTGAGGTATCACTTCACACCTGTCAGAATGACCATCACAAAAAGTCTAGAAATAAAAATTCTGGAGAAGGTGTGGAGAAAAGGGAACCCTCCACACTGCTGGTGGGAATGTGAATTGGTACAACCACTATGGAGAATAGTACGGAGGTTCCTTTGAAAACTAAAAATAGAGCTACTGTATGATCCAGCAATCCCACTCCTGGGCATATATCCAGAGAAAACCATAGTTTGAAAAGGTATGTGCACCCCAATAGTTACTTTAAATGGGAATGGACTAAATTTTCAAATCAAAAGACATACATTGGATGACTGAATTTAAAAAAAAAAAAAAAAAAAAAAAAAAAGACCCTTCTATATCCTGCCTATAGGAGACTCACTTCAAATATAAGGACACACAGGCTGAAAGTAAAGAAATGGGTAAAAATATTCCATGCAAATGGTTTCAAAACGGAAAATTGGCATAGCTATACTTACATCTAAAAAATAGACTTTAAGACAATGACTGCAATAGGAGACAAAGAAGGTAATTATATAATGGTAAACTGTTCAATTCAGTGGGGGATATAACATTTGTAAATATTTATAGACCCAACATAGGAACACCTAAATATATAAAGCAAACATTAATAGGCTTAAAGGGTGAAATAGACAGCAATACAATAATGGTAGGAGACTTTAATACCCCACTTTCATCAATAGATAGATCATTCAAACAAAAAATAATCAATAAGAAGACATTGATCTTAAATGACACATTAGATCAGATGGGCTTAACAGATGTATATAGAAAATTTCATCTAAAATAAGCAGAATAACATTTTTCTCAAGTGCACAAGGAACATTCTCTGGGTAGATCATATGTTAGTCCAAAAAATGAGTCTTAGGGCTTCCCAGGTGGCGCAGTGGCTGAGAGTCCGCCTGCCGACGCAGGGGACATGGGTTCGTGCCCCGGTCCGGGAAGATCCCACATGCCGCGGAGCGGCTGGGCCCGTGAACCATGGCCGCTGAGCCTGCACGTTCGGAGTCTGTGCTCCGCAACGGGAGAGGCCGCAACAGTGAGAGGCCCGTGTACCGCAAAAAAAAAAAAAAAAAAAAAAAAAAAAGAGTCTTAATAAATTTAAGGAGACTGAAATTATATCAAGCATCTATTCTGACCACAATGGTATGAAACTAGAAATCAACACAAGAAGAAAACTGGAAAATTGACAAATATGTGGCAATTAAAGAACATTCTACTGAACAACAAATGAGTGAAGAAGAAATTAAAATAGAAATAAAAAATACCTTGAGAAAAATTAAAATGGAAATACAAATACCAAAACTCATGGGATCCATCAAAAGCAGTTCTAAAAGGGAAGTTAATAGCAATAAATGCCTACATCAGGAAACGAGACCTAAAATAAACAACTTAGGGCTTCCCTGGTGGCGCAGTGGTTGAGAGTCCACCTGCTAATGCAGGGCACATGGGTTCATGCCCCGGTCCAGGAAGATCCCACATGCTGCGGAGTGGCTGGGCCGGTGAGCCATGGCCACTAAGCCTGCGCGTCCAGAGCCTGTGCTCAGCAACGGGAGAAATCACAACAGTGAGAGGCCCATGTACCACAAAAATAAAATAAAGTAAAATAAAATAAAATAAACAACTTAACTTTATCCCTCAGGGAACTGGAGAAAAAATAAATTATGTAAGCCCATAGTTGGTAGAAGGAAGGCAATAAGAAAGGTCACAATAGAAATAAATAATATAGAGACTAAAAAGACAGTAGTAAATATCAATGAAACTAAAAGCTGGTTTTTCAAAAAGATAAACAAAATAGGCAAACCTTAACTAGACTCACCAAATAAAGGAAAGAAGACTCAAATAAATAAAATCAGAAATGAAGGGGAGACATTACAATTGTTACCACAGAAATAAAAGAATCATAAGAGACTACTATGAAAAACTGTACACCAAGAAATTGGACAACCTACAAGAATTGGATAAATTCCTAGAAACATACAACCTTTCAACACTGAATCATGAAGAAATAGAAAATCTGAACAGATTACAAGTAGGGTGAATCAGTACTCAAAAAAATCTCCACAAACCAAAGTCCATAACCAGATGGCTGTATTGGTGAATTCTACCAAACATTCAAAGAATTGATACCAATATTTCCCAAACTCTTTCTAAAAGTAGGAGAGGAGAGAACACTTTCAAACTCATTTTGTGAGGCCAGCATTACCCTAATGCTAAAACTAGACAAGGACACTACAATAAAAGAAAATTACAGACCCATATCTTCAATGAACATAGTAGCAGGGAACATCAACAGATTAGCAAGCTGAATTCAACAGTATATCACACCTCTCATATACTATGGTCAAGAGGATTTATTTCAGAGATGCAAGCATGGATCAAAATCTGCAAGTCTATAAATGTGATAACTACATTAACAAAATTAAGGATAAAAATCATAAGGTCAAAAAAAAAATCATAAGGTCATCTCAATAGATGTAGAAAAAGCATTTGACAAAGTTCAACACCCATTCATGATAAAAACTCTCAATGAATTGACATAGAGGAAATTTATTTCAACATAATAAAGGCCATATATGACAAGCCCACAGCTAACATCCTACTTAATGGTGAAATGCTGAAAGCTTTTCCTCTAAGATCAGAAACAAGAAAAGGATGTGCATTCTCACCACTTTTATTCAACATAGTATTGGATATCTTAGTCTGAGCAATTAGGCAAGAAAAACAAAGAAAAGGCATCCAAACTGCAAAGGGAGAAGTAAAACTGTCCACTCTCAGTATTTGCAGATGGCCAGATGTTATATATAGAAAATCCTAAAGACTCTACCCCCAAAATTTTGGAATTAATCAATGAATTCAGTAAATTTGCAGGATAGAAAAACAATATGCAAAAATCTGTTGCATTTCTATACACTAATAATGAGCTATCAGAGAGAGCAACTAAAGAAAAAAGTCCCATTTACAATTGCATCAAAAAAGAATAAAATACTTAGGAATAAATTTAATCAAAGAGGTAAAAGACCTGAAAATTGTAAGAAACTGATGAAAAAATGGAAAAAGGAGAAAGTAAATGCAAAGATGTTCTGTGCTCGTGTATTTAAAAAATTAATAGCATTAAGATATCCATACTGCTCAAAGCAATCTACATATTCAATGCAATCTTTATCAAAATTCCCATGGCATTTTTCACAGAAATAGAACAAACAACCCTAAAATTTTTATGGAATCACAAAAGATCTTGAGTGGCCAAAGCAATCTTGAGAAAGAACAAAGCTGGAGGCATCACACTTTGTGTTTTAAACTATATTACAAAGATATAGTAATCAAAACAATATGGTATTGGCATTAAAAACAGACACATAGGTCAATGGGACAGAATAGAAGGCCCAGAAATAAATCCACACATATGCAGTCAATTTATGATAAAGGGACGAAAAGTATACAATGAGAAAAGGCAATTTCTTTAACAAGATGTTGGAAAAACTGGATAGCCAGATGCAAGAGAACAAAAGTGGACCACACTATACACAAAATTCAACACAAAATGAATTAAAGACTTAAACAAAGACCTAAAACTGTAAAGCTCCTAGAAGAAAACATAGGTGGTAAGCTCCTTGACATCGGTTTTAGCAATGATTTTTTGGATCTGACTCCAAAAGCAAAAGCAACATAAGCAAAAATATCTGAGACTACATCAAAGTAAAAAGCTTCTACACAGCAAAGGAAATAACAAAATAAAATGTCAGTCTCCTAAATGGGAGAAAATATTAGCAAATAACATATCTGATAAGGGGCTAATTTCCAAAATATATAAATGTTAATATAACTCAATAGTGAAAAAAGAAGCCAATTAAATAATGGGCAGAGTACCTGTATAGACATTTTTCTAAGGAAGACATACAGATGGTCATCAGGAATATGAAAAGGCATTCACCATCACTAATATCTGGGAACTACAAATCAAAACCACAAAGAGATATCATGTCATACCTATTAGAATGGCTATCATCAAAAAGACAGGAAATAACATGTATTGGCAAGGTTGTAAAGAAAAGCAAACCTTTGTGTACTGTTGGTGGGGATATAAATTGGTGCAGCCACTATGGAAAATAAGAATAGAGGTATATGAAAATTTTAAAATAGAATTACCACATGATCCAATAATTCCACTTCTCAGAATTTATCTGAAGAAACAAAAACACTACCTCAAAAAGATATCTGCAACCCCATGATCATTGCAGCATTAATTACAATAACCATGATATGGAAACAAACTAAGTGGCCAATGAGGGATGGATAAAGATAATGTGATGTATGTATACAATGGAATATCATTCAGCCATAAAAAATAAGCAAATCTTGCAATTTGTGACAACATTGGTGGGGCTTGAGGGCATTATTCTAAATGAAATAAAGTAGACAGAGAAACACAAATACCATATGATCTCATTTACATGTGAATTCTTTAAAAAAAGAAAAAAGAAAAAAAGAAACTGATTTAATAGATACCAATAACAGATTGGTAGTTGCCAGAGGCAGGTGGTGAGGGGTGAACAAAATGGGTGAAAGTGGTTTAAAGGTACAAAATCCAGTTATGGAATAAGTCCTGGGAATGTAATGTATAGCCCGGTGACTATAGTTAATAATACTCTCTTGTATATTTGAAAGTTGCTAAAAGAGTTGATCTTAAATCTATCACAAGAAAAAAGTATAACTATATGTGATAATAAGTCTAACTATAGATTTATTGTGGTAACCATTTTATAATAAATACAAATATTGTTTCATTGTGTTATATACCTAAAACTGATATAATATTATGTGTCAATTATATCTCAATTTTTAAAATGAGAAGTTCTAGTTGCTATGTTTAGGGTAGACCAAGGAGACAAGGGTAACCACTGGAAGACCAATTAGGTGAACTATTATGGTGGCTTGGATAATAATGCTAGATGGTGGTGGTAAGTGCAAATATATTCTGAAGGTACAGTTAACAGGGTTTGTTAGTATATTGGGTATTGGGTATTAGAGAAAGGAAAAAGAAACAAAGGATTCCCAGATTTTTAACTCAAGTAATAGGAATGGTAGAGTTGTCATTTGCTGACATGGGGAGTACAGCAAGGAAGAACATATTTGGAGCTGAACCTTGAACATGATATGTTTGAGATGTCTATTACACATGAGAGACCAGTAGGCAGGAAGATACCAGGAAATAGTTGGATATATCCCTCTGGAGTCCAGTGGAACACCAAACTGACAATAAATATTGAGGACTTGTGAGTCTGTGTTTTTTTTTTAATCATGAAATTTGATTACAGCACCAAGGAACTGAATGCAGATTTAAGTGAGAAAATATACAGGACTGACTCAAGATTAGAAGTCAGGGAGATGAGAGCAAAAAAACCAAACCAAACAAACAAACAAAACTGAATCAAAAGAGTTTAAAAAAGTATAATAGAAGAAAAACTAGGTGGGCCATTTAGGTTATCTTTCTACTCAGAACTTTATAAAGAGAAGATCCAAATTCCTAATTATGTGGTTCCTTCATGAAGGCCACGGCTATGGGACCAGCACTGGATAATTGCTTCAAAGAAAAGCAATCCATATACCTATGATGCATGACCTGGTTCAAATAGATGAACTGAAACTTCAAAGTGGTCTCTATCAGTATTGAAGTAAGAGAGATAGGGATATATAGATAGAATTTGAGCCATGAAGGTGAACCTAAGGAAACCTGAGTGTTTAGGAAACCAAAAATATACATCCATTCATTTACTCTTCGCTCATTCAATAAGCATTTACTATGTGCCAGATTCTCTTCCACGTACAGTAGTGCAAATTAAGGAAGTTTGAGATGTTTCAGGGTTTAAAAAGGTAAATGTGGTTGAATGTTAGTAAGCAAGGTGTAGAATGGAATTATCAGACTGGAATGAGCCTTATAGATTATATTAAAATTTTTGGTCATTATCCAAGGTAAAATTTACTGCCCTGAGTGTCTTAAATAAGTCAGTAGCATGTCACATTAGGGTCACTGTGAATCCTAATTGCTTCAGCAACCACTGGCTTGTACACGGAGAACACCTTACATCAAATGTTTCACCCCTTATTTTCTTGGTGTAGTGCATAGAGAGATTATCAATCTTGTACCAACACAGAATTAAATACTTTGTATTTTGGTAGAAATTTGTAAATGAAGTTTAAGTGACCTTGAAATTTGCTTTCCTTCATGGATAAATACTTATTCATCTGGAAATGCTGCTAGACATTTTTCTTAACAGTGTTCATTGTGATGTGTTCACGGAAATAACACAAATGACACAATCAATGGTAGAAAATTTCACTAAGGCAAATTGATTCTTCTCTAATTTTATTGTTGAAGAGTGGCTCTGAAAGTATACTCTCTTAGGAAAAGACATCATGACTTAAATGTTATCCATGTGCTTCCTGCCTGTTCCCTCCTCTTTCCTCAAAAATAACTCTCCTGAGTTAATCCTGCTTGTTCTTTTATCCTCAGTGACATGTCACTTTCCCAGGAATGTTTTCCTAACTCTTGCCCCATTCAGGGTCAGGACTCCTGCAATATAGTTTCATAGTTCTCTATGTTTATTATGGAACTATCAGCAGAATTTTAATTATACATAACTTGTATGAATATTTATTTAATATCTTGTTGCCCTATTAGAACGTAGCTTCAGAGAAGCAGAGGAAGTGTCTGTTTTGTTCCTGGTAAGTTGCCAATGCTTAGCAAAGTACCTAAAACATACTTGACAATTACTGATTATATAAATATTTATTTTCATCATCAAAAGGAAAGACAAACTTGTTAAAGATTTTGGTTTTTGTTTGGTTGATTTGATTCTGTTTCCTTACCACAACATTTTTGCTGCAATAGATATAGTAGTTGTATAAAATTTACCATGATGATATTTGACTCTTATAATGTTTATAGTAAAATAAAGTACATACCTAGCAATAATTCTTCCTAAAAAATGTGTTTTGATTGGTTCCAAAGATGATTTAGGGACAGATAAATGGTTCAGATAAGCAATGTGATATGATTGACAAACTCTCAACAAGAAAATATGATTATCAAAATGTTCATTTGTTTTAAAATGTTGAATCAAACTTTAGCTTTACCATCATTCTAGATAAAATTTATTTGCCTCTCATAATTCATAAATTAAAGAACTTTCCCCTGATTGGTATTCATATATGTGTTTATGTGTTTATTATTCTGAATTACTATTGTCAGAAAATGAATTTATGAAATAGTAAAACTGGTAATGACTCACTTCTTTTTAACTTTCCCATTTTTTTCCTTATGATAATGAGCCTGAAGTATGCTCAATAATCGGACAGTATTAAAATTTTCTTTCTTTTCTATATTAAAATGAAAATTTTAATATTTTTATGAATATTAGCATACCAAAATTTGGAATAAACATTTAAAACAAAAGTGGAATCCTACATTATCAGGAAGTTTTTGTGATACTCTTTCCTATTTTTCTACCATTTTGGAATATTTTTGTTAAAAAAGAAGTTTTGAGACACTCTGCCATGTTCTGTCTTTAAGTTGCACTGAGATACAAAACAAGACAACAAGATTCTATTCCTGGTGTTTTAAGTAATATCCCAGAATTCTCTTCACAGTGCTCAGACTGCTGAGTATTACTTAATTATCAACCTGATATTATCTATTTAATGCCACTCTTCCCTGCCAGATAGTCTTCAGGAGTATATGAATTAAACTAGCACAGTGTCTCAATAGGTATTCAATACTTGCTGAATGCTGACTAAGATATTCACTGACTTCACCCAAATAGATTTTTAAAATTTATAATATGGAAAGAAATTGTATCACCTCACAGTAAAAGAAAGGTTTTTTCAGCAGATCCAACAGGCATATAAGATATTATTATCCTAAAAAATATTATCTTTAACAGGGACAGAGTAACTTTTTATGCCTTCTGTTCCAAATCTAGTATGGAATGTCCCACCCCCAATGGCAGATACTGTGGACTATGTACATTTTACAGGTAGCATTTTGTACTTTTGAGGTATTTAAATTCTCTTGGAAGAATTACTGTATTTTGATCCTGTTGAATTTTGATTTTTTTCATGGCTTATTAACTTTTCCTCCTCTCTATCTTCAATGCCACACAATGCCTGATTCCACTGCATCAGTTTCCAGGTAGTTTTCCAAAACTTGTTCCTTCGACCATGATAAACAAATATGCAAGGTGTTTACTTATGATTGTTTTAAACTTTCTGCCTAGTTTCTATAATTTTGTATATGCAACATCCTTAACCTTACTATTACCCCTCAATTCTAATCCACTTGTTTTCATCAGAAGTGATACTATCCATTCTCTATGCCTTTCTCCTATTTTACAATATTTACCTGTGTTTCAAGCTAGACAATGTTCATCTGTATCTAGTTAAGCACAATGTATCTCTGCTGTTATTTCATAGGCTCACTTTAATGTTTTTCTTTGAATTATATGTATAGTTACAACTCACAATTTCCTTTTAAATTGTAAAATATTTTAATTGGTAATTTTTCTTTTCAGCTCGAAGAGTACAAAGTATATTTTTATTTTTTCTGCCCTGCAGTAGATTGCATTAATGGTCCAAGGTTTTCTCCCAGCCTATATCTATTCACTTTGTTATATAACTTTGTATAAACTTTCTATGAGGGCAAGGCATAATTCTTTGTCTCTTGGCTTCACCATGTGGCTTGTTTTGGCCCATGGGACATTAGCATATATAACATAAGCTTTCTTAACAAATGCTTGCACAATTGCATAAATTAAGGTAATACCTGAGCTAGCCCATAGGTATCAGGTAGAATGAGAGATACAGAATAGACCTGCCCAAACAGCTTTTCCACAATAGCCCAGCTGAGAATTCAACCTATATCTGACCCTCAGGTGTATACAGTAGCTACATCAAAGTCAACTGAATTAACTAGATTAGATGAACCACGACTGTCAGGCATGAGGATAATAATAAATGGTTATTGTTTTAATTCACTAAGTTTGGTGATTGTATTTTATGGTGAACAAAACACTGGTATAGTATCATAATTAACACTGAGTTAAAAATCATTTGATTTTGTATATAAAATATTTATAAGAACAGAATGTTACAACTCAATGTTGCAATAAACTTACATTTTGCTTTTCCATAAGATAAAATAAAGTGTTTCCATAAAGTAAAGTAAAATAAAGTATTTCTATACTTTTTCCATTATTAAAAACATCTAAGCAAACAAACTTTTGAGATATTAGTTAAAAACTGTATTTTGCTTTCTCATAAGTTCAACTGTAACTTTTATTGTGTTCTATCTGAGAAGAATAATGTTAATTGTATTTACTATCAAGCATGAGAACACATAAATAAAACATATTTACTGGTCATTATTAATGCCTATAATGGTTAATGTTATAATATCCAAGTTATTTATATGTAATGATTCAATGAATCTTAAAACAATATTTAGTGTTGGGTTTAAACCAAAACTAAATGGGTTTAAATGAGGGAGGAAATACAACTCTCTTTAATTTCAAAAACATAGGATGATAGCATTGAGAAAAGTTGGATAGAAATAAACATTAAATTGTAAAACACCCCCAAAATTATGTGTATTAAGAGAGAATCTGATACATCAGAGTAAAAAAGAAAAAAACACACACACTGTATAACCTACTGTTGCATGAGTCCGTCATGTCAATAATTCAGAAGTTTTCTTGCATATTATGCCTTCTGGCCTATGAAAGGCTATGCTCGTGAGACTCACTGGATAGCAAACATACCTGAAGAATGTTTATCTCCAAATTTCATGTGATTATGAAATAAAATAAAAATATATCACTAGATGAATTTAACTAAAAATTGTTATCATGCAAGTAAAATTTTAGAAATCACTAAAAACATGTAATTTTTTTTAAATGTGAAAAAATGTGATTTGTTTTATTTCTTTGAATTCTCAGGAAAACTGAGTGTATAGTTGCAAGGCTGGACTATTACAAAGTATAAAAATATTAAAGTTTCAAAAAATAACATATTTTTCTATTTTAAAACTATTCACCTGATTGTTATATATATATATATATATATATATATATATATATATATAGCCTGCACTGGGAAAATATAGGAAATATTAAAAACAAAACTGCAACCTCACATCATACAATCAATCAAAAAAATAATGATTGTGAATAGTGCATGTATAATTAGAGTACTTTTATGACTTTGAAATCTGACATCTTTGTTTTGCATTATATTTAAATATTTTCCAATTTTACAAAATACTTTTTATAAACTTTGTAATAGCTGCATATTATTCCACCTTATTTGTAACTGGAAAAGCCTAACTTAATAGTTAAGGATACAAATAGAGACATTTTAATACACTTAATCACATTGACATCCCTTTGACGGTATTAGCAGGAAATCCATTATTTTTCCCTTGAGAATATCCTTAGCTGGAATCATTGAAGAACCACAACATAGCTTATTCAATCCAAAATATTCAGTGATGTTTTCAATATATCAGGCAGAGTGATAACTACAAAGTCAATCTCAATGCTGCTTGATCACTGCCACAAGGAGTTGCTAAAGGGGATTGAGTGCATATATCAGTGCAGTACATGTTTGTTCAGTGTAGCAAGTATTCTCTGTATGGTTGAGGTTCATAGTTAGTCAGCAGATTACTCCACCCTTCAGCCTAAAGATTACATCTATTTTTCCTTCACAATCTCACACCCAGAATTTTTTTCAAAGGAAGACTGCTGGAGCACCAACTAGAGAGAGGCTTTCAGTCTTAACACAAGCTTTACTAAGAAACATTACCTCATGCACTTTTAGGGTCTGTGTTGCACTTGGGCTCATCAAGCCAACCATTTTTTCCCCCACATAATGTGACCACCCACATACTGTATTGTTTTTGTCAGGGGAACTATTTTTCATCCCATAAGGTGTCCACAAGGTTACTTGGGCAAATCTAACTTGAAATTCTAGGAGAAGTGTCTCTTCTTATAAAGAGGTGTCCAGGGTTTCCTATACTAATTGGGGTACTCCCTCATTTATTGTGATATTCAGGAATTATTTACTGAGTGTCTACAATGTGTCAAGTACTCTTATACCCTTTGCAGATAAAATAGTGTGAAAAAGGCAAAGTCCACTGCTCTCTTGGCTTTTATATTCTAGCGGTGGCAACCACAGATAGACTAATAAATAAATGAAAAAAAACCTATCAGGCAGCAAGAAGTCCTTTGGAGAACATGACATTTACATCAATAACTCAAGGCCAAGAGGGAATGAATTACAGAATGATAAAGGTTGAAGAGGGCTTCGGGATGAAGGTTTCAGCTAGTATAACCCTAGACCTGGAATATGTTTTGTGAGTTCTAGGAAGCAAAAGAAACCCATTGCTACTATGTATAAAATAGATAACTAATGAAAACCTAGTTTATAGCACAGGGAACTATACTTAATGATCTGTGGTGACCTAAATGGGAAGGAAATCTAAAAAAGAATGGATATACATATATGTATAACTGATTCACTTTGCTGTACATCAGAAACTAACACAACATTGTAAAGCAACTATACTCCAATGAAAAAGAAAGAAAAAAAGAAAAAAGAAACCCAGTGTCAATGAAGTTGCTGGGTTTGCCACTCTAAAAGGAACAGAGTTGTAGGACATGTGGACAGAGAGGTAGCCTGTCCATGGAAGACCAGCCATGTGCCCAGCGAAGGACAAACAGGCTTCTGAACCTCCAGCCTGGGAGCTAGGGAAGAATGTTTTTCTTCCTTCCCATCTTGGGTGACTCACACGAACCTTATATTTTGCTCACCATGGAAAAAAAAAAAAAAAAAAGAGGAAAATCATTCAGGACCAAAGAAACAATAAGAGGAAGGGTTCTAAATGGAAGTATATGGTTTGTTTAGGACCTCCATGGCTTACACTGCCATGGATATAGCAGTGTAAGCCATGGAGGAAGTTGTAGGATTTGTCAGAGAGGTAATGGGAGGACAAAACCTGCAGGGCCATGGAAGCCATTATAAACTCTTTGGTTTCATTTTTTAGTGAAAAGGGGAAAATATTGGAGAGTTTTGAACAAAAAGGAATATGGAGTGACTTTTTAAAGGTTTATTCTAAGTGGTGTGTATAGAATAGACAGGGATCCAGGTAGAGAAACCAAAAGACTAGTTAAGAGATAACAAATAATTCAGTCTAGAGAAGAGTGACTTGGACCAGTTTAACGGTGGTGAGAAGTAGAGCTATTAAGCTTTCCTGATGGAGTAAATTGTTTTTTAAAATTTTGGTTAAAAAAGAAGAATCAGATTGCCATTAATCCAGACTGGAAAAATTGTAAGAGTAGCAGTTTTGAAAAGGAAGGTGTTTATGTTTTGACATGTCAAATTTTAGATGTCTGTTGAATATTGAAGAATATAGTACAAGTAGGAAGATGAATAATCAGATTTAGTATTCAAAGAAGATATCAGGTCTAGTGATATAAACGTGTGAGTCTTCATATCTCTAAGGACATAGGTTTAGATATATTATAGAATAGTAAGTCCAAAGCTCAGCCCTGAAAATGTCAACTTTAAAGTTAGGGACAAGAGGAGGAAGAAGGTAAGAATGCTGTGGAGAGGAAAACTAGAATGGTGTAGTATTCTCCCTGAAAACTAAGGAAGAGTAAGTAATCAAGTGTATAAGTATTACTGGTAAGTTAAATATGGTGAAGACTAAAAATTTTTCTTAGGATTTAGAAAACTGAACATCATTGGTGATCTTCCCAACAGGATTTTTAGGGGCAGAGATGAAAGCCTGACTGGATGAGATTGAAGAGTATGGTAAGATATGGATAGTACCTCATATACAGATACCTCTTTTAAACAATTGCTCTATGATAAGGACCAAAACAAAGGAGCAGAAGCTGGAGGAAAATATGGAATCAAGAGAATTTTTTGTTTTTGTTTTTACTATTTTAAGATAATGGGAGAAGTATAAGTAGTATATTTATATGCTACTAAGAATTATCTAGTGGAGAGGGAAATGTTATGATGGTGGAGTAAAAGGGGAGGAAAAAAATGGAGGCAAATCCTTTATTTGGAAAGTGGAGATGGCTCATAGTCACAAGTGGAAAGTTTGCTCAAATAAGAGCATAAGGAGTTCATCCAGAGTAGAAGGAGTAAGGAAGAGTTTGTAGCCACTGATGCTTCTATGTACCTACATTTAGTAACTCAAAACCACAAGTTACTTGCTTATAATTTTGCAACTGGGGAAGGGATTGGAGAAAAAGACTCATCTCCATGATAATGGCTGCTCCACACAGCGTCTGTGAGTGCTGGACTGTCCAAAATGGCTTTATTTCTCTTTTGTTCAACGTCTCTTGTGAGATGGCTAATGTAACTGGAAGCTGGTCATGCATCTCTCTAATTTCCACACAGTTCCTGTGCATTGCTGATTGGCATTCCTTAAAGCATGGTTGTCTTATGGAGAGTTGAAATTGGAATATAGTGGCCGAATTCACCCAGAGCACAGAAGCAGAAGCTGTCAGGCACCTAGAACATTACTTATGCCACATTTTACTGATCAAACCAGTCACAGGACCAGCCCCAATTCAAGGGAAGGAAAAACAGATCATACCTTTGGATAGAGGAGTAGTAAATTTATACTGTAACAATATATGGAATAGAAAATATTGTAGTGACCATCTTTGAAAACATGAACCACTGTGATAACTTAAAACATTGTATTAAGCATTTAAAATTATCTAAGTACAATGAAATTACTTGGTAATTAGATTAAAAAATACTCAACAAAATAAAAATGGTATTATCGTGTTACAATTTTATGGCATAACATTTATTTCACCATTATACTCAGTCCTAAAATTCCACCTCATTTATGTTGGAAAGTTACTTCTATGCAAAAAAAAAAACACAAAAAAACAGAGAATTGAGTTGTGACACAAAATGTAAAAAAATTTCAATGAATTTAAGTTGTAACTTCTTGTGACTCCAAGTCAAATGTGACAAAAATTATCATTCTAGATTATTTTCATTGTAAAACAGATGCTCAAATATTTATTTTTATTTCAAAGCACTATATAGTACATTGGCTTCCAGCTATAGCATAAATGATTTTAACTATTGAAAGTCAGTGACTTTATAGAAAAATAAATTAAATGAAATCTGTCAATATATTAGTTCCAAAACTAACTTTGGAGAAATTACAAATTCTTTGAAATCATGTTCTCCAAATCTTAGCAATGTGATTATATTATAAAAGTGAGAAAGTGAATATATAATGATAAATATATCCTCATCAGTATGATACGTATTATGATATGTTACATTGGTTAGAAAACACTTTGTAGTCCAATCACATTATCTTCTTTGACCTAATATGATTAATTGTATATTCTTGGATAAAAAAGTCTACAGTGAGATTTTCAGGCTTATCAATTTTCTAAAAGAGAAAACAATAAATTTGTAATTTGTATGATATTCTAAGACTTTTAGCATGGTTAGAAAATTATCTTAGATGTTAAAATTACCTCAGATATCTATAATATTTTCCTATCATGTATGGATTAGACTTACATCTCTGCATAACAAATTACACAAACATAGGAACTAAAAATAACACCCCTTTATTAGCTCAGAATTCTGTGGGTCAGAATTCCAGCATAGTATGGTGGGATTCTCTGCTCTGAATATCACAAGGCTGAAAGCAACATGTAAGCTGAGCTATGATCTCCTGTGGAGGTTATGGGGAAAAAATCCACTTCCAAGCTCACTTTTCTTATTGTCAGAATTCAGGACCTTGTGTTTATAGAATTAACGTCCCTATGTCCTTGCTGTATGGCACTTCACCATCTAGCCACCAATGGTAAATCAGATATTTGGGGTGATTCAAATCTCTGACTTTTTCTGCTGCTAGCTAGAGGAAGCTTTCTGTTTCTGACCTCCTGAGATTAGGTCAGGCCTCCCCATATAATCTATCTAAAGGCCAACTGTGCCATATAACACAATTTAATCATGGTAGTGAAATCTATTATATATATTCACTTTCATGGAGATTACACATGGAGTGTACACCAAAGATTAAAAAAATCTTAAGGGACACCTTAAAATTCTACCTACCACAATTAAAAATGTTAATTTCTCTACTATTTATAAGTTTGTGTTCCTAAACTTCTTCCCAATTCCCCTAACTTCCATCCCCTGGCAATTAACATACTGTACATCTTAAACTTACACAATATTATATGTCAATTATCTCAATTTTTAAAAATAAGGACTTGCTGCTATTTCTGATGCAGACATGAAGACTAAATAAGGCATGTATTTTTTCCCTGAAATGATCATTTATAACACTGTAATGGCATTCCTACTGAGAGACAATCCTTTTATTGCCATCTTAGTAGTGAGAAACAAATATTTTAACTAACAAAAGTATCTCTTAAATGTTTACTTTACTGTAAAATGGATTTACTACCAAATAGTTTCTTATCTGAATAAATACCTAGTTAACTTTAGAGTCAAAATTTAGGGTAAAGATTCAACACTTCAGAGCTCTCAAATCACAGCTTTAATCTTGTTTCCCTTAGGGCTTGGTTGAAGGAAAAACAGATTACTCAACAATAGAGTGGCTATTACATTTTTACCAATTCCTTCAGCAAATCTCTGACTGAGAAAATCATTGTAATTTGTCTAATTAACTCATCTTGCATCATATAGGGATAGTTATTTTTTTATTTTTACATATTTTCTGATTTAGTGAATTACACATCTTACATAGTTGAAGAAGTTATGAAATAACATGAAACATAAAATAGACCAATATTTATGATGTTGAGCATGCCTGAAGTACAAAGAAATTAGAGACTTTAAATGGGTCTCAAAAATAAATTAACAGAAATATATAATACAAATTCACTGAAAGGGTGAGGTAAAAAACTAGCCTAAGATAGCCTCATCCACCAGAGGGGAGACAGCCAAAGCAAGAATAACTACAACCCTGCAGACAGTAGAACAAAAACCCCATTCACAGAAAGATAGACAAGATGAAAAGTCAGAGGGCTATGTACCAGATGAAGGAACAAGATAAAACCCTAGAAAAACAACTAAATGAAATGGAGATAGGCAACCTTCCAGAAAAAGAATTCAGAATACTGATAGTGAAGATGATCCAGGACCTTGGAAAAAGAATGGAGGCAAAGATCGAGAAGATGCAAGAAATGTTTAAAAACGACTTAGAAGAATTAAAGAAAAAACAGAGATGAACAATACAATAACTGAAATGAAAAATACACTAGAAGGAATCAATAGCAGAATAACTGAGGTAGGAGAATGGATAAGTAACTTGCAAGGCAGAATAGTGGAATTCACTGGTGTGAAACAGAATAAAGAAAAAAGAATGAAAAGAAATAAAGAGAGCCTAAGAGACCTCTGGGACAACATTAAACACAACAACATTGCATTATAGGAGTCCCAGAAGCAGAAGAGAGAGAAAGAAACCAAGAAAATCTTTGAAGAGATTATACTTGAAAACTTCACTAACATGGGAAAGGAAATAGCCACCCAAGTCCAGGAAGCACAGAGTCCCATACAGGATAAAGCCAAGGAGAAACATGACGAGACACATAGTAATCAAACTGGCAAAAATTAAAGACAAAGAAAAATTATTGAAAGCAGCAAGGGAAAAATGACAAATAACATACAAGGGAACTCCCATAAGATTAACAGCTGATTTCTCAGCAGAAGCTCTACAAGGCAGAAGGGAGTGGCATGATATACTTAAAGTGATGAAAGAGAAGAACCTACAACCAAGATTACTCTACCTGGCTAGGATCTCATTCAGATTCAATGGAGAAATCAAAAGTTTTACAGACAAGCAAAATCTAAGAGAATTCAGCACCACCAAACGAGCTCTACAACAAATGCTAAAGGAACTTCTTTAAGTGGGAAACACAAGAGAAGAAAAGGACTTATGAAAACAAACCCAAAACAATTAAGAAAATGGTAATAGGAACATACATATCGATAATTACCTTACACATGAATGGCTTAAATGCTCCAACTAAAAGAAACAGGCTTGCTGAATGGATACAAAAACAAGACCTATATATATGCCATCTACAAGAGACCCACTTCTGACCTAGGGACACATACAGACTGAAAGTGAGGGAATGGAAAAGATATTCCAAGCAAATGGAAATCAGAAGAAAGCTGGAGTAGCAATACTCATATCAGATAAAATAGACATAAAATAAAGTATGTTACAAGAGACAAGGAAGGACACTACATAATGATCTAGGGATCAATACAAGAAAAAGATATAACAATTATAAATATATATGCACCCAACATAGGAGCACCTCAATACATAAGGCAACTGCTAACAGCTCTAAAAGAGGAAATTGACAGTAACACAATAATAGTGGGAGACTTGACACCTCACATACACCAATGGACATATCATACAAAATGAAAATAAATAAGGAAGCAGAAGCTTTAAATGACACAACTGACCAGAAAGATTTAATGGATATTTATAGGACATTCCACCTCAAAACAGCAGATTATACTTTCTTCTCAGTGTTCACAGAACATTCTCCAGGACATATCCTATCTTGGGTCACAAAACAAGCCTCAGTAAATTTAAGAAGATTGAAATCATGTCAAGCACCTTTTCTGACCACAACGCTATGAGATTAGAAATGAATTAGAGGGGAAAAAAAGTAAAAGCCACAAACACATGGAGGCTAAACAATATGTTACTAAATAACCAAGAGGTCACTGAAGAAATCAAAGAAGAAATCAAAAAATACCTAGAGACAAATGACAATGAAAACACGATGGTCCAAGACCTATGGGATGTAGCAAAAGCAGTTCTAAGAGGGAAATTTATAGCTATACAAGCCTACTTCAAGAAACAAGAAAAATCTCAAATAAACAATCTAAACTTACACCTAAAGGAATTAGAGAAAGAAGAACAAACAAAACCCAAAGTTAGCAGAAGGAAAGAAATCATCAAGATCAGAGCAGAAACAAATGAAATAGAAACAAAGAAAACAATAGCAAAGATCAATAAAACTAAAAGCTGGTTCTTTGAGAAGATAAATAAAATTGATAAATTAGCCAGACTCATCATGAAAAAGAGGGAGAGGACTCAAATCAATAAAATTAGAAATGCAAAAGGAGAAGTTACAACAGACACTGCAGAAATACAAAGCATCCTAAGAGACTACTACAAGCAACTGTATGGCAATAAAAAGGACAACCTGGAAGAAATGGACAAAATCTTAGAAAGGTATAAGCTTCCCAGACTGAACCAGAAAGAAATAGAAAGTATGAAGAGACTAATCACAAGTAATGGAATTGAAACTGTGATTAAAAATCTTCCAACAAACAAAAGTCCAGGACCAGATGGCTTCACAAGTGAATTCTATCAAATATTTAGAGAAGAACTAACACCCATCTTTCTCAAACTCTTCCAAAAATTTTCAGAGGAAGGAACACTCCCCAACTGACTCTTATGAGGCCACCATCACCCTGATAAAACCAGACAAAGATACTACAAAAAAAGAAAACTACAGACCAATAGCACTGATGAATATAGATGCAAAAATCCTCAACAAAATACTAGCAAACAGAATCCAACAACACATTAAAAGGATCATACACCATGATCAAGTGATATTTATCCCAGGGGTGCAAGGATTCTTCGATATATGCAAATCAATCAATGTGATACACCATATTAATAAATTGAAGAATAAAAACCATATGATCATCTCAATAGATGCAGAAACAGCTTTTGACAAAATTCAACACCCGCTTATGATAAAAACTCTCCAGAAAGTGGGCATAGAGGGAACCTACCTCAACGTAATAACGGCCATATATGACAAACACACAGCAAACATCATTCTTAATGGTGAAAAACTGAAAGCATTTTCTTTAAGATCAGGAAGAAGACAAGGATGTCCACTATTACCACTATTATTCAACATAGTTTTGGAAGTCCTAGCCATCTCAATCAGAGAAGAAAAAGAAATAAAAGGAATACAAATTGGAAAAGAAGAAGTAAAACTGTCACTGTTTGCAGATGACATGATACTATACATACAGAATCCTAAAGAAGCCACCAGAAAACTACTAGAGCTAATCAATGAATTTGGTAAAGTTGCAAGATACAAAATTAATGCACAGAAATCTCTTGTATTCCTATACACTAATGATGAAAAATCTGAAAGAGCAATTAAGGAAACACTCCCACTTACCACTGCAACAAAAAGAATAAAATACCTAGGAATAAACTTACCTAGGGAGACAAAAGACCTGTATGCAGAAAACTATAAGACACTGATGAAAGAACTTAAAGATGAAACCAACAGATGGAGAGATATACCATATTCTCGGATTGGAAGAATCAATATTGTGAAAATGACTATACTACCGAAAGCAATCTACAAATTCAATGCAATCCCTATCAAATTACCAATCACATGTACTACAGAACTAGAGCAAAAAATCTTAAAATTTGTATGGAGACACAAAGGACCCTGAATAACCAAAGCAGTCTTGAGGGAAAAAATGGAGATGGAGGAATCAGATTCCCTGACTTCAGACTATACTACAAAACTACAGTAATTAAGACAATATGGTACTGGCACAAAAAAAGAAACAGATCAATGCAATAAGATAGAAAGCCCAGAGATAAACCCATGCACCTATGGTCAACTAATCTATGACAAAGGAAGCAAGGATATACAATGGAGAAAAGACAGTCTCTTCAATAAGCGGTGCTGGGAAAACTGGACAACTACATGTAAAAGAATGAAATTAGAGCACTCCCTTACACCATACACAAAAATACTAAAAATGGATTAGAGACCTAAATGTAAGACTGGACACTGTGAAACTCTTAGATGAAAACATAGGAGGAACAGTCTTTGACATAAATCACAGCAAGATCTTTTTTCATCCACCTCCTAAAGTAATGGTAATAAAAACAAAAATAAACAAATGGGACCTAATGAAACTTCAAAGCTTTTGCACAGCAAATGAAGCCATAAACAAGATGAAAAGATAAGCCTCAGAATGGGAGAAATTATTTTCAAATGAATCAATGGACAAAAGATTAATCCCCCAAATATATAAACAGCTCATGCAGCTCATTATTTAAAAAAAAAACAACCCAATCCAAAATTGGGCAGAAGACCTAAACAGACATTTCTCCAAAGAAGACATACAGATGACCAAGAAGCACATGAAAAGCTGCTCAACATCACTAATTATTAGAGAATTACAAATCAAAACTACAATGAGGTATCACCTCACACTGGTCAGAATGGGCATCATCAGAAAATCTACAAACAACAAATGCTGGAGAGGGTGTGGAGAAAAGGGAACCCTCTTACACTGTTGGTGGGAATATAAATTGATACAGCCACTATGGAAAACAGTATGGAGGTTCCTTAAAGAACTAAAAATATTATTACCATATGAGCCAGCAATCCCATTACTCAGCATATACCCAGAGAAAACCATAATTCAAAAAGACACATGCACCCCAATGTTCATTGCAGCACTATTTCCAATAGCCAGGTCATGGAAACAACCTAAGTACCTGACAGACGAATGGATAAAGAAGATGTGGTACACATATACAATGGAATATTACTCAGATATAAAAAGGAATGAACTTGGCTCATTTGTTGAGACGTGGATGGATCTAGAGACTGTCATACAGAGTGAAGTATGTCAGAAAGAGAAAAACAAATATCATATATTAACGAATATATGTGGAATCTAGAAAAATGGTACAGATGAACCAGTTTGCAGGGCAGAAATTGAGACACAGATGTAGAGAACAAACATATGGACACCAAGGGGGGAAGTGGTGGGGGGGCAGGGTTGGTGGTGTGATGAATTGGGCGATTAGGATTGACATGTATTCACTGATGTTTATCAAATTGATGACTAATAAGAAAAAAATCTTTCAGAAGTTTTAGTTTATTATGAGTGCAATGTGAATCAACTTGTTAATAAAGTTATTAAAAGCTATAAAAAACTAGCCTAAGTGACTTTAGAAAATGGTATTAGTAATGGATAAAAAAAGATTTATACATATATACTGTAACTCTATTTTAGGGGTCAGCACACTGACTTGTGAACAAAATCTAGCCACCATGGTTTTTTTTTTAATACAGCAAGCAAGCTAAGAGTGATTTTACAGTTTAAAATATAAAATGTAAATCTAGTTATTTACAGACAAAGTTTACCAACCCCTATCCTACTTTATGATTTTTTTTTTCCATATAGGGGTGTGAGTTACCAACTCTGAAATTACTTAGTATATATCTGAGGTTGAAAAAATAAGTATATAATTTATATAATTATAGATAAGCAGAGCCCAGATTTTCACTCAGAGAAGGAAGTCACAAATAATCAAGAGGAGGAGGGGAGGCTAGAATGAACCCCATGTTGCTGCATTAGAGTAGAGCATCTGTATGACCTCATATTTATATTAGTATAGATAGATCAATAGAGTGATAGATGACAGATGGAGAAAGGCATATATAGATACACATAAAAATAGATGTCTGTGTGTGTGTACATTAGTATATACACTTATATTTGCTTTCTCTGCCAGTTGAGAGGGTCTAGAAACAGTGACAACCCAGTAACTATGAGCATACCCATTCCCAGATCTTAATCTGCAAATACCATTCTCCATTAAAATGAACTAGGACTTGGGCAAGGAAAATACAAGATGAACCTGAGACATAAAGAAGAAACTATTTGACATTGGTCTTGGCATTCATTTTTTGGATATGACACCAAAAGCAATAATAAAAGCAAAACTCAATGCATAAGACTACATTAAACTGAAAAGCTTCTGCACAGCATAAGAAACAATCAACAAAATGAAAAAGTAACCTACACAATAGGAAAACTAACATTTGCAAACTATTAGCTACATGGTTAATATCCAAAAAATATTTTAAAATTCATACAAGTCAATATGAAAAAACAAACAACCTGATTGAAAAAATGGGCAGAGGAATTCAATAGACATTTTTAAAAGAAGATATCTAACTGTCCAATAGGTACATAAAAAGAAGCTGAAAATCACTAATCAGTAGGAAAATGCAAATCAACGCCACAATGAGATACCACCTCACACCTATTAGGATAGCTATCATCAAGAAAACAAGAGGTAATAAGTATTGGTGACAATGTGGGAAAAAATGGGGGGAACTCTTTTACACTGTTGGTGGGAAAATAAATTCATTCAGCCACTATGGTAAACAATACAGCAGTTCCTAAAAAACCTAAAAATAGAACCACCATATGTTCCAGAAATTCCACTTCTGGATTTATATCCAAAGGAAATAAAAACAGGATATTGAAGATATACATGCATGCCCATGTTTATAATATAGAAACAAGCTAAGTGCCTATGAATAACTGAATGGATAAAATAATGTGATATACATACACACTCACAACACACTACAGTAGAATATTACTCAACCGTGAGAAAGAAGGAAATCCTGCCATTTTTGACAACAGTGATGGATACTCAGGACATTATACTGAGATAAGTCAGGCAGACAAGTACTGAATTTCCATGAATATGTGGAATTTTTAAAAAGCCATACTCATAAAAAACAGAAAGTAAAATTGTAGTTACCAGGGGCTTGGGGATGTGGGAATAGGGGAGATGTTATTTAAAGATACAAACTTACAACTAGTAGATAAATAACTCCTGGAGTTATAATGCACATTATAGTGATTATAGATAATATTGTATCATAAATATCAAACTTGCTAGGAGACTATATTTTAATTATTCTCACTAGAAAAGAAAGAAATGATAATTATATAATGTGATAAAGGGGTTAGCTAACACTACAATGACAATTGTACAGAAATATATAAATATATCAAATCAACATGTTGTACACCTTAAACTTATACAACGTTATGTCAATTATATTTCAATAAAATAAAATAAACAAATGAGTAAAGGGTATGGGATCTGTCAAATGGACACAGGGCCAACATGAAAGACCTCTTACTTGTCAAACCTGGAAAAATTTGAACAAAAATATAAAGAACAATATTATTATATAACTCAAAAAATAAAATAAATAGATGTGACTCCATACTGTTATAAAAATATTGAATAAAAATAAATGGGGAGAAGGGACAACTTATACTTACAGAAGAATTTAAAGTAATATATTCTGATACTCTCTCCTCCACGAGGTGTCATTTATTTATTACCTTCCCTCTCACACCGCCCTCCACCAGTTTGAGACAGATACAATTTAGTGACACATCCAAAGAATAGAGTATGGGAAAGAAGTCGTAACTTCTTCACAGTGGAGAGTATAGGCAAACACTACCTTAAGCAAGCAGTCATGTTTAATATCACCAGTAACGTCATGTTGGTATCATTAATTCCCTGATATGATATGATGAGAATGGTACTTCACTTCTGTGGTCTTCATCCTCAAATCCATACCCCTAGTTTAATCGTGAGAAAACATCAGAAAAACCATATTTTAGGATTTTCCACAAAACCTCACCAGTACTCTTTAAAAGTGTCAAGATCATAATAAAGAAGAAAAAATTAGGAAACTGTCTTAGGTTAGAGAGACAAAGGAGACATAATGACAAATTGCTAAGTCGTATCCTGGATTGGATCCAGGAGCAGAAAAAGGATATTGGTGGGAAAACAGTTGGATTTCAAATAAAATGTGTAGTTTAATGTTGTAATAATATTAGTTTCTTAGTTTTGATAAATTTACTCTGATTTTGTAGAATAACATTAGAAGAAGCTGAATGGAGGGCATATAAGAACTGAATATCTTATCTTTGCCATTCTTCTGTAAAGTTAAACTTAGTTGACAATAAAATGCTTATTATTCAGCTACATAAGAACTATTATGTGAACTAAATAAATGAACACATAAGAACTATTTTTCTAATGACCTTTTTTCCATAACTTGATATATTCATCCACATTTTCAAACACATTTAATTTGAGCATGAAACTGACTTTCAATGAAATAATAGCGTTTATTTCACTCTAAGGGCAGTGGTATTCTGAACTGATATGGGAAACAATGTGGAATTAAAAAACAAAAAACATGGATAAAGAGTAAAGTAATTTTGCTTCAAAAAGAGAACACATATATAGTCCATACAGTGACTCATGATTGTAAGTATTCATTATTGACAAAATCCATTAGCACACTGGCATCTAGGTAGAGTCCATAAATTCGCCTAACTTTCATTTCTTTGATTGATGGATTTTTAGAAAAAAAAAAAAATGTTTAGCTAATACCAGACTGACTGTCACATTTGATATTGGTTCACTGAGAGGGTATTTCCACATTCCAGATTGTGCAGAGGAAAATGTGCTTTTTACCAAAACTATGTTAGAAACCTTGAAAGGTTCAGAAGCTCATTTCAGATAAACTCTTCCACCTCATACAGATGTGATATGCCACAGCTATAAAATTGAGCTGAAAATTTCCTAAGTACATGTTTTCTTACAAGCTTCCTAGAACCATGTCTTATTTTTTCTAGCAAGGCTTGCAAATAAAACAACTTTATATCTGGAAGTCAGTAACTCCAATAGCAGTATTCAAGAAGATATTTCATGTGCTTGAGGATTCGTGATTCTCTTTGCTCTGTTACTCATTGCCCTGATTAAAGTTAGAGGTCAAGGCAAAGCAGGGACCAAAGTCACTAAAAAGTCTATTCTTTCTTCGTTTCCATTTTCCCCAATTTTTAATCATGTTAGAAGTGAAATTACAACACTGTAAAAAAATCGAAAATTTTTCTTCTCCTGGAAACGTGCTACTACTTTATAATATTTCAAACTCTATTTCTTCTGACTTGATAATTACATTAAATTCCACACACAAAGAAAATGTTTTGAAGAGCTAAAACTTCAGACAAAGTTGGTAAATTTCAGACAAGAAACACAATTTGGGGTTTGATTGAGAGAAGCTGTCTGGCATGGCCATGGAATCTATTATATTTCCTCCATTTTTGAACACAATTTCTTGCTTTCCATTTCACCTGTACTTCTTTCCCTGCTCTCTCGGGAAATATATTCAAATTTCTCTTTTCCGACTGACTGTAATGCTATCTAAAATTTTTCCTTAGCTTTTCCTTAGGAGTGAAACTCTTTTATACCATCCCGTCTTGTTTTTATTTCCTACTTATTCTTGTTGACTTTATCCAAGCAGTTTCCAAGAGATATTTCTTTCATAATTAATGAGTGGACATTATTTTATTTTTTATGCTTATCATGACATCATCTTTTTGTACTGCTTTAAGAACACTGACTCCTATCTTATAAATACACAGGAAAATCTCCATGGATGAAGAAATGCTACAGGATAACATTAAAATTTTTAAATGTTTGTAGTTCTGTTTCAGGAAATAGAATTCTTCTGAACATACAGAACAATTATGTAAATGTTTCTTATCTTAATGAGGATATTTGTTTCTCTGTTCTCACAACTCTTTGTTTGTATGCTCTATACTAGAAATTGATTATTTCTATTAGATTTTTCAGAGAAAAATATAAGAGTTTTATGCTATTATGATTATGTGATGGTGATTGAGTGTTACTGTTTCAAGGGTTATGGGGCCAACTGCTAAGATATTTGTTAGAAGGATTTACTGCTTTAAGTTTTCCTCCTAGCATGACCAGTAAGTCTCCTCATATTAAAAATGTTGCAAGAGGACTGGAACTTACCCAATTTCATGTTTTAGGGAGCAATGTAATAATGAAATTTAATATATAATATTTTCCTATAAAGACTTCAAAGAATATCATAGGAAGAACCAGGAGAATCCAAAGAAATAGATGAAATACACAAATTTCTTTAAACATAAAAATTACTGAAACTATAAAAAGAGATATAGTACATCTGAACAGTCTTATGTCTACTGAATTGGAATTAACTATCTTCCTAGAGGTCAAATTAGATTCACTGCTGAATTCTCTCGCCCAAACCAAAAGGAAATATTGCCATCCTTATACAACTATGCCAGAGAAAAGAAAAGAAGACCTATTTTTCAAATTATTTCATGATCCTAGTAAAACTTTGATATATCTGTCATTCAAATGAAAACAATGATTTATCTAAAAAAGTAGTTAGATTACATGAAAAAATATAACATATCTGTCATTTCATATTTTCATTTGACCTTAAAAACTAGAAAATATAAGGCTAATTCTAGAACTGTAAAATTAGCAACAAAAAGTCGAATCTATATTGCCTTTTCAGCTACAACGTTTGGGCCAGCACTGCTGAGTTTTGTAGATAGAACTCTTATTTAGACTTCTTCTACAGAAATGTGGAGAAGCAAACAGAGTAGTAGTGTCAGATATGGATTAAACTGATTATTTCCACCATGATATTGACAAAGAGGCTACCATGTTATTCCATTCCCTTAAACACTTACACTCAGTACCAAGAAGAATGGTAAAGAATTTTAGTTTATTCATAACAGTTTTCTAAGTTGTATATACAGTTATGGATCTGACATTTAGCTTAAGAATAGTCACTGAATAATTTAAAATTTAAATAAAATCATGTAAGATAAATTCTCCCATTATGGAATACTTTACAAAAGAATTGAAATATTTCTACAAACAATTAGGAAAGCTATATATCATTTTTTTAAAAAAATGTCCTTTTGGTGGAACTAGAGAACTCTGGAGTCAAACAAGGGGCCAAAATCGCAGAAAGAAGGGAACTGGCAAAAGATGATGAAATATTCTGTATCCATGTTCCCCCTCAGTACCTCTGTTATTATTTGCTATTTTTTGGAAAGGCCAAGAACCTAGAGAGTGAGTGCAGATGGAGGGCTTTTGGTTAATAAGCAGAATTCTGACAATTTCTTGGGTGAAGTGACATAAAGGTGAGTGTTGGCTGCCAAAGTAGCCAGAAAATTTCCTGGGATGGGCATTTACCTTGTAATAAGGAAAACCTAGCAAAGTGATACTGATACTCTGCCAATTTTCACTTGAAGCATATTGAATCCTTGAGGTGCACAGGGCAGTAGAATAAGATGTAAGATCAAGAGCCACTGATTGATAGACCTGAGTTTTTCACAGTCTCATAGTGCAGAGGTGAAAAAAAAAAAAAAATTGCTAGATATTTCCAAAAGACCTTCCCCAAAAAAAGGTGGGAGATAGAATAAATCCCAGATCTCAGTTAGAAGCAGAGGTGGGCTATGCCACTAAGAGTGTATGTACTTCCTACAAAGTTGTAAACAGCTTCTAGTGAACTCAGTCCCTTTTGTCCTCCTTGACATATCACAAGAAAAAAAAAATGAATGAAACAAAAGATAAGAAGAAAAAATATACTAAATATAGAAAAGTATAAAGAAGACATATATAATAGAGTTAAATTAGTAACATACATGTAATTAGATTCCCAAAGAGGACAGAAAGTGAGAATGGGGAAGAAACAATATCATAATACAGAATATATGAGAATTTTCCAAATCTGTTTATAGGTAAAATCAAGATAAAGAAACCCCATAAATGTAAGGTAAGATAAATACAAAGAAAACCACAGCTAAATCTATCATATTAAAACTGATAGATAAGTCACTATATTAAAATAATAAGGGATAAAAATCATATTCTCCTCATAGTAGATTAAGAATATTTGATAAAATTCAATACACATTCATGATAAAAATATGAATCTTAGCAAATTTAAGTTGGAAGAGCACATCCTTCACACTTAAAAAAAATCTATAAAGAACACTAGTAATTATAATTAATGGTCAAGTACTGAAAGTTTTTCACTGGAGACTGGGAATCAAAAAAGAATACTCAATAGAGGAGCAGGAAATGAGGATTTCTCCCAAGAGGGGTTCTCAAGCTTACCTCTGGTAACATGAATGCTGCCTTTCAGAGAATATGTGGAAGAATAGAGAATGCTGAGGGCTGATGGCTGAGATCAAAGTATGCAAGTACTACAGAAGTCTCTAGTTTCCACTCCAGGCAACATTTCAGTGTGAAATGAAAAGAGGTGCTCTCCATTTTTTGCCCTTCCTTTAGAATACCAGAGACCTTTGGGCACTTTAAACAGCAAGGGAGACTTTCAACAAGATGTTGGCTTAAAAGGAACCTGAGCTCGCCTCCTCTCATTAGCACACCCAAATCACAACTAACTGCTGAACAACCATCAATAAAATGAACTGAGATCTACCAAGAAAAGATATGCTACATCCAAAAACGTAAGGAAGAAAGCCCAAGATAGTACGAGGAGCACACACACAATATAATCAAATCCCATCCCACCCGGGTGGGTGACCCACAAACCAGAGAATAATTGTATCACAGAAGTTTTCCAACAGGACTGACAGCTCTAAGCCTCATGCCAGGCTCCCCAACGTAGGGATCTGGCATTAGGAGGAGGAGCCCTGAGAGCAGTTTGCTTTGGAGGCCAGCAGGGCTTGAATGCAGAAGCTCCACAGGACTGGGGCAAACAGAGACTCCACACTTGGAGGGTGCACACAAGGTCTAGTGTGTACTGAAACTTATGGCAAAAGAAGTGACTTCATAAAGGCCTGGCTCAGACCTACCTGCTGGTCTTGGAGGGTCTCCTGGGGAAGTGGGGGTGACTGTGTCTCTCTCTGGGGTGACAAAAGCTGGTGGCAGACATAGGAGGGACCTACATGACCTCTGGTTGGAAGCCGACATTTTGAATCCCTTGGCACAGAGACCTGGCCCCACCCAACAGCCTGTAAGCTCCAGTGCTGGAATTCAATAACAGGCCAAATAACAAACAGGGCAGGAATGCATCCTCACTCATCCGCAGACAAGCTCTCTAAAGACTTCCTGAGCCCACAGCCACCTCTAGACACACCACTTGACACTGCCCTGACCACCAGAGGGTCAAGATCCAGATCTACCCACCAGTATGCAGGCACCAGCACCTCCCACCAAGAAACCTGCATAAGTCTCTAGACCATCCCCAGCCACCAGGAAGCAGACACCAAAAGGAAGAAAACTATAACCCTGCAGTCTATGGAACTGTGTCCACAAATGCACATCAGAACCTACCTTGGGACTGGCTGGTTCCTGGCTCTTGGGTGATGAGAGGGTAGTGTATTACTAGGACAAATAGGAAATCCCCTATAAAGGCCAATTCTCCAAGGCTAAGAAATAAAAATAAGCTACTAGATAAGTAAAAATACAAATAGAAATTTAAACAAAATGAGATGGCAAAGGAATATTTTCCAGACAAAGGAACAAGATAAAACCCCAGAGGAACAATGAAGTGAAGTGGAGATAAGCAATCTACCTGAGAAAGAATTCCAAGTAATGATCATAAAGATGATCCAAGAACTTGGGGAAACAATGGAGGCACAGATCAAGAAATTACAAGAAATTCTCAGCAAAGAGACAGAAAATATAAATAACAACACCAAACAGAGTTGAAGACTACAATAGCTGAAATGAAAAATACATTAGAAGTAATCAATAACAGAATAAATGAATCAGAAGAACAAATCCATGAGCTGGAAGACAAAGGGGTGGAAATCACTTCAACAGAACAAAGAATGAAAAGAAATAAAGACAGTTTAAGATATGTCTGGGACAACAACAAACACACCAACATTTGCATTATAGGGATCCCAGAAAGAGAAGAGGGAGATAAAAAGCCTTAGGAGATATTTGAAGGGATAATAGCTGAAAACTTCCCTAATGTGGGAAAGGCAACAGTCACCCAAGTCCAGGAAGTGCAAAGTCCCATGTAGAATTAATCCAAGGAGGAACATGCCAAGACACACAGTAATCAAATTGACATAAATTGAAGACAAAGATAAAATATTAACAGTAACAAGGGAAAAGCAACAAATAACATACAAGGGAATCCCCATAAAACTAGCAGCTGCTTTTTCAGCAGAAACCCAACAGGCCAGAAGAGACTGGCATGATATATTTAAACTGATGAAAGGGAAAAACCTACAACCAAGAATACTCTACCCAGCAAGTCTCTCATTCAGATTTGATGGAGAAATCAAAAGCTTTACAGACAAACAAAAGCTAAAAAATTCAGCACCACCAAAGCAGCATTACAACAAATGTTAAAGAAATTTCTTTAAGTGGAAAAGAAAAGGCCACAGCTAGAAACAAGAAAATTACAAAATGGGAAAGCTCACCAGTAAGGGCAAAAATGTAATAAAAGTAGGAAATCATCCACCCACAAATATGATATCAAAACCAGTAATCAGGAGATGAGGAGAGTACATAGGCAGGATATTTGAAATGCATATGAAATTAAGAGATCAGCAACTAAAAACAAACATGTACACATATAGACTGCTACATGGAAATGTCATGGTAACTGCAAATAAACAGTCTATAATAGATATACACACAATAAAGAAAAAAGAATGTAAACACAACACTAAAGATAGTCATCAAATCACAAGAGTAGAGAACAAAAAAGGAAGAAAAAGACCTATAAAAACAATTCCACAACAATTAACAAAATGGCTATAAGAACATACATATCAATAATTACCTTATGTGTAAACAGATTAAATACTCCAACCTCAAGACACAGATTGGTCTAATGGATACAAAAATAAGACATGAATATATGTTGTCTGCAAGAGACCCAGTTCAGATCTAGAGACACATACAGACTGAAAGTGAGGGAATGGAGAAAGGTATTCAATACAAATGGAAATCAAAAGAAAGCAGGAGTAGCAATACTCATATCAGACAAAACAGGCTTTAAAATAAAGACTGTTACAAGAGACAAAGAAAAACACTATATAATGATCAAGGGATCAATCAAAGAAGATGATATAACAATTGTAAATATATATGCACCCAAATAGGAGCACCTCAATATATAAGGCAAATACTAACAGCCATAAAGGGAGAAATCGACAGTAACAGTATAATACTGGGGGACTTTAACACTCCACTTATGTCAAGGGACAGATCATCCAGACAGAAAGTCTGTAAGGAAACACATGACACATTAGAACAGATGGACATAACTGATATTTATTGAGCATTCCATTTGAAAGCAGCAGAATACACATTCTTCTCAAGTGCACATGGAATATTCTCCAGAATAGATAATGTCCTGGGTCTAAAAGGAAGACTTGGTATGTTTATGAAAACTGAAATCACATCAAGCATCTTTTCTGAATACAATGCTATGAAATTAGAAATCAACTACAAGAAAAAAAACTGCAAAAAAACCAAACACATGGAAGCTAAACAATATGGTACTAGACAACAAATGGATTACTGAAGAAGCCAAAGAGGAAATCAAAAAATGCCTAGACAGAAATGAAAATGAAAACACAACAATCCAAAACCTATGGGACATGGCAAAACCAGTTCTAAGAGGGAAGCTTATAGCAGTACAAGCTTACCTCGGGAAACAAGAAATATTTCAAATAAACAACCTAAACTTCCACCTAAAAGAAGCAGAGAAAGAAGAACAAACAAAACCTGAAGTTAGTAGAAGGGAAGAAATAATAAAGAACAAGCAGAAGTAAATGAAATAGAGACTAAGAAAACAATAGAAAAGATAAATGAAACTAAAACCTGGTTCTTTGGAAAGATAAACAAAAATGAGAAAACTTTAGCCAGACTCATCACGAAAGAAAAGGAGGTGGTCCAAATGAATATAATCAGAAATGAAAAAGGAGAAATTACAAATGACACCACAGAAATACAAAGGATCATAAGAAACTACTATGAGCAACTATATGCCAATAAAAGTGACAACCTAGAGTGAATGGACAAATTCTTAGAAAGGTACAATCTCCCAAGACTGAACCAGGAAGAAATAGAAAATATGAGCAGACCAATTACACATACTGAAATTAGATCTGTGATTAGAAAAACTCTCAGCAAACAAAAGTCCAGGACCAGATGGCTTATTCTAACAAACATTTGAATGAGAGTTAACACCTATCCTTCTGAAACTATTCCAAAAAATTGCAGAGGAAGGAACACTTCCAAAATCATTCTATAAGGACACCATTACCCTGATACCAAAATCAAACAAAGATACCACAAAAAAAGAAAATTATAGGCCAATATCACTGCTGAACATAGATGCAAAAATCCTCAACAAAATACTAGCAAACTGAATCCAACAATACATTAAAAGGATCATACACCATGATCAGGTGGGATTTATCCCAGGAATGCAATGATTCTTAAATATACACAAATCAATCAATATGATACACCATATTAACAAATTGAAGAATAAAAACCATATGATCATCTCAATAGATGCAGAAAAAGCTTTTGACAAAATTCAACACCCATTTATGATTAAAAAACTCTACAGAAAGTGGGCATAGAGGGAATCTACTTCAACATAATAAGGCTATATATGACAAACCCACAGCCAACATTGTTCCCAATGGTGAAAAACTGAAAGCATTTCCTCTAAGATCAGGAACAGGATGAAGGTGTCCACTCTCATCCCTTTTATTCAACACAGTATTGGAAGTCCTAGCCAGAGCAATTAGAGAAGAAAAATAAATAAAAGGAATTCAAATTGGAAAAGAAGAACTACAACTCACACTGTTTGCAAATGACATGATGCTATACATAGAAAATTCTAAAGATGCTACCAGAAAACTATTAGAGCTAATCAATGAATTTAGTAAAGTCACAGGATACAAAATTGATATGCAGAAATCTCTACACTAACAACAAAATATCAGAAAAGGAAATTAAGGAAACAATTCCATTTGTCACTGCATCAAAAAGAATAAAATACCTAAGAATAAACCTACCTAAGGACGTAAAAGAGTCATACTCTGGAAACTATATGATGCTGATGAAAGAAATTGAAGATGACACAATCAGATGGAAAGATATACCATGATCTTGAATTGGAAGAATCAACACTGTCAAAATGACCATATTACCCAAGCAATCTACAGATTCAATGCAATTCCTATCAAACCACCAGTGGCAGTTTTCACAAAACTAGAACAAAAAATTTTAAATATTATATAGAAACACAAAAGACTCTGAATAGAAAAAGCAGTATTGAGAAAGAAAAATGGAGCTAGATGAATCAGGCCCTTTGACTTCAGACTATACTACAAAGCAACAGTCATCAAAACAGGATGGTACTGAAACAAAAACAGAAATGTATATCAATGGAACAGGACATAACCCCATGCACCTATGGTATAATAAATTAATACATGACAAAGGATGCAAGAATACTGTGGAGAAAAGAGACAGTCTCTTCGATAAATGATGCTGGGAAAACTGGACTGGTACATGTGAAAGAATGAAATTAGAACATTATCTAGCACCATACATTAAAAAAAAACACCCTCAAAATATAAGACTAGAAACTATAAAACTCCTAGAGGAAAACATAGGCAGGACACTCTGACATAAATCGCAGAAATACAGAAAGTCCTCTACATATGAAACTTCAAGTTGCAAAATTTCAAAGATGCGAACGTGCATTTGCATGTCCAGTCATGTAAGTTGTCACATGTGTGCATCATGTGGTTGTGCTTTTATGTACTTTGTATACTGTACAGTACTGTATAGAGTACAATAGTACAGTATCTATATTTCAAGCCCAGGATGTCTGGAAGCAAGTGAAAAAACAGTGGTGATGTAGCTGGTACGGCTAAGAAGCACCAAGCAATAATGATGGAAACAAAAGTGAAAATAACAGAGAGAGAAGCAAGACAAAAAGATGGTAGACATCACTCATTTTTATAACATGAATAGTTCAACCATCAGCATGATTCTAAAGAACAAGGACAAGATCATGGAAAGTGTTAAGTCTACTGTGCCGATGATATCAATGACAATATCATAGAAGGGGTGTGGAAAAGTGATTGAAGAGATGGAGAAACTTCTCAGTGTGTGGATGCAGAATTAGTATCAATATCCAGTCCCATTCAGCTTAATGCTGATTTAAGAGAAAGCTAAAAGCATTTATGAAGACTTGAAGAAGAAACACAACGAAGAATCTGAGGACACATCTTTTAATGCCAGCCATGGCTGGTTTAATCAGTTCAAGGCTAGAGCCAACCTTCACAATGTAAAAGCAAGTAGTGAGGCAGTGAGGGCAGGTATGGTAGCTGCCTGGGAATTTTCTGAAATGCTTGAGAAATTATTGATGAAGACGTATATTTACTTGAGCAGGTTTTTAATGTGGATGAGACAACTGTACTGGAAGAGCATGTCAGATCACAGTTATATCAGTAAGGAGGAAAAGTTGATGCCAGGCTATAAAGTAGCAAAGGACAGGCTAACTCTGCTGTTTGGTGGCAATGCTTCCACTGATATGAAGCTGAAGTCTGTTAGTTTATCATTCAGAGAAACCAAGAGTCCTTAAAAATATAGCCAAGGGCTCTCTTCCTGTTGTGTGGAAGAGTAACAAAAACTCTGGGTTACACAGGCCATTTCCCAGGACTGTTTTTTTCAACACTTTATCCCAGAGTTAGAAATATTGCTTGGAGAAGGACATTCCATTCAACATTCTTTAGCTGCTCAACAATGCTGAGGGCCACCGCTATTCATGGATGATTTTCATCACAACTTTAAAGTAGGGCATTTGCCACAAAATACCACATCGCTCATCCAACCTATGGACCAGAGAGTTATAGCAACTTTCAAGAAATATTATTTATGTCCCATTTTTCATCAGGCAGTAAAGGTGAGTGACAAATCAGGATCATCTTGCAACAATTTTGGAAGGACTATAACGTCTACAAGGCCACAAAAACATTGACTTTGCTTGGCATCAGGTTACAGCCTTCACAATGAATGGGGTTTGGAAGAACATTTGCCCTAAGTTTGTTCACAATTTTCGTGGATTTGAGAAGGTGGATGAGGAGTCCAAAGAGGTCTTCATCAACTAAGTGAAGCTCAGAGAGAAGCTGGAGCTATATCTGCAAGATGACGACTTCATTGAACTCCTTGCTATGCAACACAAGGAGCTTACTAATGAAGACCTGACAGAATTGGAGGCTCCAAGAAAGGATGAAGAGAGACAAGAGGAAGAAGAAGTAACTGAAGAACTGAAGAGATTCATGACACAGGGAATGGCAAGGGAATTTTCTTTATTTGAGGAGGCACTGTTAGTTTTTGAGTCACAGGACCTGAAGGTAGAATGGTACATGAAGGTTGCAGCAGCTGTTAAGAATGCAATCCAGTGCTACTGTGTCATCTATGATGAGAATAAAAGAGCTACTACCCAGACATCACTGGATCATTTTTTGAAGAGGGTAGATGGAATTGAATTCAGCAAGTAACCAGAACCTGTGCCATTAACATTAAGCATGAGTGAAATTGCAGCTTGCCCTCTATCTCTTATTGCTAATGATCCTTCAGCTCTACTACCTCCTCCCTCCACTCCCTCCTCCAGTCAGTAACTCTTCTTGCATGTTCATTCTATGCCAGCCCCTGTATGCCAGCTCTTGTACTGTACTACTGTACTTTTCAAGGTACTGTACTGTAAGATTTAAAATGTTTTCTTTATTTTTTTGTATTTGTTTTTATATGTATTCTTTGTGTGAAAAGTATTATGAACCTATTACAATACAGTACTATACAGCCAATTGTGTTAGTTGGGTACCTAGGCTAACTTTGTTGAACTTACAGACAGCTTGGATTTACAAAGGTGCTCTCGGAACAAAACTTGTTTGTATGTAGGGGACTCACTGTATCTTTTGGGGTATGTCTCTTAGAAGTAAAAACAAAAATAAATGGGACCTAATTAAACTTAAAAGCTTTTGCATAGCAAAGGAAACCATAAACTAAACTATAAGACAACCTACAGAACGGGAGAAAACATTTGAAAACAATGCACCTGACAAGGGATTAATTCCAAAATATACAAACAGCTCATACAGCTCAACATCAAAAAAACCCAAATAACCCAATCAAGAAATCGGCAGAAGATGTAAATAGACATTTCTTCAAAGAAAACATACAGATGGCCAAGAGGCATATGAAAAAATGCTCAACATTGCTAGTTATTAGAGAAATGGAAATCAAAACTACAATGAGATATCACTTCACACCAATCAGAATGGCCATCATCAAAAAGTCTATAGACAATAAATGCTGGAGAGGGTGAGGAGAAAAGGGAACCCTCTTACACTGTTGGTGGGAATGTAAATTGGTACAGTCACTGTGGAGAACAGTATGGAGGTTCCTTAAGAAACTAAAAAAAAAAGCAACGTAAATGTCCATGGACAGATGAGTGGATAAAGAAGATGTGGTACTTATATACAATGAAATATTACTCAGCCATAAAAAGAATTAAATAATGCCATTTACAGCAACATGGATGGGCCTGGAGATTATCATACCAAGTGAATTAAGTCAGACAGAGAAAGACAAATATCATATGATATCACTTATATGCAGAATATAAAAAATTACAAATGAACTTATTTACAAAACAAAGTCACAGATGTAGAAGACAAACTTATGGTTATCGGGGGAGAAAAATGGGAGAGTGATAAATTGGGAAATTGTTATTGACATATACACAGTACTATATATAAAATAGGTAACTAATAAGGACATACTGTGTAGCACAGGAAACTATACTGAATATTATATAATAATCTATAATGGAAAAGAATCTGAAAAAGAATATAAATGAATTGACCTCCTGTATACCTGAAACTTACATGATATTGTAAGTCAACTATATCAATAAAACATTTAAAATATAAAATTAAAAAATAAAAGAATACCCAATATAAACATTTCTGCATGATGCATCTTGAAGTTACTAGCTGATAAAGTTACTAGGTGAATAAATAAATTCATACAAACTGAAAATTAAAAATCTAAAACTGTCATTAGTTGCAGAATTTTAAAGTATTATTTATAATAGCAATACAAACCAAATTATATCTTGAGAAATTCTAGTAAGTTGTGCAATATTTTTATAAGAGAACAATTTAAAAATTTGACAGAAAGTAAAGAGCACATGAATGAATCGTTAGACTATGTACCTGGACTGGAAGATATAATCCCAATGAAAATATGATTTTTCTCCTTTCTTATACATAAACAGGTTATTTATTTTAAAATGATAAATGATGTTCATAAAAGCATTAACTGCACTAATCTCACATATATAACTTACATATTATATGTATGTAACACCTATTTAATTGTCACTTAGATCAACATTCAGAATGTTTTCTGAATCTCTGGATGTTTTCCTCCTATACATTCCAGTCTGTAGCACTCACCATAGGTAAATTAATTCTGACCTCAAACTGTGCTTGAACTTCATATGAATAAAACTATGTATGCGAAGACTTGAATCAAGGTGGCAGAGTAAAAGGATGTGGAGTTCACCTCCCCCCAGCCCCCAAACACACCAAAAATACATCTACACATGGAACAATTTTTACTGAAAACTAACTGGAAATTGGCAGGACTCCTGTACAACCAAGGTTGTAAGAAAGATACACATGTAATTGAGTAGAAAGGGAAGAAAAGCAATTGAGTCAGTATCCGTGCCCCTGGGAGGGGACTCAGAGGAAAAGGATGATTACACATCAGGATACCAACCCTGGGAAGTGAGTGGTTTGAGCCAAATGGACGTCCCAGCTCTGGGGTCTTACATGGGAGAGACAAGCACTCTGGGTAGGTTGGAAAACTCTAACACTAATAGAAGAGCTCTGGGAAGCCTGGACTTCACTTGTGAGGAGCACACTCTTACAAGGTGTCTTCTGAGGCAGGAAAGAGAGAGGTCTGTTGTTGTGGCTGCTAGTTTCCCGCCCGTGCCTTGGCTTGCACCCCACCCAGAGCTGAATGAGGACTCCAGCCCTACTACTCAGTCTAAGTCACAGTGCAACACTGGATCTTGGGCAGCCAAGAATGGGGAAAAGCCTTGACATTCGGTTGCAGAAGTGGCCCAATCCCAGCGCTGAGCCTGAGTGAGGTCGCAGTTGCCACTGTTAGCATTTAATCAAGCACTACTTTGGAAGCAGCCCAGATTTTGATGGCGGCCACTCTACTACACCTTACCACCCCCCATACATATTGAGAGGCCACATGGACCTTGCCTGTCCTGCAAGGTGAGTTCACACCAGAGCAGAGGTGGCAGAGGCTGAGGGCAGTGATTAACTGTGAGGAACAAAGATGACTTGCATTCAAAGCTGCATAGGTGATCTGGAAGACAGAATAATGGAAATCACCCAATCATAACAACAAAAAGAACAAAATTTTTAAAAAGGAAAACAATTTAAGAGATCTCAAGGATAACAGTCAGCATACCAACCTTCACATTATAGGGGTTCTAGAAGAAGAGAGAGAGAGAAGGGAGTCAAAAATGTATTTGAAGAAATTACAACTGAAAACTTCCCAGACCTGATTAAGGAAACCAATATCTAGGTAAAAGAATCACAGAGGGTCCCAAATAAGATGAACCCAAACAGACCCACACCAAGACATATCATAAATAAAGTGGAAAATGTTAAAGAAAATTCTAAAGGCAACAAGAGAATATCAAAAAGTCAGATAGAAGGGAATACTCAAAAGGCTGTGAGCTGATTTCTCTACAGAAACTTTGTAGGTCAGAAGGGACTGGCATGATGTATTCAAAGTACTGTGAATGAAAAACCCGCAACCCAGGATACTCTACACAGCAAGATTAGCATTTAGAATAGAATGAGAGACAAGGAACTTCTCAGATAAACAAAAACTAAAAGAGTTTACCAATACTAAATCTACCCTAAAAGAAATGATAAAGGGTCTTCTTTAAGTAGAAAAGAAAAGGCTGTAACAAGAAGTAAGATGCCATTGGAAAGGGAAAATCCCACTTGGAAAGCCAAATGTGTAGTAGGACTGAGGATCAACCACTTAAATACACCAGTACAATGACAAAAGGCAAAACATGTAAAAGCAACTATAACTACAACAAACAGTTAAGGGATAAACATGAAGATGTAACTATGACATCAGAAACACAAAATATGGGGGAGAGGAATAAAAAAGTAGATCTTTTAAAATATGTCTGCACTTAAATGAAGTTTAAAACAAGTAGATATAGGTTAACATATATAAACAAATTAAAAATCTACAATAGATACAAAAAAACTAAAGAGAAAGGAACAAGGGCATACTACTAATGGAAGTCATCAAACCACAAGGGAAGAGACAAAATAAAGAAGAAATGGACAAAGAAGAACTACAAAAACAACCAGAAAACAAGCAATAAAGTGGCAATAAGTACATACCTATCAATAATTACTTCAAATGTCAATGAACTAAATACTCCAATCAAAAGACATAGGGTGGCTGATTGAATCAAAAAACTCTGACCTTTCTATATGCTATGTACAAGAGGCTCACTTCAGAGCTAAAGACACAGAATGAAAGTGAGAGATGGAAAAAATATTTCATGAAAACAGAAATGACAAGAAAGTAGGGGTAGCAAGACTCATATCAGACAAAATGGAGTTTAAAACAAAGGCTATAATAAAAAACAAAGGAGGTTATTATATAATGATAAAAGGGTCAATACAGGAAGAAGATATCACATTCATTTACTTATATGCACCCAACACAGGAGCACCTAAAAATATAAAACAAATATTAACAGACATAAAAGAAGAAACTGACAATTATACAACAATAATTGGGGAAGTTAACATCTAACTTACATCAATGGATTCATCCAGACAAAATATAAGCCAACAGAGGTCTTAAATGACACAATAGACTAGTTAGATTTAATGGATATCAAGAGGGCATTGCAACACAAAACAGCAGAATACACATTCTTTTCATGCGCACATGAAATGTTCTCCAGGTTAGATCGTATATTAGGCCACAAAACAACTCCCTCAACGAATTTAAGAGGACAGAAATTAACATCAAGACATTTTTTTCTAGCAATAATTTTGTGAAACTTAGAATCAATTACAAATGGAAAAATGGGAAAAGAACAAACACATGGAGACTAAACAACATGCTTCTAAAGTAACCAATGGGTCAATGAAGAAATCAAAGAAAAAAATCAGAAGATGTCTTGAAACAAATAAAAATAGAAACAACAACTACAAAAACTATGGGATGAAGCAAAAGCAAGAGGCAAGTTTATAACAATACAGGCCTACCTCAAGAAACAAGAAAAACTTCAAATAAATAACATAACCTACTGCCTAAATAAATTAGTAGACCAACAAAGCTCAAAATTAGCATAAGGAGGAAATATTAAAGATCATAAGGAAATAAATAAAATAGGTATCAAAAAACAAGAGTAAAGGTCAATGAAACCAAGAGCTGATTATTTGAAAAAAAAAAAAAAAAAAAAAAAAAAAAAAAACAAAAACTGATAAAACTTTACCCAGGCTCACCAAGAAAAAAAGAAACTCCCCTTTCTCCAAAAAAAAAAAAAAAAAAAAAAAAATTAAAGAGGAGACATAACCCATGCCATGGAGAAACAAAAAAATACACTACCAAAAAAGAAAATTACAGGCCCAAATCTTTGAACACAGATGCAAAAATCCTTAACAAAATATTAGCAAACCAAATTCAACAATAAAAAAAGCATCATAAACCATGATCAAGTTCAATATATTCCAGGGACATAAAGATGATTCAATATTCACAAATCAATCAATCTGACACACCACATTAACAAAAATGATAAAAACCACATGATCATTTCAATAGATGTAGAAAAATAATTTGATAAAATTCAACTCTCATTCATGATAAAAACACTCATCAAAGTGGGTATAGAGGGAACATATCTCAACATAATAAAGTCCATTTATGACAAAGCCACAGCTAACATCATACTCAATGGTGAAAAGTTAAAAGCCTTTTGTCTAAATTTAGGAAACATGACAAGGATGCCAACACTTGCCACTTCTATTTAACATAAGATTGGAAATCCTAGTCACAGCAATCAGATAAGAAAAAGAAATAAAAGGCATCCAAGTTGGAAGGGAAGAAGTAAAACTGTCACTGTTTGCAGATGATATTATACTTTATAAAGAAAACCCTAAAGTTTCTACCCCCAAACTGTTAAAACTAATAAATTCAGCAAAATTGCAAGATTAAATATTAATATACATAAATCTGCTGCTTTTCTATACACTAATAATGAACTAACAGAAAGGGAAAAAGTAAAAAGAAAATCTCATTTAAAATCAGATCATAGAAAATAAAATACCTAGAAAGAAACTTAACCAAGGAGGGGAAAGACTTATAAAGCCTTATACTCTGAAAACAATAAAATAATGATGAAGGAAACTGAAGATGATACAAAGGAAATAAAAGATTTCTCATGTTCTTAGATTGGAGGAATTATTACTTCTAAAATGGCCATACTACCCAAAGCAATTTACAGATTTAATGTAATCCCTATCAAAATACCCATGATATTTTTCACAGAAGGAGAACAAATACTACTAAAATTCATATAGAACCACAAAAGACCCCAAATTGCCAAAGCAATCTTGAGAAAAGAGAACAAAGCTGGAGATATAACCCTCCCAGACTTTAGATTATACTACAAAGCTACAGTAATGAAAACAGCATGTTACCAGCACAAAGACAGATATATAGATCAATGGAATGGAATAGAGAGCCCAGAAATAAACCCACACAATCATGGTCAGTTAATCTATGACAAAGGAGGCAAAAATATACAATGGAGAAAAGACAGCCTCTTCAATAAGTGGTGCTGGAAAAACTGGACAGCTACATGTAAAAGAATGATATTAGAACATGTCCTCACACTATATAGAAAATTAAACTAAAAATGGATTCAAAACCTAACTGTAAGATCTGAAACCATAAAGCTCCTAGAAGAGAACATAGGCAGAAAACTCTTTTACATAAATGTTATCAATAATTTTTTGTATCAGCATCATAAAGCAGAATAAATAAATGTAAAAATAAAGAAATGGGACTTAATTAAACTTAAAATCTTTTGCACAGCAAAGAAAACTACCAACAAAATGAAAAGACAACCTATAGAATGGCAGAAAGTATTTTAAAATGTTACAACTGACAAGGGGTTACTATCCAAAATATATAAACAGCTCATATAACTCAATGTCAGAAAAAGCAACCTACTCAGCAAATGGATAGAAGACAAGAATAGACATTTTTCCAAAGAAGAAATTCAGAAGGCTAACAGGCAGATGAAAAGATGTTGAACATCACTAATTATTAGAGAAATGCAAGTCAAAACAAAACTGAGATATCATCGCACACCTGTCAGAATAGCTGTCATCAAAATTACCACAAATAACAAATGTTGGTGATGATGAGGAGAAAAGGGAGTACTTGTACGCTGTTTGTGGGAACGTAAATTGGTGCAGCCACTATGGAAAACAATATGGAAGTTCCTCAAAAAACTAAAGATAAAATTATATGATCCATCAATTACACTCTTGGATACATATCTGGATGTTAATTAGAAAAATATATACATCCCAATGTTTATCCCAGGACTATTTACAGTAGCCAAGACATGGAAACAACCAAGTATCCGTAAACAGACTAATGGATGAAGAAGATCTATGTATGTGTGTGTGTGTGTTTATATATATATATATATATATATATATATATATATATATATATATATATATATATAATGGAATATTACTCAGCCATAAAAAGAAATGAAATAATGCCATTTGCAGCAATGTGGTTAGACCTAGAGAATAATATGCTTAGTGAATAAGTCAGAGAAAGACAAATTCTGTATGATATCACTTATATGTGGAATCTAAAAAAATAATACAAATGAAGGTAGGTAGCAAAACAGAAATAGACTCACATATATAGAAAACAAACTAGTGGTTACCAGTGGGGAGAGGGCAGGAGGAGGGGTACATTAAGGGTATGGGATTAAAGGATACAAACTACTAAGTATAAAATAGATAAGTAACAGAGATATATTGTATAGCAAAGTGAATTACAGTCATCTTGTAATGGAGTATAAATTGTAAAAATACTGAATCACTATGTTATATGCCTGAAACTAATATAATATTCTAAATCAACTATATTCAATAAAAAATCATAGAATAATATGGTGATCATAATTATTGGGATATTAGAGTAGAGCACTAAGCCCAGAGTCCTCAAAATAAAAAACAGTGACAATAATAAAAATCTATGTATGTTGTGTCTGTCTTCTATTGTCCATTACTATATATTCATTAGTTTCATCCACCTTGTTACATGTAAGATTTGCTTATTCCTCTATAATGTTGTGTGGAGTTATTGTCATTTTTAAGTATACCAATACTTATTTATCTATCTATCCATTCTCTTTTGTTGTACACTTTGTTTCCAGTGTTTTAGTTATTATAAGTAGATCTCCTCTGAGCGCTTGTGCCTGTGTTTTTACAGACTTATGCCCTTATTGCTCTTGGGAATGTAATTTGGAGTAGAATTGCTGAATGTAGAAACAACTAGATTTCCAAAGTGTTTGTACAATTTTACCTACCTATGAACAATGTATGAGAGTTCCAGTTGCTCCTTATCCTCATCTATAGTTGGTATTTGACATGTTTTTAATTTTTGTCACTCTAATGCATGTACAGCAAATCATAGTCTTAATTTGTATTTCTCAGGTGATTAACAATGTACAGTAGTTTAAAAAATTTTTTGAGTTATTTCAATATTCGCTTATAAAGTCTCTGTTCAAATTTTTCCCCATTAAAAAAAAATTGGATTGTTCACTTTTGCACTCATTTGCACTCATTATATATATACATATAATATGTATACAGTATGTATATAATAATGATAATGTATGTGTATATGAATACATTTGTGTGTATATGTATATATATGTGTGTGTATACATAGTATAAGAGTGTTTTGCTACATACAGATAATGTGAATATCTTCTCCAAGTCTGACTTTTTAAAATATTTTCTCAGTTATATCACTTGGTGAGCATGAATTTTTCTGTTTTTTTTTCCTGTATATCAAATTGCTCCAGCATCATTCATTCATTCTACACACACTGAATTACAGTGGTGCCTAGGTCACAAGTCAAGTGAGCATATTTGTGTGTTTGTTCTTTCTCATTGATCTATTCTTTCTCATTGATCTATTTGTCTAATCTATGCTAGTTCTACATTGCCTATTATAATAATTCTTAAAATCTGGTTGTGTAAGTTCTCCAATTTACTTCATTTTGGTTTAATGATGTGTATGAGGTACATGTAATTATGTTTAAGAATGTTCAGGGAAGTAGTATTTTTAACCACCCCCAACAACAAACTGCAGAAATGTCCATTCTCAGTAGAATTCATACTTCATTGTATCAATATATACATACAGTAAAATGCTATACAGCAAGGAAATCAACAAATGAGTGATATATGCAAAACATGGATGGATCTCACAAACAAAGCATTCTGTGAATGATGTCAGACAAAGAATACATATTGTATCATTCTTTACACAAAAATTTCAAAGCAGTTCTGAGTAATTGAAAGTATTAGAAAACCTTCTAATTTTAAGGACCGAATTCTAAGGTTAGTGGTTATTCTGGGGCAGGATTAGGGGTAGATAGTGACTTATAGCAGATTTGGGGGCAAGAGGTTTCTAAGGAGCTGGTAGTGCCAGTTGCAATGGCAGATTTACCAGTTCAACTCTCTGCAGCTGTACACATATAATTTGTGCTGATTTTCAGTAAAATAATCCCTACTTCAGTTTAAAAAATTAAAACATAAAATTTTATAAAAGTTTCAAAAGAGTTTATATCATTATGTTCCACTTGAAATTATATAATAAGTAGTGTTAACTTTATAGAAATTAGAACATTTCTACCTTATTCTATTCTTAAACCAACAACTATTACTTGAGCAATCTTGTACTTAAAAAAAAATTTTTTTTAACTTCAGCAGAGTTGAGAATGCATTTCCCCAGCCTACTTTATAGAAATGTTATAAAATTGTTTCTAACTTTGAACTCTATTGCCTTACTAGCATTGCTCTGTTTTGAATGTCAACAAAAGTTGTAAGAAACAATTCAGCAATCTGAAGAAACAAAATCGAGACAGAAGTTTATGCTTCCCACTGACTTGCTAACTGCAAGAACTGCTTGTTCTTAATATATTTTTTCCCCTTTTTTTCTGGTTTGGAAGGCTTCTAGAAAAAAACACTCTAAAATTCAATAAATATCAATGTGAAACAACAATAAAACTGAGTTTTTTGACATTCTGTAATAGCCAGTTCATAATACATCTCACAGTAGCCTAAAATTTTCTGGTGTTTCTCCAGGAGAAAAAAAAAAAAAAAAACAGATATTTTAAAGATTGTTTTCTACTCTTGCAATTATTTTATTGTATCTCCACAAAAAGAAAACCAAAAAACAAACCCAGAAAATCACAAGTCATTTTATAAAATTGGTCAGAACTATTGAAAGATTGGTTAACTAAAAAGAATTTAGCTCGGTGGGCAGAGATGGGTACTTTTTTAATAAATAAATTAGATAATGCAGTTGTGAATGAGATCAATATATTTTTCAGTAATTGCCAAAGCTAGATTCAAATTCTAAATACTGTTAACAAACTAGAGAAGCAAGCATATTTATGAATTTCACAAATGACCTGTTCAAGGTATACAGTAGCCAAGTACTACCTAACTAATGCCTCATGGATAAAAATGCAGCTGAGCTGACAAAGGCATCAGACCATATTACAAATGTGAAGTGAGTCAGTACTAACATGTAAAGAAAAATTAATGATATGTACTTTTTATTTAGGCCCATTATGTATATGATACTGTAAGATTAGTTTAAATCATTTTGTGAACTCATTTCTGTAACCCTGACTGTATATGAAATATATTAAGTATTACACATTTAACGCTGTTTCCCCTTGGCTTAAAACAGTGACAAGCTTGTAGCAAGTGCTTGATAATTATTTATAGAATTTGTTAAACAATTAATATGATTGTTTAACTTTAACTTAATGGCAAAAAATATATTAAGTACTATGAAAGTAGGATGACTTGTCAACAGTCACCTAGGTAATTAAGCAGGATTTGTCTGAATCTAAATCCCTTGACATTTTCACTTCATAGTTATTTGTCTTAAAGAGGATATCAATAACCACTCTTGTTATTTAAGTTATGCAGTGAGATGAAGAGGGGAAATTTATGATTCACTTTATAAAATTTTATTTCAAGACAGGCTAAGTTAATCCATCACAATTTTGTAAAATTATGTAAAATATTTTCAATCTTGTCCCATTCTTAGTTCCTCATCTAAAGAACTTCAAGGGATGTTTGTACTCTTATTATTGAATTTTAAGAGTTCTTTACGTAGTCAAATACCAGATATATCACTGAAAATGTTTCCTTCCTTCTGTAGGTTTTCTTTTCATTTTCTTTATGATTGTCATTTGAAGGACAGAATATTAAAATTTAATGATAGCCTAACACAAGGATATAAACATTTACTTCTTTGTTTTCTTCTAACAGTTTAATAGTATCAGCTTATACATTTAGTTCTATGATTCACTTTCAGTTAATTTCTGTAAATGGTGTGTGGTACTTCATATTTTTGCATGTAGATACTTAGGTAACCAAATACCATTTATTATAAAGATTATTTTTCCTTATTGAATTACCTTGACATCCTCATTAAAAATCAATTAAATATAGGTGTAATGATTTATTTATGGACTGTCAATTCTGTTTATAGTTTGTTTTTTTATCATGGATGGGTATTTTTCTGCACCTATTGATATGATCAAGTGTTTTTTTTGTCTTTTGCTCTAAGCTAAAAACTACTTTTATAATTTACAACTGAATAGGGTGGTTTTTACTTCTAGCTTCTTATTGTCAAGGATTGTAGGTATTAACAAGAGCAAAAGTCTCCCCAATAAGCTATATAAGACGATTAGGCAAGGTAAACAGGGAAACAGCCTCCCCAAAGCATCCACATCCCAGTCTCTGGCACCTGTGAATATGTTACCCTAATCATGGCAAAAGTCTGACTTTGCAGATGTGATTAAGGACCTTGAGAAGGGGAGATTATACTGGATTATTAGGGTGAGCCCAAAGTAATCACAGAGCCCTTGTCAGAAACTCTTACAAAAAAATTTATAGAAGAATTTCTCCCTAATGTCCTTAGAGAGAGAGATTGGAAGAAGCTACGTTGCTGGCTTTGAAGATGGAAGAAGGGACCATGGCCAAAGAATGTAGGTAGAATAGATGCTAGAAATAAAAGGGGGATGGATTTTCCCCTACAGCCACCAGATGGAATAGAGCTCTGCCTGCACTTTGATTTTAGCCCAGTGAAACTCATTTTATACTTCTAACCTATAGATCTATAAGATAACAAATATGTGTTGTTTTAAGCCAATAAATTTGTGGTAAATTTATTGCTGCTACAGCAACAATAGGAAACTAATACATTAGGACATAACATAAACATGAGATGCTTTAGACATAGATTGGGTCACCTCAAATGTGCAGGGGCATGAAAATATTTTTAATCACAATTTCTAAGTCTCTTGGGCCTTCTCTAATGAGAACTGTGGTGGTTTCTTACAGCCATCATTAAATCCTTACAATACTTCAGTGTGCTGGACTAGCCTGCAGAGATAGGCAGCTTTACACTCATTCTTTAAAACAGAGACAGACAGACAAAGAGAGAGAAAGACACTCGGAAGGGTTATAGCTCTTGCCTAACTTATTATTTTTTATTATTCTTTTTACAATTCAATTTCCAAATTTTTCTACTTAAAAAATTTTGGTGGTTTGTTTTGATTCTTGTTTTTGTTTTGTTTTTACAAAGCAAGATGTTATTCTATGGGACAGAGCACTTGACATTTTCAAATGGTAAAAAATTTGCTTGATTGGTGAATCTGAGAGAACTAAAATGTGGCCAGGCTCTACTTTGATTCTCTTTTTGGAAATTCTTATCCATAGAATGCATTCATTCTGCACTTTTTTTGCCGTAGGCCTCTTCCTGACAGAGAAGGTCTGGTGTCCAGCGCTGCTTGTGACTACCTAATTTAAACCTAATTCTGACATCACTGGTGAGTCCTTTTTGTCACAAATCTTTTATCTCTGTCTCTCAATTTGTTGCAAGTTTGTTTCCAAAAAGTGTGATTTACTAACTCATAAAAGGCCAACAGAAATTATAGGAATTTCTTAAAGATAAGGGATAATCACTAGATGATAAACAAGAGTATTAGAGATGTTTGTCACGTGACAGTAATATTTCATTTGACAATGATTACTTTAAAAGGGACCAGCACACACATAAACACATACTGAATATTATGCACTGAATCAAGCCAAAATGAATGTCCTGTTATTGCAGTGTAATTATTATTATGCAAGATGTTCATCCTACTGGCTAATGCAATAAGAATCAATTCCAAAGGAATCAGTAAAAGATTTTGCCATCTTGCCCCGTTCAGTTTTCTCCCGAGTACACAAGAAAGGTCTGTCCAAGCTCATAAGCTCACAGCATTCTAGCTTTGTCCTCTGTAATGCTGCAATCACTACACACATCTGAATGGGCATTAAACGCTTGAAAATTTGCATTGGATATGCAGCCTTCTGAGACGCATCTAATGTGCACATTCTAATTAACTCTGCTACCACACCTGGGCCTACCATCTTAGGCTATAAGCACATTTTCAAGGGAAATTTGAAAAGCAATTCATTAATTTGGTGTCTTTCTCCAAAATCAACAACAATAAAAACATACAAAGAGAGGCAGATTTGATGACTAATTCAGCCTAGAACCAGAACATCTGCTGTGAAACTAAACTGGGTTTGTTTTGGCTTTTATTTTGAAACATTATTTAGAGAGCTCCAATCTGTTTAATTTGCAGGTGTTTTGGGAGCTGGGATAGATGGCTGAATATAAGAGTCTGGGGAACAGAGGGTGGTTTTCTAATGGGGCCTAAGAAAGGCATAATAAAAACAAGAAGTAAAACAGCAGTAGCATCAATGACATGAGAGCTTAAAAAAGCATGAGAGTTTAAATCACAGGACCAACAAAATTCAAACTTTGGCTCCATCATCTTTATAGCTATTTATTCTTGAGAGGTTAATTAACCACTTTCAATATCAGTTTTCTCATCTATAAACTGGGTATAAGAATATTGACCTCAGAGGTTTTTCAGGGGATATCAATGATAAAATGTTTGCAATGAGCTTTGAGTTAGTTCTGGTCTGTAAGTGACAATCAGTAACTGTTATTTGAATCTGAATCTTAAGAGAATTGGCAATGCACACCTACACATTTAAACTTACAGAGATTGAACTTGCATATTGCCTGGATAAATAAAATTTCACATATAACTGCCAGTCATAATTTCTGTATTTATCTGCTCTGAAAGCATAATAAACAGTTTCAGATAGGCACTCCTTAAGACATTGGGAAAAGGACTGAATAAGTTTTATTCAATTCCATCAAAACCTCACTAAATAAGCATTCACTCTAAGTGAAAAGAATGTTTTCAGAGCAAAGAAGTTTTCAATATAGGACCTCAGCCCTCCTTTCACGATGTTGCCTAATTTAATTTTCTCCATTACCAAAATTCTGGAGGCATAGTTGCCAAGGAATGTGCATGATACATATCAGGTGTTAGTAAATGCAGCAAAATGAATAGAATTGTTCATAATGAGTTGGCAAAATTCACCTATCCATAACTCTTATGTGCTGAGAAAGCATTGCATTTTAATCTTATTTACTTATTTTATTACTTCCTCATAAGAATTCATTTATGGTTTAATGTGAAAAAAATTAACTTTATTTAGTTATAAACAATAAACCTAATCCTATATAACAATGTAAAGAGTCTACTTCAGTAATACTCAGTCTCATTTTAATAAAAATAAAAAGTGTTCTTGGACAGGAAGTATGGCTTTTTCATCTTCTGGCATGGGTGGGGAAGATGGGCAGAGATAGGGCAAAGTTGGGACAGCTATAGTGAGAAGATGTCACTTTGGGGTTTAGGCAGTTTGGGGTTTAGACCAGTATCATCTGGTCTCTAGCTCTTGACTCATCTTTAGTGCTGGAATCTAAGCTTGGTATAGTTAATGAATTAATCTCTCTTTTGTATTGGACAAAACCCATTAGCACTCTCAAGCTAACCCAAATGCCATTAGACTCTAGGAGGCTACCAGGCCCTAGGTTTCTGCAACATTCCCCAATAATGGAAAAACATAGACGAGGAACCTCCCTCAGCATCTGCTTGCTGGGGAGAGAAGAGTGGCTTTCTTGCTCTGCCACTGCAGACTTCACAGTGAACCTGCTACCTCTAAACTCAGCATGGAGTTATAACAACTGCTAGATGAAAATTAAGGGCCACGAATGTGAGACAAACCTTTAAATTCTGTCTGCCAAAGTTGCTCACACCCAAGGCGAATGCTACACAGCCCCATCTTCAAGTCTAGAATTCTAAGACATAAATTGAAATGGTGTTTCTGTTTTACAGCATACCTGCTCCCAAAGTAAAGACCAAAGGTGAGAATGGAAATGTTTCAGAACTAGGTGTGAGTTGCAATGCAAATGCAATCCCTGTTGCTTTTGGTCTCCTCACATTCGTCCCTCTCCCTCCCCCCATTTCCCTCTCTTCCTCCCTCTCTCCCTCTCTCTCATCCACCAAGTCCACTCTGTAAAAGTCCTGTGAAATGTTTTGAAATATCTGTTGTACTTATGGACACTAACAACATAGAGGTGATATCTGAAGTCCTGGGAGCAGGTGGGAATGCCCAGGAGGAGAGTGTAATAAATAAAAGCCTGTGACCAGAATATCTAGAAATGCTTATACAGTGTAGGTGAAGATGAAGCATTTATATCCTCTGTTCTTTCTTCAATTTCTACTCTCTGTCTTTGTACTCCATTAAATGATTTTGCAATTGGAAATACCTATTTATGCTCCTTAAATCCCAGAGCTTTATACTTCCTTTATGTGAGAGATGTCTTTATATTCTATTTTAAATTGTACTCATACTTTGCCACTTTGAAATAAAAACAGGGCTTCTGTTCTTTTTATTCTTATCTCCCCTGTAATAACTCCCTTATCACAAGAATTAGATGATTTCTATGTAACATTTCTAGTTTTTAAAACATAAATTTTAGTTCTGAAACCACAACAATCAGGAAATCTGGTATCTTTGACTCCACACTTCACAGACTTTACTCCTTCTTGCTCATAGCTCCTGTCATTTTTTACTGAAATTATGTGCCTTTGCTTTGAATATATTCTTGATCAAGTCCCTTGTTCTTTAGAACCCCCTTTGGAGGAAGCAGGAAAGATATCATAGCCTTTATCATTGTTGAGTTATCCAGGATGTGTACTATGTCTTTGTATAAACTGTCAGTAAAGCAACTACTCCAAAAGGTGGAAAAATTTGTTTCATTATTTTGAAAATAAGAATCAATTAGAAATGGATGCTTTGAGACTTCAAAGTATTTTACAATTTTGAGTGTGTGTGTGCATATGAGTTTATCACATAGTAAGGAAAGTCATCACTACTTCTGTGTTTAAGATTGCTAAATTGCTCATCTAGTTTTTAATGGGACAATGAGCTTCTCAACTGCTTCCACCACTGCAGTTGCATTGTGTATTTTATGTATCAGTCTTGTACATAAGCTCTTCTAGGAAAAAATATTCTTATGCCTACCAAAGAAAAAGGTTGACACAACCATTGGCTCTTATAAAAGTTGATAAAAAATACCCTTCCACATGGTGGTTGACATTGTCCTAACAGAATTTTAGGATACTTACATCCATTACAACTAATCCATTTGACATACTTTTGACTTGACATATTGCTTGACATATTGCATTGTGCTTCTCTTTCCATTCATAAACAAATATTTTTTCTAGACTTCTATCTCCTTGGATTATACATAATCATAAATCTAACCTTTTATCCCTTGGTGACTCATCCTTGCAATAAATCTTCCAAGTCATATCTGATATATCTTAGGGCCAGCCATCAGTTCCATGCTTTATACCACATTCTTCTTTTTAGTGGATTGATGTACTTTAACATTGTTTTTGTTTCATTTCTCCTTAAGTGTCTAGTTTGTCATTTTAGTTAATTTCAAAAATGGATCACCTTTAAATTGAATTTTCCAATGTCAAGATTGTTATATTTGGTACATACACTTTCTTTATGATTGTCATATTTACTAAAAACATTTTTAGTATAAGTATGTCCCCAATATTCATTCTTTATCTGAAATTCAAATTTAACTGGTGTTGGTATTATATATGGCAACCCTACCTTCCTTAAAACTACCTCTGAGAATTTCCAAATCTGACTCCCTCTCTCAAATGTTCTACATTGTCTCTTTTATATGTAATAATAATGCTAACTTTCTATGGTTCCTCCATTAACTAATCTTCAAGATATAGGGATAGGCCAATAAAAGGTTGAATGAAACTGGATTCAAACCCAGGTCTGTCAGATTTCAAAGCCCAAACTTTTACTCACTTTGGAGCCACATAAAGCACCTCATTCTTTTATGACCTATGTCCATGCATAATCAAAGGTCTCCCAAATGTTCTACATTGTCTCTTTTATATGTATTAATAATGCTAACTTTCTATGGTTCCTCCATTAAATAATCTTCAAGATATAGGGATAGGCCAATAAAAGAGGAAGAAATGGCAAGAGAACATAACGAAGACAGGAGGGAATGCAAGGTACTTATAAGAAATACATATGAGGCAGGTCCACAGAATAAGAAGTAATATGAGAAAAACATGCAGAAATTGTAATAAAAATTTCACCTCAGACACAGAAAAAATAAATTCAATAATTGAATCAATGTTGAAAGCAGTCACATTTCTGAAGGAATTTAGAGTTAACTACACCAGGGCCATATAGCTGCTATGAGGTTGAATGAAACTAGATTCAAACCCAGGTCTGTCAGATTTCAAAGCCCAAACTTTTACTCACTTTGAAGCTACATAAAACATCTCATTCTTTTATGACCTATGTCCATGCATAATTAAAGGTCATCGTGTCTGCTCACGAAGTACCACCTTCTCTATTTTTCCTTTTGGAATCTAGTTTCCTAATGTGATTTTAGTGTATTTCATATTGATTTTTATGAGTATTTTTTTGATTAAGCTTGACAACTCTTGCTTGGTCATATATTTGCAAATACTTTCCTTTTTCCAGGTTTCCTGCTTGACTGCATTTGATTATATTAAGATGTTCTTTACAAATTTATTTTTACTTTCTTCTATGCCTCCCAAATACCTGAGTCATAATATAAATCCAACCACATATTTTTTGGCTTTATTTATTTTCTTTGTTAACTATTCTATATACCAGGAATTTATCTTGGTCTTTGATATGAAATGAGAAACTTAGAGGATTTTTACTGTCTCTAATAACCAGTCATGACTCTTCTTGTTCATATGTGTGAAGACCTACTTCCACTAACTAAGCCCACCATTCTGCATTGTACTTATAGTCATTTCAGAACAGTTGACCTATGTATTTACAACTCTTACTGGCTCTGATAATATCCCACAGTTCTATATTTCACTGTTAGATGCAATAGGTACAATGATCCTCCAGCAAGCATGTTCTGTTTTTCTTCAACCATGATCCTTCATTCTCTCCATTTAAAAATGTTTTCATAAAATATGTAATACCTATGATTTTAAATGCTGTACTGCAAGTATGGAATCCCATGAAACATCCCTGTCGATAAGCTTTACAGCATATTGGTTAGGATTAAATGCACTAGAGTCAGTCGCCTGGATTTGAATCCAGGCTCTATTTACTATCTTTGCGATTTTATATAAGCTTTTAAACCATCTGTATATGAATGTCTTCCTATATACACAACACAGAGGTGATGATAAGAGCTTTCCATAAGGTCTTTGTGAGAATTACAGGACATGTTGCAAAAAGGATAAAGCATGCAGAGGAGTGTGTGGGGCATAGTTAATATTCATAGTAAATTTCTGTAGAGTCTAGTTCTTAAGAGAACAAGTTTGGAACTTAGTCATGTGGGTGTGAAGCATGGTTCTGTCATTTATTGGTTTGTGTTTGACTCCATAAAAACCTCTCCTTATTCACAGCATGAAACTAATTGTGTCTAGCTCACACTGTAGTAACCATGGAGTGTGAGGTAGTAGGTAAGAGTGTGGGCTTTGTAGCTAGACGACTGTGCTCCTGTTGTGGCTCTAACACAAGCTGTGTGATCTTGAAAATCTTGCTTTGGCTTGCTGCAATATGAAATGGCGATAATAACTGTACCTGCCTTCTGGGGTTGTTATAAGACTATAAACGATTTAACACACGTTCAGCACTTGGGAAAGCACCTGACAAGTAAGAAGTGCTCAGTACAATTATGCTATCATTTTTAGTAAATGTTGCTCTTGAAAGCCTCTTGTTATTGACATTTCTTTCATTTCACAGCAGTAGCATCACATTTCTTATCTTTTTATAATTTATTGATTTATCAAATATTTTGTATTTATCTTATTTCCTCTTTTCTGTCTTGTATTCTACTGTGTGATTTTCTTCTCTTGATCTTCTTCTACTCCAATTCTTTTCATCAATATTTCTAATTCTCCTTCCTATTATACATCTTGTTACATATTGACTTCTCAAAACTCATTGAAGAAACGCTTTTTGTAACCACAACCCATTTAACTGAAGAGGAAAAGAGGTCATGGATATTGAGTAGCGCAAGGCAAATCATGCCTACCACAGAGATAAACAGTATTAAGAATCAAGTTAATTTTTTTAACGAAATAGAATCTAGTTAAGTATTTCTATTTATAATATGATTACCTAAATAGCTTAATTTAACACAATGACTGCAGTCACCTCTTAAAATATGTTACATTTGGTTGCTTAATCTAACCAAATATACTCCTTATAGTCTAAATGTTAATTTTCAAATTTTGATTCATGACTTATTCATAGATTATGAAATCAGTTTAATGGGTGAAGCCCAGCATTAATAAATAGAATTGAATAGAATTGCATAGAAAAGAACAGATTGCCATTATGAATTGTAAGGGGGTATATTACTTTATGAAACATTTTTAAATTCCAAGTTTCTGTATGAGTGAGCATATATATGTATATGTGTATTACGCATATCAGTGTTAAATGTATCACTTATTATGGGGCACAGACCAGAATTTTTTGGAAGACACTGGGATACACATTGTTACTAACCATGTAAAAATAATAGATCAGGAACACAATATTATTGTGTTAAATTGGTGTGAAAAACAAAGAACTATTACTGAGGTTAAAAATTTAGCAAGCCACAGATTGTTTTGCTTTAAGTCTTTCTGACCACTCTAATTGTTAACTATGACCTCCATGTGTTGTCTTAAAGATTTTTTCTTTATCCCAAGGAAATTGGTTAATTCCAAGCTGGCTTCTGGTTACCGCTTGCCAGGACAGTTTCCTTACCCTTTGTCGTTCACTGTGTGCTCAGAGAATGCCAATCCATTTGATATTGTTTATATTCTTAACATGATCCAAATAATATTAGTTTGATTAATTTCCTGGTTAAAACCCACGCACTCGCTGAATTAAAATTCTAGATAGATATATGTCAGTTTTGAGATTATGGTCAATTATCTGTGTTTCTGTTTACATTTGTACAATAATAAAAATGAGGTATATTCACTAAGCCTACATCATTTCTACCTGTTATTTGGTACAACATGTTGATGACTAAATATAGTCAAAATAGAAACTTCTGAAAATTTTGTTTGTCTATTTCTCCCTTTACTGCTGTCAACTTTTCTTTATCCATTTTGAAGTTCTATTACTAGGTGCAGATGCTTTTGGGATTTTATGTCTTACTGCTGAATCAAGCTCTTTATAAACATAAAATGCTCCTTTTATCTCTGATAATACTCTTTATCTTGAAGTCTAACTTTTCTTATATTAATATTGCCACACTATTTTATGGTTATTATTGGCATAATATAACTTTTCCCACACTTTTACCTGTAATGTGTCTTTATATTTAAAGTGCATCTCTTTCAAACTACCTGTAGTCGGGTCTTTTTTTTTTTTTTTAATGTGTGATAATCTAGACCTTTTAATTGAAATGTTAAGCTCATTATATCTAGCATAGCTATTGATATCTTGTATTTAAGTCTAAATACTTGCTTTTTGTGTTTTTTTTCCCCCATCTCTTTTTTGTCCCTCCCCTTCTTTTCTCTACCTTTCTTTTGGATTATTTGAATATTTTAAAAATGGATTTTATTCTCTATCTTGGATTTTAGCCAAATGCATTAATATTACATTTTAGTGGTTGCTCTAGGAATTATGAAATGCATCTTTAATTTATCCCAGTGAACTTTCTCACTTCATATTGTTTTAAAATATGGGAAACTTACAACAGTATAATTATATTCATCATCCCCCCATGCACTGGCTATTATTGTCATGTATTTTAGTTCTACAAATAATATAAACTCCAATTACAATGGCATTGTTTTAAATAATTTGTTTTTATATTACCTAACAGAAAAACTAGTCCTTTACATTTACCACTTATTTGTCATTTTGGGTGCTCTTAATTCCTTCTTTTAGTTTTTCTTCAGGTATTTTGGTATAATTTACCCTCAACCTGATTAAGTTCCTTATTTATTTCTAGTACAGAAGTTTGCTAGCAACTTCTCTAGTAGCGAAGTTCAATCAACTTTCATGTATCAGAAAATGTTTTAATTTCACCTGTATTTTTGAATGATATTTTTGCTAGGTATTGAATTATGGCCTAATAGAATTTTTTATATTTTCGTATTTTTTTAAAAGTCTTTGTTTTTCTGACCTCTATAGTTTCTTTCTCTGTATATGATTTATCTTTTTTTTTTTCATGTCATCAAGATTTTTCTCTTTTTCTTTTACTTTTAAAGATTTGACTATGATATTCCTAAGATGTCTTTCCTTTGTTTACAACCTTGCTTGAGCTTCACTGAACTTCTTAGACGTTTTTTAGGCTGATGTTTACCACCGAATTTGGAAAATGTTTGGCCATCATCCTCTTTATTTTTTTCTGAGTTACTCATTCCCTCTGGGATTCCAATGACATGTTTGTGAGATCTTATTTTGTCTCACATGTCACTGAGGTGCTTTTATTATTAATCCACCTCTTTTTGTCTCACTTTTCAGAATGAATAAGTTCTATCAACCAGACTCCAGGTTCAGTGACTCTTTATTCTGCCATCTCCAACCTACTTTTAGGCCTACCCAGGGAAGCCTTCTTATTCTTACACATAACACTAAACTGGCCATGTGGGTATTTATAAAGAAGTGACATGACAATAATATGTCATCATCAAATGTTACACTAAAACAGCATTTTCAGCTTCAGAATTATTGACATTTTTGGGTGGATAACAAGAGACTGTCCTATGCATTGTAGAAAGTTCAGCAGCCCACTTGGCCTTTAGGTGTTACATGCCTGTAAAAGCCCCTCCCTCTGTTGTGACAGTTAAAAATCCAGACATTGCCAAATGTCCTCTCAGGAGAAAATCACCTTCAGTTGACCACCACTGCATAATAAATTTTTATTTTTATTTTTATTTTTTTGCAGTATGGGGGCCTCTCACTGTTCTGGCCTCTCCCGTTGCGGAGCACAGGCTCCAGATGCGCAGGCTCAACGGCCATGGCTCACGGGCCCAGCCGCTCCGCGGCATGTGGGATCCTCCCGAACCGGGGTACAAACCTGTGTCCCCTGCATCGGCAGGTGGACTCTCAACCACTGCGCCATCAGGGAAGCCCATAAATTTTTTTCTTGATTTATTTCTACTCATAACTGTATACTCATTGAGGAAATACTAGACTTTCAAAAATAAGAGAAATTAAATCTAATCATGGACTGAATCGCAAACTTAGTCGAAGCATAAGTTTGAATTACATATTTAAGGAATGAGCTCGAATTATAGAACTATGTCTTATGAGGCAATTACTTTCAAATGACTTCCATGATGTGTTCAGTATGGGGTTAGAAAGCACATAACTGCATCCTTGAAATGCAATCGATTTCAAATATGTCAAATGCAAAAATATTGCTAACTATACATGTGCATTAAATTCACAACTCTTTTTTTCATAATCTGGCTTTGAAAATTTAGTGCAAAGGGAATACCGGGATGTCCAAATTTAGCATATGACCTTCTGTAAACTGCTGTGCTCACTGCCAAGTTGTGCATCTGTGGATGTGCCCAGATGGCTGTATTGTAGCTATTTAAATTGGGGAATCTATAATAAGAAGTCATTGCTTATTTAATCTGCTTTTCTGGGATAGATACTTAGCATACAAATTTAGTTTAAAATTCTAGGATTATTGTCATCATGTATGCTTGTGTCTAGTGTGAGTGAGTGATTGTGTGTTTGTGCATTTGCACTTACGTGTTTATGGGGATATGTATTAGATCAGCTATCTCCCAATTTGGTCTATTTTGTCAGGATAGATTTTAATTTGATTCTGTCAGCTGGGAAAAGATATTAACTGCCTTTTAAAATTAAATACATTTCTGGTAACTAGAGTTTGTGTATTTGTAGGCACTTGATATATATTTGTTGATGGTTTGATAATAATAATGAGAAAGAAAAAGAATAAGCTTTAAATGACATAAATTATATGCTACAAGATAAGGCAAGGAAAGTGACAAATTATGGGCAAAAATGGGGTATTGGTTTCCTCTGCTATTGTCCCATTAGAACCAAACTAATACCACATTTAAGAAAAAGGTAAAATTAGAACATGAAAATAAAATTCATCCATTTAAGCTGTTAAAAAAGAAAAAGGTAAAATGAGCTTAAAGGTAAATTAATGTAGTCATGTGCATTATAGTCTTTTTTATAATGACATAATATTCAGGAATTAATTGAAAGTGTGTGTGTATATAAACATATAAACAGTAGAAATAAATATATGTATTTATAAATACATATATAAAATCTCTATAGATTTTATAGAGACTAGAGAAAGGCTAGAGATATATAGATATATACATCTACATATATTTATATATATGTATATATCTCCAGCCTTTCTACTGTTTCTTGACAGTCCTCTATCAAATATTAATCAGAAAAGACAAATAGAAAAAAATGTATTACCAAATATAATCAGTAATTGATTTCTTAAAAGTTAATATGGCAGAAAATAAGATGTACATTTTTAAGTGAGTAAATACAATCTGATACTTTAAACTTTTATATAAATACTATTAATAGATATTAAAATATATTTCATGATGAAAAAGAACATTGACATTTAGAGATTCAAAGTAGTTTTTTTTTCTCATGAGCTATGACGTTCCATACCCTGTGTATGAATTGTGATAATGAGTTTTTAAAACAGTCATTTACCAACCTGTTTGGAACAAATCAGAAGTCATACAGGACAAAGCTGTCTGAATACTTTTGATTTGACATTTTGCTAAGTAATGTTCTAATAAATATAAATATATTATTTGATAGAATATGACTATTTCATTTGTTATAGTTGATAACAATAAAGAAAACATATGACAAGATTTAGTATTATCTCTAGAATAATCACAAAACAATAAGTACCATTAATTATATGTATAGCATACAAACTTCTAGAATTGTCACTCCACAAAATGTTATATTTTTTGTCTCTCTACATTAAACAGAATACCTTCATTCTGATCATGATCAACATTGGACTGTGTCTCAATGGCTACTCTGATGTAGAACTGGCAACAGCCTTGGAATTAGATTCAGATACTCTGGGTTCAAGTTTCATTTTTGCTACCTAATATCTAAGTAATTGTTTCAATAAGATCCTAAACCAAAACAGAAACCACTTGAACATTTAAAACAAAGGGGTTTTAAAATTTGCATATGTGGCTACATGCATGATTAGGGAGATGTGAGGCTATAAAAGGGAAAGTAAGGTACCCTACAGCTGAATGCCAGCATACATTACTAGAAACTCAAGACCAGAAGATCAGAGGGAGGGAGTAGTGCTGCTGGAGTGCAAGGTATGGATCACTCAGATGATGTTGCAAGAGAGCGGTCTTATTCAGGGGCAGTTAGGACTATAAAATGGATGTTTCCAGTGGCGAAAATGGAAGGAGAGAAAGGAGAGGCAAAGAAGGAGGGGGAGAAATAACTTGGATTGTCTCTTTCCTCTACCATTGCAACTCCCAGTATTGCCTGATGCCATCCATAACCCAGCTGACAGTGGAGTGTGGGAAGGTAGCCTTTAGGTCAGCCCCAGCAATGCAGAGGAGAACAGGCAGAGGCAAGGGAAGGGTATAAGGGAGAAGCACAGTCAATTATCTCCAATGATTCCCCATCTGTAAAACAAGAATTGTAATAACCATCTCAAAAGGTTACTGTTGAGATTCATTTAAAACAATGTGCTGGGCTTTGAAAAGATTCATGCTTGTGAAAGTTGTTACTATTATTACTAGAAAGAATACAGCAATTCCAGAGCTAAGGGTTCTTCCTTTTAGTTATCTTATAGCTTTGAGTATGTTACCCATCTGTGATCAGTAATAAGACTCCAATTTAGGGACGGATCATTTTGAGGCTTAGAAAGGTCAGCTGAAATCTCTAATAATTTGAAACACTAAAGTGTGAAATTATCTGCATTCCTATAAAGAAAGGTTGAAGTTTCCATTTTTAGAATGTCTACATGAGGGACACTGTATATCCACTACCCAGAAAAAACAATGAAATTATATAAAAATAAATAATCTCTGGAAATGTTCCCAATAATACACAACAAATAAGGAAATGTTTGTTCAAGAAAATCCACTAAAACTGCCTAAGAGCAGTAAAAGTCTCTGGCATCTGAACCACAGCCTTCTCTCTCCCTCTCCCCTCCCAGCCCATTTTGATGGAAAAACCAGTCAGGAGAAGCCAGGAACAAAGGGTTTCCTCTACTTCCATCTCCCAGTCAGGGGTGGGGGATCAATGTTTCACATTCTGTCTCCCAGTTACCTGATGGAGGCTAAATTCTTAATGGGTAAAGCCAAGAGGCAGGGTCAGTAGAAGAAAGCCCTGCTAAAATAATTGTTATTCCACAGTGACTGTGCATGTTTAAGGCTGCACCCCTAAGGTACAACAGCAGAGGCTCCACACTGCTGGGGAAATGGACTGCACTACAATAATCCAGCCAGTCACTAAACAAACAAGCAAGCAAGCAAACAATAAAAAGCCCTGGAAGGTGAATAACACTTAGATTTTCTGTAATACATTTTCTAAAATATCTAGTTTCAAAGAACAAATAGTTAGGAGGCATGCAAAGAAACAGGAAATTTTGACATGAGAAGAAAAAGATTAGGAAAAAATATCTACTTGTGAGAGTAACCAGAAGTCACATTTAACGAAGACTTCAAAGGAGCCATTACAAATATTTTCAAAGGAATATAGGAAACTGTGTTTAAAGAAACAAAGGAAGATATGATGAAAAAGTCTCATTAAATAGAGAATATCAATTCAAGAGATAGAAATTATTGGGGAAAAAAAGAAGAGCCAAATGGAAATATTGGAGTTCAAAGGTACATAAGTAAAATGAAAAAGCAAAAATCACCAGAGGGGCTCACTAGTAGACTTGAATTGGAAGGACAAAGAATTAGTGAACTTGAAGATAGATTGGTAGAGATTATGTACTCTGAAGAACAGAGAGAAAGAAAAGAAGAAAAAGGAACAGAACCTCAAAGAAATGTGGACTGCATTAATTACACCAATATATACTAAATGGAAGTGCCAGAAAGAGAGGAGTGAGAGAAAAGAGAAGGAAAAAGTATTCAAAAAATAGTGGCTGATTACTTTTGAAATTTGATGTAAACTATTAATCTACACAGATAGTAAGAAGCATTGGTGAGTATGTGGAGAGATTGAACCTCTCATATACTGCTGGTGGGAATGTAAAATATTGCAGACACGTTGTAAAACAGTCTTGAAGTTTCTCAAAATATTAAATATAGAATCATCATTTGTTCCAGCAATTTCACTCCTAGGTATATACCTAAGAGAAATAAAAATATATGTCCCCACAAAAATTTGTGCATTAATTTTCATAGCAACATTTTTCACAGTGTTGGGTAGCTAGTCAGACATGAGCAAGTCCCTCCCCAACCTGGATGGTTCATCTTTCCCTCCTACACCTGGACACTGGTGGTTGGAGCACACCCAGAGATCCTCCCTCATGTGGTCAAGGACCACCACTAGGTTTCCAGCCATATCAGGACCAAGCATGATAAAACCGCCAGAGCAGGTCGGCACAGGTGCACCAAGAGCTGAAAGATGACTCAAGGTAACCCAGGATTCATTATGCTGTATTTGTAATAAATTAGCCTTGTGGGTTTTGCTCCTCCCCCGCACTCCGTTGGTTTCACTTGGGTGCTTAGGAGTAAGCACCTGTGCACTAAGAGAAAACCTAAAATTGTCAATCAACTTATCAGTCAAATGACACAGGACACAGGGACGGACCACCACTCTAAAAAACCCAACCCCACCCTATTGTGGAGCTGCTTCTGGTTTCCAGACAGCCGGCTCTCATTCTTTCTTGAGACTGTACTTTCACTCTGCTTAATAAAACTTTTGCTACTTAAAACTGCTGTATGCCTCTCAACTGAAATTTTTCCTTCGAGAAGGGCGAGAACCGAGGAATTGCCATTCTACCAGTGACAACAGTATACGAAAGGTGAAAAAGAAACCCAAATACCCATCAGCTGATGAACGGATAAGCAAAATGTGGCTTATCCATACACCACAATATCACTCAGCCATAAAAAAAGTATTGATATAAGCTACAACATATATATACCTTGAAAACATGCTAAGTTAAAGAAGCCAGTCACAAAAGACCACATATTATATGATTTTATTTATATGAAATGTACACAAATAGGAAAACTGTAAAGGGAGGAGATAGACTAGTGGTTACCTAGGGCTGGGAAGTGATAGTTAAAGGGTACAATGTTTGGAGTTGCAATGATAAAAATATTTTTAAATTGGTTGTGATGATGCTTGCATAACTATGAATACACTGAATTCTAATATTAAACTAAATATTAAAGTAACACTAAATACATTGAATGGTAGATTTCAAATGGGTTTTATGGTGTATGGATTATATCTCAATAAACTAGACCCCCCCAAAATATAGGTTGGGTCATACTTCCATAATTCTTAGGGAACTATAAACATAAAATAGAATGCAGTAGCCATTATTGTCATCTTGTAATTTTTTTAAAGCATGAATCACTTTCAAAGGGCAGAAAAAGAGTAGTTACTTAGTAATTTTTAATTAAACATGTAAAATGTACACTTTCATGTATTTCTCTGCTACTGATTTTTATACTTTTTAGAACTAGACTTTTTTTCACTAAGAAAATTTAAATATCTGAACTTGATGGTTCTAATTTTTGCAAAGATGAGAAAAATAGACACAATTTTCAGGGCATGCCAACTTTTAATTTTGATCCCTTTCCCTGCATTTGGGAATGTGTTTTCTTGCCTCATAGGGCAGTCTAAGCACTAATAGTCAGCTTTAATTTGCATTTGCTGGCTTTTGCATGCATGTGTACTAACCTTAACATCTCTTAAGTAGAGTTTATTTTGCAGAGAATCTGTTTATCTAGCATTAGTACATGACAAAAACAGGAATGTAATAAGAATGCATAAATTGTAAATGCACAGGGCACAACTGAATATTTGAACATGTCTTAAAGCAGTAGGACAATCTGATCCTTATAATCCAGTTTACCTTTTTTTTTTTTTTTTTCCTGAGAGAAAATAGCATGCTTATATAGGATTTATTTCATCTGCAATTTTCACATGACAAAATTTACTTTTAAGTTTAAAATGATGTTGTTTTGGTCCCTGGTGTCTGAATGTGATGAGAGCTGGAAAAGCAGACAGAACTACAAACGTCTAATCTTGGCATGACATTTGCTTTCCATTTTCTTTACTGTGCACTGGAGGGATATTACTGAATGTTAAAACCTTGACAGAGCCACTAGTGTGCAGTCTCCTAGTTTTGTGAAGAGAGAAATGAATTTGATGTCCAGGGAAGTTTATCTATTTTAAAAATTATTGCTGATTCATTTTTATTCCTTTTTATCATTGAATTTTCTCTGACTGCATATAGCCCAAGGAATACTGAATCTTCATCACACTACACAGATATATGTAGGAATATACTATTTCTCCTAGGTGAAGGATATGAACCTCTAGCTTTGTCTGTTGTGACTATATTGCATTCTCTTCAACAGTTAAAATAGTGACCCAAAAATTATACATTGCTCAATGTCACCACACTCTTTCCCTATCTTCCCTTTTTAAGGACTTCACCTGAACAAGTGTTATATTCTATTTCTCACAAAACCCATCTCACACTAATTCTTAGTCTATTGGAACTAAGGTTTTCTCTTCTGCTTTTTAAAACCCTGAGTTTACCAAATTGACAACAATAATATTTGCTACCATGAAAAAAAACCCCAAAACCCTTTGATTCTGCTCCTCTTTTAAACTCGTCCAAATGGTCTGATTTTAAAACCAGAAATGTATTTTACTCCACATCTTCTTTCATCCCTCAGTTACATTCGACTTTATTGGCCACCCTTTCTTTCTTGAAATAACTGATTCACTCCTTTGAAATATCTCTCACAAGCTCTCCTGGCTTTCCTACTACAGTTTAAAACTCTTCAGAGGAGGAATTACATCATAGAAATCCAATTTATTTCCACATATATTTATTGAGAGCTCAATATGTGCCAGGTATTCTTTTACATGCTTAGGATATTATCATTGAACAAAGCAAAAATCTCTGACTTGGTGAGACATATATTCTGGTAAAGATAGACACAAAATAAAAAAACAAAGTAATAAATAATATGTCTAGAAGTCCACAGGCTATGAAAAAAGGAAAATGTAGAAGACAGGATTGACATTGTATTGAGTGTGGTTTAGTGTAAACAGTAAATCTCAATATTGCTCCCAGTACTAGCTTAATGCTTTTCACATGTCTTATAAAATACATTAAAGCACAATCAATAAATAACTTCCTTGTATAAAAAGCTTTTTTGTCATATCAGTCTCTTCTCACTGCCCATTTTTCACTTAGCCTGTATAACATGAATAATATGGATAAAGATGTACATGTAGATATAAATATATAGGCATAGACATAGATAATGATACTGATAAAGATACATTTATAGATATTTGAGCTCCTTAACACAATGTCATTTGTCCCATCAGTATTCAGTGATATATACGTGTTTGGACCCCATTCATTTTAGGAGATGGAGCATATTTTCATCCCCTTAAAGGATTGACTTAATGATAGGACTGAGGAAAGTAGTAAATGGGAAACAGAGTGAAGATTCATGTAGTAAAATTTTAAGCATTTAAGAATTTATATATATTATATATATATTGCATATATATATTCTTTACATGCAAGCTGCAAAACTGGGAAAGAAGAGGGAGGAATCAACAGTTGGGATATCAAGATAATTTTTAAAAATTCTTCCGGAGCATATGACTACTTTCCAATTAGTGTACAAGTCCCTATAGGTAGAAATGCATTTACATTTTTTGGTATCACTGTCTATGACATAGTTGTCACACAAAAAATAATGATTTATAAAGAGTTACCATCAATTAAGGGATATAAAATGTGGAAGAATCTTTGACTATTTCATGCTTTTAAGACATAGATTATGTATCACTTCTTAAATCCAAGACATAGATTATGTATCACTTCTTAAATCCCTATTATAATAAATAAAATATTGGTATGTATCAGAAGGAGAACATAAAGAGCACAATGCTATGGAGTAGATCACCTAAGCAAGTACAAAGACATATTTTACTATGAAAGAAACTATTTCACTCTATTCAATTATACTCAAAAATTATTAATTCTTTATAGTGATTACAGTAAGCCCTATTATATAATTAATGTATTTTTAAAAATTAATGTATTTTTAATAAATCTCAAGAAGGTGTTTAGATCATTTAATGTGGTGATATAAGGCTTTGTGGTTGAGCTCAGAAGCTATGGGTTCAAACTATTTATCTGACCATTAGTTGTAGCTTATGCTTGAAACAGATGGTAACAGAGGTAATTGGATTCTAGTTTATATTAGAATGTTGGTTCTTTTACTCATTAATTGTATGACTTTGGACATGATTTTATTATGAAATCTACCTGTTCCACAATTCTCTATAAATAAAGCTAATAGAGTCTGGCATGAGTTTCAAGTAAGTTAATAAATGTAAAACACTTAGAAGAGTGTTTGCCAGTTTGTACATTCTAAATTAATGCCAAATTAATTAGTAGCAGAAGATGTTTGGCCAATTAACTTTACTTGTAATTTCTGGCAAAGTGTTTACTTTCCCTCATTCTCTAGAAACATCTCTTTCTGACCTTCTTTACATAATTTCTATGAATATTGATTCTTTCAAGGTTTGTCAGATCTAGCATTACCCTAATGATAAAACCAGAGAAGGGTGCCACAAGAAAAAAAAAATTTACCGACCAATATTCCTGATAAACAAAGATGCAAAATATCTTTAACAAATTATTAGGAAACTGAATTCAACAATACATTAAAAGAATAAAGTGGGATTTATTTCAAGAATGCAAAGATGGTTCAATATCTGCAAAACAATGTGATAGACCACAATAACAAAATGAAGGCTAATAATCATATAATCGTCTCATTAGATGCAGAAAAGAGCATTTGAAAAAATTCAGTATACATTTATGATAAAAACTCAACTAAGCAGGTATAGAGGGAATGTATCTTAATATAAGAAAAGCCATATATGATGAGCCCATAGTTAACATCACATCTCAATAATGAAAAGAGGAAATCACTTTCTCTAAGATCTGGAAGAAGACAAGGATGTCCATTCTTTCACTTTTATTCAACATAGTATTAGAAGTCCTAATCAGAGCAATGAGTCAAGAAAAAGAAATAAAAGTCATCCAAATTGGAAAGGAAGAAGCAAAACTGTCACTATTTGCAGATAACAAGATATTATATAATATAAAGAAAATCTTCAAGAGGCCACCAAAAAACTCTAAGAATTAATAAACAAATTCAGTAAAATGGCAGAATGCAAAATCAATATATAATAATCTATTGAGTTTCTATAAACTAATAACATCTATCAGAAAGTACAATTGTAAAAATTCCATTTATTCATGGCCTATATGGGAAAAGAATCTGAAAAAGAGTGGATATATGTATATGTAAAACTGGTTCACTTTGCTGTAAAGCAGAAACTAACACAACATTTTAAATAAACTATACTCGAATAAATTTTTTTAAATAAAATAAAAAATAAAAAGAAATGTAAGAGATATACCAATTAAAATAAAATAAAAATCTCATTTATAGTTTCCTCAAAGAGAATAAATATATAGAAATGAATTTCACCAAAACAGTGAAAGACGTGTACCATGAAAGCTGTAATGCACTGATGAAAGAAACTGAAAAAGATACAAATAAATGCAAAGATACAAATGAATACCCACAGACTGGAAGAATTTACATTGTTAAAATATTCATACTACCCAAAGTAATATACAGATTCAACACAATCCCTAACAAAATTTCAATGGCATTTTTCACAAAATATAACAATCAATATTAAAATTTGTATGGAACTGCAAAAAACTCCGAATATCCAAAGCAATTTTGGGAAAAAAATAACAAAGCTGAAGGCAAATCTAGTCCTGACTTCAAACTGCATTACAAAGCTATAGTCATCAAAGCAGTATGATATAGGCATAAAAAAGACACATAGATCAATGGAATAGAATAAAGAGTCCAGAAATGACCCCACATATATATGGTAAATTAATTTATGACAAAGCAGCTGAGAATATACAATGGAAAAAGGACAGTTTCTTCAATAAATGATGCTGGAAAAGCTGGACAGCCACATGTAAAAGAATGAAACTGGATCATTATCTTATACCACACACATACATTTAATCAAAATGGATTAAGCACTTGAATGTAAGAACTGAAACCATAAAATTCCTAGAAAAAGACACAGGTGGTAAGCTCTTTGACATTGGTCTTGACAATGATATTTTTGATCTGACACCAAAATCCAAGGGAACAAAAGCAAAAATAAACACATTTAAATACATCAAACTAAAAATCTTCTTCACAGCAAAGGAAATCATCAACAAAATGAAATGACAATATCCTAAATGGGAGAAAATATTTGCAAATTGTATATCAGATAAGGGCTTAATATCAATAATATATAAAGAACTCATACAACTCAACAGAACAAAAACAATCTAAAATTTAAAAAAAATGTGCCAATGATCTAAACATATTTTTCCAAAGATGACATACAGATGGCCAACAGGTACATGAAAAGATGCTTGACATCACTAATCATCAGGGAATGCAAGTCAAAACCACAATGAGATATCAACTCACACTTCTTATAATGGCTAATATCAAAAAGACAAGAAATAACAGATGTTGGTGAGGTCATGGAGAAAATTGAACCCTTGTACAGTATTGATGGGAATGTAAACTGGTGTAGCCACTCTGGAAAACAGTATGGAGACGCCTCAAAAAATTAAAACAGAACTACCATATAATCCAGCAATTTCACTTCTGGGTATTTATCTGAAGAAAATGAAAATACTGCGTCAAAAAGATATTTGTACTCCCATGTTCAATGCTGCATTATTTACAGTAGTCAAGATATAGAAACAACCTAAGTGTCCTAAGTATCCACTGGGATTAATAAAGAAAATGTGATGTGTATATATGTGTGTATATATATAGGTATACACACACATATATACACACATAGTCGCAGAAAGAAATAGTATTCAGCTATAAAAAGAAGTAAATCTTGTAATTTGTGACAACATGGAAGGACCTTGAGGGCATTATACTAAGTAAGTAAGACAGAGAAAGAAAAATATCATAAGATCTCACTTATATGTGGAAACTTAAAAAAAAAACAAAAAACAAAAAACAGTTCGTGAATACAGAGAAGAGATTCATGGTTGCCAATGTTATGGGGTAGGTTGTGGGTGAAATGTGTGAAGTGGATCAAAAGGTACAAATTCCAGTTATAAAATAAATAAGTCATGGGTGTGTAATTTAGAGAATGAGACTATAATTAATAGCATTGTATTGTACATTTGTAAGTTGCCAAGAGAGTAACCCTTAAAAGTTCTTATCACAAGAACAAAAATGCATCAATATAATAATGTATGGTGACAAATATTAACTAGATTTATCACAGTGATAATTTTGTATTATATACAAATATTGAGTCATCATATTGTACATGTGAAACTAATGTAATATTATGTCAATTATACATCAATAAAAATATAAAAATAAAAGATTTGCCAGGTAAATTTTTTTTTTTTTTTTTTTCGGTATGGGGGCCTCTCACTGTTGTGGCCTCTCCCATTGAGGAGCACAGGCTCCAGACGCGCAGGCCCAGCGGCCATGGCTCACGGGCCCAGCCGCTCCACGGCATGTGGGATCTTCCCAGACCGGTGCATGAACCTGCATCCCCTGCATCGACAGGCGTACTCTCAACCACTGCGCCACCAGGGAAGCCCCGCAGGTAAATATTAATTGGAGTACATATTTAAAATCTATTACCAAATTTAAATATAAAATAATGACCATTATTTAGTACTAGTACAACTTCAAAATAATTATATATATAAAAGAAAATGACCTATCACACACTAACTGCCTTATTCCCTGATTAATGTATCTATGACAGATATTTAACTGTCAGATAGACATAAACTATAGAAAATATTTACTTACAATGGACTTTTATTTCCTCTTCAGATTACATATGTGAAATTATTTTAGTAAGAGGTGAAATATTATTAGAAATGAAGAAATTCCAGAGCAAATAATGGGATGGGGTAGTGAATCTCGTATTACCCTCTTGGGTCCTCACTAGCCCAGGCAAACTTTGTCAAACATATTTTCTCTTGTTTCCATTTGAAAGATACATAATAGTTGACCTTCAGTGTTGCACCTTGTTTCTCCCATCCATTGAGAAGTGGTTCTCATAGACCTCTGAGCAACTAAACATTCTAACACACACACACACACACACACACACGTTGTGAGCAACCAGGATCCTCTAAGAATTTCAAAACTTTCAGGTAGGTGGTGACACAAATCCAATGATTAAGGTTAAGCATGGAAGAGAATCACTTATTTCGTATAACAACTTAATCTCCCATATGAAATATATTAATCTTAGATTTAGCAGTGTTATATTTTCTGTCTTTATATGTTGGCAATTATGCCAAAAATAATCTTTCCTCCTTCCTTTGCCCAGTGCCTACTTGGCTAACATGTACTTCAAACTAAGATAGAATTCCCCAAGAAAAAGAGAAATCTTCCCTCAGCCTGCCATTAGATTTTAAATAGTAGCCTTTGTGCTAATTAGTTTTAAGCAAACCTCTTCAATGTATTTACCATTTGATTTCTGTTTCTCTCACGAGGCTGAATATTCCTTGAGGGAAATAATTATGGTATATTTCCATAGTATAGTATCTAGCACAATATTTGAGACAGTAACTGTTCATAGAATAAATATCTTAATACATAGACTTGTAGAACTCTTTTACATTTGAGAAAATACCTACTTAGAGCAACAGAAAAAAAAATTATGTTATACCTTGCTGATATTTTGATCATTGCCTCAAAAGCGGCACAGATTAAATAGTAAAAAAGAAAAAGTAGTAAAATGAAAACATCCTGATATATAAGTTCACCCAATTTTACACCATAATAACATGTATTTAACAATAAATCTCAGAATCTTTTCAGTATCTCTTAGACCCTGACAACTGGGACCCTGGATCTGGGCCCTGGTCTTTAGAACACTTGCAATCACTCTTCTTTTGTCTATATCATCAGGGGCAAAGAGTCCTCAGGTGTAAGTGGACATACTCATCTGGAGCCTGTACCTTCTCCTCTATGCTATGCTCCTGATAATCTATGTTTTGGATATTCTCTGCCTACACCCATATCTATGTTTTCTATGCCTACATCCAATCTGTGTTTTGGGAATTCTCTGCCTCTACCCATAATATTACTTCTGGACTTGCTTATTGTCTTTCTTCCCCAATATAAGGGTTATTCATTTAGGATGTTCCTTAGGTTTTTTTGTTAGCCTTCTCATAGGAAAATAATGATTTATTTATTTTAATCTCTGATATTCCAAAAGAACTGGAAGATGTTTATATGAACCTCAGGTCCAATTAATTTGTTGTCGAGTCAAAAATATTCCCCAGCTTAGGGCATGACTGTCTGGCACACTCCTCAAATAAACTAATTTTAATTCTCTTGAAAATGTATCTTCCCTTACTATTTTTTATCAATACTTCATCAATGGTGTCTCCTGGGTTCCATACATAATGGCTATGATATTGTTCCTTTTTAATATTCTCTCCAGGACTGTCTTGTGCCAGGATACATTTCTGATCAATATCTCATGATTTTAATGCCAGGGCCTGAGAGAAAATAATGTCTCCCCACTGTCTATTCATGCTATTCCACTCGTGTATGTCCTGAAAGAAAGTAGAAGAAACTGGCATGTCCCTTTTCAGATTTGGGTCTAGCCCTGACATAGTCCCTACAAAACGACATTACCCAAGAACTTATGACTTAATCTCCTCCCTGATCACTTGGTTTTGCATTATCTGTGACAGTTGAAACGTCAGTCCCCCAAATACATCTGGGAATGCCACAATTGCTATGTCTAAACAGTGTATACAAAGTAAGAACTTGCCCATCCAGGACCCTGACTTTCAAAAGTCTGTCACACAAAAACTGTCTGGTCCTCCCTAAGAGAGTAAGACAAGAGAGAGACTTCAGGAGGAATCTAAGTTCTCAGGCCTTACATTTTGTCATGGAATCTTCCTCTACCAATCTTGGTGGACTTAATGCTGGTTTTCAGTTGTCACAGATCTGAAGTCTCTAAATGGGATTTCTGGAAAGAAGCCAGCTCAAGACTATGCACATATGTATTGCTGGCCTGCTTTGTTTTATTCCTAGGAAATCTTCAAGATGAAGTGCATTCGCTGGGTTAGAATTTGCATTTTGTGGTTTCCATACTTTTCTAAATAAAACTAAGATTCAATAATTCTGCAAAATTAAAATATGATAAACTGAACAAGTTACATGTTTCCTTTTTGCCTCTAGTCTGAAGGAATTATTTTGGTTGCTGCTATTCATAAAAATTTGGAAATGAGGCTTTAATTGTTTATCTAGACATGAACAAATAGACATATTCATTACACAGAAAGCCTTAAGTGCATGCATGAGAAGCATGATTTTGAAACATATCAAAATAAATGTTGGGATCCAAATGGAGAAAACCACATTATTTATCACAATATTTCAATGATCTTTCAAAATGAAATGAATTACATATAATTACATTTGTGATGTAAGCCTGAATTTTACTTTTTTTTAGGTCACAATGTATCAGTATGTTATCATAAGCTGTAGTGGTAATATTATGATTCTTTGTAAATAGATTGTTATATAGCTAAGATTCATATAGTATCTCCACTAAGGTAAACATAATATACAAAAAACGCATTTAAATTGTACTTTAAACAAGATGAATAATTAAAGTTCATATTAGAAATGTTTTATTTTTGCTTTTCCCACAGAGAAGTTTTAAGCCTAAGTATTTTTGTGAATAACTTATTGCATATAACTTCTCATTATAAAACAACTACTTCCTAACTATATAACCTTGAGTAAGTTATTTAAATGCTATACTTCAGTTTTCTCACCTAGATGCATTGCCAAAATGAGTTAAGCCATGTTATACATTACCTATCCTGTTGGATAAGGGAACACATATTTTATGTTAATGGGTTTGGGTAAACATTGAAAATGGTTGGACAAGAGAATACTAATAAATTCAATTAGATAATTATCTATCAAACATAGTGTATGAGCTCATATAATGTATGATTCAGATATCTGCAATATGAGAGGACAAGAACAATTAAAAACAATATGTTATACTTAAAACTACTTTCTATTCCTTACTCTGAAATTCACGTTTATAAAAATTAGTGATATCTAATCTCTTAATTTCAAACTTATGGTTACTAAAGGGGAAAGGAGAGATAAATAAGGAGTTTGGGATTAACATATACACACTACTATATGTAAAATACATAACCAACAAGCACCTACTGTAGAGCACAAGGAACTATACTCAATATTTTGTAATAAGCTATAAGAGAAAAAATCTGAAAAAAGAATATATATGTTTATGTGTGTATTGATATGTATATATTACTGAATCATTGTGCTGTACACCTGAAACTAACATGACATTGTAAGTCAACTCTGCTTCAATAAAAAAAAAATAGTGATAAAGTTCTTAGGTGTTTTCATATGTATATGGAAACACAAGAGACCCCAAATAGCTAAAACAATCTTGAGAAAGAAAAAGGAAGCTGGAGGAATCAGGCTCCCTGACTTCAGACTATACTACAGGGCTAGAGTAATCAAGACAGCATGGTACTGGCACGAAAATAGAAATATAGATCAATGGAACAGGATAGAAAGTCCAGAGATAAACCCACTAATATATGGTCACCTAATCTATGACAAAGAAGGCAAGAATATACAATAGAGAAAAGACAGCCTCTTCAGTAAGTGGTACTGGGAAAACTGGACAGCTACATGTAAAAGAACGAAATTAGAACATTCTCTAACACCATACACAAAATGGATTAACAATCTAAATGTAAGCCTGGATACTATAAAACTCTTAGAAGAAACATAGGCAGAATGCTCTTTGAAATAAATCAAGATCTTTTTTGATCCACCTCCTAGACTAATGAAAATAAAAACAAAAATAAACAAATGGGACCTAATTAAAGTTAAAAGCTTTTGCACAGTAAAGGAAACCATAAACAAAACAAAAAGACAACCCACAGAATGGGAGAAAATATTTGTAAATGCAGCAACCAACAGGGGATCAATCTCCAAAATATACAAACAGCTCATGCAGCTCAATATTAAAAAAACCAAACAATCTAGTAAAAAAATGGGTGGAAAATCTAAATAGATATGTCTGCAAAGAAGACATACAGATAGCCAAGATGAACAAGAAAAGATGCTCAACATCACTAATTATCAGAGAAATGCAAATCAAAATGACAATGAGGTATCATCTCACACCACTCAGAATGGCCATCATCACAAAATCTACAAATAATAAATGCTGGAGAGGGTATGGAGAAAATGGAACCCTCTTGCACTATTGGTGGGAATGTAAATTGGTACAATCACTATGGAGAACAGTATGGATGTTCCTTACAAAACTGAAAACTGAGCTACAGTATGATCCACCAATCCCACTCCTGGGCATATACCCTGAGAAAAATATATTTTGAAAAGATACATGCACCCAGTGTTCATTGCAGCACTATTTACAATAACCAGGACATGGAAGCAACCTAAAAGTCCATCCACAGAAGAATGGATAAAGAAGATGTAGTACATATATACAATGGAATACTAATCAGCCATAAAAAAGAATGACATAATGCCATTTGCAGTAACATGGATGGACCTAGAGATGGTCATACTGAGTGAAGTAAGGCAGAGGAAGACAAATATCATATATCACTTATATATGGAATCTAAAAATTTGCTACAAACAAACCTATTTATAAAACAGAAATAGAGTAACAGATGTAGAAAACAACCTTATGGTTACCAAGGGGGAAAGTGGGGGGAGGGATAAATTGGGAGATTGGGATTGATATATACACACTGCTATATATTAAACAGATAACTAATAAGAACCTACTGTATAGCACAGGGAACTCTACTCAGTACTCTGTAATGACCTATATAGGAAAAGAATCTTAAAAAGAGTGGATATATATATAACTGATTCACTCTGTTTTACACCTAAAACTAATACAACATTGTGAATCAACTATACTCCAATAAAAATTAATTTAAAAATTAAGTTTTTAGGTGGATAAAATTTGATTTAGATAAAACTGAATAAAATATTTTTATAACTAATATATGCTGAATTATAAATTCTTCATTATCTCAGCATATAAAAATTAAAAAACAAAAATAAACATTATAATTTCTGATCATCTACATTATTTGTTTTATCTCAAATGATATGAAGTGCTTAAACAATGTCTAGCACATTGGAAAGAATTCATAATTTCTTTTTTTGAACTAAAAATTTTGCAAACTAATGTTCATCAAGAAAAGTATACGTACTGTTTGATAAACTGCACAAGATGAGTATTTATGCTACAACCACAGAGAAGCTTAAAATATGGAATATTTCCAGTATTCCATAAACCCTTTTCACCTATTTCCCAAACACTCCTAACCCTATTCCTCCTCTCCAGAGTAACAGTTATCTTGATATCTAACACTAATTTTTAAATTTTATATATATAATATATATAACATATATATGTTCATAATTATATGAACATTGTATGTCTGGATTAGTCAATATTCTTTTGTGTCTGGCTACTTTTTTTCCAAAAATTTCCCCCCATTTTTGATTTGTAACCTGCATTCATGGTGATTTGATAGCCACAGTTTGTTCTTTGTCATTTCTGTATAATAGTCTATGGTATGGATCTCTTAAGTCATTTTTCAAAGTATTAAGTTACTATAAAGGTGAATGCAGTATTGGAAAATTTACTCTCAATTTCACAGCAAAGTAGGTGAGTGAGAACTGGCAATGATGAAAGGGAAAAGGAAAAAATGATAAAAGAAAAATTTCTAGAAATCTGATTCTGTCTTAGTTCAGACTGCTATAACAAGATACCATAGACTGGGTGGCTTAAACAACAAATTTGTTTCATAGGCTAGAAGTATAGGATAAGCGTGCCAGTCTAGTGGGGCTTTGGTAAGAGCCCTCTTCCTTGTTTCCTAATGTGGAGGAAAGGAAAGTGAAAGCGTCTCTTCTTATATGGACATGAATCCCTACTTACCTCTCAAAGACCTCACCTCCTAATACCACCATATTCTCTCATGAGGGTTAGGATTTCAACATATGACTTTTGAAGAAACATGAATAACTAGTCCACTAGTCCATAACAGTTTAGGATCAACTGTCAATTTCAATGATTTTGAATTTCATCACATTTTCTAATCTTATTCCATTTCATATTTTCCTTGTCTTCCTAAGGATAGGGTTGTGAGTATATCTGATAAAAGTACAGGTCCCCAGCCAATATGAAAGTCACATATACAGACATTTTCTTCCCTTTTTATTTGTATAAGTATGTTGCACAAGGAATACTTAAAGTAGAAATAAAATATTCATTTTTTTTCTAACATTCAAATTTAACTAGGGGCCTATATTTTATTTGTAATCCCTATGCAAGGGATGACATACACATACTAATGTGGACCTGTTATTTTTCTGAAGCATATATGAAATTCAAGTTCCTTGTATACTATGAACTCATACTTAAGCATCTATTTGAAAAAAACTAATCTTTCTTCCAGATTCCAAATAAAAGGTTAAAAGGTTTAAGTATTAACATTATTTTGTACTGTATGTCATTATTCATTTAAAAATAAAACAGAGCAAATGAAAAATATAAATATAAATCTTCAAAAGTGTATTGAGGAAATGGTCAGTGAATGCTCTGTCATTATCTCATAAAAATAAATAAGAATGAATTGAAAGAAAGGGACGGAGGGAGGGAGGGAAGATAAATAATTTCTGTGAACAACCTACAACCTAATAAAATAAACCTGCTCATCAACATAAACATTAAAAAATGACAGGAAAGATGGAAGGAAGCAAGAAATCTGACAAAGGAATCTAGCCATTTAAGATATAAATCAAAATAAAGGACATAAAAATGAAGAAGCTATAGATAAAGAACCAGTATATGCAGTTATTCCACTATAATTTCTAGATAGCAGTTCAAATTATTATTAAGAAGATAAATATTTTAAAGGTTGAGACTTTAAAAAAAAGATACTGTAGCTAACAATCAGAGCTGGGGATATGGAGGAAATGTAAGGACCTCATCACAGCAGAGAGGCAAATATACCTATAATCAAGATGTATTTGAAAGAAATAGATATTCCAACCACATTAATTTTTGTCAAAATATTTTGTTACCAACAGTTAAATCTTTTAAGTAATAGTATTCCTTGCTTTGCAGATACTGAGTTTTAGCCATTTCCTCATTTTTAATTTAACTATAAATGTTTTTTAAAATTTATTTGTTTATTTATTTTTGGCTGCATTGGGTCTTCGTTGCTGTGCTGCTTTCTCTATTTGAGGGCACAGGCTCAGTAGCTGTGGCACATGGGCCCAGTTGCTCTGTGGCATGTGTGATCCTCCTGGACCAGGGTTCCAACCTGTGTCTCCTGCATTGGCAGGCAGACTCTCAACCACTGAGCAACCAGGGAAACCCTTTTATTTTTATTTTTTTGCCCTTTTAAAAAAATTTATTTATTTATTTATTTGGCTGTGTTGGGTCTTAGTTGCAGCATGCAGGATCTTTCGCTGCGGTGTGCGGGCTTCTCTCTAGTTGTGGCGTGCTGGCTCTAGAGTGCAGGCTCAGTAGTTGTAGTGCACAGGCTTAGTTGCTCCACAGCATGTGGGATCTTACTTTCCCCACCAGGGATTGAACCCATGTCCCCTGAATTGGAAGGCAGATTCCTAACCACTGGACCACCAGGGAAGTCCTTGTAACTTAAATATAATATAATAATCCATATTCAAATAACTACATATAATATGGCCAAAATTTTATAGAATTATTTTAATCTATAAGATTCTAATTTTCTTATAAGCAAATCAAGGTGTCTGGAAAGATACTAACCTAATTCTAATAATAATGCCTATTTCCTGGTAGTGAAAAGTAGATCAATTAAACTTTATTTTCCTTTCATATAGTCAATTTGCTAAAATAAAAATTTACTATTTTTCCAAAAATAATAATTTGACTTTTTTAATGATAATTATAATTATTAGCAGCCAGGGACTTGCTTTAAGTTTTGGAGAATATAGAAAATTTTGTAAGAGAAAGTTAAAGTAGGGATTTCATTACATTTAAAAAAGAGTCTAAAAGTAAACATGAAATTAGATTGTTGTGAAATAATCAGGACAATAGCAAAAACAACAACAAAAAACAATTGTAACGAGGTTTCATATCTGATTTACTCAGATTTTTTTTAAAGCACCACCAGCTATTATGTTTTTTCCTTTCAAATGTACTTAAGCTATGATTTAATACTCTTTATAAGAGGTTAGTGTACACCACTTTATGTAGAATCAGAGACACATTATAAATAATAAAATAGCATCATGTTTTGTGTATGGATAATGAAACAGGAATTTGGAAGTCTTTAATTAAGCATTCTGAATACTACCATAGGTTTTCTGTTTGCAAAGTGAATGAATTTCGAATATATTATTTCCGGTATTTTAGATCCAGTACTAAAACCTTGAAATGATCTATAACCACAGGTTAGTTAATTTTACCAACATTTTTTTTTCAAGTGCTAATCTGGAATAAAGGCTAGAACTGAAACAGCAAGTTATTATCTAGAGCTTATGTGAACCTTCCATCTCTCTGTGGAATCTGTCAACAAAGAGCCTCATAATGAAAAAGGGCAATGATGTGTTTCAGTATGGAGATGCTTGCTCACTAATTCAAGTGTTGATTTGTGATTTTTTTATTGTGATTTTTATTTCTGTATTAATATCTGTTCATGGAGATGACAAGTTGATGTGGGAATAGGGATTACAAGTATATATAGTTAATGGGTGTTATATTATGTCTTATTAAAAGACATAGTTGGCTTTAAAAATTCAGTGCTAATATCTATGTCACAGATTTGCCCAAGAGGGAATTTTACTATGGTTTCCTGTGGGATATGGTAAATGAAAATAATATTTTAAACTGTCCTATATTAACAGATGGCTCAGCAGATGATTTTACTTCAGAGATTCCTGCTAGATGCTAGGATGTGAAGGGTGGGCCGAGATAATAAACATGGAAGCTCAAATCTCCTTATTCACAAGAATTCAATAAAGACTGTGTAGCCGCATCAAGATTTGAAGACTCTGAAAGAGAGCACGTGTATCTGGAACCTACCAAATAGCATTTAGGAAGATTAAAATGTGAACCATGAAGAGAAGAGTTAATTTCTGAGGGCCACCCAAGGTAGTCAAGAAAATTACCACAAATACTTACCACAATAGATTAGACCAAAAGAACAAACTTTAGTGCATCAAATAAAGCAATTTAAAGAAATTATTTGCATGATGAAAGTCAATGTTTGGAAATTATTGTATTCAGTTTATTCTTTTACTTTAAACATTCATAAAGGAAACCTCAGGTAGGTATTTCCCAATTCTCAGATCAAACTAAGACATTGAAATCTCTAGTTAACTATTTCCCTCACATAGATGTTCACAAAAATTATCCAAAGTTAAAAACATGACAAATGATCACTGTGTGTCTTTGCAAAGCTATCCTAGAGCATTGTCCAAAAATTCTGCCTCAAGTCATCTGAAGTCAAAGGGGCATCTCTGTTATTTGAATATTTTGTTTGCTGTTTATTATGACCCACTGTATGTAAGGTTAGATGATACTTTGAAGAATATTGATAATTTTCAAATAATTTTTATCTGGTAGAAATGCTAATAATGTCTTTTAGGAAAGATAATGCCCAACTAACTCATACAAAGTTGGATATTAATAGGCTACTCTTCTCTCTGATAGGAAAATATGTTTTTATTTAGCGTACAAACTCAGTTTCTTATAACTTCTGAGAAATAATAGTTCAGTCCAAGAAAACGTACTGAGTTGAAATAAAGAGAGTCCTGACTATGTGTTAAGAAGGCAGTTGGTAGAGAATGCAAAATACGTTTCTATTATCTGAGAACAGAGAATTAAACACTAAACTATGCATATTTAAAAGTTTATTATGCTCACACCAAACCAAAAAATTTTTTGTTAAGAACACAGAAAGAATAGAAGCTATACCAAACAACATTTCTGCTTCTTATCTGGAGTACTTGATTGGGCTTCTAAAGCTAGAGGTTTGTGAGTCCAAGAAGATATTATTTCTAGTATAAAAATTTCCAAAAGAAAGGATTTTCCAATTAGAATCATTACAAATTCTAGGCTTGGAGTTAGGTTCAGTTTGAGCAATAGATTGACCTATTTTTTTTAAGGATTTCTTTCCCACCATATATTTTTCATTCATTTTTCTAAGCTTAGTCACTTCAACAAGACTTTTTCTCTTGTTTGGTTCCACATGAAATCTCAACTTATACCCTGTTTATACTTCTAGTTTAGCTAGAGCCTTCTTTTAGACTCATTGAATTCTGCAGAAATGATGTGATCCCTATCTATATTCCCTAGAATCTTTATTCAAAATCTCACTATTTGCCACGTTCAGATATTAAATCAGCATTTTATATTATTTTTAATAATCTTTAAAACAATCTTGTGAGAAAGTGAAATTTGGAAAGATTAAAGAATTCACTCAAAACTATGCTGCTATAGCTATTGTACTGGGGTAACAATAACTTTTGGAGAGATTGTGAAGTTTGAAAGTTATAACCCAGTTATTTAAATTTTTTCTATCCATTTTTTCAAAATAGATCTAACTCCACTACCTTACACTTAATGAGCATAGTATATTTCCCCTCTATTTCAGTGTCTTTCTTCATCTAGTCCTTTTACATCCCATAAAAAGTACAAAAACATTCTTAGGAAGCTTTTTTAAATCATGTAGTTAGTGCTTTTCATTTTTCTTATAGTCATTCAAATTAAACTACTCTCTTTTTCTTGATTATAATTAGCCTCTTTCATATATATCTGTGAAAGACATAAATACATAAAATTCTCTTCTCAAGACATAAACCTCTTCTCAAGACATAAACTTCACCAAAACATACAAAGATATGAACTTTTAAAAAGCTTATATTATCTCAAATTCTGCTCCTGGAAAGAAGGAATAGACATACTTCTGACTATTTCTCCCAATAAGTACAATGGAAAACCCTGGACATTATATTTAAAACAAATATAAGACTGAAGTTTAGAGAAGAGAAGGAAAACCAGTTAGGTACCTCAGGACCCAGGAATAACAGTGTAGTGAGTTCCCTGAGTTTTCTTTTTGCCTTATACCACAGACTTTGAGGGGAGAAAGCCCATAGCCTCAAAATGTCAATGGACATAGCAAAAAAGTCCCAACCAAAGGCTGCCTTCTCTCACCAGAGGACAAGAGGCAGTCTAAAGAAAAAAACCCTACATAATAACCACTCTATGCCATCCAAACACCACAGAAGAAACTGTGGTGAAACCCCATGCATGCCAGCAAAGACCAAGTGGGGAGCCTGTGTGTGAACTCTGTCTAGGCTATAATAAGACACTACAACCCCCCAAGTACTTTAATGTCAGAGAAGGCAGAGTAAGGAGCCAAGGTTTTTATCCCCAACAGTGAGATAACTCCCTTTTTCCCGCACTTGTGGTATCACTGAAGATCACATAGGGAGCCCAGACTTCAACTGACACTTGTCTTTACCAAGGCATCCTTCCCCAATAAAATGGTGTCATCCAGTAAACTTGAAGAATTAGTGAACTTGAAGACAGAATGATAGAAATACCCAATCGGGGAAAACAGGCTAAAAAAAATGATAAATAGAGGTTCAGAGACCTGTCAGACCTAATATTTGTGTCATATGAATTCCAAAAGGAAAGGAAAAAATGGAATAGTACTCAGATAATGTCTGAAAAGTTTCCACATTTGGCAAAAGACAAAAACCTTCGGATTCAAGAGGCTGAAAAGACTCCACATTTGATAAACCAAAGTAATCCACATCAAGACAAATAATAGTAGAACTTCTGAAAACTAAAGACAGACAAAGAAAATGTCTTGAAAACAGAAGGAAAAAATAACACCTTACCTATAAGGAGAAAATAATTCAAATGATAAGATTCCTTATAAGGAATTATGGAGGCCAAAGAGATATAGCATGACATATTTCAAGTGCTGGAAGAAAAGGACCAACAATACAGAATTTTCTGCCTAGCAAAAATATGCTTAAGAATGAAGGGGAATTCAAGACATTTGTAGATGAAGGAAAACTAAGATGGTGTCACCAATAGACATGCCTTTAAAGAATAAAGAATATTTTCTAAATACAAATTGATAAAAGAAGGAATCTTGGAACATCAAAAAGTAAAGAAGTACAATGGAAAAATTTTAAATATGAGTAAATTATTTTCTCCTCTTGAGTTTTTAAAATTGTGTTTGTTGGTTGAAGAAAAAATTCTAACACTGTCTCATACTGTTCTAAATGTATGCAGAAATAATATTTAAGACAATTATAAATGGAGAGGAAAAAGGGAGGCAAAAGTAGGTAGGGTTTCCAAACTTAATTCAAAATGGCAGGATACTGATAACAGTAGAATTGGTTAATTTGTGCATATTAATTATAATATCTAGAGCAACCCTAAAAATTCTACAGAAAGAGATACTCAAAAGTACAGTAAAAAATCAAAAAAGAATTATAAAAATGGTCATTACTCACAATTGAAAAGGAAAAAGGAAACAGAAAAATAGAGAAAATGAACAGAAAACAAAAAATTAAATGGAAGAATTATTTTATTTTATCTTCTTTCTTTCTTTTTCTTTCTTTCTTTCTTTACTTCTATCTTTTTTTCTTTCCTTTCTCCCTTTTATTCTGAGCTGTGTGGAGGACAGGCTCTTGGTGCTCCAGACAGGCATCAGGACTGTGCCACTGAGGTGGGAGAACCAAATTCAGGAGACTAGTCCACCAGAGACCTCCCAGCTCCACATAATATGAAATGGCAAAAATCTCCCAGAGATCACCATCTCAATGCCAAATCCCAGCTCCTCTCAACAACCAGCAAGCTACAGTGCAGGAAATCTTATACCAAACAACTAGCAAGACAGGAACAAAACCCCATCCATTAGCACAGAGGCTGCCTAAAATCATAATAAGGCCACAGACATCCCAAATCACACAACCAGATGTGGACTTGCCCACAAGAAAGACAAGATCCAGGCTCATCCACCAGAACACAGGCACCAGTCCCCTCCACCAGGAAGCCTACACAACCCACTGAACCAAACTTAGCCACTGGGGACAGACACCAAAAACAATGGAAGTTACGAACCTGCAGCCTGCAAAAAGGAGACCCGAGCAAAATAAGTTAAGCAAAATGAGAAGACAGAGAAACACACAGCAGATGAAGGAGCAAGGCAAAAACCCATGAGACCTAACAAATGAAGAGGAAATAGGCAGTCTTCCTGAAAAAGAATTCAGAATACTGATAGTAAAGATGATCCAAAATCTTGGAAAAATAATGGAGAAAATACAAAAAACGTTTAACAAGGACCTAGAAGAAATAAAGAGCAAACAGAAAGTGATGAACAACAAAATAAATGAAATTTAAAATTCTCTAGAGAGACCAACAGCAGAATAACTGAGGCAGAAGAGCGGATAAGTGACCTGGAAGATAAAATAGTGGAAATAACTACTGCAGAGCAGAATAAAGAAAAAATAATGAAAAGAACTGAGGAAAGTATCAGAGACCTCTAGGGCAACATAAATGAACCAACATTCGAATTATAGGGGTCCCAGAAGAAGAAGATAAAAAGAAAGGGACTGAGAAAATATTTGAAGAGATTATAATTCCCTAATTTGGTAAAGGAAAGTTAGTCAAGTCCAGGAAGCAGAGAAAGTCCTATACAGGATAAATCCAAGGAGAAACATGCTAAGACACATATTAATCAAACTATCAAAAATTAATGAATGAAAAATAAATGAAGGAAATGATAGCAAAGATCAATAAAACTAAAAGCTCTTTGAGAAGATAAAATTGATAAGCCATTAGCCAGACTCATCAAGAAAAAAAGAGAGAAAACTCAACAGAATTAGAAATGAAAAACGAGAAGTAACAATTGACACCACAGAAATACAAAGGAACATGAGGGATTACTACAAGCAACAGTATGCCAAAAAAATGGACAAGCTGGAAGAAATGGACAAATTCTTAGAAACGCACAGCATTCTGAGATTGAACCAGGAAGAAATAGAAAATATGAACAGACAAATCACAAGCACTGAAATTGAAACTGTGATTAAAAATCTACCAACAAACAAAAGCCCAGGACCAGATGGCTTCACAGGGGAATTCTATCACACATTTAGAGAAGAGCTAACACATACCCTTCTCAAACTCTTCCAAAATACAGCAGAGGGAGGAACACTCCCAAACTCATTTTACAAGGCCACCATCACTCTGATACCAAAACCAGACAAAGATGTCAAAAAGAAAGAGAACTACAGGTCAATATCATTGGTGAACATAGATGCAAAAATCCTCAACAAAGTACTAGCAAAATTAATCGAAGAGCACATTAAAAAGGATCATGCACCATGATCAAATGGGGTTTATCCCAGGAATGCAAGGATTCTTCAACACACACAAATCAAACAATGTGATACACTATATTAACACTCTGAAGGAGAAAAACCATATGATCATCTCAGTAAACACAGAGAAAGCTTTAAACAATATTCAATAACCATTTATGATAAAAACGCTCCAGAAAGTAGGCAGAGGGAAGTTTCCTCAACATGATAAAGGTCATATATGACAAACTAACAGGCAACATCGACCTCAATGGTGAAAAACTGACATCATTTCCACTAAGATCAGGAACAAGACAAGGTTGCCCACTCTCACCACTATTATTCAACATAGTTTTGGAAGTTTTAGCCACAACAATCAGAGAAGAAAAAGAAATAAAAGGAAACAAAACTGGAAAAGAAAGAGTAAAGCTGTCACTGTTTGAAGATGACATGATACTATACATAAAGAATCCTAAAGATGCTACCAGAAGACTACTAGAGCTAATTAATTAATTTGGTAAAGTAGCAGGATACAAAATTAATGCACAGAAATATCTTGTATTCCTATACACTACTGATTAAAAATCTGAAAGTGGAATTAAGAAAACTCTCCGTTTTACCATTGCAACAAAAAGAATAGAATACCTAGGAATAAATCTACATAAGGAGACAAAAGATCTGTATGCAGAAAATTATAAGACACTGATGAAAGAAATTAAAGATGATACAAATAGATGGAGAGATATACCATGTTCTTGGATTGGAAGAATCAACATTGTGAAAATGACTCTACTACCCAAAGCAATCTACAGATTCAATGCAATCCCTATCAAAGTACCACTGACATTTTTCACACAACTAGAACAAAAAATTTCACAATTTGTATGGAAACACAAAAGACCCTGAATAGCCAAAGCAATCTTGAGAAAGAAAAACGGAGCTGAAGGAACCAGGCTCCCTGACTTCAGACTATACTACAAAGCTACAGTAACCAAGACCGTATGGTACTGGCACAAAAACAGAAATATAGATCAATAGAACAGGATCGAAATCCCAGAGGTAAACCAATGAACATATGGTCACCTTATCTTTGATAAAGGAGGCAAGAATATACAGTGGGGAAAAGACAGCCTCTTCAATAAATGGTGCTGGGAAAACTGTACAGCTACATATAAAAGAATGAAATTACAACACTCCCTAACACCATACACAAAAATAAACTCCAAATGGATTAAAGACTTAAACGTAAGGCCAGACACTATCAAACTCTTAGAGGAAGACATAGGCAGAACACTCTATGACATAAATCACAGCAAGATCCTTTTTGACCCACCTCCTAGAGAAAGGGAAATAAAAACAAAAATAAACAAATGGGACATAATGAAAGTTAAAAGCTTTTGCACAAGTAAACCATAAACAAGATGAAAAGACAACCCACAAAATGGGAGAAAATAGTTGCAAATGAAGCAACTGACAAAGGATTAATCTCCAAAACATACACACAAGTCATGCAGCTCAATATAAAAAAAAAAAAAATCCAAAAATGGGCAGAAGACCTAAATAGACATTTCTCCAAAGAAGATATACAGATAGCCAACAAACACATGATAGAATGCTCAGCATCATTAATCATTAGAGAAATGCAAATCAAAACTACAATGACATATCACCTCACACCAGTCAGAATAGCCATCATCAAAAAGTCTACAAACAGTAAATGCTGGAGAGGGTGTGGAGAACAGGAAACCCTCTTGCACTGTTGGTGGGAATGTTAATTGATACAGCCATTATGGAGAACAGTATGGAGGTTCCTTAAAATCTCAAAATAGAACTACCATATGACCCAGCCATCCCAGTACTGGGCATATACCCTGAGAAAACCATAATTCAAAAAGAGTCATGTACCAAAATGTTCATTGCAGCTCTATTTATAATAGCCAGGACATGGAAGCAGCCTAAGTTTCCATCAACAGATGAATGGATAAAGAAGATGTGGCACATATATACAATGGAATATTTCTCAGTCATAAAAAGGAATGAAACTGAGTTATTTTTAGTGAGGTGGATGGACCTAAATACTGTCATACAGAGTGAAGTAAGTCAGAAAGAGAAAACAAAATATCATATGGTAACACATATATATGGAATCCAAAAAAAAATAAAAAAAGAAAAAAAAAGATCAGAAGAAACTAGGGGCAAGATGGGAATAAAGATGCAGACCTACTAGAGAATGGACCTGAGGATATGGGGAGTGTGAAAGGTAAGCTGGGACAAAGTGAGAGAGTGGAATGGACATATATATATACTACCCAAAATAAAATAGATAGCTAGTGGGAAGCAGCTGCATAGCACAGGGAGATCAGCTAGGTGCTTTGTGACCACCTAGAGGGGTGGATAGGGAGGGTGGGAGGGAGGCAGATGCAAGAAGGAAGACATATGGGGACATGTGTATATGTATAACTGATTCACCTTGTTATAAAGCAGAAACTAACACACCATTGTAAAGTAATTTTACTCTAATCAAGACATTAAAAAATAATTCAGTCCCTGAATCCTACTAAACATTTCTAGCACTCAGTAGACACATGTGGCTAGTAGATAGCACAGTTCTAGCAAGCAATTACAGGACATTTTATCACTGCAGAAAGCTGTATTAGAAAGCATAGATCTAGAACTTTTCAAGTATGACTCACATTTTAAAAACTGGATCTACAAACATTTAAGGAAAAACATCTATTGTGCAAATTGTTCTATAGATTCAATGCAATCCCAATCAAACTCAAGCAAGTTATTTTGTGGGTATCAACAAAGCGATTCTAACCTTTGTATGCAAAGGCAAAAGACCAAGAATAGCCAACACTCTATTGACAGAGAATAACAAGTTTGAAAGACTGACATTACCTGATTTCAAGACTTATGACATAGTTACTGTAATCAAGACAGTGTGGTATTTGTGAAAGAATAGACCAAAGATCAACCGATCAAATAAAGAACACAGAAATAGATGTAGACAACTGATTTTTTAAAACTTTTTATTTTATATTGGAATATAGCTGATTAACAATGTTGTGATAGTTTCAGGTGCACAGCAAAGGGACTCAGCCGTACATATACATGTATACATTCTCCCTCCAAACTCCCCTTCCACCCATGCTGCCACATAACATTGAGCAGAGTTCCCTGTGCTATACAATAGGTCCTTGTTGGTTATCCATTTTATATACAGCATTGTGTACATGTCGATCCCAAACTCCCTGACTATCCCTTCCCCACATCTTTCCCCACTGGTAACCATAAGTTCATTCTCTAAGTCTAGAGTCTGTTTCTGTTTTGTAGTCAACTGATTTTTGAGGAAGGAGCAAAAGCAATACAATAGAGAAAAGACAGTCTTTTCAACCAGTGGTTCTGGAACTGGACATCCACTTGCAAAAAACTGAATCTAGACACAGACCTCACACCCTTCACAAATATTTACTCAAAACATATCAGACACCTAAGTGTGAAATGCAAAACTAAAAAACACCTACAAAATAACTTAGGAGAAAATCTGGATGACCTTACTTTTTAAACACAACACCAAAAGCACTAGTCCACAAAATTCTTGATAAGTTGGACTTTATTAAAATGAAAGACTTTCTCTGTGAAAGACAATGGTGAGAGATTGAGAAGAGAATCCACAGACTGGGAGAAAATATTTGCAAAATGCCTGTCTAATAAAACACTGTTACCCAAAATGTACAAATAACTTTAAAAGTCAACAATATAAAACCAAACTACCTGATTAAAAAATAGGCCAAGAACATTAGCAGGTACCTCACCAAAGAATACATACAGTTGGCAAAAAACAAACAAACAACCTGAAAAAATGCTCCACATCATTCGCTATCAAGAAAATGTTAACTAAAACACAAGAGTGAGATACCACTACATACCTATTAGAATGGCTAAAAACCACAACACTGACAGCACGAAATGCTGATGAGGACGTAGAGCAACAGAAACTCCCCTTCATTGCTGATGGGAATGTAATATGGTATAGCTACTTTGGAAGACAGTTTGGCAGATTCTAAAAAATCAAAATATACTCTTACATACAATCTGTCAATCATGCATCTTGGTATTGCTCCAAAGGCGTTAAAAACTTATGTCCACACAAAAACTTTCACATGATTGTTTATAGCATCCTTATTAATAATTGTTAAAACTTAGAAGCAATCAAGGTGTCCTGAATGGATAAACGAACTGTGGTACCTCACAAAAGAAATGAGCTATCAAGACTTTAAAAGGCATGGAGGAACCTTAAATACATATTATTAGGTAAGAGAAGCCACTGCAAAAAGGCTACATATTGAATGAGTTTAACTATACGACACTCTGAAGAAGGCAAAACTATGAAAACAATAAAAAGATCTATGGTTTCCAGGTGTAGGATTGGGGATGAAAAGGTAGAACACAGATAAATTTCAGGGTAGTGAATAATACTCTATATTATATCATAATGATGGATACATGTAATTATATATTTGTTCAAACCCACAGAAAGTATAACACCAAGAGTGAACTGTAATATAAACTATGGATTTTAGGTGATTATGATGTTTCCACATAGGTTCATCAAATATTAGCAAATGTAGTACTCTGGTAGGAGATGTTGATAATGGGAGAGGTTATGCATGTGTGAGGATAGAGGGTATATGTGAAATACCTATATAGTCTCAATTTTGCTGTGAACCTGAAACTTCCCTGAAAAAGTAGTCTTAAAAATTTATTGTATAAAATAATTTATTATAAAGGAGGTATTTCAGTCATATGTATTATCTATTCATTATTTGACCATTATGGCTGCCTACAAACACAATTTATACTTACTTCTTGGATTATCAATAAAATGTCTCTTATCATCTTGTCTTTTATAACTATTCTACTTCATTGGACAAGGACACTGTAACTTACCTGAAAAAGCAATATTTTTCTATTTAAAAACTTACCTTCAGTTACTATTTGTTCCTTATATAATATAAATTCTCTATTTGGTTATTAATACTCTCAGTCAGATGCAAAATCTTGGACAGAAATAAATATATCAGCTCTAAAATTTCCAAGACACTCAGAGAGGAAATGAGATGCTGGAGGAAATAAGAATCACCTGATACTTGTAGGTAGGTGTAATCAGAGAAACAAAAGTAGTAGGAGGTACAATGTAAGGGACTCTTTGAAAGGCATTGGCTTACATAACTGTGGGAACTGGCCAGCCAAGTTTGGAATCTGTAAGGGCACGACAGCAGGAAGAGCAGACAAGAACTTTTGGGTACAAGCTGAAGATGCTATTGACAGGCATATTTTCTTCTTATTCAGGGAAGCCTTACCTCTGTTCTTAAGGCCTTCCAATTGATGGAATCAGGGCCACCAGATTATCCAAGATAATATTCCTTAAAGTCAACTACTTATGGGCTTTCATCACATCTACAAAATACCTTCACAGCAGCCCCTAGATTAGTATTTGATTGGATAAGTGGAACTGTAATCTAGCCAAGTTGACACATAAAACTGACTATCACAGTAGGGATTATAACTCCTGCTGGATTTTTGAAGATGACTCAGAAAAAAGAGTAATTTGAACAAATATTTTAGTCTAATCATGACTCATAAACTATGGGTTAACACAGTAAAATATGTTTACATGGTATTTTCCTAAAATGGCGTGAAATGCAATGTTATAGAATACCATTCCTTTTATTATGAAGCACAACTTCAATCTCTAACAAAAACATTACAAAGTAAATGAATGTTACAAGTATATTTCTGAATTTGTTATAAATATAAAAAAAGATGAGCTTAATATTTGCATAGGTAGAACCTTTTGCTTTATATCTCTTTTCAAAATTCTCTTCTTTCCTTAAAGAAAAAAGATAAAAAATTTTATCTTTAAAAAAAGATAAAAATGCTCTGAAAAACAATTTAGGGTGTTTATTATTTATCCTCAGAACAGCATAGGGGGTTTCTTTTTAATTTGTATTTAGGTATAGTTAATTTACAATGTTGTGTTAGTTTCAGGTGTACAGCAAAGTGAATCTGTTATCATATACATATATCCATTTTTTGTAGAATCTTTTCCCATATAGGCCATTACAGAGTATTGAGTAGAGTTCCCTGTGCTTTGCAGTAGGTCCTTATTAGTTATCTATTTTATATATAGTAGTATGTATATGTCAATCCTAGTTTATCAAATTCCAGTTTATCCCTCTCCCCGCTTACCCTCTGGTAACCATAAGGGTTTTTTATGCATCTGTAACTATTTCTGCTTTGTAGATAAACTCATTTGTAGCCTGTTTTTAGATTTCACATAAACGATGTCATATGATATTTGTCTTTCTCGGTTTGACTTACTTCACTATGTCAATCTCTAGGTACATCCGTGTTCCTGCAAATGACATTATTTCCTTCTTCTGTTCAATGCAGCACTATTTACAATAGCCAGGATATGGAAACAACCTAAATGTCCATCATCAGAAGAATGGATAAAAAAGACGTGGTACATATATACAATGGAATATTACTCAGTTTAGGGTGCTTCTTATTTATTCCCTGAACAGCTTTAATCTATTTCTACATATAATTTTGCTAAAGCATAGACAGAACAAACCAAAATTTGGACATCAGGAACTGAGAATACAGAGAACACAATCTAGGACTATTATTTCAACAATCTATTTTGTTTTACTTCCAGAAAAAATGTGTTTTTTGAAAATGGTGGCAAAAAACAGGAATAAAGAAGTAAATTAATTATATTTTGAATTGATAAAGGAAAGCCAAAGTGATGATATTTAGCCTGGGGATCTGAATCTCTGATTTGCCATTCCCTGATGAAAACTATCAAATGAAAATTAGATACCACTTTTTAAAAAAAATTTAGGTTCTCATTTCCAAAGTATGCGATTTTTTCCTTGAAAGAGAGAAGTGTTTTTTATTTAGACAGAAATACTCGGGATCTCACCATTGGGTCTAAGATTTTCTTTTTTTTTACGTTTTTCATAAACTTACACTTTTAAAACCATAGTGTTTGAGCAACCAACTTGTTCAAGTAGTCTAACTTCATTGCTAAGTGGGACACATCAGGCAAAATATATTCCCTACCATCAAAAAGATCTCAGTCTATCAAGGTGGACAGAAAAGTTATGTGTACTCAGAAAAATGTGACAGGAAAAATGGCACAACACTATGAAAATTAATATAAATATCCTCATAGTTTTAAAGGTGGGAGTAGGTAAGTTTGATGGTGCGAAAGATTTCCATTGGAAATGTTGTTGACATTGAATCTTAAATTTTAAAGAAAAGTATAAAGTATTGACCGATGCCAAAGTTTGTAGGAACAGCCTGGGGAAGAGAGAGTTCCTGGTATAGGACAGAGCATGTACAAAGGCCTAGGTTCAAGGAATAACACAGTGCATTCAAAATAAGGGGATACTTCTGTGATTAGAATATAGAACCTGAAGGAGTAAGCCTCCTCCTCCTCCTTGGTGGGCCTTAGTAGGAAATAAGGTCATAAAAGTTATACATTGTCTTATTTGTCTTTGCAGATAATTTATACTTTTATGGTAAATACAGTTTGTTAAATTTGAAATACCTATGATCCATCCATATCCTGGCCTCTCAGATCTTGTACCTCCTCACTCTAATAATCTTTTCATCCACCTAATCTCAACAACATATTCCCAGAGTGATAACCTAGACCATGTCATACACAACTGAATTATCTGAAATTCAATTTCAAGCCTTGTGCTAAGAATCACCCACTTTTTAGATCACTTACTCTATTACTCCTCAAATTTAATTGGGATTAATAATTAAATGTATTAGAAAAATACATTTCAACTTTATTCAGACATCCAATCCATTGACTTTATTTCTCTATTAATTTACCTTTTTCTTATGCACCTTAAATCATTTGTGCAGTATTACAATCATTCCCTGATAAATAACCCTATTTCCTTCAGTTTCTTCTCTTTTTTTCATATTAGCTTCTTGTAATAGGGTAGTTTAAGTTATACTGTAGTGACAACATTCAAATCAGTCTCTTCGTTAGCTCCTGTCCTTGGTTCAAATAAATAAATAAATAAAATAAACAAATATTTGTTCCTTGCAATTATTATATTTCTGTCACAGGTCCATTGGGGTTCTGATACATAACTTTTTTAAAAAATTGAAGTATAATTGATTTACAATATTTTAATAGGTTCAGGTGTACATCGTTATTCAATATTTTTATAGCTTATACTCCATTTAAAGTTATAAAATGCTGTCTATGTTCCCTGTCCTGAATAATATATCCTTGTAGCTTATTTATTTTATACATAGTAATTTGTACCTCTTAATCCCCTTACCCCTATCTTGCTCTTCCTGATTTGGTGCAGAACTCTTTACTCCAGAACTCAAACTCTCAAAATCTCCAGTAACTATTTCAGAGAAGGTGTGAAATTATGTGATAGCTCTTAGAGCTTCATCCAGAAATCATAAACGTCAAATTTGCTTACATGTCTGGAAAAAAAACAAGTCACATAATTACACTTATTTTCAAGGGGCAAGGGAGGACAATTTTACTAAATATCTGTGAGGGGAGAAAACTGGAGTATTACTAATAGACCTGATGACTATCATGCCTGACCATATCTAGCCCTGAGTACACCCAGCTAGCTCCCTATTCTTTGTCTTCACTGTATTAGTTGAACTCTCCAGGAAAACAAAGAGAAACATAGAAAACCACCAAAGACTGACTTTTTCATTTAACATTTATGCCAAGAAATAAAAAATGGGTACTTAACTTAGCCCAGTAATTCTGCTAACCCTTCTTAAAATGTAAGTCCCTCATTCTGTAAAATAAACATTTCACACTCTCTTAATCACTCTGTAAAAAGCAACCTCTCTTACCTAACTCTGATGACCTTCTATACAAATTTAGAAATTATAAGCAATCATTCAAGAACTATTTAATATTATTACACTCATATCTACTAATCTGCCATTTATATCCTTCTCTCCTATTATAAGGAATGACTCATTTATGTACCATAAAAGCCCAAAACCTCCACCTGTGTCTTGGATCATGCCCCTCAAGCGTTATAAAGAGATATTCTCCTCCATTTTTTCCCCTATCTTTTTCTTATCAGTTTATCTCACTCTCCTGGATCATCCTGAAGGGTATAAAAACATTTCAGCAGGTCCCGTATTTTAAATAATAATTACAAACAAACCCAACAAACTCAACTACAAAAATCTCTTGACCCCCTAGCTATCTTCAACATAAAAATTCAGCTTAACTTCCCTTCACAGAAAAACTCTTAAAACAGTTTTCTCTAGCGGCTTTCCTCTTTTGCTTGCTTCCCATTCTCTCTGCAACCCACTACAGTTAGCTGTCTTTCCCCTCTACTGCAAGATATTTTTCTTGTCAAATTTTCCATTGGCTTCCTAGCTGTCAAGTCCTCATCTTGTTTGATTTCTCTAGCCATATTAGTGACTGTTATCACAACCTCTTCTTTGAAACATTTTCTTCTTTTGCATTCCAGATTTTCTCTTATCTGAGTGACTTTATCTTTTTAGTAGGTCCCCTCCATGGCTCATCAACTAAACATTGAGATGTTACAGTAATTACTCCTGAGCCCCCTTCTCTTTTTTTATTACTCCTTTTGACTGTTGATATCATGTGGTTATATGCCTTTAAATGCATACATTAAGTAAAATTTAAAATTTTCTCCCATTTTCACACTTGTTTAGCCAGCTTAACATATCCATTTGATTATCTCTAGTAAAATGTCATTATTCAGGATCATGTAAATTATTACTCCTGGAGTTGTCTAATGTGGAGCACAAAATGGCTACTTTATATCTAAGCTTAACAAAATCATAAAAGACCTCTTGATATCAAGCACTCTGTAATCTACTTTACAACCACTTTTTGTCTCAGAAAATAGCAACACCATTTATGTTACCACTGAAATTTAACACTAATATTCTTCTTTTTATCTATTTTTACTATAGTCCCAAATCAATTCAACAAAAACTCTTAAGCACTCTATCCCAAACTATATCCAGAATCTGGCCACTTTGGAGGATTCCACTGTTGTACTTTTGTCTAAGCCACCACCATCATTTAACTGAATTACTGTAATCATCACTTTATTTACCCCACTGACTCCACTATTGGTTTTCTACAACAGAGTCAGAAGGAATTCTTTTTGTTTTAATATCAGAGTATGCCATTCTTCTGTTAATATTCTACAATATTTTTCCATCCTACTTTCAATAAAATTCTAGTTCTGACTGTTGCCTAATTTTGTTACCACATTCTTATTTTTGATTAATGGAATCTACACCTGCCTAGATCAAATCTAGTTCCAACACCGAGGAGAGTAGTCTAATCTAGAAATAAAATTCTTGAAACATATTCAGAAATAGATAAATCTTTCCACTAGTTTTTAATGTATGCATTTTTCAGGTTTTTAAATTCATAATAATTAATTGCAGTTTTCTTTAATGTCCTCATTTTGCTTTTCCCTTGTCCCACTTCTGGCTCAGACAAAAAAAAAAAAAAAAAGCCAAAGTAATGTTTTAACTAAAATACCTATCTATTTCTTAATATGGGGATATAGTAGGTAAATAGAGTAAATAGATAAATAAGTATAGCTGATGTATTACTACAGTATAAAGGGTTTGTTGTTGTTTTTTTTTTTTTTTTACTAAAGTAGCAATGATTAGACATATCCCCCACTAAGAGGAATGGGGACAGAGAAAAAGAGGGAGAGAGGAAAGGAAGAAGGACAAGAGCACTGACAGTAACAATGCAGGTATTGAAACGTAGCAGTGATGGGTATGGGTGAAAAAAGAAAATCCATTCTCTCTCTACCTCCTTATCTCCCATAGTCCTGGATAGCCAAAAGAAGCTGATAAAATTGAACCTGTGATTTAATATAGTCAGATCTATTTCATCATCTTCATCTCTCTCTCCTTTGTGCCTTAGAGAGAAATAAATTAACAATAAAAAACCAGAATATCCTCTTAATTGGGTAGCTCTAGCAAGCCTAGAAGTAGCGATGCCAGAATGTATAGTAGTTGAGTGGCTCCTCCTTTGTAATAAAGCTGTCAGTGCTGACATTCCCAGATTCATGGTCTTTTCCTTCCTCCTTCTTTAGCAGGGTGAAGGGATTATGCAGATGAGTCATAACACTGTGTCTGCCTAGGAAATCTTGTCTTGTGTGTTTGGCATACTCTGAATTTGTTTCTATACCACTGAATATGAACAGCTCAGAACTGTGTCTAGGGGATAAACATAAAGCTGTTTAGCAGCTCCACTAAATGGTTCTGGCAGGCACAAACTTATGAGTCGATGGGAGAAAGCTTCCTCTCCCACTCTGTTCTTCTATTTGTCCTTTTTCAAGTCTCTCTCTATGGTTTTTTTCCTTTCTATTTCTTGTTTGTCTGGTTAAGTGTCTGTTTTTCGCTCCATCTCTCTCCTCTAAACACTTGAAGTTTTTGTTCATATTATACATAAACATTAATATAATTTATTAGAATTCTTTCCCTTAAAGTGAGGAATATTTTATTTTAGCCTTGTTATCCCCAAGAGAATGGAAAAAAAAATATTAGGAATGGGGAGTGAGTTAGCCACCAAATAATTATTAGTCAGCCTTAGGTTACAAAAGCCTTTTGAACTATGGTTCAGAGTTAAAAGCTTATTCTGAGTGTGATGGAAAATCTGTATAGGGTTTTGAGCAGAAAATGTACATAATTTGATTTATATTTTAAAATATCAAGTTTTGGCTTAAAGTGTGTAAAGAATAGTATACAGAGGGTAGAAAGTAAGAGTGGAAGCAGAGAGATAAGCTAGAATGCTAATACAGAAATCCAATATAGATAAGATCGTGACTAGAACTCGGGTGCTACTCTTTTTGCCGATTTTGTATTTTTCTAGTTTCAAATAGTTAAAGGTCTTAATAAATAATTCTTTTCTCAAAAAAAATTCATTTTTTGAGAAGAGAAGCCACCATAAGTAGCTCACCTTCCTCTACCTTCCCATTGTTTTCCTGTAGATACTATAGATTTTTAGGTATTTTTTCACGTTTCTCTACTTTAGAGCTCAGTGGAGTATTTAGATTTGCAACAATGTCCATAGCATCTCTTCGAGATTGTAAAGAGTTACACAAAGTAAATCTTTCCCTGAAGACAAGAGCTTCAGTTTAAAGGATGTTCTCAAGTTTTCTTTAAGGAAAAATCAGACACTGGAGCCACACTACTCAGTCTAAATTTGTATTTAATCCTTATTTTACAATAGAGTTTACCACACTGAATCCCCGTGATAGCAACAGCCTATAGAAAATGAAATGAGATCTTAGGGATTTACCTATAGTGGTTTTGCCCAGATGAGTCACTCAGTGGCATTCTATCAATTTCTTTTTTTCTAACGGGGAAATAGATGTCTATGAAGGCATTTTTTTTTTTTTTTTTTTTTTTTTTGGCGGTATGCGGGCCCCTCACTGCTGTGGCCCCTCCCGCCGCGGAGCACAGGCTCCGGACGCTCAGGCTCAGCGGCCATGGCCCACAGGCCCAGCCGCTCTGCGGCACGTGGGATCCTCCCGGACCGGGGCACGAACCCGCGTCCCCTGCATCGGCAGGTGGGCTCTCAACCACTGTGCCACCAGGGAAGCCCTGAAGGCATTATTTTATTTGCATGTTTGCCAGTATATTTTTTAACACTCCTAGAAATAACATATCAAACACACATTCATAAAAAAATCATAGTTCCGCTCCAAGCCTTTTAGTACAAAATAGCTAAATAGAGAAATTGTGAACTAATATGTCATATATGTTTCAGAAATTTAAAATTTTCTTTTGATCAAGCTTTTTCAAAATATTAAGCCATGTACCAAAATTGACCTAATCATATATAATCCCTATTTAAGACTAAGGAATTAAGTTAGAGTTTCATACTTTAAGGTTGTTAGACTAACCATAAAATTGCCATTTTGTTTAGGTAAAAAATGTTTTGATATTGTCAATTTAACGTGATTCAAACTATATTTATATAGACATATTATAAACTGCTTCAAATACACATATAGAAAACACTTCTAACAGGCCTAATTTAAGATTTTGGGCAAGTTGATGAAATAAAAGATATAATACAATAAAATATACTTCTGGGTAGATATGGAATTCTATGAACTCATATAATATCTCTCATACTGTAATTGATGAATGTTTTCTTATGTCTAAGAATAGAATTCCCTACTCTGAGTATCTCTTAAATCCTAGAACCAACAGGGTTCAATCTGATAGTTTTTCTTTTGTTGTGTTTCCCTCTCACATAAATTCAACTGCTGTTCTACAATATATATGTATCACTACACCTGTCATCCCAAGTCACCATGTATTTAATTCTACAATACATCCTTTTAGATGTTTTGCAGGTATTTTAAATTTCATATATACAAAATAATATTTTTCCGATCCCATTACATTTTTTTGCCATGTTCTTTTAAGACTTGGATGGTGACAACACCAAGCACCCAATCAGAGGACCAAAAAATCTTGATGTCAACCTTAGGTTCTCTTTTCTCCACTTCCATTTTCAGTAAATCAACAAAATATGCTGATTCTGCCTCAGAAATGTCTCAATTACTGACTCACTTTTCTACTTCCAGTGATATTGCAAAGGACTCCTAAGGGTTTTCCTTGATACTAGTTTTTTTTCTCTTCTGGTAAATTGGTTAAACATGTATCTTCTTATATGACAAAAGAAGGTTGATGTTATAACCCTATGGTTAAAATTTCCTACTGGCTTTCTTTTAAAAGCAACTTTTTCTGAAGATATAGTGGACGTATAACATTAGTTTCAAGTGTAGAACATAATGATTTGATATTTGTATAATTGTGAAATGATTACCACAGTAAGTTCAGTTAACATCCATCATTGCACACCCTTACAATTTTTTTCCCCTTGGCATCAGAACTTTTAAGATGTACTCTTAGCAATTTTCAACTGTACAGGTTTTTTTTTTTTTTTTTTTTTTTTGGAGGTATGCGGGCCTCACTGTTGTGGCCTCTCCCATTGCGGAGCACAGGCTCTGGACATGCAGGCTCAGTGGCCATGGCTCACGGGTCCAGCCGCTCCACGCGATGTGGGATCCTCCCGGACCGGGGCACGAACCCGTGTTCCCTGCATCGGCAGGAGGACTCCCAACCACTGCGCCACCAGAGAAGCCCTGTACAGGGTTTTTAGGGGTTTTAGTTTGATTTTTTATCTTGGTAGAGACACAAAGCAGTCTTCATTTCTTCCACATTTTAGAAACATTTTTAATTACAATTCAGCTTCTCTGAGGGCCATGTCAAAGAGTAAAATGCCAAGAGCACAGAAAACCTGATTGGAGGGAATCTTTCATAATGAGACACTAAGTGAAAGATCTTATTCAAGCACACCGCTCAACAAGCTGGAAGCCCATGCAGGTCCCTGAGAAAAGGAGTCATTCTGACTTAGTTCCTGAAGGAATCCCACTCTGTACTCCATCATCAGATTGTGCCTTTGAAGGGCCTTGGAAAAGAGATGTCCTTGATGAGTGATGACCAGTAAAATCCTAATGGAGAGCAAACTCTTTTGGGGAGTAGCTCTTTTACTAGTGGGTATTTTCTTCTTAATCAGAGTATCTCACTGGAATTTAAAGACCCCAACTACACTTATAGTGACAGGTTTTACGTTAGTCAGACTATTTCCTGGGAAGTGCCTATAGTTAGTAAGAAGTCACATTCTTTGATCTGTCATGATGTATTTTCTGGTGAGATTCTGGGCCTTCAGCTAGGCCTGGAGAAAACTCACTAATGTCTCAAGCAAATGAACAGAATTAGAAGGTCACAGAGAGCCTTAGGTGGATGGAGGTAAGTTATCCTGTAGAGGAGTGTGAATGGTATCTCTGACCCTTCTAGATATACAGTGGCTAACCCTGGTGCCCAAACACAAGTGCCAAACTTAAGAAAATTAAACCTATTTGGGGGCTGCTCTTTCTTCTGATAGGCTTACCAGAAAACTAAAGACATGTCCTGGTGGGTACTACTGACTGTCTTAAAAATATGGCCTCCTCTAATCTTGTCTCAAACTGTACAGACAGCTCCTTTTCTTGCCAAACCACCATACCTTGTTTTTCAGACACACTGAAATTCTTCTCATTACTATCACATGTTGAGTTTATTATTATTATTATTATTATTATTATTTTTTTTTTTTTTTTTTTTTTGCGGTATGCGGGCCTCTCACTGTTGTGGCCTTGCGGAGCACAGGCTCCGGACGCACAGGCCTAGTGGCCATGGCTCACGGGCTCAGCCGCTCCACGGCATGTGGGATCTTCCCGGACCGGGGCACGAACCCGTGTCTTCTGCATCGGCAGGCGGATTCTCAACCACTGCGCCACCAGGGAAGCCCTATTAGTATTATTATTGTTATTTACATTATCTATTCTTGGTAGTGAATTCTGTTTATATATATATTTTTTTCTTCTGCTTAGTGACTCTGCCTTTATTCCTTGGTAATTCCCTACTCTTCCTTCAAAGCCAAGTTAAAAATGTCACCTCATGAAATCTTTTCTAACTCCACAAGGAGTTATGCTTTTTGTGTTACCAAAGCAAACTATGATATATTATAAACTATTTATTTAATTAGTCTTGTGTCTCCAACTTTGGCAAAATTAATACAAGACATATTAGTTCCTCAAAAAATGTTGATAAAATAAAAATAAATGTCCCAAATATCAATCTTTTAGAAGTCCCACATAAGACACACTAATTGAGGGGACCTTCAAGATGGCAGAAGAGTAACAGATGGAGATCACCTTCCTCTACAAAAATACATCAAAATTACATCTACATGTGGAACAACTCCTACACAACACCTACTGAACATTGGCAGAAGACCTCAGACTTCCCCAAAGACAAGAAAATCCCCACATACCTGGGTAGGGCAAAAGAAAAAAGAAAAAACAGAGACAAAAGAATAGGGACAGGACCTGCACCTCTGGGAGTGAGCTGTGAAGGAGGAAAAGTTTCCACACACTAGGGAGCCCTTTCACTGGTGGAGACGGGGGGTGGGGGTGGGGGTGAAGCTTTGGAGCCAAGGAGGAGAGAGCAGCAACAGGGGTACAGAGAGCAAAGCAGAGAGATTCCCACACAGAGAATTGGTGCCGACCAGCACTCAGCAGTCTGAGAGGCTTGTCTGCTCACCTGCCGGGGCGGGTGGGGGCTGGGAGCTGAGGCTTGGGCTTCGGAGATTGGATCCCAGGGAGAGGATTGGGGTTGGCTGCTTGAACACAGACTGAAGGGGGCTAGTGCACAACAGCTAGCCAGAGGGGAGTCTGGGGAAAAGTTTGGACCTGCCTAAGAGGCAAGAGACAACTGTTCTGGGGTGAGTGAGGTGAGGGGATTCAGAGCACCACCTAAACGAGATCCAGAGATGGGCGTGAGCAGCGGCTATCAGCTTGGACCCCAGAGATGGGCATGAAATGCTAAGGCTGCTGCTGTAGCCACCAAGAATCCTGTGTGCAAGCACAGGTCACTATCCACACCCTGCCACCCGGGAGCCTGTGCAGCCCGCCACTGCCAGGGTCCCATGAACCAGGGACAACTTCCCTGGGAGAACACAGAGCATGCCTAAAGCTGTTGCAAAGTCATGCCAGCCTCTGCCGCCGCAGGCTTACCCCACATTCCAGTTATAACTACCATACCCCTCCCTTCCCCTGGCATGAGTGAGCCAGAGCCGCCTAATCAGCCGCTGCTTTAACCCCATCCTGTCTGGGTGGGAACAGGAAAAGATGGCTTCACAGGCAAATTCTATCAAACATTTAGAGAAGAGCTAACACTTACCCTTCTTAAACTCTTCCAAAATATAGCAGAGGGAGATACACTCCCAAACTCATTCTATGAGGCCACAATCACCCTGATACCAAAACCAGACAAAGATGTCACAAAGAAAGAAAACTACAGGCCAATATCACTGATGAACATAGATGCAAAAATCCTCAACAAAATACTGGCAAACAGAATCCAACAGCATATTAAAGGATCATACACTATTATCAAGTGCGGTTTACCTCAGGAATGCAAGGATACTTTAATATATGCAAACCAATCAATGTGATACACCATATTAACAAATTGAAGATTAAAACCCATATTATCATCTCAATAGATGCAGGAAAAGATTTCAATAAAATTAAATACCCATTTATGATAAAAATTCTCCAGAAAGTAGGCATAGAGGGAACCTATCTCAACATAATAAAGGCCATATGACAAACCCACAGCCAATATCATTCTCAATGGTGAAAAACTGAAACCATTTCCACTAAGATCAGGAACAAGACAAGTTTGTCCACTTTCACCACTGTTATTCAACATAATTTTGGATGTTTCAGCCACAGCAATCAGAGAAGAAAAAGAAATAAAAGGAATCCAAACTGGAAAAGAAGAAGTAAAGCTGTCACTGTTCACAGATGACATGATACTATACACAGAGAATCCTAAAGATGTTACCAGAAAACTACTAGAGATAATCAATTAAGTTGGTAAAGTATCAGGTAAAGTATCAGGATACAAAATTAATGCACAGAAATCTCTGGCATTGCTATACACTAATGATGAAAAATCTGAAAGAAAAATTAAGGAAACACTTCCATTTACCATTGCAACAAAAAGATTAAAATACCTAGGAATAAACCTACCTAAGTAGACTAAAGACCTGTATGAAGAAAATTATAAGACCCTGATGAAAGAAATTAAAGATGATACAGACAGATGGAGAGATATGCTATGATCTTGGATTTGAAGAATCAACATTGTGAAAATGACTACTACCCAAAGCAATCTACAGATTCAATGCAATCCTGATTAAACTCTCAATGACATTTTTCACAGAACTAGAACAAAATATTTTCACAATGTATATGGAAACAAAAATCTCCAAATAGCCAAAGAAATCTTGAGAAAGAAAAACGGAGCTGGAGGAATCAGGGTCCTGGACTTCAGACTATACTGTAAAGCTACATTAATCAAGAGAGTATGGTACTGGCACATAAACAGAATTGTAGGTCAGTGCAAACAGAAGGCCCAGAGATAAACCCATGCCTATATGGTCACTTTATCTTTGATAAAGGAGGTCAGAATATACAATGGAGAAAAGACAGCCTCTTCAAAAAGTGGTGCTGGGAAAACTGGACAGCTACATGTAAAAGAATGAAATTAGAACACACCCTAATACCATATACAAAAATAAGCTCAAAATGCATTAAAGACCTAAATATAAGGCTAGACACTATCAAACTCTTAGAGGAAAACATAGGCAGAACACTCTATGACATAAATCACAGCAAGATGCTTTTTGTCCCACCTCCTGGAGATATGGAAATAAAAATAAACAAATGGGACCTAATGAAACTTAAAAGCTTTTGCACAGCAAAGGAAACCATAAACAAGATGGAAAAACAATCCTCAGAATGAGAGAAAAGATTTGCAAATGAAGCAACTGACAAAGAATTTATCTCCAAATTATACAATCAGCTCTTGCAGCTCAATATCAAAAATCAAACAACCCAATCCAAAAATGGGCAGAAGATGTAAATAAACCTTTCTCCACAGAAGATATACAGATTGCTAACAAACATATGAAAGGATGCTTAACATCACTAATCATTAGAGAAATACAAATCAAAACTACAGTGAGGTATCACCTCACACCAGTCAGAAAGGTCATCATCAAAATGTATACAAACAATAAATGCTGGAGAGGGTGTGGAGAAAAGGGAACCCTCTTGCACTGCTGGTGGGAATGTAAATTGATACAGCCACTATGGAGAACAGTATGGAGGTTCCTTAAAAAACTACAAATAGAACTACCATACGACCCAGCAATCCCACTACTGGGCATATACCCTGAGAAAACCATAATTCAGAAAGACTCATGTACCAAAATATTCATTGCAGCTCTATTTACAATAGCCAGGACATGGAAACAACTTAAGTGTTCATTGACAGATGAATAAAGAATATGTGGCACATATATATGATGGAATATTACTCAGACATAAAAAGAAATGAAATTGAGTTATTTGTAGTGAGGTGGATGGACCTAGGATCTGTCATACAGAGTGAAGTAAGTCAGAAAGAGAAAAACAATTACCATATGCTAAAACATATATATGGAATTTAATTAAAAAAGAAAAAATGGTTCTGACGAACCTAGGGGTAGGTCAGGAATAAAGATGCAGACGTAGATAATGGACTTGATGACACAGAATGGGGAAGAGTAAGCTTGGATGATGTGAGAGAGTGACACTGACATATATACACCCCCAAATATAAAATAGATAGGTATTGGGAAACAGCTACATCACACAAGGAGATCAGCTCAGTGCTGTGTGACCACCTAGAGGAGTGGGATTTGGAGGGTGGGAGGGAGGGGATATGGTATATATGTATACATATAGCTAATACACTTTGTTATATAGCAGAAATTAACACAACCTTGTAAATCAATTTTACTCCTAAAAAGATGTTTAAAAAAATAGACCAACTAATTAACTCCTCTACTAATTAAAACCTACTTCAAGATAAAAAATGTACATTCATAATAGAGGATCAGTATTAGGTAAAGTGATATTTATTAGAAACTGTGGTCTGTTTTGCAGATAATAATCACTTAAATATTAAATTATGACTATTGTTTGCACTTATATATTTATCAATATGATAGAGAAAATTTGTTTCAATGTAAAAACATTATAGAAATAAATTGAAATCTCAATCTCCTTTTAGAGATTAAAATTTGATGATGAGGAACAGTACAAGGGTTTTTTTTTTTTGATACTGAATAGCAATGAATCTAAAAATGTTATTTACAAAATTGAGCTTCTTTTTCATACATATCATTCTGCTGAAAAGACAAAGATTCAATAAATCAGATATTCTAACTTTTCAGGAAAATAAAGCATAATATTCCAGGAAAAAAAAATATTAAGCCTGCGTGTTGTTTTCTTTGAATTCATTTTACTTGATTTTTGTTCTGTATAAGGACGAACTTTGATTGCAATGAACCTGCTCTATATAGACCATGTAAAATCCCTGTGGATTTGATTGAGGGATGGGTGTCCAGCCTATTTTTAAAATTATCTTTTAGTATATTTTTACAAGGAGAACAATACAATGTGATGGGATTATAAACTTAAAAAGCTATAAATAATATTCTCAAAACATTGCTTTCTTATTCTCTCTAGTCACAGTACTTTAAGGATGCATAGTTATATGTGGCAAGACAAAAGATGTTAAATTCAAACTAAAGGTTCTAATGAAGTGGGAATGTATAACTATTTTTGAAACAATAGTCTTCATTCCAAAACTTGCAATAAAAATACTAAAATTAGAGATTTCAAGATACTTTATGAACACTTTAGAGCAAATCATTGCATGACTCATTTTTGCACTAGATAGAACTGCTCAAAGATGACTAATTTATTGACATGTATTTGATATTTTATACTTTGTCTTTCTTAATCATGCCAACTCCAAATTTATACACATATTTTCTCCTGAGATTTCTCAATATTTGCTAGATCATGGTTTCCTTGCAGCCAATGATATGTTAGATCCTATTTTCAGAATAACTCAAATAATGGAAGAAACAAACATTCAACCAAGGGATGGGACATAGCAAGGAATTTTTTTTTTTTTTACAAATTAATCCAACAATATAGGTTTTCCTGATTGCTTTTCAGTTATTGTTTTTTCAATTTCCAGAGTCTGAAATGTAGGCAAATAAGGACCAAAAACTTGGTTACAAAGACCTCAAACCTCAATGAGATCAGCTTGTGCTATAATGTCACTACAAAGGTCATCATTATGAATATTGTTGTCAGTGGTTCTAGTCTGAGAAGCATAAAGACAAGTAAGAAAGAAGAAATTGATAGAATAGAAGAAGAGCAGATCTAACAATAAACCGCAGTCCTGGTTCATGGGGAAAATTAACAAGTTTAACCAACTGGTAGCTAACTTATTCCATTTAGTAAGGTAGAAATCACAAATATGCTAAATAAGAAATGACAAGGAAAGTAACTATTAGAAGAAACAAACAAAAATTCCAGAAATGTCTATTTTATAGAATTCTATGCAAACACATATAGAAACCTTGGTAAAAAGGAAAAATTTACTTGAAAACTGCAATTTTTCCAATTGACCACAATAGAAATTGTAAACTGAAAGACATTCATTTCATTAGAATGAATAGAGAAAAATTATCAAGAAATTATCTCTGAAACCACCAGCCCCAGTTACTTTCGCAGGAGAATGGAATTTTGAAAATGAGACAGCCCCAATGATATATTGTTCCAAAGAATATGTAATAAAGGGAAACGTCTAAATTTATTTTCTAAAGCAATTATGTCACATGACCATCAGCAGATATTTGCCTCACAGAGAAAATGGAAAATTTTGAACAAAATCTCTTTCATCTTCCTTTTAGGCATATCTTTTCCTACTAGTATTGTTACTCTGGATAATCCTATGCATGGGCACTGGAGCTCATTCCTATCTAACATCTCAGAATCTTATCTAAGGTTTTTCCTAATGTTCTTAACAAACCTATTTTCATTTGTGTAAATCAGGCACAAAAGCAATACAGAAGTACAATACAGAATTAAACTTTATCATACTAAAATGTAACATTAGTCCCAATATATTTTTGTTCAATTTGACTGTCTTCACCACTGCTACATTTGTTTTGTCAGAATGCATATTTTTAATTGAAAAAAAATTCAAAAATGCTATGAGTGGTATTTCACAGAAAATAATTTAAAGTGGCTAGTGACCTTCATCCCTACTCATAGAAGAAATGTAAATCAAAGTGATGATAAAGCATTTTTCAATTTGTAAGACCTGCAAAAGTATTTTAAAGTTTGAAATTTTAATACTTTTAATAGTCTGGATAGATGAAAACTATCATGCAAAAATGTGGAGGGTTATATGGTAATATCTATTGAATTTACAAATATACATGACCCTTGTCATTTCAAAGCAATTCCAGTGTAAGAATTGGTCTATGCATATATGCACAAAACTGTGGCAGACTACCTATGTGAACATATTCATTTCAATATTAGTTGTAGCTAGAGAAAAATGGAGGTAGCCTATGTTTCCATCAGTCTGGAAAGGTTTAAGTAATAAGGAACATACAAAACACAGGGTACTTAGAAAATATGAAAAAACAGTCCAAATGTTTATCAATAGGAATATTGTTTCAATAATTAATTGCATATTCATAAAATAAATTTTTTCCTTGGAAAATATCATTTGGTATAAGTTGACTTGTAAAGAATTCAATGATATATGACCCAGCAATCCCACTACTGGGCATAGACCCTGAGAAAACCATAATTCAAAAAGAGACGTGTACCACAATGTTCATTGCAGCACTATTTACAATAACCAGGACATGGAAGCAACCTAAATGTCCATCAACAGATGAATGGATAAAGAAGATGTGGCACATATATACAATGGAATATTACTCAGCCATAAAAAGAAATGAAATTGAGTTATTTGTAGTGAATAGATGGACCTAGAGTCTGTCATACAGAGTGAAGTAAGTCAGAAAGAGAAAAACAAATACTGTATGCTAACACATATATATGGAATCTAAAAAAAAAAAAAAAAAGGTTCTAATGAACCTAGGGGCAGGACAGGAATAAAGACAGAGATGTAGAGAATGGACTTGAGGACACGGGAAGGGTGAAGGGTAAACTGCATAACACAGGGAGATCAGCTGGATGCTTTACGACCACCTATAGGGTTGGGATAAGGAGAGTGGGAGGGAGTCCGAAGAGGGAGGGGATATGGGGATATAGGTATGCATATAACTGATTCACTTTGGTTTACAGCAGAAACTAACACAACACTGTAAAGCAATTATACTCCTATAAAGGTGTTTTAAAAAAGAATTCAATGATAAATTAAAATTATGAAAGTTGCTTAAGAGTATGAAAAGTATGAAGACATAAATATAAATCAAATGCATGCTGGTACCTGCATACTAATAGTAGGGAAAGACACACACAGAACTGGTAATAGCAATCACATAACACTAGTACAGATGGCGGTATTTGGAGAAGTTAGGAAGTTTGCTTTTTTATTATTATATGTATATATTTTGTGTTTAACATTTACATTCATCACAGTTTTAAAATAAATTTATAAATAAAGATGAGTTAAAACACAATATTTAATGTGGATTTGACTTCTTGTGATTGCTGTGATGGAGATATACTTTATTCATTTAATTTAAAAAAATTTTTCAAGGGAAAAAATGAAAGAAAAAAAAAGATGAAGGAAAGAGAGTAAAAGAGGAACAAGTATGGGAGGGCAGGGAGAAACAGGGAAAAAAAACAAAAACTGAGGTAGGGAGGAAAGGAAGCAAGGAAAAATCCTATACTCCTGAGTTAGATTTTTCACCTTAAAAATCCTTACCATTGACCAGGTGATTGTGCAGTAGAATCCATCTTGAATGATATTACTTTATCACTACTATGAATGATAATAACAGATCAATGGAATTTCTTAAAAGTAAGAGACAGTTATAACTATTTGTCACAACACATTGTGCTGTATTTTATTTAAATCAATGAACACAATGCAAACTATTAATTTTGGAAGCTAATCTAAACTGTAATATGTATTTAATAGTCATGCCAGGGGAGGAGGAAGGGTAAGCTGTGATGAAGTGAGAGAGTGTCAGGGACATATATACACTACCAAATGTAAATAAGATAGCTGGTGGGAAGCAGCCGCATAGCACAGGGAGATCACCTCTGTGCTTTGTGACCACCTAGAGGGGTGGGATAGGGAGGGTAGCAGGCAGGGAGACACAAGAGGGAAGAGATATTGGAACATATGTATATGTATAACTGATTCAGTTTGTTGTGAAGGAAAAGCTAACACACTATTGTAAAACAGTTATACTCCAATAAAGATGTTTAAAGTTAAGAAAAAAAAATAGTCATGCCAATTAATATCTTTTAAGCCAATTTTAACATTTGTTTAAAAGTGATATAAGGAATTGATCTCTAGGTTAAAAAGTAAGTTTACATCCATAAGATTATAATTTAACATAAATAACAGTATAAGGTGGTGCTTTTATACTTTTCCAGTGTAAAAATTGCACATTCTTTGATTTGGTTGAACAATGTTGTCTTAAAAATAATCCTTTTGTTAAAAAAAAAAGATCAAATTTATTAATGATAAATGAAAAATACATTTTTTGCTTAAGTGCCATTTTTGGTTTCTGAGACCGAACTGTGCTTTTTATGTGTAATGTGATCTCCAACAGCTCTAAGTTCAGAATATCAATATATTGTAAAGATAAAAAATATGCATTGTTTGTCCTGTTTTATTTTTAAGTGTTTTTTTAAGAAACTGAAACTAGATGTTGTAAAGGACCTTCTACTGCCACAGTTTGAAATTAAAATCCCAAACCAAAGCTTCTCTTTCATAAGGACTGCAAACAAATATCTATGCACATCTTAAGAATTCTAATATTGGAGGCTTGAGATAATTCAACAAAAGATCAGGTCTATCTGTAGAGCTTTAAAATGATATTATGCTTTGACTTTTTAAATAAAGGAAAAACAGAACACATAATCAGCAAATGATATTTTTCTTTAAAAATATATATTTATGTTCATTCTCCCCATCTGGGAAATAAAATATTTGCATGTATTCAAAGAATTTACTTACTTTTGGTATTTAGCATAATAATTCCTTCTTTTTGTATCTATTCTGACACTTATTCAGCATTCAAGTCAAGGGACAACTAAAATGTCTGCTGCTTTTGTGAGCTTGGTTGCCCACAACAAAAGATTTGTGATAGTCAGGGAGGGTATGGGCCCGGGAAATATTGGAGAAAAAAAATGAAGTTAGAAAGACACAAACATAAAATCTAAGGATATGCCTCTTAACTGAAAAGGTACAATTTAACCTATTACTGATCTAATGAAATTGAAAAATAACAAACATCAGACGCATAGAAAAAAGTTCTAGAGTACCATTTACTATAGAAATGTATAAGGCGGATTGATGTGGCCACCTAAATGGATTGTGGGATCACAAAATGTTGGTGCTCTGAAGTTGCCCTCAAAAATTGTCATATCTAAGCTACCAAGTTCTTTTTCTCCCTTCGTCAACATATTGGATTTAGTCTAAGACTTCTAACCTCTCTCTAGTATTGATTTCAGCAACCTTCAAAAATCACTGTAGCTTGCTATAATTTGCATCTTGCTGGGCAGCATCAACAGAATTGACAATATTTGCTAAAGCTTGTGTAATTTTCCCAATAAAAACTGTAAAAGTAACTATTCAGTTGTTCAATATCCATTTTTATTTGTGTACCTATGCTCCTTCAATCCTGTTAGGTCAATTCCCTAAATTAACAATCTGCATCATTTCTATGAATTCCCTACAAAATGTTCAATAGACATCTATGAAGGAGAGTGATGTTGCACTCAAAAGTAGATGCTTGCTATTTACCATGTGTTAGCTTTCACATCCCTGTGCATACTTTAGGAAATCATTCTACCTTGATGGCACGTATTTATACAATAAAGGTTCATTGTTTCTCACCAAATCTCATTACTGGAAATTGAAAACTAATACTATTTTCCTTATTGATTTTATCTTTTTTTCAGTGTAATGTGTGAATTTTCCACTACCCATTCTAATCACAAAGAAAATGAGCATGAAAGACAAAGCAGCTCAAGTGAAAAAGACTATAACAGCAAATATGAATTGCTACCCTTCATGAAGGAGGCTCAGGTATTGGATCTCAGAGCCAAAAGGAAAAAGTCGCAAAAAACTTGGCTTCTTTATCAATGACACTGGGGATAATAGTACTTACTTGAGTAACTTTTGTGCATAATGAAACTTCAGTAGCAATGCAAAAGTAGGCAGTTATTTCTCAGTCTTACATCTGTGTGTTAGCTTGTGTGGTTCTGCTTCAGGATTTTTGTTGAGCTTGAGTTGGTTACATAGATCTCATCTGGGGCAAGTCTGAAGTGTCAGCATCCATGGAGACTTGCTTTCCTTATGAGAAAGGCTATAAATCTCAGAGGGATGAGGAAAAGCCAATAAGATGTGGATAGGAAATTGGTACACTGTCACTTCCACCCAAGGTTTTGGACACAGTCAGCCACATAGTCAAGGCCAAAATTAATGAAGAATGAAGGTAGCATTGATGGGGGAGAACAATATATGCTGGACATAAGTTAATCTATTATAGCAGTCTTTAGGATAGAGATCAAAGCAACCCAATGAGTTGCATTACAAATTCCCTATACTGAAACAGAGAAAAAAAATCAATTTAATGTAAGGGGTTGGTGGTCTCCAATATCTATGGAGAAAGTAGCTCATTATTTCTTTTATTTCTATCCTATACAACTTTATGATAATGTCATGGGAGACCCAGCTTGATCCTCAAACTACTTCCATCATTTGAACCCGAACCTGTAGGGCTAATGTGCAGGGCCAAGGATCAAGATCAAGGGGTTGATCCCATGAGGTGTTGAAGAGCACCCTAGGAAGGCATCAATCTCCACTGAACTGGAATTTGCCAGACATTATTAGCCCCCAAACAAATTCAGATATCAGAAGGAAGAAAAGGTTATAAGTATTCCATGTTATCTGAGACCCAAATTTGTGCTCAACTTAGGTCCCCACAGACTGATAACTGGATTTTGCAGAGAGAAGAGAGAGGACAATAGGTAGAATTAGAAAATTCTGATTTGGATAACACTTCAGTATAAGATAGGGAGATAAGTTATTATTTACTTGTTATGTACATTCTACTCTACTTTGCCTTAGAATCCTGTAGAGCTATAACCCCTGTGGTTAGTAATAGCCATGACCATGAAGGAACCCTGTGAAATCTCCATTAAGAGAAGCTACTACCAAGAGAATAGCTCATTTATATCCACCACCTACTATCCGTTTGGGTGTACTAGAGAGGTCACAGTGAGGCCATACTTGCTCTTAGGTTGCTCTCAGCCAGTGAATGACCATGGTGGGGAAGAGTGGTATTAAAGCTGGCTCAGTCAAGTCAGACTCAGGACTGGGCAACTTTGCTCATGGACTCCACATGGGCCTGGCCAGGGCTTTCTCAGAACTGTGCTGCAGTCAGTCTATTTCTGTCCAATCTTTCTTTCCCCCTCTCCTTTCACAGGAGTCAGCCTGCCTTGTGGGCTGGAGGCTCTCACTATCTACTCCAGCACCTGCCTACTTTATCCTTCACAGCATCTCTCCCAATAAATCTTTTGCATACCTAATCTTATATAGGTATCTGATTCTAAGAGAACCCAAACTGACACAGTAACCAAGAGTGGAACAGTGTTAGTAATAAGACTGCTTAATAATATTACTGCCTTAGTAATAAGGCTGTTCTTGATGTGAGAAGTAGTGTACTTCACGTGGACAAAAATGTTGCCCGCCATTTCAGTAAGCAATGAATGTTGCCTGCCATCAGCCACTTCAGCTGCCTGGACCCTGATGGTGTGCTCTGAGGAGAATTCAGGATGGAGAAAAACAAGAAACTGGCCCTAGAGAGTTAAGATGCATATCAAAGGAATAATTTCAATGAGCCCAGACTTTTGCATATTCACATACACAGAAAAGCACTAAAATCATTAATTTGATGTATCTATTTTTTGTGATTAACAGTAATCTTTTGATGTTCAGCTACATGTTTTTGGTTTTTTCCCAGCAAAAACTTCTGCATATCCTGGCTCCTTCCTCACCTCTTTGGGACAGTTCCTCAGAGCTATCTGAGAGGCTGTCTCCTGGACTATAGTCCTCAATAAGGTCCTCAAATAAAACATAACTCTCAACTTTCAGGTTGTATGGGGTTTTTTTTTCAGTTGACATTTAGGAGGCAGATAGTATTGCCTATCTGGAGGGGCTGCCCTTAAACACCTTACGGAAATAAACACCTCAGTGCTGTACACTGCATGTTAGCTACACAGGTTTAATTCCCCTGATGAACATAGCTTGGAGATCAAGCTGGATCAAACAGAAACAAGTTGTAAAACCCAGTGGAGGGAGCAGTCATGTTTGAAGAGTGTGCACTGCTCAGTGAAGGTGGGTGTATGGACAGAAGAGGCAATGATGCCTGGGGGAAATACCTATACTCAGAATAGGTGGTTGCAGAGCCTGGGGAGTAGAACCTAATAAAAGTCAAGTGAAAGTGACTTTTCAGTTTGCACCAAAGAGATTTATCAAGGCATCTTCATATGGTTTAGCAGATGCTGGAAGCCTTGGATCAGAGGTAGGGGCAGGATAATTTGCATTGGGAATACAGAGGGAAAGGAAGGAAGAATTGCAGACACCAAAAAAGCATAATTAATGAGCTCACAGCAAGATCATTTTACTAAAGTGACCTCTGGGAAAAAAATGTGAAAACTATTATCAGGGAATCGATGACCTGTAATTGTACATTGTTACAAGAACTACTGAAATATCATTTTTAAAGTGACTCTATTTAGAGTTCCAGGCAGTTTACTTTAATAAAAAACAGTTTTTGTATTGTGTTAATATTCCTAAACAATATCAACTTCATTCTGATTCCTCACACATTAAGAGAAGGAAGTTGGTTTACTGTATAAATCAGATCATCCTAGTAAAGTAGTCTCATGTTGGGGAGACACTTGGATTGCCACATCTGCTTCCACCAAGATTCCAAATCTATCCTGTCAATTAATGGTCCAGTACTTTTTTTCTGTAGACATGGAAAGCCATAAAACATCTGTTTTGGGTGTTCTTTATTTAACATTTTTGTTGCTGCTGTTGATGTTGATTTTTTTTTTTTTTTTTTTTTTTTTTTTCTGTAGTACGCAGGCCTCTCACTGTTGTGGCCTGTCCCATTGTGGAGCACAGGCTCCGGACGCACAGGTTGTGGCCATAGCCCATGGGCCCAGCTGCTCTGCAGCATGTGGGATCCTCCCGGACCAGGGCACAAACCCGTGTCCCTCACATCGGCAGGCTGACTCTCAACCACTGCGCCACCAGGGAAGCCCAATGTTGATATTATTGAGTGATTGACAGTGACATATTTATGACTGCTCTTTATGAAAAAAAAAAAATAAGCAGCTATAGGCTAAATAGAAAGAAGAGAATGCTAACAAGTTCCAGGGCACTTTGAGTGGCATAAGTCAAATGACAAGGTTAGTTGCCAGACAGGGCGTCAAGAATCAGCATTGTGTTTAGTAGATGACAGCAGAACCAATGTCTGGGAGAAGAAACCAAATTATAAACCAAGAGTGACTTGCATACTGTTACTATAAATTATTATTTGTTCTTCATTATAATATTTTCTGTACTTTAAAAAAAATAATGAACATTGAGAACATGACAGGCTATATCATAATAGAGAAAGCTGAGCACAGAGGTTAGAAAAAAACTGAATGAAAAGGAGATTTAGAAAGTAAAAATTTGGATGTGGTGTAAGTGGCTTTTGAAAGGACAAAACATTATATCCAAATTTGTTCTGTTACTGATTTATTGTTTCAGGTTCCTGTTCTTGAATAGCATTTCCTAACTGACAGTAAAGAATTTAAAGTCACTGAGTTTATTATGCTTCTAATAAGCTGGGGTCAGGAGACTAGATATTACAGTATTGAAATAGTTAATTGATGACAGGGGTCCTGAGCTAAGGTGATAAGTGTGAGAACTGAGGGGAATGGAATGATGAGAAAGGCATTGCAAGGATAAAATAAATTTTCCATTTTGAATCCTAAATACTATCCCTTCCTTTCCAAATCAAGATTACAGATTTCAGAAACAAAATGGATTGTATAATATGAAATAGGTAATGGATTAGAGAGTTTTGATAAATATCCTAGAATATGAAAAACCTATTTAAATATGGATAAACATCTCCTCTAAAGTGCCTCTTGGGCTTCCCTGGTGGCGTAGTGGTTAAGGATCTGCCTGCCAATGCAGGGAACATGGGTTCGAACCCTGGTCCAGGAAGATCCCACATGCCACGGAGCAACTAAGCCTGTGCACCACAACTACCGAGCCTGTGCTCTAGAGCCCACAAGCCACAACGACTGAGCCCGTGTACCACAACTACTGAAGCCTGTGAGCCTAGAGCCTGTGCTCCGCAGCAAGAGAAGCCACCGCAACGAGAAGCACGTGCACCACAACGAAGAGTAGCCCCCACTCACTGCAACTAGAGAAAGCCCATGTGTAGCAATGAAGACCAAATGCAGCCAAAAATAAATAAAATAAATAAGTTTTTAAAATTTAAAAAAGAATCTGCCTGCCAATGCAGGGGACTTGGGTTTGAGCCCTGATCCGGGAAGATTCCACATGCTATGAATCAACTAAGCCTGTGTGTCAAAACTACTGAGCCTGCACTCTAGAGCCCATGAGCCACAATTACTGAAGCCCACGTGCCTAGAGCCTGTGCTCTGCAACAAGAGAAGCCCATGCACCGCAACGAAGAGTAGCCCCCGCTCACCACAACTAGAGAAAGCCCGCACACAGCAGTGAAGACCCAATGCAGCCAAAAATAAATAAATTTTAAAAATAATAAAGTGCCTCTTAAGACTGAGCTGAGAGCATATGAACCACATCAGCAATGGGAATACTGCCCAAAGTTCAGAACATTTTGATACAAAAATATTTATTTTGAGACTCATGTTTTACCCTTAGAATTTTTGCATATTTTGCCATTTATTCCTTAATATATAGTAACTTCAGTTTTAATTTCTTCAAAATAATGAAAACAAATATGCAAAGATGTATCATGGTGACCCTGTGACTTTAACTATCAACGTACACTATCTCTTCCTTTTACCCTATATTGAAAAGCACATAAAACCTCTGAGTTTAGAAAATATATTGAAAGGATTTTCAATGTCACAAGTAACCTCACTGGATTTATAATTTAAGAAATGACACTTATGGTAAACAAATTGACACTGTTAGAACATTTACGAGATATTTTTAAAAGATTGAACCAACATGAAGACATTGGGTGTATTCCTTCAAAGTACTTAGTCAGATGTACTAAGATGGAGTTAGGAATGCAAGAGGTCCACTTGGGGGAACACCTGAGAATAACTAAGAGGGAGAAAGCAGGATTCTCAGCAAAAGGTTTCAGGGAGCAACTCTGATCTGGTACCTGTGAAAAGCATGGCCTTGATGGAAAACTGCAGAAGATTCTCAAGTTGCTACAGCTGGAGGCAGGTTCTGTTTTGAAGGGATAATTGAGTGGTTCACCTCCAGGATGGCCACAGGTGAACATTTGTGAAGCACAGACCCACTTCTCCGTATGGCTGGCCAAATGAAATTGGGCTGGCCAAAAAGTTCGGTTTTTTCCGGAAGAACTTATGAAGACCCCAAATAAATTTTTAGCCAACCCAATACATTTGGAGGGAAACTCCTAGAGGTTTCTAGTGGGCCTCATTTCCTAAGGGGAGACTTAGAAAATGGAAGGCCTTACTTACTACTAGTCATCTTTGTGTTTCAATATTCCTTCCAAATTTCCTTCACCCTCAGCTACTATTTCTGCTGGTTTTGATGACTTACCCAGTGGAGGGTCACACGTTTTCATTCCTGAATGAATACGATTCCTCTGTGTGAAATTCCATACCTAGGAAGTATGCACTTCATAAGCCTTTATATAGTGGTGCTAGCTGAGGCTCTCTAAGCAGAAAATACAAACCCATACCTAGAACAGGTGCCTATTGCTTTGAGAATAAATTGCAGACCCTTTAAAATGGAAGGGAATTGGTAAAAGCAAATTTACAACCAAGTAGCTGGTTGGTTCTCTTGAGGAATGGCCATATCGAAGGTTCATCGTTTGTTTCTGTTGCTGGTATGCTGTGCATGCAGAAGTGGCAACAACTAGATAAGCCTTGGTAAGTAGGAACCCATGCCGATGGGCCCATGCAGTCTCTGCTGTTGCCACCACAAACACTCCATTTGCGGGTCTGTTAGGCCTTGTGAATGAGAAGTGTTTCTGTCCCTCTTCATTGAAATTAAACACAAACACACACTCAGTCTCAAAGGCCACATACCATGTACTCAGACTGTATCAACCTGCTCTAATAAAGATACTGAAAATATCCTGGCTATTGAAATTGAGGCTTTCATTGGCTCAAGCGTGCAGTAGTCCACAGGAATTCTCCAGAATCCATTTGGTTACTGCAGTGGCTAAACTGGTAAAGTAAATGAAGGCATATAAAGGACCATCACCCTGCATTCCTGAGATACTGAAAAGTGACATCAAACATCCTCACTCCCCCTATCCCTGCCACACAAGGATCTTATCCTGTTTTTGATTTACTCCCTCAAGGGTTTTGGTTTCAGAAGCTCCCATTTGGCCTTCCTTACTATAATAGTTTTATTCCACAGACCAAGAGTCTAATACAAACCTTGATTTAACTGCCAAGTATGTCAGTCTCAATTATACAGTCAGAGTCTTGGGAACTGACCAACAAGTAAGTATATAAAACTTGTAGGCTCACTGGAGGCTAGATTTTGGTCAGGTCTTCATGTTTTGCATGACTCTAATATGCCAGCATTTTATCAGAGAACTATAATGATGTTTAAATTCTCTGAGTATTAATATCATCTGAGACAGTTTTCAGTAGTTAAAATGTCTGCTAATCCTTTCCCCAACATACCGTACACATAAGCGAACAGCTTTAGGGTCCATGGAAAAAAGATTAGGGAATCATTTATACATACATTTTCTCTGTGGTTGCGGAGTCCTTCTTCCTGGGAACAAGGACCATTTCATTCAACATTTGAAGGTCTGAAAATTGTCTCATTCCCAGGAATTGGGTAAAGGGCCTTGAACTTTTTTTTTTTTTTTTAACAGCTTTATTGGAGTATAATTGCTCTACATTGGTGTGTTAGTTGTTAGCTGCTGCTTTACAACAAAGTGAATCAGTTATACATATACATATGATCCCATATCTCTTGCATCACCCTCCCTCCCACCCTCCCTATCCCACCCCTCTAGGTGGTCACAAAGCACGGAGCTGATCTCCCCGTGCTATGCAGCTGTTTCCCACTAGCTATCTATTTTACATTTGGTAGTGGTTATATGGTCAGAATGGCCATCACCAAAAAATCTACAAACAATAAGTGCTGAGCCTTGAACTTTTATTGAAGTAACTAACCTTGAACTCCTACTCATCTGTTTTCCATTCTTTTATTTATATTATGCAGTAACCTCATGGGCTGCCCATTACTTTGCCCTCAGGGATGTTACATTCTAGTATTCATTTGCATAATCCTATGCTCCGTTAACAGCAACTCATGACTGTGCTGATATTGTAACTGTGACCACCCAGTGTCTGACATTTTAGCATGATCACTTGATGTCTATTTATTTGAGGCCCATCATACCCAAACCAACCAAGCTGTGTGACAGCCTCTCCTGCCATTAGCCCTAACTGTGGAGAAGGGCCAACCACCACTGAACTTAGTGAAATTGATACACCTGTCACCAGCTCATTCTTGATGACTTTAGTGAATGGTGTGGTCATTCTGGCCTAAGGTAATACATACACTTCACCATGCCCATTTTCCTGGGTCTTTTAATCCCTTTTGCTACTATCTGCTATAGAAATAGAAATATTTTCATATCCCTCAACACTGAGTCTACATTTTCTCCAGGTTTATAGAAGTCATCCAAACAGCTAATTAGCACCTTTGCCTGGGTTTCTTACCAAGGTATTATATATTGTATCTCAGAAATATCCTCAAATTAATAAATTCTCTTTTCCAGTCCTAAGTTTCTGTCCCCTTGATTATCAAGCATCCTTTTAATATAGTCACACTGGCAGTCTCCCAGCTCCTGATGAAATCTGCTGACTAACTTTTGCAGCTCCTTTGGGTCATTGACCTTTTTCTCCCTCATCAGGTCTAGCATATGCCTGATTGAATTATGTTACAATTGGCAGTAGTCAAGGAGTTGGGAAAAGATATTAACAGGGCAGAACCTTTTATGTTGTGGGAGAGAAGCCTCTTCAGTGCTTTCCACTCGAGGAAAGTGTCAGTCTTATTAGGGAAAGGTGGACCATCTCTGTAAATTTAGGGTTTAAAAGTCTGGGGAACCAAAATGTTGGGTGTCATGCATTCCTTTGACCCCATTCCATGTGCTAGAGTATCTGAATTTTTGAGCCAGGATCCTAACTTTAGCATATGGGAATCTTCATCAACTGCACATTCCATGGGTCTTTGAAGTTCAGGGACTCTAAATATTAAATCCTGAGTTTAGTCTTTACATTTTCCTGCTCTCCCACAGCAGCAGACAAGGGCTTCTTTGTAAGCTACCAAAAGGCCCTCAACCTTAACACTTAGTTTTCAATTTTTTGTTAACATTTCTGCTTTTCATTTGCTGCAGGATGTCAATGAAACTTAATACCAGTCAGCCAATTCCATTGCCCTTGTATGTGATGCACCCCCTCCCAATCCTTTTCAAACTCCTGAATTATTTTACTGAGCAAGATAGTTTCTTCCACTGGAACATTCTGCCAAGTATTTGAAGTTTTATGAAGTAATTGTGTGTTGGAAAGTCCATTTCCTGATTTTGAGTTGTAAATTTTCCAGCTGTTGAAAAAGTTCAAATTACATATATGAAAAAATAAGAGCCATAAAAACTATCTCTAATACTGACCATGTAAAATGAAATAAATTTCCAGGATATGACCTATTTTACATGAATATAGAAGCCAACACAATGAGCTAACTAAAATATTTGTAATGAATTTCTATCCATAATGAAGTTTTAATTAAGAGTTCAAAAAGAGAAACCAAAGTAATTACCTAAGAGTAAAGCATAACCTATAAGTGACTGGAAACTCTATCATATTATAACTAAAGCAAATAAAGTCCTTTCCCGGTATATTGTCTTCTCTTTACAGATATATGCTTGAATGCTTAGGGGATGTTAATGACAATTACTGTTTATCTAAGTAGTACCAATATTTAAAATTCTATCTGATAATAACTGCATGGTCTTACATACATACATTTTAATGCACTTTTTCTTCACATCATTGCAAGAGGAAAGTATTATTTCTGTAGACTTGTGTAGATTTTTCTGTACACTTTTGGTAATTGCCAAAAGAAGTAAAAAGGAGTAGCGGGAGCAGAATGAGGAGAAGGAGAAGGAGTAAAAAGAAAGTAAAAGTAAAATAAAGACAAGGGAGGAAACTATCAGGCAAGAATAAACTTATCTCTAATATAAGACTTTCTGGACAAGTAGAATATGATGATGACAGTAATAAACTAGATGATCGAAACGCAAAATGAAGTTGACTGGAAAAAGTTGGAAAAAGGAATTTTTGCTATTTATCAATAGAAGTATTTATATTACTGCATTAGAAAGAAAAACTTTTCTCAAATTAGCCAGGAAAATGTGGGATTATTTGAGGATAAAAGAACTTGAGGAAAATACTTGAAATTAGCTCACAGATATCTACTACTTCAACACTCCCCAACTATACCAGAGTCAGAAATAATTTCTCAATCAGAGAGAAATATGTGTGCATGAGTGTACATACACACAAATTCTCACAGCTAATGCCAAAAGCATAGATGTTCTTTGTGTCCAAAGATCACATTTTCTTTTCTTTTTTTTTGGTACACGGGCCTAATTAAATTGCTATAATTTTCATATTAATACATTTATGTAAAATTAGTAAGTTTATGTATACATTTTAACATTATATTCCATTTTTATTTTGAACAGTTTTACATTTAGTAATTTATTTATTTAATTTTATTTTTTTAACATCTTTATGAGAGTATAATTGCTTTACAAGGTTGTGTTAATTTCTGCTGTATAACAAAATGAATCAACTATACGTATACATATACTCCCATATACCTTCCCTCTTGTGTCTCCCTCTTACCCTCCCTATCCCACCCCCCTAAATGGTCACAAGCACCTAGCTGATCTCCTTGTGCTATGCGGCTGCTTCCCACTAGCTATCTATTTTACATTTGGTAGTGTATATATGTCAATGCCACTCTCTCACTTTGTCCCAGCTTACCTTCCCCTTCCCCGTGTCCTCAAGTCCATTCTCTACATCTCTGTCTTTATTCCTGTCTTGCCACTAGGTTCATCAGAACCATTTTTTTTTAAGATTCCATATATATGTGTTAACATACTGTATTTGTTTTTCTCTTTCTGACTTACTTCACTCTGTGAGACAGACTCTAGGTCCATCCACTTCACTACAAATAACTCAATTTCATTTCCTTTTATGGCAGAGTAATATTCCATTGTATATATGTGCCATATTTTCTTTATCCATTCATCTGTTGATGGACACTTAGGTTGCTTCCATGTCCTGGTTATTGTAAACAGTGCTGCAAAGAACATTGTGGTACATGACTCTTTGAATTATGGTTTTCTCAGGGTATATGCCCAGTAGTGGGACTGCTGGGTCATATGGTAGTTGTATTTTTAGTTCTTTAAGGAAACTCCATACCGTTCTCCATAGTGGCTGTATCAATTTACATTTCCACCAGCAGTGCAAGAGGGTTCCCCCTTCTCCACACCCTCTCCAGCATTTATTGTTTGTAGCTTTTTGATGATGGCCATTCTGAACGATGTGAGGTGATACCTCATTGTAGTTTTGATTTGCATTTCTCTAATGATTAGTGATGTTGAGTATTCTTTCATGTGTTTATTGGCAATCTGTGTATATTCTGGGGAGAAATGTCTATTTAGGTCTTTTGCGCATTTGGGGGTTGGGTTGTTTCTTTCTTTGATACTGAATTACATGAGCTACTTGTATATTTTGGAGATTAATCCTTTGTCAGTTGCTTCACTGGCAAACGTTTTCTCCCATTCTGAGGTTTGTCTTTTCATCTTGTTTATGGACTCTTTTTCTGTGCAAAAGCTTTTAAGTTTCATTAGGTCCCATTTGTTTCTTTTGGTTTTTACTTCCATTCCTCTAGGGGATGAGTCAAAAAGGATCTTGCTGTGATTTATGCCATAGTGTCTGCTTATGTTTTCCTCTAAGAGTTTTATAGTGTCTGGCCTTATATTTAGGTCTTTAATCCATTTTGAATTTATATTTGTGTATGATGATAGGGAGTGTTCTAAAGTCATGCTTTTATATGAAGCTGTCTAGTTTTCCCAGCACCACTTACTGAAGAGGTTGTCTTTTCTCCATTGTATATTCTTGCTTCTTTTATCAAAGATAAGGTGACCATATGTGCGTGGGTTTATCTCTGGGCTTTCTATCCTGTTCCATTGATCTATATTTCTGTTTTTGTGCCAGTACCATACTCTCTTGATTACTGTAGGTTTGTAGTATAGCCTGAAGTCAGGGAGCCTGATTCTTCCAGCTCCACTTTGCTTTCTCAAGATTGCTTTGGCTACTTGGGGTCTTTTGTGTTTCCATACAAATTGTGAATTTTTTTGTTCTAGTCCTGTGAAAAATGCCATTGGTAGTTTGATAGGGATTGCACTGAATCTGTAGATTGCTTTGGGTAGTAGAGCCATTTTCACAACGTTGATTCTTCCAATCCAAGAACATGATATATCTCTCCATCTTTTTGTATCATCTTTAGTTACTTTCATCAGTATCTTATAGTTTTCTGCATACAGATCTTTTGTCTCCTTTGGTTGATTTATTCCTAGGTATTTTATTTTTTTTGTTGCAATGGTATGGGAGTGTTTCCTTAATTTGTTTTTCAGATTTTTCATCATTAGTGTATAGGGATCTAACAGATTTCTGTGCAATAATTTTGCATCCTGTTACTTTACCACATTCATTGATTATATTGTTTCTTTCATTTGATTTTCATTTATTTCTGATCTGATCTTAATGATTTCTCTCCTTCTGCTAACTTTGGGGTTTTTTGTTTCTCTAATTGGTTTAGGTATAAAGTTAGGTTGTTTGAGATTTTTCCTGTTTCTTGAGGTAAGATTATATATTTCTATAAACTTCTTCTTAGAACATCTTTTGCTGCATATCTTAAATTTTGGGTCATTTTGTTTTCATTGTCATTTGTTTCCAGGTATGGATTGATTTCCTCTTTGATTTCTTCAGTGATCTCTTGGTTATTTAGTAGTGTATTGTTTAGCCTCCATGTGTGAATTTTTACAGTTCTTTTCCTGTAATTGATATCTAGTCTCATAGTGTTGTGGTCAGAAAAGATACTTGATATGATTTCAATTTTCTTTAACTTACCAAGGCTTGATTTGTGACCTTACATTATTAAGTTTGGGTTACATTACATTTATGTTTCAGTGTATACAGAATTTTGTATTTGAAAATATTAAGAAGCTTTAGTGATTTTTTATTTTATGAATTCTAAATACTTTTGAACTCCGAACACTTATAAATACTGATTTTTACTTGTTATAATCTCTAACCTTTTATTAATTCTGAGCACTTTCATACTTAATATTGACATTGATTTTGTTCTGGTTTTCAGTCACTCCTAGGAGAGGCACAATCAACAATAGATGACGCTACTCATTGTATGACTAATGCATAACGACATGCTTAGAATTAATATCAAAGGAAGTGGTTGAATACCGACTACATATTAGAACATATATTCATGATGATTTTGTATTCACTACCTCAGCCTCTGAAATCCTTTCTTACTCATTTTATATATAAATTGTTAAATTCTGATCTTTTTGGCAAGGTTTATAAATCAAGGATATGAATGTTCCTGAAGTGATAGCATGAGGGGCAAAGAGGGAAGTGAACTATGAGACATTTGATTAAAGGGAGTTTTCTTAAGGTCTATGTTTTATTCTATAACAAAAATAGTGAAACAAGTAGGAGTTTGATATTTGGAAAAAAAAGAAGTTTGCCTATTTAGATAAGTTCAAAGTAAAAGCAGATGAAGATGAGGGAATTAGGGATCTGGGAAAATATGAGGTTGTGCCAACAATTAAGATGTTCAAATTTAAAGATGAAGAAGCAGAGCAATTCCAAGAGACCACAAAGTGTTGAAAATCATCCTGAGTGTAGATGGCTGAGTGAAAGTGGGGTCATGGGGACTGAGAATGTCTGTTGTTCTGCCTGCAAGTACACAGGTGTGTTGAGCAGGAGTGTATTTTCTAAAATCAAAGACCAGTTCAAGCTTATTCTGAATTCTGGTCAAACATTTTAAATGAAGAGTCTACAGTTCTACTCTGAGATTGCGACCATCTGAAGATTAATGAGCATTCCATTTCAACAACTTATACAAATGTCAAGTCTGGGTTTGCCTTTGATATGTCTTTAGTATTGCAACCTCACCAACTGCTTCAGAGCTCAAAGACCATACACAGATTATTTAAACAATCATTTATTAAGAATTGACTATGCACTGAGCACTCTTCCAGGTACTGCCTATATACAACGTGGTAAAGATACAAAAGGCAAGAAATCTTGGTATTAATCTTCCTACTCTCACTAATATATTCGTTTCTTTGGAACACACTTTAGTTAACTCCAGTGATATTTATTAATTCCTTCCTCCTAAACAAACCATAGTTAAGCGCTCAGTTAGTCAATAAGGCTATATTTTTGGCTACCCACTATGCCCACAACTTCAGTACCCAGAAATTAGAAAAAAAAAACAAATACGTTTTTCTTAAGATGAAAATATCAGTTATGATTTTCCTTTATAAAAAAAACTTCTGGCCTATTACCTTTTATCACATTGTCACCAAGGTCTTTGAAAGTTGTTCTCTTTGGAGCATGGCATTGTAATCTCTAAAATTCTCCTGTATCCCTATGTTCAAGTCTCACGTTTCAAAATAAGTATTAAATATTTCCCCATCACTACCAATGCAATTAGTCCAAAACTTTTTTATTCTTTCCCTCAAACAAGACCTCTCTACCAACTTATCTTTTTAAAATGCACTACTATGCTTCCAGTTATCCTTGAAGCAAATATTTCACTGTTTGTAATTTAGCCACAGAGACCCATCATTTTCCTTCAAATGATATGATATTCCTTTTCCATATTTCTGTCCATTTCTCATGTCATCATCCTAACTCATACCTTTAACCCTCACATTATTAAAATAGTCTTCTATGTAACCTTCCACACTAAAGTTGCTATTCGCCATGTAAGATAAATCCCAGATCCTATGAATTTGAAAATGGCAGCTAGATCTTGCAGCCCTGAATTCTCTCATCTGAGTATTATTTCCTCTTAATATCCACCTTGCTTATCATTATCATCATTGGTTCTTAGACATCCTCCCCTTTCAGAATAAGTGTCAAGGCCTTCAAGGTAGGATAACTGAGAGCAAGTTGGATCATTTAAACGACTTGTTGATAGTGAATGAAAACAAGCACCAAGAAAGAAGTTAGATCTTGTGATTCTTAAAAATTAAAAAATACTTGTTATTAACTTGGACTACACTAAGGTAATAATTCCTTGCCTAGGGTTCAGCCTGTCTCTACTTTCCAAAGCCATCCTTTCATCTACACATATAACAGTAACTCGAGTATATCTTAGACCCTTCCAAATTGAGACCTAAGAGATCAAGATCTAGAAAGAGTTAGACTTGCCTTTTGTTAACTGAGACTTCATTTCCTAGAACACATATTTATCATTCTTACTGTCTATTCAGAATCTGAACCACTCTGTTTGGGAAACCCTGAACATACGAGTTGAGCTACCTTCCCAAGTTGTCCTACAGCTTGCTTAATAAGGGAGCTAGGCTTTGCCAAACAAATGCATGTACCTATGCACTGAATCATAGGATGGTGTTGCAGAGGAGAACTTTGTGGTAGTTTAAGAAATTAATTGCTTTTCTAAGGAACAGCAGTGATGTCAGAGCTAATGGAGCTTCTGGGGTCCTGGATGTGGGTAATCTAAAGTTTAGGGTGTAGTATTTAAAGGCTGATGTGGTGCTCTGTTTTGATTTAGTGTAATGTTTACCAAAGTGTGTTTCTTACACCAGCAGCAACTGCATCACCTGGGACTTGTTAGAGTTGTAAATTCTCAGATACCATCCCAGACCTACCAAATCAGAATAAACTCTGGGAGTGGGACCCAGAAGTCTATAGGTCAGTGAAGCTCTACAGCTGACTCCAATGGGCACTAATGTTTGAGGATCACCGATTTAGAACACTATTTCAGACTGCCTTTGACACTAAATTTAGCCCTTAGATAATATGTGTGTATGAATGTATTGTGTGTATTGGTTCCTATGTCTCTGCATAATGTCAGCAGTTTTAACTGACCTTGGCCTGGTTAAACTAGTAGCCACAGATGTAGCAACAAAAAACATCAAAAGCATTTGAACTTTATTCCAAAGTTTTTTTTTTTTTTTTTTTTTTGTTTTTTTTTTTTTTTTTTTTTTTTTTTTTTGCGGTACGCGGGCCTCTCACTGTTGTGGCCTCTCCCCCTCTCCCGTTGCGGAGCACAGGCTCCGGAAGCGCAGACTCAGTGGCCACGGCTCATGGGCCCAGCCGCTCCGCGGCACGTGGGATCCTCCCAGACCGGGGCACGAACCCGTTTCCCCTGCATCGGCGGGCGGACTCTCAACCACTGCGCCACCAGGGAAGCCCCCAGGGAAGCCCCCAGGGAAGCCCCCAGGGAAGCCCCCAGGGAAGCCCCCAAAGGATTTTTTTTCAGTTTGGTTTCTAGCTGTATGTGATGAGCCTACGAATCATCTCTCCTCGTCCTTACCCCATTTTGTTTAAACCTCACCTGCTGCTTCTTATCTAATCCTGCTCAAATTCGGTGATTTCATCTTACATTTTGTATCTTGTCTCTGACTTGACAAGGGTGTCGGTTAGTAATTAATCCTCTGGCTGCTATACTATTAGTAGCACACCTAGGCAATATGCACCTAAAAAGGATGTTTGAGACATTTAATATATTTGTATACTGTATTCCCTTAGAGATTAGAAAATATGTGTGGGAAGTGATTGCACTTTATACACTTGTATTCTATTCATTAACCTGCACAGTGAAGCTCAGTCAGACCTATAATATTTTCACCGTGTAAATAACTTTGGTTTTACCTCCAAGTTGATTTGACCAGTTGTTTTGTTCCTATTTTACTTCATTTTCTGGTAAAATAAATCATGAAACCAAGTGGCTATAGGAAAATGAACTACGTAATTGGACATCACATTGGGTTCTTTTGTTGATTATCTTTTTATCTTTCATTAGATTAGTAACCCTCTATCTAAATCTGTACTCTGTTGTAAACTCTTAAACGTTACCTCTGTGACTCAGAACTTATTGCAAAATTCAATGAAATAGTCTTACAGCACTATGGTAAATGAAATATGGCCATAGATTGTATGTAGCTCCTCTCATTAAAAGTGGAGCCTGTTCCCCAGCCCCTTAAATCTTAGCAGCCCATATAACCTGCTTTGAATAGAAGTGACATTGTGTGAGTTCTGAAGCCTAGGTCTCATAAAGTTTTGTAACTTCTCCCTGATCCCCTTGGAACAGTACATAAAAAATCATATTCTTACCTCAAGTAAGTTGAGAGGCCTGTAGAGAAGAACCAAGGTACCTAAGCAGACAGCCAGCCAGCAGCTCCAAGACTTGTGAGTGAAGCCATCTTTAACCTCTCAGACCAGCTGATCCTCAAACTTGTGAGTAAGCCCAGGTGCAACCAACAGAAGAAATGACAGAGTAAACAACTGAATTGGGAGAAAGAATAAATTAGGTTTAACCCAAAACATTTGGGATAGTTGGTGTTGCATCAACAGTAATCTAAACTTTAAAAATACTAATCATATTATGGATTTAAAAAATAATTTTCTATAACTTATTTTTGGTTTTTTTGCCAGTGATTGTTGATCACACATTTTAAAGGGAGACTTCTGAATTTGCTTTCATTAAAATTGATTTTAAAATAATGAAAGTGGGCTTCCCTGGTGGCGCAGTGGTTGAGAATCCGCCTGCAGATGCAGGAGACACGAGTTCGTGCCCTGGTCCGGGAAGATCCCACATGCCGTGGAGCAACTAAGCCCGTGAGCCATGGCCGCTAGGCCTGAGCGTCCGGAGCCTGTGCTCCGCAATGGGAGAGGCCACAACAGTGAGAGGCCCGCATACCGCAAAAAAAAATAAAAATAAAAATAAAAATAAAAATAAAATAAAATAATGAAAGTACAAACACTGGAAAATGTGTTATTAATGATCTAGTAAAATCTGGTCTCACTGCCAACTATGTACTTGCAAAGAGAGATTCTATCATTCTAACTACTATTCCCCTGTTTTCTTTGACAAGGTCATAGTTAATGGGCTTCTCAGTGTGTCTGAAATATGATGATAATTAAAGAGAAATCCCACTTCAAGCATATACAGCATTATAAAAATGACTTCCAAATAATACTTATGTCTGGGATATACTAATGCTTAACCTATTTGGTCTTTTTCCTCAAGAGTGTGGTTTGCTGGCTCTATTATACATCTGTTAAAATGTAAATAGAGAAGTTGTATTATTCATGTTATTTATTGTTTTTATGAATCAAAAATATCTATTATTTTATTTGTAATCCAAATTTTGTGACATACTTAATACTTTAATGAAATAGCTCAGATAATAAGTATGGGGCTAAAAATATCATAGCATATTATTTAGGAAAACACAGAAACATCTTCTCTGTAATTTCATATTAAACCATTTAAAATAATTTTCAAACATTGTTCATTTATGTAATTTTGTTTAAATTATCCAACGTAACTTTGATTTCCTACCATGTGCCATATAACTATTCTCAGCACCAGATACAGAAGTGAACAAAAGGGAAAAGAACAAAACTAAATAAAACATAACAAAACTTCTCTACTATGGGAGCTTACATTCTAGAATGGGGAAAGACAGACAATAAATAATTTAAATAGGTACATTATATTAAAAAAAGTTTACATAATCTTATACATGTTGGATGATAAGACATGTTGGATGATACGACATGTTAGATGTTTGATGGTAATAAGGGTTGTAAGAAAAGTAGAATAGGGAATAAGCATAAAGACTGAACTTAATGTGGAGGGAGATGAAGCAGTGCCATTTTGCATAGGCTTGTCACAGAAAGCCTCACTGAAAATATGATATTTAATCAAAAACTTAATGGAGGCAAGGAATAAATCTATTTGAATACTCAGAAAGGGTCCAATTTAGAGGGAAAATTAAGCACACAGAGTTGAAACAGAAGTGAGTTCAAGGAATGTCTCGGAGGTCACTATAGATGAAAAATACTACAGGATGCCAAAAGCAGCAGATGCATTTGGAGATAAGGCAAGGACAGGTCATCTATAGCCTTGTGGACTATTGTAAAGACGTCAACTTTTACTCCTCAGAGTGGATGAAAAGTGATTTTAGAGCATTTTTAAGCAGAGTATCCTTTTGATTTCATTTTACTTTTAAATAATTACTTTGACAACTCTATAAAATAGACTGAGTGAGTGAAAAGAGGGTTTCACAATGGTGGAAGCTTGGACTAGTGCTTAGTGCAGAGGGTAGAGGTAAGGGGTAGGATTTCTAGGTGTAGTTTAAGCACTGAGCCCAGCATGATCTACTGATAGAGTTAATGAGAGATGTGAGAGTCAGGGAAGATGAGGATGACTCCAAGTTATTTATTTAAAATGCCATGGATATCTTTCCATGATATGACCATCTGTATAATCATTTCTTATATAACATTATTCTAAAATGGTTTATAAATGGTCACAACCACTTCCATATGACTGAATATTTGTCACATTTTAATGTTGAGAAACTATGTTAGGCTCAGAAATGAATGAGACATATTCCCTGTCCTTGAGAGACAAACATATGTAAACAATACTTTCAATTTAGTGCAGGAAGTAATTAGATACAGATATAAACATAATGATACTTAAAGGAATAAAGTATAGTGATCTGATCTGAACACATGGAAGGCCTAGGAGTTAATTTCAAGGTTGGGCAAGTTAATAATTAGATAAAATTACATAAATTTATAGATAAAATGAAAGAAGAACTAAATGAATGGGGAGATCATTCATGTTATTAGACTGGAAAACTCAATATTGTAAAAATGGCAACTTCCCAAGATTCATAATAGGTTAAAAGCAATGCTACTTAAAATATCCACAGAATTGTGATTTTTTTTAGTATAGAATTCAGAGCTGAATCTAAAGGGACAATAATGACACTCATTGATCAAAGGAAAAGATGGAAGAATTTACTCTGAAAATAGCAAGGCAGTATTAAACTTATGATAATTAAGATGATTTTGTATTGTTTCAAGTGTAGAAAATTACCCATGTAAATGGAACAACGAATTAGAAAAAAAAAAGATTGATAGATGTATGGACTAGTGTAAGAGCAAGATGGCATGGCATAAACGACCCATAGGGAAATATCACCCTTTGAAATAAATGACAATAGGGCAACTGGTATCTATATGAAATAGAATGAAATCACAGCCTCTCATCCTGCCATATTAAAAAATCAATTTCAAGTAAAGAAAAGCTAAAATTATAAAGATTTAGAACATAATAGAGTAGAATATTTTCAATAACCTGCTGCAAGGAAAGAGTCATTAAACAAGAAACGTTAAACACTGACCACAAAGTAAAAGACTAATAAATTAAAACACAGTAAAATTAAGAATTGCATTCACCAAAAGATACCATAAACAGAATAAAAATACCAATTGCAACATGGGAGAAAATATCAAAAATTTGAAAAGCTAACAAAGACCTAGTGTCCAAAATATGAAAAGAACACTTTCCAACCAGTAAAAAAAGATATTAACTCAAATGAAAAACAATAATAATTCCAAAGACTTGTAAAGGAATTTTACTAAAAGGAAACTGAAGAAGATAATAGTAGCGATTATATGTAATCAAATTTGTAATCAGAGAAAGCAAATTAAAACCTCAAGACAATACCACTATTGAAAATATCAATTAGTAACAAGGATGCAGAGTATCATGAACTAGTATATTCTTTAGAACATTTCTGATATTACCTGTTAAATTATAAGGTTTGCGTACTCTCTGATCCAGCAATTCTACCACTATGTATAGATTCTAGATAAACCATCACGTACACCAAAAAATATACACAGGACATTCATAACAGCATCATTTGGGACAAACAATAAATAAAACAACTCAAATGGTCACCTACAGTAAGATGGATTAAATAAATATGTGGTATATTCATATAATAGGATATCATATGACAATAAAAATGAGTAAGCTAAACCTACATGCAACAATTTGGATGAACTTTATAAATATAATTTTGAACAAAAGAAATCAGATGCAGTAGAAGTATATACTCTCTGAGTCCATTGTTATACATTTCAGAAAACTTAAGTAATGTTAAGTAAATGTTAAGTAAAACTTAACATTGTTTCAGAATGCATACATCAATCCAAATTAAAGAAAGAAGAACAATGATTAATGATTATCACAGAACTCAGGATAGTTGCTAACTCTGGGAGAAGGATCAAGTTTATGATAGAGGAAGGGAATCTGGGTTGCTTCTGAAGTTCTGATAATATTCTATTATTTTTCCCTATACCATAAGATTATTCACTTTCTTTATTTATACTCAATATCTAAGTTCTAGTCACTTTTCTGTTCTATATATTATATTTATATATATTTTAAAATTATATAAAAAGTAGATATTTTGGTGTGAAAATTTTCTGAATAATTTAGACTTCTTTTTTCAAGTAGCTAAAAGAAAAACATCTGTATATGAAAGCCACATTAATAAATGACTGAGAATACAGAGCATCTCATAAATCATTCTTTTCAATATATTTGTCATAGCTAATAACATGAGGAAATATAGCATATATGAATGAAATTATAAAACATATAAAATCTAATATATTAATATTGAAAAAAATAAGCAGCAGACTCCACTTCCAGACTCCACTTCCATAAATGGCAACATGAGAAGTTGGAGGAAATCTACTCAAGAGAAAAGAATATGACTGAACCAAGTTACCATAAACAACAATATCAGGACACTGGAAAATGATTGAAGGTGGTCAACAACTTGAGAAGTACAGTTTATTCTTGTTATTCATGGTTATGTTCTAGAAAGTTGAATACTGAATCATTACCCTCAAGAAAAATACAGGGTTAGGCTCCTGCCAGCCTCTGTTCAAAACTTTCATCACCAGATCAGTACAACACCTTATTTTATATTGGTTTCTATATCATTGATTCATTAACATTGAATTCAAGGTCAACAGCATTGTAACTCATGCTTGAATGAAGTTTGTGTAACTAAACTTATATTTTCTTGGTAAGGTACATCACAGCCTGTTGTGCTTAGGAAAACTAGACAGCCCTTCAGCACTATGCTAGGGTGACATTTTGAACAGTGAAATCACAAAAAAAAAAAAAAAAAAAAAGCACAAAAATGCATTTTAACCAAGAAGGCAGAGCATTACTTTGTTTGACCTCAGCTGGGAATGTGTGCCACTCAAAGTTTTTACCATTCCACACATTTCTGAGTAAGCATCAAAGACCATGAGTATTAACTTGGAGATTATGAATTTATTTTAGTGAATGGGCAAACTCACAGATATAGAGTCAGTGAATAATGAAGATTGACAGTATCTATTCATTAAAAAACTGCTACTGTGTTGTATAAGATCCACGAGTCTGTGACCCACTTACCTGATGGAGCTTTCATTCCCCTACCAAGGGTGCCCAAACCCACAGTTTTATCTGCCAGAAGTGATGATTTTTGTTCAGGGAAGGTGACAGAGCACTGAGAAATTTAATGCAGAGATTTTGAAATGAGAGAGCCATGAAGCACTGTGATATTAACCTGCCACAAAACCCTGGCTTACTGCTAAGATACACATACACATAGGAGAACATAGGGAGTCCAGTTAAAATGTAAAACCAGAAAAAATTGCAAATTTGCTACATTTCTGAACTCAACTCAGACGACAAAGGGTGAACATTTTACAGCCTTTAGGTTTTTGATCATAAGCTTTGCCCACATTTAGCATTGCCTCAGTGCTAAAAAAGTTCAACTCCAGGGAGCTAGGAACCCAAGTAGGATTAGTACAAAGAAATTCACATTATATCACTCTGCTGAAAGCCAACATAAAAAGAGAAAGTCTTGAAAGCTACAAGAGAAAAATGATATAAAAAATGATATACAGGGATGCAATGATATAATTAATTATTATTTTCTTATAAAAGATACTGATGTCAAAAGACATGGAATTGCATATTGAAGATGCTGATAATAAAAATCAGTCAGTAAATTTATATTCATCAAATTATCCCTCAAATCGAAAGCAAAATAAAGGCATGTTTACATAAACAATAATTGAAAGAATCTATTGCCAACAGACCCATGCTATAAGAAATGCAAAAAGGAAGTCCTTCAGGCTGAAGGAAAATGGTACCAGATGGTAACTCAGATCCATAAGAAGCAATATGAGAGCAATGAAACCAGTAAATATGTAGATAAATATAAAGATAGTAAATATAAAATGTTCCATTAGATATATATGTTATATATGTTGTATGTTTTTCTTTAATTTCTGTAGAAGACATATGACTGCCTAAAGGAACACATATACCTGTATTCTTGAGTTTACAACATATATAAATTTTAATACACATGATAGCAATAGTATAAAGAAGGGGAGAAGTGGAGCAATTATAGGTAATATATGACTAGGATAAGGTCCATATTAACAAAATAAATTGTGGTAAGTAAAATATGCATATTAAAATTCTCAGAGCAACTACTAAAAATAACACTAAATATAAATAAAATGCATAGAGCCATCAAAATAGTATGTTAAATATTTAGCAAAACAGGTATCAAAAAAGTAAGAATCAGGAAACAAAAGGGAGATGAGACAAATAGAAAATAGTTAAATGATAGACATAAATCCAAATACACGCTTAGTTATTTCAAGTGTGAACAGACTGAACATTTTGTTCCAAAAACCAAAATTAATCTGACTGAAGGTAGAGCTAATAGTGGTCCACAAGAGAAATACATTAAATCAAAAACTGAAATAATAGATTGAAAATAAGACAAAAAGGGAAAATATAGACCATGAAAAAAGTAAATATAGGAGAGCTAAAGTGGCTAAACTAGTGTCAGACACAATAGACTTCAAGAAAAATACTACTACAGACAAAGAAGGATATTTCATCATGACAAGAGGATCAGGAGGGCAAGACAACATAAAAAAATAAGTGTATGTGCACTTAGAAAGTTCCACAATATGTGTAACCAAAAAATAGGCAAAAACATAAATATAATGGGATATTTAAATATTCTTTTCTTATGAATTGACAGAGCAAACAGACAGAAAATCAGTAGGGATATAAAAGAATTGGAAAACATTATTAACCAACTTAGACAAATAACTAACTATAAACCACTACAGCCATACACATTTTTTGGAGATAGTATATGGAAAAATTACTGGGACAGAATATATCCTGGACAATAAAATAATTCTCAAAATTTAAAAGGATTGAATCATATAGTCTTTGTGCTCTACTGACACCAGAATTAAATTATATACAAAAATCAGGAAAAAAAATCAAGGGAATAATATACAAATGTCAAACTACATGCTTCTAAACTACCTTTGTATTAAAGAAGAAATAAGATGAGAAATTAGAAAATATTTGAATAGAATGACATTAAAACACTCATCAAAATGTGCTGTAATGAAATTAAAGACCTGTTCAGATGGAAATATATATTTCTGAATGTTAAAGTTCAAAAAACAAGTTGATTTTCTAAGCTCCCACCATAAGAATTCAGAAAAAGATCTAATTAAACCCAAGAGAAGGAGAAAAAAGGAAACAAGAAAAATAAGTAGAAAATAAAATTGAAAACAGTTTAACAATAAAGATAATGAATAAAAGCAAAGGTTGAATATTTGAAAAGACCTATAAAATGGTAGAAAAATAGCTAAACCAATCGAGAGGACAAAAGAGAGAAGGCAAAAATTACCAGTATCAGAAATGAAAGGGGGCATACTAGAGGTAATAAGTGCATTCAAAGAATAATAAGGGAATATTATGGACTAGATCAAAACCTTCAGAAAATAGAGAAGAAAGGAACACTTTCTAACTCATTTTATGAGTCCAGTGTTACTTCAGACAGACTCAGACAAAAGGACTGCAAGGAAAGAAATATGCAAATGTATCACTTATGAACATGGCTACAAAAGCCCTAACAAAATATTTGCAAATCGAATACAGTATTATATAAAAAATATATACCTTGACCAAGTGGGGCTAATCACCAGAATTTAAGCTTCATTTAACTTCCAAATATTAATTAATGCTCTACACTATATTAATAAAATTAAGACATAGCGTATAATCTTCTCAAAAAATGCAGAAACATGCCTGTAAAATTCAGCACTCATTTGTGACTACAGTTTTTAGAAAACTAGAAAGCAAATATAACATGCTTAATCTGATAATAAGCATATATGAAAAATCTACAGCTACTATCTTAATAGTAAAAAGCTGAATACTTTCTATCCAAGGTCAACAACAAGACATTGATGTCCATTCTTACCTCTGCTATTCAATATTGTACTATAGATCCTGTCAGTTCAATCAGAGAGAAAATAAATAAAACTCATACAGTTTGCAAAATAAACAGTAAAGAATTCTTTGTTCACTGAAGACACAGTAGTATATAGGGAATATACTAAGAAATCTACAAAAGCTTTCTAGAAGTAATGAGTGAATGTAGCAAACTTGCACTACTCAAGATCAGTATGGGTATCTCAGGTTTACAGAGGAAGGGGTTGTGAAGCCAGGATCTGAAAGTAACTGAGATATAGGGAAGAGAGAATTTTTAAAATAATGACATGCACATATAGCTATTTGTGATTTATTTTAGAATATTTCAGATCCCTTTCTACATGTATGTATATGCTTATGTAGAAAGATGTTCTACTTTCCAGATTGTCTTAAATAAAGTAAATAATAGTTCACATAGTCTTCTGTCCATTTTTTTAACTTTACATTGTGTCTTAGAAATCTATTTATTTTAGTATATCTTTTGAATGGCTGTGTAGTTTTCTAGAGGATACATTTTTCTGTGATTTAACTCTTCTTTTATCAGTGGAGCTTTATAATTGTTTCCATTTGGTCATAATTACAAGCTATAATGTTATTAATATACCTGTATGTGATTTTTTTTTTTTTTTTTTTTTTTTTTTTTGTGGTACGCGGGCCTCTCACTGTTGTGGCCTTTCCCATTGCGGAGTACAGGCTCCGGACGCGCAGGCTCAGCGGCCATGGCTCACGGGCCCAGCCGCTCCGCGGCATGTGGGATCTTCCCGGACTGGGGCACGAATCCGTGTTCCCTGCATCGGCAGACGGATTCTCAACCACTGTGCCACCAGGGAAGCCCACCTGTATGTGATTTTTAAAAAGAAATGTGCAGACTTGTATTTCTATGGAACATGTTTCTTATGTTGAATGTATATTTCAGTGAAAAATATTTAATTTGATATAGAATACTCAAAAATGTCCCCTTCAAAACTCCGCTCAATTTACTTGGCACCAGGAATATATAAAAATGTTCTTACCTGCATACCCTAGCTGATAATGGATATAAAATTTTGTCACTCTGTTAGGACAAAATAATATGTCATAGATTTATTTTTTATTTTTCTGTCCGTTAGAAAGACAATGTTACATAATAAATTTGAATGGTTTTAAGAACAACTGTTCAAAACTTTTTACTCTTTTAAATTGAATGTGATTTTTTAATGTTAGAATATTTCAAATATTGTGACCAAAAAATCTGTTGTTGTATATTACAAGTATTTCATGCAGACGTTCACTTTTTCTTAATTTTTTTTAAGGTAATTTCTTTCTGTATGGAAATTTCAAAGTTTATGTAGTTTCTGACAATATTTTACTTCAGAATTTGACACTTATGTTGACATCCTGCACCTCAAGATTATTTTTCAAATTCTCCTATATTTGTCCCCGTACATTTTTATTTGGTTGTTTATGCTTGGCCCTTTGGTCATTTTGGAATGTACATCCACATAAGTGTTAATGTGTTATGTACAGATTTAATTTTATTATATTATAAATGTGTAGTCAATTAGATGTTAACAAATTATAAAAGACCATATTTGACATGAAAAATTATGCATTAAAATTTATTTTAAAAATTAGATTATCTCTTCTACAACTTTAGCTTGCTATATTTAATTTCTCTATATTTTTTATTGCTCAACACAGATAGAATTATCATAAATGCCATTGTTCACATAATAGAGCAAAATTTGCTCTTACTTATTCAAAATAACAAAACATATTAATCACTTTTTTGTTTTTACCTGTTTTAGACACAGCCACCTTTAAGTCTCCATAAGAATCATTTTTTGCCCATCTAATCATAGCCCAAGTTCCTCCAAGATTCAACGTTCAGCCAGACAGTCTATTCTTCTGGAATTAATTCCCATCAATATTTGATTTATTTCTCAAAATCTGTACTTCCCATAAATCATATTCTATATGAAGTATATAGATGTTGACCCACTGTCAGCTGCACATCTCTGAAAAAAGTTTTGGTTCTTTACAGTTTGAATGCTCTCTGTCTCTCAATCTGTCTCTCTCTCTCTCTCTCTCTCTCTCTCTCTCTCTCTCTCTCTCACACACACACACACACACACACACACACACACCCTGACACAGAGTTTGAGTCTCTCTATTGATCTTCTCTTTTAGTTATATTATGGATAGAGGAACTCCATGAATCTTGCTGAGTAGCTGTTGATGTTGAGGTCATGCATCACTCTGCTATAAACACATTAAGATAAAGTACCACTCCTTAATATTAATGCAAACAGCACAGCACATTCAATTATGCACTAAACTGCTTCTCCCTCTTCTCTTAAACCCATGTTTAGAGGATTACTGGAGCTGTGTTTCAAACAGTTACTCAAATTTTGCACCACCTTCCAATGACATGTTATGGTTACCAAAGACAAGAAGCAATAATAGATTAATTCAGCAAGGGCTAAATATGCCTTTAATAGCCATTCAATAGGCTTATCTGGGCCAACAAAATGACCCTCTTTCATGTCTTTTCAATTAGAGATAATAGTTGAAGGCGTTAATCACACATATTTTCAACAAAACTTTTCTCAGTTAAAGACACCCTGCAACTGATGTGGTCCAATGCACATCCACCCATTAGGGTTGCTATGACTATGGTGAGTCTGATCTGAAAGACAGGATACAATCAGGTCGGAGACAATGAGTGGATTTTCATATTTAATGGCCTGGGTTTTCAGCTTGGCACAGCAAACTGAATAGCAGTGACCCAAAAGTGACCTTCCATTTTTCTTCTTTGATTTGTCCCTAGGAATGGATAAGGCATTGGGATCCTGGGAGTAATCAGAATGGGATTATTTGCCTTCTGTATTAATCCCTGAGTGCTGAACTTAACATACTTATTTAAGAGAATTCATAAGATTGACATAGGGTTCATATACCATATATTTATAAATAAGGTTCATATATCATATATCTATAAATATCTATAAATATCTTTGAAAATTTTAAGCAAAAATAAGTACTCCCTGGGATCTTGGGAATAATCAGAAAACAAGCATGTCCCTTTATTTTAGTGACCAGATATTCTGAGCAATAGGTTTTCAGTTTCCCCAACTACAGAAGCATTTGAACAAGTTTATCTAAAGTAATCTAGATATAAAATTAAATTGCTGTTATTTAATAAACTGAATATGTAATAAAAATAGGAATTAATGAGCCAAACGGGTCTTTTTATCTTTGAGACAAAAATGAGATCATGTACAGAAAGTATTTAACCAGATACCAGGCTCAGTGAATGCTGGGTATATTTATGTTGTTATTTCTCTCCTTCCTTGTGTCTTCACAGTTCATGATAGTTCTTTCAGCTTTTAGAATGCTGGTATACTTCTTTCCCTGAAGTTCCCTAGAAAACTTTTTCTCAAGAAAATATCAGATATCAATTATTAATACTTATGAGATGAATTCCATATGCTGCTATTATTGTTGCATAATGAGGATTGCAGTACTATCATTTATTGAACGACAGATTTATATGTTACTAAGTATTGTGTGAAAAAACAAAGGAATCTGGTAACACAATAACACAATCTTTGTTTCTGAGGTAAAATAAATAAAAAAATAGAAATACATATATGTGTGTGTGTATATATATGTATATATATATATATATATACACACACACATATATGCAAACATTCCAAACCCCATTATATAACTGTTAATCCATACAACATTTCACTAATGGTACAGGGGTTACCAAAACGTTGTAAATTAATATGAGTAGTTAAGTTAGGAGTTGGTGTAAATTAAGCAATTAGAGGAATTACATACACTAAGGAGTTTGCCTTTACATCCAGGTAAATTCTTTTTATTTCACATGATTGATTTAAACCAACACTTTCACTTAGTCACCCAGGTCACCCAGCTTGAAATCCTTTTCTTTATTTGTGTTCCCACTTCCCTTAGTCATCAATATGGTATTTGCACTATTCAGCCTTCTATTAGTGTTTTTTATGGGTATAGCTTTACCATTACTGAACACAGGTTGTAATTTTTCATCATTTCTGCAGTTCTATGATGTTTTGCCTGATTTATGAAGACTAAGGGTTTTTTTGGTTTGTTTTTTTGTTTTGTAACGAAAGTGAGGGAATACAACTCTATATAAAGGAAGGGTTTCTCTGACCTGATAGTGGATGATAAAGTTTTTGAGTATGTGTATGGTGTTTGAAAAAAAAAAAGTGAAAAGATAAAACAATATGATTTACTGGTAGAATAAATTGTACAAAATTATGAATACTTTGATTTTTATTTTCAAGAGAACTGGGCATCAATAAGTGCCTCTGGGATATGTCAAGTTTGGGACCAACTAGATTCCTAGAGGGAAAAGAAGTCATTACTCTAAGGAGGTAATATTATAAATTATAGTGTATGGAAGTCCAAGAGTGTTCAAAAAGTTTACGGGTATATAATTTTTAAACTGTGCAATTTATCTCTAAATTTTAAATGGAAAACTTTGGTGTCTTAAAAGTCTGAATTTATATGTTATAATTCAGGCTGGTTAATTTGTTTATAAGGTACTCTTTTCTAGATATATGTAAACTGATAAATATATATTGAGAGATATCCATAGATAGATAAGTAGAAACATAGATATAGACAGAAAATTATCCTACCAAAAAATTATTCCTGACTGATGTAATATAAGAATTAGTTAATGATATAATACAGACTTGCAATAATTTTTAAATTTATTTCTGGAATTTAAATATTTAAGGAAATATTCTATTTGACCACTTCCTTGACTCAGATTGGCCTTTGAATTCCTGGATTCATCTACATTTACATCTTCTTCCTTACTACTATCAAATGCTAATAAAATATTTATTCCAGTGAGAAATATGTATATATATAATTTATGTATATTTAAATTTATAAATACAAAAATATATAAACAAAAGTATATTTATCTATTTTAAATAAAATATTTATACATTTTACATGTATTTATATAAAATATGCATTACATATGTAACTTTACCTGTATAATTCATGTATATATATACAATGTTATACATCAATTATATCTCAATAAAAAAAGACCCTGGTATTAACTAAAATACTAAGTTCTACCAGATCCAGCCTCTATGAGCACAAACTTTAGTAAATTAAGGTGATCAGCCAATACTACATTGCCCTACTCTCTGGAACAAGATACCATTAATAAGAATATCTATATTTTTAATACACACTATGACATTCAATAAAACAATTATTAAATATAATAAAAGATAAAGCTGTGTAACTAAAACAAGATAAAAAATGTACAGTAGAAACAAACAAGAATATGGCACAGATATCTGTAAAAATAAATACAGAATGAGATAGAACAATAAGATAAAAGATGAAGAATTTCATCAGATTTTTAAGATCCATTAAAATGACATTCTAAAATTTTAAAATATTTGTTTAATATTTAATTTTTAAATCATTTTAAAAAGAGATCAGCCAAAGTTGAATTCAAGATTTGTAAACTGGAAAATAGGCCAATAAAATATATCCATAGAATACTAAAACACAAAGAAAAAATAGAAACTATATAAAACAACATTAAATATTGATGGGGTACCATCAAAAAGCCCAACATACTTGCAATTTGAGTGCCAGATGGACAAAAGAATAGAGACAATGATAATATGGAATGAAAAATTGCTGAAAAGTTTCCAAAACCAAGTAAATACCTCAGGTGACATGTTCAAGAATCTCTGCAAACTCCAAGCAAAAATAAATTCTGAAAAAACTGTACCTAGAGACACACAACAGTAAGACTGCTGAAAGTCAAACAAATTGAATATTTTAAAAGCAGCTAGATAAAAGTCTGTATTATCTTCAAAAGTGTAATATCAAGATAACAAATATTCTTTCAACAAATGGAAACCTGAATATAACAGAGTGGTATTTATAAGTGCTAAAACGAAATAAATACCTATCTTGAATTTTATCCCAAGTAAATATTTTTCAGAATAAAGGTAAAATAAAATGACTCAGATGAAAACCTGATAACATTTGTTACCAGACAACGTGGACTAAAAGAATTTGAAAGTGATTTGTTAGGACTGAAGAAAATGACCCCACATGGAAACACAGCCATGCAAGAAGGAGAGAACAATGGGGGAAATGAAAGAGTAAATATAAATGAACAGTGATAAAGTAAATGAAGGTATAAAACAACAGTAGTATTTTTGTGGCTTTAAAACTTTTCAGAACAATAACTCAAAATATAAAGGAGTAAATGGAATGAAATATTCTGAGTTTCTAGCAAGACCAGTGAAAGTAACAATTTGTATTAAAACTGTAATAGGTAAAAGTTAAAAGTTTTAATCTCTAGAATAGTAAAATTACACAAACATGTCAAATTAGAAGGGAAAATATGTTTACAAATTATGTTATTTTTTAAATAGGAAGGTAGGTGAACTGAGAAAAAAATTGGAATGGGTAGGTACACGGAAAACAGATAATAATATGAGTGATAATATGAGTAATATAAAATAAACCACATACTTGTACACGTCTCATAAAAAGAAGTAAACACTAAAAATATAAAGAGTAATGGATGTTGAGAAAAGAAAATAGGAGTAGAATACAATTATATTTTTCCAAAGATAAGAATTAACATTAACATTATGTAAGTCACAAGAACCTTATATTTCTCTTTGCACAGGTTGAATAGATCCAGGCAGAGGAGTTTTTATAAATCTGCGTAAATTATGAAGAGTTTACAAAACAAAAACTTTGTCCTAAATTACTAGCTAGATCATTTACATATAGTTATATTATTTGTATTTATATTGATTTCTCTCCAAATTAAATAACATAAGTAAATGACTCAGAAATCATAGACTTAGCCTCATTTAGATTCCTTTCTAAAACTGTTATGGAAAATTTATATACCTCCCCAGTTGTATATCATTAAAGTGGTAATATAATGAAACTGTTTTCTAAAGTTGTTGTAGAAGCCTTTCTCTGAATCATTTGAAAACTGAAATGATTCTATTGAAAACGTATCTGAATGTTACCTAAAATAGAAAGTTTACACTAGATCAGTCTCCTCAGGCAGGATACTATTGCTGTCATGGGCTGGATAATCATTGTGGGGATCTCTCTTATTCATTGTATGATGTTAGCAGGATACCTGGCCTCTACCAGGAATTGCCCCAGTTGAGAATAATTATACCAGATGACCTTTAATTATTGTTTACAATTCTAAGGATAACTATGACTTTTATTTTCAGGGCTGAGTGGCTTCATTCATTGTGTGCTAATTCTCCAGAAACATTAGATATCTTTATTAAAATAATATATATTGTAACAAGTCCCTGCAGAATTTATTTATGCATATTACTTGTTTTGAAGATGTGTTGTTATAACGTAGAAATAATTTAAAAAGTATTAAATTCTTAACCTATATGTAGAAAACATTCTAAAGAGAAGAAAGGGAGTCTTGAAAGACATAGCTACAGAAATTCTTGCGACTTTACTGTTTCTATTTTTGTGCAAAGATCAATTATGACAGGCTAGTGCAAAATTTGACCTTTATTTGTGAGAAATCTGTCACAGGCTGTCATTGATTACATGAGAAATTATAAACATTCTGTACTAAACAAGAACATCATCGGCATTTACAGTGACTGCACATCTGCCTAGTGAGATTCCAATCATACCTAATATCATCCTGTTGCCTGAGTCAGAAACACTCTTAGTCTTTTCCCTAAAGCAAGAACAAAGGATTTGGTTTATAAAAATAAGTTGCTTGAATCATACCACCTTTATGTTCTTTCACTGATAATTTTACTTCAAATGACATCTAGTTCAGCAGGATGCATTATCTTTTATATACACATTCTTCATATGTTCATTTCAAAATGATATTGACTGGTTATTAGAGGGAAGATGTTGTGGTAGTTTGATATAAACTTTGAATAAAATGCAAATGTCTGACACAATGGGACACCAGACAAGTAATTAAATTGTCATATCTGATAAAACATTTAAAAGAAATGTAAACAAAGTATTCCAGGATTAATTCTATCTAATGTTTTCATTTATTTTTCACAAAATGATTTATAATGAGGATTACAAATGTAAAGTGCACTTAATAGTGGCTGAAATAGATCAGCCTTTTCAAATTCAATATGTGTACACCCAGAAGTATATGAAAATTTTTCTATGAAATATTTAGGAACAGATAGCTTTTAAAGGATATGCAGATCCTTAGTGAAGACTATCCTGTGATCAAAATGTATACTTTCATAATTACCATTCTGTCATTCATCCATCCATTTATGAGTGAGGGAAGCTGGATTAGGCAGAGAGAGAATTTGAATTGAAATGCAATTGCAACAGAGGCCTTAGCTGATGGCACTTCAGAGATATCCCCAATGGAGGCAAGAAAGTTGGGTCTTTGTACCTCTGCACAGACCAGTTTTTGGAAGTGAGGGGCTGCTGAGAGAGGTTGTAACAGTAAGGAAGCTGTTACCTTTGACCACAGGAAATTCCTTGAGTCTCATCTATGATTGTCTGTAACCATCTGTCCTGGCAGATAGACTATTGAGTGCTTTGGACTGGAAAGTGGATCTGAGACAAATCTACAATTCAATACAGTCTCTTTCTTGACTAGTGAGAATCTATTTGCTGTATAATAACTTCACCTGATCTGAGAATATGTTTTCCAAGATTCTGGCTGGCTTCTTTTCTGGACAACTTATAAAAGAAATGTTAATGGAACAAAAATATCCCCATCACAACCAATCTCATGGTGGCAACTGTTTATTCATTATTTGCTCCCTCTACTATGTTTTAGATTTCCTTTACTGTTGACTAAAATCTCTATTAGTCTAGGTGGCTACCTATTAAGAAGAACCAGATTTGCATACCTGAGAGGCCTGAGCCTTGATCTTCATGTCCTTAGATCATTGGTGTTACATTTGCTCCCTAACCATCAAAATTGGGCAGGGGAAGTTAAATAGTTGTCACAGGGGATTAACATGGTGTGAACACTATCTTCCCAGCCCCCATTATATCAGAGCAATCCTGTCTAATCTGATGGTCAAGATCAATTATCCTTATCCTTGTCAGCATAGTACCTCTTTTCATTGACTGCAGGGCTTTTGGCACAAAGAGCCCAAAGTGACCAGGTGACAGCAATACACTCCTATAAGCATTCAACCTCTAACCACGGTTTCTAGAATGGCAGAGATTAGAGTTTCAGGGTTAGGAAATACAAATAATCCAGTTGAGTCACTGGGAGTGAGGCTAATAAGGACAATTCATATGGCTACCACTTAGATTCAGGCATACAAATTCTATTTATTGGGGAAACAGCACCATAAAATGTCATACCTCTCCCATAACTCCATCTGTATGTCTCTTTACCAGATGTCTATGTCCCCAATTTTTGAACTTTCTTCTCCCAGACCTTGACCAATAAGCAAAACCATGCACTATTCTGCATAAAATAGTCGTATAATTATTACATCTCCTGCCTCTCAAAGCCTGAGATAATACATATTAACCTGTGCAATCTCTTTCACAGTAATTCTGTTCAAGGTTATCACTGTTGAACATTTTAGAAATTGTGGTCCAACAGCATGTCAATGTCTATGATGTGCCACTTTCCTCCAGTGTTAGGCTTCTCATTTCTAGCTTGCCTGTAGGTAATCCAGTTCTGAAATTTCTTTTTAGGTTCTGTTTCTTAAAAACAAGACTTCCACCAACTACCAAAGGCTGGGTTCCCTAGGAAATAGACTCTAAGATTTGGATGCACTAAGGTGTACTTAGTAGTGTTCTCAGGAACAACACCAGTTAAGATAGTAGTGTTGCAGGATTGGGAAGACGGGGAAGTTGAACTGTGATGCAATTGCAACAAGAGGACTTAGGCAATCCTATGAAGAACCCTTCAGGAATGTCCCTAATTTAGGTATTAACCAGTTATCACCTGCAGGCTCTCCTCTTGCTCTTGAAAGCCAATGGCCACAAAATAGCACATATTACAATATGTATTGGTTTCCTAGGACTACTGTAACAAATTCCTTTTCAACAGAATTTTTTCTTTGCTTTTTCTCTTCTTGGGTCTAATTTACCTAATCTTAATTTAGAAATTTTGCTTCCTGGTCCTCTTGTAACCTAATAGGTATTCCTTGCCTTGCATCCTACAGTGCTTCTTCATCCTTAAGGAAAAAGAATAGATTCCGTTTACACTATGTGCCTCTTTGTTTGACTTTTGAGAAGCCATAAATTAAATGTTTTATATTAATTATAAAAGCTGCCACATTTAATAGGCTCAATTCAACTATAATTGAACATGAAAGGGAGAATCTCATATCAGCTCCAGTGTGGAAAATTAATACGTGAATTTAAAAAATTCTAAATCAACTTATTTGACACTTCTTTCAATGAAGACAGAAATAAGAGCCAATGCCAAATTTATACATACTCACTAATGTTACATAGTAGTCTTCAAATAAATTCTTAAAGTCTGGTTCCTGTTGCAAGATAATGAATTCTTATTAAGTGATGTTTCATAGAATTTCAATATTCGATGGTAACTATACTAAAATAAAACTTTCTAATTATTTCGTTAAACATAAGGTAAAAAGTAAAAATAAAATGTGTGATTTATTAACATTTTGTAAAAAGCCCTACTAAGCACAAACCACTGAATTAGTTGCTGAATAAACATTAACAACTAGTGAATAAACTTTAACAACTAGTTAATAAATATTAACAAAACAGAGGTCTATTACTTAGAAAGATTTCCTTTTAATGTAGGTTGGGGTTTGGGTGAGAATCACAGTGACTGAGACCAAATAGTGTTTAGTGGTTTAGACAGGACATCTAGTATAATTTTCACTCCACCAGTGGAGTAAAACAGGTTAAGGGTCACCAGGAAAGAAAGAAAGAATGGGAGAACTTGAAAATTAATCTATAAATATCTTTGAAAAATTTAAGCAAAAATAAGTACTTTAAGTTTAGTACTCAGCGATTAATACAGAAGGCAAAATAATACAATAAATTGGTTAACAGAAGAAAATTCAACAAATCCTAGGTGAACTTGAAGATTTTGTTTAGAGAATTCATAAGATTAGAACATAGCATTCATAATCCAGTTAGCCTGTATGAAGGAAATAATTGTTGACTTTTATTTTTTTAAGTTTTGAAATATTATTGATATTTAGGCAGGTGTTTGCATTTACTTCATATTTCTATATACATAAACATTTTCTATTAGGAAGATGCCATTTAAAAGCATATTACTATGCCATCTGTGGCCACTGGATTAGGTAAATGTTGCCTTTGGGGAAATAATTAGGTATAATTTCGTCAATGGAATATTTAACATGGTACCAGTTTGAGAGTTTAGAGAGTAGTAGTAGTTACTCTAAAATTCCTGGCAGCAGTCTTAAAATTGGAAATAGACACTTTTCTGTGGGAAAAAAATACACCTTTCAGTTACACACATGTAAGGCTAGTTCATCCTCATGTTTCTGGGATAAGGGCATAACTTCACAGTTTGGGGCTTGGGATAGTCCCAGGTGTAATACTGAAAGTATTTTGGAGCCACAGATGTAATAACAAGGAGCAATCAGAGCTGGTACAAGTCATAGCAGTGGAGCTAGGTCCTGGAGAACCTATGTTGTTTCAAGAGACAACATATGTGCTTGACAGTGGCAAAGTGAAAAGGTGTCTAGGAAATCAAGGGTACAATAGTGAGGACACTGAACAATTAAGAAATATTTTCCCAGTCAGTGTGGATATGCCATTTCTTCCTGGCTGAATATGAACTCTGGCCTAGCTCTTGGTTCTGTAAGTATGAAGGGTAAATTAACTCCCACCTACCCATTACCTCTCATCAATTTGTATTAAAGATAGATGATGGCTCAGGGAGAATGTGAGTGCATAAGGAACACAGATATCTCTTTAAAAGAAAATGATCAAGACACCAACTCCTGACTCCTGAGATTTGAAATTATGTTTAATAAACTGATGTAGCCCTGAATAATATCAAATGGAGGACTTCACAGAGAAGAAATGTACCAAAAGAGATAAAGAACTGTGGATGAATAATTTGTACCAGAATTTTGGCAGGGATTTGTTTTGAGCATAGTCTGTACATGGAAGTTCCCAACTCCAGGCCTTGGGTGGCATTGAGAAAATGCATATATATTTAAGAACTATAAAAAGCTAAAGACTAGAACTTTGGGAACTCAGATAGTTTTGTTTTTGTGTGCCAGGGGTTGATGATAACACTTACAGACTATCTTGTATTCCTGTACCACAACACACACGAAGACTGCAGTTGCTACTGCAAAATTCACTGCTGTAACAAACAAGGCATTGGAAACCATGATGCTTCCTATGGTCAATAACACTGTCTTCAGATTACTGGAAAGCCTGTATGAGATCATATCATTTGCCAATGCCAGTGGAACTTTTAGTGGCAAATGTGGTCATCAAGTTTCTAAGTTTTCATAGAAGAGTAACAAAGACTGACCCTTTGGATTGAGTGAGTGACACAAAAGCTTTGAATTTCATATTTCAAAGAAATTATGGGACCTTAGGTCATATCCTTCACTCATCAAATAGGATACACCACATCAATTTAGATAATCAGGAAAGGAATTTTGTCCCAATTTGCAGTCAGAATCGGATAGTAATTTGTGGCAGAATTTGCCTTCGCCTTGATATTCATTCTTCCTTATTCTTTGGTTTAATAGAACCCTGATTAATGTTTCTACCCCAGATAGTGGATTATAACTGATTTTAGTCAGTCATGACATCCATTTTTCTATTTTCCCCATTTTCTATTTTTTTAAGTTAGAAGTTGCTATGTGACCTAGTTTTAACCTAAACTTTATTAGACTTAAGCAGGAATCTTCTGGAAAGTAGGGTCTTCTGAAAACATTTGCTCTACTGATTATAGGTGAGCTGTACATAGAAAATGATATTTTTCTTCTTTATCCTGCCTTTACTATAAATGTGAATTCTAGAACAATAGTGAATATCCTGTAACCCTGAGGTTACAGTTTGGAAAAACAGGCTCAGAGAATTGAAGAGATACTGACTCTGACATCAGTGGGCCTCTAAATCCATGCCAGGTCTGCTTCAGACCTCTTGAGTTTCTGTTAGCTCTAACCTTATATAACACTAGTTGCTACAATATCAAAACTTTAAAAACAAAGAACAAGTTGGCTTATTAAATTAAGTTAATTTATTCTTTAAATTAAATTACTTAAGGAATGTTTAAATGAAAACCTATTGGCTGACTATCACATCACTTCCTAGAATTCCTAGCAGTGTTTAATTGATATAGTGATTTTAAAAGAATTTTAAAGAAATTAATTTGTCAACAGATGAACCAGAGACAATTTCTTTGTCCATTTTGACAACATATTTAGATTTCATTATGTATTCACTATCCATATTTAGCACCAATTTTTCTCTAAGTCATTTATGGGTCTAATTTTCTCTTCATGTATTTGAGTTATATTGTTATATAAAATTTTTTTTAAATTATGCATTGCCTAATATAATGTATCAGATTAGCAATTGGTATATGGATAAAGCCAGGGTTCTTTTTTTAACCATATGGTACTATTTGTTATATAAAATCTCTTATTTATATAAATATGTATAGGGATGTGTATCTTTATATTTTAACTAATGTCCTTGACTAGTCATTATATTAGTTAACTGATTACTTAGCTTTCATAAAGTGCTACATTTTAGCTCATATATTCTATAATGATATAATCATTGCAAATTTATTAAACAATATTGATGATGCATGTAAAAACAATTTTTTTCAGCTAACAATCAATATTTTTTCATTTCTAACGTTTTTTCTATTGCCTTCACTTTTATACTTAATAATTCATTGACGTCCATTACTTTGTGAAGCTTGTCAGATATAACTTAGAACAAAGTCACTTGAACATGTAAATGGATTATTTTAAATGCCTTGCAGAGACATAGTCTTAAAAGGTTAGCATTTTAATATTAAGAGTTAGGTGCTTGAGAGAGAAAATAGTGTTTTCAAATGTAAAAATCTTGGTTTGCAATAGCAAGAGCATATACCCTAGGAATTTTAGAGCACAGTTAACATACAGATTGAAGATGTGTTCATGATTGCATAAAGCTTATTTTTTTAACTTCCACACAGAGAGGAAATGTGAACCATTTCTGCATTTGGGGTTAGAATTTAAACAAAGGAAGAGGAAGAGAGAAAATCTATTCACTGATAGGGACTTCAAGTCCCTATATCTCAGGTCTAATTCCCAAAGTGAATCAGAAGCAATAGAAGGCACAGGCAATTCGTGGTCATCCCAAAGTACATGGCAAATTCGATTAATTTCCAAGGCTGTAAAAGAGGGAGACAGCAGATCATTTAGCAGGGTTTCATGTCCTTTATGATACCACAGGGATAGAAGATAAGTGAGATGCCTATACGTATACCATTGAGGGAAATTCTACCCACTATCTGAGAAATGTGGAGGAAATTTTGAAACTTTTAGGAAGAATAGCTGGGATGTCACCTACCTATTAAATTAATTAAACAGGGAGGCCATTAGACTAAGGTGGCTCCAATGCTGTGGTGGCCTATGTAAGCAAACCAAAACCTAATTCTGGGGCTTCCCTGGTGGCGCAGTGGTTGAGAATCCGCCTGCCGATGCAGGGGTCACGGGTTCGTGCCCCGGTCCGGGAAGATCCCACATGCCGCGGAGCGGCTAGGCCCGTGAGCCATGGCCGCTGAGCCTGTGCCCCGCAAAGGGAGAGGCCACGACAGTGAGAGGCCCGCGTACCACAAAAAAAAAAAAAAAAAAAAAAAAACCTAATTCTGTAAATGTCTCAAGGTTATGAACTAGAAACCTAAGGACAACCCATCACAAACAGTCAGTTCAGCTTTAAGCTTTATCCAATCAAATAATTTCCCTTCTTTGCATCTGCACCTTCTCTATATAAACCTTTCCCCTGGCTCCTGTCCAAGGAGTTCTCCTAACCACGTTTGCTTTGCCACTGACCCATTGGAAATGACTTTTACTCAAACTCTTAAAAGTTTTAATATGCTTCAGTTTATCTTTTTACATACAAAAGAAGAGTTCTAGCCCTCATAAGGGGTACCACATAGGGGAAATTTGGTTGTCAACTGTGGCGGCAAGCAGAGTCAGAGTCAGACAAACACTAAATAGGAGGGGTGGTACTCCACAGTGCAGGCCAGCAGGCCAATGCAGTGCTAAATGTTCCAGAAACATTGCCCCAGATGTCAGGTTTATAAGTGAGCTCTCTGTGGGCTTTGGTGTCCACGATGGAAGAAGGAAAGGTATAAGATAAGTTTGTGAACCTTAAACAAGGGACAGTATAATTTAAACTAGAAGTTACTAACAACCCTGAATTGGCAAGAATAAGTTTTATGACTCTATAAGGAATTAAAAACTTAACAAGTTGGGTTCAGTTATAAAAATAAAAGCAGTCAAGTCTGTACATTCTAGTGTTACAATTATGTGCAATTTAAACCCAATGCAAAGCTCTTGAGTATTAAGTTCACGTTGAATTTGAATAGTTGTGTGTGTGTGTGGGTGTGAGCATACGTGCCTGTGCGTGAGTGCTTTATTTTTTGTTTCATTTTCTTTTGCGTTTGAGACAGAAGAGGGTATATTAATGAAACAATACAAAGTTTAGTCAGATGATCTGGTTTCAAATTCTGGTTTTGATACCTTCTAGGCGTAATTATCTATGGGGTTAAGGGGTGAGGGTCAGGTGAGATTACCCTCCCTACACTTCAATTACTTTACAAGCAAATTAAGTGATACAGTATCCTGCCTAATATTTAATATTAAAAAAATAGGAATGCTGAATTTTTGGAAGTAACTAAATTAACTAATTAATTAAATTATCAAACATAGCACAACTTTAAATTTATACAATGTAGTAGGTATTAAAATATTCAGTTCTTACACTATCCCTTTCATCCTATATTTTAGCCATTTCTATCTATTTTGGGTTCCATGAAACACTTATCTCTGTCTCAACCTATTTCAGTAATAAGCACTTGTAAGGCAGGGCGACTGTGTGCTTCTCCAGCTTCCAGCATGGTAAACAGTATGCACACAGTTAATATTAAATAAATATTGGGTTGGGCATCTGTAAGGTGTTGTGGAAAACCATGAACGAACTTTTTGGCCAACCCAATAACTTTTGAATAACAGATTAGCACGTGAAAGTAAATGCTACAAAATCTTTTTTTTTTTTTTTTTTTTTTGGAGGTACGCAGGCCTCTCACTATTGCGGTCTCTCCCGTTGCAGAGCACAGGCTCTGGACGTGTAGGCCCAGCGGCCATGGATTACAGGCCCAGCCGCTCCGCGGCATATGGGATCCTCCCGGACCGGGGCACGAACCCGTGTCCCCTGCATCAGCAGGCAGACTCTCTACCACTTCGCCACCAGAGAAGCCCAGCAAAATGTTTTTTTAACCTCAATTTTCTGTTGGCTGTTCCATGGTTACTTTAAGCAACAGCTTAATTATGTAGAATACTCCCAATAGTTGTCATGAGACACCAATGAATTAAATTCTTAACTATGTTTCCCAGTTGAATGTGATCAGTGTCAAACCTCTAGTCTGTGTTCATTTATATTTTGTTGAGTACCTGGTAAAGGTAGTCTTTTATAGCTATTTGTGGGTTTCCATTTACTGTGAATTTAGGCCCAAATATATGTGGAATATAGTAGAAAAGTATATAATCCTTTCATAAATATAAACATGATGATACAGCTGCAGACCACAGGAGATAATACAATATATACTGGGGACATCTTGAATGACAGTTTTTTAATGGAAACACTTTTATCACCATTTAGATACAGTCATTCCTCTGAAATAAGCTTGGTGAAAATCTATTTGTTTAATTAAGCTTTGTAGAGTAAACCCTTTGTTCACTTGTTTTAATAGAATTTGACATGCATATACAGTGACTGTGAATTTTACCTTAGATGTCAGTGGGTTATTAACTGAACATAATTCCTAGATTCAGTGGATTTCAGAATGGTTAATAAGAGAGGTAAAGCTCATACAATTCTACACCTGACAAATCCATACATCAAGTGTGATTAAACAAAAGAAAAGGCTACACTGCTTTTCATCAATTCTTGTTACATTAGCTGAAAAGCTGAGAAAAACAGGGTACTTAATCAGAAAGGAAGGCTGGAACAAATGTCAGAACACAGTACAAAATTTTGTAGAAATTTAAATTGTCCTTTCATAAGTTTTTGCACTTTCACCCTTTTCTGCTAATAGGGAGTTTAATTTGATAAAATTACCAGAATGTTACACAGTACAACCTCTTTAAATGATAAGTGCTTAATCATTTAACTTGTAAATTTGTATGAAAACCTACAGCTCAAGTGCTTTCAAAACTATGCCTAAAATAAGCAGTTTTGTAAGAGTTGATTATATGAGTAAAATCTGTACATTATAAAATGCAGAAAAATGTGTAAAAGAAATTAAATCCATCCAAAGAACCACAGTGACCACTCAGTGACCACAGTTAACTGACTTTTGGCAAATTTCTTTCTTTCTTTGTACAATATTTTACATGACTGAGAATGCTTCACATACATAATTTAATATTATAACTTTTCTCTTTACTTGAGAGTGTAGACATTTCTAACATTATTAATATTTTTGTACATATTTTAAATGTCTCTATGGTTCTAGTTATGGATATTCCTCAAGTTACATTATTTAACCAAGTTTCTATTGTCATGCATTTCCATGAGTTTCCATTTTGTTTTTATATTTTGTATGGCTAACCTAAAAACTGCTCAGATGAACATCTTTGTAACAACAGGCATTGTGAAAGACCATTAGACTTTTAGTGATAAAAAAAGTTTGGAGAGGGCTTCCTTGGTGGCGCAGTGGTTGAGAGTCCACCTGCCGATGCAGGCGACGCGGGTTCGTGCCCCGGTCCGGGAAGATCCCACATGCCATGGAGCGGCTGGGCCCGTGAGCCATGGCCGCTGAGCCTGCGCATCCTGAGCCTGTGCTCCGCAATGGGAGAGGCCACAACAGTGAGACGCCCGCCTACCGCAAAAAAAAAAAAGTTTGGAGAGTCATAACGTTTATTTTGGTCTCAGTGTATGGTTTTAGGCTGAGCATTTCATATTTTTATTTTACAGCATTGTCTCCATAATTGAAAGAAAAAATTCATGTTGTATTCAAGATCAGTGTCTATTACAAGGTGATTTTCTTCCTACAAAGATGAGTTAGCAAAGACCTCATTCTTATCTTGGTGCAGAAAAAAATACAATCTTTTTTTTTTGTGCTAGAGCACTAAAAAGGGTTAAGACAACAAATGAGGATTTTACTTAAATCTGGATGCTCCAAGGCCAAGGTACAGGCAAGAAGGAGCAGTATTACTAGATAAAGTATACTTTCTTTGAAGACTATTGACCCAAAGAAAGGTACAGTTTACTACATTCCTCAAAGAATAATAGATTAGTGTCACACAGTGTTCAGGGATTAACCATCACCACAGAATGGGGAAAAATACAATTCTTCAGAGTTAAAAAGCAGTAAGTTTGTATCATGGATGAATGATACATTAGCTGTGTTTATTTACCTTTTGCCTATTGCAGGAAAAATTATGCTTTTCCTCTCCTTACATACTTATTAATCTACTTTCTTGGAATCTTAGATGTTGAATTGTTCAGAGATACTAGGGGTCATATCACCATGACATAAAAGGCACTCAAATTGACATCATTTCTCTGGTTCGCTTCTCATTCTCTTCCAATAATTCATGGGTAATTGGTGTTAATACTTCTCTTAAGGTCCTAGAGTTCCCACTCTCTCTTCTTTCTCTATGCTTTCGGTAGAAGTTGGTAAAATACCAAATCACACAGGAGAGAGGGAGGTTTAAATCTAAGTCCTGTGACTGAAACCCAGATTTTACTAGAAAGACTAGAAGTAACTTATCTGAGAATTATTCATTCAATTATCTCTTTTTCTTTTTACTGATCATGTGGAAAACTTTAAATATGAGGGGGCAATTAGAAGGATACAATTGATTACTTGTGGTAACCTGGCCATGATATAAACCAAAGGTATCATATCATCATTGCTTGTTTTCATAACTAATGTATTAAATTCTGAACTATTAGAAACTTCATGTTCTGAATAGATAAAAAGAGATGGTTTGAGTGACCTAAAAACATGGTTGTCACTTATCACAATGTCTTCGTGCTAATCATTTGAAGTTTCTAGGGCACAGGTACCTTTTTTTAAGATAAAGAATTATTCTGTGCCTATAACAGGGCAATAACACAAGATTTGTATGTAGTCTTCTCAAGGAAGTGATCCCCTAGTGATGTTAAAAACTACCTGCAACTCTTATTGAAATGTTGGGAGCCATGTATTATTCATTAAACCCACGTGCATTTTTCTCTTTTTCTAGTAAGTGTTCATATTAATTGAATCATACCCATAAGAAAAGTAAGGAATATATTATGTGTTATTTGGTTGTCTATAGCCTAATTTTTATGAGACAAGCTTTAGAAGGTAAAAAAAAGGTGTAGAGAAATTATGTATTTAAAAACAATATTTCACTTTACTGAATGCTTTTATGTTCAAAATGCCCAGAGTGCTTTTCTGAATGAACCCTTTTTCAAATATCAGTATATAATTAAGTGAAAAGAAGACAGGTGAATAACTGAGTACATATTAAATGCTAATATTATTATAAAAGAATTTAAATTGTATATACTTATATGAGTCTAAATTAACTGCTGAATAAAAAAAAAAAAAAAAAAACTGGCAGAGATCTTGGCTTGGAGGTTAAAATTTAAGTGGCTGTTTGACAGGGAAGAAAAGAATTTTAATTTTTGTACTGTTTGAATTATCTAGTCCATATATGTACTATTTGTTACAATGAAATTCCAAATTTGTTTTAAGTACTGAATTTTGGGAAGGTAAAATATCTGTGATTAAGACCCAGATCATTTATTTATAATTAGAATAACATTTAATCTTTCTGAGTTTCTGTCCATAGCAGTGAAATAGATAAAATAATGCTTATAATTTCATAGATCTTATGAAAATAAACCGATGTTCTATTCAGAAATACTTTGGTTGCAAGTAAGAGGAGCCATCCTAATTTTTTTAAAGAAAAAAACCCACTAATGGTGTGTTATAAACAGGAGAGAAACCTTGAGTTTAGGGAATCCAAATCTTGTATAACGTTCAATAATCCTACCTGACCTTTGTCCCAATGACGACATTATCTTTTTTATACTAAGCTTAAAGAAACCTTGTCCTTTGAACTGAAAGGAGATGTTATCGTAATCTTCCAAGGATGTTTGCTATATAAATGTCCTTGAAAAGATAGTTTGGAACAAAGCCATTAAGTGCCTCTGCTTGCAGAGTGTGTAGAAATACAAGATATATCCTGCAGTTGTGGATATATGTAGGTCTCTGACACTCATGGTCAGCAGGAAAGTCAGCAAAAAAGTGAAATAGTGATTAATGTCACTGTGTAGGAACAAGTATATGCTTCTATCAACTGGAATAATGGAATTTGGGAGTTTGAAGGAAGCTTATTATCCTTCCTAGCCCAACAATTAATTGAAATTTATAAGTTGCTACCACCTGGAATGTCACAAAAGAACCAGATAATTTTAGAGAAATTAAAAAACTGATTTTATTGCTGACTGTCAATTGTTCTTAATGAGATTTTGACAATCCTATTTATTGGAAAATATTTGAAAAATGCTATTTATTGTCATGGTAAACTGAAAACTTCTAAATTTTCATTGGAATGATATGCCCTAAAATAAAATATCGTTCTGTCATAATTTTGTTCTATTAAATTAGCTGTTCATTTAGAAAAATCTATATACATATGGTTAAACATATTTTTAAAAAACTAAGAATACCAGTAATTGCCAGTATCCTAGTCCCTCTGAATGGAGGTAAACACATGGCCATCCTTAGAATAATTTAAAACAAGATAATAAAATATTACCTTCCATGTTTATTATTTAAAACTGAATTATTAGATTACTTTCTGAGAATTCCAAATATTTTCCCAGAAGAAATTGTGCTCTTCATAAATGTCCAATGAAAATTCTATTATCTTATATTTATTTTTATTGGAAAAGCCATGCATCTTAGAGTCAGCATTTGGTATGTTGTGAAAACCTTCATCAGTAACTTGGCAGCTTTGGTAGCCTGCTAAGAGAAATGGATGAGAACTTCAGAGACATGAATTTGGCAATTAAAAGAATATGACAAAAACCTGAATAAGTTAAAAATAGGATATCTAATAATTTAATTACTATAAAGACCTAGAAAGTAGACTTTAAGAGTGCAAAGCTGTGTTAATATTAAGTTAAAGGAAACTAACTCTTACATTAAAAACAGCAGTGCATTCTCACCCCAATGAAGAACACCTCATCGAAAATGTTTGTGTGTACCTAAATATATATGTGCATACCTGTTTGTGGGTACCTAGATATATATGTACATATTCTGTGTTATGTGGTTGTCTAGAGTCTTTTTTTAAATGAGAAATCACTTTTAAAAAGTAAATCTGTAGAGCAATTACATACTTAAAAACAGAAACTTCTTTTTACTAACCAACCACCCCCCCCTCCCTTTTTGGTTTAAAAAGCAACTGTTACCTTTGCACCTACCAGAAAAGCAAACAATGGAATGGATTTTCTGATATATTTATTACAATTATACCTCCATGCACTAATGTAATTGAAGGTGATAAATGCCATCAAAAAAAATTTTTTTTTTTAAATTTTTGGTTTGGGGAGCAGAGTAACACATAAACTATGTATCACACTCAGTGAGATACTGTTTTTTATTGTATTCACATTGAACATTTGTATGTTCAGCATTATATACATTTGTATGCAGTGTAATTTCTATGATCAATTTATATGAAAAGAGACAAAAAAGACCCAAAACTGTACTTCAATTATTCAGTCTTCTACAATACAACCAAAGTTTCCATTTTTATTTATATTTCTCCCTCCTGCTCCATCTGGACCTTACAGTAGACAAGAAATCGGTAATAGCTGGTTAAAGTGACTATATTTCTATATTTTTCTTTGCCAGACTTAAATCTCCACTATCTTGTCTTTAGAGAATCAGGAAAGGTGTAACTTGCTGGTACTGTCATGAAATGTTCTTACACATTATTGTTTACTTATATATTCACAACTGACTTTCTCTCATGAACTGTTGTATGTAGGATTTTCTAGAGCATTCTAAGTTTTAGAATTGTTTTCACCTGCTGATCCTTTGACTAAAAATTTCCACTCTCAACTAGGTGGTAAAAAATTATTATCTTCTACTTTCCTTCTTGGCACCTGATTTTCAGGTAGTACCTTCTGCATAAACTGTCTCTTGCAGTTTTATTGTTCCTCTAGCCCCTGTAGTTTATGTTTGAATCTTAGAAAAACTTCACATATCATTTTGGCCTGAGAAACTTGAGGAATTTCAGCTCCCCAGCAAAACTATATCTCTTTTAATCTGTAGGTTTTCCAGACACAAGTTCATTAAATTTCCCTTCCCATTCCCCTCCAATTGCAAAGAACTCATATTACATTCTACAAGTAGTCCAATTTTGAGCTCCACATTTTCAGCTTGGAGTGAAACAGGAACAAATAATATTTTCCTCCATAATTACATTCATCAAAAGAAACTACCCTGAACATATAATAATATAGAGTTCTATCTAAACAAAACAAAACAAAAAATAACATAAAATCCCCTCTAAACCATTTGTTTTTATGTCGTGTATTAGTCAGGTTTCTCCAGAGAAGTAGAACCAATAGGATATATACATATGAAGAGATTTATTGTAAGGTACAGGCTCACCTATTATGGAGACTGAAAAGTCCCACTATCTGCCATCTCCAAGCTGGGGACCCAGGAAAACCAGTGGCAAAATTTGAAGGTCTGAGAACTAGAAAGTTCATGGTGTAGATTACAGTCTGGATCTAAAGGCCTGAGAAATTGGTTCAAGATGGTGGAGTAGAAGGACGTGCTCTCACTTCCCCTTGTAAGAACACCAGAATCACAACTAACTGCTGAACAGTAATCAACAGGAAGACACTGGAACTCATCAAAAAAATACCCAACATCCAAAGACAAAGGAGAAGCCACAATTAGATGGTAGGAGGGGTGCAATCACAATAAAATCAAATCCTATAACTGTTGGGTGGGTGACTCACAAACTGGAGAACACTTATACCACAGAAGTCCACCCACTGGAGTGAAGGTTCTGAGCCCCACGTCAGGCTTCCCAATCCGGGGGTCCGGAAACAGGAGGAGGAATTCCTAGTGAATCAGATTTTGAAGGCTAGTGGGATTTGATTGCAGGACTTAGACAGGACTAGGGGAAACAGACTCCACTCTTGGAGGGAACACACAAAGTAGTGTGCACATCAGGATGCACAGGAAGGAGCAGTGACCCCATAGGAGACTGCACCAGACCTACCTGCTAGTGTTGGAGGTTCTCCTGCAGAGGTGGGTGGTGGCTATGTCTCACCATGAGGACAAGGATACTGGCAGCAGAAGTTCTGAGAAGTACTCCTTGGCATGAGCCCTCCAAGAGTCCACCATTAGCCCCACCAAAGAGCCTGGGTAGGCTACAGTCTTGGGTCGCCTCAGGTCAAAAAACCAAAAGAGAGGGAACCCAGCCCCACCCATCAGCACACAAGTGGATTAAAGCTATACTGATCTCAGTCCACCAGAGCAACAACCAGCTCTACCCACCACCAGTCCCACCCATTAGGAAACTTACACAATCCTCTTAGATAGCCTCATCCACCACAGGGCAGACAGCAGGAGCAAGAAGAACAACAATCCTGCAGCCTGTGGAACAAAAACCACATTCACAGAAAGATAGACAAGATGAAACGGCAGAGGGCTATGTACCAGATGAGTGAACAAGATAAAACCCCAGAAAAACAACTAAATGAAGTGGAGGTAAGAAACCTTCAAGAAAAAGAATTCAGAATAATGTTAGTGAAGATGATCCAGGACCTCAGAAAAGAATGGAGGCAGGGCTTCCCTGGTGGCGCAGTGGTTGAGAATCCACCTGCGGATGCAGGGAACATGGGTTCGTGCCCCGGTCCGGGAAGATCCCACGTGCTGCGGAACGGCTGGGCCCATGAGCCATGGCCACTGAGCCTGTGCGTCTGGAAAAAAAAAAAAAACACTAGACGGAATCAATAGCAGAATAACTGAGGCAGAAGAATGGATAAGTGACCTGGAAGACAGAATGGTGGAATTCACTGTTGCAGAACAGAATAAAGAATAAAGAATGAAAAGAAATGAAGACAGCTTAAGAGACTTCTGGGACAACATTAAATGCAACAACATTCACATTATAGGGGTCCCAGAAGGAGAAGAGAGAGAGAGGACCCGAGAAAATATTTGAAGAGATTATAGTCGAAAACTTCCCTAACATGGGAAAGGAAATAGCCACCCAAGTGCAGGAAGCACAGAGAGTCCCATACAGGATATACCCAAGGAGAAATATGCCAAGAAACATAGTAATCAAACTGGCAAAAATTAGAGACAAAGAAACATTATTGAAAGCAGCAAGGGAAAAGTGACAAATAACATACAAGGGAACTCCCATAAGGTTAACAGCTGATTTCTCAGCAGAAACTCTACAATCCACAAGGGAGTGGCATGATATACTTAAAGTGATGAAAAGGAAGAACCTAAAACCAAGATTACTCTACCCTGCAAGGATCTCATTCAGATTCGATGGAGAAAGCAAAAGCTTTACAGACAAGCAAAAGCCAAGAGAATTCAGCACCACCAAAGCAGCCCTACAACAAATGCTAAAGGAACTTCTCTAAGTGGGAAACACAAGAGAAGAAAAGGACCTACAAAAACAACACCAAAACTATTAAGAAAACAGTAACAGGAACATACATATCAATAATTACCTTAAACGTGAATGGATTAAAAGCTCCAACCAAAAGACACAGGCTGCTGAATGGATACAAAAACAAGACTCATATACATGCTGTCTACAGCAGACCCACTTCAGACCTAGGGACACATTCAGACTGAAAGTGAGGGGATGGAAAAAGACATTCCATGCAAATGGAAATCAGAAGAAAGCTGGAGTAGCAATACTCATATCAGATAAAATTAGACTTTAAAATAAAGAATGTAAAAAGAGAAAAGGAAGGACACTACATAATGATCAAGGAGTCAATGCAAGAAGAAGATATAACAATCATAAATATATATGCACCGAACATGGGAGCACCTCAATACATAAGGCAACTATTAACAGGTATAAAAGAGGAAATTGACAGTAACACAGTAATAGTGGGGGATGTTAACACCTCACTTACACCAATGGTCAGATCATCCAAAATGAAAATAAATAAGGAAACAGCAACATTAAATGACACAATAAAACAGATAGATTTAATTAATATTTATAGGACATTCCATCCCAAAACAGCAGATTACACTTTCTTCTCAAGTGCACACAGAACATTCTCTGAGATAGATCACAAATTGGGTCACAAATCAAGCCTCAATAAATTTAAGAAAATTGAAATCACATCAAGCATCTTTTCTGACCACAATGCTATGAGATTAGAAATGAATTACAGGGAAAAAAAAGTAAAAAAAACACAAACACATGGAGGCTAAACAATACATTACTAAATAATCAAGAGATCACTGAAGAAATCAAAGAGAAAATTTAAAAAAAAAACCTAGAGACAAATGACAATGAAAACACAATGATCCAAAACCTATGGGATGCAGCAAAAGCAGTTCTAAGAGGGAATTTTATACCTATACAAGCCTACCTCAAGAAACAAGAAATATCTCAAATAAACAATCTAACCTTACACCTAAAGGAACTAGAGAAAGAACAAACTAAACCTAAAGTTAGCAGAAGGAAAGGAGTCATGAAGATCAGAGCAGAAATAAATGAAATAGTATATGATAGCAAAGCATCAATAAAACTAAAAGTTGGTTCTTTGAGAAGATAAACAAAATTGATAAACCATTAGACAGACTCATCAAGAAAAAGAGGGAGAGGACTCAAATCAATAAAATTAGAAATGAAAAAGGAGAAGTTACAAAAGATACCACAGAAATACAAAGCATCTTAAGAGACTATTACAAGCAACTCTACGCCAATAACATGGACAACCTGGAAGAAATGGACAAATTCATGCAAATGTAAAACCTTCCAAGACTGAAGCAGGAAGAAATAGAAAATGTGAACAGACCAATCACAAGTAAAAAATTGAAACTGTGATTAAAAATCTTCCAACAAACATAACTCCAGGACCAGATGACTTCACAGGTGAATTCTATGAAACATTTAGAGAAGAGCTAACACCCATCCTTCTCAAACTCTTCCAAACAATTGCAGAGGAAGGAACACTCCCAAACTCATTCTATGAGGCCACCATCACCCTGATACCAAAACTAGACAAAGAGACTACAAAAAAAGAAAATTACAGACCAATATCACTGATGAACATAGATGCAAAAATCCTCCACAAAATACTAGCAAACTGAATCCAACAACACATTAAAAGGATCATACACCATGATCAAGTGGGATTTATCCCAGGGATTCAAGGATTCTTCAATATACGCAAATCAATCACCGTGATACACCATATTAATAAATTGAAGGAGAAAAACCATATGATCATCTCAATAGATGCAGAAAAAGCTTTTGACAAAATTCAACACTTGTTTATGATAAAAACTCTCCAGATAGTGGGCATAGCGGGAACCTACCTTGACATAATAAAGGCTATACAAAACAAACCCACAACAAACATCATTCTCAATGGTGAAAAACCAACAAGCATTTCCTCTAAGATCAGGAACAAGGCAAGGATGTCCAATCTCGCTATTATTCAACATAATTTTGGAAGTCCTAGCCATGACAATCAGAAAAGAAAAATAAATAAAAAGAATACATATTGGAAAACAAGAAGTAAAACTGTCACTCTTTTCAGATGACATGACACTATACACAAGGAATCCTAAAGATGCCACCAGTAATGTACTAGAGCTAATCAATGAATTTGGTAAAGTTGCAGGATACAAAATTAATGCACAGAAATCTCTTGCATTTCTATACAATAATGATGAAAAATCTGAAAGAGAAATTAAGGAATCACTCCCATTTACCATTGCAACAAAAGGAGTAAAATACCTAGGAATAAACCTACCTAGGGAGACAAAAGACCTGCATGCAGAAAACTATAAGCCACTGTTGAAAGAAATTAAAGATGATACCAACAGATGGAGAGATATATCATGTTCTTGGATTGGAAGAATCAATATTGTGAAAATGACTATACTACCCAAAGCAATATACAGATTCAATGCAATCCCTATCAAATTACCAATGTCATTTTTTACAGAACTAGAAAAAAATATCTTAAAGTTTGTATGGAGACGCATAAGATCCTGAATAGCCAAAGCAGTCTTGAGGGAAGAAAACAGAGGTGGAGGAATCAGATTCCCTGACTTCAGACTATACTACAAAGCTACAGTAATCAAGACAATATGCTACTGACACAAAAACAGAAATATAGATGAATGGAACAGGATAGAAAGCCCAGAGATAAACCCACGCACCTATGGTCAACTAATCTAAGACAAAGTAGGCAAGGATATACAATGGAGAAAAGACAGTCTCTTCAATAAGTGGTGCTGGGAAAACTGGACAGCTACATGCAAAAGAATGAAATTAGAACACTCCCTAAAACCATACACAAAAATAAACTCAAAATGGATTAGAGACCTAAATGTAAGACTGGACACCATAAAACTCTTAGAGGAAAACATAGGAAGAACAGTCTTTGACATAAATCACAGCAAGATCATTTTGATCCACCTCCTAGAGTAATAGCAATAACAACAAAATTAAACAAAAGGGACCTAATGAAACTTAAAAGCTTTTTCATAGCAAAGGAAACTACAGACAAGAAGAAATGACAATCCTCAGAATGGGAAAAAATATTTGCAAACAAATCAACAGACAAAGGATTAATCTCCAAAATATATAAATAGCTCATCCAGCTCAATGTTAAAAAAACAAACAACCCAATCCAAAAATGGGCAGAAGACTTAAATGGACATTTCTCCAAAGAGGACATACAGATGGCCAAGAAGCACATGAAAAGCTGCTCAACATCACTAATTATTAGAGAAATGAAAATCAAAACTACAATAAGGTATCACTTCACACCAGTTAGAGGGCATCATCAGAAGATCTACAAACAACAAATGCTGGAAAGGGTGTGGAGGAAAGGGAACTCTCTTGCACTGTTGGTATGAATGTAAATTGGTACAGCCATTTTGGAGAACAGTATGGGGGTTCCTTAAAAAACTAAAAATATAATTATTGTATGACCCAGCAATCCCACTACTAGGCATATACCCAGAGAAAACCATAAATCAGAAAGACACACGCACCCCAATGTTCATTGCAGCATTATTTACAATAGCCAGGTCATGGAAGCAACCTAAATGCCCATTGACAGACCAATGGATAAAGAAATTATGATACATATATACAATGGAATATTACTCAGCCATAAAAATGAATGAACTTGGGTCATTTGTAGAGACGTGGATGAATCTAGAGACTGTCATACAGAGTGAAGTAAGTCAGAAAGAGAAAAACAAATATCTCATATTAACACATATATGTGGAACCTTGAAAAATGATGCAGATGAACTGGTTTGCAGGGCAGAAATTGAGACACAGACATAGAGAACAAACGTATGTACACCAAGGGTAGAAAGCAGCAGTGGTTTGTGGGGGTGGTGTGCTGAATTGGGAGATTGTGATTGACATATATACACTGATGTGTGTAAAATGGATGACTGATAAGAACCTGCTGTATAAAAAATTTTTTTAAGTTAAATTAAAAAACAAAGATGTTTTAAAAAATAAAATAAATCTTCTATGAACATTTTTGTACAAAAGACAAAAAAGTTACATATACATTTAAAAAAATAACTAAAAACTAAAATAAAATAAAGGCCTGAGAACCAGGATCTGAGGACAGGAGAAGATCCATCTTCTAGCTCAATAAGACGGCCACAGAGTGAATCAACTTCCCTTGCCTTTTTGTTCTATCCAGGCCCTAAAGAGATTGGATGACGACCATCCACATTGGGGAGGGCTATCTGCTTACTCAGTCCACCAACATAAATGATGATCTCTTCCAGAAACACCATCACAGACATGCCCCAAAATAATGTTTAACTAGATATCTGGACATCCCTTGTTCCAGTCAAGATGACACATAACTATCACTAGTCTTTTATAATCACAATTTGGGTGATAAATTTCAAGAGTTGTATATACAACATTTAGATAAATACTATTTTGCAGGACCTCCAAAGTGATCTAATAACAACTAATTGTATCATTTGATACTGATGGTCTCCATGCCTCAGCTGAAACAGAAAATGTGTCCAAATTTAACTCTGTAATCATTTAAATAATTACACAATTTAGCTTCTGATCGTCAGACTTATCCTAAGAAATTAATTAAGTTTTTTCATAATTATTTATCTTCTGTGATAGGAAAAGCACTGGGAAAATGCCATAGAGAATGAGATAGACATAGTTGGTGGTCTCATACAGATTACTCATCATTCAGTGAATTGCATGTCCTCTACGATTATCTTGTTCTCCTCCTACATGTTGTCCCTCATTCTAAATAATGTAATTTGCCATATGTTATTAAGTACTTATAAACACTTTTATTCAACCAGTTTTTGGCTAGAAATATTTTTTAGTTAAACTGTAACACCCTTGAAAGTAGAAATTATGTACTGAAATTTCTATTCATGTAACACATTAACAATAATGGCAGTGTGCTTTTCACAAAAGTCGTACAAAATATTATTTGAGATGAAATAAATATTTTCACCAAATTTAACTAAGTAGTATACTAGTTCAAAATGCTCAATGACATACACTTGAATTCTAATTTTGTAACATGTAACGTATGTAATATTATTTTCTTAGTAGCAATTCAAGATTATAATTTTGCTTTAAAGGTTTCATTTGTTTGTTTACCCCCTCTTCTTTCTACTTTCCCATATATAAAAACAGGTGGATATAACCAGGAATTAAAGGAAAGTGCATAGATTATCACTGTCTTTCTATTCTAAAATGCATTAGTTAATTTATTCTGCTGAAATTTGACTAAACCTTCCTGGCGATCAAGCTGTGTTTAAAGAGTTCAATTTATCATTTAAATTAAAAAAATAATGATTCATCTAGAGATGGCCTCTCCCTATGAGTTTACCTGTGAGAGTGTTAGGGCTGCTGAAGAAAATGATGGAAGACTAGAAGTAGTAAGTAGGTTGCTAGAGAGAAAATGTTATATATCATCCTGAAGTCACATAATTAGGATGGATGCTTAATTAAGGAAAAAAAGGTAAAGTACGTTTTCTCTCTCTCTTTCTCTCTCTCTCTCTCTCTCACACACACACACACACACACACACACACACACACACACACACACTCAGCAATATTTAAAGCAAAAACTTAAAGCAAGAAAGGAGAAAATACTAAGTGTAATTGGATTGTTTATTAAGGTGATATTTCTCAAGAACAGAGAAACTGTAACATCTCTCAGTGTGTGGTTGAGATCCTGAAATTGTTGGCTATGTTAAAAAACAAACAAAACCAAAAAGCACACGTACCTGGCACTTCTGTTTCCTGATTCTTCCTGCACTCATTCTCTTTTTACTATTATATTCACTTTAAGGTAAGAACAACTAACAAAGCAAAGTCTGTTGGTAAATTAATGAAACCAGTATGCATTAGCAACCCAAGAATATCTCTCTGAAAATTTATTATTCATTTATTTAGTGAGGCTCACAAGACTGAAGTATTGTTTTCTCACTCTTTAAATACTGTTTAGTCATGTGGCTTATGGAGAATTATGAGACATCTAAGTAAGATTTTTGCATGTTTAAATCTAGTCATATTGAATAATCATCATTATATGTCTAGTGCATGAATAAGGTTCTAAGCTGCGGGAAAGACATTTAAATAACACATTTTTATGAAAAGGACTCATTATTCCACCTCCCAGTCCTCCACTTGCATTAAAGCATAGAGTTCCTTTCGTTTTGCATTCATGCTAGGGGAGTACCTACTTTTAGCTGCAAAATTTCTTGGCTATATCATAACCTATGAGATTTAACTGAAATATTAAAGTCATGCACCTTTCATTTACAATGACATTTATGGATCATGAGTGTCAAGCACAAATAACTAGTGCCTAAGTAATGCTTATTTTATAAGAGGAACTAAAATGCATACACACATATATATACAAACACATATGCATACATACACACAGATTCCCACAGCAGGGTACCAGAGAGTCTTCCTAGAGGAGAGAAAATTGAGAAATCTCAGCCCAGCTATTTGTTTCTTGGAATTTTCACAATTATTTGAAATACACATAACTTGCCATTATTTTTGTTCCTTTTCACTTTATCTCTTTAATTTGGAAATTATTTAACTTTGCTTAAAACATTTAACTAATCACTGCAATGAAGAAAATCCTCCAGTTGGAGTGAAATCACAATATATCAGAAATGGCAGACATCTGTAGCCAGAAGTAACTGCAGACACTCTGAGAGGCCTGCAAATGTATTAATGTGTGAAGAAACAATAAAAGAGACTGCAATAAGTCATTTGATCCTTTAGAGTAAAATCACCTAAATTTTTAGTATGTATCGCTGACTTACAGCTATTAATAGTCTTTTAGTTAATTTTCCCCATTAAAGGAATTTGCATATAAAAACTCTAGTATATATATGCATATTTATATAATTTTCATATAGATGTATATAGAATTTATATATATAATTTTTACTGGTTTATAGTAACATAGGCTAAAGGCTATTTGAAAAATAGTACTTGTAGAATTTTTTATTAGTTTATTTCTTTTTGGTCTTGTTTAGATTTTTCCTCTATTTTGAGGCACCTAAAATTTAGTGGGTACACTATAAAGGTGTAGAGGATATATGGAAATTTTTGTTTCTATTTTTCACTAATAAATACTGAAATGAAAAGTAAATATGTTTCTCCTTTCAGGAAGAAATATAGCATGAACACAAAACACATAGGGTGAACAGTATGAACAAAATCTGTCATGGGCACAATAAGACCCACGATAGTCATGTACATTATTATATAAATTTGCCTGTAATGAAACCAGTTTTTGTTTGTTCTGTTTCTCAGCAAAACTGACATTAGAATCTTGCTTTAAGGTAGCAACTTTTCAAAGCTACGGCCCCATTTAATAATAATGTTTTTGCTTAATGTACTGTAGTTTGGTATGGGAAGTGGGTTCTTTAATAAATTACTTTCAGAATCCTGTAAATATACTGTGCTTCAGAACTAAATGATACTAGGCTGTTTAACAAGCATATAGTCATGGGGCTTGACTCTAAACTTTTAATGTCTTCCAAAACTAATTTATTACCAATGAATGCAGAGTTTTTATCACAAAGGATAACCGAAAGAATGTGTCATGATTTCTGAAACAAAAAAAAAAATGTATCACGGGGAATTTAGAAACATGTTTGAGAGGGACACGATTGTTTTGGATAAGCATATATGTACTCTTCCAATATTTTGAAAAATAAGAATATTTTACATAGTTTTACTTTGGAATGTATGCCAAATAATTAGTTTCATGGGTTATCTTTTTCCACCTTATACTGTGATTCAACTTCTTAAAATAACTTGATTAGTATTCTGTTTTTACACCACATTGATGTATGACATCCTTATAATATGCTATAGAGAAATATAAATGCCTGTATTCAGTTATTCTTAACCCAAAATTGTAAGTTTCACTTTAATATTTTTTATGTTCTTGTTTCACCTAATAAGCAAAATTTTTCCTTTAATAATTGAGGATGTGAAGTAAAAATAGGAGTTTTAAAAAGGATAAAATGTTCTCCCGAGGAGACTTGGAGGGTCTGGAAAAATACTAAAGTGTAATTTAGTCTATTTTTATTATGTCTCCAGAGAGCTTAGGTACTCTGCAGTTTTCACCCTAAAACGTCCATGTCCATAGTAATAATCGTCATCAACTTTTCATCTGCACTCCTGTTTCTACACTTGTAAAGTTAAAAATAAGTCTAAAGCAAATAACCTAAGACTTTTGGTACTATTGCTAACTAAGGAATAATTGGTGTAAAGAATTTTTAGACGAAGCTTTGTGCCAGTTTAGTAAAAAGAATAAAAATGGTAAAGGATGATGTAATTGAGGTTAAGCCTCAGATAAATGTACTAGTGGAGGACCCCTGCCCAGGCCCAACAGTTGCAGCTCAAGCACCAGAACTGAAAGATTTCAGCTCATCCCTGTTATGTCCCAGCTTGCTATGAGAACTTGAGTAAAATATTTAATTTGCCTCAAATTCTTCATTTGTAAAAGTGATAGTTGATTAAACTCATAGACTATTTACTAATGCCCATGTGTTTGACTTCCCAAGAAATGACTCTAAGAATATATAAGGTATATTATTATTTTGCATAGAACAAGTAAATCTTTTCCGTTCACCAGGCAACAAACTTAAGTATTGTAGACAGCTCTCAACATTTGAAAGTTGAGGATGAAGTTAGACACAATTATTGCTGGTAAATTTGTCTTTGTCAATACTTCCTCTTAACCTTTTCTTTCTTTCTTTCTTTGCTATTTCCTAACAATTCCTTTCTCCCTTACTAATCACAAGTTGCCCTATTCTTTTATATGCCATAAGGAACAAATTTTTAAAAATGAATAAATTAAACAAATGCTCTGATAATTCACACCTAGTTATAAATGATATTTTTTCATTTATTCCAGGCAAATTTGCTATTTATTTATTCATTCATTTATTTTTTAAAAAATTTGTATTGGAGTATAGTTGTTTTACAATGTTGTATTAGTTTCAGAAGTACAGCAAAGTGAATCAGTTATACATATGCATATATCTATTCTTTTTTGTTGTTTTTTTTTTTTTAGATTTTTTTCCCATATAAGCTGTTACGGAGTATTGAGTAGAGTTCCCTGGGCTATACAGCAGGTTCTTATTAGTTTTCTATTTTATATATACTGTGTGTATGTCAGTCCCAATTTCCCAATTTATCCCTCCCTACCCCTATCCCTGGTAACCCTAAATTTGTTTTCTACATCCATGACTCTAATTCTGTTTTGTAAATAAGTTCATCTGTACCCCTTTTTTTTTAAGATTCCACATATAAGCAATATCATATGATATCAAGTTTGCTATTTAAAGAAAACTACAGGAAAAGGGTTCACTCAAAAGAATGAATGTAGGGCTTCCCTGGCGGCGCAGTGGTTGCGAGTCCGCCTGCCGATGCAGGGGATGCAGGTTCGTGCCCCGGTCTGGGAGGATCCCACATGCCGCGGAGCGGCTGGGCCCGTGAGCCATGACAGCTGGGCCTGTGCGTCCAAAACCTGTGCCCTGCAGGGGGAGAGGCCACAGCAGTGAGAGGTCCGCGTACTGAAAAAAAAAAAAAAAAAAAAAGTAAAATTGTTCAACTTTGGTAACTGGAGTACCCAAGTAAGAGAAATACTATTTTACATGATGGATTAATAACTATTCTCCCCATGCAGGTATTTATCTACTCCGTCAGCCTTTAAAGGTGGCATCTTTCCTTTTTACCAATAATCTGAAAATGCAACCAACAGCTCAAAATCCAGAAAAATGACATAATACTTAAATTCCTGGCATATTTTATAACACTTTCCCCCTACACATTTTTTTTAGGGCAGTGTTTTCCAAACTCTGTTTATTTTATTTTTTTAATTTTTATTTTATATTGGAGTATAGTTGATTAACAATGTTGAGCTATTTTCAGGTGTACAGCAATGTGATACAGTTATACATATATGTGTTTCCATTCTTTTCCAAATTCTTTTCCTAGTTATTATAAAGTTTTTAGCAGAGTTCCCTGTGCTATACAGCAGGTCCTTGTTGGTTATCTATTTCAAATGCAGCAGTGTGTATATGTCAGTCCCAAACTTCCAATCTATCTCTCCCTGCCACCCTTCCCCCCTGGTAACCATTAGTTTGTTCTCTAAGTCAGTGTCCCCTATACTTTGAATTTGTGTTCTTTGATTGCTTCTTTATTTGACAATAACTTTGTAAATATAACTAGTAATTGTATAAAGTATAATTTAAAGTTTAAATTGAAAATTTTGTAAAGAGAAAAGGAAAAGATAAATCAATCTTTCCTGTGGCATTATTATTCACTATTAATAAAATGCATTATTTGCTACTAATGAAATGATATATCAAGCATTTATAATTATATATGCTGCATAAACAGGTATATTTCTAACCAGAAAGAACTTACATTTTGACTAGACTATTGTGAGAACCAAAGTGTTTCACTTATAACCTTATCTAAATATTGGAGAAGTTTCCATAGATTAGCTTTAGGTTCTGTAAATTTTACAACTTATTTCTCCTCCACTATCCACACACTTCCAGTGCAAGGTGCTTTGGGAAATGCTAATGTATATACATATATGTGTATATATATACATATGTATATAAATATACACCTTCTATATAACTATGTCCCAAAGTATATGGCACTGGAAGTGTGTGGATATGAGTGGATATTCATATAGAAACTATGTATGTATATATATTTACATAATTATGTATGTATGTGTGTATATGTAGATAATTTCTATACGAGTATGTCCCAAAGCAAGTATAGAATGTATATACACATACATATGTATATGTGTATAAACACATGTATGTGTGTGCATATGTATATGCAAATATATTTATATATAAATGAATAATAGTACAAAGTGAGGATTTTCTATTCCTCACTGGAATCAAATTAGGATATATCTGATGTAGAATATGATGTTAAAATGTATGTTCTAATCCTTACAGCAACCACTGAGAAAGATTCAAAATATATCGTTTGAAAGATCATGTTACATCAGGGATTGCTAGATCTGGCATGTATGAAATCCCCCTGAATAGATGGCTATATATTCCCAGGCTTTTTGCCTGTAGGTTCTTTCACATTGTGTTGCTTGAGGCCTTTGTATAACAATGTTCCAATAAAACTTTACTTACAAAAACAGATGGTGGCATGAATTTTACCTTGAGGTCAAACTGCTGTTCCAGATGATCACAGGTGAAATCAGTATAGCATGAAGCTTTATAAAAATGGAAATATTATTTTGATATTGTTATTTGTTACACATCCACATCTCATCTAATTACTTAAGCAATGGCATTAGTTTTACAGGCAGGCTAGACTGAAAAATGGCAGTATAAAATGTACATTAATGGGAGATAACCATTCAATCAGTGTTATAATAAATGCTTTACAAGTTCTAAACTTGTAAGGACAAAGGATAAAATGGTTGTTTGTATGGTGTTGAAAAGCTAATAACTAAATGGAGCAATGTTAAACAAGATGCAAAAACAATTATACCCAGAACATTAGTAGTAATTATAATTTTAATGAATACATTTGCATATTATGTTGTATTAACCTGGTCATTTTGGGGAAATAAAAATCATAACAAACCTATAAACTGCACAATGACTAGAATATTGAGATACTTGTAACAAAACCTGGATCAACTTTTTAAAGCCATAACTTTATCTATGGTTTATTATGTCATTTGTTATATTATCAGAAATAACAAAAAGTGGCAGCCTTAAATTGTAGGATCCAAAAGAAAATGAAGTGTGATGAGAGTCTATTCTGTATTATTTCTTTGACTGGAAAAAATAATGTAATTGTAATGCTAATAAATCCCCATAATTATGATCTGAGACAATGTCTTGAATTATCAAGAATATAATAAACATTAGATATTATCATTATGATTTATATAAGTATATTTTATTACATGAAACTCTATAAAAATTGTTAATTATGTGTGGCTTATTAGCTAGGTTTATTTAATTAATGAGAATGACCTATTCCTTAAATATTCTCATTAAACATTTAATCATATATTTATTTAGAAATATCTAACACTATTGGTGCACAAATCTTAGTCCTGTGACGTACAACATTCTAACTGAAGCTTCAAGAAAGATTGAAAGCTCATAAAATGATCATTTAGGTGTTTCCAGATTTTGCAGTCACCTTTTCAAGCTCATATTTTCATTCATGCACTTCTCTCTTCAGAACAGGCTTTCTATAAGGCCCAGCGAGAGACTTTCCACAACATCTTATTGTGTCCTCCACAGCACACTTTATTGCCATTATTTCCACATTTTGTATATCCTGTAAGCAAATCATAAGAATAATATGACAATTGACAGTGTTACTGAATTAATTTTACAGAATATAAATTTATTCCTTCATAAGGCTTTCATCAAGTAACCATATTACCAATTTTGAGAGATTTATAAAAATGGCTTTCATGAGTAGTTTTTAGTGACCATTTGCAATTTTATTCTAAATATATTCTTTAACAGTTTAGTGTGCATATTTTTCATTTATAATTTTTAATATAATATTTATCCCATCTTAAGTCCACTTCTTTTTTCTTCCTGATTCTTCTTTTTTGAAAAACTCATTTCTATGATATGTATTGAATTGTAAAATGTTCTTCCATCCAACAAGCTAGTTTGGGGTATATAATGAATTGAATTTCTCTGACAATGAATTTCTAATAGATTCTGTGTGTGGAATTATTAAGAAGTAAAAGATATTCCAGATCTTCCTAAAATGAATACTCCATTTATTTAATGAGTGGTTTGTTTGCCAAAGGCACTCTTTCAATTTGTACCACTTGGTAATATACCCACCAGGAGACAAGTTGGCCTTCTCATCCTAAATATATTTAATGCTTTCTTCAGCCTCCAGCATCCATTTTCCCTAACCAGTTGGGGCATATCTTGTAAACAGAATAAATAATTAGCTCCTTAACAGCTTCTTACTTGGAACATGAATTTTTAATCACTTAAGTGCAACATGGCAGAATGAGTGAACATATGCCTATATTTTCCTAAGAAAATAATGATCAGAATTACTATTGTCAGCAAGGCTCTATAAAAAAACAGAGAGAGATTTAATGGAGCCTGGTGGCCTCAGGACACTATCAGTAATGAAGAGTGCAGCTAAGTTTCTTGGAAAAACTCTGGCTTCTACATTAAAAAACATATCTGTAAGCCAGATATCTCCCCAACAAATTCCCTTTTAAGTATCCTGACTGCCATATTAGCAGTTAGAGAGATCAGTGCCTTACTTATAGTGTGATACATTTTAATCAATTGTCCTCTTATTTATTTTTCATGTCTTCCCAAAACATAGTAAGAAAAAACAGAGAGAATTCATAATACAAGTTATTTCAACACTTGAAACCTGACTGCAGAATTTTTTTCTATTTTTCCAGTAATGGAAGTGTTCATCTCTTTCATGATTATAAATTTTCTACTCCCCTTTTCTTTCTAGTAATTAAAGCAATATTGCCAGAAGAATGATATTGTAAGTCACACTGAGGAGCCAATTAGCTTTTTTTTGTACATGATTTATGCAAACAAGCTTTAGTATGTCCTGAGATATTTATCCCAAATTAGGTCACATATCCCAATTTTAAAATGTTACAGTTCTCCTTTGTCTCATGAGAAAAACATCTTGTTCAATGAGTTTACATGAGCCATGCCCTTTATTAATTCTTGCATAATTTTTCAAAAGTACTGGATCTTCTGATTCATTCTTCTTTTTTTTTTTCTTGAGGTGTCACATCTGAAATATTCAGCAGAAACACATTTTTAAGCTGTGTACTTAAAAAGAGCAAGAGACACTTTCTATCCTACTCCCTCCACCCTCCCCTCTCCCTTTCTTTCTTTCTTTCTTTCTTTCTTTCTTTCTTTCTTTCTTTCTTTCTTTCTTTCTTTCTTTCTTTCTTTCTTTCTTTCTTTCTTTCTTTCTTTCTTTCTTTCTTTCTTTCTTTCTTTCTATTTTGAATTAAAAAAAAAAAAAGAACCTGATTTCCAATTTAAGCCATTAGCAAGACCTGTGGTTGGATGCCATTATGTTACTAATGGATCCACAGTGCAATGTGACACCACTTGTGATTTCCATTGGGAGATACATGCTCATAATACACATGTTTAAGTCTAAAAGGGTATACTAATGGTTTCAGCACTTTAGTGTTAAGTAATGAAAAAATTTCCCCTTTGGTAGGAAACGTGTTGTAATGTAATCCATGTTTTCAAGGGATAATAGGGTCTTTTCTCCCTTAATTGGAACTATGCTGAAGTTTCAAATTAGATTCATGAATTAAGATGAAGCATGGACACGCTTGTAGTTTGTTCCAATTAACTCTCACCTCACCATCTCTCATAAATGCATCCGGAGACTTCATTCTCACAATCTTCAACTAGACACATGGTTGCTCTAACATTTTTCTATGAGTGCACTGCTCTAGATTATAACATTGGGTTTGTGTGTTTAAGGTTTATTACATCATTGCACAGTTTGTTGGTTTATTTGTTTTACTGAATTTTATTTGGATATTTGATAGCTGATAAGTCCTAACAAAATAGTATTACTTTTAAAAAATAAATAAAAGACTCTAATTCTTAAACTTGTTAGAGACATTCAAAATGTCAGGAAACAATGGCCTTGGCAGTTTACTCAAGCACTGTATCTTGAATCAATTGATTAGCTAGTTAACATATTCCTCTTATTTCCCATTTTTCTCATTTTTTGTATTATTATTAGCAGTCTAAGCCATGGTAGGAAATAATACAATTTAGGATTCAGCTAGTGGAAATTGTACATTTGAGAATGAAGGAAATGTTTAAATTAGATGAGAATACACTGCTTCCAGTTTGGTTTCTAGAAACCAGAGACCATCAGAGAGTTTAACCAGAGAATAAGCAGTCACTCTCTCAGTCTTAACTGCTTCCTAGGCACTTGTTATCCAAGCAGGGAAGAAGACAATAACAAGGGGAAAAGAGACCACTCATGATGGCCACATTTTCTTAGGAGATAAAGTTGTCAAATTGTTCATTTCAAGGATAAACCTTTCTATTCTTCTCCCTTTGAAATTTAGTCTTTGCTCAGAAGGGCACACATTGGTGTGGCTTCAAGAATCAACTAAAAACTCATATTAAGTCTAAACAAAATCTGACATTTGAAAGCACTTAGGAAGACTGTACATTCCCTGAAACCATCAGATGCCATGTTGAATACCGCATGTTTCGTAGCATGCTGTGACAGCATGGATGCTTAGCTGCTTGCAAGTCAGATATTAAGTAACTGTATAATATTACAACGCTGCAGAGGGATAGTGACTCATAGGGGTAATTTATCATTAGGATTTAATATTAGTTAACCAAAACGAACCTACTGTATAGCTCAGGGAACCCTGCCCAATATTTGGTAATAACCTAAATGGGAAAAGAATTTGAGAAATAATAGATACATGTATATATATAAGTGAATCATATTGCAGTACACCTGAAACTAACACATTTTTAATCAAGTATGCTCCAATTTAAAATAAAAATAAAAATAAATTAGTTAAGTTGTGCTGTTGATGTGCATAACTTCTTCATAATCTTTGCACATCTTCACTGGCTACAAGGTTCATTGAGCAGATTCCATCTACATGTACCAAGCTCTTTATGTACAAGTGTGGGTATCTTCACCAGTCATTTCAAGGAGGCATTACAAAAGACAATTATTTCACTAGGGATGTTCCATTTTATATAGTCGACTTTATAATATTCTCTCTTAAATCTATCTCATTTTTCTTTTGTGACAATATTTTGTCATTGATATGAAGCTTTTAGACAACCATTAATTTTTGGTTAAATTTTTACAAAATATTGTTCATATCATATTATTTTGCCACTTGTTACCAAGACTATTAAATAATCTTTAAAAGTTAACAAAATGGAACTTTTAAAAGTCTGGCCACGCCAGGATACCAAAAGTTCTCCCCAAACTCATTGACTTTAATACACTTGAATAGAGAATCAGAACAGTTGAGCTTCTAAATACATTCAAATTTGACTAAAAGTTATATTTTTCCTAAAGTTGTACTATTATTTTCATTCAAATTGTAAACTAAATGTAAAGAAATAACACCATGGAGGTCTGTTATTATTCAAAATATGCCAGACTAATCATTACAGCATCTCTGGCTTTTGCTGTTCCAAATGTCAGAGAAGTCAGAAACATTTCATCTGTTTGCCTCAGTTCCTTCACATCACTCTGTTGTAAGTACACAGAGCAGATATCACACACACACACTAAGTACTCTGAGACACAGAAGGGCTGTGTGGTTTACCAGTGGTTACAGAGCTGGCTTTCAACAGTACTGGAACAAATTCACACCTCCTTTTGCAATTCACCTGTTCATTACATTCAACTTTATTATCCATGTTAACAATGCAAGGTAGAGGCTGTAGCAATAAGAAAAGGTTTATACATTTTAGGCATTAAATGTAGAAAGGTACTTCCATACTGCGTTTATGTAATCAGATTGTCATGCAGCCTACATCTAATTTCAGTTATTTGCTTAAAACTCATTCGATTACTCAAAAGTTCTTACTATTTTAAGAATGTAATGATTGAATAATTCTGCTTTAAGTGGCAAAAATGGTTAATTTGGACACACACTGATAAGAAAAGGCAATGGAAGACAATAATAGGGCAGTCAATGCCAAGTGAAATAAAACAATTGTGCCAGCAGTTGGAATGCCATATGGAAAAATGAAAACTGGTTTCATAACCAGGATAGAAAAAAATCTGTCAAGGGTTGGTTTTTTTGCGTATTCATGACCCGATAAATTGTGTTAATTGCTAAAAGAATGAGAAATTAACCAAGAATGGATTTATTGTGATAGAAATAGAATATGTTAAGAATCGCAATACAGTTTAGGAAATCTATATAGGTGGTAGTTAAGATTTTGCCTTTGTTTTTTTTTTTTTTTTCCCCTTAGAACTAGCAGGGGAAAAAATTAAGCTTTGTTTCGTCCCTATTAAAATATATTTTCATATGTCTTTTCTACATTTATAACAGAAATATCAGAAATGTTGAGCCATTTAATATGATTTTTATTCTGTTTCATATAAATAAATAGATATGGGATAAAGGCTTATACATTAAATGAAGAGAATTTTGGGCAATGTTCTATGTTATGTTGTTCTGGAGAGTACTACCTGCTGCACTCCTCCAACCATATATAAGATACTTTTCTTTTTTTTGTTGTTTTTTTGTTTTTGTTTTTATTGCTGGCTTTTACACAGAACATAGGAACAGTTAAGATTTAAAGTCCAGACTAATATGAACACAATAATTTTAGACTCACATTTCCGATTGCCACTTTTCAAACTCTTCAATTCAGGTCAAATGTAATTTAAAACAATCAATTTTACACACAAACCATGAACGCTGTTTTAAGTGCTAGCTTTCAGCAAATTATAAGAGGGAAATTTAACAGAACAAAGACATAAAAGCTACTAAGGAAATAGTTCCTGTTTTGTTTTTTTTTAATAGACAGGGATAAATAGAAAACAGGTTATAAACTATAAAAAAAGTTGCCACTTGAGTACTAAATGAAAGCAGCATTTCAGACACGCTAGCAATTACCCAAAGCTTTGGCTTGATTTACCTGGATAGCTCATAAGATCCATTCAAGGAAAACTGTGTTGTAGGAGCAGTCCTAGAATTATCTTTTAAAAGTTCTCTATTCTCATTTCCTAGAACTATTATATATTCTCAGTAGGTTTTCCAAACTTCATACTAACCTAGGAAAGCTTTTCAGAATTTCCAGATGAGCTGAATGACCTAACCTCAGTGACATAGAATCAGCTACCCTTCTTCTGTGATTTCAGACAATTCAAGATCTGTTTTAGTCACGATGGCTTCAAGGTTATTCTGCAGAGCTGGAGTGCTGGGCGCACAGGCGCTAAGGGCCTGCGTTCCCAATGGAGTCGCTGCAGTGCGGTCTATGGCATCTGGAGGTGGTGTTCCTACTGGTGATGAGCAGGCAACTGGGATGGAGAGGGAGGTCATGCTGGCCGCATGCAAGGGACCGGACCAATAAAATGTTTGCCTCAAAGGCAGCCTCAGGTACCAAGGAAGACCCTAAGTTAGTCCCCTCCATCACCAACAAGCGGATAGTGGTCTACATCCTTGAAGAGGACAACTGTGCTGTTATCTGGTTCTGACCACACAAAGGCCAGGCCCAGCAATGCCCTAGCTGTGAAACCCATTACAAGCTGGTGCCCCACCAGCTGGCCCACTGACCCCCTGCACTAACTCGCTCAAAATGTGGGGTACAGTTTCTTCTTTCCAATAAAAACTAGCCATTACATTGGCTCCTCCTCCAAAATAAATAAATAAATAGATTAAAAAATAAATAAATAAGTAAATAAATAAAGATCTGTCTTTCGGTATTCTAATGTGGAAAAGAAAGTCATGACATCATCAAGAACATAAGTAATGCTGTTTAAGTTGAGACATCATGTTTATGCAAATTACAAATGTCTATGAAATTACCATATACAGAATTTTGTCAGAGGCATGCATACTAGCCCAATTATGCCAGCCTGAAACGATAAGGGATATGCACCAAACAAATTGTACAAACCAACTGATGGTGCATTATCCATTAATGTATCCTAAACTTATTCAATAATTTTCCTTAGTAGTAACTTCTAGGGCAAAATTTTTTTTCCCATTTGCTACCATAATAAAGGAAAATTTGAAATGTAATATCAATGGAAGAATAATACAATATGAAAATAACTACTATTTTAAAACAAAAAAATTTGCAGAAAATGTAATAAGTAACCAATTTTTAGAAGTGGTTGCAAATTATACAAGTTTCTTAATAATGAATCAATTTCTTATGACATACCATTATTGAATGTGATATGGATTTATATCCTCTTTACATGGATCTAAAGCATATACATTAGATCAAACTGGTTCATTATTGTGAAATCCGGCACCTACAAAATTTCCATGTGGACAAAGCACTGTAAGCCCTGTGTTTTAAGGCCAATGCCTGATATCATGTAGAAAACCAACACATACACTTTTTTGCTCAAACAATAGTGCTGGACTGAATTGCAGGGAAGTCGGTCTCTTTACTCTAGTACCTCTTAATGCTGTGTCAATGCTCAGAAGAATATAGGTTACTAAATGTATTTTTTAAAGGTAAATTTTTTATTTAATATTGAAAACAAACCAAAGATGAAATTATATGCATATTTCAAGAGGTGGTAAGATAAGATAATAATTGCAAAGATAATAAAATAGCCACAATAAGTACTACTATTTATCAAGCAGCCAGGAAGTGTCAGGCAATGTAAAAACTACCTTACACTTATTATCTCATGCAATATCACAACTACTTTAGACATGAGGAAATTCGTTTCCAAGTGACATGCAGGAAGCTTTAACAACTTATTCAAAGTCACACGATTAAGTTAAAGAACTAATACTTGACATCAGGTTTACTGACTGCCAAACACATGATTTTTTTCTCTATTCAATATCCTTTTAGTTATGTAAACAACATGTAGATTAACACGGTAAATCCAAGCTGCTATTGGCATTCAACATGTTTGTTCCTCTGATTTCAACTTTCATGTAATATGGCTAAAAAGTAATTTTCCTTGAGTAAATTCAGCAGCAACTATGATAATCTATTCAAGAAAGATGAATTGCATATGTAATAATACATTTTCTAACACTGTATATGATAGTTAGTCCTTTAGTTGATATCAAGGAAAGTTACCAGTTTTAATTGAGAAAAAAGGAGTAAGTCTTATTCCACAGTATAACGAAAAGAATACACAATGTGACAAAAACAAATAATACCCCCATATGAACATATAGCATGCACCAAAAAGTTTTCAAAACTCATCTAGTACACAAAAGTGTATTATAGAATACAGTAATAAAAATAGTTATGGTGACTAGAAACTAATTGTATATTGATTCTGAGTTATTCATTTTTCAGATTGTTTTGTTATTTTCATTTTGTCTAAGAATGCTTATTGATTTTGTTTACTATCTTTCCTTACATGTAGTAGAATTTTAGTTTACAGGCTCATTTAATGCACTTTTTAACTTTTCTTTGCTGCTCAGTTTTATCTATTACCACATTGTAATTGTGCAGATTTTTTCATATTTTTAAACAAAGGCTTGTTACTTCTCGCCCCTAGTGATATTGAACATATAAACATTACAGATCCAATCACATTATCATGAGACAGCTAAGATCAAGTTCTGCCTGTAAATTCTACCTTCAATAGCCCTAGGTATAGGTCAGTGGAAGCCTCTTTTTGCAGGTAAAGGACCCACTACCCCTGTACTTAATTTTATACACAAGCTTAGCTCAGGTAACTACTAATTATTTCTAGCATTACATTTTTTTGGCATTTTGAGCATTTTCCTGTTGGCTTTCTTTTTTCTGTTTTAGTTTGCCTACTGCAGAGATGCAGAGGGTGAGGGTATCTATATGCTCCATCACTTCCTCACTCTTCTCATTGCTTTAGCTCATTACAGAAGCAGAAAAGAGGCAGCTTTAAGGCTGATTGAATGCTGTAGAAACAATAGTTATTAACCTCATATTGTCTAAGGAAACCATCCAAGTTTCACCACCCAATACTAAATCAAAGTATTCCCAAGATAACGAATAACAAAGTTTTTTCTACTCAGGGATCTCTTGACCCCCTTCCATAGATGTACCCTCTAGTTTGAACTTCACATGAGAGTTCAGTTTCAGTGCATTTACACAAAACCTGCATTATTCAGTCATACCCATGGTATGTTTATTAAATATTTATTATTTGATAATCTAGGGACTACTAACCAGAGAAGAAAGGTGAGGTTCTAAGCTGAATTTGTATCTGGCATACGGAAAACTTCAAAGGGAAGGCGCATTTCCTCCAGCTCCATTTTTCTTTCTAAAGATTGCTTTGGCTATTCGGGGTCTTTTGTGTTTCCATACAAATTGTGAATTTTTCTGTTCTAGTTCTAGAGTCTATCATACAGAGTGAAGTAAGTCAGAAAGAGAAAAAGAAATACTGTATGCTAACACATATATATGGAATCTAAAAAAAAAAAAAAAAAAAAAAAAAAAAAAAAAAAAAATTCTGAAGAACCTAGGGGCAGGACAGGAATAAAGATGCAGATGTAGAGAATGGACCTGAGGACATGGGGAGGGAGAAGGGTAAGCTGGGCTGAAGTGAGAGAGTGACATGGACTTATACATACTACCAAATGTAAAATAGATAGCTAGTGGGAAGCAGCTGCATAGCACAGGGAAATCAGCTCGGTGCTTTGTGACCACTTAGAGAGGTGGGATAAGGAAGGTGGGAGGGAGATGCAAGAGGGAGGAGATATTTGGATACATGTATATGTATAGCTGATTCACTGTGTTATAAAGCAGAAACTAACACACCATTGTAAAGCAATTATACTCCAATAAAGATGTTAAAAAATAAATAAAGGAAGGCGGTTGAATCTATGGAAAGTCCAGCACCTATTCTTCCTGAACTAGTTTTCACACTTTAATAAAGCTTGGTAATAGAAGAAAAGCAGTAGAAGTTAAGACATATGGAAACACTTTTAAAAAGCTACCCTGCCAGGCTTCAGTGTATCCAGCTGATGACAGTGAGTATATATACTCCTTTAATTATGTTTGGTTCTTTTTTAAAAAAAAAAATATTTTATATTGGAGTATAGTTGGTTAACAATGTTGTGTTAGTTTTAGGTGTACAGCACAGTGATTCAGTTACACATATACATGTATCTATTCTTTTTTCAAATTATTTTCCCATTTAGGTTATTACAGAGTACTGAGCAGAGTTCCCTGTGCTGTACAGTATGTCCTTGTTGGTTATCTATTTTCTATACAGAAGTGTGTACATATCAATCCCAAGGCCCCAATCTATCCCTCCCTCCCACCCTTCCCCTCGGTAGCTATAAGTTCATTTTCTAAGTCTGTGAGTCTGTTTCTGTTTTGTAAATAATTTCATTTGTATCATTTTTTTAAAAAAATCCACATACGAGAGATATCATATGTTATTTTTCTTTGTCTGACTTACTTTACTTAGTATGATAATCTCCATGTCCATCCATGTTGCCACAAATGGCATAATTTCATTCATTTTAATGGCTGAGTAATATTCCAATGTATATATGCACCACATCTTCTTTATCCATTCATGTGTCGACAGATATTTAGGTTGCTTCCATGTCTTGGCTATTGTAAACAGCACTGCAACGAACATTGAGGTGCATGTATCTTTTCTTTTTAAAAAAATTTTATTGGAGTATAGTTGATTTACAACGTTGTGTTAGTTTCTGATGTACAGCAAAGTAAATCAGTTATACATATACATATATCCACTCTTTTTTAGATTCTTTTCCCATATAGGTCATTACAGAGTATTGAGTAGAGTTTCCTGTGCTATACAGTAGCTGCTTATTAGTTACCTATTTTATATATAGTAGTATGTATATGTCAATACCAATCTCCCAATTTATCCCTCCCCCATTTTTTCCCCTGATAACCATAAGTTTGTTTTCTACATCTGTGACTCTATTTCTGTTTTGTAAATAGGTTCATTTGTAGCCATTTTTTAGATTACACATTATAAACAATATCATATGATATTTGTCTTTCTCTGACTTAATTCACTTAGTATGATAATCTCTAGGCCCATCCATGTTGCAGCAAATGGCACTATTTCATTCTTTTTTATGGCTAATATTCCGTTGTATAAAAGTACCACATCTTTATCCACTCATCTGTCCATGGACATTTATGTTGCTTCAATGTCTTGGCTATTGTAAATAGTGCTGCTATGTACATTGGGGTGCATTTATCTTTTTGAATTAGAATTGTCTCCAGATATATTCCCAGAAGTGGGATTGCTGGATCATATGGTTCTGTTTTCAGTTTCTTAAGGAACTTGAATACTGTTCTACATAGTGGCTGTACCAATTTACATTCCCACCAACAGTGTAGGAGGGTTTCCTTTTCTCCACATCCTCTCCCGCATTTATTTTCTGTAGACTTTTTGAGGATGGCCATTCTGACTGGTGTGAGGTGATACCTCATTGTAGTTTTGATTTACATTTCTCTAATAATTAGCTATGTTGAGCATCTTTTCATGTGCTTCTTGGCCATCTGTATGTCTTCTTTGGAGAAATGTCTATTTAGGTCTTCTGTCTATTTTTTGATTGAATTGTTTGTTTTTTTGATATTAAGACATATGAGCTGTTTGTAAATTTTGGAGATTAATCCCTTGTTAATCGTGTCATTTGCAAATATTTTCTCCCATTCTGTGGGTTGTCTTTTGGTTTCTGTGGGTTGTCATTTTGTTTATGGTTTCCTATGCTGTGCAAAAGTTTTTAAGTTTAATTAGGTCTCGTTTGTTTATTTTTGTTTTTATTTCTATTACTATGGGAGATTGAGTGAAAAATATGTTGCTGAGATTTATGTCAGAGTGTTCTGACTATATTTTCCTCTAAGAGCTCTATAGTATCCAGTGTTACATTTAGGATTTAATCAATTTTGAGTTTACTTTTGTGTATGATATTAAAGAATGTTCTCATTTCATATTTTTACATGTACCTGTCCAGTTTTCTCAGCACCATTTATTGAAGAGACTGTATTTCCTCCATTGTATAATCTTGCCTCCTTTGGTGTAGATTAATTGTCCATAGATGCATGAGTTTATTTCTGGGATTTCTATCCTGTTCCATTGATCTATATGTCTGTTTTTGTGCCAGTACCATACTGTTTTGATGATTGTAACTTTATAGTATAGTCTGAAGTCAGGGACCCTAATTCCTCTAGCTCTGCCCTTCTTTCTGAAGATTACTTTAGCTATTCAGGATATTTTGTGTATCCACACAAATTTTAAAATTTGTCCTAGCTCTGTGAAAAATGCCATTGGTAATTTGATAGAGATTGCACTGAATCTGTAGATTGCCTTGGGTAGTATAATCATTTTGGCAGTATTTTTCTTCCCGTCCAAGAACATGGTATATCTTTCCATCAGTTTATGTCATCTTCGATTTCTTTCATCAGCATCTTATCATTTTTGGAGTACAGGTTTTTATTTCCTTAGGTAGGTTTATTCCTAGGTATTTTATTCTTTTTGATGTGATGGTAAGTGGGATTGTCTCTTTAATTTATCTTTCTGATCTTTAGTTGTTAGTATATAGAAATGCAAAAGATTACGGTGTATTTAATTTGTACCCTGCAACTTTACCAAACTCATTGATAAGCTCAAGTAGTTTTCTGCTAGCATTTTTAGGATTTTCTATGTATAGTATCATGCCATCTGCAAACAGTGACAGTTTTACTTCTTCTTTTCCAATTTGGATTCCTTACATTTCTTTTTCTTCTCTGACTGCTGTGGCTAAGATTTCCAAAACTAAGTTGAATAAAAGAGATGAGAGTGGACATCCTCGTCTTGTTCCTGATCTTAGAGGAAATGCTTTCAGCTTTTCACTAATGACTATGATGTGAGGTATAGGTTTGTCATATATGGCCTTTATTATATTGAGGGAAGTTCCCTCTATGCCCACTTTCTGAAGAGTTTTTATCATAAATGGGCATTGAATTTTGTCAAAAGCTTTTTCTACATCTATTGAGATGGTCATATGTTTATTATTTGATTTGTTAATATGGTGTAACATACTGATTGATTGGTGTATACTGAAAAATCCTTGCATCCCTGGGATAAATCCCACTGGATCATGGTGTATAATCCTTTTAATGTATTGTTGGATTCAGTTTGCTAGTATTTTGTTGAGGATTTCTGCCTCTATGTTCATCAGTGATATTTGCCTGGAATATTCTTTTTTGTGTGTGGTATCTTTGTCTTGTTTTGGTATCAGGGTGATGGTGGCCTCATGGAATGAGTTTGGGAGTATTCCTTCCTCTGAGATTTTTTGGAATATTTTCAGAAGGATAGGTGTTAACTATCCTATGTGTTTTGTGTGTCTGTAAAGCTTTTGATTTCTCCATTGAATCTGAACAAGAGCCTTGCTGGGTAGAGTATTCTTTCTTTTAGGTACTTCCCTTTTATCACTTTAAATATATTGTGCCACACCCTCTGGCCTGAAGAGTTTTTGCTGAGAAATCAGCTGATAACCTTATGGGAGTTACCTTGCTTTTTATTTTTTGCTTTTCCCTTGTTGCTTTTAATATTTTCTCAATTTGATTAATATGTGCCTCAATGTGTTCCTTCTTGGATTTATCCTGCCTGGCACTCTCTGCACTTCCTGGACTTTGGTGACTGTTTCCTTTCCCATTTTAGGGAAGTTTTCAGCTAATATCTCTTCAAATCTTTTCTCAGGTTCTTTCTCTTTCTCTTCTCCTTCTGGGACCCCGATAATGCAAATGTTGGTGCACTTTATATTGTCCCAGAGGTCTCAGATTTTTCTCATTTCTTTTCATTCTTTTTTCTTTATTCTGTTCCATGGCAGTGATTTCCATCATTCTGTCTTCCAGGTCACTTATCCATTCTTCTGCCTCAGTTTTTCTGCTGTTGATTCCTCTAGTGTATTTTTCATTTCAGTTCTTGTATCATTCATCTCTCTTTGTTTGTTCTTTAGTTCTTTTAGGTCTTTGTTAAACATTTCTTGCATCTTCTCGATCCTTGCCTCCATTCTTTTTCCAAGATCCTGTTTCATCTTTCAACTTCACTATCATTATTCTGAATTATTTTTCCAGTAGGTTGCCTGTCTCCACTTTACTTAGTTGTTCTTCTGGGGTTTAACTTGATCCTTCATCTTGGACATATTCCTCTGTCATCTCATTTTGTCTAACTTTCTCTAAATGCAGTTTTCATTCCTCAGACTGCAGTGTTGTAGTTCTTCCTGCTTCTACTATCTGCCCCCTGGTGGATGAGGCTTTCTAAGAGGCTTGTGCAGGCTGCCTGTTGGGAGGGAGTAGTACCTGCCCACTAGTGAGTGGAGCTGGGTCTTGTCTTTCTGGTGGGCAGGGCTGTGAGAGGGAATGTGTTTATCAGGCAGTTGTTTATTCAGGAAGACTTTAAGCAGCTTGTCTGCTGATAGGTGAGGCTGTGTTCCTGCCCTCTTGGTTGTTTGCCCTAAGGTATCCCTGCACTGGAGCCTATAGGCTGTTGGGTGGGGCCAGGTCTTGGTGAGAAAATGGCTGCCTCCAAGAGGTCTCATGCCAATGAGTACTCACCAGAACAGCTGCAACAAGTGTCCTTGTCCCTGCAGGGAGGCAAAGCCATCCCCCACCCTCCTGCCTTCAAAGTGTAGGTCTGACCCAGTCTCTTATAAGGTCACTGCTTTTTCCCCCCTGGTCTTGGTGTGCACAAGACCCTGTGTGCACCTTCCGAAAGTGGAATTTCTGTTTCCCTCAGTCCTTTGGAATTCCTGAGATCAAACCCCACTGGCCTTCCCAGCCAGATTCTCTGGGAGCTCCTCCTACCAATATCAGACCCTCAGGCTGGGGAGCCTCCTGTGGGGGTCAGAACTTTCACTCTTGTGGGAGATCTTCTGTGATCTAATTGTTTTCCAGTTTGTGGGTCACCCACCCAGCATGTATGGGCTGGATTTTATCAAGATTGCACCCTCTTACCATCTCATTTTGGTTTCTTCTTTGTCTTTGGATTCAGGGTATCTTTTTTGGTAGGTGCCAGCATTTTTTTGTCTGTGATTGTTCAGCAGTTAGTTGTGATTTTGGTGTTTCCATAAGAAGGGGTGAGCCAACTTTTTTCTACTCCTTCATCTTCTCTCCTCCTCCACTAGAGAATGAATAAGTGAAAGAATGAATAAATGAATGGTATTCTGAATTTCAGTGATCTTCTCTAATGTGATTTCACCACCTTTCTACCTCAGTCATCCACTGACAGCTGTACATTGTTATCATTTAATGCAATGCATGATCCTGGAATGGATCAGTTCTGGAGGCTTGGAAGTACAAATACAATGTGCCAGCAGATTCAGTGTCCGATGAGAGCTTCCTGATTCAGTCTTCTCCTATTTATGTTTAGTTCTGTCCAACCTTTTACTTGAACTTATTTTATCCTTTTCATCAGTAGACTATTTAATTCCCTTCCTTTAATGGGCATATTCAGATAAATACATTCTCCACCACTGATTTCTAGTACTTCATCAAAAGCCATGTCCTTTTATTTTAGGGTGCACAGCCATACTATATTTGTTCAGGTTGCATTTCAGGTGTGGTCTTGTGATTGAATCCAGGCCAGTGCATTTGAGAAGAAATGATAAGTGCTACTTCCACAGTGGAACACAAAAATCTCCCATGCACTCTCATTCTTTCTCTTCCCTCTTCCTGCAGCTAGAAACTGACTTGGCAACTTAGGCTTGATTATGCTAATAAGAACAGTCTGATATTGGAAACTAATGCTGAAGATAGCAAAATGTCTAGCAAACTGAGTGACTGAAATATTTTGTCTGGAGAACAGCCCCCCATGACCTGCATACCTGCACAGATGTTCTATTATAAGCCACTGAAATTTTGGTCTCTACTCATTACCACAGCCTTGACTATAAACAGTTAATGAAGTATCTGTGAGATTCTTGGAAAACTGATGGTTTATAAATTGTGTCTGCTTAAGGATTTTATATTCTTTACCTCTTCAGTCTTCAAGGTTTTGTGATTTTGTGAGGAACAGTGATTAGTTGATTTCTTTCTCCTGTCTGAATGATTGTTTTACCACAGAATAACACACTAATTGGTGAGAAGTTCAACTCAAACCACAAATACAACAAATGGACAACAGATTTGAATATCTGAAAATTAAGCCTTTTCCTTTGGGGAAAAAGAGCCTAATTTTTATTCAATTATCTAATTAATGGTTGCAAATCACCCCTGCTTGAAATGGTAACAATAAGGAGAACCCACTCCTTATTAAGATAAAAAAACATAGCTAATTTTCATTTCATTGGATTTCTCAATAATCCCCTGAGATCTGATTAAGTAATCATATAGACCTTAGCACTGCTTGTAAGTATTCAACAGCATTTGAAATACTTTGTCACCCAGAAGTTAATAATTTATTATTAGTATTCAATCTTCATTTATCAAATCATTAATGTAGAGGGAATAACATATCGTAAAAGACTCTTTTTCATGAACCATTCATAGAAAGTAAGTAAATTGGAGTCATATACCTGTTGCGTGATGCTGGATACAGATATATTTCTGAGAGGGCCAATAGATTCTTTTGTTAGTCTATGACATTGAGAGCTGAGTGATGGACATCTGTTTCTTGAAGCTTTGTTTCGATCCTGTCATAAATGTACACGTATGCGTGTGTGTCAGTGAAAGATATACAAGTTTTAGATTAAATCAGTGCCTTTATATTACACATAAAACTGCTAAATGTTACCATTAGGTTTCCAAGTTCCTTTAAACATTTCATTGATCAATTCTGTAGAACATTTTTCCCCCCAGAAAAATTTTATATTGCAATCAAATATAAAATATTAATTTTTGGATTGGATAAACTGTTTCAGTACATTATTGTGTTAAATATCTAGTTTGTGTCTTGCTTTCTATTGCATATATGATAATAATAACAGTTAATGCTCACTCAAGGGCTTACTACATGCCGTGCACTGTTGTATATGCAATACATGTGTTAAGTTATATAATACCCTCTGACTCTATGAGTCTACCCATTTTTAAAAGGAGGAAATGGGCTTTTAGAGAGGTGAAATATCTCGCTTAAGGTCACACATCTAGAAGTGACCATTGTGATTTGAAGTCAGTTGTGCTGACTCTAGAATCCAGGGTGCATCTTAACCATATTTCTATTAGTAAACATCTAGGTAAACTTTGAGATATATTTCAGGTTTTTCCCCCCAAATGTATTCAATATTATAAAAGGGTCAAAGTAAAATATTAAACCAGCTTTATTTCACTGCACAAATATTTTACTAGAAAATGTATAGAGGAGATTACAGATGGTTAATTTCATCTGAAGAGGCTTAAGAATATTGTTTGTTCATCTCAATCTTCTGCTCAAAATCAAGTACATATAATGGAAGCCATGAGATTTCTAGGATATTTGTTTTAAAAAATTGACTAGACTATTTTCACAAATCAATATAAAAGCAGTCCTGGTCCTGATTTTATCCCCTCATTTTCCTATTCTTTACCTCTTCTTTAAGAGTACAAGTTTTTTTTGTTTGTTGTTTGTTTTTGACATATCAGTCAGACACTTTCATTTCTTGCTCTGTCACTTAATACTTTTGACACATAGCATGATATAAAAACTCTTGACTTCTTTTTCCTCTTGCTAATAAGCTGGTAATTCAAAATGGTAATGGTAATATTGTTTACCTCATAGAATTCAGAGGGATTAAATAAGCTTTTCAGGTAAGTCATATTGCATACTGTCAGGAACAAAATAGAAAAACAGATAAATTATATTTAATGATAACAATAATAGTAATAACAATGTAAAATTATATAAAATTAAGGTTTATCTTCTTATGGTTTAACTGTGAAAATAAATCATTAAAATAACAACACATTTAAATTACCATTACAGCCTTTATAAATTACAACTTAAAAACAGAATAATTGGTTTCATGCTACTTTTATTCCTTTTAATCCAGCTAAAGTCTCAGAGTGAGAATACAACTCCTCCTGCCCACTAAAGACTATGATATTTCCTTCAATTCCAACTGAGCCTTTAATTATGAGAGAGAGCGAAAACAGTCCAAGAGCTGCAGTACTGACTACTACCATAGCTACTAGAGAGAAAGACATTAGGCCTGAGTAAATATAGCAGAGAGTGGTTGCTGAGATTACCAGGAGTGTCAGAGAAATACTCTCATCAGAAGACATCACATCAAAAGACAAGGGGAGGGCCTCAATAAACACATTTTGTAGTCAACACTTTGAAATCTCTTAGACAACTTGAAAGTAAAACATTCCAGGACCCACTGCAACCTAACTATAGTGTGAAGTTGTTAGCCATATTAGGAGTAGTTTTAAATGTTCTGTAGTACACCACTATAACACGGTTATGAGTTATTTATTTTTCAATCAGATTTATGTCAAGTTATTACTCTGGAAAGATCAATTTACCTCTACTTAATTTATACACAATTGATATTTATTCAGCCTCAGTATTATTTGACATGTTCATATTGCTTTTCCCTCAAATAAATTCAAAAAGACTTATCCCTACAATATTTTCTTTCAAACATTTTATAATTTATTTTTAGTATACTATTAGTGATTGGGTAAGTAATGTGACTTCTTCTGTCTGATATGAAGAAATTATTTATATATTACCTCTTTTGTATTTTAATGAAATCAACTTTGAACCATATTAATATATTATTACATGTTAATTAGATATAACTTATTCCTGTCATTTGTGTTGGCAAATCATACTGTTTGGTTCCATTGAACAGCGAAGAAGTGGTAACTCCATGTTCTTTTATCTCAATGTCTGTTTGAAATAAACATAACTACTGGATGTATATATTTACCCTGTTTCAATACAATCTTCAGAAGGATCTTTGGGGAAGATATCTAGATAATGCCATCCATTCTGTTAGTCTTGGGTTTCTTCTCTTTTCTCAGATCTCTGTTCTACTTTTCCAGATAACACACAGTTATTTGGGGACATATTTCCTCATTTATTTTGCTCAGTGAGCATTATTTTCTTATTTTTAATCATCCAAATATTAATGTTTATTCTCTGGCACTCAATTTTGGTATATTTGACATTCTATTTATAAAACAAGACTGATCTGCAACATTTGTTGCCTATGTTTTTACTAAAAATGGTTACTTTCTTATTTAAGTACCAAGTTTCTGCTTCATGTGAATCTCTTCTTTTTTCACAAATATATTGAATTGCTTTTCTTTTACTTGAAACCCAGTCTATGTAAACATAATCTGAAGTAATACAGGAAGAAGAAAAAATTAAAGTCAAGCTTTCTATTTCAATAGTTATAATATATTCTTGTATGCATATTTCCACCTTTTCAAATTAGTTTTTACCTCAACTTCGTTTGGGCTTTAGAAGATGGAGTGGAAATCAGATGTCTGAATACAGTTCTTCTACTCACTGACGTTAACAGTCTTCTAGCTTCATAGAAGAAAGAGTAAAGAATAAACGTATGGATAGTTTGAACTATAAAGTAGGGGTCCCCAACTCCCAGGCCATGGACTGTTATGGTCCGTAGCATGTTAGGAACTTGGCTGCACAGCAGAAGGTGAGCAGCAGGAGAGCTAAGGAAGCTTCATTTGTATTTACAACCTCTCTCTATCGCTCGCTTTACTGCCTGAGCTCCGCTTCTTCTCAGATCAGCAGCAGCATTAGATTCTCAAAGGAGCACAAACCCTACTGTGAACTACGCATGCGAGGGATCTAGGTTGTGTACTTCTTATGAGAATCTAATGCCTGATGCTCTGAGATGGAGCTGAGGTAGTGATGCTAACACTGGGGAGAGGCTGCAAATACAGATTATCATTAGCAGAGAGGTTTGACTACACAGAGACCGTAATAAATCAATTGCTTGCAGACTCATATCAAAACCCTAACAGTGAGCAGCAAGTGAAAACAAGCTCAGGGGTCCCACTGATGCTGCATTATGGTGAGTTGTATAATTATTTCGTTATATATTACAATGTAATAATAATAGAAATAAAGTGCACAATAAATGCAATGCGCTTGAGTCATCCCCAAACCATCCCTTCCACCCCCGGTCCATGGAAAATTGTCTTCCACGAAGCCAGTCCCTTGTGCCAAGAACGGTTGGGGACTGTTTATACTGTTATAAAAATTAAATATGTTCCAAATTGTTGGTCTTCTCAAACATTTCTGTAATGTTGCACACTTCTGCTTAACCTAACTTGTATGTTATTGACAGTATACTAAAAATTTAACTTTAAAATTTTGCCTTCTGTGTAGCATGGGATAGATTTCTCACAGATTAATTCATATGATGTGGTAGGGTTATTAATTAAATGGTATCCATGACAACTAGGAAAGTATATTTTCATATAAACCCAGAAGAGTAAGTTACATCAATCTAAGCAGACAGTCGTTATAACTGAAAAATTACTTTGGATTCAACAAAGCCGTGTGAACTTTGTGACCTGTTTGCATATCCACTATTATTATAACTCTGCTGCTCTCAGTATGAAAGTTAGAAATGGCTGAGAAATGTATAAATATTGCTATGGATAGTAGTACAAAGGGAATATGTGTAATAACTATATTCACACAAATTTACAATAATTAGAAAGAGAAGAAGGAGAAAGAGAAACAAAACAAGAAATATTTAGGAACAAAACTGACTAGTCCATGCTATGTTTTCTTCTCCATTGTCCAACCCTGAAAATGAAGTCCAATTTAAATATACTTTATTGTATATTTAAAATGTAAAATTATAATTTAAGTATATATACAAACTTGTCTTTACCTAAATAAGCTATGTTGCCAAAATCTTAATGTTTATACATTTCAGAGTTTTAAACTAGTCTTCCTAACTTAATACTCAAATTCCTGGTATATTCTTTAAAATAACAAAATGGTAAAACTTCCATTCAAGGAGCAAACCTTCCATTTGTGACCCACAAACTGTCGCAGAGTCATCTATAATAGGTACTGGTGAAGAAATGTTATTATTGTTCTGTCCTGTTAGTCATTAATGGCAGCCACCTCTGCTGAAAGAGGCAGTAAATAAAAGCATTTGTGAAAAGGAGGGGTTACTAAATGATCAATTTACAGTTACTGACTTGATTTTCATTTCACTTGAAATAAGTAATAGGAATAGTAATAGACAACAAGAACCATTTTTAGAGTTAGTGTTTCAGTCTTATACCCTGCTGCTTACTATTTGTAGTACAAGCAAAAATGGAGGAAAACTTGGATAACAGGTTTACTACATATCCCATATATTGCAAAAACAAATGACAACCAAAATATTTCAACCTGTTGATTGACCTAGCAAAATATGAATAAGTCGAGTTGCAACTATATTAAGACTTTCTTAAGCCAGATTAATGTCAAATATCTCTTTTTTTCACAGCTTTATTGGAGTATAATTGCTTTACAATGGTGTGTCAGTTTCTGCTTTATAACAAAGTGAATCAGTTATACGTATACATATGTCCCCATATCTCTTCCCTCTTGTGTCTCCCTCCCTCCCACCCTCCCTATCCCACCCCTCTAGGTGGTCACAAAGCACCTAGCTGATCTCCCTCTGCTATGTGGCTGCTTCCCACTAGCTATCTGTTTCACGTTTGGTAGTGTATATATGTCCATGCCACTCTCTCACTTTGTCACAGCTTACCCTTCCCCCTCCCCATATCCTCAAGTCCATTCTCTCATAGGTCTGCATCTTTATTCTTGTCTTGCCCCTAGGTTCTTCGTGACCTTGTCTTTTTTTTTTTTTTTTTAGATTCCATATATATGTGTTAGCATATATACTCTTTCTGACTTACTTCTCTCTGTATGACAGACTATGGGTCCATCCACCTCACAAACATCCCTTTGATTAAAAAGTATTCATTTTCTAATATGTTACGTTTGATTAATTATGTCTTGGTTATACTCCAGAGGAGAAAAGTCAAAACGCCATATCCAAAACCCTCTCGGATAGAATAGAGCAGTGGTCCCCAATGTTTTTGGCACCAGGGACTGGTTTCATGGAAGACAATTTTTCTGTGGACTGGGGAGGGGGGGACGATGGTTCAGGTGGTAACGTGAGTGATGGGGAGTGGCAGGGGGAGCAGTAGATGAAGCTTCACTTGCTCACCCGCCACTCACCTCATGCTGTGTGGCCTGGTTCCTAACAGGCCATGGGCTGGTACCAATCTGTGACCCGGGTGGGTAGGGACCCCTGTAATAGAGCATATTTTGGTAAAGGAAAGAAATAAGGTTGCAACTTGAGTTTATTTTTAGTGACTTGTAGTTTTCTGTTTTCATGCTCCTCATTAGTTATGGCATACTTCTATCTCCCCTCACTTTGCTATTCTTGGTAAATTTTCCATGCAACACATTCCAAAACTTCACATAACCAGAGCCCATTCAAGTGTCACTTTTTCATAACTGTTTTTGAGAAACTGTAACACTTATTTTCATCCTGCAGGTGAACTCAAACAGTTAAAGCATGTATACTACTGGCTGAAAATAAATCACACTAAGTGAATTCCATATTTTAATTGAGAAAAAAACCCATCATGTTATTACTTACAGCTCTCTTTTTATAAAATCACAGATTTCAGAGTTAAAATTTCTCTCTGTAAACTTAAATCAACTGTTTGAATCTGTTCTAAATAATCTCAGTTGTACTCCCTCACGAATTCAGAAATTTATTTTCTAGATGAAGCTCTAACCGTAATGAAACAGAAAAGACAACAGGTGGGTTCAGAATACAGGTCAAATGATACAGCAAATGTCAAAAACTTTCAGCAATAATCAATGCAAGGATATTTCAGGTTCTGAGCACAGAGTTGGATACATAGATTGTCAATGAATATTGATTAATTTAATGAAATAAATAAATGCAAAACTTAATCAATCCCTGGTTAAATAGAAGAGAATAAACTGAATAGAAAGATAATCATGGAAAGGATGGTGAACTGGCAGGTATACCAACTTAAGGGCAACTCTAAGTACTTAATATACTTCTCAGGACTATTCTGGAACCCTGTGTTAATAGTAATTAAACGATTATAGTATATTTAACAATATATAAAAACAGAGCAACACAGCATTTTTGTGAAGCAAATATTAAAAAAAAAAAAAACTCACCAGTTCTTTTTCATTCTTTCTCAAGCCATTTATTCAATAATAAAAAGGACAGCAGAAATCATATTTCTGGCTAATCACTCATATGTGATATCTGCTAGATCATAAAGCTTTTCTCAGGTTTAATCTGGCATTATGAGTCATCCTTCAAATGAGTGGAAGTTTCCTTTAGGCCCAAACTGATGATTTTTCTAAATATTTACCTCTTAGTGTCTGGTTCCATGCAGAATATCTTAAATTTTAAGTGATACTGACTTTTTTCAGTAAGTATGAAAGGTAACATTTTCCATGTCTTTAACAAATAACAAGTAAGACTCCAAAGATGAAGAAACTACACATAAACTAGATGAGTGGTGTGTGAATACATAAGCAGAGCCCCTGGAACCAAACCTTCTTAATGGAGAGAGGATAATCCTCAAGTCTGGATGTTATCTACACACAGAATTAAAATATGTAAATAATATTGGATTTTTTCCCTCGGGGGAAAAAAAAAGTCTTTGTTTGATTTGTTGACTTGGTGTTGAAAACAGTAGAATTATATTAGAATATGAATTGACTGCTATATTTTGGAGAGAAACACAACCTGGAACAAAAGGTACTATCCTGAGTTTATTATTACCTGACAAATGGAGATTCATTTGACAGATTTTAATCAGGATGGCCATCTCCTCTTGGCACTACTGCTGAGGCTGGAGGATGACATTTTATTAAATTCAGATGTGGTGAATTTGTCAGCATTTATTTTGCTTGTATGTTCTGCAGCTTTCAGCCTTATTGATCATGAAGTTTTAATATAATGCTTGGAAACATATGCCTACATTTCAAGAGCAGTCTCAGGTTGATTTAGGCCTTAGCTGCCCCCAAGAGAGTAGTCAACACTGTTTTGTGTATAATTCTTCTGTCCCTTTTTCTTCTTTTTCTCTCTCTTCTGATCCTCCCTCACCTAATTCCTCCTCCTTTTTACTCTTAGAAACAAAGTATGTCGGTGAATCAAAGAAAGATCCCAAATCTGGTTTGGTTTAATTTCCAATATTCAAGCTATTCTGGATATTCATAACTGACCTGTGTACGGTAACTCACTAGCATTTATCTTTATTTAAACATTTGTAGGCTTGCTACTTTTCCTGGGTTTTATGTAACTTTGTCACATAATCAAATTTCTTATAAGTCAACTTATGCAAATAAGAACAAAATTCTATTAACTCATTTAAGTGACTTTATAATTAAGTCATTTCATTTTACATCTTGACAGAAATGGCAAATTTCAATATTTTAGGATTTATGTAGACACTTAGTGGCCTTTTGAATGATATTTTTTCCTTTAGAGTTATGAAGTCATTTTCCTTTTTTCCCCCTCCTCCTATCCACATACTGCTTGTATTTATACTTGTGTTGGTCTTACAATAATAAGATTGAAAGTCTTTTCAGTACATTGATTTTTTACCCCAACAACTTGATTACTACAATTCCCTGTTAGCTGGCCACTTTTCAACTACTATATCAAATTGCAGTATGTACAAACCTGAGCTACTAGTCTGGTTGTCTGCAACCACTTATTGAAGGCAAGCTGAATCAACTTAATTCCTTTCCTTCAATCTCATATAGAAAGAGTTTAATGTGGGCTTTAATTTCTTTGATTTTAATAAAATTTTTTTATATCTTTAACTATAGTAAAATATTCTCAAGACCATGTCACTGTAGCAGTGAAGTAAGTTGCAAAACTCATCGCTGTGTATAAGTTAACTACAAGGGTTCTAGTTACCAAATTCAAGTTTAATAAGTATAGAGAAAACTGGTTAAGAGTTGCACTGTGAATATACCACATGACAGGGACTGCTCTAAGTGAGTGGCATGTGTCAGGAGCACTGGTGTGTCTGAAAAATTACCCTTCATTTCATACAATGAGTGAATACATGAATGAAAGGAAGAAATTATGAGTAACATGCACCAGAGAAAACTGGAATCCATTCCAAAAGAAATTTCAGAGTCTGGGTTTTGAAATATTGGCATCAGAATAAAAGGAAAATAATCTATGTGTGTGTGTGTGTGTGTTTGTGTGTGTGTGTGTGTGTGTGTGTGTGTATCTCACAGACACATAACTTTAAAAGGAAGACATTTTTGAAATAAAATAATTATTGAATGTTTACGTGATAAATTAACAGAAATGAAGGAAAAACATATTCTAAAATATTTTCATCTAATATGCAAAATGGTTAACACATCTACCATATACAGAAAACTCATTTTAATTTTGAAGGAAAATGTAAATTTACTATCAGATAACTAGGAAAAAATTAATTCAGGTGGCCTTGTAAGTAATAAGAAAAATGTATCTTTAATGAGCAAAATATACAAAGACTGACTCTGAGATACACTTTTATACCTAGAAAGTGAACACATTTCAAACATATAAAACCTAGTAATTACTAAGCTGTGGCAAAATTCATACACTAACAATCTCTTTTCTGTAATTCTGAAATCCAGAAAGGCTTAGAAACCAAAGATCAATTGATCTATCTATCTATTTATCTATCTATTTGGTAGCTCATTGACAGCCAAATTGATCTACTCTAAACTCGAGAGTAAAATCTGACTTCAATGGAATGTATCTGTTTACTGGTATTTACTTATTGCAATTTGATGTGAGGTTACTTACTAGTATTTATTTACTTCACTTAGTATGACTATTCGCATGTATTGCTTCAAAAATATTAACCTATTGCACTACTTATTGCTGTCCCTGAATTCACTGGGTTGTTACATAATCTGTAGTATTTGCACCATACTACCTTTCTGAACAGATTATCTGTCTAAACAGTTCTGAATTCTGAAACACTTCTGGTTCTATGAGTTGCATATAAAGGATTGTGGACCTGTGAGTGTTAGTGGCATTGTACAACGGTATTTTAAAAAATTCATTCAGTATTCATTCAACAAATATATATTTTGCACCTATTGCCTCCCAAGGAATGATCTAGGCACTGGAAAAACAAACCTCAAATATCTTACAGGCTAAAGGAAAATAGATATATAAACAGAAATGCATTTAACTATGGCAAGTACTAGGACAGGGAAACAACAGAAGGGTTAGGAAGCCCTTAACATTGCCCGTGGTACAGCGGATGATGGGGAGGTCCCTTTCAAGTAGGGAAAATGTCTCAGGAGAACTGAAATCTAGACTGGGTCAGATGTTCTAATTGGATTTAATAAGACTAAATATTGGGTGTTGAGGCTCAGATAAGGATAATCCAGCTCCCAAGTAGATCAATCAGGTTGGAACATAGGGAGTGAGAGAGCAAACTGATAAGGCATAAGCAAAGAGTAGGAATGTACAATTTACTCAGAAGATTCAAGAAAGCTCATGTAGGATTTTATGCAAGAGGTGACACAATTGTTTCAACAATAATGGATTTTTTTCACTAAATAATTGATTGGAAGGGGATAAACCCAGTAAGTGTCAGAGATCCTGGTTGGAGATTGTTGTAGTAATAAAAATAATAATATATAGATAAAGGTCTTATTTAAGATGATGGTCCGTGAAGTTGTCCTCCCTTAAAGAATTTTCAAATTTATGTACTCCTTGTAAGTGTTTAAAATGATCTTAACTTTTGATAGTAAGTTTAAATAGATGCAACTGATGTTGATGGTTTTTATCTACAACTCTGTGCAATATATACCCATGACAAGAGGAAGGAGAAAGACCAAAGAGATTAGGCTGGTAACTTATAAAAAATATTTCTAAAACATTTTTAGTGTTTTAAAATACTTTTAGTTTAAAAAGAGCATAATAAAATTAAAACTGTAAATTTGCAATTTTTTTTCTCTATATTCCATTCTTTTTTTCTTTGTGACTAGGTCAGCCACCATGGCATAAAACGGTTTCTTTTTTTTTTTTAATTTTTAATTTTATATTGGAGTATAGCTGATTAACAATGTTGTGATAGTTTCAGGTGCACAGCAAAGCGACTCAGCCATACATATACATATATCCATTCTCCCACAGACTGCCCTCCCATCCAGGTATGTGAAAACGGTTTCTTTAATGTTGCCAGAAAAGGTTTGAGGCTACTAAGTGTAAGTTCCATGAGAATATCATCTGTTTTGTTCAAATAAGACTCCTAGATTTGTTCCTCTTGCATGATATATATTTAAATAGATTAATAAATAAAAAAGTAAAGAATAAAATTCTGTACTTTATTATTAATATTATTGTTAACATTATTTATTAATATTAATAAATAATAAAAGTAAAGAATAGAGGAAGGGAGAATTGCTTTGTTTATAAGTCTATTTCCAATAGTTTTTCCCAGATTTTAATCTAAAGCCAAAAAACAAATAATTTCATCATTTTGTTTGTTATTTGTTCTTCCCCCACTCCACTATTACAAGTGGAAATTTTGTTATTATTATTATACACTTAAAGCTATGTCACTGAATTACTTATCCCAGGATATTTTATGTATATGATTTACTTACCTTAAAAGTCACTATGAAATCTATTACATAACTCTTTCTGTGATTCTATTTCTAGTTCTGGTGAAACATGAAGCAACTTAAATCTAAAATGCTGGGCCATCATTTATTTAATGTGGCTTTGAATGAAATTCTGAGAACATATTCCTCCTTTCAATAAAGTCAGGGTCACTGTTCATGCAAAAGAGTAATCGCTACACACAAAGAAACAGAATACACAAACTTATTCTCCATCCTTTTAGACATACTTAATGCCCAAGTATTTTTTAACATTCTAAGAATTATAAATGAAGAAAATAATTGTAGTAATCATTATTATAAGCAAACTGGACAAGAATTACTAGTCCCTTTGCATCCATTATCTCATTGAACACACAAATATTTTAACTTGGGTTTAGTTTTTCCTCCTTCTAGATATATTAAGATAGCCAAATAATAGAATTGCTCCACTTCCTGGCAACATCCAATACAAAGCAAAGCCTTGCTTCCTTAAATTCTCCCCCAAATCTTGGTAACACAACCTCAAATCCCTTAACAAGTTATTTTGAATGTCCTCTAACTAAGATGCCTCACAATCCCCCACCATGTGTCTTTTCTCCCACTGCAATGAGTAATAAGCCCAACTTGTTCAACTATAGGTATGTTCTTGGTGGTCTTTGGCTGTTGACATATGTAAAAATTAAACAAAATACATTTTTATGAACCATCTGATACTGAATAATTAGTTTGACAGTTCCAGTTGGTTGGGTATTGACTCACAGTAATTTGTTTGGTCATATGAATGTTGTTTCTTTGATTCTAAATAGTAAATATTTTCTTCTCCTTCTCCTCCTCCTCCTCCTCCTCCTTTTTCTTTTCCTTCTCTTCTTCCTCCTCCACTTCTTCCTCCTCCTGCTTTTTTTTTTTTTCTGAAAAGGTAATGAAGATTGCATGTTAGCTGTAAGTATTGTTTCTTTTCTCCCCCCAGCTTTAGTGAGGTATAATTGGTATACAAAAATACTGCACATAGTCAGTGCATACAATTTTTTGTGAGTTTGGACATAAGCATGCACCCATGATACCATCATCACAAGAACACAATATGAAATTTTCCTTCTTGACAAATTTTTAAGTACACAATACCATATTGTTAACTATAGGCGCTATGTTGTACAGTAGGTCTCTGAAACTTACTCATCTTGTATAATTATTACTTTATATCCATTGAAGGACAATTAAAATATAATATATTCTTTATTAAATGTTTTATTTGATTAAAGCCCAGATAACTTATTTATTAATCAGCTGTTTTCATTACACATCATTATTTGTGTGGATATTTTGAAAAAAGGCAGCTTAAGATAAAAGCCAAAAGCAAGGAATGCAGTGCTTGTTGGGGTTAATGGTGTCCTCAAAGATTTCCACAAAATGACTTTAAAGCCCCAAGGGTGAAAGGTCAGTGAATCAAGTAGTGGCACATAAACCATTATGGCCATGCTCTCAGACCCTGCATGATCAGAGGTCATCCTTGGATTTGTAATAAATCACACAGATTAATTTGACACTGCACCCACTGTCTTTAGACCCTATAAATCTTATGTGTGGGGCTCCACTGATTTAAAACAGAAACAATCAGGAAAAGTCTATAAACCCAGATAAAAATACTTTTTTCCAAAAGTGACCATTATTTTGTGATCGTCCAAATTTCAGAAGAACAATGGGAAACGCTTTTATCTAAAATGCAGTTTCTTGTGAAATTCACTAGAAAAAGCTATATCTAAGAAGGGAACTTTTTGCAATGTTCTGGCACCACATAAAACAAGGAGAGAAGCTATCTGTATTTCTTCGTGAGTGGCTACATTTGGAAGGTGGGGTAATTTTCCTTTGATTCCTCTTGTAACTCCTTCTTTGCCTGCTTCTCAGACCAAGGTTCAGTTATATTTTCACCAAAAATGGACCTAAGAAAAATCAAAATGCAAAATCCTTGTATGTCTGCAGTTTTCTTTATATTCATATATTTCAGAGTTTAATTTCAATATTTGTTTAGCTAAATGTCTTTGAATGTGAAAGAAATATGCCCCTCTGAACTTATTATAATTATAAACTTTAAAAACTGTATAATAAAAGCAAGGCTTTATTTTGTTTTTTTTTTCTTTTTTATTATTACTCTAGAAAATAAATTGACTACTAAACCAACTTTTTTTTTTTTGTGGTACGCGGGCCTCTCACTGTTGTGGCCTCTCCCGTAGCGGAGCGCAGGGTCCGGACGCACAGGCTCAGTGGCCATGGCTCACGGGCCCAGCCGCTCCGCGGCATGTGGGACCTGGGTACGAACCCGTGTCCCCTGCATCGGCAGGCAGACTCTCAACCACTGTGCCACCAGGGAAGCCCTAAATCGACTTTTAATTATTTAGACTCAACAATAACTTTATTGACAACCAATTCATCTTATTTTGTATCCTGTGGTCAGTCTTTTAAACAATATTTGTAGCTTTTCACAAAGTGCTGTTTAAGAGAAGTAAGAAACACAAAGTTTCAAATTATTTTTCAGCAGCAACATTAAATAATTTGATTAAATAGGTTTGAAATCAATGGCAAAAACAATGAGATAATATTTGTATTCTAAACTATCATTATCACAGAATAAAGCATAATAATTTTACTGTAATATCTATCAAATCCTTGTGACAAAAGTTCAAAATCATCTAGATCATAAAATAATTTTAGATCCTTAAACCTGGGCTACTACTGCCGTGAAAGTTAGAGAAACAGAGAGACAGTGAGAGAGAGAGAGAGAGAGAGAGAGAGAGAGAGAGAGAGAGAGAGAGAGAGAGGACCCTAAAATATGCTGGTGGCATGAATGTTACCCCTTAGTTGTGTTTTTACCCCTTATGCTTAGCTAATATGCTATCAAGTCTCTGCTAATTTCCAAACATGTTTACCTATAATTGCAGAAATTCCTTTAATGATTACCAAACTAACAGTTGCTATTAATACATAACTGGCTATTTATATTTAATACCTTAAGTGACCATAGAGATAATTCATTTGTTTTGAGGAAGAAAAAAAAACTATTCCAAGCCAAAATATGAATATTATCTCTAACTAATAGTATTCCTGACTTCTTCATTACTAAAGAATAAAATGTGCCTGATTTTTAGAATTATATATTATTCCTATTTACCTACTATTCCATACTTCCCAGAATGAACCTCCCAGATCCTAATGAATGGTGAAAACTCTGAAGAAAGGAGACTGTATTAGTCAGGGTTTTCCAGAGAAGCAGAACCAATATAAAAATTTGTTATAGGAATTGGTTCACGCAAGCTGGAGAACTAGAAAAACCAGTAGTTTAATTCAGCTCGAGTCCAAAGGAATGAGAACCAGAAGCTCCAATGTCCAAAGGCAGGAAAAGATGGACTTTGCAGCTGGAGAAGAAAGAAAGATAATTTGTCCCTCCTTCCCTTTTTTGTTCCATTCAAACTCTTAAGGGATTGGATGATACCAGTTCACATTGGTGAAGGTGGATCTCTTTACTCGGTGTATCACTTCAAAAGTTAATCTCCTTCAGAAGCACTCTCACAGACACACCAGAAATCATGTTCTACCGGCTATCTGGGCATCCCTTAGCCCAGACAAGTTGACACAAAAATTAATTATCTCAGAGAAACTTATGTAATGTCAGAGAACTGTGTTTGCCCCATAGGAAAAAAAAAATGTTTCCTAGATAAAAATATGGACCATGGTATAGATGGTTTCAGAGACATTTCCATGAGAGACCACTAAACGTAAAATAGATGGAGCCACACCCTTTAGGACTCTGAAGAAATATCCTGAAAGGGCTCTTCTTTTTCTCTTAAAAATAATGCAAACTTTTCATTCTATTAACTCTGGTAATATAATATAATATAATATAATATAATATAATATAATATAATATAATATAATAGATATACTACAATATAATAGATATGCTATTATATAACATAACATAACCAAACAGATTTCAAATTACTCGTTCTCATGTGTTTTAGGTTTAGATGTAATGCTACTGTGACATGTTTACACATTTTAGATGTTTGGTTCAATTAAAAAGATGAATAGTCTGTCATGTTCAATAATTGGGAAATCTCATAATACTGGTATTGTAATATTTCAGAAATATTACAGACTCTCCAAGTAATTGTAACCAAACGACAAATATTTTTCTTACTATTTTTTGATCTATAGCAAAAGAATTTCTACAAAGAGATGCACAGAGTGATGCCAAAGTGTTGGCATGGGGCACACTTTCATGTTCCTCTTGATAGAAATCACAAATAGTGTATCTTCTTGCTGTGAGGTCAAAGGGCCTCTCATTCACAGTTTGGTCTTTCAAGGAAATAGTTCCAAAAAAAGTTTTCCAAGAAGAAACTTAACTGCTAATGGAATGAATTTAACTACAGATTTTATCATTTTTTTATCTTAAAGAAACTAACAATCTTCCTTCTATTCTTGTGATCTGGTTATAGAAAACATATTATCCAGAAAATAGCTTGCATTCAAAAAAATAAAATTGCAACACCTGGTTGAAAGTATCCTCATCAGTTAATTTAACATTAAAAATTGTGATATTTACTTGTCTTCAGAGACGTTATTATTCTAAAAGTAACCGAGACCAATAAGAGTTACTAACACTCATCCAAGTATATGGTTCAGAAACAGTTTAAACATGTTTACTCAATGGGTTGTGTAAACCTGATACTCAACATATTACAGTGCATGATTTGATACTATAATTGTTTTGACAAAGAATGAACTATTGACACTGGTGATAACAGAATAACTTTTCCTTGAGATTTGTCAGTTTATTCCTCTCACTTCAAATATATTTCTGTACTAAGATTACCAGATTTTGAATTTTCAAATAGTAACACCACACACACACACACACACACAGACACACTTTTCAATCATCTGAGTCTTGTAAATTTTTTAAAAATTACTTTATGCCCCATAAAACATAAGATTGTCTGACATATTATATGCTATTTCACTTGTCCATTCTTGTGATGATTTTTTAACAAGATAAAAGCTCAAATATTTTAACTAAATCTCTGGGTAAAATCAGTATTCCAGATAGATGCATCATTTTTATCCTTTGGTTTTGGACACTTCTTGAAAAATCATTGTATCCCCCAGTTTAAGAAGCACAACCTGAGGTTATATTGAACTTTATTTTTGTAAAGTGCAAAGATTTCCCATTACAGAGTGGTCACTGCTACACATTAACAAATATTTCAGAATTATAAACATTTTAGCAATTATGAATGACATTAGTGTAAGGTTTGTAAGTGGACAATATGCACTTACAAAATGGAGTGGCAATTTCCAAAAATATGTTTTGGTCAATAATTGCAACGAAAACAGAAATTTGTTTTGGTATGTGTAGTTATTGAGCTATACTAGGAGGAGTGCCAACAGAGTCCTAAATTGTTCTAAACACAACTCCAGAATAGCTGATACGTCAATGACAGCTATTTAATGACTGATTGACCTTCCACTTAATCAGTGAATGAATTATGTTGTGTGTTAGTAATATATTTGTTATTATATACATAGGAGGTTTTAATAGACAGGGAATATTTTGTTGTACAATTCAGTACAAAATTTCAGTCAAACTAAAGGTTATAAAGTCATATTCCTCAAAATTTCTTGGGCCATGACTTTTTATAAGAAAAAAATTACATGCTTTATGTGTTGTTTGATTCTTGAAATTGTATAAAATATTGTGAACAAAAAACTATTTTATTTAGATATATTTATTTATAAATTACATTGTAATTTATAATTTATTAGCTTAGTTTATTTAGCTATATTGTTAAAATCTAAGATTACCCATGACTCCTCATGGTTTTAACTCATTCTACTTTCTTTCCACAGCTCTTAGATTTATTATGGTTTGCAGGTTTTCAAAAAGGATTTCAGGAGTGGAAAAGGAGAAATAACCATAAAAGCAGTTCCTAGAGGGAAGCTAGTGTGGAAATTACTTTTTTTTCCATGTATTTGGAAATCTTTTTCTTTTTTAAATTTGGGCATTACAAGGCCAAAATGTCAGTATATTTCCAAATATAATTGTTTGAGAGCTAATGGTACATATTTTACCTTTATTTTGAAGATTTTAGTTCATATATTTTAAAATGCATCTCACAAATAAATAAAAGAATGCAGTCTCAAAGTAAAACTAGATGTAATGTACATACACAATAAATCCTACAAAATAAACTTTTTGCAAAATCATATCTGATGGAGTTTCTAACTGCCAATGTATAGAAAAATAGAGAAGACCAAGGAAGATGTTAAATTATGAAGCCAATGCGATGAAATTAGTAACTCTGAGTTTGATGAAATCCCATAGGACAGTTAGTTAGAGGAAAATAATTTCTGGGGCAAGGGGGGAAGATGGAAATAGAAGCTACAGATTGGAAAACAAATAATTTAAATAAATATGAATAAATTGTAACATATGGGCCTTGATTTGTCCTTGACTTGTATAAATGGTAGAAAAAAAAGGACAATCTTGGTAATATGAAAACTAACTGTGCATTTTATTATTATTATTAATCTTATGGTTATGTTTTCAAAATAGTCAGTTTAGCAATATATACTTAAACATTTGTTGATGAAATAATGTGCTATCTAAAATTTACATTAAGAATATTGGGGGATGTTGGAGATATAGGAGGCTTTGTTGTTAGACTATAAAAAATTAAAATGAATCCATCGGGATTCATTATACTAGTATTTTTACTTTATGTGTGTGAAATTTTCCATAATGAAAGAAAATTTTTGAAGTTAGATTTAGAAACATCGACTCAACTCAGATAATTGTAGAAAATGAAAATTTTTGAGGATCACAGATAAATTTATTCGTGGTAAAAATATAGCGAGTCCAGATACGATTAATGTTTTGAGGCATACTTTGAAGAAAATCAAATCAAGTAAGTCAACTTTTAAAAAATATGTACTTAAACTTAATCTTAAAATAAAATACATTTTTGTTTCCTCTGGCAAACACATATGAAAATCTTTTGGTAGAAGTAGCAATTAAGGGTTGTGGGAAGCGTCTGGAATGTTCCTTAGATGATAATCTTGTCTTTCTGTTTTGTGTACTCCCAGTTGACACACTGCTCCCCAACGGGCCTGAGGACTGCACCCTGCCTAATCTCCCACACATACTTTCCTCACTGAACAAACCTGCCTTGGCATAGCTTTTACTTTCTCAAAGAAGCTGGCCACCTTGTTTCCAGGCATGTGTTTTGTGGGCAACTTTTATTTGAATAAATATATTATATTCAGTATTGAAAAGTGAGGTATTTTCATTAAAAGCCCATTTAAAATATATCACGGGCCAGCAAAAATTGTCCTAAGTGTTGCCTTGAAATCTTCAGGTTGTAACTAAATTAGGAAGTCCCATCTGACTTTAGCTGTAATATATGCAGCAACAGGATAGCAGGACTTTTGTCTTGTTTCAGTCAGTTTCAAGCCTTTGGTAATGCCAGATTTCACTCCCTAAGAAATGATCAAAGTTGCAGAATATGGCTTATTTTATTACTCAATAAATCACTAAAGATGAGGCTAATTATAAAAAACATTGCCATTATTTGTGGCCAAATATATTTATAATCTTAATAGACTGGAAATAAAGAAATTTTAATCAGAAATATTAAAAATATGTGACAAATAAATAGGCATTTTGCTAATGCATTTTCTCCTGGGGTTTCCTCTGAATGCTGTTAAAGTTGTTTAAGGGAAAACTCATAACTTTCCTAGGGGATACAATTCCAAAATGTAGCACTAATCTTATTATTAGTAATATGATCATTGCATTTCAGATTAAGATAGGTTTAAGTCATTTTGCTTTAATGTCAGCCTATCAATTTTTTAGCACCATATGAGCATTATGTAATTACAGTGAATGATACAATTATGTGATATGAAATGCCTTGGTAGGTTTTACATCTAAAAATGGAATGATTTAATTTGAATTGATTGTTGTTTATATGCCACTTAACTACATGCATGAGCTGATCACATCATAAAGAAAAACTACTTTCCATGGCCGCAATTAAAGAACATTTAGTTTGATATCCAAGGAGAAGTATGACAAATTTAAAATTCTGGCCTTTAATCTAACATTTGTAAAATATGTATCTTGATTCCCTGACACAGTTTCTCTATTATTCAAATGAGCATAAAAGTTTAATGACACTTATATGTCATATCAAAATATTAAAAGTGGCCATAGAAAGAGAAAAGAACATTTTGGAGCTCTGGCTGTAAATTCTAGAAATACTATTTTCTTAATACTTTGCTAAATTTGAATATGTTTACCCTCTGGTCTCAAAAGTCACTAATGATAGTCTAATTGTCATATTCAATATTTTCTCTATTAATTTTCTTAGATTCCTCCCTGCCAGAATTTGCCACATAGGCTTCCACTCAGGGAAATTATCTTTCCCTAGATTCACATTGTCTTTTTTCTATTCCTAACTCCCTATTGGCAACTTCATTTTATTTCAGCTAAAATGTCTTAAACACCTAGGATACTGTGCCAGCCTTGTGGGTATATATTATTTAGGATTCTAACTAATGTACCCACAATCTCTATATGGAAGTAAGAGACAGCTCAGAGTAGCTCTTTGTAGTAGGCATTGCTTTCACCTGTCCTTTCCTGCCTCTCTGGATGTGAGCATTTGCCAGGTTTCTGTTTCTGATAAACATTTTTCTCTCTAAGAGATCCAATCAATTTTAAAATATTTACTATTACAATCAAGAGGATAAGTTTCAAAACTACTATCTTTAAACTTGACGTCTCACCTAAACTTTCACTTCATTTTCAACTGGTTTCAAGGCATATTTCCATACGAAGATTTTTTAGTACCTTCAATTACAACATATCTAAACTGGAACTCATCATCCACTCCCCAACTCATGCCTATCCTTCTGATATTCCAAATTAAACACATTTTAATCAGTCACCAGAAAACTTTATTCCTTAATCATTACCTCTTCTTCATCTCCCATAGCAAATAAGACATTATAAACCAAAGTATTCTCTTTTTATTACCACCCCCGATGATTTCTGTGTTCTAATTCCCAGTGCTACAAATTTAGCTCAGGACTCCCACTTTATATGTTCAGTTTATTGAAGTGGATCCCAACTTTATGTCCCTGGCCTGTTCCTTCTTCTTGGGCAACCCATTGTGAATACATTATTTTAGGATAGTTTTTCACAAAATAATTTTTTATTACTTTCCTTAATTAAAAAACCTCAGTAGTGGTTCTAATACCTTAGGAGTAAACTTTGTCTTTTGCATGCTTGAAATTCTACCCTTGCTTATAGGAAACCTTCAAATCCTTTGTAAATGTCATAACCATCCCTCAATATGAATCCTTTAATTCCAACTTGATAAAATAAAAAGCTTAAACAAAAAAGAGCAAATACCTAGATGTTATATTAACCATGGATCAAAGTGGTCATATGGAAAGCTAGATGATACACATGAAAGTGTAAATTAGGAATGATTTACATAAGGTATTGAATGTAAGCACAAGATTCATTTATATTATATTTCAAGCCATGAATCTGAACCTTGAAAGTAGAGAAAGAGAAAATCAGCCTTGAAAGCATAATGACCTTGAATAATAGCTAGAAATTCCACTTGTGGTAGATTAGGATTGAGCAACACACGTGAAAAATGATCTAAAGTTTTAGTCAAGTAGCCAAAGAGAAGTAAAGGTATCATGGAATAAGAACATGACCAGGATAGGTTTAAGAGTAACAGAGCAGGAGGAGTGAGTTAAGTTGGTATGGATGAACATAGACATGAGAGTCTGAGAATTAGGACCAGGTAATCAATGAGTCTAAAAAAAAAAAATGGAAAGGCAAATAAAAACAATGACATGAACTTACAAATGGTCAGAAAAACAGTATTGAAAATGTAAAATGTAATCTAAAGTTGCCCATACTACTGCTTTTATACTGTGTCAGGCACTGCCTTTGACATCAAGAGAAATTTGGTTTAGAATCCTATTTCTTCTATCTCCTATTTACACCAGCTTTATGTTCTGCAGGTAAAATGCTAATACTGGACACAAATCATTCACAAATTGGGGTTGTAAATATTATTTCCCCCTACATGTCTTAATGGGAAGACTTTCAATATTTAGATACACTTTTGCCTTCTGTGGCATCACTTTTGTCACACAGAAGTAGTCATAAAACTCTTTATGTGTCAAAAACATTCAAACTAATTGCCTGAAAGTAATCTGCAATATTGTTCCTATTTGGGGTAAATAATGATGTGATAAGGTCATCCTTCAGCTAATCAGGAAAACTTGTTACATTATGGAAGATGTGTTCCCTCATTCTGCTGTGTACCTAAAATGATGGATCCCTTAATGCCTGTACATTTATGTCACCTGGTTACATGACAAAATTGTATAATGCTTTTCTCTTGCACCTTAAGAAATCCAGCTATTGGGACTGCCACATATAAGACCATGGAAGCTTCAGCTTTTCGTAGTTTAATTCAAAACCACTGCATTTTTAAAGGAATTTTTTCATAAATAACATTTCTTTTTCTTTTAAGCTTTATAATATAATCCAAATATACTATTGAAAACCAAATTATAAATAAGTAAAGAGCTCTAGTGTTTACACATATATACTTAAAATAGCTTGATATTGTGTTCTAAAATTTGAAAGTGAGCCATAACTTAGGTTTATGTGGGGTCCTCTTACATTTTAACATAACCACCTATTATTCTTATCACACAGGAGAAGATCTGACGTGGAAACGGTACATTAAAAAAAAAACCTAAAAACTTATTTTTATCCCAAATGGCAATTAAATGGCATGTTTACTAATGAAGCTAATACAAGTTTTGTTTCTTCTTCTTCCATTTTCCTGAGGAAATCAACACCAAAGAGATGAAAGACAAAACATTTCAAATATTACGCAGATTAAAGAGAACACAAGACTGAATACACATGTTCTCCCAAGAAACAGCATTTCTAAACTGAGCAACCATTTGCTGATTCTGTCCCACATCCATTATTTCACCCATTTGTTAATTCATTTATTTCTTTAATTTTTAATATTAAAGTGTTTGGATATTTAAATTTTATCTTGAAAATATGTTAAATATGCATATTAAAATATAAATAAAATTTTATATAAATTTTTTTATATAAATAAAATATATAACCAGTAGATAGGAAAGAATAAAAATTAAAACCTTTGATTACTCCTGGCTACTCACCACTGCCTATGTGACATATATATTTTCTTCTCAGGATACTTTGCCTGCTTCATAGTGTGGAAGATCAGGTTCACCTTCTAAAGTCCCATTGGAAAAAAACTTTTACTTCACCATTGTCTTTCAAGGCCACTTACGTGCAATGTTATAATATAGTCAGTCTCCATTTTTGGCTTATATCCACCTATTGAGAAACCCACCTACAATCAAAGGTGAGTGTTTTTTTTCTCTTATGCATCTGATCATAGAGAACCACCTTTGGAACCACCCTAGGTGTGTGTTGAGGAAGGGGAATTTATACAACTTTGTTATGTGATGTGGAGGTCACCTAGAGCACATGTGACGTGGAGTACCACCTAATCATGTAGCTTATTTACATCTTCGTTCCTGCTTCTGATCCATCTTGAGCATTCTATTTGCATTTTACAAAGGATTACTGCAGAACCAACCCAGATATATGATTTAATGGGTTCAAAAGGACTGAACCCAGCCGGTAGTGGTCAGCTTCAGATCCATGGTCACTTCGTGTCTCATAGTCAAGTATTTCATCTCTCCCAGTGCTCAGTCACATGCCAGTAGCTGTTTTCAATAGAGCAATTCTTTGCTACAGATTGCATAGCCTTGTTCTAGGGACCTGTGTTTTCAGTCTTATTCTAGGGCTTGCCATAAACAGCACACAACATGTTTGTGTGTGTGTGTGTGTGTGTGTGTGTGTTTAATAATGACTCCTGCAGCACAATATTATATGTTGCTGGAGCATGTGACACATGGGGAAAGACTGCTTGCATCACAAACAGGATATACCACAGAGCTTTCCCTGTTACCTGGTGTATGGGTCAGAGCAGCATTCCCATGTATGGAATGTTAACTTGCATAATATGTGAGGATTTATTAGGTATTGGGTCTATTTTTTTCTAGTAGAGAATGCAAGATGATGCAATTTGTCTTTCAATTTGTAAGGGATATCTGGCATACCTCTGACCAATAGATTTCTAAACATTTCATTGAAATGGCAGGTCCCTCCCTTTGAATCAGGCAAGTCTCACAAGTCTTGTAATTACCTCTTGCTCTTGTTGTACAATCAGCATGATGCTTCAACATAGTAGATCAATGTGATGTTGTGTGTGATGTCTGGGTGATCCAAATTCCTTCAAAATGTGAATGAACTCTACTTATAAGTCCATTATCCACAAGAAGAGGTTGGAGTAGCACATGAAAGGAGTACCTGTTACCTTGTTGGGGAAAAACTTTATCTTTCCACACAGAGGAGTGTAAAAAGTATGAGGAACCAAAATCTGAGTTGTCCCTGTTGTTGTACATGTCAGCAGAACAAGGTTTCGAAGTAAGAGAACTGATCTTGGCATAGCTGATTTGCTTGGGTTGAGAATTCAATCATCTTTAAGCTCAGTATTCTGAACTTAAATCCTGAAGTTGATGTTCAGCATTTTCTCCTTACCCGCTGCATAAAATGAGTTTCTTATAAGTTACCAAGGAGACTGTCTGACTCTCACACTTTTATTTTATTTGCCTGTTAATTGCCCTCAGATTTTTTAAATTCACCTTTAGGGAATCAATTTAGATATGCCAGCCCAAAGGGGAGCTCTGAAGAAAGATTGCTGTAAGAGGAATGGCATGTGGGACAAGAATAGCTAGGCCCTTTTACCACCACTCCCTCAGTCATTGACTAGGAGCACCCTAGTCACACACACAAGCCCTAGAAAAGAAGCACCTCTGCAAGGAAACCAAGGCGTATCCTGAGGGTATACACTATTAGTCTGCCAGCTAACCATTCATCTTCATCTGGGCAGTGGATGCTTTCTGGAAGGGCTTTTAGGAGGCGCAAATAAGTCTCTGCCACATAAGTATTCATGATGCTCTCTAAGTCAAATATTTTTAAAAGTATCACCTTATTTAAACATTAATTTAAATTAAAAGCAGAGACATATAGTCAAAAAGATCAACACAGATATTGTAAGTATGGGGAAATGCAAAACTTAACCAAAAATACTTTCAACTACTTTTTTTTAATGTTATATATTTTGCCAAAATAAGTAGCAAAAAATGCTGATTTATGTTTGCCAAAGGTAATTATCTAGCACAAATTTTTTACTGACCATATCATAAACCACATTAATTCTTTTTGTTAGATGGTAGTATATAAATGTATTATGTGTTACATTCTAAATATGTGAATTGAAAGATTTAACATAAATGGGAAAATATCTAATAAGCATTAGATTCTTTTTGCCCAAAGTATTGGTTAAATTCAAGACAAGTTTATAAGTACTTCCTGCCTCTACCTCTCTTATTGTCCAGTGAAAAGTTCTTATCAAGGATTCTTAATTACTGCAAGGTTTATTTAGAGGGTGGTTATGTCTGGAAGTACTTGATTTCTACTCCTTTGGCCTTTGACCAAGAGGCTCTAAGTGGATTTTTAAATCTCATGGTGGGCACTTATTATTCTTAGTGCATTCAGTAAAATATACCAGGAAATTAGCCCCTGTCTCCTGGCTGGCCTAGGACTACATAATAAAAGCATTGTATTGTAAAGCTCACATTGATTTTACATAAAACTTTTCTATTTAAGGAAATTAGAACCTACCATTGAATTCAAACTCATTATAACTTCAGGGAAGTTGAATGTAAGCTAAATTTTCCTCTGAAATGAATTTTTCTTATGACATATACCAAAATCTTTACACGAATATTTGCATTTGTTGTATAATCACTTTTATTCTGTGTTTCTTCTATTAATCTGCTGAGGTTGGATAGGGGGAGCATTATCCTGATTTTTTAGTAGTTGACTTCAAGTTGCACAGAAGCTTGTGGACTGTGATACTCATGTAGCACATTAGTAGGAGATCTAAAAAGAGGATATGTGGCATACAAATCAGAGTCTTTATTCTGAGTCTGTTCCCTCACCTTTTATGTAACTACGAAACTCAGGGAACATTAGAATTAATGTTAACTGCTTACACTTGAGTTTTATTTATTTTCTTATTCCCTTCAGAAACTCTTTGAAATCCTCTCAACAGTTGTAGATTTTGTGAAGACAACAATATATTTCATTAATTGCCTTAACTCTGCTGTCCATGGTTAATTAGTGACTACTTCAGTATTGCTGGTAGCCAAATATCTACAGACCTCTGTGGAAATGATGGATCACTAATATGTTAACTTAATAGTTTTAAAATGTTGGCTTTTTGTATCAGGGATTGACAAGGGTTTCTATATCTTAGATGGAAATTTACCATATTTAAATTTTTTTATCATTAAAAATGCTTCTCAAAATAATGATCTACTTATTTTAGTTTGATTTTTGTGTGTGTGTAAATATGAGTTTATCCTAATAGAGGATGCCATAGGATTTCCTAAGCCATTTATGGTTAGTTTGTCCTTTAAGACATTAATTCCAGATGTAAGGGAGAGGGTTTCAAATTTATATATTACTTTAGTATTGAATAAATCTTTTCTGATGATGTGTCTACAACATAATAGAAAGCAATTTCACCATGATTTAACGTAAACGGTTTCCAACAATATTACATCCTTTAGGTTCCCAGTTACACATCATGCCCTATATATACATATTCTCTGTTTATTATAGCAAAATTTGCTTGAAGTAAGTATATTTTAAGTGGAATTATTATCTAGAAGAACTTTACTCCCTTAGAAAAAAGAAATTGAAAGTGTAGCATACCAGAAGAATGAACAAAAATTAGGAAGAATGGGGAGTTTAAAAAAGACAAAAAGAAGGGTGTACACTTTTCTGAATGAAAATTGATACCAGAAAAAGGTAAATGAGGCATTCTAAATTCTCTCTCTCTCTCTCTCTCTCTCTCTCTCTCTCTCTAGTTTTCCAAGATCCAGAGTTCCTATAATCTCATACTGATTGGTTAAAAAGAAAACTTCCCATTTTATTTTTAGGTTTCCAGCTTCCTTATAACAATCTTTTCCCTATTTTGGGGGGAGGTGGAGAGAAACTGTTATACATGTTTTATTTATTTTTAACACATTTTAATTATATTTATTGAGGTATAATATACCTATCATAGAATTTACTAATTTGAGCATTTAATTCCCCAAACTCTCACATACTCATGAGTACCCTTTCCAAATCATGTACGGACCATATTCATTGTGAAGCTTTTACCTCACCGTTCATTACCAAAGTAATAATTTTCATATATTCAAGAGTTTTTGCTTAACTGAAAACTAGAATAATTATTCTTCCAATTCATATTAGCTTATCATTCATTGCTAAGGCTAGAGTTCATAGTTTCTTTCATTTAATTATATTTTTAGATTATTAAGAAGGCTACTTAATACTTAAAAATAATTTTTAAATATGAAATTTCTCTTCTTTAAATTTTTCACTCTTCATTTTAATATTTACTCCGACTGAATATTATCTAAACTTATATTCAAAAATTGCAGGATACCCAATGTTAATAATTCTCTATGTCCAATCATATAAACTGACCTCTGATTTTAGCTAAAACTTCTGTTGGAGATATACAGAGGTCAGGCTAACTAGAGCCAAGTCCAATTCAGAGTACTTAATATTTATATTTTTTAATGTTGGAAAAAATTATCCTTGATACACTATGTATAATATTTCAAGTAATATTTTGAATTAATCAAACTAATGTATTTCCTTGCTTAGGTAAGTTTTCCTATCTTTGTTTTTTCTGTAAAATATAAAATCCTTTGATGAGCACTTAAAGCCTTTCATGAGTCCCATTCCTCATACCCTTCTAAACTCATCTGCTTTAGGCTCTCCATGAGTACTCATTCATCAGTTATTAGAAGTAATTTATTTTTCCTGAATAGATCATACACTCCGGAATGGCTCCCATACACTGATACCTTTTCATGTGCCATAATTTGCTATGGATACCATTTTCCCCTCATTCACTGGACTCCTCATGATTTTAGATACAATTCAGAAGTTTTGTATGTCTTTGCTAAGCTGCTAGACAAAGCCAGGTGCCTTTCTCTGTGCACCTATAGCATCCTGTTTCTGCCTCTAGAACGGCAATCTCCATAATATTCAAAACGTTAATGTTATGTCATCGTCAATATCCACATTACCTAATAGCATATGAACAACTAATGCACTATATCAGCAATTAATAAACCTTTGCCATTAACTGGATGAATACATAAATGAATCAGTTATCAACTATAGGAATTACATGAGACATGAGAAAAAAAGGTATCATTATAATAGTTTTATTGATAATTTTTTCATTCATTCATGAATATGTATTTTGTGTGTTAACTAAATTTTAAACATCCTTATTACTTAAGGATGAGAAAACTGAGACAACGAGTATTAAATGACTTGTCCAAGGCATATAGCAATTAGCTAGGGGAGCAAAAATATGAACTGAAGAGGTATCAGAGTATGGACACTCAGATATGGATAAATGTGTGGATTTATTTACAGCACTCAGAATAAATAGAACCAAACTCAATTTTTAAAACATCTATACTCCCTGGAAATTAAAAAAAAAGTTTCTCAATGTGTAAACTCCAACAGATCCTCAAGTATCTCAATGAAATCTTATACTATTTACTAGACTTAGAATGTTTTTACATCATATGAGCCTGAATTAACTCATAAATATTTAGCTACTCATTTATCTCAGTGACATATTTTTCTTAGATTATGCTTCAATTTTATACATTGTTCCTTAAACCTAACATAAATCCTAAGTTTTCATTTAAGTTTCTGGATACCATAAAAATGTTTAAAGTATCACTTTAAAGAAGTGTCGTAAGCAGTTATCAAGTTATCAAATATATTTCTCAATGACCCCCACTTCCTGGCATTTATGTCCTTTTGAAATCCCTTCTCTTTGTGTGTGAGCTGGATACAGTGACATACAGTAAAGGCATTGGATCCTTCTTCTGTGATTAGCTTACAAAAAATTATAACTTACATCTTGCTGGAAGACTCTCTTGTACAGGGTTTGATGAAGTGGTAAAATCTTCACTTCGGAGAAGTCCGTGTGGCTAGGAACTCTGAGGAACTGAATGCTGCCAAAAACTACTGAGTGAACTTGGAAGCACAATCTCCTCCAGTTGACACTTCGGATGAGTGTACAGACCTTGGGTTCACACCTTTATTGCAGCCTGGTGAGGGGTTAGGAAGCAAAGGACCTAGAAAATCACTGTCCAGTTTTCTAACCTACAGAAAGAAAATATGAGATAATAAATATGTGTTTGTGTGTTGCTCTAGGTGGTTAAGTTTTGTGGCAATTTGTAACACAGCAATAGATAACCAATGTAAGATGTATTCACACAAATTTATATATATGCATATAAAATTAGTTCTCAGAAGGGATTTGGTGTGGTTGTTCAGACCCAAGGTCATAGGCTTCAGGAACATTTCATTTAAAAGATATGTACATCATTAATCATTGAGTCTTTTAAATTTAATTTAGTTCAAAATATAATAATTTTGGGCAGCACAATTTTTAATGTACATTTCACTTGAAATCACATGGTATAAAAATCAATATGTTTTACATGAAATTATAGAACATATCTTTATAAAATATGCATCCTTAACTTATATTTCAGTTAAAACCATGTATGCAAATACATTTTAATATTAAAACTTGTTATTTTATGAGGATTGTCACTTGTAATAAACTACAATAGTCTATTTGTTTTTATATCCTGGATGAACCTATTCAGGCTATTATTTACTGTGCCACGATTTCATACAAATAAGAAAAGAGAGAAGGGAACTTAGCATTTATTGGCATCTGCTGTGTGTTAGACATGTTACATATATTGTTTTATTTAACATTAACAACATCCTTTGAAAAAAAGTGAATTTGAGTTTAAAGGATATTGTATCATGCAATTTTTTTCCCCTCAAATGTGTGTTCTTTGGCTTAATAGAATGAGAGGAAAATCTGGGATGCTGTACATACTGGGGTAACTCTGATGGAGTTTCTCAATAAGAATTTCAATATGTTTAATATATGGAAAAAAAAGTAACTATGGACCAAAACTACAGACAGTAATCTATAAACAGATTACATGGTATAGATAAAGACCTTAAATTATTTTCACTTTTATTTAAAATGAAAAGGAAAGGACAATTCTGATACCTCCCAAAGGGAAGAAAGAATTCAAGAAAGTAATTCTTTGAACAATGCTTGAGACTTTATTTGCAATAAGATTTAAATAATTTTCTGAACCTATAAATGGCATATTAAGTATAGAGTCTGGGTGGATAACACAGAGGATGGAATCCGATTCTTCATTCTCTTGTATGGTAGCATGTGACCATGAATGAATCATTTAACCTCTGTGCTATGGTTCTCTGGTGTCCATTCAATAGTTTTCAGTAGAAGAGAAAAGGGTTAGACAACTTCACCACTTAGGCCATTTTTACCTGAACATGATTTAACTGATTAACTGAATTTTATTCACATCACTGAGAAGTTACTTAAACATTTTTTCTCACTTTTTTAAATTATCAACCAATCATTACTTTGCTTTCTTCAAAAAACTAGAAATTATTGAAGCACAGAAAAGTAGTATTTAACAACCAGTCTAATAACTTTTGCTTATTGATGAAGCAATCTTATTAAATATCTCCATTTTATAACTTAGGAAAACTGAGAAAAAACTAAATTTTCCAGGGACAAAGAACCCTAATATTAGCGTTCAAACTCAGCTATAGCATCTCAGTATCATAGTTGATAACATGTAAACATTTACTCTAAATTCAAGTACTCTCATCTTAACAAAACATTTTTGAATCATAAATTTTGAATACTATTAAATCATGAACATGGAAATTATTCTCAAGTTCTTCAATGATGAAAAATAATTGTTATTAGAATAGAGATTCCATAAATTTACTCTTAGATATGAGAATTAGTCATTTGGAATACTTAAATAGTTTTGGATTTCAGGATTCTCCAAGAAGCACAGCAATGGGTATTGAAAAAGCAGTACCTAATAATTGTTACTTTGTGAAAACTGGTTCTGGAGAATGTACATGAAAAATAGGAAATTTTAGCATGGGCTAATCAACTCTGAAAGCAGTTTTTAATTCTTCTCTAAGACTGATGGAATGAACTGCCTATCAGTACTCTTCATACTTGATCTACATCTTTAGGACATATCACTAACTTGGAATTTTACAATTATTTTCCTAAATACACAGAAGTGAATGAATCTGGACTTTCTTAATAAAGCACATGCTGGGCTTCCCTGGTGGCACAGTGGTTGAGAGTCCGCCTGCCGATGCAGGGGACACGGGTTCGTGCCCCGGTCCAGGAAGATCCCACATGCCCCGGAGCGGCTGGGCCCGTGAGCCATGGCCGCTGAGCCTGCGCATCCAGAGCCTGTGCTCTGCAATGGGAGAGGCCACAACAGCCAGAGGCCCGCGTACCGCAAAAAAAAATTAAAAATAAAGCACAGGCTACAACATTTCCTAAATGCATCTCTACTTCTTTTTCTCTCAGAACTCTGACTTTATCCTAACTTGAGATTTATTATAACCATAGCAAAACACTACCACTGTTTTGTTGACCCAATCAAAATCTTGGCATCAATTCATCTTAGACAGCATATATAAAACAAAAACATCACCTTGATGGAAAGATCATATTTAAGCCTGTATGGAAACTACCTTTAGAAAATTTATTATGACTATGATTTTGTCTTATATAGAAAAAATTCCATGGGTTTGTGGGAGTTACTGGGTGGACTAGGAAGGAAACTAAGGCAAGCTACAGTCACGGTGTATAATCAAGCAACCTGCAGGAGGCTGCCCGGGAGGCAGCTGAGCTACTGCTTTGTGCCCTGGAGGTCTCACAGCGTTGTATACCCATTACTATTCCCATCACATACAAACATAAAGATAATTGGGTCTCACACACAACTTTCTAGTCCAAGTTTCCTTATATGCAGAATATGGTTATAGGTTCTATGTTTTCTCACAGAGCTGCTTTGCTCGTTAATGAGATCATGACTACAGCTTCCTTTGAGTTCTTTGAACTAAGGAACTGTACAAATAAAAGACCCTTTTATTTCACCACTCTTGTTACTCACTAAAGAAACGATCCCTGAAAAAACAGCCTTTCACTTGCTCTGTGTGTAAAATCTCCATTGCCTGCAATGGGAGGGTTTGTGTGCCATAATTACAGGAATCTGCCTGTTCTGCAGAGTATTGTACAGTAGCGTTCCAAAACATTTCTAAAGAAAAGAGATGCTAATGTCCACCCACACTTCATCTAACACTGTTAATACAAAACCCCGACTCCAGATGTTGACAGCTTGCTTCCTAAAAAGCCTCCTCTCAAGATATTCTGAAGTTTAAATGTTAAAAATTGTCCCTGAAGAGCAGATATTAGGGCTTTACCAATAACTCTACCAGCACCTTTGGGAATCTTGTCTATGTTTTTACCTAATTTTGTTTTAGGAGTTTTTTTTTTTTTTTTGTACTATTTTGAATAGAGAGGGTTTAACAACACTGGCAGTGCAATTAATCCTGACAGGCCTAAGAGTTCTCTCCCCATTTTCCCTATTTGTTTTTCAGTTTATAAAAGACTAAACTGGTGATGAACAGACACAAAACAATTAAAATTAATTCATAGAGTTTTCTGCATCTCCAATGCTACTTACTACCTCATGAATACATTTTATTACAGTGATTTAAGTTAAAAAATAGAGAAATAATTTAGTAATGGGTAAATGATATTTATTTTTAAAATTATGTAACACTAAGTAGTGTGCCACAAGAGACTGGAGTTTTAAATTATTTTAGTCTAATATTTATATATTCTGTGTAATTAGTAATGTATCATAGCTTTGTGTTAATATTTTCTGTAAATAAGTTTAGTTAAAATATTAAATGATACTATTGACATCCATTTATTTGCATTATTCTAATTCCTGGACATTTGTGGCCAGGATTTATTTATGTATTCTCCCTATACCACTTAATTGGCTTAAGTGTTCTAAGAATTGCTTCTTTTGAATTGCTTCTTTTATCTCCATAATTTCTTGCCTGTAATCCTTGCTATTTAAAATACATTTTGACTTAGTATGAAATCTTGTGATGTACAATCTGTAATGAGCTACAACTTTTGCACAAGAGTTTATTTATATTTGGACATATCGAGGAATATTTACTTAGAAGTAGTCCGCTTTCTAAAATTGGTTCCTAAATCAGGTAATTAGGCATACTGCATTCTGTCCACCTGTTTTTCTTAAAACTAAGCTAAAAACTCTCTTCAGATACACAAAAGTTAATGAATGTGACTTATTAGGAAGTAACAGAAATTAAGATAAAATCTAATTCATTTTTATAAAGATAATATCACATAACAATCTATGAAGATACTCATATTAGCTTTCTGCATTTTGTGCAATCTGTTTTTGTGTATCTGCTTTTTCCCATCTCCCTCCATTTTCTATCACTATTTAAACTTATTTGAACAAGTTTAAATATTGTAAATTTTTGGTAATGGAATAATAATTAAATTAAACTTACTTCACTTCATGATCCTCAAAATACCCAATTAATGGTTAAAATCCACTAGTTCCAATTTTTTTATGTACTAACATATATACACAATGTAAAAATAATATATAAAATATTTAAGTATATATTAAATATATATATTAGATCTATAGTCAGTGTAAACATGCCATCCAGTACAGAAAAATCCTGCATAGCTAGGGTTATTGAAATACTTGTATTTGTGTGTGTGCATGCACTCATGTATATTTGCTCTTATACATACACATATACATGCATATTTCCTTTGTAATCCATTTTATATATATTTGAAAACAAACATTATAGTAACTCTAGTGGTCCAATTTGCTTCAGGAAATCATCAGCCATATTATAGATTACATACAGTACAAAACATATCCAAACATTAAAATAATATTTTCCATCACAGCACATAATTATTATGTGCTTTCTTTTATAAATAAACTCATCAACACAGAAGTGAAAAAAGATGTGAGAAACAAGAGGCATAATTTTAGTTTTTATTTGTTTTTGAATTTTACTTTATTTTTTATACAGCAGGTTCTTTCTTATTAGTTATCTATTTTATACATGTTAGTGTATATATGTCAATCCCAGTCTCCCAGTTCATCCCACCACCACCACCATCCCCCACCCACTTTCTCCCCTTGATGTTCATACATTTGTTCTCTACATCTGTGTCTCTATTTCTGCCTTGCAAACTGGTACATCTGTACCATTTTTGTAGATTCTGCAAATATACATTAATATATGATATTTGATTTTCTTTTTCTGACTTACTTCAGTCTGTATGGCAGTCTGTAGGTCCATCCACGTCTCTACAAATGACCCAATTATGTTCCTTTTAATGTCTGAGTAATATTCCATTGTATATATGTACCACATCTTCTTCATCCATTCATCTATCATTGGGCATTTAGGTTGCTTCCATGACCTGGCTATTGGAAATAGTGCTGCAATGAACACTGGGGTGCATGTGTATTTTTGAATTATGGTTTTCTCTGGTATGTGCCAAGTAATGGGATTGCTGGGTCATATGGTAGTTCTATTTTCAGTTTTTTAAGGAACTTGCATACTGTTCTCCAGAGTGTCTGTATCAATTTACATTCCCACTAATAGTGCAAGGGTTCCCTTTTCTCCACACCCTCTCCAGCATTTGTTGTTTGTAGATTTTCTGATGATGCCCATTCTAACTGGTGTGAAGTGATATCACGCTGTAGTTTTGATTTGCATTTCTCTAATAATTAGTGATGTTGAGCAGCTTTTCATGTGTTTCTTGGCCATCTGTATGTCTTCTTTGGAGAAATGTCTATTTAGGTCTTCTGTTCATTTTTTGATTGGGTTTTTTGTTTTTTTAATATTGAGCTGTTTATATATTTTGGAGATTAATCCTTTGTCAGTTGTTTCATTTGCAAATATTTTCTCCCATTCTGAGGGTTGTCTTTTCATTTGTTTATAGTTTCCTTTGCTGTGCAAAACCTTTTAAGTTTCATTAGGTCCTATTTGTTTATTTTTGTTTATATTTCCATTACTCTAGGAGGTGGGTTAAAAAAATATCTTGTTGTGATTTATGTCAAAGAGTGTTATTCCTATGCTTTCCTCTAAGAGTTTTATAGTGTCTGGTCTTACATTTAGGTCTTTAACCCATTTTGAGTTTATTTTTGTGTATGGTGCTAGGGAGTGTTCTAATTTCATTCTTTTATATTGGCTGTCCAGTCTTCCCAGCACCTCTTATTGAAGAGACTGTCTTTTCTCCATTGTATATCCTTGCCTCCTTTGTCATAGATTAGTTGGCCATAGGTGCATGGGTTTATCTCTGGGCTTTCTATCCTGTTCCATTTATCTATATTTCTGTTTTTGTGCCATATTGTCTTGATTACTGTAGCTTTTTAGTATACTCTGAAGTCTGGGAGTCTGATTCCTCCAGCTCCACTTTTTTCCCTCAAGATTGCTTTGGCTATTTGGGGTCTTTTTTTTCTGCATACAAATTTAAAAATTTTTTGTTCTAGTTCTGTAAAAAATGACATTGGTAATTTGATAGGGATTGCATTGAATCTGTAGATTGTTTTGGGTAGTATAGTCACTTTCACAATATTGATTCTTCCAATCCAAGAACATGGTATATCTCTCCATTTGTTTGTGTCATCTTTGATTTCTTTCATCAGTGTCTTCTAGTTTTCTGAGTACAGATCTTTTACCTCCTTGGGTAGGTTTATTCCCAGGTATTTTATTCTTTTTGTTGCAATGGTGAATGGGATTGTTTCCTTAATTTCTCTTTCTGATCTTTTGTTGTTAGTGTATAGGAATGCAAGAGGCATAATTTTAGATGTGAAATTCTTCCAAAGTGATAACATTAGTCCAAATATTAGTTATATTTTTTAGTAATTGTCATTAATTTTCTGAATAAAAACTAACACAATTCATACAAAATGCATATGGTTCTCTAATACTAAAGTTATTTCAGAAATACTAAATGGGTCTTTTCTCCATTGACATGAAATGTCTTTTTTCATTTATTAAATTCCAAAGCAGGCATGTTTCTGTTTATTATTGTCATATATTTTCTCTTTTTTATGTATTTACAATCAACTTACAGAATTTCAGCCTTGACCTCAACTGTGGGAAGGTCTTATGTCAAAATAACAAGAGAACTATAATGGCTTTAACACAGACCAAACTTTGGAATCATTCTCTCCTCTCTGAGTGAGTAAATGCATAAACCATTAATTAATTATTGTTGGAGGAATTAATACCATTTACCCTTATTCTGTTCTCTTCCATTTTCCAGGAACATAGGAAATGTAAACTTCTTAGCCTCCTCAAATCAGGATGAATCAAGTTAACAGTTCTAGACAATTACATGTAAACAGAAATAATATGTAATATTTCAAGCTGAGAATTGTTAGCCTGTAAGGAAAAAATAGGGAATATGGACTGAGATTTCAAAGTTGTAGATGGAATTGGCCTGTATTCTTATGTCATTGCATAGAAAAGAGATTAAAAGAGAGCTCCTTGGGAGGTGCAGAATAAATCTTTACATTGGCTTATCTTAGCATATTTTGACATATGTAACTCAAATGTCTATCTATATCCTGCACATTCTCACAGGTTCCATTGCATGTCATCATGTTACCATTCCAGAGATATGTAAGAAAAAGTCATCTGTTTTAGAAATATCCCTGTAAGCAGTTGGGGTTCATGAAAATTATTCTCTATATTTTGGTTCTTCTACTTTTGGTGTTTGTTTGATTCTTGCAATTTTTTCTTTATCTAGATTTATCCAGTTGCTTCCAGCTTGAGTGCTCCCACATTGAATTATAGCTGGAGAAAATATTCTTTCCTTGTAACATTAGATCAATGTCTCATAGTTGAATTTTTCAGGTCTATTTTATTCACATGCTAAATTCTGAGTCAAAAACCAAAGCTGACAAGATGACACATAAAATATCATATGATGAATGAAGAATTGTTCATATGGTGATCCTTGATCTAGTCAGTGTGAGAGAGATTTGATGTTCTGATTGTCCAGGCCTGTGTCCCATGTTAACCCCTGGAACATGAGCAGGGAACCCAGTTCACACAACCACATGGACTCCAAGTGATGGAGAACTGGTATCCCAAAGAACATAGTGAAATACTACTAATCCACATTTAATAACATTAATTCTGGAAGGAAAGGATGACTAGTGATCTTTTGAATGACAATTTTTTAAAACAAGAAGCAATAAGATAGTAAATAAGAACTTATAAATGTGAAGAAAATTATTAGTCTTTATACTACATACATTGTTTAATTGAAAAAATAATTAGAATCATTTAGAAAACAACTAGAATTGAAAGCTTCTTAAAAGTTTCTGGTTACAGTATAAATAAAAACAGTCTTCATGAAATTAAAGTAAGCAAGTAATGTGAAGTAGAAACTGACATTGGAAAACTACAGAAAAACCAAAGCAGAAAAGCAAATTTACTATAAACTCAAAACTTCAAAATGTTAAGGAGAGTTATAAAAAATAGTTTATGAAATGGAAGCACCACTTTATGCATTGGTGTATCAAGTACTACTGAGATGTTAATTTTCCCTAGTTTTCTTAAAGTTTAATACAACCACAATAAAAGTCCCCCCAAACTGAGGTGTGGGTTGTGAAGAATGGACACTGACAGAATTTAAATTTCATCTATATGAAGTAGAACATAAGAGAAGAAAGGAATAGATTAGCATTTTCAAATATTAAAGAGCATTTTAAGTCTAAAATATTTTAATAATTGTCTTACCAAAACATTAATAGAGAATGAAACAGCCTAGAAAGCTTCAAGGCAACATACTATGCATACAGACACACACACATATTCTGTGTGTGTGTATATATATGTGTTATATATAGAGAGAATGAAGTAAATAATAAACAAAGCACTTCAAATCAGTGAAGTTAACTGCAAGAAAATGGTTACTCTTAGAAAAAAATATAATTTAAATTAATGCCTATTTCAAACCATACATAAAATTAAATTTGATATATTAAAGATAAAAACAGCATAAATACTTCAAAATATAATTTAGGTATACTTTAAAATAAAAAATATATATAGAAGGATAAAACAAATGTATACATTTAACTATATAAAATAAAGTTGTATACAAATTTTAAATAAAAAGCAAAGAGAAAAATAAACATAAAACACATATGATACAAATTATTAATACTTTAAATAGTTTTTACAACCTAATTGAAAAATAAATAAGAAGACATAACTAAAACTATGCAAAAGAAAATTCTAAAGACCAACCATATTAAAAATGGTCACATCAATTTTAATCACAAATGAAAATGATACTTTTCATTTAATACATTGATAATACACATATTAAAAACTATTCTAGTATCAGTTTGGGAATGGTGACAGTGTCACTCTGACATACTATGTGTTAGAGTATAAATTTTCTTACTATTTATAGAAAGTAACAGGGCAACTTGTATCAAAATCATTAGATATATACTTACCTTATAATCAGCAATTACACTTCCAGAAACAGGTTATGAAGACATTTTCTATGATATCGGTTCATGGTGTACTATTTATGATCTCAAGAAAGAAGGACAATCTAAATTTGGAAAGTAAAATATTACTTAAATGAAATATTTTTAGGTATGCAGTGTAACATAATATAGTCTGTAAAATAATGCCTTAGAACAATTAATGAAATGCTCAAAATTCATTCTCAACTTGAAAGCATTATCTGAATAAGATATCAACTTTGACAAAAAAATATACAATGCATAACTTCAGGCCCAAATAAGCCCATATTAACTTCAGATATATATTTTAACATTTAAAAAATCTGTATCTATATCTGTATCTATGCCTATTGACCCCTCTGTTTGGGGAAATATGTTTCCCCATATTTCTGTTACCCATGGGATTGTCTCATGAATAAGTCTCATGAAAACTCGTAGTTATGAACAAATGTCTTTCAGATGGACACTATGTCTAACTCCAGTGTTCCCTTAGACAAAATCAGTCTCACCCCTTGCAATGGCTTTCTCAAAGTGGCAGTCAGAGCTTGGTAAGATCACTGTCTATAAACCATCACTTGGCAGCTAAGTAGCTCGTGCTTGGTACTGTAGTTCACACCTGATGTCTAGCTGCATGGGAAAAATATTTGTTCTGTGGAAAGCTTTATCTTTACCATAAATATGCACTTTCTTCTTATCTTAGTAAATTCATCCATAAAAGAAATGAAATTTTCATCTGCCATTTTGAAACATACAGAGAAAGGGCACAGGACAATTCCACATTACACAAATCATATATATAGTTTCAGCATATATGAGTATCTCTTATAAAAAATATTATTTTTATTTTTAGATTTTCTGATATATTCATGTTGTTTTGGGGTATTATTCAATTGTACAGATTGGTGATTTAAAATTAATAAACCATTGCAAATTTATGAAGAGACTAGTTTCATTGGGACACTGAATTAAGATCACAAATTTTCTCTACAAAAAGGGAACTTTCTGAAGATATATTCCTGCATTTAATTTACTGAAAAAATAAGTCATAAAATAATTTTTCAAAGTGGAAGCCAACGTTTTCCTATTTTCTGTATTAAAATTTAAAGTACAGGAAAATCAAACCAAAATAGTAGTGATTATATTATTGCTTTGAAAATAGCTAGTCTCCAGTATTAATTGCATATTTAACTTAAAGAAATTATTCCATTACTCAGTGCTTCACTAAATATGGCCAGTTAATGGTACAGAGAACACTAAGATTCAAAATCCCTATAATGCTTCATTTTACAAGAATGTGTTAGAAAAATAATACTTTAAATATATATTTACTCAACAGACTAAAATATTCAATTAAAAGAAATCATAATGCTTTGAGTAGATTAAAATCATTTTGTACATTACTTTTGATTCTGGAAAGTTGTAGTTGCAATATTAAAACATTATACTTGGAAGCTACTGGAATTCATTTAAAAAATAGGATTAATATCCAAGGGAAATGAAAACTATATCAAATAAACATGAACAAAATTGAATCTCCTTTAACTCATCCTATATGTTGAGTCTTAGCTAATCTTACTTGTTCTAGCATTTCTGTAATATTATTGTAAAATAATTTCATGCCTGGTTGGGATGAATCTTTCTGAAGATCACTGGCAATATGATAATCGTCAGTTGCCATAGTTAAACAGTGCATTCATCAGTAAGGTGAGAAGCAAACTAAAAACTTCACTTTCTTCTCAATTTCAACAAAATTTCAACCAGTTTCATATCAAAAAGTCACTGTTTCTATCATAAATATGAAATTCTAGTTTGAATTGCAGTTGAGGTGTTTATGTTCCTTTTCTCCCAAGAGTTTAAGTTTAGAATCTGAAAAAAAACAAAACAAAACAAACAAACAAAAACCTTCTAAATCTCATTTAATAGACAATCTAATAATTCACTCAAATTTTTAAAAATCTTAAATTTATTTGCATCATCCTGGAAATCAGATCTTATTTTCTATTTGATAGTCTTTCTAAAGTTTACCCTATAATATAAGGGACTACAAACATGCATACATGCACACATGCATGTACACTACATGCAAACATGCTGATAGAAAAATATAATCCATGATATTGAATAGTTTCTACTTTCAGATAGAAGACAAAATTTGCTTCCAAAATTTCTTAAAATTTTACCCATAATTAACTTCAACAAGTCATTTCAATGGCCATACTCTGAACTGTATTAAACCCATAAAACTTCAAATTCTGAAAGTTTATATGATGGTGTTCAATGATCTCTTTGGATCTTCTGAATCAGTATCCAATCATTTCCAATACAGTGATCCAAGCAACTACTACCAGTACTTCAGTATTGGCTCACAAGAAGAAACTCATTTGTCAAAAGAAACTGTGTATTCCTTGAATGCATGCCCACTATATTCCAGGTTTATTTCTAAATATTTACAATGATTTAAGAAATGTAATAGTAATAGAAGCACTATGAGGTAGGAAATATAATCACCATTTTGCAGACAAAGAAACTGAGGCAGAGAGGTTCAGTGATTTGCCAGAGGTCACTGTCCTAAAAAGGAAGAGAGACAGACAACCAGATAGTTCCTAATCTCAATCCCTACACTAGATGCTTCTCTATGACAAAATAAGCTGGATTTAAGTACTTCTTGCTTCCTTTAGATATGTCATACACTGGGAAGCTAACCACAATCCCTACTACTTCTCATTGTCATCCTTTCATAGGGGTCAAAAAAGGATGCCTTCATTTTTTTTTTATATATATAGTTGATATATCTATATCTATGTATCTATCTATCTATCTATCTATCTATCTATCTATCTATCTATCTATTTATCTAAATCTCTTGGTGGTTGTAAAGGAGATTATTCCTAACAAAATAAGCAAAGGCCTGCTTTATATTATTAAGATAGCCACTGTTAACGCTTAAGCTTGTAATCCTTACTTCCATCTTTACAAAAAGTCCATTTTTTTCTTTAGTTAACATTTTTCTTCAACCTCTTAGAGACCTCCAGTTATAAGACTTTCCTTCAGCCAAATTATGCCTCCACTTGTGGGGTTTCTTCTTTTTTCTTCTTTAATGTTTTTTAGCTCTAATAGGACAACACTTGAACTATTTCACTTATGTTGCTTAATCATTCTAGCCCACTGTACTCATTTGGCAATGGACTGTTCCACATACTGAACTGTGTCCTAGTCTGTAGTGTTGTCAACTCCTATTCTTCCTTCATACTGCTGACTGAGTGATCTTTCAAAAATGCAAATCTGATCATGTTGTCCACCTGCTTATAATATTCTGTAGCTGTCTATGGCCTATGAAATGAAGGTTGAGTCTTTTAGTACTCAGTACACATCCCAAACTCTGTCACTCAACTTGTAGAAACAGATCTCAGTCTCTGTGGATAAAATTGATTAATACTGAATCTTTTGAATATACAGACTTTCCATCTCAATTTTACAGACTTCCTTGACATTTTAATGGTTTAGCAGTATTTGTTCCTTTTATAGAAATCTGTGAAAATTTGACAAATTTAGAATATGTAGTCTTAAAGATATGTAAACATTTTATTTGAAGGATTTTAAAGAAAGAATTCAAACACCTATGGATCATTCTATATATTCAGTGGGTTGTATAGGAAAATGATAATATGTATCTTTAACCTCAATTTTGTATGAAAGATTCCCCTATTGCTCAGAAGTTGTCTCAGAAAAAAACATGTATATTTGTCTATTATTTTCCTTAATCAGACACTTTGGATCTTTAGAAGCTAGAATTAAAAGATTTTTTTAGGGCAAAATTAATTTTTAACCTGGGATGTAATAACTTTTCTATTTCAAGCCCACATACACGTACTTGGGTAGCTGAGGAATCATGTTTACATCTAGGCTCCTGTGAATGGAGCTTGTATGTCTGTCATCCTGTTTATGGCCCTTCAGTCAGAGCTGGTTTGCCATAATTCTCACTGTAGGAACCAGAATATAAGAAAGCCCCTGATAACACCTCCTGTTCAGCCAGACTATTATCCCATTTCCTCACAGGATCTGCTATTACATTTGTACCTTTCAATTTCTGTGAACTCATGGTCTTACATCTCTGTCTCTAGACTTTACATAAAACCCATCTTATGTTTAATCAGCAGGTATAAATAATCTATTCCAGACATTCCACCTAATATTTCTCTCAACACTCTTATTCTCTGTTCCTACAAGAATGTGATGTTTTGCTCCCTGACTATGCCCTTAGTCTGGAAGAGGTTTTAGCAAACAGTAAATATTCAGTGTTGCTATTTGTTGAATGAATGGATGAATGGAAAGCCCAAAACTCTAGATGAGGTATTCTTTTTCCACTACTAGTGGGCCTTTGAGACCCAAACAACATTAGCCAGTAGTTCTATCTGAGCTAGTCCAACACAAGCATAGCTCCCCAACCCTGAGTAGGTAAGGATTAAAAACCCTTGCCTCTGCTGCAAGAGTAGTCAACATTTGGTTAACTTTCTTGCATTATTCCCTGGGACACATGAAAAACGTAAAATGCCTGTTACAGTACTAAGCAAGAGTATTTACATGAAAAATGTTTCCTGATTTATGAACTGCTTCTGCACTGTGAGAGGAACTCTGAATTTTGAGCTTTCCTAAGGGCAGTGACTCTTGTAATTGACATGACCACTGCAAGGATCTTACATTTGGGTATGAAGCCATTATGAATACTAGCTCCTGAGATGCATGGAGGTTTAAAACCAGGTGAGATTTTGGATTCCATCTCCTTGTACCTCAGCTGTCTGCTGAATGACTGCTGCAAGGATCTCCAATGAAGAGGAATGCCTCATGTTGGTCTGCTACTAAGCTGGGGTTTCTGACCAATATACTTTTGGATATACTGCCTAAGATAGCTATGTGAACTAAGAAAATTTCTTCGTGGAAACTGCAGGAAAAAAGGGTGTTTAGAAAACTAGTTTCAAATCAATTTTGAAATAGACATTTCAAAATTGGAAAATCAAATAGCATGTTTGAAATTTTAAATACTTTGCTAGAAATCAGAAGATGTATTTGAAGAGTGATTAGAAAGTATCTATTCAATCTATCAACTGTATTTTTTATGAAATACATATATATATATATTCAGTTTGATACCACCTAATTAACCTATTAAAGAGGCAGCCTAATGCAGCTGAATATTGAATTGAACATGGGATTAAAAATCTTTGGTAAAGTCCTTTAAATATCTGATTGAAAATTTCCTTTGTTGTAGAACTAGGATGCTAATCCATCTAACAAGATGGTTGTAAAATCAAAATGGGATATTACAAGTAAAAGTGAGTTGAGAATTTTAAAGCATTAAAAAATATTGAAATATTATCAAACTGCTAACAATGAAACAGCCAAATACAAAGAACTCTGGGAAATATACTTAAAACTCTGACATGAAGTGTTTTTGCACTTCAATCAAAAGGTATGATTATATATTCCACAGTCACATAATCAACTGTGCACCATATTGGCAAAATTGATAAATTTGCCAATTTATCTGCTTTGGTTTAGCAGATATCTATATGTTTTACCTTTCCTACATTAGTAATAGTTTGAATAGGCCACAAAATTTGACTGTGTTCTCAACTTGGATTAAGTTAATCCAGTTTTACCATGGAGTCACCGAGACCCTGTTTCCTATCGCACCATTTTCCTTCGGATCACTCAGCTCCAGTGCACTACACTCTCTGTTAGACTTCATCCTAGGGCATTATACAGTTTACAACATCTGCAATCCTTGCCTTTCTGTCACCTTCTTGATTCCCATTTTCATTCTCATTTCTGTGCCATTTTCCTCATAGTTTTTATCATTACATAAAATGTTATTAATGTTTATTAAAATATAACATGTTTATTAATTTTTATTTGTCTCTTCCTCCATTATGTTGTAAGTTCCATGATAACAGCAATATTTTATTTTTGTTTAGTTTGTTTTGATTTTAAACCCATGATTAAATTACAGGCCTCAGAAGCTGACAAAGAGTAGAAATTATATATATATATATTCCTTGGCTTTTAGTTCAGAACAATAATGTCTAATTTACATTGAAGAAAGTTCCCTCTATTATTTTGGAATAATTCCCTACTGAACATTGTCTCTCTTCTCTGCTGGAATTTCTAATAGATGGCTTTTGGAGCTGAGCTACATCACTATTAAGTTGCCCTTATGCCTTTTCTATTTTGTTGCTCATTCTGCTAAATTACTCTTTTAAAAAAAATCAGTGATCAAAATTTTAATTTCCACAGTCTTCAGGTAATTCTTTTCTGTGACAATTTTTAAGAATAACAGCTAAATGGCAAATCTTGTGCTAAAAATCAAGACTTTCCAATCCAAGTTCAGCTTTCTTTCAATACTTTCACAAGTTTTTAATATTTACTAGAATAAATAAGTCATAGGAATAACTTTTCCTTTTCTTGTCACATTTCATTTTCCCTCAAATGGAAACCCAGTAGTTGTAGAAAGTTTGGTCTAAGGTGTAGAAGTGAAGATTCCTAGTGGCAGCTATAGTTTCTCCCAAAAGGGTTAACTAGTTGATTCCAAGCATATACTTTACAAAAGAATTCCATAACTGCCTGCCTGAAGAAGCCTTAAAAACATATGTGACAAGTTTCCCATTATCTCCCAAATTTACAGTTTATGATGATGTTCAGTATCTAGCGATGGAGGTAAGGGAGACTTCCTATGTTGTTCAAACATCTCACTGTTAATACATCCCATACAAATCTTCTGTGAATTGATTCATACCTTCACGGAAAGTTGTATCATGAAGTGGTCAAAAGTCTTATCAATACTCATTTCTGAATTCTGTCAGAAATAAACCAAATAGATAGGTAGGGTATTTTTTTGTCACCTATTTTTACTTACCCCTTTTTTGTGCAAGAAACTTAAATTTCCTCTATAGTTTTATATAGTTTCCATATTGCTATGCATTCTTTAAGGATTTGGAAAAACTTATTCTGAGTATTATAGTAAATTTCAGATCTCGCCCACCTCCCCTGAGCATTTCCTCAAAATTGCATCTAAGTTTATGTAGGCTCACAAATGTCAAAGTCTGAGAAAAAAAGAAAGCATTTCTTAGAAAATATAATCTCATCACATATATACATAAAACAATATTAATTTTTTCATCTACTTAACCAATAAATATTTATTTTTGCATCCACTAACTGCTCAAGAAGCTAACAATTCTTTCTGCCCTGAAAGAATTTGCTGTATAGAATATGAGACAGCAAGAAAACAAGTAATTACAATACAACTTGATAAGTTCTACTGTAGGGGTAAAACACAGAACACAGGCTTGGTTAGCCATAGGAGAGCCACCTCATCTAGTCTTAGAGAAAGAAGCAAAAATATCCCTAAGGAAATAATATGTGAAAAAAAATCTGAAGTAGATAAGAGTTATTCAAGCAGAAAGTAATTTCAAGTAGAGGGACTGTCATATGTAAATGAGGGTTGGTGAGAGAGGCCACATTGTACTGTGGAATTGTAAGTCATTAAATAGGACAGGAGGTAGAACTGAGAGATTAATGAGAGGTAAAGCTGGAGATGCAAGACTAGGTCAAAGAATAAATAATTTTTATATCATTTTAGTGAGTCAAATCTGAAACTAAAAATAATGCAAAGTCATTGAAGTCTTTCAAACATTGGGGTCATACAAACAAAGCTGAAATTTTGAGTGACCACTCTGACTATAGTGTGGAAACAACTTGAAGGGTGAGCAGCCTGAGGCAGAGAGACCAGATAGGCAGCTCTTGAAATAATTCAGGTCACATGGGATTATGGATTAAAATAATTCAATGGAAATGATAGGGAGAGAATGAAACAGAGAGAGGTAAGGAACAGGAAGAGAGACTTGAGAAGTTTAAAGAAGTAGTAGTGATAAGTCTAGCAATTGATTCGCACTGAAAAGTCAGAATTTGGATAAAATGTCTAGTATTGTTAAAGCAGGCAGGTAGCTAGATATGAGCACTGAGAACAGTATGTTGCACCACTTAAGAGTCGGGTGTAATTAAGAAGAAAGTCTGGAACAGATGTTAAAATGCTGCATACCATATCAAACAGGGAAATTACTTCTCTTTGATTACGAATGAGAACATAGCAAAAAAGAACAAGTACAAAAGTTCAACATATAGTTAATCACACAAATGTCAGTCTTAAATAAAGGCCAGCATTCGGATACCTTACATGACAGGAAGAGAGCCCTGTTTGGTCAGTCTCATAGTTCCCATGAGATACTTTTGGGCACTTACCAAAACCTACTGCCATAGTTGGCCTTGATTCTCCCTAATGGATGCCATTCAGCTACCGTTCTCTGATCATTCTGACAGAAAACTGAAGTCTGAAAAGACCTTGTTTGTTTGTCCTTTAATATCCAGGGGGAACAGTGTGCTTCATGTTCCATCTGTGAATCATCCTTATTTAATCAGTATCTCTTACATAACCTAAAAGAGAAATTGATTGAAGCTGTTACTTTGCTGGCAAAGAGAAATTTTTTATTTGCAAAAATCTCACGAGAAAAATAAACACAAGCATAGGCAGAGCAGTTACCTTTGGCATAGATACACACTGTATTATTGCTTTAACAGCATTACACACTCAAAAAATGACACAATTCAGATATTACTTAGGGAAATCTGAAACTCTCCCTATTGTGATTGCAAAGTGTTATAAATATTTCTCTATTTCAAATTATCTCTCTCTCTCTCTCTCTCAACATATAATGACAACTTTGTTAGCTGATTAACAATCAGGCAAGGAAACTCTATTTTCACCTTTTCATCTTTTTAGTCTCTTAAGCAACAGAGAATTTAGTGATTTGGGACTCTGGAATTCTGAGTAAGAACTTTCTTCTCGGACAATGCAAATACCTCGGATTTTATTAACTAGCTGAGAAAAGAATCAACCAAGTAACATTTTTGTAATGGGTGTCTATAATAGGAAGTAAAAATAAAAGACATTCTAGTCTCGAATTCTAATTAGGGTATTGATCCATAATGTGACAAATCACTAGCCACCTTCCTATTAAAATCCAGGAAGCAAAGTACAACACTGAAATAAAGCTATGGCAAAAGGGGTGACTTGGTAAACCTCATATAAGTCGCAAGGCAGCCCAATATGCAAAACGGTTTGGATAGAGAGAAAAAAAACAAGTAAAAATGTGTTCTTTGCTGCTTGCGGCAACTCAGCTTTCAGGGACCACAGAAAAGTTTCAGAAATCATAAAACATGCTCCTGAAAGAGCTAAGGAGTAAAAATATCATTGTGCAGGTCTGACTTAATATTGGCGATGGGGAGTTGAGAAAATACTGGAAGTGTTTGGTTTGTCATGTGCTGTCTCACAATTTAACATATTACAGAAACCAACTCTTTGCTTTGCATTTTGATTTTGGTTTAAGATATTCAGGTTTCTACAAGAACAGTCATTAAATATTAAATTCTGAATAAGGACCAGGCAGTGGCTGTTGCATATCCTTATTTATTATTTAAACTGGGAGCTCCAAGAGACATCGTGGTGAGTTTTCTTCCACCAAACATATCCCTCTTTGCCTTTCTTCAGAGTGGAGACCAGCTGCTGGCAATAGGAGCCACCAGATTTTGGGATTGGCTGAAGGTTCAGCTCCCACTACATTATAGATCAGCTCCTCCCTCTTCCCAGTACAAATTCCATCTTTTCACAAGTGTGTCTCCTGAGAGAACTCCCCAATAAACCTTCTAAATTCAACTCATCCTGAAACAAATTGATAGTCTGTTTCCAGGGAACACAATCTAGGGCACCATTAAACAGAGCAAAAGTTATTCCAATCATATAATTTCTACACATTTAATTCTGATTATTTGTTTTATTAGAAAATCACAGAAAAGCTGCAGTAATGATAATCTTCCAAATGTTAAACGGGGCTATAAAAGATTTCAAATAAAATTTCATCTATAAAATTCATATTTGAGAATCTTCCCTCAGTTTCATAGGGTAAAACCCTGCTTCCTGTTTTATTGTGATGAAACATCAAATGAGTGCTGTGTTCCAAAACTAAATGTCTCAATTGTATGACTTGCTGTTAGCAAGGAACAACAACAAAGATTTAGTTTGACCTCCAAATCAAGTATGAAGATGTATTGTGACTTATAATTGAAATTAAGAAAATAATCGTGTAAATAAATAAAAGTGCTATGTTTGGGAGAAAAATTTTATTTCAAGTCTTTTGATCCTTATGAAAGAAAACACGTGATATTTGAGGCATTATTCCTTCCTGAAGGATCACCAAGCAGAGATTTCTCCAATAATTGAGGGCCCTATTTGTAATTTAAAAACCTGGCAGTTTTTAGTAAAAATAATTTCAGAAGGGGCTTTATGACATTCTTTTACACACATATCTTTAACATTTGCATTGCTCATTTCATTTCTCTCCTACCCACTGTGCTTCTACATATATACAGATATTTGTGATTTTCAACTGTGTCTGATGACAGACTCCAACTTAGACAGAACAATAATATAGGACAATGAAGAGATAAATTTTGGTGAATACTCCATGACATCATTCCATGTGTGCTCTTCCCTCCCTTCCCATCAGCACATACTCTCTTCATATGTCTAGTCTGCTCATGTTGTTCTAGTTATCTTAACCAGGGTAAAATTAATATAATAAATATGTGACACAGTTTGGACATGAAAACTTGTATAGTTTTTCAAATCACTCCTATTGATTCTGATGCACTTTAACTTGCACTGTATACTAAAGCGTAAGGAATGTAGTACATGTACCATTTTAGAAGCATTTGCATTGAAAGAAAAAACAGAAGGAAAGAAGAACAACGTTTAGGATTCATAAATAAATGTCTGCTTATTGAATTTGAGGCACTAGTGAAATAATATATTTGAGGAGGTTCTGTTTCAGAGCTCACCAAGTTATACCACTAAACTCCTTTCACCATGAACACAAAAGTTCACTCATTTATTGAATTTTGGTTAAACAGTGACCAACATAATGTCCTGATAAAACTTTGATTATCTGATTTTTAAAAATAATGTGTATTACACTGCTATATATAAAATAGATAACTAATAAGGACCTACTGTATAGCACAGTAAACTCTATTCAATACTCTGTAATGGCCTATATCGGAAAAGAATCTAAAAAAGAGTGGATATATGAATATGTATAATTGATTCAATTTGCTGTATACCTGAACTAACATAACATTGTAAATCAACTATACTCCAATAAAAAATGTTTTTAAAGTGAAAAAATAAATAAATAAATAATAAATAAATTAAAAATAATGTGTATTAAACGTTAACATGTCTTTGCCAACTGCAATATTTTAGAGAAATTGTGGCTCTAAGATACCAGGGCATATTACATATTAATCTATTGAACAATTTTAACATTCATATTCTAGTCATAAATTAGAGAATGGAGGGCTTTTCTGTTTGTTTGTCTTATCTAAATACATATTGAAATGGAAACCCAGTTAATAGGAATTGTGTAGAGTTATTTTTCAGGATCCTGAATCCCCAATCAGTTGCCATTGTAGCAGACTACTCTTGGCTTCTCCCCTAGTCTTGGGGTCCTTACCTCTTTTGGAAAACTGCAGTATTGTCCATTTATTTGTATGTATGGCCTTCCTAATCAATAGTCACTAAACAAAGTAATGGTGTTTTTAGTACAAAGAGTAAAATTATCAGAGAAAAAACTTGGACATAGAAAAGTAGATCCTGACTAATTCTTTTTGCTACATCCTTTACCTTGCTATACATTCTGTCACATTAGCTTGTATGGGTAAATTCTGTATCTAAGTTGTCTCAGCCTATTCTGTTAACTCTTAGAGCAGTTTGCTACCCACATATTTTCTTTAAACATATTACTTATGAGATGTCCTTTGGGCAAACAATATGGCAAACATTAAAATTATATCTCATGCTCTCTGGGCAACCATCTACATAATTCATATTGATATAACACCTGCTGAAATTTGTCTATATTACTCAGGCAATTCTTGGAATTTTGAATGTAAATTGATTTTGCTTAGCTCCATCAGGCCCTTGGTGTATTTGAACCCTATTCATGGGTCATGAGACAAACTTCTTAAAGATTCAGTTCATTAAAAAAAAAAAGCAATGAGAAGTGTTTCCATTGCTACATGTGTTTTGTACTTTTCACAGTAACAACTTAGTTTCTTTTTAGTTTTTCATCTATTTATTTATTCAATGATCTTTCAGGTTTTGCTAAGTGCTAGGCATGGTTCTTGCTGCTAAAGATATAGCATTGCTGTGGATATAGTGAAAATGAGTGGAAAATTACCTACCTATCTATCATCTATCTAATCTCTTTGATAATTTCAAAGAGAAATTTTTTGTAGGATTTTTTTTTAATTTATCCAGTTTAGGATTTGCTGAGATTCTTGGCTCTGTAGGTTGTGGTTTTTCAGTAATTTGAGATATTTTGGGACACTATTCTATCAAATATTTTTCTGCTCAATTTTTTCTCTCCTTTTTCTGGAACTTCATTTAAAATATTTAGATTAAATGATATTGCCCCACAAGTCACTGAGGTTCTGTTTAGTTATTTTTAAGCTTTTTTTCTCTATTCTTCAGATTGAAATCCTATTGGATTGTATTCAGATTAATTAAGTTTTTTCTGAAGTCTCCAATCTACTGTTAAACTCATCCAGCTAATTTTCATTCCATTAATCTTGCTGTAACTTCTATAATTTTTATTTTATTTTTATGACCTTAATTCCTTTGCTGAAATTCTAAATCGATTTACTTATTGTTATGAGATAATTTATGTTCCCCCAAAATTCACATGTTGAAGTCCTAACTCCTCTAATCTCAGAATGTGACCTTATTTGAAGATGTGATTAGTTAAGCTAAAGTGAGGTCCTTAGTATGAACCATAGTTCAATATAACTATTACCCTTATAAAAAGAGGACATTTAGACATAGCCATACACACAGGAAGAATGCCATATGAAAATGAAGGCAGAGTTTGGGAATATGCTTTTATAAAGAAAGGAATACCAAAGATTGTAGCAAACCACTAGAAACTACATGAGAAGAGTGAAACAGATTCTCTCTCATAGCCCTCAGAAGAAATCAATCCTGCAAACACCTTCATCTTAATTAAACTTCTTGCCTCCAGAATGGGAGACAATACTTGTATGCTGTTTAAGCCACCCAGTTTGTGACACTTGGTTATGATCGATTTAGCAAACTAGCACTACTTCTTTCTTTCCAATTGTTGAATGTATTTTAAACAGTCATTTTAAATTTCGTGTCTCTTATCATCAACATCTCAGTCATTTTATGACTATTTATGTTGTCTGGTCTTGAAAAGTGTTACCTCATATACTTTTTGTAGGTTTATAATTGTGGGAGTGGAAGAGTAAAGTTAGTGCTTGTTAGTATATTTTGGCCAGAAGGTAAAACCTGTATTACAACTTTTAAACATATTTATCATAATTATTTCCAAGTTCACATCAGATAACTATAATCTTTTTATCTCTTTGGCTATGTTTCTAAACTTCCCTTTGTTTAGGTGACTTATTTCATCTTGATGTTCTAGATACATTTTTATTTCTTTTGATACTTTTTAATATAAAAGATTTAAGGACAACTTATACATCTGGATAATATTATTTTCCTTTAAGCTTTTGACAACAGTTAGGACAGAACACCTTAATCCCTTTGAGTCACAATATTCTTGATTTTATGTCACCAAAAGAAAATTTTTTAACTCATGTAAATTGTTAATTCATTTTAAAAAGATATTTATTAAACATCTATTATGTTCTGGCTGCTGTTCTAATCTGGGTATAAAAATATGGGTCAGACAGACCTGGTCTCTTATATGATAGATCTAGTATTCTGGTGGAAGGAAAAAAATAAAAATGGGAAAAAATTTAAACAAAATAATTTCAGATAGTAATTAAAATTGTCCAGAATAATAGAAAAAAATAGTGGAACTGGGTGGGATAGGAGTGGTCCTGCTTTAGAGAGCGTCATCCAAAAGGTCTCATTTAATAAGGTGACCTCTGAGCTATACATACCTGTCAGGTAAGAAGAAACAGGCCACTAGATGATCCGAAAGATGTGGACTCCAGGCCAAAGATAGCACAGAGGCAAATAACTTGAAGAACATAAAAAGACATTAGGTTAGAAGTTTCCCTAAATTCAAATGAATGAAATTATTTTGAAATGTTCCAAATATTGGACAAATACAATAATTTTTTATCGATTTTACAGATTTACTTCCACATAATTAGTGCAAATAATACTGATCCCAGTTCCAATACTCCAAGGTTCTTCCCTTAACAATAAACATGATAAATATTTATAGGTTAAGTTGTTGTTGATACCTTTGAGGTACTCCACCAATTTATACCATCTATGCAGAGAAAAGAGAGCATTCCATCTCTGCATTCAAGAGCCTTAATATATATTGGGAGAAGAAAAGATAATCATAAAAATATAAGCATCAATAAAACATTTGTTAACATTAGATTCACAATATGAGTATGTTATATTATATTATACTACTGCCAACTCATTTGTGTAGACTGGAAAAGTTATAGTAGATCTGAGACAATAGTGGAATTGTGAATATTACTAGTAGTTAACAGCTAACCCTTACTGAAGTCTTATTCTCTTCCAATCATATACTGACTGATTTAATTCTAATATTACACTATATGGTAGATACTTCTGTTGACACTTCGAATTCACAAATGAAGAAACTGAATTACACAGAGGTATTAATAACTTCCCCAAGGTCACAGCTTTAGTTAAGTGTTAGAACTGACTTCAGAATTTATACTTGGCAGAGATATATAGACAGATATCCATATAGACTTTAAAGATGAGAAAGCATATGTTTGAATTTTGAAACATGGTAGGGTAAAGATAACAAGAAAGATATACATATTAATATAAATATTAATTTTTATATTTTTCTGGCTTTAGGCCAGAAAAGAAATTGAAAAAATATTGAAGGTGGAAAATATAGTGACACAGATTAATCAGATTCTTACAAGGGTCTTTCCACATATAACATTGCCTGATTATGGGAATTCCATGAAAAACAAAAAAAATTAGAATCTTTTCCTATTTAGCAATTGCTTAATAAGTGACATATTTTAAAATTTAAATGAGAAAAATTCTTCCATTATATTTTTCTCCACGTCTTTCAATTATATTACAAAGGTCACTAAAATGTAGACCTGTTAACAACAACGAAAACAAATTTGCTGGGGCTTCCCTGGTGGTGCAGTGGTTGAGAGTCCACCTGCCGATTCAGGGGACACGGGTTCATGCCCCTGTCCGGGAAGATCCCATATGCCGTGGAGCGGCTAGCCCCGTGAACCATGGCCACTGAGCCTGCGTGTCCGGAGCCTGTGCTCCGCAATGGGACAGGCCACAGCAGTGAGAGGCCCTCATACAGCAAAAAAAAAAAAAAAAAAACAAAAAAAAACAAATTTGCCTATGTATTTGTATGCCCCCATATTTTTAGAAAGGTGTAAACATTATACACATAAAACATTATATATATATTATACCTAACATCTCCTTTTGACTCAATATCAACTTAATCATTCTGTTAAACAAATTTGATTTTTAAACAGAATTACAATTTATTGTTCCCCTAAGGTCAGATCTATTTCATATTCTTTTTCAAAAATTTCCAACTCAGTAACCAGCTAAATAAAAAAAAAAACAAACAAACAATTTTTAAATAAAAACATCTTGGGAACCCCATTATATAATTTAGAACAGATGTGGTTTTCCTGAATTTGAATCGCTGAATCATACCCCATTATTGTCTTCACTTTTAATAGTATAAAACAGGTAAGCCCTAACATAATGCATGATTATATTGAAAGGAAGTAGGATAATAAGGGCTGTGGTCATCCAAAAATCTCAAATCTTAAGCTAAGCATTAAGAAGAAACTAGTAATGCCCTAAACTTTCAAGAATATAGTTTTCCTTGGGACTGTATTAAAGTTAGCAAACTTGTTTAATTTAAACTTTTATAGCTTTTTTTTTTTTTTTTACTTTTGGCTTGTCTATTCATTTCTCCTCTAAAATGTTAAGGTTAACACCTTTGAAAAAAACACTAAACAAATAAGAAGTATATATACCATTAAGGAACTTTTTGACTTAGAATTTCAAAATGTTATATATCTATGCCAAAATCATTGTCATTTGAGCCTTTTTTGAGGTTCTGTGTATCCCATGCTTTAAACAATTTTTAAAACTAAGTCATAACTTCCCAAACTATTTATGAACATACAAATGTTTATAATAATGGTTTTAAAACCAAAATATTTTAAAAGAAAATAAACCAAAAATTCACTGTTCTATAAAGAAGTTAGAAATGCTCTTGCATCTTGGCGTGTTTCTCCTTGGATTTATCCTGTGTGTGACTCTCTGTGCTTCCTGGACTTGATTAACTATTTCCTTTCCCATATTAGGGAATTTTTCAACTCTAATGTCTTCAAATATTTTCTCAGTCCCTTTCTTTTTATCTTCTTCTTCTGGGACCCCTATAATTCGAATGTTGGTGCATTTATTGTTGTCGCAGAGGTCTCTGAGACTGTCCTCAATTCTTTTCATTCTTTTTTCTTTATTCTGCTCTGCAGTAGTTATTTCCACTATTTTATCTTCCAGGTCACTTATCCGTTCTTCTGCCTCAGTTATTCTGCTATGGATTCCTTTTAGAGAATTTTTAATTTCATTTATTGTCTTGTTCATCATTGTTTGTTTGCTCTTTAGTTCTTCTAGATCCTTGTTAAATGTTTCTTGTATTTTCTCCATCCTATTTCCAAGATTTTGGATCACCTTTATTATCATTACTCTGAATTATTTTTCAGGTAGACTGCTCTTTTCCTCTTTGTTTGCTCTGATGGGTTTTTACCTTGCTCCTTCATCTGTTGTGTTTCTGTCTTGTCATTTTACTTAACTTACTGTATTTGGGGTCTCCTTTCTGCAGGCTGCAGGTTTGTAGTTCCCATTGTTTTTGCTGTCTGCCCCCAGCAGCTAAAGTTGATTCAGTGGGTTGTGTAGGCTTCCTGGAGGAGGGAACTGGTGCCTGTGTTCTGGTGCGTGAGGCTGGATCTTGTCTTTCTGGTGGGCAGGACTGCATCCGGTGTTGTGCTTTGGGGTGTCTGTGACCTTAATATGATTTTAGGCAGCCTCTCTGCTAATGGGTGTGGTTGTGTTTCTGTCTTACTAGTTGTTTTTCATAGGGTGTCCAGCACTGTAGCTTGCTGTTCGTTGAATGGAGCTGGGTCTTACATTGAGATGGAGATCTCTGCAAGAGCTTTCACCGTTTGATATTACGGGGAGCCAGGACGTCTCTGGTGGACCAGTGTCCTGAACTCGGCTCTCCCACCTCAGAGGCACAGGCCTGACACCTGGCCAGAGCACCAAGACCCAGTCAGCCACATGGCTCAGAAGAAAAGGGAAAAAGGAAGAAAATAAATAAATAAAATAAAATAAATTATTAAAATAAAAAATAATTATTAAAAATAAAATAAATTAGACAGTAATACTAAAAAAAAAGAATGAAGAGAGCAACCAAATCAGAAAACAAGTCCACCAATGATAACAGGGGCTAAAATCTATACAAAAAAAAAGGACAGACAGAATCCTAGGACAAATGGTAAAAGCAAGGCTATACAGACAGAATCACACAAAGAAGCATACACATACACACTCAAAAAGAAAAATGAAAATAATATATATATAGTTGCTCCCAAAGCCCACCTCCTCAATTTGGGATGATTCGTTGTCTATTCCGGTTTTCCACAGACGCAGGGTACGTCAAGTTGATTGTGGAGATTTAATCCGCTGCCCTGAGACTGCTGGCAGAGATTTCCCCTTCTCTTCTTTGTTTGCGCAGCTCCTGGGGTTCAGCTTTGGATATGGCCCGCCTCTGTGTGTAGGTCGCCTGAGGGCGTCTGTTCTTCGCTCAGACAGGACGCGGTCAAAGCAGTTGATTGGGGGCTCTGGCTCACTCAGGCCGTGGGGAGGGAGGAGTACGGATGCCGGGCGAGACTACAGCGTCAGAGGCCAGCATGACGTTGCACCAGCCTGCGGCGCGACGTACGTTCTCCCAGGGAAGTTGTTCCTGATCCCGGGACCCTGGCAGTGGCGGGCTGCACAGGCTCCTGGGAGGGGAGGTGTGGATAGTGACCAGTGCTCGCACACAGGCTTCTTGGTGGCTGCAGCAGCAGCCTTAGCATTTCATGCCTGTCTCTGGTGTCCGCGCTGATAGCCGCAGCTCGCGCCCGTCTCTGGAACTCCTTTAAGCAGCGCGCTTAATCCCCTCTCCTCGCGCACCAGGAAGCAATTGTCTCTAGCCTTTTCGGCAGCTCCAGACCTTTTCCCGGACTCCCTCCCGGCTAGCTGTGGCGCAGTAGCCCCCTTCAGGCTGTGTTCACGTCGCCAACCCCAGTCCTCTCCCTGGGATCCGACCTCCGAAGCCCGAGCCTCAGCTCCCGGCCCCCGCCCGCCCTGGCGGGTGAGCAGACAAGCCTCTCGTGCTGGTGAGTGCTGGTCGGCACCGATTCTCTGTGCGGGAATCTCTCCGCTTTGCCCTCCGCACCCCTGTTGCTGTGCTCTCCTCCGTGGCTCTGAAGCTTCCCCCTTCCTCCCCCTGCAGTCTCTGTCCACGAAGGACCTTCCTAGTGTGTGGAAACCTTTCCTCTTTCACAGCTCCTTCCCACTGGTGCAGGTCCCGTCCCTATTCTTTTGTCTCTTTTTTCTTTTTTCTTTTGCCCTACCCAGGTACATGGGGAGTTTCTTGCCTTTTGGGAAGTCTGAGGTCTTCTGTCAGTGTTCAGTAGGTGTTCTGTAGGAGTTGTTCCTCATGTAGATGTATTTCTGACGTATCTGTGGCGGGGAAAGTGATCTCCACGTTTTACTCTTCCGCCATCTTGAAGGTCTCCGATGGCAGCTATTTTTAAGATGCTGAGTTAATTCACAGGAACCAAACAAGGCAAATACCTCCTCTTCTAAAGCAACTGACATTTCAGTACTTCATGACGTAGTAAGAAGGTAGATTAGACTAATCTATAAGAAAATGCAGAAAATAAAAATACAGAGTAAGCATGTTGTAAATAGTTAAGTAAAATCCTTCAAACTTAGCTGAACTCTGGTAAGAGTCTGAGTTCAAATGTCTTAATCCTAGTTCACTGTCAAATTCACTGTGGAACCTCTAAACATATCATTGGGCTTGCAATTCATTCCCTTGTTATATGCAAAATGAGGATAATAATTTCAGACTATAATGTATTGTTGATATAGTCTATAAACTATGTCTAATAACATAAAAAGATAATATACTAACGTTACATTTTTATTGTAAAAATCCAATAAGGTCAATTTAAATGTATATAGCTTCTGAAGTTTTGTGCTTCTTTATCAAAGCCACATTACAAATGGAAATCATGTCTATACACTTTATTTTATATAATGTAAGATACCATTATTTTGGGTACCAGTAGGAAAGAATAAAATGCTACCAGTTAAAATATGATACAATTCTTTCTTATCACTTTATATTTTTTGTTTTGTTTTAAATTTTATTCATTTTTATCTTATTAAGACAATTTTTTACAATTACAAAGACATGCATTTTTACCATATGAGTAATAACTATTTTTGTTCCATTCTCCAAACACAATAAATTTTGCTTTCAGTATGAAAATATGCTTCTAAATTTTGAAGACTTCAAATCTGTCATTATGGAAAACTTTGAATATATACAAAGGTAGAGAGATAATTATAATGAATCAGTGCATCCTTCATTCAGATTCAATAACTATGACATCACTTCTACCTTCCTTAATTTCCCTTCTTTTTCACTAGAATACATAAAGTAAATAATGTAGGCTTCCCTGGTGGCGCAGTGGTTGAGAGTCCGTCTGCCGATGCAGGGGACACGGGTTTGTGCCCCGGTCCGGGAAGATCCCACATGCCACGGAGCAGCTGGGCCCGTGAACCATGGCCGCTGGGCCTGCATGTCCGGAGCCTGTGCTCCGCAATGGGAGAGGCCACAACAGTGAGAGGCCCGTGTACTGCAAAAAAAAAAAAAAAAAAAAAAAAAAGTAATTTGTTTATAGTTCAATATATATGTATAGTCCAACTTATCTCTCTAAAATCCATTTCTGAGGTATATAATACATAATAATAATACCAGTATCACAACTAAAATATGAGTATATGTCCAATGTTATCAAATTTCTAGACAGTGTGGAAAGACATTTTAAATGCCAATTTAATTTTAAAATTCGAATAGTATAGTAATTTTAAAATTCGAATAGTAAAATTTGTATAGTATAGTATAAAATTCGAATATATAGTATAGTATAGTAATAGTATAGACAATGAACTCAAATGAGGCGAAGATAATAGTTTTAATAACGATCCTTAAGTTTCTATACCTGGAGACAAAGACATCTATACCATAAATGCTGTCTGCATAAAATGTATTTAAGTAGTGTATCAATTCCTGAGGTGTTAAAGTGAAAGATTGTATTTCTTAAAATGTGAAATATGATTTAAGTACTATAATTCTTTTTTTCTTTTCCATGTAATTTATGACATTCTGAGATTTTGTGGATAATAATATTTTTGTAATGGGTGAGTAAACTATTAACCTTCCAAGGGTACATCCACTTGTTTAGCATTGTTTTAAATAGCATAGTTCCCAATATTTGACTTTCATTTTTGATATTCCAGTCAAGATTTCATATCCCAAAACTTAACAATATTTTGTCATCTCTGCAGGGCCAAAACTAACCATCAGTCATAGTTCACTGAAATACTCAGATAAGAATAGTTCTTAGGTTATGAAACCAGTTAGGCATTTTCTATGCTAAGTACAAATGCAAAATTCTCAGCTATGTTCCAACAAATTCTCTCAGAGTATTTACCATCTCACAAAAGCAAGTATAGGCAGACTTCCTCAGCAATGTTATTCTGGCAGATACTGTCAATCAGCTGACTCAGTGTTCATTCCAGCATCTTCCTGGTATGCAGTTTACACTACAGAGGGCAGATGCTAGAAAGTTTATAACTCAGTTTACAGATATGTTTGAAGTTTCACCTATCAAATTCATCTGCAAAATATTTGGAAAGCAGAAATAGAACACTGCAAGGTAGAAGTCTGCCTAAGATCTGCCACTTTTGCTGTTTTCTCTGGCAAATGCATTTGCCTCCCTCCCCCACTCCCCCATCCTGCTCAACAGCTATTTCAGAGGTCTTAGTACCCATTCCCTGGTTTTAAGGGCATCAGGAGGCAGTGTGTAAACATTTATTTTTCTGCTGCATATTGAAGCAGAAGAGGCACTGTTCTGTAGCTGGTAGCTGTACCACCATTTTCCTACTTTAGCACAAGTCTTCCTGGTAATGGCAGGAGTAGCACACTGCTATGGTGAGAAATTCCAGATTCTACCATTTCCTGGTAGTTCTAGAGAGGCAATCAAAATCTTGGCAGCATAGAACAACCTCATGTCTTTGGGAATCTTTCTTGGAAGATTACCTTGGAGTGTGTTTTTGAGTCCGCCCATATATTACACAAGCTGTGTAATACCGTTCTAATAAAACGTATTTTGTTTAAAATAGAGTGCATTCTCTAAAATTGCACCTGACTAGTACACTATTCTTGTGTATGCCATATAATAAATATGCCATTTAGTATTCAGAGATTTATTACCCCTTTATACTCTTTTAGATTCAGGAGGACACAGAGAATAACAGAAAAAGCTACCTGGCTTTTCACCAGGCTTATAATTCCAAACTTCTTGAATGGGACTTTGGGGCAGGATTCGATTCTAGGGAAAAAATGCCACATGTATATTTTTATAAGGGAAGATTTTGTTTCTGTTTTTTTGTTCAATTATCTTTTAACTTATATTTCTGAGAGTGAGACTCCTGGGTTATAACTATGAGTTGAATATTGCCTTTCTGTTTTTGCAATGTTTTTAAAAGTCATCAAGAGTATAAGAATGTACCAATTGAAGCACAGCACGACACACATTTGGAGTTATCACTTTCTCTCCCCTGATTTAGTGGACAATGAAATGGACATAATCATTTTTTTTTAATCTCTTAAAGTATACCTACTTTAGCCAAATGCTCTATTCTAATATCTATCATTTTCTTAGCAAGAAAATTTTGCTGCATTATGATGGTGTCAGCATTTGCATTTAAATAACATGCTAGTGTTAGAGTGAATTTAATAGAGCAGTATTTTCATTGCATGATTGAAAATGCTTACCCTGTCAATGTAGATGTTCTTTACAAAAAAAAATAAGTCAGTACACTGAAAAACTAACGAAGTCTGCCAAAATTAAACATTGACCAGACTTGCCTGCAAACAAAAACCTGGGAAATTTGAACATATGCTGAATAGATTAGCATATTGGAAAGGAAGATACACACTGAAATTGTCCCGTGGTTGCTGGACAATATTTCACATCAACAAAAACATGCAGGGGAATGTTAAATAGCTATAATGACAAGGAAAAGAGGAAAATGTTGAAATAATATTTATAAAAGTTTATGAAAATAATTATCCCTCAAACATACTATTGTGTTTGATCCTATAAAATCTATAAACATATTAAGAGGACAACAGAATTTTGAGCATTAACCAGCATGAGGTTTATTAAGAATAAACGTGCAACAGAAGCTTAATAGCTTCTTTTGATTCATTGTTAATTACAAAATTAGGGCATGCTGTGAATAGTCTCTATCTTCAATATTTAGACTCTAATAAATATTTTAGATTACTGTTTTTAAAGTACACTTTACCATTGTACCTTCTAATACATCATTGGTATGAAGCAGGTTTGAAGCTAGATACTGTCATTAACCTATTCTATTCAGCAGAGACTGAGATAAGGGTTAAGTAATCTTTTGTGAGACTGGCCAGAAATTTAGTTAGGACAGATACTAGCAAACTTTTGAGTCCATTATAGAATCTTTATCAATTTGATTACTGTGTATCATCAGTTTAAATTCATTAAAATAATTTTATTTCAATTAAAATAATAGTTTTGAGGCAAAAAATGAATAAAAATTGATAAATGGAAAGTACTGATATCTGAATAGGCATCCATATATACAGAAAGACCAATATATATCAATACTACAAAATATTATTAAGAGAGAAATAAAATGTATATAGAAAGTGTTTTTTAATTTAATCTTTTCAGATAAATTATAAGAAATTAGACAAATTTTAACTATGACTTTAGCAAAGAACATACTGATTTTACCAGCAAGCGAAATCATTTTGTGTTTTGTTAACCAAGTAGGTTTGAGGGAGTTTTAATGCCATTTCAAAGTACTGAGCATCATCATATTTAAGTCTTTTTTCTTTTAACATCTTTATTGGAGTATAATTGCTTTACAATGTTGTTTTAGTTTCTGCTGTATAACAAAGTGAATCAGCTATACGTATACATATATCCCCATATCCCCTCCCTCTTGCATCTCCCTCCCACCCTCCCTATCCCACCCCTCTAGGTGGTCACAAAGCACCGAGCTGATCTCCCTGTGCTATGCAGCTGCTTCCCACTAGCTATCTATTTTACATTTGGTAGTGGAGAGGTACAAACTTACAGAGCTCTTTGGCTTTAACACAAAACTTCTAAATCAAATTATTTCAATTCCTTGCTCAAAGCTCTCCAGGGATTTCCCCTATACAACCTATCCCACTTTCAGTATATGGCCACAGCTTATGTCTCTAAATTCATTTCATACCATTCTCCACTTAGCATAGCTTGCTCCACTCTTGGCTCACTGCTCTCTTGCCAATTCTTGAACCTATCAAACTATTTCTTCCCCAGGGTATTTTCATGTATGGTTCCTTCTGTTTCCAATCTTTGTTCAGCTATTTGCGTGACTCACTGTATCATTTCGTTGGAGTCACTTAATATATTTCTTCCTTTTAAAGTTTTCCCTGAGCATCATTTCTATAATAGCAGCTTTATTGCCTGTCACTCTTTACCCCCATTAGCATGTAGTAAATAACCTATGGATGTTTGTTGAATGAGTGTATGAATGAGTTTCAGTTTTTCAGCTACAGAGTGAATATGTTACAGTAAGTGATTTCTAGAGTTCTACCATTTATACCTTATTATAAAAATAAAGTTGCTACCGTTCACTTTGAATGTCTACCACATGCTATACACTTTCATATTTTAAAATTATTATAAAATACAAGTAACTTTCATTGTCTCCATTTCATATATGAGTAAACTAAAATTTGACAGGGGAAACTACATGTCTCAGCAGCACAATAATGGTAAATAAAGAATTGGAATTCAAATTTAGGCTTACTGTATTGCAAAGCTAATAAACTTTATGCTACTGAAGACTTTAAATACAGTCTTGTTTCAAAAGACTTATGTGGAAGTTGCAGTGTGAAAGGCTGCCCTAATAAAATCAAGATGGTTCTAATTGCAGCAAAAGAAGGGAGATTCACAATGGCATCTACAAATTATTTCCCTCTCCCTTCAGAGGAAGCACCTAGAAGCACAATTTGAAGAACAATGTGGTGCTTAACACTGCCTCTCAAACATTAATGAGGAAATGCTTGTGACTACTATTTCCAGGAGGCTTTACATAGCTCATCTTATATTTTTCCAAGAACAGTCCAGAAATGTAAACGGTCTGGAAATATATCTATCAAATTAGTATTGGGAGAACTTTAAGAGTTCCCAAATAACAGTAAAATGGGTGCATGGATTGGAAAACTCAAGAATTAAAAAATACATACATGTTCTCCTAATCTATTAATATATGTTCAATACATTCCTAATCAAAATACTATTTCAAATGTAATTAAGAACTAATTATAGACTATATATGGAACAATAGGGCCAAATAACAAATTGGTAAAATAACATTGAAAAAAAAAGACAAGGTAGGTGGTCTTAAATTACCAGTTATCAAAACTGTAGTAATAAAAGTGGATTGTTTTGACAGAAGAATAGACAAAGGAATCAGTGGAACAGAACAAAATACTTAAGAGCTTAGAAACAGGTCTGAACATTTATGGACCCTTTGCTCACAACAAAAGTAGCACTTCTTAATTAGCAGTGGTCTTAATTAACAGTGGCAGTAGAAACATATGGAAATAATCATGACCCTACTTCACCACAATACTCATAAAAATGAGTTCCAGGTAGACTGCTGATCAGAAGGTAAATAGGAAAAACAGTAATACTTTGAGAAGATTATATAGGATGATTCCATGATTACCTGTTGCAGAAAATAATTTCTCTTTTTTTTTTGTGGTACGCGGGCCTCTCACTGTTGTGGCCTCTCCCATTGCAGAGCACAGGCTCCAGACACGCCGGCTCAGCGGCCATGGCTCACGGGCCCAGCCGCTCCGCGGCATGTGGGATCTTCCCAGACCGGGGCACGAACCCGTGTCCCCTGCATTGGCAGGCGGATTCTCAACCACTGCGCCACCAGGGAAGCCCTGCAGAAAATAATTTCTTAAAACAAGCACAAAGGCACTAAACATAAAAAAAACCAATATAAATTGTACTACATTAAAAACAGGAAGCTCCTTCCACCAAACAAAATCATATGAAAGCAAAAGCAATGTGTCAACATAAAAGAAATAGTAGAGCTCTTACACTTATCAGCAGACAAGATTATATATATATATTTTTTTCTTAAGATAGACAACCTCTAACAATAAACAAGAATAGAAATAGGAACTTCCAAATAAAGCATATCCAAGTAACCAACAAATATAAAGAGTTCAACTGTATCACTAATTTAAGAAAATGTAAATAAAAACACAATGATATAAAATTCTGCCTCCAGCCACCATGGATTGAATGAGAATTGATTTAACTTTCAATTAGGAAAAAATAGAAAACTGTGCAAAATATGTGAACTAGTGGTTTTCAGATATTAGATAATTGAGAAGAGAGAAACGAATTATTTGAACCCTTCAATTTTTTAGCTTCTGATTTATATCAATTTCTGACTTATATTCCTAATTCTGGTGTAAGGAAGGATACTTCAAGCAGAGAAGATTGATCTTTCTGACTTGAGGCAATAGAGATAAGGATTTGATAAAGAGAGTTGGATTAAATGTGGAGCAGAATACTAAATTTGTTTGCAGAGGAAAGTCTTAAAGTCCCATTTATTCATACGAATAACGTGAAAACTTCATGAGGAAAGACAAATAGAAACTAAGAAACTATAAGCTGGAAAAATCCCAGTATTCACTCAGGACTGAAACATGTTTGGTTAGAAATAAGCTAGAGTGGAAAGAACCTGTGAAATACTCAGGCCTTCAGTGCAGACCCCCTAGATGACACGCCTTAGGTGTGGGGTAACTATAGAAAAAATATTCTAAAACTGCCCCTTTAACCTTGAAAGAATGCCCCAATTGAGTCTAGCTGAACCACATGTAACGTAGCTAGTAGGCAAAACAAAATTCAACACCATTTGTAATAATATAGTATCCAGTCTTCAAGAGTATGAATTTACAATTTCTAGTACCCAGTCATGTACAGCCCCTTTCTTACAAAACTAAACACATTCTTACTATACGATGAAACAATTGCCTTCCTTAGCATTTACCCAAAGGAGTTGAAAAATTATGTCGAAAAAAACCTTCACAAAGATGTTTATAGCAGCTTTATTTATAATTGCTGAAAACTTGGAAGCAACCAAGATGCCCTTCAGTAGGTGAATGGATAACTAAACTGTGGTTTATTGCATCTAGACAATGGAATATTATCCAGTACTATTAGTAAGTGAAAGAAGCCAATCTGAAATGGCTACACACTGCATGATTCCAATTATATTATAATTGGAATATTATATAATTATAATTATATAATATATATAATAATATATAATTATAATTATATAATTCAGCAAAAAACAAAACTATGGAGACAGTAAAAGGGTCAGCTTTTTTGGCAGGGATTGAGAGAAGGAGAGAGATGAATGGGTGGAGACAGAGAGTGTTTAGGACAGTATAAAACTCTGTATGATACTATGACAGCTACATGTTATCATACATTTGTCTGAAGCAGTAGAATGTACAGCATAGGAAATGAACTTTATACTATGGACTTTTAGTGATTATGTTCTGTCAATGTAGGTTCATTAATTATAAGAAATGTACCAATCTGGTGGAAAATATTGATAATGGTTGATGCTCTGCATGTGCAGAGATAGAAGAGTATATGGAAATCTCTGCACCTTCCCCTCAATTTTGATGTGAATATAAAACCACCCTAAAAAATAAAGTTTTAATTTCAAAAATACAATGTAGAATTCGAAAATTTCACTTGATAGGATTGACTTAACTAGACACTAAAAGAGAAAGATCACTAAACTTGGAAATATAGCAATAGAAACTAATCAAAATTCAAGTTACAGAAAAAGAGAGAATGAAACCAATGAAAACAGCTTAAACGGCCTTGAGATATAAATTCGAATGTATATGTGGTTAGAATCAAAAGAAGAGAGGAGAGTGAGCAGGGAGAGAAAATTTTTTAAACTGAATAAATAATGCTCAAAATATATTAAATTTTATGAAAAGTATAAATTCACTGAACTAAGTGAACCAATCTCAAACAAATAAATGCAAAGAGAATCATGTCAAGGTAAGTTAGTAAAATATTGCTAAAACAACGTGATAAAAAGAAAGCTTTGAAAGTTGCCTTGGTAGGTGGTGGGTGAGGGGGATATATACTGAGAAACAAATAAACAAAAAGAAACAACTTTGTACTTCTTGTCTCACCCAGTGCAAGCACGAAGATAATAGACCAACTTAAAACGTTCAATATTGATAAAAACTGTCAAACTGAAATCTAAACTTAGCAAAAATACATTTTCAAAAATGGAAGGGGGTATAAGTATTTTTCAGCAAGTAAAACATAAGATAATTATTGCCAGCAAACTTTCAGGACAAATAATATTAAAGGCATTTTTTCATGCAGTAAGAAATTAACAAGTGAAAACTTGAATCTACACAGAAAATTATAGAGCAATGGAATGAAAAATATGTGAGTAAATTCATATTTTCCCTTTGTGAAAAAATTCTTAACTGTATGGTGATGTTTACATATAAAAGAAAAGGTATGACAACATCAGGATGGGAGAGAATAATAGACTACGGTTTATTGTTTTATACTTCGGAAAATTTGTTAAACCACATTTGAAGTTGCTTAAAATTATTTAAATGGAGACAATGATAACTAAAAGATGCATCTAACAATAGAGCATCCATTAAAACATATCAAAAAAGGATAGTTAAATAAGCTAATAGAGAAACTGGAATGCTAGAAGTACTCACTCAAAAAAAGGCAGGCAAAGAGGAAAAAAAGAAAAGATGTGACAAAATTGTGAGGTGAAGATTTAACCCCAGTCAAATAATAACATTAAACAGAAGTTATCTAAACACTCCAATTAAAATAGAAGGCTTAAAAGACTGGATTAAAAAAAAAAAAAAAAAAGACTGGATTAATAACAAGATACAACTGGATGTTGTCTATATAAAAGCTACATTAAATATGAAGAAGGATAGATGTTTAAAAAGTGAAGAAAGATATGCTATCTAAACACTAACCCTAAAATGTCTGGAATGACTATATTAGTATCAAGATATTTAGATTTCAGAGTAAGAAATCTTTTCAGGAATAAAGAGGAATATTTCATATTAATAAAGGGACAAGTCATCAAGAAGAAATAACAGTTTTAAGCATATTCACCTAAGACAAAGTCTAACTGAAGAGAGAAATAGAAAAATATACAATTATATTGATAATGTCAATACTTCTCTCTGTTGATAATAAGAACACAATAGAAAATTAATGAGATATAGAAGATAAATTGGAACTAAATAATATTTATAAAACATAGTACCCAAAAATAACATTTTAAGTTGAAATGGAGCATTCAACAAGAGAGATCATTTGTTGGACCAGTAAATTTCTCAATATATTTAAAATGTCTGAAATAGTGTGGAACATCTTCTCTTAACAAATGAAGTGAAATGATAAACCCCAGTAATTCATAGAAATTATTTTAAAATAGATTTTGAATAATGTGTGGTTTAAAAATTCAGAAGAGAACTAGAAAATATTTTGTATTGAATGCAAATTAAAACAACATTCAATTTTTAAAATTAAAGCAGTGATTAAAGGGGAAATTATAATTTAAAATATTTATATTAGAAAAGAAAAAATGAACAATCAGTTACCACAACACACCAAATAGGAAGACTGAAATTAAAATTTTAAAAACTGAATATACTAATTTTGGTGAGCTTGTGGAGTTACAGCACACCTAATGCATTGCTGGTGGGAGAGTAAAATTGTAAAACATTTTTGAAAACTGTTTTGATACTTTATTATAATTAAAAATATATATATTTACAAATACCATGATCCATCAATTTCAATCCTTTAGTTGCATTTATACTACCAAAGTACAGTCATGTTCTCATGAAACTCTGTAGAAAAAACTGTTTATAGCAGTTTTATTCATAACAGAAAAGATGATCAATGAAGGTACCTGGAAAAGCATATTTAAGGATAAGTCAGAGAGAGGATGATGCAGAACAAACCAAAGAAGAAATTCTCAGGGAATTTGAAAGAAAAGGGGTATGTCTAGATCACAGAGAAAAAAATATGAACAGAATTTCAAGAATGCAATAAGTAACATTGCTAAATTGTACAGAGATCAAGTAAGATAAGGCCTAGAGAGCGATCACTTAGGTTTGTAACTAGGTGTCATTGATAGCCTTGGCAGGGAATTTTATTACACTGGTCAATTCAAAGCAGACTGCAGGTTTTGAGGAATGAATGTTAATAACATACAGAAAGTATATGTGACTTGGCTGTTGATGGCATGCTGGAGACAAGATGATGAAAGATATCAGAGCATCCTTTCTTATGGCAAGGTTTCTGTTGGGTTGAGATGAAAAAGACTAGTGTTGAAATGGTTTCTTGTTTAAAAGCGATGTTTTCCAACTACATGTGGGAAATGTACAAATACTGAGAAGAAAATAGGGCTTAATTCTAAATCTTACTTTCACAATTTTGGATACATTTCTTTCTTCAACATTTTATATAATAATCACATTGGAAATGCAGATTTTCAGATTAGATTTTTGTAGCCTGAAAATCGGTCTCATAATATCTGTCTCCTTAGATAAGAATTATTATTTGAAATATATTTTTGAAACTATAACCAGGTAGCACCAACTTTAGGATGGTATCAAGCCACCGTACATCTTTCTTAAGAGTGTAACTTACAATTACATATATTCATCTCCTTCCTTGTTATTGAGCATTAACTTAGGCACAGATAAATTTCTAGGAAATTTTGAAAAAAATCGTTACATTAATCAAGCAAATGTCACGATTCATCTGTTTCTGGCATGCAGTTTTAGCTTGTCAACAGTGAGACTGACATAGTAGTTTCATGCTTCTGCTAAAGCAATGATCTGAATACCGACAGTGGATTTTGACTACAGATGTTAGAAGCAAACCATTTCTAACAGATGTATAATCTGATTAAATATGCAATGCAATGATATTGTCAAAACCTATTAATCACTCTTTCAGGACACATTAGTGTAGGCTTTGCTGACAGATGTGAGGATGACACATCTCTGCAGTTGCAGGTACTGTTGCTCATCCATACCACCCAATGGATCTTAAAAGGAAAAATAACTACAATAGGCAAGTGCACAGTGCACTTCAAATGTTGTGTTGTTTTTTCCCATCATTTGAGAAGAGATACATAGTTTTTTTCCTCCAGTAATAATTATCCAACCTGCATTTATTTGCTTCTTACCCCAAAATTGCAGGAATTGCTTTCTGTCATGCTGGGACTAATTCAAAGATTCAGATACAGAGCTGAACCTCCCACATACATATATTAGGATGTAGTCCCATAACTGATGATTGTACAATATGTGTTTACAGATGAATAGTAGCAAAGCCTTTTTCCCCATTGAGAATGCTAACAAGTACTGATTTCCCAATCACTGACACACACAGGTGCTGTAATTTATTTTGGAAAGGGTAGCACCTTAATTTTATAATTATCAATCCCCAGATCTTATTTTTGTCCCTGGTTCACCATTACAGATTAGATTCCTGACAGTATTAATGATCTTTAGTAAAACTAAACAACTGTCTGGCAATATATAATCCAAATGTTCTCACACTGAATTATTCTGAGTTGCAGAACTTTTATACCCTAATTTGTTATGAATAGATAACTCAATTATAATCAAAGTTCACTCTTTTTCTAATTCTCTCATATTCAATTAAGAAATATATGCATTAGAAATTACCAAATTTTCAAAGATCAGGCTGTTCAAGTGTTAATGAGATGAAGAAATGTGGGTCTCGAGCTAGTTAGAAAAATTAAGGGAAGAGGAACAAAAATGTAGTTCAGTTCTCAAACTACTCATTCAAGCTTGAACTGACCAGTTGTTATTTTAAAAGGATAGGAAGTAGCAGTAGTAGTAGTAGCAATCATCCTTTCTAGGTCTCTCAAAGGCAGGAGGCTCTTGCTTTCTACTCTTCTCCTTTAAGATATATGTTACTGGTCATAGTTGCTATTTTGCAAAGCTTTCTACACCATGACTTGGTTATGTTGGATCCCTACCAAAGTGTTTTTCTTATGAGGAAATCTACAGCATTAAATTAGGCCTAAAAATTCCTCTCTTAGCTGTAGGTTTCAGATTTCAGAAGTCAGAAAAATATGGTGAAATATTAATGCCAAATTAAATTAAACTGTTGCTTTTATCAAAGCAATGCATGCACATATTTTAAAATGTCAAATAATTTTACAAAGCTTAATTAAAAACATTTTCTGTTCCCAAATTCCCCACTATTAATTTCTGTTCTTCAAAAGCTGTTAACTTTAGCTGTACTTGTCTTTCCTTCTAGTACTTAGTTCCTTATTCTAAGTATAAATTACAAATATTAGTCTCTTTTTTTTCTAGTTTTAGATATTATTTGTTAATTTCCTATACTAGAAGCTGAGGATTTTGTTATAATTCTCTCACAACCAAAAGCACCAGTCACCATTTTCATCACAACACAGTCAAATTCCCAGTTCTCCAAAATCTCAAAATCACAATTTTGAATTATATAAATAGAAGGCATATATTATCATAACAATGTATATGATATCCACGTTGTAATGTAGTGTTCTCATATTTACCTTCCTAAATAATTTTTGTTCTCTTGCATTACTAATTTTCTTTATCTTAATTGCTAGCAGAGAAGGATATGAGACTTTTACAGAATAGTTAGACTCATCAACTTTTTGATCAGTTCCTTTTACATGCTTGTAGATAACCCTCTCAAATCACTTATCTTCTCCATCTAAATATAGAAATCTGACTGCTTAGCTCTCCTCCTAGAAGTTCTTCACCACCGTCTTAGGGATTCCCTTTACATCTGCCACACTGAATCTTGTTTCCTGGGTACCATGACTTTTACTTTCTTGTTTTCCTTCCTCATTTAGTAGAGCATATCATTCAGCAGGTCTTGAGAGAGTATGGTACTGGTGTAGAAACAAATAGATCAATGGAACAGAATCAAGAGCACAGAAATAAACTCAAGCATATACAGTCAATTAATATTTGACAAGGGAGCCAAGAATACTCAATGGAGAAAAGATAATCTCTTCAATAAATGATTATGGAATAATTGAATATTCCCATATAGAAAAATGAAACTGAACCCATATTTTACGTCACTCACAAAAACTAACTCAAAATGGATTAAAGAAGTAAATGTAAGACCTAAAACCATGAAACTCCTGGAATAAACTTAGGAATAAAGCTGCTGGGTGTGTGTCTTGGTAATGATTTTTTGGATATGACCCCTAAAGCAAAGCAACAAAATAAAAAATAAATAAGTGGGACTAGATGAAACTAAATTGCTTTTGCACAGCAAAAGAAACCATCAACAATGTGAAAAGACAACCTATGGAATAGGAAAAAATATTTGCAAATTATATATCTGATAAAGGTTAATATCCAGAATATATAAAGAACTCATATAATTCAATAGCAAAAATCCCCAATTAACCCAATTTAAAAAATGGGTAAAAAATCTGAACAGGGAATTCCCCAAAGAAGATATATTCACAGGCCAATGGGTACATAAACAGATGCTCAATGTTAGTAGTTATTAGGGAAATGTATGTTAAACCAAATGAGATAATCACCTCACACCTGTTAGAATGCCCATCATTTAAAAGATAGAAAAAACAAACAAACAAACAAAAAATAAGAGATAACAAATGCTGTCGAAGGAATTGTAAATTGGTACAGGCACTATGGAAAACAGTATGGAGGATCCTCAAAAATGTATAAATAGAACTACCATGTGATCCAGCAATTCCACTTCTGGGAATACATCCAAAGATTTAAAAAATTAAATTAAAAAGATATCTGCACCCCCATATTCAAAGCAGCACTATTTACAATAGCCAAAACATGGAAACAATCTAAATATCCATTAGTGTATGAATGGGTAAAAAAAGTTGTGATATCTATCTATCTATCCATATATATTAATATTATTCAGCCACAAAAAACAAGGACCTCCTCCCATTTGTGAGAATCTGGATGGACCTTGAAGGCATTACTCTAAGTAAAATAAGTCAGACAGACTTGTGGTTACCAGAGGTGGAGGGGAGGGGTAGGGAAAATTGGAGAAAAGTAACATAAGTTACACACTTCCAGTTATAAAATAAATACTTCAGGTGTAATGTACAACACGATGACTACAGCTAACACTGCTGAATGATGTATAGGAAAGTTGTTAAGAGCGTAAATTCTAAGAGTTCTCATCACAAGGAGATTTATTTTTCCTTTCTTTCCTTTTTATTGCATCTATATGAGAAGATGGATGTTAGCTGAACCTACTGTGAAATATTATCATTACAAAATATGTAATCAACCTACCATGCTGTATGCCTTAAACTTATACAGTGAGGTATGTCAATTATTTATCAATAAAACTGGGGAAAAAAGAACCTAACAATAAAAAACTCTTTAAACATATGGAAAAGCTTTGTAACATTCAATTTGGCAATGATTTCTTGGATGTGACATTAAAAGAACAGGCAACAAAATAAAATAGAGGAACTGGACTTTGTTAGAATTTTTTTTTTTAATGTACACCAACGAACACTATCGGGCTTCCCTGGTGGCACAGTGGTTGAGAGTCTGCCTGCCAATGCAGGGAACACAGGTTTGAGCCCTGGTCTGGGAGGATCCCACATGCCACAGAGCAACTGGGCCCGTGAGCCACAACTACTGAGCCTGTGTGTCTGGAGCCTGTGCTCCACAACAAGAGAGGCCACGACAGTGAGAGGCCTGCGCACCGCAATGAAGAGTGGCTTTTGCTTGCCACAACTAGAGACAGCCCTCACACAGAAACGAAGACCCAACACAGCCAAAAATAAAATTAATTAATTAATTAATTAATTTTAAAAAAAGAACACTATCAAGAGAATGAAAAGGCAGCCCACAGAATGGGAAAAAATATTTGCAAGTCATATACCTGTTAAGGATTTATATCCAAGATATATAGAACTCCTATAATTCAATAACAAAAAAACAACCCAATTTAAAAATGAACAAAGGATTTGAATAGACATTTTGCCATAGAAGATTTACAAATGGCCAATAAACACATGAAAAAGATGCTCAACACCACTAATCTTTGGGAAATACAAGTCAAAACCACAATGAGATAACATTTCATATTTATTAGGATGACTATTATTAAGAAAACAAAAAATAATGAGTGTTGGTAAGGATGTGGATAAATTGGAATGTTTGTGAGTTGCTGGTGAGAATGCTAAATGGTACAGTTCCTATAGAAAATGGCGTGGTGGTTTATCAAAATATTACACATAGAACTATCATATGACTCAGCAATTTCACTTCTAGGTATATGCCCAAAATATCTGAAAGCAGGTATTTGCACCAATGTTTATAGCAGCTTTATTTACAATAGCCAAAACATGAGAGCAACCCAAATGTCCACTGACAAGTAAAATGGATTTTCAAAAGTGGAATATACAAATAATGGAATAATTTGCAGCCTTAGAAAGGAATGAGACTCTTATACAAGTTATAATATGAATGAACCTTAAAAATATCATGTTAAGTAAAATGAAGCAGAACACGAAGGGCAACTATTGCTTGATTCTACTTATATGAGTCACCTACAGTAGTCAAATTCATAGAGACAGAAAGTAGAATAGTGGTTACCATGGGAAATGGGGAGTTATTATTCAATGGATACAGAATTTCAATTTGAGAAGATGAAAAATTTCTGGAGATGGATAGTGGTGATAGCTGAACAACAATGTGAATGTACTTAATGCTTGTAAATTGTATGCTTAAATGTAATTTAAAAGGTAAATTTTATGTTATGTATATTTTACTATAGTAAAAATGCAAATAACATCATTATAACTATTTCAACTTAAAAAAAAAAAGAGAATGATGTGAGTAAATTTTTTTCCAAACAGATTAATCTTGGAAAGTACAGGCAAATTAAAGGCAGTTAGTAATGTAAAATATTAATTAAAAAAAAATATGGTGAAGGTGAGGAGCATAAATAACCAGAAGTTTTATAAATGTGATTCAGTAAATAAAAGCTTGTTTGTTTATAGCTTTTCAATATTTTTTCAATGTGACATACTCTTATTTTTCTTGATTTCACAGCTATAAAATTAAAAAGTAATAATCATACCAGTATAATTCTTCTTCTACAAACCCTGGGGTTCTTTGATCAAGGACTGCAAAAAAGTTGGGGTGAGGCCATTCTGTGAATATTATATAACAGAGAATCAGAAGAAACAGGAAATACTGTAGGTATCCAGATATTGAGTATATAGACAATAATAAAGCAAACATTCTGCTCAGGAAAATATTAATTCAGCATGTTTTGGGTGTCTAAACCTTGCACATTCTAAATAAACTGACCTTTGATTGGCTTCTTAGAGACAACCTCTAAGCCCTATTAATATCTTACATAATAAAGGCATTTTGTACACCTGGGGCCTTTGGCCACACCAGACAGTTTAGGCTAAATAAGTGACTTATTGTGGAGACCTTGAGCCATGAGGTATCAAGTTGATCTCTGGAGGGGCTGGAGACTGAGTAACTAAGGACAGTCACAGAGGTGCTTCATTCATGCCTATGTAACCAACCACCAGTAAAACTCCTGGATGCAGACTCAGGTGAGCTTCCCTGATTGGCAATACTATATGCACATTGTCACATATCACTCCTGGGAGAACTAAGTTCTATCCTTACAACTTACCTGAGAGAGGAAAACTGGAAATGTGTGTTTGGTATCTCACGGATTTCTGCTCTCTACATCTTTTTCCTTTGCTAATTTTAATCTGTATTCTTTTGCTGTAATAAGCCATAGCCACATGTATAACAGCTTTTCTGAATTCTGTGAGTTCTACCAAATCACTGAAATTGACAGTGGTATTGGGACCCATAACACATAGCCTGAGAAAAGCATCATTCCAATGTACCATACAAAAGGAAGAACAATTTGTTAAAAACAATGGGAAGGCATCCAGAGACAAGGCAAAGCAAGTACACAAAACCAGTAAAATAGAACACTCATCCTGGAGTGATATCTAGAGATAATATTTACAGCATGCCTGAGTCCTGCTCTATTGATAGAGAAAACCCAATGGAATTAAATTTAAGATTTTTTAAAAATCAAATCTGTTCTGATCATGAACCTGAGATCTGAGTTCCCTGTTGTATATGGCTTAATGGATGAGTTAGGACCTTAACTCATGTTGCTCCGGCTCTGATTCAAGCTTCTCCAATTACAGTCTGGGTATCCTTTGGCAATTTAGACTCATTATCTCAGTATATCAGCTTCCCACATGTACAACAGTGTGACCAATCATTCCAACTTCATAATTTATGGGCATTATGTAAGTTAATGCATGTAAAATGCTTAACAAGGGCCTAGGAAGGATTAATAAATGATTTTCATAGTTATCCTAGAAGGTATTGTAAATAAATGAATTATTGTTTTGATCCTAAAAAAATCCTATAACTACAAGATGTTCACTCTTAAGTTATTCAAATATATAAAAACATATAAATTTTCTTTTAAAATATAACTACTTCCGCCATTTTATTTTGCATCTGTGAAGAATTATTGTTAATGATTTTTAAAACATTACTTTAGAATTCATAGTAAATGTTATCATAAGGCTTTTTTAGCCCTTTATTCACTAATATGAAACACTGAATATTCCACATTTATAAAGTATTTTTAAGTCTATTTATGCCATGAGAAGATAAATCTGCATTTGTAAAGTGCTTTGTGACCTTCTTCCCTCCCATCTCACACATAGGTAGTGATACTAGAGCATTGTCATCCATGGTCTCTACAGTCTGGTTTAGGAAAGAAAAAAGAATAAAAAATAGGACCACTTTAGTGCTACTAAAAACAACTGCAGGGAAGAAACAGAAGAATGCCTCTGCCACCATCTCTCATTGCCATGACTCAGAGGACCCCATTCCAACTGAGGACACCATTCTTTATGAAGTTGATATGGTTGGCTGGTGGAGTAGAGATGATCCTCCATACTACAGTGACACTCTGCTACAGACCTACAGAAATAGTGACATATTCTCTAGTAAATGGAAGTTCAGCATGTGCATGTGAAAGGAAAATTCCAGATAGTGAGGTCACTTTGTTTTATATCTAAGAGAAAGGAAACAACTCCTGCTTTAGTGTTAGGAATTTCAAAGCTTCCCTTTTCAGCATTAGACAGTGGCTCATGTCAACAATCTTCCTGTTCTTCACCATCCACTGCTTGACTCAAACCACGAATTCTGGCCAATTGTTATCACTTACACATTTCTCAAATATATATATGTGTATGTGTATATATATATATATATATATATATATATATATATATATATATATATATATATATATAATTCTTTCACTTTCCTTAGCACCAACAGGATACATGACATCAACTTTATTTCCCCAAAGAAATCACAGCCTCTTAAAATTCACTTTTGGCACATTTTTAGGAAACACACATACACACACACACACAAGTTTTGAAATAGGAAACTTACTGTATACAAAGAACCCTTAAAACTCAAAAATAAGAAAACAAACAATTTAATTTAAAACAGGCCAAAAACTTTAACAGACACCACACTAAACAAAAAATACAAAAGGCAAAAGAGCATATGAAAAGGTGCTCCATATCATGTTATCAGGGAACTTCAAATTAAAACAACAAGATACCACTACATACCAATTACAATGGACAAACTCTGGGACACTGATAACACCAAATACTAGCAAGGGTGTGGAACAAAAGGAACCCTCATTCGTTGATAATGAGAATACAATGATACAGCCACTTTGAAAAACAGTCTGGTGATTTCTTACCAAAGTAAATATAATCTTATCATATAATCAATCAATCATACTCCTTGGTATTTACCCAAAGGAATTGAAATTTTACTTCCACACAAAATCTTGAACAAGGATATTTACAGAAACTTTATTTATAAATTGACAAAACTTGTAAGTAAGCAGGATATCCTTCAGTAGGTAAGCAAACAAACTGTGGTATATCCAGACAATGGAATATAATGCAGCACTATAAAGAAGCTGATTACATCCCTCTGATGACACCCATTTTCATTTGTTGAAAATTAACATGACAACACTGACATTAATTAACTGCCATTTAACTTTCTAGCCTTACTTTCTAACATTCTCTGTATTTTCATGCTACAGCCACATTGATCTTCTTACACTACCTGAAGTATGCTAAATTTTCTTTTCCATAGGTCCTTTGCATTATGCTTGAAATTGCTTTCCTCTGCTTGAAATGCTGTTCACACAATCTCTCAACTATGTAGTTCCTACTCATTCTTCAGATATAGGCAGAAAACAACTTTACTTAGAAGAGCTTTCCTTTGCTGGCCATAAAAACCTGGTTCCTAGTGTTATGTTTTTATTATACATGATATTTTTCTTCAATCTATGTACATTCAAATTTATTGTTTAAAATTAGTCTTGGCTGGTAGATTGTAATCTCTGTGAGTTCACAGAGTCTACTTATCTTGTCAATGACATACCATATAGCACATAGTAGGTTCTCAAGTAGTATCAAATTACATGATTGAATGACCAAGTTAATCAATATGGGTAGGAGAAAACTAAATAAGGGGGTAATTGTCAGCCAATCATACGATATGTGTCTCTGAATATCTAACTCTCCTAATCCAGACTGGGATAAAAAAAATTGATTGATAGTTGTTGAGAAATCTTCCATTAAAAAAAAAATTGCCCAAATGAAGAGTAGAAGGATTTTAAATAGGTTTTTAAAATATACAGATAAAAAATTATAAAATGATTTTATTAAAAAATATTATTGTAACCAAAACACAAAAATAATTTTAGTCTAAAACAGTATTCCAATTACAATTCACTTTTTTCATCTTTTCCCCAACTTTTCCTTAAAATGAAAATGCAGAAAAAAATTAAATTCATGTTCATATCAAAAATCATCAGTCATCAATATACATATAATATCTGTATGAAATCTCCTATAATTACAACATTAATGGTATTACAATGAGAAACACATTTGACAGATGACTTGTTTTACTGCTTGAAACAAAATAAGTTATGCTTGGCAGAATTACAATTATACCAACTTGAAAATTGGTTAGTTTTCTTTAATACACATATATTATTTCCTAAGATGAAAAAAGGATTTTCTGTCTCAGTATGTTCAATAACATACATTTTGAGATTTCAATTCACATAATTTAACTTTGCAGTATATAGATGTACACTTTGGGACACATTCCATTTAGGAAGATACAAATTTCCAAAGTAAAATGTTACAGAAAGAATATTGTTAAGAGTACATTTAGGTACACTGTAATTTTCTCAGTATTCAATAACCATACTAGATGAAACCCTCATAGGTCTTATACCATGAGTCATAAATTGTAAATCTCAATCTACATCAGATTAAACATTTACAGAGGAATTCTACAAATATTCAAATATAAGGCTGCTCAGAATTCCATATTTACTTGACTCAACTTACGTGAGCACTTCATTGCCAAAGTAATAGAACACTATTATGTAACGTGCTTTTATTCTCAATTTTTGTATTTTAGTTAAATCAGAATTCAGCAAACTATAGTTCATAATCCAATAGATAAAGTTTTATGGGAAGATAGCCATGCTCACTTATTTACATAATGTCTATGACAAGTTTAGGTACAATGGCAGAGTTGAGTGATGGTGACAGAGACCTTATGCCCTACAAAGACTAAAGTATTTTCATCTGACTCTTCACAGAAAAATTCACTGATGCTGGTATGTAATTGTACTTATCTGTTCCTTGAATTTGAGAATGTTAGGCTCAGTTGTCCTAGCTTGTGTTGAAATTACCAACAAGCCTTACACAAACAGATAGTCACAGAGTCCAAGGTACAAACTTTACACCAAGAACCACTAAATCTAAGGTAAAGCTAAATATCCAGATTTTGAAGAAACAAAACTAGTTAAGTTTTTCCTCATTCCAGTAAAAGTAAGTTAAACAACAAATTAATTAGTAAAATGTCTATCTAAAGTAACTTTCTAATCGTAGTTTCCTATAGGAATTTGACGGTTCAGTGGTAATTTTACAATTTGAACAATCAGTCCCATGTTGGTAGATGTTTTATACACACAGCTCCCCTAAAATATTTACAGGTTTTCTATGTATCTGATTATATCTCACCTGTGCTCCAAAAGTCATGCAAACAGCAGTTTTTGATAAATGCCTCTTACTAGCAGGCTAGCCCATAGTTCAGACTTTTTTCTTCTGTGGTACGTGGGCCTCTCACTGTTGTGGCCTCTCCCATTGCGGAGCACAGGCTCTGGACGTGCAGGCTCAGCGGCCATGGCTCACGGGCCTAGCCGCTCCGCGGCATGTGAGATCTTCGCGGACCAGGTCACGAACGCATGTCCCCTGCATCGGCAGGCAGACTCTCCACCACTGCGCCACCAGGGAAGGCCGGTTCAGAATTTTTAAAGCTCATGACTTTGAATTCTCTAAAAGCACTTTTGTCAAGCTGAGACTATCTGCTAGGCATCACCTTAATTCATTGAGCAGTCTTAGCAAAGGATCTCGTAACAACACAATTTATTTGATCTCTAGCCTGACACTATGTCTTTCTTTTAGAATCTTTGGCTCAGTAGGTATGAGAAAAAGCTTTATTTTACAACCTAGCAAGTTCTGATATCTCCGTATTCTCTTATAAATTTGATTCCAAAGTATCCAGTTATTTTGTTTGTTTGTTTCATACATTTCTTCACAAACAGCTAAAATAAATAAACATATGTTTTCAATATTTTACTTAGACAACTCTTCTCAAATCTAAAAGAACTTTAGGACTATTAAAATAAAAAGCCTACTTTACCTGAGGCAACATTTTTACCAAATGATTACAAAGATACAACATAGGTGGCTATTTTTTCAGACACTTTTAGATGTTGCCTTGACATTTTTTTCCAGGCTTCTCTAACAATTCTCTCACTATTTTCCCAGTCTCTACGAACACTTCTTTTCTGCTGTCATCCAACCCCAAACTAATGCCACCTATCTTAGGTTTCTTATGGCAATGCTCTACCCCTGCACCAACTTCTGCATCAGTTTTCTATTGCCACAATAATGCTGCACAACAAATCATCACCCAAAAAAAATGGCATAAACCAAAGAGCACTTATTTATCTCATAAGACTGTGTTTCAGTGTTCAGGCTGGGTGGCTCTTCTGGCTTTAATTGTGCTTATATTTCTGGATTTTAGTAAACTGTCATCTGGGATAACAACGGTTACTGGGCCACCTGATCTCAGCCTATTGTACACTAACTCATTCCTGTGATCATAATGGTGACAAGAGGACATGAGTTCAGAGTGGAAACACATGCTTTTTCAAGCCTGTACGTGGATCACATCTGTTAACATCACTTTTGTCAAAGTGCATCACTTGTTTGAACTCAGAATCTAAGGGCTAGGAAATACACTTTACCTCATTGGTGAAAGGAACTACAAAGTCACATGGCAGAGGGTTGTAGTATGAAGAATAGCCCCATTAATGCAGCCTACACAACAGTTGTAGGCTTCAGTGGAAACCATGGCTTCCCCTACTCAGGAAATCATTTTGCCCTTCTATGTTTACCACATAAATACTCTGACAGCAGACAGTTCAGGGAGAGGATGAGTCACATATGTCCAGTTTCTTCTCCCACTATCTAGTGTACAGAAACCCTTACACAAATAGTCACTGAGTCCAAGGGTAGAGAGACCAAGAACATTAATCTGATGCATAAAAAAATACTAAACACATGCTCTTCTATTTGAATTTAATCTTGGCTCTTTTTTTTTTTTAAATAGTTGTAGGACTTTGGGTATCTCAGCCTCTCTATATCATTGCATGTTGCTCCATAAGACATTGTCTTTGTTTTGTCTTTGTATTTTTCCTTTCTCCATAATGTGAGGAATGTCTTTTCATCTTCGACTTTACATGACTTAATAGAGTGAAGGGCCTATAAAAGTTGTAGTAAATAAATTTATTAACTTATTTTGATATAATGAAGAGTATATTTGAAATATAAGTAGGTCTTTAAAATAACAGTACAAACCCTAAAGATGATAAGAAACACAAAGACATTTTTGGTTGGTTTGAGATGAGTTCACTTAGTGTGGGTTCCCCAGAAAGCAGAGCCATGGGATAGGACACAGAGCATCATGGACAACATCACCAGCACAGTCCCCAGTCTGCAGGTGAGAGTTGTATGAAGGAGCCAGAAGTGCAGATGAGATCAGTCAGTACTCTCTGTCAGTTGGAGCAAGAGGTAGGTAGAGCTGAGATGATCAGCAGTAGTCCTAAATAGGTGCTTTTTCGACAGGTTATTAAAAGACAAGTGAAAGATTAAAATTCACCTAATTTGTCTTTTCATGAGCTAACATTCATTTATTTTGTTACTTTATTAATTCAACAAACATCCAATGGCTGTCTGCATCATGCCAGACAGGTTACTGGATACCAGGTAGATGTGTTGATGAGAGGCACGTCAAGGACTTTTAAATTTTACCTGAAGAAGGAACTATGTTTTGAAGAGTGATAACAAGTCACTGATAATCAGTGTTGAACTTTAAGGGAAGAACAAGCAACATAATTCCATATGGAGAATGAGTTAGTATACCTTTTAGAATGAGTATCAAGAATTGCTGCAAAATTAATACTCTGAATAAACTGGAGACACTACAAAAGCCCTGGAAAAATAGAATTGAAGGAAATGTCAGTGATCCAACCAAAAGAACCAAAGAATGTGTGGGCTTTGTATGTGCAGGTGTAAAACTATAAAGTCAGAGGAATGAAATCAAACAATATTTCATCCCTTTTCAATAAAACCTGTGGCAATAGAACAACAGTCATTACTTCTAAGTAAGAACCAACAGATATGGCAAAACATAGGGGTGACTACATTAAATAGATAAAGCGTGCACTGAAAACTATTTTATAAGAGAGTTGCTATATCAAATAACTTGTTTTCATTTTCTTCTGGTTGGCCTGGCTTATAAAAATTTTTCATAACTGCATTTATGTAACATCAATTTTTGAAGGAGAAAATTACTTAACCATCTTTATATTTGGATAAAGGAAAAACAAAACAAGTTCTGTTTTATGTATACATGTGGAAAAAGCATCAAGACTTCAAAATACTTTCTCTGCAGGAAGCCAATGTTAAATAGCAGAGGGACCAATATAGATTTGGCATACAGAAGGCACAGAATTCATCTAAATCATTCAGCTGATAGAGTCTGAGGATAAAGCTGAAGTGGTAAAAATCAGTCTATATATTGTACCATTGACATGGGAAGAAAGTTGCAGTGGTCCTATTAGTTTCAAAGAATTTCTTACATCCCTGAATGTACAGTGTGTGTTATAGTGAACCTGACTATTAGGTATTTCTTCCAACTTATCACATACAAACTATTTCAGTAGGTGCTATATGTAAATTAAACAAATATGTTCACATGCATGAAGACTTGTTTTTATGATTCCCTGCATCCTTCTACTTTTTTCCTTCACTAAACGTCTTGGTAGGATAATGAGGACAATACAAGCAATGTATCTGAAAGAAGAGTGAATTTTTTCTTTTATATGTCTCTCCATGGTCAAATTGAAACCCTTCCATATGTGAAATGCATGCAGTGTTCCCAGTTCAATTTCAGTAAATGAGATCCTATCATGTGGGTACCACACACTACTTTAGTACAGTTTTGTTTGACAGATGGTCACTGTTCAGGAACACATTTTTCCTATTTCTGACAGTACCTAGGAGTTGAATTTCCCCTTATATGTTAGATTTAGCATCAGTAAGCTTTTAAATATATATAGCCCCATATGCAGCACAGTGATGGCCCATCTGTTTGAGACTCAAGAGCATAGTATGGCAAAAATGATTAAATATATATTGACACCCTGTGCAAATGTAAATGTTTTTATTTCTACCATTTGAAATGTGTAAGTTGAACTATATAAGATCTATTTTAGTTAGCCATAAATGGGTTACTATTCATGACAATTTAGGTTGTAGTGCAACATGCAGCAATAATATAATTTGAAAACATAAATGTGATATCATGTCTTTACAAAATAAAAAATATATGCAGCCTATAGACAAAAAGTGACCTAGAAAATTAAGGTTTGTAAAGAAATACCACTATTCACTACTTCTGCTAACTGAGATATTTAACTCACTAACACCTCTTTTGCTACAAATAAGAAAGTATACTTTCCATTCTTAATTTATTGCTATCTTCAAATAAAACACACTGCATATAATTATAAACCATTTTGTTAGCACAATTATATCACAGCATTTCTTAATAGATTTACCTTACAACAGGTAAAAGTATAAAATACACCCTAAATCTCTTGTCAATACAGTATTTTTTCCTCTACTTTTCAATTATCATACAAAGGAAATCTTGTTATAATCTACTCTTTGTTCTCCACGAAGTTAAGCATGGGTATTACCACTGGTTTCAGTATTGAGAATTTGAGTGCACAAAGGATTGTCAGTTCAAAAGGCTTTCAACTAGTACACAGAGCAATTCTACTGATTAGAAGATGAAGTGTTATATCACTAATAAGACCTTCAGAACAAACAGATATATCATTTTTTAAGAGTGAAAGCAGACATTTTTAACTTGTATAATCTTTTTTTTTTTTTTTTTTTTTTTTTTTTTTTTTTTTTGCGGTATGCGGGCCTCTCACTGTTGTGGCCTCTCCCATTGCGGAGCACAGGCTCCGGACGCGCAGGCCCAGCGGCCATGGCTCACGGGCCCAGCCGCTCCGCGGCATGTGGGATCCTCCCGGACCAGGGCACGAACCCGCGTCTCCTGCATCGGCAGGCGGATTCTCAACCACTGCGCCACCAGGGAAGCCCTGTATAATCTTTAAATGTTTGAAAATGTAGCAAGATGATTGCATATTATTATTGGAAAATAGCAGGGATTTCTCTTGTGTGTGTGTACATATCTTTTAAGTTATATATTTGTGTTTCTTTATTTTTTCCAGCTCTTTTGAAAACATAAAAAAAAATGAGTAGGAATGTCTTATAGAATACTCTCTACAATCATTGAAGTATCCTAATTATTGGAAAAAATAACCAAAATCCATGCATTTCTCCATGGGCCATGACACAAATAGTATCCTCTTTGATCCTCCAATATAAACTTCCATTAATTTCTTAAATTAACTACACAAGTTAGTAAATTTTCTTTTTTCTTTTTACTCATATATCCTCGACTTGGAGATGAAGAAGTCAACAAACTTGAAATGCTAACAAGCACAGATATAAAAAGTCCCAAAGGACCAGGAATGGGCAGCCTAGTAAAAGAGAATATACTTACATAACAGCTGTTCTATGTGAGGTTGACCTTACAGAAAAATACTGTGGTCCCATTCCCACTCACACTGGCAGAGACTGAAGAGCATAAACTTTCACACTACCAGAGAGAAAGGAGGCACCCAACCAACTTGTCATACAAGTAGAATTACATGCGAGACTAAAATTCCAAGCTTACCAAGAAGCAACACGGTCACCTTCTCATTCCCACTGGAGTAGTATCAGTGGAAGCCTAGTGGAGAGTCGTGAACTTCATCACCACCCTGGTGTCAGCAACGTTCTAGAGAGCCGTAACTAGGTACTCCCATTATTTATGGACAGGGTGCTATCATTAGACACATAATGGACATTCAGAAATCCCACCTCCACCCAGCAATAATGAAAAGCACTTATGCCCCTCAAGTGATAACAGAGGCTTAGTGGGGAACTTGGACTTCTACTTCTATCTAAAGATATAAACAATAATGAAATGGAAATTTCAGAACTAAAAAATATAATATATCAAAACTCAATGGATAAAATCAGGAGCAGAATGAGGGGAAAGGGGAAAGATCAGTGAACTTCAAAATAGAACAACAGAAATTTCCCAATCTGAACAATAAAGAGAAAGTGTATTGGAAAGAAAGAGAGAAAGAGAGAGAGAAAGAGAGAAAGAGAGAGGGGCTTCCCTGGTGGCGCAGTGGTTGAGAATCCGCCTGCCGATGCAGGGGACACGGGTTCGTGCCCCGGTCCGGGAAGATCCCACATGCCGCGGAGCGGCTGGGCCCGTGAGCCATGGCCACTGAGCCTGTGCGTCCGGAGCCTGTGCTCCGCAACGGGAGAGGCCACAACAGTGAGAGGCCCGCGTACCACAAAAACCAAAAAAAAAAAAAAAAGAGAGAGAAAGAAAGAAAGGAAGGAAGAAAGAAAGGAAGAAAAGAAAAGAAGGAGGAGAGAGTGAAGAAAAGTGGAAGAAATGTTTAAGATATTTATATTATGAATGAGAGAGTAAGAAGATATAAAGGGAGGTAAGGTTTCAAAACTTTATTTAAACTGGAAAAGTGTTAACACCAGTAGCCCATGTTTTGTATCTATTGGGTTGGCCAAAAAGTTCATTCGCGTTTTTCAGTACAGTGTTATGGAAAAACCCGAACAAAATTTTTGGCCAGCCCAATATAGTGTAAAACCCAGAGTGACCACTATAAAAATCTATATAATTAGATATGTTCAAAAACACTATTAAGTAAAGCAAAATGGAATACTAAAAATATTCAAAAGACCTGAAGATAGGCTCAGAAAAAAAAAGAGAGAAACAAAAAACACAAGACCAATCAGAAAACAAAAAATAAAATGGGAGACTTAAGCCCTAATTCACCAATAATTATATTAAATATAAATGGTTGAAATAAATCAATGAAGTGAAAGACATTAACATATTGGATTTTAAAAATGTACACAGTTTATAGGAAACTCATTTCAAATTTAATGGCATAGCTACATTGAGTGTAAAGGCATGAAAAAACATCATGAAATGTTAATCAAAATAAAGCAAGATTAGCTATATTAATGTCAAATAAAGTACACTTCAGAGCAAAGAAATTACCAGAGACAGAAAGGGACACTACATAATAAAAAAATCATCAATCTACCTAGAAGACATAGCAATCCTAAATGTGTATGCAGCAAGCAAGAGAGCTGCATAACAAGTGAAGCATAAACTGATAGAATTGAAGGGAGAGATAGACAAATCCACAAATATATTTGGAGATTTCAACATCCTTCCCTCAACAATTGATTGACCAAGTACACAGAAAATCAAGCATGACATCAACCTACAGGATGTAGTTGACATTTATAGAATGCCTCAAAAAAATATATATGTATAGAATGCCTCCATCCAACAATATCAGAATAGCATTCTTCTTTTTTTCCCAGACTCTCCCAAATGACATGGTTTATTTTTATTTATTTTATTTTATTTTATTTTTTATTTTTTTAACATCTTTGAGTATAACTGTTTTACAATAGTGTGTTAGTTTCTGCTTTACAACAAAGTGAATCAGTTATACATATATATATGTTCCCATATCTCTTCCCTCTTGCGTCACCCTCCCTCCCACCCTCCCTTTCCCACCCCTCTAGGTCACAAAGCAAAGAGGTGATCTCCCTGTGCTATGCAGCAGCTTCCCACTAGCTATCTAATTTACATTTGGTAGTGTGTATATGTCCCTGCCACTCTCTCACTTCGTCACAGCTTACACTTCCCCCTCCCCATATCCTCAAGTCCATGCTCTAGCAGATCTGTGTTTTATTCCTGTCCTACCACTAATCTCTTCATGACATTTTTTTTTCTTAGATTCCATATATATGTATTAGCATACAGTATTTGTTTTTCTCCTTCTGACTTACTTCACTCTGTATGACAGACTCCAGGTCTATCCACCTCATTACAAATAACTCAGTTTCATTTCTTTTTATGGCTGAGTAATATTCCATTGTATATATGTGCCACATCTTCTTTATCCATTCATCTGTTGATGGACACTTAGGTTGCTTCCATGTCCTGGCTATTGTAAATAGAGCTGCAATGAACATTTTGGTACATGAGTCTTTCTGAATTATGGTTTTCTCAGGGTATATGCCTAGTAGTGGGATTGTTGGGTCATATGGTAGTTCTATTTGTAGTTTTTTAAGGAACCTCCATACTGTTCTCCATAGTGGCTGTATCAATTTACATTCCCACCAGCAGTGCAAGAGGGTTCCCTTTTCTCCACACCCTCTCCAGCATTTATTTTTTCTAGAGTTTTTGATGATGGCCAATCTGACCGGTGTGAGAAGATATCTCATTGTAGTTTTGATTTACATTTCTCTAATGATTAATGATGTTGAGTATTCTTTCATGTGTTTGTTGGCAATCGGTATATCTTCTTTGGAGAAATGTCTATTTAGTTCTTCTGCCCATTTTTGGATTGGGTTGTTTGTTTTTTTGTTATTGAGCTGCATGAGTTGCTTATAAATTTTGGAGATTAATCCTTTGTCAGTTGCTTCATTTGCAAATATTTTCTCCCATTCTGAGGGTTGTCTTTTGGTCTTGTTTATGGTATCCTTTGCTGTGCAAAAGCTTTTAAGTTTCATTAGATCCCATTTGTTTATTTTTGGTTTTATTTCCATTTCTCTAGGAGATGGGTCAAAAAGGATCTTGCTGTGTTTCATGTCATAGAGTGTTCTGCCTATGTTTTCCTCTAAGAGTTTGATAGTGTCTGGCCTTACATGTAGGTCTTTAACACATTTTGAGTTTATTTTTGTGTGTGGTGTTAGGGAGTGTTCTAATTTCATACTTTTACAGGTAGCTGTCCAGTTTTCCCAGCACCACTTATTGAAGAGGCTGTCTTTTCTCCACTGTATATCCTTCCCTCCTTTATCAAAGATAAGGTGACCATATGTGTGTGGGTTTATCTCTGGGCTTTCTATCCTGTTCCATTGATCTATATGTCTGTTTTCATGCCAGTACCATACTGTCTTGATTACTGTAGCCTTGTAGTATAGTCTGAAGTCAGGGAGCCTGATTCCTCCAGCTCCATTTTTCGTTCTCAAGATTGCTTTGGCTATTTGGGGTCTTTTGTGTTTCCATACAAATTGTGAAATTTTTTGTTCTAGTTCTGTAAAAAATGCCAGTGGTAATTTGATAGGGATTGCATTGAATCTGTAGATTGCTTTGGGTAGTAGAGTCATTTTCACAATGTTGATTCTTCCAATCCAAGAACATGGTATATTTCTCCACCTATTTGTATCATCTTTGAGAAGAACTCATCAGACACATATATTTACTATATGTTATGTTCTTGAAATGACAACATTATAGAAATAGAGAACAGATTAGAAATTGTTCATGGTATGAGAGTGGGCCAGTGGGTGTAGCCATAAAAAGGCAACATGAAAGTTTCTGTGGTAATGGAATGTATCTTGACTGTATTGTAGTCAATATCTTGGCTGTGATGTTGTACTATAGTTTTGCAAGATGTTACCACTGAAGGAAACTGGATAAAGAATAGTATTATTTCTTACAACAATTAATTTTAAGTCTTATCAGTTTAATTATTTTTAACATATCTTTTTATTTAATTTTTTTTCTTTTTGTGGTGTAATAATAATCTGTCTCACTTGTTTGAATTAATTGAAATGAACAAAAGCATGAATAAACTCCAAAGGCAGATATTGGAAATTTTTAAAAAGTGTTTGATTCTAGAATGGTTTTTAAAAAATAGGTAAAGTATGAAGTATAATTTCCTCAATGTGTTGGATGGTAAAAATTATCCAACTTTGAATTAAATTTTACTTTGGACCATTTGTAATGAAGTGTGCTTAAGTAAAGAACTTGAGAATTCACTATTGAAGCAGGGATTGTATTCTTACTTTTGAAATTGCCATCAAGTTATGAACTTTACTAAGAACAAACACTCAGGGATGAATCATCAACCATCTAGCAACTTAGATAAAATGAATAAAATCAGGGAAGGAGTTTGCAGGAAAATGTCTTAAATTTCAGCTTTAGGAATACATTCCTCCAAGTATAATACTGAATAATTTGCAAGCTTACTCTTTAAGGAGGTTGGATTCACACCTAAAAGCTTTGAAGAGCTTATATTTATCATTACATGCTAACTGTACTTAGTATAATTTTCTTACAAACGTTTCTTTTTCTCTTCATTTCAGCAGCATGGGATGCTGTATCTTTCAGCACTCTCAAAAGCTGCATTTTCATAAAAGTACTGAGCTCTGAAGTTGGAATGCATCTACACAACTGGGCACAGAAACAAGGAACCGGAATATTCTATAGTATGGAAGTGTTGAGGTCTTCCACAGTGCAGACTTTTGATAGTTGTGAGGTTAAGTTCCTCAAGCATGTGACTAAATTAGGATGTGATAACCTTCAATTTTAGTTAAGAAAGGTGCCAATAATAGCACCCATCTACCATTTCACATAATAAAATGTATCTGCTTTGGTTTCCTCTGCTTTAGCTTCCCCACCTTCCTCACCCAATACACCACTATATACGCATTCTCTACTTAAATAAGCAAAATCACCACTAAGCCAATTCAAAATGACAATCACCACCAAAGAAGAAAAAAGCTATTACGAATGTTTAAAAGAGTGGAGGCTCAATTTACCACAGTTTGCTTTCATCCACTGTAAAAATTCACAGATATTCATGTTTCAAAAATTAAACTTCTATTTATCATTTTTTCAAGAAATTATAATCTTCCCTTAATTTCTTTTTTTTAAACCTCTATTGAGGTATAATTGCTTTACATTGTTGTGTTAGCTGCTGTTGTATAACAAAGTGAATGAGCTAAACACATACATATATCCCCATATACCCTCCCTCTTGTGTCTCCCTCCAACCCTCCCTTTCCCACCCCCCTAGGTAGTCACAAAGCACTGAGCTGATCTCCCTGTGCTATGCGGCTGCTTCCCACTAGCTATCTATTTTATATTTGGTAGTGTATATATGTCCATGTCACTCTCTCACTTCATCTCAGCTTACCTTTCCCCCTCCCCGTGTCCTTAAGTCCATTCTCTACATCTGTGTCTTTATTCCTGTCCTGCCCCTAGGTTCATCAGAACCTTTTATTTATTTATTTATTTTAGATTCCATATATATGTGTTAGCATATGGTATTTGTTATTCTCTTTCTGACTTACTTCACTCTGTATGACAGACTTTAGGTCCATCCACCTGACTACAAATAACTCAATTTCGTTTCTTTATATGGCTAATATTACATTGTATATATGTGCCACATATTCTTTATCCATTCATCTGTTGATTGACACTTAGGTTGCTTCCACATTCTGGCTATTGTAAATAGTGCTGCAATGAACATTGTGGTACATGACTCTTGAATTATGGTTTACTCTGGGTATATGCCCAGTAGTGGGATTGCTGGGTCATATGGTTGTTCTGTTTTTAGTTTTTTAAGGAACCTCCATACTGTTCTCCACAGTGGCTGTATCAATTTACATTCTCACCAATAATGAAAGAGTTTTCTCCACACCCTCTCCAGCATTTATTGTTTGTAGATTTTTTGATGATGGTCATTCTGACCTGTGTGAGTTGATACCTCATTGTAGTTTTGATTTGCATTTCTCTAAGGGTTAGTGATGTTGAGCATCCTTTCATGTGTTCATTGACAATCTGTATATCTTCTTTAGAGAAATATCTATTTAGTTCTTCTGCCCATTTTTGGACTGGCTTGTTTGTTTTTTTGATCTTGAGCTGCATGAGCTGCTTGTATATTTTGGAGATTAATCTTTATCAGGTGTTTCATTTGCAAATATTTTCTCCCATTCTGAGGGTTATCTTTTCATCTTATTTATGTTTTCCTTTTCTGTGCAAAAGCTTTTTAGTTTCATTAGGTCCCATTTGTTTATTTTTGTTTTTATTTCCATTTGTTTCTTCCCCTCCATCAATTTTAAGGGATCAACTGCAAGCTTTTTTACATAAAAACAAAAGTAAACCAAAAAATAGCAATTTCTGTGCTGGAACTGCAATCTCTCAGCATACTTTTCCCTTAAGTGACATCAATTTTGTGACAGACTTAGATAATTTACATATTTATGCATGTGTAGAATGGCTTGGTGCCTTTTCTGTCACGTGAAGAATTGCTTCTAAAATGTCTTAAGGCTCAGCCAGAAGCTTTAGCACATTTTCTTATCAGGAAGTTGGACTCTTGTAGTCTTAAAACAAGCCTGCTGACGAATGAAGTCATAATTTTTTAGAAGTGATGCCACTACAGGGTAAAAAAGACTAAACGGGCTGTTTCTTTGAAGCTGGCAAGCTGTAGGTCATAAACACATTGTTTAAAAACAAAGAAATCAACAGCTCAACAATACACAGAAAGAAGAGATGTTAACCGGATGCTTCCAGAATCTATTCAGATTCATAGTTAGCTTGCTTTTTGGATTTCACAGGAAAATTATGTTGTTATTATCTCTTTCAACTATATTTTACAAAAGTAAAAAAATAGTGATCAGTGGTTAACCAAATGAGTTATATTTTCCCACCCTTAACTCAAAATCGATCAGAAAAATGTTAGCAATCTAGCATTTTATGTTGATTGTTTGGATAATACAGACTTTACTCTGATTTTTTCCTATACAACATTTCAGTGTACATAACTTGAAAAAACATAACATTAAAGAAATTAGCATTTAATCCATAATAAGATAAATATATTGTGTTAATAATAAATTGGTTATAGTATTGTATAATTTAATATTCATTATAATGTTTTATTTTACCTTTAGACATTCTACTCTGTTCTTTCATGTCATATGATCTGAATATTGCAGTAGCTTAAAAATACCAGGGGAACTTTGATTCTGTATCAGATGGGCTTTCTTATGTTCTAGATAAAATCACAATCATCAAAGAAATTAAATAAATCCACAGTATTTTATTGAGCATCTATTATATGTTCAATAATGTGCTATGGACTTGAGTGGATCAAATCAAAATACAGGATATATTCTCTGATTTTAGAAAGCTCACAACATATCAATAAGTTAAATATCTGGTAAATAATATATCTAAGAAGAGTAGAAGAGGCTCAGAATGAAAACAAAAGGAACAAAAAATAAAAATTTTCAGGGAAGAATAAATCAATTCCAATATTTATGTATAAAGTTTTTTTCTCCCATTGTGCTAATTGGGTTAAAAGAATAACACATTGCCTTTTTTATTGCATACAGTCTACTTGAAGAAGCTGACAATGAGGCAACTTCAAAATAGGTATGCATATAAGTAAGGTGATTTCTAATATTGTATAATTTACATATGTATCATATCATTGTGGTTCATGAGATAGAGGACAACTTTTGTTAGGAAACTATTAACCATTTAAAAATCTGGGACAGAAGCTGAAACATGGTAGAAAGAAGGAATTAAAATGGAGGGAGACATGGCAATCAGTAAAACAGTATAAATGAAAACATAAAGGCAAGTTCCAAGCATACATAGCAAAGAATAATGAGTCAAATTTAGCTAGAGTATAGGCTACACATTACACAGTAGTAGAAGAAAAATTTCTCAGGCATTTAATCAGGTTGTAACAAAGAGTGCTTAAATTCCTGGCTGAGGAGGCTAATGAAAATTGTTCTGTGCCGTTCAGCTCTGGTAATATAATAATCAAAATCTTTTCACAATTAGAATGCACTGCAATAAAAATATTAAATAAAAATGTAAACAAGTATATTGTTTAAAAACCATTCACACAGAAGTGCTGAAAGAATTTTAAATTATACATAACTCCAATCTAATGCATTCAAGCAGTTATAAATTCAGGAAAGAGTGCCTAATGAATATTTGAAATTTGGAAAGAAAAAATGTGACATTTTTCATATCTTTTATCACTTATGTACTTTTGGTACAGATTTCATTTGGAGTTTACTCACAGCATGATTAAAATGTCAAATTTTAATATAAACCAAACATATGGAAGAAAAGAAAGAAAACAAGAGCCAATTTAATTGAAAAGTTCAATCTTAGACCTTCAGTTCAAACTTTTTTCCCAAGGCACAACTTTCGTTTATTTATTTTTTAGTCATGAAACCTTGGGCTTTTTCTCATTGTTTACTTTATAGATGACTATAATGTGCTCAGAAACAAGCAACAATAGAAAATATGAACTGCCTAAAACACGTGTGATTACTACAGCTAGAATGACCCAATTGGAGAGCAGTTAAATTCTTAATTTTATTAAAGAATAAGCAGCTTGACACAAACACTAAATGAATTGAGTGAAGCAATTAATGTAGTTTTCTATTTTCATTCACGTCTTTCCCATACTCTTGATCTTGTACGTCTTCCTTGACTGAAAAGTGTCTTTTCAGATTGATCAAAAGATAAATGGGAGGGAGTATAAAATAACACAAGGAGGGGTGGCAGGAGGGCAGAATATTAGAATATTCTTAACAGAAACTGTAAATTCGTTGTATGTCTAATCTACACTAATGGCATTGATAAAATATTATTCAATTGTGACCCTAGCACTCCATAACAACGTTTGGAGATGTACTCCAAATTCAGAAGTCAGCTGTAGACATCTGTATTTTTGTTACATGGCAAAATATGTTTCAAAGTTTTTTTTTTTTTTTCCAATTGCAAGGCCAAGAATATTGGGGGAATAGTAATTTTTGTTCTTTCTATACAAGACAAAAGTTCAGTAAAATTTATAAGATATCACAAAGCACATCTTGTCACATAACATAGTCTCTAATATGGCTCAAATACTAAGTGAAAAAGTGTGATTTACCCCTGAGCTATTTATCTATTGCCACAAAGCATTTTTTTCACATAAAATAGTCTCTAACATGGGTCATGCAGAAGGTCAGAAGCTGTGATTTACCCCTAGGCTATCTATGCGTACAAACCATTAAAAAATACCAACAGGACCATATTAGTGCAAAGAGTATGGTGGAAAAATGATTAAAAATAAATTTGTCATGTTCATTTCCTTTCTCCTTCATCAGCTCATCCAACAGACAATAAAATTTTAATAATATTTATTGTTTCAAATGATTCCATGTTTTTGATTCTCCTGCCTACTGTCACAGCTCAGGTTTTTTAATCATTTATTATCTTGGCTTCCTTAATAATCTAATTTCAGTTTTTCCTATAACTTAGAAAATTTTTCTCAAAGGTATAACTTAAACACAGAGAATCAGAATATTTTCTTCTTATATAAATGGAAGTTTCAGAATAAATGACATAAAGAGAAATCAATGATGTAAGGAAAAAGTCCAAATTCCTTAGTAATTGTTTTACTAGCCTTCCTGATTTGGCCTTGCCTATGTCTCCTGTTTTCAACTTGTCAATCCATACAGGTATGCTCTACTGGAAACAATTCTTTGTGTATTGCATTCTCCTATACTTTGTTTTTTCACATATGTCCTTTTGCTATCACCCCATGTTATTTTGGAATTCTTCTACTTTGATACTGATGTTTGTCCCCAAAAGTCTTTATATGACCTTCTATTACATAACTCATTTGTTTTTCTACAGACTTTTCCCTCTTGACTTTTAGACCATGAACTATGTCTGTAAGACATAGTTTGAAAAGATACATGCACCCCAATATTCATAGCAGCATTATTATAATACCCAATATATGGAAGCAACATAAATGCCCACTGACAGATGAATGGATGAAGATGTGGTACATATATACAATGGAATATTACTCAGCCATAAAAAGAATGAAATAATGGCATTTGCAGCAACTTGGACAGACCTAGTGATTATCATACCAGTCAGACAGAGAAAGACAAATATTATATGACATCACTTATTTGTGGAATCTAAAAAATGATATAAATGAACTTATTTATAAAACAGAAATACACTCGCAGACATAAAAAACAAACTAATGGTTACCAAACAAGAAAAGGAGGGGGGAGGACCAAATTAGGAATTTGGGATTAACAGATACTCACTACTATATGTAAAATAGATAAACCACAAGGACCTACTGTATAGCACAGTGAACTATATTCAATATCTTGTAAGAACCTATAATGGAAAAGAATCTGAGAAAGAATAGATATAGATATAGATATATGTATACCTGAAACACTTTGCTGCACTCCTGAAACATTGTAGATCAACTGTACTTCAGTTTAAAAATTAGCACATTTCTAAAATATGCTTTAAAATATTTCAAATCAATCTGAATACCCGTGCCAATGAGACAAAAGCTTCCCTTATCCTGTTAAATTTGCATGAGAAATAAGAAATTTATTCTAAAGATAGAAACAATACCTCCAGTCAAATCTCTCCCAAATACATGCTCTTGACATGTGACCATAAAGTCAGAAAAACGGTGAAAAAAAAGAGAAAAAGAACTCAACATATAGAACTGGTTACTGATAATCACACTGTTTTGACATTTTCAAAATAAACTATACTAACATTAAATCCAACTATTCTGCCTTAACACTAAGTTTAGAAGAAAAAATACAGACAAGTCTCCAACTTTTGACAAAATTTTTTTGATCATATACTCTATTTTCCATATAATAAGTTTTTAGTAAATACTGAGCTTAATAATATGATGTAGCCATCTAAAACTTCATCCTAAATTGTGAAGAATTTTCCATTATTAGTGCCATTTTAAATTTTTCTTCTTGAGGAATGCATAAATGAGTCTTGATGAGGAAATTGAATCAGGAGGTTGGTTTAGGACACTGTGGAATAATCTGTGGTCTGCGAATTGGAAAAGAGAACAAATAAGACTAAGTGCAATATATTTAACTGAGTTTGAAGAGCACAGAGGGAAACACAGAAAACAATTATATAGTAGAAAGAGGTTAAGGGTGAGTATTTTAAGTTGAAGAACAATATAGAACAAATAAAAAGACTTACAGAGAATAAAATAACACAAATCAGAAATACATTTTTTTTTATAAATATACTTTGAAAGCTCTAAGAAAAAATGGGTGTAAGAATACTACTGATATAAATAAAAAATGATTCAAACATAGTGAAGTATAAAATAAAGTTAGAAGGATCAGGACGATAGATGGATAGAATCAGGCATTTTCATATGGTCAAAAACAGTTCTAATGAAAGATTATTATGGTAATTAACAGAAAGTGAAAACTGACAGAATTTGGTGTAAATCCAAGTAGCCAGCCGCAGCACTTAAGTCAATGTTTATGGTTTATTTTAAAATCTTTTGCTTGAGGATAATATTGAAACAACTAAGTGTGAATTATTTTATGTGTTTATAATTATACAAAGAAGAATTGTACCTTTGTATAATACTCCATAATTAAAGGTAATAAGTAAGTTTAAGGACAGAATTTATCAATTCTTTTTCATCTTTTACCACAAATGTGGTTTGTTATGATTTTTATTATTAGTTTATATGTTTATTTTCACTTTTAGAATCAATCACTTTGGGGGAACTGAGTTTTCATTTTCAGATGAAAAGAAAAATTCAGTGAAATTATTAAAGTAGGAAAGTAGAAGAAATGACAATATAACAGATTCTATTTGAATAAAAATTATTTACATTTCATTTTAATTTATACCTCACAAGGTATTCATGAGTTTTCCTTAAGATAAACCAATCACACACCCAGACTTTTATAGCAAAAGTGAATTTAGATCTAATTCAATAATAATCTGTGGATATTTTTTCCCAAAGGTATTTCTTTACCAAAAGTTTCCTTTTTTTTTGAAACACTCAGTTACTTGGTACTTGATTTTTTTCAGGAATACATTAATTCTTATGTAGTCCTTTGTTCAGGAGGAACAGCCACCCTCATGCTATCTTTCTTCAAGAGAATATCCAGCCCAATGCTTGTATTAAAATAAAATAAGTAAATCTCCAAATGAACTATTTAACTCAGAACGGCCTTGATTTCTCCAACTCTAAAATTTATTTGCCTTCATTGAAGTTATTAATGCATAAAAATGAAAGTCTCAAATGTGTCAGCTTTGTCCTATTCAAAGAAGAGCCAACATTAACCCCAAAACTTTAAAGACAGAGGAAAGAGAGAGTTAAAGCAGGCTACAACAAAATTTATCAGATTCAAAAGACTTCTAAGTGAAACCAACTTCTCAAATAATGGCTATGAAAATAATTAAATCTTATTTCCTTATACACCCTGGTTATCATCTCAGTTCCCTTCTCAAAACAATTTAGTTGTTGACTATACTCATGTAGAGTAAAATAGAGGTGCTCTGTGCTCCAGTTTCCTCATCTGTTAAATAGGGATAGAAATAGTATATACTTGATATGGATAAATGAGTTCATTCACATGAACATTTAGAATAGTTCCTAGATTAATTGATTGCTTGCTTTTGTATCCAGAACACAGACTATTTTAGTCTTTAGAGCTTTTAAAGTACAAGATAAATGAAACCAGGCCATGAATAATATGGAGTAAGCCACACTAGAAAGGCCTAGCCTGATGACTAGAGAGAATAATTATTCAGAACTGATTCAATGCTGGTTCCACAGATTTGCTACCAAATCAACCATCAAGCAGTTCAAATAATATATTCCAGATAATGCCACAGTGAAAGAATGGATGCAGGTCATGGGGCCTCCCCATTTCTTCAATGGAGGTACTCCCCACCATGCTGTTGTTTTAGTATACTAAAGACTAAGAGCCAGAAACTGTACTGAATTGCATGCAGGAATATTATTTGAGAGTACACTTAATATCTATACCTAAAATAAAATAAGTGAAGCAAGATTAAGCAGAAAGAGATGTTGAAATGTGAAGTGTTTCAATAGAAAGCTCAGATGATTTCATATTGAGCTGTAGAACTAGAATGGCCTACAGAGTTGCCTCAAAATGATGTAAGGGGATCAGGCTTTGTACCTTCTTCATTGACCAGTCATTGGATATAGACTGCCTCAGGAAGGGGTCATAACATTAATAGAGGCAGCTTTTTTTCTATGAGGGAAACTCAGAGGGAGATGTGATACAGCTATGTAGCCAGCCAATATTCCCAGCAGCTAGGGATTTGCCTCAGTCCTCTAGGGGAGGTCTGGTGAAGCATCTTTGTCTCCATGAATCCCCTGAAGTTTGAGTTTTGTAGTGATTGTAAGGAAATTGCCAAGTTAGAGGAGCTAGAAACATTGGTTTACTACTTGTATACTATGTGAGAAGAGGCCCACACAGAGTTACATACTTTCCGTTTCTTACTGTATCATCTGGTTTACAGATGGTCTGCCTATGGTCTATAGCAGATTATACTTTATTTTGAGTCATTCAAAACCAGAAGAATGTACAATTAAAAGATGCTTATCACTAATTTAAGTCAGTGCAGGAGAAAGTCATATATTCAACAAGGTAGTCAACAAGAAGACAGAAGAGAGTAAAAAATAGGAATATTTTCCATTTTTGACTAGTTTTCCATTTTATCTTTACCAGTAATTGTACTAATTTTCACATCACATTCCATGCTGGACTGAAGTTATTTAAACAAGGTTAAGCCAATTTCATCTCTCAGAAAATCACACAGAACTCTAATAAAAATGTAATTGATTTCTATAGAGTTTTGTATGAATGAATATGTATGGGTAGAATTTAGCCCATTTTCTCATCTATATTATGGCTGAGTTTAAAGTTTACCAGTAACTTCAGTGAAGAGTGTGATTAAAAAACATCTTGTGCATATTTAAGTTGAGTAAAAGTTTTATCCTTCATGCCTGTAATGCAAAACCACTCCACTGGGTCAATCTAATGCATGACAGGTGCTATTCAAATATAAAATTTATAGTTTTAATAAAAAAATTCTTAGGCATAAAAATTCTACTAAAATAGTTCAAGGAGGTTAGAGTGTTTAGAAATGCCTAGGAGAGCATGTAAAGGAGTAAACTTCACTCTAATATTTAAATCCATTAATTCTGATTTCAATACTCAGTTTATATATGTCACTTTAAAACACAAAGAAAAATTAATAAATGGAATTTCATAGGGTAGGAATAAATACAGTACACTGGTCCTTCATTTTTGACTGAAGTTAAAGATGAACTCTTTTTTTTTTTTTTTTGGTTTTTATTTAAATGGTGGTTTGACCATCACATCCTCATATGAATTATGAAAACCTGGAGCAAGTTCAGAGCAAAATGTTAAACCTGTAATTTGAAATACTCATAGAAAACAATTTTAATTTTTAAAATTGAAATGGAAACCCTAAGGTGACAGGTCAAAATGAAAGTGGTATCCATGGACTTTATATAAAATAGGCAGTCTAGAGTACTCTAAATATTGTAGTGAACACTAAAATAAGCAGGAGGAATGAAATCTTATAGATGACCCTACAGTTAGCACAGGGAAGTAATATTATTAAAGTACGAAGCAGCAGGCACAATGTGTTAGGTGATCACACAGATTCATTTCCAAATGACCAAAGAGACTGAAGAAACTTTGAGGAAAACATGAACACATTTTATTTTGCTACTTATGTATGTTAGAATTGGGTCATACCTTTTTAGGACGTTAAGATTTTCCAGAGAACTGAATTTTGTGTAATAAATAATCATCATTTAAATAATACATAAATTATATAATTAAGTTTTAATAACAAAAGTTATTATTAGTGTTTAATGATTAGTGCCCTCAAGAATATCTACAAGTAGGCTTGATGATAAGTAAGAGCTTTTAAGAGCCTGCCATTAAAATTTCCTAAAGATATTCTCTCCCTTAATATTGTCACTAACACTTTATTACCTGCAGGTACCAACAACATACTTGGTATATCCTAAAATTTATTTCATTAAATCCTTACAATTGCAGAGTATAGATTATGATCTCAATTATTTTATGGATGAGAAAACTAAGATTTAGTTAGATTAAATAATGAACCCAAAATCACATAGTAAATTCAACCCTGAAGTCTCCCCATGTTCTTTCCTCTATATGAAGCAATTTAATATCTTGATAAAATTTGGAAGGGACAAAATGTAGAATCATTTGCCTAGAAGTTATTATTTTTATCTTCCAAAGTTTCAGATATATAAATTAAGTATACTGTCTAATGAAGGCAGTAACTGAGGAGAGTCCAATGTTGAATTCCATAAAAATTCCCTAAGGACTTTCTATACGTCAACTGTTTACCAGGCCTCAATCTATTTATTCTAACAATAACAAGGAAGGCTACTAAATGTCTGCTAAACACTGGGCAATGTGTCAAATGTTTTATGTTCATTACTCTATATTCTTATGATAACACTAAAAAAAGAATTGTTTATATTTGAAAAAGTCAGGCTCAAAAAAGCTTCAATAACTTGCCCATAGGAGCTAAGTTAACTGAGGAGCTGGCATTTGAATCTGTAAATCCTTAACATCACAAAGATATATATTTAAAAGAAAAATAATATGGTAGTTAGAACTAGGACACTGAAAATGGGAAACCTAGGGGAGAAGGTAAGAGAAAGTAGGCAGGTGTGGATTCATAATGAAGTGAGAGTGGGGAAGGATGAACATTTTTATAAGCTCTTTTGAACAATTTGAGAGGTTTTCAAAACTTGCTATACGATCTTATGGCCATGTTACTGTTTGGAAGCTACAAGAGCAGGATACAAAAGCCTCCCATAGATGCTGTGAGAACTAATTAAATAATGTTAGTGATGTACACTGAGCTCCTTAGAGAAAGGTCTTGGAAAGCAACATATTAAAAACAAGTGCACTGAAGCTCATTTGGTCCCCAACGTGATTGATGGGAATATAGAATATCTTACATTTGCAAAGGAAGGAGAGTAGAGAGGCACTAGAAAAATGGGGTCTAATACAGAGAGCATTTTCTTTTATGGACAGTCTACATTTGCAGTTAGACTCATAAATCTCACTGATAAAACCCAGAAAAAATAAAAAAGGAAAAATCAGTTCTTGTGAAATAATCCAGCTAACAAGATTAAGAGGAGAGGACTTAAAATACAGTATACAGGAAGTGAATCAAGAAAGAAACTGAAAGTTGAGACTTGCTAGCTGACGGGAATATGAGCTTTCCAAATCAGTGAGCTTAGAGTTTGGTTCAGAGTTGTGTCCAGGAAAAGAATATACTTCTCGCTTTATACTTACTTTTGAAGTGAAAAATTTCTTAAACTAAAAGATTCAGAGAATGTGGGATTGGGTAAAGGGAAATGTGAGCTGTTTATCTTCAGATTTGGGGCAGTAGACAATGTCTTCACAAAGAGAACACGTCCTCAAATTATGTAGGTCGGAAAAATATATAACATACACTTCCTTCAACATGCATTTTTTAACGCCTAAATTGCCTAAAACTATTATTTTGTGTGTTTATAATACACATGTAGGAGATATGTGTTTATATATACATATGTATGTGTGTACATATATGTGGTATATATATTAACACATATGGTAGCTTGCTACTGAAATAAATCAGCTCCATAATACTACCCTATTCCTCATATAATTATTGGTTGTTTATAGACTAGGGATGCCATATTTAACAAAATATAAGATATCTGCTTAAGTTTGAATTTCTGATAAATAATTTTTAGTATATCTCAAATATTGCATGGGATGTACTTATAGTAAGACATTATTTGTTGTTTATCTGAAATTCAAATTTAACTGGCATCCGGCATTATATGACACACCAAGATAGACACTTGGTACTAATGTTGGGGAGGAGTATTTTCCAGTGTTTACAAATACTTAAAAAGGAAAAAATAAAACTTTAGGAAAAAAAGATTTTTCATTTGTTTATTTGTAATTGACATAAATGCTCCTTAAAAGGTAGAGACACCAAAAAGGCCCCCTTTATCAATTAAATTATTTGCTGAAGTTAGTTCAGATCCTCAGGTGTAAAATCTGAAAACTAATAGGAGTACTCTTCAGGAGTCTGGTTCATCAGAGGTCCCCTTTAAAAACTAATGATTCCCCCAAATTGTGTGTAGCTCCATATCACACTGAATAAATACTAAACCACACATCACATACAACTCATAAAATAGTGCTTCTATTTTTTCTTATTAGGTGGAGATATTAACTTATACTAAGTCTTTGTCAGGGGTCTAGTCATCCCTGGAGCAATGCGGAAAACTTGTGGAAATGGTCTTTTTAAAAATGGTTTGAATGTGTACAGAGAAGCTAGGAAAAGGAGATAGGCTTTGTTCCCTTGGAGATGCAAATATAGCCAAGCGTACAGTGGGGCAAATATTTGTGGATTGGACCAACTCTGTTTAATTTACAGGGGTGCTGTGGAGGCTCCTTCAAGATAATTCATCCTAGGAGAATAAGAAAATAGGTGGGAAAAGTGAAATCCAGCAACACAACTTTTAAGAGCTTTTGAGCAATGCTTGTTGGCTGTTACCTTGTGCAAACTGACCTGAGCCATTTCCAACAGTAAGGATTATTATAATTCTTGCTGGAAAATACTGGTAACCTTGAACAGTAAGAAGTAAATAAGGACCATATATGCATTCTCTCTGTTTCTCCTTTTCCTCCCCTTTTCCAACTATGTGGAATGGAACTAAGTCACAGACTGAATTCTACTACACAAACATCTATTAGTAAGCACGCACAGAAACAGCCAAATGACCTGTTCTGTAATCTCAATTCTCTGTGCTTTTAGGTGTTATGAGAGTGCCTAGAACAAAAGTTTCACTAGAGGCAGGTACATTAACATACTTCAGGCACAATACACCTAAATTTATAGCCAGAGTTAGGCAGCAGAATTCTCCAGTAAGCATCTGTACAGAGTTGGACTGAATCCTACTTTAGGAGATTCATTCCAAAGAGCATTGGCCATCTACTTTCCATACAAAGAGCAAGTTATATATTATATCCAAGTTCTACATTTTGAATATCTATGTTTAAACCTACAAAAATAATTTATAACATCCATTATGCTCATTACGAAAACTTCTGCTTGGTCAGAAATAAAGATTGCTGAAGCTCTTTTGCAGCTCCTTCTGAAATGGGAGCTCCCTGTTAGTTTAAGGTAGTTCAATTGTTAACCAACTACTAAAAAGATATAGATGAAAAATATGTGACGTGCATATGTCTACTGAAGTATCTTAAAGCAAATTTCAGTCACTATAGTACACCTGGATCTAGCCCTGGACATTAAAATGGGCAAAACCGCATGGCCTGAATAGCATGCCATTAACGCAACATGAGGAAGACCATTTTCTGACTTTTTCAGACCAGTGCTCAGGTTTCCATTTTGTGGATCTTGGAAGAGAACTGTTCTGCACAGAGGAGCAGAATAATTTTCCTTAATAATGACAGGATCCTTTATACCTATTGGAGTAGTACAGAGTGGAGGCAGCACTTGAGGGGTGCTGGTGTGGGGCAGTAGAACATTATTCCTGCAAGCAACATGGGATTTCTGTATACATAAGATCGCTTCAGATACTTCCTCAAAAATGGAGGGAGCTTTTTGAATTAACATGCAGAAGCAATACACCAGTCAAGGTTGGGTTTTGTTCTTATGTGACTTCTTTTGTAGCCATAAGCAGATGATGCCTTGAAAATTCTAACTACACATAAAAAAACATTTGACTTGCCAGTAATTTGCTGATTATTGGTAGACTCTGAAGAGAAATAAGCAACTTAAAATTATTATAATGCTCTCCATGGAAGAAGTATGCTTATATTTTTGAACACCATTTGCTCATAAAGCTCTTCAAATGCTATAAAATAAAAAGTTTTGATTATTAATGGTTGCAATCATTCTAATCATGCAGATATCTTCTGATGCTCTCCATTCCTATACATATATTAATAACTAAGTGGGAAATTTACAAATATAATTATCTTCTAGATAATTATTTTTACATTTGCTATATCTCCCTAGCGGGAACATATGCTAAGGTGGTTCCTTGATTTAAAAACACACAGCATAGTTACTTTTGTAAACAATATTTTTGAAGAATTATTCCTTAACATGGAATAATGTGTGTGTGTGTGTGTGTGTGTCTGTAAGACATATTATAATTCTTTACTGTATTGAATTATGTTTAATAGAACACTGATCTGATGTGGAAACTAACCAAAGACTAGGTATCAAAGTTCCAAGATTATTTCATGTTGAGACAGCCTGAACTTAAATTGTCTGATGTCCTATTCATGGACTAGTGTCACATGAGTCATTATCTCTATAATACTATGGAGTTAAAAAAACAACAAAAACCTATTGCGTCAAAATAAAACATTTCCCTTGAGTTGCTCCCAACTATGTAATTTGGATTAAATATAAGTTAGATTTCCTAGCAGATCTAGTCTTTACTTTGTAGTAAGTCAACATTATCACAAAATGCTAAATAACTACCTATAATCAGGGTGTCCTCTATCTTTCTCTCCTAGAAAGAAATGAAACAAAGACCAGTAGTTAACCATGTAGGTAACACACACACACACACACACACACACACACCTGGTGTTGGCATCTGTACAGAAAATATTAATACTTGGGACTAGTAGGAAGTTATTAAATTTTGAACCTAAACTTAACCTGTTAGTAAAGCCTTACTAATGAGATCAAATACACAGAGCAAAAGAAAGGAAATCAGCAAAGTATCTTAGATCAGGAGACTCTGCATATATGAGTCCCTAATAAATCTAGCATCTTTTAGGAAAAAAGGTATTTTATTTCCCATCTTGTTAAGGAAATGAGATGATGCATCAGCAAGTCTTCATTTAGATGTAGCTATGATTTTTCATGATCTACCCTGAAATTTATCCCACAATTTACAATATTGAAATCAGTCGAAAGTTATATAGACATTGCTGAGGCTTTTTTAAAGAAAAAAAAAGGATGCACTTTAAAATAAATCTAGTTGTGGAGAAAATATGCTAAGTAATCCAAAATAGTTTTAGATTTTGCTTCCATATTACACAAAGATATTCCTTCAGGGAATCATTCTGAAAAGATAATTTTTAAGCTTATCAAACAGTATTCATTATTTTTACTACTGTTGGTGAGAAATGGTTCAGAATGTTAAACAACTGCCCTGCAGACAGTGTTAACTAAGTATTTGGAGGCAGATGATAAAAGACTGTCTTAATAGAGCAAATTACCTAGTGGACAAGAGAAGGCAAAAGAATATTCAAGAGTAAGTGGTGTTTAGTTGTCTAATACCTGCAGTAGGAGAACATTACATTTTAGTCTTAAGAGCAAACTCTGCAGACATTCACTTGCCTTATCTTACGGTCCCATGTATATCCTTGAATAAAGTGTCTGTGACCAAGTATTCTGTGGGTAAACTTTCTGAATATGTCACTAAACGTGCATTTCTGTGCACTGAGAAAATTTATGCTGATGAAGGTGTGATGTTTTTAATTAGGGGAGAAGAAAAACATATTTAATCCCAAGAACATCACTTGTTTTTCCATTTATGGGATGGAAGTTCTTAACCTCCATTTTTCTTCTTTAAACAAGATAGTATATTTTCTTCATATTTCTACCTGCAGTGCCAGTCACAAATTTATATTTTTTTGAAACTAGTAACCATGTCACGTGCCATGTGGACTATATATTGAAATAAATATAGTAAAGATAGCCTGAGTATATTTTTAAGCACAACGATAATTTGAATTTTTAAAATAGCAGAAGGGTCTTTTATGTTCAGCTGTGATCTTGTGCACATGTCAATGTAAAGACAGTCCCTAGGGAGCAAATGAGATAGTTATTTTTTGTATTGTGTTTTGTTGCTAATTCAAGCTACCAGCACTTGGTCATCTATTATCATAGGCAAGAATTAGAATATGGAATCCTTTGTGAATTGTTATCCTTTTTTTTTGTCTTTTTTTTTTTCTTATTCCTGCATCTGACATGAATTCAATTCACACATATAATGAGCCACTAGTATGTGTTAAACAGGGGTCTAGCTTCTTGGATCACAAAAATGAAGGATCCAACCTTCGCCTTCAAGGATCTCCAAATGAAGCAGGAAGGACAGTTGTATAATGTTGTGTCCAAAGTACCAATATCATGAGAATATCATAACTACCATATCATAACACTTGGTGGGAGGGAAAATTTTCCTTTTACATGTTTTTTTTTTTTTAACATGATGTTACTTATGTAGCCAACTTGCCTCTAAACTCTGAAAGCCATAATCTAAAAACATGTTTTCGATAATCTGAAAACACGTATATAGCAAGATTTTGATTGCTTATTAGTTTATAGGTAGATCCTCTTTTATAGTGCTTGTTTTCTAGTACAAGACTAACAACTATTTTATAGAATAACCATGATTAATTAGATATTTATTTAATCGTTGTTATATTTGGGCAACAAAATAATAAAGTGATATAGAAAGTGTTCCTGATAACAAAAGATAAAAATCATCAGTATCAGGGAGCATATTCTTAATTTGTGGCCATTGTTGGTATAGCAAATTTTAAGTTATTATACTTAATAAATGTAAAATGTTAATGAAATAGTCCAAATATAAATATGTAGGTTTAAAAATATAGGTTTATATAAACTACATAATGTAGGTATATATAAACTACATAAATGTGAAAATATAAAGCTCTTATACATCTTCATAAAGTGCTATTTGACATATTCAGATTTTTAATTTTTAATGAAACATTATTGATAGATTTGAAACTCCATGTATTCTATCCATTCCATTTTTCTTTGTTAATGCACTCCAGAGGTAGTCTCCACTGTCTGGAATATGGTGTTTATCATTTTCATGGATTTCTCATATTTTATGTATATATGTATCAATAGGGAAAATAGATTATTAGTTGGCATGTTTCCTGTTGTCATGTTGTAGGAAAATACAGTGTCTTATTCTGACTCTGTTTTTCAGATTTACTCCTTTAAATTATGTCTACCTATTCTTTTAAAGAACTTTAATCTATTATATGAATGTACCTCTATTTATGATATTTCAGTTGATTCACTTGTGATAAACTAAGTTTCAAGAGATGTCTGAATTCCCATTGTTCCCATGTACTAGGGTTTGTCTAGGGTGGTGTGTCTGAAGTGATAAGAATCATTTTATTATTCCTTAATTGGGGAATGTTCTTAACAAACTTTTGCAGGATCTCTCCAGAGGATCCTGGGACCATTTTTTAAATTGAGTCACCTGGATATCTTTTAAGCACAAGGAAACATGGGAAATGCAGCTTATGGACCTATTGCTACAAGTAGAATTACAGGAGTGTTTGTTAGTTGGCAAACTGGACCCTATACATAGAGGGCAATGAGAAACCCAAGAAAGAGGCAGACCACTGCAGATGGGTAGATGACAGGTTTAATAAGCAAGGAAACTTACATAATAGCCTTGTCTTGGACAGCCACAAGACAGGTAGATTTCTGCATCTCCTTGCCACCTCCCTGAATCTTAGAAATTTATGGGTTCATTCATGTATACCATCCAGATGGTCTCAACACATTGTTCACTTAAGACTGCATCCTTGAAAATGACTCCCACTGTGGGAACAGTGGGCAGAAGTACATTTCAAGGACAGATGAGGGAATGAGGAGCCTGTGATTGCCCTGGTCCAGCTCTTGGGTCAACCTGTGGTCCTATTATCTCCATGCCCTCCTCCAATACAGGGCCCGTCTGACAAGATGTTCATCATCACATTTATTAAGTAAAATCAAATTTATTTCCAAAGTGGTCATGTAGTTACTGGTCCACAAGCAGTGTATGTGAGTTCATAATTCTCCAGATACTGGTAACACCACTGTGTGTGTGTGTGTGTGTGTGTGTGTGTGAACTGAATTACTATGAAATAGTTTGGATTTGCATTACCATTATTTCTTTAGAGATTGGCCATCTTCTCATGCACTTTTTCTTTTTTAATAAATTTATTTATTTATTTTTGCCTGTGTTGGGTCTTCGTTGCTGTGCACAGGCTTTCTCTAATTTTGGTGCATGGGTTCCTCTTTGTGGTGGCTTCTCTTGTTGTGGAGCACGGGCTCTAGGCACGTGTGCTTCAGTAGTTGTGGCTCGCAGGCTCTAGAGCGCAGGTTCAGTAGTTGTAGTGCACGGAATTAGTTGCTCCACGGCATGTGGGATCTTCCTGGATCAGGGATTGAACCCATGTCCCTTGCATTGGCAGGCAGATTCTTAACCACTGTGCCACCAGGGAAGTCCCCTCATGCACTTTTTATGTTGAATGCTTACCTCATTTATTTAATATTTCTTTTATTTTTAAGACATGCAGTCACCTAAAGGATTCCAAGTGTTGCCCATCATTCCATGAAGATCTGGATTCTAAAACACAGCTCCAGTCTCCAAATACTAACTGTGACATACATTTTGGTAATTTGAATATCACATAAATAATTCTTCCTATACCAAGTTTTTCCTCTCTCTCTCTCTCTCATTCTCTCTCTCTCTCTCTCTCCCCACTTCTCTCTTTCTTTAGGGAGTGTTCTAATTTCATCCTTTTACATGTACTTGTACAGTTTTCCCAGCACAAATTACTGAAGAGGCTGTCTTTTCTCCACTGTATATTCTTGCCTCCTTTTTCAAAGATAAGTTGACCATATCTGTGTGGGTTTATCTCTGGGCTTTCTATCCTGTTCCATTGATCTATATTTCTGTTTTGGTGTAAGTACCACACTGTCTTGATTACTGTAGCTTTGTAGGATAGTCTGAAGTCAGGGAAACTGATTTCTCCAGCTCCATTTTTCGTTCTCAAGATTGCTTTGGCTATTTGGAGTCTTTTGTGTTTCCATACAAAGGGTGAAATTTTTTGCTCTAGTTCTGTAAAAAATGCCAGTGGCAGTTTGATAGGGATTGCATTGAATCTGTAGATTACTTTGGGTAGTAGAGTCATTCTCACAATGTTGATTCTTCCAATCCAAGAACATGGTATATCTCTCCATCTATTTGAATCATCTTTAATTTCTTTCATCAGTGTCTTATAATTTTCTGCATACAGGTCTTTTGTCTCCTTAGGTATGTTTATTCCTAGATATTTTATTATTTTTGTTGCAATGGTAAATGGGAATGTTTTCTTAATTTCACTCTCAGATTTTTCATCATTAGTGTATAAGAATGCCAGAGATTTCTGTACATTAATTTTGTATCCTGCTACCTTACCAAATTCATTGATTAGATCTAGTAGTTTTCTGGTAGCATCCTTAGGATTCTCTATGTATAGAATCATGTCATCTGTGAACAGTGACAGCTCTACTTCTTCTTTTATGATTTGGATTCCTTTTATTTATTTTTCTTCTGTGATTTCTGTGGATAGAACTTCCAAAACTATATTGAATAAGAGTGGTGAGAGTGGTCAACCTTGTCTTGTTCCTGATCTTAGTGGAAATAGTTTCAGTTTTTCACCATTGAGGATGATGTTGGCTGTGTGTTTGTCATATAAGGCCTTTATTATATTGAGGAAAGTTCCCTCTATGCCTACTTTCTGAAGGGTTTTTATCATAAATGGGTGTTGTATTTTGTCAAACACTTTCTCTGCATCTATTGAGATGATCATATGGTTTTTCTCCTTCAATTTGTTCATATGGTGCATGACGTTGATTGCTTTGCGTATATTGAAGAATCCTTGCATTTCTGGAAAAATCCCACTTGATCATGGTGTATGATCCTTTTAATGTGCTGTTGGATGCTGTTTGCTAGTATTTTGTTGAGGATTTTTGCATCTATGTTCATCAGTGATATTGCCCTGTAGTTTTCTTTCTTTGTGTCATCTTTGTTTGGTTTTGGTATCAGGGTGATGGTGGCCTTGTAGAATGAGTTTGGGAATCGTCCTCCCTCTGCTACATTTTGGAAGAGTTTGAGAAGGATAGATATTAGTTCTTCTGTAAATGTTTGATAGATTTCGCCTGTGACGCCATCTGGTCCTGGGCTTTTGTTTGTTGGAAGATTTTTAATCACAGTTTCAATTTCAGTGCTTGTGATTGGTCTGTTCATATTTTCTATTTCTTCCTGGTTCAGTCTCGGCAGTTGTGCATTTCTAAGAATTTGTCCATTTCTTCCAGGTTGTCCATTTTATTGGCATACAGTTGTGTGTAGTAATCTCTAATACTCTTTTGTATTTCTGGAGTGTCAGTTGTTACATCTCCTTTTTCATTTCTAATTCTATTGATTTGAGTCTTCTCCCTTTTATTCTTGATGAGTCTGGCTAATGGTTTATCAATTTTATTTATCTTCTCAATGAACCAGCTTTTAGTTTTATTGATCTTTGCTATTGTTTCCTTCATTTCTTTTTCATTTATTTCTGATCGGATCTTTATGATTTCTTTCCTTCTGCTAAATTTGGGGGGTTTTTTGTTCCTCTTTCTCTAATTGCTTTAGGTACAAGGTTAGGTTGTTTATTCAAGATGTTTCCTGTTTCTTAAGGTAGGATTGTATTGCAATAAACTTCCCTGTTAGAACTGCTTTTGCTGCATCCCATAGGTGTTGGCTCGTCATGTCTCCATTGTCATTTGTTTCTGAGTATTTTTTTATTTCCTCTTTGATCTCTTCAGTGATCACTTCGTTAGTAAGTATTGTATTGTTTAGCCTCCATGTTTTTGTATTTTTTGGAGATCTTTTCCTGTAATTGATATCTAGTCTCATGGCAATGTGGTTGGAAAAGATACTTGATTCGATTTCAATTTTCTTAAATTTACGAAGGCTAGATTTGTGACCCAAGATATGATCTATCCTGGAGAATGTTCCATGAGCACTTGAGAAAATTGTGTATTCTGTTGTTTTTGGATGGAATGTCCTATAAATATCAATTAAGTCCATCTTGTGTAATGTATCATTTAAAGCTTGTGTTTCCTTATTTATTTTCATTTTGGATGATCTGTCCATTGGTGAAAGTGGGGTGTTTAAGTCCCCTACTATGATTATGTTACTGTCAATTTCCCCTTTTATGGCTGTTAGTATTTGCCTTACGTGTTGAGATGCTCCTATGTTGGGTGCATAAATATTTACAATTGTTATATCCTCTTCATGGATGGATCTCTTGATCATTATATAGTGTCCTTCTTTGTCTCTTATAATAGTCTTTATTTTAATGTCTATTTTGTCAGATATGAGAATTCCTACTCCAGTTTTCTTCTGATTTCTATTTGCATGGAATATGTTTTTCCATCCCCTCACTTTCAGTCTGTATGTGTCCCTAGGTCTGAAGTGTGTCTCCTGTAGACAGCATATATATGGGTTTTGTTTTTGTATCCATTCAGCCAGTCTGTGTCTTTTGGTGGGAGCATTTATTCCATTTACATTTAAGGTAATTATTGATAGGTATGTTCCTATTTTCATTGACTTAATTATTTCAAGTTTGTTCTTGTAGTTCTTTTCCTTCTCTTGTGTTTCTTGCCTAGAGAAGTTCCTTTAACATTTGTTGTAAAGCTTGTTTGGTGGTGCTGAACTCTCTCAGCTTTTGCTTGTCTGTAAAAGTTTTAATATCTCCATCAAATCTGAATGAGATCCTTGCTGGGTAGAGTAATCTTGGTTGTAGGTTTTTCTCCTTCATCACTTTAAATATGTCCTGCCACTCCCTTCTGGCTTGCAGAGTTTCTGCTGAAAGATCAGCTGTTAAACCTTATGGGGATTCCCTTGTGTGTCATTTGTTGTTTTTCCCTTGCTGCTTTTAATATGTTTTCTTTGTAATTAATCTTTGATGGTTTGATTATTATGTGTCTTCGCATGTTTCTCCTTGGATGTATTCCGTATGGGACTCTCTGTGCTTCCTGGGCTTGATTAACTATTTCCTTTCCAATATTAGGGAGGTTTTCAACTATAATCTCTTCAAATATTTTTTCAATCTCTTTCTTTTTCCTTTCTTCTTCTGGGACCCCTATAATTCGAATGTTGTTGCATTTAATGTTGTCCCAGAGGTCTCTGACACTGTCCTCAGTTCTTTTCATTCTTTTTTCTTTATTCTGCTCTGCAGTTGTTATTTCCACTATTTTATCTTCCAGGTCACTTATACGTTCTTCTGCCTCAGTTATTCTGCTATTGATCCCATCTAGAGTATTTTTAACTTCATTTATTGTGTTGCTCATCGTTGCTTGCTTCCTCTTTATTTCTTCTAGGTCCTTGTTAAATGTTTCTTGCATTTTGTCTATTCTATTTCCAAGAGTTTGGATCATCTTTACTATCATTATTCTGAATTATTTTTCAGGTAGACTGCCTATTTCTGCTTCAATTGTTAGGTCTGGTGGGTTTTTGTCTTGCTCCTTAATCTGCTGTGTGTTTTTCTGTCTTCTCATTTTGCTTATCTTACTGTGTTCGGGGTCTCCTTTTTGTTGGCTGCAGGTTCATAGTTCCCGTTGTTTTTGGTGTCTGTCCCCAGTGGCTGAGTTTGGTTCAGTGGGTTGAGTAGGTTTCCTGGTTGAGGGGACTAGTGTCTGTGTTCTGGTGGATGAGGCTGGATCTTGTCTTTCTGGTGGCAGGTCCACACCTGGTGGTGTGTTTTGTGGTGTCTGTAGCCTTATTATGATTTTAGACAGTCTCTCTGCTAATGGATCGGGCTGTAGTCCTGTCTTGCTAGTTGTTGGGCATAGGGTGTCCAGCACTGTAGCTTGCAGGTTGTTGAGTTAACCTGGGTCTTGGTGTTGAGATGGTGATCTCTGGGAGATTTTCGCCGTTTGATATTCCATGGAGCTGGGCGGTCTCTTGTGGACCAGTGTCCTGGAGTTGGTTCTACCACCTCAGAGACAAAACCCTGATGCCTGGCTGGAGCACCAAGAACCTTTAATCCACACGGCTCAGAATAAAAGGGAAAAAAAAATAGAAAGGAAAGACAGGAAGGAAGGAAGGAAGGAAGGAAGGAAGGAAGGAAGGAAGGAAAGGAGGAAGGAGGGAAGGAAGAAAGGAAGAAAGGAAGGAAGGGAGAGAGGGAGGGAGGGAGGGAGGAAGGAAGGAAGGATGGAAGAAAGGAAGGAAGAAAGGATGGAAGGAAGGAAGAAAGGAGAGGAGGGAGGAAGAAAGGAAGGAAGAAAGTAAGAAAGAAAGGAAGAAAGAAAGAAGATAAAATAAAGTAGGTTAAAATAAAGTTAGATAAAATAAACTTATTAAAATAAAAAATAATTATTAAGAAAAAAATTTTTTTTAAGTTAAAAAAAAAAAAAAGAACCCTAGGACAAATGGTGAAAGCAAAGCTATACAGACAAAATCTCACACAGCAGCACACACATTCACACTCACAAAAAGAGAAAAAGGGGAAAATAATAATATATCTTGCTCCCAAAGTCCGCCTCCTTAACTTGGGATGATTCGCTGTCTATTCAGGCATTCCACAGATGCAGGGCACTTCAAGTTGATTGTGGAGCTTTAATCCGCTGCTTCTGAGGCTGCTGGGAGAGACCTCCCCCTCTCCACTTTGTTTGCACAGCTCCTGGGGTTCAGCTTTGGACTTGGCCCCGCCTCCGCACGTAGGTCACCCGAGGGCATCTGCTCTTCAGACAGGACGAGGTTAAAGGAGCAGCTGATTCTAGGGCTCTGGCTCAGGCCAGGGGGAGGGAGGGGTACAGACGCGAGGCAAGCCTGTGGCGGCAGAGGCCGGCGTGACATTGCACCAGCCTGAGGCGCCCCGTGCGTTCTCCCGGGGAAGTTGTCCCTGGATCCCGAGACCCTGGCAGTGGCGGGCTGCATAGGCTCCTGGGAGGGGAGGTGTGGAGAGTGACCTGTGTTCACACACAGGCTTCTTGGTGGCAGCAGCAGCAGCAGCCTTAGTGTCTCATGCCTGTCTCTGTTGTCCGCACTGATAGCCGCGGCTCGCGCCCTTCTCTGGAGCAGCGGTGCGCTTAATCCCCTCTCCTCATGCCCCAGGAAGCAAAGGAGGAAGAAAAGGTCTCTTGCCTCTTCTGCAACTCCAGATTTTTCCCAGACTCTCTCCCGGCTAGCCGTGGTGCACCAGACCCTTCAGGCTGTGTTTACGCAGCCAACCCCAGTCCTCTCCCGGCTTCCGAATGAAGCCCGAGCCTCAGTTCCCAGCCCCCGCCCGCCCCGGCGGGTGAGCAGGCAAGCCTCTCGGGCTGGTGAGTGTTGGTGGGCACGGATCCTCAGTGCGGGAATCTCTCTGCTTTGCCCTCTGCACCCTGTTACTGCGCCCTCTTCCGTGGCTCTGAAGCTTCCCCCTCTGCCACCCGCAGTCTCTGCCTGTGAAGGGGCTTCTAGTGTGTGGGAACCTTTCCTCCTTCACATGTCCCTCCCACTGGTGCAGGTCCCGTCCCTATTCTTCTGTCTCTGTTTATTCTTTTTTCTTTTGCCCTACCCAGGTACGTGCGGAATTTCTTGCCTTTTGGGAGGTCTGAGGTCTTCTGCCAGCGTTCAGTGGGTGTTCTATAGGAGAAGTTCCACGTGTAGATGTATTTCTGATGTATCTGTGGGGAGGAAGGTGATCTCCGCATCTTACTCTTCCACCATCTTCTCTAGCCCCCAGCTTGATGTCTTTCTAATGATTAGACTGAGGATATGTGTTTTGGGAGGAAGATCAAAGAGGCCCAGTGCCATTTTAATTGCATCATATCAAAGGTACATTGTACCAATCTAAGTGACTTATCACTGTTGATGTTAACCTGGATCACCTGGTTGGGGGAGTGTTTATCAGGTTTCTTGATTGTAAAGCTACTGTAACCACCACTAGTCCCCATTTCATACTCTGCATTTTAGAAGGAAGTCACTATGTATAGCCCAATAGTTATGCTTCACTTAATTATCTACATAAATTATTTGGAATTTTTCTGCACAACATTTTTTTTCTATTATCCCACACTTATTTATTTATTCAATCATTTATTCATTTAATATGGATTCCTAGATATTTATTTTAAATTTTGGATTATAATCCAAAACTACTTTATTTATTTTGTTGATCAAATTCTTGCAGCTTTCGGCTTCCCTGGTGGCGCAGTGGTTGAGAGTCTGCCTGCTGATGCAGGGGACACGGGTTCGTGCCCCGGTCCGGGAAGATCCCACATGCCGCGGAACGGCTAGGTCCGTGAGCCATGCCGCTGAGCCTGTGCGTCTGGAGCCTGTGCTCCATGGCAGGAGAGGCCACAACAGTGAGAGGCCCGTGTACCGAAAAAAAAAAAAAAAAAAAAAAAAAATTCTTGCAGCTTTGATTATTGGCCCCTCTGTCCGGTTGATATATTCTTATTACTGTGGTGTTTTTTGTTTGCATGTTTGTTTGAGCACTTCCTTAGTTTCTGTTACTATACTACGCTATGAGCCCATCTTGTGTATTTCCTACCGCAGTTCTAGAATCAGCCATTTCTCCAAGGAGCCCTCCTTTTATTGCAAAGTGGTATTAGAAACCAAGATCTGGGTGGTTAGTGTACTTGTAACCACTGGGATTTTGTTGCTTCTAGGCTCTCTCAGCTGCCAGAACAAGGAATTATATATGTGCAATCTAACCTGTGCATATATGCATATCTTCAAATATTTCTATATGTAACCTTCTACAGCCATATTAAGCTAAATATGAGTTCATACTGATCCCCAACTTTGACGGCTAGATCACAGGAAAAACTGTGTTTAGCTTTGTGAGAAACTGTCAAACTGTCTTCCCAAGTTGTCTTATCATTTAGCATTCATTCTAGCAATGAATGAGAGTTCCTGTCACTCTGCATTCTCACCAGCAATTGGTAGTGTCAGTTTTTGGAGTTTAGACATTCTAATAGATGTGCAGTGGTATCTTCTTCTTGTTTTAATTTGCAGTTTTCTAATGATAAATGATGTAGCACATTATTTCATATGCTTATTTACCATCTGTATATCTTCCTTGGTTAGGAGTCTGTTCAGAGCATTTGCCCATTTTTAATTGGGTTGATTGTTTCCTTATTGTTTAGTTTTAAGAGATTTTTGTATATTTTGAATTACAATCTTTCATCAGATATTTGTTTTGCAAATATTTTCTCACAGTCTATGGACTATATTTTTATCCTGTTTTAAGAGACTTAGTAGAGCAGAAGTTTTAAAATATTTATTAATTTTTTTAATGAACTAAAAGCTCATAACGAAACTCAATGTCATATAGGTTTTCTCCTAAGTATTTTTCTAGAATTTTATACTTTTAATTTTAGATTTAGATCTATGATTTACTTTTAGTTAATTTTTCTAAAAGGCGTAATGTCTTCGTCTACATTTTTGTTTGTTTGCATTTGGATGTCCAATTGTCCCAGGACCATTTGCTGAAAATATCCTTTCTCCATTGAATTGTCTTTGCTCCTTTGTCAAAAATCAGCTGACTATATTTGTGTAGTTCTATTATTAAGTTCTTTCATCCTTTCCATAATCTATTTATTTTTTCACAAGTAATATGCTGTCTTGATTATTGATGCTTAAAAGTAAGTCTTGAAGTTAGATAGTGAGAGTCCTTCAACTTTGTTCTTCTTTTTCAGTGTTGTGTTGGCTATTCTAAGGCATAATTTTCTGTATGCAGTTCAAAATCAGTCTGAGGTTTTAATCTAAACACCTATACTTATTTGAGTTGCCAATCCATACTGCAATGGAAACCATACCCTGATGCCTGAAATAAAGCCAATAGCTGACGTTTTGCCCCTTCCTCGCTTACCGGCAATTGGAACATCAATCATATAACATATTTAACATTACTAATGAACAATTGACAGACGGATTTCCAAATCTTCTGGAACTGGCAGAAGTAAAATCTCAAGAAGTCACCAGATTAGGGACTATGTATCTGCTGTCACCTCATCTTCAGAGCCCTTGTTCCTTGGTCCCATCCCTCTGGAAGCAGAAAGTCAGATCATCAAAGACTGAAAAATGGTTGAAGAGGGTATGAATGGTGAGAGCCTTGTGTTCTGCTGAGATACTTAAAGTGGTGTTCTCTCTTAGCTGATGTATGTTGCATTCATTTAATTTTATGAGAATCCTTTTATTTAAATGTAGCAAATCTCTTATTTTCTCAGTGAGAAGTATTAGAATTGTTACTTTTTTATGTCCCCAAACACATAAAAAAAGAAAAAGCAACAGGACATTGAAAAGACCTAATCTTTTATCAGGTTGTCAGGAGCCAAGGATAGAAGCCCATGCTGGACAAAGCCTTCTACTACCCCAACCCTATCCAGGAATGGTTAAGAATGGTATAAATACTGCATTTTATAGGTGTGTAACCCTGGGCTTAAAGAGGCTAAGTGAGTTTTCCAAAGTTATATAGTGGTAGTAGCAAGTAGCCTATAGGCTTTGGGTCAGTCATGAGTTCACATCCTAGTGCTATCACTTTTCAGCTGTGTGCACTTGGCAAAGTTATTATAATTCTCTCAGGTTCACTCACTTCATCTAAGAAATAAGGACATCCATACACACTCTATAGGGTTGTCCTCATGATTAATAAATAAGGCCTGTAAGCACTTAACCTAGAGTTCCTGGCACATTAATAAAAGCAAAAAGAAATAATAAAGCTATTTGGTTTAATGTATTTCATTTATCTTCATTAAATATTTGTTAACTAATTCACCAATATTTTACAGTTTTTTTATTCATATCTATATTTCTTAAGTATATAAATAAATTTAAGAAGTCTTACTTTGCATATAGGATAGACAGCAACATTTCTGCATGTGTGTATAAAATTCAAAACCAAATAAAACTAAAACTAAACCAAGTGGACAAACAAGAAGCCACCAAGTTCAAATTTATTGTTATCAGGTTCATAAAGCAGCACTGAGCTCATGTGAAGACATACTGTCCAGATGCCAACATTGAGGTCCTACATAAAGCTGTAAAGTGAAAATGAGATAAATTCTTCAGAGGCCTGGTGGACTGCTGTACCCTATGTCTACTAACTTCACAACACAACAAATGGAAGTATTAGGAAATTCTAGAGTATGAGTGCGTGCCTGTATGCTTATGTTAGTGTGGGACGCTTACATGTATCATTGCATTTGACTGTGCTGTTGGCAAAAAATAATCAGTGGGAAACATACAGCAGTGATTCCAGATTGACCAAATCAATATTTTAAAACTTTACTTTATAGAAAAGGTGAATAAGTGTCAATGTGTCCTGATGGCAGATCAGATGGCAAATGTAGCTTTGCATTTTTCTAATTCAGTAAAAGCCTGAATCAATAATCACCAATTTTTAGAGTGATTTATTATGGATTATTAAAATGAGATGCAACTTTATCTTTATAAATTAGATGTCAAAGGAAAAAAAGAAAATCTATGAAAAACGTAGTGAAAGCAGGAAGCTAAGTAGTTTTTATATCATATCATTTATTCAGCCAAGTACTTATTGATCTATTCTTTTGACAAATATGTATTGTGAAACTATTATTTGCCTGTTTTAGTCTCAGGGGATAAATTAGTGAAAACAGAGTCTCCTCCCATATGGAACTTATATGCTGGTAGAATCATTCAGACAATTAGCAACTAAACACTTAAATAGGTAGCATTATTTAGGGGTAAAGAGATAATGACTGATAGGCAGAAATATTTTGATAGAGCAGTTATAGGAAAGATGGTATCTAAGCAGAGATAAATAATGTGAGAAGAAGAACAATGCAAACATCCAAGTTAAAAATATTCCAGGGAGTGTAAAGAGGAAGAACATGGAGAAAGAGACTGGTGTGCTTAAAGTACATTTAGCTGCCTTGAATAATGGAAGCAATGGAGAGAATATGAGATGGGGTTAAGGAGTTAGGCAGGGGAATTGAATCTGGTCATCAATCATGGTGGAGTTTATATTTCATTGTAATGTGATAGGAAACAATCAGAGGTTTGTAAGCATAAAAGTAACATGAAGTAATTCATTTAAAAAATATTATTAAATTGTTGTATGGAAAATTGCCTGAAGGAGGAAGCATTAGACTCAAAGACACCATCAAGAGGCTGTTGCCATATCCACATGACAACTGGAGGTCCTTTCCTTCCAGTGCTACTCCTTCCGGTGAAGACCAGTTTCCACTGTTAATAACTTCAGTGCCCTTGTGGAGTGCATTACATTTTTTCAAAAATGTCATGCATTGAAGTTAGAAGGACTGACATTATTGCTTTATTTTACAAATCTAAAGCTAAGATAGGAACATAAGTGCCCTATACACGGCAATTACAATGTGAAGACTGACACATAAAGTCCTCTTGCTTCCTAATCCTAAATATATACCTAAATATACCAAGTCCTGGGGTGCCTATAATAACTAGTTTAAGGTGCCCTCAATCTAAACCCTATTATTTTAGAATATTTAATTTGATACATTTATTGATTTCTGTTTAAAATGATACCTGGTTAGTTCAACCTAATACTGTGCCTCTGAATATTTACTAGAACACCTATAAGAGAAAAAAAAAAAAGTCAAAAACATAATAAAGCAACAGTGAAATAGCCAGTTTATTGCAAAAGTCTCATTACTTCCTCCATCTACAATATTATTAAAAATTACAACTGGTGACTAATGGTTCTCTGTCAGCCCAATACCCTATTCTATCCAGGTCTCCAACTTCCACCTTCTCTTGCTCAGACATAGATAACCATTGTGACAATAACACAAAGCAAACAAACAAAAATGAGAAACTGAGCACCTGTCTCTTCAGCACAAGGTCAACCATGCCTGTTTTCTTCCTTTCTTTTTTTTCTCCTACATATTTTGGTATGTACAGTTTAATTCCAACAGTATTAAGTTTATGATTACACAAACACACACACACATACACACTTATCTAAATAGTACTAAAATGTGGAAAGTGAAAAGTACAGTTCTCTCTCCCAACCTTCCAAATCGTACTGTCCAGAAGTAACAACTGTTAATATTTCCTGTGTATTTTTCCAGCAAGTGTTCCATTTGCATTGTATTGGAATTCTGACTTTTTTTTTTTAATTAAACTTTTAATTTCAAGGTCATTGTAAATACATATGTAGTTGGAGGAAATAATTTGTGTTGATACACATAATACAAAATTGTTCATCCTAACCATTTTTTAAGTGTACAGTTCAGCTGTATTATGTCTACACTGTTGTGCAGCCATCACCACCATCCATCTCCATAATTCTTTGCATATTGTAAAACTGAAACTGTATCCCCATTAAACAATAACTCCCCCTTCTCCCTTCCTTCCAGCCCCAGAACAATAATTTGTTCTCCATTTCTATAATGTTGTCATTTCAAGAATGGAATCATACAGTATGTAACTTTTCAGGAATGGGTCTTTTTACTCATAATTCCCTGGAGATTCATCCAGGCTGTTGGGTGTGTCAAGAATTCCTTCCTTTTTATAGCTGAGTAGAATTCTGTAGTATGGATGTGCCACAGTTCGTTTAACAATTTGCCTGTTAAAAGACATTTAAAAACAACTCCGTCATTTCCAGTTTGGGGCTATAATGAATAAAGCTGCTATAAACATTCATGTACATTCAAGTTTTTGTGTGAACATGTGAACATCAGTTTTTATGTCTCTGGGTAAATGCCCAGGAGTGTAATTGTTGGGTCATATGGTACTTGCATGTTTAGTTATAAAAGAAACTGCCAAACTTTCCAGAGTGGCTGTACTGTTTTACATTCCTACCAGCAATGTCTGAGTGATCCAGTTTCGTGTATACCAGCCAGCATTTAGTGTTGTCACTATATTTTATTTTAACCATTCCGTGTAGTCTATTTCATCGTGGTTTTAATTTGCGTTTCCCTAGGGTCTAATAATGTTGAACATCTTTTCATGTGCTTATTTGTCATCTCTATATCTTCTTTCGTGAAATGTCTCTTCATGTTTCTTGCCCATTTTCTAATGAATTTTTTTTTTTTTTTTTTTTACTGTGGAGGTTTGAGATGTCTTTATATATTCTAGATACTAGTCCTTTGTCAGATATGCAGTGTGTAAATATTTTCTCCCCCTCTATGGCTTGCCTTTTCATGATCTTAACAGTCTTTTGCAGACCAAAAGTTTTTAATTTCAAAGAAGTCCAATGGATCAGTTTTTCATTTATGGACTGTACTTTTGGTGTCAAGTCTAAGATTTTCTCCTATGTTTTTTTTCTCTAAAAGTTTTAGTTATATGTTTGACACATAAACCCGTGATCCATGTTGGGTTGGATTGGAAAGGGGTAACAAATTTCCATTATCCATACGTTTAGCAATAATTTAAATTGTTTTCTTGTAAAATTGTTCTTCAAACACTTTGTTTAGTTTTCTATTAGGTTCATTTGCCTTTTGCTCCTTGATTTGTGAGTATTCATTTTATATTAATAAAATAAAGATTTGGTCTTTATTTTATTTTATTATTTTATTGTTCTTTCATGAGGAAGGCAAAAAAAGTCTCCTTTTTTTTTCATTTATTTCTATTTATCCATTCAGAGATTGAAATATCGAATAAAATTAGCAAGAAAACTTGGAGTGACACTTCTTTTTAGAGTGAGAGATTTCCAAAAGTAGATTTCCCTTGGAGGAACAATATCAGGAAGAATACTTGTACAACTGGAAAATGCAGAATTTTTTATCTGAACAGAGCTTCAGGAAAAAAAAAAAAAAAGTGATGTGGTAAAGTCTGGCCAATCAAAATTGTACTTGATGAACATCTCTGGACCTGGAAATTAGTCTAACAGCTCCGCATTTCAGCCTGCTTCCAGGCTGTGGAACTGATGAAGAATTCCAAAATAACCAAGATGATGAATCCAGGACACACACATGAAATTATAGATAAATACTGTATTTACATGTATCTCTCCTCATTCTAGAAAGAGCAAAGAGAAAACACCCAAACTTTAGGTCTATTGGAAAAACAAATCCCTTAGACAAAGGGAAAAAGAACACATTCTACTGAATTTTCAGAAAATTATTTATTGAAATCAGTTTTAAAGAAAACAGCTTGGCATCCTCAATAACAGAAATGTGAGCTTTCTGAAATAAGAGATAAAAGACATATATTTTTCACAAAACCATTTATTGAGTGTCTACAATATATCTAAGACTCTGGTGGGCATCTGACTACAAGAGTAAACAGAAGTGGAGAGTGGGCTCTTGCTTTTATGGAGTTTACACAGGAAGAATAAGAGTGACCAAATTGTCATAAAATGAATACTAACATTATGTGAGATGACTGTGAAAAACTAGTTAAGGATAGATCATGAGAGATAGTAAAGAACACATTAGTGATTTTAATTATTATTCCATGAGCAAATGGATGCCTTTTAACTTAAGTACCTGAAAGACATGCTGAGATATATTTTGAAAATGATCACTCCATAATAAGAACAGACGGGAAAAGAATGAATGGGTGATGGACTGCAGTGGAAGCTAGACCAGTCAAAAAGTCATTTCAAGAGTTTGCATGAGGATGCTGGCAGTGAAGCTGGGGATAAACAGAAAGAATAAGATATATTCAGAATGACAAATCTACCACTATAGAATCTGCAGAATTTATAGTAGATTAGATGTTGGTTAAAAGAGAGTAAATTATCTGGTATAAATTTTAGTTAACTGGTTTGCGTAAATGTATGAATGTTGTTACCATTTACTGATAGAGGAAACAGGTTGGAAATTGTATTTTAATCCAGAAAAATCTTTCGTTTGTTACAGGACATAAAATTCTGATCTATCTTGAAGACATTCAAGTGCAAATGTCAGGTAGGTTTTTAAATACACTGTTCTAGAACTCAGAGGAACTATCTAGGCTAGAAGTATAAATTTACATATCATCAGCATATATGAGATCATTAAAAGTGTGAAATGGATGAGATAATCTAGGGAAAGACATTGAAGGAGAAGGGAAAAGAAGAGAATATGAAAATACGGATTGATGATGCCCAAAATTAAATGGCTGAGTAGACAAAGACAGTGAAAGAAGGAAGAAACTGTTTGCCAAAAAGGTCAGAGAAAATCTATTAAAGTATGGGGTCATATAACTTAAAAGAAAGGTTTACAAAAGTAGGAATTTGCTAACAAAATTGATTACTGCTAAAAGGGTATGAAATTTGTAGACTGAAAAATGGCTTTTGAATTTAGCAACATGGAAGTTATGAATAATTTTGCAAAAGTTACTTGGGGATGGCAATGAGGAGATAAACCTAATTAGAGTGATTTGGTTAGTAAATGGGGGCTATGAGAGTTAAGAAATGGAAAGAATGAACTCAGAAAAAAAAATTAGAATAATTGGGGAGAAAATGAGGGATAGCCTAATTAAGGGTATAAAGAGGAGGAGTGTGCGTGTATGTGTGTGTTTTAGTTCTTTTCATTTTATCTTTCAATGTAGAGATTTTAAATTTTGTTAAAGCAATGGAAAGTATCCAGTTGACAAAGGACAAATATAAAAATATATATATCTTGTAATAAACTATGATGAAAGAAAATAAAAAAATAATATAGATATATACATATACATATGTATAATCGAATCACTTTGCTGTACACCTGAAACTAACACAATATTGTAAATATTGTAATTATTGTAAATATTGTATTACAAATATTACACAATATTGTAAATATATATATTTACAATATACAAGGAGGAAAGAAAAAGAGAGTGACATCGTTCAGGGAAGGGAGAGAGATCAAGAGAGAGAAGTAAAGATGATAGTGTACACTTTCCAAAAAAACATGACAGAATAGTGTCCAAAAGCACATGGCTGGGCTGGAGGTCTCATGTGTTATTCTATTATGGTAGAAGGGACAGGTGAGATGGAATTAGCTCAGACATAAATAGAATAAGTAAAGTGGGGGCTTCACTCCATCTTTAATTTAGAGAGGTCAATGGGTTAAAAAAAAAAGTATTTGGAGAATAGCTGAAACAAGCTGCAGGAACAGGATCCTGTGGTTACAGTGTAAAATACTTCTTTTAGTTATTTGGTGCTGCCAGACTGCAACAAACTCCAATGTGTATTTTGGCAGTCAGTAACTGAGGTGAAACTAGTATAATTAGTTTGGTACAGGAAAGTCAATCAAGTAACTGAGAAGCTCTTGTATTGAATGGATTGTCCACATCAATGATGAAATCACCCACTGTGGTATTGAGGAGGACAGGGAACCAGGGTAAGGACTACAAGTAATAAGGGAATAAGTGGATGGTAGAGTCAAAAAGAGAAGCCATAACAAAACATAATTTACAAATGAGTAGATGAACAATAGACTATAAGCAACAGTGAGAAACAAAAGGAGACAACACTCCTAATACCTGTAACTTAAAATCATAATAGATAAGGAAGTAAATACTTCTTGAGAGTAGATTTTAGATCAGTGTAAGCCAAGGAAGTGAACGATTTTTTATAATAGAGTATGAGAATAATGGGAGTTTTGCTGGTTATGTAGTACCAGTAGCAGAAGGCACTGAAATGTCTGGAAGTTTGGGGGAGAAAAGTTACCTTGTGTTAAAAGGTAAGTGATATTAACAGCAAGGGAATACAGAACATTATGGAATGGAAGAGGTTAGATGGCTGGATGTGGGTTAAGGCTGATAATGTGTGTATTTTTGTGTGTCTTAATTGTTGAAAACCTGAATGAAATGCAGGGTGAATTTTGTCTCATGGAAGAGGATGGTATTGGACCTAATGGTCAGAGAAGTTGTCTTCTTTGGCAGGATGATAGTAGATCCCAAAGCTGCCAACTCCATAAAGAAACACCAATGCGAGAGAAAAATAGAGTACACAAATAGAAACAAAGACAATAGTCGGAGATGAAACAAACCTGGGAGATATTAAAACATAAGAGATCTACAGCTATGAAGTTATAGAAGACAGAGTAGAATATTCACAAAATTAAAAATAAGGAAAGGCAAAGGCTTACGGAATTATTTTTCAAATTCCCCTGTAACAAAATATGCCAAAATTAAAGCAAATAAAATTCCTTTACTTAGCTATACATCTTTAAAATACTGAAAAATAAATCAGAGTTCATAAAAGGACAAAGAGACTTCCTCATTATTATTTGTAATGATAATCCTAAACAGCACCTCAGAGGTCAATGCTATTTTAAGAAATGAAAATTATTATAATTTTAGGTAGTAATGAATAGTATAATGTATATTTTATTTTTTACTGAAATATAATTGACATATTAACAGGGAAGAAAACATATCAAAATTTTAACAAAGATATCTCAAATAGTGGAAAGGATGATTTTTAGATATCTTATTTGACCTATTTGTGTATTATCTCAAAATTCTGTAATGAAGAAAAGCTCTTAAAATAAAAAAAGATACTATGTGTCATGTGTATGTGTGTATGTATATGTCTGTGGGTGTTTTTGTGTGTTCAGGGGGAGAGAGATTTTATACAATTTTATCTCATATGTAAATCCCCCACATCCTTATTCTAACAATAAGATATGTCTGTATAATACTAAAATAAGCAATTTAAAGAGATATAAAATGGTGCATATGGTTGTCAGCACCCTCTCTGACCTGTGGAGCTCACTGAGAAGATGCAGCAATTCATATTGTGCTAATATTTGTGTCCTTTCCATGCAGAGGACAGTTATAACCAAATTCATTCATTAGTGCTTGTTAACACAACTGCCAGTCTGTCCACCTGGACTCTGGTGCTTCCCAGTTAAGCAGGTCACTCAAGGCTTACCCAAGTAACAGATGTTCTCTCTCAAATATATTCCCTGTTTAGGTGTTGAAAAAATAAAATAATAAAAGAAAAGTAAAGATTATAACAGATATTATAACATCCAAGCAAATTAATATGTAGACTTAGATGTGCACAGATTCTACGTGAATAAAGTTGCTAAAGTATCTATATAGATTTACACATATTTGTGTGTGTTCACTGAATATACGGTATATATGCATATACAGTGTTCATAGGCAGATACACACATGCATACATACACCTCATATATGTGTTCGTGTGTCTGTTCATGTGAGTGTGCACATATATGTTTCTATATACATAAAAATGTTTGGAAAATATGCACAAATCTATTAACTGATTTTATTTCTGTGTGGGTCATTTGGCACTGGGAATCAAATTTCATTTTCTTTATTATATAAATTTAATGTGTAACTGGAATTTTTCACTGTGGGACCATGACACACTTGATATGAAATTCCAAACAAGGTGTCCAAGTAAGTGTTCAAAGTAATTATCGGGCTGGGGTCACTTTTTCAAAGTTCAGCAGAGAGATTTTGTGTGAAGTTAACTGCTGAAAACCATCAGCAGCCTCTGGAAACTTACAGCTGGAGAAGTCCAGCTGGGGAGCCTCTAAAAAACCCAGCAAGATATCCATGGGAATGAATGATCTGCTTCAAGCACAGCTAGGTGCAGACTGTGGAAAGCTAACTTGGGAATAAGAACCCTACCACTCAAGGAGGAGCTTATTATTCCCTGGATTCTTCCCCCTCATGGTTTTGGAGAGCTAAGTCAAAAGTATGGAGTAATTAAAATGAAAGAAGTAAACGCATCCTCCTCACCAAATTCAAAGATGCAGGCTGCAAGGAGCAGGTTCTAAATGGAAGAGAAGTGGAGAAAGTTTACCTTGGAATGAAAATAGAAGTGTCAATTAATATATTGAGATGGATGCTCTAAGGTCTGAATTGAGACAGTGCTGTACCTCTTCAACTGTTTGACTATTATCTAAGAATAACCAGAGAAGATGAATGTTCTCTCAGAGTTTTTATCCACTGGAAGCATTTACCCCAGTGAGAAGTTTGAAAAGACAAGTGGGAGACCAAAACAAAATGTCATATTTTGATTATTTTTACATTTTAAAAAACACTTGTTCAATGTACCAGCTACTTTTACATCTATGTTTTTCAAAAAATATTTTACAGAAGGAAGCACCACTTGGAATTAAAAGATACATAAAACTTAGTGAAACATTAATAGAGCATGTATTCTATATAAAGCTATAATAGTAGGTAAATGCAGCATTTGGGGCTCAATGACTGTGTCTAATAATAAAATAATAATTATAAAATATTGTAAGATCTGTTAAAATATATTATATATATGTTGTATAATTTGTGTGTATATATGTGTATATATATATACCAAATAAGTGAGATATATATAACACATATTTTTTTATATATATTCACATATCATAAGAAAAACTGAATAATGGAACTGTTGGATCTAAGTCTTGCCTTGAAAAGTAGAAGTATCGTAGAAGAACGATTTGAACTGAGTATTAACAAGTGATCCACTGGCCCCAACTGGTGGATAAAAGTATTTTAGACTAAGTCATGATATGTATGTACAAAGGTATAAGAGGTATAATGATATAAGAATAGCCATATTAATGTAATTGGCATATGAAAAGTGGGAAGGCAAAGGAATTGATGGAATATGACACTGGCCTGCTTGCTTGACTAATGTGAAAGTCAAGAACCATTTTAACTTGAAATCACAAAGCTGGATTAATATGAGTTAAGGTTTCCTCCTCAGTATATTTATTGTACTTTTAAATTTACTTTTACTTCCACTTCTCATAGCATTTATAAAGTTATATACTAATTATCAAGCTTCTTTCTCTCCTGTGAACTGTCAAATTCCTGATGCCAGAGGCTATCTTCTCTGCTAAAAGAACAGATTTTGGAGAATGTAGGAAAACAATAAAGATTGGACATTATTTGAAAATGGAGGTGGGACAATAAGGGAGAGATGTTAGACATGAGAGATGTTTTTTAGGGAGTAACCACAAAAAAATTGATCTTGATGTTACACAATGAAGCAATATTTCTCAGAAAGTATGTGAAAGGCAAAAAAATGTTTATCAAGAATGAATCTCTGGGGTCTACAAATTTTTGAAATGTCATAATTTTTTTTTAAAAAGACTATTTTTTAGGAGGCTAATTATCCAAGTTCGTTGTTATATTTTGTAGAATGGTTCCTTCTATCATCTAATAATTGCCAGTGAGGAAAACGTTGGTATACTAAGAATATTATAAAACTAAAGTTTTACCAGTTTGATAATATGCCTGTGTCATTTCAGGTAAGGCCAGAAGTAATACATAGCTACAACATCTACCTAGATTAAGCATTTGGGTATAACAATGAGCTCACTTGTGTAGGGTCTTGTTTTTATCTCTTGGCTCACTCTGTGTACCATATATTTACAAGCCATAAACTTCTGGCTAAAAGTTGGAAATATTTGGCATACCCATATACCATTTGACTTATGGAGGAATTCAACATTTTTCTGATTTGATATTCAGTTCTTGCCTCTATAGCTGAAGTTAGAAGATATCAGTCTGTTTGAGTATAACAAAGTTAATGAAAGTGAAGAACAAATTTTTTTTAAGGAACCTCCATACCGTTCTCTTTAGTGTCTGCACCAATTTATATTCCCACCAACAGTGTAGGAGGGTTCCCTTTTCAGAGTTACCATATGATCCAGCAATCCCACTCCTGAACATATATCCAGAAAAGAAGAAAACTCTAATTCGAAAAGATACATTCACCCCAATGTTCACAACAACACTATTTACAGTAGCCAAGACATGGAAGCAACCTAAGCTTCCACTGGCAGATGAATGAATAACGAAGACATGGTGTATATATACAATGGAATATTACTCAGCCACAAAAAATGAAATAATGCCATTTGTAGCAACATGGATGGACCTAGAGATCATTATACTAAGTGAAGTAAGTCAGACAAAGACAAATATCATATGATATCACTTGTGTAATCTTAAAAAATGATACAATGATACAAATGAACTTATTTACAAAACAGAAACAGACTCACAGATATAGAAAAAAAATTTACGATTACCAAAGGGGAAAGAGCAGGGGAGGGATAAGTTAGGAATTGGGGGTTAATTGATATGCACTACCATACATAAAATAGATAAACCACAAGGACCGACTATATAGCACAGGCAACTATATTCAATATCTTGTAGCAACCTTTAATGGAAAAGAGTAAAAGAATATATATATATATATATATACACACATATATATGTATACACACACACACACGCACACACACACACACACACATATATATATATATATATATATATATATATATATATATATATATACCTGAATCACTTTGCTCTACACCTGAAACTAACACATTGCAAATCAACTGTATTCAATTTTAGAAAAAGAACAAAGGTTTTTTTTTGATGGATTGCTACACTTATCTTCTCCAAGATAATGGATGAAGTCCAGGAAGCTGAGAGAGGATTCTTTACAAAATCTCGGTGGAGAGGAAGCTGGCTATTCAAAGCAGGGAGTACTAGCTGCATGAGGAAGATGATAGAGCAATTTCCACATGCCCAAAAGTAGTATAGAATCTGGTTTATTGCAACATATAGCTATCAATTTTTTAATGTTAAACAGCACTGTTATTTATTCTCATTTTAGGCATTTTTCTTCCTTCCTTATTTCTTCTTTCAAACCCTTATTTGTTCCCTTGTTTTCTGCATGTAGTAACAACAATTTTTATTCCCGTATATGATGTATAGAAAGATGTCTATTTTCAAATTAATTTATTTTTTAAATGGACTTGTTAATATGACCTTGTAATTATGCCCAAAGGAGGCTGTGATGTTTCTCCACTTCAAATTAAAGTCATATTAATCTCTGGGGAACCTTAATCTTATTTCCTTTTTTAAAATGCTTTGACCTCATCCTAAAATTAATTTAAGCTACCTTTCCCCCAAACATAAAGAAGATAGACTATTGTACCCTACAGAGTAAAGGTGCTATTAAAAATAAAATAAATTGAACAGCATTTTTACTTTTATCATCAAACATTTGGAAAAAAATTTTTTTAAGATTATTTAGTATTGTTCCATGGTAACTGCATGTTGGATCCTACTCAGAAATTCAATGTTTTCTTGAATAGCTGTAGAATTTGTTTCATATTCAAATTAAAAACTTAAATTCACTTATTTTCAGTTATCTGAACAAAACTTCCACAATTTCTAACAAATTTAGAAAAAAAATACAAATCTAAAAAAAAAAAAAAAAAGAAAGAAAGAAGGAAAAAGAAACAATGTGTCTGATGCTTAGCCCAAAACTGCATTAAGACTGAATACTGTACTTGAGTTGGAGGTAAAATTTCATATCAGCAGTAGAAGTACATCCTAGGTTGTATTCAAATTTTTATTTCCATGTGTGAAAATACAAGCTATGGATATGAAGAAGAAAAAATACCTGTGCAATATAGTTTTTATTAAGACCTTTTAAAATTTGTACTGAAATTTTTTTAAAAAATTAAATTAGAAGAAAGAAATGTGAAGGTAAGAAAAAATCCACTTAATTTTTCTGCTTCTCAGTATTGCTCAGACAACTCTTTAGAAATTATGATTTGGCTCTCTTTGTAACTTGGAAACAGTAATGGATTGTTTGAATAAATATATTAGTAGGTATTGGTTTATATGTCCCTACATTTTATTTGTTCACCCACGTTTCTTAGTAAAGGAAAGATAAAGATTAGGGACAAATGGTGATAGAACTCTTGACATATTAACACTTTTACACATGTTCAGTGAAGCTATGGCAGTGACAAACCCATGTTAGAGCAAAGAATGGAGATGGCTCAAAGCCACCTCTTCCTTTTATCTCTTGCTAGCTTTAGTGGGTCTTTTCTAGATGTCAGAAATGAAGTGGGGGGAAAGATTAAAAACAGACATGACATTTTCTCTTGTACTGTTGACATTTTAAAAAACATATCCAAATGTTTCCTTAGTCAGAAAGATCTATTCTAAAATTAAAGCACAAAATGCTACTTTCTAACTGACTATACAAAGATTATAGGGTCTGGTTTTCTTCCTATGTAAAATATCATTGAATATTGTTTATAAGTTTCTGCATTCTTAACATTCACACTTTTCACAAAACCATCTCCTCAGAAAAGGATGGCTATCTACAGTGAGATACATGGATAAGTGTCTTAAATATTTTGAAATTATTGATATTAAGTATAATTTCTATTAATTCATGTTGAGTACCTTTTATCTACCAGGTATTGTGCTACTTGTCAGGGACACTTAATGCATAATACACAATTTCTCTCCTCAGAAATCTCATTATTAATGTTGGAGAGAGACAAGAATAAAAAATAAATGTATTAAAATGAGATAAGCATTAATAGATTAGTTGATTATTTCTTGAGGAAGATGAAAATTTGGAAAATTATTGTGCCTCTTTATTTACTTTATTGAGCTATATTAATATTTTAGTGAATATAGAAGGCAGCATTCTATGATGGTCCCCCAAAATTCCTACTAGGTACACACTTTCTCCCTGTTATTCAATCAAATATTAATCTAGGTGCAGCTTGAAGGAATTTTGTAGATATAATTAATGTCCTAAAACATTAAGTTGACCTTAAGATAGGGAAATTATGTGGGTTGGCCTGACTGACTTACATGAACCCCCTAAAGGAAGTTTTCTCTGGCCAGTCACAGCAGAGAATGTTGAAACTTGGACTCTGGCTGGTATGGGAGAAAACAAACTTTCATGTTGTGAACTGCCTATGGGATGACATAGCAAGGAATTAAAGGTGGCTTCTAGATACTTAAAGTGATCCCTGGCTTACAGCTAGCTGGAAAATGGAAACTTCAGTCCTACAACCACAAAGAAGTTAATTCTGCCAATAACCATTAAGGCTGGAAAAGGACCAAAAGCCCCAGATGATAACTATAGGCTTGGCCTTGATTTCAGCCTAATGACACTGAAGGAGGTTATCAAGAGGAAATGACTACCAGTTGACCCCAAAACTAAATGAGGGCAATCAAAGGCTTCTCACCCCCTCCCTTGTCCTTAAAATGTACTTCTGCCCACCATCTCAAAGAAAGAGTTGTTTTCAAGGATGCAGCTTTGAGAGAAAAATGTGTTGTTGAGATCATCTGGACTGAATACACAACTGAACTCAGTTAAGGCTTCTATATCAACTTTTAAGATTCTGGTGGCTGGGGGTAGAGATCTACTTATTTTGCAGCTGCCCAAGGCAAGCCTCAGATGTAAATTCCCTTGCTTATTATAAGTGTTACCTTTCAATCTGGACTTGTCTGCCCCTTCCTTAGGTCTCCTCTTGCCCTCCATATATGATGGCCAGTTTCAGATTTCACCCAAGGAAGTACCCAAAGTTTTAAACCAACAGACACCTGAGCAGAGAATCCAGCCACACTGTACCTAGCTTAGTGTCCTACAGAAATCATGAGGTAAAGCTGCACTGCTTTAAGCTCATGGTGTAGACTTAATTTCTTCTCTTCCTACAGTATATCTTTATCATGAATTTTCTAATTCTTTTAGAACAGAAAAATTATGTGACCTAATGGATCAAAAAAATCAGTGAGTCAGCATCTTAGGCATGTAAGTGGAAAAGTCATGAGTTTTGGTGTTAGGAAGATTAAAATTGCAATAATTAAACTTATATGAGCTCCAGTTTTCATGTATTGAAAAAAACTACTAAAACTATTTGTTTTTATTCCTAAAACTCTACCTGTTAATAAACATGGGATTACTCAATAGATAAAATAAAGGCATCTTAGCTAAACCATAACATGAATTAGCTTTATATTTTTAATATAATTAAGAAATAACACTAAAAAAACACAGTCTTTTGCAGTCTTCTTTATTTAATCTGAGATCCGTTCATTCTTTTCCATTCTTACTTGGAACATTTATCAGTTCATACCTGAATTGCTACAGCTTCATATCTCATCTCTACTTTAGTTCACACCACATATACTCTATCCTATAAAAAGTTATTATTAACTTGGATTCTAAATGTCCCTGAATGCCTGTAATATAGCAAGAAATGTTGTATAAATGCATATAATTATTTTGAGGAGAAACGTTCCTGAGCTTTCAAGGAAATCTCAAAATTTCAAATGAGTTCTTGACTAAAAATTAACTGCAAGCTCTTCCTTCCTAAAATATTATTCATAATGCCATTTTTCTGATCTAAAATATGGGCAGTTCCTCATTGCTAACAGGTTAAAGATTTTGGTCTAGCCTTCTTTTTAGCTTTTCTATGACTTCTCATGACATATATGTTCTCAGGTCTCATTTCCCTTCAGCTTGGAACCATGAATGATTTCAGACCTAGTGCCTGTCACAGTTTTCTATGGATACTATAATATGACTAACTTGCTGAGCCTGCTTTTAAACTCTTATTGGAAATATTTTGTGCTTTAATTTGATAAATGTTGATTGTACCAGCTATCTTGCAGTGGTTCATTCTTCACTTCTCTTCAGGTTCTCTCTCCATACCTACCCAATATGTCCAAAGTCAAAGTCTGTCTTAGGACCTTGCTTCTCATAGCCATCTCATTCAAAATACCATCCCCCATCCTCTTTATTAATTTGAAGCTCACACATTATTCATGGTTCAATTAATAGTTACTTTATTTCTATTCTATTATCATGTTGTAACATTACCTTCCTCCAAATTTCTAGAACATTTATAGTTAATCCTGTCTTTTGAATATACTAGAATCCTACTTTGCACTGTTACTTTTTTACATCATATGTATATGTCCTACTGCAATGACATACAAACTAACTTGAACTTGGGTCATGTGTATCTAGCACAATTTTATACACAAAGAAGGTGCTTAGCATGTTGAGATTTGCCTGAAAACAATAAAATCAATATTCTTTCTGTTTAATTCTTGCATTTGTTTAGACATAGTTTCTTTCATCATAAAATGAAAGAAATCCTCAAGACCCACTGTTTATCTTTTTTTCTATTCCTTCAACACATAGATATCATAAAGGGGGACTTCCCTGGTGGCCCAGTGGTTAAGAATATGCCTTCCAATGCAGGGGATGCATGTTTGATCCCTGGTCAGGGAACTAGGATCCCACAAGCTGCAGGAAAACGAAGCCCACATGCTCTGGAGCCCACGTGCCACAACTAGAGAGCCCGCATGCTGCAACTACTGACCCCACATGCTGCAACTACTGAGCCCACATGCCATCATTAGAGAGAAGCCTGCATGCCACAATGAATAGCCCACGTGCCTCAACAAAAGATCTCACACACCAGAACGAAGATCCCATGTGCCACAACCAAAGACCCAATGCAGCCAAAAAAAAAAAAAAAAAAAAAGTATCATGAAGGTTAGTTTCTTCTTTCTCCAGACATTAAAAACAGTCAATAAAAAACCTATTTGGCTAAACTTAACTCATGAACTATAGAGATAGCATTGAGAGTGGCTAACTGCATGAACTTTAGTGCCAGACAACCTGGGTTTAAATTCTTTCTCCTGGAGAAGGAGTCAAGATGGTGAAATAAGAGGACTCAGAATTCGTCTCTCCTCACAGTATGTCAACAATACATCTACAAATGGAACAGTTCTCACAGAGCACCTGCTGAGCATTAGTGGAAGACTTTGGACACCTAAAAAGACAAGAAAAATCTTCTCTCAACCAGGTAGGATGAAAGAAAGAAAAAAAGAAAAGAGGAATCAAAAAAGGGACCAGCAACCTAGGTGGGAAGCTGAAGGTGAGGAGAGGCCCCTGCACTCAGGAAAAAACCCTCACAGTGAGGAAATCAGCTGGGAGAGAAAGGAACCTTCAGGGGATCAAAGGAGAATGCAATGGACAGTCTGTGAAAGGCAGGACAAAGTAAGAATTGTGTGCATGGCCTGTGCCGCAGCCTAGCGCACCACAGCCTGAGTTGGATGTCTCTTGGCGCAGAGGGGAACTGGGTGCTGGAAAGGTGGTCTGGAGTGCAAATCCAGAGAGGGGACAGCTGTTGTCTGTGAAAAGACAGCCTGAAGGGACAGGAGTAAGGAGCTCCACAACCAGGAATGTTTACAGAAAAAGCCCGGCTACCATAGAAGCAAGGCATCATTTTTGAGTGGCACACAAGGGACGAGGCAAACATTGTAACCCCTTTCCCTACCTACTGGCTTCTTCAGCCCATGCAGGCACTGGGAAGGGCACACATCTGAGCAGGCACTCAAACCAAAGCCTCCTTCACCTGCATAGCCTCCAGGGTCCTGCACACTGCTCATCCCAAAGCCTCCTTGGGAATCAGCTCTGGGTGCCCTTGCATGAGATAGGAATCCACCAGTGCTGACAGGGGCTGAGTGCTAAAACACGAGGTTCAGAGAGCAGATCTGGGGAGAGGACCACTGTTGGCTGTGCAGATACAACAGAGGGGATGGGAATGAAAGGCTCCACAGCCGAGAATGCCTCTAGAGGAAGCATGATCTACTTAGGAAATGAGGCACCATTGTTGAGTGACATATAAGGTGGGTGGCCATCACTGCACCCACATGCCAGCCCCTGCCTCTGTGGGCACTGGGAGGGACTCCTACTAGAGCGAGCATGCCCTAGTCCATTGCAACTGCCTGCTGGCCTACACTGCCACAGGCAATTTGCACACACCCCAGTTGTAGCTGCTATACTCCTCCCCAGTCCAAGTAAGTATGCCCCAATCAGATGTTGCTTTCACTCCTTCTCACCTGGGCATGGAACAGACAGCCGAGGGTGATGCACATGCAGGGGTGGGGCCAAAAACAAAGCTGAACACCAGGGGCTGTGTGACTAAGGAAGAGGAACAGAAATCTTTCCGTGCAGCTACACAAGCTGTGGATTAAATCCCCGCTATCAGCTTGGTAAATCCTGAATCAGTGGAATACCTGAATACACAAGTGTTTTCACAATGAGATTGGTCTGCCTTTAGCAGCAGTGGACTTTGGGGGCAATTACACATGGGAGTTGGGTCACGTCAGAGTCTGAGCTGTTCCCACAGTGACCACAGCAGATCCATAGACCTACCTAGAGATAATGGAGGGCCTCCAGGGGAGGTGGGGGTTGGCTGTGGCTCACTGTGGGAACAAGGACATTGACAGAGGAGGTCCCAGGGAAATATTATTTTTACTATTATTTTTTTTCATTTGTTTTGTTCAGTTGGTGTTTTTATTATTTTTATTTTTTAATTTTTTAATATACCTTTTAAAAATATTTCTATTTTTACTTTACTTTTTGTTGTTTTGTGGTTTTTTCCTTATTTTTGTTCATTGTTTTTATTTATTTATTTTATCTGTTTATGTTTTTGCTTTATTTTATTCACTTCTGTCTGATTCTTTGTTTCTGTTAGTATGGTTTTGTTGTTATCAATTGTCTTGGATTTGGTGTATCTATTTGTTTTCTTTCTTCTGTGTGTGTGTGTGTGTGTGTGTGTGTGTGTGTGTGTGTGTGTGTGTGTTGTGTTGTTGTTCTTTTTGTTTTTGCTATTTGTCTTGGGTTTTGTTTGTCTGTTTGGTTTATTTTCCTTTTTGTTTTCTTTCGTTTTTCTCTGAACACACTGTGTGGTTTGTGGGCTCTTGGTTCCCCAGCCAGGGATTGGGCCTGGGCCTCCACTGTGGGAGCACAGAGTTCAGGACACTGGACCACTAGAGAATTCCCGGGCCCAGGGAATATTAACTGTCATGCACTCTCCTGGAAGTATCCATCTAGACACCAAGACCTTGCTCCACCCAACTGCCTGCAGTCTCCCGTGCTGGACACCTCACACCAAAAAACAGGAAGACAGGAACAGAGCCCCAGCCATCAGCAGACAGGTTGCCTAAAGTCATACTAACCTCACAGACACCTGACACAGCCCTGCCCATCAGAGGAAAAGACTCAGCTCAACCCACCAGACCAAAGGCTGGTGCCTACCTGTCCCTCCCACAAGGAAGCCTACACAAGGCCCTGAACCAAACTCACTCACCAGGGGGCAGACAACAGAAGAAAGAGGAACTATGACCCTGCAGCCTGCAGAAAGGAGACCATAAATACAGAAATTTAGATGAAATGAGAAGACAGAGAAATACGTTGCAGACACAGGAGCAAGGTAAAAACCCACAAGACCAAATAAATGAAGAGGAAATAGGCAATCCTGAAAAAGAATTCAGAGTAATGATAGTAAAGATGATTCAAGATCTCAGAAATAGAACGGAGGCAAATATCAAGAAGATACCAGATATGTTTAACAAGGAATGAGAAGAACTAAAGAATAAATAATCAGTGATGGACAACACAATAACTGAAATAAAAAATACACTAGAAGGAATAAATACCAGAATAACTGAGGCAGAAGAATGGATAAGTGACCTGGAAGATAGAATGGCCAAAATAACTGCAAGGAGCAGAATAAAAAAAAATTTTAAAGGATGAAAAGAAATGAAGACAGTCTCAGAGACTTCCAGGACAACATTAAACTCACCAACATTTGAATTATGGGGGTCCCAGAAGAAGAAGAGAAAGAAAAAGTGTTTGAGAAAATATTTGAAGAGATTAGAGTTGAAAAATTCCCTGACATGGGAAAGGAAATAAGTCCAGGAAGCGCAGAGAGCCCCATACAGGATAAACCCAAGGAGAAACACGATGAGACATATATTAATCAACCAAACAGAAATTAAGTACATAGAAAAAATATTAAAAGCAGTAAGAGAAGCAACAAAAAACATACAAGGGAATTCTCATGAGGTTATCAGCTTATTTTTCAGCAGCAACTGCAAGCCAGAAGGGAATGGCAGGACATATTTAAAGTGATGAAAGAGAAAAACCTACAACCAAGATTCTACCTAGCAAGTATCTCATTCAGATTCAACCGAGAAATCAAAAGCTTTACAGACAAGCAAAAGGTAAGAGAATTCAGCACCGTCAAACCAGCTTTACAACAAATGCTAAAGGAACTTCTCTAGGTGGGAAACACAAGAAAAGAAAAAGACCTATGAAAACAAACCCAGAACAATTAAGAAAATGGTAATAGGAACACACATATTGATAATTACCTTAAATGTAAATGAATTAAATGCTCCAACCAAAAGGCACAGAGTGGCTGAATGGATACAAAAACAAGAACCATGTATATAATGTGTACAGAAGATGCACTTCAGACCTAGGGACACATACAGACTAAAAGAGAGGAGATGGAAAAAGATATTCCATGCAAATGGAAATCATAAGAAAGTGGGAGTAGCAATATTCATATCAGAAAAATTGAAGTTAAAATAACGATTTTTACAAGAGATAAGAAAGGACACTACATAAAGATCAAGAGGTCTATCCAAGAAGAAGATAAAACAATTGTAAATATTTATGAACCCTACATAAGAGCACCTGAATACATACGGCAAATTCTAACAGCCATAAAAGGGGAAATCAACAGTAACACAATAATAGTGGGGGACTTTAACACTCCACTTACACCAATGGACAGATCATCCAGACAGAAAATTAATAAGGAAACACAAGCCTTAAATAATGCATTAGACCAGATAGACTTAATTGATATTTATAGGACATTCCATCTGAAAACAGCAGAATACATCTTCTTCTCAAGTGCACATGGAACATTCTCCAGGATAGATCACATCTTGGGTCACAAATCAAGCCTCAGTAAATTTAAGAAAACTGAAATAGTATCAAGCATCTTTTCTGACCACAAAGCTATGAGATTAGAAATCAATTACAGGGAAAAAAAAAACTGTAAAAACCACAAATACATGGAGGCTAAACAATATGCTACTAAATAACCAAGAAATCACTGAAGAAATCAAAGAGGAAATAAAAAATGCCTAGAAACAAATGACAATTAAAACACATCAACCCAAAATCTATGCGATGCAGCAAAAAGATTTCTAAGAGGGAAGTTTATAGCAGTACAATGCTACCTCAAGAAGTAAAAATCTCAAATAAACAACCTAATCTTATACCTAAAGCAACTAGAGGAAGAAGATCAAACAAAACTCAAAGTTAGTAGAAGGAAAGAAATCACAAAGATCAGAGCAGAGATAAATGAAACAGAAAAGAAGAAAACAATAGCAAAGATCAATGAAACTAAAAACAAACTGATCAAAGTAATGGAATTGAAACTGTGATTAAAAATCGTATAACAAACAAAAGTCCAGGACCAGATGGCTTCACACACAAATTCTATCAAACATTTAGAGAAGAGCTAACACCTATCCTTCTCAAACTCTTCCCAAAAATTGCAGAGGGAGGAACACTCTCAAATTCATTCTATGAGGCCACCATCACCCTGATAACAAAACAAGACAAAGATATCACACAAAAAAAGAAAATTATAGACCAATATCACTGATGAACATAGACACAAAAAATGCTCAACAAAATACTAGCAAAGTGAACCCAACAATACATTAAAAGGATCATAAACCATGATCAAGTGGGATTTATCACAGGGATGCAAGGATTTGTCTGCATCCACAGAGCAATTGGTGTGATATACCATATTAACAAATTGAAGAATAAAAACCATATGATCATCTCAATAGATGAAGAAAAAACTTTTAACAAAATTTAATTCCTATTTATGAAAAAAAACCTCCAGAAAATGGGATTACAGGGAATCTACCTCCTCATAATAAAGACCAAATTTAACAAGCCCACAGCAAAGATCATTCTCAATGGTGAAAAACTGAAAGCATTTCGTCTAAGAGCAGGAAGAAGACAAGTATGTCCACTCTGGCCACTTATTCAACATAGATTTGGAAGTCCTAGCCATAGAATCAGAGAAGAAAAAGAAATGAAAGGAATCCAAATTGGAAAAGAAGAAGTAAAACTGTCACTGTTTGCAAATGACATGATACTATACATAGAAAATCCTAAAGATGCCACCAGAAAATTACTAAAGATAATCAATGAACTTAGTAAAGTTGCAGGATACAAAATTAATATACAGAAATCTCTTGCATTCTTATACAGTAACAACAAAAGATCAGAAAGATAAATTAAGGAAACAATCCCATTCACCATTGCAATAAAAAGAATAAAATACATAAGAATAAGCCTTCCTAGGGAGGCAAAACACCTGTACTCCGAAAACTATAAGATGCTGATGAAAGAAATCAAAGATGACATGAACAGATGGAGACATATACCATGTTCTTGGATTGAAATAATCAATATTGTGAAAATAACTATACTACCCAAAGTAATCTACAGGTTCCATGCAATGCCTAACAAATTATCAATGGCATCTTTCAGAGAACTAAAACAAAAAAAATTACAATTTGTATGGAAACACAAAGAACTGGAATAGCCAAAGCAATCTTGTGGAGGAGAAACGGAGCTAGAGGAATCAGGCTCCCTGACTTCAGATGATACCAGAAAGCTACAGTAATCAGGACAATATGGTACCTACATAAAAACAGAAATATAAATCAATGGAACAGGATAGAAAGCTCAGAGAAAAACCCACACAACTATGGTCATCTAATCTATGACAAAGGAGGCAAAAATGTACAATGGAGAAAAGACAGTCTCTTCAACAAGTAGTATGGGAAAACTGGACAGCTACATGTAAAAGAATGAAATTAAAACACTCCCTAACACCATACACAAAAATAAATTCAAAATGGATTAAAAACCTAAATGCAAGACCGGACACTATAAAACTCTTAGAGGAAAACATAGGCAGAACTCTATTTAACATAAACCACAGCAAAATCTTTTTTGACCCACCAACTCCTAGAGTAATAAATATAAAAAAAAAATAAATAAACAAATGGGACCTAATTAAACTTAAAAGCTTTTGCACAGCAAAGGAAACCATAAACAAGCCAAAAAGAACCCTCAGAATGGGAGAAAATATATGCAAATGAAGCAACTGACAAAGGATTAATCTCCAAAATATATAAGCAGCTCATGCAGCTCAATATTGAAAAAACAAAAAACCCAATCAAAAAATGGGCAGAAGACTTAAAGAGACCTTTCACAAAGGAAGAAATACAGATGGCCAAGAGGCACATGAAAAGATGCTCAGCATCACTAATTATTAGAGAAATGAAAATCAAAACTACAATGAGTGAGGTATCACCTCACACCAGTCAGAATGGCCATCATCAAAAAATCTACAAACAATAAATGCTGAAGAGTTTGTGGAGAAAAAGGAACCCTCTTCCACTGTTGGTGGGAATGTAAATTGATACAGCCACTATGAAGAACAGTATGGAGGTTTCTGAAAAAGACTAAAAATAGAACTACCATATGACCCAGCAATCCCACTCTTGGTCATATACCCAGAGAAAACCATAATTCCAAAAGATACATGCACCCCAATGTTCATTGCAGCACTGTTTGCAATAGCCAGGACATAGAAGCAACCTAAATGTCCATCAACAGAGGAATGGATAAAGAAGATAAGGTACATATATACAATGGAATATTACTCAGACATAAAAAAGAATGAAATTGGGTCATTTGTAGAGACGTGGATGGACCTAGAGAGTGTCATACAGAGTGAAGTGAATCAGAAAGAGAAAAACAAATATAGTATATTAACGCATATATGTGGAATCTAGCAAAATGATGTAGATGATTTTATCTGTAAAGTGGAAATAGAGACACAGACGTAGAGAACAAATTTTTGGATACCAAGGGGGAAAGGAGGTGGGTGGGAGATACTAGGAGATTGGGATTGACAGATATACACTCTTGATACTATGTATAAAATATATAACTAATGAGAACATACTGTATAGCACCAGGGACTCTACTCAGTGCTCAATTGTGACCTAAATGGGATGGAAATCCAAAAAAGAGGGGATATATGTCTATGTATAGCTGATTCACTTTGCTGTACAGCAGAAAGTAACATAACATTATAAAGCAACTATTCTCCAATAAAAATAAATAAATAAATAATTTCTCTTACTTTTTGGGTTTTTGAGCTTGAGCAAGTTTCTTAATAAACCCATGGCTTAATTTGTTCATCTATAGAATTTAAGAAAAATCCTCCTAGTTTTGCTGAGTGGTTTAAAGTTTTGTCTATAATACACTCCTTAAGCATTAACTCTACTCTATTATTTATCATTCTACATAAGGACCTAGAATGATTTGACTCAGTTCATTTTCTTTTGTTTGCTTTTTTGTGAAGCACCTCCTCTCAGACAGCACTTACATAAAAGAACATTTTTATCCAACAAGAATATCTATTCTGCTTGTTTTCCAAATCCAGGAGCCTGAGAATTCTGAAAGGTAACTTTCATTATTAGTACATGGAGTGTCCTCGTTTTAGTCATTACCACGTTTGAAAGATATTGTTTGATTCCCCATAATCCCTGTGAATTTTCCATTTCTGTTTATTAGTTTTGGCTTACATCCAAGATTGCAACCAACTTGGTATAAGTTTGGAGGAGATCTTGCAAAACAAATAGATTATAGCTATTTTACTTTAATAAAATCCCTCTGACAGGTTACATTTCCACTAGCTCTACCAACATTTATGTTTCTAGGCTCTGTTTTCACACAAGTGTATGAAATCTGTACCTCTAAAGAAGTAAGTATATAAGTCATCTGAAGTGACTGCAATTTATTTTGTAAAATAAATACTCAGATCTGGGCTTCCCTGGTGGCACAGTGATTGAGAATTTGCCTGCCAATGCAGGGGACACGGGTTCGAGCCCTGGACTGGGTAGATCCCACATGACGAGGAGCAGCTAGGCCCGTGAGCTACAACTATTGAGCCTGCGCGTCTGGAGCCTGTGCTCTGCAACAAGAGAGATGGCGACAGTGAGAGGCCCACGCACCGTGATGAAGAGTAGCCGCAACTAGAGAAACCCCTCGCACAGAAACGAAGACCCAAAACAGCCAAAAATAAAATAAATTAATTAAAAATAAATCAGTGGTTTCCGACATGTTTTTGAAAGTTTACTGTTCCCTGAAAAGAACACTAAAAAGAAAGAAAAAAAAAAAATCTATCAAGCTTGGGGAAAATTCAGCTACCTAAAAACACAGCTATTTTTCCAGGGAATGTCTCCTGTTCAAAACATATCCTTGAAACCACCGTTTTGAGATTTGATGTTAGTGAAAAGCATTTTGTCTACTGATTCACCAAAAGAAATAAAATATATACCACCATTGTTTTTGAATTGTTAAATTAAAAAAGAGAGAGAATAGGATCACTATTATTAATCATGGAGAGAGAGAGGTAAAGAATTAGAGACTTGGCATTAATTTCTGAAGATCTTACTCCTATTAAGTTCAACTTGCTTAGGAATACTGTGCATTTTTCAAGAAGTGATTTTTTTTAACGCTTTTCTTTTTTCTTAAGATTATTTTGATGTGGACCATTTTTAAAGTCTTTATTGAATTTGTTACAATATTGCTTCTGTTTTATGTTTTGGTTTTTTGGCCACGAGGCATGTGGGTTCGTAGCCCCCAACCAGGGATCGAACCCACATGCCCTGCATCGGAAGACAAAGTCCTAACCACTGGACCATAAAGGAAGTCGCTAAAGAAGTGATTTTGATGTTTTAAGTTTTAATTATGTCATTGAGTAGCGGGTGGGAAGACACAATGAAAAAGAAAACACTAATGTATTAAAAAAAGGCCTAGATAAAAACAAATTATAATGGTCTTCTCTCAGTATTTCCTAATGGCTTGAATTTTTTATCTAGGTTAAAAGAGGAGAAAAAAAGGTTTTTTTTTTTTAATTTCCAAAAGGAGGCAGGGGTTACTTAATGTTGCCTAGACAGAACTAGTACTAAATGCGAACAGATTAGACTGTTAACAGGCTAGAAGACATACATACAACACTAAAACCGGCTTTATTTCTCTCCCCATTTTTTTTTTTTTTTTGACCGTGCCATGAGGCTTGCGGAATCTTATTTCCCTGACCACGGATTGAACCTGTGCCCTCTGCAGTGCAAGCACAGTGTTCTAACCACTGGACCATCAGGGAATTCCCAAACAACAGCATTATTTCTTATCACAGACTTAGATATATAAGGAAAAAATTGGGCTTTGTGCCAACACTGTATCCAACATAGTTTTTAACTATGCTTACATAGCTTCAAATAGCTTTCAACGAAAGTGTAGGTTAGATTGTCATCTTAAAAATCTGGACTAGGAAGAAAAAGATGCCCTTCCTCCATTCTGACTTCTATGATAAGGGCAGGAGGTTGTAGATGCTGTTGACCAAGACCTTAAAGACAAGATTCTCAAACATGAGTTGTAATGAGATTTAGTGTGCATCTTGGTAATGAGGAAGATAACTGAAGCTAGGAGTTCAAGCACTCCTTTATATTCATATTCCTCTCATATTCCTCTTCTCTTTGCTTCCTTAGAGAGGGCTTTTGCAAAATGACATTTTTAATGTGAAGCAGCATTGGTTTTGGATTCACTAAAACTTGATAGGATTACAGATTCTTTATCTCACTGTCTTTCATCAGTAAGGAAGGGATATAATACTAACCTCTTAAAGCAATTGTGGAAATCTAACATCTGAGAAGAAAATTTTAAGGTGTAGTATCAGTCAGATGCCATCTAAGGAAATAGAAACTTTCTCAAAATGTTTGATATAGAAGGAGTCTTGTCACACTAATAATGGAAGAGCTGTGAAGTCAAACTGGGGATGGTGAAGTATTAGCAACAGCAGGAGACACTGTAAGCTCCAAGTATATTATAAAGTCAAGAGGTGGTGACTCTGGCACCTAGAAAATGGGCGAACCACAAGCTGCTGGAACCATTTAGAGGCCATTTACTCAGAGTTGGAGCCAAGGGGGAATATGGGATCTGCCAGAGTAAGGAAGAGAAATACCCTGGCATCTCCCTTAGTTCCACCCTCTAATCCAACACCACTGCTTCCTAATTTAACTCAGTCACAAGCTACTACAGGAACTTGGACAATGTAGCCTATATAGTCAGCCCCCTGTCATACAAAGCCCACCAATAGACAGGCAAGAAAATGGATTTGAGAAAAAAAAAAAATGGTTCATGTTTCACATATGTGCCTGGTAAATGGTGCCTCTGTGATATCTGTCATTCATTTTCAATGTTAAGAAAAAATATGTATTTTTGCTCAAACAAGTTAGTTTAACAAAGTTATATAAGATTCTCTAGTTCCAAATTTTCAGAACTTCATCTGAATGTGACTCTTGTAAAATTAAAATTTATTATTTACTCCCCCAAACTTAATTGACCTTGGAATCCTCCATCCTTGACTGAACATTTTGATGGGATGGAATCTTTAACTCCACACCTATAAACCCTATTATATTTATGTAACTTCTATCTTCTTGCTTCATTGATGTTACTCTTGGGATAGACCGGTTAATAATACAGAAAGGAAATACCAGAATAAGGAACTAATTTAAAACCTTGTTCTGATTCCAAATTATTAAAATATTCACTGGTATTCAATGGCAACTGTTTCAAAACAATTGATAAACACATATAAATAATTGTCCAGGAATCATCATGGGGCTCAGATTGCCAGATCCTGGAATAGACTATTCTACAAAGGCAAATTTAAGTTGAAACTGATCCTGACATCTTATTTTCCCAGTCTCATATCTTGCCATTTCCCAGACTCCTCCAGACCTGCTTCTTATCTTCATCCTCACCATTGCCCAAGGATTTCTGCTGACCCAGTATTTTGCCTGCTGTGCTCCCTCTGTTGAAAGCCTTTGACACCCCTTTAACACAAGACAACTAGTACTTCAAAATTCTCAATTCAATTGTTACATGTTTTGTAAAATCTGTCCAGATGTCCCTCCATACAAAATGAATAGCTCTTTCCATTTAGCTATAATTGTACTTGCTGTGTTTCTATTATGCCACTAATCATATTTTATCATAGGTACTTGTCCGTCTCCTCTAATAGGATATAAATCCTAAAGTTAGAGATTACATTTCATGCTTGCCTATATCCTCAGCTCTTTACATAGTAACTCAATGAATATTTATTAAAATGACTTCAACCTTGGCCTATAAAAGTATACAAAAACAAAGAAAAACTTAGTTTGGAAATTACTATTTGTTATACTGTCATAGAAACTACTTAAATTATTTATTTCACATTGTATGTTAAGGTATAACCTTAATTTATACATCCTATTAAAATGTTATTCCATGGACAAAGTCATTTAGCCTTCAATCTCCACTAAGCAAATTTGTTATGCACCCCAATACTTCTATTTTGGTATTCATCTAAGTACTTTCCCTCCTGTGTACAAATGGATAACTCTCTCTTTTACCCCCAAGGCATATTCAAGCTTGAAAAGGGCTGTAGTAATCCAAAAAGAGAAGTGTACGCTGTTCATTCCAGCAAACCATGACTATCAAAGAGAATGCCAAAGGGCATTATTCATTAAAAAATGAATTAACAAGGCTTTCTGCAATTTTGCTGCAGATTTTTCTTTTACAAAAGACTAAAAGAATGCATGATGCAGTGGATCCAAAAGCAAAAAAATACACTGTCGACTATTCAGATGCAAATTTGATTATGCTGAGTGTTCAGGTGACAGCCGGGGTGTTTATATATTGTCTATCATTGTAACAGTGAAGCACTCAGACAATCTAATTAGGTTATTAAAAGTACCTGTTTGAGAGAGACTAGATTTCCCTGAAAAGCTTCTATATAAAGCTATTTTTGAATGGCAGAGAAAAGTGTACCAGGATCTTTTATATTAAAGGAAAGCTCATGGAAAAAAATCAAGAGACAAAAAGCAAATAAATAAAAATTTTAAAACCACAGGTTTTTTTTATTAGGTCAAGATATACAATTTCTATGTAATTATTTAATTAAGAGTTGAGATTGTTTCACTTTAGCCCATATACTATGTTTCAAATTTGTGACTCTCCCTTACTGTGCGTTAGTAGTTTGAACCATTCTTGCATTACCAATTAGTCTGGTCTAGCACATGTATTTTTACAATGTCCACACCACTCTCCTTTACAGACTTTTGGTTTTGCCACTGTCTGTAATCCCCTCTACTACAAACATCTCTGGAAATTATAATGGGGCCAACAGAAAATGAAAGCACAATCTTAAAATGATTGGGCACTGCCTGCTGCCTAAATATCAGAGAGTAAGTCTTATGATTCTTACGATGCATCCTTAGCAAACTAATACCTTTTATAGGTTCTTCCCAGAGATAGTTCTAATTGCTTGTCCCTATACTGCTCGGTTAAATGAACTTCAAATACAATTTTATTGCTAGTAAGATGGACTTCTAGTAAGGTAATGTGAAAATAAGCACTTGTTTACCTATCCAGATTCAAAAAGTCAGCAACAAGTTGAAGAATAGATGTAAATATTGTCTAGTATGATTGGGACAAAAATTAGTATATTTTGGCTTCTTTTTTCTCATCCTTTGTGAAAAGAGAAATATAAGAATGTTTGAGTAAGAAAATTCTAACTTCAAGGTTTTATTTTCTACATGAAGTTGGTAGTATTATCTCAGTACAGTTACATACGGAATGGTAGAGCATTTGGAATTTATCAGTGTGAAAATAAGTGGAATAAATATTTATGGGTTTAATGTACATTTTAGAGTAAACTGAATTCAGGAATCAGTATTTTTTACAAAAATAAATAAATAATTTGAACAATTCCCATAGTGTAGGGATAACATTTGTCTTTGCACAATTTTCATAAGAAAGATATATTAATTAAAAGAAGTTTAAGCAACATGGATTAACAGAAATATTTAACTCACTTAAAGAAGAAATGTTTTTAACTAGTAGACAATCTCAAGGCTGGTCATTAAAACAGCAGCCTACCATATGGCCCAATCTGCTTCTGCAGACTTATCTCTATTAGAACCTTACACATACATCCTATGCTTCAGCCAACCTGGAGTACTTGCAGTATTCAGGACACAATATGCATTTAATAATGTTTGCCATTTTGACCTTGCCATTTTCTCTACCAACAATGTGCTCTTTGCCATGTACTAGAAACTACTGGATAGTTTAATGTTTCAAGGCATTTAAAAATTTTATGCTTTTATTATTTAAAATATATCCAGAAAAGACAAAAACTCTAATTTGAAAAGATACATGCACCTCAATGTTAATGGCAGCACTATTTACAATATCGAACACATGGAAGCAACCTAAATGACTGGATAAAGAAGATGTGGTATACATACACAATAGAATATTACTCGGCCATAAAAAAGAATGAAATAATGCCATTTGCAGAATCATGGATGGACCTAGATATTATCATACTAAGTGAAGTAAATCAAAGACAAATATCATTTGATCTCACTTATTTTTTGAATCTAAAAAGAAATACAAAAGAACTTATTTACAAAACAGAGATAGACTAACAGACATAAAAAACAAATTTATGGTTACCAAAGGAGAAAGGGCAGGTGAGGGATAAATTAGGAGTTTGCAATTAACAGATACACACTTCTATATATAAAATAGATTAAAAAAACAAGGATTTACTATAGCACAGGGAACTATATTTAATATCTTATAATAACCTATAATGGAAAAGAATCTAAAAAAGAATATATATGGAAATATATATATATATATATATATATATACATGTGTATGTATGTAGTATATCATACCAAATATTCAAATCCTTATAAAACAATAGAATCCTTATAAAACAATAGAATATAGAATTTTTAGATGTATATAAAGACACAAAACTGAAAGATACATCCAAGTTCAAAAGACTGGTTATTGTGAGTGTGGACAGTCTTAGAAAGGGCAGAAACTAAGGCTCTAGCTTAATGTGCTGCATTTTACATTAAGAGAGAAATATACACACATGCAGACAGAAAGAAAGAGCTATCTGAAGCAATCATGGAAAATTGTTAATATCTAATCAATCTTTGTAATGGGTTTATAATCCATCTATAATATCATTTTCTACCAGTTTTTGATAGTTCAAATCTAATGGAAATAAGGAACAGGTCTTACAATATACAACAAAGCAAACCATTTATCTTTCTTACTCTCTCTGTAAGAAGAATATTCAAATATTGATAAGGTACAGTTATAGTACCTTCAGTACATTTTTAATAAGCTCCATATGTAAAAATGAAATTAATGTGTTGTTTATCCCTATTAGAAATGTAAACACCAAATGACTCAAGTAAAAGCATATAAGGATCTTCTTACTGTAATCAGAAGTCTGTTTTGTTAACTATTTTCAGCAGTTAAAAGAAAAAGAATCAGAAGAGCCAGTCAAGAAAAATCATGATAAAATGTTAGCAAAATATTATACACTGTTAATTAATTAAAATATTTAAACAGTTTAATTTAAAATTAATTTATCTATGTCCAGAATTCAACTAGTGCCAAGTATCAATGTCTTATTTTTTTGCCCACTGATTGGAATATTGCTTACATGCTACAAACAACCTCTTAAATTATTTCTTAATATATTGGATCACAGAGAAATAGGGACACATTTTGAATTTTTTAAAAATTCTGATAAGAGAAATCAATATCTTCAATGTATCCAAAAAGCTAAGGAAGTTAGTAAAATAACTTCTTTGTGACTAAAATAAATGGGGCATCTCCAATGGTAGAATCCTAATCAGTAGTCTTTATTTTATTTTATTATTTTACAACTTTCCAATTTTAAAATGTAGATATTTTGGTAAGCAGAATTTTATTCTTAAAAATAGATTACATGGCACAAGCTTGTGAATGTTACTATGAAAGAAATTAGGTGCTTCAAGATCACAGGGTGATAGATCTCATTCCTCACAAAGGGTCAAAAGGCATTGGGCTTTATGTCCCATAAATATCATGAGATAATATTTCATAAATATTCATAATATCAATAATACTCATAAATGTTTATCACATAATTATAATTAAATGATTATGTATTAATTATTGATCTCATAAATAATTATAAGATAATTATGAGATAATAAAAGCTATATAATTCTCCAGGTGATGAAATCTTCATATATTCAAGGAGTGTGTAGTAAGACTCTAGCAAAATTCTACTGTTAGATAAAGTCCATTTCCGTACTCCTGAAATACCCTGGGAAAGAGAATATCCCACCAAATCTGATACTCCAATCATCTGACTTTTTGTTCCAAGTTTCCTGGTATAATAAATAACAAAAATATTAAGGATTGTAAAATGTTTGGATCTAATTTGTATGGAAACAGAAAAGACCCTGAATAGCCAAAGCAATATTAACAAAGAAAAATGGAGCTGGAGGAACCAGGCTCCCTGGCTTCAGACTATAATACAAAGCTACAGTAATCAAGACAGTATGGTACTGGCACAAAAAAAGAAATACAGATCAATGGAACAGGATAGAAAACCCAGAGATAAACCCACACATCTATAGTCACCTAATATATGACAAAGAAGACAAGAATATATAATGGAGGAAAGACAGTCTCTTCAACAAGTAGTGCTGGGAAAGCTGGACAGCTACATGTAAAAGAATGAAATTAGAACACTCCCTAACACCATACAAAAAAATAAACTCAAAATGGATTCAAGACCTAAATGCAAGACTGGAAACTATAAAACTCTTAGAGGAAAACATAGGCAGAACCCTCTGACATAAATCACAGCAAAATCTTTTTTGACCCACCACCTTCCAGAGTAATGAAAATAAAAACAAAAATAAACAAATGGGACCTAGTTAAACTTAAAAGCTTTTGCACAGCAAAGGAAACCATAAACAAGACAAAAAGACAAACCTCAGAATGGGAGAAAATATTTGCAAACGAAGCACCTGAGAAGGGATTAATTTCCAAAATATACAAAAGGGTTATGCAGCTCAATATAAAAAAAAATCAAAAAATGGGCGGAAGATGTAAATAGACATTTCTCCAAAGAAGACATACAGATGGCCAAGAGGCACATGAAAAGATATTCAAACTCACTAATTATTAAAGAAATGCAAATCAAAACTACAATGAGGTATCACCTGACACCAGTCAGAATGGCCATCATCAAAATATCTACAAACAAATGCTGGAGAGTTTTTGGAGAAAAGGGAGCCCTCTTGAACTGTTGGTAGAAATGTAAATTGATACAGCCACTGTGGAGAACAGTATGGAGGTTCCTTAACAAACTAAAAATAGAACTACTGTATGACCCAGCAATCCCACTCCTGGGCATATACCCAGAGAAAACCATAATTCCAAAAGATACATGCACCCCAATGTTCATTGCAGCACTATTTACAATAGCCAGGACATGGAAGCAACCTAAATGTCCATCAACAGAGAAATGGATAAAGAAGATAAGGTACATATATGAAATGGAATATTACTCACCCATAAAAAGGACCAAAAGTGTACCATTTGCAGAGACATGGACAGACCAAGAGACTGTCATACAGAGTGAAGTAAGTCAGAAAGGCAAATATCATGTATTAATGCATATATGTGGAATCTAGAAAAATGGTTCAGATGAACCTATTTGCAAAGCAGAAATAGAGACACAGATGTAGAGGACAAACATACGGACACCAAGGGGTGAAAGGAGGGGTGGGATGAATTGGGAGATTGGGATTGACATATATACGCTACTATGTGTAAAAAGATAACTAATGAAAACCTAATGTATAACAAAAGGAACTCTACTCAATGCTCTATGATGACCTAAATGGGAAGAATATCCAAAAAGGAGGGGGTATATGTATATGTACAGCTGATTCACTTTACTGTACAGCAGAAACTAACACAACATTGTAAGCCAACTATACTCCATAATTTTTTTTTAATTTAAGGATTATACATTGAAAAATGTTTATCTCCTTTCCAAATTATGATGAGTAAGGTTTTGTTCTTTCTTTGAAAAGTTGCTTTAGTGTTTAAATTCTGAACATATTGCCTTAAGAGTCCATTGAAATATGATCCTCATCAACCATGTATTTGACATGACACATTTAACCACAGCTTCTTCATTTATGTGATGGGGTTAATAATAGGACTTACCTCAAAAATTTCTTATTAATGCAGACTATATAGTTAATATTTGCAAAGCACTGGGAAAAGTGTCAGGAACATAGTCAAATCTAAATTACTGTGTGCCAAATTTAAAATGTGAGAGGGAATGATGGGTATGTTATCAACTGCTCCAGCAAATGATGTTTGTTATCTTAACTTTTTAAGAATTGTATCACAAAGTTGAAACACAGCAACATTTTTAAGGCTACAACCAATGATTACTTTTGAAAGTTGGTGGTTATTCAGTAGGGGTAAGACACAAAAATTAAAACCTTCCACTCCATATGACTCTCTATTAGATTGACAGATTAGCCAGTAGCCTCCTGACATTCACATTTGAAGTTTTACCATTTAAATAAAAATTTTCTTCATCTAGTCTTTCTTGAGAGTACAAACATAACTAAGATTAGCATCATTAATTATTAGTTCTTAACAGGAAGGAGTTATCTGATTGTTTTTTTCCATAAAATGTAGGAGACCATCAATTGTAGGATATGGATGGCAGAGAAAAATAGAGAAAATGGTGCTAAATGAAAAGCTTGAAATTTCAAAAGCAAAGAAAATACTTAGTTTTCTTTCAAGTATTTGTTTATTTTTAACATCTTTATTGCAGTATAATTGCTTTAAAATGGTGTGTCAGTTTCTGCTTTATAACAAAGTGAATCAGTTATACATATACATATGTCCTCATAACTCTTCCCTCTTGCATCTCCCTCCCTCCCACACTCCCTATCCCACCCCTCTAGGTGGTCACAAAGCACTGAGCTGATCTCCCCGTGCTATGCAGCTGCTTCCCACTAGCTATCTATTTTACATTTGGTAGTGTATATATGTCCATGCCACTCTCTCACTTTGTCCCAGCTTACCCTTCCCCCTCCCCATATCTTCAAGTCCATTCTCTAGTAGCTCTGCATCTTTATCCCTGTCTTGCCCCTAAGTTCTTCATGACCTTTTTTTTTTTTTTTAATTCCATATATATCTGTTAGCATATAGTATTTGTTTTTCTCTTTCTGACTTACTTCACTCTGCATCACAGACTCTAGGTCTATCCACCTCACTACAAATAACACAATTTCGTTTCTTTTAATGGCTGATTAGTACTCCATTGCATGTATGTGCCACATCTTCTTTATGCATTCCTCTGTTGATGGACACTTAGGTTGCTTCCATGTCCTGGCAATTGTAAATAGAGCTGCAAAGAACATTTTGGTACATGACATTTTGTGTGTGTGTGTGGTACACGGGCCTCCCAATGTTGTGGCCTCTCCCGTTGTGGAGCACAAGCTCCGGATGTGCAGGCTCAGCAGCCATGGCTGATGGGCCCAGCCACTCCATGGCATGTGGGATCTTCCCACACTGGGGCATGAACCCATGTCCCCTGCATCAACAGGCAGACTCTCAACCACTGTGCCACCAGGGAAACCCCATACATGACACTTTTTGAATTATGGTGTTCTCAGAGTACATGCCCAGTAGTGGGATTGCTGGGTCGTATGGTAGTTTTATTTTTAGTTTTTTAAGGAACTTCCATACTGTTCTCTATAGTGGCTGTATCAATTTACATTCCCACCAACAGTGTAAGAGGGTACCCTTTGCTCCACACCCTCTGCAGCATTTATTGTTTGTAGATTATTTGATGATGGTCATTCTGACTGGTGTGAGATATCTCATTGTAGTTTTGAATTGCATTTCTCTACTGATTAATGATGTTGAGCATTCATTCATGTGTTTGTTGACAATCTGTATATCTTCTTTGGATAAATGTCTATTTAGTTCTTCTGCCCATTTTTGGATTGGGTTGTTTGTTTTTTGGATAACGAGTGGCATGAGCTGCTTGTAAACTTTGGAGATTAATCTTTTATCAGTTGCTTCATTTGCAAATATTTTCTCCCATTCTGAGGTTTGTCTTTTCCTATTGTTTATGGTTTCTTTGCTGTGCAAAAGCTTTTGAGTTTCATTAGGTCCCATTTGTTTATTTTTGTTTTTATTTCCATTTCTCTAGGAGGTGGGTCAAAAAGGATCTTGCTGTGATTTATGTCATAGAGTGTCCTGCCTGTTTTCCTCTAAGAGTTTGATAGTGTCTGGCCTTATATTTAGGTCTTGAATCCATTTTGAGTTTATTTTTGTGTATGGTGTTAGGGAGTGTTCTAATTTCATTCTTTTACATGGAGCTGTCCAGTTTTCCTAGCACCACTTATTGAAGAGGCTGTCTTTTCTCCACTGTATATTCTTGCCTCCTTTATCAAAGATAAGTTGACCATATGTGCGTTGGTTTATCTCTGGGCTTTCTATCCTGTTCCATTGATCTATATTTCTGTTTTTGTGTCAGTACCATACTGTCTTGATTACCGTAGCTTTGTAGTATAGTCTGATGTTGGGGAGCCTGATTCCTCCAGCTTCGTTTTTCTTCCTCAAGACTGCTTTGGCTATTCGAGGTCTTTTCTGTTTCCATATAAATTGTGAAATTTTTTGTTCTAGTTCTGTGAAAAATGCCAGTGGCAGTTTGATAGGGATTGCATGGAATCTGTAGATTGCTTTGAGTAGAAGAGTCATTTTCACAATATTGATCCTTCCATTCCAAGAACATGGTATATTTCTCCATTTGTACAGTATTTAATTTCTTTCATCAGTGTCATAATTTTCTGCATACAGGTCTTTTGTCTTCTGTCTACCATATAGGTAGGTTTATTCCTAAGTATTTTATTTTTTTTGTTGCAATGGTAAATGGGAAAGTTTTCTTAATTTCACTTTCCGATTTTTCATCATTAGTGTATACGAATGCAATAGATTTCTGTGCATTAATTTCATATCCTGCTACTTTAGCAAATTCATTAATTAGCTCTAGCAGTATTCTGGTAGCATCTTTAGGATTCTCTATGTATAGTACCATGTCATCTGCAAACAGTGACAGCTCTACTTCTACTTTTCCAATTTGGATACTTTTTATTTCTTTTCTTCTTTGAATGCTGTGGTTAAAACTTCCAAAACTATGTTGAATATTAGTGGTGAAAGTGGGCAACCTTGTCTTGTTCCTGATCTTAGTGGAGATGATTTCAGTTTTTCACCATTGAGGATGATGTTCGCGGTGGGTTTGTCATATACGGCCTTTACTATATTGAGGAAAGTTCCCTCTACGCCTACTTTCTGGAAGTTTTTTATCATAAATAGGTGTTGAATTTGGTTGAAAGTTTTCTCTGCATCTACTGAGATGATCATATGGTTTTTCTCCTTCAATTTGTTAATATGGTGTATCACATTGCTTGATTTGCATATATTGAAGAATCTTTGCAATCCTGGGATAAACCCCACTTGATTATGGTGTATGATCCTTTTAATGTGCTGTTGGATTCTGTTTGCCTGTGTTTTGTTGAGGATTTTTGTATCTAGTTTCACCAGTGATTATTGGCCTGTAGTTTTCTTTATTTGTGACATCTTTGTCTGGTTTTGGTATCAGGGTGATGGTGGCCTTGTAGAATGAGTTTGGGAGTATTCCTCCCTCTGCTACATTTTGGAAGAGTTTGAGAAGGATAGGTGTTAGGTCTTCTCTAAATGTTTGATAGAATTTGCCTGTGAACCCATCTGGTCCTGGGCTTTTCTTTGCTGGAATACTTTTAATCACAGTTTCAATTTCAGTGCTTGTGATTTGTCTGTTCCTATTTTCTATTGCTTCCTGGTTCAGTCTCAGAAGGTTGTACATTTCTAAGAATTTGTCCATTTCTTCCAGGTTATGCATTTTTTTGGCGTATAGTTGCTTGTAGTAATCTCTCATGATCATTTATATTTCTGCAGTGTCTGTTGTTACTTCTCCTTTTCCATTTATAATTCTATTGATTTGAACCTTCTCCCTTTTTTTTCTTGATGAATATGGCTATTGTTTTACCAGTTTTGTTTCTCTCTGAAAGAACCAGGTTTTAGTTTTACTGATCATTGCTATAGTTTCTGTCATTTCTTTTTCATGTATTTCTGATCTCATCTTTATGATTTCTTTCCTTCTCCTAAATTTGGGGAGGTTTTGTTCTTCTTTTTCTAATTGCTTTAGGTGTAAGGTTAGATTGTTTATTTGAGATGTTTCTTGTTTCTTAAGGCAGGATTGTATTGCTATAAGCTTTCCTCTTAGAACTCCTTTTGCTGCATCCATAGGTGTTGGGTCGTCATGTTTTCATTGTCATTTTTTTCTAGGTACTTTTTGATTTCCTCTTTGATTTCTTCAGTGATGTCTTGGTTATTAAGTAGTGTATTGTTTAGGCTCCATGTGTTTGTATTTTTTACAGGTTTTTTTCCTGTAATTGATATCTAGTCTCATAGCTTTGTGGTCAGAACAGATACTTGATATGATTTCAATTTTCTTAAATTTACCAAGGCTTGATTTGTGACTGAAGATATTATCTATCCTGGAGAATATTCCATGAGCACTTGAGAAGAATGTGTCTTCTGTTGTTTTGGGATGTAATGTCCTATAAATGTCAAATAAGTCCAATTTGTTTGATGTATCATTTAAAGCTTGTGTTTCCTTATTTATTTTCATTTTGGATCATCTGTCCATTGGTGAAAGTGAATGTTAAAGTCCCCTACTATTATTGTGTTACTGTCAATTTCTCCTTTTATGGCTGTGAGTATTTGGCTTATGTATTGAGGTGCTCCTATGTTGGGTGAATAAATATTTACAATTGTTATATCTTCTTCTTGGATTGCTCTCTTGATCATTATGTTGTGTCCTTCTTTGCCTCTTGTAATAGTCTTTGTTTTAAAGTCTATTTGGTATGATATGAGAATTGCTAATCCAGCTTTCTTTTGATTTACACTTGCATGGAGTATCTTTTTCCATCCCCTCACTTTCAGTCTGTATGTGTCCCGAGGTCTGAATTGGGTCTTTTGTAGACAGCATATATATGGGTCTGTTTTTGTATCCATTCAGCCAGTCTATGTCTTTTCATTGGACCATATAATCCATTTACATTGAAGGTAATTATTGATAGGTATGTTCCTATTACCATTTTCTTAATTGTTTTGTTTTTGTTATTGTAGGTCTTTTCCTTCTCTTGTGTTTCCAGCCTAGAGTAGTTCCTTTAGCATTTATTGTAAAGCTGGTTTGATGGTGCTGAATTCTCTTAGCTTTTGCTTGTCTGTAAGGTTTTTTATTTCTCCATCAAATCTGAATGAGATCCTTGCTGGGTAGAGTAATCTTGGTTGAAGGTTTTTCTCCTTTACTCTTTAAATATGTCTTGCCACTCCCTTCTGGCTTGCAGAGTTTCTGCTGAAAGATCAGCTGTTAACCTTATGGGGATTCCCTTGAGTGTTATTTGTTGTTTTTCCCTCTCTGCTTTTAATATTTGTTCTTTGTATTTAATTTTTGATAGTTTGATTAAAATGAGTCTTGCCATGTTTCTCCTTGGATTTATCCTGTGTGTGACTCTCTGTGCTTCCTGGGCTTTATTAACTGTTTCCTTTCCCATATTAGGGAGGTTTTCAACTACAATCTCTACAAATATTTCCTCAGTCCCTTTATTTTTTCTCTTCTTCTTCTAGGACCCCTATAATTCGAATGTTGGTGCGTTTAATGTTGTCCCAGAGGTCTCTGAGACTGTCCTCAATTATTTTCATTCTTTTTTCTTATTCTGCTCTGCGGTAGTTATTTATGCTATTTTATCTTCCAGGTCACTTATCTGTTCTTCTGCCTCATTTATTATGATATTGATCCCTTCTAGAGAATTTTTGATTTAATTTATTGTGTTGTTCATCACTGTTTGTTTGCTCTTTAGTTTTTCTAGGTCCTTGTTAAACGTTTCTTGTATTTTTTTCCCTTCTAGTTCCAAGATTTTGATCATCTTTACTGTCATTATTCTGAATTATTTTTCTGGTAGACTGCCTATTTCCTCTTCATTTGTTAGGTCTGGTGGGTTTTTGCCTTGCTCCTTCATCTGCTGTTTCTCTGTCTTCTCATTTTTCTTATCTTACTGTGTTTGGGGTCTCCTTTTTTCAGGCTTCATGTTTGTGGTCCCCATTGCTTTTGGTGTTTGTCCCCTGTGGCTAAGGCGTAGTTCCTGTTGTTTTTGGTATTTGTCCCCAGTGGCTAAGGTTGGTTCAGTGGGTTCTGTAGGCTTCCTGGTGGAAGGGACTAATGCCTGTGTTTTGTTGGATGAGTCTGGATCCTGTCTTTCTGGTGGGCAGGTCCACATCTGGTGGTGTGTTTTGGGGTGTATGTGACGTTATTATGATTTTAGGCAGCCTCTCTGCTAATTGATGGGGTTGTGTTCCTGTCTTTCTATTTGTTTGTCATAGGGTGTCCAGCACTGTAGCTTGCTGGTCATTGTGTGGAGCTGGGTCTTGGTGTTGAGATGGAGAGCTGTAGGAGATTTTTGCTGTTTGATATTATGTGTAGCTGGGAGTTCTATTGTGGACCAGTGTCCTTAACTTGGTTCTCCCACCTCAGAGGCACGGCCCTGATGCCTGGCTGGTGCACCAAGAGCCTTTCATCCACACAGCTCATAATAAAAGGGAGGAAAAAAAAGAAAGATAGGAGAAAATAAAATTTAAAGTTATTAAAGTAAAAGATAAAAAATAATTATTAAGAAAAATTTTTTGAAAAGTAATAATAAAAAAAACCGGACAGACAGAACTGTAAAATAAATGGTAAAAGCAAAGCTATACAGACAAAGTCACTCACAGAATCATACACATACAAACTCACAAAAAAAAGGGAAAAAGGGAAAAAAATATATATACTGTTGTTCCCAAAGTCCACCTCCTGTATTTAGGATGATTCATTGTGTATTCAGGTATTCCACAGATGCAGCGTACATCAGGTTGATTGTGGAGATTTAATCCGCTGTCCTGAGGTTGCTGGGATAAATTTCCCTTTTTCTTCTTTGCTCACATAGCTCCTGTGATTCAGCTTTTGATATGGACCTGCCTCTGCATTTAGGTCGCCTGAGTGCATCTGTTCTTTGCTCAAACAGGACGGAGTTAAAGGCGCGGCTGACTCGGGGGCTCTGGCTCACTCAGGAAGAGCAAGGGTGGGGTACAGAGTGCACTGTGAGCCTGCAGTGGCAGAGGCTGGCAAGATGTTGCACCCACCTGAGGCGCACCGTGAGTTGTCCCAGGGAAGTTGTCCCAGGGAAGTTGTCCCTGGATCCCGGGACCCTGGCAGTGGCGGGCTGCACAGGCTCCTGGGAAGGGAGGTGTGCATAGTGACCTGTGCTCGCACACAGGCTTCTTGGTGGCTGCAGCAGTGGCCTTAGCATTTCATGCCTGTCTCTGGGGTCCACGCTGGTAACCGCAGCTCACGCCCGTCTCTGGAGTTCCTTTAAGTAGCACTCTTAATCCCCTCCCCTCACACACCAGGAAACAAAGAGGCAAGAAAAAGTCTCTTGGCTCTTAGGCAGTTCCAGACTTTTTCCAGGTCTCCCTCCTGGCTAACTGTGGTGCACTAGCCCTCTTCAGGCTGTGTTCATGCAACCAACCCCAGTCCTCTCCCTGGGATCCGACCTCTGAAGCCCGAGCCTCAGCTCCCAGCCCCCGCCCACCCCATCAGGTGAGCAGAGAAGCCTCTCGGGCTGGTGAGTGCTGGTCGGCACTGATCCTCTGTGCGGGAATCTCTCTGCTTTACCCTCCACACCCCTGTTGCTGCGCTCTCCTCTGTGGCTCCGAAGCTTCCCCCTTCTGCCACCCATAGTCTCTGACTGCAAAGGAGCTTCCTAGTGTGTGGAAACCCTTCCTCCTTCACAGCTACCTCCCACTGGTGCAGGTCCCTTCTCTATTCTTTTGTCTCTGTTTTTTTCTTTTTTCTTTTTCCCACGTACTCCCCAGGTACGTGGGGAGTTTCTTGCCTTTTAAGAGGTCTGAGGTCTTCTGCCAGCGTTCAGTAGGTGTTCTGTAGGAGTTGTTCCACATGTAGATATATTTCTGATCTATTCGTGGGGAGGAAGGTGATCTCTCATCTTACTCTTCAGCTTTCTTGAAGCTCCTCCTCCTCAAGTATTTGTTTTATCTTTCAAAATGGGTATGCAGTCAAAGTGACAAGATTGAGAAACAATTTTCCAAGGTCTTTGATCTATTGTTTCATTTACCTGGAAAAGATCCATGAAAAATATTGAAACAAATGCTTAAGTATGGGTCACTGTGTGAAAAAGAGTTTTTCATACTCATCACTGGCCAAATTAGGCTGTTGGCAGCAACAACATGGTAACATATATTTCTATGTCTTTATAAATCAATCTGTAATTTATAATATGTTCTGTATGGAACAACTTACCCAACAATGATTTGTGGTGAAAAAAAGGAATGTTGTAAAGCTGATGTATTAAATGATTTATTATGATGTGGGGAATAAGAATTTTAGCAACTAAATGTGCCTTTGAGTAAATTAGAATTTCTTGTAGACTTAGTTTCCTAATACATAAAATGAAACAATTGGAATAAAATCTCAGGGTCTGTGTCAGGTTTGAAATATCTCCATCCTATGAGTCATCTTGGTTTTAGCCTTTAAAGCAGAGTCCACACTAGCTTTAGCAATGGTCTGAAGATTCAGGCCTTTCTTTTTTTTTTTTTTTTTTTTTAAATAAATAAATAAATTTATTTTTAAAAAGGGACACACACATAAGGGATGTTTAGGGGAAAATCAAAATTGCACATGATCAGGAGGTATTATTATGAAAATGCAGTTTATCCCCAGTGGTATATTAGCCTTTAGGACATAACGATTTTTTTTTTTTTTTTAACATCTTTATTTGAGTATAACTGTTTTACAATAGTGTGTTAGTTTCTCCTTTACAACAAAGTGAATCAGTTATACATATACATATGTTCCCATAACTCTTACCTCTTGTGTCACCCTCCCTCCCACCCCAGGCCTTTCTTTCAAGAACAAGAGGTCACTATCATTGACATCAACATAAACTACCCGTGTCCTTTAAGCCTGCATTGCTCAAATATCATATCTTCTGTATTATTCCAAGAACAGAAGGAACAGTTTAACATGAACAAGAGGGTAAATGCTAGTGCCATAATTCTCAGATCCCTGTCACAAAAATTGGAGACAGACCTTATTGCAATCAGGGATGATTTCTGTAAAGAAATAATGAAGAGAAAAGCTCTCACTGTAAGTGGTTTTGAATAAAGGAGAAATCCAGAAGAAAGAAAGTATTATTATTTTGAAATCTGACATCTTTTTATCTCCTGAAATTTCAGTTTGTTATTGACTGACTTTGTAGTCTACTCTGTTACATGTAGGCAGAATAATGAATGCTATAATGTCAAGGACTAAAGAGAAGTACACATAAGACTGTCACATCATCATCATCATCAATTATATTGTTGAAAGCCTACAGGGCATATGACACTATGCTATGAATAACAAGTTCTCTTCTCCTCAGTTTAGCTTAGAATATATTTCCCTGTCTCAGAGGAAGGAAAATTTTCCATCTTACCTATCTCCACTCCCGAGACTGTATTCCCTCATATTATGGGAAGTATAGCCTAAAGGGGACTTACCATACTGAAGGAGATAAGTACAGAAGTACATTTCTTTCCTCCCCTTGAGTGTCTTTTTATTTTGTGATATATGATTTTTCTCCTCCCTGTGTTTTTTGAATATAAAACTGGGACAAAAATGAAGACTACATATACAAAGAACTTCTCTTTCATACATGTGAAGTCCTAAAACTAACTGGCAAGTTTAAAAAGTTATAGTTATAAAAATACAACAAAAGCAATAGTCAAAGAGATAATAGATCAGTTTGTAGAATTGATGAAAGGTATGATTTCTTATAGATAAGATTTTATATCAAACATCATGATAGAAATACCCATGATGACTTGGGTGCTGTTTAACAGTGAGATGGTTTTCTGTAATTCTTTGTGTCGCTATTATTTTAGGTTCTTTCCTCAGTGTGGTTGTGCAATCAGATTGCCTGGTACATCCTCTTTTTCCTCTTTAAACACTAAATGTCCAAGTCGAAATGCAAGTTCTAGATTTTCCTCAAGGAAAATATTATTTAAGCTTAGTTTTACATCAGTCTTATTCTAAGGGACAATAATATTCTCCATTGTTTAATCACATCTCAGTGAAATTCAGGAAAGAATGGAAATACATAGCAATTTGGGGCCAAAACCAAAGGAAGTAATCATCAATGAATTTAATTCAGTGCTAGAAATATATATCAGGTGTCTAGAAGGTTTGTTGGCAGTTTCTTAGGTGTCTAAGACCCAGGAATATTGCTCAAATATTTTTCTATGAAACATATAGCTAATAACTTTTATTAGTTTAATTATAAAGTACTGTACAATATATTGAGTGCTACCAAAAAGTTAGACATAAAATGATTGATGAAATTCAAGGAAGAAGAGAGTAAAATAGGTAACAAGAATTGAAAAGGAAAGTCAACTTAAGAAGAAATCTGAGCCACAGAGGGAAACAGCTTCACCCCCCAGAGGGCTAGCAGCAACCCTATATCCTCTGTGCCACACAATCAGTCATGCAGGGGCTGAACTCCACATTTAGCAGTTCCACAACAGCCACACAACATCAAGCCATGCAGTCAACCCTGTGGGAAGACTAACCTGCCCCACAGTGGGCCTGCAGCCACTGCATAAGGCAAGTCCTCACAACCAACCAGGCCACAGTCCAGCCCTGGCCAACAGCACACACCATCAGAATAGAAGGGTACACTCAGCTCACACAGAGGGCACCCCGAGAACATATGGCTCTGGGAAAATATGGCATGTTGCTGAGCTATACAAGACATCTCCTAAAGAAGGCCACTTCTCCAAGACCAAGGAATGCAACTGACATACCTAATATGTACAAAGAAACAGAAAATTAAGCAAAATGTGGAGACAGAGAAATGTGTTATAAATGAAGGGGCAAGAGAAAACCTCAGAGAAAGAACTAAACAAAGTGGAGATAAGCAATCTACTCAAATAAGAGTTCAAGCTAATGATAATAAAGGTTCCCAATGAACACAGGAGAAGAATGAATGAATTCTCAAAATTTCAACAGAGTTAGGAAATATAAAGAGATATATTATAGATATATGGTGCTGCAGAATAAAATATCTAAAATTGAAAAAAAATAAATAAGACACTAGAAGGAATCAGCAGATTAGATGAAACAGAGAAACATATCAGTGATTTGGAAGACAGAGTAGTGGAAATCATCCAAGCTGAATAGAAAACAGATAAATGAATTCAAAACAAAATGAAGATCATTTAAGAGACCTCTGGGATAACATCAAACATAAAAACATTTGCATTACAGAGGTTTCAGAGGAGAAGAGAGAAAGAAAGGGGCACAGAACTTATTTGAAGTAATAATAGCTGAACACTTCCCTAACCTGGGGAAGAAAACATATATCCAGGTCCAGGAAGCACAGGGAGTAGCAAACAACATAAGGCAAAAAGTTCCATACCAATTATAATTAAAATGGCAACAATAAATGATAAAAAGAAAATCTTAAAGCAGCAAGAGAAAAGCAACTAGTTACAAGGGAACTTAAAAAGGAACTCCCATAAGACAATCAGATCAGGTGACTTTTCAGCAGAAACTATGAAGGACAGAAAGGAGAGGCATGATATAACCGAAGTGATAAAAGAAAGAAATCTACAACCAAGAATATTCTACCTGTCAAAGTTTTCATTCAGATTTGGAAGAAAGATGAATAGTTTTACAAAGAAGCAAAAGCTCAAATAGTTCAGCATGGCTATGCCAGATTTAGAAGAAATCTTAAAGGCATTTCTCTAAGTGGAAAATAAAAGACCACAACTAGAATTATGAAAATTATGAAAGGAAATATCTCATTGGCATAAGTAAATATACAGTGAAGGTGGTAGATCAACCACTTATAAAACTAGTAGGAAGGTTAAAAGACAAGAGGAGTAAAATTATCTATATTTCTGATAAGTAGTTAAGGGATGCACAAAACAAAAACATGTAAAATATGACATCAAAAACATCAAATGTGTGTAGGGGAGTGAAAATGCAGGGTTGTTAGAATATGGTCAAACTTAAAAGATCATCAGCTTAAAATAATCATATATAAATATAGGTTGTTATATGTGAACCTCATAGTAACCACAAACCAAAATCTTATAATAGATACACACACAAAAAAAGGAGAAAGAATACAAATATAACAGTAAAGATAGTCATAAAATTACAAGGAAAGATGGCAAAGAAGAAAGAAAAAAAAAGAACTACAGAAAACAATGAACAAAATGGAATTAAGTACATACCTATCAATAATGACTTTAAATGTAAATGGACTAAATGCTCCAATCAAAAGACATAGAGTGACTGAATGGATACAAAAACTAAGACCCATAAATATGATCCCTACAAGAGACTCACTTTAGAGTTAAAGACTTACACAGACTAAAAGAGAGGGGAGGGAAAATAGTATTCCATGCAAATGTAAACAAAAAGAAAGTTGAGGTAGCAATATTTATATCAGACAAAATAGACTTTTAGACAAATACTGTAACAAGAAACAGAAGGATATTACATAATGATAAAGGGATCAATTGAACAAGAAGATATAACAACTGTAAATATCTATGCACCCAACAGAAAGGCATCTAAATACAAAAAACACATATTATCAGTCATAAAGGGAGAAAGTGACAATAATACAATAACAGTAGGGGACTTTAACAGCCATTTACATCAATGGACAGATCATACAGATATCAAATCAGAAGGGAAACATTCACATGAAACAACACATTAGTTCAAATGGAATTAATAGATATATACAAAACATTTTATCCAAAAACAGCAGAATATATTCTTTACAAGTGCACATGAAACATTCTCCAGGATAGATCGCATGCTAGGCCTCAAAACAAGAAGACAGAAAACTTAATTTAAGAAAATTAAAAGCACAACAAGCATCTTTTCTGACCACAATGGTGTGATATGAGGTAGATCTGAACTACAAGAAAAAAAAGTGCAAAAAAAAATGAAAAATGTGGATGCTAACCAACATGCTACTAAACAACCAAGGGTCACTGAAGAAAAAGGAAAGAGGAGAAAATCAAAACAGTTTTTACCTGGAGACAAAGAAAAGGGAAACACAATGACCCAATATCTATGTATGCAGCAAAAGCAACTCTAAAAGGGAAGTTCATAGCAATATAAGACTACCTCAGGAAACAAGAAAATCTCAAATAAACAATCTAACATTACACCTGAAGAAACTAGAAAAGGAACAAACAAAAGCCAAAGTTAGTAGAAGGAAAGAAATAACAAAGAGTAGAAATAAAGTAAATAAATACTAAAAAAAAATAGAAAAGATGATGAAATTAAGAGCTGGTTCTTTGAAAAGATAAATAAAATTGTTAAACAGCTAGATCCATCAGAAAAAAAAGAAGAAGCGTGCAAATATATAAAATTAGAAATAAAAAAAGAAAAGTCATACCACAGAAATACAAAAAATTATGAGATTACTATGAACAATTATACATCAGTAAAATGGACAACCTAGAATAAATGGATACATTCCTAGAAATGTACCATGTTCCAAGTCTGAATCAGGAAGAAATAGAAAATATGAACACACCAATTACTATTAATGAAATCAAATCAATAATAGTAGACTCCCAAGCAACAAAAGTCCAGGACCAGACAGCTTCATGGGTGAATCCCATAAAACATTTAAACATATGTTAACACCCATCCTTAGCAAACTATTCCAAAAATCAAAGAAAATGGAAAACTTCAGAACTCATTCTGCAAGCCCAGCATCACCCTGATACCAAACTTAGAGAAAGATGCCCCTCCCACACACATACACACACACACACACACACACACACACACACACACACACACACACTACAGGCCAATATCACTGATGAATACAGATATAAATATCCTCAACAAAATATTAGCAAACTGAATTCGATAATATATTAAAAAGACCATACACAATGATCAAGTAGGACTTAACCCAGGGATGCAAGGATGGCTCAATATCTGCAAATCAATCAATGAGACACACCACATTAACCAATGGAAGAATAAAAATATATGATCATCTCGATAGATAGAGGAAAAGCATTTAACAAAATTAATATACATTCATGATAAACATTCTCAACAAAGTGGGTATAGAGGGAACATACCTCAACATAATAAAGATCATATATGGCAAACCCATAGGCAATATTGTACTCAACACTGAAAGCATTTCCTCTAAGATCAATAACAAGACAAGAATGACCATTCTTGCTATTTTTATTAAACATAGTGTTGGAAATTCTATCCATAGTAATCAGATAAGAAAAAGAAATAAAAGGGATCCAAACTGGAAAGAAAGTAGTAAAACTGTTTGCAGATGACATGTTGCTATATATAGTATCCTAAAGATGCCACCAAAAACTATTAGAACTAATAAACAAATTCAATAAAGTTGCAGAATAAAAAATTAATATGAAGAAATCTTTTGCATTCTATTCACTAATAGTGAACTATCAGAAAGAGAAATTGAGAAGACAATCCCATTTACATTTGCATCAAAAAAGAATAAAATCCCTAAAAATAAATATAACTAAAGAAATAAAAACTGTGTACCCTAAAAAATTTAATATGAAATAAATTGAATATAACACAAACACACAGAAAAATACATTGTGCTTATGGTTTGGAAGAATTATAATAAAAATGGCCATACTACTCAAGGCAATCTACATGATGTAATGCAATTTCTATCAAATACCAATGGTATTTTTCACAGAACTAGAATAAATAACTCTAAAATTTAAATGGAGACACAAAAGACCTTGAATAGCTAAAACTATTTTTTCTAATCTTGAGAATTAGGATATGTCCACAAAGGTGGACATATTACCCTTCCTGATTTCAAACTATACTACAAAGCTGTAGTAATCAAAACACTATGGTATTGGCACAAAAACAGACACATAGATGAATGGAATAGAATAGAGAATCCCAAAATAATACCATGATTATATGGACAATTAATCTATCACAAAGTAGGCAAGAATATACAACAACAATATACAAGACAGCCTCTTCAATAAATGGTGTTGGGAAAACAAACCAGCTACATAAAAAATAATCAGACTGGAATACTTTCTCACAGTATATTCAAAAATAAGCTCAAGGGCTTCCCTGGTGGCGCAGTGGTTGAGAATCCGCCTGCCGATGCAGGAGACACGGGTTCGTGCCCTGGTCCGGGAAGATCCCACATGCCGCGGAGCAACTAAGCCCGTGAGCCATGGCCGCTGAGCCTGTGCGTCCGGAGCCTGTGCTCCGCAACGGGAGAGGCCACAACAGTGAGAGGCCCGCATAACGAAAAAAAAAAAAAAAATAAGCTCAAAATGAATTAAAGACTTAAATGTAAGACCAGAAAACCTAAAACTCCTAGAAGAAAACATAAGTTGTGTGCTTCTTAACATTGGTCTTAGCAATATTATTTGGATTTGTCTCCTCAAGCAAGGGAAAGAAAAGCAAAAAATAAGCCAATGGGGCTATATCAAACTAAAAAGGGTTGGCACAATAAAGAAAATTAACAACAAAATGAAAAGGCAGGCTACTGAATGGGAGAAGATATTTTCAGACAATACATCCAGTAAGGGGTTAATATCCAAAATATACAAAGAACTCATACAACTCAACATCAGATAAACAAACGACCTAATTAAAAAATGGACAGAAGACCTGAATAGACATTTTTCAAAGGAAGACATAGAGATGACCAACTGTCATATGAAAAGGTTCTCAAGATCACTAATCATCAGATAAATGCAAATCAAAACCACAGTGAGACACCACCTCACACATGTCAGAATGGCTATCATCAAAAAGACAACAAAGAACAAGTGTTGGTGGGGATGTGGAGAAAAGGAAACCCTCAACCCTCATGTACTGTCAGTGGGAATGTAATTTGGTGCAGCCACTATAGAAAGCAATGTGGAGGCTCCTCAAACAATTAAAAATGGAACTGCCTCATGATCCAGCAATTCAACTTCTGTATAAGTACCTGAAGAAAACAAAAATACTAATTTGATAAAATATATGCAGTCCAATGTTCACTGCAGCATAATTTACAGTAGCCAAGATATGTAAGTAACCTATGTGTCCATTGACAGATAAATGGATAAAAAAGATGTGATATACAGACACACTGTGGAATATTACTGAGCCATGAAATAAATGAAATCTTGCCTTTTGTGGCAACATATATGGATCTAGAAGGTATTATGTATGCTAAGGGAAATAAGTCAGACAGAGAAAGGCAAATACTATATGATCTCTCTCTTATATGTGGAATCTAAAAACAAAATAAATAGATTAATAAACAAAACAAAAGGAAAACAGACTCATAGATACAGAGAACAAACTGATGGTTGCCAAAAGGGATATGAGTAGACAAAAATAGGTGAAAGGGATTAGGAGATACAAACCTCCAGTTATAAAATAAATAAGCCATGGGGATGTTATACAGCATAAGATATATGGTAAATAATACTGTAATAACTTTATATAGGGACAGATAGTTACTAAACTTATCATGATGATTGTTTCATAATGTATGCAAATGTCAAATCACTATATAGTACACATGAAACTAACATAATATTGTACATCAACTATATTTCAATTTTTAAAAACTTTCATAAATGAAAAAGAAATGAGCTGGCGAAACATGGGGGAATGATCAATGCATAATACCTAGTACAAGAACACAATCTGGTGAGACTACATACTGTATCATTCCAACTATATGTGGAAAAGCCAATACTACAGAGACAATAAAAAGATCAGTGATTGCCACAGATTGGGGGTATGGAAGGGAGAAGGATGAATACGTAGAGCACAGAGGATTTTTAGGGAAGTGAAACTGCTCTGTACAATACTATAGTGATAGATACATTACATTATACATTTGTCCAAAACCATAGAACATACAACCTCAAGAGGGAACCTAATGTGAACTATGGATTTTTGATGATAAAAAAAGAAGAAAAATGTTTATCAGTACTGTGTTAACTACATTATGCATCCACTCAAGATTCCTGCATGAGAGAAACCATGTTAACACAAAGGATAACTCTGTTAAATATGTTGTTTATCTGTCATGCCCATACACACAAACATTCTCACTTACCAAGCCCATGTGGACTGTAGTCAACTCTGCATGCAAAGAAGAAAATACAAGGAATAAGAGAGATGCAAGGTCACTGTCTGTGCTAATGTTATAATTTTTATCAAGTGCTCCCAGATTTTGGTGCACACTAGGACTGAACTTTTATACTGAGAACATGTTTATGACTACCAGGAATAATTAGCACATTTTTATTCTTGTGTTCATGAAGTTTTGGAAAGGGAAGGACTAGAATAATGGAAGAGAAAGGTCATGTCCCAATTCCCAATGCAAAAAGCGCTTTTCTTTGCTTATAGGATATGACCATAATATCATTTACATATCCTCTGAAATAGTGCTTCTTCCAAATAGCTTTGTATCTCTTATTAGTAACTGTATACCCTATAATACACAACAGAGTACTCACAAGCACTAGGCACTCATGAAATATTTTTGAATTAGGCATTGGCTAAAAGAAATAGAATGAGTTAATGACACAAGAAATTATACATTATCTGTGGAAAACAAAGCAATTTTTGTCCATTTTCAAATAATTTGGATAGCTTTGCTGTTCTTTTCATTCATTTGTAGTCTTTCCCTACTCTTTAATTGACTAATTCAATATTTTCTTCCCGGTCTGATTAAAATTTTGCTAGTAAAAATAGATAAAATAATATATTTAAATGTATTATTGCTCATAAAATGAAATGTGTTAGTTTCTTTTAATAATTGCATTCTTTCTCACTATTCACATTCATTGAATATGGTCATAGAATTTTTTTTTGGCTTAATCAGCTTGCCAAAAAACAAATGGTCACTGAAAATGTCAGTCAAATCAGTTGCCTGTTTAAACTGATGAGTCAATTCTGGTAAAATGGATATTCTATTACACAATTATTCATAGGGCTACCTTTGTAGCCAAAAAAAGGTACTAACTTTAAGAATGAATGGCTCTTCCTGTATGAATGTGATGTTCTATTTACAATCAAATCTGATAAGATGTTAATTAGTTCCGTGAATTATTTCTGAGCCGGTTGATGCATAATAGAGTACAACTTAATTCAGTGCTCTTGTTTCTTACAAGATAATTCTCAAAGTATATTATTCTAAGAAATGTGATTGAAGTAATAAGTAACATAGAATTTTAAATTCAAAAATATCTACCTAACATATATACTTACTCTGCCTTGGTTAAATCAGTATTGTAGGAATGGAAATCTGCACTTGTGTAAACTGATGGTTCTTCAGAAAAATGACCATGATGTCAAGAGAAATATTAGAGAATGGAAGTCTTCAAAGAAAATGTCCCCGTGATTGCTCTCACCCTGAGGTCCTTGCTCATCTTTCTTAGTTGAAGCAGCTTGTGAAGACTGCAGACAGGAAAAAAGTGACAAATTCTGGAATTCAGACCATCTAAAGAATTTGGTTTTGATACAACCATGTGGAAGGGAAAGTCCATGGTGTGAGTGGGTGAATAGACACTAGCAGTGAGTGTGTAACTTATCAGAACTTTCATAGTACTCCTCCAAGTGTTCTTATGAAGCAAATTATGATGGCTTTATCCCAGCGGAAGAAGAGAAAATTGTGGAATGAGGACTTGTTTTATCTGTAACTGGGCATCCACTTTTCACCTACAATTCAAAATGACAGGATAGAATTTGTGTAATCTCCTGACCACTCTAGCTCCCTATGGGAGTGCAGAAAGAAACACTCCTTCCAACCTACTATGCCCATTATGACCTGGGGCAAATTTTAAAACTCTTACCTCTAGAGCCTCAAATTCTTTGTGTGTTAGTTCTGTTTTGTTTTAATATTTCTTATATATAAGTTTCCATTATGCCAATGAGAAATGAGAAAAAAATGTATATCAGAAAAAATATTAAATATTTTAGATAGGACTCCCTAGCTCAGTTTTTAGCACATCTTCTTTAAGGCATATTCTTTCTTGGGATACTTTGTAAAATGTGTTTTACCTTTAGCATGTTAGATGCTATATGTTTAAAAAACTTGAATATTTATGGAAAAATGTACTGTTGATTTCTATAAGCAATTTAGGTCAAAACTTTAATTTTATTTGCTTAGTCAACAAATATTTATTAAACATAAACAACGAACCAGGCATTATTCTAATTAAGAATAGTGTTCTGCCCCAAGAAGCTAAATTACCATACAAAAAATAAGTAAACAAATAATTATAATGCAATGTAATAAAAGATATCCTTATAGTAAAATACTATTCAGAGGAAAATAGAGCTAACTGTCTCAAAGAAATAAGAAAACTTATATCATGGTTTGTTGAGTTAATGTACTCACGTAGGTCATAATAATTCAATTAAATCTTAAATAAATGACAATTCCCATTAAGAAGACTAAAAATATCTCAGAGAAAAACAATTATAAGGAGAATGAATATATTACATAGATAGATAAATAAATAGGTAGCTAGATGATAGAGAGAGAGAGAGAGAGAGATGATAGATATAGATAGATGATAGATAGATAGATAGATGATAGATAAATGTTGGGGAGGGGGCAAAAAGAGCTAGGTGTGCATCTCCAAGGTCATACAGTGAACAGTTCACTGGTTACTCACTAAGTGGTTTTGTTTACTTTAAAGCCCATGCACTTCTCACTGAGACCTTGGATTCCAGCTTTTGAATGTGTTTTTGGTGGAGAAGAAAAAGGTATGATGCTCTATCTAAAAGTCCATATCAGGTAAATTATTTGCATTTATTTTCTAAAAAATAGGAGCTAATGGTCATTTTTATGCAATAAAATGACAATCTTTTTAAAGTTATTTCTATACATATTTAGGATAGAGGAAAAGGGAGCAAAACCAGAAGTTAAAAGATGATGACAAATGTACAGAGGACTGTGGTCCGTATAGAACGCAGATAATGAACTTTACTGAAGTTTCAGAGGTGCAGTTGAAAGAACTTAGATATCTATTGAATTTAGGGAGATCAAACAATGTAAAATATTTTTTTTTATTTTTTTTAAACATCTTTATTGGAGTATAACTGTTTTACACTAGTGTGTTAGTTTTTCCTTTACAACAAAGTGAATCAGTTATACATATACATATGTTCCCATATCTCTTCCCTCTTGCATCACCCTCTCTCCCACCCTCCCTATCCCACCCCTCTAGGTGGTCACAAAGCACAGAGGTGATCTACCTGTGCTATGTGGCAGCTTCCCACTAGCTATCTAATTTACATTTGGTAGTGTATATATGTCCCTGCCACTCTCCCACTTCATCACAGCCCACGCTTCCCCCTCCCCATATCCTCAAGCCCATGCTCTAGTAAGTCTGTGTTTTATTCCTGTCCTATCACTAATCTCTTCATGACATTTTTTTTCCATTAGAGTCCATATATATGTGTTAGCATACGGTATTTGTTTTTCTCCTTCTGACTTACTTCACTCTGTATGACAGACTCCAGGTCCATCCACCTCATTATAAATAACTCAGTTTCATTTCTTTTTATGGCTGAGTAATATTCCATTGTATATATGTGCCACATCTTCTTTATCCATTCATCTGTTGATGGACACTTAGGTTGCTTCCATATCCTGGCTATTGTAAATAGAGCTGCAATGAACATTTTGGTACATGAGTCTTTTTGAATTATGGTTTTCTCAGGGTATATGCCCAGTAGTGGGATTGCTGGGTCGTATGGTAGTTCTATTTGTAGTTTTTTAAGGAACCTCCATACTGTTCTCCATAGTGGCTGTATCAACTTACATTCCCACCAGCAGTGCAAGAGGGTTCCCTTTTCTCCACACCCTCTCCAGCATTTATTGTTTCTAGAGTTTTTGATGATGGCCAATCTGACCGGTGTGAGATGATATCTCATTGTAGTTTTGATTTGCATTTCTCTAATGATTAATGATGTTGAGCATTCTTTCATGTGTTTGTTAGCAATCTGTATATCTTCTTTGGAGAAATGTCTATTTAGTTCTTCTGCCCATTTTTGGATTGGGTTGTTTGTTTTTTTGTTATTGAGCTGCATGAGTTGCTTATAAATTTTGAATATTAATCCTTTGTCAGTTGCTTCATTTGCAAATATTTTCTCCCATTCTGAGGGTTGTCTTTTGGTCTTGTTTATAGTATCTTTTGCTGTGCAAAAGCTTTTAAGTTTTATTAGGTCCCATTTGTTTATTTTTGTTTTGATTTCCATTTCTCTAGGAGATGGGTCAAAAAGGATCTTGCTGTGATTTATGTCGTAGAGTGTTCTGCCTATGCTTTCCTATAAGAGTTTGATAGTGTCTGGCCTTACATTTAGGTCTTTAACCCATTTTGAGTTGATTTTTGTGTGTGGTGTTAGGGATTGTTCTAATTTCATACTTTTACATGTAGCTGTCCAGTTTTCCCAGCACCACTTATTGAAGAGGCTGTCTAAATATTTTTACACCACTCTTTGTTTTTGCCTGTACTGTTTTATCACTTGGGAAATTTGACATTCAAGTTGTATCTCTTCTCTAAAGATACTGATAACCACTAAGCCCCCAATAAGTAATGGGGCACTGATTTAAAAAGAAACATTTCTCCATTACAGCACTTTTGCCACTGCTCCTATGACTCCTTAAAGGCAGATATTTTTATGATTTTCAACTCTTTATTCCTATAATTTAGTATGCTGTATAGAAAATAGAGTATACTCAATTTTTTGTCATGGATGAAACTTATTTGAGTAAATGAAAAATTTCAAGAAGAATGACTCTAAAAATTGAATGGGTGATGATGATATTACCTAAAAGATAAGGAGGAGAAATATATTGTGGGGGACAGAGGTATTTACTTTTGTCTTTCATGAATATTTTGGAACATTAAAATAAAGACTTCAAATAAACAATTGTGAGTACCACCTAGGATATTTGAAAATGTTTAGAGTGAAGATATAGGTTTAGAAATCACCAACTCAAAGATAATAAAGCCATGATGATTAAATGGAATAACTAAGGAAGAATATGTAAATCAACAAAAATAGGAGTGCTTCAGCAAAACCGATACAATGAAATGGACACAAGAGAAGATCCAGAGACTTAGAATGATGAATAGCAGTAACTAAAGGCAAAAGAGGAGACTAGAGAGAATATTGTCACAGAAGACAGGAGGAAAAGGGGATTCAAAACAGAACATATGCTTTGTTGTACTAAGCCTTAGGGAAAAAAAATATATATATTTTTTCAGTTATCAAAAATCGGTGGATGATACAAGAAAATAGGAATAAAGCACAATAGGATGTCATAGATTTTTAAATTGCTGATAGACAAAAAATTAGAAGATAAATTGTTCCAGCTAGATGGGTCATAAAAGTCATGCCCAAAGATATATTATTAGGACTATTGTGTTAGATAACCAACAGTTGTCCAAGTAAAGCTGGAGGTTTAAGCTGTGAGAGCACCTGGAGGAAAGAACATGTGTAAGAAAGTCAGAGTTTGGGAAACTACAAATGTTCATAATAAATGGATGACAGACTCTAAGAGAAAAGGCTGAAAATGAAATGGAAGCCATAGTATGAACAGCCCTCTATTCTATGTTAAGCAGTTTTGGCTTAGTCTTAAAAGTTGTAAGGAAACAGTGACAGATTTTAAGCAGAGAAGCTACATGGTCAGATTTTCATTTTATAAATGTCACTATGACATAAACATGACAACTGAAAATATGGGAGTCAGGAAGCATCTTTCGGAAGCTGACTGTTCTCTCAAGATAAGAAATCATGAAATTCAGAGCTAAGATTGTCAGCATATGGAAACAATGCCAGCCCATGGAGTTGCAGAAGAGAAAGCAAATTGAAAGATTTTAGGGATCTGTATAGCACCTCTGGCAAGTCTCAATATCTCAGAGATCTAGGGTTTTGAACAAAACTGTGAATCTTCTGCAAATCACTCTTCTACTTTTAAGAAACAGATTTTGACTTGCTGTTCATCCCTGGCTAGGAATCTAAAATTCTTCAAACTGGTCTTTTCTGTATGAACTGGGTATTATCTGATCCAGAAAGTCATAAATATGGAATGTGCAGCAACATTCCAAAATAGAGTGGAAGGAATATGTACAAAACAGTCCTCACTTTGTGCAGTTCCAATATGCCAAATTTTAGTTGCTATGGTTTAGTTAAGAACTGGTCTCCCAAAAACACAGCTCAAATTTCAAGTACTATTTTATATTAACTTTGAGTAATTGTATGAAATACAATCTTCACTGTCAGATCTGCAACCCACAAGTCACTATGTAAATAATATGTGCATTATGACCCATAACCAATCATGTCACTTTTTAAAAAGTTTGATCGTCGGTTACTGTGTGTCTGTTACTTAGTTCATACTCAGACATGAAAGAAAGTAGTTATATTGTAATTAGTAACAAAGCTATGTGATCATAGACAAAAATTGGTAATTAAAAAGGTAACTGCCCAACAAAGATGAAAGTGCAACAAAGTAAAGTGATATCGCTAGAAGTAAAATTTGAATGGGACATAAATGGAGTTGTAGAAGAAATAGCTCATGTTGACATTGCCACCATTGGAAAAACTCTACATATGTGGAACTTGGAGAAAGTGAAATCACTGATATAAATGAAGAAAGTGATTTAAAGGATGATGAGGGGCCTTCCCTGGTGGCGCAGTGGTTGAGAATCCGCCTGCCGATGCAGGGGACACGGGTTCGTGCCCCAATCCGGGAAGATCCCACATGCCACGGAGCGGCTGGGTCCGTAAGCCATGGCCGCTGGGCCTGCGCATCCGGAGCCTGTGCTGCGCAACGGGAGAGGCCACAACAGTGAGAGGCCCGCATACCACAAAAAAAAAAAAAAAAAAAACCCGAAAAAAAAAAGGATGATGAGGTCCCTGGGGAAGTTCCACATTAAAGGGATTTTCATAGATATTTCACAATATTGAAAGTGCATAGGCACCTGAGGGACATCTAAGCTGATTACCAGCACTCCCACAGCAGAGGCGGCTCCCGAGGGCAGTGCTAGCAACAGTGAACTTTGAAATATGATATTCTATATAGAAAACCCTAAAGACTTCACACAAAACTATTAGAAATGATAAATGAATTCAGCAAGGTAGCAGGTTACAAGATTAATACACAGAAATGTTGCATTTCTTTATACTAACAATGAAATATCAGAAAGAGAAAGTAGAAACAAAAATCCTGTTTAAAATTGCATCAAAAGAAATACCTAGGAATAAACCTAACCAAGGAGGTGAAGACTTATACTCTGAGAACTATAAAACATTGATAAAGGAAATCAAAAATGATTGAGGAAATGGAAAGATATCCTATGCTCTTGCATTTGAAGTATTAATATTGTTAAAATGGCCATACTATCCAAAGCAATCTACAGAATTAATGAAATCCCTATCAAATTACCCATGACATTTTTCACAGAACTAAAACAAATAATTCTAAATTTTATAAGGAACCATAAATGACCCAGAATTGCCAAAGGAATCCTGAGGAAAGAAAACACAGCTGGAGGCATAACTCTTCCAGACTTCAGACAATACTACAAAGCTACAGTAATCAAAAAAGCATAGTATTGGCACAAAAACAGACATATAGATCAATGGAACAATATAGAGAGCCCAGAAATAAACCCACACACTTATGGTGAATTAATCTTTGACAAAGGCAAAAATATACAATGGAGAAAAGACAGTCTCTTCAGTAAGTAGTGTTGGGAAAGCTGGATAGCCACATGCAAATCAATAAGGTTAGAACACTCCCTCATACCATACACAAAAATAAACTCAAAATGCCTTAAAAACCTAAATATAAGACATGACATGATAGAACTCCTGAAAGACAACATAGGCAAAACAGTCTCTGACATAAATCGTAGCGATATTTTCTTAGATTAGTCACCCAAGGCTAAAGAAATAAAAGCAAAAATAAACAAATGGGACCTAATAAAACCTATAAGCTTTTGCACAGCAAAGGAAACCTTAAACAAAACAAAAAGATGACCTATGAACTGGGAGAAAATATCTGCAAACTATGTGACCAGCAAGGGCTTAATTTCCAAAATATACAAAGTGCTTATACAACTCAAAAAAAAATCAAAAAAATAGACAGAAGACCAAAATAGACATTCCTCTGAAGAAGACATACAGATGGTCAATAGGCACATGAAAAGATGCTCAACATCACTAATTATTAGAGAAATGCAAATCAAAACTACAAGGAGGTATCACCTCACACTGGTCAGAATGGACATCATCAAAGTCTACAAATAATAAATGCTAGAGAAGGTGTGGAGAAAAGGGAACTCCCTTACAGTGTTGGTGGGAATGTAAATTGATACAGCCACTATGGAAAACAGTATGGAGTTTACTTAAAAACTAAAAATAGAGTTACCATATGATCCAGCAATCCTACGCCTGGGCATATGTCTGGAAAAGATGAAAACTTCAATTTGAAAAGATATATGCACCCCAGTGTTCACAGCAGCACTATTTATAATAGACAAGACATAGAAGCAACCTAAGTGTCCATCAACAAATGAATGGATAAATAAGAGGTGGCATATATATATATGAAATATTACTCATATATATAAATATAATGAAATATTACTCATCCATAAAAAAGAATGAAATAATCCATTTGTAGCAACATGGATGGACCTAGAGATGATCACACCAAGTGACATAAGTCAGACAAAGAAAGACAAATATTATATGATATCTCTTATATGTGGAATTTAAAAAATAATACAAAGGAAATTATTTGGAAAACAGTAACAGACTCACAGACATAGAAAAGAAACTTATGATTACCAAAGAGGAAAGAAAGGGAGGGATATATTCAGAGTTTGGGATTAACAGATACACACTACCATATGTAAAACAGATAACAACAAGGACCAGATGTACTTTGCTGTACACCTGAAACTTACACAATATTGTAGATGAACTATACTTCAATAAAAATTTAAAAATTTTTAAAAGTGCCTAGGATAAAATTTGGGGATCTGATACAAATTCAAAAAGAAGTATGACAATTCACCCATGTATTACAAAGATGCTCACTCTGTGTTGTACATTACACAGCATTAAGTAGAATTTCAAACTATTCTTGGTGAGATTTTGCAAAAAATAAAACACTCTAATTTTCAATGTTTCTAATGTTTTAAACCACATTGTACTAATTACATATTAATTTTACTACTTTTTCAGTTGCCTGTATTTTCGTAACCAACAGTAGAGAGTTTACAATGTTCTGACAAAAATTTAAAGGTCACAGGATAATTAAAACTTTTCAAGGTGATATATCTGCTTGCAAAGTTATGATTATTCTGTGACCTTTATATTTTTTTCATTTAAATTTTTATAATATTTTTAAATTAATTTTTAAAACATTATATTTAAATTTAAAAAAATTCAGCTTGTAGTCATTTTTACAAGCCTGTACTGCCATGCAAAGGTAACTAAGCATACAGAGCCTTCAGCAGTAAAAGTTTTGTCACCCCAACAGGTAAAGAACCTCCAGCAGCTGAACTACTGACTAAAGGTAAAAGCATCATGAATAGAGAATAGAAGATCAAAGCAACAAATAGCAATTATGACTTCACGTTAGGTTCAGAAATGGGAACTGTAAGTAACATATGCACACATTGACCGATTATTCTTACCACTCCCTTCCCCTATTTTTTATTTTCATAGAATAAATGTTAGTGTTGGTTATCTTTACACATTTGGGTTAAAAAGTACTCAGATGGGGCTTCCCTGGTGGCGCAGTGGTTGAGAGTCCGCCTGCCGATGCAGGGGACACGGGTTCGTGCCCCGGTCCGGGAAGATCCCACATGCCGCGGAGCGGCTGGGCCCGTGAGCCATGGCCGCTGAGCCTGCGCGTCTGGAGCCTGTGCTCCGCAACGGGAGAGGCCACAGCAGTGAGGGGCCCCGCAAAAAAAAAAAAAAAAAAAAAAGTACTCAGATGGAACTCAAAGAGGAATTAACATCAATCAGAGCTGAATATGGAGATTGATGAACTTCGTGTTTAGCCTCTTTGGAAGGAGGCAGTGTCTTATACAAGTGATCTTTGCATTGTTTTAAATGGAAAAATGATGTCGTTACTGCATGCCATCTTGAATATGAAGAGAAAAAAGTGATGTGATTAAAAGAAGTAACATGGGGCTTCCCTGGTGGCGCAGTGGTTGAGAATCCGCCTGCCGATGCAGGGGATACGGGTTCGTGCCCCGGTCCGGGAAGATCCCACATGCCGCGGAGCGGCTGGGCCCGTGAGCCATGGCCGCTGAGCCTGCGCGTCCGGAGCCTGTGCCCCGCAATGGGAGAGGCCACAACAGTGAGAGGCCCGCGTACCACCAAAAAAAAAAAAAAAAAAAAAAAAGAAGTAACATGAACAGATGCTGAGTAACTGCGGGTAATTTTGTGAGTAATTTGCCTCTTTGCTATCAGCTCTCTGATCCTGGTCATTCTACAAAACTATTTGCCTGGGATGGGGGTGCAGAGTAGTATTTTTCACCGTAACAATCTGAGTGACTATATCTTCCTTTCTTTTACCCCCCAACTTGCCCAAACAATTAAGATTCTGCTTTGCCAACTTGTCGGAACCCAGTGCTCAGGACATCAGAAACCTGTGCATGGCACAGTGGGGGATTCTGAACGTCTGGCTAAGCCTGAAGCCGCCCAAGAGGCGCCTTCCCACGGTCGGGGCAGCCAGCTCCGTATCTGACCCCGCCCCTGCTGCAGTGAGCAGGCCCAGAGCTTACTCTCTGAGGAGCTGGGCGTCGAAGACGCAGGCTCCACTGGGAAGCCAGTACCTGCCAGCCCTAGAACCGTAAACCCTGCCCGTGCACCAGCTGGCTCACCTGCACGCTGGCCACCAGGCACTCCTGTACTCACCGCTTCTTCACAGTCCTCCGCACGGCCCCTCGCAGATTCCTCAGGCCGGAGAGGTGCTGGCCTGAGAGGGGCAGACAACCCCAAGCTCCCGAAAGGCAGGTTGGGTGAGCGCTGCCCTGACCCTCACTGCGCTCGGAGCGATTTCTTCACCTGCCGACCTCAGACATCCCATCCCGGGAGGACAGCACCTCCTCACCGCTCATCTGAAAACAGGGGCGAGGACCAGCACTTTCCAGTGGCCTGGATCCTGGCTCAGGGGACCCAGAGGTGAGTGAGGCTGACCCAGGTCCGGCCCGCAGAATACAGACAAACTCTGGGGGCTGACAGGGCGGCCTGACGTGTACCGGCTGGCAACACTTTGGGCTGTGTATCATATTGTTCAGTTTTGCATCTGCGTTTTTAAAGGGACTACGATATAACAAAGAATGGAGTTGCTATTAGAAGTCACTACTCTTTCTTCTTCCTCTCTCCTGTCTTCTCTGCTCCCAAAGGAACAAAAATCATTGACTTCCTTTCAACAATCCATATGAAAATAGTCCCCTCCATATTATGTGAAGAATTTCCAATATTATTGGAGTAAATGTTTAGAAATTGGAAAGGCTTGACAGACCAGAGCAGAGGAGAGAGAAATATGGCTGTGTCCTTCCAGAAAAATGATTGTTCCATATAACAGTCAATCTTGAAATTTTCTACAGCTGCCTATCAGCTTTTGAACTCTTTTCCCATTTAATAATAATAATAATGAGATTTACCATGTCACAAGAGCATAATTTAATCAACATATAACCATTTATTTTAACAACAGGAAGGAGGTATTATTCTTATCATTACTATTATTACTATTTGCATTCTACAGATGAAGAAATTAAAGCCAGAGAGATGAGGATACTTGCCCAGTACCAATACCACATGCTGTAGGTGACAGAGTCAGAATTGTAACATTTGTAGTCTTGCTTCAGAGCCTCATTCCTAATAGCCGTTCTGCGGTTGCATGAGTAGCAGCATTAGGGAAGACCACATGGCATTCAATCTTAATTTTGATTTATGATTCTAACCAGAGAACTCCATTACCTAGTCTTGACAGTTAAATAAAGAGAGCATAGAATATTAAACATTGTTCTTTTGCACATTATTAGTAGACCAAAGGACAGAATTTGTGAAATCTCTGGTCATCCTCAATTGTCTAAATGACTTCAGAATAAACCAAGCACATATTGACTCACTGGAAGAGATCAATAACAACTGTACAGTGGAAATTACACCATTCAACGACCCATGTTACATCAGTATCTGCAAAAGAGTTAGACAATGCTGTACACTACCTCAGGAATGTTCTGCTGCAGCCCTAGAACTGTTCTTTAACCGTATCAGCTGGGAGCACAGAGTCAGCAGAGATGGTAAACAGCTCATGCAGTCCCTGTCAGCAGTTGATTTCATGTCATGCGCTAATGACACATGCAGCACAATTAGGAAAATAAATATCTGGCTAAAATACAAATCTCATAAAATTGGATTAGAAAATACAACCCAAATAAATGCCTTGTCTGGGTAAATTTGGAGAATTGAACACAAGAGTTTGTTTCTAGCAGCTCTTAAAGACCCACAAAACAATATAATTAAGAAAAATATCAGTAATATCATAACATTTTTTAGGAAGGAATCAAAAGATTATCACTACTTTACTTATCAAAGTAGAAAAGCTGAAATCTAAGAGTGTCAGTTTGGAAGTGGTGGGAATCTTATAAGAATTCAAGTCACAGAGTCTTAGGAAATCTAGCAATTGCAGTCAACAAGTATAATACTTCTTAAAGTGAGACTGAAGGGATAAACTTGACAAAAGTGAATTAGTTAAATATCGTCACAATAAGAAGTTAGACACTACTGTCCTCTTTCCCTCCTCACATCAAGAGTTAATTCCTCCATCTGTACTCTGGTAGAATATAGGGAGTTATTTCTAAAAAGCTTGAAACAGAGAAATTAGAAAACTGGTCAGGGGTATAAGAGGTCAAAGGTAAAGCACTATAATGAATACAGAGATAAAATGGAAGTCTACATAGTGAACAGGGAGACCTCCTGATTTCCTTTTCCAGTAGACTTCAAGCATACTGTTAGCTAGACTGATATCTTTCCAGGAAAAAGATTGAAGAATTATTTTCTTAGGAAAATTGACTGGCCTAAGGAAAAACCTCTAGAAATAAAGACACCATAGGGACAGGTGGTTGCCAGTGAAATGGTAGGATCCCTAGCTCTTAGATGTGTTGGAGATTAAATAGTAGACACTTTTGGTACATACAAACATAAATATCTTAATCTATTTTGTGTATCTCCTTAAATATCAGCAAAAATTCAAGCATCCTGAGATTAAGGAAAGCCTCCAATGTAGAAGTCAGAGAACCAAAGCTTATGTTAAAAAAAAATTAGTGGAAAAAGAGACCACACAAGTAGAAGAATATAATTATATATATTATGTGAATATATATGAATATTCCTACACATATCTCATATGTATTTATTAATATTGATATATGATACATAGAGAAAATAACCTTAGAGTGATTCGACAAGTTAGTGCACCTGAGGAACTATGACAGGAAAATGTAGAGAGCAAGTAATTAAAATATTGTACAGTAAGGACAAGATAGACTTTTAAAAAAAATTGCTAAGAGAGTAAAAAATAAATTGAAAGACTAGTATAGAAAATAGAACAAAAAGTCAAAAGATGGAAAATAGAATTTATAAAATGTAGAGATCAAACCAAGTGTTCCAAAAAGCTGTCTCATAATAGTTCCAAAAGGAAAGAAATATAATAAAGAAATATTGAAAAGCACTTTGCAGAATAAATATTTCACACAATTCCTCAAAACCAAGAGAGTTCTGTTTACAGATTGTGATAGACTTTTTGATGTTCAGCTTGTCTAGGCTCCATTTAGTCCCAGTTATTCAAGGAGTAATCTAGAAATGTAAGTAAAGCCCTTAGTCATATAAGTGGCACTGATCTAAGCAGCAAAGGAGAGAAGAAATTTCTCCCATGGATGACAATTTATGATCTTCCTTTTGTGACTAGCTTCCCAGTGGATTTTTGACTTAGCTTCCTCAGTTCAATAGATCTCTTTATATGCATATGTATGTATATACATATGTATATGTGTGTATATATGCACATATCCCTCTCCTACTCGGTCTGCTTCTGTGATTGAACATTGACTGATACACAGATTGAATGGGCTAATTTAGAGACTTCATTCACAGAATAATGAACACTTACATCAGCACATGGCACTGGAAAATTTCAGAACACTGGGCAAAAAAGAAAAATCAGAAAAGAGAAAGGAGAGGAAAAAACATTGTACATACACAAGTTCTCAGGAACCAAAATATCATTAAACTTTTCAACAACAATATTAAAATATAGAATACGATAAAAAGATTCCTTCAATTATCTGAAGTAAAATTATTTACAAACAAAAATTGCATGGTCTGTGTTTTGGGTTGAAATGGGTCACCTCAAAATTCAGATGTTGAGGTCCTTACTCCCAATACTTTATTTGTAAAAGCATACTATTTAGGATGTAACTAGTTAAATTGAGATGAAGTCATAACTGGAGAAGGGTAGGCATCTAATCTAATATGACTGATGTCTTTATAAAAGAGGGAAATTTATACACAAACACAAACACAGGGAGAACACTGCATGAAGATAAAGGTAGAGATCAGGATGATGCTTCTACAAGGCAAGCCACACCAAACATTGCCAACGACCACCAGAAGTAGGGGAGAGACATGGAAAGAATTCTTTCTCATAGACCTCAGAGGGAAGCAACCCAGCCAATACCTGTTATTGGACTTTTGTCCTTCAAAACTATGAAACAATAAATTTTTCTTGTTTAAGCCACTCAACTTTGGTACTTTGTTAAGTCAGCCCTAACAAACTAATAAAGCCTGATAAATTAACAAATAAAAGTATGGTAGAATATAAATATTTTCAGAGCTGGAAGATCTCAAAATATTTGTCTCTCATGTACTCTTAGATACAAAAATATATAAATTAAACAGAAATAGGGATCAAATACAGGAGGAAAATTAAAGAATTTTCCAGAATGATGCTGAAGGAATGTCTGAGGATGTCCATTGTGAAGCTGGCAGATTTCTAGCAGGCCTATAAAGTAATCAGTATGTGTAAGAGCTGAAGGACAGAGTACTCCTAGAAGGATATTTCCAAGATAAAAAATAGAATAAGAGATTCCCTGATGTTGTTAACCATATTAGAAGAGATTTATAATTTTGTTTGGGGAAACTTGAGTACTGAGAAATCTAAGCAAATGAAAACATGGCACTTATTAGCTCCAAAAACAATTATTCAAGAGTGGAAGAAATATCATAGTTTAGTACAGGGTTCATCTATGAAAAATAATAACATAATCATAATTATGTAAAACCAATATTAAATTAAATAAAATGTGATGTATAATTATATTTGAGGATATATATGAATAGAGAAAGTATGCATGAGCATGGGTGTGAAAAAAATTAAACCTAAAACTTTATTGTTTATAAATGAAAGTCATTAAATAATCCTAATATTAGGTATCAAGAAGTAGTATAAAAATAATTTGGTGGTAGATACCTAAGGAAACAATTAACAGTGTTGGGAAATAAGATTGACATGGAGGAAGTTTTAATTAAAGACCTTGGAGTAGTATTTTATTTTTAAATTCTATACATTAATTAAACGAACACCAAATCTTTCCATAATGATTTTGCTCAGTATATTATTCAAACCAATCAATCAACAATGAAAAAAAGGTTCATATCTTGCTTAATAATCTAACATAAAAGCACATTCACTGATAAATAAAGCAGAATTATGTGTATAAATACAAGTACACTTACTATATAATCTAGCTGTCTATGAAGGCCTGTAGTTTTAGTAGGAAAAAATGATATTGAGTTCTTGTATATAACCATTAACTCAAGAGAAATAGCTAGATTTTTATACAGGAATAAATGAAGTAGTTTGTATAAATTTGACTTTATGGCTATTATACAAAATGTTTCCATTGTATAAATACTGTATTTTTTTATCCATTCAATAGTTGATGGACATTTGAGCTGTTTCTACTTTTTAGCTATTATGAATAATGATTTCATGAACATTTGTATGTACATTCTTATGTGAACACATATTTTTAGTTCTGTGAGACAGAATTTCTGGGTCATATGATACTTCTGTGATTAACTTTAAAGAACTACCAAAATATTTTCTAAAGTGCCTGTATTATTTTACAGCCCTACCAGCAATATATGAGGATTCCAGTCTCTCATTAGTCTTGTCAGCACTTGTTATTGTCTGCCTTTTTATTATATCCAATATAGTGCTGTGAAGTAGTGTCTCTTAAGGTTATGATTTGTGTCTCCTTAATGATTAATGATGTTGCGTACATTTTCCTGTGCTTATTGGCCATCTGTGTATTTTCTCTGGAGAAATGTCTGTCCATTCCTTTGATCATTTTAAAAATTGGATTATTTGTCCTTTTACTTTTGAATTTTTGTCCTTTATTCCTGTCCATCTGATGATTACAGTCTTCCTCTGTGGAGGCTGCTCTCTGGGGAGCATTCAAATGAGACAAATACATCTTCGTAGTCTCTGGCTGTTTGAAGAAGTCTATCCATATCTTTTCTCCAGATCTCCTTGTTACCAATTATCTAATTATATTTCTTCTAAGTTCTCTGACATTTTAACCTATACATTAATCAGTATAAATTTGTATTTCTGGTCATTTTGCCATTCGATTTCAATATGTCTTAAGTCTTATTTTTTTCTCTCTTCCTCTTTCATTGCCTTCTTTTGTGTTAAATATTCTCTAATGTAGCATTTTAACCATTGTCATTTGTATATTCATATATACATACATGTTTTATATATTTTAGTTACTTTCATTGTGATTGCTCTAAGGATTACAATTAACATCCTCATTTATAATAATCTAGAGTTTGAATTAATATCAAATTATTTCTACAGTGTACAAAAAATTTGCCTTTATGTAGCAATATTCCATTCTCTGTTCTTGGTGCTGTTGTAGTCATACAATTACATCTTTATATATTGTATGCCCAACAACATAGACGAATATTTGCTGCTTTATCCGGATGTCTTTTAAATCTGATAGGAGAAAAAATCCACACCCAAAAATATATTTACCCTGTATTTTATGTTTAAGTAGTTATCATAACTTGTGCTCTTTATTTTTTTATATAAATTCATATGAGTTTATTGTTTGGTGTCCTTTTATTTTATCTTTTTCTTTAGTTTGTAAATTTTTATTTTTTATTTTTTGAATTTTATTTTATTTATTTTTTTATACAACAGGTTCTTATTAGTTATCTATTTTATACATATTAGTGTATACATGTCAATCCCAATCTACAAATTCATCCCACCACCACCACCCACCACTTTCCCCCCTTGGTGTCCATACATTTGTCCTGTGGGATTCTCTTTACCATTTCTTGTAGGATAAGTTTGCTAGTGACAATTCCCTCAGCTTTATTTCATTTTTTAAAATCTAGAAATGTCATCATTTCTCCTTTAATTTTGAAGGATAGTTCTGATGGATATTGAATTCTTTTTTGTCTGTCTTTTTCTTTCCAACACTTTGAATATATCAACCCACTTTATCATGACCTTCATGTTTTCTGTTGAGAAATCAGCTATTAATCTTGTTGAGGCTCCTTTATATGTGAAGAGTTACTTCTTTCTTATTGCTTTCAGGATTCTGTCTTTGGCACTGGCTTTCAACAGTTTGATTATGGTGTGTCTAGGTGTGAAACTCTTTGTGTGTATCCTGCTTGGATTCTGTTGAACTCCTTGGATGGACATATCAGTGTTTTTCAAAGTGTCCATCAAATTTTTGGCCATTCTTTGCTCAAATATTTTTTCAGCCATTTTTTCTCACCCCTTTCCTAATTATGCATTTGTTGGTACACATAATGCTTGTTCACATTTCTCTGAGATTCTGTTCATTTATTTTCATTCTTATTACCTTCTGTTTCTTAGACTGAATAATCTCAATTGACCTACTTTTATTTTTAATTAGTTTAATTAATTTTTAATGAAGTATATTTGCTTTCTAATGTTGTGTTAGTTTCTATTGTACAGTAAGATGAATCAGCTGTACATACACACATATATATATGTATATCCCCTCTTTATTTGATTTCCTTCCCATTTAGGTCACCACAGTGCATTACGTACAGTTTGCTGTGCTACACAGTATGTTCTCATTAGTTATCTATTTTATACATAGTATCAAGAGTATATATATCAATCCCAATCTCATAATACCTCCCACCCCTCCTTTCCACCTTGGTATCCAAACATTTGTTCTCTACTTTTGTGTTTCTGTTTCTGAATTGCAACAAATAAGAACATCTATACCATTTTTCTAAATTTCACATATCTTAGTTAATATACAATATTTGTTATACTCTTTCTGATTTACTTCACTCTGTATGACATGCTCTAGGTCCATCCATGGCTCTACAAATGACCCAATTTTGTTCCTTTATATGGTTGAGTATATTCCATTGGATATATGTACCACATCTTCTTTATCCATTCCTCTGTTGATGGACGTTTAGGTTGCTTCCATGCCCTGGCTATTGTAAATAGTGCTGCAATGAATATTTAGGTGCATGTGTCTTTTGGAATTATGGTTTTCTCTGGGTATATGCCCAGGAGTGGGATTGCTGGATCATATGGTAGCTCTATTTTTAGTTTTTAAGGAACCTCCATACTGTTCTTCATAGTGGCTGTATCAGTTTACATTCCCACCAACAGTGTAAGAAGGTGCCCTTTTCTCCACACCATCTCCACCATTTACTGTTTGTGAATTTTTTGATGATGGCCATTCTGATTGGTGTGAGGTGATACCTTACTCATTGTAGTTTTGATTTGCATTTCTCTAATAATTAGTGAGCATCTTTTCATGTACCTCTTGGCCATATGTATGTCTTCTTTGGAGAAATGTCTATTTAGGTCTTTTGCCCTTTTTTTTTTTTTTTTTTTTTTTTTTTTTTTTTCAGTATGAGGACCTCTCACTGTTGTGGCCTCTCCCGTTGTGGAGCACAGGCTCCGGACATGCACGCTCAGCGGCCATGGCTCATGGGACTAGCTGTTCTGCAGCACGTGGGATCTTCCTGGACCAGGGCACGAACCCATGTCCCCTGCATCAGCAGGTAGACTCTCAACCACTGTGCCACCAGGGAAGCCGTTCTGCCCAGTTTTTGATTGGGTTGTTTGTTTTTTTGATATTGAGCTGCATGAGCTTTATGTTTATTTTGGAGATTAATTCCTTGTCAGTTGCTTCATTTGAAAATATTTTCTCTCATTCTGAAGGTAGTTTTTGGCTTGTTTATGGTTTCCTTTGTTGTGCAAAACCTTTTAAGTTTAATTAGGTCACATTTATTTATTTTAGTTTTTATATTCATATAAAAATATATGTATTTTTATACATATATGTATTTTTATATTCATATAAAAATGTATGTATTTTTTATATTCATATAAAATATATGTATTTTTTAAAATATGTATCTTTTATAGTCATATAAAATATATGTATATATGTATTCATATAAAAATATATGTATTCATATGTACTTCAGGAGTTGGTGCATCAAAAAAGATCTTGCTGTGGTTTATGTCAAAGTATATTCTGCCTATGTTTTCTTCTAAGAGTTTTATAGTGTCTCATTTTACATTTAGGTCTTTAATCTATTTGGAGTTTAATTTTGTGTATAGTGTTAGGGAGTGTTCTAATTTCTTTTACTTGTAGCTGTCTGGTTTTCCCAGCATCACTTGTTGAAGAGACTGTCTTTTCCCCATTGTATATTCTTGCCTCCTTTGTCATAGATTAGGTGACCATAGGTGAATGGGTTTATCTCTGGGCTTTCTACCCTGTTCTATTGATCTATATTTTTGTATTTGTGCCAGTACCATACTGTCTTGATTAATGTAGTCTCGTACTATAATCTGAAGTCAGTGAGCCTGATTCCTCCAACTCTGCTTTTATTTCTCAAGATTGCTTTTGCTATTCTGGGTCTTCTGTGTTTCCATAAAAATTGTAAAATTTTTTGTTCTAGTTCTGTGAAAAATGCCATTGGTAATTTGATAGGGATTGCTTGGAATCTGTAGATTGCTTTGGGTAGTAGAGTCATTTTCACAATATTGATTCTTCCAATCCAAGAATATGGTATATCTCTCCTTCTGTTTGTATCATCTTTAATTTCTTTCATCAGTGTCTTATAGTTTTCTGTATAGAAGTTTTTTGTCTCCTTAGGTAGGTTTATTCCTAGATATTTTATTCTTTTTGTTGCAGTGGTAAATGGGAGTGTTTCCTTAATTTCTATTTTAGATTTTTCATCATTAGTGTATAGGAATGCAAGGGATTTCTGTGCATTAGTTTTGTATGTTGCTATTTTACCAAATTCATTGATTAGCTCTAGTAGTTTACTGGTAGCAACTTTAGGATTCTCTATGTATAGTATCATGTCATCTGCAAACAGTGACAGCTTTACTTCTTCTTTTCTGATTTGGATTCCTTTTATTTCTTTTTCTTCTCTGAGTGCCGTGGCTAAAACTTCTAAAACTGTGTTGAATAATAGTGGTGAGATTGGGAAACCTTGTCTTGTTCCTGATCTTAGTGGAAATGGTTTCTGTTTTTCACCATTGAGAACGATGTTGGCTGTGGGTTTGTGATATATGGCCTTTATTGTTGAAGTAATTTCCCTGTATGCCTGTATGGGATTTTATCATAAATTGGTGTTGAATTTTTTCTGAAGCTTTTTCTTCATCTATTGAGATGCTCACATGCTTTTTATCATTCAGTTTGTTAATATGGTGTATCACATTGACTGATTTGCATATAGTGAAGAATTCTTGCATTCCTGGTGTAAACCCCCGTTTGATCATGGTGTATGATCCTTTTAATGTGCTGTTGGATTCTGTTTGCTAGCATTTTGTTGAGGATTTTTGCATCTATGTTCATCAGTGATATTGTCCTATAGTTTTCTTTCTTTGTGAAATCTTTGTCTGGTTTTGGTATCAGGGTTATGGTGGCCTTTAGAATGAGTTTGGGAGTGTTCCTCCCTCTGCTATATTTTGGAAGAGTTTGAGAAAGATAGGTGTTAACTCTTCTCTAAATGTTTGATAGAATTCACCTGTGAAGCCATCTCGTCCTGGGCTTTTGTTTGTTGGAAGATCTTTAATCACAGTTTCAATTTCAGTGCTTGTGATTGGTCTGTTTATATTTTCTATTTCTTCCTGGTTCAGTCTCAGAAGGTTGTGCTTTTCTAAGAATTTGTCCGTTTCTTCCAGGTTGTCCATTTTATTGGCATATAGTTGCTTGTAGTAATGTCTCATGATCCTTTGTATTTCTGCAGTGAATTGACCTATTCTTAAATTTGCATATTCTTAATTCTGCTTGCTCAAATCTTCTGTTGAGTCCCATAATGAATTTTTCATCTCATATATGGTAATTTTCAACTGAACAATTATATTTGGTTCTTTCTTATAATTTATGTATCTTTATTGATAGTCTGTGTTTGGTGAAACATTATTCTCATACCTTCCTTATTTTTCATTCATCATTTCCTTTAGTTCTTTTAACTAATTTCAAATATTGAAATCCTGTTTGAAATTCTTTGTCTAGTAAGTTCAACATGTTGTCTTCCTCAGGACATTTTACTGATTTCCTTCTTTACTTTCCCATACATTCTTGTTTCTTTGCATGTCTTGTAATATTTGTTTTGGAAACTGAACACAATGAATAATATAATGTATCAACTTTCAAAATCTGATTATTTCCCCTCTGCAGTGTTTCTTCTTATTGTATTTTTTAAAGATACTTTTATGAACCAATTCTACAAAGTCTGTATTCTTTTTCATACGTAGCCACTTAAATCTCTCTTCAGTTATTTAAACTATTAAACCAATATTTTAATGGTTCACTAATGATTGAATAGAGATTTCCGTAAACACCTGGAACCAATAAGTCTCTCAGTCTTCTGGGAGAGTTTCTGAGTTTGAGTTAAGGCATACCTTCAACACTCAGCCAGGCAGTTGAAACTGGTGCCTTAGTCTTTATTTCTTTCAATATATAGAGCCTCAACGTCAGCCAGAGGAGAGCTCAGTAAAGCTCATGACATGTGCATTGCCCTACCCATCTGTGTGGCTTTCTAGATTCCCAGGTATGTATCAGAGTTTATCTCATTCTCCAGTTTTTCCTTTTAAGCTTTTTGGTTTAAATATTGTTTGCCCAACTATTACTTGGCAGCTGTGAAGTTAAACAATTGCCTCTATTTGTTTTTGACAACTTGGGGCCAAAGTCTATTCATATTGGATGAGCTCAGTGTCAGGTCAAATAAAGAGACACTTGCAAGTGGAATCTTCCAAGGAAATATGACAAAAAGTCAAATAATGACAATTCTCTAAGAATAGGGCTGTTGAGGAACTCTTACTTCATTTTGCCTTCTCCAGTTACTGCAAAGCTGTTGATCTTTACCTTGATTTTGGTATGTTTGTTTTCAAGGCTATTGAGAAGCTGCTGGGGGATGGGAATAGAGCAAGTTAGAGTGCCATAAAATTCATGTGTTTTGCTGAGACTCAGCTGTTTATGTTGCATTAATGCTCTTCAGATTGCTGCGAGGCTTAGAATAATTTTCAGAGTTCTGAAAATGTTTATTCTGATGATTTTTGCAAGTGTTCTCTTTGCTTTTATGGAAGAGAATTTTTGGAATCTTTTACTATGCCATTTTCACTGATATCCTCTACATACAGAAATGTATTGATAATATTGCACTTTTAATGTTAATGATTTTAAGATGCCTACGATATCAAATGCCCCAAGATGGATTGGACATATATTCTAGCATCCCAACCTAAAAACCATATGCTTTGCACTCTAAACCATACCATATAAGAGCACAAATAGTTAGGATTTATAGTTGCTAAATCCCAATGATAATATTGTTTTTTAATAAAAAGAATTGGTGAAATATTGACTTGTTTATATGGTGAAACTCTTAAGGAATTGAAAACAGATGAGTAACTTAAATAATGAAATATACTTTGGAGTTTAAAAGAAGCAAAATAAATTTGTCTGCTCTTGTGTTAAGAGTACAGAGAGTTTGTGAGACATGGGTAGTGAAGGAAAAAACTGTTATATAACTATTGAGTTGTCAAGTAAGTTATTTTGTGGGCTGTGATTAATTATAAAATAAATCAACAAAATAAGCCAAAGGACAACAAGTTTATATATATTAGCTATTAATGAGGAGAATAGCTTCTTGTTTAGAATGATTTCTGGGGGGAATATAGGTTGTGTAAACATCTTGCATAGGTTTTTTGCATTGTTTTGAATAAATAATACAGAATGAAAATATTTCTTGAGAACAGTCTATGCATTAACATAGTGGTGGAGTTGTAACAATATGGCCCATGTGGTCCAGAAGAGTACAAAAAAAAAAAATTGCATATGTGCATGTTTCTATATGTATTAACTTTTTTCCTTCTTTCTTTTTTTGATGCTTTGACATTTTGGGGTTTTGCTGAGCCTGGAGGGATTGCCTCCTTTAAGGCTAACCAATTCCTAGAATAGTAAACAACTCACCTGGGAGGGTGCCTTTATGTAAGCCAACCAATCCAGAGCTCACACCCCCAAACACCTCCTTTATTGGGTTTTTACACTCTGAATCACAATTCTCCTGCCCTAATCGTAGGGTCAGGTAGGGACAGACCATACACCCTGGAGCCCACTAAAATTATTCAAAAAGTAGCCAATCTTTTTAGACCATTTTCCCTGCTTCATCCAGTCCTCCCAACAGAAGCCATAAGAAAGGCCCTTGCCCATGTTTTCCTCTCACTCCCTCTGACTCCTGACCCACCCTGCTCCTTCTATTTGTGGCCTTGAGTAGCATGCAGTTCCTCCTATTTCTAGGAAACTGTGAGTGAAAACTTTTTATTCCATGATAGTCATTTCTATATCTGCATGTCTTACTGTATCTGATTAAAATAAATCCTGGGTACACTTTAAACTATATATATATAGTATATGTGTGTGTGTTGTGATGTATATATAACTCTACAGGCCAATAAATAAGAGATCAAAATATCTGTTCACTTTCTATATCTTGAGTGCTGCTGAAGTTTTCTTTATTGTTTGCATTTGATACGTTTTTCCTGTGAAAAGTAATGCATTTTCTTTGTAGAAAGAGTTGTTAAATTTTATGTTTGCTGATACGTATTTCCATATGAGAAAGTTTAATGGAAGACAGTGAGTAATACGTGGCTTTTCCTGTATCATTCAGATTTTTACATTAAAAAATAAACTGTGCTAAATCACCTTGCTAGATGACTTAAGGGGAAAAAAGGTGACTATGATAGAATTATTACTCTTGAGGATCTCAATAGAAGGTGAGGCATAATTGTAAATTATCAAGTATGACACGGTAAGTTCAAAAAGTGAGATATAATATGCTGGGAGGGATCAGATTAGTTCTTACTGGGAATAATCAGGAGAGGCAGGAGAGGTACCAAGTCAAAAGTAAGATATGAATTCAAATTTGAATAGAGAGTTAAACTTTGACTGGCAAATCAACATAAACAAGACATTCTAACAAAGACAGTAACATGACCAAGAAGAAAAAGCAAGATAATGTGAGCACAGGTTAGCTATTATACTGGGTGACAAGAATATTAGTCAGTACCAAAAGAGAATTGGGAAAAAGAAGGATAATTAAGAGAAAAATATCTTTTCTGTGATTACTATTTTAAGGATGATTGAATCTTACAGTGTTAGATTGTTATACTAGAAAGTTTTGCTCAGTTGATGGTGTTCATAACTTCAATTTACCTTCTTTCCCTGGAGCTGTGCCCTTTCTCATGTAATTTTGAACTGTGCTACAAGTTAGATTCCCTGGGATATTAGATTCTGAGGTGGAGATTAGTGGCAGTAAGTGCATTACAGAATGACCTTGGGCTCAATACTGGTGGAATGGAATGGATGGAAGCAGGATTGGACAGAAGGAGAAGTTGAATTGCAATGCAGTCCCTATGGAAGCCACAGCTGACCCTACAGGGAAATGGGAAATGGAATTACTTTTGGAACACTTTATGGCTGGGGTAAAAGGGCTAGGTTTTAGCACTCTCGTGTCAACCAATCACTGAATAGAGCTGCCCCAGGAAGGAAGCATGATCTTTGGTGAGGTGGTTCTCTTCAGTCAAGGCAATTCCCAAACTGAGCTAAAATTGAAGAATGCCTTCCAGTAACATTCACATCAACTGAGATAGCTTGTCCTTCATTCTAGGGGAATCTGAGTAGCACGTAAAACCATTCACCACACAGGGCCCTCCCACTCAGATGGGTGGCCATGTGATATGATTTGGTCCAGCCATGTAGTTCAACCTTGTGATTTGGCCAATGGATGTTAGAAAATCTGACAGAAGCATTCACTGGAAAGCACTTTAGTGATTGAGCTTGTCCTTTTGCTCCTCCTGCTCTGCAATTAATGTGAGAACAACCCAGGCTTGCATGCTAAAGCTAGAGAGAAAGGAATGACTGATCCAAGTGCCCAAAGCCATCCCTGCTGAGACCATCCTATATCAGTAGTCAGCCAGCTGACCGCCCACACTTGTGTGTGAGCCGGGATCCACAGAGCTACCTACAAGACCTTCAGCAAATGACTGCAGATTCGTAAGTGAGCCCAGCTAAACCAGATGCACAATACAGATGTGTGAGCTAAACCAACATTTATAATCATGTACCATTGAGACTGTGGTTGTTTACTATTCAGCATTCTCATTGAATTAAATAAATAACATATTAGGTAAGTACAAATTATTATGATAATAAAATTTATATTTATTATTCATTTTGATACTAAGATTGCTTTATGGGATAAGTTTATGGCATGTACTCCATTTCAGAGGGAGTCTTAAGCAGAGTCAATAATGGGTCTGTGGATATTTGACAATGATAGATAGGGACAGAAAGTATTATACTTGTTCAACCAGGAGGTCTGTAGTGCAGCATCACACTGGTTCAATATTCCTTTCTTGATAAAATTTCAAGGAAATATAATTCAGAGGCAGTTAAATGTAAAGGATAGAATATATGCTTTAAAAAGAATAGAATGGGTTAAAATACCAAAATGGTATTTTTTAAGGGTTCTACAGTTTAGCTTGATAAGGAAATAGCATGTCAGTCAATTCTCATGTCATCACTTTATATTTTACATAGGACATCCTTGCATCTTCTGAAACAGAGTTAACACTTCTAGATATTTAATTGACTCAATTAAGTAAAAAAAATATATTATTCCAGTTTTTCTTTTAACTAAAATGTCAGATTTGTTTATTCTAGATTGGGTAAAAAGTGACAGAATGTTGAAAAGAGTCAGCTTGAAAAGAAATTCGTAAATTATTTTCAAGGACCCTGTTTCGTAATTCTGTATAGATCAATAAGGAACAAGCAGTCAATGTCTGAGTCTATCAACCTTTCATATTTGTATAGTAAATAACTATTGGTTATGCCTGTAATTTTATTTTATTTTCCTTACTAAATTCCATTAGAAGAAGGATAATTTTAATTCTCTTGTCAGTTTCAAAGGGGGCTTGCTGGGGAGGGTGTTGGTAATCAGATGACCTGTTCATTTATGAGTCCTTTTATAGAAACTAAAATCATAAAACAATATTCTGATTAAATTCTCAGTTTTAATGATTTTGACTATCTACATTTAAATTAGCCAATAGGCTTTTATTCAAGTGCATAAATAATTAGTTAACATTACAAGGTATTATTTCTATCATAAAAAGCAGAAATCTATTTACTCAAATGGAATGGGGGGGTTTCTTTGCTAGAGTCCCTCTAGAACTTTATTTGTTCTACCTAACCCATTCAACCTCACATTAGTAGAAACAATTTCTTAGAATGGCCATGTTTATGTAAGCCTCAGGAACCAACAAGAGATGGAAGAAAACCAAATTCCTTTAACATAAAGATTCCATTTAGCCTCAATTCTTTTCAGTTTGATAGAGTCTAGTACATTAAATATTTTTTGGAATCTTTTGATAATAATGATGGTAATAATGATTAAGACATCATGATCTTTTAGCCAACTACTTAATATAATTGACAATTATACCAAATGGGAAGTTCCTATTGCCCAATGTAAGAAAAAGAAATAGCCTGTTGTTTTGTTTTTTTTTTTTTAAAAAAAGAAGGTCACTTGGTCAGTCACATAGTAGTGTCAGAGGCACTAGTTTTTGGTTTGGTTTGGTGTTTGTTGTTGTTAAGCATTGCTTTTTTTTTTTTTTTTTTTTTTTTTTTTGCGGTATGCGGGCCTCTCACTGTCGTGGCCTCTCCCATTGCGGAGCACAGGCTCCGGACGCGCAGGCCTAGCGGCCATGGCTCACAGGCTTAGTTGCTCCACGGCATGTGGGATCCTCCCGGACCAGGGCACGAACCCGTGTCTCCCGCATCGGCAGGCGGACTCTCAACCACTGCGCCACCAGGGAAGCCCAAGCATTGCTTTTTAAAAGCTGAACACTCTACTATATTCTAAGCAATACCAATTAAAATGTCTGAGTTTGTGCTCTAGCTTTGATATTTACGGGGCTTATTTAAATTTGATACGTCATTATTTTTCTTTTTCTGTAAGATAAAAAATAATACCTACTTCCAAAGATTATAGTCATAATTAATGGCTGTAAATTATTTTATGAACTGCAAAGTACAATAGACACATACATAAACACACATATATAGTATATATGTATATATAACTATTGGTTATGCCTATGTATATATTTACTTTGGTTATATGTATAACATATATACTAATATAATATTAATATATAGTAATACATTTAAACATTAATTATATATAATGAGAGTGATATATGGAATATCATTCTGCCATAAAAGAAGAACTCCTGCAACGGCATGGATGAACATGGAGAACATTTTGCCAAGTGAAATAAACCAGACACAGAAAGACAAGTACTGTATGATGTCACATACATGTGGAATGTAAAAAAATACAAGTTGAACTTAGAGAAACAGAGTCATGTATGGTTGCTAGGGGATGAGGGATGGGACCATGGGGAGATGCAGGTCAAAGGGCACATACTTTCAGTTATAAGATGTAAAAGTTCTGGGGATCTAGCATGAAACATAGTGATTACAGTTAAATATACTTTATTGTATGCTTGAAATTTGCAAAGAGAGTAGATCTTAAGCTTCTCACCACAGGTGGAAAAAAAGATAATTATGTCAGATAATAGATGTGTTAAATAATCATTTTACAATGGGTACATATATCAAATCATCACATTGTACTCTTTATATACATACAATTTTATTTGTGAATTATACTTCAATAAGTCTGGGAAAGAACAAGGTAACTATTAACTCATTTGAATCTGTGCCTGTACTCTCTGCCTTTTCTCCTTTTGGTATTGCTTATATTGATCATATTCTTTCTCTTCTGCCTCACCAGCTTGTCTTCTCTTATAGAAACAGAAACATAGAAATGGAATAAAAAACTATCTATTTGTTATAATCATCTTTTAACTTCATACCATCTCCAGATATTGCCTCTACTCCCCTTCATAAGAAAAGTTAATGAAAGAGTTGTCCATGTCTATTGTCTTTACTTCATGTATCAGTCAGGGTTCAACCAGGGAAGCAGAACCAGTGATGTGTGTGTGTGTGTGTGTGTGTGTGTGTGTGTGTGTGTGTGTGTGTGTGTGTGTGTGTGTGTGACCTGGAACTTGCTTACTCAATTCTGTAAGCTGATTAAGCTGTCTCTGTAAGGCTGCTGCTTCCTCCTTGTCTGTGCTGGAACTTGAAGTCCACAGAGCAGGCAGTGAGGAAGGGAAGGTCATGAGCAGGTTAGAACCCCCAAGCATGAGCTAGAACCCCACAAAGACATACTGAAATTCATGTAGTTTCTTGTTGCCTCTGTCCTTGGTGGAAAGGACAACTTGCAGAAACTGGAGCCTTTGTCACAAAGCTAAACATACACAGCTAGTCAGAAAAGCTGAAGAAGAATTTCAAGAAAATAGAACAATTACAGGCCAGCTGATGCTTCACACCAGATGGGGTGAATTAGCAGATCCACAATAAGTGTGCGAACTACAAAGTAGATGCTGCTTGCCTTCTGGCTTTCAAAACTCCCCCAAACTCTCCCTTGTTTCTCACTCTAATAGAAATATACAATAAAAGAAATTCTGGGAAATGTAGTTCAGCCTAGCTTGGTTGACACATTGCAAAGCCATCCCAATTCTCAATGCACATTCTATACTCAACTACAGCATACAAATTAGTTTTCTCTACTAGCACTACTCTGAGATTGATTTCTGTTCTGATTTTTCGAGACTTCTCAACAGCTTTTCATATGGTTGTTGATTTAAGTAATTGATTAGAATTGAAATTTTGGAGAGGGTCTGGAGATTAAGTTTCTTTCTGATACTGGTAAACCCCTTCACCATGCATGGGAAGAGAAATAACTGCCCAAGAGAAATTTTCAGCTAGTGGTGCCAGAATTTATGCTTCTCATCCAAGATTAACAGAGAAGCAATGTGAACCTTTTATTATCTTCCCAGAAACATGCCAAAATGATGCATAAGCATATTCTACAAATGAAAGACAATTAATATATTATACTCCTTTGTATAATTCAAATATTGGACAATCCTGAGAACTGTCTCTAATAGACAACAGGCTGTGACTGAAGCTAGAATTATACACCTCCCTTAAATTCAATATATAGACAAGTTCAGGCTGAAATTGCTATTCAGATATTGTGAGCACTTGGCATAAAGTAATTTACCAAAAGTCTCTTACATAATATTTCAAAAATGAGCTAAGAAAAATAGTACATAGTGAAAAGAAGAGAGTACATTTAATTTGTCCAAGGACGTCTGTACAAAGAAATAATTATTATTCCCAAGTATTGTCTTTTAAATGAAAAGCTAACAACTTCTGGATGAAACGATATTTTACTAAGAGTGTATAAAACATCTCACTCATGTTATTTCTCTTTTAAGAAAGTGTCTCTGTACTCCATATTCTTGTATATTATTTGAATTTTGAAAGCATACTTTTTTTGCATTTAAAAAATACATAATTAATCCCATTTTTAAGAACTATGTATTTCAGAGAGAGAAAGAAGCCATAAAAATAATCTAAATTATGTAATATATATAATAACATATGCACACACGTGTGTGTATGTGCATAAGTATGTAAGTACTTGCAATGAGTTACAGTGCAGTCAAGAATACAGTATATAGGGCTTCCCTGGTGGCGCAGTGGTTGACAGTCTGCCTGTTGAGTCAGGGGACACGGGTTCGTGCCCCGGTCCAGGAGGATCCCACATGCCGCGGAGCGACTGGACCCGTGAGCCATGGCTGCTGAGCCTGCGCGTCCAGAGCCTGTGATCCGCAACGGGAGAGGCCACAACAGTGAGAGGCCCGCGTGCCGCAAAAAAAAAAAAAAAAAAAAAAAAAAAAAAATACAGTATATATTTACTTATACTAACCTAGAAAAATGCTATAACATATTTGTAGCTGGCAAAAGTGTGTAGCATTTTCCCATTTTTATATAAGAAATATGTATTTGATTGTATGCATATGTATAGGAAAGTTTTAGCCAAAGCGTTTAGAAATATCAGCAAGAATAAATGAGGAGAACTATAGGTTATAAAAGTGACAAATCTCACACCTTAATTCATATAATTCATAATATAAACTTAATTTCTAATAATAAGTTCTAATTACAAATTAAAAATAAAATGAATAATCCAGTATCCTGATCTGTAAAAAGTTCTTTGAGAAAGAAGTTGATCTGTTTTCCAGTTGGATCAGGTTTACACCAACATACGTATATGATTCACTGGAGAGCCTCAAACAAAATCAGGAAGTGCATTCATTTGGGCCTCTGATAGAAAATCACCCTCTCTATACAGGAATTTGGTGGGACTAAACTGCAGAGTTTGGTCTTTAAATTGGTTCTAGGTCAATATGTAGCCAATATGAACTTTCATTTATTACCACTCTTCCCACCATCACCACATGTGAGCATCTATGTGGAGGAGGACAGAAATGTATCACTATGCTGTGGAATTCAGTGATGAAAATTAGAAGATGTGTATAGTTATCCAGAAGCTACTAGCCTTTGAAGATCATCAGTAGAATTTGCACCACAGCAGCTTAAAAACAACATGTATTTATTATCTCACAGCAGAAGACTTCAGTCATTCAAGATACTGGCCAGCCTCCATTCTTTTCTGTAGTTCAGGTTCTTCTTTCAAGTACACGTGGCTGTTGGCAGAATTCAGTTTTTTTCAGCTGCAAGATTTAGGTGACCTTTCTTGCTGACTGTCAGGTATAGCCACTCTCAGATTCTAAAGGCCAGCTGTAGCTCCAACCATATGACCCCCTGTAGGTCTTTTCATATCATGGCAGCTTACTTTTTCAAGGATCACAGAAGAATCTCCCCCTCAAGTCTGCTAAGATGGAGTCTTATAAAAGTTGACATAATCATGGAGTGACTATCACCTTTGTCTTCTATTGTCTAGAAGCAGGTCATAGTTTCTTCAACACTCAGGGTATGGAGATTATATAGGACATAACTCACTGGAGTTCACCTTTCACAACAAGTTCACCTTGTCCACAACAAGGAGTGACATCAACAATGTTCAACATAGCATAAAGAGAACAGGATCTGCAAGCAGGTGTTTTAATTTTATGTTGGAGATGGCATCACTTGCCCTATACGAACATACCTATACAACCATACAACCACCACTGGGACTCACAGCTGGAAAATTACCTTCTCTGCTATAGTCTGGAGAGGTCTAAGTTATATCAGATGACACATAAAAATAATCCTGGTATTCCTGGAAATATTTGAGAGGGAGAATCTAAAGCAAGACTGGACTGTATATATATGATATATGGACAAATGAGATTTGGGGAAATGGGCTCTCACTTCCACATTTTGCTTTATATATTTATGAATTACTTGAATATTTTCAGTGAGCATGTTATTTTATAATAAAAATGACCCATGTTTCATGTATATTATATGTCAATGTTTGATAGATCATCTCTTACAGTCTGTAGCAGTTTCTTACTCTCTGCATCTAATACTTTCTCCCTCTAAGTATTAGTATGGTATATTTACCTTGCTACTACTATTTTTACCCCATTCTTTTCTGAGATAAATCTCCAACTTTTAAAACTATGAAGAACTTTTATTATCTTGTTTTAGCCTCTATCCCTACATATCTTGAACAAACAAGGACCTACTGTATACCACAGGGAACTCTGCCCAATATTCGTAATAACTTAAATGGGAAAAGAATCTGAAAAATAATAGATACACGTATATGTATAACAGAATCACTTTGCTGTACACCTGAAACTAACACAACATTTTTAATCAATGATACTCCAATGTAAAATAAAAATTAACTGAAAAAAATGAACTAAAATGGAGTTACTTAAAGATTTCTAAGAGCACTAAAGGAAGTAAAGTTTGCTTATTTCTTTTAATCCTATGAAAGAAGATGCTGGTAAAAACAGATCAAAAAAAGAACATTAGAGTGATGATTTAAATGTATTTAAGCAAATGATAGTCCTTAAACATATGATGTCACTCAGCTGCTTAACTGAGTCAGTTCCTTGGAAAATTAACGTAAATTGTAAGAATTCCAGCTAAATGATAAGAAAGTATTTATATATTACAATTGTGATATTTTACATCCTATATTAATAATAATAATTGTAGCCACCAATTATTAAATGACTTCTATAGATCAAACAGAATGCTAAGCAATTTATGTAATCTTATCCTCAAAAAACCTAATACAGTATGCTTACAGGGTTAAGTAAAGTGTACTGGGTTAGAAAGTGTAGAACTTACCTCCAAACACAGGCCTCTCTTACTTTTGATCTATTTATGAAATTTTTCCATGACTCATATTAATGTACATGAGAAAATATGGAAACATTCCTATTTTTCAATAACTCACTCTCAAATATTGTTTGATCCATGAGTCTCTTAGATAGACCCTCTGATATCACATGACACCAACCTCAGAAAACCATTATAATTAAAGGACAGGCTTCAGTGAGATTCAAACCTGATAATATCTATTTCATTATTCATTAGATAGCTTCATTGTGTATGTGATAAATCACCCAGTAAAGAAGCAGTTTCAACTCATAAAGAACACTGTCCACACTGTAATGTAATCCTTTCCACTGAAGTAAAAGTGTTATTGACTTATCCTTTGGCATTTCCTTCCTGAGTATATCTTTGGGAATCCAAGTTATACTGAGGAGTAATTATTACTACTTTTGTGTTCCCTTAGTGTTTTGCATGTTTTGCATCCAAATTTTTATTCATTTTATCATAACATTGTATTACACAAATAATTATAACCTATCTAAATAATCAGAATCCCAGAATTGGCATGAATCATAGACTTCATCTTATCTAAATTTTTCATTTTATAGAAGGAAGGGAGAATGAGAGTGACAAAATAATTTGGGAAATTAATGACCATGGGGAGAAAGGGATGGTTGGTGTGCAATATTCCTTTGTGAAAATGACTGACTTTGGAATTACAAAAGCATGAGTTCAAGTCTCAGGTCCAACACTTGTTATATGTGCAACCTAGAGCAGACAACCACTTTTGTGGTTCCTCAGCTTCCTGTCTCACTGAGTTGCAAAGGATTTAGAATAATTCATTGCACATAGCAGTCACTCTTTAACTGGTACCTACAGGAATATATTATTTTTGAATTAGTTACAGCTGTTACTAGAGAAATTGTGCTAGATAATTTCCATTTGCCTCTCAGATACCCTCAGATATCATTATTTTCCTAGTCACCATGACAGGATATCTTGTAGCAGCTCTAGATAACTTTTCTTTGTTTGATGACATCCTATTTATACTCATGCATCTGCTCATTTTTAAAACACTTAATAGGAATTACTATGTGCCAGGCATTTTCCTAGATTCTGTGAATATAGATAAAGCCAAAATATTGGAATTTCATGCCCCTTAATTCTTCTCTGCCTCTTAGGAGGTGGAATTTTATAGAATAAAGCAAGAGGTTCTCTTGACTTCTGGTTTCTGGTTGGGTTGGCCAATGAGCAGTATCATCAGTTCATCATGGACAGTAGAGGAATGAAGTGAAGGTTTTTATTCTGTTAGCATCCTTCCTACTGAACACCAGATTAACTGTATCCAGACAGCTGCTCTCTCCTGTTATTCCTACACGCTTATGCATAGCAACAAGTTCCCACTGTGCTTAATTATCCCGTACTGATTTTCATTAACAGTGCCCACACTTTCCATGGTGCCTTACATTAGCCCCTATACAGTCTTATAGGTCATGAGACCACTCTTGCTCTAGGCACTCTGGGAACCAGGGCCTAGAGGGTCAGATAAACTAAAACTGTAATTGAGGACATCTACTTTATTGCCTTTCCACAGTTAACCTACATACACAGAGCTATAAGCTACTAAACAGGAAATTCTAGGAACAGTGCATGCTTTATTTACTTTATATCCCCACAGTGTTTTGTACCGCTAAAACTTAGGTTCTAAAATCAGTTCTGTTAACCTGTGCATCTCACAGTTAGCTTGCTATTCTCCCTTTATAATAGCTTTTCCATCACCAATTCTTCAGTTCAATTAAAGAAACACCATTTTCCTAGTCACTCAAACAGGATATTTTAGAGTTGTTTTTAATAAATTTCCCTGTTTTATTGCAGTCATTTATCCACTGATTTTTAAAATGCTTAGTGAACAATTCCAGGTAATTTTCTAGGTCCTTGGATACAGATAAGGACAAAAAATGGGAACTAATCCTAGAAGAATTTAAAAACAGTAAACAAACACGGGAACAAGACAGTTTTAGATTACTGTAAAATCTAAGAAGAAAAAATAGTGATGTGGAAGAGACAATTGTGATAATTACCATAAAGAATTTTTAAGTTGACATGATAGAAAATAAAATGTTGAGGGTGGTGTGGGTACATTAGGTAGAATCATCAGGGATGTTGACACTAAAGAGATGACATATGATGGCTACTAAAATACGAACCAGAGCTTGCCATGCAACGAAGCTAACTACGAAAGTTGCGTTTTAACCAGAAAGACAAACAAATGCAAAATCACAGAAGTGGGAAAAAGGCTTGGAATATTCCAGAGCATTTAAAAAGCAAGTATGGACAGAGTGTAATGAGTTATAAAGTTACATGGACCAGATCATGTTGGACTTTGCACACTATAGTAAGAAATTAGAACTTTATTAGTAGTAACATATCAAGTTATTGATATATTTACACAGGAGAATTAGAAGATTTGAATTAAAATTTTAAAAAGTTCTCTCTGGCTATTTAGTGGAAGTGAGCTGGGAGGGAGCAACACTGGAATCAGTGAAAACAGCAAGGAGGCCAGGTAGTATTGCTGGAAATGGAGAGTGGTAGAGAGAGTAAGGATGTATTATAGGATTCATTATGTGGGAGGAAAGAAAGGGTGGTATCGGGGATGACTCCTGTGATTCACCTTTAATAATTATGAGAGTGTTGGTGACATTAACAGAGGGAGAAAATGGGTATTGCCAAGTTCTATACATTCTGTTTCTGAAATCTTTCAGACATATGCCCACACCGCAAGCCATTTCTTTGCAGTCTCCTTAATTCAAATTAGTTCTTGAAGGACTTTAGCAATGGTTTCCCAAATAATCTTATGCAGAGTATTCAAAACACAGTTAAGGATTTATATTGCTGAAGTATAGTTCCAATAGTTCCCCTCCCCCGCCCCCCAAAAAAAGAAACCTGCAAAGAATGCCTCTTGGCCAAGAACAGAGCTCCTACGATTGACAGTCATGGTTTCTGAAACCTGACTCTCTTCTAGCCTTATAATTCATCACCTTTTACTCTTCTTCATGCACTACAAGATGTAAGAGCTTGGTGTTCTCCATATTCCCCATGCACCTTCCTATATCCATTCTTCTCTACCTCTTTACTCTGACTAGACTGTATATCCCATCACAATGTGATCAAATCCTTCCTATCATCCAGGGCCCAATGAAAATTCTATTTTTTCTATCAAGATCTCCTTTTCTCTACAAATGGAAGAAATTTCCCTCTCCTCTAAACATCCACAACACTTCATTTATTCCTTTTCATACCCCTTAACTCTTTCTGCCTTATGTTATCATTTGATAAAATTATGGGATATTCTCTATTTTATGATTTATTTTCATTGTTAGAATTCTGATTAAATTATCTTTGCCCCATAGCATTTACCCATATTAGCCTCTCAAAAATATTAAATTACTAAATGAACAAAAGATTATAATATATTTAATAAATTTAAATGTCTGTTAAATTGAAGGAAATTAACAGTGATGGGTCAAATTGATTCCTGTGATACATTGAATCAATCAATGTTAGCCAATGTTACTCTATTCTTGGAAATTTAAACAAAATTGGATAAATCCATCTACTAACTTCCTATGGGATGTACAATATTCTTCTCAACACTTCCATGCATTTTTAAAGGTCTCTGGTGAATACAGCTACTTTTGATTCTGAGTTCCTGCTCTTGCCAAGGACCCAATTCCTTTTTCCCCTCAGCCCTTTTTATGGCTGTCTTTTTTCTTCTGTTTCAGAAGTTAAGGTATGGAACTCAATTCTATTTCCATGACTAAAATTAGACACTGCAACAAGCACAAGAATGGAACACTAAAACTAGGCAAATATGTGTGTGTAAAGCATTATTTGGTTAAGGGAGAATTTCTTTATCTAGGTTGCTGGTCACCTTATCCATCTCCGACTTCTTCCCGGCTCCCAGCACCCCCTCATTCTTGAGTTTCTTGCTTCTTCCATTCCCCACCCAAAGAAAACAAAATTCAGATTCCCTCATTTTGTATGCACACCATTTCAGCTCTCTATTCCCAGCTTAGCCCCAGACCTCACTCATATTTTTACTCCAAACAATCAATTTTATTTCAAAGAAATTAAGAAATTAGGGGAAAAATTTTTGTTACATTTCCTCATATATTTACCTGATTCAGTACTCACCACTCAAATAGATCCAAATTTTTTTGTGATACCATTTCCCATTAGCATGATTAACTTACATAGTATTTCTTGTAGGGCAGTTTTACTGGTGACAAATTCCAGAGTTTTTTTTTTTAATCTGAAAATATTTTATTCCAATTTTATTTTTGAAAAATATTTTCATTGGACATAAGATTCATTTTATTTTTAGCCCTTTAAAATGTAATCCATTGTTTTCTTGCTTACGTTTTTCTGAAAAGAAGCTAGTAAACTTTCATTTTGTTACCACCCTATGTATAATCTTCTTCCGCTAGTTGCCTTCAATTTTCTTAAATCTTTGTTTTGGAAACTTTATTGTGATATGCTTACCTGTGGTTATCTTTATGCATTTCTGGCTTGGGAGTCATTGTTCTTCTGGAATCTGTGTTGATGTTTTCATCAAAATTGGAGAAAAGTTAGCCATTATTTCTTCAGATATTTTTTGTGCTCCCATTTCTCTTCTCTGCTTTGAGCCTCAGATTGCATTTGTTAGGCTGCGGGTATTGTTCAACATGAGACTGAGGCTCTATTCATGTTTTTTAAGGTATTTTTTAATATTGTGTGCTTCAGTTTGCATATTTCCTATTGAACTGTCTCCAGGATGATTGATATTTTCTTGCTGGTTCTGTGTATATTCTCTTCTTTTTGTCTCCTGGTTATGAGTCACATTTACCTGCCTCTTCATATCTAGGAATATTTTATTGTTAGCTGGATATTGTAGTTGCTATGTTTTGAGAATATAAATTTTGTTGTTTTCTACTAATAATTATAAAATTTATTTCTGGAAAGCAATTAACATATGATGGCTCATATTGATCCTGACAAAGCTTGGTTTTTAAGCTGTGACTGGATGGGTTTATAGTAACTCATATTCTCAGGATAAATAGCCCTATTCCCTAGGAGTGGGTTTCCTGATGTTTTAATGGAATTCTTAGAGTTTTCTTTCTATTTTCTCAATTTGCTAGGCCGGAAATCTAACCTCTTCCAGTAATACATGACTTCCAGAATCTCCATTCAGCTCAGTTTCCAAGTACTTGCTTTCTACAAGGATTAGCAGAATCTTGTATTGGGTATGTGAAAGAGTAGTTAGCCAAAGACTCAAAGGATCCCCTGTAAAAATTTATGTGGCTCATTTTCTATGCAGAACTCTCCTCTCTCTTAGCCACTCTTATAAGTTACATCAACTTCAGCTGCCATGAACTACAGTCTGTTTCCTCCACCAGCAAGAACACTGCTCTCTGAGCTTCACTATACCCTACTGTGTTTTCAAATGTGCCCCCATGCAAAAAGCCTGGATAAATGTAGAGGTCACCTCAACTGTTTCCCTTTTTCCAGGGACCACAGTCCTATGCTGTCCAGTGTTGTCCAATGCCAAAAAAAAAAAAAATAGATTTTGTCCAGTTTTATAGCTGTTTGCAGCAGAGGGTTACATTTAATGTCCAACATGATCAGAACCAGAAATGTCAAATTAATGCTTTGGAAACATCTGGAAAAAAGTTATAAGTCCTCATTTATAGGTAAAAAGATAAAATGTTGAATATGAAAAGATTATGTTCATTGCAATGAACATTTTCATGTTCAAAATTTTGTTTTTTTAATATAAATGAAGCCATCATAAGTTGTTAATTCAATGAAATAATGATATTTTTAAGAAACTTTCAAGCTATATCTCTAATGCAAATGCATTTTGTTACTATTTAGTTATATCCTTGTTACTTTAACTTGTAGTAATTTTGTGCTAATAGGTAATACACTATAAATGTCATATTGATCAACACTGTCACTGTCTTAATACACTTATTAATTATGTTTTAACATTTTCTTATTGATACTTTGAGAGCCAGAGGGAAATTTTATATCAATTGTAATATCTCTCACTATTTGGGTACAATCAAGGTTTTTTTGGTGTTAAATAATATTGACCTAAATTTTGTAGAGTGTATCTCCTTGTTTTGATTCTCCCCCTAATACTCATTTCAGGTAGATTCTGTTTAAATATGAAGAACAAAGGAAAAGAAAAAGTCATTTGATAAACATGATACTAAAGGTCAATTGTAAAGTTTATTCTAATACAATTAAACATTCGTATACCATTGTATACAAATAAAAAGTTGAAGTAAAAATCTGAGCACATTTGCAAAAAAAGTGTTTTAAATTTAATTCTACATTCATTTTCACTCCTTTTTTTCAAATGTGAAAAAATTGGGTTAATTGCAGAATTTAAGAAACTAAGCAATTATAGGATTTTAATTGTTGGAAGAAGCTTTATTGGCACATAGCTAGCATAGCATCACTGTTTTTATAAAGTTTAAACATCAAATTTCTATATCAGGCCTTGAGCAAGGATTTAATTGAGAAGTGCTTCTAAGGAGAATGGAATACTTTGTAGAGTGCCCATATACTTACACACTTAAAGTAAGCACCATGAAGCTAAGCAATTATTTCCTCTTGCTTTTACTCCATGCATGTCACCATTTGTTTTCCAAGTAGATTATTTATAAACTCAGCTATTATTCATTGGATACTCATTTTATGGCAAACATGCTAGGCAACAATAATGCAGAGGTGCTAGGTGTTGTCCTTGCCCCCAAAGAATTCAGTGCTGTACGCAAGGCAGACATCAATACTCTATTACAGAGTGCTATAGTTACAGAAATCGATGAATAAACAGAGCACTGCTGGAGCCCAGAAGAAGAAATCCATCCATATTTTGTATTTAACTCAACAATTCTCATTGAATGCTCACTATATATCAGGCACTGCACTAGACATATTATAATAAAAAGAATATTGAATTTGGGTCTTACAACTAAGTTTTTTTTTTTTTGCGGTATGCGGGCCTCTCACTGTTGTGGCCTCTCCCGTTGCGGAGCACAGGCTCCGGACGCGCAGGCCTAGCGGCCATGGCTCACGGGCTTAGTTGCTCCGCGGCATGTGGGATCTTCCCGGACCAGGGCACGAACCCGTGTCTCCTGCATCGGCAGGCGGATTCTCAACCACTGCGCCACCAGGGAAGCCCACAACTAAGTTTTATATACAGCTCTACTACTTCCTGGATGAAAAATCATAGACAACTTCATCTTTGTGAGAGTTCTTTTTTTCATCTGTACTACAGGAATAATAATATCTAATTATAAGTTCATTATGAAGATTGATTTATATCCTAAATGAATTAGAATCTATGAAAGCTGTAAAACTTTCGTCAAACATAAGACTACTATATTTTTTAATATAACCATTTACTCCATTTCACAGTCATATTACCTTTATTTTGGTTGTAAAATATACCATATTTAAAACTAGTACCTAAAACAAAACTGTACAGTTCAGTAATTTACCAGAACACAAACACCCATGTAGGCTTCACCCAGGTGAATAAATTGTCAGAAATTCAGAAACCCCTCTTATGCCTCTTCCTCCAATCACTACCTCATCCCTGTGAAGGTAGCCACTATTCTGAACTTGATTTTAATTCTTTCCAAATTTTAAAAATATTTTTACCAGCAGAATATGCATCCCTAAACACTATTTTTGCCTGGCTTTTAACATGACATAAGTAGAATCACATTGTATATATTCTTTTGTGTCTGGCATAATTTGTTCAAAGATATTTTGAAATTCAGTAATATTGTTGCATGTCGCTGAGAATGTTATTTTTATTTCAGTTTAGTATTCCATCCTATAACATAATTTATCCATTCAAGAGTTGATGGACATTTAAATTCTTTCCAGATTTAAAAACCATGAGCTCACTCCAATTCTAATCCAGTTCCCAAGGTTTATTCTAGTTTTCTTCCCTTTCCATATTTTAACTCCCTTCTGACAGTGAAAAATCTTGCTCCAATTATCCTTAATAATCTAACTATTAAGCAATTATACTCTAATAAAAAAGTAACCTAACTATTATGATTACACCTCTCTGTTATAACCAATCTACTACCACCAATGGTACTCCTATTGGAGTACTATCCGCCTATCCAAATGCCTTCATCACCCCACTCGGATTCCAACACTCCACACTAGTGCAGCCCACAAATGGAAACCTTCTTACCCTCTTCAGGTTTCAGCACCCCAAGGCAGAGCACTCTCCATCCCAGGTGCTCCCCCTCTCCCTGTTTGGGCTCTTACATCCCACTCTAGGCCACAGAGTTCTCTCATCTGCAGCAGATTCCTTGCCCTCACTTAAAGAATTTTACAAAGAAAATTTCAAGAAAAAGAAAGAAGGAAAGGAAGAATAGGAATATAGGCTATGCACTTCCAATGTAGTAGAAAATGCAAAACTTTTAAAATGTAGTTGTACCAATTTCCACTCCATCCAATGGGTCAGATAATTTATCCATGTAATTTATTGTTCAAAATAAGATACTTTTGAAAATTAAAAAAGTAGCCCCTTTAAAAAGCATGCTAGGGGAATTAGCTATAGCCAAGATTTTATTAGACATATACGAGACGCTCTTGTCACCCAGTGCATGGAATTTTCTAGTTCTGTACATCCTCAGAAGACTGAATATTGTAATTAATTTTAATGTTAACCCCTTAAGTTGTTGCAGTAATGATACGTCATTGTGATTTTAGTTTGCATTCCTCTACATACTAAGTCACATACTAATGATTTTTAATAATTGACTTTTCTTCTTCAAGGAGAGCATAACCAAGTTTTATCCATTTTTATAGGGGGTGGTCTTCTTATAATTAGTTTTTTTTTTAATCTTTATTGGAGTATAATTGCTCTACAATGGTGTGTTAGTGTCTGCTTAATAACAAATTGAATCAGTTATACACATACATATGTCCTCATAGCTCTTCCCTCTTACATCTCCCTCCCTCCGAACCTCCCTATCCCACTGCTCTAGGTGGTCACAAAGAACCAAGCTGATCTCCCTGTGGTATGCAGCTGCTTCCCACTAGCTATCTATTTTACATTTCGTAGTATATATATGTCCATGCCACTCTCTCACTTTGTCCCAGCTTACCCTTCCCCTCCCGTATCCTCAAGTCCATTCTCTAGTAGGTCTGCATCTTTATTCCCATCTTGCCACTAGGTTCATCATGACCTTTTTTATTTTTATTTTTGGTTCCATATATATGTGTTACCATACAGTATTTGTTTTTCTCTTTCTGAATTACTTCACTCTGTACAACAGTCTCCAGATCCATCCACCTCACTACAAATAACCCACTTTCGTTCCTTTTTATGGCTGAGTAATATTCCATTGTATATATGTGCCACATCTTCTTTATCCATTCATCTGTCGATGGACACTTAGGTTGTTGCTTCCATGTCCTGGCTATTGTAAATAGGGCTGCAATGAACAATTTGGTACATGACTCTTTTTGAATTATGGCTTTCTCAGGGTATATGTGTAATAGCGGGATTGCTGGGTCACATGCTAGTTATATTTTTAGTTTTTTTAGGAACCTCCATACTGTTCTCCATAGTGGCTGTATCAATTTACATTCCCACCAACAGTGCAAGAGGGTTGCCTTTTCTCCACACCCTCTCCAGCATTTATTCTTTGTAAATATTTTGATGATGACCATTTTGACCAGTTTGAGATGATATCTCATTGTAGTTTTGATTTGAATTTCTCAAATGATTAATGAAGTTGAGCATTCCTTCATGTGTCTGTTGGCAATCTGTACATCTTCTTTGGAGAAATGTCTATTTAGGTCTTCTGCCCATTTTTGGATTGGGTTGTTTGTTTTTTATATTAAGCTGCATGAGCTGCTTGTAAATTTTGGAGATTAATCCTCTGTCAGTTGTTTCATTTGTAAATATTTTCTCCCATTCTGAGGGTTGTCTTTTCATCCTGTTTATGGTTTCCTTTGCTGTTCAAAAGCTTTTATGTTTCATTAAGTCTCATTTATTTATTTCTGTTTTTATGTCCATTTCTCTGGGAGGTGGGTCAAAAAGGATCTTGCTGTGATTTATGTCATAGGGTCTTCTGCCTATGTTTTCCTCTAAGAGTTTGATAGTTTCTGGACTTACATTTAGGTCTTTAATCCATTTTGAGTTTATTTTTGTGTATGGTGTTAGGGACTGTTCTGATTTCTTTCTTTTACATGGAGCTGTCCAGTTTTCCCAGCATCACTTATTGAAGAGGCTGTCTTTTCTCCACTGTATATTCTTGCCTCCTTTCTCAAAGATAAGTTGACCATACGTGGGTGGGGTTTTCTCTGGGCTTTCTATCCTGTTCCATTGATCTATATTTCTGTTTGTGTGCCAGTACCATACTGTCTAGATTACTGTAGCTTTGTAGTATAGTCTGAAGGCAGGGAGCCTGATTTCTCCACCTCCATTTTTCTTTCTCAAGATTGCTTTGGCTATTTGGGGTCTTTTATGTTTCCATACAAATTGTGAAATTTTTTGTTCTAGTTCTGTGAAAAATGCCAGTGGTTTGATGGGGATTGCATTGAATCTGTAGATTGCTTTGGGTAATAGAGTCATTTTCACAATTTTGATTCTTCCAATCCAAGAACATGGTATGTCTCTCCATCTATTTGTATCATCTTACATTTCTTTCATCAGTGTCTTATAATTTTCTGCATACAGTTCTTCTGTCTCCTTAGGTAGGTTTATTCCTAGGTGTTTTACTATTTTTGTTGCAATGGTAAATGGAGGGTTTCCTTAATTTCAATTTCAGATTTTTCATCATTAGTGTATAGGAATGCCAGAGATTTCTGTGAATTAATTTTGTATCCTGCTACTTTACCATATTCATTGATTAGCTCTAGCAATTTTCTGGTAGCATATTTAGGATTCTCTATGTATAGTATCATGTCATCTGCAAACAGTGACAGCTTTACTTCTTCTTTTCTGATTTGGATTCCTTTTATTTCTTTTTCTTCTCTGATTGCTGTGGCTAAAACTTCCAAAACTATGTTGCATAATAGCAGTGAAAGTGGGCAACTTTGTCTTGTTCCTGATCTTAGTGGAAATGGTTTCTGTTTTTCACCATTGAGAACGATGTTGACTGTGGGTTTGTCATATATGGCCTTTATTATGTTAAGGAAAGTTCCCACTATGCCTACTTTCTGGAGGGTTTTTATCATAAATGGGTGTTGAATTTAGTCGAAAGCTTTCCCTGCATCTATTGAGATGATCATATGATTTTTCTCCTTCAATTTGTTAATATGGTATATCACGTTGATTGATTTGCTTATTTTGAAGAATCCTTGCATTCCTGGGATAAACCCCACTTGATCATAGTGTATGATCCTTTTAATGTGCTGTTGGATTCTGTTTGCTAGCATTTGGTTGAGGATTTTTGCATGTGTTCATCAGTAATACTGGCCTGTAGTTTTCTTTTTTTGTGACATCTTTGTCTGGTTTTGGTATCAGTGTGATGGTGGCATCACAGGATGAGTTTTGGAGTGTTCCTCCCTCTGCTATCTTTTGGAAGAGTTTGAGAAGGATAGGTGTTAGCTCTTCTCTAAATGTTTGATAGAATTCACCTGTGAAGCCATCTGGTCCTGGGCTTTTGTTTGTTGGAAGATTTTTAATCATAGTTTCCATTTCAGTGCTTGTGATTTGTCTGTTCATATTTTCTATTTCTTCCTGGTTCAGTTTTGGAAGGTTCTGCCCTTCTAAATATTTTTCCATTTCCTCCAGGTTGTCCATTTTATTAGCATATAGTTGCTTGTAGTAATCTCCCATGATCCTTTGTATTTCTGCAGTGTCTGTTGTTACTTCTTTTTCATTTCTAATTCTATTGATTGAGTCTTCTCCCTATTTTTATTGATGAGTTTGGCTAATGGTTTATCAATTTTGTTTATCTTCTCAAAGAACCACCTTTTAGTTTTATTTATCTTTGCTATCATTTCCTCTGTTTCTTTTTCATTTATTTCTGACCTGATCTTTATGGTTTCTTTCCTTCTGCTAACTTTGAGGGTTTTTTTGTTCTTCTTTCCCTAATTGCTTTAGGTGTAAGGTTAGGTTATTTATTTGAGATGTTTCATGTTTCTTAAAATAGGATTCTATTGCTATAAACTTCCTCTTAGAACTGCTTTTGCCGAATCTCATAGGTTTTGTGTCATCATGCTTTCATTGTTATTTGTTTCTATGCATTTTTTGATTTCCTCGGTGATCCTTGGTTAATAAGTAGTGTGTTATTTAGCCTCCATGTTTTTGTATTTCTTACAGATTTTTTTTCCAGTAATTGATATCTAATCTAGCAGTGTTGTGGTTGGAAAAGATACTTGATATGATTTCAATTTTCTTAAATTTACCAAGGCTTGATTTATACCCAAGATATGATCTATCCTGGAGAATGTTCCATGAGCACTTGAGAAGAATGTGTATTCTGTTGTTTATGGATGTAATGTCCTATAAATAGCAATTCAGTCCATCTTGTTTAATGTATCATTTAAAGCTTGTGTTTCCTAATTTATTTCCATTTTGGATGATCTGTCCATTGGTGAAAGAGGGGTTTTAAAGTGCCCTACTATTATTGTTTTACTGTCGATTTCCCCTTTTATGGCTGTTAGTATTTGCCTTATGTATTGAGGTGCTCATATGTTGAGTGCATAAATATTTACAATTGTTATATCTTCTTCTTGTATTGATTCCTTGATCATTATGTAGTGTCCTTCTTTGTCTCTTGTAATAGTCTTTAATTTAAAGTCTATTTTGTCTGATATGAGAATTGCTAATCCAGCTTTTTTTGATTTCCATTTTAATGGAATATCTTCTTCCATCCCCTCACTTTCAATCTGTATGTGTCCCTATGTCTGAAGTGGGTCTCTTGTAGACAGCATATATACGGTCTTGTTTTTGTATCCATCAGCCAATCTATGTGTTTTGATTGGAGCATTTAATCAATTTACATTTAAGGTAATTATCGATATGTATGTTCCTATTACCATTTACTTAATTTTTTCGGGTTCGTTATTGTAGGTCTTTTCCTTCGCTTGTGTTTCTTCCCTGAGAATTTCCTTTAGCATTTGTTGTAAAGCTGGTTTTGTGGTGCTGAATTCTCTTCTCTTTTGCTTGTCTGTAAAGGTTTTAATTTCTCTGTCAAATCTGGATGAGATCCTTGCTGGGTAGAGTAATCTTGGTTCTAGGTTTTTCTCCTTCATCACTTTAAATATGTCCTGCCACTCCCTTCTGACTTGCAGAGTTTCTGCTGAAAGATCAGCTGTTAACCTTATGGGGATTCCCTTATGTGTTACTTGCTGTTTTTCCCTTGCTGCTTTTAATAGTTGTTCTTTGTATTTAATGTTTGATAGCTTGATTAATATGTATCTTGGTGTGTTTCTCCTTGGATTTATCCTGTATGGGACTCTCTGTGCTTCCTGGACTTGATTAACTATTTCCTTTCCCATATTAGGGAAGTTTTCAACTATAATCTCTTCAAATATTTTCTCAGTCCCTTTCTTTTCCTCTTCTTCTTCTGGGACACCTGTAATTCGAATGTTGTTGCGTTTAATGTTGTCCTGGAGGTCTCTGAGACTGTCCTCAATTATTTTCATTCTTTTCTCTTTATGCTGCCCTGCGATAGTTATTTCCACTATTTTATCTTCCAGGTCACTTATCTGTTCTTCTGCCTCAGTTATTCTGATACTGGTACCTTCTAGAGAATTTTTAATTTCATTTATTGTGTTGTTCATCAATGTTTGTTTGCTCCTGAGTTCTTCTAGGTCCTTGTTAAACGTTTCTTGTATTTTCTCCATTATATTTCCAAGATTTTGGATCATCTTTACTATCATTACTCTGAATTCTTTTTCAGGTAGACTGCATATTTCCTCTTCATTTGTGAGGTCTGGTGGTTTTTGCCTTGCTCCTTCATTTGCTGTGTGTTTCTCTGTCTTCTCATTTTGCTTAACTTACTGTATTTTGGGTCTCCTTTTCACCGGCTGCAAGTTCGTAGTTCCCATTGTTTTTTGTGTCTGTCCCCAGTGGCTAAAGTTGGTTCAGTGGGTTGTGTAGGCTTCCTGGTGGAGAGGACTAGTGCCTGTGTTCTGGTGGATGAGGCTGGATCTTGTCTTTTGGGGGGCAGGTTCCCATCTGGTGGTGTGTTTTGGCATGTCTGTGGCCTATTATAATTTTAGGCAGCCTCTTTGCTAGTGGATGGGGTTGTGTTCCTGTCTTTCTGCTAATGGATGGGATTGTGTTACTGTCTTTCTACTTGTTTGGCATAGGGTCTCCAACACTGTAGCTTGATGGTCATTGAGTGGAGATGGGTCTTGGCATTGAGATGGAGATCTCTAGGAGATTTTCTCCATTTGATATTATATGGAGCTCAGAGGTCTCCTGTGGACCAGTGTCCTGAACTTGGCTCTCCCACCTTAGTGGTACAGCCCTGATGCCTGGCTGGAGCACCAAGAGCCTGTCCTCCACATGGCTCAAAATAAAATGGAGGAAAAAAAGAAAGAAAGAAAGAAGGAGATAAAATAAAATTAAATTAAATTAAAAAGTTATTAAAATAAAAAATAATTATTAAGAAAAAAATTCTACAGTAAAAAGAAAAAGGACAGAGAGAACCCTAGGACAAATGGTAAGAGCAAAGCTATACAGACAAAGTCACACACAAAAGCATACACATACACACTCACAGAAAGTGAAAAAGGGAAAAATATATATATATATCGTTGCTCCCAAAGTCCACCTCCTCAATTTGTGATGATTTGTTGTCTATTAAGGTATTCCACAGATGCAGGGTACATCAGGTTGATTGTGGAGATGTAATCCGCTGCTCCTGAGGCTGCTGGGAGAAATTTCCATTTCTCTTCTTTGTTCGCACAGCTTTCTGGGTTCAGCCTTGGATTTGGACCCACCTCTGCATGTTGGTCGCCTGAGGGCATCTGTTCTTCACTCAGACAGGACGGGGTTAAAGGAGCCACTGATTCGGGGGCTCTGGCTCAGGCCGGGGGGAGGGAGGGGCATGGAGTGTGGGGCGAGCCTGTGGCAGCAGAGGCCAGCGTGACGTTGCACCAGCCTGAGGCGCACCATACCTTCTACCGGGGAAGTGTACCTGGATCTCGGGACCCTGGCAGTGGTGGGCTGCACAACCTCCCGGGAGGGGTGGTGTGGATAGTGACGTGTGCTCACACACAGGCTTCTTGGTGGCTGTAGCAGCAGCCTTACTGACTCATGCCCATCTCTGGGGTCCGCAGCTCGCGCCCGTCTCTGGAACTCCTTTAAGTGGCGATCTTAATCCCCTCTCCTCGCACACCAGGAAACAAAGAGGCAAGAAAAAGTCTCTTGTCTCTTTGACAGCTCCAGATTTTTTCCCGGACTCCCTCCCAGCTAGCTGTGGCATACTAGCCCCTTCAGGCTGTGTTCACGCCACCAACCCCAGTCCTCTCCCTGCCATGCGAACTCCTAAGCCCGAGCCTCAGCTCCCAGCCTTTGCCCTCCCTGGCGGGTGAGCAGAAAAACTTCTCGGGCTGGTGAGTGCTTGTCGGCACTGATCCTCTGTGCGGGAATCTCTCCACTTAGCCCTCCACACCCTGTTTCTGCTCTCTCCTCCGCAGCTCCGAAGCTTCCCCCCTCTGCCCCCCGCAGTCTCCACCCGCAAAGGGGCTTCTAGTGTGTGGAAACCTTTCCTCCTTCACAGCTCCCTCCCACTGGTGCAGGTCCCATCCCTATTTTTTGTCTCTTTTTTTTTGTTTTCTTTTTCTTTTGCCCTAGCCAGGTATGTGGGGAGTTTCTTGCCTTTTGGGAGGTCCGAGGTCTGCTGCCAGCGTTCAGTAGGTGTTCTGTGGGTGTTGTTTCACATGTAGATGTATTTCTGATGTATTTGTGAGGAGGAAGGTGATCTCCACATACATCTTCCTATTCGCCATCTTTCTTATTATTGGTTTTTAAGTGTTATTTCAAGATTCTGGATTATGGAGAAGAAAGAATCTGAAGGAGTGACACCCTGATAGAATCAGAAACGATTTTCTTACACTATAATCCAAATATAGTAACTGTCCATGTCCTCTACATCTGCCTTAAAAAGGAGATTTCTTACTGAACTTTTACAAGATGAAAAAGTTCAGCTTGTTTAATTTAGTAAAAACTTACTAAAAAAGACAACATATCTCCTCTGATCTCTGTTCCTTTTCTCAGATTTGTCCTTAAGGCAAGGTCAGTCTTATACAGGATTGTATTAATAGTTCAGCCACAAACTATTACTTCTATTAAAATGTTCAAATGTTTAATGCTGATTGCTAAATATCCATCTCCTGAGATCCTAGGCTTTCCACTCTCTGCTGCCTGAGCTACTTTGACATCCTCCCTGGGACTTCAAAATGCCACATGATCCAGTAATAAAAGCGTTAATGCCAGGACAGAAGTGTTTCTATGATTCATTTCTAGGGTCCAGGTCTGGTTTAACAGCATGAGTATCCTCTGACTGGTCAGTACCAGTGAAGTTGTGCAGACATCTGGTTAAACATTTTAACTGCCAATACAATTTTTATCTCAGCCTGTATTTCCTTAGCTAATTCTTCTTTATCCTTCACCTTAGATATCCTCAGAGAATCCCTCTATGACCACTCTGTAAAACAACTACGTACACATTCCTGATTAGCTCTACAATATGCAAAATCAGCTTGTCCAAAAAGTTTGGTAACTACCAGATTTAACAAAAAATTAAACATTTATTTTTCTTTAATGTAAGCCTACTCTGACTTTTTAATATGCTAATAAGAGTTGTAAATATTCAAGCATTGATTTCAACAGGCAGGGTCTCCCCAACCTAGTTAACTAGTGATAGAACATCTATTAATGATTTACATGCTTAACATTAGAGGAACACTAGCATTTTGATGTAAAGAGCTTAGAGAATAAAGTATCACATATATCAGACAAGTATTTGACCAATATATTTTCAGGGAAAAAAAGATGAAGAAGAAGGACAAATATAAAAATCTATTCAATCAAGTGACAGTAATGTTTTGTATGATAAAGAGTTTTATAATTTCATAATGTTTGATGTGGATTAATGGTGTCAGTACAAAATAGTTATAGATATAAGGTACATGTAGCTCCTGCTATGTCATTTGAATATTAAAGCTGAAAAATTATTTCCTTGACTAGTGACAGCCTTAGTGTAATAAAGTCCACTATTATCCATCAACTGTCACTCATTATGGGATTTTAATTTAATTTTAATATTATACTTTATAGACTTTTATTGTTCTTTGTTTACTTGGTGAATCCAGCAATTATTTACAGTAATAAACTGTAGGTTTAAAAAATAACTCATTGTAGAACATTTAATTAATGAATGCTTGAATGTTTGCTATATGTTATTCTTGGAGCTGGGGTAGAGGATCTGGATTAGGGAAAGAATTTATAATACTTCAGAAATAATGTTAAAGTTAGAGAAGCATGCTGAGATTATGATTAATGTGCCAACACCTGGCTGAAATGATGTACAACACAAGTAAATAAAATGGTGAGGAAGCATAAATTATAATTTGGTAGACATTTTTCCTTTTGAATAAAATGGAAGTTTAATATAATGAATGTCCGATAAAAAGATTTAGCAAGTAGTGTACTTTATATCTCTAACCTACACATATCTTCTACTGGTGTGTGTGTGTTTCTGTGTGTGTGTTCATGTGCTTGCAAGCATGCAAATGTAATATGATATTAAAACCTAGATTTGGAGTGGGTCAGACAGAATAAAACAGAAGTATAGATGCTCCCTTTTCCAATACACAATGAAATAAAGATATTAAAATAAAATTTCATTTATGTACCAATAGCAAATAGACAAGAGAAAAATAAATGAACTGTTAAGGGAGGAAAATGTAGCTATAACGGAAAGAAACCAAAGATTTTAGATCAGAACTACTTGGCCTTCTCCAGCCAAACAGCACTGAGAGGAGAAGGAGAATGGAATTAATCCTAAGAATTCTTACCAATGCTTTTCTATCTCAGAGTTGAATGAGTTGGAGGTGGGTGAGTTATGAATACACTGCTGTGGCAAAAACATTAAGCATAGACAGAGCTGCATATTCATGGTACCAGGGAAGGTGCCAGAATGAATGGCTTCTGATTATGTCATTTTTCAGTCATGTTTATGAATTGGGAATGTGAGCAGAAACTCATGGGACTGAAATAAGCCCTGACTGAATGAAATAAACCGTGGTATATATATATATATATATATATATATATATATATATATATATGTATACATGTGTACGTATATATATGTATATATATATACATATACATATATACATATACATATATATACATATATACATATATACATATATGTATATGTATATACATGTATATATATGTATATATGTATATATATATATATATATATATATATATACACATATATATATTAACATCTCTAGAAAGAAATAGCACAGAAAGGAAGGGCAGGCAAGGGTATAGCATTGCTTAACCTCAAAAACAGCTCTGTAGAAGATAACATGTATATTTCTCTGGAATTTTCAGGAGCTACACACAAACCAAGCTCCTTCTTTCACCAACCCATGTGTTTTAGAGGTATATGGCATAGATCAAATAAATTTGTCTAGAAAACAACACTCTACCCAAATACTTTCATGCTAAGATTATTTGCTTCCATTTAATGATTCTTACTGTAAATATCTTTAAAAGTATGATCTTATTTTAAAATCTATCTACCACTCTATTTGTTCTGCAACTACCCATCCATCTATCCATGCAAGCATGCATGCATGGATATAGACATCATTCTCCATGTACAGATGGATGTATAAAGAAATATCTGTAATGATATTCACCAAATTGTAACAATAGATTTACCCCCAGAGATATATTTGAATTATCTATTGCTTTCTTTCATGACTTCTTTTGTAATTTTAGAATGCAATTATTACTATAAGAAATAAAACAAAAAATAGAAAAATGCATTTTCAAACTTTTAAAAGAGTGGGGGGGAAACTTGAATATTCATTTTTTTTTATTCCAGCCTTATTGAGATGTAACTGACACATAATGTAACACTTAGAGCAGTAAAAACAGTAGCAGCAAAAAATTAAGAGTTTGAAAGGCGATAAACAGAGAAATATGTTTTGCTGAACCCCTTTTAATATTTTTAATCTTTGTACTTGTTGTTTTGTCTCTCTCTTTTTTTAATCTGAATTTTCTCATCTGTTCTTAGTCAAGCTTTATTTCTGATACAAAGGCAGAAATGAGGGATTTGTGTTGAGGTGTATATGGTGGTTGCACCCCTGCTGGTTTGTAAGATTCTGTATGTTCATATGTGTGTGTGTGAGTAAGTGTGCACACGTGTGTGCTCATGAAGAGAAGAGGATAGAGAAGACAAAACAAATTAAGACATTGTCTCAAGGAATTTTGAAAACATTGGAGTTTTACATTTAGAAATCACTATCTTTCAATACAATTATAGGACACAAGAAGGAAACCACCTGGGACACATGAATTAACACTTCGTTTAACTAATTTTTTTTTTATTATTATTATCTGTCATTCTGCACTCCCATCCATAGACCACAACAACTGACAACTAAGTTAATGCTGTTAGATTTTATAAGATCATATTATTCCTATCTTTTTGCTACGATGAACTGTGTAGAAATTTACTTGTAGCATCATTTCCAAATTTCCTTTTGTCTTTAAAACTAGCCTCTAAATCAAAGTAAAATTTGGTATTACTAATCTTTCATATCAGCAGAAATTTCAGTTTCAATACATATGGCTCTATAAAATGCCTGCAGCCCATCCTGACAGCAAATATCTGAAATCTTTAGTTTTTTCAGTAATAACCTTCACATAGAGTACACCCAGTTCAGCATGCTAGATCAGCCTATATCAGCAAAGTCAAATCATTGCATTCTAATCCCAGCGTAGATTCTACTGATGTGCTATCAATCATGTGCTGTGAAAAATTATTATTTACATTTTAAAGTTTAAAGAACATTTTTCTTAAAATTTCCGAATTGTCTGTCAAAGGACAGTAAATGAAATAAGGTTATAACAATACTGAATAGGCTTGTTTTCTCATACGATTACATTCTATTTTAAAAAAAAGTGATTCAAAGTAATGATGAAGACTTTAACTGTGCAACATCTACTTAACTCTTTCTTATTGTGTGGATTTACTTTAGACCTTCACATATTCCTTTAAGTGTGCATATCAAGATATTAACCCATGCTGCTTTGGCAAATCCCAATCCTGTGCTTTCTGAAGAAAAAACAATGATGTTTCCTGGGGTCTTAAATGCTGGTTGTAGTCAGTATTTTTCTTCAAATCTGTAGTGAGGAAAAGTATAATTAATGGTTACTTGTCACTTTTGATGAACTCAACTGTCAAGAAATTTCCAATAAGCAGTAAAAAGTGCCCAAAAAATTGGTTTTGTGAAATTCTTTTGATGATTTACATTTCTTGAAACAATGTACTGTAACTCATCGAGCTGCTGAAAATTTGTCAATGCCACAGAGTGTGATTGTATCAACAAATAGAATTTAGTTCTAAAAGAGAAACAAAGCTCATCTCTAATGACATTGTAAGTGTTAGAATTTAGGTCAAATGATTTTGTAAAATTATATAGTTGCAATAGAGTTTATAAGAGCTCTAGTTCACTCATGTCTTTTTTTCACACTGCTGCTTCTGAAATTTAATTATTTTCAATAACATACATTTCTAGACCTCCACTCTCTTTCAAAGCTCCAAACTATATATATGGATCACTGACCAAAAAAAGAAAAAGAAAAAGCAGAACAAAGTTAGAAATTTGAGCTGATTGCATTGTTTTATTTTTCAGAAATACATCCAATTTCAAGCCAAAAGACAGGTTCAAGAGAAGAATGTAAAGAGATACCATATAAAATGTTCAATAAATTGCTTACAAGTTAAAAAACACATTATTTAAGGATTTTTTTTTACAGCCCATGTGAATAAATCTTATAAATGGATGGTATACTTCCCAATGCTGTTACTAAATAAAAATTAAGAATAGAGGACACATATAGTAGGTTCTATTGGGAAAAAGATTTCTTATCTACCTTGCAAAATGGTATTAGGCAATCTCATTTTTCACTCCTTGCCAGTTGTTTTGTGTCCATACTCTAAAGTGTACACAATTGTGAACTGATCTATAGAGATTTAATTATCTTGCATATGTTTGTGTATAGTTGTATATACTGGTATTATTTTGCATTATTAATAAATTAAGAAAACTATTCTGAAAACAATAACTTATGTACAACTGATAGAATCCATTGATTTTGTTGTCATTATTGTCAGTAAAGCACAGGTGCTTGGATATATTTTATCATTACATTTTTATCCTACACTGTAAGTAGCAATACATGACAAATAAAAATTATATTAAATTAATGTGGACTTGATAGCAGTAATTGCATCTTCAAAGATTTTCTGAATGGACTGTCATGTCTTTCCATAAAATTGAGATTATTTTTATTATTGTCATTTCAGAAAAACTTATTTGACATTACAATAAATATATATTTTATATTTAATGATTGTCATAGAACTGGCTTTTTCAAACGAATGTATAGCACCTTCAAGAAGAGAGTTAACTGATGGTGCATGACAGAGTAGTATATCTATTCTCAGAATACATACAGTGTTCCTTTTGGAGTGTCAAGTTTAGTCAGTGGCAATATTGAAATATTTTTATACTAAAACTACCTTGATGTGGCATCTGTTTGGAAATATTTTCATGCTTTATATGTTAAACCTTATAATTTCAAAAAAAAGTGTTTTGTTCACTAAGGATGCTTAGGACATGCCTTCAAGACAACTGGAAGTAAGCATTCCTTCTCTCCTATCATAAGAACTACTTTGAAGAAAGTATTTGAGAAGCACTGTAATATTATAATCCCAGAGTCCCAGTAGCCTTAGGATTTATAGTAAAATTTTCTCCCAATCTTGATCATCAGAAAAACCTCACATAGTATAGGAATATTAAAAGTAGACATTGGCAGAACTTTCAAGGAAGATAGCAGCATTTCTCCTAATTCCTACATTTTTGTGAAAATAGATGTTATAAAATTAGGATAAAACTGCATCTGTGGGGCTTCCCTGGTGGTGCAGTGGTTAAGAATCCGCCTGCCAGTGCAGGGGACAAGGGTTCGAGCCCTGGTCTGGGAAGATCCCACATGCCGCAGAGCAACTAAGCCCTTGCTCCACAACTACTGAAGCCTGCATGCCTAAAGCCCATGCTCTGCAACAAGAGAAGCCACTGCAGTGAGAGGCCTGCACACAGCAACGAAGAGTAGCCCCTTCTCAGTGCAACTAGAGAAAACACCCACATAGCAACGAAGACCCAATGCAGCCAAAAATAAATAAAATACAAATAAATAAATTTTTTAAAAACCTGCATCAGTGATGTAAACCAGGAAAATCTTTTACACATACTGTATTAAAAACAGTATTGAAAGAAATGTAAAAGTGAGACATTTTACTTCTCATCTTATGAACTAGAACATAGTAGAAGAGAAGAATGAAAAGCAAGGATACCCATAACTCAGAGAGAACGGGGCTGAGTCACAGCTTAGAGAGGCTGCCCCACGGCTGGAAAATCCCAGGAGGGGATTTTCTGTGCTTCCCAGGAGGAAGCACAGACATTACTGGGTCATGAAACCTGTGCAAAAATGGCCATGCCAGGCAAGAGAAGATGCTCTTTTTGCATAGAGGTGAAACTTTATTGTCACTGTCTGAAAATCTATCATCTTCCACACTCTATTTTAGCCATCCTGGAATGGAAACTATGGTTTATCTCAATGCCAAGCACACTGTTGGTAAAAGTGCCGAGGAGTTCAGCTCAGGGGAAGCGCACTATGGCTGATTAGCAATGTGGCCATTGGAACAATGGTAGGAAATGACACCAAGTGATCCATGTAAATATTTTATGACTTTGATGTAAATTATTGGACTTCTAAATGGACTATCGCAATTTAAAATAATTTTTCCTTCTTTTTTTCTTCTAATCTTTGCCTTATTGCCATATTTTGTTGGGTACTTTGTTTTTTCTTTTAGGTCCTTTTAGTATTTTGTAAGTTTTTGTTACAGTTTTTTATGTTCACTGACTTGTATTGAGCTGTGAATCTCTTAATTATTAGTGTTTTACTTGGCACTCAGGGAGAAATAATTTGAGAATATGGATCTTCTATTTTGGAAAAATTGTCAGCAGTTTTCAATTTGAATCTTGCTTCTTCTCTATTCTCCTATTCTTTCTTTCTAGGAAACTTACTCAGTTTTGGTGAGCTTCTCATTCTATCCTTTATGCCTCAACTTTTTCACATTCTTTTTTTATCTGTCTGTGTTGGACCAGCAGTTTCCTTCTGTTTTGTTGTGTACTATTTTAATCCTCTACTCGACCATAGGCATAGAAGGAGCTAAAAGAACTGCTGAAAATTTGTATTTCAATAGCAATCTATTTTTATTTCAATCACTTTTAACAATTAAAGATATTGTTTAAAAATATGTATCTTGAGAATAAGATTCTGTCCCTTAATTCTCCTCTGATTGCCTTACATAGAGTACACTGAAATGACTACGTGCTCATGATGGAGCAGTTACATGCACACACATATACACACGTACACACTGTGAGTAATGTGAACATACAAACTACTTCAAGCAGATAAGTTATATTCACATAACAATTTCAGAATTCAGGTTATCACATCTCTAATGTGAGAAATTAACCATTATCAGCATCCAGTCCCCTGCTTCTCTATCTTGCTGGGTAGGCTGTGTAAAAGAGCAGCATATTCTTAAGGAAATTAGTTCTTTCTGACCATTTGTTCAAAAACAATGCCTGCTTTGATTTTCTTTCTCTCTCTCTTTCATCCTCTCTACTTTCCCTTTTTTTTCTAACGTAAAAAAGAATTGAATAGGCTTAAAACAGAAAAAAATACAATGTGTGTGTTCGGGGGGGTGAATAAAATTTGAATATATTTAGAAGATGAGATGATGTGAACCAGTGGTTCAGAGTCTTTATTTAATCAGGCCACCAGTCTGTCTGACACAATATATTGACTTTTTAAAATCTTTACTTTTTAATAAAATCAACTGGCAGCTTTTAAAAAGTAAAAGAGTTCAAAATGTGAACATATTGAATAAGTATCAAATTTAGATGAGTATCTTGATTTCAAGTTTTTATCAATGTATGCTTCATGTTGCAAATTCATTTATTCACATTATCTACCTGGCATCTGTGTCATTCACCTCTGCAGCCCCAGCTTAAAAATTCTTCAATGGCCTCTCATTGCTCTTTGGATAAATTCCAGTGCTTTAAAATGGATTATAAACCCTGCATGATTGCTCTCATTTTACAACACTCTGCCCATTGAATGCTATTTCCCAGCTTCTCTGGCCTTCATTTAATTTCTAAAATATAACTAGTTTATTCCCACCTGAGAATTGCTGTTCTTTCTATTGGTATAATTTTTACCTAATACCACACTTAACTGAGCATGTTAGAAATTTGCTTTTATTATTCCCTAGTTTTTTAAAATGTTTCAATGAACATTATTTGTATATAGTAATGTCTATATTTCTGCAAATTTCTTAAGTTCAAATTCCAAATTCTACATAATTTTAAGATTCCTCATTTCTACATTTTAATTACTTTTGATAAGGACTCTAAAATATATATGCCTACCTGTAGTATACATTGCTATTTAATCAATTAATTAATTAATTCTCTCGGGCAGTGATATTTATTGCACACCCATATGTACCTCTGTGGAAAAAAAAATGGAGTTATCATTGAAAATAGTAAAAAGTTCCCTAATATAAGAAATTTTAAAATGCCTATTGGTGTTTATAATTGCTCTGTTTTATTCTTTGTGAATCTAAATATTTTAAAAAATACTTGGCAGCCATTTGTTTTCATATGTTTTGTTACTTCTATACTGACACTTTGAATTTTTCATTGATTGTTGACATAAAATGAGGACTGGAATTAACTGCTGCATTTATCAAAGTAGAGGCTGTTCATGTCCTTAATAGTGATTTTGGTAGGATACTAGCAATAAAAACTTTTGGGGGAAATTGGCCCCCCCAAAATCTGAAAAAGAATAATAATTATAGAAAAATAGAGATTTCTATTGCAAGAGCTTTTGCTCTAAAGAGAAACAGATAAATAAATAGGATAGTATGTGGAGGAGAGGAGAGTCAACTCTCTCCTTTCTGTCTGTCTGTCTGTCTGTCTGTCTCTCTCTCTCTCTCTCTCTCTCTCTATATATATATATATATATATATATATATACAAAGACATATATACACACTGTGTCTTTTAAGTGATTTACTATATGAAGTGAACTTCAAATACATATAAGTTTGCAAGTTACATGCATTTGACCATATATGAGTTGCAATTTGCCTTTGTCTTGTTACCATAAAATAATTAGACTGATGAGAAAGAAGGAAGTAGATAAAGGAAATGAACACAAATGTTAAGTTTGAGCCACTGTTTTTATGGTGGCTCTGAGAATTGTGCGTTCAAACAGTTTCTCTGAGATACATTTCTTAACTAAGTGAGCTCTAATTCATACAGCTAATTTATTATATAATATAAAAAGAGAAATGTTATACATGGGTCCATTCATCTGTCAATGGACATTTAGGTTGCTTCCATGTTTTGGCTATTATGAATAGTGCTGCTATGAACATAAGGGTGCATGTATCTTTTTGGATTATAGTTTTATAGGGATATATGCCCAAGAGTGGGATTGCTGGTTCATATGGCCACTTTATTTTTAGTTTTTTGAGAAACGTCCATACTGTTTTCCATAATGACAAAAGCTTTTGAACAAGGGAATAGGAAGTAAGGATGAATATTGGTGCTGGTTTTCCCATATCACAAATAATGCATTTGTCCTTTTGTCTTGAGTTTTAATGTGTGTTAATCCCTTCAATAGTGGTGAAATTTTGCTCATTGGTATTTAGTGGTACACAGGTAATCAGAATTAATTTTAAAAATTTAAGAAAAATCTGGTTCATTCATTTCAAATATGTCAGTGATTCAAACTTTCCATAACTAGGAAAAAAATAGTTGAACAATAAAGTTGTAGGGAATTAAAATAGTATAGAATTCTATTTCTTATAATACCAAAGTTGTTATATATACCTTGAGACACATATAGAAATGCTATCAAATTAAAACTGAAGATTTTAGCAAGAGGTCAAAACTTATCACTAGATTGATCCAATGGAATCAAACAAATACTCCTCAGCTGAACTGGCTCCTACTGTTTGAAATGTGAGAGGATACGATCAATAAAAAAAGGATCTTCAGATGATATAGGAGCAAATAAATAAGTAACAAGAAATGTCAGAAAAAAATAGCAAAAACCTCAACATACACATACAACTCAGCATTAACTCATCTTGAAAGGGCAACTCAAGTTCCAGAAATTGGGCATCCTATAAAAGGATAGTAAGGTCCCATTTTACAATATGGATAAAGGCAAAATACTTTCTCAATATTTTTGGAGAATAACTCATAAATGAAAGGTATAATGGAAGGTATAGTGGTTCAGGTTGAGGATAGCTGTTCAACAGAAAAAAAGTTTAAGTAGAAAAATTAATAAGTATCAGAGCCCATAGAAATACCTCACTCCTCCATTTCTAATATCACAAATGATGCACAAGACTGAACCAGCATCAAAACAATTTGTGGAGCCTAAAGGCTTTATGTTGTGTGGCAATATCTGGAAGTCTTGAGTCTAAGGAGAAGATAAAATGACCCTAACTATGGTGAGAGTAATAAATTAAAATATGGGCCTAGATAAAGCTTAATACATCTTTTAGAGGAGGTTGGTAATAATATTTCTCTTAAATGATGAGAAAAGATTACAACTTCCTCAGCTATATAGCCATATAGCCCATGCTTCATTATGCAAGTTGTTAAGAATCTTTGATACTTGAGATGCATCTGAAAAGAGAAAATAGATACAAAACTTCTAAAATGGAAAATGTTTTTCAATGAAATATATATTCTCATTCAGTTAAATGAGTTTAATTTAATGACAGAGTCCTTACTCTCAAGGAATTCATAGTCTAGTGGAGAAAACAGTAACAGACAATAATTCTAAGGCTCGAATAACTCTTTTATAAATTTTAAGTTAGCAGATAGAAAAACAGCTGTCTTCATCTTATATATTTAAATGCTCTACATATCAGAGGCCAATAAACTACAGCTCACAAGCCAAATCCAGCCCTCCACCTGTTTTTGTAAATACAGTTTTATTGGAACACAACCATGCTGGACCATTTACATTTTGTCTATGAATGCTCTTGTGCTTCAGTGACACAATTTAGTAGTTGTAACAGAGACCCAATAACCTACAAAGCCTAAAAATATTTACTATTTTGCCCTTTACAGAGAAAAGTTTGCCAACCTATGATGTATAATAAAACCTAGGATAAATAATAATTAAAGTGCAAAACAAGAATATTTAACACTCTCCTCACTGTTTTTCAAGAAAGTCCCTCATAGCCAGTGAGAAACAGACAAATTGGTCTTAGGAAATTTTATAACAGATCAATATGATCAAATTATATATAATTTTTATTTTGAATCAACAAAAGCCCTCAGAAGGTATTTAGAATGTAATACAGAAAACCTAGTTTTCTACAAATAGAATGAAAAAAATGATTAGTTCCATATATCTTATTAGATAAGAATTTTGTTAGTTAGTTTTGAATGTGCTTCTGCAAAGACTATATATCTCACGGGCAAGTAGAAAAATTAGGGACAAAGTGAATAGAAGGTAATTACTAATTGTTTGAAATCACCATTTTCAACAAGGTGATGATTCTTAAGACAACACATGTCCTTTTTATGTATGAATATTTATTCAAGGGAGTTTTCTATAATTAAGTGATTTTTCAAACTGGAAAAGAAAATAAGCAAAAGGTATTTGAGACTGTCATTCACCATATCACCTCTAAAAAGTTCAATAGGGATCAGAGTGATTCATTCTATGGTGAATAATTAAATGAATGAATCTTTATTGTCAGTGACATACGAGGTCTTCCCCAATGAGGTAGAGAATGCTTAGTAGGAAATTATTATGGACAAGTACTTGGGAAGTGTCGAGTTTGTGCTCAGATCAGCAACTCTCCATAATAATCACATTGAAAATACTGTTTTCTTCAGGTGTCTATTTCTTTTAACTGTTATATTTATAAATTCACCCAATTAGCTAATATTTATTAAGTACTTAGTAAAGAAGTCGACACTGTATCACACAGGGCAGAATCAAGGACAAAAAGGAGATAATTTAATAAAACAGTCTGTTCCTCTTAATCTAACTTTGTTTGCATTTAGTTATACTTCTGTTGGAAGAAGTCATTGAGGGGATGTGACAACTGGTTGACCCATGATCTGGACTGAGGCAATCAGAGGCTCCTTATCCAGTCCAGTGTCCTTGGAATGTCCATTCTGCCTACCATTTCCATACTGGGAGCCACTTCAAGGATGCAGCTTTGAGAGAGTAATGTGTTACTGAGACCATCTGGACTGTATAAATGACTAAATCCCATTAAGGCCTTTATATAAACTCTTAAAATTCTGGTGGATGGGTGCAGAGATCTACTCATTTTGCAGCTGCCCAAGACAAGCCTCCTATGTGAGTTCTCTGCTTATTAAACCTGCCACCTGCCAATCTGGAGAGATCTGCTTCTTTCTTCATTTCTCCTTGCCCTCCCTTTATGGGGTCCAATTTTGAATTTCACCTAAACTTCCAGGATTTCAAACAGCAGTTGCTGAGCCAGTCAGGAGATTGAAGAAATGGGTTGTGGAAAAGAGGCATCTTTGGGGGAAATCTCAGGTTGGCCATCCATCTCTATGTAGGGAGAAGTGGCCCATATGTCAGATGCTTGTGTCCTGATGCATAACAACAGGAGGCTTAATGCATTTGCTTGAGAAACTGCACATAGTGTATTCCAGCAAAAAAGAAAAACAAATGGCTGGCACAGGGAGCTGGCCTCTACTGTGGACACTTCAGCTGGTCTCTGAATTGCCCAACTAGAGGCTGAAGCTGGTGTTAGAAAGTTAGAAGAAGAGCTGAGGTTAGAGAAGGATGTTAGGGTGTCCACTACTCTGTTGGCACACAAGATGCAAGAACAGGGTGATAAGTTGGAAACCTTAGCATGCATGCCTTTTTGCAAAACTAAGAGAGCACAAACCAATGTGGATTAAAATCCAAGTGCTTGTGACAAAGACTGATTGGAACGCTAAGAGGTGGAATCCCTGGTAAAGTGAAGAGAAAGAAGAAGATGTTGTGATTGACAGTGAAATAGATGAAACATCTGGTGCCATCCAACCCCTAATATAAGGAAAAGCAAAAGCACATCAACAACAACCCCAGCCCCCAATTCAAGAAATGTTCATAAGGAGAGAATATATGCCTGCTGAGCTTATTGATATAGCTGCCAAGTTCCAACAAAAGGCCAGGGAAAGTATCCAGGCATGGTATGTTCAGCTATGGGATACAGGAAACAATGGCATTTCTCTGACTGGGCAGGAGGCAGGGAAAATGAGCAATATCACCACATATCCTGCCCTCCAGTAGCTCCCACATGGTGTTGAGTGGTTTAAGAGACTCATTCCCTTATTGATTGCATTACTCTATCCTACAGGGAGGCTTGGCTTAATGAGAGGGATCTTCTTGGACATATGGGACCCTGGAAATCTATAGAGGAAGTACAACAAATTCTTAGGAACTTGGGAATGAGATCGGTCATCTACACCCATCTTTGAAGGCCCTGATAGAGCCACATTCACTTGCAGGAATGAAAGCCAAGATACCACAGACCACCCCCAGTACCTAATGTGGGACACTGATATCCATGCTGAATCAAGTCATGGGACAAAACATTTATGATGTTGGGTAGTCCATTGTGGATCTAGGGAAAAGTGACAAAACCCAGGAACAGGTACAGGCTGTGAGAAAGACCTGAGACAAAGAGGAAGCTCAAGAAGCCAAAGCCTATCCCAGCTTATTTGTTGTGTTCTCCGGGTTTTCCATATCTGTTTCTGCTTGCTTTAACACCAAACTACCTAATTTTGATGTCTTACATATTAAAACTTCTTTTCTTCAGATTTCAAAATCACAGTTATGAATTAATCATGTTATTCCATGTACCACAATAGTAAACAAACCTTAGAAACATCCTTTTATTCACATAATTTCAAACATGGTTACGGTTAACATAGTAAATAATGTTGCTTATATTGTCATAGCCTGAAGACTCATTTTTAAATAGTTATCATACTGCTACTTCAATATTCAATATTTTTCAATATTCAATATTTTTCAATATTTTACTATGATGTGGGAGCATTTATTAATTTTTTTATGTAGGCTGATTAGCATGAAGGAGAGAGGAAATTTATTTCAGAGATGGTTCTTTATAGACTACATTTTATTCATGTGAGCTAGCTCTCTTAAATAGTGTGTCTTACTCAAGGGTCAGTATGAAATACTTCATGTAAAATTACAAAAGCCCTTTTAGAATCCTTGAGATTGATTGAATCATAAACATATGAGGAAACTCAGTTCATAAAACATCAGTGGACAGTTAAATCTATAAGGATTCAAACTCTAACTGTGTCTGTGCTAACTAGGTCTGTCCCTGATAATCAAGTGCAATTCTAGCTTGTTTTCCTTAGAATGCAAGATGTTTCAACACTACGGAAGAAATAACCTAAAACATACAAGTGTTTAATTAGTAAAATAAAGCATAATATTACTATTATAAATTACCTATATTTTTTTCTCTATAGCTCTATAGAATACACACTCTACTTTGAAACTCACAAGAATCATGAAATATAGACAGGGCAAGTATTCAGAGATGCTAAAATATTTTCCCAAAGAAATGGAATTAGCATTAGACCCTCTCTTAACATAGGACTCTCTTTCATATATCAAACTTCTGTTAAAATCTGGTATGATACAATGGTAACTTAAAATAGTATCATATAACAAATATAATGCAATATAACGTAATTTAGTATTAGTATGTAATAACTGAAACTAATTGAAGAATACTATTCCTGCAGCTGAGAAAGAAAAGCTTTTCACCACACAGAAAGTAAGGGTGCTGGGGATGTCACAGAGTACACCATGAAGCCATTAAATCTCTCCCTGACAGCTCAGGGAGCTGACAAACCTCTCTGACTCTATGAAAAGAAAGGAGAATAACAGCTGGATAGTTTTGGGCAGCTTATGCTAAACTTTTATAACTGTTAAGATGGAAAAAAAAAAAAAAAGAATTACTTGATATTCAGGTAGAAAACCTAGTTTCTGTTATACCTCACAGGTAGTTTAAAAAATATTTCTACAGTTTTTATCTATCTGGCATTCCCAGGCCATGATGTACCCAATACTCTCCCAAGTTACTGAGCCCAACTAACACTACATTAGTTCTAAGTGAATTGGATTGTCAGGTCACAAGTTGACTGAAGCCATATTAATAAGCGTATTTCTAATACATCTAGTAAACCGTAACCCAATGACCACTAATATTATTTAAAATGTTACATGTTTGTATCAGCAATACAATCTCAGAAAGTGGCTTCTGTTATTATAATTTTATGTCCATCATTCGCTAATTTATTTTCTTTTTCTTTTTTTTTCTTTTTGCGGTACACGGGCCTCTCACTGTTGTGGCCTCTTCTGTTGCGGAGCGCAGGCTCCGGACGCGCAGGCTCAGCGGCCATGGCTCACGGGCCCAGCCGCTCCGCGGCATGTGGGATCTTCCCAGACCAGGGCACGAACCCATGTCCCCTGCATCGGCAGGCAGACTCTCAACCACTGCGCCACCAGGGAAGCCCCATCATTTCCTAATTTTAATGTTAATATCAGTGAATGTTAAAAATGGGGAAGAGTTAAAGCAATGTAAGCTAGCTTCATATTAAGGGAGGCTGAATGAAAGTCTTTCAACAGAACAATCAAATATATTTACAAAAATCCCCCCAAGCCATAGGTTTATGAATAAAAAAGGATATTATATCAAAACATTTGACATATACAGGCATCCAAATAAATTGAACATATATTTTACATGCTGTTACATATTATAGATGGGATAAGAGATATGGGTTTGTTATATTTTTCTCAAGATGATAAATGAGAGAAGATGATTCTTGGAATCTGTCTATACCATCCAAACAAGAACATCATGTCTTGAGTGATATATTGAATTTTCTACAATGAAAGATGATTGATGCCTACCAATTTATTGTTCCACAGGAAGTATGTTTGGTAGCCAAAAACAATACAACACAGTGCCATAAATATATTCCATATTCTCATACAGTAAAGATGAAAATAGCAACAGTTTGATGAGAAATGTTATATATCATGGAATCTATACAGCTTCAATCCAGTATTACACCAACTAGAAAATAGAACATTTTGAGTTCAAGACCAAAAAAGTACAATTTAAAAAAATTCTTGCATTTTGGTATGTAGACTTCTTCAAATACCAACTTGATACATTTTTTAAATAATTTCAGGTGGAAGTGATGGAGTGTTTGGAAACCATGTTGCAAACTTGTAAGATGCCCCCCAAAACCAAATATGTTAAACGTTTTTTCATAGTAATATATCTGTAGAGCAATAATTCCCAAGTTTAGTGTGACAGAGAAACACCTAGGATGTTTGTTAAATTTCTGGGCCTATTATCCAGAGTTAGTGATTCACTAACTCTGTATGCAGCAGAGCTCAGCAACAAGAACCACTAGTTATTCCAGTACAATGAATCCACAGATCTATCTTTGAAAAAAAAAAAAAAAAATCTGTAACTGATAATATACCTTCATGAAAAATATTTGAGTAGGTAAAAATAAAATTAGATATTAATATTCAACCCAGATTTTCCTTCTGTTGATTCAGAGAAATAGGAATAGAATCTGTTAGGTCACCTCAAGCAAGACGAGATAAACTCCATAGGATTTTCATCCTACTCTACCAGGTTACCACGCTCACCTTAAAGGATAAGGAGAAAAGTTACACAGAGAAGTAACACAGAGGAAAATGGCCATCTGTGCCTCCTTCCCACAAAGAAACAAATCAGAATATATATGAACAGGGAGACAGGAAAAACAAACAAAATTTTAAAAAAATAAAGAAAAATTCATATAATTAAAACCAGGGGCCAATTAGTGACAAGGAGGTAAAAGGGTATGCACCTGACCAGTGCACCACTGATCCCAGTTCAAAGCCAGGAAGCAGATTATGTACTTTCCTTGAAGCCAGTTCTAAGTGAACCAGACCAGCAAATTACAAATCATCTGAAACAACTTCAAAGGAAAGTTTTCAAAAGGTGTAAAAAATCAAAATCAACTTTTCTGGGTCTACCTCAGCTTGACCAAGCAGAATCTTAACTTGAGCATAAGCTCTGCTGGTCCTATAAATACACATGTCTAGATATAAGTAGAGGGTCCATGAGTCATGTTCCCAGCTGCATTATGTTATGTCTTCCATGGAAAAACTCATCCAAAAATAAGAGGTAGTCAAGGCTTAGAAGGTTGAACCAAGATGATAGTTTAATGCTGGAGAAGATACTTGAATATCTTAAGTACATTCAGTGTCTTCTGGAGTCAGATAATATCCAGGGAAGCTCCCATGGAATTCACTCAATGAAGCCCTTTATTCATCAAATTTTTACTGCATATGATACATTTGCCAGGCGCCATAGTAGACACTAGAAATGCACCAGCAAATTTTTAAAAAGTCTCTACTCTGAAGAAGCTTTACATGGGCGGGTAGCATGCAGGGCACAAACAATTACAAACGTATGTATATATATGCAGATGGTAGTAATTTCTATAAAAGAAACAAAGCAAGGTGAGAGGATAGGTTAGTGATTGGTGATTTAGAGAAAGGTTGACTTGGAATGCCTTTATGAAGAAGTGACAATTGAACAGTGCTTAAATTAAATTTAATCTAGGCAGAGAAAACAGAAAATTCAAAGCCGAGTAAAATGTATGAAGGAAAGAGTGAATGATGCTGCCAAGGGCCTGATCATAAAGGAGCACTTAGGCCACTGCAGAGAATTTGAAGTTTGATGTTAGTGAGATAAGGAGACTAAAATCTGTGGAAGAAGACAAGAACTAATGACCAAGTGAGATGAAGTCAGCATTGCTTTAAAACAGATGATTAAATGAGAGGAGAGATTGAGGCCTTTAGTAGAAAAAAAAAAAAATAGTGCAAGGTTGGTTTCTGGGACAATGTTTTCTGGAATCATACTCTGAATTCACCACTCCCTAGCTGTGCCATTGAGTAGGTTATTCTAACTCAGTGACCTCATCCACAGAGTTAGGATAATAATAGTTTATTGTAAAGAATAAGTGAATCAAAATAACTAATGTTTTACTGGGCATATATTAAACATTCCATTAGTGTTATTTTGACCACTGTTATTACTTATTTACTAACTTACTAAAAGTTTTGGTATGAAATGCTATTCTTAAGACAATTTATTCATAGCTTCACGTGATCAGGTACAAAATATTAGCTAATATTATCTATCAGGTTCAACTCTACAGAATTTTTTGGTTTTCAAATCTATAAAACAGGGTGCTCTCAGCAGCTTTTGCATCCAGTGAAAAATTATAGAGAGTTCAGACACAGCAGATAGTTCTCTTAATATGAAAACATATCTGATACACGAATGTTCGTAACAGCACTGCTCCCCTAGCCAAAAGGTTGGAACAACCCAAATGTCGAACAACAGAATGAATTAACAAAATGTGTATAGCTATACAGGGAAGTATTCAGACATGAAAGTAATGAAGTATTGATACATTATAGATCAGTGTGGGTGAAACTTGAAAATATTATGCTAAGTGAAAGAAGCCAGACATAAAATATCACATATTATATAATTCCATTTACATTAAGTATCCAGAAGAGATAAATCCATAAAGAAAGCAAGCAGATTAGGGGTTGCCAGGAGTTGGAGGGAAGGAGAATGGGGAGTGACTGCTTAATGGGTGTGGGGTTTCTTTTTGGGGTGATAAAATGATTTGAAAGGAGAGAGAGGGAATGGATGCACCACATTTGGAATGTACTGAATACCACTGAATTGTATGCTAAAATGGTCAATTTTATGTTACATATATTTTACCTCAATAAAAAATCTTAGAACATATACCACAAAAGTCAATTTTAACTTGTTATTTTAAAACATAAACAACTTTAAAAAAATTAGGAAGTATGATTGGTAGCTCTTTGGGCAGAAATCATGGGACATATATAGCAAGAAACTGTACCTTGATGAGCAGTAGTAACTCAACAAACTCAGGGTCAAGCACAAAACTTTGATAGCTGTGAAATTTGAGACAACTTTCTAGATGTTAAAAGGTTTAGCAGGAGGTCATAGCAAGGAGCCAGAAATAAAAATGAAAGGGAAATTGCCAACTTGAAGGAATGGATGAGAGGACATAACAGAAACCAGAAGTGTGGTAGAGGATGAAAAGAGAGAATATTCTTATGTTATGGACTGAATATCCTTGTCCCTCCAGAATTCATATGTTGAAGCCCTAGTTCCCAACATGATAGTATGTGAATGTGGGGCTTTTAGGAGGTAATTAGGTTTAGATGACATTATGAGAGTATGGTCCCCATGATGGGATTATTGTCCTTACAGGAAGAGGAAGAGAGACCATAGCTCTCTTTCTCCTCCAGGTAACCCATAGTGAGAAGGTGACCATCTGCAAGCCAGGAAGAAGGTTGTCACTGGGGACCACATCTGCTGGCACTTGACCTTGGACTCCTCAGCCTCCAGAAATGTGAGATATAAATGTCTGTTTTTTAAGCCACACAGTCTATGGTACTTTATTATGACAGCCAGAGCTGATTATGACATTCTAGAACACTAGCCTTCAAAGTTCTTGTCTGATTAATCTTTAAAGTGTTTTTCGAAAACAAGTACATTTTAAAATTTAACATTTGTGCCAGACTGCCTACTGGCAAGTAAGCACCATTCCTGTTCACTTTTATTATTTTTCTCCATCAAAGAGGATGGAAACCTTGAAACTACATTTTTTTTTTTTTAAGTAGTTGGCAGCAGAGTCCTGAGGTACATTCAGCCAGTGAGATACATTTGCAGGAATCTTAGAAAGCATAAGAAAGACAGAAGCTATGTTATCGTTTCCTTAGCAGAGGTTGAAGATGCAGTAGCCACAGGTTTTGCCATAAGCTCAAGACATTTCGTGGCAAATCAACTTCCTTAATGCTCTGGGAAGCTATAGTCATTGGTGTAGTTTTCTGAGATTCTTGAAATTTCTTCTCTAAAAGCTATGAGTGAATCTGAAACTGGTGGAGATTTTCCTGACTGTTTCATCACCCATCTCTTTCAATGGTTTTGTAAGCACCTAATTTGCCATGTAATTTCATTCCTGCTTAAAGTATGTGGAGTGGTTTCTGTTTTCCTGACCAAACATATTCTACATTTATTCTAGGGGTAAGTTGCCAATGGGATTCCTTATCTGCTCACTGGCTGTTGAGACTTAGAGAGAAAAAAAGGTAGAATTAGGGTAACATTGCTGGTTTCTGTATATTTGGAAGTTAACCAATTCTTATGCATGTGATGACTACATCTCATTTTAACCTTAACAAGTTTGTGCTGTGTAATATATCATTAGCAAGATTTCAGGGTTATAATTATTGAGCCAGATAAACCCATCTTATAAAAGTTATCCAGAATCCAATCAGATGTAATTTTAATGTATATAATACTTGTGATGCTGACATATTGGAAAGAAAAAAAAAATATATATATATATATATACATATATGTGTGTGGTGTGTCTGTGTATATATAGATAGATAGATAGAGGACAGAATTCTGCCAAAAAATCAAAGAGGTAGAACAGAATTCACATGTGTATAAGGATTCCAGTGGTTCTCTAGAGACAGGTAGAAAGACATTTTAAGTATCTCAAGAAAACCAGAAATAATGCAAAACCCAACAGATAATTAAGATGTAAGAGAGTTATATGCAAACTTAGGAGTGCTTGAAAGATTGTGAGAGTAAATAACGTCAGAAGAAATGGCTGATGATGTGACTTAAGCGCCGGAATGTGGGCCACAATAGTTCCCAATTCTTAAATTTAGGAAGTCTCCTTTGATGTCACTATACATAGAGCTTGAAATGTCCATACATAACAATAGCATAAGCTCCATACTATGCCAAAGGTATGGGCCTCCGGTCAATAGGAACCTCAAGACACCAACTGGCTCTAGAAGATGGAATCTTCTTCCTTGGTGGGGAAGTGTTTGGTTTTTGTGTGTGTGTGTGTGGTACGCGGGCCTCTCACTGTTGTGGCCTCTCCCGTTGCGGAGCGCAGGGTCCGGACGCGCAGGCTCAGCGGCCATGGCTCACGGGCCCAGCCGCTCCGCGGCATGTGGGATCCTCCCGGACCGGGGCACGAACCCGTGTCCCCTGCATCGGCAGGCGGACTCTCAACCACTGCGCCACCAGGGAAGCCCGGGAAGTGTTTTTTAATGCTGAAGAGATTTGGAGTTAAGCATTAGAATAATAAGTGAAACTGATCTTTATTTTTATTTGCTAATGATAGAAAGTTCATCCGTTTTATGTGTCAAGCATTTTTGCAGACTCTGGGATAGAATGATAAACAAGAGTCCATATCCTCCTTATGGAGTCTATAATCTAGAGGAGAAGATGAAGAGTAATCAAATAATGACACATTATATATATATACTATGATATTACATTTCATCAAATCTGAATATCTGTCAATTGTAAGATGTGTTATTTTCACTAAAAAAGCAAACAACAATAAAGGATAATTAAACTATCATACAATACTTTTTACACCTAGATTTTATATTTCATATTTTTTAAGTTTTTTAGATAAATTTTATCATATTTTACTCTTGGTCACATGTGAAAAAGTGCATAAAAGTGAAATCAAGTGGATAACGTTTTCCTAGAAATGTTTTCTATTCACAATCAACCTCTCATTTAGTGGTATTGATGTCATCTCACACACACTCACACACACACACACACACACACACAATCATTCTCTGTGTTATCAGGAATGTTAATTGTATAGGATTTCTTACAAAGGAACCCTATCTTTGCCTCCCAGTTTTTCTTTCAAGCCACTGAACTCCATTCTGCAATTTTGGCGCCAGTAATTTCCAACTTAACATGTGAAAGGCAATCTTTGTGCACAGAATTCAGTAACAATGTATAACCCATCTCCATCTATTGTCGGGATCTCTTTTTCAGGTACCATAAAATAATTCACTGCTACTTTGCAAGTAAATGTGGAGAGGCAGTGATTCCTTCATTGACTTACCTTTGCTGCACTGTCAAATTCATGCCACATTGCTATTCCCATGCATTTCTTCATTCACAATGTCCAATTTGTTTTACTGCCAAACCAGTGTCACTTAAAAAAATATTTTTAAATGGCAATTAAACTTAACAAATGTAAAGCCAAAAATTCACATAACTTTATAATTCACAAGCTCATTTTAGAGTGATAAGCCAACAAAGGTGACAAAAAAGTTGTTAAGAAGTAGACAAGAAAACCAGTTTAGCCAAGAGAAAAAAAGACTTTACTGTGTTAAGAACTACTGAGATGTCAAGATAGGAAGGATTTTTAAAAATCTCATCATGTTCAGTGACAAAGGGCAATAATGAACTTAAAAGTAAAATCTTCCAGAGGAGTTATAGCTACATCTTACATATTGGAATGTATTTGGGGAATACATAACTCCAAGGGAGTAGGGTTAATTAGTATAGACTATTCTCTTGAGAAGTTTGGCTTTAAAGAGAATGAAAAGAATGTGGCAGTTACTTAGTTATAAGAGTAATTGAGATGGAAGCAATTATATTGTTAAGATTTAGGAAACTTGAACACATCCAAGTGCCATTAAGGAAGGATCTAGTAAATTGGGGAAAGAGGCAAAGAAAACAAGAGATGATCGATATTATATAGTGCCTGAGAGAGCTGTAGGCACTGGGGTTGGTCTGAGAAGTCACTGAGGGATCTTTCCTTTCATTTGAAATTAAAGAATAAGGTGCTTTTTGACCCCCTAGAGGGGTGGGATAGAGAGGATGAGAGGGAGATGCAAGAGGGAGGAGATATGGGTATATATATATATATATATATATATATATATATATATATATATAGCTGGTTCACTTTGTTGTAAAGCAGAAACTAACACACCATTATAAAGCAATTATGCTCCAATAAAGATGTTAAAAAATTAAAAAAAGAATAATGATTAAGATCACAGACTCTAGAATCAGGTAGCCTTTATGAAAATATCACTGCTTAGTTCTACATGGCCTTGAGCAAGTTAGTTCACCATTTTGCGGCTCAGTTTCCTCATCCGAAAAATAGAGACAGATAATTGTACCTATCTCACAGAATTGTTGTAAGGGTTACATAAATAGATATTTGTAAAATCCTTAGAAAAATACAAAATGTACATTGAGCATTTATTAGTCTTTGTCATTATTGTCATCTCATCAAACACATTTCAATTACTTGCACTGAGAGAACTTGCTTCTTCAAGTTAATAGTTATTCTTTAGAGGTCAATGGATAAAACACATGTTGTCATGTGAAAGTCGTGGCAAACGAGCTATTGGTATCAACTAAATTTTGCCTTATTTCTCCCTCACAAAACTAGTACAGATCAGAAAAAAACAAATAGAAAAGCAGTTTAATAGGCAGCATCATCTCCACCCCTCACTTTTGACCTCTCCTCCTAGAAAATGTAGATTTCCAAAAATGCTATATTCTTTGTGATTTGTAAGATGAATTTATGATGTTTCTCACATAAAAAATGAGAAATTTATTATATATTCATGTTTAATTTGCTTTGAAGGAGCTTATAGTAGCAATAGAATCATGCATTTGTCATCCAATAGAGCTAGCTTTTGATGGTGGCTTCAGTCACTCGCTACCTTTGTGACATTGAGCAAATTATTGAAAGCCCCTATCTCTACTTCTTCACTTACAAAACTAAGGTAAGTACTACCCTAGAGAGTTGTGAGCATCAAATGTGAAAATACATGTAACGTCCTTAATAGAGAACCTAGACTACAACATTATAAGTGCTCAATAATGTTAATTGAGCTTAGCAGTGCTTGTATTAATTTATTGGCAAAGTTTTAATGAATACACAATGTAAAATATAACAAAATGAAATTTCCATTTTATATGTAGGAGGAAGTCACATAATATGATACTGTTGGCAAATAACAGGCACATAATAGTTGTGGAATAAATGGCATTGGAAACACAATGTTACCACATAAAAATGTCCAAGTGGCTTTCTGAAATCTAATCCATTAGACATGCTTGAAAAAATTAAAATTCAGAAAGAAAACCATGTCAATGAATAACTTCAAAGATTATATGTATTTGTCCTAAATGCAATTTTAATTAATTATAAAATAAAATAATATTCAAATTTTTGAACCATTATGTACTTGTTTACCTTTTCTCATTTTCAAAGAAAAAATAAAATTTATCCTTGCAGTATTTCCCCAGACCAATCATTATGTATACAGAAATGAACAGTAAAATTCAAATATTAATATTTAAATTTTCTCTCTTCATAATAATATGATGCTATTTAAGGTTTTTACCATATTAATTTCTTCAGCTCTCAAAGGAAATTCAATCATAGAACTATACAATAGCATACAAAGAAGGTATACATTAATCTGGATTCTTCAAAACTAAGGTGAACATTTAAAAATATATGGTCTCCACATTCCTTACCAAATTTAAAAGGCTATGATTTCATAATAATATAAAAATATAAAACAGTAATAAAATAATATAATTTATGTATAACAACCTAATTTTTCTTAAGTTTTAAATTTATCCATTAAGATTGGTTTTAAAATTTCTAGCACTGGATAACCTCAAATCTCAGGTTTAAAAAATTATTTAAATTCATATTTAAAAGGGAGCTCCATAAAGCTCCCTTTTTTAGCTTTGATTTTCTGCAGTAATTATTATGGCCACCCAGTTCCCCCAAAAAACACACATGCTCTTCCTAGTAGAACTCATAGGCTTTAGCTTTTTAAACACTTTTAACATGGAAAATTTCAAATATAATGAATCACGATGCATTTGTTAACTTAGTTGTAGCACTAGCTGTATATCTCTTTGTAGTCTCTTTCTGCTGGAAGATTTAGGAACATGTATGTATTCTCAGTCGGTTTAATTTTGTCAGTTCTACCTTAAATATTTCTCAAATGAATCTCCTTACTCCCAGTTATAGATTCACTGTCATTGCCCTCTTTCCTTGCATATGATTTCTTAAAACAATAACATCAGCAAACAAACTAACAAACAAAAATCAAACAAATAAACGAACAAAAAAACCAATGAGTTATATTGCCTCTTTTACTTATGACAATAAAAAGATATAAAACCTAGAGATACTCTTCCATATTACAAGATACTTCATGCAAGCCTCCTGTTTCTCAACTGTGGTGTTCTTATATTTGCTAATTCTTTAAATTATTTATTCATTATTTTATGGAGTCTCATTTTTACTAGATATCTGACACACATCCCCAAAGAAATTTAGTATCGGTCACTTGATTCATTATAACTTTATGCTATAATACTATAACTATATGCTTTAATATAATATATGTATTATATTTTTAAGAATGGATAAGGCAAAAGTGTTTCAGACATTAGAGTTTCTGTTCAGTCCTAAAAGTTATGGCTAAATCAGAAATATGGTACTGCTGTATATTTATTACAAAAGATAAAAATGAACTTCATTATTTAAGGTGTTGCAGGGTGTATCAACAAATGACACATGTGCTACAATAATATTCTTACAAATTTAAGACTTCTTCCCAACTTTATCCTAAATGATAGCTCAGAAGCCATTTTTTTAATGTGCTGCCTTTATAACAATGCTCAATTCTTCAGAATTACAGCCTTCAGCATCAGAACAAATTTCTCACCCTTGATCTCCAGTTTTGCTAAATATGCATGATCATATAAATCTTCTTAAATTACAGGTAGCTTTGCTGCTTCTACTCTAGTTAAATCATGTGAGTCACTATACTTGCAAAATTATTCTAAGTCCACAGATTTAATGCCTTAAGAACTGACATAAAAGATATTTTGTCCTACATATTAGTGAGGGAAACTCCTTCTATTCAAAATTACAAATATATACCCTTGGTTCTCACAAAATTCTAGGGCTCATTTTCTCAATTGAAAGTTCTTCACACAGACTACTCTTTGAAACTTCTATTCTGCTGTAGACTTTAGATGGATCACAAAATAAGACTTTCTGTAACACTTATCTGAAGCTAATAATAAAAGTAGCTTCAATTTGTTTAGTGCCAAATATATACAAAGCAAAGTTGTTCAAGACCAGGGATTGTAATGAAAGGTGGGCTGTGGAATAAGAAAAACAAAATTTCCTTTAACATATAGTCAATTTCATGCAATGTAGAAAATGCTTACAATATATTAAGGTTGCCAAATTCTCATTGCCACCTTTTGAGTTAGAGATAATTAATCTCATTTTAGAGTTGAATAAACTGAAACTAAGAAAGGTTAATTGTTTTGCACAAAGTAACAAAGCTAATAAAGAAGAACAAAAATGTAAACCCGAGTTTCTCTAATACATAAATCTCTCTGCCTTCTTACTCACACATCGATGCTCCTCCTGTTTAGAGTGTTGTACTAAAGAAGAGGTAATAATTTGTATGGTCTTTTTTCTTAAGGCTTCCAGTTTTATTCTCCATAAAGCTCCCTTTTTTAGCCTTGATTTTCTGCAGTAATTATTATGGACACCCAGTTCCCCCAAAAAACACACATACTCTTCCTAGTAGAACTCATTGGCTTTAGCTTTTTAAACACTTTAACATGGAAAATTTCAAATATAATGAATCATGATGCATTCATCACACAGTTCCAAAAAACATCAATATATGTGATAAATATTCTTGTTTAATCTATGCTTCCAACCACTCCTCACTCTTTCCTTCAATGTTTCAGATAAAATTTATATAAAATGCACAAGTGTTAAATATATAATCTTGATAGATACCCATATAGTCCATATTTCCTATAAAGACATAGAATATTCCCATCAGTCCAGATATTTCCTCATGCTCCTGTCAGTCAATTACTCTCAACTCCAGAGATAACAACAGTTCTGATTTTTTAACCACATATTAGTTTCACCCTTTCTAGAACTTCATATTTATGGAATCACATGTATGTACTATTTTCTGTCCAGATTCTTTGTCTCACCATAATGTCAGTGAGTTTCATCCACATTGTACTGTGTAACAATAATTTGAGTTTGGGTTGTTGTAGTTGGGTTTTTTGGTATAATATTTCTGCATAATAAGAATATACCACATATCATTATCTATTTGATGATTGGCATAATGTTTTTTTTATAGTTTGGGGCTGCTATTAATGAAGCTTCTATAAACATTTGGGCATAAATCTTTCTGTAGACAACTGTATAGGTTTTTTTTTTTTTTTTTTTTTTTGGTTAAATATCTGGAAATGGGAGTGCTGGATTAAATGTTTACATTTTAAGTATTTCCAAACTGATTATACCATTTACATTCCCATCAGTAGTGGATAAGAGAGTCTGGTAGCTCCACATCATCACTGACATTTGAGTGTTGCTAGCCATTATCAATTTAACCTCTTTGGTGGATGTCTAGCAGTATCTCATTGTAATTTTAATTTGTAGTATTTTTCTGATAACTTATGATGTAAAGTCATGAAGATATTGTGTTTTCATTCTAAAACTTTATTGTTTTAGTCTTTACAGTTAAGCCTACTATCTGTCTTGAATTAATTTATGTGTTTGAGTAAGATACGGGTTATAGTTGATTTTGTTTCCATATGGGTACATCCAGTGAACCCAACACCACATGTTAAAAAGACCCATATAAGTGTGGGTATAGTTCTGGTTTTTCAAATGACTATCATTGGCTTTAAAATCTATTTTTAGGATAAAATCACACTTTTTTAACATCTTTATTGAAATATAATTGTTTTACATTGTTGTGTTAGTTGCTGCTGTATAACAAAGTGAATCAGCTGTATGTATACATATATCCCCATATACCTTCCCTCTTGAATCTCCCTCCCACACACCCTATCCCACCCCTCTAGGTGGTCACAAAGCACCGAGCTGATCTCCCTGTGCTATGCAGCTGCTTCCCACTAGCTATGTATTTTACATTTGGTAGTATATATAAGTCCATGCCACTCTCTCACTTCATCCCAGCTTACCCTCGCTACTCCCCATATGCTCAAGTCCATTCTCTACATCTGCATCTTTATTCCTGTCCTGCTCCTGGGTTCTTCAGAACATTTTTCTTGTTTTTTCAGATTCCATATATATGTGTTAGCATACAGTATTTGTTTTTCTTTCTCTGACGTACTTCATTCTGTATGACGGACTCTAGGTCCATCCATCTCATTACAAATAACTCAATTTCGCTTCTTTTTATGGCTGAATAATATTCCATTGTATATGTGTGCCACATCTTCTTTATCCATTCATCTGTTGATGAATACTTAGGTCGCTTCCATGTCCTGGCTAATGTAAATAGTGCTGCAGTGAGCATCATGGTACATGACTCTTTTTAAATTATGGTTTTCTCAGGGTGTATGCCCAGGAGTGGGATTGCTGGGTCATATGGTAGTTCTATTGTTAGTTTTTTAAGGAACCTCCATACTGTTCTCCATAGTGGATATATCAATTTACATTCCCACCAACAGTGCAAGAGGGTTCCCTTTTCTCCACACCCTCTGCAGCATTTATTGTTTGTAGGTTTTCTGATGATGGCCATTCTTACTGGTATGAAGTGATACCTCATTGTAGTTTTGATTTGCATTTCTCTCATGATTAGTGATGTTGAGCATCCTTTCATGTGTTCATTGGCAATCTGTATATCTTCTTTGGAGAAATGTCTATTTAGGTTTTCTGCCCATTTTTGGATTAGACTATTTTTTTTTTGATATTGAGCTGCATGAGCTGTTTGTAAATTTTGGAGATTAATCCTTTGTCAGTTGCTTCATTTGCAAATCTTTTCTCCCACCCTGAGGTTTGTCTTTTCATCTTGTTTATGGTTTCCTTTGCTGTGCAAAAGCTTTGAAGTTTCATTAGGTCCCATTTGTTTATTTTTGTTTTTATTTCCATTTCTCTAGGAGGTGGGTCAAAAAAGATCTTGCTGTGATTTATGTCATAGAGTGTTCTGCCTATGTTTTCCTCTAAGAGTTTGATAGTGTCTGGCCTTACATTTAGGTCTTTAATCTATTTTGAGTTTATTTTTTTGTATGGTGTTAGGGAGTGCTCTAATTTCATTCTTTTACATGTAGCTGTTCAGTTTTCCCAACATCACTTATTGAAGAGGCTGTCTTTTCTCCATTGTATGTTCTTGCCTCCTTTATCAAAGGTAAGGTGACCATATGTGCATGGATTTATCTCTGGGTTTTCTATCTTATTCCATCAATCTATATTGCTGTTTTTGTACCAGTACCATACTGTCTTGATTACTGTATCTTTGTAGTATAGTCTGAAGTCAGGGAGCCTGATTCCTCCAGCTCCTTTTTCTTTCTCAAGATTGCTTTGGCTATTCAGGGTGTTTTGGTTTCCATACAAATTGTGAAATTTCTGGTTCTAATTCTGAAAATCACACTTTCTTTTTGGCTTTTTCAAGCCAAAAGAAGCACTTTTGAACCACTTTGCATAATTTTTTACTACTTATTGTAGGGATTATAATGTATACCTTCTATATAACACAGTATGCATTTGGAGTTAAAATTATATTACTCTGTGTGAAATATAGGAGTCTTGCAACAGTGTGGTCTCATGCACTGTCTATTGTGTGACTTACATTATATATATGGTATCCACTTATGTTGTGAACCTCAAGGTAGTGCTACTTTTAAAATAATTAATATTTTACTTTAAATAGTCATATATTGTTTTTGAGATTTATGTTTTATTTGGTGGGAATTTTTAGGACTTCAAGCCCAGGAGACAGGACAGCATCTCAAGTAACCCTAAAAGAACTGCTTCCAGGAGCAGAGAGGGGCTAGGATATATAGGAGTTTTTCAACAAAGGGCAGATAGTTGGGAACATCAAAATACTACTGTTAATTAAAATAAACCAGATATGTCGAGTTAAGGAATTTAGTGCTTTTCTATGTATAAGAAGATGCAAGAGTCTAGGCTCACTGAAAATCATTCCTTTGATATGCACCTCAGCTACCTGGGGCCAGTAACCTGTGTTTTCATATCCTAAATTTCCTCAGGGCTCACCACAGGGAGTTGCTGCAGTCTGATGACTGTGACACCCTGAGTTTACTGATATGGCAAGAAATATTCCATTCCTCAGATCCTCCTCTTGGTCCAAAATTTGACTAATACCTGGAAGACTTTTCATGACCAATTTTTGTCCCCTGGCACTGGGAGGCTCATCCCAGATCAGGCAAAATTCTTGTTGGTATGCCACCCCAGGTGCTAATTTCTGGATTAACCCTGTTGATAATTAAAGATTCTCTGGATCCTCTGTCTTACTAGTCCATTATGATCCAGGAGGTATTTTCCCTTATTGCTTCTTCCCATACCTAGAATCACACTATTACAATTATTTTATGGAGTTATAAATGTGATCTATTTCCTCAGGATGTTTAGCTGTCAATTTTTTTTTTTTTTTTTTTTTTTTTTTTTGCGGTATGTGGGCCTCTCACTGTTGTGGCCTCTCCCGTTGCGGAGCACAGGCTCCGGACGCACAGGCCCAGCGGCCATGGCTCACGGGCTTAGTTGCTCCGCGGCATGTGGGATCTTCCCGGACCAGGGCACGAACCCGTGTCTCCTGCATCGGCAGGCGGATTCTCAACCACTGCGCCACCAGGGAAGCCCCTAGCTGTCAATTTTGTTGGAGGCCTGATTACACATTAAACACTGTAAGAGACAACAATCTTATAAATAGATAGGATATAAAAAATGTAGGTAGTAACATTGACAAAGTGATAGTGCAGAAGGAAGACTCAAATCATAAACAATTTGGAAACAAAGAACAAATTAAAACAATGATTAGTATAACTAGTTGTAATACAGTTGCAATAAACCATCAAGTCCATAGGAGAGCCAGCTGGAGAAGCCAAATTCTAGCAGAATCAGGTAGAGAGAAAAAAATAAAAGTTTTACCTTTGTTTACAAATGTATACTTTATCAACTTGTTTAGTTGATAGTAGTATACATTTAGTTGTTTACAAATGTATACTTTATCAACTTGTTTAGAGCATAGCATAAGAGAAAAGTTTTTTTCTGGAAAACAAAAAATTAAAGGTAGTATATTTTCCAAAAAGTCATAAAGTTATAAACCATACTCATCAGTTCATTCAGTCCCATGTAATTAATTCTGTTGATTTGGATGAAGTAATCTGGTTTTCCATTAGAGTTTTGTCATTTGTTACCCAGTTACCCAGTATTACCCAGTAATACCCAGTGGTATTACTTAAAGGCTATCAGAAACTTACATTTGTTAAAAGAAAAAAAAAAGTTCTTTTTATGAGTCTTCTTGAAAATCATCTTTTGTGAAAACATCAGCATCAAATAAAATAATGATTGTCTATAGAGGCCAAAACTTAAAATAGCATGGTTAAAGATTTGAGTACAATGCAAGTAGCAGGAAACTTGGATATTTCTGTGACATATAATATTGTAGGATAATAACTAGAATTATGACTGATAACATTATATCAGGACATATGTTTTAAATAAATTTTAAAAAATATCTTCTTGGTCTTTGGTTAGTTTGGTTTCATCACATTTATTATGCATAATTAACATACAATGAACTGCACATGTTAAATTATACAGTCTCATAAGCTTTGACATATGTATATACTCATTAAACCATTTAGACAATCAAAATAATAAATATGTCCAGCAATTCTATAAGTTTCCTTTTGCCTCTTTGTAATTCCGCCCTCATATTTGCTGCCATCCCCAAACAGGTAACCTTTGATCTGCTTTCTGACACTATAGATTTGTATGCATCTAAAAAAATTTTGTATAATGGATTCATACAGAATTTACTATATTGTTTAGCTTTTCACTGAAACAATTATTATTATTGTTAAACAATTATTTTAATATTCATCCACATCATTCCATATATCAGTTTTATATTATCATTCTTATGTGATACTGAGTAGCATTCTATTGTATGTTTTTTTAACCATTCCATTCTTGATGGGTGTTAGAGCTGTTGTGAGTTTTTGGCAGTTGCAAATAATATTGCTTTATTTATTCTGTATTTCATTTTTAGATATTTTCTGTCACTATGTATTCAATATGTTTATCTACTATCATCTGTGTCATACCTAGGATTATGTGATAGATTTTTGTTTTATTTTTGCTATGGCCAGATTGTTCTGCTTCTGGGTGCATGGTAATTTTTGATAAGATGATAGACATTGTGTGTTTGTACTTGTTGGATGATGATTTTTTTTTTTTTTTTTGTATTCCTATAAGTATTGAGCTTTCTGCCAGGATACAAGTAAGTTACTCAAAACCATTTGATCTTTGTGGATATTGTCTTTAAACTTCATTAGGTAGAGGCAGATCAGTGTTTAGCCAGGTGTTAATTTTACAAACCATTAAGTAAGATCTTTTTAGTATTCCATCTTTTACTTCATGAATTATGAGGTTCTCCACACTGGTTTTTTGAGAACAAGCAATATTCTTCACTCTGAGCTTTGCAGATTGTTATTTCTAATCGTTTTTGGTGGTTCTTTTTCTGAACTGAGGTATTTTCCATATATGTACTCACCAGTTAGTATTATATAAGCACTGCAGAAATCCAGATCTCTCTCTCTCTCTCTCTCTCACTCACTTTTCTCTTGTACTCTGCACTGTGAACTCTGGCTGCCTTGGACTCCTGGACTTCCAGATCTATCTCCTGTGGTGAGAGGTAGTTGAGTACTGCCTGAGTTTATGTTCTTCAGACAGTAGGCTGAGGCAATTGTATGGCACATCTCATTTCTTTCCCATCTCTCAAGGGTCACTTTTACATTGCTGGATGTGTTTCATTGTTTCATTTATTTTGTCTGGATTATTTGTTGTTTTGGGTGGGAAGTTAAATCTGGTCCCTTTTGCTCCATTTTGGCTGGAAACAAAATCTGTTTTTTATTTACATTTAACATCTGTACCTTTTCATGTATATTCAAGTTATCATTTGGTGTTATTTTCCTTCACTCTGAATTAACTTCCTTAGCATTTTTGTAGGCAAGTTTGAATGGAATGAATTCTCTCAGTTTTGGTTTACAATAAAATGTCTTTTTCTTCCTTTATTTTTGAAGACTTATTTTTCTAGATACAGCATTGCCATTAACAGTATCTTTTGTTCAACATATTACATATGTTGTTCTGTTGTAGTCTAAACCTGACCTTTTTTCTAATAAGTCAGCAGTTATTTTAATTCCTGTTCCTGTGTTTATGATATGTCATTTACCTCTGGCCTCTTTTAGTTATTTATCTTCATCTATTGATATCCATAATTTCACAATGATGTGAGTTTTTGAAGTACTTGTATCTGTAGTTTGATGCTTTTTCTCCAAATTTATGAATTTGGGGCTATAATATATTTTCAAGTAATTTTTTTTTTGCCCTATTCCCTCTGTCCTTTCCTATAGAACTTCAATTACATATATTTTAGAGTACTTAATATTTCTATTATTCAGATTAGATACTTTCAACTGATCTATCTTCAAGTTCACTGATGTTTTCTTTTGCAGCATCCTATTTTGTTTTATCAATTTCATGCAGTAAAATCTTTATTTTAGTTCTACTTCTTAGCCTCACTGCATTGTAGGTTCTTTTTTATAGTTCTATTTATTTATTGATTTCTCACCTGATTATCCATATGAGTATAGTTTTCTTTAACTCATTGAGCATATTTTAATAGCTACTTTGGTCTCCTAGTTGCTAATTGCAATACCCTGATAATTTCAGGAAGATTTTCTATTGAAGACATTTTTTCTCTGTACAAATGTTAATGTTTATTTCCATTCTCATGATTTCTAAATGGATATTACATTTATATTTATATTTATATTTATGTCATTATAGAGGCTCTACATTTTGTTATAGTTCTCTTCAGAGGATTGATTTGTTTTTAAGCAGGTATTTCACTTGTCTGAACTCAGCTTGTGTCTCCCTTGCATGCACAGCAACAGAAACAGCCATCCAGATCTTTCAGATTTGAACTACCACATTTTGAGGGTGTTCTGCATTCTCTTTCATACATGAAAAATTTAGTGTTTTGTTAGGATTTGTGCAGTTTTTAAACACTTTTTGTTTCCATCTCCTATCTAACTCCCTCTTTCCAGAGTTTCCTCCATAAGTTTCCAAATGCTTTCCCAACCCCAAACTCTGTCCTCTGACACCTTAAGCTAGTAAGGTCATGATTTACCACCACAGGAGCAGTATTCAAATGGAAGATTCTTTCAGGCAAAACCTGCAAATTTGAAAATCTCATTTGTTCCATTTTCTACTTAAGGACAGACTCCCCTCCAGTTTCTGCTAGATTTGATCATTCTACATTACCTTCAAATAGATGTTTTACTTTCTGTCTTATATTTCTATCTGCAAGAGGGTTAGGAGAACTAAACTGGAAAAACTTGAACTCCATTAACCTCTAAAACTATTTACTTGCATATAAGCTACTCCACATAATTTTGTAAAGTAATCCAGGTAAAAATAAGAAAGTATCCTAATTTGTTACTAATCTCTTATAATCATTTCCTTTTCTCCCAAATCAGTTGAGTGCCTCTTATTTTGCAAGGACCCAAATCAGTGCTATTTATCATAAAATATTTCCAAAAACGATTGAAAGAAAATGCACCTATCAACTTTTTCCCTGAAAAAAAATTACTCCATGTACATGATTTTATAGATCCATATAAATATATCTGCCTTTAGTTGGGAAACATTTTTCAACATGGAATGGAAACTTTTTCTCCACCTGTCTGCTTAAATGAATGTGTTTTACCCTTTAAAACTTTTTTCAGTTGACTTTTTCTAGGAATATTTTCCCAAGCTATCCCATTTCTATCAAAAGTTGTTTGGGGTACCTCTTTTATGGACTTTTAAGCTATTTCCTCCCTTCCTTTTGTCATTTATAACACTGTAATGTATTGATTGGTTTAACTTGTCTGTCTTTCTGATAGATTGAATTTCTTGTGGTCAGGCATTGAGTCATTTCTAAATTCCCATCACTTAGCACATTATATTTGAAAAGTAAGTACTTAAATAAATTTATTTTATTAAATTGAACTTTCAGTATGTAGAATAATATCATCTGTTTTATAATTTCTCCATATATTTTTTAGGTCAGTGGGGAAAAAATGAATATTTGGACACTTTCAGGGTTGCCCTCATAAATATATATCTTTTAACTGTTCTTCATCTCAAAATACTGAAGCAGTATAATGTAATATTTTACATTCTTAGTTCATTCAAGTCTTTACTTCATTCTAGTACAATTAAAATAAAATAATGAAACCTACCCACACAGTTTTATTTTTAAAGTTGCAAGTGAATATCATCCTACTCTGACCAATCTGTAGTCATGTTTATTTCCTTGAAGAAAAATGGGCATTTATAACTATTTAGATTTTTTAAACTGTGTGACCATTTATTTCATTTATTCCCTTACTAGTATAAAGATCAATTCAAATATTGTATCTTATTTTATAGGTTAAAACATGGACTTCTGCTCTTTCTTAAAATTAATCAGGAGTTTTACCTTCCTTTGAAGTGCAAAACAAACAGTACATATAAGTTATCAATAATTTAGAAAGTCATGAATACATTTTTCTACCAACGATTCATTCTAAATGTATTGTTTAAACAGACTCATTCAGTATTCAAAATAATTGTTAAATTGAGCCATTATTCAGTATTAGTTGTTTTACTCCTTTCAAAATGTTTACATGTTATTAAATTGTCTTATAACTGGTAAAATATTTTCATTTAAAGAAAAAGAACATAATTAATACTGAGGATAACTTTCTGCTATAAACTGAAGTTTTGTGTTCCCCAAATTTCAAATGTTGATATCTTAACCCCCAATATGATGGTATTAGGAGGTACCACATCTGAGAGTTAATTAGGTCATGAGCGCAAAGCCCTCATGGATGATATTAGTGTCTTTATAAAAGAGGCCCCAAAGGAATCACTTGTCCCTTATGTGATGTGAAGACACAGTGAAAAGACAGCTGTCTATGAACCAGGAAGAGGGTCTTTACTGGCACCTTGATCTTGGACTTTTCAGCCCCAGAACTATGAGTAGTAAATAATCTGCTGTTGTAAGCCACCCGGTGTATGGCATTTATTTAGAGCAGCCTGAACACTTTCCAACTGGAGAAAAAAGACCCCCTGTTCACAGGAGGAAAAAATAATTAGAAAACCAGGAACCATAAAATAATGCAAAGAAAAGAAAGTTAATTTTTGCATGTCAGAGAATTGATTCAACAAATAAATGTATAGATTAAGATATATTTAATTATATTTTTAACCTGGCTTTAAAAATTATACTCCTATATGTTCACATATACACCCCCAATAGAGTTTTGAATCACCTTTACACTCCAGTGTTCGAACATTAAGGAGGAAAGGAAGAATGAAAATAAAGAAATAAAAATCATTTATCATAGTCTTCAAGGTTTTGTCTTATTGTGAACAATCTGAATAGCTAACATTTTGGAGCAGGCTCTACTGTCTGCTAAGAACACTGCTGTTTTGTTGCTTAAAACACTGCTAGCAGGTGGTAAAGATGAGGAAAGTACAGAAAATGGAACATTTGCCACTTGAGAGAAAATGGCTTGCACTAATTAGTTCTAAAAATTATTTAATGGCAATTCTACAATATGTTGTGTTAGAAATTGGTAGCCAACTCTACAATGTCCTAAAAAAATTAAAGTACATTTTACCAAAAGGCTGTAAGTATTGGTGTTTATATTCTCTACAACACTAAGCTAGTAATATTTAATAATAATTAATGTTATTACTGAGAACCTTTCACTCTCAAAAGCTGTATAAGCTGGCAAGGTGGATTAGTGACACATGTTTCATTTTTGTTACATTGAGACTCTATAAAATAATATATTCAATTCCTGCCTGAGTCAACTCATCTCTTCATTTTTTTAATATAAATAAAATTGCTTACTCTGATACATACTGAGGATTTTTCTTTGGATTATTCTTTTTTCTATTTTTGGCTGTGCCACACAGCTTGTGGGATCTTAGTTCCCCAACCAGGGATCAAATCCAGGGGCCCAGTGGTGAGAATGCCAAGTCCTAACCACTGGACTGCCAGGGAATTCCCTTTGACCAATTTCTGAACAGGCATGTTTGATTAGTATATGGTGCTAGCAGGAGATGGGATCTGAAACAAATTTAGCTGCAATTATCATAGTGTACCTCTCGTCTCACTATGAGCCACTGTGCTCAATGTACTCTAGTGAGCTCACTGTCTTCTTTATCTGTCCTTATCATGGCCTTTTTATTTAGATGATTTTGTCCCCAACTGGGGTTAGCGTCTAATCCTAAATTTTAGCCTATCCTTTTCATCTAGGATTCAGAAAACTTCCCTGGCCAAACCTGATAGTTCACTCAGAATTAAGATCTACCTGATTCTGAGAATCACTACTGCCTAGGATATTTGACCACTTACTACAATGGCTTGCTCACCTTTCTGGCTCTTACTTCTATTTTGGATATAGCTTACATTCATCTAAATCATTTAAAATAAAAATTGTCAAACTAAGGTATAACGCCTAAATCTAATTCTCCCTCATTTTTATAAATAAAGTTTTTCAGCGCACAGCCATACCCATTAATTCACATATGGCCTATGGCTGTCTTCATGCTACAATGGGAGACTTGAGTAGTTTCAGTGCAGACCATATGTACCACAAAGCTGAAAATATTTTGTCTCGCTCTTTACAGAAAAGTTAGTTGAGCCTTGCTTTAAAGCTTCTATTCAAACAGTTGTTGACTATGAACATGACCTTTCTGACAATGGATTTAGGATTTTCACTACCAATCTAAATCTAATGTCTTCCTGTAGTTCCAGCATATCTCCCAGAGATGCTTACCTGACATATAACATTAAATTATCTCCTTCTTGTTCACTGTGTAATGTTTCCTGATAGGTACTCACAGGCATGATGATGATAACGATAGAGCCACAGAGAGAATACTCTTTTCGTAGGAACTAATCTTATTTCTTCCACTTCTTCTCTGTGAAACAGAGACCATCAAATCTAATTAATTACTCATGTTAGATTAATAAATCCTCTAACAGAAATAACTTTAGGTCTTTTATTACCCTTTTTAGTTGGGTTTCTTTTTTTCTCTTTTTTCCTAAACTGAATTGACTTGAAATTGAAGATTCTAGAATTGGGAACTGAGAAGTCATAGTTTAATGGCTTAGGTATTGGAAACCAATGACACTAGGTTTTTGCTCCCAGCTCCCCTGCTCCTATCTGTAAATATATTATCATATTGCATTCTGAAATTGTAAATTACTAAAAATAAGTTCAAAATAAATAAATAAATTGGGTGTCTTCCATATGATCGATAACACTGACTGCAGTGAGACTATTCAGCTTTTATTTTACATTTTCCAAAGCTTATTTGAAAAACGTGATTTTATATTTTGAATACAAACACATGTAGTTTTCAAATATACAACATTTCAAAGGCTGCGAACCATCAGTGTGCTCTTGCCATGATCAGTAACATCATTAATATTGAGCACTCCCCAGGGCCTGGCACAGTGGATGTATCAACCATACCAAATACTTGAAATTTTCCAGAGAGGCCTTTTCTTTCATGCTTCCACACATTTGTCAATGGTTCTCTTTGAGTTTTGCCTTCTACTTTCTCACCCTTCAAGCCCATGCTCACACAATGCTGTCTAGCTGACTCAACCTATGTGAGAGTCAATTCAGAGCCCAGAGAATCTAAGCAAACCAAGTATACAAAGTACTATTGACTCTTCAGTGTCCCCATTTGTCCAGTTGTATATTGCTACATCTCTCTCATTCTCTAGGTCTAAATTCTGGAGATTAGATCTAAACCAAGTATAGATCTAAGTTTTTTATCTCCCTTCTCTTTGGTGTAATATATCTTTGAATCTGTAGCCAAGAGGACAAAACAGATAAACAACCAAACAAACAAAAGCAACCTTTTTGGTCATGGCCTGATAACTTCTTTCCCTTTGAGTAGAACTGGACAATATACTTTCCTGTTAAGCTTCACTAATCTCCTTACTTCAATTAATATGGGCACAGCAATACACAGTATATTGAATCACAACATTTTATCAATTTCAGGACACATTAATTCCCAAAATATCTCTGGAATTGGAGATTTATCTTAATATAAATGGAATGGTGTTTTAGTGTTGTGGTGTAGTTCAATAATATAAGTTTTGATTTCCTAGAGTTACATAAAAGAAGTCTGTATTTTACAATCAATGGCATCTTAGATTTGAATACCTCTGTGTGTGTGTGTGTGTGTGTGTGTGTGTGTGTGTGTGTGTGTGTGTGACCCATGTTTTTTGGTCAAGTCCTGTAGAATGTAAACTTTTTAATGAGAGTGAACGTTATGTCTCTAGCGTACTTGGCACTTACTAGCTATTCAATAGTCATTAGTAAAATGATTAAATAAAATGCTACTCATAGTAACGTATGTGAATGCATGTGGTCTCATTGGAATGCCAGTGCCTGTACTTGCATAATCTACTAAATCCTGGAACATGTTCCATGATCTGCATCCCAAGAGTATATAAATTCTACTTAGAAATGTTCGTGAAAATGAGAGAAAACTCCAGTTAACTAAATTCAGATCTGCCAAGAGTTTTGCAGAGGAGTGTTATCAGTATTATCAGGAAGTATATGTGCAATGTCTAATAGCAGTTGTATGGAAAGTGCTCTGTTGTAATGTTACCACCTTTGGTTAATATGGCAAAAGTATCTCTGTTTTTTCCTTTTTCCTTTTTATCTGGCTTCTATTTATCAGTCTTCATAAAGAAAAAAATTTAATCCTTGTATCTGCATGTCGATGTGTGTTGTAGGCTGAATAATGGTCTCCCCAAGATGTCCACATCTGAATCCCCAGAGCCCGTGAATATGTTACCTTACATGGTAAAAGGAACTTTGCAGATATGATGAAAGTTAAGGACTTTGAGATGTGGCTATTGCTTTGGATTATCTAGGTGGGTTAAACATAATTATAAGGATCTACATAAGGAGGCAGAGGGAAATTTGACGACAGAAGAGGAGTGTCAGAGAAAGGAAGAGAATGTGATGAGCGAAGCAGAGATTGGAGTGATGTAGTCACCAGCCAAGGAATGTAAGTGTCTCCTAGAAACTGGAAGAAGCAAGGAGATTCTTCCCTTGGAACCTCTAGAAGGAAACAACCCTGCAGGCAACTTGATTTTAATCCTATAAAACTCACTTCAGACATTTGACTTCCAGAACCTTAAGAGAATAAATTTGTGCTTTTTCAAGCCACTAAATTAGTGACAATTTGTTATAGCAGCAACAAGTAAAATAATACAATGTGCTACAAAGTTTTGTTTTTAGCCCTCTTCTAACTCTATATAGCCCTAGAAGATTCCATCCTCACCTGAATTTGTAACTGCCATCTGTAAGCAGTGGATGCTCACATTCTGTCTGTGGGGTAAGGCATCTCCACCTTGATTTCACACAGGCAGTTTTAGCACAAAAGTCCAAAATGGAAATCCTTTCTCATCTTGACTTGTGACGCCCTCTGCATTACTGTTTTAGTGACTGGAACAATTCTAAGATGTTTGACTCACTATTTCTTCAAAAATCATATTAAACTGAGCACCAAATCTAGGATCTCACGTCTTAATTGTTCCTGACTTAGACTTAACTTAAGCCTTCTTCTTCTCTTACAGCACTCTTTCAATAGAATCTATTATTTTTTCCATATTGCTCTAAGCAATATGCTTGCTTGTGCTGTAAGCACAAGTAATTATGTCAGTTCTCTGCTCCAAAATTTTAAATGATTCAATTATTAATAATATAAAATTTTATCTATTGTAAAATACATATACTCCTTTACCTTTACATCTTGTCCCAAAAGGTAACAGTCTTCTCATTTTTTTTTTAATGACATTGACTGTTTCAGGCCAGTTATTTTGGAGAATATCCTGTATTCTGAATATGTTGCTTGATGTTGATGTTAGCCTCATTCTTTTATTCCCAATAAGTGAACATTAGAACTTGAGACCAGAATAGATTCAGATTAAGCATTTAGGGGATGAATATTTCATAGGTGATTTTGGATACTTTATAATGCACTAATCAGGAATACCATGGTGTGAGGATGCAATTCTATGAATGATCTTGAATTTGATCACTTTAGAAGGTGTTTTTTTAAATTTATATTTTGCAATTAATATGTGGAGTGATAATGGGCACCTCATTCATATCTTGCTTTCTAATACATTTTCATGTAATGGTTTTGGCATCCACTAATTATATATGATTGAATGGATTATAGCATAGAATGCTGTAAAAATGATGATTTACAAATCATCATATATGTCTTATTCTTCTGCAAAGAGTTTTCTTTCATTATATATATATATATATATATTTACCTTTGCTATCAATTCATGGATTTTTAATTCAGTCTGCTACAATCAAAATAATGTATTCATTTACTGCTTACAACAGTTTCCACTATTTGCCACTAAAGTCATTGTTATCAGTAATTTAAGAACACCTTTACGATTCTAAGATGTTTTGATCTCATGAGACTAGAATTAATAATTTTAACAAAAGAGTAAAAGTATTTATGATTCTTCTCTACCATAGAGAAAAGGAATAGCATCTAATCACCTACTGTATAAAATCACTGTTCTAAAGAATTTTCATGTGTTTTTCCCAGTCAGTCCTCAAAACATATTATTTTATTTATTTATTTTTTAAGAAGATGTTGGGGGTAGGAGTTTATTAGTTAATTTATTTATTTTTGCTGTGTTGCACCTTCGTTTCTGTGCAAGGGCTTTCTCTAGTTGTGGCAAGCGGGGGCCACTCTTCATCGCGGTGCGCGGGCCTCTCACTATCACGGCCTCTCTTGTTATGGAGCACAGGCTCCAGACGTGCAAGCTCAGTAGTTGTAGCTCACGGGCCTAGTTGATCCGCAGCATGTGGGGTCTTCCCAGACCAGGGCTTGAACCCATGTCCCCTGCATTAGCAGGCAGATTCTCAACCACTGTGCCACCAGGGAAGCCCAAAACATATTATTAATATCTCTTGTAGCATTTGTTCCCCACCCCTTACCTACCAACTCATTTTACAGATAAGGAAATCTATACCTCTGAAAGGCTAAATAAACTACTCAAAAACAATAGTAAAAGATAAGCAGAATTTAAACTCAGGTCACTGGCTCTTTTCCTACCTCACAGTGCCTCTCTGAAGTTCTAGTCACCTTTATTTTACTGCTATGATACTTAATAATGATCATATTAGTTGGAATTCTCCAGGTATACAGAACCAATGTATGTGTATGTGTGCATGTTGATAGATAGATGGATAGATAGAGAGATAAAGAGAAAGAGAAAGAGAGACAGAGATTTTAAGGAATTGTCTCAGGCAACTATGGTGACTGGCAAGTCTGAAATCTGCAGGTCAGGCCAGGAGGCTAGAGACCCAGGAAAGCATTGATGTTGCAGTCTTGAGTCCTAAGGGAGTCGGGAGACAAAATTTCTTCTTCTTCAGAGGACCTCATCTTTTTCTTTTAAGGCCTTCAACTGATTGGATGAGGCCCACCAACATTATGAAGGATAATCTGCTTTACTCAAAGCCTACTAATTTAAATGTTAATCACATTAAAAAATACCTTCACAGAAATGTCTAGACTGGTGTTTGACCTAACATCTGTGCACCAGAGCCTAGCCAAATTAAGTCATAAGATTAACCATAACAGTGATATGCAATGGATGTGGTATCTTATTTATATATGTAATAGGGCCATGCTTCACACATTTGATTTCCCCAATGAGTTTAACTGTTTTTTTTTTTAATCATTGGAATATATGTTCACATTTAAGTTCATTAATTTCTTGTTCTTTATTGGTTGTGTTGTTTATGAATTCATTAAACTGTTTCTATTTGCCCATTCCAAATGATATGTGTAATATTTATTCTGAAGTATGATATGTTATCTTTTTAACTGGAAGCTATAGCAATTATAACAGCCATAGGTTAATGGCTTCAAATTTTAACTTAAAAAAGTCCTTATTGGCAATCCATTTTTGCTGGTCTTATGCACCCACTGTTAGTGCTTAAAAACAATTTTACAGTAAAAGCTATGAGTAGAGACTGTCTTCTTCCATGAGAGTAAAAGTGACATAGTACTTCAGAAAAATTCTTGACTAAACCCTATTCTCCATAGAAGAACACTGGGTCCTAGAATTTTGAATATCAGAAAGGCAGAACCCCTCTAATTCTTCATTTCTAGTCCATACCTTTAAGAGATGTGCTTCTAGGAAGGCCAATATAGGCTTCCAGAAAAGTAGAAAAGTATAGTCACCTTGAGATAGACATTCTCTGATTATAAGTCTAATCATTGTTTCAATTCATTCATTGGGTTTCTAAATAATCTCAAACTCCTAAAATCCCCACATTCTTTCATGAATTGTTTAGAATAATCCAAGTTTTTCACCTCAAATCTCCTGTTACTTTAAGATGATGCATCAGCAAGTTCAGTAACTGGAAAAAGCAAGTGGTAAACCCTGTGTGTCCTTTCTTGCCTATGGTCCAGGTACCACTTCATTTAATCTTGATCTATTCCAATTATTTTCTAATTGTATCCTTGTCGTACCCCACCTACTGCCTGGACAATTTTGTATTTGTACTTTAGTTCTGTAACCCTTACCCTTAGACTATGGCTCAGACTCAGCACTTTAGCTGTTACTTGTTTTAAGTAGAGTTGTTTTAGCTCTTCAAGATTAATTTTGAGTTGCAGATTACTTGGCTGACTTTATATTTGGATCTCTTTCAATCCTTTGCATATACACTTCCATGTGGACTGACAGCAATAGGAAAGGGATCATCTGGACATGCACACAACATCTATAACAGAGACTCATGTCTCTAATGTGTTTTTAGGAACTACTGATAATTTTTTCAAAAATTCTATAAGTTTTGGTCATTTGATTGAAAGTTTTGGTATTGTTTAGAAAAAGTGATTATCCTGTTGATTGTGAGGAACATAGAATATAGTTACTTCCTTCTTTATATTTTTGATATTAAAAGAAAGAAAAGAGATATGAAGAAAGTACAGTGGCTTATAGTAAATTTGTATCTATTACTGGAAATGACCTGATGACGTTACCTGTTTGGCTTTGCCTCTGACCTTAAATATATCCTAGAGTTTCAGAAAATATTCCTTCTCTCAAAATGAATGAAACCAAAGCAGAGGATTTCATGGAAGAGCTGAGGCCTCAAGCGATAGGCCTGTATACAGATTAGCAGACTGAAAGTTGAACAAAGGGGCAACCCCAAGCTTAGTCCTAACCTTTTCCCTTCACTTGGTGGCATTTATATGAGCTTAGACTGCAAGTATTCCAGAGATGGCAGAAAGCAGATCTGGGCACACTTCAAGCTATACTGATTCTTTTTTGCTCCAAAGAAATTAGCAAATTATTATTTATTTTCTCCCTGACCCCTGACATAACCAAAATAAACAAACAAAAACAAAACAAAAAACAACAAATGAAAAAGGAAAAAAAAAAAGAACTGTCTCAAGGTAAATATAAGAAACTAACAATATATTCTAAATTCTATATTGGCAGATAAAAATCTAGTTTTGATAATAACCTACAAGGCAATTAAATTAATTTGAATTTAATCCTGCTCATTTGATAAAGAAGAAATTCTTCCTGGGGAATTTTAGAGAGAAAAATTTAAGGAACACCAGGATGAAAACAATTAAAATGAAAACCATCTTTATATTCAGTGATGATGTTTCTGATAACTCAATTTTTAAGAGACCTTTCTATACAAGTATTGTATTTCTATAATAAGAAGAAAATGTTAATAGCAAAATTAACAAATCAAGAGCTAGTCTCATATGCTACTATTTGTGTTGAACTCCTTAATTTCTGGAAACTTACTAGCAATGATTTTTAAGTCTTCAACAAATGTTTGTGTTAAAGCAAAATTAAATTATACACAAACATACAGATATCATAACATATGGATTCACACACACACACATGCGCACACACACACACAAACACACACACAGAGTCATTAATCTTGATGCATGATACAAAAAGATAAAAACCTCTGTAGTAGATGCCATTCATTACCTATCCCACATATTTTCACCCAAAATGAGTTCACCAGTGGTTTTAGTTGACAGTTTCCAGCCTACCTTTGGCTTTTCATTTAAGACTTTATTTTTTTATTTTTATTTTTTTAGAACTAATTTTACTTTATTTTTTCTTAACATCCCTACTGAAGTATAATTGCTTTACAATGGTGTGTTAGTTTCCTATATGACAAAATGAATCAGTTATACATATACATATATCCCCATATTTCCTCCTTTTTGCGTCTCCCTCCCACCCTCCTTATCCCACCCCTCTAGGTGGACACAAAGCACCGAGCTGATCTCCCTGTGCTATATGGCTGCTTCCCACTAGCTATCAATTTTATATTTGGTAGTGTATATGTGTCCATGCCACTCTCTCACTTCTTCCCCCTCCCCGTGTCCTCAAGTCCATTCTCTACATCTGCATCTTTATTCCTGTCCTGCCCCTAGGTTCTTCAGAACGATTTTTTTTTTTTTTAGATTCCGTATATATGTGTTAGCATATGGTATTTGTTTTTCTCTTTCTGACTTACTTCACTCTGTATGACAGACTCCAGGTCCATGCACCTCACTACAAATAACTCAATTTCATTTCCTTTTATGGCTGAATAATATTCCATTGTATATATGAGCCACATCATCTTTATCCATCATATGTTGATGGACACTTAGGTAGCTTCCATGTCCTGGATATTGTAAAAAGAGCTGCAATGAACATTGTGGTACATGACTCTATTTGAATTATGGTTTTCTCAGGGTGTATGTCCAGTAGTGGGATTGCTGGGTCGTATGGTATTTCTATTTTTAGTTTTTTAAGGAACCTCCATACTGTTCTCCATAGTGGATATATCAATTTACATTCCCACCAACAGTGCAAGAGGGTTCCCTTTTCTCCATACCCTCTCCAGCATTTATTGTTTGTAGATTTTTTGATGATGGCCATTCTGACTGGTGTGAGGTGATCCCTCATTGTAGTTTTGATTTGCGTTTCTCTAATGATTAGTGATGTTGAGCATCCTTTCGTGTGTTTGTTGGCAATCTGTATATCTTCTTTGGAGAAATGTCTATTTAGGTAAGACCTTCTTTAGTTTTGTTTTGTGAGGACTTTTTAAATCACTTGATCGAGGTATGATTGACATGTAAGAAGTTGTACATATTTAATATGCACAACTCCTTGAGTTTTGGTATAAGTATATACCCATGAAATCATCGCTGACCACTATCAATTCCATAGACAGATCTATTACTTCCCAAAGTTTCCTCCCATCCCCTAGATGAGGATGATGATGATTTTGTAGGTGCATGATGGTAAGAATGTTTAACATAAGCTCTACCCCCTTAGTGAATTTTAAGAATACAATACATTATTGTTGAAGACTTTATTGGTACCTAAGAACTTGCTTAGACCTTGAAACAATGGGAAATGGGGTGGTCAATGATTAACAAGATTTCCCTTTTCTGGAAGGAAGATTCTGAAGCCTGTTCCATATAGTTTTCAAGAGGGTCTTTAGAGGGCTAAGTGCCCATAACCCAAGCTTCTCTTCCCTGCCTCACACTTTCTTACTTGCACTTCCTGGGATCTTCTCTCACATACGTTCTTTGTACCCAAATTCTTGGCTCTGAATCTGTGTTTTGAGCCATCCAAACTTGACATAATGGAAAAAAGCAAATATAATTTGTTCATCTGAGTTACCTCTGCTGCTGAAATAATCATTAATAGAAATAGAAAACCTGGTGAAATGGAATTCTGGCAGGACTGTAAGATGACCAAAATATACTGACTGGTTTTCAATTTAATTATTTTACATATGCAGGTTCAAAAGTGTCCTTGAACCACTATTTTCAAACTAGCTAAATAAAACTACTTTAAGTGAAATGCACATTTATTTTTAGTGATGTAGAATAAAACAGAATTCCTCACTAACAGAATAATTGGAGATTCCCTCCAATTAATTTTAATAGGATTTTTACTGTTCATATTTGTAAGTTGTTCAAAAAAAGGGAAAATAATCCTAGTAAATATATTTCTGACTCTTGTAACTAATATATTCTCTATTGAAAAATGTGTTCTTGGTTTAATCTTCAAAGTTACTTAACTATCTCCAGTGGATTCTGTTTTGAATAAATTTTGGTTTTAGTTTCTTTCTTCTTGCCATAGAGAATAAAGCACTTCCCTAAGAAAAAACCTGAGGTGATTCATGCTACATGCCTTAAAATACAATTTTCGTTATTTCCTTTTAAATTAATTTTGGATATTTATTATATCCATAATACAAGATCACTTACAGCACGAGAGTGAGATTGTGCAGTTGGAATTGCCCACAGCCCAGCTCATATGAGTAACTGTAAGTAGTGTAATACCCCTGCTTTTTTATTGGCTAATGCTTTAAGGTGGCATCTGTCATCAGCATCCTCATATAAACTCACCATTGCTACAGCATCTGTTCCATCACCCAGTGTTCTATTTCTGTGTCTCACACATCTAGCAAGAGAAGAACAAATAGGCTATTTTAAAATAAGTTGCCAGTGTTTCTAAATGAGAACTCAAATCATCTTTGCCAGAAATGTATGTGACAGAACAGGAATAAGCTATGACATGTGACTTTAGAGAATATTAAAAAATGAGTTAACTGATTTATTTATATTTAAATTTTAAGATTATGCAATTAAATAATTAGAGGACAGGTTTATGGTCCTTTTTAATCATATTTTTTAAAAGTATGTGTAATTTAGCTTTCATTCTGGATTGAAATAGCATACAATGATGAATCTTTTTGAAACTTGGTAGATTCAACATAGCTAATTTTCATTTCACTAGAAATTAAACTTGAATTCATCTATGTATTCATCCTTTCATTCAAGAAATGTTGATGGATCATACTATATGCTAGGACTTAGAGATAAAATAATTTTTTGAAAAAGCAGTGACAAAAGTGCCTGGTTTCATGCAGCATATCATTCTAGAAGAGGAAGGCAGAGAATAAGAAAATAAAACAGTTAATATATATCAGGTGCATAAGGACTGTGAAGGGAAATAAAGGAGGATGTGGGGATAAGAGTTGCAAAAGAGGGTATTACTTTAGAAAAATCTATCTGGGAATAAGTTTCTGATTGAGTGGAAAATTGTATCTCAAGTACAATTGATAATTGGAATCAAAGATTAAAGAAATATATAGTCACTTTTTCCTTTTAGAAAAGGTGATTAGAAAACATCCTGAATGTTTAAAGTTTTAGCATTGCCTGGCAAAAGCTAGTTAGAGAAACCATCCCTAAGAATCAAAAAGTACATGATTCTATAATCCAAAAGCAGAGTGTAAAAGTATGTAAGGAATCTCAAACAGGCCAATCCCTAGGAGAACTTTCTATTGTGCTTCAACGCAAGCATTGTATTTTAATGCAAACCCTATACATAGTTTACATGACTTAATGGAGAAAAGTGTGTTTTGTTTAAAAAGTGCAGCATAAATTATTACCATGATGTTAAATTATTCCTCTTACTGCTTTACAACTATTTGAGAACATTTTGCATGAGAAAAAAATGTTCAAATATAAATGAAGGCCACCCAATGTGTGAAAGGTAGCAGCATTTTGTGGCACATGGCCGTGTCGCTCAAAGAAAGAAAAGGCATGACAAAATTCCAGTTATGTATTTATTTGATGAATTTATTCAAACAGTATTCATTTCACACTAAGTAAATATGCCACAGAACAAGTAAGAGCTTTCAGTTTTTATTGCTGTCCACTGAACGTAAAACACTGCCATTGTTTGTATTTTAATTAAACATTGGCTAGAAAATAGTTCTTAAAGTGTAAAACATATATTGTAGGTAATCAAGGAATCATGTTATATTTAAAGCAAAAATTGTAAATGCTACTATGTTGAGCTATAAGGAATGTATTTTCTGAACAAATAATAAGTGAGTTAATCACTGGAAATATTTGAGCAAATGCAAGCTCTTACCATAATAATAAGGTATGATCTTTTCTTTCAACAAGGTTACAATGTAGTTATAAAGAAGCAAAGCATATTAACATAATGGGCAAATACTAAAGAAGTAATAATTAGGTATTACATTTAAGACTGACTCTGCATACTGTCTGATGGTGTGTGTATGTCGTTGTGGTAATCATTCAGGGTCCAGAGTCAAAAGTCGTGAGTTCTACCTCTGCAATTTCATAAGAGGGTGATTTTGAGTTTTGTTGTGTTCAACTCTAAATAATAAAATATGTGAAAGAGAAATAGGGAGAGAGGGAGAGAGAGAGAGAGAGGCTCAAATGAGGCAATGCATCTGAAAGGTACCAAAAGTGGTTTTGGTTTTAACCACCATTAATATAAAATTTCAGAAGGGTGCTTCACTGATTCATTCATTCATTCTATGCTTATACAGCCCCATTTATATATCAGGCACTGTTCTATGGCTAGATATAGAGCATAGAATAGACCAATCCCCTACTCTGGGCAAGCTTACATTCTAGGGAAGGGGACAGAAAATGAATAAATAAACAGATATATCACATATCAGATCAGATTGTAAACACTAGAAAAAATATAGCAAAATAAGGGGATGCAGGATGATAGCCTTTGGGAGAACTAATTCAAGCACGGTAATTGGGGAACTCTGCTCTGAGATATGTCACATAGTAAGAGATCTGAATGAAATAAGGATGAAAACTATTAGGGATTTTAGGGTTAATAGAGTTTCAGGAATATAGGTAAATAAATGAAGAAGCATCAGGGGAAATAAGCTTGGCATATCAGAAAAGGATCAGGGAAGGCCAATGTGAGTGAGGGGTCAGTATGATAGGAGATGGGACTGGGATTTTTGTGAAGAAGGGTCTGACATGAAAAAGGGATGGGGATTGTCAGGAAAGGCTTAGAAAGGTTGCAGAACTTTATTAGAACCTGGACGGAAAGTTGAGATTTGTATAGGGACTCCAAGATGAAGGAAACCTGAAAAAGAAGTGAGTAAAACAAACATCAAAATATTGAGGGACTTGGGATCACAATAGGAACTATAATAGGATAGTGAACCAAAGCAATGATTTAGAAATAAGCAGCTATTCAACAGCTGTTTGACAATGAGAAGAAAGATGGCTTGATATCACGAGCACCTAAGATAAGGTTGTATTAATTAACCTATAGCTCAAAGTCACCCACGACATGATGTATTAGCCAGAGTAGGCTAACTGATTTAACAAACAAACCACTATGTCACACTGGTTTTACACAATTAGTTTATTTCTCACTTATATCACAGAGGGGACAGACTCTCATGGGAGCCTTGCTCTACAGAGTCATCTGGACCCCCAGGATCCTTCCAGATCATGGTCTTGCTTGCCTCTAAATCCTTGAATTCCTCCTCATTCAGTCAACTGATGGCAAGAGCATAGCCTTGGTATTAAGAAGGAGCATGTGTTTACTGTCTGTTCCAGAAAGGAAAGCTGATTACTTCCTATTCAATTACTTGAACCTAAGCCAAGTGGCCACACATCACTGAAAAGGAGCCTGGAAAAAACAGTCCAGTTGTATGACGAGGAAGACAAACAAAACAGAGAAAATATAGTCAGAGATAAATTGCACATTACATACAAGTAGGTAGTACAAAGGAAATTTAGTCAAAAGAATATACATATTAGAAGGAATAAGAGCATATATAAAGTAAATGGCACAAAGAAAACATAAAACATCCAGTGTCATCAATGCTATTGCTCTTATTTTAATATCTCTATTAAAATTATAAAAACTGTCATCATTATCAAAAAGCTTTTCAGTAAACATTACTAGGACAAAGTCTTCATAACAAAATGTTCTATATTTTATTAAAATATTACCTTTTGAATTGAATTTCATATTTTCTGGTTTCCTACATACTCATAGAGTACAGCAATGTAGACCATGGCATTTGGATAATGGGATTATTTTTAATCATTTTTTTCCATGTTCCCTAAGTGAATAATTCTGGTTCATTATGTCTTCCTTCTAAAATGCAATATGTGCATGCATCTGTGTGATTTCTATTTATTGAAAAATTCTCTTTTTCTTGCTAATTAGAAACAATGAGAGCTTAAAGTGAGGTTTTCCTTTTAATTTAATGCAGAGGTGTTATGAAAATAGCAAATTGCTACCTGGAACTATTTGGAAGCATCAATGATAAAAGCAAGATTTTACAATAAAAAAATATTTGTTAAAGATAATGTAGTAGTTGTTAACATATCCAGAATGAATGCAAAACTCACATGCAGTCTTACAAATTTGACTATATGGACTGTGGCATATAATGACCCAGAAAAATTGGTCAATTGTCCGATACCCTAAACATCCATGCAGTAACTGTAATAGTGGTAGTAATAATAATTATAATAAAACAATTACATTAAAAATCACTTTGACATAGAAGATTCTCAAACACATGATCCATTAGGAAGATCTAGGAGACATGACACAGAATTATTTTTGATTGCATTCAGGCATATCAGTAATTAAACCTATAAATAACTATCAGTTTTACATCAGCTCTAAAAGCCTCCTGTCTTTCTCTCATATATATTCTCTCTCTCTTTTTCTCTCTTTCTCTCTCCATCCCTCCCTCTTTCACCTACCAGGACACTATTATCTGGTGGCTAAAATCTGACTGTATCTTATCATTCAAAAATATTAACTTCTAATATACGCTGATGCTAAAATGATAGTGCCCGGCTAAAGCAGTGTCTTTTAAAAGTATTTTCCCCTCATATATCCCCTACAATAATTTAGAATAAAACAAGTATTTTCAAGAAAATTTTTAGGTTGACAATTAAATTCTAACAGATTAAATAGCTAAAACTTTTGAAATTTTGCTCATTAAATATTGCCATTTAAAAATGGACAGGTTATGTCAGTCTTTTAATAACATACATTGAGATATAAATATAATAATGATTTGAAACACAACATTAATAATTAAAAAGAAATACATGAACAAGTATAATACTATGTGGTCTTTACTTTTTTAGATCATGTTCAATCCCAGTGCCTCCACAGAATTTTATTCAAACCTATCTTTTTAATATAAGGTGTAGATAAATGTACTAGAGAAGGGAGATGTAGGGAAGAAGCTGCTTGACTCAGAAACCTGAATCAGTCTTAGGAAAGAATCCATATGGAAGTGAGGATCAGAAAATGAATTTCCTTAAAAGCATCTGAGCTTGTTGTATCTTGTAACCCCAGACTATCTGTACCCCAATTGGAAGACAAATGGTCTAAGGAGGCTGCCTGCAAACTGGGGATAATCCCTTGGAGAGTTTGAATATGCAGACTAACACTGGTTCCTTAGTCCCTTTTTTTTCTGTCACATATCACAGATGGCATGCAATGTTTCCTGTGTAAACAGTAGAAGTTCCACATCCTGGAGAGATTGACAGAGTCACACTTCTATTTGCTGAGAATTTTCTGACTTATTGAAGTTTACATGTGCACAGTTGAATGGACTTATATACTATATATTTTATAGGCTTAATTAAGTAATACAATGCTTACAAATGGACAAGTGGCCTACAAATATTTCTGCCAATTAAACATATGTTAAAGATAATATATTATTAATAATCCAAACATGAGCAAATATCAGAAAATGGCAGAACTGATACTTATCAATCAAGTTCAATCTTCTGGTCTGCCACCCTGCCACACAAATACAGTGATGGTCTAAATGATATGACAAGAGGTTTGTAAAAAACTTCGAAGTCATCAAAAAAACAATTTGAAGTATAAATGTGCATCTGTAATTATTAAAATCTTTAAACTTAATCACTTATAACATCTTTGTATTTTGTGATGGTTTACAATGTAGTACATATTGCATCAGTAAAGAAGTATGTGTAAACAATTTATAAATAAATAAACATATTTGGGGATATTTGTCCAAAAATATTTTAATGGTGGGTTGTATTATCAAAAAATTTTGGAGATCTGTGGTCTAGAGAAAGCCTAGGGTTAATTTTTCTATATGATAGAAAGAACAACAGCTCTGCACCTGCCTATTTAGAAATTTTGTCAGCATTATTTCCTCTGTATATTTTGTACTAAATGGCAAATATAGAAGAAACAGTCAGGTTCCCATAATGCTTATGATAACATAATTATGCTATTCTACATGTTTAAATAGTATTAATAATATTATGATTTTCAGGTAATTCATACATAAATAACTAAAGACAATGATTTTTTCTGAACGATAGAATATAAAGTTTGGGGGAAGGTACATAATTAGACACAATTTTTTTTCAGGATGAATCATTTCCCCACAGCATTCTTAGTCAATGTAAATTCCAGCAGAACTTCCAAAATATTTGAGTCATGAGCTGAATACATCTTTGTCTTAAGCTGGCATTCCACAGAGAAGCAGAGACCTCTGTAGAAACAAACAAATCTTCACCAGTTGTACAAGTTGGGCTTAGTTGTATTCATCAATTCTTTCACAGATACAGAGTTTGCATTTAAGATTTTTTATGTTTGTGTCCTATAGCTCTGGGCAGGTGTTCAATTTTGGGATAACATTACCATTAATGTATATGCTTCAGGTTAACAAACATGGAACAATTAATATTTTCTTTTCACTGCTAACCAAATTATAGAGTTTTCATTTCTGGAAGATGCATGACTGAAATACCACTGTGCTTTAATATAACCGATGGGTACCTAAAATGTCTTCTTTTTTTTTTTTTTTTTTTTGTGGTACGCGGGCGTCTCACTGTTGTGGCCTCTCCCGTTGCGGAGCACAGGCTCCGGACACACAGGCTCAGCGCCCTTGGCTCACGGGCCTAGCTGCTCCGCGGCATGTGGGATCTTCCCGGACCGGGGCACGAACCCGTGTCCCCTGCATCGGCAGGCGGATTCTCAACCACTGCGCCACCAGGGAAGCCCTAAAATGTCTTCTAATTGAGTTCCTTATTTCAGATCTGAGAAATGCAATTCAGATAGAAAGAATGCAAAGAAAGTGCTTTACAACTCAAAGTAAAATTCCCTCAACTTAAAACACCTAAACACCTGAAAAGGAACCAGAATGAATAAATGAATTTGTCTGCACTAATTAGCAATTTCCAACCTAAGGCATATGTGAACAGACTGGACTATAAGGTTGAGGCTGAAACTGACTTGAAAACAATGAAAAACTCAGTTCTAGAAATGGTTGTAAGAAAGAATTGTAAAAATTGCAAAAATGGATTTTCATTAGTCATTTTTTTTTCAGCCACACTTGCAAACACAATTACAGCAATTTTACCAGTAGTTGTGTGCAAATTTGAATTGTAAGTATACACATGCACAGCTTCATTAGAATTTAATGCATGTTTTTCTAATACGTTATTAACTAAAAGTTAACTGCTTTTTGCTTACATAAAATAGTGAGATGATTTCAATTACTCATAACTAAAACAAGGTTTATTTTTTCTTTTCTGCTTTTTAATTTAGACTTCTATTTAAAATTGATACTCAGGATACCATCAAACATTTTTCAATAACCTGAAAGGAAAAATGTATTCCACTCAGAACAAACAAACAAACATAAACCCAGGTCCAAGTACCAATGTAGATTTAATCCTTGATATCACAGTTGTTTTTGTGATTTCATTAAGGTTAAGCTAAAAAGATTTAAAGCAGTTTGCCTCAAATTGTGTCTCAGTTTTGCTACTATTCTAAAATATAATTCATTAAAGGTTGTTTAGTAAGAAGATGGGAGAAAGTAAAGAATACAGGGAAAATGCATTGTGTATTTATTTATAAAATCTATATTATTTTAATGTATTTTTGTGTTGCCAGACTGAAAATCTGTGGGTCTTATAAATGCAAAGATACTTAAAAATATGCATTTTTTTTAGCATTTTGCAAGTAAATATATGATGATCTTAGAGTTTAAAAACATTCCTAATCACATCCAAAGATATATGAATTAGACATAATTCTAACATAAAGTAGTTATTACACAATCACAAAGTATGAAAAGTTCTTACCTATGAGTAAGGAGGCTGAGAACTTTTAAAAAATCAATTTAACTCAATACAAAAACATGGTTTGCATATATACACACCTCAAATTATTGTAGACATTGACAACAAAAATTACTAGTGCATGTTTCCTGCCACTAAAGACTTTATATGGTACAGGAGTCGTAAGTATCCCCAAATCTAAATGCTACCTTGGAAGTAATACAAAAATGCAAGGAAAGCATCATTCATTTTTTAATGTTGTGGCCTATTCGTAAATACTTGAAGAAGTGACATTAGAACAGATCATTATAGAATGAGAAGAAATTTCACAGGCAGAGAAGTCGGAAGGATATTACATTCTATCTCATTGCTGAATTCTTCTTGTATTTTCTCATTTCTCATTTCCTCTTGTATATCCATCATTTCAAATATTATCTAAATCATTTTCAAACTTTCTTATCTCTCAGGTTTTGTTTGAAAGATAATTTTCTATGCGAGATCATCTATGAACCAACAACACTGAATAGTTTTTCCTTATATTCAGATTATCTTAAATTTTAATTAAATAATTTAAGCTGCTTATATTTACTTAAATAACTATATTTGGTCAAATGTATGATTTTATTTTATGCTTTTTTGCATTTCTTTTTGTTCCATCTTTTGTTTTACTGACACTTTTCTCTGCAGTGATTTAAAAATTAGGGTGCTAATTTCAATTAAATATTTTGAATTTTTTTTTAACTTGGGTTTATTATTAAAATTAAACCATTTATTTTTAGTCTCTCTTACTCATTTTCCTTACATTTCTTCCCTAATATTTTCTTCAGTTCACATGTAATTTATCTTGAGGTCACAAGCAACATATTTTAAAAATAAATTTATGTTTTAAGTTTTTTTTATACTTAAACATTCTATTTTGGAGTTATAATTACAATAGTTTTTTAAATGCATTAAAACCCTATGCTTTCCAATTGACTTTAATACCTTCACACATGTATCTTGGTTTTTAGCTGTTAAATGTTCATAGCCATTCCTTTGTTCATATTTTGCTCAACTCTTGGTGATATAGAAAAATTATTCCGGAAATTTTTTGAGGAAAATATATTTGAGTGTTATTCTTTTGAAGCTATACAGAGCTCTGAATGTTTCCTCCACACAGCAAAAATGTCTTTGCTGGACAAAACGGTTCTGAATTAAAATTGTTTTTCTGTTAAACTTCTATTGACTTTGCTTCACTGTCCTCCTGCATTTATTGCTGCAAAAACAAAACAAAACAAAAAAGAAACCCCATGAACTCCTTAGAGGAAAGTCACTATAGAAATATAGCAATAGGGACTTCCCTGGCGGTCTGGTAGTTGAGACTTTGCCTTCCAATGCAGGCAGTGCAGGTTCAATCCCTGGATGGGGAGCTAAGATCCCACATGCCTTGGGGCCAAAAAACCAAAAACATAAAACAGAAGCAATATTGTAACAAATTCAATAAAGGCTTAAAAAAAGTTCCACATCCAAAATTTAAAAATTTTTTTAAATTTAAAAAAAACAAATATAGCAATAAAGTCACTATAGAACTTACCAATAAATAAACAGTTTTCTCAGAAGTCAGTGGTCAAAGGAGAACCACTTCCCCTCCTTGGAGAGGGGAGCGGTAACAATATTCATCCCTTGCCAAATTTGGAATATTTCCATTGAAAAATTTTACAGACATTATAGACAACGAGTTTGCAATATCTAGGTAAGATTAAAATTTGAATCTTACAATCCTTTAATTCCGTTTCTAAGTATGTAAATTTAAATAAACTCTTACAAGCATGTGCAAGAATTTTTACTAAATTGCAAACAGTAGAAAAAATGGATAACTAAAAAATGGATAACTTTCTGAAAGAGATGCATATTTATTGACATGTATAGGAGTTGAAAATATAATTCTGACATTAAATATATAAATTGAAGAATACTACATATAATATGTTAAATATTTTTGAAATATTTAAAACCACATAAACTATATTATTTCATTTTAGTTTTATTTTAATAAATGTTATACATGGGTATAATTTAACGACACATAGTTATAAAATTTATTAATAAAACAGTGCTTCCGTGTCTCTGCTCCTAACATCTTTATCTCCAAAATCAACAATTTTGACCCTTTTAGCTGATTATTTTTGTATGTTAACACTGTATTTCTAAATAACATGTAAATACTTCAGCATCTCTATTTAAGGTTTATGCATTATCTATTGATTTTGTAATAAAGATAAGGATTTTGTTCTCTTTAATAAATCCCCTCTATAACCATTCTCTCACATCCTTCCATCACATCTATTTATCAGAAATTTTATTAGATCTGCATTCACCATTTGCATTGTTCTTACTATATGATTGCTATCAACAGGTCATTCAAGAGTTATCACATGATTACTTGTCTTTTCCTTAAACCTATGTTTTCCCTGAATAACAGTCTTGTTCTTTCTACCTATCAGTAAAATATCTCCAAAAAATTGCTAATTATATTACTCTTCTCCTTGTATTAAAATGTATTAGGCATTCTATCAATTTTATCTTCTGAAAGCAACTTTTCTTGTTGGAACTTGTAAAAATCAGGTAGCTAATTAGTTTTTCCACTTGTTGATTTAGGATTCAACTTTCTTACGCCTCTTAGATTATTTATCACACAGCCATTTGCAGCCTTATCTTCCAAGATAGTTTTCTGTTGTCTCCTTGCCTGTTCTCTTGCTCGTTATGACTTTCTGTTTGTTTTTTAAAATCTCTTTATTAGTAACTTTAGTAGACTTTTAGAGGTAATCTAAAGCAGATGCTTGAGTTCTATCTACTATTTTATACGATGCACAAATTCATCAGTATTTTTAATTTGGGCAAATCTGGGAGCTGTGAAAGTTTATTCATGTGGAATTAAGGGTACATGAATATTTTATGCAGCTGTTTGCAATTTTAAAAAACATTTTTAATGTGAAATTTAGGTTTCAAAAATCCTATTAAGATATGTGGTCTACATAATGCAGTTCTTGAATTTTCATAGTACTACATTACTACATGATAATGGAAGTTTTAACCCACTTAAAACAATTAGAAAATCAAAAGTGGGAAGATATAAAAATGGACCTCAAGTAAAACTCCCAGTACAAAGTAATTAAAATAGTTGATTCTTGCTTTTCTAGTGTTTTCACTTTTTTTTTTTTTTTCTGGAAAAGAAAACCATTGCACACAAATAAATATGTAATTTTTTCCACAGTTTGCTTGGAGAAACCAAGTCATAATCCTGTGCCCACATGTATGATGATGTTTAAAAAAGAGATCTGTTTCTATTTTCCTCAGACCAGCTGTCTGACATTTCAAAATATAAGAAGTACTGCTCAGCTTGAGTGAACTCAAAAATATCTCTGCAAATGTATTTGAACTCATCTTTTGAAATGTCAGTTTGGGATGAAGTAATATGAATTACTCATTCAGGTACTGGAATATGTGTAAAGAGCCTAAAAATTTTTAAGGAGAAATAATGAAGTTGAAGAGTCTATTTTGAATAAATCAAGGAAGTAAAAGTTTGTGTGACTATTATTTTAATAAGATAATTAGTTATTATTATGATACTTAAAGTTTCAATATAGAAATGTTATTATGGAATTTGCATATTAAGGTATTCATTTAATTTTCTGAAATTTTTCCTTCAAATATTCTTTTTCATTTATTTAATATTCCATTGACTATTTCACTTGCTGTTTTGTGTACATGTTGAATATCTTTATGTGTCCTAACATCTTCTTTTTACAGAGATTATAAGTTGGTTATGATTTATCCTGTTTCTATTGAATAAGTTGGAGGTGCAAATGGAGTGGCTGTAAACCACATACCTTTAAAAATTAATGATGAAAATGGCATAACATTTGGCTTAACTATTGTACTTGTGAGCACTTACTCCAAAGATATGAAACATATTTTCACACAGGAACTTGTACACAAATGTTCATAGCAGCTTTATTTGTAGCAGCCCAAAGCTGGAAGCTACTCACCTGTCCTTCAATTAGTGAACGGTTAAACAAACTGTGGTACATCCATACCACGGAGTACTACTCAGCAATCAAAGGGAATGAGCTATTGATATGCCAACAACTTGGATGAATCTCAAGGAAATTATGCTGAATGAATAAAGCCAGTTTCAAAAGGGTACATATTATATCATTCCACTTATGTAGCATTGTAAAATGGCATAATGTAAATGGAGGAATTATTAGTGGTTTCCAGGGGATGGCATAGAGAGATATGTGTGGATATAAAAGATAACATGAGGGAATATTTTAGTGACAGTATGAGTATTTTGATTTTCCTGGAGCATACACAAGGCTACATACACGTGAATTAAAATTGCATAGCATACATGCTCATACACACACATACACACACACACACACACACACAAATGAGTGCATGTATAACTGTTGAAATGTGAATAAGCTCTATCAATTGTACCAATGATATTTCTTGGTTTTGATTTTGTATTATAAATGTGTCACATTAACATTAGTGGAGATTTAGGGATTTAGGGAAGGGTAATGTGACTTCTCTACATTTCTTTGCAATGTCTTATGAATCTATAGTTATTTCAAAATGAAATGTCTACAAAAATGCACTTGTAGTAAAATAGTTTTGACAGGCAAACCCTTAAGATAAAATGCAGTGTTTTAGAAGTTTGTGTTTTGGGACCCTGTCACATTTTCAAGGTACTACTGTCCTCTACTATATATCTCCCATTGGCGGGCCTACAAAAACCTTTGTCCTCAGACTAGTCCACTGTGTAAGTCTGCAGGGAAGCTTCACACACAAACTATGAGCAAGTGACTGGAAGTGATTTTTTTAAATAACAAATGGGGGCATTTCCATTTTGCAGTTTTGGGCATTTTTATTATTCCTTTTTTAAAAATTCTAAACATGGAATGGAATTTGATTCTAAGACACAATAATGCTAGGAATATATTTTATAAAAGTAAAGAAAAGGAAATTTTTTTCCCCTAGACGTTTTGTTCTCTGGAAAAATTATTTGTTTAAGATTTAAAATAATATATTTATGAAATACACCCATTTTCATATTTTTTTGTAATTTATATTTAATAAACAAATTCAGTCTAATGATAAAAATTATTGTTGAATTCTAAGCCAAGGTTTTGATTTGTGATGTATGATCATGCTTAGTCCTTTTGGTGAATCATGTTCTTCCTCAGAGGCGATCAGTACTGACAGTTAAATCTATGTTCAACTACAGCCAAAAAGGACTGATAGTATCTTTTTAAAAAAATATTTTTTGCAGTATAGTTGATTTACAATGTTGTGTTAGTTTCAGGTGTCAGCAACGTGATTAAGTTTCTTTCTTTTTTTTTAGATTCTTTCTGCATAGGCCATGACAGCATATTGAGTAGAGTTCCCTGTGCTATACAGCAGGTTTTTATTAGTTATCTATTTTATATATAATAATGTGTATATGTCAATCCTAATCTCCCCATTTATACCTCCTTATTCCCTCCTGGTAACCATAAATTTGTCTTCTACATCCATGACTCTAATTTCTTCCGATGCAGGGGGCACAGGTTCGTGCCCTGATCTGGGAAGATCCAACGTGCCGTGGAGCGGCTGGGCCCGTGGGCCATGGCCGCTGAGCCTGCGTGTCCGGAGCCTGTGCTCCGCAAAGGGAGAGGCCACAATAGTGAGAGGCCCGTGTACCACACACACACACACACAAAAAAGAGTCATGTACCAAAATGTTCATTGCAAATCTATTTATGATAGCCAAGAAATGGAAGCAACCTAAGTGTCCATCAACAGATGAATGGATAAAGAAGATGTGGCACATATACATGATGGAATATTACTCAGCCATAAAAAGAAACAAAATTGAGTTATTTGTGGTAAGGTGGATGGACCTGTAGTCTGTCATACAGAGTGAAGTAAGTCAGAAGGAGAAAAACAAATACCGTATGCTAACACATATATATGGAATCTAAGAAAAAAAATAAATGTCATGGAGCGCCTAGGGGTAGGACGTGAATAAAACACAGACCTACTAGAGGATGGACTTGAGGATATGGGGAGGGTAAGGGTAAGCTGTGATGAAGTGAGAGAGTGGGATAAACATATATACACTACCAAGTGTAGGGTGGATAGCTAGTGGGAAGCAGCCGCATGGCACAGGGCGATCAGCTAGGTGGTTTGTGACCACCTAGAGGGGTGGGATAGGGAGGGTGGGAGGGAGCGAGACACAAGAGGGTAGACATATGGGAACGTATGTATATGTATAACTGATTCACTTTGTTGTAAAGCAGAAACTAACACACTATTGTAAAGCAATTATACTCCAATAAAGATGTAAAAACAAAATAAAATAATGAATGAAATTTTGTGTTTGTTAATTAAATTAAAATGCAACATATAAAATATTGAATATATTAGCATTAATCTGGTTGTAAACTTCAAGAGCTACTATTGATTCCTTAAATATATTTTAGTATATTATATTAAACATATAATATATAGTATATATTTTATATAATTATGTATTTTAATATATATTATATATATTAAATGTATATTATATATATTAGCTATATATTTAATATATATAATACATATTTCAATGAATCTTTACCTTTGGGATCAAAATAATTGACATCACCATATATGTATTCTTTTCAGGAAATCATTGATCTGAAAAAGTAACTTCATTAGAGTACTTATTGTTTCTTTAGGTTATCCTATAATTTCAAGTGTAACATCTACCATGGGTTAAATTTTGCTTTGTTCTTGTTTTTCCCAAGTTCTCCCAAAGAAAGAATGTAGCTGTGACAAAAATGTTTAAAACAATTATGTAAAAAATTGCTAAGATTACGAAATATTTTAGGGGAACATGACTTTTGTTTTATGGAGTTTTATTTAGATTATTTTTATAAAGACTGTTGCTTGTGTTTTCTTCCATGGTTTATGTGAGCTTCCTGCCAACTGTTTGTGTTGTCTGTTTATCTGTTCACACACCTCAATTTTATTATTTTCTTGATTTGGTCCATTGTCTCCATTGTACACAAACAAATTGTGTACATGAGACAGTCTTTTTCTCCATGTAATGCTCATTTAGGATCCTTCTTTTCTTGTTTTCTCCTATTCATTTAACTGACCTGTACTGTATTATTTGGCTAATTCCTTTTCGATTTAAATAAACCTGAAAATTGGAATACTTTTTTCCATTAATTGTTCCCATTAATGGAGAATTCCTGGGTACTGCTCTTTTTTCCTGAAGAACTGGTTATCAAATTTATTCTTTACTTTTGTTACATTATAATTTTCTCACACAGAGTCAGTGCCATGGGTTAAAATTTCCACATCTTACCAGCTGTTGGACTACTCAGGGTGCCTACCTCATTTCCTCAGTCTTCTCATCATCAATATGCAGCCAATAATTACACAGACATGATGGTTGGAGTGTCAACATTAAATAAAATAATTGATGTAAAACATCACATGATACTTAATACATAGCAAATCATCAGTAAATACTAGCAAGTCTGCTTATAAAATTGCTTCTGTTGTTCTAGTTTGAATGCAGTGAAGATATATTCAGGTTTATTAATACATTGAATTTAACTATAATACCTTTTATAGGGTAGTAACCATTCAACATGTCATATCAAGGTGATTCTTCTTATCTTTTCTTCATGAAAGCTTAGTACGAAAGCCAGACCAAGTAGAGATCTAGGGAGACACCAGCCACTTTCACCATTTTGAGGCCACAGCAGTTATCCCAAGCAATGAGAAATGTAAACATAGTAGCCTTTCTTGTGCAAAGCTGTAGTATGACAGAAAAAGACAAATCTAGTTTTCATGCAATGCCATCATCCAATGTAAGTATGCTAAGAGTATGTCTGTGCCAAGAAATCAACACATGGTCAAATATAAGATTTCCTTTGAGATTGAGGCCAAAGCCAAATCACCCTCATTGTCTTCTCTGATTAACCATCATTAGATCAAAAAATGACTTTCATTGCTGTCCCTGGGGCTTCATTTTACAGTTCATTCTTTCAAAGTTATGTAATAAATACTATTTAACAACCATGACAAAAATGGAGAATAGCAAGGTGGAGAATACAAAGGATTTTGCATTCTGTATTCTCAGTCCCTTAATGAGAAGGTAGAATAATTCCCACCATAAGGAACAGTGTCCCAGGTTTTCTTTGACATACCTAGTTTAAATTCTGTCTCTTTATACCAATATATATGTACTTATAGTTAGATCATTTGTTCCAGTTTTTCACTCAGGAAATATTGTCATTGTGTTGATTGACATAGATCATAAGCTATGGATACTTGGAGAAAGAGAACCAAATCACTTCTTTCTGGGAAGAGAAAAATCAGTCTTGAATCCTTGACTCTCCTTGGACACTGAGTAGGGTTTTAGATGAGAGAGATGTGTGTGAGGGAATAGGGTGGGAGAAATGTTAAATATTTTTAGGGGGTGGTGGCACTTCTGTAGAGTGGTGTGCCAGATGTAAAAGCAGAGAGGTATTAGACAATTTAGGTAACACTGAATTCAAAATTTTAGTGTAAAATAAAATACAAAATTTGTTTAAGCCATTTGTAGTAGAAGGCTTTTAAAGATAGACTGAAGAAATTTGGTAATTTTGCAGTCAAAGGTAAATAATTGGAGACAGATGAATACGGTAGTAACAGAAATGCAAAGGATATGGAAGAGAAGAGAACTTGAAGATCATCTTCTCCAAATCCCTCTTTTTACTGATGAGGATACTGAGGCCTAAAGAAATAAAACAACAAGCTCAAAGTCCCATTAAACTGCCTATGTTTCATACAAAACATTATTATGTGTTCATAGGCTTTAGATAACTTCCTTGATATTCTGTTTAGATATTTTTAAGTAACTCAACTATAAATTTGGGTAGAGAAGCTTACATTCTGAATGGTCTTCAAATAGAAACATAAATTTTAACTTTTCATCTCACTGTGAGGCTTTTTGCCAAACTGAGAGACTGATTCACTGCCATTCCTCTAAATTGCTTTATGCATTTGGAGCACATTATAATAGAAAGAAGCTGCTTTTAGATTTCTGGTGCCAAAACATTTCAGGGAAAAAAAAAAATCACAGATGAGCTTCCACCTCTTCATGAAATTGCATCACTGCCGCTTTATTGTTTCATCTTTATTACAAATATTTAAACAAAAAACAAATGTCATCAGCTAAAGAGTATGAGAAATTTATTGTGAAGACAAACAGCGCTCTCAATATTAAAGTTGGTGAGCAGAACCAACCTTATTGGGTGTGAGTGTAAACCCAATCTTCACAGTAGATACTCTGCAGCAAACTAAATGAGATACCTTTCTTCTAAAATCACACTTTTTTGGTAGATGCTTTATCTGCATTTTTTTTTTTTTTTATGCTCTCATAGGTTTAGGAGACCAAATTATGGCTTTAAAATTGAAAATGCGTTTGATTTGCCATGCTAAATATACTTGGATTTGTGTGACTCAACACGCTTATAATGAAACTGGGATTGGAACAAAGTAAAAATGCACTTTTTAGGTGTGTGGACTGATGGACACATTAGTATGGACATACAAAAACTTAATGCCGAAATAACAAGCAATTCAAGAAGCTCGTCTACAAGAAGACGGGCCCCAACAATTAATTCAAGGACTCTTGGATCAGCTTCAATGGTTAAACCCAATGCATTGGTTTCAAAATGGACTCACAGGATTGATTACCGTGGGGTCATGTGTATTGTTGATTTATTACGCTTTATTGTTGGCCGTCTCGCTGCTCTTCGTCAGGAGGTGTATGGGTTGAAATTGCATTATCAAGCTTTAAAAAATAAAAGAGGGGGAAATGTGGCGAGCATTGCCCTCTGAGGAAGGCGCCATTAAGACCCTCATAAGCCTCAGGGCCCGATTGTACTCTCCTTAGTATGCATCCTGGACTTTATGGTATGAACGTAAAAAAGGAGATGGCCTTTGGCCAAATCGCTCCAGGGACCTGCTCAGTTACTGGGAGTCCCTGGTTGTTCCCAAAAGCTAGGAAAAGCAACCCTGGAGGGGAAATTGGTGCCTTTGAGGGAGAAGCCGAGAAGCCAATCAACCAGCTGATGCCGATAAGGCGTGACTAAGCCGAGAAGCCAATTAACCAGCTGATGCCGATAAGATGGTGACTAAGCAAATTCCCTGCTTTAGGGGTATATATACGGCTATGCTTTGTTATTAAACTTGCCTTGCAACCATCAGTTGCTTGTTCCCTTCTGATCCCATTCTTGGTGCGTTCAGTTCCCTACCCCCTCTCGTCGATTGTTGCTGCCCTTTGAGGACCCGCCGCGGCTGGCGGCAGTGACTCTCAGGCTTCAGTGTACCTGAGAATCACCAAGATGGCTTGCTAAAACACAGATTGCTGGACTTCACCCCCAGAGTCTCAGATTCAGCAGATCTGGGGTGGGGCCTGAGAATGTGAATTTCTTTTCTTTTTTTAAAAAAAAATATTTATTTATTTATTTGGCTGCACTGGGTCTTAGTTGCGGCACGCGGGATCTTCGTTGCCGCGTGTGGGATATTTAGTTGAGACTTGTGGGCTCTAGTTGCGGTATGTGGGATCTAGTTCCCTGACCAGGGATTGAACCCGGGCCCCCTGCATTGGGAGCGTGGAGTCCTAACCACTGGACCACCAGGGAAGTCCCAAGAATATGCATTTCTAGGAAGATGCCAAGTCGGGCTGATGCTGCTAGTCTGGGGCCAAACTTAGAGAACCACTGACTTGGGTGACTTGATGCTGGTGCTGTACTGCTCTGTAAACGTCTTATACTCTCCCCAGTAACTGCCTTTCATAAAGAAAGCCAAGACTATACTCACAGAGCAAAATTCTATGAGACTCAGAAATAAATATTGAACCACGATTCAGTTAGAAAGATGTTCGATGGCATGGAACAGAAACTTGACCACAGAAGCTTAACCCAGTAGCAGTTTATTATTTTCTCACGTTCTCCAGTAGACCAGAAGCTGCCCAAAGCTGGTGAGATGATTCCACACGACCAGGGGCTCAGGCTCTTGCTAGCTTTCTTCTCTGCCACCCTTGGTAAATGGCTATTGACCTCACAGTGACAAGATGGCTGCTGCACCTCCAGGTATTGCCTCTGTACTCTAGGCAGGAAGAAGATGAAAGATGAAGAGGATATGCATGTGGGAGCTTTTTCGGCAGTTCCTCTATAGACTTCTGTTCCCATCTCATTGGCCCGAACTATGTCTATGACCACACTTAACTTCAAAGGAGTCTGAGAGAAATCATAGTTTTAGTTCAATGCTTGTTGACCCAAATAAAATGGGGTTCAGTTAAGGAAAAAAAGAAGAATGGGTGGTAACCAGCAGTCTGTCTCAGCATTCACCTGCTCAGCTCCCAAAGGATCCCACACTGTACTCAGGCCAAGTCCACATCCTGAACTAAACCAACTATACAATAGCTGAAGGGCCAAAGGAAGCACACGGAGAGACTTTCCACACCAGCATTTCTTGTTGCAGGCAAATGGGTATGATATGAAAAGGGTAAACTCTGGGTTAGAACTTGTTTCTTCTTATGGGACTTCTGTGAAGTTTTATTATGCTTACGTATATAATGACTTTCCAAGACAAGGTTAAACATGCTGTGTCTCCCAAGTTATTTGACAGCAGAAGCTTTCAAACAATTTTCCTGGAGTATCTCCCTGAACTAATTTCCATGGGACTTTTGCCAGGAAACCCTGATCCAGACAGTATCAATTAGGAGTATATTTTCAGAGCCCCCATAGTCAGAAAAAGTAAGTATGCTCTTCTCGAATCAATGAGATAGTCCTATTTTTTCCTATGGGGAAGGAAATGAAAATAGGAGCAGTTGGTGGGTCAGGACATGGGGTGTGGTTCTGGTCTGCTGTTCGACAATGGAGTGAACTTGACAAGGGCTTTCCCTCTCTGAAGTTCCTGCTCTTACTTGCAAAATGAGATCTGTAGGCGATCACCAGGCTGCATCCCAACAAACTAAAAACCTGCAACTTCTCAGCTCTTAGAAACATCAGGAAGGAATGTCTGGATAACTCTTTGCTAATGGGAGACAAGAAATAAAGAAAAAGGCTTAAGATAGAAAAGCCTTTTAGAAGTCAAGAATAGTTTTAAGAGGAAAGGAATACCTTAATGAATGCGAAGGATGGAAAATGTGGGATTGCCTTAGTTTCCTATGGCTGCCTAACAACTGCCACAAACTTGATGGCTTAAAACAACAACAGATTGAGTCCTGGAGATCAGAGCTCCGACTTGGGTCTTACTGGGCTCAACCAAGGTGTCAGCAAGGCTGTATCCCTTTCTGGAGGCCCTGGGAGAGAGTCTACTTCCATGCATCTTCCAGTTTCTAAAGGGCTGCCCACATTCCTTGGCTCGTGGGTCCGCCTCCCTCCCCCCACCCCCCGCCCATCTTCAAAACCAGCAACACTGCATCTCAGTGACCACCCTCCCCCTGTCACACTGCCTCTCTGATCCTCTGCATTTTTTTAATGACAGTATACTAAAACTTGCCCTTCAGATGTATCTCTTTGAAAAAATGAATGAGAAAATTGAGGAAAAAATAATAAGGCAAGGGAAGACATAATAGGGGTGAAACATGGTAAGTTAAATGTTTTAAACCGTTTTTCTTAATTATTTGTTTCTCTCAATGCAGCAGAACATAAGACATTAAAATGAATTTAATTAAAAATATCCTGAAATTAATTTCACTGGAATTAATTTCATATATCTGCATATCATATAATTTCTAAAGTATAAAACGTTCCATCAATGAAATTAGTTAATTAAATCATCACATCTTAAAGTAACTGGAACACCACAATTCTCAATTGCCAAATTCTTTGACTTCCTGAAATCGCAATCATAGCTACCGTTTCTATATTTAGAAATTCTACCATTTACTTTGAAGAAAATGTTGACTAATTATTTCATTCCAGCCGCCAAAATATTGGAAAAATAGAAAGGGTTAGTAGCAGTGAGCGATAAGGGTATTTAAGAAACTAGCCACGGACTAGCACAGCCTACGAATGCTTGGCTATGTGACGGCAAGGATGTTGATGCCACAAACCTGTGATGGGCAGCAGGCAATATGCTAAACAAGGGACCCGCTCCTCTAAGGGCTTGCTGCTGAACTAGGTCTGATTTCCCTTCAGCTTCCCGGGAGCCCGGGTCTTCGCAGGTGTCTTCAGAATTCTTCGCCCTAATTATCCTCGGAGAAAGACGCGCCTTTCCCGGAGACCGCTAGGCAACACTCATCACGGCAGCCTCCTGGTTACTTCCCTCCGTGGGTGTGTGACTTCGTCTAAGCAACTCACACTTACAGTAGATTCTCACTGGCGAGGCTGCGAGCAGCAGAGGGCGGGGGGAGCCGGGAAGAGGAGGAGGGAAGAGGGTGGGAGGCGCAGAGCGGGCAGGCAGAGGAGACCACGGAGCTCCAGACTCAGCAGGAGCGCGCCGTGGCGGTGCAGTTCCGAGCTCGCCTGCTCAGCGGCGCACACACCGCCTCCTCCCCGAGCACCGGGAACCGCCGCAGCTCCGGGCCGCCGCCGCCGCCGCAGGGCTTCGCGCTCTTGCCCGCTAGCCGCCGTCAGTCCTTGCCTCGTCAGGGCTCAGCCCGCAGCTATTTCCTTCTGCCGGCCTCTTTGAACTCTGGGTCTTATTTTCCCCACCCAGTATTTTCCCAACTCCTCTTCCTTTTTCCTTAGCCACCCTGCTTTTTTCTCCTTTTTTTATTGAGGATTTCTTCTTAAGATGCCTTGTCTTCCTTACCTTCGTCCATTTCAGCCCTGAAGACTGAAAAGGAGCCTTTATCTCTCCCCCAGTGGCATTTAAAAGACCCCCATCCTTAAAAGTCTAAATAGGTGAAGAAGAGGACGCGGGACCTTCTCGACACCCTTGAGTCCGGTCCCGAACTGCACTATCAACCGTAACTAGTATTTCATTTAACCCCAGTGTAGAGGAGGGAGTAGGGAGCCGGGAGCAAACTTCGGCAGTCCCGGAGGATCCCTGGTTCCTGCATTTGGACGAGCCGCGAGCCAGAGGCGAAGGAGCCCACCGGGAGCGAGGAGGAAGCGCGAGCCTCTCTCGCCCCCTCCGCGAGGCGGGAGCCGTGGACTGAACGGCGCGGGACAGCGGCGGCGGAGGCGGCGAAGAGAAGATGCGGGGCTCGGGGCCCCGGGGTGCGGGACGCCGGCGGCCCGCGGGCGGCGGCGACGACCTCCCCAGCACCCCCGCATCTCTGGCCGGCTGCTACTCCGCACCTCGCAGGGCTCCCCTCTGGACTTGCCTTCTTCTGTGCGCCGCGCTCCGGACCCTCCTGGCCAGCCCCAGCAACGAAGGTAGAGCGGTGGGGGTGGGGACCGCGGCGACCAGGGGCGGAGGGGCGAGGCGGGGCCTGGAAGCGCGGGTCCGGGCGCGCTGGACGCGGCTGCCGCGGATGAAATTGCACCCCTCCTCTCGAACTAACATTTGTCGTCCGCTTTCGCTGGCCTTTTCGCCCTCATCCCGCGGTCTCTGCTTGCATTGTTTGACATTAGCTGCGGAGTGCTGGGAGCGGAACCTGCCTGTGGACACAGGCTGCTTGCGGGAGGGGTTGCTGGGAAGTTGGAAGCCAGGAGGAAAGAGAGCTCCGAGACCCGCGCCCGGAGGCTGGGTGCGGCTGGGTCTCACTTGAAGCACCTGGGGAAGTGACATTTCAGGCTTGAAAGAGTGGGAACTGTTTAAGAGCAGTGGCAGGGATTTCGGGAGCGGTGGGGTTTTTCGAAACCGTTTTTTGAGGCCGGGGGTGGGAAACGCGGTGGGGGTAGCTGGATGCTTTTATTTGGGGGAGAGGGGAGTGCCTTCTGGGAGCTGTTATTTAGGGCATCACCCGCTGCTATTCTGGGGTGGGTGGTAAGAGCTTTTATTTCTCGAGGGAGGGGGGATGACGAAGGAAGGAAGGCGCTCCACACTGTGCTGGTGTCGCTTACTTTGGGGGTCTCATAATCACACTGAGGCGAAATTGGAAGAAGGCGGGAAGGTGGGACGCCGCGGGAGGCGGAGGGTTCGCGGGGGGGGAGGGGAGTGTCGCCTCCGGGAAGGCGCTACTGGCACCCACCGGGTCAGGTCTTCCCATGTTTCCGTGAAAGAAAAGCCCCGCTCCGGATCCTCGAGTCCCCACTCTCCTCCCCACCCCCAATCCTGCGCTCCGGACCCAGAAGACTGTCCCGGCCTTGCACCGGGAGAGTAGGGCCGGTGCGGGAGCGGCACCTGCGCGGCGTTCGCGGCTCTCCGAGCTCCGCTCAGCCCCTCGGGCCGCCGCCCTCGGCCTCCGGGTCTGCTCTGCCGCGCTGGATCCTCTTACACGCCGGGACCGAGCTTAAGGGCACAGCCCAATGGTGGGGGGGGGTGGGGGGCGGGCAGCATCTCATATCGGTCAGCTCCATCACGAACATATCGAAAACCCTACCCTCTTGGCTGCAAGGCTGCGGTTTCGATTTGGGGCTCCGGATGCTTCGAGTGAGGCACAGAACCTTAAAATTTTCTTTCCACTGGTTGGGCAGGGGATGCCGGACCGGAAAGATGAAGCAGCAGCGGCGGAGTCTTGCATGTCCTCGTGACTTGCACGGGTTGTGTCTTGGCTGTAGGAGAAGCCGCTGTGCTGGTTTGGGAGTGCTGCCAGCTCCCTAGGAACCGTGTGAAAAGCAGGGCAGATCGAGACTCCTCACCCCACCCCATGAATTTCTCTCTTTAACCCCTACATTTATTTTTTTTTTTAAATCTGATTTAAGGATTACATGTAGATCGATCTATCTACCTATCCATTTACCTACCTAAAGTCTCCCATGATTAACACAAGCAGTCTGCATTTTTTACCTTCCCTACAAAGTTGAGAAAGTGTTTTCTGAAGTCGTAGTCCTTTTATTGACATCTCATGTTAGATTCATTATGTTAGAAGTCCGGAGGATTATGACAGGGTTAGGAGTCCTTTCATTAACCGTCTTATTCCACCAAAAGGGGCATCCTGGTTTGGATTTAAAGAGTAATAGTAGTAGTAATATAATTTATCCTTTCGTGTGTTCCTTTATGTTTCAGTTTTAAAAATTTTTTTTCCAGGTGTGATGGGGGAAGGGGCTTATGTAGAGGTGTAAGGGAGTAGTAGCTCTTGGTTAGAGAATGGAAGAAATGAAGTCTCAAGGAAGGTGGCACTAAATGGAAACAAGGGTCGAGACTGTGCGGGGAGAAAGAGGCAAAAGGGGATGGAGGGAAGCAAGCAAATAGCTTTGGTCTCCTATTGTAAGCGGAGCTGGAGTCTTGTGCAAGGTAGACTGGCTGATATTACAGACTTAACACCCACAGATTGTGTTGTCCTTACCCCAGCTAGTGGTACACACAGCAAAACTTGGGCTTCAGTGAGATGGGGATTGCCGAGGTCTAACCAACAATGAGCGGTACTTTTCCAGCCAGTGTTCTAAAGACGCTAAAAGTAAAAGCGTGTCTGTTGTTTGGGGTACATTTTGTAACTTCATTATTTTACATAACTAGAAATAAAATTTACACACACACACACACACACACACACACACACACACACACTTCCTCTCATTCATCCTGTCTCTGCCCAACAGTTTCCATCTTTCCATTAGTGTCATCCCAGACCTTTAATATTTATGTTCTCTTCTTTTTGTTTCTCCATGATACTGCTCTTCTAATTCAAAGAACAAGAATATAAGGTATTTATAACAGAAGTCAGTTTGTTTATTTAAAAATTCAGAGTGGAGATTTTAAGTTTGGTTTTGATTGTTTTTGGAGGAACTTTGGAAGATCAGGGGCAGAAACATTTTATGTATGCGCTGACTCCATTAATAACTTGCTCTCCTATACTTTGCTTTCTGCAAGCTATAGATGCTTAGTGATTTCTCAGACGATAGTGTGTATATACATTATATATGTGTATGATATGAATGCTCCCATTATGTGAGAAAAAAAAATTCAAGGCACATAGAAATAAATGTGAGTTTACATTTATAATTGGTACTCCAGTCATGTTTAAAATTTGTTTGGTAGACATAAATAAGCAGAATTGAACAGAAAAAGTCAAATATGTGTCTAGAATCTTGGACTGATATGAAATGAATTTTAGAATACATTAGATAATAGACAAAGAGGAAAATTTACTCTTTAGCCTGAATTCTAGGATAATGTAAATATATCTTTAGTTGTCTTATTACACACATTAGGCATAAATAACATGTGGAAGAAACCTTTGAACTACAGTATAATATACAAGACTTTTATGTAAAATAATTCCAAGGCATATATAAAGCAAAAAAAATTGTCTAAGACTGATCAGGCAGGACAAATGTTAGCAAGTGTATCAACAAGTGAAAATTTTAATAGATTTAGTAAGTAAAGGGAGCATGTCCACTGTTATGAATATTGGAGGTGGCCCTGAACTTATTCAGTAACTGCCACTTTTTGCTGTCTGGAGATATATTTGTAAACAAGCATTATTTGACAAGTGCTTTTCTCAGTAGGGATTCTTGGCCAATTACTGCTGAACAGCTATGCATTGAAAATGATTCACCCGCAGTGAATCAAGCTTAATTCATTGAGCTACAGTCAGTAATGTCCCAGTAAAGTGCTTCTGACAGTTGTCGGCAGTTTGTATTTGAAAAGTCCAGTTTCTTGTCTCTGAATGTTTTGTATGTTGGAGAAAGTGGAATGGAGGGACTCTGAGGGAGAAAAAAAACACCACATGAGGGGAAAAACTGGAGAGCTAAACTGTTTGAAAAACAATTCTAAAATTGTAAATGTTTTCAGTGGAAAGAAAGAAAAGGAAGAAAGTTTGTTTTAGGATTTTTCTTGGTTTATAATAGGACCAGGCCCATAAAATGATTGGATGACAGACATAATAGATTTGTAAAACCAAATGGCTTTGTTGTGTGGCCTTGTCATCTGGTTGTAATTCATTTCCTTTTAGATAAAGAGGCAGGACCCCACAGAAAAAGGACAGTAAAATTATTCCCTCACCAGGACGCTACTGAAGAAAAAAAGAGAGCCATTACCCCTGTTTGAATCATAGATTGTTGGAACTAGGAAGACACCATGAGGAGTTTAGGCTTTTTGCTTTATAAACCATGAATGGGGAGCAGAGGGTTGGGTCTTAAAATTGTAAGCCTTTTTTTTGAGGTAGACAAAGATCTTCTTGGGTGTCAGGGTGACATGTAAGAGGATTTCATTTCCTCATTTAGGGCTGGGAAGAGGTTGAACAATTTCTGCATTTCTAATGGATAGTTCTCCTTTGATTGAAAATATTCTTATTATAATATTGTCACTTGTAAATATTAATTCTTTATGTAAGTTCACATAGGATATAATTGTTATGGGAAATATTCATTTTTTAATGCTTAGAAATGTATTACTTGCCATTATTTGTATTAATACTCTGCTTTACAAAATGTGACCATTTAGAGTATTTCTACATGAAATATAAAAATGAGATGATATAGCTATTTACAGATAAAACAGCCCTAGTCTATTTAATTAAATATTAGACTTTATTCAGTGTTGCTACTGCTGAGAAAATGACTATGCTTTAGTTATTTTCACTACATTTTTGTTTATTGACTTGACCATTTGAATCTCCTTTGTTTGGTGTGCTTTTCTAGGTATTTGTTTGAGTGACCGATTTATTTCTCTTTCATTTGGAAGAAACCTTTTTACCTTTGACTATAAAAATAGTGCATAATGTGCATGATTATGTTAACTAACTATAGTTATTTTTCCTTTTATGAGTCACACAACATTTTTAAAAAGAAAAAATGTGTTGTTAATATCTTGAAGAAATAACTACTGTAAAAGTAATGATAATTCTTTATACTTTATTTTTTCAATTTAAATTAGCAGATATATTTCATTTTACTAATGAATAACATGAACTTAAGTCAGCAGAGGTATCTGATTATTCAAATATGATTATGGAATTTTTAACAATCTTAAAATATTTTTACAATAGTTTTCATAAAACATCAAAATTAACTGATGTTTGAATATTCAGCCTTGCTTATGAATCACTAAAAATTGATTGCAGTATTTGTTCTTTTGTTTTCTTTCCAGAAACAGTGACTTTTAACTATGAAATCAATATGAGAGCGAAAAATGTAAATTGTTACCTTAGACACTCAATGATTCTTTCTGTTCTAATATCTCTGGTGCGTATGTATTTATCTATAGAGCAGAATAGTTCCTGCTGGCATGCTCTACTGGGTAAATACATATTTAGTTATTTTATCAAAATGTATATAATCTGTTAGTTAGATAGTGATTTCTTCAAAGGAGTTATCCTAGTCTATTGTATACATAAACACACCTAATGGTATTTTTAATTGACATTAAAAATGTATCATATGTTCTATCGCAGACTAAATGATACACTTACGTTTCTATGAATGTATACAAAAGTAACTAAAAAAATAAGTTCTAAAGGCTTTGTAAACACAGATTTAAATAGTTCATGTTTTTTACAAAAAGTTTAGTAATACATAACTTTGAAATAATAAACAAAATAGGTTATTCAGTAAGATATATTTGATATAGGAAATGAATAACTGGAGATTCTCTGATCTATTCATAACATTTTTGAAAGCATTATGTTATTACTATATTATACAGCAGTTAGAAAACTGGAAGATTTGATAGTTATTCACTGTGAAAATCTTGTCTGAATTATTGGTTCCATTGAAAATGTTTAAATCAAAATGTAAATGATCCATTTTTAAGTATTTGGTTTTTAACTTCCAAAACAGCATGACTGCTTAAGGAGTCTCCCTTTATCGTATATTTACTTTTCCTGTTTTAGTTTCTGCCTTTCTAGACATTTGTTTATTCAGAGTTAATGAAATAGATTTTAAAGTGTTTGAACAAGACAAAAATTTACTTTTGAACAAGAAAAAATGTTTAAGAATTTTAAATCCAAATTTTGGACAACAGCTCATTTTTTAGAATACATTTGGTAACATATGCAAGGTGTTGTAATAAAGAACTTTTCACCAAAATACTAGGCTTGCTGATGCCGTAAATTGTACTATGAAATAGCCATTTATAAATCAAATTACAAATAGGTAGTGGTACAGGTATTCTTAAGTCTTAAAACTTGATTGGAATTTACATTTTTCTATTGACACTGTAGATTTCACATGTATAGGATTTATTCATTTTACTCATTCTAATCCCATAAAATAGAGATGGCTGTAATTTAAAATTCATATTAAAATGGCAATAGAAAACACTTAATTGAATGACTTAAAACGTAATTCTAATCAACAAATCTCATGAAAAATAGATTTTTAAATTACCTTTTAACTTATTTCATTACCATCTTAAAAATTTCTTAGCCTATATAATGTTAGTATAAATCAAAAAATAAATAAATAAATAACAAGAAAAAAACGCTGTAAGGTACATAATAATTTAAATTGTGTCTGGTGAAATGTGTGGGACTTTATGGTCTGGCTTTTTTTTTTTCGAAAAGTTCAAACTTGTTATCGAGTATCTCTAATGAGAATTCTAGGTGTTACAAAGTTATAAAATAAAACTGTAATTTAGTAGTTGCATCACTTGGAGCTTTTGAAAACTTTGTGGTTTAGCATGATGACTTTTATTATTACTAGCTGCCATTTTATGTGGGTATAATTTTTAATGTTTTTTTTTAATCTTTAGCAATTTAAAGAAACCATAAGGAGTCATTTCTACCATTTAAAGAATGCAGAAAAATTCTCTAAAAAAAAGTATGTGTTTTCTCTTTAGAATATCATTGATAATGTATTCAGTTAAAGAAAACTTAGTAAGCTCTGTTCTTAAAGCATTATTTTAGCTCTTTTCTTTTTCCCCTGTAGGTTCTGCAGCCTTTAGTTCCTGATGAGTTTATGTAGTACTTTATTAATATCATTTAAACTATTTCTTAAACTATTGGATAATATACAGAACTTTGTTGATCAGAAGTTGACCCTAGGTCATGCATTCTTTCCTCTGTATCTTCCAGTGATTAAGTATTCATGGCTTTAATTGCTGTGCATTTATTAAGCAGAGTGCAGGAACTTGGCCTGAGGATTGTGTTTGGGCACATGGACATGTTTTGGGTTGTGTGTTAAGGTTGTGGTGAAGCTGGGAGAAAGAGTGGGGAGGGATGTCATGATGGTATCACTGTGAACTTGATATTAATAAAAGCGCTTGGGTTTTATTTTTTATATTGTTAAAAAATACCATACTAGCACACACACACATTCTAGTTTTATATTTGTTTTACTGACTGAAAATTTAAATCCAAGCTTAATGGAAAAAAATAACTCTTTAGTTCAATTTATTTCATCCATTTAGTTCTTTTTTCTTTTATTTCTCTGTAAGTTGTACAGTTTTCTTGAGTCATGACAAATACTTGTGGCGTTAGATACCTCTCAGATTAAATAATTGGGATTAAAGTGTCTGTGATGAGTCTAATTCTGCTATAGTTGCTGGACTATTGCCCAGGCTATCTTCTCCATCCATCACACACGTCTTCAGTTCTAACTAAACTGGGCTCGTAACTCTGTTAAGTAAATGATCTGGTAAAAATAAAATAATAATAATAATCAAAGAGCCAAAACTGGAGGGTTGAAATATTTTGCATATGCTTTGTGAGAAAATGTTCCTACTTGGAAACATGTTTCTGGCTCAGTATTGGACGATTTAGAGAAAATACAGTCTGTTCTTTTACTCAGAAATGGGTAGTGTCTTTTTTCTCTTATGATAATTTCACACTCTTATTTTCATCTGCCACATCTCATTTCCCCTTTACCCCTCCTTTTCTCTCTTTTCCCCTTCTTCCTTCTTCCCCCCTCCCCTATCAGATACTCCGTTTATGCAAAGTCAAAGCAAGATAAGAAGGTAAGACCTGTAAGAGCTCATCCATACATCCTGCCTCCAAGGAAGTATTGGGGTGATCAGACAATATAGTCTTCTGTTAAATAAATCATGGGACCCAGTCCTTAACGGTAAAGAGTAGATTGTAGCAAACCAAGTTTTATATTTTTTACTTGATTCTTAAGTCAGAAGTACAAGAGTTTAAGGTATCTCTGTCAGTTTTCTGTTTCTTATAAGATAACTCACTTACTTACTTTGCACTGGCTGTCCCTTCCAGTTCCAGGATGCTTGTTAATGACTTCTGTGGAAAGACAAACTCAGCAGGTAGGTCCGGATGGCACCAGTTCAGCTCAGCAGACCGCAGCAGGCATGCTCTCTCTGAGCCAAGTTGTAGCTTTCACGCACAGCCCTGGCCTGTGTGCTGCTGGCTGGACAGGTGATTCGACTGCCCTCTTTTGTGGAAGATGACAGTGGTCTGTCTTCTTCCTATGGTCTAGGCAGTGTAGTGATGCTGTCACGCTTCTCCTAAAAGTGGTACAACCAGCCTTCTGAGAAAAGTAGAAAATACTTGGGGGGCTTCCCTGGTGGCGCAGTGGTTGAGAATCCGCCTGCCCATGCAAGGGACACGGATTCGTGCCCCGTCTGGGAAGATCCCACATGCCGTGGAGCGGCTGGGCCCGTGAGCCATGGCCACTGAGCCTGTGCTCCGCAACGGGAGAGGCCACAACAGTGAGAGGCCCACGTACCACAGAAAAAAAAAAAAAAAAAAAAAAAAAAAAAAAAAACAACTTGGGAACTGTTGTGCCTGAAGGATTTTAACCATATCTAGTTTCAAACCATCATATTTGATTTTTCTGGAAGTTGTGGGTAGGAGCAATGACAACAACAGAACCATTTAATCTTGGAGATTTGGAGCCACTGTTTTTTGATTCAAGCCTGTGAAACGAAATAGGGAAAGGATTTCTGGTATGGAATTACAGAAAAATAAGAGAAAAGAAAAAAAAAATCCAAACTTCTGGCTTTGAAATTCAAAAAGAAAGTAGTCTTGTTTTGTTTTGTGTTTTTGTTTTTTTGTACCTTGTGGAGTATTTTTTGTTTCTGTTTTGTTTTGTTTTGTTTCCTTTTTTCTAATCTCCATCATTTACTACCTCTGAATTCTGTGGACACTCACTGTGTTACTTTTTTTAGCCTCAGTTCATGTATCTGTAGCATGGTACTACTTCACATAATTGTTGTGGAGAACAATCAAAATGAGATAATTTTCTAATTGGTGAGCATATGTAAGTTGTGGGAGCGTGGCTGGTTAGAGCTCTGCAAAGTCCATGTATGTTAATGCTTCTCTTGGCAGGTAAGGAGTAGGATACAAGGAAGCATTGGGAGGGGCAGTTTTGTGGATTTAAGTTTACACTATGTGAGGAATCGTCCTTAAGGAAAGGAGTACAAAAATATTTTAGTTTTGCAAGTGTAGCAGAAATATGGACTTAGTGAACACTTTGCTGGTGCCTTAGTGGCATGGAAGTGACCCATGTCATTGAGGGCCCTGTAGCTTAATTTTAATTAACATTGCGATAACTGCCTCTCACTGGGTTGTGCAAAATGGGAACATGTAAAGACCATGAAGTGAGCCCTGCTATGTATGAGTGATGTGTTCTTGAACCATCCACCTCAGATTCCACATAGTTAAAATTAAGTGTTAACACACACTCATAGCATTGTGAAAATAAAGTAATGTGTAGAGTATGTATGTTGCTTAGTAAAATTCCTAGAGCAAAACAGGTATCCAACAAATGTTAGTCCCTGGGGTTTCCCCACTACCAAATGTAGGATATTTGAGATAAGCTTTCAGAATCACAGGTTATTGTCTTCCTTGCATTGGATGATCAAAGGGAAGCTGGGACAGGAAAATAATCCAACAAAAAGAATTTCATATGCAGATTTTCCATAGAGCAATCAAAGATAAAAATCAACCACGTGATGTCCTATTTTCTAGCTGGTTTCCTAATTATTTAATATTGAATACTGGGATTTGATTAGGAAATAAAGGGAAAATCATCAGTACAAGGATCATGGGTTGTAAATGTTACCTTTTATCTTGTTATGCCCCAAGGAGGGGTCAGAAGTTTCTTATTAGCCACAAAACATATCAAGAGATATTTCAAATGTTTTGGATATTTAGTACTGGCATAGTAACTCATATATGTGTATTTAATATAATATAATATATATAGAGATTTAAATGACCTTTATGGTGCTATGATAGTGGATAATAGGGAGAATTAAATCCTTAGAAGTTTCCAGCAACATATGTCTGACACTATATTTCGACACCTCTGTTTTGGTTTAAAGTATACGATTTTCTCATCTGCTCAGTTATATTCAGATTTTAAAATATTACTTGGAAATATAACTGAGCTTTTATATTTTTAGAAAGGTTTTAATACAATTCTGTGAAAGCTTATCTTTTTTATGTAGGTAACATAAACAGTTATAAGGAAGTTTAGAATGTGTTGTATTTAGATCTGCTTGTGAAATGTATGTGTTTATCTGTGTGCATGAGTACACCCACCTGTATACAATAATTATAACTAACATTCATTATTGATATACCGCGTGCCAAACATTAAGTGGATTACATGTATACTGATTCATTTTCCTCAAAACAAGCCTAGGAAATATGTATTATTATTATTATTCCTATTTTACACATGAGGAAACTGAGGCAGAGAACAGTTAAATAACTTGCCCAAGGTTACACATCCAAAAGTGGTAGAAATCTGCATTCAAGCCCAGGCACTCTGACTCCAGCACTCCAGCACTGCTCTTTTCAACTCTTCTATACAAGGGGAGACTTTTGACTAAAGTCCTTCAGATGTCCACAGTCACCCTTGCCCTCACCATCCAAATAATGGCTCATTCCACAGACAGTGGGAAGTACAGTTAAAATGCATACAAAAATTCATGTGGAGTCCTGAAGATATTTGTTCTCATGGTCACTCATACCTCTATTTTTTTCCTTCTTACTAAATACTTGATCTGCTTCTTGTCATTGGGCTTTTACACACTGATTGACCCCCATGTTGACATCTCCCCTCTTCATTGCCCGCTAGCCACAAGGCAAGATCTCTTCCTCCATATTATGTCTTTTTAATTTTAGGCCATGTATTTTTTAGTTTTTAAATTGTTTTTTGTTACTTTCATGTATAAGCAGCCCAATTCTCAATCTCTAGCCCAGGCTAGATGCTAGATCTAGCTGTGTATACCTGTAATCCCGTTCAGAAACTCTCTGGGCAAAGTGCTGTTTGTGACTGATCACTACACCTTGCTCTGTTGGAAAGAGAGGGCAGTTTTGAGATAAAGTTTTGCCTTAAACTCATGACATTATAATTTTTAGGCAACGCTACTTTTTGTAACAAGTGAAGGTACTGAAACGTTCAGTGGGTTGAGTGGAAAATGTATTCACCTTTAGTCTCCTATCCAAGGCAACTTCTTGGGTGCTTTTTTTTTTTCTTTATATACATGGCAATATTAAATATTTTATAATCACTTTTATGTAGTTTATGTTATTAAAATGCTTTGTAGTTTACAAAATGTGCTAACCTACCTTATTCCACGAGAATCTCATAAAAACCTACAGGGTAGATTAGACAAATCATTGCTATAAACAAAGGAACTGAAACAAGAAAATTTGGTCTAGTAAAAAATCAGAACTGGTTTCACAGCCAAAGTCTCATGATTGCAGAATCAGCGTTCCACTTTAGGAGGCAGTGAGGCAGAGTGGTAAGAGCACAGGCTCTGGGGTCTGGCTGAACCACTTAGAGTTGTGTGAACTTGAAAACCCTGAAAGCTAGAAAACCTCCTTGTGTCTATGCATTCTTTTCTGTAAAATGGGAATATTCATACAGTTCGGGGTTGTAAAGATTAGGTTCATATCAATAAAGTGTTTTGTAAAAGTTCTGGTACACAGGAAGCATTATATAAGTGTTAAATAGTCCACGTGCTAAAAAGTAGTGTGGGTTGGCACTCTGACATTTAGCAGGGTCTAATTTTCCATGTTAGTGAGGACTGTCTAATATTTATTGTGTATGGAACTATCACAAGAAAAGCCCTTGACTTCAGTTCAGTTGCTCAAGTTGCTCAAGCAGCCCTTGTTTACTCCCTGGGTAAACCCTTCAACTGCTCTCCAGTGCCCTCAGGATAAAATCTAAATTCCTTGAGCCTGAGTACAAAGCACTGAGAGATTTGCTCCTGGCCCACCTCTCCTGCTGCTTCCCTCCAGGTCCCTGCACACTCCATGCTTCTGTGGGGGAGCTCTGCTCTCAGCACAGTTGGATTCTGGGTGCTCGATAGGAAACCCTCAGCTCCTTCCTACACCAAGGTTACCTTGATCTTAATGCCTAAGTTATACAGGGTAAGAGCCCTCCCCAATTTTCCCAATATTTTGTGCCATTCTTTTTCCATGTGTAGCATATCACGCTGGGCTGGAATCACGTTTTCCCTTGTTTATACATTTCTGATATTTGATAAGAATAGAAATCGCCCTAAAAAGTAAAGTTTAACCAGAGAAAAAGCTCTCTTCTGAACTGAGACATCCCTACTAAGAGTTATTTAGTATGATTTGCCAACTAAAGCATGTTGATTCCAAGAAAACTGGCAGGTTTTCTGTTTTTGCATTTACCAAATGTATCAGTATGAAGAAAGCTTTGCCTGTCTGTAACCCCAATACCTGATACTCCGTATGTATCAGTGAAGTATGTTATGCCCTGTAAATTTACTTTTAAGGAATAAATTATATTAAGTAACTTGTTTTGTTTCTGCTTTTAAAGACACCCAGTCTCACCACATTACCGTTTTTCCTGGTAGAGCCTATATAGCTTTTGTCCTAAATTCATAACTAATAGAATTTAGAATCTCTGGTATTATAGAGTCTCTTCTAAACGGAGATTTTGCCAACTAAAAGAGTGTATGATTTGCCCACCAAAACAAATTAATACCAAGAAATTTGGCATTAAAATACTTTATTTTAGATTTACCAAAATTAACAATGAGAGGAAAGTTCTACTGAAGTTTGCCAAAGCACTAGGAAATAAATAGTATATATCCTGTGGTCACTATCTTTTTGTGATTTAATCAACTACTGTTTTTCCCCCTCTTTCTTATGATAAGTTCTCAGAATTCATGACTTGAGCCACAATCAGCCAACATAAAATACTTTTTTCTGTTTTAAGCATGACTTAATTTTATCTCTAGAAAAACAATTAGTATAAAACATCTGTTTCTAAAAAAAAAAAAACCAAAAAACAAAACCCAAGCATCTGTTTCTTAATGGTTTAAATTTCTGGGGAGGGGATGGATTTACTCCTTCATTTGTTCTAGATTTCCTGGATAATTTAGACTGTCACTTTATGAAGCACTTTAGATTTACAACTTGGTAGGAATTCTTAATAATGCAGGGAAAGGAGCAGGAAAATGAATATCATCAACCATGTGAACAGAATAACATTAAAAAATAGATTTATAAAGAATAAAGTTTAAAATGTAATGATGAATGGCTTTTTAAGTATAGCTTGGTTAATGTCTGGTTAGTGTGTTTAATTCTACCCGGTGTCTGGTTAGTATATTTAATTAACTATCCCTTTTGAACATATGTTTATTTACTCTAAAAATTCTAACAAATATATGAGAAGTGTCATTGGGTTAATATTGTATTCTACTGAGCTAAGAATTCTTTGAACTGAATTTTTTTTCTAGATGGGAGTGATAATAGTGATAACTGCTCTGAAAACTATTACCACATAATCTCCTTTAATTCTCACAATAACCCTGTGAGCTGGATATTATTTCAGTTTACTAGTGGGAGATGGGGCTGGGGAGAAATTAAGAAAATTGCACTGAGTTACACAACGAATAAATTGGTAGGATAGGAACCAGGTATGTTTGATGCAGAAGCTCTTGGTTGCAACCACTATCTAGAGATTATATTTATTTAAATGTACTTAAGTATTATGATTTGTATTTTATTTACATATACAATTGTTCAGGAAGGAATCATGTTTTACAAAACCACATGTTTTATAAGAAAATCAATTAATATAGGAATAATATAAGCAAAGTATATGGGGACATGGAAAATTTATGTCAAGAAAGTCTCACTATCATTAATGCTAAAGCAATTGAATAGAAAACTTAAGTATAAGCTTTGATTTACACAGTTCTCATTTCCTGGCAGAAAACCTGTCAGAACCTATTAGATGAAAATCAGTTTTGTATTTTATGAAAATTGGTAAGAATTATTATTCATGGCATTGTTCAGACACAAACAACACTGTGACCAGCTAATAGGTTCTTATGTAAGTCACTGTTGAAAGCCAAGGACAAAATGTTAAAAATGGTTTTCAAATTTCTCTTTTTTTTAAGTTTCAGAACCTCTCATTCCTCTCATCACTGTCGAAGCCCAATACATGAAGCAGATAACAACAGAGTTATTGGGCTTCCTGGCTCTGTCTTTACCTCCTTGCTCCCTTCATCTGCTTGTGCCTCTAAGATATCTCTTTAGAACCACAGGGGCCATTGTGGGCTCAGTGTGAAAACCACTGTGTTAAAATATAAAAGGAATGTTGTATAGAAGATCCGTGTGCTATGATCCTGACTTGTAGCTTTGTAACAATCTAGCTAAAAAATAAATTATAATATCTAGTAAAGTTTACTTTGAACCAGTGGTTCCTAACCCAGAAGCACTCATCAGAGCCAACCTCAAAACATGGTTAAATATACCATGCCTGGAGCCTCCTATACTCACTGAGTCAAAATTCATTAAAGCAAGTCCTGTGGAAATCTGTAAGTTTAGAACCTGGGAATCTGTACTTTTAGAATATATATTCTAAAAGTACAGATACATATATATATCTATATAAAAAAAACAATATAAATGCTTTCTATTATTAATCTCAAAAAGGAGAATATGAAAATGTGCTAAGGCTAAAGGTAATGTATATTATTATCAGATAACACTATGTACAATAAGGACATACAAAATGTTAGAGAATTGTAAAAACAAATGTCAAAATCCAAAATTATTCTAACTGTGTTTTGATATGTAGTCAAAGATAGAGCCATTGATATCACAACTGATCCTCAAAGTGTATGCTTTGATTAATATTTCCCCTTTATATTCCTAAATAATATTATCTTCATTTTGAATGTGTTCCCATAGATAGATCCCTGAGTGTCAAATGTTAATTCAGATAATTATACCCTAAGAGAGTCTGACTTGGAGGACACAGAAGGATTATTTCACAGGTAATGCAAATTCAAGCAAGTGTCTACTCTTAGAGCTAAGCAATTGGAAGGTTGAACAATCAGCAGGATACTTCCTATTTTATGCACTGATGCATCCCCAAGGCCTAGAACAATTGTTGGTACTTAAGTAGATGCTTAATAAACATTTGTTGAGCGAATGAATGCTCATTCACTGCAGGTGTCCATAGAACTTTAATAGAAGTTAAAGCAGTGAGCTAGACTTTCTCCTTTTTATATACTATTTGTATTACATATAATTTATTAGGTTGAAGATAATAGAAAAACTGTCCAACAGTGACTTACAATGTAGAGGGGTTAAAAAAATGTTTGAGAAAGACGTTTCAGAGTAGATATCTGGTGGTTTGGGTTCAGTGGCTTAATGATGTCAGGATAGGAATCTCTGTGACTTTTTTGGCCTTACTTTCAAGCCTATTGCCTCATGGTTGCAAGAAGGCTGATGCATCTCGAAGCATCACATCCAGTTCAGAACAAGAAGAAGGGAAAGAGAAGAGCCAAGAATCATGTCAGCTGCACTATTCCTTCAGCTAGGACAGCAAAACTTTCCCAGAAGCTGACAAGGAGATTTCAGACCTGTGTAACAAGGGCCCCCAGTTCAGTGGAGGCTAAGATTATAGAAACATAATGATCATTATTTGGTAAGGCCAGTTATGAACCATTGTCTGGTGCTGGGCACATTGTCCCTCTAAACACAAGTGAGATTCTGATATGAAGGAAGGAGAAAAGATGTTAGTAATTAATGGGCATAAAATAGCATCTGATACAATACCACTGAAAAGAGAAAATTATTTTATTTTATCTTGTTTTATTTTACTTTATTTTCTTTTTTTTTTCTTTTCCTTTATACGCATTGTAAAAGGAGAAGTAGCCAACTAGGGGGGGTTATATTTTGACCAAATATATATTTTAGGTACCAGGTTAACTAGGCAAAAATGATTGCTACTAGATCATCAATCTTATACCTTATAAAGATACATAATTTATTGTATTTCTAAAAAATGACTAAAAAATTACTTTGCTGCTGTCATGAATCTTGCTAGCTATTTTGAAATGGATAATTAGAGCTGGATACTAAAATGTTGATGTTCAGCCACCTAAAATTATTCGGCACAATATTTATTTATACTTCTATCAGTATTGCTTTATATTTTGACTAGCTTTTGATGACAAATGGTTATCCAAGGATTTCTTGTAATATATATATATTTTTTCCATTTTAGATAACAAAGCCATTCTGTAGGGTTTACATCAGAATTCAGTTTTAATTAAGCCACAAGACTGACATGGGATAATGACTGAAGTTGCTAGCAGAAATTTGGGTCACTTCTCATTTCACAATAAGGGCTACTGGGCCACACAGTTGTTTGTGGAAATGCCATCACCTTAAAATACAGACTGTGAGATTGTGCAAATTTCTGTCTGTTTTAGTGCATGTTCAGATCTAATCATCATTTTATCCTACCATGAAGGCTGGAACCTATTATATAGGTTGTTTTGCAGTTTGGTATATTTCAATCAAACATTCGGGGTAATTAGGGACTGGGGTAAGGATTCATTCCAAATGAAGAATCAGCTTTGCATACATTTCCCATTCTATTTTGGTGTGATTTTTGACATCTGAGGACAAAGTATATTTTGACAAACTTATACCCTTTTTTGCCCCAGTTAGCATGCTTATTAAAGCATAATGAATAATAAAATAAAAAAATAAGAGTTTTTTGCTTTCTGAGATCTTGTAACTTACTGTTGGAAATTTGATACTAAATTTCGATTTCTCCAGGAAAAACTAGTATCTGCTCTGTTTAGATTAATAGATCTGAGGATTTCCGTTTTATATAGAGTACTACTAGATCATTATGGGAGACGCTGGCTTCTGTAACATGTTATTCAAAATTCATTGATTTAGTAAAACTCCTTGATATGTAGAAATTAAGAGTTTCAAAGGAGGGAACCTTTGGATTCAGTAAGTCTGATGTTGGGGCAAGTGTGATATAGAAGCAAGAGAAAGAGCTTTGGAGTTAGATAGACTAGGATTTCCATTCTGGTTTTGTGCTTATCAGCTCCATGACCTTAGACCATTGCTGTGTTTAGCTTTTCTCAACCTCAATTTCCTTATCTGTAAAGTGGGGAAAATAGCATACCAAAGGATCATTGTAAGGATTAAGTGATATAATGTTTATTAACTACAGATACACATAATTTTATTTGTCTTAATCACTGATATTACAAATATGAGAACTGAGGCCCTCAAAGTAAAATCACTTCCATAAGCTCACACAGTAGCAAACCAGAACCATAGGACTGATGAATATTCTCTGTGCAGTGAACTATTCTCAAAGTGAATTGTGAATATGCACATTTATTTCAAATGTTGAGGATTTGCACTGTTTTGCAAGGAAGAGCTTCATATACTATCTACATACATTGTAGAGTGGTGAACAGGAATTGAGTGAGCATATTCTGTTTTATGACAATTTTCAAGTCCATTATGTTATCTAATTTTGACTTTTCTTTTTAGAATAAAAACAATATGTAAAACTAGACAAGTTTGGTTACCACACCTGACAAGGTAGCCATGAAAACCATGTTTTTGCTCTTTTCATGCATTGTGTCCTGTGAGGAGCAGACAGCTCATTAGTCATAATTTCGCTCAGTAGATTTCAAAGTTACCTTTGCCTAAACACTCTATATAGACTAACCGGTGGATACGAATTCTCAATCCCTCTTTGCCATCTCCATGAGTTTACAATTTTAGAGTATACTAACAATTCAAAATCTTTAGCATACATTTCTTTTTTTTTTTTTTTTTTTTTTTTTTTTTTTGCGGTATGCGGGCCTCTCACTGTTGTGGCCTCTCCCGTTGCGGAGCACAGGCTCCGGACGCGCAGGCCTGGCGGCCATGGCTCACGGGCTTAGTTGCTCCGCGGCATGTGGGATCTTCCCGGACCAGGGCACGAACCCGTGTACCCTGCATCGGCAGGCGGATTCTCAACCACTGCACCACCAGGGAAGCCCTTTAGCATACATTTCTGATTGATTTTTGCTTCCTTCAGAGTTTTATGCTTCACAGTATGACTATGCTACTGCTTACTTTTCAAAGAGCAGTGGCGGACACTTCTTTGTTTATGATGATGAAAAATATTTTGTAACAAAATGAAAAAAAGAGACAAAAAGAACAAAATGAGCAGAGGTGAATGTATTTTGAAACAAAGGCAGTGGTTATTGCTCATAGTCAACAATGAGAGTAATAAGATTGAAAGACAACAAAAATCATCTATCTTTGATATTACTTATCACTTCAAAGATAACTAATATGATGGTGTAAGTAACTCAATTTGAAATGTCATTGGAATTCTTTAAGTCAAATATCTTTAAATGGGAAGATTGAGACATGATAGAAGAAGAACAGGCTTCTGGCATAAGAGAGACTAAAGTCTGCCTTCAAATTCTGCCACTTAGCAGTTGTATCTGTTAGGATGTCTTCCTCTGCAAATAACAGCAAATCACTTCCCATTGGATTAAGCAACAAATCTGATTATTTCCCATATAACAGGAAGTCCTAAGAGAGGCAAGTTTCAAATTTAGGTGGATTAGCAACTCTGTGATATAATTTGGAATCAGATACTTCTCATCCCTTCACTCTGCCAACCCTAATCTATAAGCTTTGGTCTCCTGCTGATTCTCCTTATTTGCTCTAGATGGCTAGAGCCATCTGATGGCTGATGAGCCAAACTGATGGCTGCATCAGTTCCAGGAAATATACTTATACCCAGCAACTTTCAAGGCATCCAGGAGTTTCCTTTTCTACTGTTGTCTTCATAAAAACTCCTTTCCTTTGCAGATCACCTTCACAGCTCATTGGACAGAACTGAAACAATAGTTAAGGCCACATAATTGGAACTGAGATAAATTCAGCATTGCTAAATTGTGGAAAAAGGAGGGAAAAGCCTGAATGAAACTGGAGAAGAAAATAGAGACCAATTTTTCTGGAAGAACTTATATTAAAAACAAGACACAGGCTTCCCTAGTGGCGCAGTGGTTGAGAGTCCGCCTGCCGATGCAGGGGACACGGGTTCGTGCCCTGGTCCGGGAAGATCCCACGTGCCGCGGAGCGGCTGGGCCCGTGAGCCATGGCCGCTGAGCCTGCGCCTCCGGAGCCTGTGCTCCACAACAGGAGAGGCCACAACAGTGAGAGGCCCGCGTACCGCAAAACAAAACAAAACAAAAACAAGACGCAACTACAAGGTTTGAAGTAGGGAGGTGACGTGACCACATTGGTGGCCTAGAAAAGTCTTTCTGTGTAGAGTGTGTTGTAGACATTTTCAGGGATCATGCCTCTCTACTGAAACCATTTAGGGAATTTTTCAAGTTAAAAATTACGGCATACGGGTCTTCCCTGGTGGTGCAGTAGTTGAGAGTCCACCTGCCGATGCAGGGGACACGGGTTCGTGCCCCGGTCCGGGAAGATCCCACATGCCGCGGAGCGGCTGGGCCCGTGAGCCATGGCTGCTGAGCCTGCGCATCTGGAGCCTGTGCTCCGCAACGTGAAAGGCCACAGCAGTGAGAGGCCCGCGTACCGCAAAAAAAAAAAAAAAAAAAAAAAAAAAAAATTATGGCACAGATTTGACTGGACTGGTTCTGCTGTGGAATGAAACAGAGAAGGCAGTTCAGAGAGTTATATACAGAATAGAGTTAGAACTGGTGGGATTTGGTTACTGATTCAATGTAGGGGGTAAAGGTGAAGGAAGACAAAGGTGACTCACAGACTTCTGGATGGAACAACTGGTTCTATGACATTGCATTCACTGAGATAGGGAACATAGGAGGAGGATTTTTTTTGTACAAGGAAGATACTTTGTTCACTTTGCTACAGGTTGAATTTGAAATGACTGCAAGTCATGAATGTGTTAGTAAATAGCAGACAGTTTTACAGGTTGATTGGAATTTCAGGAGAGAGAGATGGACAAAATATATGGATTTGGGGGGTTATTAATATTTACATTACAACTGAAGACTTGGAAGTTCATGAGCTCCTCTACAGGGGTTCTTACATAGGGGGTATGTGCTAATATCACCTCTAAAACCAATCAACTAACAAACAAAAGTTAAATATCCTAGCCATTCTCCATCCTAAATAGTCTGATTCAGTATGTATGGACTGGTGCTAAGACATTTGTTCTTTCCAAAGATTCTTTTTTCTTATTCCCACTTTAAGTCCTAGTCAAGAGTCGTTGGTATAGACTGATAAGTGAAGACAGTCTACAAAAGTATTGATCAAAGCCAAGGTTTGAAGGGTTGGTAGAGGAAGAGTAGCTTATAATGGAAACACATAGCCAGAGAGGTTAAAGAAAACCACAGAAATGCATTGTCACTGAAGATGAAAGATGAGAGACAGTGTCCATAGAGGTCATGATCATATGCTACCAAAACATAAGGAAAATTCGGAACTCAGAGCTACATGATTATCACAGTTTTTAAAACCAATCTTTTAGATTGGTGAGATTTTCCACAGGCAGTGTTTGACAGCCATGGTTCATGTACAAATAAAGTAGATTCATTCATGGTTATGGTTTACTTCTTGGCCTTTGGATGCCCTGGGGAGATAGGTTGCTGTAATCAAGGTATTTGATGATGTCTAGGCTCTTAAGTGCGGGACTTGGTTATGGAAAAAACCATAAGCAAGGCTTGTGGTCTGTAATGAAGGCTTCAGGTATTGCCTCATGTTTTTTTCCTTCCTTGATTTCCCTGTTGGGGCTCTGAATGATACTGCAAACTGTCAGTGTTCTGTTGATCCTCTAGGTGTGCTGGGATCATTAAATGAAAGAATATAGGGCTTCCCTGGTGGCGCAGTAGTTGAGAATCCGCCTGCCGATGCAGGGGACACGGGTTCGTGCCCCGGTCCGGGAAGATCCCACATGCCGCAGAGCGGCTGGGCCCGTGAGCCATGGCCGCTGAGCCTGCGCGTCCGGAGCCTGCGCTCCGCAATGGGAGAGGCCACAACAGTGAGAGGCCCGCGTACCACAAAAAAAAAAAAAAAAAAAAAAAAAAAAAAGAATATATATAAATTGCCTGGTAGAGTACCTGACACATAGTCAACACTGAATAAGTTTCTTTCCTAATATTCTTCCTTTTTTTTTTTCCTAAGAAACGGTTGTACAGTTATGTTGCTCAGAATTACAAAAGAAATGAATACTCTCCCATTCAAATAAAGTTGGTTATAGAATTTTGCTTTCAAGCAAAGATGACGAAATCTATGTAACACCCCTAAACCTAAAACATAATTCTTACCAAATTTACAAATTTAGTTTTCCAATGGGAAACACATGTCTTCTTTCTCTGCACTCCTGTTGCCAACTATTCTTTGTTCCCTGAAGCAGTTGTCTCATTATAAAATTTAGCCCAGAAGCAAGAAATCACATCTGTGCTGAATGAGACTATAGAGAGAGGCTGGGCAGCTGTATATCTGGGGTTTAGTCCCACAGATTAGTTAAACGTGTGCTGTAATTGAATCCAGTAGCTTTTCTGGTATTGTTAAATGGAAATCAATAAGCAGGCAAACATCAAAACTCGACTGTATTCAATGGGACTTTGGTTCAATGTCTTTAGAGAGAGAGAATGCCATCTTATCTGCTGCTAATCCAAAGTATTCTCTCTTCACACTGTGGTGGAGGTCTAACTACCATTATAATTGTGTTTGTGTGTTAATGTAAAGATCAGAGTAAAAACAGAAACAATGTAAAATTACGAATATTCCTTTTGCGTCTCCTTTACCTTCATGTCATCAAGGATCACACATTCTTTCAAGGCATTACCCACTGATGGCGGTGGGACCATGTGCCTTCAGCTGTCTTTTGACTCTTCAAAGTCTCAAAAAACACATTCATCCCAATGCGTCATTTTCCTGGAAAATCCAATAACATTTTTTTTGCCTAATATTAACTAGATGTTAAGGAGGAAGCAATGGAGTCAGAGGGATACACAGCAAGTTACTAATATTTGAAAGTTATAACCATTAAAGAGCATATTTGAATAATTGACTCCAATTACTCTTTAATTTTTAGAATGTGTGAAGTTGAAGGCTTAGGAGTCTTCTAGTGCATATTCCATTTTACTCGTTCTGCCCTCCCTTTGTCCTTCTTGAATCCTAACAAAAAAAAATGAATTAGCAACTCTGGCTTTTCTAAAAGTAAAAATTTTAAAAGCTTTTCTCTGTTTGTTCAAGAAAGCATTAAATGTATTAGTATGTAGTAATAAAATTAAGACATACTTAAGATTAGTTTGAATTAGTTTCTATTATAATCTTATTATTTGGTTAGGCAATTAACTGATTTTTACTTACTAAAAAATTCCTGTACTTGTGAGTCATTGTTTTTCCTATGTTAACTTTAGGAATTTGCAATAGACTAAATACTCATTGACCTCTACAGAGTTATTTCTCCTGGAGAATCAGTCTTCTAAATTAATGATTAGATTACCAACTAATATGCCCATCTTCATTGTAATTATAGAATGGCTGAGGGAAAATGACCTTGAAGGCTGTCTCTCAGTTTAATGGTGTGGCTTTATTTTAAAATATAAATAATAGAATAAAAACATTTTCCATAAAATTTCTGATATCTAATTAATGTCTTTCAGAGTAACTGTGGTATCAAACATTTCCTCTAATTATATTCATTAGTGGCTTCTCCCGGACAAGTTTTAATTAAGTTGTACAATGAAGATCAATACTCATTGTGTATTCATTGCAATTTACAACAAGCATATATACTGTTCAGAACAATTTAATTACTGTAATTGTAGCACAGAAGATACTTAGTGACTGTGCTGCATTACTGCCAAACTGCCTTTTAATAAATTCAGTAATGAAATTAGAAAAGGAAATTCTGAAAATTCACATTTATATATACGCTATGTCTAAACCGGTTTTTATGTTAGTAGCTTAAGTAATGGGGGGAATGGAAGCATTGATAATATCAGTGGCATAAAGCTTTTTCATGCATGCCGTCAAGAATGTTGAGAAATTATTAGAGCATAAATGACTACACTTGTAATAATAGTTACATTGGTTACTAAAAATAATTTACGGATGTTGGGTATTCAGAATACTCTATTTTCTCTAAATAAGATGTCAATTTTTGTTACTTTCATTTCCTTACATAGGAGTAGTATTTTCATTCATAAGGAATGCTTCCAAATGTGTTAACTTCTATTAATGATGATCGTGCTACTGTTGCATTGTGCAAGGAATTGTGGAAGTAGAGATTTTCTAGAAGCATCATAGGTGTATACCAGGGTTTCTGAGATTTGGCACTGGTGAAATTTGAGCCACATAATTCTTTCCTGTGGGGTGGAAGAAGTTTTGCTGTTCACTGAAGGATGTTTACTCAGTTGCATGCCTGGCTTCTTCCCATGAGATGCCAGTAGCAGATACTCCCCTACTTCCCAGTTTTGACGATCAGAAATGTCTCCAGGCATTATTAGATGCCCATGTTGAGAACTACTGGTGTGTGTTGATTCAGCCACACCCTCCTGATCTGTCTACTGACCAAATGATTCATTCATAAGACAAACAGCTATTCAGCTGTTCTGAATGCAGGCTAGGTTCATAGGCATGAGTCAAACATAGTGTTCTTTTAGGGGAACAATACAATTCTATGTATTCCGTGTTTTGGATATAAGAATTGGGTGTTAATAAAATATTCAGTAATACTGCCTTACCCACATTTAAGAAAAGGAGAATCAGAGATGGTTTCCTGGGGAAGACAGTTTCTGAAATATGTTTTGAAGTACAAATGAAGAGTGAGCAGTTCACAAAGGGAGAAGGGTATTTGAGATAGCTAAAGCAGCATGTGTAAGACTTGGAGGCATAAGAAACCTCTCTTACTCTTATCTGTACCTATCTGTATATCTAATTTTATGTAGATCTAATTTTATATAGTTATTTTTCCTGAGGCATCAAATCCCAATTTACTCTGCATTACATGAACAAAATTATAAAGTAGTAATCTGCAGGTAATTACCTAAAACACCTAATTTTTCTCTTTTTTCCCTCAATTTCCAATTCAGTAATGGTATATGTAAATATCTGCTTTGCACTGCGAATGTTATGAAATCATCTTCTAGGAGGAAAGCAATTTTAGGCAGTATGGAAAAGTGACATGCATGTATTTCCTATAAAACTCCTAATCTGTTTACCTGAAGAAAATCTTTTGACAAGATCGTCAAAAGAAAGATGATATGCATTCCGATTGTAGTTATTTCCATGTGTTCAGTAATATGTTCCAATACGGAAAACTCCCAATAAATTGTAAAAATAGTGAAGCTAGTATTTTCGTTTACTTTCACACTTACACATTTTCTAAGCCAAGAAGAGTAAAAAATAGTCATTTTAATTAAAGTTAATTGAAATGAGGGCAATTAAATTTTAGAAAGACATCTGGAATTCTGTTAATAATAATGAATATTTCAAGATGCACATATTATTAAGAAGTCTACAAGGAATGCTGTGTTTCTCATGGCAGGCTAGTTATGAATTCCTAGAATTCCTATGCACATCACTTTGCCACCATAGGATTAAGTTCAATTTGACTGCCATCGTAGCAGAAGGCCTTTATTTTGTTCATTTGCTCTACTTTATCTAGTCCACGCAGATATGCTGCTGCTCAATATCAAAGGTGAGTAAAATGAATCATAAAGATGAATAAACAGAAGGATTTAGGTTCTGCACTCCCCTGATACTTAGTCATGTCTAGACACAGACCTAGTGCCCCAGAAAAACTAAAATGAGGACAAGGACATTTAAGTTTAATGTAGCCTTATTCCCATGGAAACCAGAAGAGCCAACAGTAGTGTAAAAATAAAAGAGTACGGATCTACCTGAAAAATTAAACTTAGTGGACTGACTCGAGGATTTGCAAGGTTAGTGGGCAGTGAAATAGTTTTGGTCTGTTTGGTTTTGGTTTTTGCTGTTTTAAAACAATAGTTTTTGAGTTAGGTCAGTTTCCGTTAAAAAATAATAATTCCACATATCATTTATTGTTTTATTCCCTAAAGCCAACATGGTGTATGTAGGCTAAAGTTGATAAAAACATTCTATAGGCATGCATTTTTATAGTTAAAGAGCTCAGAACTTAATGAGGAAAATAGACAAGTTTATGGGTAGGTTACAGTATTGAGTATATATCTGTGTTTTCTAAGATTTTAAAGTTTTTGATTTATTTTCATATTAATAATTTTAATATAGACTGTTACCTTAGTGTATAAGATATGTATGTTTGCATATGTGATATGAAATAAAATGATGGATATAAGGGTTAAATGCACATAATTTCCATAGCATGCCAAAAATTTCTATTTCAGTTGTGATCCTGATTTCCTTGATCATAATAATTTTAGAGTACATTCTCTTGTAGAAGTTTTACACATTTCTCAGCCTATCTCATGTTAAACCTAGTACCGTAGGCTTACACTTGCAGATCCAACCATCTTTTTAGAATTGCGGGCATTTCAAGATACTGACTCTTGAATGTAGTTTGAGAAAACTTCAGTACCTCTGACGAGGGTTAAACTAGTTGTTTCCCTTTTGGGTCCAAATACCAGGCTCATTCAAGTGGTTCAGCTGCACAGCACGCCAGGTAGATCCATTTGGTTTAGGCATAATATATTTGAAAGATAATGGTCTATGATCTAGGTCTAAAGCATTTTGACAACATAGCACCTTTTATTTTTAACATCTTTATTGGAGAATAATTGCTTTACAATGGTGTGTTAGTTTCTGCTTTATAACAGAGTAAATCAGCTCTATGTATACATATATCCCCATATCCCCTCCCTCTTGCATCTCCCTCCCATGCTCCCTATCTCACCCCTCTAGGTGGACACAAAGCACTGAGCTGATCTCCCTGTGCTATGCGGCTGCTTCTCACTAGCTATTGATTTTACATTTGGTAGCATATATATGTCCATGCCACTCTCTCACTTCATCCCACCTTACCTTCCCCCTCCCTGTGTCCTCAAGTCCATTCTTTACATCTGCATCTTTATTCCTGTCCTGCCCCTAGGTTCTTCACAATCATTTTTTTTTTTTTTTTTTTTTTAGATTCCATATATATGTGTTACAATTGGGTATTTGTTTTTCGCTTTCTGACTTACTTCACTCTGTATGACAGACTCTAGGTCCATGCACCTCACTATAAATAACTCAATTTCATTTCTTTTTATGGCTGAGTAATATTCCATTGTATATATGTGCCACATCTTCTTTGTCCATTCATCTGTCGATGGACACTTAGGTTGCTTCCATATCCTGGCTATTGTAAATAGAGCTGCAATGAACACTGGTACATGACTCTTTTTGAATTATGGTTTTCTCAGGGTATATACCCAGTAGTGGGATTGCTGGGTCATATGGTAGTTGTATTTTTCATTTTTTAAGGAACCTCCATACTGTTCTCCATAGTGGCTGTATCAATTTACACGCCCACCAAGAGTGCAATAGGGTTCCCTTTTCTACACATCCTCTCCAGCATTTATAATTTGTAGATTTTTTGATGATGGCCATGTGATAGGTGTTAGCTCTTCTCTAAATGTTTGACAGAATTCGCCTGTGAATCCATCTGGTCGCAGGCTTTTGTTTGTTGGAAGATTTCTAATCACAGTTTCAATTTCAATGCTTGTGACTGGTCTGTTTATATTTTCTATTTCTTCCTGGTTCAGTCTGGGAAGGTTGTGCTTTTCTAAGAATTTGTCCATTTCTTCCAGGTTTTCCATTTAATTGGCACATAGTTGCTTGTAGTAATCTCTCATGATCCTTTGTGTTTCTGCAGTGTCAGTTGTTACTTCTTTTTCATTTCTAATTCTGTTGATTTGAGTCTTCTTTTTTTTTCTTGATGAGTTGGCTAATGGTTTATCAATTTTGTTTATCTTCTCAAAGAACCAGCTTTTAGTTTTATTGATCTTTGCTATTGTTTCCTCCATTTCTTTTTCATTTTTTTAAATCTATTCTTTATGATTTCTTTCCTTCTGCTAACTTTGGGTTTAGTTTTTTTTTTTTTTTTTTCCTTCTTTCTCTAATTTCTTTAGGTATGAGGTTAGGTTGTTTATTTGAGATTTTTCTTGTTTCTTGAGATAGGATTGTATTGCTGTAAACGTCCCTCTTTCAACTGCTTTTGCTGCATCCCATAGGTTTTGGACCATTTTGTTTTCATTGTCATTTGTTTCTAGGTATATTTTGAGTTCCTCTTTGATTCCTTGAGTGATCTCTTTGTTACTTAGTAGCGTATTGTTTAGCCTCCTTGTGTTTGTATTTTTACACATTTTTTCCTGAAATTGATATCTAGTCTTATAGCATTGTGGTCAGAAAAGATACTTGATATGATTTTAATTTTCTTAAATTTACCAAGCCTAGATTTGTGACCCAAAATATGATCCATCCTGGAGAATGTTCCATGAGCACTTGAGAAGAAAGTGTATTCTTTTGTTTTTGGATGGAATGTCCTATAAATATCAATTAAGTCCATCTTGTTTAATGTATCATTTAAAACTTGTGTTTCCTTATTTATTTTCATTTTGGTTGATCTGTCCATTGGTGAAACTGCAGTGTTAAAGTCCCCTACTATGATTGTGTTACTGTTGATTTCCCCTTTTATGGCTGTTAGCATTTGACTTATGTATTGAGGTGCTCCTCTGTTGGGTGCATAAATATTTACAATTGTTATATTTTCTTCTCGGATTGATCCCTTGATCATTATATAGTGTCCTTTTTTGTCTCTTGTAATTGTATTTATTTAAAAACAATTTTTTAAATTTTTTGGTGGTACGTGGGCCTCTCACTGTTGTGGCCTCTCCTGTTGCGGAGCACAGGCTCCGGACGCACAGGCTCAGGGGCCATGGCTCATGGGCCCAGCCGCTCCACGGAACGTGGGATCCTCCCGGACCGGGGCACGAACCCGTGTCCACTGCATTGGCAGGTGGATTCTCAACTACTGGGCCACCAGGGAAGCCCAATTGTGTTTATTTTAAAGTCTGTTTTGCCTGTTATGAGAATTGCTACTCCAGCTTTCTTTTGATTTCCATTTGCATGGAATACCTTTTTTTATCCCCCCACTTTCAGTCTGTTTGTGTCCCTAGGTCTGAAGTGGGTCTCATGGAGACAGCATATATAGGGGTCATGTTTTTGTATCCATTCAGCCAGTCTGTGTCTTTTGGTTGGAGCATTTAATCCATTTACATTTAAGGTAATTATCGATATGTATGTTCCTATTACCATTTTCTAAATTGTTTTGGGTTTGTTATTGTAGGTCTTTTCCTTGTCTTGTGTTTCCTGTGTAGAGAAGTTCCTTTAGTATTTGCTGTAAAGCTGGTTTGGTGGTGCTGAATTCTCTTACCTTTTGCTTGTCTGTAAAGTTTTTAACTTCTCCGGCAAATCTGAATGATTTCCTTGTTGGATAGAGTAATCTTGGTTGTAGTTTTCTCCCTTTCATCACTTTAAATATGTCCTGTCACTCCCTTCTGGCTTGCAGAGTTTCTTCTGAAAGATCAGTTGTTAACCTTATGGGGATTACCTTGTATTTTATTTCTTGCTTTTCCCTTGCTGCTTTTAACATTTCTTATTTGTATTTAATTTTTGATAGTTTGATTAATATCTGTCTTGGTCTGTTTCTCCTTGGATTTATCCTGTATGGGACTCTCTGCGCTTCCTGGACTTGACTGACTATTTTGTTTCCCATATTAGGGAAGTTTTCAACTATAATCTCTTCAAATATTTTTCAGTCCCTTTCTCTTTCTCTTCTTCTGGGACCTCTTTAGTTTGAATGTTGGTGCATTTAATATTGTCGCTGAGGTCTCTGAGACTGTCCTTAATTATTTCCATTCTTTTTACTTTATTCTGCCCTCTGGTAGTTATTTCCAGTATTTTATCTTCTGGGTCACTTATCTGTTCTTCTGCTTCAGTTATTCTGCCATTGATTCTTTCTAGAGAATTTTAAATTTCATTTATTGTGTTGTTTATCATTATTTGTTTGCTCTTTAGTTCTTCTAGGTCCTTGTTAAACGTTTCTTATATTTTCTCCATTCTATTTCCACGATTTGGATCATCTTTACTATCATTACTCTGAATTCTTTTTCAGGTAGACTGCCTATTTCCTTTTCATTTGTTTGGTCTGGTGGGATTTTACCTTGCTCCTTCATCTGCTGCATATTTCTCTGTCTTATTTTGCTTAACTTACTGTGTTTGGGGTCTCCTTTTCACAGGCTGCAGGTTCTTGTTGCAGGCTGTTGTTTTTGTTGCCTGCCCCCAGTGGGTAAGGTTGGTTCAGTGGGTTGTGTAGGCTTCCTGGTGGAGGGGACTGGTGCCTGTGTTCTGGTGGATGAGGCTGGATTTTGTCTTTCTGGTGGGCAGGACAGCGTCCAATGGTGTGTTTGGGGGTGTCTGTGAACTTAGTGTGATTTTAGGTAGCCTCTCTGCCTAGCACACTTTTAAACTACTTTAATTTCAGAGGGACAGTAGGTGAACCTGTTGAAATATAAACTCCCTGAGTATCTATGTATCTGTGTATGAGTATGTGCACGTTTGTGAGTGTGCAAATGTTGGTGCATGTGCATGTGCATATTCTTCCATTGCTTCCTTTTGCAATGATGATGTTTGGACTTCCATCTTGGGAGTTACAAATATGTTAGGATACCCAGCCCTAATTGAGTTCTGCCTTTCAAAAGGTAGCTAACAGTTTTGTAAAAACCACATTTTGTACTATAGTTATATATAAATAGAAAGTATCTTTGGGAATGCAATGAACACTTAGCTATTGCAACAACCTTAAGAGCTGCTGCATTTCCTAGGCTTGGTTAAGAGTGTATAGATTTATTTCTTAATTAAGTTTGCAATTTGGATTACAGATTTTGGTTAATATCACAAAAAATCTTACAAACTTGGGAATAGTTTACTGTTGTTTAATGTAAATTATTTGTTCATTGCCTTTATAACAGCTTTCCAGAAGAAAATAGAGTATATTTAGCCCCAACTTTACAGCTGCAGCTTAATCCCAAGAGCCAGCATCTTTAAAAAATGGACATGGTCCTCATGGTTTTCTGTGGACCTTTCATTTTTTTCTTTTTCTTATTAATTCTTTTCCTTTATTCCTGTTTGACCAAAAAAAAAAAAAAGCACTTAAGGTAATAACTTGTTTATATACTTTTACTGTTATTTTTCTCCACATAATTATTCAAAATCACTTGTTCTCTTGCATCCTAATAATGTTTTCTTCAAATTATAACTCTTGTATTTGTCATAATGAATGTTCAATCTACTTTCAGTTATGGATGTAATATGTGCTTTTAATAACACTATGAAAATAGTGATATATTTTTGTATATTTGACTCACTTTTGTTTTCTTTCTCTTTTAGTGAATTTGTTGGATTCACGGACTGTCATGGGGGACTTGGGATGGATTGCTTTTCCAAAAAATGGGGTAAGCCTTTATGAAATTTTCCCTACAACTTAAACTACTTGAATAGACATCATCTTAAATATCATATAGTTATAAATTCTCTGGACATATTTGATGTTAAGAAAAGAGGGGTGTGTGTGAAGGGGAGTGAGGAGACTTCAAATTAGCTTTGACTGGGAAAAGCAAGCAAATTGGGAAGAGATTTTAATGACTGAACAACAAATATATTATTTTCCTCTCTGAATATTTCTCCATAAAGAAATGTGAAGTTTCTTCAGCATTCAGGAGAGTTTCAGATTGAAGCAACCAACACATTTTTAGAATTGGTTTATCTTAAAAAAAGAAGAGCTAAGAAAAAAACAAAGATTTGCTGCTAATTTGCCCTTATCTTGTTTATATTGAATAGGAAATAAAAGTTCCTGTGTCAATGACAGTGTTGAATCAAACACTGGAATCAATTTATTGTGTGTTTAATTTACTACATTAGGGAATTAAAATATTATAAGAAATTCCTTTAAATTCCATTGAAATTAAAAATGTCTCAGATTATCAGATTATTCATCATTCAAAGGTTTTATTTTAATTCTTGAATTTTTCTCTATTGAGAACTTTCAGGAAAGATGCTCCATTGGAAGATTTTTATAATCAACCATTGTTTTTTTTAATTAGTAACTTATTTTATGGTGTACTTTAAAAATAACTTCTTTGGGGTGAAAATTAGGTAACCCATTTTTTAACAATATGCCTATTATATATTTATAGTACTAACAATCTTAATACATAGATTATATAAAAAGCATTCCATTGTCTTGTACTTAATTAAAAACACATCCATATTATCAGATGGAAAATGAAAACATAAGTAAAATATTGTGACATAAAATCATTGTATTACATAGAAAACATTAACTGTATTGCATGACTATTATATTGAAAACAATCTAGACTTTGATAGAATATTTTTATTATATAATGACTTTAATATTTAAATATTTTTTAAAATTTTCAAGCTAAAGCTACGCAACATCATTATTGGACCAACTCTGCTCAATAGTCTGTAATAACCTAAATGGGAAAAGAATTTAAAAAAGAATAGTTACATGTATATGTATAACTGAATCACTTTGCTGTACACCTGAAACTAACAAAGCATTGTTAATCAACTATACTACAATATAAAATAAAAATAAAAAATAAAATAAAACACACATGGATTTTTGTAAAAAAAAATAAAATATATAAAGAAGAAAAGTTAAAAAAAATATCGAACCACCTTGTAACAAAAACAATATTTTTAATCATCCATTTAAAGAAAAAGTATTGTTAAATAATTTTAATGCTTAAAACTTTATTATACAGTGTATATATGAAATTAATTAGAAGTTATGCACACTAGTAATATTTCATATGACTTTGAAGGTTAATTTCAATTTAACTAAGTAATTTAATATTATACCAAATCTGGTTATAACAACACAAATAACCAAAACTTAACATTTTTTTCTAATTAATGAGTATACCTGATGTTTTAATTGGTCCTTTACTTAAAACATTCTGTGGAAACAAGACAAGTAGTATTAATTGTTCTAATGCATGATAATTTATATGTTAACATCCTCATCTCAATGTGCTTTCTCTTTTTTCATTAAGTTGGTATTTCTTTTTAGTTGTAAATATTATGTTTACATTTAGAGGTATAATATAAATAAAGTAATACAAATAGATTGTTAAAATATTAAAACATGAAGATAAGCCAAATGAAAAACAAATTGTCTTACTCAGATATAGCCAGTGCCAACATAAAGGTATATATATTCTCTTGATCTGTCTTTTATCTTTCTTATGCTCTTCCTTTCTCCATTCTTTCTTTTCCTTTCTTTTTTTTTTTTTTTTTTTTTGTGGTACGTGGACCTCTCACTGTTGTGGCCTCTCCTGTTGCGGAGCACAGGCTCCAGATGCACAGGCTCAGCAGCCATGGCTCAGGGGCCTAGCCACTCCGCGGCATGTGGGATCTTCCCAGAGCGGGACATGAACCCGTGTCCCCTGCATCGGCAGGCAGACTCTCAACCACTGCGCCACTAGGGAAGCCCCTCCATTCTTTCTTTATCCTTCCCCTCACTCACCACCTCTGAGTTACTGTCTTTCTTTCATCTTTCACCACCCTTATACAGGAAGATGGCTGGCTAACATCCATCTATGAGAACCTGTAAATATATTTTGTACTCTGCATTTTTTCACATATCAAAAAGGATTTATTTCATAAATATCTTAAATTGCCCTTCCTGAGAAGATGGCTGACATATTGGGTTGAAATTAATTTTTTAAAAGTGAGAAAGTATGTCATATTCTCTTTGAATCTCTCTGAGTTTAGTTTTGTGTTCCTCCTATTTCCATTCAGAAGTTATTCAGACAAGGTTTGACAGAGTGTAACTGTGAGGGTAAATCTGATGTTGTAGTTGTTCTTGTAACTAGACATTTTTAGGGAAATTACTCAATTTTGTATGTGATTTCTGCATAAAGCACAATTGACTCCTTTATTAAAACATAATCTTTTTATCAGGAATGGGCTATTTCCAGTCATTCTAACAACTTCATCCTTTCTTTTTCTGTCTATATAATTGTTAGTATAGTGTTAATTTTGTTCAGATTTTTAAATGAGTATTTTTTCAAAACTCTTGTAATTTTTTGAGTGATGTTTCTTTTGACATAGCTAATGCTTGATGTTAATACTGAAGAAAAAGAAGTTAAACTAGAGAAACTTAGTGAATGTACACTTATCCAAGTATGAGGAATGCATGTGGAATTCAGGTGTTATATTGATGTTATTTCACCCGAATGCAAAATGAAGAAACTTTTAAAATTATACTTTAAAGAAAATAAGCATACGGAGTACAAATAGTTCCATTAAAAGATATATATATATATATAGATAGATAGATAGATACTTTTAATATATCGTTATTAGGCTGAGTTATTTAGGATTAGATAAGAAATCTAACTCTAAGTGAAATATAGATCATTGGTGTGATATCAGCAAACATTTTGAATAAGGGCATCTGAAAATTTTCTCTTCCTTGAAAGCCATGAGAAAAGTGGAAAATATTATAAGAATCTACTTTTCAGAACTCTGGAAATTAACCAAAATCTTGGAGCAATCCAGGGAACATTTAGTCAAGAAAAAGGACTAAATCTTGTTAGAACAACAAGTTTGTGGCATTTCAAGGTGCTGTGTCCTTTTCTGCGACTCCAGCTCTTTAAAGTAGCCTTGGACAAAACCAAAACTCTGTGTCAGGGTGAAAAACAGCAGTCTGGCAGGCACTAGAGTAGGCAGAGTCAGGTAAGAGACTCTTCAAAGACTCGATCTCAGAGGATTGTCATTATATATAACCCGATAAGAATGCTCTTGAAAGGCTGTCTTGACTTGTCTGACTTAGAACTCCCCCAGTCTGAAAGCCTTTACTGTATTAAGTAAAGAAGAATATTCGTTTTTTCAGAACATTTCCTGAACCTCAGGCCTTAAGAATGAATGTTTTATTATTTCATTTCTTAGACCGATAAAAATAGTACCCTTAATCTAGGCCTGAGAATTGGGCAAGTAACTTAGGAGAAACCCTATTCATCCCTTGTAGTCAGGCACACATTCCACACACCTCTTAGAAACAATCATTGCACCTGTCATACTTTTTCTTTGCTTTTAAGCTTTTAGATTTCTTATGGCAATCTCATATTTACCACTGTACAGTGTTTCTTAAACTAGGCTCAGTTCCTGACATATAATAGAACTTCAATAAATATTTGTTAGAAAGATAACTGTTTGTTCCTTAATTTATGAAATGGGACATACATTACTGAGATGCAGTTTTGCATGAAGATTAAATAAGTGGGACTGAGAGTAGAACTGGGCACAGTGTTGGCACCCAGTAAACATCCTTTCTTTGATCTTCTGCTGCATTTCTGTTCTCCTCATATTAAAAGATCCATCAGTCAATCATGTTTTTGTGTTTCTTTGTTAGTTTTTTGACTATATCTGTATGAATTCATTGTCAGCATTTAAAGATTGGGAGATTTCATATAAAGTCTGAATTTCCAGCTTCTCTGTTTGGTTGGAAGTTTCAGAAAGCCAGAGCTAGCAGCTTTCTATGACCTCAACAGCCCAAAGCTGAGTAAAGGCTGCAATTGGAAGAGAGTAAGCAAATTCTCCTATTTCACTCAATTTCTACCTGTTGCTCTTCGGTCATTTAAGCTGCTGGTCTGCAATGTTGGCATTATCATGGAGTCATTTTTTTAATACTGCACAAGCATCGGTTTTTTCTTCTGTTTTAGGCGGAACTTTAAAAAACTTCTCTTGGGCTTCCCTGGTGGCGCAGTGGTTGAGAGCCCGCCTGCCGACGCAGGGGACACGGGTTCGTGCCCCGGTCCGGGAAGATCCCATATGCCGCGGAGCCGCTGGGCCCGTGAGCCATGGCCACTGAGCCTGCGCGTCCGGACGCTGCGCTCCGCAAGGGGAGAGGCCAAAAAACTTCTCTTGTGTTACATGCTGAGACTGTTTCTTCCTAGTTTTTGTTTGAGTCTTCACCTCAGTTATGGCACATCATTTGAATTTGGGCTTCAGCACGTGCTTTGTAGCTACAATGTATGAGGTAGACAGTGGGTGTATGTGTGAGTGTCTTCTGCCTCATGGTAATAACTTGAAGCCTCCTTCCTTTTTTTTTTTTTTTTTTCTGTACATATCTAGGAGTACTACGTTACAGCAAAGTTTGCTTTCATGCAAATTTGTTGAATTTGTTCATTCAACAGATATATATTGGACACTTAGTTTGTGGCTTGACCTCTTCTAAGAGCGTGACTTAGGTTGTGCCTAGTTTTGGTAGTTAGTTATAGTAGTGAAGAATAGTCAGTGCCTACTATAACCAGGGTTACGGTAGTGAAGATAGTAAGTGAAGAAAACAAGCAAAAGTCCCTGATACTCCGGAGCTTGGGGCAGCGTTGTTATTTTGAGAATGAGTTATCAGAGTGTTAGAGCAATGTGATAAATGAAATGCATTCTATTATTTTATTTCTATACTTGTATGAAAGTGGCAGAGAGGTGACAGTATTCTCTCAAGGTCATTAAAGTAGCTTGTGACACAACTGGGAGCAACACGTGTATTGCATTTGGCACATGTGCTGTCATATCATTGTTTCTCATTGTCTTGCCATGAAAAAAATACCCTTTCATTTAGTACATAAATTCAGTTAGTACTGACAATGACAAGGTAAAAAGAGATATTTAGTATTTTTTTGTAGATGAAGAAAATGAGGCTCAGTAAGGGTAAGTGATTTTCCCAAGGTTATGCAATTGGTAAGAGACTGAGGCCATTTTAAACTCAGGTCTTCCAGGATACTGATTATTTTAAACCAGAGGTGAACTCCTACAAACAGTTAGGTCTCCAGAGACATAGGTTCTGGATGGTTCTCAGACTTCTAGTTCATGTAAGAGAGGAATTCATGCTGAAGAGAAAATTCACCTCAAAGAAAGTTTTAAATGAGGTGGAGTGGGTCACGTGCTATTAATCGCTAGTTCATAATACATTTTTGGAAAAATGTATAGCACATAGGTGCTCAAATATATAAGTTGCATTTGTGATATTGTGTATATAACAAATATATATATAATTAAATAATTATATAAAAGGTAGATAGATAATGAAAAGGATGAGTTAACCTGACCCCCAGCTATATCTGTAATTCACTCTATTATTTTTGGGACCTGTGTGAATCTCTGCTTTCCTGTCTGTTAAGCAAGGATGGGTGGCTATTATATCATCTATCTTGAAATATTGTTTTAGGATAAAGGATAAAGTAAGATAATGTATTTGAATGCACCACATCATTGCTCAACCACTAAAGAAGTAGAAAAGATGATGGTTGGTTAAAAAGCTACTTTTGTATTGCTGTTTTCAAACATAACCAGAAAGCAACAGTTTGGTGGTTAAAAGCAACAACCACTCAGCTATCTCTTTGGCATTTGACTGTTCAAATGAAGTAAGTAAACTCTGAAGAGTTTTTATGCCTCAACTCCCAAATGTGGGACTCAGTACTCTAATTTCACTTTGAATAAAATTAAAGGGAGGGTTTGTCAATTTTTTTTCTCCCAGAACTTGTCTTTAATTGTAGACAGAAATAAAAACAAATAAGCAAAACACAGACTGAATTCTGGCTTAATTGATGTAAAATGTGCACAGTTACCCTCAATTCTAAATTTTACTGCCTATTTGAGTAAATATTTTTTTTTCCTCCAGAGCACCTTTTGTTAGTATTTTACACTGAGGTTCTCAAACTTCTTCAGCCTCAACCCATTAGGACATAATTCTAACAGTAATAGTAATTCGTAATTGTGAATAAGGAATAATAAAAAGGCATTGAGAATTAATTTATTTCATGGTTGACTCTATTGTCAGCCCTCTTTTTTAATATTTACATAAGATTTTGTCTTAAAATACTTGTTACTTTTTAAACCATTGCCTTATTTTTAAAAGTTAATATACTTAATTTTTTTAGAGAAGTTTTGGGTTTGCATAAAAGTGAGCAGAAGGTATGCAGAGTTCTTATACACAACTTCAATATCCTCCTTACCCTTTTCTCACTATTAGCATGTTGCATTAGTGTGGTACATTTGTTACAATAGACCAGGCAATGTTGATACATTATTATTAGGTAAATTCCAGGTTTATATTAAAGTTCACTCTTTCTCTTGTACATTCTCTGGGTTTTAACAAATACATAATAATATGTGTTTACCATTGCAGTATCATACAGAACATTCCCTGTCCTATCTGTACACACCCTGAAGATGTACTTTGCTTCCTTCTAATTACAGTAACGTTTCACCTTCTGGAACATTTAATGTTGATTAATTTATATAGCCTAATCATTCATGTTAATACCATTGTTTCCTGGAAATTTTGAGCAAGTGTTTTGAAAACATTCTTATAAGAATAAAATGAAAGGCTATAGTGTTTGTTTAGAGCAGATTATGCCCTTAATGTCTTAGAAATTTCACTATTGCTCTTTTTCCATATGTTGTTGTTACAAAAGATCACAAGATAGACCTGCCTTCTTTGCTTTGGTGGAAAGCCTTTTCCCCACTGAATCCTTTGCACTTCCCGTTCACACAGTGGACAAGCCACCACATTACCCTGGCTGTCACCTCTGAATCGTATTGCAAATTCTGCTTTTATTTTTGCTCTCTTTTCCTATTCCATTCAAAGAAGATAAACATTATTTTTGCAGTCTTTTCTTATGCTGATCTTAGGGGGTATTAGGATCATTCAAAATAACTTATTCATTTGAGAGAGATTTCAGAATATTGACTTAAATCATATTTGTACTAAAATGGAGACAGAGTAACCTGCTCTCTGCCTAGGGGAGAAAGCACAAGCAATAGTCCTACATAAAGTCACAGCAAAACAGGAGTTTATGGCTTTTCTTGTTTTAGTGTCAGTTTGTTCTATTTTCTGACTTCTTCGAGACAGAGAACCTGTGTTTACTTTTGAAGTTGAAAATAACTCAAGTTTAGATTACTCAAAATGGGCTGTGAATCCATCATTAGTGTTTTATGTGGATTCTCTTGAATCAAGAGAAACTTAAACTGGATTTTCTATTCTGATACTCAGATTTTGGTAACAATGTATGTGAGGGTTTTGTGTGTGATTCCTCCTCCCCAAACTTAAAGGCAAAGAATGAGGAGAAGTATTTGAACACTGCTAATCTCATATATTTTATTTATGATCAGGATGTTTTGCCAGAACCTTGTTTTGGCTTTGCTTTCTACCAAAGGACAGGAAAGATAATGACAAGCACTGAGGTCCGCACTGAGCATGGAGAGGCTAATAAAGATTAAAGTTATGCTGCAGTGGGGGAAAAAAGAGCACATTAGTGGATATAGAAAAGCTCTTTATTTGGACAGTGATAGAAAAGAATTCTAAAGGGAATGGATATTATACTATATAATGCAAATGCCAGTATAATGAAAAACAATCCTATTCCAAAGTAGCTTTGTATTCGTTATTTTTCAGAAAAACAAAAACCACACCCAACCGGTAAGGTAATTAAGATAAATAATTTAAGGAATTCAAGAGAGTCATTTAGCATACACTGAAGTTTAGATGAAGCACAGTTTCACATTTAGGTTTCCCACATAGAAACTAAGCAATTATGAAGAAAGTTTTTTAAAATGTGCAGTTCTGCTTTGGCATATGAGACAAATGTTGTATTTCGCCTTTGCTGTATATTGAATGTATTAGCAACAGTCACAGTGTATTCATTCAAGGTAGGATTGAGACGTGCACATATTATTTGTTTACTAGGTGTCACTCTGTTTATACATTTAAAGTCACTATAAAACAGTGCCTATATTTTCTTCTTTACAGTCTCTCAAAACACTCCTGCATTATAGGGAAACTCAAAAACATAAACTGGATAATGGCCTCGATTCATGATATCGTCTTGTTAATCCTTCTTCTTACCAATTTAAGTCTTATTTCCTCAGGAAAGTATGGTTCAAAGATTAACTGTTCTTCCATTAGCAGATCATGCTGTGAAATCCTTTTTCCCTCCATCCCAACCCCTATCTATTTTTTCTCCAGATCACAGTGTGTACAGCTATGTTATCCATACTCATCACCTAGACTAGCTTTCTACCCAAACACTTAATTCTCCTGATCCGTTCCTTTTGGATGACATTCTCTATTGGTCTGTATAAGAAGCCGGGAGCATACATGTGAACAGAGTTTCAGGTTATTTCTAAAGGGTTATATATGTTACCTTACCTGTGATATCAGACACCTGTGCACCCACTTACTTCAAACAGCCATTTCCCAATATTATTCCCACCTGTTTCATATTGGGTACTCATGTCTTCCTTTTCCCCATTACATATATGGAGATTTCTGGGTCTCTATCTAGAGGTTCTCTGTGAAATGATTTACTCTATGTAAAATCTGGACCTAAAATCCTTCTAAAACAATTCTCTGCTCTCATTGATATTTGCTCCAGTTTCCATATGTGACTATAATGATTTTTTTTTTCTTACTCTCATCTTCCCATTCATTAATGAAGATGTTAAATAAAACAGCTTTGCAGAGGTCCCCAGGGGCCAAACACCAGGTATTTTCCTAGTGATTTGATTGCTGTTTATCATGATCTTTTTTTAACCATTCTTCAGCTGTTTTCAATTCATGTGACAGTGCTCCCATGCAAGTCAATTTGAATTAATTTTGCAAGCAAAATGCTTTATGGTTCTGAGTAGATAATCTCCCTCTCCCACAGAGAAAATATATACTGTAATCATCCAGCATTCCTGTTGATTATTTCCATTAAAGGCAGCACAGGGAGAGAGAATGCTCAAGACTCCTCTCGCGTTTGAAGTTTTTTGAGGCTCTTGCTATTCATTGCCTTATTCTCTCTCCCTCTCTCTCTCTCTTTTATTTTTCTTTTATGCCACTCACTGTTTGCACTAATGCAGAAAATGATGGTCCATACTGCTCAGCCTGGAATCTCTGTCCTCTGGAGTCTGGGGCTGGTATATTTGTGATCTTATATCCCAACACACTTCCCCCCAAATGAACTGACTTCTCTCTTCTTAACTCCCCAAAAGATTCATATAAATTTCTACCTCTAGTGTTTTGCACAGATTGCTTGAAATACTCCACCTTCCACCCTCCATATAACCCATCTTAATACTAATCATTTTTTCCAAAGCCCAGTTTAAGTTATACAGCATGAAACTTTCCATTACCACCTAGAAGGGTGACTACTTCCTAGGCTGAATCAAATCCAGCACTTCCTGTGTATTGAACACACTAAAAATTAGATATTTATAGTGTTACCAGTGTTTGTGTATGATTACTGTAAACTTCTCTGGTGTAAAGACCTTTATGTTGTTATCTCTAGCACGTTGCTCTATGCCTCAAATATAAATTCACATTAATCGCATCTGCCACTGATTGATACATAACTAGGCATCTGAATCTGTAGGAAGTGGTGGTTGTTTAGACGCAGAAGGCTATACATTTTTGTCTAAAATAGAATAGTAAAAAGGTACACCAAAGTTTCGATTTAGGGGTTCTTATTTATTTGGTGTCATGTAAGCTTGAACCAAGAATACTTTATTTTTACTATACAATTAAGTTTACCAAAAGATTGTTATGTGCCAAATAGTGAGATTACATTGATATACAGGACTCACTTCCTCTCCTCAGGTAATCAGATAAGATGTCTCCTAGAGTTGTGAAATATACAGTCTGCACAAACATATATACAACTCTGGGCCCCCCTCTCTACTGAGTTCAGTCCAAATTAATAATTTGTATACATATTTGCCTCCTTAAAGGCATTATGGTTAACATGGAGACTTTGTAATCAGCTAATCTAGATTCAGAATCTAACTCCACACCTTACTACCTAATGTGTAGCAAGTTAATCACTCTGTGTCTCCATTTCCTCATAAATTATGTATAATACTACCTACTGCACAATGTTCTTATGCCTATTAGAATGAGATAATGATGCAATGTTTAGCACGATGCCTGTTAACTCACAGAACCCAATATCAATTGAGTTCTTGAAAAAAATGAAACCAAGGGATTGGGCAACCTTTCATGATCTGATGTTCACCTCTCTCTGGTTCCTACCTTTGACTGGTCATTTCTTTGTTATTCTCTCAGCAAACCAGATTTCTTTGCTTCAGTTTCACATGGCTTTCACCCAATTCCGAATTTGATTGCCTGTATTTAAAAGACCAGCTCAGGCTGACTGGGGATGTTCCAAATTCCACATAGAATGATTTCCCCTTGGTTCTGCTTACCATCACTTATTCAAATATACCCAGCTGGATTGAGGAAGGAGGGTAAAATCATACAGTGTAAGTGTAGCTCTAGCTGTTGGTGACCATCTCTGCTATAAGGAGAGCAGCTTTAAAAAAAAAAAAAAGTTGGTGTCATCTCAATAATTAGTGTCTCTTGGGAATTCTGATAAGGAAGCATTTCCCTAAGTATAAAGTTGTTTTCTTATATAAAATTTATTTAGTTATAAAAATAATTACTAATGTGAAATGTTTATTCCAGAAATTTGTAGTGAAATTAGTTGTTTCAGTACATAATTTCCATCATGTTTCTAAAGCCTGATTTCTACAATGCGTATGAACTTTACCCAGCATTCAATAATTTTATTTGAGTGGTCTCTTTGATTTATTTAAATTCTATTTGATAATCATATTTAATTGGTCTATTTGACTTATTTAAAATCTTACTATTATATGTCCCACTATTCTTATATTTTAGACTTCATTGTAATCAGTGATTCTACATCTTTTGATTATCATCATTCTGCTCTGTAAGACAAATATCTCTGTGCCTCCATGCTTCTTTGCGTATTTTGGTATACATCTAGTTATTATGAGTAAGAAGGCTAACAGCATACTATAAGCTCATTGTTTCCTTAGAGGCCAAGAAAATCACCCCTGTGTTTGCTGACCTGGTCCTGAAAGTCCCTATGTTACATCATAAGCCAAGTCTCTTGTTTAGAAGCAAGTTATAGATACAAAAATAGAAACAAAAAGAAAAAATAGAAACAACAAAAAAATAGAAACAAAAGAGTAAGGCAGTCTTCACTGTTGGGTAATAGTTTTTACAGTCTTTTAGATAAATTAATGCTTTTCTTATGTGAGATTGCCTTACGTGATTTCAACACTTCCAAAATGTTACTGTGAATATTTAATGCCATGGGTTATGAATCTGAACTTATTCAGAATATACCTTCCAATTCAGCTTTATTTCTTAACATTCGATCTAGAACATATATAATAGAAATGGTGTGCATATGCTTCATGAATCCTTCATGTATTCCACTCCACATTATATACATCCAGACAGGACAGCTGCCAAAGCTGTTGGAGAAGTTTCATTTTAAACAGAGTTTTGTATAGTTGGGCATGCATGAACTTTTAGTTGATTATAACATGCAAATATGTAATAAGCCGAAGAATCATGGGCCGTGCTGTGATTACAAATTATTTAAATAATAGAGGATTATTCACTTTGTGTCACAAATAGTTCCAGTCTTCACAGTTGAAGGCATAACGATGAGTATAATCCTGAGAGATAAAGTCACTTCATTAAACAAGCTTCTCTGGTTTACTGTTTGCTTTATTTTGATGCCAGATTGAATAATGGGATTTTTAAAGGTAATTTAACAGTGAAAGTATATTGAATTTTTATCATCTTATAATTTTGCAATACTTCTAAATTTGTAAAATATATAGATTGAGGTTATTATGATAAAAATAGCATATACTTTCAATGTTAAAGTCAGGAAAATTAAAATGGTTCTGAAATGTAATATTAGCATGTCATTAATCTGGAAGGTGAAAGGTAGCTATAATGTCATCAGATGTTGATAGTGTTTTCTAGCTAGCCAATCACCAGTAATTTTCATGGTAGCTTTATTCATTAGTGAACTGAAATTTATTCCTGACATGTACATATAATATATGTTGTGTCGTTCTTTGAAAGTAGAAATGAGCATGAAGTTACAATATCATATACGCAGTCAGTAAAATATTGAAATTAAGATTCTATCATGTACCATCTTTGCGATGCTTGTGTCTTCCTCAAATTCATATGTTGAAATCATGATGCAATGGTATTAGGAGGTGGGACCTTCAGGAGGTAAAATCAAGAGAGTATAACCCTTAAGATGGGTTGAATACCCTTATAGGAGGCAAGGGAAGTTTGCTTCCTCTCTTTTTCTCTCTCAGCCACATGAGGATACAGCAATAAAGTGTCCATCTACAAGCCAGGAAGCAGAATCTCATCAGACAGTAGGTCTGATGGTGCCTTGATCTTGTATTTCCCAGCCTCCAGAACTGTGAGACATGTTGTTTAAACCACTTAGTCTGTAGTATTTGTTAAAGCAGACTGAACTAAGACAGGTGCCAATTTCTATTTTTCTAAAGGAGTAATAAGGTATAATGTGGTCAGCCACAGAAAAGGCAATGAAAATATGGGAGATCTCTCTCTCCTGCTCAAACTACACATCCCATTAAATGAATATGTATTTAGTAAACAAGACAGACTTTTAGGATGCAGATAATGTAAGGAGGGCTAAGACTCCTCAATTGAGGCTTAATATTTCCCAAATTGATGTTTTACTTTAGTAGAATAGTAGATTTAATAGATTGTCTGAAACAGGAAATTCATGTGTTAAGCCAAAGGGGTTCTATACTCAAGTAAGTTTCAAAAATATTAAATGAAGTAGAATTAGCATATTTTTCTACTTATTGCATTATACTAAGCCTTTGTAGATTAATGACCATGCAGGTCTCCCAAATAATTTGATCAAGAAACATTTTACCCACTATATATATGAACATCTTCATGAAGAATGTTCAGCAGGACATAGTTTAGGAAACGTTTTTTTCAAAGAACTTGTTTTATTTTTAAAACATCTGGATGCAGTGATAACAGAGAAATAAGAATAAAGAAATATATGTTTTCCCTTTGTCACAATGACATATGGAACAGTGCCTAAGAATCACTTTCTCACACACTCCTGGAAATTTTGTCTAAGGCACCATAATAACAAATAGCTAGTCTGTCACTGGAAATTACCACCATATTAGTTTCTAATATGTGGCTTATTATAGGCTTATTAGGCTTATTATACATTCTTATTGCAGAGACTAGGTGACTCAGATATGCAAGCTGTGGTTGGAGAGGATTTCAGATCTACTTTTTCCAAGGGTCAATGAGAGAAATTCCCTTCTCATTTACATAAATGAGAAACAAAATAATTTATTTAGCTCATAAATAAATAATAATTTATTATACACATCTATATAATATCATCTGTTGCTACATGGTAGGATAGAGAATAAAGTCATGTAAAATCCCACAGAAAGTTATATTGAATGAATGTCTTCTAAAAAAATAGTGTAACTTTTCCCTTAATCTGAGCATCACACATGCACAAGTAGATTTTCTAAGTAACACTTTGATTTGAGATTATATGAGTTTGCATATAACTTTGAAATCATGCTTTTGAACTTAATTTCTTGAATAGTTTATATGTTCATCATTTCCTCCAACAAATATTTATCCATCAAACTATGTGCTTAGAATTATACTAGACACTCAAGATACAAAGATGCAAGTTATTCATTGACTTTTTTAGAAAACAAGTGGTAGGGCTGGAGATTATATCATTATACAATTAAATACATAAAGAAGTTCAAGTCTTGTAATAGTTTTTAACAATGAAATTTGAACTCCAAATATAGATGTGTAACATTAAATAGTCTATCAAAATAATGAAGTAGCTAATAGCAATGCTGTCTGTGGACTCTGGTGACCAATTTGTATATTCCATGATATGTTAGGCTTCTACTGTGATACTTATAAAACCTCAGAAGTTCAAAAGTATTTTTCATTATTGCAACAAATTCATGTTTTATTTCGCCATTGCCAGTGACAAATTTGTGTCAAGCCATGTTTTACATAATGCCTCTTTTCAAAATGTAACTTGTCACTCAAAGTGTGACATATTTATGTGATATTCAGTTAACATTTATTAAAATACTTTCTTTAAATAAATATTAAAATAACTGCTAACAAACCCACATACCGGATTCTGGATGTTGTCTGTGTAATTAGTGATGCCAAAATCAGATTTACTTATTTTTAACTATAAATTGAATCAGCTATTATATTGTGGGCAATTTCTTATCATGTAGATACAACCACAGAGACAAACAGATTTTTTAATTTAGCTCATTTTTGCAATGGCCTCCTTCTGTGAATTAGGTCAGGTAGGTCAATTACTAAATCTCTCTAGAGATGAGAATATTGACATACCTCTTAGGAGAACTGGGAGAGAAATACAAGCACTGTTTAAATGCTTGATATCTTAATATTTCTCAATGTCATAGCTGGTATCACTTGATGACTGGAGGAGATTAGGTTACCTCCCGTGTTACATAGTATGTGATTGCCACTGCACATAACAAGAGGTACATACAGAACATACGAAAATTCTTCATACATGTGTGCTTTCTATACACATATAAAAAGGCAAGCAATCATCTTATATATTGTGTTTGATAAATTGGCAGTTTCAGAAAAAAATAGATCACAGGCACAATAATTCTCTTTACACAGCTTTTTCTTCTATTATCTATTATTACATTTAATAGATTTCCCTCTGTAACAGAGATCTGTGTCTTTCTTTTACATTCAGTAATTTATGTAGGAGATCACATAAGGGAAATCTTAATAGAGCTTAATATCATGAGGGAAAATATTTTCTTAGTTGTCTAAATCTGAAATATGTTTAGTGATGTAGTTAATAAAAACAGTCATGTGCAATAAACACTGAACTCCAAGGTGGTCATTTCATCTATATCAATGACTCTTTTTACAGCAGTTGTTTTTATTTATTTATTTTATTTATTAATTTATTTTTGTTTTACAGTAGGTCCTTGTTGGTTATCTGTTTTAAATATAGCAGTGTGTACATGTCAATTCCAAACTCCCAGTCTAACCCTCTCCCCTCTTCTCCCCTGGTGACCATAGTTCATTCTCTAAGTCTGTGAGTCTGTTTCTGTTTTGTAAATAAGTTCATTTATATCACTTTTTTAGATTCTGCATATAATCAATATCATATCATATTTGTCTTTCTCTGTCTGACTTACTTCACTTAGTATGATAATCTCCAGGTCCATCCATGTTGCTGCAAATGGCATTACTTCATTCTTTTTAAATGGCTGAGTAATATTCCATTGTATATATGTACCACATCTTCTTTATCCATTCATCTGTTGATGGACATTTAGGTTGCTTCCATGTTTTGCTGTTGTGAACAGTGCTGCAATGAACATTGGGTGCATCCTTTTGAACCATGTCTTTTTTTTTTTTTTTTTACAGCAGTTGCTTTTAAATGTCTGTTTGTCTATTAAATTTGTTCCTGTTTCACAGATGAAATTACTTTCAATAATCTGTGTCCTTAAAAACATCTACTTTCAAATTTATTAGAATATTATGAGAGAGATAACAATGGGGTTTATTTTGTTATGATTTTAAAAGGAAATGCACTGTTTAGTAGCAGTAAATGAAAGTTCTTTCCCCCATCTACAATCAGTTGCCCCATCTACTACTCCAATGGGTAGTAACCATACTCTGCAGTGAATTTGTGAATCACTAATCTGAAAGGCATTGAATAATGATACGTAAACCTAAAAGCATTCAATTTTCAGTTTTGGAATGTCACCAAAATTATTTTTGTATTTGAAATAATTTAATAAAATTTTTATCTTATAATTATTTTGTCTCTTTCTATTTAACTTTTTGTGAAGTATAACAATTATTTCCACTTTACTTTTACCTGTATTTTTGTAAATCTCTACAGGTTATTTGGTCAAATTCTGTTTTCCTAGTTTCTGATCTGATCACAATTGGGAATAGTGAAATGTGAGGTTAGCTGTTAGATCATAGATTTTACTTTAATTTTTTGTCCATGAGTCATTAGTTACTGATGGTGCAAATATATGCAATTTTAGCATTTTCTAAAGTTTTACTTTGAATTTAACAATTTTGTCAAATAAAACCTTAAACTTTCATTGCTATTCATAATAGTTGCCACAGTGCTATCAAAGCATATGGTTGTTAAACACATAGTTCATTTGTTTCTAAGAGCAAGATACTCTGTATCACAATCTTTAATGTGATTTCATTAAGAATTTTTGTTATATTTTTCTATGGCACTCATAATAATAGGTATGATCCATTATATAACAAGGCAGAAACGTACCTATCAGGAAGTCATGAAGACACTGACCTCAAAGTTGTACTTTTAATTGAAGTATAGTTGATTTACAATATTGTGTTAGTTTCAGGTATACAGCAAAGTGATTGTTATTTTTCTTTAGACTATATTCCATTACATGTTATTACAAGATATTGAATATATTCCCTGTGCTATATAGTAAATCCTTTTTGCTCACCTATTTTATGGATAGTAGTTTGTATCTGTTAATCCCATACTCCTAATTTTTCCCTCCCTCCTTCTCCCCTTTGGTAACCATAAGTTTGTTTTCTATGTTTGTGAGTCTGTTTCTGTTTTATATATTGATTCATTTGTATTATTTTTACATTCCACATATAAGTGATATCATATACTATTTGAATTTCTCTGTCTGACTTACTTCACTCAGAATAATATTCTCTAGGTCCATCCATGTTCTTGTACATGGTAATATTTCATTCATTTTATGGCTGAGTAGTATTCCATTGTGTATATATATACTATGTGTATATATATTCCATTGTATGTATATATATTCCATTGTGTGTATATATATGCACACACACACAACACATTTTCTTAAGCCAGTCGTCTGTTGTTGGGCACTTGGGTTGTTTCCATGTCTTGACTGTTGAAGATAGTGCTGCTATGAACATTGAGGTGCATGTATGTTTTCAAATTAGAGTTTTCATTTTTTTCTGGGTAGATACCCAGGAGTGGGGTTGCTGGATCATTTGGTAGTTCTGTGTTTAATTTTTTTGGCTAACGGTTTTCCATGGTGGCTGCACCAATTTACATTACCAAAAACAGTGTAGGAGGGTTCCCTTTTCTCCATACCCTCTCCAGCATTTACTATTTATAGACTTTTTGATGATAGTCATTCTGACTGGTATGAGGTGATACTTCATTGTGGTTTTGATTTGCATTTCTCTAACAATTAGCGATGTAGAGCATCTTTTCATGTGCCTTTTGGCCATCTGTATGTCTTTGCAAAAATGCCTACTTAGGTTTTCTGCCCATTTTTTGATTGGTTTGTTTGCTTTTTGGCTATTGAGTTGTATAAGCTGTTTGTGGATTTTGGATATTAACTTCTTGTTTGTCACATCGTTTGCAAATATTTTCTCCCATTCCATAGGTTGTCTTTTCATTTTATTGATGGTTTCATTTGCTCTGCAAAAGCTTTTAAGTTTGATTAAGGTCCATTTATTTATTCTACTGACCTCAGAGTTTTTATGCCTTAGTCTCCACGGAGTGGCTATTCTGAATATACCTAGATTTTGACTTCCAAAATCCTAGAGCCTCCTGCCTCATATAGCTATTTTGGAAGACTATAAGAGAGACTTAATATTTCCTTTCTAGCACTTATCACAAACCTGACATTATATTATATTAATTATATTTTATTATATCATATTAATTTTATGATTGTATGTCACCTATGATAGCATGTTAAATATAGGTATACTTTAAGAAACATGCAGTTGTCTTTTTTTTTTTTTTTTTTTGCGGCACGTGGGCCTCTCACTGTTGTGGCCTCTCCCGTTGCGGAGCGTAGGCTCAGGACGCGCAGGCTCAGCGGCCATGGCTCATGGGCCCAGCCTCTCTGCGGCATGTGGAGCGTTCCTGGACCGGGGCACGAACCTGTGTCCCCTGCATTGGCAGGCGGACTCGCAACCACTACGCCACCAGGGAAGCCCCATGCAGTTGTCTTTATTGTTCACTGTTGAGTCTCCAGAGCATATTGTGATCAGTGTAATTGTTGAATGACTGAATAAATAAATGAATGCGTGGTAGGAAGAGAAACATTTCCTCATTTATAAGAGTGTGGATTTAAATCCTTGGGATTGTCGCAAAAGAACTATGAGCACCAGACCTCCTCAGTTATATCTTAAATGTGCTTCTCATAGAAACAATATCATATATATTAATTATATATTACATATGTTGATAGCTTTTTGTGAGACTTATGACCTAGGAGCCAAACCTCTTTTAATAAAAGCTTTTTATTATGGGATATTATTTCCAAGATTCAGATAGGTTAGTTACAAATAATATGAGAGTGCTACCTTTTCATAAGCTAAACTGCCTAAACCCATGTTATCCAAAGCAGTTGATAATAAATTGCCATAAAATGACTATATGCCCTTAAAATTAAATATTAATACACTATTTGTTTGCAGCCTTCCTGAGTTTCTACATGACACACCAGCCATTCTTCTCTTATTAATAATTGAAATTACATGAACTTGAAGTTCAAATACTGTGCACAGTTTACTTCAGAAGCCAGACCAAGTCCATTCTAGGAGACATCATTCATTCCTTCCTTTTCATAGGCAAAACCCAACAGGCATTTCCTAGAATACAGAATAGTTATGCCACTCCTCACCCAGTAATTGGAAAATTAAATTCAAAGCACTCTCTAAATCAAAACCCATAAACTACCCTCTATTATCACTTATGTTTCATTAAAAGAGAGAATTCTAATACTAAAAATAATAAGCATATAATCCCCCAATAAAGAATAATCCATTAAATTGAACAAATTGGGTTTTATGAAATACCTACTACATTTTTCTCATTTCTTTAAGAATTAGTGAAGACTTTGTCACAGTCCATTGGTTAACATTTGGAAATGATATAAAATTTGTATCTTCACTTACAGACTGAAACACTTAACTTCTTCTCCAGGGTTTTTAAAAATCTGCCATATTTCCTCTGACTTGAACGTAAATTCACCCCAGTCCATATGTGAACATATAAACAAATTAAAGTGTAAGTGGTTTTCTAGAAAACCTTTACATTGCTAAGGTGTTTACCATTCTTTCTAACTCAAGGTATGCACCCAGACCCTAGTTGGTAGATTGAGTAAAAAACTGTACTAAGTATACAGTTCATCTTTGAAGAGTATACCAAAAAAATACTGTTTAGAATTGATTCTAAGCAAAATAAAGTTATTTTTCTGTAGAATTAAGCAATCTGAACACACTACAATTACATAGGACTAATATGAGGATGTCTAGAGCAAGTTGGGCCTGACTGAATAATTTTAACCTTAAGATTCCCATATAACGTTTAATCGTACTCCTTAGGCTTCAGCAAAATAGAATCTAAGTGAAACTTTAATCTGAGAACTTAATGGACTATAGGCTCTCCTTTGAACTCCGAGTACTGATAGTAATGTTCATGCCCGATATACTCTTCCTTTGTTTTTCCAAATCTCTAACATGCTCAGAAACACATCCACATACAGACAACACAGATACGCACAACCCAGTACTAGATACAGAAAAACACTCAGAAGATGTCCAGGACTACATATGTCAATGTGCTAGGAGTCCTAATAAAAATATCACATGCTAGAACCCTGTGAAAAGGTTTTCTGGAATTAAACCAGTATTTGAACTCTTCTTCTTATCCCTGGGGACGTGACTTTATTTCTGCTTCTGGATCTTAATTTTTTTCCTGGATTATGATTTCTGAACCTTTCTCACTTTTTGGTACCCTCTTTCATTTATTCAACAAAATAACACTGTGATTCTTTTCTGTCCTAGTACTTTTTACATTATAAATGGAGAAATGAAAGACAAACTCCGTGCTGTTCGTAGTCTAATGGAGAAAACAGGCTGTAACTATTAATTCATAAGCATTATCATTTACTTACTGTGTGCCAGTGACTGTATTTGGCATTGCAGAATCAAATATGGATATCTTATCTCCACTTTCAAATGGTTTAATGCCCAGATTTTAATACATTTGTTTGTTCCATCCTATTTCTGGCCACAATAGTATTTGCCACTACTGGGCTTAGATGTCTTCCAGGTTGGTGCATATTGTCATAGCCAGCATAAGTGAAGAAGTAGGCGATTTATGTAAACAAGTGATGTTCCCCGATGGTTTTATTTCATCTTTTTTTGTTTAACCTCATTAAACATGATGGCAGTCTTCATTATTCAAACTGGGCTATATATCCTGATTAAGGGGAGTATCATTTTTCTAAGACCGGTGTCTGAGGTTAACAATTACTCTATTGCTTTTCCTAATGAGTTTCAATATATCATGGAAAAAATGGAGACTTGGTTCATAGTGATACCCATGTAAGTGTTGAAGCATGCTACTTCCCTGCTGTTTCTCCTGCCTATCTGTAAGGAGGAAAGACCATATCACCTTGTGTTTTTCTTTGTTCCCACATATGGTGGAGGCATTGAGCCCTTTATAAGTTAATACAAATCCATTATCTGATTCCTCAAGTTTCCTGGGTCATTTTCTGAGTACATTTCTTTAATTTTTTCCTTATTGCTGAAACTCTTAATTTCTTTTCTGTTTTAGCATGTCTTTAGCCAAACAAAACTCCAGCCAACACCATGGGCTGCTTTCATTTTACAGCAATAGACGTATAAGCATTCAAGAACTGAAATACTATTTTGACTTTCATTTTTATTTAAAAAAAAGGGTTACATAGGCCAACAGATAGGAGATTTTGAATGATCATTCATTCTGTGTAACTGTCACAGACAAAATGTTTAAAAAAAGTAGATTAAAAAACTTAAAAAAAATTAAAATGTAAATTAGGTCTCTACTAAAATGGTAGTAGTTTTCTCACAGAAAAGAAAAACTGAATGAGATTCAAGTATCATGAAGGAACATCACATTAGTTTGATTTTTAGTATATTTAAAAGAACACTGTATATTTAGATTATAATTGAGGGAAAGGAAACAATTATTTTTAATCCAACTCAAAATTTTTTCTGTATATTTCTAAACCTGAAACCTGGGCCTCATCTGGGCCTTATACTAAGACAAGGTATAATTTTGAACATTTTATTTAGCTTTCTAGAATATCTGTTAGTTATTAACTATTAGTTGTATAGCAAACAGAACAATAAATGGAAGTCAGTGACAATTATTTCCTGTAATTATTGATATATCCGATATCATATACAGAGTCCTGTTTGCTTCTCTACAAGTAGATACAGAAATATCAAATATTATGTAAGATTATTTAGGCTAAAAAACTCTATGTTTCTGTATGATAACTAGACTTACCGGTTATCTACATTTGCTCCATTTATGCTTCCTATTACTAGAATATATTGGTGAAAGGGATTGTGTTGATAAGCAGAGAAAAAGGCAATTAAAAACTTGTTTCAGTTTTAAGATTAAAATCCCAATGCAAAATTAATTTCACTATTCCCATTTGTGGTCACTAACCTAAGGAACAAAAGGCCTCAGGAAGATTAAGGGACAATCTAGGAAGATACAGAAAAAATATAGGCAGAAGATTCAAATAGGAAGAACAAATGTAAGGTTTCTCTTCCCTACTGCTGTAATTTCACTAATGCTGTAAAGGTTTTATATTTGCCTAGAATTCTTAGCATTCTCAGAAAAATGCCTTTTCACAGTAATCCTCAAATTTTAAAAATCCTCAATAAAAATGCAACAAAATATTTAGATTGAGTTGATAGAAAATTTCTATAAGTATTAGTCAACCACTGTCTTCAACTAGCATGCCCTGTTATAAAACTCTACAGTTTAATGTAGGTCAAAATTAAATTTGCATTAAACTAATGATCAAAAACATGTAAAAATGAATGCTAAAAATTTGGAATTGCCATCTTAGAACTATCACTAAACATTGAAAACGTTCATATTAAGTTTTTGGTACAAATGTGTACTTTTACTTCAGGAGCTATTTTTGTTGAGAGCAGTTTTTTGGTCAGAAAAGACTCAACAAATTCAGAAAGAAGAAACTGCAATGGATCCCTGGCTGTTCCTTCTTTTACTTCCACCTCAAAGAGAGAAGCCCTGGGGTTCTGAAAAATAAAGTTGTTCTGTATGGAAGTTACAGCTTCTGACTGGAAAACACAGTAACTGTAGACACCCTCCATTTCTACAGTGTTGGTAATACGGCTATGGCAAGTGGATGCTGTGAACTTTAGTCTATGATGGCAATATAATCACTAAACTTGAATAAACTCAAAGCCCTAATGTGGCTGTTTTCCAACAAAAACTGAGATGGAAATTTGTGTTGAATAGCCACTGATTACAAGAACATGATTAACATGATATATGGAATTGATTACGGGTGCTGTTGTGAAGGCCTACACCAGAAATGTAATATCTTCTATTGAAAAATGAGGGCAGCATAAAGACCAGAGACCACAGACAACATTATGTTTTCTGGTATATTTTATAGGCTGGATAAATAATCCAGAGTTGCAAACAGTTTACTGAAATCCTTTTTTTTTTTTTTTTTTTTGCCAGAATGGCAAGTGTATAATTGTATCTATTTTGCCTGAAATGTTAAGTGCACCAGAGGTTAGCACCAGAGATTAATCTACTTTATTTTCATTAAATTGAATCCCAAGTGAAATAGTTATTTTCCTTATTTACTGAAGCTTTCATATTGCTTTGAGAGGAAGGCTTCTCCACATAATTCTTAGCTATTTATAATAGGATAGTATTTATATTAAAGACAGTAGTAATGTCACTCTAAAATTTTAAAGTGTTATTGAGAATATGTATATTTAAATAACACTCGGAGGACCATTTCTAGTATCTTGTAATACTGTCATGAAAGACTTCTTCATTGTGAGTGTGTGTGTGTGTGTGTGTGTGTGCACTGTGAAACCCTGAAACATAGAAACATATGACTCGTTAGATCTTAAAATCTCTGTGGTAAATCTGTACTTTTACTTATGCAAGTATGTAATTGAGATCACAGTCATCTCTTTAGAAAGATATAAACTCACAGACTATGAACTTTTGTAATCGTACACAAAAGATTATCTGTATTACCACAGTTTTACAAGTTATCAAATGTTGGACTGCCTACCTCTTGGTATAACAGGATAGAAAATATACGGTGGCAAGCTACTATTGCATAAAAATGGAGGTGTCTCAATATATTGTATAAAATGGAACTAAACTAGGTCAGTGGTTTATAAATCTATTTTTAGCTGCTGCTTTTAAAATTTTAGTTCATGGCACAAAATTACTGACAAACTAGATAACATGTCATATTTAATGGGACTGCTTTTTGATTAAACACTGATAAGATCATTTAAGATTTTAATTCAGTTTATTAATTTGTTAATTTCAGAAATACCTATTCACTTAGCTCGTTCTGCCTTTTAAAATTATTATTAAGTTGATGTTTGAATTTGTTTTCCTAAGTAAACTTTTCAAGAAAAAGCCAAATAAAAGCTTGACGTATTCATGATATATTTTAACATTTTATGCAATGTGAAACTGTTTAATATATACCTTCTTAAAAGTGGAACAACAAATATATAAGCAGTCATTATATGTAAATTTTCTTTTTTGTTTTTAAATTATGTGCATTACAATATTTTTCTAAGAAATACCTTTTTGTTTAAATCATAAACTTCTCTGTCAGTATTTTACTAATGTACTTTTGATTTTTCCAGTCTCTAAGTCATTTCTTATGCGCTTGGATATTTTTTAAAGAATAAATAAAGAAAGAATCCATATTTTTTCTTTCTTTCCTTTTTGAAAAAAAAATTACTGACTGCAGCATTAAAGAAAAAAATATGAATTGTTTTTCCAGGTGAAAGAAATCTCCTCTTTACCATTCATATTTAGTGTTGTAAGCAGATGCTCAATTGTCTACAAATTTCCCCGTGAAAGTATTCATATAAACTTGAAAGTTTTCATCTCTTTATTTCTCAAGTGATTTCATTTCACAAATTGAATTTGAGCCCATAAATACTTGTACTATTCTATGGGCAATAAAGTAATTGACTTCAGCTTTATTTCATACATAGAAAATTAATTGACTCATTTCTAGCAATATTGCTGCATCCTAGTCATGAATTTTAAAGATGCTTTAAACAGCTCAAACGCCTATTTGATGCAATCCTTTTTTCCACTAACAAACTATTGAGGAAATGTAACAAGATTATTAATTCAAATGATTTTTGCTGAAAGTTGATACATTTTGTCATATTTATTTTACTAAAAAAAAACATAGCTATTAAAGAGATTGAATTTCTGAAACAAATTACTACTACATATTTCTTTCTTTTTAAACCATTTTGCCTGTGGTTGTGCATAAAAACTGAGCTACTTCTCTTGCTCAATGGACTTGCATGGTGTTGATCAAAAAGTCAGTAAACTGACCAACGAAGGATGGGTGCTAGAATTCTACAAGAAAGGCCCACAATTTTATCTTTTGAAACATAAATACCTAGTTCATTAGGTAATGAAACATTTTCTCTTTTGTTGGTTAGAATGACCTCATGTGCCAGTATATTTTATGCATTAAAATTTTAACCCTTCAAAAGGAACAAATGTTAATTAATATCAGGGACTTCTGATCTTAGACATTAATTTGGCACTAATTAGTGTATCAATCTCTCTGGATCTCAGTTTACTCCTCTGCAAAATGATGTGGCTGTGTTCTGTATGATTATGTCATGCATATAGTGTGTAATGAGAAAATTAGTCTTCTCAAATGTAGGTTGACTAGCTGTAGCTCGGACCTATTCTTCTTGTATTGTATTATAGTCTTGAGGTTTTCACACATTCCATGATTACCTTGGAATTACAATAAAATTTCTTTCAAAGCATTATGACCCAAGGTAAAGTTTGGTCTTCTACTTGACTCTCACTGTTTAAGCATTTGAGCAGCCACTGGACAAGCAGGTGGACTAGGGGCTCATATTTGTGTTCAACATGCACTGGTCTTAATAATACAGTATTTCTTTCTAATGAGGAATGGCCTCTAGTGGACAGTAACACATCAAAGGTAGTAAGAACAAACAAAAAAGTCCGCCCCAACAATAATAGGATTCCTCACTTTTTCTGCCATTAATCATGTTCTTAAGTCACTTATTCTTTGAGGACTTTTCTGGTTCATTTTCTCTCAGAGGAATTGTCCTGGATTGAATGTATTAGGTAACAGCAAACTTCTGCATGCACACACAGACAAAAGAGCTCAATTGTACATCCAACAGGGAGGAAAAACATAATGATTTTATGTAAACATAGCAAGTCTTATAAAGTGTTATGGGGAAGAATATTCATAATAGTTTATCATGCACCTGGGAAAAATGAGAAAATAAGCAATTCATTTAGGTTCTTATTTGAGTATATTTTACCTAATTTTAATCAGTATAGCAAAATTGAAACAAATGAAATAATGAAACTAAAAATCTGATATTAAAAATATAAATTACTATAAAAAACTGGACATTAATAGAAAGAAAAACAAAAGATCTTTGGTGTGTTTGAAGTTTCTGATTTTTTATATTGTATTTCATTTGATTTTTGCAAGAGCAGGAAGCTTCCAGATATTCTAGACTTTAGGTAAACATATGATGCGGTAGCAATTGGAACGTTTTGCTCACTGGTTAAAATGGGTAAAATGCCCGACTTCCGAATTTGAGCACATAGTCAAACTCTTTCCCAGGCAATTTCTAAGATCATGGAGATGTACTACTGTTTTAAGAACAACAGTTAATTAGTAATTTGAGGTCAGGATATCTTCAGTGAAGTTAGCAAACACACTACACACACACAAAGAAAATAAAAAATAAATGATATCTAACAATATTTCGAATAAAATGAGAAGCCTAGAATTAGTTTCTTTTGGAGCATTTCAAAATGCATTATACAACATATTGTGATATTAAAGGATAATGGACAGTTATCCCTATATGCAAAGAAGCATTTATGTGGTAAACAAGGTTGTTACAAAGTTATGCTTTGGACACTTCAGAATAAAGCTGGGAGCAGTTGATCCCTAGCTATATTTTAACATCGCTTTGCCGAAGAAAATCATTAAGATGGTCCTAATGTTGTTTGACTGAAATAGGGAAGAATGTATAGTGCTACTAACTGATATGCTACATCCTGGGCTTTTAATTTGTATTGAATGTTGAAGAAGGCTAGTGAGTGAAAAATAAAAACTGATATGTTAAAACATTTCATGCTAAAAAATATCTAAAAATATCTAACATATCTAAACTAAGCTGTAAGTTATAACTGGGAAAACATAATGCTAAAGAAAAAGAGTTCTATAGATTAATATGGAAAACTAAACTAAAAATAATTGTATGATTGGAATAAGCAAATGTCCTAAAATAACTTTTCTAGAGGTTTTTACTGAAGACTAATTTTCAAAAATATGAACTTTTAAACTTTTCTTTATTAGAATATATAAAGTTCAGACAATTTACAGAGAACAAAATTTATTTTTCTTCAAACAAAAACAAAAGGCAAATCATATAGTCATTTATTTACCATGTTTGAATTATTTCACATTTCATATTAACATATATCTCTGGACTTAGGAGGGTTATGTATGTGTTTGGTATTAATTCATTCATTATAAAATATTTACTGAATGCCCTACTCTGTGTCCTGTGGTGTTAGACTCTGAGGTATAGTAGAGAAAAAGAAAATTGTCTTTACCTTCATATCCATGTTTAGAGTATTAAGTTATATATAGGGAGAGAGAGAGAAAGAGAAGAAAGAAAGAAAGAAAGAAAGAAAGAAAGAAAGAAAGAAAGAAAGAAAGAAAGAAAGAAAGAAAGAAAGAAAGAGAAAGAAAGATAGGAAAGAGAGACAAAGAAAGAAAGAAATAAAGAGAAAGAAAGAAAGAAAAAGAAAGAAACAATTATTATTCATGGTTACATCATGTCTGGAAAAAAAAAATGTGAATTTAGTATCAACAGAGTGGAGTAGCAATCAATGCAGTGAATCAAGGAATCCCACACGCAAACCCAGACTTCAAGGACAGAGACATGCTAATAAGAAGGCAGAGGTACAGACAGGCAGAGGGGATGCTCAGATAGTATGGTATCAGGGTGGTATTTTGTGAGCTTGGGAAAATCTGGTCTTCGGTTTTCTCATTTGTAAAATGAACAATAGGACCAGGTCTTTTAAGGCCACTTCTCATGTTTTATACTGGATATTAGATGACTGAGATAGTTTCAGTTCTCACTCGAGATTATGGTAATCAGTATGCCAGTGGTTAAGTCTTGGTTTATACATCTAGATACTGTAAGAGCTGGGACTAATTCTAGAGCTTCAGGCTGATAATCTTTCCTCTGTACAAGACCAGTCAAGTATTTATATGCAGGCCTCTACTACAAAGTTTCTGACCACTGTACTTTAGCCTTAACAAATTAATCTCTGTATAGATAAATAATAATGAAAACAGAACTAGATAATAGGCACCCCCATAACTTGAAAGGTCAAAATCGACTCCGTTCGCTTGATGATTCTTTATGTGTATTTGGGGACACAATGTAAGGGGAGATTTTACTTTAAGCTGTGTGTCCTGAATCGGTGTTTTAAGTTGTGAAAGCAAAAGAAGTGGTGTATAGGCTAGGGGATTGGAAATGAAATCAATGCTAACAAGATAAGAGGCAATAGAAGCTTGGGGCAAGAAACCTAATAGGGCAATGAGAGGCAGGCAGGGAGAAAATAGTCCTTAATGGCTTTGGGTAGGATAAGTGGGTAACACCATGATACACATATGGATATGAAAATAAGTCTTTTTTCTTTTGCACTTCTCTGATGAATGCGGCTGACTTGTGATGCCTGGCCAGGCATGGGATTAGAATGCAACTGACTTGGAGTTCTTAGTGGCCAGTGGGAAAAGGAGCAAGCCCAAGCATTTGAGAGAGAAATCAAGCCAGCCCAAGCTGAGTGTGTAACCAGTTCTTTAATATTAAGACAAAGTAATAGGAATGAGGAGGAAGAAAACACAAAGAAAAAGCCTGGGCTCAGAGGAAGGGTCTTGAGGAGTAGCCAGACCTGAAGAACAGAGCTACACCAACCATATTATGTTCAGTAACCATGCCTCCAAAATGCCCAGGCACCTCGCTTGTAGTAGTCAGCAAATATTTTATTAAACCATGGGATCATAGGAATTCCAACAAAATTAAACTGAAAATATTGTGTTTTCTCTCTGTGCCCTTCATTAAATTATGGTAATCTCCTTGACATGACATTTGCGAAAGCATCTAGGAATATACGTGCTGTGATCTTAAGTTCTTGTTGAGTATTACTTTCTGTTCATCTCCTTGTTTCTTCTTCATAAATAAGATATTTGCTGAGGACAGCAGAATGTCTCCTTTGTATTAAAAGGGAAGAAAACTTTGAAGAATTCAACGTTTTATTTCAGCTGGTCAATCCAAAATAAATGAAATATTTTTGCTTGTTTCTTATTGTATTTGTCTAAATAGGAGCAGATATTTATTGGAAATGTGTATATATTACCTTTCTGATTCTCTGAATGGCTTATAGCTATAATTATTTAAACTAAAGTCCTCCTATTCATGCATTAGAAATAGAAAATGTGAGCCTTCATTTATAGTTTGGACACTTGAAAAGAAAAATAAATAAAATCCCACCATAATAAATCCTAACATCAAAGAAAATTACAGTTTTTCTTCTTCTTAATTGAGAATATTCAGAGAAGTAATATGCCTATGCACATACTTTGAAATTATCACCCGAAGCAGTAACTATTAAGCTGTCTTGTCAAGTGCTGCTTGGCTTGCATTTTTAATAATATTTGTGGTACCTTGGACTTTGTACAAAGACTGTGAATTGCTTGCCTTATAATCTTGGAAGATGCTGCTATTCCAATTCCTTTTACTTTTCCAATTCCTTTGACTTGCTAGCAGGATCCTATTGGAATATGTGATGCAGAAATGAGTCTTCTATAAATGATTTAAGGCCAAGGATTTGAAATATGTTTGTATTTTACATTGGAGGACTATTAAAAAATAAGAGAATCTGAAACAGAGATAATGTAGCATTTTGGTTTTCCTTTTTCAGAGAAGTTTTTTGATGCTCTTTTCCAATTTACTAATGCAAAGAAAATACATTTAATTAATCTTCTTACAGTAAGTTGATCATTTTTGTTGTTTTCATTTGGTTAGCTGAGGTGCTTGTTTCCATGAAATATTAATCATGACATTCATTAAGCATTTATAATAAACATATTGATACCTGGATGGCTTCAGGAAGAAACTGTAAGTGGTTTAATGAGAGAGAAAGCTGGTTTAGAAAATCAGAGGCTAAGTACAATTTAGATAAATTTTGAGAGAGGATAAAAGTGAGATTAAGTGAATGAACTAAGGTTTCATGTAACACCCTAATGTGAAAGTTGTTAGGTAACATACAACCTTGATGTCTCTGTGATTTTAAGGAGCTCAGCAGTTTTCCGTCATTAACACCTTTTACTTCTGACTGTCTGATGGCAGCTAGAACTCTGAGAGAGGCCATCTGAGGTATATGATTTATGTGCATCCCTTGTGATGCCACACTTTCATATCTTTGTCATTTCAACAGAATCAAAAACTAATGCTCCATTTAATTTCATGTCTAACGAAATGAGGTTCTGTGAAGTTAACACTTAATGTCTGAAATCACATTCTGGATTTATTGCAAGTCAGTATGTATGGTTTCATTGCTCTGTGTGTTTCAGGACAATTTTTAAAGATTTAAAACAAAATTATATGTAGTTTTATTCACACAGATTGTAAACAGGTTTTTAAATTTTCTTGTTATAATTACCTTTATGAAGAAGAAAAATCTGGTCTTACACTGTTTAGAAAGTGGTTATGTTGCATTGACATTCTCAAAACCATAGTATTTTACTAGGAAAGAGATAGGTTTAGATCTCTTTGGCTGAATAGTATTTTGGAAGCTATATAAATCATACTTAATTTTTCTACATCCTGTGTATATTCAGAACTTCTAAGGTCATTGTGCATAAAATAATGCATTGGTAAGAAAGAATAATGCGTTCCCAGGATATGTATAACAAAAAAATCTCAGTATTTGAAATGACAAGGCTCTCAATATTACTACTCTACAATTTTTATCTCTATTTTCTGTCTGTCTCTAGGTTTATATTTGTGAATAAATGTATGAATAAACACTTAGTTATCCAATTATAAAAGATTCCTAACCAGATTGGTTCAACGAAATAAACATTTATTATTAATTTTAAACTAATGAATTTTCTTTCAAGTTTTATAACATTGTTATGTTATTTGTAACATGCCAGGGTTAAATAAATGTGGATTCACGTTACATTTTTATCCCTTCTTTTCCACATTTACTGCTTTGTTTCTCATTGTCATTTAAAATAAAATTGTACTTCCTTTTTTCTTTCAAACTTTATCTACCCTTTTTCTTTCAAACTTTCTTCCAAATATATATACTTGCCTTTCACTGCTTCTTGTTAGTCACATCCATACTGCATTTTCTTTTACTATTACTCTGAAATACATGATTTTTTCTGGGGAATAGTCTTCATGCTTGAGTTACATTGAAGACAATGACTAATACTTTATTTACTTAATTTAAAAAGGGAAATAGGGCTTCCCTGGTGGCGCAGTGGTTGAGAGTCCGCCTGCCGCTGCAGGGGACGCGGGTTTGTGCCCCGGTCCGGGAAGATCCCACGTGCCGCGGAGCGGCTGGGCCTGTGAGCCGTGGCCGCTGGGCCTGCGCGTCTGGAGCCTGTGCTCTGCAATCGGAGAGGCCACAACAGTGAGAGGCCCGCGTACCGCAAAAAAAATAAAATAAAAAGGGAAATAAAATTTTCACAGTGTAGTTCCTTCTCTCAATACTGTACATTGAGGATGCAGAAATTTTACACCTGAACTAGTTTTCTTTGACTATTTTTGCTGGTTATTTTCTAATTGTCTTTTACTTTTTTTTTGTCCTTTTATTATATTACACAGTGGGAAGAGATTGGTGAAGTTGATGAAAATTATGCCCCTATCCACACATACCAAGTATGCAAAGTTATGGAACAGAATCAAAACAACTGGCTTTTGACCAGTTGGATCTCCAACGAAGGTGCTTCCAGAATCTTCATAGAACTCAAGTTTACTCTGCGGGACTGCAACAGTCTTCCTGGAGGGCTGGGGACCTGTAAGGAAACTTTTAACATGTATTACTTTGAGTCAGATGAGAATGGGAGAAACATCAAGGAAAACCAGTACATCAAAATTGATACCATTGCTGCTGATGAAAGCTTTACGGAACTTGATCTTGGGGACCGTGTCATGAAACTGAATACAGAGGTCAGAGATGTAGGACCTCTAAGCAAAAAGGGATTTTATCTCGCTTTTCAAGATGTGGGTGCTTGCATTGCTCTCGTTTCCGTTCGTGTATACTATAAAAAATGCCCTTCTGTGGTACGACACTTGGCTGTCTTCCCTGACACAATCACTGGAGCTGATTCTTCACAGTTGCTTGAAGTGTCGGGCTCCTGTGTCAACCATTCTGTGACAGATGAACCACCCAAAATGCACTGCAGCGCTGAAGGGGAGTGGCTGGTGCCCATCGGGAAGTGCATGTGCAAGGCAGGATATGAAGAGGAAAACGGCACCTGTCAAGGTAAGAGCTTACCTGTAGATCTGCAGGGGTTATCTGCTTCAGTTGGGTCATGTATATGTATTTCTTCCAGTGATTATGAGCAAACGACCTTTTACTTTGCTAATTTACGGAGATTATTTCTCTTCAAGTTTGATTTCTTCTCAGAATTTTAAAACTTCTGGCAATGATGAAAGAGTTAATGTAATATTTTATTGGATATACATAATTCTCAGAGAGTGTCTTACTTGCAGTGTAATATTTCATATTTATTTTGCTTTCAGAAGTTTTATTTTTGGACAGCTCAGATCAAGGGATTATTTTTTTGTATATAACTTTCTTTGTATGATTAGTGTCTGCTACTTTATTGCTACTTTATCTCCAGGAGGAGAAAATAGTGCTCTTTACTCATTATATGAAATTCAAATGTAAACCTTCGATGAGACTTGTTTTGGCATGCTTTTAACTGCCTTTTAAAATTTCTTCGGATATAAGTTCAGCCACATGAACTTCATTGGAAAATATGTGTAAGGTGACAGGACTTAGTTTACTGTGTTCTTTACATATAATGGCTATTACATGTTTGCTTTTAAGAATTTCCAGGTCAATTTAAAATGCATAATAAGTAGAACCCAAGAAAATAACTGTTTGGAGATAGAGCCAATACAGAAAAGTAATTTCAAAGCAATTTACACTTGGAAATTTTTTTGTTTTAATTTTTCTTTTAAATTGAAACTTGATCATGCATGCCTCCTTCTTCATCTGAAAATACTCTCATTTTGCCCACAGTGTGGTGAGTTGCCCTTTTAAACTTGGATCTTTATCAATAGCTTTTTGGAACAGGATAGTACTTTATGCAAAGTGAAGAACAGCTTATGAAAAAGAAAACATGTTTTCCTTAAAAGAGGAAATATCCGTCCTTATGATCCTGAACTTGTTTTCACCATGATGTGTACATGCCAAATAGGTAATGAGAGTTAATGTGTATTAACTGAGGAGAAAACCAAATGCTAAGAAGTCCCCTAATCCCACTGGTAGCTTCAGGTGCATTTTTTTTTTTCTAAATCCAGTGTATAATGTGGATCACACTTGCTCAAGTTTGTTCAGGCCTGACTGTAGATTGACCGTAGATCCAGGGAAACAAAACTAGGAAATTTCCTGTAAATCATACTGACTTTGCTTAATTATTTCTCTCTAGAAACACATTGCACCATATTTAAACTTCCTTTTTCAGCATCACCTCATATTTGTATACCATCTACAATCAAGTGCATGATTATTTCTCCATGTAATCTATAACTCTCTATCCCTTTACATGTATATGTAAAGTTTTATTAAATCAAAATTATGTTTCAGATATGCTTTTAAGTTTGTCAAGGAAATGAATCAGATTTTATTTAGGTTTGGATTTAAAGGAAAGTTCTAACTAACATTACCTTAACTTCTCTTTTTGAGCAGCCTTCTTGGTATAAGGTGAGGATATATGTAATTGTAGAATCAGAAGTGGGAGTTAAATATAATCCATTGAATACACTGTATTCTTTTCCCTAAAATATTTACAATATGAATCTTATTATTTCTAAGAATTTGTTTACTATTATTATAAAGCAGCATGCTTGATTTGGTTATTTGTTTATATCCTTTTAGCGAATGATAATGTGGTAGCTTTAGTTCAAACACAGTGACTTTTGTCTTCATCCATATTGACACAGAGTATAAAGGACCTCTGCATTTAGAGGATAATTTTTTATTGTTGCTGGGCTTAAAATATTCTGCAGGTGCTTATCATGAAAACACTTTGGGGAAGTAGTGTTCCTACAGGATGTTTTTTAGTGCATGCATTTACTGCAACTTTCTATTCTCGTACTCTTACTAATTGAGGAGTAGAGACCTGTGAGAAAGAGGGACGAACTGGAGAGCCTACCTTGCAGGAAACGTCAATAAACTGGATTCTGTCTTAATGTGTTTATTACCCTACTCTGGTAGGAGGAACAAAGGCTGTGGGTCATGAAGGCTGTAGACACCACACCAGAAGTTGTTCTACACAGTGCAGTCTATATGAATAGTGCCTCTTGGTGTTTTCCCATGTACGAATGATACGTGGCTACTCTAGGAGGAATTTCAAATGTTTATTCTATAAATAGCATATCTTATTGAATGAATAAATAAATGTTGAAGGTTTGTTTTGGAGAATTAAGGCATCACAGATAATCCCACATAAATAAATATATGCATTTAAACCTATATATTATATGTACATGCAAATGTAAATGTATGTATGTGTTTAAGTGTGTGTATCATATACAATTCCTCCATAACTCTAACTCATTCTATGGTTTTAATGTATTGTCCCCAAACCTTTAAGTAGGGATGTTGATGTTTTGGAGCTATCCTTGATAGGCCAGAAATCTAGGAATCATTCTTGACATCTCCTTCTTACCCACCTCCCACTTTCAATCCATCCCAAAGTATTTATAGAAACTACCACGCAATTATCTCATAAAATCACCCACTTCTCTCTGTTTTCTTTTTCCTCCAATCTATAAGCATATCTTGTTGGAACTTTATTTTAAAATATAATGAATGACTTTTTATGTAGTTTTGGGTTTTGAGCCATGTGAGTATATCATCTCTACATATCTACATACATGCAAATCTGGTAGTTGCACACACCCATCCTCCTCAGTCCCTGCCTAGTCCCGACACACTTACTTTAGACTCTGCAATGGTTTCCTTTAAAATAAAGTTTTTAAAGTAGCCTAAGATCCTGCATGTCTTTGCTCCTTTTAGCTCTCTAGACACATCTTAAACTACGCACTGGCCACACTGGCTCGCTTTTAGTTTCTCAAAGGCTCACTTTCATTACTTGTTCTTCTATGATTCTTTTCCCTTCCCCTGAAACATTCTTGTACCTCCCTTATGACTGATTAACTCATACTAATCCTTCAGATCTGTGCTCCAACACTCCTTGTTCAAGGAAGCTGGCCCTGATCCTTGAAGACTAGGTCATCCCCCTCTGTTATTTACTCACATATTTTCCTTCATAAAACCATTTAGAGTTATGAATTTGCACATATTTGTTAACTTATTATTTGACTAATGATTCACTCCCCACCCACATTAGACTACATACTTCTTGATTACAGCAGTGGTGTATGTAGTCTTAAGAAGTGAGAAAGAAATCAAAAGGCAAGAGGTAAGGAAAATGAATTCAAAAGAGGAAATAGGATGAGCAAAGTCATAAAAGAATACTATGTTTTCAAATGATTTACTTTAAATAAATAATTGTGCTTGTCTTACCTTTGTACTTATCTTTAGAAAACATCCTTGGTCAAAAAAATTGACAAATATGTCTTTTAAATTAATCTTTACTTAGTCCTAAGATTCTCAGGCCAAATTTTCAAGTTTCAGGTATTAAATCATATATGGTTGGCATATGATATATTAACTATTATAGAGGTCATCTTAGTGATTTTTTGTAGACCTCAAAACATCACATGCTGATAAGTGTTTATAATATAGCCTTATTACATATTTACATTTAATAACTCAGTTTCTTTTATAATCAAAATATGTTGGGATTTAATTAAGGCTGTAATAAGAAGGTGAAGTTTGAGTAAACCTGTTGTAATGATTGTCATATGTTAAGATTTACTGAATCTGTACTAGGAAGTGACAAGTTAGTTGCTGTTGGATCATGTTCATGTGACCTGATATGCGTGCAGGGCATAATAGACTTGACCGAGAGGCTTTTAACAAATAAACCTTAAGGAATCAGAATGCTAGGCAGCTTATTAACATATGGTGGCTTCAATCCAGAAGACAACCAAGAAGTGATTCAGAAGTCCCTGTCCATTTAGCAGTTCATATTTAACTTCCTTTAGGAGAACTTGACTACCTTTTCCATAATAATCTGATTTTAACAAGGTAAGCAAGTACTCTGGTTTCTATTGTATTACCTTAAAATATAGAGTGAATTCATTTTCCTAAGCTTACTTATATGCCTGAATTTTCTATAATAAGCTGCCTTAAGTATACAAATTTATTTCCTTGAAATGTTCTTTATTTTCAGGAACTAATAATGTATTAAATCCATTTATTCAAGTATGTTTCCATATTTGTTATTTATTATTATTTCTGATGAAATTCACACTATTTTTTTTCCTTAAGAGTCAAATGAAAAGTTTTTGAGCCCAAAATTGTTAGCAGAAACCCACTTTGGAAGTTTCTGCTTTTTATTGAAGTGAATATGTTTGACAGAAGTAATTGAGTTCACATGAATCAAATGTTGCCTGCTGAGTTCTCTTGTGATTATGTTGCTGACTTAGATGCAAGGCAAGACCACTAATCTTCATCAGTTGCTAGAGGAATGAAATAGTAATTTGAAATTACCCCTAGATAATTATAGTTTCACTTATATCAAATGGAGGAAAGAGATTTAGATTGTGGGTCACTGTCGAAACCAGTCAGAGTGAAGAAGGTATATGGTGCATGCTCAAATACAGGGTAAGGGGGTGTCACATGCCAAGGGCTGTGGAGAAAAAGCACATTAATTGTCCAACTGGGAGACGATGGCACAGCAAGGAAATGTAGTGAAAATACTGAGCTCAAGAAAGAGCCTTGATTCAGAAACAGTACAGATACTGCAGGGAGTAGTATGTCGATCATTCAAACTTCTGGTGCATATTTATGTTTGAAACAAATTTGGCTGGAAATTTAGGGTATTAGGTGTTCATATAATTATGCATTGGAGAGCCTAGTTATTTTTAATTAGGCACATTACCAAAAAACTTCAAAGGGGTTGAATTTTTAGTCCTATTTGGTATGCTATTTTATGCAACAGAAGGAAACTAATTTTAATTTAAAATTTTTAACAAAAGATGGCAATTATGAAAGTAGAGTGTCAATGGTGTGTGAGTATATGTGTGTGTGTGACCTGCTGCTGTGAACCACCACTAAGACAATCAAGTAGTTAAGTCATTTCATCTATTTGCAGGTATTACACATGAGAGTAATAAAATAGATATTTTTTCTTTTTAACTCCTCCCTTGAATAATTTTAGATTAGTTCTATTAAAATGTTAGAGCAGGGCTTCCCTGGTGGCGCAGTGGTTGAGAATCCGCCTGCCGATGCAGGAGACACGGGTTCGTGCCCTGGTCCGGGAAGATCCCACATGCCGCGGACCAACTAAGCCCGTGAGCCATGGCCACTGAGCCTGTGCGTCCGGAGCCTGTGCTCCGCAACGGGAGAGGCCACAACAGTGAGAGGCCCGCATACCGCAAAAAAAATAAATAAATAAATAAAATAAAATGTTAGAGCATACTCTGCATTTTTTTTTGTTTTTGCTTTTCTTTTCTTTTCTTTTCTTTTCTAAATCAGGGTTTTTCAACACTGATGCTATTGATATTTTGGGCCAGATAACTAGTTGTTTGGCGGGGGAGGGGTGGTCCTGTTCACTGTAGGATGTTTAGCATCTTCCTTGGCCTCTAATACTCCACTCCTGATTTTCATAGTCAAAAATGCCTCCATATATTGCCAATGTCCCCTGGCAGCAAAAATCTCTCCTAGTTGAGAACCACTGATTGAAATACACTCCATCTGCCTACGTGAGCAGATGTGCTGCTAAAGCTAAATATGTCTATAGACTGGTTACCTTTGCAAAAGTGAACATTTTTCTGCAGAATGAAAGAAGTGTACATTTCTTAAAATGCGTATTCATTTTGAAATGTGACTAATTTAACTTGGATAAAGTGATATAGGATATCAGAAAATATGCTGCTGATGAGACGCAACGTACTCTAGTGTTTTAAGCATGCAGATTCTGAGCCAGAATGCCTGGATTCAAATCCTACCTCTGCCATTTATCAGCTCTGTATCCCTGGCCAAGTTGTTGAATCTCTTTATTCCTTGTTTTCCTCGTCTCTAACTACCTCATAGCAATTCTAGGAGATATTATATGAAAATTATTTAGAATAATGCCTAGAAAACTGTACTTATTCAATAAACATTAGCTATGTCTTAGATATTTTATTAAAAATAAAATTATGTACCGGAATATGTGTCTGTCCATTGGAAAATACAGGATAGCTTCAGCTTAGAAAATTCTCTAATTTGTTTAAACTAGAGAATTTTTTTTTTTTTTTTTTTTTTTTTTTTTGCTGTACGCGGGCCTCTCACTGCTGCGTCCTCTCCCGTTGCAGAGCACAGGCTCCGGACGTGCAGGCTCAGCGGCCATGGCTCACGGGCCCAGCCGCTCTGCGGCACGCGGGATCCTCCCGGACCGGGGCACAAACCCGCGTCCCCTGCATCGGCAGGCGGACTCTCAACCACTGTGCCACCAGGGAAGCCCTAGAGAGTATATTCTTGAGTAGAATCATTTATTAAAGGATAATCCTACATTTTTATTTATTGGGTGATCAAAACTATGTAAATATATTGGAACCTACTTTATAAAGGAGATCTGCTCTCTCCTTAGATATCATCACTCATTCTTTAAATTATTGATCACTCATCCTTTAAGTTATTGTACTAGGCACTGTAGTCTATCTATACAATTCCTGTACCCTAGTAATGCAGACAGATAGCTCACAAACATACATATGCACTCACATCTACAGTTATGGTTTATGAGCGTGGTTACTGGCAGTATAAGTATGCAAAAAAATGGGTAGTAAGAAAATGTTTCTCTGAAAAGGTGATGTTTAACACAGATGTGAAAAAAAAAGCCACATGAAGACTATGGGAAACGGCTTAACAAGCAGATGGAAGCTTTCCGTGCAGAGATCTATCATAGTATATTAATCAATTTTGTATATATCTCTTTTTTATCTAAAATTATATTAAAATGTATTTGCATATTAAAATCTGAGAAATAAAAGAGCTGCTACTCCCTGAAATTACCAGCTAAAAGAGGCTATTCATATACATATTATACTGTCTTAAGGATAGAGAATTCCTAATAATACCTAGGGTCAAATACATACATATCAAATATGAAACAACTCAGTTTATTTATGAGTAGTATTGGTGTGGTAGATGGCAACTTGTAAATTATTATACCAGTTGAAAGAATGAAAGCCTTTTCTTTTTTAAGAACTTAATGTTTCATTGGTCCAGTGAATCTTCTGGATATGTGCACAGTAAAAAAAAAAAAAAAAGAGAGAGAGATTTGGCTTGCACTCCTACTTTCTCACTCATAAAAGAAGGTACATTAGGCAAAGTCTTGAGTCTCCCTTTCCTATGTCATGTTTAGAATAAATGCAACAAATAAATACTATGCCTCATATTTACAGTAATAGTAATAGCTACTTTGCACATTTTACTTTGGGTCAGTCTCTAGAATGTCTTATTATGATGGTGGCACATTCTGTATTGTTGCCGTGCAAAGGAATTTTAGCATTTCTGATCTTGAGCTCCATTATGATCACATGGATGGAGAATTAATTATTATATTTATGTTCAAGTGTCTCATATTTTACAAAACATCTCCTGATTAAAAAATTTATTAAAATGATATGCATTGGATAGGCTACTTTTATTATAACAAATTAATATAGAAATATATAAATTAATACAGAAATATATAAATAAATTAATATAGAAAGATAATCCTCTGAAAAGCTTAATGGTAAAGATAAAGGCTATTTTATATCATCATATATCTGAATTGATATATTGAGAAGTGATTTAAAATCCATGATACTTAAATGTACTGGGAAACCACAACGTACTCCTTCTGTTTTATTGTTTGCTATTTTTTATTATTCATATAGCAGCAGAAGGATTTTCACAAAGTCTGATAACATAAATCAGTATAGCTCTCATGGGAAAAGTTGTGTGTACAGGAAAGTTTAATTTTGAAAACCCACTGAGTGTGATTCAGCAAACATCTCAGTGTCTGTTCTCAGATTCTTAAGAGCAAAAAGTTAAAAAAAGAATGCAAATGATATGAAACAGAGTAGCCAACACTGGCATAAAATCATTAAGTAGACGTAAAACCTCAAAATCGACCTGAAATCACCAGGAGATTTTGTATGTAGTAAACAGAGAGCTTTGGGTTTTAAGGTGATGCAGGTCTCAGTTCAAATCTCACTTTTCCGTTTGGTAGCTGTGTGACTGTGGACAAACAAAATCAGATTGAGCCCAACTTTCCTCATATGTGAAATGTTAAATGATACAACATGCACCTGCAGAGATAGCCTGTAAAGGCATATAAAATATGCGTACTTCAGGAGCGGGGCATGGATTAGCCACTTCAGCATGACCTGAGAACTTTTGAACTGCAGAATCTTAAGCCTCATCATAGAAAAACTGAATCTGAATCTACATTTTAGCGAGCTCCCTTGGTGTTCTTTTATGTGCATCTAAGTTTGAGAAGCACTAATATAAAGGACTCTTGGAGTGAATCCTCCTTTTTTCTTTATTTTAAAGATTAGGGAACTGAAATACAGATAAGTTTTAGGGCCGTGTAACTACATAAGGGCAAGAAATGTATTTATCTTAATCCCTTTGAGTAAATATCAAAATATTGCACTCTTGGGCTTCCCTGGTGGCGCAGTGGTTGAGAGTCCGCCTGCCGATGCAGGAGACACGGGTTCGTGCCCTGGTCCGGGAAGATCCCACATGCCGCGGAGCAACTAAGCCCGTGAGCCATGGCCGCTAGGCCTGCGCGTCCGGAGCCTGTGCTCCGCAACGGGAGAGGCCACAACAGTGAGAGGCCCGCATAACGCAAAAAAAAAAAAAAAAAAAAAAAAAAAAAAAAAAAAATATTGCACTCTCCATGTTGTTTCATGACTATTACGCATTAATTATATATTTATCTTTCCCTCCAGATGTTTCTTGTTTTGATATAGATGGTAATTATATAACTTTTGATTGTATTAGACCTAATGAAATTCTTTCCTTTTCTATTTCTGCTAATTGCTTCTTGACTTTAGAATCTCATATTTACTATCAATTCATTCTACTATTATCATAAGTAAACAATATTGGCAAATTAGGGGAAAAAATCAAACCACAGCAAGGTAGAGAAAAAAGTACAAATGGCATCCATGTCCTAATCACTGCAATTTATTAATTACATTTTTGGAGTGCTTGTCTTTTTTTATTGGCTTGTAGGAGTTCTTCACGTGATTTAAGCTTTCCTCCTACTGCTGAGGTATTATTGGGACCAGTTTTTAACTAATTCTTCTCTTCTCAACATTTTTATAGTGCAACACAATGATTTTAATAATTTAAAACCATATTGTTGCTGGACACACCTATGAAAGATTCTGATTCCATTGCGTGGTGCTGGCCAGAGCGTCAGTATTTTTTTTAAAACTCCCTAGGTGACTGTAACGTGTAGTCCACATTAAGGAGTCTTATGATAGTTAGGATTAAGGTTTGGTGGCTTTTAGTGTCTTGTGTAAATGTATACCCCAAAACCTCATCCAGGGAAGGCCACAAACTTTGATTCTTGAAGACTGATTTCTTCCCTCAATGAAGAAGTCCCACCTCCCACAAGCCTCTTTGGCACTCCTTGTATACGTGGGCAGCGTTTCACCCAGTGCCTTCTATTTTTTTTTTTTTTTGTATTCCAATAAAACTTTATTTACATAAACAGGTGACAGGCAGGATTTGGCCCATAGGTTGTAGTCTGCCAACCTTCTGCTCTATAACCCAATACAAAGAAACTGTTTAAACAACACAGAAATGATAAGCATATTAATATTTTGTCTTATTCTGTCTAAATCTACAAATTCGCCTTTCCTCCTTCTCCTACTAACCAGTGCCTTCTTGAGGTTGCAGCCAGTTTTTCAAGGTTTCAGACTCTTTGAAGGGCTCCCCACTTGACACAAGGCTATGGCTTTTTCTCCTGAACCCTGGGACATTAAAATTCAAGTCTTCCCATTTGCCACACCCATTCTCAGCCCTCCTGTCCTGCAGAGAAGCAGGATAGTATCAGCTCTAAAAGGCAGCACTCCATGCTTTGGTTCCCTCTTTTTTTCTGCCCCTTGTGGGTTTCCATCCCTAGATTTATAAACTGTATTGCCATCTTAAAATTTCCCTGCATTAAAACAAAACACTGTAAAAGGAGCCCTGTTAAATGACAAAACTAAAACAATTTAGTAACAAGTTTGATATCCTTTATTCAAAATAATCCATGGACTGGGGGAGTACACTGCCTCACCAGCAGTGGGACACTCTTCCTAGGGGATTTTGGGCAAGAGTGAGGTTTTTAGAGCTTTAGGAGAGGCAATGCGGAACCAGGGAATGATTGGCTAAGAGGTCCGGATTTACTTATAAGGCTATCAGGTCCTACTTTCTAGGGTAAGGTGGGCTAACTAAAGCTGAGTTGGAGGATACTGATTGGTGTATGTTAGGTTTCTCTTAAGTGCAGGCTTATTTAGGTTTATATTTGTGACATGTGCTGGGCCACTGGGGTGACCTCAATTTTGTGGGTCCCAATATATGAATTAACTTTATCAGCCCCAAATTTTGTTCTATTTAATTTAATTTCTAGGTATTTGTACCTGGAGCGTTTCCAGGTTTTCTTAGACCTTTATGTTGTTGGAACCAGAAGACTTGGGTGAACTAGTAAATGCTAAACTTAAGTCTATAGTTCCCTAAGTACACAATGCCCAAATATAAAACTTAATTTTGAAAAATTATTGCTGAGCTACAGGAAGCTAAAATTAGCGAAGGATATATACATCCCTGTCTGAAACACTCTCCACCCACCAATTGCAAAATTCATTGGTATTCATTTTGTCAGAAATAAAAAGTAGCTCATTTTTTTGAAAAGTACATTTCATTTATGTTTTAGTCAACAGTTTTATTTTACTAAAGAGTTAATAGCTGAAAAAATTAAACTGAAACATTTGTCAAGTAAAGTAACTTTTTAAAATGAGAATTGACATTTTAACATTGACATGAATAGAGAAAAAGTTATCTTCTACTTTTCTTCTTCTGCAAGTAGCATTAGAATTAAAATGATTTACAGACCATAGAGAAAAAATTCCTCCATTTCCTTAAATTCTTTCCATATTCTTTTATCAACATCTCTCAAACTTCTTCAAAAAAAATAATATTAAAAAATTAATTTAGGGAAAAGGACAGCCTGACTTTGAGAAAGGAGTATAAAAGGAACATTTATGAAACTTGGAAACACAAACTAGTAGTCATACTGTTTTGTCTAAAACAATTCTAGCATAAAGGATAATAAATGATACCACAAAATTTAATTTCATGTTATTAGCCAACTTGGTGTAATTATAATAAATAATTTCATCCTGAATAAAAGATAACAAAAGACAGGAGTTTAGAGGTGCTATGTTAATGCTCTTTATTGAAATAAGAATAATCGTATTTTTCATAGTACTAAAAATGGAGATATGATACAGATGGAAATCTTGATGTATTTCATAAGCTCTCTGTTACAACAAAATAACTAAAACAAAATTATCCTTTTTTGCAGGAAAAAGATAACTTTAATTCGGGGGGGGTGTGGGAATAACATATTTAAATATTAGCACAGCCTGTGACTTGACTTTAGCTAATCAGGATTTAATATATTAGTGGCAAATTTTATGATCATCAGTAAACTGATAAATTGGGGTCCAAGGGTTGGAAGTAGGGAGAAGATTAACCTGCCCAGTATCATACAGCCACCACGTTTTAGACTTGGCATTAGAATCATATGTTTAACTTCAGATTCTCCATTCTACTGTTGTACTTTGAACAGTATATAAACACACTTAATCACAAATTGATTTGTAGTTTGTAATCACATATAGCATCCATGATAATCCTGAATAAAAAGCACTTATTCTTCTTAGGACCATATTTCTATTATAATTAATATGTCAAATGTTTTCTGCTCGACATGTTTAGATTTATGTAGTACACCTCCTGTATGGATAAGCCTTGAAAAATCTGCTTAACCACTTTGGAGGGTTGCACAGAAAGCTAACTATCTAAGCAACTAATAAGAAGCTTAGTTTAATTTGTGGGTATCAATCTATTTAATTGATTTGTTTATATATTCAGTTTATACTACTCACAGGAAAAAAGGTTAAGTAGGCTGTTTACCTAAACAATATAATTTATTGCTTTTAAATTTAGTTTGCACATTAGTCCAGAAGGACATGCCAATTAGTATAAAGCAGGAAGGCATGGAGCCACTAGCTCCGCATAGTTTTTTCTAGAAAGTGTATTATTAATTAGCTGTAAAAATAAAACTATGAATTCTAAGCTATTCATGATCTCATAACTGGTTATCATGACATGAAAAGGCTTTTGTATCCTTTATTATTTCTGGTCATAGATGTGGATCACATCTTATCTTCTAGTATTTGATTCTCTTTGTTGTTAAACACTTTGTCTGCATTTATGGCTGACCAGTACGGTTCGTCCTTAAGAACGCAAGTGATTTGTTGATATGCTTTGATCTTTTCTGAGCTTGAAGATATCCTGCTCATTTGAGTGCTGTTAAGGTATAGTTTTTTTTTTTAAAAAAGAAGAGACACAGTTTGGAGGAAGTAACAATTAGAGAAAATGATAATTTGACTGATGGGTAACTCCATTTCTTTGATGGAATTGTTAGCAGGGATCAAACTTAGAGAATGAGCACGCCAAATTTCCTGCTGTGTGATTGTGCAGGAGACTAATAATACACTACTCCATATGCATAAGGGCTTTTCCTCTGATGAATTCAAAGCACTTGGAAAGGATTCTATTAGGACATTTCTTAAATAAAGAATGGGACTATTAAAATTTTATTTTCCATTTTATGGATTGCAAAGTAAGGTGATGTGATTTCCCTAAAGCTTCCCAGTATTCTCCTATGCTTCCCTAACTCTAGTTTTGCACCTCACAATAAGAGAGCAACATAATCACTGGCTCCTGTGAATGATATCCCCGTATTCACCTAGTCCCAGTATTTTCCAACGCTAAAAGCTTCTTTTTTTTAGAACTACACTGACCTGTATTATTTATTCATTTAAAACTTTCCTTAGAAGGTTTTGTGTGTCTCCTGTTTTTGCTTTCTTGGTTCAAGCATGATTTAATATGTCAACACTGGTTTGCTTAACTGGGTTTGATTGTCTTCCATACTTTACTCAGATGAGGCAGTCTCCTTTCAAGCATGTTGCTGCCCAGATAAATGAAATGTCACAACAATGAGGACTCCTTGTTTTGTGACAGCAGTAGCTTTTTTTGACACAGTCAGTGGTTGGAGAGAGGGAGTGGTGAGGGCATTTACACAGTAATAATAGAGCTGACTTAAGTCAGGCCTTCCTCTTCAGGCCCACGCAAACAAACAGCAACAGATAATGCACTTAAACTTGGAGGAACTTTGCTCTTCATTCAGATGAAAATGAAGTTAAATCCAAAATAGGAACTTTTGTCCCACCATGGACAAGAGGGAAACATCTGTTAGTAGTTGCCTCAAAATGATACTCGAGTATAGCACTTTGTTTTTACAGTTTGATTTCTTCCATGCTTTATTGGCAGGCACTGAGATGTTATTGATCTCAGTACATAATGTTAGAAACTAATCCATAGGAAAAAGAGTTTTTCCACTGTCTCCCACAGTAAAAGTATTGTTTATGATTTTGAAACCTGGATTAGATTTTAAAGACTGGAGGCTCATGAAGCTTAGAACTTGGCCCAGAGCAAATCCTCAGTACATGCTAGTTACTTTAAAAGTTGAAAGCCATTTCAGTGAAAAATAACCCTAGGCAAAGTGCTGGAGGTTTGCTTGTTTATTTGTATCTGCTTTTTGAACTAACGATTGCTTGTGCTGCTTTCACCACCCTGGGATGGCCACCTATCCTCCTAGGACATGTGGGACCCTGGGAGGGGGAAGCACTCTGTCCAGTCCAGTTTGCACGGGTCAGCTCCTCAGGCCACGGCCTTTAAAGACTGAGGAGGTTTCTGAGTGTAAGTGGGAAAATTTTAATTTCAATTTAAGAGGGAAATAAACTGGGCCAACCAGGCATGTTGCAAGGAATTGAATGTATATTACAGGAATGGAGAGTCCATTTGTAACAAACTTTGATTAAGGACTGAAGGAAGAAGAAATTAATCATTGAGGAGGCACAGAGTTAGTTAGGCAAAAAAAAAATCTGAGTTTTAGAAAAATCTGAGGAAAGTGAAAGTCTTAACCAAGGGCAACCTCCATCATCAAGGGGAAGACTGGCCAGAGTGTTCCTCTGATCAGATCTCAGGAGAACTTACATTGTTTTCATCTGAAGTTAGAAGAGAATGGAATGAAAGCGGAGGAGAAAAAATTCTTGTTCCTTGAAAATGCAAAAGCTGGCCAAAGGGAATAGTTGGACTTTCAAGTCAGTGTAAAAAGCAATAATATACTAGAAATAATAGAGATTCCAAGAAATAAGGCCAGTAAATGATAAATAACAAAAACTGGCAATTAATGACAATTCTGAATGCCAGAATTGTCAGGGTATCTTATATGGGGTTGTGAGGCAAAAAGATGGGTTGACGCATGTGCCAAGACCTGCTGTGTACCAGTACTATTAAATGTTTTATTGACATTCTCTCTTTTAAGCTTGACAGCGTCCTGTGAGCCATAGTTTCGGGGGTAACTGAAGCTCAGAGAGGTTAATTTTAACTAAAACTATAAAGTGGCAAACTGACATTTTAACCTAGGTGTGTTTGTTTCATATCTGTGTTTTCCCACTGTATTATATGTTCTCCATTAAAATGCACTTGAGCTCGACTTAATTTTGTCACCCGACTCAAATCGCTGTGGGCTAATCTAACATCTATGTGAGCAGAACTACACTGTATATCAGAGGCAGAGGCACCCTGGAGGGATTTAGGAGTCACCAGAGTCACCTAGAGGAGATTATTGTCCCCATATTCAGACCTCAAACTGAGGATGTGGAAAGGCAATTTAAGGTAGAAGGATTATGTAGTGACAGGGGAATGGAACAAATAAAGCAAAGCAAGACTGTTGTGAGCAAAGCAAAGTGTGAGTGAGAGGAAATTGCAAGAGCATGAAGCTCTTACCCTGGTCAATAGAGACCCTATAATCAGGAACCAAACTAGAATTGATTACATGTTTTCTATGTGAATATTCAAAGGGGGGGGAAGAAAAAAACTTTTGGAATAAACCCAATATACATGCTGTGCGAGAGAGAGAGAGAGAGAGAGAGAGAGAGAGAGAGAGAGAGAGAGAGAGAGAGAGATTGGGTTGTAGGTTAAGAACTCTCAATCCACTTCTGACTTTTTTGCTTTTTGCATTCTTGTGCACATAAATAACTTTGCCTTATTTGTCTTCTCCCATAAGTAGTAAAGGAAACCTTTTTCTTTTTCATGCTTCAGCTTTTGGAGTATTGAAATGTAATTTTATTCAAGTTTTGTTTGTTTTGTTGCTTTTGTTTCTTTTGGGGGTGGGGTAGGGAAGCAAAAAAAAAAAAACGAAACTACTGTACAATGTGAGTGAGGAGATTTTGTAAAGATTCTGGCTTGGGAAAAGCCTCTGCACCTCATGGACCTGGTGTGACCTTTGAATTTTCATGTCCACAATAAAGATACTAAATGATTCTTCACCTCCCCACCAATTATGATGTTATGGCTTTCAGGTACAAGGTGTCTTACTGGAGACTTCCATTTTGAAGTATTTTCATGTCATTCTTAATCGTGGGAAGTTGAAAAGAAGTGGAATACAAAACAAAAGAAATACAATATAAAAGTTAAAAATGAGCAAACAGATCTTTATAAATAAAATAGTACAATTAAAATAATTGTTACCTCTCTGTTGACTCATCTAAATTAAACAGTCAGCCTGATAATAAAGGCAAATGTCCTTATGTTCTAATGGGTAAAACAGAACTGTTCTAGGAAAAAAATAGTACATATTCCTGCATTTTTAGACCCAGCTAATATGTGAGGTATATAGAAACAATGTAACTCTGACAAATATAATACTGTTGTTTCTATTTTATAAGTGAGGAAATTGAAGCTGAAATAGATTAAGTATGATTTCCAAGAACTCTGAGTTAGCTTCTAATACAGTTTTGTTTGACTTCAATGTATATAAACTTTGAGAGAAAAACATACTGAGTATTCTACATTCCCAGAAGGCACCACGTTTTATTTTTTAATTTAAAAAATTGATAAACTCAATTGTTAACAGTTATATGGTGGAGAAATGTACAGCCAAAAGACAAGCATGGAGACGATCGTAGCATTGATGTAAAGAAAAATAATAACCACTACTTGTTTTAAAAAATCAAATTCAAAAAACAATATATGATAATAATTATAGGAAAAGGTACAAAAAGAACTAATTCTGTTTAGATATATATGTAGTCAGTAATGCTTAAAGAATCATGACAAATCAAGATTGTATAATTATTATATAACTTAAATATTTGACTTTTAGTAGGAAAAAAGTTATTAAATTGTGTGCAATTATACGAAATTGCTAGTACATGACCACTTTGGAAATACAAAAGATGGTAGTTTCATATGATCTAAAGCAATATATGTGCAGTCAAATACTGTTAATATGCAGTGATACTTCTTCATTGTTTATGTTGGGAAAATAACCCAGAAATTGAGGAAAATATGGCTGCAAACTCAAATTCCCTAAGAATACTCTTTCTCTCTGTCTCTCTCTCTCCATCATTACTCCTTAACTCTCTTCTCTTCTTCTTTCTTTTTTTTTTTTCTCTATATTTGGGAGATACTATTTCCATCATTTCAAAGATGATAATTTTCAGAGTTTTCAATGTATTTCACGTGAAAAAAAAATAATACTGGAAGGAATTTTTTTAGTTTTGGTATGATAAATATTACTAGTTCTATATAATAAGACCAAAAAAAGGAGGGGGTATAATTCCCTAGCTTCTATAGAAAAATATATGCTCTTTTTCTTTATTTTGTTCAATTGGTTTCTAGTTAATAATATAGTTTTTCAATGCTTATTAGAGCTTGTTGATTTATAACTGCTAATTACAGCAAATGTTTTATATTTTCTATATAGAAAGGTCAGATGCACAACTAAATGTAACTGTGGACTCCAGTAATCCTTACATATCCCTGTTCTTTCCAAAAACATCTTACTTACTTTGGTCCTGGAGACAAAAAGATTTTTCTTTGTATTCTGTCATTTCAGCTTCTCTACTACTAAAGTGAATATATTCTGTTTAAACTTAAGAAAGTACTGACGACTTCAGCTCTTACTGTTCATTAAAATGCACTTGGCATGTATTTTTTCCTCACTGAAGTGGTATTTGACCTTGAAAAACTCTGAGGCCCAACTCTCAGACAAGATTTAAAACTAGGTTATGTTTTTTTTTCTCCAATTCTTAGTTATTTTTTTCTAATACAAGCTGCTTCTCTCTTGTATTACTTTGATTGTTTCTACTTATGATTAATTCTACTTATATCCTTTCCTAATTTCCTTTTTTTCCTCCTTCTGTTATAAATTTTTCTGTTATGAATTGATTTCCTTCATTTGAATACCTTTACTCTTTGAGAAAACCTGAAGTTAATTCCTTAAGAGAAAGTTATTTTGGCTTTGTAATTTCTTTTGCCTCTTTCTTCCAAAAGAGGATGTTTGGTTCTGTTAACTTAGAACCAAAGGACATAGAAGGGTATTATTGTGATATGTAAAGACATAGCCTGACATAAATAAAAGACATAGCCTGACATAAATATTTGTTAAGTGTGTGTAGGAATTTTTCTGTACAATAAATCCATCCTTTTTGTTCTGTTATTAGAGATTGTGATAAGCCTGTTGATGATGATATTAAAATAATAAGGATAACATGCCCAACACTTCCATGGCAAGTTCTATGTGGCAGACACTCTACTGAACACTGCTTATTTGTTATATAATTTGATCCTTGTGTACATGCACATGTGCATGTGTGTGCACACATACACACTATGAATCATGTATGGTTCTTAAGTTTTACAGAAAAACAAGCAGACACAGAGAGTTTACATAACAAGGGTAACAGTCTACTGACTGTTAGTGGAATTGGATGAAAGCCCAGGCCGTTTGTTTCAGTTTCTGCTTTTAACTTCTATACCACACTGGTAGTGGAGAGACCAGCACACTGTATTTTACAAGCATTGATTTTATCCTCTCTGCAAAATTTTCTTTGCTTTTTCCCATCAAGAGATAACCAGTTCAAAAGATAAAAGATCATATATGTAATTATTATATGGATGCTAAATAAATATTTAAATAGACTTCCTAACAATATACTTTTCTCTCAAAAGAGAATAGTTCAAATGCAAAGGATTTCCATCAAGAATGACATTCACATATATGCAAACTCTGTCTAAAAATAAACATACACTTTTATGAACTAAGAAAGCAATATTTTCATTCAGAAGTATATTTATATAAAAGGTGGAAAACCTTTTCTACTAGATATTCAGTTTCTGTTCACATTCAGTTTCTCTTGTTTCCTGCAATAGAGACAAGACTCGTGCATACATATGCTTTGTCACTTTTGAGCATTTTTTGGATGTGGGTGGGGAAGCTGTGTCATGCCACCTAAAAATGTAAAAATATCTTTTCTCTATCATCAAACTTTCACAAGAGATTTTTTGAAACAGATTTGAAAATCTTCTTCAAAATTTGAAATGTTATTATTTTCATTTAAAACTATACCTAAATAATAACAAATAATGTGATTAAAACATTAAAAAGGGCTTCCCTGGTGGCGCAGTGGTTGAGAATCCACCTGCCGATGCAGGGGACACGGGGTTCGTGCTCCGGTCCGGGAAGATCACACATGGCGCGGAGCGGCTGGGCCCGTGAGCCATGGCCGCTGAGCCTGTGCTGCTCAATGGGAGAGGACACAACAGTGAAAGGCCCACATACCACAAAAAAAAAAAAAGTTAAAGTTTGGCATTTTTGATTAAAGATAATTTATCTCTTTTCAGGCATCACTATGACTGTCCATCCAACATGATTTAATCACAAAGAATAAAGTATTATATTTTGAATAAATTCATAGGAGTTTATTTTTGAAGAAAATATTCCCATTACAGATTTTAGTTTTACCTAGTCCATTTAATTCATCTTATAATTTTAAGAGGAAGGGGAAAATTCTTGGTTACACTAATTGAAGGATTAGATATAAATTATAGGCATTTTCTGAGTCCAGTTGGCTTGATTATACATTGATATTTTAGCTAAATATTTTGCCAAATTAATATGTATTGTTAGTATTCTGTATAATTTACTCTATAAGTAAACAGTGTATGTTTATTTTTACTTAGCACATTTTATTTTTATTTAGCATACTATATATCTTGTACATTATAATATATATATATGTTTAATCTACCTTTCTGGAAAATTCAGTATATTAAAATATAATTTCATTGTTTATTATTTTATGTAAAAAACATATATCATATATAACATATATCTTTTTCATTTTACAAAATAAAACTTTACATGTTCTGAAGGGTGATAACCACAAGCCATAGGGAAAAGTGCTGGACCACATTCAAATTAGCCTTATTGTTCTATATTATCTTACTGGAGTACAAGGTTAATTAGTACCATAGGCGATATGCATTATTCATTGCTGCAATCAGGCTTTTATTCTGCTGGGTCTTTATTGTCTGCAAATTGTTGTTCTTCTTATAACAAAACCTTGATAAACTATTATCATATGTAATTTCACTGAATTATATTGGTAATACATACATTAGTTCGTGTACTTTATTCTGAAGATGTCATTCCCATCTACAAAAAAAAATAGGAAGATTAAAGACTAATGTCCTCTTTTGCAGGAGGACATAAACTTTGAAGACAGGGAACATAAGTTATTGTTGCTTATTGTAGGTTTTTTTTTTCTTTTAATTCATTTTCTCTGTATCCTATAGAGAAAGCTTTAATAATATCATGTTTAGTGGCAATAGTTTTTCATTAAATATTGATCTTTAAAATACATTTTCCTCTTATAATTGTAAAATTAATTAATTCCCTCTCTCTCAGCAGAATATAAACTCCCTGAGACTAGGGACTTTGTATAACAGTAACACATGGAACAATGACTTTACCTTAAGACATATTTTTTTAATGAATTTAATGAACATATGTGTATATTTGCAAATAAGAATGAGTATGTTAACCTAACAGTTTAATAGGACTTTTATTGTAGAATTAAAAATAAGGGAAGAACACCTTGTCTCAATTCTAGTTCCTGTATTTCTCCTCCCCTTATATAAAGGAGACAAGGATAGAAGGAAGAGTGGAGGTAGTGGCAAAGACGACATAGAAGTGATGATCTATTACGTAATTCAAAGTTGTAGCATCGACAGAAAGTCATTTAGCACTAGTCTCAATTGTCATTTCCCTTCATTCTACACGACTGCAGACTGAATCTTCAGTAAATATCGGTAAATTATTAAATTTCTCCATTTCTTCATTTTTTCAGAAATCAGATGCTTAAGATTACCCACACACAGCACAGCTGCAAGCCAGTTGCAAGAGTTGATGGAATGCAATTTTAACTTTTCCTCTTTCCCCAGGGACTACACAGGTTACTTTCATAGATATCTCTGTAACCTTCATTTGTCTGGAGACCAGTTATCAGAAAATTTCAACTGAAGCAAGGCACTTCCACTTTATTGCTTTTTGATAATTTGTCCATAAACAAATTCTCTTTTTTTCCCCATAGGTTATACTTAGGAAGATCTTTGAGATTGTTTTCTTTTCTTTTTTCTTCCAATTGCCAGGCATTTCTGATATTCAAACAATTATAATTTAGTCTTTGTCCTCCAGAGGAAGAGAAAAATAAGGTAAAATATTTTATGAGTACAGAACACCCAATTTTGCTTATCTAATGCATAGTTTTCCATCTAGTTTAGACTCTAAAATTTAAAATGGAAAATTATTCAAGATGTAGTCAAAAATACCTACTCCCCTGGCTTAGCCTAAGAATAGAACTGTGGCATCCAGAAAATTAGTTATGAATTGTCTCACGGAAATTTCTACACATACCTAAGTTACCACATTAACAATGTTAGTTTCAACCTATTAAATTATTCCTTCTTTCAGAACACATCCAGGTTTTCTTTTTATATTTCTTTTTCCTAAATGAATTTGGAAATGTTTACTGCAGCTCAGGTCTTGTTTTTTGACATAGAATCATATACTCGCATAATCACACCCACATACACTCCCACATAATCATACATGAATATTTGCCACCATTTCACCTAAAGTCTGTTACTTAGATGATTTTGTTGGAATTTTAAATGTCTAAGTGTAAAGAATTACAAACAAAACAGTGTAAACATTTGAACATTTATGTTATGTCTTCAGCATTTAATACAAAGCCCATTTAGAAACCTTCTGTTAAATTGGTTTGAAATAGTTATCTTATCAAGAGATTATTTATAACCTATATTTCATTTAAGGAAGTAAAATGTATTGAAGGCATTTTCTAACTCAAGACCCTATAAAGAATTTTAGCCTACTGCAGTTAAATAAGCAAGAATTAAAAATGTCCCTATGGCTAATATATTTTAAAACTCATTACCTTCAGTCTCCATAATCTATAAAAACTCATGGAATGAAAGTTTCAGATTAAGTTTCTAAGATCCCAGATTGATGAATGAAGACAATGATAGTTAATGGTGTTTCAAAACACTGTGACAGAAACAGATGACTGTGAATAGGTCACTTTACTTGCTAGAGATCAATTGTTCATTTTTTGAGGTGACAGATTGGGTTAGTATGGTGCTTTTCAGAATGGGTTTCCTGGACATGTTTTTCAGTACCTTAAAGATCTTTATTAGGATGTTTATATTTTATGTTTTATTTTAACATCTTTATTGGAGTATAATTGCTTTACAAGGGTGTCTTACGTTCTGCTTTACAACAAAGTGAACCAGTTATACATATAAATATGTTCCCATATCTCTTCCCTCTTGCATCTCCCTCCCTCCCACCCCCCCATCCCGCCCCTGTAGGTGGACACAAACCACCTAGCTGATCTCCCTGTGCCATGTGGCTGCTTCCCACTAGCTATCCACCCTATGTTTGGTAGCGTATATATATCCATGCCACTCTCTCACTTCGTCACAGCTTACCCTTCCCCTTCACCATATTCTCAAGGCCATGCTCTAGTGTTCTGAGTTTTATTCCCATCCTACCACTAATCTCTTCATGACACTTTTTTTTCTTAGATTCCATATATATGTGTTAGCATACAGTATTTGTTTTTCTCCTTCTGACTTACTTCACTCTGTATGACAGACTCCAGGTCTACCACCTCATTACAAATAACTCAGTTTCATTTCTTTTTATGGCTGAGTAGTATTCCATTGTATATAAGTGCCACTTCTTCTTTATCCATTCATCCAATGATGGGCACTTAGGTGGCTTCCATGTCCTGGCTATTGTAAACAGAGCTGCAATGAACATTGTGGTACCTGACTCTTTTTGAATTATGGTTTTCTCAGGGTATATGCCCAGTAGTGGGATTGTTGGGTCATATGGTAGTTCTATGTGTAGTTTTTTAAGGAACCTCCATACTGCTCTCCATAGTGGCTGTATCAATTTACATTCCCGCCAAGAGTGCAAGAGTGTTCCCGTTTCTCCACACCCTCTCCAGCATTTATTGTTTCTAGATTTTTTGATGATGGCCATTCAGACCGATGTGAGATGACATCTCATTGTAGTTTTCATTTGCATTTCTCTGTTGATTAATGATGTTGAGCATTCTTTAATGTGTTTGTTGGCAATCTGTATATCTTCTTTGGAGAAATGGCTATTTAGGTCTTTGGCTCATTTTTGGATTGGGTTGTTTGTTTTTTGTCATTGAGCTGCATGAGTTGCTTGTAAATTTTGGAGATTAATCCTTTTTCAGTTGCTTCATTTGCAACCATTTTCTCCCATTCTGAGGGTTGACTTTTCAACTTGTATATGGTATACTTTGCTGTACAAAAGCTTTTAAGTTTCATTAGGTCCCATTTGTTTGTTTTTGTTTTTATTTCCATTTCTCTGGGAGGTGGGTCAAAAAGGATCTTGCTGTGATTTATGTCATAGAGTGTTCTGCCTATGTTTTCCTCTAAGAGTTTGATAGTGTCTGGCCTTACATGTAGATCTTTAACCCATTTTGAGTTTATTTTTGTGTATGGTGTTAGGGAGTGTTCTAATTTCATACTTTTACATGTACCTGTCCAGTTTTCCCAGCACCAGTTATTGAAGAGGCTGCTTTTTCTCCACTGTATATTCTTGCCTCCTTTATCAAAGATAAGGTGACCATATGTGTGTGGGTTTATCTCTGGGCTTACTATCCTGTTCCATTGATCTATATTTCTGTTTTTGTGCCACTACTATACTGTCTTGATTACTGTAGCTTTGTAGTATAATCTGAAATCAGGTAACCTGATTCCTCCAGCTCCATTTATCGTTATCAAGATTGCTTTGGCTATTCGGGGTCTTTTGTGTTTCCATACAAATTGTGAGATTTTTTGTTCTACTTCTGTAAAAAAATCCAGTGGTAGTTTGATAGGGATTGCATTAAATCTGTAGATTGCTTTGGGTAGTAGAGTCATTTTCACAATGTTGATTCTTCTAATCCAAGAACATGGTATATCTCTCCATCTATTTGTATCATCTTTAATTTCTTTCATCAGTGTCATAATTTTCTGCATACACGTCTTTTGTCTCCTTAGGTAGGTTATTTCCTAGATATTTTATTCTTTTTGTTGCAATGGTAAATGGGATTGTTTTCTTAATTTCACTCACAGATTTTTCGTCATTAGTGTATAAGAATGCCAGAGATTTTTGTGCATTAATTTTGTATCCTGTTACTTTACCATATTCATTGATTAGCTCTAGTAGTTTTTTGGTAGCATCTTTAGAATTCTCTATTTATAGTATCATGTCATCTGCAAACAGTGACAGCTTTACTTCTTCTTTTCCGATTTGGATTCCTTTTATTTCTTTTTCTTCTCTGATTGCTGTGGCTAAAACTTCCAAAATTATGTTGAATAAGAGTGGTGAGAGTGGGCAACCTTGTCTTGTTCCTGATCTTAGTGGAAATGGTTTCAGTTATTCACCATTGAGGACGATGTTGGCTGTGAATTTGTCCTATATGGCCTTTATTATGTTGAGGAAAGTTCCCTCTATGCCTACTTTCTGCAGGGTTTTTATCATAAATGGGTGCTGAAAGTTCCCCATGTAATGACAGAGAGTGTAGTCAAACATAGTATTTTACTTGCAGGTAAAATATCATAATCTGTGACATTAATAGTATTGTTAATTTGAATTTTATTGGTTCTGTAGTTTTGTTTGCATTGACTTTGTAAAATTATTTGATTTTATAAGTATATTTGTATATATAAAGTAGTAATAGAAATTTTTTTAATTAAATAAATACTGAGAGATTGAATTTTGGGGGAGCATTACTCAGGTTTTAGAACTCTGCTAAAATGAGCTGCTCTTCTTGAAAATGCAATCATTGGATTATATTCAGGCTTAGAACTTTAGCTTATACACGTTTATCATCAACTATATACTCTTTAGGTTTTATTTCAAATATTAATGGAGTGGGTTAAATTTTTAAAAGAATGAAGGAATCTTCTAATCTTTGTTGTAGAAGCAAGTGTTTGCACTTGTGTAAGTTACTTGCTCTTCAAATGAGAATCACTGAAGAATTCTTTTTAGTACTTTGAGGTGTGTGTCTTCATTGATAGGCTAACTCAAAAATAATAAGTCCTATTCTTGTTGGTTTGAAATTACTATGCTCAGAAAAATCAAAATTTATCATTTCCGTTTTCTTAATTGACACATGTTGGTTGGAAATCAACTCGAAAAAATGGAAATCGTCATATTTAAATCACACTGACTGGAACTATTAGGCACTGGTATGTTTGACCCAACAGAGCTGAAGACTCTTTTAAGCAAATATGGGAAAACAAATACAATGAGTAATGAGAGGAATTATATTCCTAATTTTATAATTAGGAAATATTTTGAAAATATTATGAGCCATCAGTAACATAGTAAAACATTCTAAATGTAATTACACTCATTTGTTCCAATATTCATGTATCTCACATTGAAACTTTACTTAGGCTACACTGCCACAACCCTGAAGTGGCTGTGTGAAATGGCTCTGTATATCCATCTTCACCCCATTACCTACAGTTCTACATACAAATACTTCCCTTCTGTCTTTTAGTTATTCAGTCAATACCTGGGAAGAAAAACACTGACAACATAACTAAGGAGATGAAACAGTAGAAATTCCACATTCTCATGCTAAACTGGTTATTTAGTTATTTTGTAGTTAAAGAAAAAGGAATTCCCATAAGAATTTTTTAATGATCTTTGAAAAAATGTTTTTGAAAGTACCATACCTGCCAGCTATAAAAGTATGCTGTATATAGCAATTTCTGTCTTAGTTTAATATTTCAAAACACCAAATAAAGTAATTGCTTCCCATATTCAGCTGCATTTTCTAGTTTAATTTCGAATTGAGGATCAAGTTAGTATAGTATTTGATTATTTACAAAAATATACTCTTACTGCTTTTAATAGTAAGCTTTAGCATTTCAAACAAATATGGAATTCTCTACATAAGAGGGCTATAATTATAGGCTCAGGAATAATGCTAGAATGAGTAAAAGCCAGCATTAAGGGCACTTTGGGTAGTTCTTCTCTCATATTTTCTTTAGTTTGTTGCCAAATTATTGCCTAAGTCTTTATACTAATACTGTCCATGTATTTGTTGGTAAACCTCAAAGACCTGTTTTTGTAATGTATCCTTTTTGTTTCCTCTTTTATAAAAAAGTTCAAACAACATACACACTTTTCATTGCAAACAGTAAAATCTTTACCGAAATAAAACTTTAATTTACATACATTCTTTACGTAGTGGAAGCCTTTACAAGTTTACACTACATTAATTGCTGTTAACATTCTGCCCTGAACATATATTAATGGCTCAGATCATGCAGAGCATATGCGGGTGGAGCAGACATCTGACCTGTATGTCTGTCTCCTTCTGCTTACTGGGGCTGTCCAGGTCCACTATTACCCAGTTCCTTAAAGGTGAAATGCCACTATCCCTGGCTCCTGCCCCTGAGGGTGGCAGTGAGAGGCCGAGCACTGAGTCCCTGGCTTACCTGTGCCTTTCCAGTCTCGTCTTCCACCAACAGTGTCTTTTACTGACCCTTCCATGGGAGAGAGGGAGGAGGAAAAAACCACCACTGTCATTTTTCTGAGTGTAAAAGTTTGGAAGTAACAAGTCTGCTTGTTATATGAGGTATGTATATATTGCAAAAAACAGCTGGGAGTTGGGGTAGAATATGTTAGGAAGAGTTTTATAGGAGAAACTCATAGATAATCCCAAATGATTTACACACTTGGGATGGGTGTGGAGATTAGACATAGATAGAGAGAGAGTGTTAGAAATTAGATATACATATAGGTATATTGATATATAGTGATATCTCAAGAAGTAACCCATTTTTATATATTAAACTTATTTATAATTTGCATGTATTTAATTATTCAATGAATATTAATTGAGAGCAGTTAAGTACTAGATATTCTACTACAAGAGACACAATGTGAACAAAGAACAAAAGTTTCCTAAATTTGATTCACTTTGTTATAAAGCAGAAACTAACACGCCATTGTAAAGCAATTATACTCCAATAAAGATGTTTAAAAAAAAAAAGTTTCCTAAATTTGTGGAGATTGTTTCTAGTATATTTGGTAACATACCAGTCTGCTGTGAGAGAAATGTGACGGGATTTTGTAAACCGTACACTTCAGTTTTGATGCTAAGTACATATTTTCCCTTTAACCTTTTTTCTTTAAAAAAGAAATTGTCGCTGCACTTCTACTGATATTTTAGAGTCTAGGTAGTTAGTTGTATTTCTTCATGTATAATGTAATGTTTTTGTCTAAAACGAAGCCTACTTTATAAATAATCTAGTCTATTTCAAATTAAAATATACATAATAGTATTATGCAGATTTTGCTTAAAACTTTCAAGCAGAGGAATAATAAACAAATTAGGTTTAAATTATAATAACGTAAATTAACTGACTGTGGATTTTCCTGCCCTAGTCTCTAAACACCACGTCAATCCCTTAGTAGACTCAAGATACATAGTAACTTACTTCATGTGCTACTGTCACATACACATGATATAGCAGACTTTTTTAATATCATAAAAATGGTGTAACCGTCACTGACTTATAAAAGGCTTTGAAATGAACTGCCTAATTATCTCATGAATGAACATAGCTGAAAGTATTAAAGAAGGTACCTTCCAAATACTGAGGTCCAATAGATAAAATGGTCTTTTAAAAAGAGGGATTCTGGGCTTCCCTGGTGGCGCAGTGGTTGAGAGTACGCCTGCCAATGAAGGGGACACGGGTTTGTGCCCCGGTCCGGGAGGATCCCACATGCCCGGGAGCGGCTGGACCCGTGAGCTATGGCTGCTGAGCCTGCGCGTCCGGAGCCTGTGCTCTGCGGGAGACGCCACAACAGTGAGAGGCCGCAAAACAAACAAACAAACAAAAACAGGAATTCTCATATATTTTGAAAAACAATATATGTTCAGTTAATAAAAAATTTACTCTTAAGTAAATAGATTAAAATTATTATTTTTTAAAATTAATTAATTAATTTTTTATTTTTGGCGTGTTGGGTCTTCATTGCTGCATGCAGGCTTTTCTCTAGTTGTGGTGAGCGAGGGCTACTCTTCGTTGTGATGTGAGGGCTTCTCATTGTGGTGGCTTCTCTTGTTGCACAGCAAGGGCTCTAGGCATGTGGGCTTCAGTAGTTGTGGCACGTGGGCTCAGTAGTTGTGGCACACAGGCTTAGTTCCTCCGTGGCATGTGGAATCTTCCCAGACCAGGGCTCGAACCTGTGTCCCCTTCATTGACAGGTGGACTCTTAACAACTGAGCCACCAGGCAAGTCCCTAAAATTATAATGATAGCAAATTAAACATAAGTCTGTGTTCAGCCAATAAAATAATAATTAAAAAATAAACCTTACCTTCAGATATGATTTTTAGGAAATGTTTCTTTGATTGGAAATAAAATGCACATTCAAACATTCTATTAGAAACAGTGTTAGAATGATTTACATGTGTTCAAGAAAAATAGGATTCATTTTCCTATTTCTGTGGTGTGTAAACTTTCTTTTGGTGTGGAGAGTGAATGTCATTCAAACTGATGGACTTGGAGTGAGGCAGCAAGGGACTGAACATTTGCGTCAAGTATGAAGTCAAAACCTGAACTCCCAGTGGTGCTACTCCAAATGCCTACCTGTCCTAACTTCGTGAACTTTTCGTGCGGGTCTAGGGTGAGAGATCTCCCAAGCGAATAGAGTTATCGAGTAAGTGACAATTCATAGTAGAAAATAAAGAAAATATGTCAAAGTCTGTGGTGAGTACCAAGATATTTGAGCTCCTCATTTTTATCTTTTACACTCAAATATGTGTGTAGTTTAGGGACGGTGCCTAATACTGGATGAATCAAAGTTGACAGAGATGACTCTAAAGACACTAACCCTCTTCAGTTGAATGATAATCACACATTCCACATACTACATACTTTGTACTTGTCTTATTATTATACTTTGCTATTTTTTCCACATGGATGGAGAGCTCTGCCATGGGGATGTTTCTAGAAAAAGTTCAGACCAAAATTAGAAAATGTCATTCCCTTGACTAATTTTATATAGTTATTTCTAATAGAGTTCTCATTATCTTAGGATAGTGGTGGTGAGATTGTTATTGGGTTTTCAATACACCATATATTTAGAACTAAATCTGCTTATAGACTTGATCCTTTTCCTTTATAGGGTGAAGAGGAGGAGAAGTGGCATAATTCATTTGAGGAAATAGACCATTATAATATTAAACATAATGCTTCCATCCTTTTGCAGAGAATGTTAGGGTAAAAACTTTGAGACCCTGAATAGACCTTTTCAAATAGAGAGCTTCACTGTGTAGTAGAATATTCAGATAAACTAACATCTCCATGTTGAGTTGTGGAGGTAGTACATGGAGAGACTAGATGATTTCTCTGTCATAAAGTTGCTGAGAGGTGGGGTTTGGGCAGCAAGAGGAGGAGCTACATGGACAGCTACTCAGCTTGGTAAGAGTTTAAACATTTAGATTGCTGACCATCCAAGCAGGGATGATGTGAAGTATGGCCTACTCAATTTCACTCAGAAAGAATTAACCTTGCGGTGATTCATGTTGAGCTTCTCTCTGATCTGCTCACTTGTTCTAGTTGGTGTGTGCTTTATATTGATTGTTCTTTCCTAAAAGTGCCCGGTTCTTTATACTGTTTGGCTAGATTTATCCTTTTCTATGGCTAGCAATGGTCTTTTCACAATTTAGATCTTACTTTTTGTGGGATAGTGTTGATCCAAATTATGTTGCCGTACCAGCCTCTTTGCCTTGTCTCTAGAAGGGAAACACTGTCCAGTAAAACCAGGGATGTTAAGTATTAGAATTTCCATAGCTGTGATATTGAACTGAAGGTGAGATTCTGGAGAATCCATCTGAAGTTTCACGGGATTTATAGGAAATGTCAATTGGGGGATTTAGACGGAAACACTCAGTATCTCTGGAGCATTACTGGAGCATTTTGCCATGGCATTCAGTACTTTCTGAGAAAATGATTTTTATTTTTATCAAAATACAAGCAGTTTATTTAACAATTTACCTATTCCTGGACATTTAGACTGCTTTCTCTTCTTTTTGGAATAAGATTTCAATAAATTTCTATTTAAACAAATATTTAACTGTATTTCTAATTGTTCTCTTAATTTAGAGCTTTAAGAGTGTGAATGTATCTGGGTATTTTCAAAGCTTTTGAAATATATTCAAATCCACCTTACAGAATTGTTGTGATAACTATTATTACACAAATAGTAAGTGAGAGTAAAGGACACACTCTCTTTATTGTACTTTTCTTTATTTCTATTTTCTTACACACACATGCTTATCATACTCCATATACATAAGCTGAGGGAAACTCTGCCAGAGAACTAGGTTTGAAGCCACAATAGTTATATAAACATTTTAGCTAGTGTATGTCACAAAAGTCATGTTTATCAATTTATGTTGCCTTTCATTATTATTAAAGTGATAGAAATTGATAATCATGACTTTTGCACTGTCTAAATTGTCTCCCTTTATTTCACATATTACTGGGATGATTCATGCTTAGAAGCTATTAGATGTGGTTAGGATTTAAGTTTAAATATTGAGACTTGGGCTTCCCTGCTGGCGCAGTGGTTGAGAGTCCGCCTGCCGATGCAGGGGACACGGGTTCGTGCCCCGGTCCGGGAAGATCCCACATGCCGCGGAGCGGCTGGGCCCGTGAGCCATGGCCGCTGAGCCTGCGCGTCCGGAGCCTGTGCTCCGCGACGGGAGGGGCTACAACGGTGAGAGGCCCGCGTACCACAAAAAAAAAAAAAAAAAAAAAAAAAAAAAAAAAAATATTGAGACTTAATTCTGTTTCTAGTCCATATGTTTACCTCTAGAATGCCTGCTATGGAGGTTGAGTGATATATTAAAGAGATAAAATGACTAAAGTATGATGACATTATCATAAATAATAAAATTATTATATCTGTAAGTATATACTTTAAAACTAATTGGGAGTAGAATCTTCAGAAGATGAAAGAAATTCTTTATACTCTTGGTTTGAGCCTAGAAGCCATATCATTATTTAGGGATGAGATTTAAACAGGAACGTGAGAAGTTCATCACCAGTCAGTAAAATCAAACAGAAAACATACTTCAAGGTAGAGAACTAAGTGTCATAGTTACCCTTATTGAATAATTATTTTCTTCCTTCACTCCTTAAAAACTTATTTTCTTTAGAGTTCTATAAAGGGGTCAAATTTGACTCACGAAAAATGATTCACACTTCATAGTGTTGTATTGCACTATAGAATTCACTAATATATTCCTTCAAAGTATATGTTTGTGATATGCATTTATGACAGTTTCATGTTTGCAAAGATAAGTATTTGCATTATTCTCTGAAATAAAATTGGTGAGTTAGTTGAATGTTACTTTTCAAACATTTAAACATTTTAGCTCTTTTTTATGCTTAGAAAAATTAAGCAGAATTATTTTTTAATGTACATCATGATAAAGGAAAATAATTAGTCATATTTAGTGTTAGAATATATGCTAGACCTTAATGATTAGAACAGTAGATTAAAGCTGAAGATCACTAGAGAAACACTTCTCATGATCCTAAATATAATAAAATATTCATAAAATTGAAAAATTCATTGATGATAGATTTATTTTCTTTCTTTATAAGAAACAGTGATTTCTTTAAAAAATAAATATATTTATAGGATATTATTCCTACTGGTATGGTATTTTTGCTTTTCAAAACAAGTACTTTCATGAAATAATTTTTTCTCTGTAAACTGAATGATAGTCATTTCAAAAATTATGTTGGTATTTTCCGTGCAGTAGAATAAAACACAATATTCAAGCATGAAGATTTGGTGTTAAATAAAAATAGGCAGAGTTAGTGTTAATGATTAATAAAACATTTAATTTTCTGTTGCACATTTGGTGTTTAAAATATTCTGTAGTCCAAATATAGTATGTGATTATTTGATATTTTATGACAAATCATGAGTAAATCTAATTTTTCATAACGCAAGACAGAATTTTCCATCTTTGGGGATTATTAAATCAAATGCAACAGTATTTTGGTAGATATAATTGTGTTAGGTATCCCAAAAGTGCTATATGTTTAATTCTCATACTTATTACTGAAGCAAAGTAAGTTTCTGTGCTTCTCCTTTAACAACTGTTGTTGGAATCACACCTTAAACGGTGCTTTACTTTTCTAATAAGATCTACTTCTAGCAAAATTTGAAAGTTGTTTGAAAAAAGACACTTGTCACATGAAGCAAAAAGTCACACTTTCTTTAGAGCAGATAAAAAGATTGTGGAGTCAGGACCACAAATTTTTTGCCATGACAAAAGAGAGAGAGTTTTTTCTTGAAGTAAAATATATTTTTGATTAAAAATAGAAATAGGGCTTCCCTGGTGGCGCAGTGGTTGAGAGTACGCCTGCCGATGCAGGGGACGCGGGTTCGTGCCCCGGTCCGGGAAGATCCCACATGCTGCAGAGCGGCTGGGCGCATGAGCCATGGCCACTGAGCCTGCACGTCCGGAGCCTGTGCTCCGCAATGGGAGAGGCCACAACAGTGAGAGGCCCGCGTACCAAAAAAAAAAAAAAAAAAAAAAGAAATATATTTTCAATGTTGATTACTCATTATTGTAAGTAGATTTCTGTTGTTTCTGTGCCAAAACTTTGAGTATGAAAACTGGCCAGTACTTCATGACACCAATGAAAAACTATCAGAGGAGGATTAATTTATCAGTTGGCAGAATCTAAAACAGGAGAGTCAGAACAAAGTATGAATGTGAATCTGAAAGAACAGGACAACGTCAGTGATAAGAACATAAATTATTATAAGAAAGTCCCCTATCCACTCCAACATAGAAACTTTCACTGATCCATATTTTGCATTTCACTGTGGATAAGTGGAGTGAACGCCTCAAGCTCTTTGGTTAATAGGCACAGCCATAGGCTGTATTTACTTCTTCCTGCAAAATATGCTTTTAGACATATACATTCAGATGTTACATGCTACATTTTTGTACGAATCATTTTAAAGCATGCTACATTTTTATCTCATTCAATTTTCGGTAGCAGAATGTCATACACTGACAAGAGTTTGGCTATCACCAATTTGTACTTGAACATATACTTCCTGGCAGAGCCCTTCTTTCAGTCTTTTTTCCTTAATAAGTTAGATACTCAGAGAACCTAGACTCTGATGTTATTGATATTAGCTTACATGTGGCAATATGTCAGCTGTTTAAAATATTTTTTTCCCATGATGAGAAGTGTCAGTTTGACATATGGCCATTTCAAGACCAAGTATCAAAACTTAAAAAAGAACCTAATCATTCTGATGCAACCTTGTTGACTGATGGAAGTAGGGGGTTGATAAGAACTTCACTTTTGGTGGTATTCTACCAAGTTCATCCGTTTATGCCTCATATAATGAAATGCTGTAAGAACCAAAACTTTTCAAGAAATGCAAACATCTATTATAACTATCTATAAAAAACTTTTTGTTTGCTTTCATAGCACATTAGAAATAAATATTTTCAAGCTTCTGTAAATTAAGTTTCGTGGACACACAAATAGAAATGTGGAGTGAGTGTAGGTGGGTGGGTGGGTGAGTGGGTATAGTCAGTGTGTGATTCTTTTATATTAAGTATGTTAGACCTATAAGAGGATGACCATGCATAAACATGCATTCTTGAAATTCCCATTAAAAAATGAAACTACATTATAATAAATAAATAAGTAAATAAAGAAATTACCCCCCAATAAAGAAATGTTTAAAGAGTCTGCTTTCCACAACCACCATGGTATATTTTAAGTGGTCTCTAGGTATGTTACTGTTTTGGTAGGAAAAACAATTTATTATAATTAATGAACTGTCAATTGCATTTCACTCCCATTACAGATATGATGGTGTAATACAGACAAGCCCTACAAATGACAAGAATAGGCCTTGATAACTGGCAGATGTTTCTAGCCACCTCAGAGCTTTAGAGCCCAATCACTCAGTGCTGCTACAGTGAATTAAATTGGAGTAGCACTATTCTGCTTCTCTGGATTTCCATCAAAAAAAAAAAAAAATAAGGAATGACAGAAAAAAAAGAAAAAAGAAGGTGGGTAGGTAGAGTTGAAGAGAGGGCATGAAATTGATTTAGAAAATGGTTCACAGTTTACATGGCAGCCTTAATTTCTAGAAAAGGTTTGTTACGGAAAGGTATTTCAGAGGAGTCTTAGTATCTTGGAGTGGGTTTTTGTGGAACCCTGTGAAGTGTTACTTTGTGCATTGCAACTGGATATGAAGAGTGTTAAGTGGTGCTCTGAATAATATCTGTATACATCTGCCAGAGAGAATTGTGTGTTTAATACACACTGCAATTTACTCCATTTAGACTGTTATTATATTATGACATGTACATTGAACATGTTTGTTGCATGAATGGAATTGCTAAACAGGAAGAGGAGACCCCATTGTTTTCCATGTTACTCAGTCATGAGAAAATAGGGGCAGAAAGCTCTTAATTACCATATTTCCATGTGGTAAAAGTAGGGTCCCCACAGAGGTCTTTTTGTAATGCAAAGGACAGAGAAATTATGAAAGACAAGTTTGAAAAGATATTTTGAAGGAAGTGGAGAAATCAAGGTTATAACCTAAGAATTGACTAAATTGAACATCGCAGCATTTCTGGCATAACCAAATTTGAAGTAAAGATCATTAGGGCAAAAAAAAAAAAAAAAAGAGATAAAAATAGCCTTCTAGTTATTGTCTCCAAAGTACAATAGGAAATAAAAAATTTTCATTGTTTATTTCAAATTATGAACTCAGACTATTCCTAATTAGAATTAACATTTACTTGTATTCTGTTCAATTTTTATGTCTATTGTAAGCCAGTCTTTTTAGAGTTTTTTGGTTATATTTTCACTGTCAAATATACATCTACTGGGACTTCCCTGGTGGTGCAGTGGTTAAGAATCCGCCTGCCAATGCAGGGGACACGGGTTCGAGCCCTGGTCCAGTAAGATGCCACGGAGCAACTAAGCCCGTGTGCCACAGCTACTGACCCTGCGCTCTGGAGCCTGTGAGCCACAACTACTGAGCCCACGCACCTAGAGCCGATGCTCCACAACAAGAGAAGCCACCGCAATGAGAATCCCATGCACCGCAATGAAGAGTAGCCCCTGCTTGCCGCAACTAGAGAAAGCCCGCTCACAGCAGCGAAGACTCAAGGCAGCCAAAAATAAATATATAAATACATTTATTTATTTAAAAAATACATATATGTACCTTTACTGTATATGTGCATTAACTATAGTTTAGAATTATCTTATCTTTAAAGATTATCTTGTTCTTTTAAAAGTTATTGTTTTCAGTTATTGCTTTTTGCTATACTATTTCTTTTGCCTTACACATATGCAAGTTTTCCAAATTTGGTGAAAGTGGAATATTATTTAAATTATTAGTTTTGAAAATAACATAACTAATAGATTCACGAGTTTTTAGAAATGGAAATTGACCAAAATACATTGAGGTAGAATAAGGTAAATTGTAGTCTGAGCAAAGTGAAAATTACAAAAGGCCATATTAGAAATCCCTTATTAAATTTTTCTGGACCACATAATTATAAATTCATGAGTCTCTCTTATACAAGAGTACGAGTTAAGAACTTAAATACTTTGTGAATAGAGTTATTGAAATGAAATTGGGCTGAATATACTGGACACGAAATTTAAAGTGCTCTTTTCCCAAAATGCCTTAATGGCTATGAAACCAACCCAAACTATCTAGTTTTTTTTCTTATGTTAATGTGAAATCTAGTTTCAAGAAGAGCTAATTATATATTTTTCCCTTATACTTGAGGAAATTAAGGGATACTGTAAAGGTCCACAAACATTCACAAGCATTCAAGGTTACACTGGAGAACCCTAAAGGACTCCAAAGTGTGTTAGAAAAACAATTGAGAAACGTGGCCTTAAAATTTACAATATAAACTCTGGTCACTTAGTGCCAATATAATCCAAAACATAAACCCAAAAGTGGCACTACTCAGTAGTAATAGGAAATTTAGAACTCATTATATTAATTTCCCTAAATTGTCATTGAAATAAAACCACAAAATGTGTTCCATTGAAATTATGGACCTCCAAGCTTACTTTCATCACAGTTGAAAAGTACCATCCTACTGTGTCAATAACATAATTTCCATGCCTAACATGTCTGGTTCTTTCAAGGAATGATGGCCAGTGACCTTCAAACTTGACTCAAAATTCCAAATAATCAAAAGAATCAAGAGCTCTGTTGTATTCAGTTGAAGGTGCTGACTTTCTGATAACCACAGTTAACTAGATTATAGATATTGATCAGGTTAATTATGAGTATTGTCAAACTGGATGGTCACCAGAAATGTCTTAAGATATTACACTCCAGTGGGAAGAGAATTATTACTGTGTTGAGAGCAGCAAAGCAATTCATTATAGGCCATTTTATCTCCAATTTGCTAGTATATCAATCTTGCTTGAAAATTATTTCCTAGTATGGTTTTCCCCCCAACCTTTTTGTGGTTCATTCTACCCTATGGTTTCCAAGAAATGTACCACAGATCAATACATATATTTGGCTTTTAACATAATGGAGGTGCATGGACTTGATGATGAGTTGAGGCATTGAAACCGTTTATATGAATACAATGTGTCTGAATTTCAGTGGCCTAATGACTCTGTTACTCTCACTTTCTGCTTTTACCCAATGCATGTATTTATATATACTTGTGAGACAGTAGAAGTTGACCATGGGATCAGTGGACCACTTGAACAGCCTAAATTCAGAAAAGCACCTGCCCACTAAGTCGTGCCATTCCTCAGCACATTGTACTCAGTGTACCCCCTACCTGCCCTTGCTTATGAATGAGGCATCCCAACAGAGGGACAATGGGACATTACCCTTATCTTCTGTTTTGAAGAATTTTCTAATGAGAAATTTGTAAGCTTTGGCACCTTGAATAAAATGTTTTGTCTCCAGGCATGAAACATGGGTTTAAATCCGAGCAGTAGATACTCTACTATTATTTTCTTTTCTTGTAAAAGGAAATAAGGATAGATTCCCAAATGGATTCTGTCCTACTGTGCTCAGCATATAAAGGTGTCCAAAAACACCTACACATACATACACATACACACACACACACACATGCATAGCTAAAATGGAGACCAATAAAAGGATCAGCTGGGACACATACATGAAATATTCTAATGTAATGATACTATATTTTATTTTTTCTAAACTACCCCCGTGTGCATTTTACATTTCATTTTTATCAATCCACTGTGGGAAATTTAAATACACACCAACTACTAGAGAATGGACTTGAGGATACGGGGAGAGGGAAGGGTAAGCTGTGACAAAATGAGAGAGTGGCATGGACATATATACACTACCAAATGTAAAATAGATAGCTAGTGGGAAGAAGCCGCATAGCACAGGGAGATCAGCTAGGTGGTTTGTGACCACCTAGAGAGGTGAGATAGGGAGGGTGGGAGGGAGGGAGATGCAAGAGGGAAGAGATATGGGAATATATGTATATGTATAACTGATTCACTTTGTTATAAAACAGAAAGTAACACACAATTGTAGAGCAATTATACTCCAATAAAGATGTTAAAAATAAATAAATACACATCAAATGCAACTTCATGCAGGTGTGATATGTTACCATTATCAATAAATGAATGTATAACTACGCTTATACACAGCTAATGGAGAAAGGTGGAAATAGATTTTCTGAGTAGTGCAGTTTAAGAAGAATTTTGGCTTGGAATTTTTAGAATCATTTCAGTAATCAATCAATGATGTGAGAGCATTGCTATTTTTTTTTTTAACTCACATTACCCAGCACTTTACAGCTCCTTCTCTCTTCATTCCCCTCTGAAATCCCAGATAATTGTTAGAATTCTGTTGCCTCTTTACCTTCTTCCTCCTTGAAATCTGCTTGACTGTCTCTGCCTTTCACCTCCTAATCAAACCTTGTTTATTACAGTTATCCCTGTTTTTCAGTCTGTGTCTACACACACTTCTCTATCTCTCTCTCTGGTCTCTTGGATTAATGACTTATGCAGTAATCTATATATATTAATGAATTTGGTTTTGTGATTTTATTTTTTTTCTGTTCTCTTTACTGTAGTGGTCTAAGTGCCTAGATCAAAGGGTAGCACATTATAAATACTCTAAAATATTTTCTGAATGAATGGTGATAATAATTATAAATTTAATATTTATTAAATCATTATGGGTCTGAGTTGATCAAACTATTTAGCTAACTTTAATTTTTCAATGATATTAGTTATAGATCATCATTTGTGCTTCATATGATGCCCAATGTATCAGTATTCAAATGTTCATAACAAAATTTATGGGATTGAGGTGTGTAATTACAGAATGAGATAAAACATATATACCCCAGTATATATGATCTATGAGATCATATATGTTCTGCCAAAATTGCTGTTACCATGACCCTTCCCCAAGTCTGTTTTCATTTTTACCCCCAGTAGTCAAGCCTAGACTATTCCATGTAAATTTTAATGTTTTTATACATCAGTCCTATTTTCAAAATCTATTTCTATGCTTTTTCACACCTCCCACAAGAAGAAACTACAGAAAATGAGACCCACAGTAGTCCAAATAAAGAAAAACAGAATTTCTCTTAGTCACTAACTTTTTGATAGAGAAAATGAAGGAAAACTCCATATGGAATCAGAACAAAAAATTAAATGTTTTTCACATGACAAAATGCTCTATGGTTACTAATCTTAGTAGTTGTGATAGTTTTTGTTGTTGTTGTTTTTTAATTGGATATAGTTGCTTTACAATGTTGTGTTAGTTTCTGCTGTACAGCAAAGTGAATCAGCCACACATATACATATATCCCCTCTTCCTTGGATTTCCTTCCCATTTAGGTCACCACAGAGCATTGAGTAGAGTTCCCTGTGCTGTACAGTCTGTTCTCACTAGTTATCTATTTTATATATAGTAGTGTATATATGTCAATCCCAATCTCTGAATCCATCCCACCCCTCCCTTCCCCCTTGGTAGCTTTACCTTTGTTCTCTATGTCTGTGTCTCTATTTCTGCTTTGCAAATAAGTTCATCTATACCATTTTTCCAGATTCCACATATATGTAGTAATATATGATACTTGTTTTTCTGGCTTACTTCACTGTGTATGACAGTCTCTAAGTCCATTGTCTCTGCAAATGGCACAATTTTATTCCCTTTATGGCTGAGTAATATTCCATTGTATATATGTACCACATCCTCTTTATCCATTCCTCTTTTGATGGACATTTAGGTTTCTTCCATGTCCTGGCTATTGTAAATAGTGCTGCAATGAACATTGGGGTGCACTTGTCTTTTTGAATTATGGTTTACTCTGAGTATATGCCCTGGAGTGGGATTGTTGGGTCATACCATATTTCTAGTTTTAGTTTTTTAAGGAACCTCCATACTGTTCTCCACAGTGGCTATATCAGTTTACATTCCCACCAACAGTACAAGAGGGTTCCCTTTTCTCCACACCCTCTCCAACATTTATTCTTTGTAGATTTTTTGATGATGGCTATTCTGACCAGTGTGAGGTGATACCTCACTGTAGTTTTGATTTGCATTTCTCTAACAATTAAAGATGTTGAGCAGCTTTTAATGTGCTTCTTAGCCATCTATATATCTTCTTTGGAGAAATGACTATTTAGTCTTCTGCCCATTCTTTGATTGGGTTGTTGTTCTTTTGATATTGAGCTGCATGAGCAGTTTGTATATTTTGGAGAGTAATCCTTTGTCAGTTGCTTCATTTGCAAATATTTTCTCCCATTCTGAGGGTTGTCTTTTCATCTTGCTTATGGTTTCCTTTGCTGTGCAAAAGCTGTTAGGTTTCATAAGGTCCAATTTGTTTATTTTTGTTTTTATTTCCATTATTCTAGGAGGTGGGTCAAAAAGAACTTGCTGTGATTTATGTCAAAGAGTGGTCTGCCTGATTTCCTCTAAGAGCTTTAAATTGTCTGGCCTTACATTTAGGTCCTTAATCCATTTTGAGTTTATTTTTGTGTATGGTGCTAGGGAGTGTTCTAATTTCATTCTTTCAGATGTAGCTGTCCAGTTTTCCCAGCACCACTTATTGAAGAGGCTGTCTTTTCTCCACTGTATATTCTTGCCTCCTTTGTCAAAGATTAGTTGGCCATAGGTGCATGGGGTTATCTCTGGGCTTTCTATCCTTTCCATTGATCTGTTTTTCTATTTTTGTGCCAGTGCCATATTGTCTTGATTACTGTAGCTTTGTAGTATAGTCTGAAGTCAGGGAGCCTGATTCCTCCAGCTGTTTTTCTTTCTCAAGATTGCTTTGTCTATTCAGGGTCTTTTGTGTTTCCATACAAATTTTAAAATATTTTGTGGTAGTTCTGTGAAAAATGCCACTGATAATTTGATAGGAATTGCACTGAATCTGTAGATTGCTTTGGGTAGTATAGTCAGTTTCACAGTATTGATTTTTCCAATCCAAGAACAAGGTATATCTCTCCAGCTGTTTGTGGCATCTTTGATTTCTTTCATCAGTATCTTATAGTTTTCTGAGTACAGGTCTTTTTCCTTTTTATGTAGATTTATTCCCAGGTATTTTATTCTTTTGTTGCAATGGTAAATGGAATTGTTTCCTTAATCTCTCTTTCTGATCTCTTTTTGTTAGTATATAAGAATGCAAGAGATTTATGTGCATTAATTTTGTATTCTGCAAGTTTACCAAATTCATTGATGAGCTCTAGTAGTTTTCTGGTGGCATATTTAGGATTTTCTATATATAGTATCTTGTCATCTGCAAACAGTGACAGTTTTACTTCTTGTTTTCCAATTTGTATTCTTTTTCTTCTCTGATTGCCATGACCAGGACTTCCAAAACTATGTTGAATAATAGTGACTAGAGTGGACATCCCTGTCTTGTCCCTAATCTTAGAGAAAATGCCTTCAGTTTTTCACCACTGAGTATGTTTTGCTGTGGGTCTATCATATATGGCATTTATAATGTTGAGGTAGGTTCCCTCTATGCCCACTTTCTGGAGATTTTTTATCATAAATTGGTGTTGAATTTTGTCAAAAGCTTTTTCTGCATCTGTTGAGATGATCATATGGTTTTATTCTTAAATTTGTTAATGTGGTGTATCACATTGATTGATTTGCATATATTGAAGAATCCTTGCATCTCTGGGATAAATCCCACTTGGTCATGGTGTATCATCCTTCTAATGTGTTGTTGGATTCTGTTTGCTAGTGTTTTGTTGAGGATTTTTGCAGCTATATTCATCAGTGATATTGGTCTATAAGTTTCTTTTTTTGTGATATCTTTGTCTGAATTTTGTATCAGGGTGATAGTGGCCTCGTAGAATGATCTTGAGAGTGTTCCTCCCTCTGCAATTTTTTGGAATAGTTGAGAAGAATGGGTGTTAGTGCTTCTCTAAATGTTTGATAGTATTCACCTGTGAAGGTATCTAGTCCTGGACATTTGTTTTTTGGAAGATTTTTAATCACAGTTTCAATTTCATTACTTGTGATTGGTCTGTTCATATGTTCTATTTCTTCATGGTTCAGTCTTGGAAGGTTGTACCTTTCTAAGAATTTGTCCATTTCTTCCAAGTTGTCCATTTTATTGGCATATAGTTGCACGATAGTTCTTAATAAATATTTATTCAGGTCTTAGCCAATGCAGAGGAACAAAAATGGTGCCAGTTCTTTTCCTGGGCTATAATGTACCATAGGGCATTTGTTGGTAGTTAAAATTGAGCTGTGTTGAAGCTAAAAGTTTATTTGCTAAATTTTACTCATACTCTGAAAATAGAATTAGAGATAAAACCAATATCAATTTATATTATTATAGTAATACTAAAAGTCCTTAGAATCCTCTAAATTATAAAAAATTGTTCCCCATGTGATTTCCATAGCCATGCACATAATTGCACATATGTACACAATTGTTGGATAAATTATTTCTACCAAACATAAATTGCCAATGGTAGAAACATAGCTTAATCCTTCTAATTTGATATTTCTCTTTGATCCACACTTGTTAGATGTTTACTTTTGTGTAGAGGAAAAATTATTTTGGTCATACTGAGGCTATTTCTAATCCTGCCGAGTACTCCTCTGAGAGCTCTCTGCATGCGGTTTGACTTCCACTAGTGAGTGGGTGAATTGTCCCCTGCTTAGCCCTACCACTCACATAATGTTTTATTGACATCATAATAGTTCTTGTAGGATCTCTTGAGCCTGTTCCATTTAATCTGACTGGTGGTGAAATAACACATATCCACACTTGCCATCAAATTGGCTTTATGCTTTTTCAAAACTGACATGTCAGTAGAAAGATGTGTTTTCCGTATGAGAAATGGCTACTGATATCTTACCTAGGGTACAGGTCTTTCTTGCATTATAAAATATCAGTAGGATTTGGTGAAGTCTGCACACATTCATTATCATCAGGGTATTCTTTCAGTTCCATTTTTAAAAACTGTAGTTGGAATTGGATTAAGGAAGGTAGTGATTTTAAAAACAAAATCCTGAAATTTTGGAAAGTTGTTATATCTTTTCCATATTTTTTAGATTATTTGATAACAGTTTCTGAAAAATAAAAAGAGATTTGAAATAAATACAGCTTGAAAAATGAAAAATGAAAAAATACAAATGACAAATACAAATGAAAAATGTCAAATATTCTGACAACTGAAAGTAATTGATTATTTAGTGTGGATTTTTTTACTCAAAACCATGAGGCCAGACTAATGTTACCAAAGAGATATATGCTGTATTCAGACTGTCAAACAGGAATGAATGTTATCCTAGTATTCCTATTTGACAGTCTGAATACAGCATATATCTCTTTGGTAACATTAGTCTGGCCTCATGGTTTTGAGTAAAAAAATCCACACTAAATAATCAATTACTTTCAGTTGTCAGAATATTTGAATAATCTCTTAAGAGCTTGATGAAGTAGCCCAGCTTTGAACAGTGTGTCAGAGTAGTGTACTATGTGAAATTTAAAATAAAGCAAATCTTGTTTTCTTTGAAAAAAACAGGTGATTGAGTTTCACTTAACTTTTTGTTTTGAGTTGATAGCCACAGACAGATAGGTGGGCATTTTTTAAAGAGTGAATTTAGGATCTGGGAACAATGGTATATATTTAAAACACTATTTTCAAATCAGTGTTTTGAATCATGGTGATGTGTTCCAATTCAGCCTTTGGACATTTCTTCCCAGTGGATTCCAAGCTGCCATAGCCTTTTCTTATTCATTCTGAGTCTGCAAAAACTGAAAACATGTATCCACTGCTATCAAAGATGCACCCAGGAGTAGAAATGTTGAGTCACAGAGTATGTTCACTATTTTAAAACAATCTTTATAGTAAATATAACTTCCCTGAAATGGACAAAAGCAATGTAAAAAAAGCTATTCTTTGTTGTAAAGAGGGAAACTGCTGACATTTTATACCTAAGCATGAATTTTCCCCATCTCTGGAACGTTATCACTGTGTAGAAGCACAGGTAAATTTTGTTGAATTAAAATAAATTTCATTACAATTTATTAATACTGAGAGTCCAGAGACCCAGGATACCTACTCCTCAATTACATAACCAAGCCTTAAAACAATTGTTTACATAAGGTAAATTCTCACTAAATATTGACCATATGAAAAATAATCAGATAATTCATATAGTTGTCTTCAGAATGATAGAACTTTTCATCAAGTAAAAAGAAAATTCAACATGGAAATATGTTTAGTGATGAGAAATCCATTGACCATACATAGGGGAATAGTTTATTAATTAAATGTAGACTAAGTACTAGCATTACCTGAAAAAACTAATGTAGAGTTTTGGAAGAAATCAAATCTGTAGTATATTTTTATTATAATTATCTACATATTTGTCTTACCACTTTTTCCTTGCCCAACTATCAGATTTTGTTCAAAGACTATTTTATTTCTCACCTATATTTCCTAAAGTAAATTATTAACTTTTAATAAAAATTAATTTGCACATACTTAATAAATAATCATTATTTGTTGAATAAAATAGAGCTGAATGTGTTGATATCACAAGGATAGCCAAAATGACAGCCAACTAAGTAATGAAATCCAATGAAATGAATGAAAATAGTAAAATGGAAATCATATGAATGTTATATATTAATATACATACATATATGAGATTTCAAGTGAGAGTGTGTATCTTTGAGATTTGCAGAAATGCAAATTTCAGAGATTTTTTTTCTCATTTGCTTGGCATCTTCAAATGGTATATAATATTAGAAGCACAGGGATAAAGGAGGAGTACTTTTTGAAATGAACATTGAAATTCATAGGTATGTAATAATTTTTCTCATGTACCAAAGACAACATCTTTTGCTAAGAGGTATTCTTACTGAAAGTATAATGAAATTCACTGAGAATTTTTTTCTTTTTTATACACAAGCTTGCTTTGCACAGCTTCTCAGAAATGTACCTAATATATAAAATAAAATTTCACTAGAATTTTCTATTAGGATGGTGCATATTTCCATATTACTGAAAGATTTTCCATTTGGGGGAAAACAAGTTATTTAAGTTTTTTGGCAGCTGTGAATCTCTTTTTATAATTGATTTCAAAACATTTCAGTTCCTACATCTGAACACTTCATTCATGCACTGCAATATTTATACAGCCAGAGAGATGAAGGGAAATAGCCTAATCTTTCACAAATATTTATTTAGCACTTTATGCAAGGTGCTATGATCCACATTTCTTCCCACATAACATTTAGAAATGAATTTCAGCTTATTCTTTTACCAAGTGTTTGGCTAGAGCCCCAAATTGACTGGACACAAATCAGAAACTAAATGTATTGAAAGAGAAATTGAGGACTACTAAAGATTCTTTCTGAAGTCACTAGAACTTCAATGATGCAAAATGTGATACAATAATAATTCCTGGAAATGCAGCTATTGTTAAAAAGAAGTTTAGAAAGAAACAGGACAGTAGGCGTAGAAATCAACATAAAGTAACAATCATTTTTAGCTGGTTGATCCTTAAAGATATCACTCTTCCAAGTTTGCCTATTTAAATCAAATGGTCTTTCAATGTTGAACAGGTCTCTAAACGCAAGGTGGCTTGGACATCTCATTGATCCATTTACTCATTCAGATTCTATGACAATGTATCTAGTTGATTTTTTGTTTGTTTGTTTCACTCAGTTTAATGTAAATTTGTGGTGTAGCAGGACATAGATTTTAAAATGCCAACTCATCCCTAAACTCATTATTGAGATTTTAATCCTATTACATATACTCAGAAAACAAAATCTGGAATACATAATATTAATCTGAGGCATTTACCAATTATTATTTTCATCCTTTCTTCAACCATACTTTTTCACCACATCAACAATGGATAAATGTCCTCAAAGCAGGTAATATCTGGAACTGTACAGCCAAGCAGCTAAGCATTATATCCCTGAATAATAAAGCTATCACCTTATGTTAATATGCCATGAAAAATGTATCTATTTTGGATTAACATTTGTTATTTCTTAAAAAATGATTTTTCCTGTTAATTGTGGAACATATTATTCAGGTAAAAATAATTTGAGCTTGTGCTTTACTCTGTAACAGAACAAGAAATATAATTTGAAATAAAAAACATGCAGAGAAAACCCTTGAATATGACTGGTATTTTTAAAGAATCTTAAATAATGTTGTGATCTGACACTAAAACACTTTATACTTTTACAAATATTTTTGTCTCAGTGTGAATTAATCACTAATTGCCTTTGTGTGATGAGTTGAAATTGGTCCTTTCTTCCCCATCACTGCCTAAGACATCTCACCTCCCACTTCTTAAAGAGGTCGGGGTACAGGCCTCTCCTGAATCCTAAATAGGATTTGTCAGTCAAGCGTAGCGAAATCTAATCTCATCCGAAGGAAAAGAAGAAAACGGACCAGAAAATGATCTGATTTTCCGATTTCATGGCCAAGGTTACCCTGGGAAGTGATGAAAGTGGCATTTAAAGTCCGTAACTAAGGTGGTATGCCAAACTTAGCAGTAATAATGGATAAACCGTGTGGAAAGATATCTCTTTAACAATTTTACAGTTGCTAAGTGTGAAAATTGTAATGCGGTCAAGCTCCAGGAATCCATGGCAGTCAATTCAAAGAACTGGAACGGTGCTCAACTAGAAAACATTCTTTGCTCCTGTAATTTAAATACTGATGAAGTCAGCGTCTGCTGTTCCAACATCAGGCCACAGGGCCGAACAGCTTCATTAGTGATGTTGGTGTTTTTATCCCCCCTGCTCTGAATGAAAACATAGCATCACTGAGGAGACAGGTGGAAATGTACTGAGGCCTAAATCATTGCTCAGCTTGTTTAAGATGAGCCTTATTTAGTGTTTTGTGTTGCAGTTCTACAAGTTTGTGGAAGGAAAAGAAAATAGCCAAAATAACTTTGCAAGTACAGACTTGATAAATATTTTATTACAATTTTTAACATGTAATTTATTAACCACTAGCTTCCAATATTCAGAATAATTGTACTATCTGCATGGGAATATCTACATTCTTAGAACTCTGAAATTACAATCAAAATCAATCAGCATTATTCATTATACAGATTACTGAGTAGTATAATCAGTATGAGTAAAAATTAGGACAACTACTTTGATTATTTAGTATTGAATATTGACTATTGTTTGTGCAATAAGTATATCACAAAATTTTTAAACTTATATTAGAATGCTATTTATGCAGTATGCCATAACACATGCTTGACATACTAAAATAAAAATGTAAGTGCTGTATACAACATGCACACATTTAGAAGTTAAGAAAAGTTTAGAAGTTAGTTAACATTTGAAATGTTACTAAAATATAAATCAAGTGAAATATCCATTTTCACATGTCAAAATAGATGAATTTCAGCAATTTCTTATGCTTCAACACATTTTCACATTGATGTAATGACTGGAATAAGGAGAAATAGGAGCACTTCTCCCCCACCACCCATGAAACAAAGGTTTTGGGTTTTTTTGTTTTTTTGTTTTTTTTTTTTTTTTTTGCAGTACACGGGCCTCTCACTGTTGTGGCCTCTCCTGCTGCGGAGCACAGGATCCGGATGCGCAGGTTCAGCGGCCATGGCTCACGGGCCCAGCCGCTCCGCGGCATGTGGGATCTTCCCGGACCAGGGCACGAACCCGCGTCTCCTGCATCAGCAGGTGGATGCTCAACCACTGCACCACCAGGGAAGCCCAAAACAAAAGTTTTGAAGAATTAGCAACTTGTATCTAAAAATAATTTTTACTTCTTTTTATTATATCTCTTTTCTTACATTTTATACAGTTCAGTAAAGCAAATAAAAACAATAATTTAACAGTGATTATTATTATTTTTTGAAATATTCATCTTTGTCATGTTTTGAGAAAAACTTCTAAGAATTTTTGTATATTGGTTTTACATGTCAAATGTTTTAAACATGATACTTATGTAAATGCTGTAATATACTTAGTTTTATAAATAAATGTAAAGTGTGCTTTGGGGGCTCCGGGCAGCATAGTTGAAAGATACCTTAGGGATTATTAGTAACCCTTACAAGGCAGGGACTTAATTTTAATTTTTATGTGTCTAAAGGAATTATTCCTGTATATCAAAGTTTGGGCATATACATGATTTTTTAAACTTTAACATTAATCTTTTTATGTACAAATAAAAATATATATACTGTAACCTTGATCTACTTGGTCTGTTAATCTCTTCTATAGAAAGACATACTTTAAATAGGAAATTTAATTCAATTCTTTTTTTTCTATTTTCTTTAGGGTTTAAGGGTTGTCCTAGAGATTACAGCATGCATCTCTTTCATATTAAAGAAATGTATTCGTTACTTTAACCTCCTTTCCAGAAGACAGATCGCCTTAGAACACTTAGTACCATGACTCTTTTCCAAACTGAAGCCATTGGTGTCTTTTATTTTAATTGGCTCTATATTTCAAACGATTATGGTTGTATAAATATTAATTTAAAATTTGCCATATACTTACATATTTTGCTATTTATCATCATTCTTGAATCTGAGTCCTTCCATTTATAATCATATTCTTCTGCTGCCAGAAGAATACCTTTTCAAATTCCTTAAGACTTGGGTCTACTGATAATAATTTTTCTCAATTTGTTTGTCTGAAAATTACCTTGAATATTGAGGATGTTTTTGCGGATTATAAATTCTAGGTTGCCAGAATTTTCTTGGAGACTTACTGGTATCATTCCATTATCTTCTTGCTTCCATGATTTCTATTGAAAATTCAGTTGTTAGGGTACTTTTTCTCATTTGAAAGTAATCTGATAGGTTTCTTTGGCTGACATTCAGATTTATTTTTGTCTTGGCTTTATGATTTTTTTCTTAGTATATACATCAAGAAGTGAGAAAGGTCTGCTATTTTCAATTCATTTTCAAGCTAATACAATTATCTTGCCAAGTTTCACGGATACTGGTAGAAGACAGGATACTCCCAGGTCAGAGACAAAGAGCTTTATTATTCACTGCATTACCACTAGCTAGATTGTTAGAATCATGCCAATTCCCTGAGCCTCTATTCCCAGATAGAGAAGCAGAGTGCCAAGTGGCACCTGCATACTCAGTGGATTGCATTTCAGGTGAGAGGCATTGTTTTAAGGGAACATTAGATTTTATAGCTGTACCTTTGTTACACTGGAGCATACAGAAAAACCTCTCTTTGCTCTAGAGTGAGGCACTTACTCTATTATCCAAGAATGTTTACTATACAAACATCTATGCAAAGATCAGTCTTGAACAAAGCCAGTCAGTGATTCTGCTTGTAGGACATACAGAAACATGAAGCATAGACAATAATCTCCCCAAATGTATTACTTTATATTTCCTTGCTTGGAACTAATAAAGTTTCTTGAAGTTATGGTTTCACATCTTTCATCATGCTTGCAAATTTCTTATTCTTTACTTTATTAAACATTACTTCTGACTCATCTTATTTTTCCTCCTTTCCTCTGATTCCAATTAGAGGTATTTTATTACTTCCCAGGGTATTATCTTTGTCTCATATCCTGTCTTCTACATTTTCCATTCTTCTCCTTTTATTTCAGTCTGGAATTTTTTTCTCTTACTTATGTTCCAGTCCACTAACTCTTCTATTTTGTCTAATTTGCTCTTACCCCATCCATTAAGTTCCTAATTTTATTATATTTCACCATTTCAAAATAAAATTTCCAAATTTCTACAAAAAATCTTATTCTTGTATTTTTCTTATTGAACATATTTTATATAGCTATTTTAAATAGTTATAGTTATTTAATATCTACATCTGCTAATATCAATACTGTAGTCTCCATGAATCAATTGATATTGCTTGTTGTTTGGGGCTGGCTAGTTTTTATTCATATTGCCCTATCTTGTGGTGCTGGTTATTTTTGATTACGTATTGTATATTTTATTTGCAAAACTGTGTGATTATTTGATTTACTGGATGATAATATTTTCCTCGACAGAGAATGCTTGCTTTTGACCCAGGATTTGTGGTACTCATAATCTGAGATCTTCTCAGTCCATTTTAATGAATTGAGATAATCTGAAGCTGAGCAAAATCCTGTATGAGAGTGCCTCTGGTTTTATCTAGACTGCAGGCTTCCAGGGTCACTTTCCAATGCGGTACTACTGTATTTACCTGGGATCCCTCAGCCCCTGTCTCTGGGTGGCCATTATATTCCAATCTCTCTTTCCCTATACCTATGTGGCTGTCAAAAGGACCGGTTAGCCTTTCAGTTTGGGGATCAACAGTACTGCTTAGGGACAGTGTCCCCAGACATCAAGGAGATATTCTTAAGTATTTTGTTCTGCTTTTTAAACTTGTTCTAAGAGGGAAAATTAGCCTGAATTACCTATTTCATCATAATAAAAATAGGGAGTCCAAGAGTCATTTTTTAAATCTGTTTTCTCTTATCCAGAACATTATATTTAATACAACAGTAGGAAAAAAATTAATGGATTATGAACTATGTCAGACCATGAAATATGTCAGGAGATCCCTGTCAATATATATTGACTGACATTTTTCTAAACAGCTTGCCTGTCTCATTTGCTCTTTTTTATTCCTCCTTTCTTTTGTTCTCATCACCAAAGTGAGAGCAATAAAGTCACTCTTGTTCTTTCTTTTTTCTCCACTTGCCTTTGAATCTTCATTATTTTGTCCAGTTGATGTATAGGTAACTGCAGGTAGCAGAGAAGTCCCATGGTGTAAAAAGTCAAATTTATCCCAGAATGCCTCTGTCACTGCCATCTGTTTACTCCTGTGTTTAAGGCACTCTTCCCCCCACTCCACACAAACAGCTACACAGACTTCTTTCTCTCCTTCTTTCTCTGCATTGATTCATCACAGCAGTCATTTGTGATCATCTGTTATTACAGTTTTCACGGTGGCAAACGCTATATTTAAGGTTGCAGTGACATTTCCATTACAGAACTGTTGCTTCCAGTCACATAGGGACTTATGAATGCTTATTCTGTTAGGGAAGAAGTTGAAATTTTCCAATAAATGTCTTATGCAGACAGGTTACTTTGCAAGTGGGACAAAGTTGAATTGAATTAGTAAAAATTTTTTAAAGTGCTACCTCCTAAAAATAACATTCCTTTTGGTGATTGGTAGACATTTAATGATTGCTTTTAATAATGCTGACATGTTTTTTGTAGAATTAGACTTTAGGGATCTTGAAGTTCTTAGATATTTTAATTTCTTCTTAATATCCAGATTAGATTAAGAAAGTCAGTGCTTTTGGGGTAACTTAGTGTCATAGAGTTTCACTTGCTAACTTTGAACAGAATCAGAAACTCTGGCATTATAAATCACTTTTGCAAATCAGTGGAAAGTTGCTAAAATATCTGCAAGTATGTTTGAGTCAGGAGATATTGCACTACAGAGAAAATGAATAAGTACAATATATTTGTTCAAAAATAAATTAGAACCATTAGAAAAATATTTTAAGTTCAGAAAAAAATTTATATGCAAATGTGCAAAGAGCTGCATAGCTATTAAAGCAATACCAAGCACATCCACCTTTCGATGAAACTCTCAATTTTCCACATAGCTGTTCTTGATGCCTTTTATTATTCCCAGAATTGAAGGAAATATTAATGATGGGACACATAAATATTTGTTTGGTGTCCAGTATAGCTGCAACTTGATTAGTTATTAAATTCTATAAGTGCCTCTACCGTGAATTCTGTGTATAATACATGGCAGTCAGAAGTAAGCATCCTAGCACTTCCAAACTCTCACTGCCTCTCCATTTACTTATAAAATAAAGACTAAAAAGTAGTAAAATAATTTAAAATGTTTACTCAAGTGTGATTCTTTGGAATGGGGTCATTCAACTGCAGGCATGTGGGACAAATCCTACCCAGAGCTCATTTATTTATTATTTACATATTGTCAATTCCTAATTTTGAGCTACAACTCAAGAGTTGAGTGGCTGTGATGGAAACCTTGTGGCTCATGAAACTATAAATATTTACTGTGTGGTCCTCACAGACCCCTGCATTAGAGTACCACTGAGTATGGTGAATGTGACATTCTATCATTCCAGTGCTGCTCTACAATTAATTGATTCCTACAGTAGATATGTCAAGTTGAAACTTCTGTTGTTAGACCATTGTTCTATTGTTGCAGACCTTTTTTTGTTCCAGACCGTGTGAGTTGGTCCTAGCAAATGAAATCATTGGCCTCACATGCAAGCTTCTGTTGGATCAATAAAGAATGGTAGCTTATATACGCTGCAATGTAAGGTCTTTTGTCAAATGGAAAATTACCTAGTGTTAAAAATATTTTGTTCTTTCCTTTTTCACCTTCTTCTCTATCAACGATCACTCAGCCTGAGCTCCAGAATTCCTTGTTTTGTGTTTTCTAGTTTATTCATACCCCATTATGTCAAATTGTTGTACTACTAGTCAAGTTCTATAAACCTCGTCTCTCTTCTGGACTTTTAGGTCAAAGAAATCACTGATAACAAATTGTTTTATTTTTGATAAGCATTATTCAAGCCTTGGCATCATGTATTGATCCCATCTTTCTGCTTTCATATGTATTAGTCAAGACAGTGATCTTTGTAGTTATCTGATCAGGAGTAATGGGTTATTTTGGAGAAATGGAGATCCCATCTGTTTGGGGGCTACCAGATACATGGGTACTGCTTTCCATAACTGATCCCATTTGAAACCCCATCCAAACTGTATAAGCAGGGAGAGGAGAAATGAGACAAATTAAATGAAGAGAAAGTAGCAGGAATACACTTATTTGAGCATCACAGATGCCTGATTCTTTGACATTATATTTCTTTCAATTAGAAATACCAACATTACTAGGGCAGAAAAAAATGATCCTGGATAAAACTGTGCTTCTCTGATGACAAATATGTTAATGAGAATAGAATCTGCATAGTTTTATGACCACAAGGTAGTTTTTCCATCAAGACTGAACGTTCTATCTTTGTCTATTTAAACACAGCTTAGAGGAAAAGACAGATTGGACACTTAGAGAGAAAAAAAAAACAAAAACCTGAATGATATTTTTCTTAAAAGTAGAAAAAAAAGTAAAGGTAGAAAGAAAGGAGGAAAGGAAGGGAAGATGGGGGGTGAAGAAAGGACAAGGAGAAAAGGGAGAGAGAGGAAGAGAGAGGGATGTGGGCTAGAAAGAAAGAGAGAGAGGGGCATGTTGTACTGTCATTTTTGTCTCAGGCTCGTCATTTTCAAAGTCTTTCCTTTGTTGAAGTGTTCCTTTCCTTCCATTGAACAGAAATCAGCAACCAGACCTAACACTTCAATGTGTTTAGTGACTAACGCTTAAAAAGGATTTTTCACTAAAAGTGACAGCTGTCGGGTACTGGGATGGGGATGGGATGGGGTTGGGGCTTGGAAACTCATACCATTACAAAGAGAAAAAGAACAAGGAGAAAAAAGGCATCCAAGAGGGATAACTGTGTTAAGCACCCTTGACTTTCTGTCCTGTAATGTGACAATCTAAGTGTCTAGGTGAAACCAACCTGGTGTTAAATAAATTCCTGCAGTATTTTAATTATTGTATGATTAGTGGTGTAAGAGGACCCTGCCAACTTAAATTCATGTTTGCAGGAATCTTTTGCAATGTTTCTCTTCTTTAAAAGAATGAACCTATTGTCGTGCTTTTTTGTTTTACTATTATTTTTCAGATTGTCAACATATAAATTATTTTTTAAACACGCACTGAAAAGACATGATCTGGGCACCAAACTCAGGGGAGAATAAGCAGTTCAGAGAGGAAAAAAATGATTGCTTATTGAACTATAGAATTGTCAATGATAAAGTTAGACTGGTGTCAGATCCCATTTATTCACGTGAAATGTGCAAGACAAGAAACAATTTGATCCTTTAGAGAAGAAATAACTTTTCATGATCATATTTCTTCCATTTGGAAAATAGGACTTTTAAGAATACTCCTCAGGCTTTAAGAATATACCCTTTGGTCTATACACTGAAATATAGTGTTAACATGTCTTGTTGCCACCCATTCATTTATGACTTTCATGATAAGTGTCTGTATGTTCCTGACATTTGTTTCACTGTGATTAATTTCAGGCATGGTGCTGACTTTGTCAGTATCTTCTTCCTGTCAGTAGAACACCCTTATAGAATAATCACATTACATAATTGCCTATTTTTTTTTGTAAATTTTAAATTGCAGGAATGCTCTCAGAATAGAATAGTTTTTCAAAAGCACTTGTTGTAAAAAAATACAGTAGTCACATGTGAATTTTATTGTATAATATGGTGCAATGATATTTAGCTTATTATTTGGCATATTATATGATTATAAAATGTAATAAAAGGTGCGATCATCACTAACATGATTCACAATAACAACAAGTAGAGTGAAGCATTAGCAAAGTGAGTCAGACTTTGAAAACAGTATGCTTTCAAGAAACTTTCTTGAAAAGTGGATTAGCCTAATTTAAAGCCTCCTTGTTTCTTCCAAAACTCTTTCTCTATGATATCATTTAATTTGACATTTTTTTTCAGTGAGATTGTAACATGTCTACTGATCAAATTGTAGCTGTTTTTAACCTCTTGGAGCAGCTATCTGAACATACCAGTCCCTTGATCGGCTTGCGGTCAATTTTAACAAACTGCTATTGAACATGATGATAGAAGCAAATGGAATTATGACTATGTTTCTTTTTCACATCTGCCTAAAAATAATTAACGAAGGGTCATTTTTGTCATATTCAGACATTATTTATGTCTTCTTTTATGCTAACTGACACATAAAAGGTCTATCTTCATTCCCTTAATAAATTATATTTTAACAAATTCTTTTCTCCATTTTTTTTTCTTTTTTCTCCTCCATTTCCTACTTCTTTTTTTTCTGTTCACCTTTTAAGAATTCTAATTATATTTTTAAGAAACTTCTTCTAGAATAACATCTTTGATTCATTCCTGGAGAGAATAATGATGGAAAAGAAGGAACCAAGTAAGATCATACAAAATTAATACCTATCAAAGCTAGAGTCTTATTTATGCTCCTAAGAAAGGAGAATAAGGATTTAACCTTTCTTTAGACCCAGGGGCACTTCAGCCAAGCTCTAAACATCTAGTAGGAGTGACAAGAAATGCTCTTTCATGAAGCTGTTTGTATACTTCATGCCATTTGTTCAGCAGTATAAGACAGATTATTCTTATTCCACATTCTTACAACCTTATGGTTGCTCTTAATAAAACTATCTATATATTGATTTAAACTTTTGAAAAATTTCTATCTGTATGTATAGTCTATATCATGCCTTGGGATAAAGATCTCTATGAGGTCTGAATTAGTATAAAAGTAGACACTAGAAGCAGAATTTACCTCTCAGTTTTTCTGTCTTGTGTTTACAAAGAACAGAATGCCTTATGCTTACTAGAGTGAAAGGGGATTTAGGATATGGCTTTGAATCACTAGAGTTCAAGCCAAAATGGAGGGACCTGGCCTTAGGGAGAGTGGGAGACAGGGAGCCCCTACAGCAGGTGTTTATGAAACTTCACTTTTCTCTGCCAATCGTAGTAACCACTAATATCTTTGTGTCCCCACTGCTTGACAGGCCCTACTCTATTTTCCTCTGCATTAATTTTTTAACCTTATCAAATCTTTAATCATCAAATCCTAGGAGAAAGATACATTATCCTTACTTAGAACTTTGAGACAAATTCACTTTTGTGTTCTGAGATATACCAAACATGTAGAAAAGTCCATGTTTAACATGATACAAGTAAGAAATGGTTCTAAACTAAAAAAAAAGAATTGAGCCCATATGAAGACTGTGAGCCTGAACCTATTTTGTAGGTATTTATTTCTCGGCATTTTTAAAATTTGAGAATGTATCTGATAGGGTAAGTAAACATTCTCTTGCAGGCATTCCTGAGTTTCAGGGAGCTAGTGCCACAATAGCAAGGTGCAACTTAATTTTGCCATCTGAAAAACTTGGATTTTTCTATGTCATATATTTTCACTAAATATCTCCTACTTATCGTACAGTTATGTAATAACTATAAGACTTAATGATGCACATTAATTTTATTCCTTAAATTTAAGATGATAATGTTCCAATTTAGATATAAGCACATGCTCAGTTGAGTTATAAAAAATCAATTGGAAAATAAGTGGTCCATATCCCAGTTTCTTATAACTGAAAATAAATTTTGGTTCACTACCTTCCTTTATTTCCACTACAGGGAGCATATAGATATTCACTCTGTCTCTCATGTGAGAAATATGCTCTAATTTTTGAATCCCAGGGGTTTTATGGAAAAATGTGTCCCTTTAAGTCATAGTCTGACCCAATTAGAATATGAAAGTGATTAATTCATTTACCATTTAAAGGATGTAAAACTGGGTTGTCATCATAGAAACATTATTCTAAGATATGCACCAATTTTATATATCATGATAAATCAAGTATAGAATACTTGAAACCGAACAATTAGTTTCAGTTTTCACTTTCCTTTTTGTGCCATGAATTGCTGTTAAATGGGGAAATAAATATAAAGATTTTTATAGATTTCCCCTTCCAAAACTTCTGCTATATGAAGTGGATGGATTTAAATCTTCTGTGTTTTAGATTTCCTTTTATTCAAGTTGAAAGATACAAATGTCTCATTTTATGTGGATGAAGTTATTGAATTAAGTTTATATGCTTTGGAATTGTTTGTAATTTGATTCAAAGCCAAATTTAATTTATTTAACCAACATTTAAAAAATATATATGTAGAATTCGAGACCTTGCAAAGATTTAAGTAAAATTTCTGTCTCAAAAAGTACAGTAAAATTGACTGCTCAGGGTGCTGCCGGATTAATCTTTCTGGTGTGTGTGAGAAAATTGCACTTTATCTCAGACAATTAGTAAAATATACATGGTTTCACTCATATACTAGCTCAGTAGGAATGGAACTTCTTCCATATTATGGAATTGGAAATTTGTTTTCCTTGAAGATCTTGTCAGATGCAGTGATTTCCTCGCCAGTCAGTAAGGAGTCAATTACAAGAGATTTTGATGCCTATCATACTTCAAGGAAGTTAAATGAACTGAAAGAAGTCAGATCACAGTGATAAATTTTTATCTGTTTGCTTCAAAAGAGATTAGGAGAAGGCAATTTTTGCCCTGAAGTGCTGTGGGCTTAAGTATTCATTAGAATTAGCTTTTGCTGAATATAAGTGAAAGTTCAAAGGCCTAAACAAGTTTCATTGCTTAAATAAGTATAATTGTTTTTCTCTCCTTCAAAAGAAGCCTGGGGGAATTCAGCCGAGGATTGATGTGATACTGCTTTACTATCAGGTACCAAGATCCTTGTTATCCCGCAAAGCCATCCTGCATATATTGCTTTCATTCTTTTTTTAAAAAAATTATACTGTAGTATAGTTGATTTACAATGTTGTGTTAGCTTCAGTTGTACAGCAAAGTGAATCAGTTATACATATATTCACTCATTTTTAGATTCTTTTCCCATATAGGTCATTACAGAGTATTGAGTAGAATTCCCTGTGCTACACAGTAGGTCCTTATTAGTTATCTATTTTATATATAGTAGTTTGTATATGTCCATGCCACTCTCTCATTTCATCCCAGCTTACCCTTCCCCCTCCCTGTGTCCTCAAGTCCATTCTCTATGTCTGCGTCTTTATTCCTGTCCTGCCCCTAGGTTCTTCAGAACCTTTTTTTTTTTTTAGATTCTATATATATGTGTTAGCATACGGTATTTGTTTTTATCTTTCTGACTTACTTCACTCTGTATGACAGACTCTGGGTCCATCCACCTCACTGCAAATAACTCAATTTCATTTCTTTTTATGGCTGAATAATATTCCATTATATATATGTATCACATCTTCTTTATCCATTCGTCTGTCGATGGGCATTTAGGTTCCATGACCTGGCTAAAAATGCTGCAAGGAACATTGGGGTGCATTTGTCTTTTTGAATTATGGTTTTCTCTGGATATATGCCCAGTAGTGGGATTGTTGGGTCATATGGTAATTCTATCTTTAGTTTTTTTAGGAACCTCCATACTGTTCTCCATAGTGGCTGTATCAATTTACATTGCCACCAACAGTGCAAAAGGGTTCCCTTTTCTCCACACCCTCTCCAGCATTTATTGTTTCTAGATTTTTTGATGATAGCCATTCTTACTGGTGTGAGATGATACCTCATTGTAGCTTTGATTTGCATTTCTCTAATGATTAGTGATGTTGAGCATCCTTTCATGTGTTTTTTGGCAATCTGTATGTCTTCTTTGGAGAAATATCTATTTAGGTCTTCTGCCCATGTTTGGATTGGGTTGTTTTTTTAATATTAAGATTATTATTTTTTGTGTTACTGGGCATAGCTCTAATCCTAACAGCTCCATAAATTTTCTCTAACTGGTTAATTTATTCTTGGGTTTCATCCTTTCAACAGTTTGTACTAATTATATTAATTCTTTTTTAAAAAAACTCTATGATAGACTTTTTTTTCCCCCAGCTAGAATGTAAGAAATATGAAACTAAAGTCATTTTATTATACTACTTCTCTTTCACCTGGCACTTGTCACAATAAAGAATACATAGTATTATTTTTAGTTGTTTATACTTTAATTGCTTTCTTAATTATCTTATATATGTGTGTTAACTTTGAGTATCAATGTTTCTAAATTTGTATGATTATAATGTCATTTTGGGGCTTCCCTGGTGAAGCAGTGTTTGAGAGTCTGCCTGCCGATGCAGGGGACACGGGTTCGAGCCCTGGTCTGGGGGTATCCCACATGCCGCGGAGCAACTGGGCCCGTGAGCCACAACTACTGAGCCTGTGCGTCTGGAGCCTGTGCTCCGCTACAAGAGGCTGCGATAGCGAGAGGCCTGCGCACTGCGATGAAGAGTGGCCCCTGCTCGCCGCAGCTGGAGAAAGCCCTTGTACAGAAACGAAGACCCAACACAGCCCCCCAAAATAAATACATTAATTAAAAATATAATGTCATTTTGAATTAGAAAAGATTGCTTTTTTTTTTTTTTTTGGTGGTACGCGGGCCTCTCACTGTTGCGGCCTCTCCCATTGTGGAGCACAGGCTCCGGATGCGCAGGCTCAGCGGCCATGGCTCACGGGCCCAGCTGCTCCGCGGCATGTGGGATCTTCCCGGACCGAGGCACGAACCCGTGCCCCCTGCATCGGCAGACGGATTCTCAACCACTGCGCCACCAGGGAAACCCAAGATTGCTTTTTAATAGTAGACTTTAGTTCATTAATAACACCTACCAGAACTTTATCAGAATTGATCACTGAATTCCTTGGAAAAATTTTATGGTAATTACCATCACTATATTAATTTAATATACTGAGTTTGAACTAAGTATATTTTAGTAGAGTAAAGGTAACATATGTCCATGTCATAGTTCCAGTTTTACATATGCAAGCACATTTGTATGATTCAAAGGTTGGAAAATTCTTGCCTCTACAGAGATTTGCTAAACCATGATATCTATTAATAAGCTGTTACATACATTCATTGTGTATGTGGCATATACAATAATGAAAATTATTAATATCTATAGTGAAAAGACCAGGTATACTTAAACACAATATTTCTCTGTCTCTCTTATTCTCTGGTTCTCTATATGAAGAGTATACATAACCTGATATTCTATATCTGTGTCTGTATGCATGCATTATATTCATATATAATTGATGTCAATATATCAGTATAGTTATTATTTCATATAAACCTGATTGGGAAAAAGTATGCTTTGAGAAACTATTTCAAACATTGGACCAGTGCTTGAGGATTAGAAAGGTGGATTTCTGCAAATTTGCTTATTAACATTCTGCAAGTGTTTTCATAAACAGTTCTTGATCACCTGTTTTGTGTCAGATATTCTTCTAGTCGATTTTATTATGTCATATGATATAGTTGCTTTAACAGGGAAGAACACTATTATATTCACCAGGAAACCATTTATGAAGTTGTGAGATATTTTAATTAAAAATATATTTTTAAACACGAAAACCTCAGGAATTGCTTTTTCAGTTACCTGATTACTTTCTTAGATCCATCACTCACTTGACTGTTTATCACTGACATTGTGGGCAAGAGGTTAATTGTAATTGCACGGTCATCTGGACTATCCTATAATTTGAAGTAGAGTCCCTCTGCTGTGTCAGGTTCGACAGTATATTATTTCCAAGCATTAGTGCCAGGATGCTCTTTAAATCGGCTGTGGAACTAGGGAAGAGGTGATTTACGTGCTCGATTTAGTTCTTCTTTTGCTGTCCGCTTCAGGCAACTTTCCTATGAATAGCAGAATGTGAACACAGTTAAAATTCAAATGCACACAAAGATGGAAAAAATAGTGTGAAACAACAGGAAATGAAATTCATTCCTGCCCTGCATATTTGTTGACAAGGATGTAGTATGTAAATCACTGGGTATCCTGAACTAGTTATTTCCCTCTTGGGATTCTTGAATTAAACATTAAAAGATGGATTTTAATGAATGAATGTATATACAGATTGAATTTTCTACAGATTTTTTTAAGCAACAAGGAAAACCAAATGCTTTTTACTTAAGGATAAAAGGATAGAGGAGGAAGTGACTTAACCACATTTCTTAAGAGTGCATAAAATGTACTTGAGTAGAATAATTAGACTCTTTAAACTAGGAAATCCCTCTTTTTTAATCTTAGCAAAAATTAGTGCCAAAATTAAAGCACAGTATATTTTTTCTTCATCCAATTTTGGATTAATTAGGCTAAATCTAGAAGCTGCTCATTTCTTCTGTGGTGTTTTGGCTCACAGCACCTAATATTTTATCAACGTGAAATGCTTAACTGTGTCCCCCTTTTATATTTGCAAACATACACAGCAAGATTATATCTCATTATGTAAGAAATGACTTAGGAAACATTTTGTTAATGCCATTTACTGGTCAAATGATTTTTTTTTCAAGATGACCATAGCTTAAACTTCCATCAACATAGTGAGAGAGATGAGCAGATAATACTAAACCCTGGAACATTTATTTAATTAACTAAAATGTTTAAAAATAAGGATGCCCAGAACTTTAATTCCCACCACATCCTAGTCCTAGCAGAGTTAGCATTCAGCTTTTCATACCAAACCCCATGGGGTTATTGGTTGAAAATATAGGTCTGATTTTAAAAAGAAATGGTTTTCTTTTTAAGTTATTATTTCATTAAAAAAATAAAGTTGAGACTCCACTCATACTGAGTCTTAACCCTCTCCAAAAGTAAATACTCTCCTCTAGTTATGTCATTTTGTACTTCATGTGTATGTTGTGTGTGGGTTTCTACGTGTGTGGGTCTGTGGGTCTGTGGGTATGTGTGTGCACATCTCCAATTCAGTATCTGTTTTCTTAGTTTTACAAAATTTAGGTAATTGGAAAATATTTTATGTGTAATTTTACAGCTATTTTTCCTATCGACATAAGTTTTTCATGTTTTATTCCTTTGGTGAATAAAGATCTAATTTTTAAAATTTCATTGCTATATAGTATTCTACTATAGATTGTGTCTCAATAGCACAATAAATATCTTAATACAAGGCTCTTGGCACATTTGTGAGTGTTTCTTTAAGAGACATACATAGAGGTGGAATTTAGGCAGATACTGCCAAATTTCTTTCCAAAGTTTGTTTGTCCTTAGCACTATCTACAAATTTAATTGTTACCACTTACTCACCAACTGTCAGTAATATCAATATTTTAAATGGTTGCAGTCTGATATCTATGAGTTGGTAGCTAAAATTTATAATTTTCCAAGTAGGGGTAAGAATGAACTTTTTAAAAAAATGTTTATTTGGTGGCAATAGAGGTCTTTTTCTTCTCTGAAATTCCTGTTAATATACTTTGGAATTTTATTATCTGGATCTATTGCCTTTACCTTACTGAAGATAAATAATAAGATAAAAAGGAAGAAAATAAGGGAGATCCTGCATTTTTCTAAGAAGGTGGAAGTGAGGGAAAACTTTAATTTGACGCATTTGGCATTTAGGTGGTATGTTCTACAAATATGCAAGGTATGGCTTTCATGGCACTTTGGTTTCCTTAAACTGATATCAAAGATAATGATAATTTTATTTTCCTAACTGATTTTGAACTATTGTAGATATTTTTTCCTAACAAACAATGGACATTCACTAAGGACAGAATTGCTTCATAATTAACTTGTCTTTTTTTAGACAAGTTATCGAATAAATTCTGACAATTTATCAGATTACCAATAAGTTTTGATAAATGAAAAATAATAATACCTATCATCAGTTGAATACTTACTATATGACAGGTACTGGGCTAAATATTGGTGGTTCGTAACAACAATACAATGAGGTAGATAGTAGTAGTATACTATATTTTATATGAGGAAACTGAAATTGAGAGAGGTGAATTTGTCCAATAACTGGCAAACTCAAATTACAGGAAGTGTTACTCATCTCTATAACCTCAGTGCTTAAGATAATAGTCAGCTACCAAGAGATTTTCAAAACATCTTTGGTGCCTGAGAGAAAGATATAGAAGAACAGATTCATAAAAATGCCATGGTACTTGTTTGAAGCAAAAAAATAAAGAAATTTGATATGCTCTAACTTTTACTATTCTTATACTATTCGTTCAACAGTACATTCATGCCAGAGGGCTTCTCTTTGAGAAAACGATGAGTCTGTGTGTTTACTAAGGTCATTGTGTTTTTATTTCTTTATGTTTTTCGTTTGAGGAAGTCTGTACTTTTAAATGTGAGCACTTTAAGGCAGATCACTGCTCTTTAGAGTATAGGAAATAGTTTTTCAGTGGTTCCAAAGGGTGTAGGAGGTTACTTGAATGCGTCACAAATGTGTATCTGTACAGTTGAAGAGCAGAAGGACACGTGTAGCAAACAGATGGATAACTGCTATAGACAGGAGAAAGAATACATTGTATAAAAATGTTACATCTTAGGGCTTCCCTGGTGGCGTAGTGGTTGAGAGTCCGCCTGCCGATGCAGGGGATGCGGGTTCTTCCCCCGATCCGGGAAGATCCCACGTGTCGCGGGGCGGCTGGGCCCGTGAGCCATGGCCGCTGAGCCTGCACGTCCGGAGCCTGTGCTCCGCAGCGGGAGAGGCCACAACAGTGAGAGGCCCGAGTACCGCAAAAAAAAAAAAAAAAAAAAAAAAAAAAAAAAGTTCCATCTTAAAATATGAAAAGCTATATATTAAATTCATGATAAATTTTAAACCTGTCTTCTGCTCCGCGGCATGTGGGGTCTTTCCGGACCGGGGCACAAACTCGTGTCCCCTGCATCGGCAGGCAGACTCTCAACCACTGCACCACCAGGGAAGCCCATAAACCTTTCTTTTTAAATTGTATCATTATCATTTCATAGTCCTGGGACAAAATAATCAAAAACTTGTGAATGAATGAATGAATGAAATGAAATTATTTCTCTTTCTTAGACACAGTCCTAAAGGCAAATCATAAATCATAGCATTACCTGCCAAATGCCACTCCATTAATACAGCAGTTCCAAGGCATATCTACTTAATAGGCTTTTAGTAGATGGAAAATTGCAGAAATGTAAGCTTTAAAAATCTACTACCTTCAAATACAGGCTCTTCTTAAGGCACAGGATACATACTGTAGGACTCTACATGGAACTTAGGAGTTAATATGGTATGGAAGATATTTTTAAGAAAGGAAAAAGTTACAGACAATGCCTCATAAGAAGATGTGACATTCATATGATGTGTATCATTGTGGAACAGAATAGATCTTTGTTGGAAGGATTAGATACTTTTAAACACAAAATTCAGGTACCCCTCCTTTGCTTTGTAGGAGTAGCTAGGGGATCTGTTACATTTACTTATGTCCTCAGTGTTTCAGCTGCCAAACAATCTGTTCTTTTTCTTGGGAAAATATTGGTGTAAGTACTTGAAAAGCTTGTTTATTGATATGGAAAATTACCAGGATTTTATTCAGAATGAAACACAATGAAAATACACAGCTACATAAAGTGTGATATATATGCATATTTAATATTTAACTTCCTTTATCTAGAGGCTATTTTCTGATACTCCATTTGGCTAATCCAAGCAGAGTTTGATTGGTTCCAAACAGGTATGCTGAGATATATACAATACAACTTTGATCTTCTAGGAACTTACAGTTTGGAGTGAAAATACAGGTACAGATATAATTACAAAACTGAGCAATGTGACAAGTAGTATGTAAATGTACACACCATAAATAGCATAGAAATACATGTCTGGTATAAAAATATAAGGCAACAATAAAGGATATGATGTGTTAACATTTGAAAGAATCACATCTTTGTCTACGTAGTCATCTTTGGCTCAGTAGACAAAGCACATTGTCTGTTTTGCTCTCTAGACTTTGCCTCTAGACTCCTTTCTCCTTCGACAGAGTCACTTCAAAATATTTTATCTTTTTAAAAATTTTATACTTACCTATTTCAATTTCACTACTCTAATGACAGTCCTGCTCCAATTGTTTGATAGACTTCCTTGAGTACTGTGGTCCACTAAAAATGTAGTGAATGAAAAAATGCAGTGAAAGCAATGTAGACAGCAATAAAATTTTTAATGTATGTTTACAATTTTGCTTGGAAGGGGAGACCAAGTTGTTTTTCTAGTCAATCATTTAAAATTATTTCTAGGCATTTCATAGTTCAATATCTACTCTGAAGTTTTCAGAAGAGTTTTTGTGGTGCTGGCTTAATCACCTTAGCTATTCTGATGTGGAAGTAAACATCCACCATTTTCCCCCTTCTTTGTTCTAGGTTAGGAAAAATACACTTTTGAACTTGAAAACTTGCCTCTAGTCATACTGTGTATTTAACCTGTTACTCAGTAGTTTTCTTTTTCTCAGGAGGAGTTAGAAGCAACTAAAAAATTCAAGAGGACTCTGAAAATTCAACAAAGCTATTGGAACGTCCTTTTTATTATCTCTGTAAAACCTCGGTTCCACGTTGATAGCTCCTGGTCTTTGATATCCACACTGTTTCATAAAGGAAAATATTGTACAGCATCAGATTTGTAAGCTCAGTTGAAAACTGTTTTCTGTTTTCACGTTTGGTTATAAAATATGTTTTTCATCATATAGCAAAACAACTTTCTTTCTCTTAAAAGGTGTCTTTTATCCCAGCCAGCTGGACATCTTCTCACACACTGTAGGAAAATGAACCAGTCCCCTCCATTTATAATAGCAAAGAGAAATGAAATATCAGGCCAACTGAAAATGTACCCCTAATCTCTGTTTCCATACTTTGTCGCTTCAAAGCTCAAGCACCAGGTCACTGTGGCAATGTATGATTCCAACTTATTTTACATGAAAAATCATGGTACAAAGGAAAAATATTCATAGTTGTCTTATGCATATTTATTACTTTTGTGGGATCCCAGGTGATATATAATACATATTATATAATATGATGTCTGTTGTGTTATATTATATTAAATATTATACTACATATTTTATCACGTATCATATTAAGTATACATTTCAATTATATATTTTGTGTTAGTCTACCTACTGATGCTCTGTGATTAAATATTAAGAATGGAGAAGATAGAGTATGAAAAAAATTAAATCCACTAAATTAGCAGCCACCTGATAATGATTTTCTTTTATATCCTTTGCCTCTTTCTGTTAATCATGCTTTTTAGACTCCCTTAATATATTCTCAATTCCCAGGTTATTGCTTATAGTAAGTGATTTAAAATAAAATGTGTGATGTGAGACCACCTTATTCAGATTGTTGTAAAATTTATATTGAATCATTTCAATTGCAGTGAATTATAAGATTAGAAAATAGAAATGAAGAGTTAAAAAAGGACAGATTGCACACTGTGTAAGAAAAGCATTGTTGGTAGAGGACAAGGGTGTGATATGAAGAGCTGTACATCAATTATGAAATAAATAGGGCCTCTGCTGGTTCAGTTACACTAACTCAAAGTCTTATGTAATTCATACATTTACATTAAGGAAGCACAGAGGTTTCTGTCATGTAAATATTAGATAAACTGGATGACACTTTAAATCTGTTCTCCACTAACCATAGAGCTCAGATCATATGTTATTAAAAAGTCTCCATACTCTGGAAAGCTAATTTTGATGGCAGATATGATTTGGAGAAGGGTCAAGGTTGCTCTTTTAATTATATTTAAATACAGAGAAGTCTTTTGCTTACTGGTATGAAAGATGAAAATGATGAGGAAAGTAAATAGGGTGTTGACTTTGAGTAAGTCAAGGGCAATTATTGAAAATTTGTGTATTTACATAGTTCATCTATAATTATTAATTACTTAGAAAAGCCCAGCAGACCAAGGATGAAGCAGAAAATCCCTATCCTGCAATATTCTCAAAGAATTGGGACACAAAAGAACCAGAGCCTCCTTGGGAGATATAGAACACGTTAGAGGCAGTGCTGGGACAGACCTGATTTTTCAGCACCCCTAGCAAATATAAATCAGTTAGTGAGATCTTAGACCTTTTTCTGTTGGTTTGAGTACCAGAGATGGGTGTTTTGAGAGTTATAGCTATTTGTTAAATAAAAAGAATTTTCAGATGGACTGTGAAATTTAAAATGAAGGGAAAATTAAGTTACATAATGATTTTCAGAATAGAGCCTCACAAATCAAGCTCTGGAAGCTCTAAATCTAGAAGCACAGACAGTGAGCTAAGAGCTGCTGCTGAACTTGCTGCAGGCTAGTTCTTCAAGTTTACAGCAGGCAATGGGAAATGGATTTGTCGGGGTGGGAATGGTAGCTGGATTACATAAAGAAGAGGAAGGGAAATGTTTACTTTTTGCTTACCTTTGGGGCAAACCTATGAAACAGTGACTCAAATGATTAGGACCTGAATAGTTTAGGTTTGGCCTTTCTATAAAGCTTACTTCACAAGCTCAGCTTTCTTTAATTTTGGTAGAAACTTAGACATAAAAAAAGTAAATGTAAATGTTGGGAAAAACATAGTAGGCTCTAGGATATGAAACAAAAACTTATACATTTCAGGTTTCACCTTTTGCTTTTACTCTCAAAGATAACATGGTGACTACAGTGGATAACACTAAACTGTATGACTGAAATTTGCCAGGAGAGTAGAACTTAAGTGCGCTCACCAAAAATAAATTTTTAAAGATATCATGGGAGATCTTGAGGCAGGCACTGTGAAAAGTAAAATCTACTATAGGGAGAATGGTCTGGGAAGTGCAATGTAGAGCAGGAGGGACACTTGCCCCATTTAGAAGCCAACTGGTAGGAGGGCATATGAGATAACCATTACCCCTGGGCAGTTACTGTCTTCAGGGGAGAACCATGTGTTTGCTAGAGCTAAAAAGTAAAGGGAATATGAAAAAAGATTGAGGATGCAGGAGATTTTGCTGATAATTTAAAATAGACTCAGAATTATAATAGTAGGTTTTCAGAAATGAATTATAATAGTAGGTTTTCAGAAATGAGAGACATGGGATCAATAAAAGGGGGGATGTACAGAGTTGTATAGAGAAGATGATTCATGAGGTAAGGTATAAAATGGTAGGTAAAGTGTGATAGTATATGCAAAGCATTTATGACGAGATCTGGCAAATAATAGGCACTCAATAAGTGTTAAATCTTGACTTTTATTATATGGATAAGAATAGAAAGTTGTTTCCCACTGACTTTTTTTGATTCTCATGACAAAATCATAATACGTGTTAAAATGATTTAAAAGACCAGACAAAGATTAATTATTGAGATACCTTTCCAAAATTTTTAAAAGGTGTAAAAGTTGATTCAACCAATGCCTTGTTTCTAGGCATAGTTTCAAATACCTTAAAGACAATAAACACACAAAATATGTGAAATATTCAAAAGTGCTTAGAAATCTTCACATGAAGTACTCCACTAAAGAAATATGATTTGTCAGAACTAGGAATGATTCCATTTTAACTTTAATTTAAATATTTAATATGTCTGGGGAAGAGTTTATAAAAAATAGAGACTTCCGTACTATCTGTGTGCTTACATAAATGAAAATCTATCAAGAATTTTTAGTGGCTTCTTAAGAACAATGTTTGTAACTTATTACTGCTTTGGACTAGAGCCCTAAAATGTAGGTAGTGCAAACGCACACAACATAAATCAAAATAAGTTCTCCCAAATGTCATATTTCCTAACCACAAATTACTCCAGTTGTTTAAACCAGATCATAATTTGAGAATCCCTCTTTCTCTGCAGGTTCAGTGACAAATCTGCCTGGCAGGCTTGATCACAGGACAGAAGACTCAGTTCTAGTAAGCCATCACACATCTGGCTTTTGAAAAGTCAGGGATTTTCCCCCCAGATTTCACCACTAGATTAATTTTTAAATTTTGCATACAGGATAGATTTTGAAAAAGTTAGGTGTATTCATTTATTTTTCATGTTTATATCAGTTGATGTTTAAATGATTCATTGTAAAATCTATGTAAAATACTATAGTCTTTATATTTTAAATGTCTTTTTAAAGTTTATTAAAATTAACATAATTCATGACATTTATTTCTTATACTTTTTTCTCTGTATGTTCACCTACCACTGGCAATGCCATGCTTACTGATATGTAAAATATTCTTAATAGTAACTACTGCTAGTGATGGATTTAGTGTATTTTTAATAAGAAGCTTTAAGTATCACAACAAAGTGACTACTTTCCAAAAGATGATTTTTAATTTTGTCCCTGTTGATTTTTACCATAATTTTGATTAAAATGCCATCATGAGCTAGAAAGAAATTTACATCTTACAGAGAAAAAAATGAAAATGTTCCCCCAGATAATGTATTACTCAGTTTTGGTCATCTTTGAATAAAAAGTGAGATCGTACAAAGCCAGGTGGCATTTAGTCCAACCAAATATGGGTTTTCCTTCAGAAACCAAAAGGAAAGGTGGAGAGAGAAAGTGGGGCTGAGTTTCTTCTTGGGAAAGAAGGCTGACAGAGCCAGAATCCTTTCAAGAATAAAGAGCCAGAATCCCTTCAAGAATAAAGAAGTAGGAGATTGGGAGACAGACTTGTCAGTGAAGAGAATGGAGTCTGAATCTCAGCTTTTTGGGGGGGTATATTTCAGGGATACAGTTTACTTAAGTGTAAAATGGTTGATATTATTTACTTCATGGATTTCTTAAGTTTTATTTTTATTTTTATTTTTAATTATTTTTTATTTTTTGTTATTGCTGTACGTGGGCCTCTCACTGTTGTGGCCTCTCCCGTTGTGGAGCACAGGCTCCGGATGCACAGGCTCAGCGGCCATGGCTCACGGGCCCAGCCGCTCGGGGGCATGTGGGATCTTCCCAGACCAGGGCACGAACCCGCATCCCCTGCATTGGCAGGCGGACTCTCAACCACTGCGCCACCAGGGAAGCCCGGAGGCACAATAATTAGTAAATAAATAGCTGAAATCTATGCTTTTAGTCTCTTGGTAGTATCTTTGTATCCTGAGCACCCAGCCAAAGACAACCAAAAATGTCTGGAATTTTTTGTGTTGGATACTGAGTGTGGAGGACCATCTTCTCTTCTCCATGAACACTTTTCCCCATGGGATTTTATTCAGTCCCATGGCCTTAAATACTCTTAACTTCAGCCCTGAGTTATCTCTCAAACTCCAGACTCATCTATGCAGCTGTATGGTTGACATCTCCTCTTGAATTTCTCATACTTCTTAAATGTAATATGTCCCAAACTGAATTCCCCATCTTCCCCTGAAAACGTGCACCATCTGCAAACTTCTCTATATCAGATGAGAAGAGTTTCACCCTTTCAGTTCCTCAAATCATGCTTTACTCCTCTCTTTATCTTATATCTCTCATCCAATCCATCAGCAAATGCTGTTTTCTTTACCGTCAATTATATGCAGCATCCAGTGGTTTCACAGCATTTCCACTACTACCAACCTGGACCAAACCAGCATTATCCTTCTGGTGGATTATAGTAGTAGCCTCTTAACTGTTCCCCTTGCTTTCCCTCTTTATCCATTAAAGTCAGTTGTCAAGACAGAAGCCACAGTGATCCTTTAAAATAGTACTATGTCATTTCTCTGAGTAAAATGAAAGTTTTTACAACAGCCTTCAAAGCCCTTTGTGATCTGTTGCCTACCACCTGTTTGACCACATCCCCTAATACACTTACTTTTACTAACTTTGCTCCAGCCACTCCCCATCTTCTTATAAAGCCACTAATTCCATCATGAGGGCCCCACCCTCATGATCTCATCTACTTAGTTACCTTCCACAGACCCCACCTCTTACTGCCATCACATTGGAAGTCAAGGCTTCAGCCTATGAATTTTGAGGGCACAAACAACATTTAGTCCATAACAAATGCTATCTTTTCAATATCAATTCTGTAGGTTTCGTGCTGAAAAATGTGTCAATGTAATATGTTCATGATGTAAAAAAAGGAAAAAAGAAGAAAAATGTAAAAGTTGAGGTTCTATAATGCACTGCACATGCTTTCATTAGCCTCTATCATCTGTAACTTTTAGGTTAGTCTTTCATACTATTCAAATTGTAGTTTCTTAGAAGAAAGTGTTTCCCCAAAATTGTGACATTATTCTACAAAACTTTAAGAAAATAAATATACCCCACATCTCTAGGCACTCACAAAGACAAAGATTATCTAACTTCTGAGATTGTCTGTTGTTTAAGGAAGGAAAAATTATCATGAGTCAAATTTTAGCCTTATAAAAGTTTATTCCTGATTGTATTAAAAAAGATAAATGCTTGCAGTTTCTTAAAGCTTTATATTCTAATGAAGTGAACATTTTGAATTTGTTTATCTAATTTAAGACTACTTTAAGACTTGCCCATAGTGTGGTGACCATCTAAGTCTGGAGTGGATGACGTTAGTCAAGACAGTTGTGAGATATTCAAGGTAACACAGTCAAGTGGAGAGGTGAAGTCTGACACCATCACCACCACAAACAACTGCTTTCCATGACAGTTTATGAGGTTTATTTTTGTTTTAAAAGTGAGTTATTATCCTTCTGACAATAGTTCAAGAATGTACTTGAAAAAGTATAACATTGGAATCAGTGGCCTAAGTTTTAGTCCTAAATGTCTCTGTGATTTTAGGCAGGCTATTTTAAACATTTTTGCTTCTCTGTTAAATAGTTAAAAGCCATGAAATGTCTTTCTTAATTTAGATTTTAGGTTAGTTTTAAGAAGCCTTGTCTTTTACTCTCACTCAAGTGTTAGTATGGTTTCTTCAGTGGAAAAACAAAGGGAGGTGAGAGGAATTACTGCTACTCATTATACACAAGCCTGGTATGTGCATGTATTATGTCTGGCATGTGACAGCCACATGTAAGGTCATTTTCAGTTCTGTAATCTTGTGATTATGAGATGTAAATCTATTCTGAGTTGAAGCGGATAGACACAGAGGTAGCTCAAGACTTGATGACCACTGGCATATTAATCATAGTATTCTTCATATTAGTAAAGAGCTATTATTTATTGAGTGTTCTCTGCCAAGTGCAGTGCTACACATATATGGGTGTGTATGCTACACATCGTGTATATCTATACCTAAACTATATTTGGATCTATACCTGTGTATTCCAATTAAACCCTTACAAATATCCATAAAGGAGCTACTGTTTTAGAGATATGGAAAATTAGTTTCAAGGTTTGTAATGTATCATCTCAAGGGTCATATGGATACGTGTAAAATTGCCAAGATTTGAACTCAAGTCTAATAACCTCATAAGTTCAAGCTCTTTAATCAAAGAAGAGATATTAGGTAGCCACATGGACTGAAAGAGTTAAAAACAGGAACTGTGGAGAACACAGTAATGAGAAATAAGTAGTGAATAAAGTCCTGCTAATAGCAGTCTGGGTTACCTGAGATTGCATAGAATACACTTGAAATGTTTTCCACAATCCTCAACCCTGAGAATGGTTCATTACATAGAGAGTGACTATTATCCCGGAACAAGAAAGATGGTGCCTCAAGGCCTGCTCTCAACAGAATAATGGTGAGAAAGCTTAGCTGTGTTACCGGACACTCTGGTGCTGAACTTTCAGATTCTTTATTTACTGGCTGGTTCTAAGAATTTAGGCACATTGCTTAACCTGGTACCTATACAATGGAATTAATAGCACTGACTTCATATTATTATTGTCCTAATTAAATGGTCCGGATCTATGTAGAGTTCAACTTATTGACTGGCACTAGTGGTCATGCTGAATATATGTTATTTTGTTTTATTAGTATGGCTACTGTAATTATTGTTTCTATATCACGTAATTATAAAATAAAATGTTTGGTGAGATGCTGGCAGGATGGTAACCATAAAGTGACAGTGGAAAGGAATATGCTTTAAAACATAATCTAATTTTAAGGGAGATTATAATCTTGAAGTCTAAATTTCCATATTACAAAATAAAGAACCTGCTTTGTAATCATCCTTGAGATCAGCCATTTAGTTATTGTTTTTCTGGCTTCCTTTTTCTTCCTGCTCTGACTTTTGAAAAAAAGCCAAGCCTCCTTCTGGTTTTGACATTGAGATCACCAGATAGCTAAGACATAAAAATAAACCCTGGGAATGATTGAGAAATTCTATAGCACCGATCACATTAAACTAAGAAGAAAAAATATCTGAGCTAAACATAGACAAATAAAGATAATATAATATATAATGTTATGAAATGTATTTCAGATTTTGCCTGTTTGAAGTTTCTAGAAATAAGGTATATTATTAAAGGACAGTCTTTACTAAGTTACTTTGGGCATGAATTTTCTATTCTGTGAATAAAGCATTGTGCCCCTAATGTTGACATTTGAAATTGTTTAATTTGAAACCCAGTAGGACACTTGAACACTGAAAATTAGGGGAAAATAGATGGTTGCTTTTGCCAAATTAACTACACTAGCCAGTTTCTTTTGCTAATTCCCAGACTTTCAATTTAAAAGGACAACGTTTCATAGATATGGATTAAACATTTGCAAAATGGCTTGATTCAGTTTAAGTCTCAGTGTGCAATCTGGAGAAAATTTAGAACGACTGCATGTCTTAGGTATCCTTTATACTTCCTTCATTGTATTTATGTTCATATAAACCAGCTACATCCTATATCCAAGCACACTTTCTCACAAATAATCAGGGCAATTTTTAAATATTTCTTTTGTTTTAATGTAAATTATAGTTTTCAATTACTTACTGTAGTTAATCTCTCTATATCTATGCTTTTTAAAGAGAACTGCATTGTTAACATTTTAGTTAAAGTCAAATTATAACCAATCTGGGGAGTAATTCTCTTAATGGACTGAGGAATAAATTTTCCTTTGTTGTAGTTGTTGCTTGATTTTTGAGGAGAAAATTATCACTAATTCATTTATACTACAAAGAGTAGCTTATTCTTTATTTCAAAATGGTCCATACTTAATCTGTACTTTTTCATCATATCAAAGGAGATATGATTTTGTTACTCTGGTGATATCATCTTCTGAGTTAGTGAACTGAGATGTAATGCCCAGTGGTACAAGGTGAAATGTTCATAACAGAAAGCACTATTTTTATCATAGCTGTCAAGGTCAAGACCCTGGGCCAGACCTTGCATATACTTCAAAACAAATGTTGCATTGGATTCTGTTCATTTTAACAACATAAATGCTTTTTAACTCCCAAATCTTTATCTGATTAAATTTTAAAATTAATTTTATCTAATTAATTTTTAAATGAAGTTGAAAATATATAACCAAATATCAAGTGTTTTGCACATTCATGTACACTCTCATACATATCCTATGCACACTATTACTAAAGCATGCTGGTATTTGTTTGGGAGAACAAAACTGCTCAGAATCTTAAGTATCTATTGAAATTACAGCAATAAAATGTGTCCAGTAAATTAACAATTAAAATACAACTTTAAAATTATCTATAGCAGTTTGTTATTGGAGAGAAATCCAGTTAATCAAAAATTAAAGGGAAATTATAACCTCTGCTTTGAGAGATATCATGGATTCTATTAGTTTCAATCAATGTTCATCCTTATATAGATTGGTTATGGAAGTCTTTGAAGAGTCGCTGAAATTCTGTGGCTTTTATTTTAGTGGAGATTTAGTTAGATAAATATAAAATGGTAATCTTGTGAATTACAGCTGTACACAGTTTAGGGGCCATGTGTCTGTCCATTCCAAACCACAGAGGGCTTCATGGGTTAGTTATTATATCATGCATGTCCATGTTGCCAAAGTGGAGAGATGCATCATTATATCACTGCATAATGTCTTTTCATGAATACTCCATAGGACTCTTGGTATTTAAACTTGTGAAACTGAAATTAGTTTAGCTTAACTGTTTTAGCTTAGAAAACCATGTCATCATCAAGGAATAATTTTAACTAAGTAATAATTCCATCAACATGAATTACTTGAGCATGACAAATATTCCATCCCAGGTTATTTAGTACATAGACATTATCTATACATAACTTATTCAGTATATTTCAAATTTTAAGTATTTTCTAATGTTGTTAGCTGTTAGTTATGAAGTATGGAAGTTCTGATCTTAGAAATAAAGTAGGAGGTAATATTGGTACATAACACATTTTTTTTTACTAAATTTAAGTATATTCTGCTCTTTTGTGACCTATAGGGGAGGTGTCTTACCCTAGACTATGAGAGGGAGTTCAGTTCAGTAGAATTGATCATTGACCCTACATGATACAGCACTTCTATAAATGACATAGATTTAGAACATAAAAATCTGAGAGTAATACAATCCTAAAAAATTTCTAAAGTGACACATCTATATTTTATTTATAATTTACAATATAAAGTATAATTTAATAAGTATATAAAAGTTATAATTTTATATATAATTATAATTTATAATAATATGTGTGTTTATATCTTTTACTGAGAGACAAAGATGTTTTGTCTCCACACACATACAGACACACACACCCAGGATTCTATTTTTAAATTGTCATTTTGAATGTCTTTTAAAAATGTGTGTATTAATACTAAACATTAAACAAGTAATGAATGCCTAAATATATGCCTGACAACATGTAAGCAATAGCCACATGGCTGAGTTATTTAATGGCATAATGGCAATGAGTAGTTTATATGTCCAGTACAATTTATGACACACAGGCTTGTTTTATTACATATATTGAATGAGTGAATATGTAAAGGATATGTAGCAATTAATTTTACTTTTTATTTATAAATATTATATAATTCCTTTGAGTGTCTATCAATATTTGGTGAGCCTAATTTATATATATATATATATATATATATACATATATACATATATATATCTAGAGAAAGAGATATATTTAAAGTATCAATAGTATTCTTGTTCTTCTCTGATATTGTTTTCTAATATTCAAGTTAGCCTTATTGCTTTCAATCATTTAAACTTAGATTCTAATTAGCCTATTCTAGATTCTAAAATAGGTTAGTTCTCATGTTTCTGTTTGCAAACATTCAAGAACTGTTACCTAGTTGAAAATCTATTTTAATGTCAGTGTTTTAACACAGTACCTATTTTTTTTGCTGAGCATATATTTTAAATGTAAGGATAAACCTGCTATTACTGTTAAATTTTGGTATAAATATTATTGGATATATTTTGAGTTGTAATTTCCTTCTAGCATGTTGTGTTATGCTGTTTTTCTTAATTAACACGTCTTTTAAATTTCAGCTAACTATCTTGTGGGCACCTTATTTTGAAAAATCTATTTAAAAAGCAAATTTGACATAGCTTATATTCTCCGACAATTCACATATGATAGAACTATGGTAAAAATCTTGTTCATGGTGATTTTCTGTCATTCTTAATAAAGTATAATTGGATCAATCTAATGACATTTTTGGAGGTTAATTATATCTTGAACTCTATAGACAACAACAGTCTGTGCATTTATTATTCTCATTTCCTTCTATACATATATATATATTTATTTATTTATTTATATATTTAAATGATCTGTATATTTTAATTCGAATGGGGAGAATCATAATTTAATTATAAATTACTAAAACAGTATTTTTTACATTACTTAAATATTTTTTTTTCTTGGTGACCATGCTTCTGGAGTATTGACTTTGAATTGTAAAATGGATTAATTTAAGTATCCCAAGAGTGAAGGACCTTTAACATGAAAATATTTTGGAAACATTAAAAGTAATTTAAATGACAAGAAATAGTTGAAAAAATCCTAACTTGTCAACTATACATTTTTGGTAATTTTGAGGATTTAAAAAAATTTCTAATCAGAGTAGACAGCACCTTTTCACACTTTTAACAAATGACAGCCTTCATTAATTTGAATATAAATGACATGCATCTTATGTTTAAATTTAAAAACTGACTATAACGTCTTTGCTTTTAAAGTGATACATATGAGAGTTAGTGTTGGTAATCTGTGCAAAACTTCTAAAGTCGTGAGTGAAGATGAAATATTATTTTTTACTTGCCAGAACTTAATATTTAAACAACTCTGATTACCAGCTTTTTAAAATTCCTGCCATACCATTTAGACCCTAAGAAAGACACAAATGTACTACTTACACCAGTAAATACTGATGAGTATGTACTCAATACAAAGAACTATGCTTCACATGATGAAAATCAAATGAACAGTTTCCATTCTCCAGAATGTTTATATGAGTTGAGAGTAGATGAGAATTCATACACATAGAATTTTGGCAAAATATTTTCTATCTACCATAAAAGAGATGCTAAACAAATGGTTCAAAGTTCTAAAGGATGTGTAAGGAAACAATATGTAATCATGGATTTAGCACAAGCATCATAGAAAAAAAAAAAAACATAGCACTTAAAATGAGACTTGAAGCATGGACAGAATAAGAATTATTAAAAATAGTTTCTGTGCCTCCAGAGAACTGCTAAGAAAATCTTACAAAACATGTTTACATAGGATGCATTTTTTTCTCCTGTTTCTTGTCCAACTTGAGTGGACTTGCATAGTATTTTCAAATATTTAAGTGATGTGTCATGTGAAACAGCTTTGCTCCAGAATCTTCCTTTATTTTGAATGAACTATATCAAGTTGGAATTTAGAGAAATTTTACTGCTTACCTAAATAATTTTTGTTGAATATTGTCATGATTAAAATGTAAAAAGTAAATTTTACTTTTTTTGACTATTATTTATTTTCTGTTTCCAAAATATATCGTAGCTTCAAGGTGTAGAGTATAATTTTTATTTTCTCACCACAGTACAAATATTCTGTGCCACAGTGCTTAACAGAAAGAATGTCCTCAAAAAAAGAATAATACACACAGAGTCTTCCAAATGTGTTCAGATTAAATCCAAGTTTATCATGAACTAGAAGCTTTATTACCTCCCCCTCCAATTTACATTTCTTGTCTTTCGGCCTGGAATGCTTTTCCTGCAATATTCAGAGGCAGATAAAGGAGTTTCTCAAGTGCTGGAAATTGCAAGTAGGTTAGTATGAATGGAGATAGTGAGTGCGGAATGAGGTCACATTTAAAGGGCTTCTTAAATATTGTGTGGAAACTTGTAGGCTATGCTAGCATTTTGTAGGAAAATTAACTAGAGTTTCCAAAAAGAGGACATGATCCAATGCTGTAGAGAAGTATGGCAACAAGTAGGCAACATTCTGAATAAAAGCAGTGACAGTGGAGTGGAGTGTGTCAACATGTGACTTAAAATGAGGAGGTGGATATGCATGTTTGGAAAAATAATTTAAGAAATTGTGTTCTGCATGGAAACCCACCTGTTTGGTAGATTTTCCCATGGGGAGAAATGAGGTCATGCGAGATTGATAGTTTTGTTGTTGTTATGTGTTTTGTTTTGCTTCATTTTGTTTCCATTGATGAGTTCTGGAAATTGTATCGGGCTCCTGTTAATGACTACAGGAGGGAGGGAAAGGGGGAGAGAGAGAGGGAGGGAGCGAGGGGGAGAGAGACAGAGACAGAGAGAGAGAGAGATTGATTGAGAGTGCCCCTGAGTATGTAAAAAGGATAGTAGACACTTGGAAAATTACTCTCAGAGTTACGGTTCCTAATTCAATTAAATATATTTTTATTTGATAAGAGCAAAGACATTTCCACTTTAACAGGAAGAAAGGTGCATATAGGTTTGGAGATTTGGTGGTAGGAAAATAAGAAAGTTCCTCTCTGATGACTTCTATTTTCTCAGCGTGCACACACAAATATACTATGAGAGGCCATGATTTGAAGGCAATGGATAATTACGGTTTTGTGATATTTTTCTTGGACAACATTAAACCCTACAGTTTTCCTCACTATACCTCTATTTGGATTTCTTTAGCCACCTCAAATTAAATAATGCTTTAAACATAATCATTATCTTCCCCCAATATATTTTAGATCTAGTGTTTTCTGAGAAAATGGTACCAGTATTGCCAGTGCAGTTTAAGCCAAGCACCTTAGAGTCATTCTTAAGATTTATCACTCATGCATCTGATCAATTAAATGTATCATGAAATCTTGCTGATTTTACCTCATAATCATCTCCTGAGTTTACTTACTCTTATATATCACCATTGGATCCTCTCTTGTCCATTTTCAGACCAATGCAACAGAAACAAAAAGGCCAAATGCCTCCAACCATGTTCCTTTCCAATCCATTGCACGTGCTACAGTGAAATGATCTCTTAAACACTACTTTGATCTTATTATTTCCATGCTTAAAACATTGTAATGACCTGTTTTTACCCATTAAATAAAAGTCCCCAATAATAGAAACCATAAGGTGTTTCTGACCTGGTATCCTCTTTCCTAACTTCATCTCTGCCTCTTTATTCCTACTATCTCCCTGATCAATATTTTAGTGTTTTTCATATCCCTATTGGTCATCCTCCTCTTTTGGTCCTTTGAAAAGACTTTACTCTCTAAGGCACTGCAGTACTCCTCCTCAAATTGGATACTTTTCCTAATCTTTTACATCTCAGCAGAGGCTCTGCTTCCTGAAGGAAGTCTTCTTTGACCTCCCAGTCTAAATTAAGTGTCCATATTCACTCCCAAGCTCTTTCTCCTTCCTAGAATAATCATATTTATAATTATTCCTACAGTACCTTTAAGACTCATAAAGGCAGGGCCATGTCTATCTTTTTTTACCTTCATAACCCAGTAGCAAGGAAACTTGCTACTGGCCCACCACCTGCTGAAAGCATTTTGTTCAACTACTGAACAGAAAGATACATTTATCTACTTTTTACTTACATTTATATTGTTTCCTATTTCCAAAGTTCCCATGGAGGGTTGAAAAATAGTGTAATATGTGATATCATATAAAGTTTTTAAAAGGCACTCATTAAAAAGAAATTGCTTTTGTTTCATGAGTGATAAATGAGTTCCAAATTTGCAGAATGTGTAGATCGACAGTTCATGTCTTTGAGAGCAAATCATGTTTGAAGTGAGAATGGTTTTACTAAAAAAGATAAAAGAAGAAAAATTGGGTAACTTAACTAAGAATGGTACTGGTTGCTACAGCAATCCTATTATAAGAAAAATAATATTTTAAATCTTCTCCTAATTATTTAACTACAAGAATGTCCCTAATATTATCAAAAAGCTCTTATCTTTCAAATACCTTCACATTCCCTGTGAATTTATAAGAGCATTAAGGCTTCACTATAGCTATAATTAGATCTACTGAAAAAGTACCTTCTCATTTTTGTCAATTCCTGATTATTCATGGGGATGGCAGAAAACCTTAGCATGGATTACTAAAACCCCACGTGAAAATTGGCCCCAATTCATTATGTCTATAAAAAAATTCCTTTGAAATACAAGTTTACCTTTAAGCTTAGCAAATGTTCATTGATACTTGAATAAATGCTCAAGTATATATAGCGAGTTTTCAAAATATGAGAAAACATAGATGGTTGATGAGCTTTATGTTAACTAAACTCTAAAAAGTAATCAAATCATCAGTTTGATGATCTTCACTTTGTCCATAATGGGCAATTGGAATATTGAAGTTTGGCTTTATTACCCACTGAGAACAAAGAAAGATACAACAATCTAGGGAATCTACAGAATAAAGAGACTTATTTTGTTAGCACTTACTTACCTGGCCACCAACTTAATAAAAATGTCAGAGAACATTTTCTTCATGTGATTCTAAATAGTTCTGTTACATTTTTCATGCCATGCCATTTACTCATGTGTGCATTACATAACAATACGTGAACACCTTCTGTGGTCTGACACTGCAATAAGTACTGTGAATGGAAAATTGAATAAGGCACAATTTTTCCCCTTTGTAGAGCATTATAATTTTTATAGTATAAACATGACTGATATTAGAATAGATGCATGTTGACAGTAAGAATCTCAACAAAAAGTTCTAAAATGGAGTAAAATGTAAAACAAATGCCTAAAATCTGACTCCTCCTGGAATCAATATAATAATAATAATGTGAATTAATAATAATGTGAATGATATACCAGCTCAATTATGCATTCTTTCCATTCTAACAGAATTTTGTGAAGGTTTTAGCACCTACTAATTGGTTTATTTATTAATTCAACAACAAAATTTTAAGTAACTACTGTGTACCATGCCATTCTCTGAGCATAGTGGAAATTTTGTATTTCTTCAACATAAGTTGTATTAATAATAGCATAAATGAAATTATACTCAAAGCACTTCTTCAGTTTTAAATACATATGAGTATTTACCTTTTATAATTTCTTATAAGCTCCTGTAGCATAAAAATCATTAAAAATATATCTATTCCAAACATGTTTAATTTGAATACTTAAAATAAATATTTAATTATCTGAATGAATAGCCTGTTATTTATGATTCAGAAACTGGTGAAAAATTTTTGAAATTAATGAAAAGATGGTGTTATATGTAATCTGTGTATACTAGTCAAAATAATGACATTATTCACAAAACAATCACTGCATCTGTTCCAAGGAAAAGCTTAGCCTCTTATTTCTTTTGACAGTGTGCAGACCTGGGTTCTTCAAAGCCTCACCTCACAGCCAGAGCTGCAGCAAATGTCCACCTCACAGTTATACCCATGAGGAAGCTTCAACCTCTTGTGTCTGTGAAAAGGATTATTTCAGGAGGGAGTCTGATCCACCCACAATGGCATGCACAAGTAAGGAAACCCATGGACATTTGGTGATGCTAACTTTCACCAGTTTGAAGAAAGAGCATGATGGAGCCTGTTACATTCTATTACCATTTCCCCTAAAACAGGCATGATGTTTAATCTTCCAATATAGAATTTCACCAGATTTCAACCTTCTTGAGTAAGCATTGAGAAATTTGAGTCTTTTTTATCACTTACTGTGAGAAGTATCCATTTTCCCTTATTTCAAATTCAACATCTGAGCCACAAATATGGAATTTTTCCTTTTATTTTATGATTTATTTTAGTGTTCATGATAGCCAAACATGACTTTGACAAATCCATTTCCCTGTTTCTGGTAAACCTTTTTTTATTTTTCTTCCTCTTCTTCTTCTTCCAAGGCAGCTTTCTGATCACAAAAACATGCAGTACATGGCACTTCTACCTTTTCATTCTAACCTGCCCCACCAAGCTGCAAAGACCAATGAGAAGGTCATTTATAAAAGAAGACAGGAAACACTACACAAACGTGGAGAACTGGGGGTTGGCAAATCAAATTTAAGAGTCAAATATAAAATCAGTTGTCAACTAGGATTTTCAGGTAGTTGTTGTGTTTATTAACAGTGAGTGTCCTTAACTGTTATTAATTATATGATCAGGTAATCTTACAATGAGTACATGAAGATTAAACATTTAATTCCAACAGTTGCAGTGGTACATCCACATGTATCAATGTTTTGGTGTTTTTGTTTTTCTAGTTGTACACATATTTTGGGGAAGGAAACAAATTTATGTGTTAGTTTGCTTCATGGCAATACTTCTTTAGTTTTTCTACCATAGTCTCTATAGCAGATCAAACAAAAACAGAAAATTGAAAGGAAGAACAGTGAATCCTATCTCCCCATAACATTCAGTTTCCATGACGTCCCATGTTTTACTATTTTAGATAACAGTAAGTTGTAGGTGCTTTCAAAGATGAAGACACATTTTTTTAAAATTTAGTATTCATGGATATCATATATAAAGACATACAATTTCTTTACTTAAATAATCACAAACTGAAATTTTATCTGAATTTCAGTGTCAATTTCATCGTGTCAGTGAAACATATTTTCATAATTTCTCAAATCATTGATATTAATTAACTCTATATTGCTAAAGATCTTTCTTTATCACATTCTGATAATTTTATGGGTTAGATGATTATTAATTATAAACAATCCTCTTCAAATAAGTAACTGACATTATTATATACATTTTTTGAGAGGATACATTTGAATTGAGTAGATATAAACAATGATTGGATGTGATGCATCTTGGTTTCAGTAGAAATTGCTTCAATTATTCAAAGCAAAAGAAAGACCAAATAGTGGGGGGAGAGTGTTGGCTAGACTGTGGTTTGGTAAATTAGGGAGAGAAAACCATATCTTGACTTATTTAAATTTTAGTAATTTTTTAAGTATCCTTTCTTTAAGTAGTCCATGCATGACCTTTAACTTTCTCAGCACAAATGTGAGCCTCCCTTTCTGTAAATTTACTAGGTTTGGGAATGGTGGAGAACACTGGTCTGGTGGCAAGGACTGCTTAGCTTTCTTTTAGGACCTGAGGCTTTATATTTTCTCTGTCTCCAGGTGTGTGAATTTCTAATAACTGTGTCTCAAAAGAACACTAATTTGTATGCATTTCTCAAAAAATCTATTGGGAGTCCTGTAGAAGATCTTTCTAATATATAATCTGTGAGTGTGTGTGTTCTGTTCTTAGTTGCATTCATAATAACACAAATTCTTCATATGATGATACCCTTGAACAGATGAGACGGCTTGATGGATGTCTCTTTGGCTCTTTGCTATTAAATTTATGGTTTCAACTACTTTTAATGTTTTTTTCTGGTACTCTGGACAACAAAATGTTATAAACCTGTAGGAAAAGAAAATCAAACAAAATTCAGATTCTAATGAATCTGTTCAAATTGAGGGTACTTCTCACAGCTCTACTTTGGTTCATGCATCACATCTATTAGCAGGACAGTGAAATTTCATTACATTCCTTTTAGGTGCATGTCAGTCTCAGTCTCTACTGGTTACCTCTACTTTAGGGCTTCCCTTGAATATGAGTTTTATTTTGACTTTGAGAGGTATATGTGCCCCCATCCACATGCTGAGGGGCTGTTAGTAGCAGAGTCAAGAAAAAGAGTCAGACTCTGATGCAGTTTTTACAGATTTAGAGGAAAGGTGGTAACTGAGGGGTGTATTTCAGTTGGTAGAAAAAAACCCTCAGAAGTTTGATATTTTTTGAAGTAGACAAATTTCAAGTATATTTTACGTTTTTCTCAAAAGTAGACCTGTCACATTTTGATCTCAAATTACATTTTCTCCATAACCTTCCACTAGTAAATAAATAAGGTAGAGGGAATAGAAAAAAAAAAAAAAAAAAAAAAAAAAAAACTTGTATTTCCATCTTAAGTATTTGTTTCAACTTAAAAGTGACTGTTTTATATCAAAGTGTGTGAGGTTGTATGGAAAAATTCACAGGGTTCAACCACAAATATAGCTAAAGTAGAGATTGTTTTGTCAAAACTGGCAGCTTTTATGTAATGGAGTTCTTTAATTTTAAGTGACATTTTATAAATACTAGGTAGCTTTCTTATTACGTTTAAATTTAGTCCTCAGCAATCATGGCTTTATAAATGTTAGGTAGAAATTAACATTAATTTCTATATTTAGAACAGACAGCACATATTAAGATAACTAAGCTATGTCATCCTAAGTAGCTTAATTTATGCTTATGAACCATTCAGCTACATTTTATTCCCTGTTGGGAAATCTTTACTACATCTGAAACAAGTATAAATGTATTTTCTCTTTGAGAACATCTGATCATATAATATTAACAGCTCACTGAAGTTGTAACTCTGAGTATCTAAAAACCTACTATAGAGTCAGACATTATGCAATGAATTCTTTTAAAGACGTTATTTTTTTAGAGCAGTTTTAAGTTCACAACAAAACTGAGAGGAAGGTGTAGAGATTTCCCATGTATCCCCTGTCCGCACACATTCATCGTTTGTCTCATTATCAACGTCCCCCACCAGAGTAATACATTTGTTACAATTGATATGTAAACAACTTTAATTCTCTTTAGTCTGCTAACTATTATTTCAGAAATAAAGTAATATACACATGAATATTATTTGTTATTTATATATAACTTTATTCTGCTGATCTTTCAAGGTCAGAACATGTTCATTCTTCCTCTTATTGTGTTTTTGAGAGTTATTTTTAAAACAAATTTTAGGTTTCCAATTAAGTAAAATTCACAATTTTGCAGAGCCACAATATTAAAACAATATCAAAGTAAGCAAACTTTTATTACAGATTGCAATGTTGATCAACTACTTAAATTCTAGTTCTTTCTTGACATATGAGGGAGGTTCCAAGTTCTGTTGGTGGTTCATCAGTAGCTATGCAATTTACTTTGAGATAAACTCAGGCTACTTTTTCTACTTTTTGTGGAATTTGTAGTCAAGAACCACACTAATAAATCCTATTTCTACCTGTGCTCATTGCTTAGTAAATCCTTCATGTTTACTTCCTAGATTTCAGGGATGAGTATCATTGAGGAAGTAATCTGTTCAATCTCCAAGGAGAATTTTTCCTTGGATTTGCCAAAGAACTCACCACTATTTGAATACATAATTTTATCTAACATTTTTTGCATACATATTTTTACTCCATAATTCTTAACATATACACTAAGCAAAACATCTTTATTTGAATTTGCAACTTTGCCAAGATAAGTCATTTCTATAGTGTACCAACCCCACTATTGTTTCTACAAAGGTATAACAAGAATTTTCAAAGATTATTACAAATTGATGACTCTTGCATTCTCCCTGCTTAACAGATTGATTGCAAATCCATTTTTTTTCCCTTCAGACCAGAGATTTTGTGTAGTAAACAATGCCTAATTTTATAATCTCAAAATTTGTTTTTTTCACTTTACTTTGCAAACCAGGACCCCCCTCAGCTCCTCGGAATGCCATCTCAAATGTTAATGAAACTAGTGTCTTTCTGGAATGGATTCCTCCTGCTGACACTGGTGGAAGGAAAGATGTGTCATATTATATTGCATGCAAGAAGTGCAACTCACATGCAGGTGTGTGTGACGAGTGTGGCGGTCATGTCAGGTACCTCCCCCAGCAAATCGGCCTGAAAAACACCTCTGTCATGATGGTGGATCTGCTTGCTCACACAAACTATACCTTTGAGATTGAGGCAGTGAATGGAGTGTCCGACCTGAGCCCAGGAGCCCGGCAGTATGTGTCTGTAAATGTAACCACAAATCAAGCAGGTAAGTGTGATGTCTAACCAAATCATGTACCTTAGGCTGAGCACTGTCAGTCATCTCCACAGCTCAGGGCTAAGTTGCCTGAGACATGAGAGATGACTTCCCATTATCCAGAGGGTTAGGACTTAAAGTAAAATACATCTTGAAATGCTTTACCTTAGCTTTAAGCAAATAAAAGCTAAAGCTTTCTTAGCAGACACATGCATGGACAGAAAAAAAAAAAAAAGATAGGCTTTAATTGAATTTTTTCATTAAAAAATACATTTCTGGCTCAAATCCACTTGTGGCAAAATGTTTTATCTCATAATTTCACACAGTGCAATAATTACAGCTCAGATCTACATTTTTGTTGTTTTGTTTACTTCAGGTGTTTTTGTTTAATTCATTAATTTAGCAGGTAATCTGGCAGGTTGGTTTGTTTGACACCACATCTGAATTTTCTTTGCAGATTGAAATAGGGTTTTCTTATTATTTCTATTGTTATTATAATAAAAATGCATGAGATAATTTTTGATAAATCCACTTATCAAAATTAGAATAGCTATGAACCATTGTACAACCACCATACATGTGAAGATACATCTTTATGCCATATGAAGATCTTGGAAATATTAGGGAGTAATTATTAAGGAGTAGGGAAAATAATTCTGCTTGAACTACTAATTCCCCTAAATTTTCCCCTCAAATATTTAATTTTAAGTAAACAATATAGAAGAATTATCTTCTGTTAAAATAAAAACCAAAGATAAACTATGGCTGAATTAATAACTCATTATGTGGCAAGAGTCATTCAAAGCCTATGAGTAACTTATAACTTGCTTTTGTCAACAACAAGTACATGGGCGGGAAGAGGCATTAAATGTAACTTTCCTTCTATTTTTTGGCCAAAACTCTCAGTCCAAAGGCATAAGCTTGTTACCTCATAATTTCCTCAGGTGGGCTTTGGTGGGTGAGGACATCTTTGCCAGTAGAGCTCACAATGCAATAGGATGTGTTTGACTGAATCGAATCAGACTTAATTCATATAATGTTAGTATAAGTTTGTAGGTGGTGGAATGATCTGGTTGACAAGAGAATGCTGTTGGTAATCAAGTTTTGGCCAAACTAATTTGAATTATTGGATGTGTCAGGTAAATGAAGTTGTTATCTCTTGAGAATAAGAAAAAGAAAACACATGCCATTGAGTTCAGTTATTTTTGACTGATAAAACTGAAGAAAACATCCAAAAGTGGCCCAGATAATATACAGGTGTTTGTGTAATTCACTAAGAATCATTCTAAGCATTCTAGATGTTCTCATCCATGTTGAATAGATGCCAATAGCATTTTTTTTATTCCATGAGAAAAAACACGGTACACGTATACACCACTGTCCTCAGTGAATCGTTTATATTTTCTCCATTTAATCCCTAACCTAAGGTTGAACTAATAAAAGTGCTAAAAAGAGCTAGACAAAAATAGTGAAAATTAGGTTTTCCTTCAGTATAGACTCAGCTTCTGGCAATACTAGTGTATGTTGATTTTCCATCGCAGTGTCTAGATGCCACAAGTGCTCTGTGAATGTGAACCGCCTTCCCACATCAGAAAAATACTGGCATTAAACATTTCATTTCAGTCTTCATATGCAACGTCTTTCAAGCTTACTTGGTTCTACGTGTGAATCTTCCACTAACATATTGAAAGCATATTGAACAATCATTAAGAGTTGTATCCCTTTGGGAGGACATTTTCTAAGCTTTCATAACTTTCTTTGAAAGATATTTCTCTGATGAACTAGATGTAAGAAATGACCGCTTATTTTTTAAATGATGTTATTAATAAATATTTGCTCTAGTTGTCTTTGACTTACTGGCCTGTTAGGACTGCAAAGTGTGTTTTGTTTTTTTCAACTGTAAATATCTTAAATATCAAGAAAGAATAATTTTCATCCAGCTGTTCAAGGCTTGGCTATCATGTGAAACAAGTATTTGTATTCAGAGAAGAAACTTTTGGTAGCTGCTTCTCTTCCCCAAGTTCTCAGAGTACACATAGTGTAAAATCACTACAAAACTACCCCCCAAAAAATCAAAATAAGAAGGGAGGCTTTCTCAGTATCTGACATTTCAGACCAACTAAGTCCCAATTTCCACAAAAATTATTAACTTCAAGTAGCTCCTAAAAGCTCTTAGATTCAATGCCACTATGCTGGACATTTATCAAGTACCATCATTATAGAAAGTGGGCTGTAGTAGTTGGTTTTAATGTCTGAATTTTTCTTCAGCATTAAATTGAAGAAAGTTATCTGTACCATATGCAGTTTTTATATAAAACTTCTTTCAGCAGATTCCAACATTAGTTTTACTCTCCTCTAAGGAGTGTTTTTTGATAGATGCATTTGTTTCTTAATTGATTTGTCTCAACTTTATAATTTTTTGTCATTTTCTGACTGATTTATATTTGTGACATGAATGTGATATATGAACTGTCCAGATTCAAAATTATATTCCACAAGTACAAGAAGAAAATAAATAGTAATTTTTTTCAAGATGAGAATCTTGCATTAAGCTAGAAACTGAAACTGATTAGGTAACCCTGGCTCAGTCTAGAAAAGGAAATGATGATTTCATGCTGAGGATAGTGATTGAATGATTAATTTATGGATGTTTATACAACATTTAAGACATTTTTCTAGCTATTAAATCATTTTGGAGTCTAGCATCTTGCTTTTGCGAGTTGCCTGAATTCAAATGATACTTTTTTGCATGAAATTTAATAGTCAATTCAAAAGATGAAGTTTTAAGAAAAGCTAAATACTATAATGAGTTGGAATTTGTGGGCCTTGTAAAATGCAGCATAAGTACTTAGGTTGACAAGGAAAGAATTACAGAGTTATTGTGGGGATTATCATGGTCAAGAAATATAAGCACATATGAAGGGGGAAATTGAGGAAAAAAAGTAATTTGCAAATGGACTTGAGGACACAGGGTGGGGAAAGGGGGAAGCTGGGCAAAGTGAGAGTAGCATTGAAATATATATACACTACCAAATGTAAGATAGCTAGTGGGGCGCAGCAGTATAGCACAGGGAGATCAGCTCGATGCTTTGCGACGACCTAGAGGGGGTAGGATAGGGATGGTGGGAGGAAGGCTTAAGAGGGAGGGGATATGTATGCATATAGCTGATTCACTTTGTTGTGCAAGAGAAACTAACACAGTATTGTGAAGCAATTATATCCCAATAAATATGTATTAAAAAAGACAAAAGAGTAAAATAACAGTGTGAGAAGAGGAAAATACTGCGTTGGCCAAAAGGTTCATTTGGGTTTTTCCATAACATCTCACGGAAATTTGAATACATTAATCACATAAAGAACTCTAATAGTCAAATTGCAAAGTGGATAAAATAATGGATATACAAACTGTGCTTTATTAAACTCAAACATAGAAAAGAAATAAAATTCATTGAGTTCCTCTAGTTTTCTAGTGATTTTGTCTTTCTATGCAGTGCATTGTTTTAAAAAATTGACATACATTTAGTAATTTTTCTTTATAGAAAAAAGCATTTAGATTATTTACATGACAATGCTTCTGTTGTTCTCTCCTGTTGTTCTTCTGTTTTATTATTTTAGGGCGTCTAAAAGTATGTATTTGCTAGATAGATGGATAGATGGAGGGTGATATATCAACATAGTATGAAAATTAAAAATCTCATTGAGGGCCTCCCTGGTGGCGCAGTGGTTGAGAGTCCGCCTGCCGATGCAGGGGACACGGGTTCGTGCCCCGGTCCTGGGAGATCCCACATGCCGTGGAGCCGCTGGGCCCGTGAGCCATGGCCGCTGAGCTTGCGCGTCGAGAGCCTGTGCTCCGCAATGGGAGAGGCCGCAATAGTGAGAGGCCCGCTTAATGCCAAAAAACAGAACAAAACAAAATCCCATTGAAAGCAGTTACTTTAAATATTTCATTATCTGCTCACAAAAGAGTATGCATTTACGATGATCTTATATAAACATATTTTAAAAATTTTTACTTTAAAATAATTTTGGACTAGGCATACTTTATCAAGAATTAAATCATAAAGATCTTTTAATATATGCAAATGTATATTTTATCCCTAGAAAGAATAAACTCATTCTAACTGAAAAACCAAAAGTATTAACACTTTAATTTGCAAAGGTACAGAATCTTAATTCTGAGCTGAAATAGACCAAATTTTAATTGTTTTGAAATAGTCTTAGACTCTTGGACTTTTGCCTCAGAGCACTTGATTAACATGATATGAGTTGCAAAGTGCAACCAACACTTTGGAGGGAATGTCCCAACATGTCCCAGACTATCAGAAATATCACTAAGAAATGTGATTACTGTATTTTGAAGGGTTTTATTTCTTGGTTCTTCCAAAGGTGTCTGGGGGACATGATAATCCCATTTCATCAGGTACTTTCAATTTGATGCCATTCATGTAGTTGTCCAGCATGAGGTCTCACAGGATGTGGAGATGATCAGGGTTCCTGAGACTAAATTATGCTGTAGAGTTGGAAATTTAAGAGAATGCTAAATTGAGATGGTAAAAGTACATAGTTGTTCCTGAGAAGAGGGCAACAAATGTTTTCTGTTGGTCTCTATTGATTGAGATGTTAAAAAAAATGTTCATTGTCACTTGCTAGATTATTACTATAATCATTCTGAGGGTCTTTGTTGATTTTCTTCAGTGGAGAGAACTTATTGGCTGTATTTGTATTCACCACTTGATTAAATGTATTGTTGTTTGCCAAGATTAGTTTGACTTCTATACAAATTAAACAGGTAATTTAAATCGGCATGTTGGCAATCCCCACTCTTTATTCTTTTATTTTTTTATGGTGACACTAATTGCCACATTCCCCACTAAAGGTGTGTGTTTACTCTTTTGGCAGGAGGGAGATGCTTTAGTTTGGTCTTTAGTACAGTTTTACAGCTTTTACATGAGCCTCAGAGACAAAGAGACATTTCTTCCAGTTGAAGAGAAAATCTTCCAAATATATACCAATAACCTGGTGAAATAATCAAAGAATTGAATGTGCCAGTTGTAATATGGGCTCAGGACAAAATCTCATTCATCACATTACCATCATAACCTCCACTCAGATCAGGGTTTCTTAGTGGTATTCCAGATTCACATGGATTAGTGTTAGCTCAGAGGCAGTTTTCTATAATTTGTGAAATCTATATTCTATACCCTAGTTTGTAAATCTAAATTTAGATCCAGAAATCTACATTTTATAATCTGGGCAGTAACACCCCCCCTCCCACTTATCTAGAAATGGCCAGAGATTCCTTTGAGATAAACTGAAAAGGAAAATGTATAACATTAACGTATGTTACTATTGCACAGTCCTTCTTAAGGACAGTCAACTTTCTCTTATTTAGGTGTTATAGGGTAAGTAAACTAAATCAGGTCTAGGAATTCATGAAAGACCATGACTAACTAGGTCACTAAATTTTGATTTGTATTTCTCAGACCTTCATATCATTAGTGGTGCAGATCAAATGGCCCATTATTTCAGTCACTAAATGCCATCGTACTAGACTTTTTCCATTCACATCTGCTGCCTATTATGAAATCTGTTCCCACTTTCCTTCTAGTGGTAAAGTGCTACTATTTGGCCTCTGCCATACCTGAACCCTAAAGAAATCAAGAAATCATTTCACTGCATCTTCAACCTCTGTGTTCTCACATATAGAGAACAGAAATTTTAGAGATTTTATTTATAAAGGTGGCACTGTCCTCATCAATTTATTTCTCATCATAATGGTAATGAAATTGTCTTCTGGGTCCCTTCTGAAGATGCAATTAGTGGATAGTTTCATAGGTCTTGGAAAATAAATCCACTTTAACGTTCCTGTTTCAGTAGGTCATTTAATTCCTTCTTCTACATTAAAACAAGGAATTCCCAGTACCTGAACTTTATTTAAAAACTTAGCCTACCTTTCAGTCCAGATTTTGGTCAACTAATTGAAGAAGCATTTAGCACTTGTGATAGCTACCTGGAGAACCACATTGGATCCAGAATCTCTAATCATGCATTTATACCAGCTTGAATGAAATTGTTTCTCGCTTCTCTGTAAGGAACACATAGAATCCATTTTCACACATATTCCCTATGCTTTTGCAGATTTAAGTTATAGAATCTTGTGAGACTCATATTCAAGGAGCTTCTTGTCTCCAGTATTGACGAGGTAGTTGGCTCCCAAGAGAATGTTGGTATCTTGAGTTCAGATGGAGTAATAAGTTTGAGCAGGAAGACAAGTACTTCCTTCTATCAGTTAATGATCTTAGATAAAGTATTGAAGACATGAAGGAACAGCTTCTTCAGTCAGGTGTGGGACAGCTTAATGGTAGCAAGAGAGACTCAGTAAGATTTAGAAGTTGAGAATATTTTGAATCATCTGTATTCTCCTACCTATCCACATTCCAATGCTCAGGGTTTCACTTTTTTTTTCCAGTCAGTGGCCTCATTTTCTCATAAGACAAGGCAATAAAGTCAATCATTTTAGAAGTTCAGGAATTCTGTGGGATAATACTTGGTTTTTGTTGTGCAGTTCTGTCATCCTTTTCACTGTTAAGAGGACATGAGATACGGCATGGAGACTCTCTGATCATCTCAATATGACTTGAGCAGATAATTTAAACTTTGAGAAGCTAATTTTGTTTCTTTAAATTCTGCAGTGCAGTTAGACACAGGCTAGCCTTCCTATATTGCTTATATTTCTCATGCTTTTATGGTACGAAAACAGATGGAATTTGGTCACCAAAAATATTATCCTCAAGAATCACTTTATTTGAGGTGACCAGAGGTGATAAGACATATGCCCCGTGTTGTTAGATTATCATCCTTTAAAACTACATAGGTTCTTGCTACACTGAAATTCAACCAGTCAAACCACTGGTCCAAATCCCCATTCCTTTAAAAGACTTTTGCCTGCGATACTTCTCTTTGGGGAACATTTTTTGGTTTTAATGTCTATTTTTTTAGTTGCAAACAAAATTTCCTCTGGTTTAAATAGAAAAGCCCTTTAATAAAAGGTTTTAAGTGGCTTATACAATCATTGAGAAAAATAGATTCAAAGATTAGAGGGAAGTTTCAAGAGAAATGCCCAATACTCTACCACAGATCTGGCCTGATGAAGCGAAACATTGACACTGCAGCTGTCAAGCAATAAATGGCAGGCACTTTACTTTATTGCAGTTGCTGCTGCCATTAGTAGCATTGCTATTTCGGAATCTCAAATTGAAGCTACTGAAAAATCTTCCGATTTGCCACCATATTCAAACTATGATATCCAATGAATTTGTTCAAATTTGAATGACAATTTCTACATATAATTGTTAAGCAAGTTATCTCCATTATTTTGAAAAAATCTGTTTTTTTCAAGTAATTAAGTTTTGTTCATCCTATCTGTCTTTCTCTTTTTCTTCCTCCCTTCCCCCCTTCCTTCCTTCTTTCTTTCTTCATTCTTTCTTTCCTTTGTTCTTTCTTTCCTTCATTCTGTATTTTCTTTGTATTTCAGATGATGTGACTTGAGTTAATAATATTCCTTAACTCATGGCACATTACCATCTTTGAGCTATGCAAGGTCCTCACCTGGTTTATATATTTCTTATATACTGTTTTTATCCCAAATCCGTTTTCCTAAACAGCAGCCTTTTCATGGATTAATTGTTTATTTCTATTCATAAGTATTCTTATTAAAAGTTTATTTAGCATTAGATGCATGCGTTTTTAATTTCATGTAACCGTTATGTTAAATATCTCATTCTGACTACTAAATTTTTCACCACAATCAAAATATTTTATAGATCCAGTTATATTGCTTTTGGCCATCTAATGTGCTGCTTATAACTGTCTTATGTCCACTGCACTTTACACACTAATTCACCCATGGACAGGGACCCAGATCCTTTGACTACCCAATCTGTGGGCATTCTTTACTCAATTTAAAGCCCTAATATAGTGATTTTCATTCAGTATACCCAAATTTTATTTTATAAAAAAGGAAAAAAACTCAACAAAACTAGTAGATCACATTTTCATTTCTTTTCCAATTTCCCTACACAGTGTACCTAATATAATTTCATTGTCTTCAAAATAAAATACACAGAGTAGAAACTGTGTGCTTGTGTGTGTGTGCATTTAATCTGTTGCACAGAGCAGCAAATTAGTGTGTTGGTTAAATATCTAAACTGTGGAACCCAACTTTCTGTTTTCCATACTGTTTCTGCCACTTACTAGCTATGTGACATGGTAAGTTACTTAAACCTTCCAGAATCTGTTTATCCACTTGTAAAATGGAAAAAAAAAATAGTATCTATAACATTGGATGGTTGTGAGAATTAAATGAGTTAATATCTATAAAACAGAGTAATGCTTAGCACATAATAAGGTATTGATAAATGTTAGTATAGTAGTATTTAAGAAACTTTTCAGTAGTATTCCAAACAGTGTGAGTTCATAGAAGAAACTATGAGATAAATAGCATTTAGACTTTATGAGTATTATATAGACAAACTCATTGGTGAAGTAAAATAAAAAGAAAAAAATTCAAAAATGAAAAAAAATATATAGAATCAGTGATGCTGCAGGTAACAAAAGCAACTGCTTCAATCTTGGAGGAGTAAACTATGATATTTCATTTTCCAGTAGTGAATCTATCTTCAATGATTTCTTAAAATACTGAGTTTTATATTGGCATTGAAGTTTCTCAATTCAATAAAATGTCCACAGCAATAATATAAAGAAACAACAAGAGAATAACAGCATCAAAGTAAGAGCAAAAAGGGGGAAATACTTTGTATATAGAAAATGTCATAATTTTCATTTTCATCAAAATGTATTTGGAAAAATACAAATTTTGTTAGCTACATATTTTTGTTTATGGACAAATATTAATTTGTCAATTATTGAAGTTTCTAAGGAAAAATATCTAGAGACAAATGTTTTGTTTAATTACATATCATGAATATCTGTACATTGGCCTCATGCTACCAATAAAAATCTTTTAATTTTGCCAATTGAAGCTGCCATCCACATCAAAACTTGGCTTAAGTGAGGCATAAGTTCTGAGCTTTTCCTATGCTTATTTGCTGTTTTGAAAACATAGTTCAAAAATGAGACACTAATCTGATGAATTTCTCCATAATTCATCTCTAGTGTATTTAATAAGGTTTAGCAGATGGGGTGGAATATTTTTAGAAATCCTCAAAATACTTGTCTGGTTCACTAACAAGAATCTTTCTGGAGACTTCTCTGGTTTCTAAAGGAGACTTCAGGGACTTCTGTTCCTTCTTTTTTTCCCTTTCTACCTACTGTGGTACCAATAACAGAGACTATGAAGGCTAGCATATTTCAGCACTTAGTGTGTGCACATTGCTATGCGAAGAACTTTATTTGCATTTTCTTATTTGATTCTAGCAATCTTCATGACATAATATTATTATTATTCCCATTTTTAGGATGAAGAACTGAAGTTTAAAGATCTGAAGTGATTTGCCCAAGGTCACAAATCTAGTAAGTGAGGGAATAGGAATCCAAACCAGGAAATTCTTACTCTAGAGCTACTGTGCTCTGAATCACTAGTATATATCGCTGTTTCCTCTGCCTGAAGCCTATTTCTTACATCATTGTCCTAGATAGCTCAGTCTTCAGATCTGCTTAAATCGCTGCTTCCATAAGAAAGTTTGCTCTGCTCTCCAGTTTGGGCTTGCCTCTCTAAGGTAACCTGGAGCACAGGCAGTATAACTATTTGCTTTCTTATCTATTTTTCTGGAATCTTCCCCTGGGGATCATAATAATGCCTGGAACCTGTGCTTCTTAAAATATTACCTAAAATAATGAGTTCAATTGTTTCTCTATTATTTGAATTAATGTTATAATTTCAGTTACTGGTGTGATGTGTAACGTGTTTCTAAATTTTTTGGAATTCTTCAAATAATTACGTGCTAAGGTTTTGTTTTCTTATTTCTGTTGAGTGCCTCTCCCCACCCCCTCTCTTTTAAATTCAGGATCCAGACACAGAGCCCTAATTGTAATTCATACGTTTAGGTTTTCTGGAACTCTGAAATAAGATATTATTATTTAAGGTCTACTGCTTAGCTGGCCTTCCTACTTTCTTAATATCTGTTTCTTTAGACACTCTAATCTTGACAAAAGGATTCACTGCAATTGACTTAACTTATTCCAGAGAGGAATTTTGTATAATGATTACTGTGCTATTTAAGAGCAATGCATAGTGTTTTCAATCTATAGTGTGTTTATGAGTTACTTACTCATGAACTGCACACTCTGCATTTATGGTTCATTATATCCAAGGAAGGGCCTGAGAATCTGCATATTTTCACACACACACACGTGCACACACACACACACACACAGTCAGTGATACTGCTGCAGGGTGTGTTTAGCCCACATTTTGAGAAAAATTACACTTGCGGGAGGTTATGATATTTGTTTCCTGTCCCTCCTTTCTAGGGAAATGGTGACAACACTTAATCAGTTTTGCTTGATGTTGCTTTTCTCAAAAGCTCGTTACAAAATACCCCCTGATTTCTGTTTTTACGCCAGCAGTGATTTTGTTAATACTATTTTCTTTCTTTCTAATGTGGGTACTTTATTCTGCCTACTGCTCACCCAGAAGCTAGTTTTAAACTCTGCTCTTTTGTGTAATTCTGGTTGCAAACTCACTCCCTATTTAACAGAAACATGGTCAAAAATCCATTTCAAGTGTTCACCATCATTTGGTTCACTTCAGAATCAGAGCAACTTATTCAGCATTTGAACTGTTCAGTCATTCATCTCATTGGCATGTATGCTGTGAACTTATTTGTGTAAAGATGCCTATTGTAAATTGATATGCATAGACTATCAAGTTGTTTAAAACCTCACTCTGAAGTGCTGTTGCTCTCTAGTCCTTGAGAACAAAGTTCTGAAAGCATTCCCAGTGACCTGGCATCATGTAAAGCTTCTTAGTATGCTCTTTAGATAATACAGATGCGAAATCATGTTAAAATCAAGCATATCCATGAGTCCTCTATTAGGTTCTAAATGAAGTTTACTTAGAATACTGAAACGTTTTTTGTACAGCATGTCGAAATGATTTGTTCATGTGATTTTCCTGAAATTGACTGCCATTCATTCAACCATCAAGTATTCAGCACCTCCTGCATTCATCATATGCTACTGAGCATTCTGAAAGATACAAAAGCAGTTGAAGTTATACTCCATCCTACTCCAACCTAGAAGTTTTTATTTTCCTGCTAAAGAATTAACAAATTGAAGAATAAAGCCTAATAAAATAAAACAGAGCTGGGAAGATGGCAGAAGAGTAAGACGCGGAGATCACCATCCTCCCCACAGATACATCAGAAATACATCTACATGTGGAACAACTCCTACAAAACATCCACTGAATGCTGGCAGAAGACCTCAGACCTCCCCAAAGGCAAGAAACTTCCCACGTACCTGCGTAGGGCAAAAGTAAAAAGACTAAACAGAGACAAAGAATAGGGACGGAACCTGCAACAGTGGGAGGGAGCTGTGAGGAGGAAAGGTTTCCACACACTAGAAGCCCCTTCGCAGGCAGAGACTGCGGGTGGCAGAGCAGGGAAGCTTCGGAGCCGCGGAGGAGAGCACAGCAACAGGGGTGCAGAGGGCAAAGCAGAGAGATTCCCACACGGAGGATCGGTGCCGACCAGCACTTACCAGCCTGACAGGCTGGTCTGCTCACCCGCCGGGACGGGCGTGGGCTGGGAGCTGAGGCTCAGATTTCGGTCGGATCACAGGGAGAGGACTGGGGTTGCCGGCGTGAACACAGCCAGACAGGTATGAGACGCTAAGGCTGCTGCTGCCGCCACCAAGAAGCCTGTGTGCGAGCACAGGTCACCATCCACACCTCCTCTCCCGGGAGCCTGTGCAGCCCACCACTACCAGGCTCCCGTGATCCAGGGACAACTTCCCCGGGAGAAGGCACGGAGCGCCTCAGGCTGCTGCAATGTCACAACGGCCTCTGCCGCCTCAGGCTCGCCCTGCACTCAGTACCCCTCCCTCCACCTGGCCTGAGTGAGCCAGAGTCCCCGAATCAGCTGCTACTTTAACCCGGTCCTGTCTGAGAGAAGAACAGACACCCTCAGGCGATCTACACGCAGAGGGGGGCCAAATCCAAAGCTGAATCCTGGAAGCTGTGCTAACAAAGAAGAGAAAAGGAAATCTCTCCCAGCAGCCTCAGGAGCAGCGGATTAAATCTCCACAATAAACTTGATGTACCCTGTTTCTGTGGAATACCTGAATAAACAACGAATCATCCCAAATTGAGAAGGTAGACTTTGAGAGCAAGATATATTATTTTTTCCCCTTTTCCTCTCTTTGTGAGTGTGTTTGTGTATGCTTATGTGTGAGATTTCATCTGTATAGCTTTGCTTTCACCATTTGTCCTAGGGTTCTGTCTGTCCATTTTTTGTTTTTTTACTTAAAAAAATTTTTTTTTCTTAATAATTTTTTTTTATTTTAATAACCTTATTTTATTTTATCTTACTTTATTTTATCCTCTTTCTTTCTTTCTTTTTCCTTTCTTTTCTTTCTTTCTACTTTTCCTCCCTTTTATTCTGAGCCATGTGGATGAAAGGCTCTTGGTACTGCAGCCAGGAGTCAGTGCTGTCCCTCTGAGGTGCGAGAGCCAATTTCAGGACACTGGTCCACAAGAGACCTCCCAGCTCCAAGTAATATCAAATGGCAAAAATCTCCCAGAGATCTCCATCTCAACACCAACACCCAGCTTCACTCAGCGACCAGCAAGCTACAGTGCTGAACACCCTATGCCAAACAACTAGAAAGACAGGAACACACCCCGACCCATTAGCAAAGAGGCTGCGTAAAAACATAAAAAGGCCAAAGACAACCCAAAACACACCACCAGATGTGGACCTCCCCACCAGAAAGACAAGATCCAGCCTCATCCACCAGAACACAGGCACTAGTCCCCTCCACCAGGAAGCCTACACAACCCACTAAACCAACTTTAGCCACTGGGGATAGACACCAAAAACAACAGGCACTATGAACCTGCACCCTGCAAAAGGAGACCAGAAACACAGTAAGATAAGGAAAATGAGAAGACAGAAAAACACACAGCAGATGAAGGAGCAAGAAAAAAAGCCACCTGACCTAACAAATGAAGAGGAAATAGGCAGCCTACCTGAAAAAGAATTCAGAATAATTATAGTAAATATGATCCAAAATCTTGGAAATAGAATAGAGAAAATGCAAGAAACATTTAACAAGGACCTAGAAGAACTAAATAGGAAACAAGCAATGATGAACAACACAATAAATGAAATTAAAAGTACTCTAGATGGGATCAATAGCAGAAAAACTGAGGAAGAAGAACAGATAAGTGACCTGGAAGATAAAATAGTGGAAATAACTACCACAGAGCAGAATAAAGAAAAAAGAATGAAAAGAACTGAGGACAGTCTCAGAGACCTCTGGGACAACATTAAACACACCAACATTTGAATTATAGGGGTACCAGAAGAAGAAGAGAAAAAGAAAGGGACTGAGAAAATATTTGAAGAGGTTATAGTTGAAAACTTCCCTAATATGGGAAAGGAAATAGTTAATCAAGTCCAGGAGGCACAGAGAGTCCCATACAGGATAAATCCAAGGAGAAACATGCCAAGACACATATTAATCAAACTATCAAAAATTAAATACAAAGAAAACTTATTAAAAGCAGCAAGGGAAAAACAACAAATAACACACAAGGGAATCCCCATAAGGTTTAACAGCTGACCTTTCAGCAGAAACTCTGCAAGCCAGAAGGGAGTGGCACGACATATTTAAAGTGAAGAAAGGGAAGAACCTACAACCAACATTACACAGGAAGGATCTCATTCAGATTTGATGGAGAAATTAAAACCTTTACAGATAAGCAAAAGCTGAGAGAGTTCAGCACCACAAAGCCAGCTTTACAACAAATGCTAAAGGAACTTCTCTAGGCAAGAAACACACGTGAAGGAAAAGACCTACAATAACAAATGGTAAACAATTAAGAAAATGGGAATTGGAATATACATATCAATAATTACCTTAAATATAAATCGATTAAATGCTCCCACCAAAAGACACAGACTGGTTGAATGGATACAAAAATAAGATCCATATATATGCTGTCTACAAGAGACCCACTTCAGACCTAGAGACACATACAGACTGAAAGTGAGGGGATGGAAAAAGATATTCCATGCAAATGGAAATCAGAAGAAAGCTGGAGTAGCAATTCTCATATCAGACAAAATAGACTTTAAAATAAAAACTATTACAAGAGACAAAGACACTACATAATGATCAAAGGATCAATCCATGAAGAACATATAACAACTGTAAATATTTATGCACCCAACATAGGAGCACCTTAATACACAAGGTAAATACTAACAGCCATAAAAGCGGAAATCAACAGTAACACATTCATAGTAGGGGACTTTAACAATACATTTTCACCAATGGACAGATCAACCAAAATGAAAATAAATAAGGAAACACAATATTTAAATGATACATTAAACAAGATGGAGTTAATTGATATTTATAGGACATACCATCCCAAAACAACAGAATACACATTTTTCTCAAGAGCTCATGGAACATTCTCCATGATAGATCATGTCTTGGGTCACAAATCAAGCCTTGGTCAATTTAAGTAAATGGAAATTGTATCAAGTATCTTTTCTGACCACAATGCTATGAGACTAGATATCAATTAAAGGAAAAGATCTGTAAGAAATACAAACACATGGAGGTTAAACAATACACTACTTAATAATGAAGTGATCACTGAAGAAATCAGAGAGGAAATCAAAAAATACCTAGGAACAAATGACAATGGAGACACGACGACCCAAAACCTATGGGATGCAGCAAAAGCAGTTCTAAGAGGGAAGTTTATATCAATAAAATCCTACCTTAAGAAACAGGGAACATCTTGAATAAACAACTTAACCTTACACCTAAAGCAATTAGAGAAAGAAGAACAACAAACCCCCAAAGTTAGCAGAAGGAAAGAAATCATAAACATCAGATCAGAAATAAATGAATAAGAAATGAAGGTAATGATAGCAAAGATCAATAAAACTAAAAGCTGGTTCTTTGAGAAGATAAACAAAATTGATAAACCATTAGCCCGACTCATCAAGAAAAAAAGGGAGACAACTCAAATCAATAGAATTAGAAATGAAAAGGGAGAAATAACAACTGACACTGCCAAAATAAAAAAGATCATGAGAGATTACTATGAGCAACTATATGTCAATAAAATGGACAACCTGGAAGAAATGGAAAAATTCTTAGAAATGCACAACGTGCCAAGACTGAATCAGGAAGAAATAGAAAATATGAACAGACCAATCACAAGCACTGAAATTGAAACTGTGATTAAAAATCTTCCAATAAACAAAAGTGCAGGACCAGATGGTTTCACAGGCAAATTCTATCAAACATTTCGAGAAGAGCTAACACCTATCCTCAAACTCTTCCAAAATATAACCGAGGGAGGAACACTCCCAAACTCATTCTATGAGGCCACCATCACCCTGATACCAAAACCAGACAAAGATGTCACAAAGAAAGAAAACTACAGGCCAATATCACTGATGAACATAGAGGCAAAAATCCTCAACAAAATACTAGCAAACAGAATCCAACAGCACATTAAAAGGAAAATACACCATGATCAAGTGGGGTTTATTCCAGGAATGCAAGGATTCTTCAATATACACAAATCAATCGACGTGATACACCATATCAACAAACTGAAGCAGAAAAACCATATGATCATCTCAATAGATACAGAGAAAGCTTTCGACAAAATTCAGCACCCATTTATGATAAAAACACTGCAGAAAGTAAGCATAGAGGGAACCTTGCTCAACATAATAAAGGCCATATATGAGAAACCCACAGCCAACATCATCCTCAATGGTGAAAATCTGAAACCATTTCCACTAAGATCAGGAACAAGACAAGGTTGCCCACTCTCACCAATCTTATTCAACATAGTTTTGGAAGTTCTAGCCACAGCAATCAGAGAAGAAAAAGAAATAAAAGGAATCCAAATAGGAAAAGAAAAAGTAAAGCTGTCACTGTTTGCAGATGACATGATACTATACACAGAGAACCTAAGGATGCTACCAGAAAACTACTAGAGCTAATCAATGAATTTGGTTAAGTAGCAGGATACAAAATTAATGCACAGAAACCTCTGGCATTCTTATACACTAATGATGAAAAATCTGATAGTGAAATTAAGAAAACACTCCCATTTACCATTGCAACAAAAAGAATAAAATGTCTAGCAATAAACCTACCTAAGGAGACAAAAGACCTGTAAGCAGAAAATTATAAGACACTGATGAAAGAAATTAAAGATGATACAAATAGATGGAGAGATATACCATGTGCTTGGATTAGAAGAATCAACATTGTGAAAATGACTCTACTACCCAAAGCAATCTACAGATTCAATGCAATCCCTATCAAACTACCAATGGCATTTTTCACAGAACTAGAACAAAAAATTTCACAATTTTTATGGAAACACAAAAGACCCCGAATAGCCAAAGCAATCTTGAGAACGAAAAATGGAGCTGGAGGAATCAGGCTTCCTGACTTCAGACTATACCACAAAGCTACAGTAACCAAGGCAGTATGGTACTGGCACCAAAACAGAAATATAGATCAATGGAACAGGATAGAAAGCCCAGAGATAAACCCACGCACATATGGTCACCTTATCTTTGATAAAGGAGGGAAGGATATACAGTGGAGAAAAGACAGCCTCTTCAATAAGTGGTGCTGGGAAAACTGGACAGGGACATGTAAAAGTATGAGATTAGAACACTCCCTAACAGCATACACAAAAATAAGCTCAAAATGGATTAAAGACCTAAATGTAAGTCCAGAAACTATCAAACTCTTAGAGGAAAACATAGGCAGAACACTCTATGACATAAATCACAGCAAAATCCTTTTGACCCATCTCCCAGAGAAATGGAAATAAAAACAAAAATAAACAAATGGGACCTAATGAAATGTAAAAGCTTTTGCACAGCAAAGGATACCATAAACAAGACCAAATGACAACCCTCAGAGTGGGAAAAATATTTGCAAATGAAGCAACTGACAAAGGATTAATCTCCAAAATTTACAAGCAGCTCATGCAGCTCAATATCAAAAAAAACAAACAACCCAATCCAAAAATTGGCAGAAGAGCTAAATAGACATTTCTTCAAAGAAGATATACAGATTGCCAACAAACACATGAAAGAATGCTCAGCATCATTAATCATTAGAGAAATGCAAATCAAAACTACAATGAGATATCATCTCACACTGGTCAGAATGGCCATCATCAAAAAATCAAGAAACAATAAATGCTGGAGAGGGTGTGGAAAATAGAGAACACTCTTGTACTGCTGGTGGGAATGTAAATTGGTACAGCCACTATGGAGACATTATGCAGGTTCCTTAAAAAACTAAAAATAGAACTACCATATGACCAAGCAATCCCACAACTGGGCATATACCCTAAGAAAACCATAATTCAAAAAGAGTCATTTACCAAAATGTTCATTGTAGCTCTATTTACAATAGCTAGGAGATGGATGAATGGATAAAGAAGATGTGGCACATATATACAATGGAATATTCCTCAGCCTTTACTCAGCCATAAGGAGAAACAAAATTGAGTTATTTGTAGCGAGGTGGATGGACCTAGAGTCTGCCATACAGAATGAAGTAAGTCAGAAAGAGAAAAACAAATACCATATATTAACACATATATATGGAATCTAGGAAAAAAAAAAAAAAAGCTCATGAAGAAACTAGGGGTAAGACGGGAATGGGGACGCAGACCTACTAGAGAATGGACTTGAGGATGTGGGGAGGGGGAAGGGTGGGCTTTGATGGGGTGGGGGGTGTGGCATGGACATGTATACACTACCAGGTGTGGAGTGGATATCTGGTGGAAGGCAGCCACGTGGCATGGGGGGATTGTCTTCGTGTTTTGTGACCAACTAGAGGGTTGGGATGGGGAGGGTAGGAGGGAGGCAGGCACAGGAGGGAGGAGATATGGGATCACGTGTACGTGTATGGCTGGTTCACTTTGTTGTAGAGCGGAAAGTGACACACCATTGTGGAGCAATTGTACTCCAATAAAAATGTTAAAAAAAAAAGATTCAGTAAAAAAAATAATAATAAATTTTAAAAATAAATAAAACAGTTAGAAGAGAACTAATGACAGTTTGAGTATTAAGCTCAGCAGCAATATCATCAAATTATCTTTGGATGACGATATGGATTGACTTATTGACTTCACATTGTTTTTCACTGTATTTTGCTTTCTTTATCACACATACATGTCTGTAGAGGCATTTATTCAAATCCACTTAGGATATACAGTTGCATTTATTAAAAATAGATGGTACACCATTTTGTAACTGCCCTTACATCTATTTCAATAGTCATGCCTTGTTTGGTGAACATCAATACCAGAGTAATCAATCTTTGCTGATAATGACCTGTTATTGAATTATATATTAACACAAAATGAAGTGACAAAAAATATCTTGAGATTATTTGACAATTGGGATAATTTTAATTTATTCTGTTATTTCTAATTTTATTAATATTTGACAGTCCCTTTAACACGTTATTGGAATTCAGTCAGAGCAAATTACCTATTTTTAGCTTGGCACACAAACACCAATATCTTCTTTGTCAAAACAAGCATCTAGCTTGAAGAATGTGTTTGAAGATGTGAAATGTTTTCCATTAAACAAAATATGCTTGCAGTGCTGGCTTTTTGATCTCACTTTTTACAAATTTTCTTCCATTAGTAAGAAAAGAGAGCCTAGATTATTGAATCTTCAAGCCTAAAAGGCCTGAGGATATGACCTGTATTGCAAACCGATGCTTAAACTACAATTCGAGCAATGATTTCCCTTAGGCTTGTGGTAGAGAACCAAATACAAATACGGTATTATTCCAAAACAGTGCAGTTTCTCTGCTTTAATTACATCTATGTATTTAAAGTATATGAATTTAGAGGGTATCTGTCTATTTTTTAAACAATCTTTATTTTTCCCTAATAAAACAGTAAATAACATTTGAAGATAAAAACTTTCATTATCCTATAAATTATTAACCTTTAAAGTTATAATTTCTGCCATCAGCAGTCTACTCATATTAATAAGACTTTACTTGTTATTACTTGTACTTAATTAACCCTTTATACACTATAGATATAGAAAGAAATAGTTCTATTTCAGAAAAAAACCTTTGTAGAGAGTAAACTAGTCGTATTTTTAAGTTATTATTGGTAGTAATGGGAATGGTGGTAGCAGTTTAGTGGTTTACAGTATTCTCCCCTTATCTACAGGGGATACATTCAAAGACCCCCAGTGGATGCCTGAAATTTTGGATAGTATGGAACCCTATACATCAGCGGTCCCCTACCTTTTTGGCACCAGGGACCGGTTTTGTGGAAGACAGTTTTTTCATGGACGGAGGAGGGGGTGTGTGAGCGGTAATGTGAGCAATGGTTCAGGCAGTAATGTGAGTGATGGGGAGCCGTAGATGAAGCTTTGCTGGCTCACCTGCCACTCACCTCCTGCTGTGTGGCTCAGTTCCTAACAGGTTGCAGACCAGTAGAGGTCCGTGGCCTGGCGGTTGGTGACCTGTGCTATACACATATACTATGTTGTTTCCTATATATTCATATATACATGTTAGGCACAGATTAACAGCAATAACTAATAATAAAATAGAACAATTGTAACAATATACTGTAATAAAAGTTATGTCAATGTGTTCTCTTTCTCTCTCTCAAAATATCTTTTTATACTGTACTCACCCTTTTTCTTCTTGTGATGATGTGAGTTGATAAAATGCCTATCTGATGACATAAAATGAATGACCTTGGCATTGTGACATAGTGTTAGGCTGCTACTGACATTCTGATGATTTGTCAGAAGGAAGATCATCTGCTTCAGGTGGTCCTGGATCATTGAGCCATGAAGAAGTGGATTTTTGGATGCCAGGAGCAGGGGATGTTGATGGTTGAGGATCCTAGGTGGGATGGAGTGGGTCAATGTGAGATTTTATCACATTACTCAGAACAGTAGGCAATTTAAAACTTCTGAATTGTTTATTTCTGGGATTTTCCATTTAATAATTTTGGACTGATGTTGACTGAGGGTATCTGAAACCGTGAAAAGTGAAACTGTGGATAAGGCTGGGGGGAGGGACTACTCTATTTTTTTTGTTTGTTTTGGTCCATTTTACACATTTAAAATTTATGTATGAGAATAAAAGGACTCAAAGATTAAATGAATCATTTTAAACATTTTCCAGTAGGATGCTAATATTGGTACTCTCAGAGGGAGCTAAACATTCAGTTTTTCACAGGACTTAAGTCTATTTTTCCAGGGACTTGGACTGGAAATATTAGTGGCTTGCTTCCTGAAAGTATGAAATCACACACTTACATAATTGGTAAAGGATCATAATGTCAGGTAGTCTGACTTTTTTCTCTACTTTCTGAAGCACTACATTTATTTCTAGTCCTACCGTTACTTTTTCCTTACAGAAAAAAATCTAACACTGTATGTCACTGTGCTGCTTTTAGTGGAGATAGTATTCACAAACTTGGTTATTACAAGTCAGCAGAGAAAATAAATGTTCTACTATTAAGTGTTGAGAAAATCCCTCAAAGGCTTCTGCAGTTACTTCCATGTGAGATGAGGTTCTTCAGCTCAAAAGTATGAACTTTTAAAAGGACTAGCTATACTGTCGAAAAACAACTATTGATTATTTTGTTAGCAAGTCATATCAGTGGTGCAACTAGACTCTGGTTTAACAACAATCTACCACCCCTTAATTTTCTTATTTGTTTTTGTCTTATTAATATGAATAAGTTTTTTTTCATATTTAATCAGATTCTATTTTAAATTCTTAATTAAATGCTCCTTAAATTTCATCTAACCCTGGCCTTTTGTTTTGAGAAATTCAAGGTATTTCAGATTTCATCTAATCCAGCCATGGCTTTGGTGTTTTAATTATCATATACAAGAATTATTTTTTCTTACATAATATTTTCTAAAATATGAACAACCAAAGGTATCACCCGTTATCTTATTTATTCCTCACACCAGCTTGTTGAAGTATGTAAGTTGTTTCCTATTTTACACAGTATTACCTATTTTAATAGATTACAGATTTAAATTCATAGTTGTTTGACTCTACAGCAGCCAAAATGCTGCAAATAAGATAAATTCAACTAGAATGTACTTCAGCAATGCAGGGAACATATTTTATCATTGAAAAGCACCAGTTTCAGAAACAGTTTGATCACAGATCTGACTTCATTTCTCTGAGATTTTTAGAGTTTACCCTCTTCTGGGTCTGTTTTGATGGAATTCTTTCAAGGTAGCAAAATGGCTGGAGCGATTCCAGACCTCATACATTTATAGCACATCATACCAGAAGGAAAGAAAACTTCTCTTCTTCAATTTATCAACTAACAGTCCTAGACTTCAAGCACAAGGGCCAGATTGAGAGAGGGATACTATGGAACCCATCGCTGTGACGAGGGGTCAGGAATAGACTAGCTGGCTCATTCCCCATGGGCTTCCCTAGGGACCACCCCAGGGTCCTCACCATGGACCCAGATGTAGAGTCAATCCCATCAAAACTCTAAAACTGTGGCACAAAAAAGGATAGATAGATGGATTTGAGGATTAAAACTCTGTTTTGTTGCCCATGTGCAGTGTTCTTTGTTCTAATTGTCAAAAGTTTTGTGAAAGGTTGTCTATTAGTATTTCAAGTGTCTTTATGAGTAAAATTATTTTGTTCTTGGAATACCCAACCCTCCCTTAAAATATATCTTCTTTTGCACTTTACAGTTTATTTTGTAAATTATTTTATTTTTCCCATCAATTTGTACATTTTTATTCCTCAAAGTTCTACCCTAGAGCCTTTTCTCTTCTCACTTAAAAAAAAAAATAGTTGTGACATTTTATTCCACAAGCATGCTTAGCTATGTGCTATGTAGCAAACCACCCCCAAACTCAGTAACCTAAAATAATAACCATTTCTTTTTGCTCAAGAGTCTATAACTGCTAGGTGTTCCATCTTGCCTCGGCTTGCTTATTCATCCTTGGATAGTCAGCTGCATATTAGATAGGTAACTGTATTAGTTTTCTACGGCTATTGTAGCAAGTTAAAGCAAACTTAGTGGCTTAAACAACACAAATTTATTATCATTGATATAATTATCTCTGATAATTATCCTTTATATCAGAGTTCAACAAGGGTCTCATTAGGCTAAAATCAAGGTCTGCAAGGCTGTTTTCTTTGGGGGGCTCTAGGAAAGAATTGATTTCCTTGTCTTCCCAGCTTCTAGAGGATACCTGCGTTCGTCGGCTGTGAGCCCCTCTCTCCAACTTTAAATCCAGCAGTGGTGGCTCAAGTCCCTCTTGCATTACCTTGCCCTGCCTCCCTCTTCACTTTCATATACACTTGGGATTACATTAGACAAACTCAGATAACCCAGGATAATCTCCTTATTTGCTGATTAGCAACCTTAATTCCATCTGCAACTTTAATTTCCCTTTGCAATGTAATGTGACATATTCAGAGGTTCTGGGGATCAGAACATGGATATCTTTGAAGGATCATTATTCTGCCTACCACAGTGACTCTGTTGGTTTTGTCTGAGCTGTCTTATACATCTGAAGATCAGCAAACTGGCTTATTTAGAAAAGCCTTGGTTGGGATAACAGGGCTTTTCTCCATATGGTTTTCAAACTACAGTTTGAAAATTCCAAACTTTACAGTTTTATCAAACAAAACAGTTACATCTTCCTAATTCTCAAATCATTTGCTGATCTACATTAAAAGATGTCATTACACTGGCTGATAGCATGGGACCCCACACGGGAGACATCCCCTAGGCCCCCATTACCTCTACTTTTTGTTTGGTTAGCTCCTGCTCCGTCTTTATTTCCCAGCTAAGATGATTTCTTTCTAGAAGCTGTCTTTGAATCATCAAATCTGAGATAGGTGCTTCTCTTCAGTGCTCTGAAACACTCATCCCTCTCATGCAAGTATGTCGTTATTTGCTTTCTTATTTATTTCTTCCACTATGCTATAAACTCCTTGAGGGCAGAGATTATGCATGTTTTATCCATGACTGAATTCTCACTGACTAGTATGGTTCTAACATATAACAGGTGCTCATAAATGATTAAATAAATAATGTAATTAAGTGAAATGGTATTAATTTTCAAAAATCAGGAAATTTTTATATGTAATTTTTTAATAGAAAACTGATCTCCTCTCAATACTAATATCAATTCTTCCTGACACTTCAAGAACCCAAAAAGCAATTTTGCTTTTCAGATGAAATTATCCTAATTTTGACAACATTCCCATTTGGTCATAATTTCTATGTTTTAAATAACCCTGTCTGATTTCTTCTTAAAATACTGAAAATACTGTTGTGTTTCTTCGTGTGTACATTATTCAACCTTACAGTTTAATTATTTTGTAATTTGTTACATCAAAAACATTGTTAGTTAAAACCATCACGGCTTTTGGTTTTTCAGGTTTTTTTGTACGATTTTGTAAATTATTATCTATTTAGGTTAAGTTAATTGAATGTCTTAAAATGAAAGTGTCTGGTTGCTCTTTGGGTTGCTTTATCAGTTTCTGGAGGCAAATTTCACATATATTCTCGCTTTTTTTTTTTTTTTTTAATTTCTAGGCATGCCAGTAATTTTAAATTGGTTCTGAATAGAAAAAAAATATATAGAAAATAATCTGCATATGGGAAGACTGATGAGCTTTGAAACTTAATTATTTAAAATGAACAAAACTGAGTCCCAACCAATGCACATTTGTAGAACTCTTACACTGAACGTTTATAAGAAGTTATTATTTTATTTAGCATATGCCTGAGTTTCTTTCATATATTTCATGATATTCTGCAACTACAATTTTCTTCTTCTTAGAGTAGGAGAAAGGCAAAGTTTTATGAGGTCTCTAAGTAAAATTACATTTCGTATTGTTATAGTGTTAATGGATGTGGAGTTTTTTAGTGTAGGAAAACAAATAGAATAATAAATCATTTGCTTAACCTTAATTAGGGAGAAAGAAATTTATGGATAGATTTTAAATTTAAGTGTCAGGAAACATTTTTCACTTATTTGCTAAATCATCTTTGATGTTTACATTTAAGAGTTGTGACTATAGCTTTTTATTCTTTCGTAGGATCTCTGTACATGTAAGCATCAATATTATTATCAATCCTAAACACATAATGACAAAAGAAAAATTCTACAAAGACTTGCATATGATTCACATTGTAGACAATGACATTTTCACAACATCTGAATGGATATAAATTTAACTGAATGGATTGATATTTAAATGAGTGTAGAAAATGAAGTAATTGTCAAAGGCTGCTTAATCATTGAAAGATTTTATGCTGCAATACGGATGTCTGGAATCCCTATCCAGTGCTCTTCACACTTAGCCTTGTGGATTCTTTGGTGTTCTTCCTTTCTAATAGTGCAAACACTGATGTAAAGAGCTTCCTATTGCTTCAAAGCTTCTTTATCAATAGCAGTGATATTTCTCATAACTTTTGTAGAATCGTTTCAAACTCATGACTGTGACATATTAAACAACTGAAATCCAGTTTAAATAAAATGATTTTCTTCACTGGTATCACTAAAACTACAAATTCCATGCATAATATAAGAGATAGATTTCATAAGGTTTCCTCTTGTGAATGTCATTACTAAATGCTTGAGTCATCTGTCCTAAATGGTTTTCCAAATAGAAAGCTGCTGGGATACAGAATGAACAAACATCCCACAGGAGTACATATATTGTAAGTGGCAGAGAGATCTTATCTTCATTAAAAAAGAAAAAAACTGTTACCAATGCTGTTTAGTTTTGTTGCGAATGTAAATTATATGCCTATGTTTGCATTCATAATATGAGTTCTTTGTCAGATACTAGATTAAACATTAGTTACAACTTTAACAATAAAAATACAGACTGATACCTCTGTGTACTATACACTGACCTCCTGGGAAAATATTAAAAATATTATTTACTTATAAACCATGGCTAGTAAGTATAGTTTTATATTCTCAAGATTGCATTTATTATCATAAATTTTTTTAGAGACCTGGCTAAAGAATTTGTTTCATTCTTTCTATATGTAGACATAGAGATTTCTATTTAAGCTTCCAGGTCCTGGAATAAAAATAATAGTTATGGTAGGGTATAAAAACACTTAAAGCTCCTTCCATCAAGAGATGAATTCTGTTTTTCCAACTCTTCAATCTGGGCCGACTCGTGATATTCCTTGAGTAATAGAATACAGCAAAAGTGAGGTGTGAATTTGTTAACCCAGACCTCTAAAGGCTGGTAGCTCCATCCCCCACCTCTTGGAACCCTGAGGTCATAGTTTTCTGAGGAAGCCTGGTCTAGCCTTTTGGAGGATGAGAGAGCACCTGGAGAGACAGGGCTCTACCCTTCCCATAGAAAGACGTACACTTGGGATAAGGATTTCTGTGACAAGCCTAGAGCCCAGGCCTTCTGGGAGATGAATGCAGCCATGTGAGTAAATCCAGACAAGACCTGCAGAAGAATCACCTAGCCAATGCCTAGAATTGTGAGAAATCATAAATCATTGTTGATCTAAGTCACCAAATTTGGGGGCTTTTTCCTTACAGAAGCTGGAAATTAATAACATAGCCAACATCTGTGGTACACTTACAAATACCTTGAAGTGCTCTGAATACTTAATGAGCATTACTTCATTATCACCTTCATCATTTCTCTTTTACTGAGGAGAAATCTGACATATAAAAATTGAATCCACTTACATAGAACTAATAAGTAGAGAAATCAGAATTTGAATGCAGGCAATTTTGTTTCAGGAACATCAGATTAACCACCATCACTGTATTCATTCTCAAAAGATAATTCAGAAATCAACATAGATGATTTATTCTTAAAATGCAAAAGACCAAACTTCTTCAGTACTCCTATTTTATGTATGAATATGTTTGAATTGTGATATTTATCTATTTGTCTATCAGTCTGTCTACCTAGCTCTCCATCAACTTAAGTGTGTATATGCTTCACTCCTCCCATAGCAGGCATGCTCTACTTGGTTAACTGCATAATTATTCAATATCAATTGCATTCTGTCACTGTGTCTATAGAGATCTGGCCTGAGTTTCTTTTATGAAACTATATCCTCATTAGCTTTTATCTTATATTTCCTCTATCTGACTGTTGACCTTGAAAAGTCATTATTATAACAGTTGTTTAGAATATTCCAGGCACAAAGCTAAATAATACACATTCAGTACTCATTTAATTCTCCAGCATCCTCCATGGAATCTTCACTTGAAGCTAAGAAAACTGAGGCAAATGGAAACTAAGAATTATTCAGTATTATAGTTATTGATGGAACTGAGATTCAAATCATGTTTGGCTATCTCCAGTCACATAGTTAAATTCATATTTGGAAATAAAATGTATTATAAAATATTATGCATTTGAAATTTAAGACTGTATAGTATTAAAATTCTACATAGATAAACATAATTCTGTACCCATATATATTTAATTTTCCTAAATCTATTTTTATCACCAGAATCAATATACATATCTGTATATATATTATTTTAAAAAGTAAACCATGTTTATTTATTTTCAAGACATTAACATTACAACAAACAATAAAACTGGAAAGGTCAAAAATACATTATTTTCAAATTTCTCAGGCTGAAGTTCAAAGATAATTCCATACAGAGAGTAGATTATTTCAAAATAGGATTTGAGTAGGATTTTCTATCGACAACATTAGCCCTTGATACAAAGCCCTTTTTAAAAGCCCCAATTCATATCAACTGAGTGATTTATGTTGGATTGGATAACAGAATATTTTAGAATCAACAAATACATTTTTACTAGATTCTTCTATTTCAGAATAGTTCTTCCTTAGATTTCTTTTATCAAAATTACGAAGTCCTCAATATTGGTTCTAGTGGCTTTAGCGTTTTTTTTCATCCCTGTTCTAACAAAAGACAGACTGAAAATTCATAGGAAGATAAATTTGGAGTTTTACTTTATTTTTCCTAAGTTAGGAAAATTTTGTAGTCATAAATAAACTTACTAAACTATATACGTTATTATGTTGTATATTTTCCTCTTATAATATCCTGCATGTGATAAGTTACAGAAAGATTTGTAGATAATCATGCCTTAGAAGTAAATCTCCCATACATGACTAGTTAAGATCACTGGCTTGATACCCATATTACAAGCGAAAACCTTATCTCCAACTAATCATTCATACTTCGATTGTGCAATTGATGAAATGGAAATATTTATAAATATTATGAGTTATGAAAAAGCCCAAAGAGCACTGATTTTTGCATTATATATCATAATTGAGGAAGATTGGGAAAGTAGTTTTCCATAAACCAGAGTTAATTTTTTAATCACTGTTGTTTAGCTTTTCCTTTAGTTTTCATTGTAGTGATGGGATATGATAATTTACAAACATTAGATCACAAAATTTGAGTTGAAGCCCACTGGTAAGGTGTAATATTTCTCTTAATTTGTTTCTAGATCCAATTTGAATTGGGAATTAAAGTACTGAACATGATTATTATATTCCTTGGATATGCATATTGCATAGCTGGCCCCTGTTTAATCTCCAGAGGCAAGAACCACAATACTTCAGATTTATGGTTATGTTCCTCACTTAACTTGTTTGCAGGCATTAGAATGTGAAATTGTAACTGATTCTTAGTCTCTTAAAAAACCAGATGTGAAAATTCACATGCCTTTTCATTGTATGGCATAGGCACTTAAAAGTAATGAAAAAGACTTTTTTGATATTTAGGAGAATAACATTCAAAGTCATATTAATGAATATATTAACTCACTTACTGATGGTGATATTAATCTCATATCCTACATGGAGCATTATGGGCATAAATAAATCTTATCAATGAATGGCTAATTAAATAAGTGATTGAACAAATTCATGTATGTATGACATTTACATTAGCCTTATTTCTATTAATACATTTAGTCTACAATAATTTTGACACCTGCTATTAAAAAGACACTATTCTAGGCCATATTCAAAATAGAGAAATAAATCATAATTCCTGCCTTCAGTGAGTGTAAAGTTAAATGTGAGAAATTCTATATGTATACAAGTAATTATAAGATAAAGTTAAAAGTAGGTCTATTAAGAAGATTAATAAATCAATGTGGACTTTCAGAAAAAAATAATTATTATTTTCAGGTTAGAAAATCAAAAATCTCCTTTTTTCATGAAGGAAATACTGTGTGAATAGGGTAATGAAATATACGTAGAATCTGGACATGTTGAGACTGAAAAGAACATGTTGGGCTGTGGAGAGATATGTTGAGTAAAATCAGAGAAGTATTGTCAAAGTTGCATATGAGGAACTTCAAATGGTCCAGTTTGATTGTGCTGTATGTCAAACATTGGGACTATAAATTTGGAAAGCTATGTTGGGGCAAGATTTTGGAAAGTTTTAATACCAGAGTAAAAAGATTTAATTTTCTATGCATTGAAGAGCCATTAAAGTTTCTTTGTATGAAATTAACTTCATTGCTTCAAATTTTTTAAGATAAAATAATTGAAAATAAAAATTTTAAATGTGAAAAAATTCATTACAATGGCAGTTTATACAGTCATTTATCATATAATAGGAACCTCCTTCAAGAAGATTGTTCTTAAGCAACCTTCCTTAACAATGAATCTAAATAGCATACATTTGTACATTACATTGGCATCTCAAAAAATCCAGACCCTCAATGCAATAGATATAGCGTAGGTCAAAGTATCTACATTTTTAATAATTATACCTACTAATTCTGATATGGTAGGTGCTGAACTATGCTTAGAAAACGACTATTTTAGGCCATGAGACTCCTCATTGAACAGAAAAACAATAATGCATTGTAGAAAAACTTATTGATTTGAAATTATGAGTTCTTGACTCCTCTTCTGGGATATACATTTAAAAGTGATTATTAACAAATATTACTTCACATATAGAATATATTCTCAAATCAGAGAGAAATCTATTTTAACAGAAGAAGAAATGGGGGAGAAATGTTATTATTATAATTGTTTTCACAAATTAAGCCATTCGATCCTTATAACGAACGTATTTGTAGGTATAATGTTTTCTTCATTTAACAAATTAGGACACTGAGTTTAGAAGTCACAGTGCTAAATCCAGTATACAAGCCAGACTCCATGCCATTAACCAAAGCAAGATGCAGTTTTTCCAGTGTGCTCCTCCCTCTTCCATTCTTACAGGAGAAATGAATATGGTATGTTTATTTCAGTTCACAAATGAAAGTACATGTAGCTTATTAAAATGTCTATTTTCCTACCTCTAAGTATAATAATAGTATTATTGTATTCTGGAGGTCAGTTCTAGGTTATCATTTCTATCTATTCTTTGTTGGTTACACTGATTTACATTATACTCTAATAAAATAATGAAATTTGTAATGTGAATGAAATTAATTGCTGCAGTGAGATAGCAAATAAACTCTTGGGGTTATGCATTTTCATGTACTAAGCAGTTTAATCAGATTGAAAGGAAGAAAATAATGCCTTCATGTATATCAATGTGTTTCCATAGCTTGAAATGAAAAGAAAATTTTCATTTATTACTAATCAAGTTTGAGAATGTGGGTAGGTGACATATTATAAATCAACTAATAATGTGTGTATTTATTTTACATGTTTTTTCCCTCTCATAGCTGATATACTTCAATGGAATCATATTTGACTAAAATAATTGTGTTTTTATGCAACTTTTATGTTGATTAAAATTTTAATTAAACATTTCCAAGACCCACTAATTACTTGGCTCCCTTCAAGCTCTCCCATCAGAAATTGAGCAGCATACATGATTAGTTAAAAATACAGTCTTCTTGTGACACACTAATCAGCATTAACATTTCATCAATGATTCTAAAACAAAGTGCATGTTTTTCCTTTTTGCTGGTCTTTAACAAATTGGAGAAAACAGCACAGCTACCACAGCATGCTTAGAATCATAGATTATTTTATGCTACTATTCCCTCCTTTTCCATTCCCATGAAGGGAAAGAAAAGTAAAGAGCAGAATAAAGCAGAGTTCAGAAATAGAACCAGAGAAATTAATGCTGAAATCTGCCAGAGTCGGCACAGGCAGTAAAGATCGGCCTCTGGTACAGAAGCTCCCTTTGCTGTCTTTGGAGAGTCTCCTTTCTTTCAGTGACAGACTGGCAGAGCACTGTTCAGGCATTCACTCTTCATTGTTCCTATTTTCAAGCAAATTTGCATAGTAGTTATTCATACTGATTCATGGTTTTCTTTTTAACAAGTTTCTTTCTCCTCCCAACTTTCCTTTTGGCAGCCTTTACTATCCAGTTGAGTAGGAAAAATAATGCCTTTATGAATGGCCGTGAAATCTGATCTTTCCTTGAAGAGGAGGGAAAGAAGTCTTTCAAAATTCAGTTGATAAAAATAAAGAGGTGTAGAATTTTTACCATACGTGGCCTTTAAATAGAACAAGTCCTAGCCTTTTCCTGCATTAACATTTGTCTAATGGGTATCTGACATGCTTCTAAACACACACTGGAAAGATTTTACGTTTTTGATGAATTACCTTTCTTCCATATTTGCTGAGGGTCCATTGAATGTAGCATAGGACCAACACTTTTCGTGATGCAGAATTTGTTCTTTGTCCTTCAAAATTTTCTTGCTGTCCAGTATCCAATTATTTCAATACATATGAGTATATAATATTTTCCTTTTTGGTCATCATTAATTTTTTAATCTCTTTTTTTCTGTAAAGGTTATGTGTCTTTCTTTGAAACATTTCTATTGCTGCCATTTCTTTAGCAATCAAATACAGAAGATTAAAATATACTTGACATATATTGTAATTAAGCAAATGCCCAGGAAACATGAACAACAATTAGCAACCCAATGACTTTTACTTATGTGATTGCCCACAACTGCTATTGCTACCAGAACTTAGCTTTTTGTTCACATCAAGTTCTTAACTCACAATTACATGACCAAAATTAGCTTGATAGAAAAAGCAATGATTTGATTACCTAATAGCTGATCAAATTATTATGTTCTACCCTCTCTTATTCTTTTTCTCTACATGTAAACTTATTAAAATTTTTCTCATTTATCAGAAAATTTTGAGACACTTTGGCCAAGTTTTGCTTTAAAAATATAACATCTTTAAACTTATCTATTTTAAAAATCTACAATCTAGAGTGTTTTAAGATTTGATGGAAAAGCTATGCTGTTTTTATGATGTAAGTATGCTGTTCACAGTAATCTGAATTTATATATTATTAGTTCTATAAATTTAATATTTCTTATCAAATAGCTAGTTATTTTTAAAGAATTCTGTGCCTTTTTCAGGGCAGTTTTAATTGATCTAAAGGGTCAGTGGAGAATTAAAAGTCTTAACACATTCATTTTCACATATTTTGGAGAGAATGGTAGATAACAGATTGTACAAATATGTTTAAAAATCTCATACTTAGTGGGATATCTAGTGACATGTAGAATTTTGCTCTGTTAATCATGAATTATAATTTTTTACACATAAAACCACTTAATCTTTCTCCACTATTTAATTAGGATTTTTATGTAAGTATAATTTTTCATGTGTGCTGATACAGTAAAATTAGAAAAATAGCTTATGTTATGAGTATTAAGAAAAGATTAACCATGAAATGCAATTTTGCAAATCTGTGTTCATTTAACTTGCAATGGTTGCGTGGAAAGCAAAGGCATTTGAAAGGAAAACAATTTTTTTCCATTACTGTTCAAAAGATTATGCTCATTTATTACCACAAACTTTCTCCTTTAAATTTTTCTAAATTGTTAGAACCATTGTTTATATGCACAAAGACTGAGGAAATAAGTTCCTAAAAACTGTGACTCAGTGAAAATGGAAAACATAGGAAGGAAAAATAACAATTACCAGTCCAGCAATTCTTTCTCCTTTTTTGGAGGGAATTTTTCCTTCTTCTTATTTAAAAATACTTGTTATTTTACTACAAATACATAAGTATTAAATAGAACACAGAGTTAATACAGTGCAACAGCTGTTTTTAGTTATGAATCAATTGAACACTCTAATTTCCTCCTTGTTTCTGCTCTACTTTCAAATTTAAAGATGAACATTACTCATTTTAATTTCTTTGCTTGCATTCATGGAAAATGACACTTCAAAAATTGTTTTAAGTGAATTTGTAAACATTAAAACTTTACTGTCTAATTTTTAATTTATGAGCTCTCACAGCCATTCAGTATTGATTTCTTTTGTTCTGTTTTGTATTTTAGTTGAGCAAGGTAATGTACTTTGTTTTAAGCAATGGTCTGTCTCTGTCACAAGTTTACTTGGAATAGTTACCCCCTTCCCTCCCTTGTGCAAGTGTGTGTGTGTGTGTGTGTGTGTGTATAAATTCATGAAGAATACTGCAGATAAGTTTTCTGACATACCTTGGCATTTAAAATATTTTTATGAATTACACTCTCACTAACATTAAAAATGGGCATGTTTATTTGTTTATAACAAAAGTGAAATATTTCACTTGGAAAGAAATATGTATAATCTATCTTTTAAATAATTGTACAGAATAGATTATGAATTTTAACTCCTGCCACAGTGAGTAGCAAGCACTGAAGTGGTTAAAAAACTTAGCAGTAAAATATGTATAAACAGGATCAACAGCATTTTGAATAAAAGCTAAAAGTACGTGAAACTTTTCAGTAGAATTTATTTTTTCTCTCCATAACCCATTCTTCTAATGATTCTGAAATATTTCACTGGATAGATTTTTCCACCTACTCAAACCTCATCTTTACCTGTAAAATAATTTTAAAGAGAAAAACATGAGCTTTAACTATCAAAAGAATATGACTTTGTGATAGACATATTAATTATCTTGATTGTGGTGATCATTTCACAGAGTATACATATATCAAAACATCACATTGTACACTTTGAATATATACAATTTTTTATCTGTCAATCCTACTTCAGTGAAGCTGAGAAAATATCATTAAAATAAAAAAATAAAATGACTGTTGGAAATTTACAGGAGAAAATGATAATAATTAAACTAGAAGAAAACAATCCTCCTTGCAGCAGACAGTGTCTACTTCCTCCTACAGACTCCTCCCATTCCTGCTCACATTCGGGAATACTTCCATGTAAATGGCAACAAAACCCAATCAGTCTTAAACATCTGACATAGCTGATTTATATGTACCTGACCATAATGTCAGGCCTACTTTGATTATTCCAGGAATCTAGATAGATTGATGCTCTTAGATAGGGGGAAAATAAAATCTAATGTTAAGAGCACTTGAATGTAGTTATGAAAAGTTGCCATAACTTTAATAATACTTTTGATAAAATAGTTTTGCCATGCTCAGGAATGTATTTGATTTGATTTTTACTTTATATTGTTGTTTAATTTTTTCTTAACTATGAATCAGTTGTTATAAAAGTGCCATTCTATCATTTGAATGTGATATTTTGGTATCATAATTATGTTTTTTAATATGCTTTTTATATAACTTGGAATTAATATATCCAGAATATGCTATAATTAATGACTAGCAAAAATGAAAATGTTTACTTTGGTAGATATCTGGGATTGCAAAGTGTGATAAGTGTGATTAAAATTGTAATAGAATGGTATTTTTTTCAGAATTTTGTCCAAAATTATTTGTTTTCCTTTATAGAAAAAAAAAATGGTGAGTTGAAGATATTTGGGATTATACTGTAAAAACAAATATGGTTTTCCATTTTTTCTTCAATTATTCTTAAAAAAAACTTTTAAACTGCTATTGACTTTTGAATAGTCAGTGTATGCGATGCAAAATATCCCACAGAAAGAAGCTACTTCTCATTCAAAAGTGATTGAAGCCATCTGTTCTATTAGCCAGACTTTATCATGGAAGGATGGGCATTCTGAACAGCCTCTAGGGTGCTTGGTTAGTCTTTGAAGTATCATTAGAAGGGCTGTGGTAAGGAATAAGGTTTCACTGTTCATGCTCTAGGCATTAGTCAAAGCAGTCTCATGAACGAATACCCTTTTGAGATTGTATAAAGTTATACTTAAAGAGGCAAAGCACTACAATTTTTAAGAGAGAGGACAGAGGAGGGAAAAGTAATGTAGGATTTGTACTGATGAATTCCTTGTCACAATTATTTCTGAGGTTCTTAAGGAGAAACTGTGCTCTGAGTTAAGAAAGTGAACACATTTGGGGGGAACTTAATGGGGAAATCAATATGTAGGTAACTTCATTCTGTCAAGAAAAATGGACTGATTTGTTAGGATGTCACTTTCATTTTTTAATCCAAGCATTGGTCCAGTATTTTAATTGCTATCTTCAATTTTAATGATTTGATATAATTCATAATTAGAAAGAGAAAAGATATTATTTCCAAAATTTCACGTGATCACACATTTTCCATCCTGTCTTGAATATGCAAGTGAAACAGGTGACTGTCAGGTTTTACATTGGTCTAAATATCTGTCCTTCCATGTAATGGTCATAATGGCTTTGCATGTGGAATACTGCATACGGATCTCGGTTACTGGATGTTAAAACATGGAGTAATGTAAGTGCTCTGTTTTCCACTTTGTAATGGTGAAACAATTCAAAGAAACAAAGTATAAATAAAATGATATAAGATACTAGTAAGCTGAAGCATAGAACTTTTTCCTCTTGGTAGCTTAAATTCTCTTTCACTTTCTAAAAAAAGACACTAAAATTTCTACAGTTAAATTCTGACTCTCATTCCTTCTCCCTCACCCTGTTCCCAGAAGAAACCATGACCGTGAAGTATGTGTGTATATTGTTTCTACGTTTTCTGTAGTTTTACTGCAAATGTAGGCATTAATATAAAAATCCATACTTTAAAATTTGATATACCATGACTTTTTTGCATCTTGCTTTTCATTTAAATATTTCTAGAGCAGTTTTAGGTTCACAGTAAAATTGAGAGGAATGTATAACAGTGTCACATATGCCCTCTGCTCCCACACATGTGCAGCTTCCCCTACCATCAATATCCTTTGCCAACATGGTATTGTTATTATAACTGATGAACCTACAATGACACATGATAATCAGCCAAAGTCCATAGTTTACATTAGGGTTCACTCTTGATGTACATTCTAACATCTTGCTTTTTTCGTGTTTTTGAGACTTATCTATGTTGATACCTGTATTCATTTGCTAGGGCTAACCTAACAAAATACCGCAAATTGAGTGGCTAAACAAAAGAAATTTATTGTCTCATGGTTATGAAGACTAGAATTTCAAGATCAAGGCATTGACAGGATCATGCTCCCTCTGAAGACACTAGGGAAGGATCTGTTCTAGGCTTCCTAGATTCTGGTAGTTTTTTGGATTGGGGCAGTATGACCCCAGTGTTCATAAGAGGTTCTCCCTGTGTGTGTCAATGTGTCCATATTTCTCCTTTTTATAAGGACATTGTCATTTTGGACTAGGGTCAGTACTAATGACCATATTTCCAAAGAAGGTAACATTCACAGGAACTGGGTTTTAGGAATTCAACATTTTTTGAAGGACATAATTGAACCCATAACAATGCCTATGTATGAACTTTACTGACTATAATTGCTATATGATTATACCACAGTATATCCATCTTTCACTGAATAATAGTTTGATTTTTTTCAACATCTTTTTCTATACAAACAGTCATTGTACATACTTCTTCTGCCTAGAGTTTTGTTGGGCCAGAGACACAGAATTTAAATTCTTGTATTTTAAATTTTCTCCTGTTCTTAAAATTCAAAGTGTGCCAATGTATATACTTTCAAAAATGTAAATCCATGCAAAGGACCTTTTCAACAAGCTCCCACTAATGCAAGTTTTATCAGATTTTAAAATTTTGGGTGTTAAATGTATTCTTTTTTGTTTTCATTGCATTTTTCTGGATTTTTGAAAAAGTACTAAAACTTTTTATATAATTTTGGGCATTTAGGTTTATTCTATGAGTGACCTAATAATTTTAAACCCATTTATTATATTGAAATATTCCTTTTTAAAATTTACATTCACTAGATAGTAAGTTTGTTGGTTTTAAACAATATATATATCTTTTATTAAACTGTAGTATGTTTTTAAATTTTGTTACACATTATTCTTTTTATTTTAACATGTTCAGAATTATCAGTCTTTTCTGCATGGCTTGTAATTTCTGTGTCAATTAAAAAAAAAAAAAACTTTTCTGGCGTGTGCTGCAAAAATATTCTCATATATTTTTATCTCAAAATTTGTATTTGGATTTTCACATAATTTAGTTCATCTATAATTTGCTTTCTGATATATTATGATTCTGGAGTCATTTTAATACAAATGGCTTGTTTTCTCATGTCATTTGTTAAAAATGTTTATCATTTTTATGGGCTTTTAATAAAGACTCTCATACATACATGGCTCTTTTCCTAAACTCTCCATTGTGTTTCTTTTATTTATAATTACAATGGAATAATTATCAGTTTGTAATATATACATAATATCTGTATCTTCTTTCTTTTCTTGGTGGTTGGCATGGGGAGTTATTGTAGCTTTTCTCTGCTTTTGTAATAGGTTGACAATAATTTTTTAAAATTTTCCATTAGTATACTTTTGTTTGCTCTGCAGAATGGCCTGTTATCAGTGTACATTGTAGTTTATCTGTAAATTGTCTTTTTTCTTCTCTAAAGTCTCTTAAGTTTTTATAGTTGTGATTTTTAAAGTTTCCATATGACAAGAAATTGATGTTGAGATTATTTTCTTTAATAGTTCTTGGAACACAGTTGTTGAAATGAGGAAATATGATAGTCACCTATTTTGGAACTTGGTCATCATTTTCTCTTCAACTCTTGTCTTCTGGCTCTTCTTGCTTTCTTCTTTTGGAACTTCTTTTAGAAAATTCTAATTTTTCTCAAATATCCCCTGTCTCTTTTCTCTTACATGGTATTTTTTAATATATGTCATTTTGTTGTAATTTCCTCAGATCTATCTTCTAGAGTTTTCTTGGTCTGCCATTTCTTTGCCAGACAAGGAAAAATTTATTCAAGGTATACCAGAAATTCCTAACAACTTTTAAAAACACTTCCTATACAATCTTGAACTTTTTACAAGTCAATGGAATCCTCTGTAGCAAAGAATTCAACATTTGCAACTGTTTGTGTTGGCAAGGAATGGGTTATGAAGGCAAATTTTTGATTTAAGTTTGCCTAAGTAAAAATAATATTTAGTAACATTCAGCAATCTTCTAGGTTTTGTCAATTTTTGCTTGAAGAAAAACCAACAAAATTTTGTCACTCTCAAGTCCAGCCTTCAGAATTAGATCATATATACATATATATATGAATATATGTATATATATATTCTTTCCTTCTTTTTTCCTATCTATCTACCTATCTATCTTTCTATCTACTTATCTATCTCATAGATATCTCCTCCAAAACTACATTTTCAGAGAAACCACTAGGACAAAAGGAATAATACATTTCTTTGACATTGACCATAATGATGGCTGCAGAATCTTGAATTCGGTAGCATTTGTTTATTTGCAGAAGTATTTTGAATATCTAAGTGAATATCATGATCGCCACCAAACAGCATATATCTGATTGGGTACTATTCTCATATCCTAACTGGTATATTACCCCCCCCACTTTTAATCCATAATTTGCAAGGTAAACAAAGTAAGCTTTTAAAAATGCAGGCTTGGCAGTATGACTCTTTATTTGTAGCTATTAAATATCCCCAGTTGGTCTTAGATAAATTAAAAAACTCCTTAATATATTTTATTGGTTCTATATCACTTGTCCCTGTTTATCTCACTAACCTCATGTCTCATTCTCCAAATTTACAATTTGTGTTGCAGCCGTATTGAAACATCATATGCTTATTAACACACACACACACACACACACACACACACACACACGCACAGTGCTCTTTTTGTCTATAACATACTTCCCTATACTTCTTTAAATGGCTAATTTCTGGACATTATTAATACTTTGATTTATAAGTTATTTTCTGGTAAAACTCACCTGACTTTCCAAGTCAGGAAGAGGTACTCCACTTATGTTTTCCCAAGGTACACTATTCTACCAATGTAGTTATTTCCCACAGTGCTACACTATAATAGCCTCTTTTACTTGCATGTATCCCTCACTAGAGTCTAAACTCAGTGACATCAATGATTGTTTCTTCTTGTGTATTGCTGTAGTGTCCTAGTACTCATCAAAATTTCTAATATAGGGCTTCCCTGGTGGCACAGTGGTTGAGAGTCCGCCTGCCGATGCAGGGGACGCGGGTTCATGCCCCAGTCCGGGAAGATCCCACATGCTGGGCCCGTGAGCCATGGCCGCTGAGCCTGCGCGTCCGGAGCCTGTGCTCCGCAACAGGAGAGGCCACAACAGTGAGAGGCCCGCGTACCGCAAAAAAAAAAAAAAAAATTCTAGTATAATATGGGGAAAAATATTTATTTATTAAATGAGTAAATGAATGAACACATTTTTTTTACTGATTATAATATTCTTAGCCAAATAGACATTTTTGGCCTTATACTTGTAAATGTTGAATAAAATAATTCATACTAAGACAATAAAGTTGTTAATAGTAATATATTTAAAAAGTAAAAAACAAACAACTGGTACAACTTAAATAATCAAACAAATATATTCATCAAAGGCTTTGTAAGCCGTGTTGAGAAGTTTGCTGTTTTATTAAAACTAACCTGAGTATGTTAAATAGAGGGTTGACATGATATGAGTTTTGTTTTACAAAGATCCCTTTGACAGCTTGGTAGTTAATAGCTATGTGGCCAACACTGGAAGAAGGGACACCAGTTAGGATATTATTACAGGATCCAGGAAGAGATGTTGTTGGGCTGGACGACAACAGTAGCAAAAGAGGTGGCATGTTTTGAATGTTACATTTTAAAATGGACTCAGTATTTAATAGAAGATTGAAGTATTTTTATTCCTTGAGCTACTAGAGGAATTGATGGAAGAAATTGCTAGTCTTGTTCCTGTGTCTGTTACCCGTCTGTGTATTTGAAGTAGTGGATTTGAAGCACAACTATTTGAACTAAGATTAATATTTTTGTACAAGAACATTAATGCTTTTGTTAGTTTGAAAGATGAATGCAGTGAGTATAGTCTGGCAAGGAGAAGGTCGCTGAGTATATGAATCACCCTGCCAAACTATAGAAAAAAATGATAAAATTTTAGATGGCACAACTAACTTCTTTTAAACTTGCAAGTTAAGGCTGGAGTACAGAGGTAATCTTTTTGTGTGGTGAAGTGAAAACTGCTTGTAATAAAAAATGATGAACCTCTACTTATCATATATTAATGTTTCATCTTTATGGCTGATTCTTTATGGAATAGCAAAAATTTTGGTCTGCAAGACAGCATTTTCAGATGTTGTTAACTTTTTTTTTTTGCGTTACATGGGCCTCTCACTGTTGTGGCCTCTCGCGTGGCGGAGCACAGGCTCCAGACGCGCAGGCTCAGCAGCCGTGGCTCACGGGCCCAGCCGCTCCGCGGCATGTGGGATCTTCCCGGACCGGGGCATGAACCCGCGTCTCCTGCATCGGCAGGCGGACTCGCAACCACTGCGCCACCAGGGAAGCCCAACTTTCTTAATAATAAATTTACTTGAGAATATTCACAATCTTGTTGGCATCTTCAGTATCCAGGAAGCTGTATGATCATTTAAATTTTCTTATAAAGCAGCAATATTTGAAGGCCTCTTGCTATTCATTATTTGTTTTAAGCTGACTTCTTCCATCTGTGATTATCAACACTCCCGCACTAAGTAAATTGCTTAGATAACATTTCCTGTTTTAAAATGTTAATATATTTGTTAATTCGGTTATGAACTCTATAGCCACGTACTGCATTAAAAGAAGAAAATCTAAACTATTTTGAACAATTTGTATATAAATTTAAAATGTATATATACCACAGTTTAAATCATCAATCCAAACACTAAACTCCAAAGTGTTAAAAACAAAAAAAGACATTTAAAGTTACAACATCTTTGGTTTGTTGATATTGTATAAAAATATATATCCAAAATATAGACAAGGAGAATAGGAACATTTATGTAGGAAGAGAATCTGAAGGAAATATTTTATTTATTAGAATTATAGGATAAATGCTAAAACATAGTAAAATTGACAGCTGTGTACAACTTTTCTAAAACCCATCGCTATTTTTTTACTTGTTTTTCTGTATTGGTTCAACAAAATAAAATGTGTCAAATGGCTAATTCAAACAAAATTAAGACTAAAGATCTATTTTATAGTTATTGCTGGGCAAAAGAAATGTCTAAGGATGGAAGAATTTGAAGCTTTTGAGAAAAATGACACAGATACTCCTAAAAGCACCCAAGCAAAATGTATCAGTAATTGGTGTGGCTATTTTCATAGTCAATAAATAGTGATGAGGTGGCTCATGAATAATATAGCAGAACTACCAAGAAATAAGGTAAATACTGGCTACAGTGGCAAGAAAAACAAACTGATTAAATGTGCTCCTGATCTGGAAGGAGAAAGTGTATCTGCCGGTTGGGCCCTAACCATTTTAACTAAACTCATGAGAATTAAGCTGATGTCTATAGTATTTCTAGACCTGTGATAAAAACAACCAGAAAACAAATCAAAACACACTGGCTTTGAACGCTAACTGTGCAGAATTGAGCTGTCACTTCACCTGTCTAAAATTAACACCTCTCATTTAGAAAACCAAGACAAAAATGTATATTTTGTAGCTATAAAAGAGATCATCTCTATAAAACTTTGATCAGTGTGCTGCGCATAGTAAGCATTCATAGAGCTTTGATTTCCTCTTTTCTACTGAGATTTTATGATGCCTAAATAAGATTATTAAAATAGAAGCTCCCAGTATCTACAGTAATAATACTATATTGGGCACTGCTATATAATAGGCATTGGCCAGATTAGATAAATATGATATCCTTAATCTCTGTAACAACTTAAAGACAGATATCTTGATTTTATAGAGATGAAAAGAGGTTTGGAATGGGTAAGCAATTTTCCCTCAATTACTCAGCTAGAAAGTTGCAGAACTGAAATTTAAGCTTGTTTGTGCTATTCCAAAACTAAAACTCTTTTCACTATGATATACAGCCTCATTACTTGGTGGCAACATTAGTAAATCATGACTTAAGCACACAAGTCAACCATGAAAGGCTTCGAGTAAGAGTCAACAACCAGTTACTAAGTGACGTTTACTGTTACAGTACAAACCAAAGCTACAGAAAGCCTGTAGATATACATGTGTACTCCTCACCGTCCCCAAGCCCCTCCCCCTATACACACACCCCCAAAGCCTGAAACATAAACTTTTGTTTGGGAAAACAGGCAATTAAATCTTTGTTTGTCAAATGGAATTCCACTATATTATAGTTAGTGTTGTCATGCTCGTACTGAGACCCAGCAAAAAAAGGTTTTGCTTTTTGCCAGATGGCTTCCTGTCAGTCTACCACTGCAGTCAATAGAGGGAGATTGGAAGATGGGAAATTATCCTTCTCATTTGCTTGTTTCAGGCATTGCTCCACTAGTGCTTTGTCTCCACAACAGCAGTTTGTTTCAGCCTCTAATTTCTGTAGGCATTCCAGAACCACCTTTATCACACCCCTTCAGAGGCTCTTCTCCAAACCACTGGGGTACTAGCAGCAGCCAAGCTTCTTGCTTCTGATATCTCCAAATTTTTGTCTCTTTTACGTAAGGATGATAGCTGCTTTTGTAGCACCTACCAGTGGAATACCTCAATATTTCCCTTTATCTGTTTCAGTATTACAACACCAGTATAAACAACTCCCTATGTTAAATTCCCTCTGTTGAAATATCTAGTATGGTTTCTACTTTTCTAAATGGACCCCAGCTAATGCAATTATTGGTATAGTTTGTGCAGATGATATTCATTTACATTTTAGAAAAACTGATCAGCTTTATGGAATTCAGATAGAAAGATTTATACATGGATACACTTTAAAAAACTAATGAAAAGCAGACACAACTATGAACTACAATGTCTCAGTCTAGACAAGTTGAAAATAACTAGGGCAAACCCCAGGATACTGCAGCAGAACCTTCTCATCCACTACACCTGACTTTTTGGATTTACTCTTCTAAAAAGCAAGTCACTGAGGTGTTTGAAGTTTCTAGCATTGTTCTTTGAAAGGAACTGTTGGAAAATATAGTTTGTTCAATAGGAACTTTAAAGCGTTTCTAGCTTCTGAAGTTCATTGTATAAACGTTGGTGATCTGGTGAACTCAGTAGAGATCTGAGACTTGAGAGTTGTCATCCCTAGTGTTAGGCAGTGACTCTGTGACTACAGACAAGTCACTTACCCTCCTCTGCATCTCAGTTCTTCTCACCTTACAGGGAATTGCTGAATAACAATGATTTTCTAGGCGATACAAGTTGACTGCAAAATTTCTTGTTTCCATTTCTGAGAAAAAATATGATTGTGGTAGGCATATTTAATTTTAATCCACGTTATTGCTTTTAGAAATTCAAAATTTTAAAAATATAGCATATTATATATGTAGTATATAATTATTATTATTTAAATGTATAAGCATGTGTACATATGATATGCCCAGTTTCTACACATATATACACATACACTGGTACTTAGGGCAAAGCTAATTTAAAGATTTGTGTAGTCATCTCTGTAGTCAGACTACATGGAAAATTTTACAAACCGAATGATATTAAACATTTTACTTAGGAATTCTTCCTTAACCTATATACTATCTGTTATATGGGATAATGTATAGTATCTAACTCATGTGGTTATATGGGAGATTAAATGAGGTAATCCATGTAAAATGGATTACATGTAAAATGCCTAGCAGAGTAATGACAAACCAGTGAAAGCTCTATATAGTTAGAATTAAAAGATCATAATGTCTGAAGTTACATTACAAAAAGATATAACTGATAAGTTCAACTGAGTTGGCTAATCAGTGGGTTTTATTGATAGTTACTTCATTTGGCTTAGATAATATTTCTGAATTGGAGACAGTTTTTCCACTTTAGAAGCTTGATTTTCCAAATGTGCCAAATTACTGTTTTTTCTTAATACCTTTTGCAGAACCTTCCAAGACTATGTTTATATGTAATTTACATTGTCCTTTTTAACAGTTGTAGTGTATTCCATAAAATGGATATACCTTAATTACTCTTCTACATCATGCAAATTGCCCCTTTTCTTCTCCTCCCTCTGTCCCTTCCTTTTTCCTTTCCTCCCTCCATCCCTTGAGATTTTTTCTTTCTTCCCTCTTCCCTCTTTATTATTTTTCCTCATAAGTAATGTTAGAATAAGCATTACTTTATGCATATATTTACCTAGTGGTAAAGATAAATTTCTCTAGGTATGTACATTCTAAATTCAATATATTCTGTAAACTTATTTTAGAAAAACTTGTTGTTTTATAAGTAAATCATGGAAGAATTAATTTTCTTATACTCTTAATACTATAAGATGTGTTTAAATTATTTTTAATTTTGCCAGTTGTATGAATGTTGCTTTAATTTACATGAAACTAAGCACTTTTTCATGTTTATTGGTCATTTGCATTTTTCTTCAATTAATTACTCTATATCATTTGTTTTTATATTAAAGTATTAAATGTCCTAATGGTGTTATATAATATGGTGACTTGAAGTTATTAGAAAATCAATAAGCAGATATGTTGACAAGCATTTATTAATTTCAAAGTTATTAACTTTTTGTGTATCATACAATGAATATATTTCTGATAGTCAAATTGTGGAGGAGGAATAAGTTTGGAAGCAATAAGTCACTCATAGCAAAATGACATTTGGTTGAACAGTTAACAGAGGTCTGGGCATACAAGGACAGACAGAAGCCCCAGCCCTACTTACTTTTCCTATGCTTGGGAAGTCATACACAAGGCTACCCACATTATTTGTCTGATCTTCCTTCCCAACTAACACCCCCTCCAAACACACCCACAGAGAGATGGGCCGCCAGAAATGGCTACTGAGATCGGACTTTACCTTTTCCTCTTCCTCTCCCCCTTCCCCTCCTTCCAGACATGAGAATCCTCCCCATGGTGGTACCATTCCCTTCCCCAAAGACATCCCTCGCTTTGCATATGTCTGAGTGAGTAATAAGACTTTGAATTATAATTACTAGATTTGGAGTAATATGTTTTGATATCCAAAAAGTTTAAGAGGGAGAGATCTACAGACGTAGAATTGGGCAGGGTTGTACCTTAACATTGATGAATCCAAAATAAATAATATTGGACATATATGTATTGAAATACCATAGAAAAAAATTGAAGTATATTTTTATATTATAAAGTAATGGAAAATAAATTCATCTCTATTCTGACAAGAACAGAGAATTCTATCCTGAGTTTATTTTTCTTTGCAAAGCTTTAGGAAAAAATTTAACAACGTGCATAAAAATAGTAAATTCATATTTTCCATAATTTTTTGCATAAATATTACTGAAATTCTGTAGGCATAATACTAAATTCAATATTTATCCAGATCTCAGGGTTTCCTCTGGAACCTCCTCTTTTATCACAGGGTTCCCCCCTTAGTGTATTACTTATATATGTGTTAAAAAGTATTTTTAATGAATTAATAAAAGCCAGAGAATACCTTTATTTGTTTTGTTTGATATTATCTATGCAAATTTTAGTAATATTCATACTGATTATGTGCAAATACTTCATGAGGTTTATGGTAACATTTCTGAAATTATAAATAATTATGTTCAGATAGTCATTTAAAGAATTATTAAGAAACAAAGAACTCTATTTGGTTTTAAATATCTATATAAATAAATATTCATTCACAAAGACTCTATGAGAGAACATCTCATGATATTAGTGGTATTTCCAAAAAAGAAATATTATTTATTTTTTGATAACTAAGAAATAAGCAACTAGTACAACCTATAAGCATTGCAAAAAGATAAATGAAATAAAGTATAATTAATACCATAGTTACACAGATGACAAAAATTTTCATAATGTAAGCATATTTCCTACTTCTTATAAACATCAAGGGCATCATTTTACCGGAATCAATTAAATACAGATAATTCCAAGCACTTGGCTTTCCTTTTGGCAAATGCAAACATAAAAGAAAATAAATTAAATATAGCTATGTTGTATACAGAATAAACTATGCTACTGGAATTGCTAAAATAAACCAGAGAGTTTTTGAAAAAGATCATGAATATTCAGTTTAAACCGCTAAGACGACAAGTTAAAATACCCTGTTATCTGACTTTATGGTTACTTAGTCATTGATTCGTATACATTTTCTTTCTATCTCAAATGCTTTTATGTCACTTAATATCGGCATCTTGTAATTCTGCCTAGATTTAGGAAGGAATTTTCAACCAGCACTTGCAAGATAAGAACTCTCAGACTATCAAGAACTTTACACAGTGATTATGTCTCATAGGAAAAAGAACTTTTCTACGTTGAACAAAGATTGTACACCATTTATCTTAGAAATTAGACACAAATACAAAATCTATTGACTAACCTAAATTCTTGTTGTATAGGAAATCCAAGCAAAACAACAATGCTAAATATTTGGATTTCCCTTAAAAATGTAAAGCAGTTTTTACATATCTGAAAATATTAAGGTATTTCAAGTTTTCCTGCCCCTTCTAGGACACAACTGTTGTAATATAGTATAGTACTGTCAGTGGTTAAGCATGTGGACTCTGAACCCAGATTCCCTGGGTTTGACCAACTCCAACGCTATTTGTACCCTCTCTCTGCCTCAGTATTCCTGTCTGTAAAATAGAAATGGTGACAGCATCTACCTCATAGTGTTGTTATGAGATTTATAACAGTTAGTATATGTAACAGTTTAGTACATTTTAATGAATTCAATGTATGGAGTTATACAAGCTGCACAGTCAGCCCTCCATATCCGTGGGTTCCACATCAATGGATTCAACAAACCACCAGTGGAAAATATTTGGAAAAAAAAATCCGAAAGTTTCAAAGAGCAAAACTTAAATTTACCATGCACTGACAAATATTTACATAACATTTACATTGTGTTAGGCATTACAAGTAATCTAGAGATGATTTAAAGTATACAAGATGATGTGTGTAGGTTACCTGCAAACACTACACCATTTTATATAAGGGACTTGAGCATCCATGGATTTTGGTATCTGAGGGGGGTTCCTGGAACCTATCCTCTGTGGATACCGAGGGACAACTGTGTATCAGTGTTAACTGTTACAGCTATATTCAAATATAAGCCATCTGAACCCTTCTTTTTTATTTCCTTTTTCTTCCTCAACTAGAATTATGAGTTCTCACTCTTTTTTCATAATTACATATTACTATAGTCTCTTTTAGTTACAACTTACCTTCAACTTTCTTCCTTTTATTCTTTACTCATTTTGAGCTGATATTCTTGTGTGTGTGTGTTGTTTTGTTTTTTTTTAATAAATCCACTAGCCATCTTGTAGCTAACTCCAAAAGTTAGTTTCCATTTCGCAAACTGCTTGATGCCTCTGTGAAATATGTCTCTACCTTTAGCCTCCAGACTTTTAAAATGTTGCTTCCAATCAGTGTTTCACAGGAAAATGTGGATGGCTGGCATGAAATGCATCTGTTAGGATAGTGAAAGAATGTGAAACCAGAAGCACAGGCTGAGGAAAGCTCAAGATCTTAGTGTGCAGACTAAGGGGCTTCTGCTTTTCAGGTGATGGTAGCACTTTACCATTTAGAGGCTGTTGAAATTATAGAGCAAGATTGTAAGACCCTGATCTATGGTGGCATTGTAATAGAGATGAGGAAAGTTTTTAAGAATATAATAGAAATGAATCAGTGGACATTTGTGATTAATTATTAATTCAATTTGCAACTAATTTAATTGGTGATCAATTTACTATGTCCATACAGGGAGTATGATATTCTTAAGGTTTTCAACAGAGTAGATGTTCATTTTTCCTAACATGAAGGATAGCACAGGGTGGTGGTTGTAGGGTTTGAGTTTGAGCAGTTATAGCATTGTAATTCCCCTGGAAAAAGAAAACAACTTATTTAAGAAATGGCAAAACGATCATTCACACATTTTGTTTTCTTTGTTTTCCTTTTAAAACCCAGCTCATAGGATCCCTCCTGCCTTCTTCCCATCCCAGACATCATACATACTTTAGCAGAGATATCTTCCTACGTTACCACTTTCATGATGTTAGTTCCTATGCCTCCAATATAACTGAGTATCAGTTTGACTTACAAAGTCCTTGGTACTTTGGTCCTAGCATACGTATTTAAGCTTATTATCCAAACACGTTAGTGCAAGCCTTTTAATCCAGAGAGGATTAAATGTCCCTATAGTTTAGTGCCTTTTTCTCTTTTGCACATTTGAGCCTTTGGACATTTTCTTTGGTAACATTTCCTTTCTCTCTTATTTCCTATCCATTTATAGTCTATCATTCAAGTCCCAGGTAAAATCTAGTATCTGCCAGGCCATTGTGATCTCTATTTCTATAATTCCTATAGATTTTCTCACTGACATTAAATAGTATTACATTTACCACGCACTGCCAGCACCAACAATAGCAGTGTTAGCAATGGCAATCAAAACATTTGTGGAGTGATTCCCATTGCTTTGAGATTAGGGGCAAAAAGTTGCAGATCACTGGTCACTGTTTTTAAGAGCACAATATCTTTTTGAAGACACTGAATTTATACCAAATATAAAATATTAATAATAATAACAACAACAACAATACAAGCTCTCCTAATTATAAAATCAGCGATAACAGCTTTCTGGTTTTCAACACTTATTCCAACTTCTTTTTCTGCTTTCACACACCACACATATCCTTTATAACATAAAACATCACTGAGAACGATATACCTTTTTCTTATATCTTAGTCTTTATACTTATATTCCTTCACTCCAAATGGTCCTTGTTGTTTTTGCCCAATAGAAGATTTTCCATTTCAAGGTTTAGCCTGTATATTTCCTTATTTAAATCCTTTCATAATGTTCCTCAACTCCACATGGTTATTTATTGTCTTCTTTTTGTTTCCATATCCTTCAGCTCATATTTTAGAAGAAAGATGTGAGAGGGCATTCTAAACAAGATGAAAGTATGAAAATATATACATATGTGTATTCATATTTACATTACTATTCATGTTTTTATATATATATAATTCCAAGAAGTAAATGGGTTTAACTGACTAATTAATTTAACTGAGGCAGGGAATTCACATAGGAAAAAATAGATGGAAAAGATGGATGTGAGACTTTTGTAATAATCTGAGTTCAGTGGAATATTTTGAGGTATTGGGGTGATTATTCTTGGTACCTCCTGCTCATTAAATAAATAGGTTTATAGATAAATTAATAGAATTTTTAATGTAAGCTTCAAAATGGAATGGACTTGCTTATGTTGTTCACTGCTCTTTCCCCAGCAATTAAAATAGTGCCTGCCACATAGTAGCCTCTCTGCAAGTATTTAATTAAAGGGAAGAATGATCCTACTATGGTGTTTTATGAACAGATAAATACTGTTTTCAATTCTGAAACCAGAGGACCATTTCTGACACATTTTTTAGAAATTCAGGGTGAAGCCTTTGAGATTTGATAAGACACCACAGGAGAGACAAAGGAAATGGATGCTTAATTTTAACTCTGTAAATTCATGATTTTTTTGATATAGAGATTTTATGATTTTAATATTACATTTAATATGGCATCAACTCCCTGTGACTTTGTAAGTTAGGTGGGAGAGAGATAAAATCCCAATTTTACAAATGAATATACTGAGGTACTGGTAGAATTTTCTGACTTTACTATATTTTGAAAGAACTTGAGCTGAATTCCAGGTTCACTCTAGAATTCAAAATTTTGAATCAAATTTTATAATTGAAAACAACAGGTTTGTAATCCTATGAATGACTGTAGTTAGTGGGATTTGTAATTTTGCTTCTGTATCAGAAATCTGGGCCATTCCCTAATGATTATGGATTTCAAAAAATTGTTTTTTTACCTGGCACTTCTTGTAAACTGCAATCAATTTTATTTAATATTTAATAAATATGAATAGACTTCTATTACTATTTATGGACTGTCCAAAATTTGATGTGTCTTTTTTAATAAATTGAAGAAACAAATGCCTAATGATGATAGACATTGATGATAGACACTCTTAAGACCCATTGGAAAGGTTCTTAAACTTTTAAAACTTGTTAAGAAGGATGGCCACTGAGTACAATAGGAAAATAACTCTGATTGGCAGGAAGCCAGAGGTTCTTTTTGAGGACCTGTAAGCCAGTATGAGTGCTCTATTTGCCTTCTTTGTAACAATATTATGAGCTGAGATTGTGGGATAAGGTTGAGAAAAATTTCTTTGTAATGCATGGGTGAAGAGGGAAAGTGAAAGTAAAATAAATTATAACAGTGGTAGTATTAAGTTTTTCCTATTAGAAAATATTGCTTCTTATGTTTTATCTTGTTTACACATTCATGAAACACCCCTTTCACTATATTTAGGCACACTTACAGAAATCAGCACATAATTCATAAATTCCTGGCAGTGAACACTGTAAAAAGACTTTCGTTTCCTCCCCTACCATGTTATTGTGATGGAAATATACAGATCAAAAGCCTTGTACCATTTATTCATGAGGATAAAAAGAAAAGAAATGAGTACTAAATTATGGGCAAAAAACAACCTTTGGCATTATGTAATTGATCACAAAGTCATTAAACTTTCCAGGTCCCAGTAGGTGTGAGTTAGTTATGGATAGATAATCTCATGTCTAAATAGCCAGGTAATTATTGTTGTAGTAATCCTTATATTAGTGTAGTCTCATGCTGATTTCACTGTTTAAAATATATACATTTAAAATAGGTACTGTGCATCTGAATCTAAGAATTTCTCATGGAATTTTGTCCATATTCAGAAATGGAAAAAACAAAACAAAACAAAACAAAACCAACTGAGTCTCAAGTTAGTCAACATTTAATACACATGCAGTGCCAGATTATCATTTTTTACCAGACTCTTTGGATTTTTCCATTAGTACCTCCGTTATCTTATTTGAGGATGATTTAGTCATAAGGAGGTATAATCTATTGGACCCTCTAAGTAAAGAGGAGTTTTAAAATATAAGGGAAAGGATCAAGATTTAACATGAAAGTGCCCCCAAGGAACTGTGTATCACTAATGATTAATTACACTTTTTGGTGCTTGTTTGTAACACTACTTTAATAGACCTTGAAGTAGTCGGTCAGAAAACATAGAAACATTTCTCCAAAGTAATTAAATGCTGTCTGGAGAATATAGATCATTCAGTTAAAATTATTTATATAGAGTTTCGGATTTCCCAAGTTCAATTTCATCAGAAAACTTCTGCCTCAAAAGATGAAGCTGCCCCCAATGACCCACCTCCTATAGATAAAGGTGGAATTAAGCAATTCTCATGTTAAACAGTTTAGTTCTCAACAAACATAATGTGAACTTATATACAGTTATTTCATCATTAACTGTTGTTATCTTTGTCCATTGAGAATATTATAATGTCCATCGTCAAGTAAGGTCGTCAATTTTAATATTATAATGAATTTTTAGGACCCCAAAATTGAAAAAATAATCATTTAAAATTTATAGAAGAGGTAATTTGTATTAATTCAGGCATTGAATTGGACTGATGCTCAAGATACATGACCATGTGTCAGGGCTTCTCTGCTCAATTCAAGATGGACTTTTTTTTCCCTCAGTGCTTCATTTCTATGCTTATAGAATATTTTGTGTCAGAAGGAATAATATAAAGTCTGCTCCAGCACCTTAATTTTACACAAAAAAGGCTCCATGATTTGCCCCTAATGCTAAAAGGATAGTGGCAGAGCCAGAACAGAAACTCTCCTTGCTCCCACATCTGAGATTTCCAGCAATCACGAGAACTTTTCAAAGAACAAGGAGTGGGGGCTTCCCTGGTGGCGCAGTGGTTGAGAATCCACCTGCCAATGCAGGGGACACGGGTTCGTGCCCCGGTCCGAGAAGATCCCACATGCCGCGGAGCAGCTGGGCCCGTGAGCCATGGCCACTGAGCCTGCGCATCCGGAGCCTGTGCTCCGCAACGGAAGAGGCCACAACAGTGAGAGGCCCGCGTACCACCAAAAAAAAACACAACAACAACAAAAGAACAAGGAGTGCAACAACCCACATCTAGAAAAATTATTTGTTTATAAACCTTTAATTTCTTGGGAGTAATTTTAAAATCTGTTAATCTAATTAGATACCTTAGAGATCTTAGAGATTGCTAAGAGATCTCTTCTTATGGCCCTGTGAGTCAGCATCAAGGTCTAATATTTTGATTTCTTAATTTATCCTACACTTTAAAAAATCATCTTTTGAAGATGAAAGAGCCCCAATAAATGTTATGACTGTTTGTTATGCCTTTAAGCATACTTCTTCATCTGAGTGCTGCAAATATTATCCTTGGCCTATATCAGTGTGTTCTAATCAATGCAACTGCTTCCACTGTGGGCCGAGAAACCTGTAACAGGGGATACAAATCATGTACTGACCCCAAACACCTATTACACAAATCTTAAATTCTAAAATTCTCAGTGATAATAAGTTGGGTTTTAATGTGTGCTAATAAAACATTCATGAACTTGCTCAGCGTGTATATTTAGTTTATGACTAAATGTTGGTCAGAATTTGGATATTATAAGTGATTTGCTCTTTCTTTTATGTGGTTATTATATGTAATATAGACTGTTAATGGTAAATTTCTTTACCTACATATACCACAATTTGCACATAAGGAGGGCAATGGAGAAAATATAGGAATCTATATTTTTTGTGTTGTCTCATTTATAGGCTTTATTTTAATCACTGTATCTTTACAAAGCATTGTGTCTGCTTGGAGCATTTTCTGGAACAAGCTGGAGAAGTCACATAAATTCTTTCTGAAGAGCATGGCCTGGATTGAGTACTTTGTGGTCAGATAAAAAATAGTCAACATTTTGGTTTCAAAATTGCAATTTGTTAGTGAGAGGGGCTGCAACATTATGTGAGGCAACAATCTTGTGATTGTGAGATATATATGTGTGTGTATATATGTACATATGTATATGTATACATATGTACATATATGTATGTATACATACACATACATATATATACAGACACACATATATATCTCACAATTTCTTTATCCACTTATTTATTGATGACTACTTATGTTGTGTCCATATCTTAGCTACTGTAAATAATGCTGCAGTGAACATTGGGGTGCATATATCTTTTTGAATTAGTGTTTTTGTTCTCTGTGCTATACAGTAGGCACTCATTAGCCATCTACTTCATACATAGTAGTGTACATACATCAATCCCAATCTCCCAGTTCATCCCAACCGCCGCCCTCTGTGTCCATACATTTGTTCTCTACGTCTGTGTCTCTATTTCTGGTTTGCAAAGAGGTTCATCTGTACCATTTTTCTAAATTCCACATATATGCATTAATATATATATATTTTTTTCTCTTTCTGACTTAACATGTGTTTAAATTTTTTTTTAACTTACATATATTTAAAATACATATTTAAAAATGGTAGATCAAATGGTTGTAAAGCCATTGCTTTAGGTAATACAACTCAGAGTAGATACAATTATACATCACAAAATGCATACAGTATATATGACAGTAGAGTTGCCTAATCTTTATTTTAATTAATTAATTAATTTTTTAACATCTTTATTGGAGTATAATTGCTTTACAATGGTGTGTTAGTTTCTGCTTTATAACAAAGTGAATCAGTTATACATATACATATGTTCCCATATCTCTTCCCTAATCTTTTATGAGATTATTCTTTGTATTTTGTTTTCTGTCATCAGCTTTGGAAGATACTAAAAAGTTGAACAAAAATTAAGAGGTTAGGCCATATCAAGGAAAAATTAGGTAATCTGAGTAATCTTTAACATAATCTGATGTTCAATTAAGTACGAAGTGCAACTTCTCTCTTATTGAGGGATTCTTTTATTATTCTATGGCATAATGCTTAAGAATACAAACTCTGAAGCAAGACTGGTTAGGTCTACCAATTCCTGGTGGGTTGACTGAACAAATTACTTAAATTTTTCAGTGCTTCAGAAGAGGATGATAATAGTGTGGACTTCCTAGGGATGTTAGAAATATTTAATGTTAATGTGTATAAAGTACTTAGACTACACAGTATCGGGCATGTGATGTTTACTATAAATGCAATGTATTATTAAGTAATTACAATCACTCCTTTATCCATCTATTCATCCATGAATGTACTTGCTCCTTTTTTTTTTTTTTTAGCCAAAATTTGTTAAACATTTCTCAGCGTAAAATGTGGACTTAGTCCCTTCTGAGTAATAACTGAAATTTTGCAAAAATGCATCATCTTGGGCATTTTACAGCTAGAATTATGTACTTCTATTTTTCTTTTCTGGAAAATATGAGCACAAACTACTGCTCCAATAAAACAAAACATATGAACCTCATGCTATTTGAACTTCTAATGACAAATATATAGTGCTGTATTTTGTTGGCTTTAGAAATTTCTCTGTGTGGTCACTCTCAAAAGAAAATGGCCTCACATGCAAATTCAATATTAGCTGAGATTTCCCACCACTTGGGGAATATGTGGTTGGATTCACTAAAATTGGCTTCATGATAAGAGCTGGAGAATTGAATACCTGATAACATTACTCACTTGGAACAGAATATCTTGATTTGGCTTTTTTCTGGACTTTAAAATGTTGACTACCTATAATCATTCATCTTGCATTTTCTTCTGGCCTCTCTTGTTGCTGCTAGGAATTATACTATTTCAAGATATTGTAATTGGGATGTTTATGAGGTCAGCTGATAAGCACTGCTCAGGTCTCCTTGGTTGTTTGATAGCCATAAAATTTAATTTCTTGTTTCTACCAGCACAACTTCAGATTTTAAAAGAATCCTGTCAGATGGCCTCAGAGAAAATATATTTAGGGAAAGAAGATGTGATGGCCTTGAACTTAAATGGTATAACAGAAATTTAATCTGATACTTTAAACAGTCAATAGATAAAGGATAACTTATTATCATGATCTTTGTTGAATTAAATAATCCTTATTGTTTATATAGCTATATAAGATTAAGACCAATAGGAAGTGATAAAGGAAAAAAATAGCTTGTATATTTATGACGTGTTTACTTTGCTTTTTAAAATGCTAGATCAGTTTATATTATGAAAATCTTGAAGTAATTAAGAATTGAATTAAAGTTACCAGTTAATGGTTTTGTTATTGTTTGTGGCTTATTCTGTGGTAAACAAGACTTTACATAAAATGGATATATAAGAGATTAATTTTTCTCTTATGAAAAAACATGAGTTATGAGTGTGTTTATTGACCTAATTACTATTTATCCACTTTATAAGACTAATTGTCATATCCTATAATTGAGGTTTAGCATTGATTAAAGTTGGTAAAATTTATTAAAATTAAACATGGTACTATATTCACTTGGATACAATGTATATGAAGAATACTGTGTTGATTAAAGTTTTCCAACTGTGCCATGTTACTTGCTAAATATAACCCCACTTTATTTTAAAAAGATATTGTAAAAACTATTTAAATTCTGTTTATCATAAAATGAATATTGTGGTTAAGGTTAAATTGTCATTGATAGTAAGGTCATTTTGTGTAATAAAAATTCTATTATAGGGTAATAAGTAATAAATGAAAAACAAATTCTATGATAGTTTATTTGGTGTGGGATTAATTCATAAAGAGGCACATGTCATTTTACACATTGTTACATTTAATATTGGTTATGTAATTTGCATGATTGTATCGGAAAAACATTGACTATAAATGCCAGTGATATAGTTCTCTCTTTTTATTATTGCCATTTTCTTTTCTAATTAGCATTATAGTACACGTCTTTAAAACGGTATTTGATGCACATGGTTAATACTATTAAGTCTGATCACATCAAAATTACTTCTTTGCAATTAAGTTGCTTTTATTTCCTACTGAAAACAATTCATTTTCAGTATCTTATGATTTTCAAGTTTTTGAAAAAAAAAAAACTATACCTAATGGGACATTTCAGTTCATAGGTTCTTTTTATTGAAAAGGACGTCATCTCTCTATAAGTACTGACATTTAAAGCCAGTTTTTTTGGAATGGTCTTTTGATCATATATCAAAAGATCCAGTGCAGGCTTTTAAGATGGAGGGACTGTAGGTTTTGTCTAAATGAGCGGATTGAATTTTTATTTGAGAAAGAAACCTCTAAAATGCCTTTTTTCTTTAGAAGAGACAATGGATACCAGGTGTGGTGAGAATGCACTATAGTTATTCCTCTTGGTCTGGTGGCATCAAATGACAACATAGTAATAAATATATATTAAGTATAGAATAAGTGTATACATCTATAATTTATATGCTACATATAGTATGAAATATAAAATATATGATATAATACTCAATGAACATGTACATATTTTTAAATATCTGCCCCACTTTTCCATTTTGACAATTTCAGTTATGTTTATTATTTAATTCAGCAACTGCTTTTCTCATTTACTTTAGGAAATCTAATTGCTTGTTTTCTTATGTTCAAATGATATATAAGATAAGGCTGAACTTATGCATCCTCTGAATCTGAATACCACAAAGTGCTATGATTAAAATACTAAAAGTATATTTTATAGTACCAAAGTCATCATCACCCTATTATGAGTACATAAAACACTAGAAAACACTAGTTAACAAATTTTGCTCTTACAGAGTATATCTGTCTCTATTTTAATTTTATTGAACGACATTTCACACTTGTTTCATAGATAAGTTTGTTGACATAATACATAATGAAAAATAAAGGTTTTCTCTATATTTGATTTTTTACCACCAGTCATTTATTCCATACATATTTATGGAATCCTTCTCTGTCCAGGTGCTGTTTTAGATGTAGGGATTCAGCTGTGAATGAAATAAACGATATCCGTGCCTTCATAAAAATTACATTTTAGGGCTTCCCTGGTGGCACAGTGGATGAGAGTCCGCCTGCCGATGCAGGGGACACGGGTTCGTGCCCCGGTCCGGGAGGATCCCACATGCCACGGAGCGGCTGGGCCCGTGAGCCATGGCCGCTGTGCCTGCGCGTCCGGAGCCTGTGCCCCGCAATGGGAGAGGCCACAACAGTGAGAGGCCCGCGTACTGCAAAAAAAAAAAAAAAAATTACATTTTACTTGAGAGGACTGAAAAAAGCAAATATAGAATTAAGATATGAATATCAGGTGGTGGAAGTTCAAGAACTAGGGAGAAAAATAAAACACTGAAGAAACAGAGGGCATGGTGAGGCGAGGGGGGCTGAGTGAGAAACCCGGAGCAGGGAGAAAGCCCTGGAGAAGTCAGGGTGAGAAGCACCTCTGAAAAATAGGATGCAAATACAAAGATCCTTAGGCAGTAGTGTGTCAGAAGTGCCTACAGCCAGCCAGCCTGGGTAGAGCTGCTGAATAACAGTAGCAGGAGATGATGAGGTCAGAGATGTAGAAAGCCATATGGCAGTGATGCTTGTATGCATTTGCACATTTGGGTTTCACTCTGCAGTGAGACAGAGAGGCACAGAGGAGTGACAGGATCTCACTGCTGTTTTTAAATGATGAGCCTCTTCCCCACCCCCTTGTCATACTAGTATGGGGCTCACCAAACAGTTCTAAACTTTGTTTTTGCTCTCTGTTGCTCAAAGTGGTGCCTCTGATTTGATTACATTTTCAGAGGAGTAAAAAAAATAATTAAACATGACAAATTACAGTGTATTACTTTGTTTGAACACAGCTGGAAATTAAAATAGCTAGAAATACTATATACATATATATGTATATGTATATAACATATCTTTACATTTTAATCCCACCAGATGTCTAATACTGTTCACATAGGGCTAAGCCTGTGGTTACACACTACTCACTATGGCTGACCTCTTTTCCATCTTATTATATGTATACATTATATAAATATATATGTATATATAAAAATATAATGTATGTACATTATAAAATATGTATATACTATATATTTTATATATAAAATATGTATATTATATATTATTTCTCTATCTCTTTACACATACACACACACATATATATGTGTGTGGGTATATATATATAATGTGTATATATATATATATATATATATATATATATATACCATTCAGTAGTCCATGATGGTTTTTTTTCCCTTGGTTGTCTATAAAAGCTGAAAACTACAAAAATAAAGGTTATCTACATCAAGAAAAGTATTTGTCAATACCTCTTTATGGTGTCAAACCCAGAGTCTATACAAGTCTTAGCAAATTGATAAAAATGGATGTTGAAATAAATATTCATATGTGTGACTTCAAATTCAAAATATTCAGATATACCTAAAATAGCATATCTTTTTAAAATTTTCATCAGTGGCATTTAATAGACACTGGCAAATAGCAATGAACACCATAAGCAGTTGTGATTTCTATTGAAATATTTGGGGAAATGGAAATGAAGGAAAATGTCTCTTTTATTTGCTATTGTTTTCAATATATTAACACATTCAATAGCATATTTTAAAGAAAAACTCCACTATATTTAATGTATGAATTTTCAGTGGTTATAGGACCCATATGATTTCAAAACTAAGAAATTATAAGAGTTTTAATGTCATGAAAATGGTAATATAGATAATTATGTATTATTAGTGTAATGGGATATATTATACAGAGTCTGCAAATTTTAGGAATATAGAATATACATAAGGTCATCAAGAACATCTTTATTCTATAAAAAGTAAGATAGTTTATGTATCTAAACTTTATAGAGAAAATGTAGACTTAAGATTCTGTGTGACTACAATTTTATTATAGAAAATTCTCGGGATATTATTTGATTTATATTTTTTAAAACACTTAAAAATCTGTAAAAACTTGTATATAAAGTATAATTGTTTCCAAGTAACATGAAAATTTAATTATTTGGGATTTTTATTACTCTACATGTCAAGAATGCCCAATATACATTATAGACAGGTGTAATTTCAAGGCTCTGTTAATCATGTTACTCTTTATATTGCAGCTCCTTCTCCAGTCACCAATGTGAAAAAGGGGAAAATTGCAAAAAACAGCATCTCTTTGTCTTGGCAAGAGCCAGATCGCCCCAATGGAATCATCCTGGAGTATGAAATCAAATATTTTGAAAAGGTGGGACTAAGAATAAAGAATATCCTTTCTTTTTCTTCTTCTTTTATTTTTTTAATTTTAGCAACTGCAGTTATCCAATTTGTAGAAAAGGGTGTTGTAATTTTATGTGTAAATCAATGACAATTGACTTACAGTCATGATTATGAAGGCTGGAAGTGTACAGGGAGCACTTTATTTGTGTTCTGCTGCTGCCAAATAGTTTACACCACCAGGATACTGCCGTAGAGTCTAACATTAGCTTAACTAGGGTTCACAGCATTAAAAGATGAAGTCATAGGACATTTTCAAAGTGTCCCAAACAGTGGAGTTATTAACATTCAGTAGTAACTGCAGTGTACCACAGGGAACAACACATTCTTATGGCCAGTAACCCTGCATAATACCTATACTATTAAGGAAGTATAGGCAGGTAAGGTGTATATGTACCTTATAATTTTAAAAAATCTATAACAAAAATCTAACACTGTAGCATAAAATTTATTTTAAAAGTTTGAGGGCATAAAATTGGAAGTGTATGCTTCACATTCCTTATAGTTTCTTGATTTCCTCTTCTTCACTGAGTTGGCTCCTAGGTCTACTCTCACATGTTTCGCCATAAAAGTTGTTGAAATCTAAAGGCAATAATCATCCCTCTTCCTCTTTTGTGAATCCACAACCAAATGAGCTATTGATAAAGGAATAAAAAGGTGGAAACTAAAGATGAACTTATAATTTCTAAAGCTGGACTGGAATATCTGGCTTAGATATGTAGCCACCTTGTTGCTTCCATGTTGGAAGCAACAACTCCCACCCTATTTTACTGTGATTTTTTGTACAGACTAGATCTGAATGGCATATACTACTTAGAACAACCTGAGTTCTAATAGACCAGATAAAGATAGATGAGTGCCCAAACTAGTCTCTAAGAGGTGGATAGGAGACCCTGGCCCAGACATATGTGTCCTATGGAAGTAGGAGTAAAAAAAGATTGCTGACATAATGCAGAGAAGCAGATCCCAAAAGAGAAGGAAAGGTAGGGCTCAGCCACACTTACCCAGTTGCTTCTCCCAAACTCCCAGAGACATCGCTCCTTCTCTCTTAGGGAAGAATGAAAAGGGTGGAAGTTCAAAAACTTACTCTGCAATACCTAAGAAATTGTCCAAGGTAGAACATTGGAAATGAGAGGGGGAATGAATAGTCCCACTTATGCTAATGCAAAAGTATCATGAGAAATACTGATATCCTGTTAATGAAAGTTACTTAAAAATTCAACATTCCGTTTATATGCATAGATGAAAGATTATAGATAAAACATTGAAATACATTGAAGTAATTCATAGCATTTTTTTAAAAACTTTCTTGCAACTGTTTTTTTTTTTTTTAATAAATTTTATTTATTTGGCTGCATTGGTTCTTCATTGCTGCACACAGGCTTTCTGTAGTTGCTGCAAGCTGGGGCTACTTTTTGTTGCGGTGCGCGGGCTTCTTGTTGTGGCTTTTTTGGTGTGGAGCATGGGCTCTAGGCACGCGGGCTTCAGTAGTTGTGGCACACGGGCTCTAGAACGCAGGCTCAGTAGCTGTGGTGCATGGGCTTAGTTGCTCCGCGGCATGTGGGGTCTTCCCAAACAAGGGCTCAAGCCTGGGCCCCCTGCATTGGCAGGCAGATTCTTAACCACTGTGCCACCAGGGAAGTCCCAATTCATAGCATTTTTTAATTGACTCTTTCATCATTGATTCAACAATTACCTGTGTAAAGATAAAACAGAGAACAAAACAGCCAAGTTTATGTAGGAGAGAGTGAGGTTATCTACATTCTTTTTAGGTTTTGATGTCTATACAATATTCATATATTCATTTTATAAATAGATAAATGAAAGCGCAAATAGTTGTCTCTAGGAATGATTTGCTGGTGGCATTACATGTAACTAGTGGATTATTAGGGAACACAAATGAAGATACTTATATTTCAGAAAAAAATATATTATTTAATACATTATTCACCAAGAGTGTCCTAAGAAAATACCTCTGAGACAAAGCTATGTTGCGATAAGGTTTACAGTGTTTACCGAAAAAAAAATAGGGTAAATCAAATAAAATGTTATAATATTAATACCCTCACTGATTCCCGTTTCTCTGGGAGTAGTGGTCCAAACTGAATTGCCAATTCTAGAAGTCAACAATTTAAGCACATGCAGTATCCAAAAACAATTGGTTAAATTAATGTTTACATTCTCTCTCAAGTTTTTGTAAGCTTTATTACTGCATACTAATGCAAAACTAAGCAAATATATATATATATTTATGAATTCTTTTGTAAACATTTTAAGTTTCCAGATTTCTATTGTAGTTAAAATTGATTTTAAAAGAAGTTGAGGTGCATAATGACATTTTAAAATAACTGTACTATGAAAACTATGTATGTATATACATATACATATATATACATATATATGTATATGTATATATGTATATGTATATATGTATATGTATATATGTATATTCAAATACATATCTTAGATGAAATAAAGTTCAACAGCAGGACGACTAAAAGTTTAACAAGTACTTGTTTTCCTGCATAGTTTTTCTTTACCTGAAGCAACTAGCTGGACCAATGAGTTTGTTTTTCTTTTTTTTGTCTTTAAGGAAATTGTCCTGATTTTTTTCCCCTTATGAGTAACCTTTGATTGTTTTTACTCTTACTTCCCAGCATATGCATAAGTCTCATATACATAATATTCATTAGGAACAAGAATTTATCTTTTTCTTTTCCTTTTAAGCTGCTGCTTCTGTTAAAACAAGGAGTTACTCAACAAGTGGTGGGGCAGAGTTCTTTTCTATTAATGTTCATTCTAATTAATTTTATCCATGTTGTGGAAATATTTTCTTTATAGTTCATGTTTATATTTATTTCAGTAAGATTTGGTTTTATATTTAAAGCTGTATTAATACATTCTATTATCTGCATAACTGAAAGTAAGAAAAAATGATTTGGGGAAAAATATTTCTATTCATATTCTCAATCAATGAATAAGTTGCCTACGTACATGCTTTTAATGCAGCAACCCTTATATATTATTTTGGGGAAGTTAACTTTTGGTCAATGTTTTCCATTTTCCAGAGAAAATACTAATTCCCAGACTTTTTTGCCAAGCAAAATTATTAAGCACACCAGTAAAATACACAAAAAGGTTGGGATTTTTTTTAACAATTTAAGAAGGAAAAAAAAACAGGATAATGAGCTGTTATACCAGGTATTGAGGTGGGGGTCCTGATAGATTTCCAGAGCTCATTTTGAATCTTCAGAATGATACCACCATTTTATTGGATGGCTCTTGGCCAGACACAGGTGGCAGAGCTTTCCAGGGCTCACACATTCGCCAGCTGGCATTTCTGCCTGTGATTGCCCTGCTCTAATAGAGGTCATTGGGCCTCTCTGCTCCTGCATGGTGATGGGCCCATTGCCATCTCTTAATTAAAGACAGAGGCAAAGGGAAGCTGCCCTTTGGCAGGGTGTTTGCCAGCTGGCTCCTTCTGCTGAGGCCCTCCCCTCGCTGCCTGTGAACAGTGTTTGCTAAGCAGCTGGGGAATGTAGCTCATTTGCTCAGCTGGGACATGAAGGCAGCAAACCACTACCCTGACCAAGGACCTGGCAACATTTGGTTGTGGGTGTTGAAGATGTGTATATAGGTTTGTGAAATGGAGGAATTTATGAGGATGATTTAAAGGAGTGGATCAGAAGCAAATTTTGGAAGATAATTTGAGGATTCAAAATGTGTATTTATGGGTTTTGATCCCTTAGATATATTTGCTAAGTTTCTTCAATAATATAGTATTCAACTAACTCAGAGAGACAACGTACCATTAGACCGTGATAAGGAACCACTGAGACATACATAATGTTAGATAAATCAGATGGAATGTTGTATAATTTTGTATAATCAACTGATGTTAGATTATACATTATTTCAAGGAACAGCATTCCAGTTTCCTTGCAATGATTTTTTTTTGACAAAATTATCAATTTCTACTTTTTCAATAGTTAAGAGTTACATTCATGTAAGCCGTTAAATATATATTTTTTTCTTTTCAGTAGAAGAATTTGCCATCATGCTATAGGGTAAAATCAAATTTACCTAGAAGCTCTAATGCTCAGAAGATTGTGCTGGGTGCTATGTATATTATCACTATCTCTGTGTCCTCACAGAGTCTTGATAAATAATTTCATCCTATTTTAAAGAAGAAAAATATAGGTTGAATTGCATACCCACATTTACACATGTACTTAGTTAATAATATGGTTGGAATTCTAACCCTGATATTCCTATGCTATTTTTCATTAAAAAAAATCTTACTTTACATATAAATGTTAATACTTCATGTAAAAATCCTAATTATATCAAATATACCAGAATCATATCTTCAGTTTTGTCTGGATTTTTCTCATGAACTCAAATTCCCTTTGAACAAAATTCAAATAGTAACAAACAAATATTTTATCAATTTTTAATGAAAATTACTGATTCAATCACAGCCAAACTGTAAAGGATAATATTACTAAAAAAGTCTAACACATTCAGTCATAAACTTGAGTGTACTCAGAGCGTCAGTAACTATAATAGTTTATAGAAGATATTTACCCCTTTTAAAAGGAACACATCAAGAAATTTCCTGCTTGCTTTTTTTACTGTTCTACCCCTAATACATAGAAGGGGTAATAGAGTAGACAAGATCAGTAAGTATTTCTGAGTGAAGAAAATGACTAACATTACTAGGTAAAACTTTATAGAATTTATTTTTCTACTTTAAATTCTTTGAAAACTCTAACAAAGTTTCCTAAACACTTTAGAGACTAGGCACTTAAACTAACGTGAGTGTTAAAAACAACAAAGATCAATTGTTTATGTAGACTGAATCAGAAAAACCTATTTGGATTACAATTTAAACCATATCTATCTAGAGAGAAATTTGGATATACATAACCCTAAGAAAATTTTATATGTTTGAACATATTAAATGAGGAATGGTAAACTGATTTAAGGGAAGAATATTTACACATTGTTTATTTTAGATAGTATTGGTGGTAGCATAGAGTATGGTTAGAAGTTGACTTTGATGTGTCAAATTAGAAAAAAATTAAAATAATAATTATGACAATTAAAACATGTGCTTTACAGTTTAATACATGTTTTCACATGCATTACATGTTTCATTCTTACAACATCTCTGTGAAGATATCCAGCCACCAATTTTTATCCCAATTTTACAGATAAGGAAACTGAGGATAAAAGTAAAAATGGGTTTGCTGTGTTTTAGCACGTGATTTCAGTGTTCACACTAAAGGCACAGCATGGCATGCTGTAAACTTCAAGGGACAAGGAGTGTGGTTTGCATTTGTTTTACTTTTTAATAGCATTATGAACATTAAATAATAACCTTACTCCCTACTAGAGTGCTTGAGAAGTAAATGTTATTTTCTTGTTTTCAATTTTTTTTCTTATTTAGGAAAAATAAATCGTTTGCATGTTGTTCCCCTTGGATCTTTTTTAAAAATCAATACAATTTTTCAGCTTGTAAAGATAAAATTCCCTGAAATATTTAGAAAATAATGATTTACAGGCATCAATAATTATTTTAAGTAAAAGCCAATTCTTAAAAAAGGGGAATAAAATCTCTAACCATAACCTATCTTTAACTCATCCTATAATATCTATTAGAAATTTAATACGTTTGAAAAGACCTTAAGGAAAAAACAAACTTAGCCAAAAATTCACACAAAAAAACATAAGGGAAGAGAAAGTTCAAAGCAGGGAATGTGTATTAAATTTTTATGTATCTAACACTTTATATTCAGATCGGTAACATCAGAGATAATGAGGAGTTATAGATGGTTTGTCTAGACTTTTGTTAGCAGTCAAAATAGGAATAGTTCCTCTTTGTTTCACTTTCCAAAGCTATCTTTTCAGTGACTTTTTCCCCTTCATCTCCATTCACTACTAACCCAGCCCAAACTTATGAAAGTGAAAAAATGAAGTTTTTAAAAAGGAAAAAAATATTTTGCTTATGTGAATTTTTTCATTAAATCTCACTGTTTCCACTTAATCAGTTAAAATTAAAGTTCTTCAGTGAAGGTCACATTACTTCTCCCAACCCCTAAATATGATTAGAAACCAAATTCAAGGGATTCTGCCAGCGGCCTTCATTTGGGCTGCAACTCTTCCCAGAGTCTCTAGCCTGCTGGCCTACTATCAGATTTTGGAATCACCAAGCCTCCACAATCATAGTCTTGGTGCTGCAGCCAGGTGTCAACCCTGAGCCTCTGAGGTGGGAGAGCCGAGTTCAGGACAGTGGTCCACCAGAGATCTCCTGGCCCCATGTAATATCAAACAGCAAAAGCTCTCTCAGAGATCTCCATCTCAACTCTAAGACCCAGCTCCACTAAATGACCAGCAAGCTACACTGTAGGACACTCTATGCCAAACAATTGGCAAGACAGGAACACAGACCCACCCATTAGCAGAGAGGCTACCTAAAATCATAATAAAGTCATAGACACCCCAAAACACACCACCGGATGTAGTCTGGCCCACCAGAAAGACAAAATCAAGCCTCATCTACCAGAACATAGGTACCAGTCCCCTCCACCAGGAAGCCTACACAACCCACTGAATGACACTTACCCACTGGGGGCATACCAAAAACAAAGGGAACTACGAACCTGCAGCTTGCAGAAAGGAGACCCCAAACACAGTAAATTAAGCCAATTAAGAAGACAGAGAAATACACAGCAGATGAAGGAGCAAGGTAAAAACCCATCAGATCAAACAAATGAAGAGGAAATAGGAAGTCTACCTGAAAAATAATTCAGGGTAATGATAGTAAAGATGATCCAAAATCTTGGAAATAGAATGGAGAAAATAAAAGAAACATTTAAGAAATCCCTAGAAGAACTAAAGAGCAAACAAACAATGATGAACAACACAATAAATGAAAGTAAAAATTCTCTACAGGAATCAATAGCAGAATAACTGATGCAGAAGAATGGATAACTGACATGGAAGATAAAATAGTGGAAATAACTACTGCAGAGCAGAATAAAGAATGAAAAGAACTGAGGACAGTCCCAGAGACATCTGGGACAACATTAAACGCACGAACATTCGAATTATAGGGGTCCCAGAAGAAGAATAGCAAAAGAAAGGGACTGAGAAAATATTTGAAGAGATTATAGTTGAAAACTTCCCTAACATGGGAAAGGAAATAATCAAGTGCAGGAGGCGTAGAAAGTACCATACAGGATAAATCCAAGGAGTAAAATGCCAAGACACATATTAATCAAACTATCAAAAATTAAATACCAAAAAATATATATAAAAAGCAGCAAGGTAAAACAACAAATAACATACAAGGGAATCCCCGTACTGGCAGGACATATTTAAAGTAATGAAAGAGAAAAACTGACAACCAAGATTATTCTACCCAACAAGGATTGAAACCTTTACAGACAAGCAAAAGCTAAGAGAATTCAGCACCACCAACCCAGCTTTACAACAAATCCTAAAGGAACTTGCTTGGCAGTAAACACAAGAGAAGGAAAAGACCTAAAATAACAAACCCCAAACAATTAAGAAAATGGTAATAGCAACACACTTATTGATAACTACCTTAAATGTAAATACATTAAATGCTCCAACCAAAAGACATGGACTGGCTGAATGGTTACAAAAAGAAGACCCATAGGGCTTCCCTAGTGGTGCAGTGGTTGAGAGTCTGCCTGCTGATGCAGGGGACATGGTTTCATGCCCCAGTCCAGGAAGATCCCACATGCCATGGAGCAGGTAGGCCCGTGAGCCATGGCCGCTAAGCCTGCATGTCAAAAGCCTGTGCTCTGCAGTGGGAGAGGCCACAAGAGTGAGAGGCCCGCATACCGCAAAAAAAAAAAAAAAAAAAAAAAAAAGACCTATATATATGCTGTCTACAAGAGACCCATTTCAGACCTAGGGACATATACAGACTGAAAATCAGGGGATGGAAAAAGGTATTCCATGCAAATGGAAATCAAAAGAAAGCTGGAGTAGTAATTGTCGTAACAGACAAAAGAGACTTTAAATAAAGACTATTACAAAACATAAAGAAGGACTCTACATAATGATCAATGGATCAATCTAATTAATCAATTCATTAAAAATTGTAAATATTTATAGACCCAACTTAGGAGCACCTCAATACTTAAGGCAAATGCTGATAGCCATAAAAGGGGAAATTGACAGTAACACAATCATAGTAGGGGACTTTAACACCCCACTTTCACAAGTGGACAGACGATCCAAAATGAAAATAAATAAAGAAACACAAGCTTTAAATGATACATTAAACAATATGGACTTATTTGACATTTATAGGACATTCCATCCCAAAATATCAATATACACTTTCTTCTCAAGTGCTCATGGAACATTCTCCAGGATAGATCATATTTTGGGTCACAAATCAAGCCTTGGTAAATTTAAGAAAATTGAAATTGTATCAAGTATCTTTTCTGACCACAACTCTATGAGACGAGATATCAATTACAGGAAAAAATGTGTAAAAATAAAAACACATAGAGGCTAAACAATACACTACTAAATAACCAAAAAATCAAAGAGGAAATCAAAAAGTACCTAGAAACAAATAACAATGAAAACACGATGACTCAAAACCTATGGGATGCCACAAAGGCAGTTCTAAAAGGGAAGTTTAGAGCAGTACAATCCTACCTCAAGGAACAAGAACCATCTCAAATAAAGAACCTAACCTTAAACCTAAAACAATTAGAGAAAAAAGAAGAAACATACCCCAAAGTTAGTAGAAGGAAAGAAATCATAAAAATCAGATCAGAAATAAATGAAAAAGAAATGAAGAAAACAATAGCAAAGATCAATAACACTAAAAGCTGGTTCTTTGAGAAGATAAAATTGATAAACCACTAGCCAGATTGATCAAGAAAAGAAGGGAGAATACTCAAATCAATAGAATTAGAAATGTAAAAGGAGAAGTAACAACTGACAGTGCAGAAATATAAAGGATCAAGAGAGATGACTACAAACAACTATATGCCAATAAAATGGACAACCTGGAAGAAATGATCAAATTCTTAGAAAAGCACAACCTCCCTGGAAGGAACCAGGAAGAAACAGACAGCATAAACAGACCAATCACAAGCACTGAAATTGAGCCTGTGATTTAAAATCTTCCAATAAACAAAAACCCAGGACCAGATGGCTTCACAGGCCAATTCTATCAAATATATAGAGAAGAGCTAACACCTATTCTTCTCAAACTCCTCCGAAATATAGCAGAGGGAGGAACACTCCCAAACTCATTCTACAAGGGCACCATCACCCTGATACCAAAACCAGGTATTATTCCAGGAATGCAAGGATTCTTCAATATATGCAAATCAATCAATGTGATACACCATATTAATAAATTGAAGGAGAAAAACTATACGATCATCTCAATAGATGCAGAAAAAGCTTTTCACAAATTCAACACCCATTTATGATAAAAACTCTCCAGAAAGTAAGCATAGAGGGAACTTACCTCAACATAATAAAGGACATATATGACACACCGACAGCCAACATCATTCTCAATGATGAAAAACTGAAAACCTTTCCCCTAAGATCAGGAACAAGACAAGGTTGCCCACTTTCACAACTATTATTCAACATAATTTTGGATAAGAGCAATAAGAGATGAAAAAGAATAAGGGAATCCAAATTGGAAAAGAATAAGTAAAACTGTCACTGTTTGCAGATGAAATGATACTATACAAGAGAATCCTAAATATGCTACCAGAAAACTACTAGAGCTAATCAATGAATTTGGTAAACTAGAAGGATACAAAATTAATGCATAGAAATCTCTGGCATACCTATACACTAATGATGAAAAATCTGAAAGGGAAATTAAGGAAATAGTCCCATTTACCATTGCAACAAAAAGAATAAAATACCAGGAATAAACCTACGTAAGGAGACAAAAGACCTGTATGCAGAAAACTATAAGATACTGATGAACGATATTAAAGATGACACAAACAGATGGGGAGATATACCACGTTCCTGGATTGGAGGAATCAACATTGTGAAAATGACTCTACTACCCAAAGCAATCTACAGATTCAATGCAATCCCTAGCAAACTACCAATGGCATTTTTCACAGAACTAGAACAAAAAAAATTCACAATTTGTACGGAAACACAAAAGACCCTGAATAGCCAAAGCAATCTTGAGAAAGAAAATCAGAGCTGGAGGAATCAGGCTCCCTGACTTCAGACTATACTACAAAGCTACAGTAACCAAGGCAGTATGGTACTGGCACCAAAACAGAAATATAGATCAATGGAACAGGATAGAAAGCCCAGAGATAAACCCACACACATATGGTCACCTTATCTTTGATAAAGGAGGCAAGAATATACAGTGGAGAAAAGACAGCCTCTTCAATAAGTGGTGCTGGAAAACACAGCTACATGTAAAAGTATGAAATTAGAACATTCCCTAAAACCATACACAAAAATAAACTCAAAATGGATTAAAGACCTAAATGAAAGGTCAGACATTGTAAAACTCTTAGAGGAAAACATAGGCGGAACACTCTATGACATAAATCACAGCAAGATCCTTTTTGACCCACCTCCCAGAGAAATGGAAATAAAAACCAAAATAAATAAATGGGACCTAAGGAAACTTCAAAGCTTTTGCACAGCAAAGAAACCATAAACAAGAGGAAAAGACAGCCCTCAGAATGGGAAAAAAAATATTTGCAAATGAAGCAACTGACAAAGGATTAATCGCCAAAATTTACAAGCAGCTCATGCAGCTCAATATCGAAGAAAGCAAACAACCCATTCCAAAAATGGGCAGAAGATCTAAATAGACATTTCTCCAAAGAAGATATACAGATTGCCAACAAACACATGAAAGGATGCTCAACATCACTAATCATTATAGAAATGCAAATCAAAACTGCAATGAGGTATCACCTCACACCAGTCAGAATGGCCATCATCAAAAAAATCTACAAACAGGCCTTCCCTGGTGGTGCAGTGGTTGAGAATCTGCCTGCCTATGCAGGGGACATGCGTTCGTGCCCCAGTCTGGGAAGATCCCACATGCCATGGAGCAGCTAAGCCCGTGAGCCGTGGCCACTGCGCCTGTGCATCTGGAGCCTGTGCTCCACAATGGGAGAGGCCACAACAGTGAGAGGCCTGCGTACCACACACAAAAAAATACAAACAAAACTCTACAAACAATAAATGCTGGAGAGGGTGTGGAGAAAAAGGTATCCTCTTGCACTGTTGGTAGGAATGTAAATTGATACAGCCACTATGGAGAACAGTATGGAGGTTCCTTAGAAAACTAAAAATAGACCTACCATAGGACCCAGCAATCCCACTACTGAGCATATACCCTGAGAAAACCATAATTCAGAAAGAGTCATGTACCACAATGTTCATTTCAGGGCTATTTACAATAGCCAGGACATTGAAGCAACCTAAGTGTTCATCTACAGAATGAATGGATAAAGAAGATATGGCACATACATACAATGGAATATTACTCAGCCATAACAGGAAATGAAATTGAGTTATCTGTAGTGAAGTGGATGGACCTAGAAACTGTCATACAGAGTGAAGTAATTCAGAAAGAGAAAAACAAATACCTCGTGCTAACACAAATATATAGAACCTAAAAAAAAAAAAAGTTCTGAAGAACCTAGGGGCAGGACAGGAATAAAGACACAGACGTGGAGAATAGAGTTGAGGACATGGGAAGGGGGAAGGGTAAGCTGGCACGAAGTCAGAAAGTGGCATGGATATATGTACACTACCAAATGTAAAATAGATAGCTAGTTGGAAGCAGCCGCACAGCACAGGGAGATCAGCTCGGTGCTCTGTGTCCACCAGAGGGGTGGGATAGGGTGGTTGGCAGGGAGATGCAAGAGGGAGGGGATATGGGGATATATGTTTTTATATAGCTGATTCACTGTTGTACAGCAGAAACTAACACACCATTGTAAAGCAATTATACTCCAAGAAAGATGTTTAAAAAATTAAAAATATTTAAAATAAAATTTAAAAAGAATCAAATTCACTAAAGTTAAAAGGCATAAGTCTTACCTGGCTATATATCAGACATTGTCACCTTCCTCTATAAACAAGCAGCATGTTAGTTGCACTCCAATAAATCATTTATGAGAAAAACAAGCACACAATTAGCAATAATAAATTAGAGTCTGTAAAATAGTGTATCTCCTGGAAATTTTTTTTTTAAAGTTTACATATCTGTTTCTGCCCAAGGCAAGTTTGGTGGATGGGTGGAGAACGTATCTTACATCTATGAGGTCTAGAAAACACTTTAAGGTTCTATATAACTAACACAGCTAGGATGCATAGGATTTTGTTTGTAAAATATCATATTTGTACTAATAGCAAATCTATTAGTTTCTGATTTTTTTCTTATCTTTGATTTTGTGTTTTGCTGTCACTAATAATTCATTTTTTGACTTCTTTTTATTGCATATACATGTGTAATCCAAGGACCAAGAGACCAGCTATACAATTATCAAATCTAAAGAGACAACTATAACTGCAGAGGGCTTGAAACCAGCTTCAGTATATGTCTTCCAAATTCGAGCACGCACAGCAGCAGGCTATGGTGTCTTCAGTCGAAGATTTGAGTTTGAAACCATCCCAGTGTGTAAGTCATTTTAATTACTGTCAACTCATGTCTCTGTAATGGTTACCAGAAAAGAGTCATTTGATCAATACTCTCCCTGGGCATTCTGTCAGTCTCCCGCTTCTTCTCTCTCTCCCAGGCATTACTCCTTCAGGTAGGAAGCATCTGTCATGCTATTACGGGAGGTTAGCGGGTTAACATATCGGTCCCTGATCCTCATAGCATTTAGTCTACAGGGAGATGAAACATCAGGAGATCCTTAAGAACTGTTTAAACCTTGCTTTTAAAGACTTTCTTTCCACAGTTGCCATACTTTATTGAATTATTGCCATTTACTTTTTACTTGTTTTATTGAACAATGTTACTAGGCTTAGTCTTTCTATGGAAAATTCCACAGGGAACTTTCATTAGCATTGAGTTTGGCAAGAAAATGGTGCTCTAAGGAATGAGTCTGATTGTTTTGAAAAAAAATCAAAATCTCTGGCAACATCTCTGAGTGGAGGGTCCGGAAATATTTCTGGAAAACCCTTCTTGTACCTTTCTTTTCATAAAATAGTAAAAATAGTATGAAACTTTTTCTTCTTTAATGTCAAACAAAATCTTTAGATTACTTACTTGTACTAATGCACACATTAAAAGCAGGATTAGGAGAAAGCAATAACTTGCCTTGTTTATAGAAGAAAGAACTGACATTATTAATGTCTTGTTATGAAGAAAATAACACAGAGAAGTAGTGTGAAATGTCAAGTATGTGTAAATGTATTTGTTTGTACATATATAATACATATATATATAGATACTTTTTTAAAGTCAAGTTTTTTAGGAATTACTTATTTTTAAATGAAGAAAATAAAATGCATGTTTCCTCCCTTTGAAAACCAACAAAACAAGACCTTAATTATCAGATTTACTTTGTAATGATTAGGAGAACTATTAAATTAAAATTTTCATAAACCTATATAATACAGCTCTTTAGAAAATGAAGATATACTTCTGTTTAAAGCATGTTTAACTGAATTATCTAAAAAAATATTTTTTATTACTTTAAAAATAGCTTTCTAAGTATGACTTCACTTGATTTTATACAGATTAGGGTACCAGGGTGAAAAATGATCAATTATTTTCTTTCCATGCAAGGAAAGTCTGAAGTTGATATATTGAAATTTAAATATTTGATGCTATTTAGAAAAGTTTTTAAAATAAATTTTATATGAATTGATGTAATGAGTCAGAAAATTTCCATAATATTGACAATGGATTATTCACTCTCATACCTTGGACCCTGATCTGGATTTATGTTGAAATATGTATTATATAAGCTGACCATCCTAATAGGGATTGCTTCTATTTATGCTTATGTGCTTTACCAGCTCTGGGAACAAAGCCATAGAGTAAATAATATCTCACAATATGCTCGAGTGCTTGGATAATATTACAAATGAAAAATCTCACTTTAAAAGATTACAAAATTATACTTAGTTTTAGGATGTTGGCATGTTCAGCAGCTAGTTTTTCTTCAGACTATTTGATGTTCTTTCCCTTACATTTTTTTAAAAATAGTAGTTTCCAAGTATGCCAATACCCATCAATCTGATCATTGAGAAAAATAATATGAGGTCATTTTCCATATAATTTTACAAAGTCTCACCTGAAACTTTCTTTTAAATATTTTCCTATATAACTTCTAGATGGAAAGAAATATCACACAAATATTTTTATTACAAAATCAGATTTTAGTGTTATTATTAATAGATAATGAAAATATTTTAGGGATGTACTGCCTCAACTTTAGTGTGGAATTTTATTTTTACTTGCTTATGTGTACATGTATTTGCAAACAATTTAAGAATGAATTTTTCTTTGTACCAAGTATCTGTTACATACCAACCCCCTTTGACCGTCATGTAGAAATCTTCTGGATACAATCCAGAATGTGTTGAGCCCCTTTTATGTGCTTGGCTTTGCTAGACTCTGGAGAAATATACATGAGTAACACGTGGAAACTTCTCTCCTGAGAATAAGAATACAGACTGTTTACTTCTGAAGATTAGAATGTTTGTGTCAAGAACAATTTTAGGATAATAGTTTGTTCATTATTTTTAAATTTGTCATTAACTCCCTACATATCAAAAGATTTTTCACACTAGGTACTGTGAGTGACTCAAATAACTTTAAGGCATAATCCCTCCCTTCTCCAGGATTATACTCTAATAGGGAGTTAAAGAAGATACACAATTATTACTAAAATAACACTTCATTTTGTGTTATATACCATTCATTTGACAACTATTTGTGCAGTATTTTATGAAATCACTTCAATTATATTATTGAGCAATTATTTACTTAATACTATAATTTAATTCTTCACATACATATATTATTTCCAAAACACAATTTACAGAGTCAAGAATTATGGTAGCTTAAACATATTTACATTTTTGCTGTCAAAGCTATTGGCAATTTTCATTTGGTGGGTGACAGTTAACCTGGCTTTAACGAGTCACCATCGTTAAGGAAAGTCTACCTTATCATTCAGGTATATTAGGACAAAAAATTATCTGAAAGTCATTACTTTGAACTTAAACTTGACAAAGAATTTTCCAATTGATTATTCAGTCCATAATTGAATGATATGATATATTGACATATGTTCTTGGTTTACTTAATTATTTAAACTTATTAATTATTAATTTATATTATACTTCAGTTACAAAATTGTTATGAAGAGCTTTCCTTTTTCATCTACGTTATCATCTATGTTAAAAATATAGCCCTAAAACCAAATGCAAATAATAAAAACAAGAATGCAAATATTTATTTTAGAAAAACTATTAACCATGAGGATTTGGGTGGAAAATCTCCAGCTTTTTTTCTGTCAGGTTTTAGTTTATGTTTTATAACTGACTGTAACCCACTTTAATTTTGTTGTGCATACAATTAATGTGTTTAAAATCGATCTCTTTTATTATTCCTATTCCCAACGGCAATGATAAAAACATGCAAACAAATAAACCTAGCATGAATGAAACCATCCAGCCAACCTAGCTAGCTCATTTTCTGTTTTTGTTTCCTTAATATAAATTGTCTTGAAACTGTGGAAACATCACTGAATCTTTCTTAGTCTCTACTTGCCAAAGATTTACTGAACACATTTGTGTTTCCTTTATGATTTTTTTCCTCAATATACTTTCTCTCATCTAATTCTTACCTATTTGATTCAAAAATCTGTATAGCCCAAATGCTAGAATAAAGCTATTCTGTTTTTTAAATGAAAATTTTACCAAGATAATTGTAGATTCACATGCAACAATACAGAGAGAGCTCTTGCACACTTTGCTCAATATCCCCAAAGGTCACATTGTGCAAAACTATAGTATAACATCAAAAACAGGATATTGGCATTGATGCAATCCACCAATCTTACATTTCCTTGTACTCCTTTGTGTGTATATGTGTAGACAGGTATGAATTAAGTTCTGTACAATCTGGTCACTTGTGAGGGTTCGTGTATTTACCATCACAGTCAAAATATCAAATAGTGTCAACCTCACAAGGATCTCTGTTGTTGCTCCCCCATTTTTTTCCCGAGGGATAATCATTTATTTTGCTATTTATTTTATTTTATTTTATTTTTAAATTTTATTTTATGTATTTCTTATCCAGGAGGTTATTTGTTATCTATTTTATACATATTAGTGTATACATGTCAATCCCAGTCTCCCAATTCATCCGACCACCACAACCTCTGCCCCCCATGTCCAACCGCTTGGTGTCCATATGTTTGTTCTCTACATCTGTGTCCCTATTTCTGCCTTGAAAACTGGTTCATCAGTATCATTTTTCTACACTCCACCTATATGTGTTAATATATGACATTTGTTTTTCTCTTTCTCACTTACTTCACTCTGTATGACAGTCTCTAGGTCCACCCAAATTTCTACACAAGACTCAATTTCATTTCTTTTTATGGCAGAGTAATGTCCCATTGTATATATGTACCACATCTTCTTTATCCATTCATCTGTCAATGGGCATTTTGGTTGCTTCCATGACTTGACTATTATAAATAGTGTTGCAAAGAACATTTTGGGGCATGTGTCCTTTTGAATTATGGTTTTCTCTGAGTATATGCCCAGTAATGGGATTGCTGGGTCATATGGTAATTCTGTTTTTAGTTGTTTAAGGAACCTCCATAATGTTCTCCATAGTGGCTGTATCAATTTACATTCCCACCAACAATGCAAGAGGGTTCCCTTTTCTCCACACCCTCTCCAGCATTTGTTGTTTGTAGATTTTCCATTAAAGCCCATTCTAATGAGTGTGAGGTGATACCCCATTGTAGTTTAGTTTTGCGTTTCTCTAATAACTAGTGATGTTGAACAGGTTTCCATGTGCTTCTTGGCCATCTGTATGTCTTCCTTGGAGAGATGTCTATTTAGGTCTTCTGCCCATTTCTTGATTGGGTTGTTTGTTTTCTTAATATTGAGCTGCCTGAGCTGTTTATATATTTTGGAGATTAATCCTTTGTCCATTGATTCATCTGCATATATTTTCTCCCATTCTGAGGGCTGTCTTTTTGTCTTGTTTATAGTTTCCTTTGCTGTGCAAAAGCTTTTTAAGTTTCATTAGGTCCCACTTGTTTATTTTTATTTTTATATCCATTACTCTAGGAGGTGGGTCAAAAAAGATGTTGCTGTGATTTATATCAAAGAGTATTCTGCCTCTATTTTCCTCTAAGAACTTTAGAGTGTCTGGTCTTACATTTAGGTCTTTAATCCATTTTGAGTTTATTTTTGTGTATGGTGTTAGGGAGTGTTGTAATTCCATTCTTTTTCTTGTGGCTGTCCAGTTTGCCCAGCACCACTTATTGAAGAAGCTGTTTTCTCCATTGTATATCCTTGCCTCTTTTGTCATAGATTAATTGACCATAGGTGCATGAGTTTATCTCTGGGCTTTCTATCCTCTTCCATTGATCTATATTTCTGTTTTTGTGCCAGTATCATATTGTCTTGATTATGGTAGCTTTGTAGTATAGTCTGAAGTCAAGGAGCCTGATTCCTCCAGCTCTGTTTTTCTTTCTCAAGATTGCTTTGGCTATTCAGGGTCTTTTGTGTCTCCATAAAAATTTTAAGATTTTTTGTTCTAATTCTGTAAAAAATGCCATTGGTAATTGGAGAGGAATTGCATTGAATCTGTAGATTGCTTTGGGTAGTATAGTCATTTTCACAATGTTGATTCTTCCAATCCAAGCCCCTGGTATATCTCTCCATCTATTTGTGTCATATTTGATTTCTTTCATCAGGAATAGGTAATCCCTATCAGATTATCAACGGCATTTTTTATAGAACAAAAAATCTTAAAATTTGTACAGAGACACCAAAGACCCCAAATAGCTAAAGAAGTCTTGAGGGAAAAAAACGGAGCTGGAGGAATCAGACTCCCTGACTTCAGACTATACTACAAAGCTACAGTAATCAAGGCAATATGTTACTGGCACAAAAACAGAAATATAGATCAATGGAAAAAGACAGAAAGCCCAGAGATAAACCCATGTACCTATGGTCAACTAATCTATGACAAAGGAGGCAAGGGTATACAATGGAGAAAAGACAGTCTCTTCAATAAGTGTGCTGAGAAAACTGAACAGCTACATGTAAAAGAATGAAATTAGAACACTGCCTGACACCATACATAAAAATACATTCAAAATGGATTAGAGACATAAATGTTATACTGGACACTATAAAGCTCTTAGAGGAAAACATAAGAAGAACACTCTTTGACATAAATCAAAGCAAGATCTTTTTTGATCCACCTCCTAGAGTAATGGAAATAAAAACAAAAATAAACAAATGGGACCTAATGAAACTTAGAAGGTTTTGCACAGCAAAGGAAACTACAAACACAATGAAAAGACAGCCCTGAGAATGGGAGAAAATATTTGCCAATGAATCAATGGACAAAGGATTAATCTCCAAAATATATAAACAGCTCAGACAGCTCAATATTAAAAAAACAAACAACCCAATCCAAAAATGGGCAGAAGACCTAAATAGACATTTTTCCATGGAAGACATACAGATGGCCAAGAAGCACATGAAAAGCTGCTCAGCATCACTAACTATTAGAGAAATGGAAATCAAAACTGCAATGAGGTTATCACCTCATACCAGTTAGAATGGGCATAATCAGAAAATATACAAACAACAAATGTTGGAGAGGTTGTGGAGAAAAGGGAACCCTCTTGCACTGTTGGTGGGTATGTAAATTGATACAGCCACTATGGAGAACATTATGGAGGTTCCTTAAATAACTAAAAACAGAATTACCATATGACCCAGCAATCCCACTACTAGGCATATACCCAGAGAAAACCATAATTCAAAAGGACACATGCCCCCCAATGTTCTTTGCAGCACTATTTACAATAGCCAGGGTATGGAAGCAACCTAAATGCCCATTGACAGACGAATGGATAAAGAAGATGTGGTACATATATACAATGAAATATTACTCAACCATAAAAAGGAACAAAATTGGGTCATTTGTAGAGACGTGGATGGATCTAGAGACTGTCATACAGAGTGAAGTAAGTGAGAAAGAGAAAAACAAATATCATATATTAATGAATATATGTGGAACCTAGAAAAATGGTACAGATGAACCAGTTTGCAGTGCAGAAACAGAGACACAGATGCAGAGAACAAACGTATGGACACCAAGGGGGGAAAAAGGGGGTTGGGGCTAGGGTGAGATGAACTGGGAGATTGGGATTGACATGTATACATTAATATGTATAAAATGGATAACTAATAAGAACCTGCTGTTTAAAAAAATAAAAGAAAATTCACAAATTTAAAAAAAAAAAAAAAGAAAGAAAGAAAGCCTAAGGAAGGAAGGTAACTTAAGAAAAGAATGCTGCAAACTTTTAAAAAATAAATGATAATATATATATATATATATTTTTGAAAATATATTTTAAAAATTCTTTCTCACAGCCTCTTTATTTAATTGCCTATTATACAAAAAGATCTGATTTCAGTGGACAGCAGATAAAAACATGTAAATATGAACAGTTGTGGTCTGAGATTACTTACAAAGTATTTTCATAAAATATATTAATTTAAACATTTTTGAAAAATTTTGGCATGCCATTAACAATTGTTTTATTACAAGATATTATCCTATATCTACATGCACATTTTAGCACATTTTTAAGTTAGAGATCTTGGCAATTACTAAAAAATGAAGCATTTCACACTTCTAAGCACCGTATTTTTTCTCAAAATTAATACTTTGGTTATTCTGAAATTGCCCTGTTTTGATCCCTACTTCTGATTAATCATGCCTGCTTCCTCCAAAACCCTATCTCTCAGAGTCCCGAACTGGCACATTGAGACCAAAAAGATTTGTTAGAGTCAAATTAGAAGGGCTTTTGAATACTAGATGGAGAATTTGGAAATTTTTTTCCATAGGCAGTAGGTATCTATTAACTTTTTGTTCAGAGAAACATGATCAAAGTGATATTTTCTGATATTTCATGTACATAGAAGTCAAAGGGAGAACTTAAAAAAATATGAACCATATTACAGCAGATTTGAATCAAATAGGTGAGTGTTGGATGAAATAAAAACTAATGCATGGGGAGAAACTTAAAAGAAACACAAAAATATTTGGCAATTAAGCGTAAGTAGGGGTTAAGAAAAATTCAGTGCTGCTTAAAAGAAACCAGAAAATGATAAAATTAGTCTGGTTTGTTGGTTTGATTTATGGTATGTTTATTTATTGATTTTTTTTTAATGCCATTGGGGGTGGATGTGGTATAAGGGTCAATTTTAAACATGTTTATTTTTATGTGAAAATAAAATCCAAATAAAGGGAATAGAGTTTTTGTTTTTGTTTTTTGTAGAATGATCCTCTGAAGACAAATAATAGTTGGAGATATAAATGTGGGTCTCTTCAGCTTATAGTTAACTGATGCCATGAGCAAAGAAATATCTATGAGAGGTAGGGAGAAAAAGAGGCAGAAAGGGAGAAAGATGGAAAGAGATAGAAAGAGAGATGGAAAGAAGTGGGAAGGATTAAGAACCAGCATTCATCAGGAATTGCTCACACATAAAATGTTGGAAGAGAATTCAGAGCCAATAGAACTGACAAAGCAGTGCTTCAGAGTGGGAAAAAGAGAAAACAACTCATCTGATGTATAGAAACAAGAGAAGAGTTTAAAAGGTGGAGTGTAGGTTCAACAAGGTCAAATACCTCATTATAGTGTATGGTAAGGTAAATGGAGAAGTACTCATTACATATGGCAAATAAATCATGCATAGAACTCAAAGGCAGAAGAGAGGTTTCAGAGGAAATTTAGTAATGTTGGTTCTCAGAAGATAAGGCTGGTTCTAGATGACTCGGTCAAGATGCTGAAAAATAAGAGAGAATAAGAATGACAAATAAAACAGGGAATAATATGTATATGTAATATCTTCTATTTAAATAAGGCTGGCAATAGTTGAAGCACTATGCTAAGTGTTATCTCTAAACAGAAATATAATGATCCAGGGAAATTATCCCTAACTGGAGATTAATGAAATGAGACTTTACAAGGTTAAATAATTTGCCTTAACCCAAATGTATAGTAAATGTTGGACCTGTTTTCAAATTCAGTTTGAACTAATATTATCAGTAAGTTTAGGTATAAGAATTTGTTCTCTCCAAGAGAAATTATCTGTTTAGGCTTGTAAGTAGCAGAGAAGCAGTCTGTAAGGAAACGATAATCCCTCCTGGAGGGAGATCTTTAAAGATCATTATCTTGGAAGAGACAAGAAAGATTCTAACGGTGGAGTTAGGTAAAGCAAAAGAAGGGTATAGAGTTGTATTTAACCATGGAGTTCAGACTTGATCACTCTCTTTTATCTATAAAGTTTGACATTTCTAAAATGTGGGAAGTTAGAATGGATTAGTCTACTGAGAAAACGAGGAAGACTCATTTGGGGGACTTTGTAAGGAAATTAGAAGAGAGAATCAAAAGCTTTGGAGCACAAATGAAATAACATTGAACTTATTTGGACCAAATTTGCATGTTTTTCTCTAGAAACGATGCCACCTGCCAAAAAGAAAGTCGACTGAGAAAAATAAGTAATTTGAATTTAGAAATTAATAAAGTAAATCTTGGGGAAGGCTACTACTAGTGATAGTGGGGTAGCTTTGCCCTACTACATTTATACTGTTCACCAGTACTAAATTCTCTACCACAGACCTCAGCATCAGAGGACAGGGAAAAGCAGGGTAAAGGGACCTTGAATTGCAACTATTATTATCCCAGAAGAGGGAGGGGAAGAGTATAGATTTCTATTGTAAGTAGTAGTTTTCCTCATACATGAACCACTTGTTGCCAATATTGGGCTCTTGAAGACTGATCTGAAAGGGCTGACAAAGTAGATCAGTGTAAGAAGGTTGTCAGAGAGTCAGTCAATTTTGGTTAAAAGAATCAATGATGAGGTGACAAGACTAGAAAGGGTAGAATTTAAATGTCCAAAACTATTGATAGGGCCAAGATCATGTAAAAGACTGAAAAACAAAACATGGGATGTATAGTTGTTATTAGTTTTGGTGACTTAAAATTTGTTATCATGCCACTCTGAACTTATCAAAATGATAATGTCATTAAACAATAAGCATGCTAAGGTATCCTACTGAGGGTTTCTTGAGAACATTAATAAAATTTATTTTGCTCTATACGTTTCTTATTTTAATCAACTTAGCTATCAGCACAAAAGAAAACGTCCCTTGCTTTTTTAGGTACAACTATCTAATTATGTCCATATTCCTCTTATGATAGTAATTGTGTTATTAAAATATAAAATATTTCATCTAAATTCATGTATTTAAAAAGGATTCTGTAAACAAATCTAATCTTACTGTAGATACAAAGTTCTAAATGTATGCCTTGATATTTTTAAAAGGCGTTCCTACTAATAAAGTATAATTAGTGATTATATTCTGCTTGAAATTATAGTTTTTACAATTATATTCAAAATAGTGATATCATATGAGGTCAAAGCCACATCATTTTGGACATTTTGGACATTTCAACCTATATCTATAAGAAAAAGTCCTATCTAATATAATGAGGCCTTTTTTTTTTCCCTACAGAACAGCCACATGCAAATTCTAAAAATGTCAAATCTCATATACTTAGCACCTCCTATTTAGGAGGTGTTTGAAATCAAAAACAAAGTTCCATTTTGTCTTGCAAACCTAGGATTGCTAAATTAATGCTATAAAAACAATGACATTCCTTTTTATGATAAGGAAATAATCAGTGACTTAGTGGTTCTTTCAAACTTCCATTTGGAGAATAAATATTTTCTCCTAAAGATGTCTTTTCAATTACACACCATTGAGAAGAGATATAAGGGGAAATCTCAGCCAAGTGTGGGTGAATTGCTTAAACCTTACATTGATTACTGACTATTAAGCAGCTCTTATTTGAATGCATATGATCCCTGTAACCACAGGCTACATTTTCTCTGTCTCCTATCAGCAGTTGCAGCATCCAGCGATCAAAGCCAGATTCCTATAATTGCTGTGTCTGTGACAGTGGGAGTCATTTTGTTGGCAGTGGTTATTGGCTTCCTCCTCAGTGGAAGGTAAGACAGGAAGCTGTGCTTCTGAACTTTTGCAGCTGATCTCTTCCTTACCTTGATCTGACCATTTGGCTATTAAGCACATCCCGAAATAAATGAGGCGAGCAATATATCAGTAGTTAACCTGTATGTAGGATGTATTTCTCAAGACTTACCTTGTCCTTGTTAGTACTAACTTTTAAGCACACAATTCCTCTTTTCCAGGTATATTCTCTATACAAGAATAGTATTAACTTGTTATTATTTATTATGTCATTAATATAACCATATCTTTTTCTGATATCGTTTATTTTAACCTGAATTTTATTTTTCCTCTCAAAAGTATTGAAGTATCCTCTCAAAAGCTTCAGTTTTAACGTTTGGGAAGGTCTGTGTCTGTGCCTGATATTTTAGAAGAATAAAACTAATAATTCTAGTTAGCCAGAGTTCTACCTAACAGGGTTATGGATACAAAGCAGACACACATGCAAACAAGCATTTTGAGAAATAACAATCCCTTTTTTATGATTACATTTATTTTCAGCTTCTGAATGATTTCAACCTGAGTACATCAATCATAGTGTATACTGATTTAAAGTGAATTTTATTGAATGTTATATCAATAGATACAGTAATATGTGTATTATCTGTCTACATTTTTCATTTTGAACAAAAGTAAAAGAGGTAGAGCCCTAGCAAGAGCTTATGTAGAAGGTATCTCCTGACATTGAGCTGAGCATAATAAATCTTCCTAAAAAAATAAACAAATAAAAGCATGAGTGTGTTCTACTCCTACAACAAATGTATTTTCATTTTTCATCCAGGTGACTATTAGAAGGGATATTCTGTAATGAGAGCTGTCCATTTGAAAATGTTTTGGTGTTAGACTATTACAGAAAATCTCATGAAAATCTTCATGAAGATATTTAAACCTGTACAAATACACAAAAATATACTATAAGGTCCAAAAAAAAGTCATGAAATCAATATTCATATTGATTTTGTACTGTTTTACTCATTTACTTTTGACTCTTCAGCACCTATTCAACTCATAAATATATAGAATTAGACATTTGCAGTATACTGCATATTGTATTCTGAAAAGATTTATGACTACATCCTTAAATTACAGTAGTGACATTTTATTTTAATAAAGCACTGTTACTTCCTTTGAACATCCTTTCTCTTTTCTGAAAACTCCCTTTCTTCTAGTTCTTGTTCATTTGAGTGTTGAAAGTTTTCCTAAGAAATCATTGCTTCCTTTTTTTTAATATACTTATCTATTTATTTTTATTCTTGGCTGTATTGCATCTTCATTGTTACACACGGGCTTTTCTCTAGTTGCGGTGAGCAGGGGCCACTCTTCGTTGCAGTGCGCGGGCTTCTCTTTGCAGTGGCTTCTACTGTTGTGGAGCATGGGCTCTAGGTGTGCGGGCTTCAGTAGTTGTGGCTCATGGGCTCAGTAGTTGTGGTGCATGGGCTTAGTTGCTCTGCAGCATGTGGGACCTACCCGGACCAGGGCTCAAACCGATGTCCCCTGCATTGGCAGGTGAATTCTTAACCACTGAGCCACCAGGGAAGCCCACATTGCTTACTTTTAATGTTAGAATAGCAGTGATACATTTTTAGAATTGCTAAATTCTAAATTCTTCCCACAAACTCGGAAGCAGTTTGTGTTCTATTGAGGACAGCCAGCCCTCCCCAGTCAAAGGCTGGCTAGCTCGTGCCCCACTAATCTCTTCCCTCTGAAGTCACTTTGGGAGAATGCTTTACCATTGTCCCTGCTTTCTGGAAGATAAGCTAATTCCACCAGTCTTGTCATAAAAACTTTGCTCAGGTTTCGATCAAGTAAGATCATTGAATTGAGTGAATTGTAACTACTAAGAAAACTACCATGAGATAATGTGTCTTTTCTACCCCCAAAGGGTGGATAACTATGATACATTTGCAAAGCTGGTTTGTAATAGCATTCATTTACTTCTGAGAAATGGTTGGCCTCTTCCTTTCCAATAAATCCAGAAGCATTAGTTATATTTAGGGACATGGGGATCATAAGAAGATATTATTTGTCAGGTCCAATGAATAAAAATGGAGGAAAGAGCAGATGTCTAAAGGCCAAAAAATTTGTGTGTTTGAAGGTTTATTAAAGAACAAATAAAGTATAGGAAGTATTTTATTATAGACTTACAACACTTTATCTGTTTAACCTAAGTATTGTTAATGTGAATTTACTGATGACATTCAGCTAAGGATTCTTGCTTACCTATAAATGAAGCAGCCCCTGCCCCTCCCAATTTTTTCCCTAATGCATACAAAATTGACTTAAAAGCAATTCACTTCGTTACATCTGCAGCGTTAGACAAAGTGAGAGAAGGTTCAATCTACCTACTATTTGGTAGCTGAAGGAGAGTATAGCTTTAGCATACACATACACACACACACACACACACACACACACACACGAATTCCATATTTATCTGAAACTACCATACAAGAATAACTAAATTTTAGTATATAGAAATGTTTAGTGTATTTCGCAGTTAAATCAAAATGACATCTATACCCAAGAGGCAAAGCTTAATTTTCAGCATAACTAAACCCAAGACATGGTAAGATAATTTTGGATCTACTGTCTTATGGAAGTATATTACTTTTAAAAAATAGCAATACTTTACAAATTTGTGCATTGTTTATTCAGTTTAATTTTGTTTCTTAATTACACAGACTGTGATGCTGAGACTAGGAATTTGCAATTTAAAGGAAAATACACTTTACTAAAAATCAATTTGAGATTTATATTTTTTTTTTTTTTTTTTTTTTTTTTTTTTTTTTTTTTTTTTTTTGCGGTATGCGGGCCTCTCACTGCTGTGGCCTCTCCCGTTGCGGAGCACAGGCTCCGGACGCGCAGGCCTAGCGGCCATGGCTCACGGGCCCAGCCGCTCCGCGGCATGTGGGATCTTCCCGGACCAGGGCACGAACCCGTGTCTCCTGCATCGGCAGGCGGATTCTCAACCACTGCGCCACCAGGGAAGCCCTATATTTTTTTAATAGCAATTTTTTTGCACCAAACTTTTACTTCATTTTGTTGAATGCACATTCTTGAATTTCAAGGGCATTTGTCTTATGATAGAAATATATTTGGCCAAACAAAGAAAAGTTTAGGACCAGATAGAAAAGAGCTGGCAAAGTGGTAGATTTTAATCCAATCAATAATCACATTAAATGTGAATAATCTAAATATACCAATTAAAAAGAGACTGTCAGTTTAGATAAAAAGGCAAAACCCAACTAGATGTTCTCTACAGACAAAGATGACAGTGAAGTTGTAAAGAGGGTGTGCATATTTGGGGTTTGGGGGGTTATTAATTTGGGTGGTAGTTGTACAAAGTATTTCCTTTGTAATTGCTTGTTAAACTCCATTTTATATACTTGATATGTATATTCCCAATAAAAAATAAAGTTAGCTGACAATCAAAAAAAAAGAAATATATTTGGCCATTTTATTTTACTTTTCATGAACAGGTTATTTTATGTTTGTATTATATAAACATACTTATTCAAAAGCTAAATGATATGATTCTAGAAAGGCTTTTCCTATCCCATTCAGGGCAATGAACTTCGCAATTTTTGTTGGGACTAAGAAAATTGAACCTACCTCTTAGTACATAGAATATAATGATTAACTAAGTAAAGTTTTGTCAAATAAAAGAAAAACTAAATGAAGAGATGTGGACAAAGCCTAACACAAATTTGGGAGTTATCTTTAAGCAATAGCAAATTATTGAAAAAAAGCCTTTTCTAGGAATGTTCTAAGGATACTGAATTATATATATTTCTCCCTCTTCACTGTGCTAAAACATGATTGATAAACACACAAAAACATAATAACACTTAGACTCCACTCTCACTTTGAACTTACTCTCTTATATCACCTTTTAACCTCTTGAATATATTATAAACCAAATATTTGCTCTTACATAAAATGTCTTTTAATTAAAAATAATTTAACTCAGTGGAGATATAGACTTAATTCTGATATATTGCAAATATATTACTATCATCTGTATGTAATATTCATTGACAATTTATATCATCATTTGGGCTCAGAAGCAGCTATGTATTGAAAGTACATATTCACTGGCAAGTTGAATTTTTATTCAGACCAAAGGAAAAATATCAGGAATATAACACATTGAATACTATAAGAATAATCTATTTTAAAGAAAGTAATAAACTTTTTAATTGTAAAATACATTGAAAATGAAAAATAAATTAAATATAGAGACTTTCTAATCTTTTTAGGCTAAAATCGATTATGCAGAAACCTCTTGGAGTCTTCTTACCTAGATACAGTTAAAATAATATAGACAAGTATTGATCCTGAAGGGAGAAAGTTCTATTTAAAAAATGACAAAGAATTGTAACATCTTAGGATTCTATCAGTTTTAGAAATCATGTGACCATCTTGTTTAAAGGTGCTAAATATTCCATAGAGCATTTTCTGCACGTTTCAGACTATCCTTTTTACTTTCTTTTATATTACTTGTAAATGGTGTTTTCATGGGACTACAAAATAACTGACTTATTCTCAGCAAACTATGAGCTAATTACCCTGGGCTGAATATAAATTAAACCTCCTAATATACACAGTGTGTTGTAATTGTTTTTTGTTTTTTAGGAGGTTTTTTGTAATTGTTTTTTAATCTTTCTCTTTTATCAGTAATGACACTGCACATTGATAACTTTCTTATTATACCCTAATTTTGTGAGGTTGCCTCTTATATATATGATTTAATAGATATAAATTGTTTAATCAGTCTTTCAACCAATTATGCCATCTCCACACTCTTCTAGTTACATGTTTGAGAAAGTCTTCTACTTTGACCTTCTCTTTTTCTTTCCTTTGAAGACAATCATTGATACTATTAGATTGACTTTTTTTTCTGTGTCCCTATTTTAAACTTGGGACCTCATTCTTAAAATTGACTACTGGACACTTTCTTAGTCTGATATAAAGCTTAAATTAACAGGATTTAGTTGAATAGGAAAAACAAAGGAAAACATCTTTCAGTGTACAGAAACTATTTCTTTGAAACTTGCTCAATATAGACACCCTGGGATAAAAGAATATATTTTAATACTTTGTTTTATTACTTATGAATTTAATTAAATCTTAAAAACATGTCAGAGCTTTGCTTTTTAATTTCAATTAATTCCATATGTACACTGAGAGGTTAAAGATACACATGTGTTACACACATGCATGCCCACACTTATGTGTACTTATCTTTCATATAAACACAAAAAAGGTAAAGCTGTTTGCCAATTTTAAAATTGGAAAACAAAACCAAAAAAACTTATAGCTCCTGAAGGGGCAGAAGGAATCCTTCAATACGCTTAGTCTTGGATATGATTCTAAGGCTATTAATACGTGACTTTATTTCTGTGATATTCCTGATATGATAAATTTAGTCTAAGGAGTGGTTTAATGCCTATAAAAAAGATTAACTATTTTCCAGGCAAAAAAAACTTCCCTTGCTTGTTCTGGTCATGTTCAAATACTGTGGTTAGACATGCTAAATCCTGTTTCCCTTTGTCTTTCATTAAACAATTGAAACTCAATCGATTTGAAATGTCAAATCATTTCCTGAGGAAAAAAGTCTTCAGAAATCAGTTAATACTGTGCTTGGAGGCTAGGTACAAATTTAAGTTCCTCAGACCGTGTCAGAAATTTAGGGGAAAAATAGATTTATGAAAACACTGCTTTCAGGGTTTTTTTTGTTACTTAAAAATAATATTAAAATTTAGCTTTTTGTAATTTTTTTCAAGTCTCTTAAAGTCTAACATGTTGTAAATGACACACTCTTCCCAATTATCCATTACAAACATATATTGAGCATTTATTGCACATAAAACACCAAGAAAAATCCCAGGCATTTAAAATAAAAAGGCAATGTCCTTTTTTCAAAGTGTTTCCAAGTTAAATTAGTAGTCTGATAAATGGACAGAATTTCATAAACAGAATTACAACAGCTGGGCTTAAGTAAAAGAGTTTAAATTGGAATCATTTCCTTCATGATAACTTTTTTCCTTTGGACCAAAATGATGGTATGATTCATTAATTCAAGAAATTTTGACTTCTTATTAAATGCCTGCCACAGTTCTTATGTTAGGGAAAACTATAGCTTGATGGTAAAATATGCTGAACTTAGAAACTTTTCTTCAAGCTCATTTGGAGCGAAATAAAATAATTGTACAGGCATCTTGAATGCAATTATTTAATTCAGACAAATGCCAGAGCTCTGCCCACATTTGATATCAAAGAATAATAGCTTCCAAAGTGAAAGGTTTCTAAAGGCTATGTAGCATTCTAAAACCATCGGAGAAGCATCTTTGCCTAACAAAGTAACACAATAATAATATTGATAATAATAAGTTTAATACTGTCTAGCAAGAATTACATACTACCTACTGCTAGGCACAGTTCCAAGGACTTTACATGTAATATTTTACAGTGCTATGTCTCAGTATCAGCTCTATATCCAATTTATACTTCATAAAAGTTATCTTCTTGATGTTTCTTGAATCTTGTAAAAAATAGTCCAGCTGTAAGGCTTTGGCATTGGGTCTTCTGTCTAAAACTCTTTTGATCCAGAGAACAACATGGCTTCCTCCTCCTTTCTTTGCTCAATCTAATTCTCTCAATTGAGCTGACTAAAATGATGACCGATGATTCCTTCCTCTGCACATCATATATCCCTTACCCTGGCTTGTCTCTTATAACACTCATTGCCATTATAATATGTATATCTTATATATATTATAATATATTGGGTGGGCCAAAAGGTTCATTCATTTTTTTTTCCATAAAATGGCTCTAGTAACATTTAGCTGTCTTTAAGTTCATTCAAAACAATTTTGTTAGATTGTATGTTACAGCTGTCAGATCAGTATGCATTTTTTAAAAAGACATCAAAATTGGTGAATTTTTGTGTAGCCATTTTAATATTGAAGATGGAAGAAAATAGCAATATTTTTGGCATATTATGCTTTATTACTTCATGAAAGGTAAAAATGCAACTGAAATGCACAAAACGATTTGTGCAGTGTATGGAGAAGGTGCTGTGACTGATCAAACATGTCAAAAGTGGTTTGCAAAGTTTTGTTCTGGAGATTTCTCACTGGACGATGCTCCACGGTCGGGTAGACAAGTTAAAGTTAATAGTGATCACATCTAAACAGTCATTGAGAACAATCAATGTTATACTATGAGGGAGATAGCCAACATACTCAAACTATCCAAATCAAGCATTGAAAATCATTTGCACCATCTTGGTTATGTGAACTGCTTTGATGTTTGTGTTCCACATAAGTTAAGCAAAAAAAACCTTCTTGACCATATTTCCACATGCGATTCTCTACTGAAATGTAATGAAAACATTCCGTTTTTAAAACAAATAGTGACAGGCGATGAAAAGTGGATACTGTACAGCAGTGTGGAATGGAGGGACGAGATCATGGGGCAAGCAAAATGAACCATCAACAACCACACCAAAGACCAAGGCCAGTCTTCATCCAAAGAAGGTGATAATTGTGTATATGGTGACATTGGAAGAGAGTCCTCTATTATGATCTCCTTCCAGAAAACAAAACAATTAATTCCAACAAGTACTGCTCCCAATTACACCAACTGAAAGTGGAACTCGACGAAAAGCGTCCAGAATTAGTCAACAGAAAATGCATAATCTTCCATCAGGATAAGGCAAGACTGCATATTTCCTTGACGACTAGGCAAAAACTGTTACAGCTCGGCTGGGAAGTTCTGATTCATCTGCCATATTCACCAGACATTGCACCTTCTGATATCCACTTATTTCAGTCTTTACAAAATTCTCTTAATGGAAAAAATTTCAATTCCCTGGAAGACTGTAAAAGGCACCTGGAACAGTTCTTTGCTCAAAAAGGTAAAAAAGTTTTGGGAAGATGGAATTATGAAGTTACCTGAAAAATGGCAGAAGGTAGTGGAACAAAAGGCTGAATACAGTGTTCAATAAAGTTCTTGGAGAAAGTGATAAATGTCTTTTATTTTTGCTTAAAAAAACAAAAACACTTTTTGGCCCACCCAATGTATATATTTCTTCTGTTGATTTTTTGTCTGTCTCCCATACTAGAATATAAGCTCTAAAATGATAGGCATTTTTATCTGTGGGTTCCTGCCACTTAGAACAGTGTCTAGAACATAAATTATATTATATAGTCAGTTAGTGAGGGCCTGGGTCTTGAGCACAGTTCTAACTTTAAGACATTTGCTCTTCACTATATAACTTCCCCATGACTTATATCATTCAACTATATGACTTTGGTGAAATTCTGATCTCTTATATGTAAAGTCACTGAATATTTACTGCTAAAGATAATAGTATTAACATTTAAGAAACTTCCAAACTGCTATGAATAAAATAACTCTTAGAAATTAAAGTCAGCGATATCTTAACACTAAAGTAAATTAAGGAATACATTGGGTTATAGTGAATTTTCCCTCTATTCTACACTTGGCAATTATACCTGGTAAACTATATCTATTCTAGAATCACACATATCAAATGCCACCAACCCCATGACCATTCCTGATTTTGTGAAAGCTAGTTAATATCACTTTTGTTTTCCCTCAAAACTTTTTTCCCAATCGAAATGATTTTAGTTCATCATTTTATATGTGTCTCCCCTGATAGATATGTATTCATGTTGAGCACAGATTCTAGTGTAGTTTCTTAATAAATGTCCAATGACTGGATGACTGGAAGAGTGAAGCTGGAGTTGGAGACTCTTGAAAACACGCTTCAAACTAGCTTCCCAGCATTATCACTATGTGTTTTTGACCTGGATTCCTTTGGTTGCATATGACAGAAGGCAAATCAAAGTGGTTTTATCCAAAAGATAATTGTAGATCATATAGATGAAAAGTTCCAGAGATTTTTAAAAAATCCAAAATACAGGCACTTAGTAGATCCAAATGGTAAAATATTCTCTGCTATGCAATTGGAGACACATGATTCAAGAATGCTCTGGCACAAATATGGTATTTAAAGGCACTGATCAAAATGAAGCTCTTTGGGTTAAAGCCCCGGGGCTCTGGTATGTATTGGGAGATAGAGTGAAGGAGGAAGATCCAGACAAAGAAGACTGAGAAGGAGTGGTCCATAAAGTAGCAGGAGACCAGACAATTGTTGTATTCCTGGATCAGAAATGGTCACCATCTTGAATCAAGCCCCTCCTTTAGAGCTTTTGACCTTCACTCTCACAGGTGGCACATGCTCTGACAGGAACCTAATACACAGCCTCACAGAGTAAACCAATCAGTAGCACTGAGACCTTAACTAAGAAGAGTATGGGGAAGGAATACTGCAGGGCAGTACAGTTAGAGTTCATGTCTGAACCTGAAGTAGGGTCAGTCTCAGACAACACACATGAACTAAGAATGAAGAAAGAAGATCTCACATGGTTTCTTTTTTCATATCCTCTATTTCATCTCTCAATATTTAAACCTCATCCACATTTCAAAACTCACATCAACTGTTCTATCATAAAAACATACTCAGTTCCTTTAGCTGAAGTATTCTCCCCTTCCACTTAAGTCTCAGAACAATATACCAGTATTTCTCTGAATGTAACAGTTTCAACCACAAATTATAGTAAATATGTTTTTTTCTGCCCTCCAGTAAGTATATAGAGGATAAAGACTTCTGTGGCTCTCCCACATAACCTAATTGAATGAATACCTCATAAATTATTGAATTAAAGATAAATTGAGCATCAATCTCTATTTGAAGTGCTTTGTCTCATTTTTCCCATTAATATTGATAGTTTGGAAAATGAAAAATGTTAGTAACTCTGACATAAGTACAATAAAATACCTAACCCATAAATGTGCTTTCTTCCTGAAAAAGGAACTTTTCCTGCCATCAGCAAAATAAATGCAATGATATCAAAGAAGTATTGTATAGGAGATAAGAAATCTTCACTAGCTTATATTATTTATTTGACATCTGGGCATCCTAATGCCAGCGTGGTGATGCACGTGGTGATATCAATCAGTATTCACTTTTATAAATGATAATGTACATCAACGTAACTGTATTTCCCTCTCAATCTTTTCAAGTTATGGACAGCATGGATAGTTGATATATTTGGCACCTTTAAGAACTAGGATTATGTACTTTCAGACTTGATAAATTTTGATAAAGCTAAGTATTACATAAAAATATTTTAATCAAATACTATTTTATTTTAAAATAATGATAAATAGACAAATATTTGTAATCACACATGCAATCGCTGATTTTAGAAAAGAGCTCATTAAAAACAAATCTCAGTGGTTTATGAATTAGCAATAGATGTGTCTTTATAAAACTGTAATAAATCCAGGCATGTGTATTGATTTAATATCTGAGAGTTGTTATCACTCCTATTTTCTCATGATTACGTGCTTTTTTCTTCAGAATCTGAATCAAAGATAATTAGAGAGCAGATGATAATTTATTAATAACATACAAATTGGGATCAGGGCACAGTAGTGCCAGAAAGACTAGGGGCATAGCAACAACTAATTGCCCACTGTGGGAAATAAATCGTCCTAGGAAACTGAACCCAAGAGGGTTACTGGCTCAATTGCTCAACATTATTGAACATCCCACCGGCGACTTCTCACAGATCAAACATGTAAACATCACTGCAACTCTCATGAAGTTATATTGAGGCAAACATTTGGAAGGAAACATTCTATTTATGGTACTGGAAGCAAGTTAACATCATTGTTTTGCAAAGAAGAAAATTGTCTTAGCAAAGAATCTGGAGACTTTCAGATTTTGAGTACTGTGAAACACAGGACAGGTCAAAAGGCTAACCACAAGAGCTGAATACACTTTTTATTTGAAGCTCCATTTGCCTGAAGCTCCATTTCTTTTAGAATGTGATCCCCATCTGAAAGAGAGAGCATGCTGGCATGCCAGTAGGCACTGGGCTCTGGCAGAAAACTCTGCCAGTTTCTGGGAACTTTACCATGTCTCTCAGAGCCCACAATAGCACAGGCTTTCATAGGAGCCTGAGAGCCAGCTCTACAGAGAAAATCAGTAGCACTGTCCTATGCCTAAAGGTGGACCATCTATTCAACAAAAAATCAGTCAATTTCCTGAGGCATGTTTAGGAATGTAATCATTGCTGAGAGATGAAGCAAATGAACAATAAAATGTTCCAAATGATTTTAAACACCAGGTAAAAGCCACATTTTTCAAGACCTGTGCTCTTTTTGTAAACTTGCGTGAACCTGGAAAGAAATAATTGTCTCTAATGGATTAGCAACTCGGACTCAAACAGCTGAACTCTTTATAATACCATGTGGAAGTATTGACTTGAGATCTGTCTGATGGCTGTGATAATTATAGTGCTACAAAACATACTATATCCCAATTATCTTGCTTACCAAATTCTTTTACTATCTCTCACCAATTGCTTCTTTCTTCTTTCTTCTTTCTTACTCCCCTGACTTTCTAATCTCAAAGAAAAATGACGTACTTTTTTGTATCAGATCTTTGGCACATATTTGCTGTCAATAGTCTACTGGCATTGTCCACTCTCTTGAGCCATCAGTATTGCAGGTAATGATGTTAGTGAGTTTTAATTATTATTTTATGTTTAATTATATGTTTTTAATTGTTATTTATAAAGACTTATCATCCTGTTCTTGTGGTCTGGCACTGGTTTGCTTATCTCTGTGACCGTCATGAGTTCTCTTGATTCAGGGTCAATTGAAAGGCAAGACAGACGCTTGGGAGCTTATCATAGGTGCTTTTGTTTTTGTTTTTGCTTCCTCTCCACGCTACCACTTTCATCCTGAGTAGCAAAATATCATCAAATTGGCAAGTTGAGACCTCTGTGTGCTGATTAGTGGAGGAAAGCTTCTTTGTTTCTTATGTTTTCTTAGGCCCTTCTTAGACCAACTGCATAACTCCTCTTCAGGGTCCCTCCAGACTGAATATTCCATAGGATTCAAATATTCTCATGTATCTCACAAACACTGCTTCTCCACCTCCAAGAGCCCTCCATGCTTCTGACATTGAGAAATCCTAGTGCTGCTTTCACATTCCTATGCCTATTTCATTTGATTTTCCTGAAGCAAATTTAATAGACATTGATCTGATTCTATTTATTGATGATGTACACATCTTGCTAACATTTAAAAAAAACTCTATGTGGAATTCAATTCGTGTCATGTAACTTTGATTGTTTAATACTTTAACTTGTTAATACCTTGATTACTTAATGTTTTCCCTGTTTAATACAAAGGTATGTCATTTTCAAAATATGGGGACATAGTACACATAAGAATGTAAAAGATAATCATAACATACAATCACAGAGCAGAGTTGAACAAACATCTTTAAAATATGTAAGAATATAAGATTAAGTGAAATATTTTCTATGTTAATATTAATTTTTCCTAGATATACTGGAATTTACCACCAATCCTTACTGATGAAGTTGTTTGTGAGATCTCCATATGTGCCAGCAACATGGTGCTACATTTTAAGGATACTAAGTTCAGCATAAATATTTAATCAGTAGATACTAAATTTGTAGAATTATTCTGATTTTCTTTATTTGCTTCAAGTAAAATTATCAGGAAAATGTCAATCTATAGGTCCAATCCTCCTCAGAACACTTTAAGATGAAATTTAGCTACCCAAATGACTAACTTCTATCTCATCATGCCAAAGATGATGTAAAATCTGTTATCATCAAATCAGCATGAATTCCATATTTACATGATAAGTGATATTGAGCATTGTTTATATACAGTTTCATGAGATAAATATATGATGAATCAGAATTCTATATTAGCATGACTTTGTATGTTTTCTAATACATAAGGACCTCTTGATTTATTTTGACGTTGATATCTGACTTTCTCTGACCTCCTGTTATTCTAGCTGTTTCAAATGTACTTATGATGCTCTGCTAGATTCACCTCTTCTCTAGTCATTTGGAATATAAAGGGACAGGACAAACTGGGCCTTTCCTAGAGTCCTAAAGATTTATAATTAATCATTCCAAACCTGTGCTAGTGTGTACTGTCTCTCACCAGCCCCCAAACGGAAATAGCTATTTTGAATTCCAAGTTGATGTCTATTTTACCACCCAGTATCTTTCTACCCAAGCCCCGAGGCTTCTAAATCTTCATGCAGGAAATGGAAATAGGAAGACCTGTACATCTCAAATATCTGGTTGGAGCTGGTGCAGTTTGTCCTATTGGTTCTTATCATTTCCCCAAAGTCAGGGTGACTGGATCCTGCTCTTGCGTCTCCAACTCTTTGAAACCCCCCAAAGTCTAAGAGGACTCTTAAATAACCTAGCTTGGAAGTCTACTGGGAGTCATCTCAGTACAATAAGTCCTAAAGTGAAACTCACTATCAATCCTGCTTCTATCTTTCCACACACTGCATTTTGTCTCCTTAGACCTCAAATATTCAACTTGCTGAACTATTTCAGCTATATCCTAAAATATCTCCAAAGGTTAGAGTAATGGCCATTTCCTTAGATGAACATCCTGATTTTTTGACTTTATCAAGACCTCTTGCTGTCTGCCTTTCCTATACATTTTGGTTGATTTAACGGAGCACAGGCTCCAGACGCGCAGGCTCAGCGGCCATGGCTCACGGGCCCAGCTGCTCCGCGGCATGTGGGATCCTCCCGGACCGGGGCACGAACCCTCATCCCCTGCATCGGTAGGCGGACTCTCAACCTCTGCGCCACCAGGGAAGCCCCCTCGGTTGATTTTTTACATTGCATATTACATAGTTGGCACGGTTATAGTTAATGTCCTAATTTCTTACTAGCTGCTATTTCATTTATGTATGCATATTTAAATTTTATGATAAAAATTATATAGAACATTCAAGACAAAATGTAGAAAGAAAATTAGTCATAAATATCTACTAGAGGTAATCAATATTAATATTTTGCCATATCTATTTTAAATATTTTATATATATATTTGAGTTCAAAATATATAGTTTTGTTTTCTGTTTTTCTTTGATTAACATTATAATATAAAAATTTCCTCCATAATTGGAAATATTTTAAAAGCAAAAATTGACTGCTTCTTTGATATTCTAATATCTAACTTTTCCCATGTGCTTTTCCTTTTGTTTTGTTTATTTGTTTTCTTTTGTTCTGTTGGTTTAGGGGAAGGGGGTTGCTATTTTTTATCTCTAATGTTCTTAGAACACATTTGTATAATTCAAAGTAAGGGTCAATGAATATGAATATTTTAAAGGCTGTTGATACATATTGACAAATGGCCCTCCTAAATCATAGTACCAATTACTATACCCCCCAACAGTGAACGAAATTGCCTGGTGGTTCAGAAACTAGTCAATCTCTGCTAATTTAATAGGAAAAAAATAGTTACGTGTTTTTAATTGAGTTGCTTTATATTTTTGAGATTTAATAGGATCATTAATATATTTGCAATGAGTATATAGTCATTAGCTATTTTATTACCTATTTTGTAAATTAGGTGTACATGCTCTTTACCCATTTACGCTAGTGGGATCTTAGCTTTTCACATAGTGAAAATATATCATTAGAAGTAGCAAGATTTGTTTGCTTTTCAATAATATTTATTTTGCATGAGATACAAAAAATGTTAATTTTATGGAGTTGGGGCTCTAAATTGATATTTTCTATAGACTTATATAAGTACCAGCACTGTTTATCACCCTCTCCTGATACTGTTATAGGACTCTACATGTAGCGTATACTAAATAAGTGTCTATGTAGGAATTCTTTTATCTATACTGCCTCTGGGCTATCAAAGCTATTCTTCTAACTAATACCAGGATCATATTAGTTTAAGTATTATAATTTAACCATATTTTTCAATGTTTGTTCAGGCAAATTCATATTGGGAAATCACATATGGTCACAATTATAAATATTTGACATAAGTACTTTTGTGTGTATATATACACACACACATATACATGTATACACCATTGCATGCATATAAAGCAATCTTAATCATAATTAACCACAGTTATGTTATATAATGAATATGTGCATAATGTATTAAAATAGTTAACATTTATCACCCTTGTATTTAATTTTAAACACAACTGCCATAATATATGATTTTGGTACTCCTGACCAATACTAATAGAAAACAAAATATATTTACATGGAATTTGAATAGTTCAATATGAAAATGAACCTTTAGTTTTCTTTTAACTCATTCTCATAATTAATTCAATTCTCATAAGTTGCTTATCACAAAATACACACATTCCTTTTGTTTTAATAATTTCAGTGTACTTCCCCAGTTGCTTTAATTTTTTGTGATTTATGTAATTAAATTAAAACATTAGTCCTTGTTTGTCTATCTTATAAGTTTAATGCTGATAGATGTGATTCAACTTTGGAAAAATATTTAACAGCCACAATAGCTAAATTTATTTAGCCACAGCTAAATAAATCGGAACTTAAATATTTCGCTTATTTCTTTGAATAATCTCTTCCCTTTTTTTGACCCACTCATATTTTTAATTATTATTACACTTTCATTAAGAAAAAGGAATGTTTGAAACAAATATTACTATCAGAACTGTGTGTAAATATTCTATTTTTTTTTAAGCTGGCAAAATTAGTATCACTTTTTTTGCAACTTTATTTTCTCCTGCTTTTTCCTTTCTACTTCTCTCAAAATAAATTAAAACCTAAAATAGATAAGAATAGTTAAGCATAATCAAGTTAGTCATGATAGTCGTACGCTCCTCTTGAAGAAGCATTGAAGATAGACAGATTCAGCTGTGAAATGCCTGGGAAGGAGAAGTTCAGAGGAAGGAGCTTGTAGTCACTTTCAGCTTCTAGAAATGGAGGAAATTGATGTTTGCTCAGTGGAGGTGTCATACTGCAGGAGAAACACATAATTCAGTATTTTGTATATGAACACTATTATTGTGCCAGAACAGAGCAAAGATAGTGGTTGATTGCAAAAATGAATCTATGTAATTTCCCTTTATTGAACTAGTAAAGATGATCTCTTCTGTGGAAATAAACAAAAAAATGCCCAAATTAAAACAAGCAAAGGTTATTTATTAAGAGCTTGCTATAGCAAGGGAATCAGCCACCATCACCTGAATTTGGCAGAGACCCAAAGGCAGGCAGAGGAGTGTAAAAGCTTTAAAATGAAAAAAAGGAAGGCTTCCGGTATGCCCTGATGAGAGGTTATTGGCCTGGGGTAGTTAGAGGTGAGCTAACCAGAAGTGGGGCATCCTATGTGATTGATTAGGCTTCCTCTAGTTGGTCCTAAGTTGGAAGTACAGGAAAAAATTAGGGAAACTGGCATTTATTGATAAAGGTCTGACCATTTGAGACAATTACTACAGAGGTTGTAGTTTGGCTTCCTGGACTGGTTGCTGCAGATTTGGGGTCAGAGTTCTATTTTTCTACTTGGTCTGATCATTGTCCATTTGTATATTCATTCTCTCACTTCATACATTTCAGTAAATAGTAGTACAAGGCTTTTTCTTTTTTTTTTAATAGATCTTTATTGGAGTATAATTGCTTCACAATACTGTGTTAGTTTCTGGTGCACAGCAAAGCAAATCAGCCATATGCATACACATGTCCCCATATCCCCTCCCTCTTGAGCCTCCCTCCCATCCTCTCCATCCCACCACTCTAGGTTACCGCAAAGCACCGAGCCAATCTCCCTGTCCTATGCTGCTGCTTCCCACCAGCCAATTATTTTACATTTGGTAGTGTATATATGTCAATGCTACTCTCACTTTGGCCCAGCTTTGCCCTCCCACCCCATGTCCTCAAGTCCATTTCCTATGTCTACCGCTTTATTCCTGCCCAGCAACTAGGATCATCAGTACCAATTTTTCTTTCTTTTACATTCCATATATATGCATTAGCATGTGATATTTATTTTTTTCTTTCTGACTTACTTCCCTCTGTATGACAAAATCTAGGTCCATCCACCTCACTATACAAATAACTCAATTTCATTTATTTTTATGGTTAATATTCCATTGTATATATGTGCCACATATTCTTTATCCATTCATCTGTTGATGGACATTTACGTGGGTTCCATGTCCTGACTATTGTAAATAGTGCTGCAGTGAACATTATGGTACATGTCTCTTTTTGAATTATGGTTTTCTCAGGGTATATGCCCAGTAGTGGGATGGCTGGGTCATATGGTATTTCTATTTTTAGTTTTTTGAGGAACCTCCATTCTGTTTTCCAGAGTGGTTGTATCAATTTACATTCCCACCAACAGGGCAGGAGGGTTCCCTTTCACCACACCCTCTCCAGCATTTATTGTTTGTAGATTTTTTGATAATGGCCATTCTGACCAGCATGAGGTGATACCTCATTTTAGTTTTGATTTGCATTTTTCTAATAATTAGTGATGGTGAGCATCTTTTCATGTGCCTCTGGGCCATCTGTATGTCTTCCTTGGTGAAATGTCTATTTAGGTTCCACCCATTTTTTAACTGGATTGATTGTGTTTTTTTGATATTGAGCTCCATGAGCTGTTTGTATATTTTGGAGATTATTCCTTTGTCTGTCGTTTCGTTTGCAACTATTTTCTCCCGTTCTGAGGGTTGTCTTTTTGTCTTGTTTATAGTTTCCTTTGCTGTGCAAAAGCTTTTAAGTTTCAGTAGGTCTCATTTGTTTATTTTTGTTTTTATTTCTGTTACTCTAAGAGGTGGGTCAAAAAAGATCTTGCAGGCTTCCCTGGTGGTGCAGTGGTTGAGAGTCAACCTGCTGATGCAGGGGATGCGGGTTCATGCCCCGGTTCGGGAGGATCCCACATGCCATAGAATGGCTAGGTCCATGAGCCATGGCCGCTGAGCCTGTGCATCCGGAGCCTGTGCTCCGCAACAGGAGAGGCCACAACAGTGAGAGGCCCATGTACCGCAAAAAAAAAAAATAATAAATTAAAAAAAAAAGATCTTGCTGTGGTTTATTTCAAAGAAGGTTTTTCCTATGTTTTCCTCTAAGAGTTTTATAGTGTCTGATCTTACTTTTAAGTCTTTAATCCATTTGGAGTTTATTTTTGTGTATGGTATTAGAGAGTTTTCTAATTTCATTCTTTTACTTATAGCTGTCCAGTTTTCCCAGCACCACTTATTGAAGAGGGTCCATTGTATGTTCTTGCCTCCTTTGTCATAAATTAGGTGCCCATATGTGCATGGGTTTATCTCTGGACATTCTATCCTGTATCATTGATCTATATTTCTGTTTTTGTGCCAGTACCATATTGTCAAAGGATTAATCTCCAAAATATATAAACAGCTCAGGCAGCTCAATATTAAAAAAAAAAAAAAAAAAAAAAAACCCAATGAAAAAATGGGTGGAAGACCTAAATAGACATTTCTCCAAAGAAGACATACAGATGACCAAGAAGCACATAAAAAGTTGCTCAACATCACTAATTATTAGAGAAATTCAAATCAAAACTACAATGAGGTATCACCTCACACCAGTTAGCATGGGCATCATCAGAAAAATCTACAAACAACAAATGCTGGAGAGGGTGTGGAGAAAAGGGAACCCTCTTGTACTGTTGGTGGGAATGTAAATTGATACAGCCACTATGGATAATAGTTTGGAGGTTCCTTAAAAAACTAAAAATAGAATTACCATATGACCCAGGAATCCCACTACTGGACATATACGCAGAGAAAACCATAATTCAAAAAGACATGCCCCCCAATATACTTTGAAACATTATTTATAATAGCCAAGTCATGGAAGCAACCTACATGCTCATCAACAGATGAATAGGTAAAGAAGATGTGGTACAATATACGATGGAATATTACTCAGCCATAAAAAGGAACAAAATTGGGTAATTTGTAGAGATGTGGATGGACCTAGAGACTGTCATACAGAGTGAAGTAAGTCAGAAAGGGAAAAACAAATATTGTATATTAATGCATATATGTGGAACCTAGAAAAATGTTATAGATGAACCGGTTTGCAGGGCAGAAATAGAGACACAGATGTAGAGAACATACATATGGACACCAAGTGGGGAAAGTGGTGAGGGGGATGGTCATGGTGGGATGATTGTGAGATTGGGATTGACATATATACACTAATATATATAAAATAGATAACTAATAAGAACCTCCTGTATAAAAAATAAATAAAATAAAATTCAAAAAATAAAAAATTAGACTAGGAATCTAACAGATATGTTAGGAAGAATATAAAAATAAATATATAGATGAATCAACAACCAGAAGATACATCAGTATCACAATAGTAAAAAAGAGGAGGAGGGAAAAGAAAAAAAAAAAAAAAAAAAAAACTGGAAAAAGGCCCTGCTGTGGACAGTGGGGCCTAAGCAAGGGTGAGGTTTGGGTGGTGGGCATTGCCAATGCTCAGGACCCACAGGGCTGGAAAAGGCCCTGGGGGCTGTGGGGGGGTGGGGCTTAGGCTCAAGGAACAGAAGGGGCCCAGGCATGCCCCCAACCCCTGGTCTCAGAGGTCAGGGGACCTCACCTGGGAGCCCTGCAGGTTTCCTGCGCTAGAGTGGGAGGGCAAACGCCCTCCTCTCCTCTCCCGCTCCTCCCAGAGTGCCCCTCCCGCTTGCCTCTCCTGATCTACCAGGCCTCCCTCCTATGCCCCCAAGGACCCAGGAGACCTGGAGGGGACTTTGGAGGGCAGGGGATCAGCCTGGGAGCTCAGCAGCCTCCCGGTACCCACATGGGCAGGCCAATCGCCCTCCCCTCCTCTCCCACTCCTCCTGGAGGGCCCTTCCCGCCTGACTCTCCTGATCTCCTTGGCCTCAGGGGCACCGATCCTGTCTGGCCTGCACTTCTCCTACCCCCTTAGTCCTCCTACATCCTACCGGTTCACTTTGGGGTTTCTCCCATCTCCTTGGGCGTCAGAGTCCCCCACCAGTGACAGGCAGGAGCCCTAGTTGTGTGGAGACGCTAACTCCACATCTTCCCCCACCACCATCTTCTGCAAAGCTTTTTATGAGCTTAATGTTCACAATTTTTTAAAAACTAAAGAGGAGAAAAAAATCGTAAGGATTACAGACATGAATATACAGTGAATTCCCTTTACTATGTGATCAGATAATTAACTAGTTCAAATCAGCATCACCTTGAATCTTACTGGTTTATGAAAGAAACAATATAATTTTGAAGTTGGAGGATTGAAATTGTTTGAGAAGGATTTTGATTTATCACATAACTCAAGAAACGATATGTCTTTACAGTGCCAGAGAAGGAAAGTGAGAGGTAAGGAAAAAGAAAAAGGAGTGGGGGTGTGGAATGAGATTGAGATGAAGTTGAAAAAATATTTTTTTGCATTTTTAGTGGTTCTTAAGCTTATTCTTTTACCTGCCTATTTGCTGGTTTTTGAGTTAGGCATCAGTTTGAAAATTTGCAATCTGCCTTACCTATATAATAAATACATTCTTCTATTTCCTATTTGCTACTTGAAGAGAAAGTTGAATTTTCAGAAGGTTTAATATAAAACATCATGTATACTTGACAAGAGTATGTAAGCCAAATAATTTTTAAAAGCATTCATGTTTTATTGGCCATATCTAAAGTATACTTATATATATTTGAATTTATATATATAGGTACATATATATATATATCTATGTATGAATATACATATGTACACATGTGTAAAGTAATATAGTACTGACATTCAGTTACATAAATTTGAATAATATTTTTAAAATTAAATGGTGAAATGTATGAAAAAGGTAAAACAATTTGATTTTCCCATTCAGAATATCACACTGGGCAGCTTTTAGCAAAAGTACTTAATGGATCATGTAACCTCTTTTGTTATGGGCTCACTAGATTTTTCTGACCTTGGTGACCTATAGAATTTGCTTTCTTGATAAAATTTGATGCTTTTATATGCTTCTAGCTTTCATAGCATGGGTGGGTAGTTTAATCATGACACAGTCATGCAATTAGATAATTTCAACATAACACAATTAGTGTTGTATTTTTAACAAATTGGTGCAATAACAGAATGGAGGATATGGGTATCTTTACCTTAAGGAGTACAGAAGTATTATTACAGAAATTGTAAATTTGAGCTGGACCTGGAGGATGAAGAGAAATTTTACATGAGAGTGTGTGTGATGGGTAAGGCATGTATACATGAATGCGAATGGAGTGTCCAGGTTCCTGCAACTCTTTAGACCAGTCTACAAGGCCTTCCACAAATTCTGCCTGAGCCCCTCTCCAGCCTCATCTTCCTTCCTGCCCACTTCATTAATGGCATGAGTTCTCACATATAAATATAATAAATAAATATATATATAACACATATATATAATTAAAGATATGTATACATAGTTCTGGTTTACTCTAGCCCAGGAACAGTTTAAAGAGAAAATCTTTTACATCAGAATATTCACCACTTCTTGAAGGCTTTCTGCAGAAAAGCCTCTAGAAAACTGAGCTTTGCTTTCACGTAACTTTAAGTCTGTGGTCCAGTAGCTCAGAAGGGCAAAATGAGGACACTGAATAAAGAATAGTTTTACTGTTTTGTTATTTTATTTGAGATATTATGACTCCTAGAGAATCCAAGTAGCTAATATTAAAATATACAAGTACAAAAATCTGTCATTTATCATAGAACTTGCAATTGAAAGAAACCTGTAAAGTTAAATGTTTTGGGGGGAAAAATTGTGATTTAAAAAGATAGAGGATAGGATATTTACAGTTATTAACAAACCAATCTTTGTTTGTAGATAATGTAAATTAACACTGTAAACAAATTGCAGGAGAATTATTTAAAGTACTTACCAGAGAACAAATTGTTTTAAAACACCTTCTGGCACTTTAGAAGTTTTTATTAACATGCAGACCATTAATATGCTAATTACAAACCTTTCCCTTTGTATTCATTAAGTAAATTCCCCAAAGACTATTATAAGACACATCATTCAATACAAGTGTTTATTGAGTACCTATTGGATCAGTGTTTGTCAACATGGAGAAACTCAACTAACAGCTTTTGAAAAATAATAATACTTGTGTCCCACAGGCAAGATGTTCTAATTTTATTGTTCTGGGCTGAGGCCTGGGCATTGTGGGGTTTTTTGTTCTTTTTCCAAAACTCCCCAGTTGACTCTAGTCTGTAGCCAGGTTTAGAATCATTATATAATGTGAGTAGAAAGCATTTTTATATAAAATTTCTTATTCTTAAAGCATAGCACATCAATTCTTAGTAAATGTTTGCAGATAATGAGAATGATTGTGTTCACTGTAGCAAAAAAGCTTATAAAAGGTAGTTAGTATTTGGTGAAATTCATTTTGCATTCCCAAATATATACTGGCATAAGTAAACTGAATCTAACATATTCAGTAACGTTTGCTAGTTGCATCAGTCCTTTTACCTGTGGCATTCATGAAAGAAGAGCTTGCTTTATAATGATCTCTCTGGTCCATTAGAATGATTAAAAGAAGTACAGTGAATCATCATTAAAGTATAGCTTGGGAAATAAACCAACAGAAGAATAGTCTAAGATAACTTGCCACAAGTTTTCTTTCTGCTTTTGAAGCCGAATCTGACCTCTGTATCCCAACACCGAATTAAATCTCAGAGAAAGAGTTTTGGGTGAAGTAGAAAGAATAGCTTTATTGCTTTGCCAGGCAAAGGGTGCCACAGCAGGCTAATGCCCTCAAAACTGTGTGTCCTGACCTTGAGGGGGTGGTGAGGAGTTTTACAATAATGGTTCCAAGAGGGTGTGATCAGCTGGTGGACATTCTTCTGATTGGTTGGTGGTGAGGTAAGTGGGAGTCAGCATCATCAACCTTCAGGTTCCAACTGGTCTGCGGGCTACATGCTTGTGGGCAACATATAGTTAACTTCTCCCACCTGGCGGGGGCTTCAGTATCTGCAAAATAGCTCAAAGATATTGTTATATATGTCCCTTGAGGGGGAAACAGGATTTTGCTCCAAGGCTGCACTACTGTTTCTTGCCTGTTCCTCACTTGTCTCTGCATCCCCTCCCCTTCCCTAATTAGCATCTATCAATATCTGAAGCTGCCCATTGGAAGTCAGGGAAGGTCATGGCGGCTGAATAAAGCCTATTTCTTACAATGAGGAAATGGGGGACACAGAAAGACTTTTGTGTCCAGGAGCCCCACAGGGTCCTGGTCAGTATCACTTTCATGTAGTTTGATATTCCTAGGTCTTAATAGTTGTCTTCAGAGTAAGTTGAAGTGAATTTGTTTGTTTATTTATTTTTGTGACTTTGTCCTTAAGAAAAAAGGATGACTGCACATAGAACACTTAGATTTGTAGAATTTGGGGGTTAGTTTTTATTTTAGAGATCTGTGAATATGTATGATTTATTTAGTTTACCTCAGTCACTTATAGGATCTAATCTCTATCTTATACATGCATTTGAATAATGTAGTAGAATTTGGATCACTGAGTATTTTTATGGCACACACGTTTTATTTAATACTTTAAAATAAAATGTGGTATATTTTGCTACAATAAGGGCTAGACTCAGATAAAGGCAATTTAGTTGTTGTATGTAATTTATTGTGAATAAATTTATCAGACTTTTTAAACCTGGTAACTAGCTATTAGTGAAGGAAGGAAGGAAGAAGTGTTCTTAACAGGGTTCCCCATGCAAATGTATTTAAATTTTCAACAGAGAGAGGCGGGAGCTGAGCATGGGGGAGAGGTAGAAATGAAAGGAGCTGGAAGACATGGAAGAAGAAATTGTGCTTCCGGTACACTGCAGTGCAATAACTGGTGCCCACATCTTACCTCCACAACTTGTTATGAGTGCCACCTTGCGAAAGCAGTTCCCTGTCTCCAAGTCCCAGGATTCTTACTTTTAGGATGAATATTACAATAGGACTATTCAGGTTTGAAACAGGTAACAGAAGGAGAAACCAAGTGTGTTGGAAAGGCAAAGTCCTGTTGTGTGTTTCTCCTTTACTTTCACACTGCTACCACAATCACAAGACTTCTGATACTAGATGTCTGGAGTTATATTTTCCACACCAAGCAATGCCCTGTGAAATCATGTGGGTGTCCTGTAATTCGGTTTCACACTAAATAGAGTTAGCACAGACCCTACAGGTTAAGGGCTCAGTCCCAGACTGTCCCTTACTTCAGATGCAAGTCACAACTAGTGGTCCCCAGGTTACCCACAGCTTCTCTCTGACTTGGCTATAGATCAAAGGTTCTCATGATTCCCCCTCCTTGGATTTGATTATTTGCTAAAACAGAACTCTGGGAAACACCTACTTACAACTACCAGTTGATTATATAATAAAAGATTCGATAAAGGATACAGATAGACAGACAGATGGAGGACCAGGTCTATATGGGTCCCAAGTACAGGAGCTTCTATCCTGTGGAGTTGAGGTGTGCCACCCTTCCAGTACATGGATGTATTTTAGGGATTTTTATGGAGGCTTCATCATGTAGGCATAATGAATCATTAACTCCATTTCCAGCCCTTCTCCCCTCTCTGGAGAATGAGAGGTAAGGTTGAAAATTCCAAGTTTCTAATCATGACTTGGACTTTCTGGCAACCAACCCACCAAGGGTCACCTAATTAGAACAAAAGACATTCCTATCACCCAGGAAATTGCAAGAGATTTTGGAGCTTTGTGTCAGGATCCAGAGTCAAAGACCAAATATTAGAACCAGAGATGCTCCTAGTGCTTCTGCAACTTAGGAAATTACAAGCATTTTAGGAGCTCCGTGTCAGGAACTGGAAGTTAGAACAAAAGATTCTCATAGTACCCCTATTTAACAAGGGTTTTAGGAGTTCTGTGTCAGGAACTGGGAGCAGAGACCAATATACATATTTCTTATTATTTCACAGCAAGATATGAGTATTCCAGGATTGGAACTTGATCAGGTAAGACTAAGATCCGTTGATATTTCAAAACTCACCTACCAGGGACTAGTGCTCAGATAGGACAGTTTTTGATAAGTGGTCCTAGAAAGTAATAGGGAGACAGCTATAATCACTGGTGAGGGGTAAGAAGCTCGTTATAGGAAGGAAGCAGGCAACTGGAAAAGATTTTAAAATTACTGTGTATAACTATATCCTATTCCAATTTGCCTAGACTACGACTTGGGAATAATGATTGGATTGCACATATAAATGTATGCATGTGTTGTAGATGGGGATTCCCCTCAGAGTTACTCAAAAACACACTAAAACAAAAACAAAAATGAAAACAAACCTCTTTCCAGCCATTTTACATTACCTCCTCTTGGAGGGTGGAATAATTGTATGCCTTTTTGTCAGAAGTATGGGACTGAGGCGTAGAGTTTGGGAACCATATGTGTTATCATTATGTTTTTTATCTCCTCCCTAGTTTTTGCAAAAGATAGTTTCAGTTTTAGCCTAGCTTCATCAGGACTCAGTAATAAATCTAAGAGTAAGAATAAAGACACAGATGCAAAAGGTATCTCATTATGAGATATTTTAACAAATGTATAAAACAACACTGTCAGTGATAATTATCACTGAACAATAACCTAAGCTTCTTTTGTTGTAAATATTTGTTATGTTTAAATTATTTTTAGCATTTTAAAACTGATACAGTGTAAATGACAGTATATTGTGATCAGCAATATAATTGGAATTATTTGAATTCTTTGTTTTTCTTAAAATTACAAAGTGAAATAACCACAAAAAAATTTATAATCAGGGAAACTCATAAAAATGCAAATTCATGAAACACTCCAACACAGTAGCTCTTAAAGATTTTATATACCTTTTGCCATCATTTTGTTTCTCTGCACACTAATTTTTACCTAAAGTTTAAAAAATTTAATATTATACCATATTAATTTCACTGCATCATAGACTCCACAAATAGATTTTATTAACTGCAAAATATTTGTTGGTCATTTGTTCCTTTAAAATCTGTAGCCAGCCTCGCGCATATTATCTACACCTTACTTTTTGCCATAAGTCCATATTATTATAATAATACCAGTTAAAAGAACTTTTTAAGTGCAGACTGTGAGCCCAGGACAGTGCAGAAAGCTTTACCTTTATAAACAGACTCATTCTTCAAAGCAACCCTATGTAATATAGTTTCTACTATTTATCTTATTTACATCAATAACAAGTTTACCAAAAGCTATACATTTAGTAGTGGATACATCCCAGACTGCTCTTAATTTGAATACAAACTCCAAGATCTTAACTGTTTTGCTACCTAATGGTGTCAAAAGGTAAGGACATTTTTATCACTCTTAATAAGTTTTGGAGGATTGTTTTCTAAAGTACCAGTGGTACTTTTCAGTGTGACCTTTGAAGGCACAAACTACAGTCTTTTCTCCAGCACTAAGTACCACCAATTTTGTTGTTGTCATTGTTTTATTTAAAATGGGTAAATTTTGCAACCTTTTCATTTTCTTCTTTTTTTTAACCAGTAAACTGAAAATACTTTCTATGTTAATTAAAATACTTCTTTATCGGAATTACTCTTTCTGCCTCTCTCATTTATCTTTTGTGATCTTAGTGTTTTTCTTATCCAATTGTGTGATCTCTGTTTAAGAATTTAAGTCATCAATTTATCCACAGCCTGTAGTCTTACTTCTCTGATCTATTATCTTTGAGGATTTCTTCCCTAGAGTTATAATCACCTTTCTTGGTGATTATAATCTTACTCACAATCTTACTTACATTGACGCACTTGGTACATATATTGATCAATTCTGTGTAAGACCTGGCTAAAGTAATTTCATTTGAATCTTCTTTGCGTCTGGAAAGATTCTCTTATCACATTTTAATCTTTGGAAGGACAAATCAAAATATCTGTTAAAACAAAGATCTACAGTTTTGATATTAAGTCCAGAAGGGCTAAACTATTTTAAACTTTGATAATAACGATCTTGTTATTGCTGCATGCAGTCACTTACAGACTTCCAGGTGCTAAAATCTTATGGGAATGCAGATGGACTTTGTTGAACCATAGCTCACATAAATTAGATTGGCTGCTATTTCTAGCACATTTTGGTTTCTATTTCTAAATTATCTCTGAGGCTTGTAAGTATTTTCAACCTGTACTTTGAGTATTTATTGATTAAGGAAAGAACATGTTCTTTATACCATCTGGTGTCTAAGTGTTATTGTGACAGCATCCTTGGAGTTAATTTAAAAAGAGTAATTTGGGGGATTACTATTCCACTTCAGACATTCACAGAAAAGGAGCTTCAGTTTTAATTTTCTCAGTGACATATTAATGCACAGTATGCTCTGATCACTAAACCCCAAGAAAATGTATTTTGTGGAAATGATTTTTTTAACTTACATTGGCCATCTGTATTTATATGAATTGGTCTGAAGGTAATTAGATATTTAGTTATGTTATAAATGGAAATACTTAGTATGGTAATATTATATGGATCATGAAAAAAATAAATTTCTCGGAAATAATGAGAATCTATTCTATCACTTTGATTATGGTATTACTAAGGGTAATAGCTACCACTTTTCTCCCAGGCACATGATGTGCTAGACACTGATCTAAGTGAATACATATATTCTCTCACTTTATTTTCACAAAACCTATGAGATACAGTCCATTATTATCCCTGTTTTATGGCTGTCAACTGAAACACAAAGAAGTTAACTAAGTTACCCAGGGTATTTATTTATGCCATCTTAAAACAAAACATCAGTACCAAATCTAAAACAATGACTCAGAAAAAGTAGGAGTGTTTGTTTTTACAAGATTTCAGATTTTTTGACTAAACTTTTTAAAAGCTATAAGTTTGAAATCTAATGATAGGTAAGGTGATTTAAATTCTTCAGGACTAAAATTTGTAGATTTGGTGTTACAGTGAATTGTGTGTGTGTGTGTGTGTGTGTGTGCATGTATATGTACTAATTTGTAAGACAAAAGCCTTATTATATTTTTTCAAATAAAAAGGACTGAATAAAATGTTATTATTTTTGGAATCATTAGTGTATTTTTTGAGTCTTAGAACACTGATCAAGCATTAAACAAATCCTTATAGGTAATGGCCAATCACAGTGCAGTTCTTGCTTTCCTAAACACAATTCTACATGCGTTTATAAGCTGTGCACACTCAACTAGAAGGATGTTTGTACTTTATTAGGAGATGACATCATCTTTTTTTAACTGCTAAAAAACAGTTGTATACATTTGTCAACAATCTATTATTATTTATTTATTATTTATTGAGTTGGAACTGTGCTATTCAAAATTAACACATCTATGCAAACTTTCCATATTAATAGCTATCAGTAAATTGAGATAATTGTGCCATTAGGTAATACCAATTACAGTGAAACTACTTATGTGTCATTAATTATGTTTAAACTGTGATGGAATAAAAGGTCAAGGAATCATCCTCATCTCACAAAACTAATAGTCTAAAAAAAGAGGAGGGCAAACTTTCTTTAAAGTGCCAGATAGTAAATGTTTTAGGCTTTTCAGGTTACACATTCTCTGTTACAGCTACCTAAGTCTGCTGCAACAGCACAAAGGACTCCATAAACAATAAATAACGTGTGTGGCCATGTTCCAATAACACTGTATTTCCAAAATAAGTGGTATGCTAGATTTGGCCAATGGGCCATAGTTTACCAACCCCAAATCTGAGTGCTGATACAAACAGAAGCAGTAGAAAAGTTAACATATCTAAGATATCGGTAATTAAGACATTAATGAAATAAATGTAATTATAAGGAAATATATCAAGATTTGCCAAAGGTTTTTACAGATGCTTTATCTACTCATAAGTATTTTAACAATTTGATATACTGTAACTTTGACTTTCAATATCTCTACAGTGAAAATAATTATTTGTCACAGTCTTCAAAATACAAATAGTCTATCTGGAAATAAATGTCACAGTTGCCATTTCAGTGACAGCCAAATTCTCAGATACTTAGTAGTGGGAAAATTAAAGCATTGTCAATACTCCAGAGGAAATATATGGAACATTGCCTATTTTTCCTTGAAAAAGATCCATTGGAATTTAATTTGGAAATACTTGTCTACCTTTGTTAGCATTCCCAAATATATTGGATGTTTATATTGTATTTTTCTTCTCCTTATTTGATATAAAATAGACTAGATATATTTTAAGTAATTAAGTTCAAAATAGACAGAGTTTAGATAAAAGTCTTGGCCTGCTGGTGTGTGGTACCGTTACTAAGCTCATCCCACAGTTCTCTTGAAATCACTCTAAGTGCAATTTATAAACTATACTGGAAAGTGAATGCATTGAAGCACTAAATAATTTCTATGTTATATTCTGCCATTAGTTTACTTGGTTTCTAGCAATAAAGTACATTATATTAAACAATTTACTTGGTGTTTTCTGGATTTTTTACTATGAATATGTGGAAAATTTAAAAGAATATTGAATCTTGCAATATCCAGAAAAGTGCATGTATTATATATAGGTTGTTTTTTTAAAATATAACAATAGCTCTGAAAATATATTATGGAGATGCATTTTTAAAATCTGAAAATTTAAATTTAAATTGGCAGCTTTCTGTAAATGATTGGAGAAGCCATGTAAGCATAACATTTTCAATAGTCTGTGATAAATGATGCCACTGCTATAAGAAATCAGTGGGTCAAATGAGCAAGGAATTATTCTCCATCCTAAATTTTTAAGCTCTATGCAAAACATTTATTTACAGGGCTATTTAGAAAGTCTTCTGCGTATAATTTTTGCAGGAATCTCTGAGGAAATATTCAAATGCTTACATTTTTATTTGTATGTCTGTTTTAATTGGATAATCAAATACATTGGCTCATTGTATTTCCTACCAAATAAGCTTTTTAAGTAAAATAGAAATAACTATTTAATACAGCTCTGTATTTCTTAAACCCATAAAATACTTCTTAATTTGAAAAGCACTGTGGGAAAATTAATTGTATGCATATAGGAATTTTTGCTTTTGAAAAGCAAAGCAGACACCTGGCTAAATTCGTAGTGTCTTTATAGCTATATCCAGGGAGTGGGATCTCTTCCTTATCTTGGGCTCTCTTGTTTGCTTTTCAGTTGCTGCGATTGTGGCTGTGGAAGGGCTTCTTCCCTGTGCGCTGTTGCCCATCCAAGCCTAATATGGTTAGTGTTCCACTCCTGCTTTCACTCCTATGTGCTGTCCCACCTATATGTATTATCGTCAGCATTCCTTTTTTTTTTTCATTTGTGTACATTTTAATAGTTAGTATTCAAGTTACGCTTTAACAGAAGAGTAGACTGAAACTGAGTCCCAAAAAAGAATCTTAAGTGATTTCACAATGGATGCTTTCAAATAAAATATGCATATAGCATATCACCCCTAAGTCATGCATTCATACTTCTCTTCCAAGGCTTTTACTGTGGTCCTGATTTAAAGCAGGAAGTTGTAAGATCGTAACATCTGTCTTACATTTAACATGTCACTTTTCGTTGTTCCATCAAGAGTGAAACCATATCATACGTGGAAGTAGAATGCCACTTCTGTCAAAGTGAAATCACCTTTTCTGTCTTCCAGACCCATGGAATGACCATAACTTAAGTAGGATCTTCTATTTTCATAATCATTGTGGATATATGTGGCATTGGAGAACAGAACCACATGTAATTTTAAATGGTTTACCTAATAGTTTTAAGCTTGAATTACGTCAGATATTAGAAGTGATATTCCTAAGTTGATACCAATTAAGTAAAAAATATGCACATTTTGGGGATCAGTGTCCAAGTGGGATCGTCTTAATTATTTACAAATGCAAATCCTAAATATATCTGGGTTATAGCTATGAAACTATAGGCTAGAACATAAGACCAAAGAACTCTCTTCACAGATTTAGAGGAACTCTCCTACACAGTAGTGAGTTACCTTGTAAACAAGTGAAATATTCCAGATAATTTCTGTCTAGATTAAGGAGTCTAAATGCCTCCACTACTATATTGAGCTGTTATTTGTAGTCAAAATTTGCCAAGAAAAAGAGCTGAAATGCATTTTAGAGAATTATAGAGCTGCCTTGGGTCATTTAAAATTGTTACTTGTGTTCTCTAGGTGTAAATTAATTTTTATTGATTCAAAAAACTGCGGTGTAAATGAGTGTGCATGCATGCATAGATGTGAGAACTGGTGGAATTGATACCAATGATCTTGAGAACAAAAGAGCATAAACAAACACAGATTGATAAGATTTGTTGATCTTTTTACTCAATCTTTTGAAATTTTTATATTTGAAAATTTGTTTTAAGTTAATATGAAAGTACAGATTACTTCCTAATTATTTAACTTAGGAAATTCTTATATGAGCCTAGGGCTTCAGTGACAGACTAAAAACAAAAACAAAACAGCCCTGAAACCTGGCAAAGGCTGAAGTATAATATAAATGGCTTGAAACTGTGATTTTATTTTTTTACTGCTCTATAGAAAAACTTAAAAAAGGTCACTGAATTGCTCATTCTACTTGACTCTCAAATTTGGTTATTATAAGAGATAAATCACTGAAGCAGAATAAGCAGAATTTACATCTTGGAAAAAAAGAAAAATGATATCCAGACATACCTTGAACTAAACCTCAAAGATATGGGTGTATGAACATTTATAAAGCCATGACATAGAAAGTATTGATGAAAACTAACTTTAGCTGGATTTAAATTGCTTGATTTTTTTTTTTTTAAATGGTATCCCTACTGTGTAGTTGACTTCAGGGAGTTTATGAAGTGAAGAAATAAAAGAAAAGAGGAAAAGAGGGAAGGTGGAACATTTTCTTCACAAATCACACACCAGGAAACCTAAGAAAACAAATTTTTTTCTAACATCTTTCTTCAAATAATGTCAGCAATTATTCAATGAGTGTGTTTGTGAGTGTGCATGTGTATTTGTGTGTGTGTGTGTACATAAAAAAACAAATTACTGAGCCACAAATGTGTTTATGTACCCAATAAAATGCTAACAATTTGTGTGCAAATATTTATGGAAAAGCCCGATTTTTTAATGCATTCTCAGTAAAACAAAGCAAAATAAAGCAAAAGAAACAAACTTTAATTGAGCTTACATAAATTAGACAGCAAGAAAGTTGTTCAAAATTATTAGTTGGGAAGAATGGAAGCTAAATATGTTTTTATTGTTCTGCTTTCTCAACTTCCATTTTACAATTTCTAGTCACTATGAGGTTTCAGTTAAAGATACTATTTGTTTAGATTAAAGCATTGGTGAGGGAAAAAAAAAAAAAAAACTTAGGTAGTAGAAATTAAGGGCTGAGAATTTTCCTACTACAGTCAGTAAAATACTAAGAAATCTTGACCTAAAATCTTGTCACCTAATTTTGTATGTATAATCATAGTAGCATTTGTCAATTACTACATAAATAATTTCCAAGGAACATTCTGTGATCATTTGTGAACAGACATATTTACAATTACAGAGCAGAGGTTAGATAGACATTTTGAGATTTTGGAATATCATAGTTTTTCATTTCTTGAAAGACCACTCATGAATATGTGTGATTGGTTTTGACCTTAATATAATGCAACACATATACATTAAAATTGCCCGTTGTAAATATACTGGCTTTTAGAAGTACCTTAATATACCTTGTGGAAATCTCAGGGTCTGAAAAACATAATTTCAAAACCATTGATCTAGATCTGTTGTTCTGCAATTCAACTACTTTAAATCTTCTGCAGGGCTATGGAGTTCTGAGTTTTACTCTCAAAGTTCCCACCAGGAAACCATACTCCATTATTTTTCAAATGCCTGGTGTGCCATTTATAAGATGAAATTGATAATTACATGTTGTTATATTTGGTCTCAAATTATTTTTCATCACTCTAGTTGCCTACTTTGTTGTGAATTCTTTACACATACGCATAATGTTAATTTAAAAAATATTCTTCCTGCTTTGATGGAAATCTACCCAGTAATGGAAGATATTTCTGTAATATGTCTTAATGAAACCCAGATGCCTAGATTCTAGGCACCCTATCCCCAAGACGGCCTACATTTTTAGCAGGGGTATTTTTTTATCTGTGATCTTTGACTTCATACCATCACAGCTTTATTCATTCCTCCCACCCTCACCCCATCCATTTTTACAAGCATCCAATGTTGAATTGATTGTCTTCAGTGTAAATAAGATATTAATATGTGCAATTTCTAAAATAACATTACTATTTACCCCTTGATGTTCATTTTTGTTTATGCTTACAGGAACCAATATATATTTATAACATAATGTTTATTATAAGTTCTTCTGAAATTTCCCATAGTCCCAAAGTAGCTTTTCCTTGCATTTCTTAAATTCAAACATATGTTAGAATATTTCCTTCATTCATCAGTTGTCAAGCTTTCTAGTGTTTTTATATCCCTTACTACTTCTTCTGATGGATTCATGTGGCAAGTAAAATGAAGTTCACTATTCTGAAAATAGAGATATTAAATTCTTATTTTGTTCATTTACATACTCTGTGATTTTTAGAAAATCAACCTCAATTTTTTAGAAATTATTATTATTTATTTTAAATACTATTTAAAATCGGAAGCACAAGGGATAAGCTCTAACTTCTCTCATAATTTGGAGAATAAATAAAAATCAAAACATATTTCTCTGACCAAAATGATTGTGGATTACATTGAAACATTAATTATTACCTTAATTTTTCAATGAACTAACTGAAAGTTAATTCACTAACTGAAAGTTTCTTGAAATTTCAAGTAAGCAATATTTTATTTTTACATACTTAACAGATTATTTCACTCATCCTCAACAGATTTCTGTCAGGGAGGTATGTGGAAGTGCTATTCCATTTTATAGAGTTAGGAAAAAGACATAGAGAATAAAATCATCCTTATAATTCTAGACCACCATTTAAAGTGCTGTTGGCAGGCAGATATGCGGCTTGCCCACAATATAGAGAGATAATATATTAAATTCCAACTGAGGGCTTGCTATGAACTGCTCCCAAATCCATTTTTGTAATACCTGTGGAACCTCAGACCATAGGAGATATTAAGTGGGACTACTCTAATTGAGAAATCCAATGGTCACATCCATGAACTATTTTAAAAATTAGTAGGAAATTACCTACTCTCACATTAGAACAAAATTTGTTGAAAACAGGGAGACACAATACTTACATGTCATACTTTTTGAAATGTGTTTTTATATCAAAATTCTAAGGTAATTAAATTTTAACTCAATAATGAAGAGTCTATAATTCATCTTTGAGTTTCCTGAAGTATTTCAAATTATTCATGTCTTTCTCTTATTGCTAATTCTAAAAGGATTTGAAGAAGTTATTAATGAAAAACTTTACAAATTCATACGTACTACACTATTTTGGAAGTGTTATTTCTAAGGTTTTTTTCATTGTCTTTTATAATATAGAAATTAAAAATGATATGTAAGGCATAACATAAGAAATAAGCTAGCTTCTCACTTTGCCATTAATCATAGGGTGGTTAGTATCCTTGGAAGAATGTGAGATGGGAACACAGCAAGCTGTGCCCTCATTTTGTGTGGTATAATCATCACTCCATTCCCCTATCCAAGGAAAGCATGTTTTCAAAAACATGTACATTTTCTTTGAGAAATATGTCTGAGAATTTTCAGTAAATAATAATAAATCAGTTGCATTTTTTGTGTAACTTACATCTCTCTGTAAGGAACTCAAAATCCAGTACCCTAGTATACAAACTCTAGCAAGACAGCCTATATATCCAATGTCCCTTTTTTCTGCATTTGCACTCACATCCTTATTGAAGAATGTGGTTCTGTAAAATAAAACAATCTATTTTCAGTATTTAATAGATATATTAATAAGCTAATCTTCATATGCTTCTTGATTTTATGGGGGCTGAGTTAACTGAGGTTTTATTAAAACTACTTTACAGTTGGAGAGACTCTTGAAGTGAAAAGGTCAAACTATTTCCCCAAAAAACTGTAACTTATTTTTTTCAAGATTCCAGCATAAAATTCTTAAAGACAACATCATGTGGTGTTTGAGGTCATTATATCAGAACAAGAAAGTGTGCATATATGGAGAAATGTGTTTTTAAAAGAGGCTACAATACAAGGAATTTTTCTTTTCCATAAGCAACACATATTGACTCTAATGTTTGCTCCAACGTTACCTTTTGAATATTTTTGTTTTAAAGTATGGTAAAGCATCTCTTAACCCATCTGGATAATAGAGGAACAGTTATAGGCATGTCCATTTCTGAGCCAGGCACTGCATATGCTGACTCTTTCAAAGACATCAAAATGCAAAACCATTACTTCTTTCACCATTCCCCCCTCCCCACCTTATTTAGAATTAAGGGGAAAAAAGTGTTTATTCAGTGTTTATTTCCATAGGCTAAAGCAATGGAAAAATCAGATTTTGTGGAGGTTATTGTGGAGTAAGGATCTACAATCTCCTTTTGCTCTTTCATTCACTCATCTTTCCTCATTGTCCATAATGGTGTCATTTAGTAAAGTTCTGATTCTGTGCTTCACTTCGTACTCTGGAGGGCTTGACATTCATACCATGAATTTATTATAAAATCTTTAATTTACATCCAAGAACTAAATTACTCATTGGCATGTCCATCCATTCATAAAGATTATTGTTTACTATTTCATGTCTTACAGAAATTTCAAATATCCAAATTTTGATGTCGTGGCTTGGGCCAAGTTTTTAAGATCTGCATTAATATTATCAAGGCTGTGTTATTCAAATCCTTAGGATAGAAATGGGGGAAAATAGATTGATTTCTAAATTACCCATGAAGGCACTTATATAGGAAGCATCACTCTCATACCTTTTAATAAACATTCATTTATGAAGATGAATTATGCTTACATTTAATATGATTTCTCATGCCCACCTCTACTACTAAAAAATAAAATAACATTGTTTTCTAGAAGAAAATAAGTATAAATGGCTAGAATATGATTCCTCTACTTGCATTACAGTTGTTTTTAGTAAAATGATATCAAAGTTCATTAAAATTGTGACTGAAGCAAAATGAAGAAACTGTTTCTTTTCCGTTTGAAAAAAAATTGGTTCTAGAAGACAGGAGTTGTAATTGATGTACAGAATGGCATATTTATTGACTCTAGTGTATGCTGAGTTAAAATGATGCATCTGGACAAGGTACAGAAGGTGATACTGAATGAACAGGCTCCCTACAATGCTTTGTTAGCAAGGCTGAACCACTGCTTGAGTGCCAGTCTCTGCCAGCTGCACTTCTACTTGCTGTGTCTTGTTGAGGTTTGTTTTAATGTTGCTTTGGGGTGTTCCAGAACTTAATTTTTTATGTTAATGTGACATGCAGCTGCATTATGTTATAGAAGTCTTGAGATGCCTGTAGTCAAAAATAACTCCTTATTGCCCTCCTGACTCTCACCCTAGGTATTAAAATGTTAACTCCTCACCATGGTATTCCCAAATCATTTTTTAGATGAGATCCAAAGTTTTATTACCATTTTCATATGAGGCATTTGCATTCAATTTAAATATCCATGAAGCTTATTTAATGATAAAGACTATTTGAGGATATAACTTTCAAAGCTTATTTTTTTTTTGAAGGTAGGAGAGTTAAAGGTGGAATGGATGTTTGTTTTCTAATGCAAACTTTAAGAACTTGTATACTTTTTAGGTATCTTTAGAATTCCTCTAACAAAGTTTTTTGTCAGTATTATTTAAATAATATAAATCTCAGAATGATTTCACACAATTGTATTTAGAACATTGGTAAAAAAAAAAAACAGTATCAATAACTTCTCTCTAGAGGAACATACATTAAAGATTGAAAGAATAATGTAATATCTAAAAAATATAAACAATGTATTAAAATATCTTAAATGTCAGCTTGAATAGACCAACTATTATTTCAGGATGATATCATGTGTTTGTTTTTTCTCTCCATTTCACTGTGGTGAGGGGATTCAAGATGTCTTAAGGGCTCTTAAGTGACAAATGCTTCTACATGCTATGAATAAAATTTGAAAAGCCACCAGCTCCTCATTGTGTAATTTTCCTCCCCCAAGAACACTATATGTATTAAGTATATTATTTCAAGTTTACTTAAATTTTCCTAGCTGTACTTTACTAATAAATTGCCAGTTCTTTAACATGACAAAATTAAGATAATTGCATTTTTTTCAAAAATGGCATAAGAACAGGTTTTGTTATCTATGTTGTATAATATATGTAATTATACAGTAAGAAAGATAGAGAATAGAATAGATTTCATTTTTATATCAAAATATACACATATTCAAGAAACATTTTAGAATATGAAACCAAGGAACAGTCCTCAGTGCATGTCAATTGGCCACTTCATTGATATCGTATGGTAGCTTTCAGTAAACTTTGTAATGAAAATATTTTGTCAATCTGACATTTTGGCTATATTTTCTTTATGCAGAAGTAAATGAAATTTTGTTTTTAATAAACTCAATTTTGTTATAAGAGCTTGTGAATAATAAATTTACTTCCTTAGAGTTTCACTAAAAGTAATTTAAATATTTTTATTTTGGTCAGCTGGTTTAATGTCATATGGTTATTCATGTACCTTAGTATTCATCTGCATATTCTCTCTCCAAACACTTGTCCTTGTGTAGACTCAACCAGAATATCATCCACTCATTCATTTATTCATTCATCAATGTGACAAATATTTTGGGGGTCAACTCTGAGCCAGGTGCCAAGTCACTTCAGAAATTTATAGATGAATGGTAGTTGCTGCCATTTAAGAAACTAACAACAATAGCAAGAGAGCCAAAAAACATTCTCAAATGACTATGTTGCACTGTAGAATGGCAGTAACACCAAGAGAGGGATACAGAAAGCTACTGAATTCAGAGGGGGCAAGATTGCATTAAACCAGGGTATTAGGGGAAAAAAATGTGAAGAAGGCAACAATTGGACTGGACTTTGATAATTGGACATTGTTAAGAAGAGCATCCTAAGTGCAGGAACCAGTATATAGGAACATACGGAAGCACGGAGAAATATCTCAGAGATGATGTGGGAAATGTGCATTGGGGCTACGTTTAGGAATCTTTACCTTATTATTTTATTGAAGACTTTGCAGAAGAGAGCTAACACAATAGGAAAGTACCTTATTTATGGTAATTTGACTACAGCCATGTCTAGTATAGGTCAGGAAAGCAGTTATAGAATGCAGGGGCATCAGTTCAGAGGCACTAATAGTAATCCAAATGAAAAACAGCAAGACTTTAATTGAAGAAGAGGTACAGCTAGTGAAATGGAAGAGGAGGATCATAAGACTTTTATGTTATATAATGTTTGGGACTTGGCAACTAATTTGTTGTGAGGTTCATGAGAACAGGGCTTTGATCTTAAGGTACCAAAGCCATGAAAATGTTATTAAGAGGAAAAGAAGGCAGCAGATCAAGATTGAAAGTAAAGAGAAAAATACTCTTTTCTTTTTCAGATCTATTGAGTTTGAATGCCAGTGGAATATTCCTAGAAAATAAATCCACAGGGAATGAGTATAACTCTCAAAACAATAAAACCAGAGGGATAGAGGTATTAATTAAATTGATGGAAATGGATAGATTGACAGGAGAACAGTGGAGACACTAAAGACTCCAAAACAAGAGAAATAAATAAAACAGAATAATGGAGTAAGGTGCTGAAAGGAGGGGACTTTTGAATCAGAGACGTATTTGGGACAGTTCATCCTGAGAAAAGGCAGGAGCCTCTGAGGTGGCAAAATAACAGTAAAAGAAAAAGGGAACAGATAAATGTCTGGTGTATGGTATATGGTGAAGTCATGTTTAAAAATAGGTTTGGAGAGCTTCAGACTTCTCAGTGAAATCTGGGCAAGAGTGAGGGATACTAGCTGGGGAAATATGATTCATACAAAAGAGTATTGGTGTTATCTCATACTGCTGGTATGAAAATCACTTAAGGTTGCAATCATTTCAGTTGTGTTGCGTTCTTCTGGGCTTGATCTGATTCACCACTTGGAGATGTGGCTAATTGTAGCTTACTCTGTTCCAGGCGGTGTGGTTACAGCAAAGCAAAACAAGATCCAGAAGAGGAAAAGATGCATTTTCATAATGGGCACAGTAAGCAAACTGTAAAAAAAAATCAAAATAAAACAAAGTAGGGGACACTTCATTGTTATTTTGGCTTCTTTTCAGTCTAGAGATTTGTAATAACTGACCAAAAATATTGGGATAAAAAGTGTAAGTGTTTTGTTACGTTCCTCTAAAGCTTATGGGCTTGTGGTGTTGCCTGCTGACCCCAGGCAACAGCTGGATGTTTTTTTTCAATTCTTTAAAGCATACTTTCATTACAATCATTAAAATAAAAACTTTTTGCTTAATATAAAAAGCTACTATATTTCAAACCAAATTTCCAGGCCAATTCTAATTCCTATCAACAGTCAGTAGAAATATGTCATTAAATAACACCACCAGATTAAATGAATAAATTTCTTCTTCTTTTTCTAACATTTTGGTAGGAATTTCCCTGAGGACATCCTGTAGCAGCAACCTTGGTTCAAATGACTTGAAAAAGACTACACTTCTAAGAAATGCAGAAAATCAAGTTTTAATAATGAGCTTAAAAAATCTGCCTAAATGGGTTCTAATTTTATTATTATTTTAATATGTTCATTTTTTAATAAATAGTACAGTGTGAGTTGATTTGCCAAGTAAATGACAAAAAGGTTTTTTTAGTTTTTGTCACTCTGCCGTGACCATGAAAGTCAAAATCATGAAAGCCATAATTCATGCTGCAAAGCATTTTTGAGTCCATTTTCACAGTCCTATCTTATTTAATGTTATTCATCGTCAAAAAATACTATGAGGGTAATATCAGTAGCCTTTAAAATGTGATGAAACTGAGGCTCATAGAGCATAAGCGACTTGCATAATGCCCTGTGGCAACAGTAGAGTGAATTTCTCTTTTCCTCTTGACTTCTTTGTCAGTCTTAAAGAACCAAAGCACCAGAAAAGTTATTTTAAATTATTTTTGTAAAACCTAAACTAATTATCTGTGATGAGATTTTAAGGAAAGCATAAGAAAACAAACCAACAACTAAACCAGTAGCATTTCATTGTCCAGTTTGACTGACTCCGGAACATTAGTGTTGAAAGATGTCCTTATTCAAATACGTCGTCACATATACACTTCTTCTTGTGCATGCCAACAATCCAGCATTCTAAAATTATAAAAATGAGATAGCTGTACAAATGACTCCTATAATTCATGAGAGGGTCTGTCCTTGCAGCTCTGTCACTTCTAGGAATTGGGGATTTAAGCCATAGTTGTACATTAATAACGTTTATAATTTCACTCATCCATCACAAGCACTTCGATTGTAATGCCCATTTATTTTTACAGTTAAACTGCCAGGAGTAAGAACTTATATTGATCCACACACCTATGAGGATCCCAATCAAGCTGTCCATGAATTTGCCAAGGAGATAGAAGCTTCATGCATCACCATTGAAAGAGTTATTGGAGCGGGTAAGACGGTGTGTTTAACTCTGACTTTTAACTTGTGTTTATATTATAAAATGTAATATATCAATGTCCTGATCTAACTCAGAATGTTTTTAATCTTTTGTAACTGACTTGCTTTCAAGGTGGTATATAACTGATCATATTTTAATATTACCTTCTGCCTAGCTCATACTTAAACCAGCAAATGTTTGGTTTATGAAAAAAAACAAACCAGCAAAAATGTATATTCAAACATAGTGTTTTTCACCATCTACCGTTTACTATATTTCATATATAATATATATAATTTTTAATACCCACAAGTATTTACAAAATTCAAGCACCCAATTATTCTACTTATGAATCATCTCTTCCTTAAGACTGTTTCCTTTTTGTCCTGCTATGGCCCTTTTCTTTTTTCTTTTCTCAGTAGTGTCACTGCTAGAGTAGAAAGCAAGGAAAAGGAAGTGATTTTCAGTCAGTTGCTTTGAGTTTCTTTCTAATGTTTCCATTAAGGTTTCTGTAGGTGAGAGAGATGAAACTAATAGCCCCCAATGTGTCTTACGATCACCTGTAAGTGATTTTTCCCAATGCACCATTAATTTCTTTTAACATAGATAAGGAAGTTGGACTCCCCTTCAACTCTGTTTTATCTAAACATTACTATTCTAAGAGAACTTTAGACTACTGTTAGAGTAGGAATTTGTAATGAGTTTCTGTGTTTTCTACATCTTTATCACAAGGTGAATTTGGTGAAGTTTGTAGTGGACGTTTGAAACTTCCAGGAAAACGAGAATTACCTGTGGCAATTAAAACCCTTAAAGTAGGCTATACTGAAAAGCAACGCAGAGATTTCCTGGGTGAAGCAAGTATCATGGGGCAGTTTGACCATCCTAACATCATTCACTTAGAAGGTGTAGTGACCAAAAGTAAGTACAATGGCAAATTATGCATGTGTGTGTGATCATAAATATCTGAATTTTTTCTATTAGATTATTATTAATTTCAGGATAGAGAGAAAACTGGCCATAATGTGATTAACAATTTCCCTAATATTAATAGTATTTGTCCTATATTTTAGTAGATTCTTGTCAAAGCTGATCTTCAGTGAACCCGTATTTCTATTTATTATTTGAAATATTTGTGTTAACTCACTTACTATGAATTCAGCACCAGAGAAAATGTATCCAGATAAAAGTAGCAGTAAAAGTATCAATTTTTTTTCCTCTTGGCTCTTTCACTTTTTATCCTAATGAAATATTAACTTCAAAGTTTTGATTGAGGCATTGAAGTTTAACATTTAATAGGATTACTGTAACCATAGATGCCTACCACCTTTTAAGTGGTTTTTTTAATAGCCAGATGTATTTCTTTTATTGATTTTTTTCATTGAGGTATTTTAATAGTTCTAAGGAAAGCAATTGCCTCAGAAGACTGGGGAAGTTCCCTGAGACTAATTATTTTGTTAAAGCAAATCCTGTTTTTACTCAGATATATCTGGAATTTCACATGTCCCAGATTCTTGTTAGTGTTTTGTAAATGTGGTTATGTGTTGAGCTTCCCAGTATAAGGATTTCAAATAATTCTTCAGTCACTCAATAAAGTATTTATGTGACACATAACTGAGGCCTTTATTTTCTTTTAATACATTTTTTCTTCACCATTCCTATGTATCCTTTTTCCTTCCTTTATACCTCATACACTTCATACCACTTTGTAAAATCGTCTGAAACATTTGGCAAGGAACACGCTTTAGACTTTTTTCAAGCACTGGTTCAAATTCCATTTGCTGTTAATCAAGTTTTAAGTTATATGTGCCAAATATGCATAGCAGCAATGTATGTTCAATAAATGTTCTCAACCTATGAAGTAATTTAAATTGACTGGATATCCATTTATGCCATTTAGCTTTTAAATATGGAAAACAAAACAAAAACAACAACAATAAAAACCTTTTCACAATAAAGAGGAACAAAAGAAACAACAACCAAAAAATGTACTGGTTTTTAACCTGTTAATTCCCAAATCATGGTTCATTCACAGTAGGTCACAGATGAGAACACAGAAGAAAAATACCTTAGCAAAAATTATCATGTTGATAATTGGCAGAACTTTTGAATCAGCCTGTATTGCTGGGAGATTGTTTTTCTCCATGTCTCAAAGAGATACACATCTGCAGTAAGAATGCCCATAGGGGAATGTAACATAGGAATAAAATTATCTGCAGCCATGTGGCTTTCTTCAAACTTGGATGTGTTACTTTTCATGTACCTCTTCGCCATCTGTACGTCTTCTTTGGTGAAATGTCTATTTAGGTCCTCCTCCCATATGTCTGTATATGGCTGATTCACTTTGTTGTACAACACAAACCAACACAGTACTGTGAAGCAATTATACTACAATAAAGATCTATTAAAGAAAAACAACAAAAAAAACTTAGATGTGTTTCTTTCCCCTCAGCTGAGTACATGCCTAAAAATAGGTAAGAGGCAGGGACATGACCCAGGTGAGAGACAAAGAAAATATATATTTTTTGAAGGAATAAAATAAATTAAAATATTTTACAAAATCATGCTCTATGATGAATGGGGAGGAATATTTTAAGCAAGAATATGATGTGAGGGAGATGGTCACAGGTACAATGAAATGAAATCAGAATTTGAACAGGACTATACTCTATCTGAGGGGAAGGACTTTGAAAGGACACTAGTGATAGCATGTGCTGGGCTAGATACTATGGGAACAAGAATTATAACAGTGATTGAGTAAAATTATTTCCTATGCAGGAAAGGTATTATCTAATACAAAACATACTTCTTAATGATAGTCATAGTAATAATAGGATGCAAAATATTTGATATATTTCATGTCTTCTTTTTATCCATAATATGACTGCTAAGTTTCACTTCCTCAAATAAACTAGGACCATGAGTTCCTCTTACCCAGGGTGTATGTAAAACTAATGCCTATATGTAGACAGCCTGTAATGAGTTAAACTGTAATGTGTAGAAGAGTGCCAGATCACTATTATGATCACGGAAAACAGTACTGCATAATGGTCAAGAACATGGGCTATGGCTCTAGCCACCAATTTTCATTTTGCTTCTGCCATAAACCACTATGTGACTTCGCACAAGTTGGTTATACATTCAGAGCCTTAGTTTACTCACTAATGACACGGGGTAAGAATGCCTCAGTGATGTTGTGAAGGTGACATGAATTAATACAGGTAAAGTTGAAACGGGCATGACACAGTAGGTAATTAATAAACATGGTTATCATTTATCCATTTATTTCTCTTCCAGTGCTCTGAACTCCTCTATATCCATGTCATTCCTAATCCATTTTAATTGGTATGTTACTCTGCCTACGTTGCCTCTTTCTCTGAAACGTAACTACCTTTTCAATTCTTTCAAAATCTTATTCAAATTCTATCACCTCCATGAAATAATTCCTCATCACTTAGCCCTGAAATAATCACTCCTTCTTTCGAACACTGTACCTATATAAGGATTTTTGCAACTGTCAGTAATGTTCCTACCTTTGTCCAAAACTCTTATTCAAATTTTTCATTTAATTTTGTCTCCTCTGCATATATTTTTAGCTCCCTAGCTAAAAAAGTCTGCTCCTTGAAGAAACAGATGATGTCCTAAATATTTATGTAAACCCATTACATTTAAACCTAAAACCAATCTATGGTCACTTTAGTTAAGCACTCTGAGCCACAATGTCACAGAATAAGAAAAAAAATCATACCTACCTTATAAAAATGTTATACAGATTAAATTAAGATATATTTTTGTGCATGTGAACAAAATTGCAGGTAGTTATAGTAGTATTTATTTTAATCTGTTTAGGTGAATTGATCAAATATCATCAGATATTAGGAGACAAGATCCCAAAATTATTAGAGCCAATAGTCATCTACTTTTATAGATCTCTAATTTATTACAGAATTTGTTTTATATGAATGGGTCCTGACTGAGCAATATAAGACAATTAAACTTCTCATAGTAAAACAACTAAATTTGTCATATACAATTTTATATGCACTTGAGACCTTTATTTTAAGAAGCAAATGCCTTTACCAGCAAGTGATCATATTTAAATTCTGTAAAGTCTAGTTTAAAACACAGGGCTGTGGTTGAAAATACAGACTTTAAATTTCCAATCTTCTAATCAAATATTTGTTTGATGTTGCTGCAGTGAAGTTACACATACAGGTAAAGCAAAATGTAAATATTTAAAATATTTCTTTGTCTTATTTTTTTTCTGTTTGAATTGAAACTGTATTTCCCCTTAATAAATGTAGCTCTTGATGTTCAACTTAGGAAGTCTTCAACTTGTTTTTAATTTATCATGTTGCAACTCACTTTATTTGTGTCCTTAATTTCATGTTCTCTGATCTGATGCTAATTTATTCAGCAGTTATTCTCAACCTGCAGCACACAGATAATGAGACATAAGTGCAACTAAATCTTGTGATTGTTTTGATTGAAGCTGAGGTGGGGAGTCTGAAGTAGCACTCCTCTGGGTGATGCCATCATGAACCTTCCTCTTTCCTGTATCACTGCCTTACGTGCCAGAAATATGGGGCCTCATTCAAATTCCTTCTGTGATTTGTTGTTAAACAGGAGGCATCATAAATAAATATATATTCTAGAGAGACGTATGACAAATGACGTAAGAAACCCACAGGTCCTGGCTTAATTGACTCATTCGCAATGAATGATGCTTTAATGTAACATACATAGAGCCAGCTTTTACTATTCAAATAGATTCAGGAATAAAATTTAGAGGTGGAAAATTATAATTTTTCCATTGCAGCAGCCTTAGCTCTTTAAGATTTATTTTTTCCACCCATGGAAATATTATCAAAATTGACCAAAGGAATATTTCTATTGAAATATTTATAGTTATATAAATATTTATATAATTATATAATATAGTTTATACAATGTAGTTATAGAAATATAAATATTTCTATTGAAATATTTATAGGTATATAATATTTCTATTGAAATATGTATATTTATATTTAAATATTCATACTTACATTTCTTAATCTAGGATCATATACAAATAAACTTATCCTGTAAAATTAATAAATTTAAACAAAATATTAGAGAAAAATTAAAGAAATATCTCCCTGTTTTTCTTTCCATGTCTGAGGAAATAACACATTCAATGGCAATTGATTATTTAAATTGTCAGATAATTCTGACATATAAATTTGTAATTATCTTTCAAATATAGTATTTCATTCTATCTTGTAAAAGTCCATTTTATTTTACAGGCCCTTATTATATATTACCCAAGGCTATTCCAACAATCTTCAGACTAGTCTTTCCATTTTGGTATTTTCCAATGGACATTAGTCCATTCCATACATTTTACTAAATCTATTTCCTCTCTTGCTTCATCACCAGGAACAAACAAATCAAGCAAAATACATATACTTTGATACTGAACTTGATATAATTTGGCCATATCTCCATATTACACTATTTCCTTTCCAGAAAACTCTACCTAGTTCTTGTTCTGCCCTTGGAGATACTTCATTCTGCCCTAGCATGTCCTCTCCACTTTCCTCACTTCTACTGGACCTTCAAGTTTAATTCAGTTGTGACCTTCTCCATGAGATCAGTGTCATTTCTCTTCATTTTTCCTTCCAGCCTCAGTGTCTGCCTGGCATAGAGTAGGCCACTCAATAATGTTGAATAGCTGAGTAAAGGAAAGCATCCCAGTTCTCCATTTGTTTTATTTTGCTCACCTGTGTGTTCCTAGATCTGTGCTCAGCACGTGTAGCATTTCATGTATTTGTTGAATGAATGAATTCTCAGCCAGAGACAATCTAACAAATTCTAGCTGCATTTCTCTGCACTTTGTCTTATTGTCCATTGTATCATAGTTACCTCTCTACATGTTATGTCCTTACTACACAATGAACTTCTTGAAATTGATATATGTTTACAACACCCCTAGTATCTGTCACAGGGCCAGACACATTAGGGAATTTCAAAACTTTTTTTTTTTTTTTTTTTTTTTTTTTTTTGTGATACGCGGGCCTCTCACTGTTGTGGCCTCTCCCGTTGCGGAGCACAGGCTCCGGACGCGCAGGCTCAGCAGCCATGGCTCACAGGCCCAGCCGCTCCGCGGCATGTGGGATCTTCCCAGCCCGGGGCACGAACCCGTGTCCCCTACATCGGCAGGCGGATTCTCAACCACTGCACCACCAGGGAAGCCCTCAAAACTTTTTTAAAAGACATGAATGATAGTAAATGAATCAATGACTAAATTACAGTTATCTAAACAGCTAAAATGAGTTAGAGTGATATACAATTTATATTTTAATTTAAACAACTTTGTTCTATAAAACCATGGGTGTTTTAGGAAAAATAATTAAAATCTGTATGAAGAAAATTGCACGAGGATCTTATCACAGGATCTTGCATATAAATATAACAGTTATAGTTACTACTAACAATTAATGTTAAGTATGTGCTAAGTTAATATTCTTTATATATTATCTCCTTTAATCTGCACAATAATGCTATCCTGTAGACACTAGTATTTGTTCTCATTTTACAGATGGGAAAAATTAACCTTAAGGAGGTTAAATACCTTATCCAATATCATAAAACTAGCATAGGATAATACCAGATTTAAAAGCAGTTCTGCATGACTCCAAAACCCAAGCTCTTACAGTGTACATTACTAACCTCATTTTTATTATTTGGTATACACTTGACAAGAAACATTTATTTATTCAAAAGCTATTAATTGATCACCTAATATGTGTCTATTCCTATTAATCAGTGGGATACAGCAGAAATTAAACAAACTGATTTCCTGCCTTTATGGAGCTTACCTTTGGGTAGAGGAGACAAACTAATTGAACAAATACATTTATAATATATTAAATGAAAAAAGTAAAGCTAAGTTAGGAGATTATAGATTGTTTCTATTGAGGGTTGGTGGTTTCTATTTTATTTAGAGGAAGGCCTCTCTGATAAGGCTTGAATAAGTGAAGGTGTGAGCCTTACAGATATCTGGGGGCAGGCGGTGTGTTGTAGAAAGAAGAACCTGCAAGACTCGAATGGAACTTGAATAGAATGTTCAAGAAAAAACGAGGCCAGTGTTGCTTCAATTGAATGCATGAGAGGAGTCTGGTAAGAGCTTAACTTGAAGATTTAATAGGAGAATAGACGGTATGTGAACACTTTGGTCCCTGCGAGGACTGCCTCTTAATCTGAGCCTTGGATCCAAGATGTGATAGAATCTTATTTCTATATTAACAGGATCAATCAGGATGCTGTGTTGAATAAAGATGGTAGAAGCCAGTGTTGAAATGGGGAGACATTGAGGAGAGGAGACTACTGTCATTATTCACACCTCATTATGGGTTAGATCAGGGTAGTAATCTAACAAGATGGTGAGTAGTAGTTGAATTCTATAGATATTTTGAAGGCAATCACAGTAAGTCTTCTTGTGGATTTGATGTAGAATGTGAGAAAAAGAGAAGAGTCAATGTTAATTATAAATTATTTGTCCTGAGTACCTTGAAGAAAGGAATTGTCAGTTATGGGGAAAATTCCAGGAGGAGCAAGACTGTGGTTGGTAATCAGTAGTTCCGTTTTGGACACGTTACTTTTGAGAGGCTTATAAGCACCCAATTGCAGATGTTGTGTATAAGACTGGATTCTGAGAAGTATAAATGAAAATGTTTGCAGTGAATATGCTTGAATTTTATATCTTCCCTTTCACAAAAGGAAACAATTCTATGAGCCATTATCAGTGATAAACCATGATGGAAATAAACAAATTTAACACTGCAGTAGAAATGGAAGCCAGCTCATTAATTTGATACTTGTTTTTCATTATTAGGGCATAGAGAGAGGTATAATAAATAAACATAAGATATGTATTAGATATTTACAAGGGCTTTTTCTGATAAAATCTAAATTCTACTCACCTGAAAGATATATATCTATAGAAACAGAGATTTACTGGCTCGAAGACTGATTATTAGCAAATTAAACCTTGTGTTTTTAAAGTCATTTTCATTACTAATAAAACAAAGCTGTCACATTGTTAATTCTTAGATTCCTTAGCTCCTCTGCAGAGTCGATCATTTCTGACTCCACAAGTAATTATCCACCTTTGCTAATGTCAGAGCAATTCTAATTTATTTTTAATTTGAGAAATGAGCAGCTAATGAGAAAGTTTATATCAATATAAACAATCTGAAATAAAAGAGGATATTATGGAAAATTTGGAATTTCTATTTAATAGAAAAATTTGGTGTTTCCATTTCAGGTAATGTATAGAGGCTTTTGATTTTATAGTCTTTTCTAAAATTAAAAATACATAATTTTAAAAGTGGTTTTCCTTAAAGTGTTAACCAATAAATAAGGGTCATAATGGAATTAAAATATGAGTACCTTTCTAAGTTCTGATTGCCCCATACTTCACCCTCCCTTTACATTCCCCTGCTTGATAAGCATTATCTATTCCTACTACAAGCACAGGGTCCCATTTTCTGGGTGACCATTAACCATTAATAATTGAATCATGATATTTCTTATTCCAAGCTTCCCTTGAAGTAAAAATAAAAGTAATTTCAAACAGCTACAAGTGTTAATGTACTAAATGGAATACAACCCAAATAGAATGGCATAGTGAAATAAAACTATAGATATATAAGTATAAGCACAGGCTTACTTTTAATAACTTACAAATCTTGTAAAATGTTTGTAAGAGAAACCATTGACCGTTGTTTTCCAGTGAATTATGATGTTTCTTAATCAAATGCTCCCTTATAACCTTAAGTGGTACCACATGTTTTTTGATGCACTCGTGGTTTCAGAAAAGCAGGTAGTACCAAAGCAAATAAAATAAGCCCAGATTTTGTTGCAGCTCTTGTGATGTGGCCTAGTTCAGTGTTTCTCAAAATACAACGTGCCTCTGAGGATATTGCTAAAATGCAGAATCTGTTTTAATAGACTGGATTGGGCACTCAGATTTTGCATTTCTTTTTTTGCGGTACGCGGGCCTCTCACCTCTGTGGCCTCTCCCGTTGCGGAGCACAGGCTCCGGACGCGCAGGCTCAGCGGCCATGGCTCACGGGCCCAGCCGCTCCGCGGCATGCGGGATCTTCCCGGACCGGGGCACGAACCCGTGTCCCCTGCATCGGCAGGTGGACTCTCAACCACTGCACCACCAGGGAAGCCCAGATTTTGCATTTCTAGTAAGCTCTCAGGTGATAGCTATGCCACTTGTCAAGGGCCATGCTCTGAAAAGCAAGGACTAAATCAACACTCCCCAAAGTTTGTCTCACCTAACTTTGAGATAGCTTGTGAAAAAAGACTGCTTTACCAGAAGTGGCGTGTTCTCTTCTCTCTTGGATTTTGTTGGACATTAGCACCAAAAAAATCACTTACTAAGGAAGCAAATGCAGTTTTGTTTTACTGTGGTAAGAAAAACCCACATATCATGATATCTACCCTATTAAAATTTTAGGTGTAGATTACACAGTACAGATTTTTTAATTGTAAGCACAATGTTGTATGGCTGATCTCTAGAAACTTTTTGTCTTGCATAACGAAAACTTTATACCTATTGAACAGTAATTCCTTCTTTCCCCCTCTCCCAGCCACTGGCAGCAACCATTCTACTTTCTGTTCCTATGGGTTTGACTACTTTAGATACTTCATGTAAGTGGAATCCAAGCCCTATCCACTTCACTATCGAACACTTCAGAATGCTTGGAGCATATATAAGTAATGATCATACATAAGAATATATTATTTATTGAAAGCAACTGAATTCCTACCAGATCTGCCATTAATGCATGAACAGTTTGGTATGGCATAGTCATGATTATCAAACTTACATTATCACAAAAGACTAAATATTTGTGAGATTTTAAAGTTAAATTTAAAATAAATATTTGGAAATTATAGGCATCATAGTATGGAGGGAAGGAAAACAACTTTTATAGTCAGGTGGACATGAATTTGATTCCCAACTTTGTTTCTTATATGACTTGCACTAATCAACTCAGGTAATATATTGAATCTTTTTAAGCCTCACTTTTCTTTCTCTGAAAATAATCTTTTGTAATATCACTGTTATAGAATTTTGATGACAATTAAAAATAACATCATGCCTTGTAAGTGGGCACTCAGTATATCAATAAACTGTAGCTCTTTTATGATTATCAATACCAAATGATGAAATATGAGGGTGAATTCCACAAATAATGTGTTTCTATTGCTACTTAGACTCTGCCTGAACTGGGTTCTCAGTAAATATTATGAAGTAATGTAAAAACTCTACTCTATGATTAAAATCATGTTTTGACATGCTTTATGAGCTCTTTTTATATTGATTTTTGATAATATGCTTTCAAAATTATTGGCAGATTTACTCTTTGTCTGTACTTCAAGCTGGATAATGGAAAATGATTTATACCATTTTGTTGAATTTACAATGGTTAGAGTGAAGCCACATTAATTAATGCTATGTCATTTTTGCAGACTAACAGGAACTGAGATAAAACATATGCCAAACTAAATATAATTATCATTAAAATGGCTCAAGCATGAGAAATAATCAAATGAGTCCTGAATTGTCTTATTCTTGTCAACAAAAGAAGATCATGCTTGTTTGCAAACATGGATTTTAATTGCTTTTCCCCCATTTTCTGAAATATAAGAGGTGTTTTAGGTCCCTATCATATTTTTCAAAACCTACACTGTCATAAAGAATGAATCTGACTTTTAAAACTAAGTGATGAATACTTAAAAAAAAAAAACTTATAGGAGGAATACCAGGTGCCCATCTCCCTAAAAAGCGATTACTTTTTCTTTCCAAATATATATTATTCAATATCAATAAAGCTTCTAATCAGTCATTCTCTTTAGCGTGTGAATTGTTTCGTCTAAGCTCAGTGAATCTGGGTTGAATTTAAGGAACAAATTTACCCAAGAAAGATGTATTTTTACATAAGGATTTTATCCAACTCCTGCTCAGGGGACCTTGGGTGAGCAGTAGTAAATATTTACCACTAACCCCTAGCTGTAAGAAGAGGGTCTAAAAAATTAGAGGATAGACAGGGAGAAGAGAAAGAAAGAGAAAAAGTTTTCTATTCTCTAGAAAAAGAGAATAGAAGGAAACTGAAGGTTTTGAAGTAGTAATATAGGAGAAGTGCTGATTTCATAAAAGGATTAGGGTAGAGTAGATAGTTGTAGACATTGATTAGGCCTTCACTTTGATGGACAAGGCATCTGCTCATGCGGTAGGAGCTCAGAGGTACCAATGAGGGAAAGCTAAGACTATATTCTTTGGATATCGGCTGGAATTCAGTTCTTCCAATTCCAATTAAACTATGACGACTCCCTCAACGGATTTCTGTTAAGTGAGAGTCAGATCTACACAGGACATATTCCTAGAAACACAGGTTGATTCTAGAAAATGTAAACCTTTTCCTAATCTAATCAGGGCTGGTATTCAGCAAATACATACTTTTTTGGCTCGATTAGCTGTAAATGTATTGAAATACTCCCATGTTATTTGATAAAAAGCTGAAGCCAGGTTTACCCACATGTCCCTTTTATATGCCTACTCAGCTTCATCTCTGGGTACTTCTGAATTCCTGAAATCAGGCAGGTGAAGAGGTGATGTCTGGTACACCAGGACATTCTGATATTCCAGCATTATGGCTGGTTGAACTTCAGACATGTAGGTCCCTGTGCCAAAGCAGTTATCAAATATTTTGGCTGTCGCCCTTGGGGAAGCATGTTAATTCTGGACTTTTGAAGGAAAAGGGGTTTCAACATTAATAAAAGCCAGAAGTAGGCTCTAGGATGTAAGAATGGGACCAAAAGGGCCTAAAGCAGAATTTTGTCTATTTAGAGTTTGTCTGAGGACCATTAAAATGGGTATGGCGTCATTAAAATGAAGTTAAATTGGAAGCATATCTCAATTCATGAACTTAGGTTAGAGCCATACTAAGGAGAAAAAGCAGTTATAATCTTTTTTTCTGTTATGTTGTCTTGGCCATTTACAAATACAATGAGCCATTCTTTTTTTTCTAACTAAGGTATTGTATCTCCAGTCAGTTTTAAAAATCAACATTCCCCAACTCATCTCCTGTCACTTCCTGAATTACAAAGCATGTCACGTTTGAACTTGATGAACTCTTTCATGACAAGATACCTTGGCCCATGCTGCCTCTTCTTTCTGGAATATCTGTCACCTTTTACTATACCAGTGACCCTTTCAATCTTCCAAATTCAAATCAAATGACATCTCCAATATATATTCTCTACACATGGGATGTTTTACCTAACATAGGCATAGTACAAATATATGACAAATGAATTTTTTTAGACAAACTTTTTAAATAACTTTTACAAACTTTAAAGAGGAGGAGAAAAGCATCTGCCCTTTTAGCATTACTTGTCACATTTCATTCAAAGAATAATGCTTCTAAAGTATTTTAAAAGAAGATAATTGTCTGAGTGAGAAATTAGACTGACCTACCTTATTATACTAAATAGTGAGTTTTAAGTGATTTTGGAATGGAAACTCCTTTTTCTTTCTAGTTATCTCTTTTTCATGCAATTGTCTAACTTTCTATATCTCTGTTTACATTTCAGACTAATGTTGTATGAATAAATATAAAAGTTCTAATTCTATGACCTGAATGAATCACTTCTCAAGTATAATACAGATACCCTTCTGGAGAATGCCATTGATTTAATTACAGTGCATTCCATAATTGAATAGGCCCTGTTTCCCTTTATAATATAAAAAGTTAATTAATAGATGTACAAGATAGAATTTTATTATCATAAGGTCTTTTTTTACTTACCTAAAAATAGTTTAAATTAACACTAAAATTGTATGTAGTATACTTTTATCAAAGAGTGAAGGGGCATGTTTTAAAATATAGTGAGGTTAGCATGGAGTGATAAAACTAACAGTCATGTTTTAGATATTTTTTCATACAGCAAAGATTTTTGATCTTATATTTTTCACCTTGTATCACAGACATATTACACACTAAATGCCATAATTTTCTGAGGGATAAAATATGATCTATTCTCTTAGTCGACTTACATCTAGCAATGAAACCCCACAGATACAAAGTTGATTAAGTTTATAAAATAATAATACATAGCAAATTCGAAGTGACAGGAACTATTTTAAGTGACCTGGGTAACAATATGACTTGGTGGCTACTCACAGTAACTCTATGAGGCAGGTGCCATTAATATCTCCACTTTACAGATGAGAAAAATGAGATACAGAGATAAGAGTTGATTTGCCCAAGATCACTTGATAGTAAGTGATTGATCTGGGATACAAAACCAAGCAGAGTAGCTCCAGAGTCTGTCTAGCTACAGTTTTATATCAGACATGAGAAGAGGAGGACCTCATCCATCAGAATGATGATTGCAAGAGAAGTGTCCAGATAGCAAGAGGAATCAAAACAGCGATTTGAATAATGAAAAAATTGGGGTTGATAAAGATCATAAATAAGTATGTGGCAGAGATGGAAAAGGGAGATAGCCATAAGTAAAGGAATTATAAGAACATAGAAATAAAGTTTGGAAAATACAACATATATTCCAGGGATCATAAACAGGGTAGTTAGACTGGACAGGAGTTTTTATTTAGAACTGTGAGGAAGATGAATATGTTTTCAGTGCTTTGCTGGATATTATTATTTGGCACTTTATATCATTACCTCTATTAAAATAAAATTCATCCTTAAACTCATTTTCTACCTAAATTGATTTTGGTATTGAAAATTATGGGTTTTTGAATCTTAAATGTCAATCTTTATCATTCTTGTGATACTTTCTTCTCACTGACACAATTTAGTATACACTAAGATATCAACATGTCATAAATTTACTTGCTACTCAAAGAGGACTATTTTTTTTAACAGATGCATATAATTTGGACAACAATAAAAACTTCCAGGTAAACTTTTCCTAGATAAGAGTACAAAATCTAAAAGCAACAGTTTATACCACTGTGTTCTTTTCAGGTAAACCAGTGATGATAGTGACAGAATATATGGAAAATGGCTCTTTAGATACATTTTTAAAGGTAAGATATGAGACAAATGTAGCTATTCAAAGTGTTATTCATATATTGACCATGATGTTGAAGTTGAAATCCAGCCATTTTAAAGCTAAATTTTAAATTGAAATATCTGGAGTCAGGATAATTATACTACAAAAATAAACTTTGGTTATCCACTTCAGAAAATGTATACAAATCCAAATTATGTGTCTCTACAGTTTTATTTAAGTGTATGTTACTGTGCCCCCCCCCAAAAAAAAAGATAAAAGAGAGAAGGAAGGAAGAAGGAAAAGAAGGAAAGAAAGGAGAAAAAGAGAAGCTTTTATAGATACTTAACTCTCTCTGAAGTAAGTCAGACAGAGAAAGACAAATGTCATATGATATCACTTATATGTGGAATCTAAAAAAATGGTACAATTGAACTTATTCACAAAACAGAAATAAAGTCACAGATGTAGAAAACAAACTTATGGTTACCAGGGGAGAAAATGGGGGGAGGGGGGATAAGTTGGGAGATTGTGATTGACATATACACACTACACTATTATGTATAAAATAGATAACTAATAAGGACCTACTGTATAGCACAGGGAACTCTACTCAATACTCTGTAATGGCCTAAATGGGAAAAGAATCTAAAAAAAGTCAGTATATTTATATGTGTAACTGATTCACTTTGCCATACAACAGAAACTAACACAACATTGTAAATCGACTATACTTCAACAAAAATTTTTTTAAAAAGAAAAAAAAATAGTACTTAATGCTCTCAAAGTATATAATATCAGGCAGAATAAGGAAAATGTCTAAAAAGTCCTTGAAGATCATCTATATTAATGAAAGAGTCAAATAGACTCATAACTCATCTAAGGGCCAGTCACTACTTGTACCAGCAGAGTCATTATGTGATAACAGACAGTAGCCAATGTTGTCAGATCTTCTGGATTTTAGGAAAAGATTGTATTTTTAAATATGCAAGTCTTCAAATTTTAAACGTTGGCAATTCATTTTATTAATAAATAGCATGTGCTAGACAATGTAACATGTTTTCAGGCCTGATTAAACCTGTAGTCTGGCAGTTTTTCACTTTCAATATAGCAACTATTGCTATTGGTTAAAAGTAACGGGACAGTGGCATTAATGACGATTATAAGGGCCTGTGCATTGAATATGACAGGGGTCCACTGACAAGGCAAACTTCGCTTTCAATCTCCAGCCTCTACCAGATTCTGCTGCCAAATTTCTTATACATATATTTAAGTTCTTCAGTCTCTTAAGGTCACATCATTCCTTTATTTCAAAATAAGCATCAGTTGAGCCTTATACTGTGTGTCTGCACCAAGTCCAGTGCCCTTGACAAAGACAGCAAGCTTCCAAGAAATTCCAGCATTCTCCTGGTCATTGTTCAGTCCCTCCCTCCCACATCTGCTACCGCAGATTCTCCCTTACTTCCTCTGGCCACTTCTTCCTTACCCCAATATGCCTATCCAGCCAGCTTCTTTTAAGTCACTTCAAAAATGTGCAGTGTTAACCCAAGGCAGGAGCTAGGTTGAAGTGATGAAGACACTCCTCTGATGACTGAGAATAAAGGATTACAATGAAGAAAAGAGCAATTATAAGTGAGATTTTGGTCAAGGGCTTTCAAAGCCTTTATCTGTTTTGACCGAGCAGAGGACTGTTATGAATTATCAAGTTAACTATCTATTGCTTAACTTTTTTCCATTCTCCTTCAGATAGAAATTGCATATGAATTTGGTAGTAGTATATATTAATTTGGGGATTGAAGGAAGATCCTTTCATATTTTCCCTTAGTGATTGGGGTTGTAAGACTAATATTTCTGTATAATCTTTACAGAAAAATGACGGGCAGTTCACTGTGATCCAGCTGGTTGGTATGCTGAGAGGCATCGCTGCAGGAATGAAGTACCTTTCTGACATGGGCTACGTGCATAGAGACCTTGCTGCCAGAAACATCTTAATAAATAGTAACCTTGTGTGCAAAGTGTCTGACTTTGGGCTTTCCAGGGTACTGGAAGATGATCCTGAAGCAGCCTACACCACTAGGGTAAGAGCTAACAGAATGAATTTCTGAAATACTAGACTAGAGACATTTAATATTTAAAGATTTTAAAGGAAATAGAAAAAAAAAAAAGAAAGAAAATAAAAAAGAAAGAAATTCCTCCAATATAGGAAGAAAGAGAGAGAAAAAGGGGAAGGTTGATTTTAAAAATCCAGATAACTCTCCTTGTTAGATATCAGAAAATTCAAATATGAAATTCAGATAAGCCAAGTGTTCACTTTATGAGTCTTAGTAGTTCATTTTTTCCTTGCAGATACTGAAAATAAAAAGTTTGAGTTCATAGTGGATACAACTCATAAAATCATATAGAGTATTAAACATAAAAGAAAAAGTTAAAGAGAGAATCTCCTGCATTGAAAGCAAAAAATATATATACATATATTAACATTACTGGTGGTATTTTAATGCCTAATTTCCTTTATACTATGTGAATTGTTAAGCCCACATCTATGGAAAATTGGTCACTAATTCACATTGTCATAATTAGCATAAATCAACACCCTTTTCCAGCAAAGTAAGTGCTTCCTGAATTGGTGTTGTATAATTGACAGTTTTTTCTGTGGAAAACTGTGGGAATTGATGCAACAGAATTTTCTGGATAGTCTATGTATTGTACTTCTTGAGTTTTAATCCCTTTTAATAAACTACATTTGTTTAATTCTAAATCTTCTGAAGGATATCAAGATATCCTCAATGTTTAAACTTTTTATGAAGACAGGAATTTATCATTATATCTTTTTCACTATACAGTGTGGCTAACTTTTGTTTCAATACAGAATACTTTTGTCATCTCTTATTCTTATGATAGATGTTACACATTTTCTTATTTAATTCAACATTTTAAAATTACTTCTACTCAGAGTCTAACAATAAACTATAGATTATAAGGTGGTTTTTTTTTTTTTCATTGTTGCATTGTGACTTATGGATAGTTAAGGATTATACTATGCTGAAGATCATAAGAAACTTATCTAAGCAAACAAAGCTTTCAAATTGTCAGCTTAATAAATCAATAAATTAATTGGTGGAATATCCCTTTCCTTCTAGACCTAATTATTATTGTCATTATTTGAGTTAAATGAAATGTCAGTTAGGAATTCTCCTGGGATTAGAGTTACACTTAGTAAACTTGGCCTAAGCAAGAATGAGGTTATAGAACAATCCATTCCCAGCATGATTGGTTGGTGTCTCAGTTAAATGCATAAAGTAAATTTGTCAAGGTCTGTGTGAATGTGTCATGCTGGTGGAGAGGGAGGGGTAGAGGAGACAGAGATCCTGAGACCCTCAAGACTTACTCCTGGGAGATGGGGTGTGGCAACACTTTGTGGAAAATCCATATACTGAGAGATGAGCCAATAAGAGAACTTCAGATAATACTGATGTCCAATATGATGGTCAGAGGACCAGGAGAAAATTTCTAGGCTGAAGTTAAAAGTAATCGACAAATTACAATTTCAAGAGGAATTGTAATAATTATAGATGATCCCAGTGCCATATAGCCAGACCTAATAATGTGATCTTGCCTATGAATAATAAATTAACAAAAGTTATGTTTCAGGAAAGTCTTCTCAATGTGGTGCTACCATATTTCTAAGGAGCAAATAATTCAAACTTAGTTTCAGTATTTCAAATTAACATCAACTCAGAACAATTTTAAGCATTACATGAAATTGTTATTTCTTCATATATCCTGAAACTTTGGTTCATAAAGAAAGTTTAAGTCCCAGTTTTTTCTAGTATGTGAATTAATTTTTTTTCTTCCTGCAAAACAGGAAGGCATATATTAGTCTTTTTACAGGAAAATATTCAAAACCCATACTTCTCTCTTTCTCTCTTTTAAAATATATTTGCTTATAGATGAAATGTTTTGTTGCATTGATTTTTCTTCTCTTAAAAATGAGGAGAAAAAAGTTTACCCTGAAAGGGGTGGGATATAAAAGTGTTATCTTGTAAACTAGGAGAAAACTTACCAAATCATTGTTTTTATCATGTAAAAACCCCGAACTTGATAATGTTGTAAGTTTTCTCCTGTAATCTAATTTTAATAATTTTTAATTTGGTTGAATCTCATTTAGATACTTACCTTTTAGGTTAAAAAAAACAAAAACAAAAACAGTTTGACCAAACACACACAAAAATATGACAATGGAAAATAAGAGAAATCAAGTCTGAAAGAAATTGCACAGTGTCAGGAGACAGTCTAAGTTTTTAACATATCTGATTTTCATGCTTGTCTTATTAACTTTTAAACTTCTCATGGTTACATTCAGCAATAAAGACTTTCTATTTACAGTCCCTATATTAAAGGAAAAAAGAACCCTGGGAATTTGAGTCCTTTACTTTCTATTAGAAAGTCATGAATGTATACCTTATTGATTTGCCTGACTGACTGCTTTCCCCACTTAGAGCTGCCATCCTGATACGGTAATTGAGATGTGGGTCCCGTATGTGTTCCAGTAGTCAAACAGAATTTAAACTAGAAAGCTTCCAGCCAGACAATTAGTAGTCAGCCTACAAGTGCTTATGGGCTGAGATATGTGAAAAGAGACTGTATGCTGTCAAACAGATTCACTTAAAAATGCTACATCTCTTTCTAGATCTTTTCAGTGAGGAAGCAGTATCCCTAGATACATTTGAAGTATGTGGGAATTTTTTTCTTCTTTTTCAATTGTAGGGAGGAAAAATTCCAATCAGATGGACTGCCCCAGAAGCTATCGCTTTCCGAAAGTTTACCTCTGCCAGTGATGTCTGGAGCTATGGGATTGTGATGTGGGAGGTTGTGTCTTATGGAGAGAGACCCTACTGGGAGATGACCAACCAAGATGTAAGTATGGAACTACTCCCCCTAAAGTTTGAATTGAAACAGTTAGTTCTCTGAGTCGGGAGACTATGTGTGTGTGTGTGTGTGTGTGTGTGTGTGTGTGTGTGTGTGTGTGTGTGTATTTCTGAAAATGACTGTTGCTTAAAAAAGTGAAATACTCTTTGCTTAACCTCTGATCTGTTTTGTTGTTATTAAAATCCTTTATGCAGAAGCTCAAAATTAGTACAAAGGAAAGCAAGTTACTGCTATATAAAAGCTTGCTAGACAAGTTCTAGCAGTACTGTAGTGCTGTGTCACTCATTTTATGTCAGTATCATTTTCAAAAATGAAGAAAGCCATCAAAGAATGAATACTGACAGACAAGTTTTTATGACATGCACTTGATAAAGGGAGCTAAAACTCCAAACCAAAAGGGTGAATGATATTGATTTAATAGTGGATGCTCTTAGAGAATAAAAAGAATTAATCTGTTTCTTTACATTAAAAAAATGTAGGAAGAGTAATATTGTCTATTTAATTTGGGAAAAAACAGATTTTTCTCCCACATGGAGAAATAATTCAGGCTTAGAATAATAGAATCCTGGAATTCAAGAAACCATGAAAGAATCTTCTATTCAAGTTCAGAATGATGCCTGACTGCATGGCTCTTTGGTTTTTGACTTTGTAATTTTCCATTGTTACTATTCAATATAACCCTTTCTATTTTGGATTGCATTGAAATTTGATATTTTTTCTTCAAATAATTATAAAAGCTATCTTTTATTGAGTCCTTACTATATATGCCATACTCTGTTTTAAATGATTTACCAACGAATAGCTCATTACTTCTTTATATAAAAACCAGTATAAGGAACAGTCTTAACTAAATACCATGCTGATTTAAAACATTTCTTTTTTTCTCCAATTATTTCTTTCATCCATGCTCTGTAAAATCTCCTGCTCCTATGCCTTCAGGGATTATTAGACAGGTGCTTTAGCTCTCCGGCTGCATTTTGGTGAATCAACAGTACCATGCCAGTAACTGACTCACTTTCAGATATAAAAATCCAAGTCCAATCTAAATCCGAGTCAATCCTATATCCATTTCAAAGTGTTTTCCACAACTGCAGGGCCAACCTGACCCTAAGTAGCAAGATTGGGAAGGAAGAATCATCAGAGTCTTGCTTTCCTCTCTGCAAGGTCCTTAAAGAGGAGGATATGCTCCAACTGAGATGTCCCAGAGTTCCTCGCGCTTGCCGCCTGCTCCCCACTTCACAGTCTCTAATAGTACCTTACACAAGTCTGCTTCACCTGAGGAAAGCACATCCTTGTTTGACGTTCTACCAGTTTTCCCTCTTTTAGATACTATTGCAGGCTGCCCCAGCCATCCTGCCTTCTTCAGATTTCCCCAGATGAGAAGCCAGGGTCACCTTGTGGCTTTCCCAAGAAATATTTGACAGCATTCTTTTCGGATAGCAATAGTAAATTAGGCTGATGGATTCCCATCTCTCAACAAGCATACTGCAAGGCAGTGAGTCTCCCTTTCTTTTAGTCATCTAAAATTGCTACAACTAGTTTTCTTTTGCCCTGTTGGATTGACCTAGTGAAGGGATGCTGACCACTGTTTCTCTAAATTTGAGAGAATGTAGTATCTATTGTCTTCAACTTTATGATTTTAGGGGCAGGACTATGGCCAAAGTATTGAACTCTTGTCACATATTTAACAACCCATAAGAGAGGTATTATTTCTGTCTGGTTGTTAATAAACTGAAACTTAAGAGATTAAATGATTTTCTTAATGCCACAAAAATAATAAAAGTTATACCAGAAATTTCAACCTGGTTCTCCAAAATTTTAATATCTAACCAGTACACTGTTTCCAATTGAATCAATGTTTACATCCTCCCTTTCATTTCCAACCAGTGAGCCTAGATCAACCTTCTAATTGAATGTAAAATATTCAATTCAATATATAATGATTACTATGAATTAATCTAGCCTAGACAAAGACCAGACCTATTTGCTACTTGCTACTCTCCAGATAAATGCCGAATGCTAACTTGAGATGTATGGTTTGGTTTCTGACTTCTCTCAAGGCTCATTTCAATGCCATTTTTTCCTTTAGTTTTTGTGAAAATATTTTATTCTGTAATGCCAGCAAGCCTGCTCCCTTCACTCAAGGAAAACATTTACCCCTTATTTGCCTACTGTTATAACTCCTTCTCACTTGAGATATTTTGAATTCTGATTCCATCACTAGGAATTATTAGTCTTTCCCAACTATGTGTATAATATGTGTAGGATTATTATTCACATTATTGGAAATTATGCCTGATACAGCTGTATCTGTCACAAATAAAATGATAGATCAAAGTAGAACATAATGCTAGGTGGATGCTCAGAAGTGTTTCTACTGATCTGGACTGTGCTCACTCATGCTTCTGAGGATTGGCTGATTTATACTGGTAAACCTTGGCTCTGCTCCACACGGCCCTCATCTTCTTTCAGAGACCAGCAGGCTAGCCTAGATATGAGCTCATTTTCCCCATAGCTGAAGGGTAAGAATAAGCCCAGCCTGCAACATTCCATTGTCCAATCCCATAATCAGAGGATCAGTCCATTCACACTGCTCATTGTGAATGGACAGTATAAGGTTATATGGGCAAGGACATAGAAGCAAAGAGGTGTGAAGGATTGGGAACAGATATTTTTCCTGATTTCAGCCATTTGAGAGCCTTGATACTTTTTCAGATAACTTTATTTCAAACTATTTAGAAAAATACAAGGAAGTGCTAATATTTTTAGGACATAATAAAAATAAAAACTATTATTTTGGCTTTGGCTTCCAAGAATCTAAATGGGGTTTACAGAAAAATGTTATACAGTTAAAAGATCTTTATAAAATATCTGCCTTTAGTAGCAGGTCCAATACATGCTTTGCATTTTCTCAGCAAGTTTACTAGCATTAGTGGCATGTAGTTTCTAGACATGGCATTAAGTTTGGTATGCCTCAATTTCCATCAAAATTTGTATCTAAGAAACATGACAGATCTACTGTATTTGAAAATCATGATCACTGAATATTTCTTTTGAAAAAAGGTTCTCAGAAAGCAAAATAGAAGTACTGATTTGGCAGTTTTAAATGATGTATCCCATCATCTCTACATTCCAGATACTGATTCTAAAAAGGCTTTGCCACCATGAAAATGTTACATTACCAAGACATGCAGAATAATCTAAATCTCTCAGAGGAGACCTTCCACTGTGTCAGGGGGATAGAATGCTGCAGTAGTATTTTTTTTTTTTTTTGATTTAGGATTGCCTCTGTTATCACAGAGAAAAGCCATAACAACACATAATAAAAATAAACTAAAATGACTCAGATGATTTTAGGTACATATCAGACCATGAACTCTGATTCAAGCTTGGGAAGTTAAGATAACATCCTATAGTCAGTAGAAGCTTCTTTATTTATAGCAAACATTTTAAATCTCAACACTTTTCAGAACTTAAAATTAAAAAACAAAATAAGAAGAGATGTCATTGTATTGCATTTTTATATTTAGTGACAATGTATTTCTCTTGTATTTATTCAGAAATGTAGGAATACATAGTGTATACTAAGCACATAAATTACAAAATGTTTTAAAAACTCAAAATGTTTTAAGTAATCTGTTTTAAAAATATTTTTTAGGCATTCAGGTTTCTAGTAACATTTCTGTCAGCCTAAATCTTACTTTTTTTTTTTAACATCTTTATTTGAGTGTAACTGTTTTACAATAGTGTGTTAGTTTCTCCTAAATCTTACTTTTAAGGCAGCAAAAACTTTGACTCCAGAAGGATGTGAACTCACTTTGTGCTGGGTTTGCCTCTCTCCCTCTAACAATTTTTTGTTTCAGTTTCTGATGGAATAGAATGATGTGTATATGTGTATGTGTTTATAATATTGCTGGAATTTTTAATGGTAAAACAAAAAAGAATATTTTATGGTAACACACAGCATGTTGTAATTAACTAAAGTATGAGAAATTTAGTTCTCATCCAAGCACTGCAAATTACCAAGATTTGACAGTGAGCAAATTATTCTTAGTCTCAATGCAGTAACGTCTAAAATGAGCCTATTGGACAAATGATTATTGGTCTTCTAAAATAGTATTGGTCTTCTAAGGGTAATGCTGCCCTTGGATGCAAGTAATTAGTTTAGGGACTGGTAGGTAATGTCATAGAAGTTCTTACCTCTTTGGAAAAAATGAGACATAAAGAAATATCAATACTGCAGTCTAAAATTCCTATACCTTGTTGTTTAAAAACAACTAAAACACAAATCTGAAATTGAAAGAATAGAATCATCTTTGATTCTATAACTCTCGGTCAGTTTCAATGATTATAAAGGGAATGGACTTGAACAGATTTCCAAGATCTCTTTAACCTCTAGAATTCTGTTGATCTAAGATTGATATGCAAAGAAAAAGACACACTCAGTACACTTTTAATAGCTATTGGAGACAGAAAAAAAAATCCTAGGAAGAAAATTGGTCTATCTGGAACTATTTCTATGGCATTTGAGATAATTTCCAAGAATATATTATTAAACTCTAGTCACTTTGGGGGAAGCTTCATATCTCATAGTAACTAAAGGACTCATCTGTGAAATTTTGAGTAAACACCAGGCAACGCAGGCACTCACACTCTATATAGAGCCTAATTCATCAAAACACACAGCTGATGCTCAAAGTTTCCCTGCAAATTTCCTGGCACTCACTTATCCAGCCTACACTTCCACCTCCTGTTATAAAGAATGCACTATTTTCCAAAATAGCTCATTTTAATTCTGGGTATTAATTTTTTTCTTATGGTGCAAGAAATCTGATTCCATGAGGTAATAGCCATACCTGTCCCGAATTATTTTCTTGGGATGTAATCATTTCTCATTTCAATAGTGTGACTCAGCACCAGGATAGAAAGACCACATATCTGCATGCCAGAGACTTAAATGTGAATCTTTCCACTGGCACTTGTTACTTATGTGAACGTGGGCAATAGTTAACTTTCTGGAATGTCACATGTTTCACCTGTAAAATGTGTATATGATTTCTATTTTGCAAATGTGTGTTTAAAATGAATGTAGATAATATACATACAATTTACATCTTAGTACCTATGATACCAATGAGCCTGGGCTAGTCTAGATCCTCCAAGAAGCCTATGCCATGAGGAAATTACATACACATTAGTATTATTAAAGGGAATTGCTTGTGAGGACAAACATGAAGGAATGAGAGGAAGCTGGGAGAGATGTCAGACTGTGATACAAATCTGACCCCAGGTAGAGTAGAGATCAAAGGAAAGATGATTGGAGGCAAGCATCTTGAGGCTGAAGTGCACTTCCAAGAGAGGTTGCCAAGGCCACCAAGGAGTCCTCAAGCTAGCATTGCCTGTCATAGGAGTCTCATAGGAATGTGCCTATCTTATCATTACCATATTCTGTAATTAACTGGGAGTAAACTGTGTAAAGCATGGCCTTGGTGTAAATGTGATGATGGATTTTAGAGGTTTTAGGCTTAAGGACTGTAGATCAATTTCCATCCCTGCAGGTGAAGATATGAGAGACAGATTCTCGAGGTTGCTATGCTCCACCCCTTTTGCAACACAGAGCAACTTTTCCACACAGGTTCAGGAAGCATCTGCTCCATGGTTCTTTGGGGTATTCTTTCTGAAGGGAAATTCAGCAGAGGCAGGTTATGGACTGAACTGCAGCCTCTGTAGCTTCAGCTGATCTCGGGACCTCATCTGGTCCTTAGCCTCTCCCTCCTCCACTATACATTCTGACTTCCCATCACCAACAACCTGGCAGATCATCGTGGCTTAACTGGTAGACGGAATCAATCCTTCACTCTTGGGGGTTGGCATTTTCTGGCCACAGCTGTTATAAAGGGGTAACAAGAGGGCCCCTTAGAGTATTACCTGGATTCCACACAAATTTCTCCCCACCCCAACTGTGTGAGCTCAAATGCCTCCTGCTGTTCAGTATCAATAATCTTGGCCATCATGGTGACTCACCTTCTCTTGTGCTTGTACCTGGGCACAAGTACTCCAAAGTGCCTTGTGACAGCTATAACCGTTTGTCGCCTGGCAAGAGTTACTGGGAATGAAGCACAATGTAGAAGTTTCTGAGTTAATTGATTTAATACATACATTGCATCCTGAATAATGATACCTATTTCTATCAAAGTGTTGCCTCCATGTTGGTGCTGCAGCTGTGCCTTTAAAAGGCCTTCCAGCATTCTGTGAGGCTAGTCACTTCTTGATGATGAACTGTGTAGTGGTTGCTGGAACCAGCATATATCAGCTGGTGATTTTTCAGAACATTTCTACCTTAATGAGATTATGTTGGTAGCTTGCAGTTGACATGGAGTGAGTATTTATATCAGATAAGTGAGAAAATGTTATAAATCTGTTTTCCCTGCAAGAAGAGCCAGTTGTTAAATATTTAGGAGCACATCACTAAGTATGTGATAAGCTCACACATCCGTCACTATGAGGTGGATATTCTAGTTAGGGTATATGCTCAGTGGGAGTCCATGTTTGTGGATCAAGCATTCCAACCTTATAATGCTAGCTGAGGCTCTGTGGGTAAAAGCAAAGCAGAATGGGTATATGCATCTGAAAGATGAACCCATGACCCTTGCATGATGGAAAGGGCCCAGTAGAGTCACCACCCACTGAAGAGTGCCTTATTAGGTGCTCAGTGTTGGGTTTTATGTATTGGAAGGAAAGGCAGCATTCTTTAAAAAGTGTTCAGACTATTGATTTACATGTCAATGCCAAGAAAATTCATAGCTTATGATAATATTTCAAATATAGAAATCTGAAATGGTGCCAGATTGTCTGTACAAAATCTGGTTGTATTTTTATTTTTCTTTCTCTTTTCTTTCGTTCGTCTCAACCACCTCAATTAACAAAAGTAATCGTAATAACAAAGTCAATTGAGATTATGACTCATTGGCCATACATTATAAATTGTATGGTAAAATAACAGCCTAAATAGCACTTTGGCAGATTTTCAGCATTTCACAAACCACCAGAGTACTAATGCCATTCATTTCTCCCCCACGCTATGAAAGGAACAATAGGTAAAAATGAAAAAAATAAAATAAAATAAATATCTAAATATAAAATCTAAAATTATAGCTCTAAATCTATTTTAAATATAAATTCTAAACATGCATTTAGAATTAAATTCAATGACCTAATTACTGGGCCAAGTTCTAAGTTAACTTAGAGACAGAGTATTATATGTATATATAAAAATTTAGCTGAAAATAAAGTTAAGTAATATATTCTGGAAATAATTTCTCAGATCAAATAACTTACTAATTCCTTTAAAACTAAGGAATTGGTTTAATTCATTCATTTCATAATCACATATAAGACTAGCTGCTCAGTGAAGGAAAGGCAATATTTTTTTTAAATAGGTGCTAAAGAAAAAAAATAGACATAATTGGTACCAGCTTTGGGGAAAAGCACATTATAAAGTATGTCATGTTTTAAGTAAATAAGAATGACTGTTTTCACTGCATAGTTAAATATTTCATGATATAAAATATACTAAGACATTGAATTTTGGTATATATATGTTATTAAGGTAATACCAGCATCCTTATCCATAATGGGAAGTCTTATAATAAGCAAATTAATAAATAAATGAACTTCTATTAATATATGAGTACAAATGGTACTTTTAATTTTTACTATTCATTTATTTGATCACAGTGATAATAATTTCTCAAAATCGATTTAGCATTCTTTTGTTTTGTAAATTTTTGACTAGTACCTATTTATTCATTTGTTGTTTTATTTTATTATTTTATTTCTCAATATGCATGAGATTTTAATACATTAGATATGTTAACCATTGTTATAGTTTTCGTAATATTTTCTACAAACACTATAACATAGTTATTGCCTTTTTTTAACGTCTTTATTGGAGTATAATTGCATAACAATGGTGTGTTAGTTTCTGCTTTATAATAAAGTGAATCAGTTATACATATACTTATGTTCTCATATCTCTTCCCTCTTGCATCTCCCTCCCTCACACCCTCCCTATCCCACCCCTCTAGGTGGTAACAAAGCACCAAGCTGATCTCCCTGTGCTATGCAGCTGCTTCCCACTAGCTATCTATTTTACATTTGGTAGTGTATATATGTCCATGCCACTCTCTCACTTTGTCACAGCTTACCCTTCCCCCTCCCGATATCCTCAAGTCCATTCTCTAGTAGGTCTGTGTCTTTATTCCCGTCTTGCCCCTAGGTTGTTCATGACCTTTTTTTTTTCTTAGATTCCATATATATTGTTAGCATATGGTATTTGTTTTTCTCTTTCTGACTTACTTCACTCTGTATGACAGACACTAGGTCCATGTACCTCATTACAAATAACTCAATTTCATTTCTTTTTATGGCTGAGTAATATTCCATTGTATATATGTGCCACATCTTCTTTATCCATTCATCTGTCGATGGACACTTAGGTTGCTTCCATCTACTTAGGTTGCTTCCATCTTCTAACTATTGTAAATAGAGCTGCAATGAACATTTTGGTACATGACTCTTACTGAATTATGGTTTTCTCAGGGTATATGGCCAGTAGTGGGATTGCTGGGTCATATGGTAGTTCTATTTTTAGCTTTTTAAGGAACCTCCGTACTGTTCTCCATAGTGGCTGTATCAATATACATTCCCACCAACAGTGCAAGAGGGTTCCCTTTTCTCCACACCCTCTCCAGCATTTATTCTTTTTTTGATGATGTCCATTTTGGCCAGTTTGAGATGATATCTCATTGTAGTTTTGATTTGCATTTCTCTACTGATTAATGATGTTGAGCATTCTTTCATGTGTTTGTTGGCTGTCTGTGTATCTTCTTTGGAGAAATGTCTATTTAGGTCATCTGCCCATTTTTGAATTGGGTTGTTTGTTTTTTTGATATTGAGCTGCATGAGCTGCTTGTAAATTTTGGAGATTAATCCTTTGTCAGTTGCTTCATTTGCAAATATTTTCTCCCATTCTGAGGATTGTCTTTTGGTCTTGTTTATGGTTTCCTTTGCTGTGCAAAAGCTTTTAAGTTTCATTAGGTCCCATTTGTTTATTTTTGTTTTTATTTCCATTTCTCTAGGAGGTGGGTCAAAAAGGATCTTCCTGTGATTTATGTCATAGAGTGTTCTGCCTACGTTTTCCTCTAAGAGTTTGATGGTGTCTGTCCTTACATTTAGGTCTTTAATCCATTTTGAGTTTATTTTTGTGTATGGTGTTAGGGAGTGTTCTAATTTCATTCTTTTACATGTAGCTGTCCAGTTTTCCCAGCACCACTTATTGAAGAGACTGTCTTTTCTCCACTGTATATTCTTGCCTCCTTTATCAAAGATAAGGTGACCATATGTGTGTGGGTTTATCTCTGGGCTTTCTATCCTGTTCCATTGATCTATATTTCTGTTTGTGTGTCAGTACCGTACTCTCTTGATTACTGTAGATTTGTAGTATACTCTGAAGTCTGGGAGCCTGATTCCTCCAGCTCCGTTTTTCTTTCTCAAGATTGCTTTAGCTATTCGCGGTCTTTTGTATTTTCATACAAATTGTGAAATGTTTTGTTCTAGTTCTGTGAAAAATGCCAGGGGTAGTTTGATAAGGATTGCATTGAATCTGTAGATTGCTTTGGGTAGTAGAGCCATTTTCACAATGTTGATTCTTCCAATCCAAGAACATGGTATATCTCTCCATCTATTTGTATCATCTTTAATTTCTTTCATCAATGTCTTATAATTTTCTGCATACAGGTCTTTTGTCTCCTTAGGTCAGTTTATTCCTAGATATTTTATTCTTTTTGTTGCAATGGTAAATGGGAGTGTTTCCTTAATTTCTCTTTCAGATTTTTCATCATTAGTGTATAGGAATGCCAGAGATTTCTGTGCATTAATTTTGTATCCTGCTACTTTACCAAGTTCATTGATTAGCCTTAGTAGTTTTCTGGTGGCATCTTTAGGATTCTCTATGTATAGTATTATGTCATCTACATACAGTGACAGCATTACTCCTTCTTTTCCAATTTGGATTCCATTTATTGCTTTTTATTCTCTGATTGCTGTGGCTAAAACTTCCAAAACTATGTTGAATAATAGTGGTGAGAGTGGGCAACGTTGTCTTGTTCCTGATCTTAGTGGAAATGGGTTCAGTTTTTCACCATTGAGAATGATGTTGGCTGTGGGTTTGTTATATGTGGCCTTTATTATCTTGAAGAAAGTTCCCTCTATGCCTTTTAACTTTTGAGAGGCATGGACATATATATATACACTACCAAATGTAAAATAGGTAGCTAGTGAGAAGCAGCCACATAACACAGGGAGATCAGCTCAGTCCTTTGTGACCACCTAGAGGGGTGGGATAGGAGGGTGGGAGGGAGACGCAAGAGGGAGAAGATATGGGGATATATGTATATATATATAGCTGATTCACTTTGTTATAAAGCAGAAACTAACACACCATTGTAAAGCAATTATACCCCAATAAAGATGTTAAGAAAATAAAATAAAATAATAATAATAAAGATGTATTGTTTTTGAATTAACTAAAGTGGTAGATGACTCCCAGGTATTTTGCTCATAGTTATTCAGTTATTTATCTGACCATTTATTTTTAGAGTCCTTGAGTACTTTTTATTTCTCTGTCCAAACTTAGCTATTGGTGCTTCTCAGGAACCTTTATTTTGTGCCCTTCCGGGGGAGATATAAACTACACCCTACTTCAAGCTTTGACCAAGCATTGATGACCCTCACATTTATTATCAGCCCAAATATCTCCTGTACTGCAGACAGATTCCTGTAGATTGCCATCTGTGGTTCCCTACTCACCTCAAATAAAACAAGCCCCAAATTATACCTGTCAGCATTTCCCACCCCCATAAATGTGCTAACCAAAAATTAATCACAACAACCATCTGGTGTGAAAGGCTTGAACTTGTTTTCTCTCAAATACTTTCTCTACTCTCACCTCTACCCTTATGTTATAAATGTCTCCGAAATCTCTCCATCTGCCACTACTTTTGTTCAGATGTCATTTCCTTTATCATTGAGAGACTGGTTTCTCTACAATCTTTCAAAATTATCTTGGTAAAAATTCTATTCTAATCATCATATTTTTTCCATTTGTCAGATCAAATCTAAAGTGCTTGTTGAAAAATATAATTAAGTTTAATCATTAAGAAATTATTCAAATAAGATTTTGAGAAATATGCTCATTATTATTGGTTTGGGGTATCATTTAATATTAAAATTTTAATAATTGAATAAAAGTTGTATTATTATGTTCAGTAGCATAGACAGAACTCTTCTGGAATTAGACATTTTGATGGCAGCAGCAACATTAAGAATATTTTTGATAAAACAATCTCACAATTAGACTGATACTCATATGTGTGGTTGCATTTAAAATCAATGATGTTTGTAATGCCTGCACTACTAAACAGTCATTCCAAATTCCTGACAGAAATCAGTAGATGATAATAAACAGCCAGACCTTGACATTATTAAATGATACATAAGACATTTATGCTAATTTAGCCTTTGACTTATCCATCATTTGCCAACCAAAAGTCTCTTTAGAAGTAAAATTGCAGTTCTATTACTTTAAAAAATGTGGTTCTACACATAATTTTTCATTAAAAAGACATTAACTTCAGAGAGGCCACTAGAAAAGTTAATCTCTATTTGATCCCAGAATGTGAGGATAAATAAAAGATGAACTGTTTATTTTTATGTCAATTAATTTTACAAATCACCCTACACCAAGATTTTAGGTAAAGATGATTACCATTTATTTTCTTTATCATATGTGAGGAAAGCTTATCTTTTTTCATATTGTGCGATAGCATATTTTTTCTTTGTTGTATTTTGCAGCAAATGGAATAATCAAGGATGTTAGAGACAGTGATGCTGCTTGTTACTGCAAGAGTAAGAGTAAGAAAGGATGCAAACCGAACAGTGGGAAATTTCTCAAGCTATTCTGTACTAAATGTGTGGCTTTGGGGGACCGGTTCTCTTTCACTTTATGCAGGTGATTAAAGCTGTAGAGGAAGGCTACCGTCTGCCAAGCCCCATGGACTGTCCTGCTGCTCTCTACCAATTAATGCTGGATTGCTGGCAGAAAGACCGAAATAGCAGGCCCAAGTTTGATGAAATCGTCAACATGTTGGACAAGCTGATCCGTAACCCAAGTAGCTTGAAGACGCTGGTTAATGCATCGAGCAGGTACAAGGCCAGTCTGGAGAGATTTTTCTGAATATTGCTGATTCAGATTGATGCCACAAATATCAAGTTAATGAAATTATTTGTGTACACATGCTAGCCTATGAACCTATATTACACTAATTTATTTGAATATGGTTTTTTCATAATGTTGTTCTTTTATAATGAGTGAAATATAAATGATTAAATTATACTTTAAAACATCTGTACCTAATCTAATAGTGTAACCTACCAGTTGCAGATAAATGTTAACTATAGCCAGATTCAGGTAGCATTTTAAAAAATCCCCAAATATGTGTATTTTCAGGTGCTTTGGACCCCACATAGGTTTGGATGGGAGAACATAAGATTATAAGATAATGGGGAAAATCCAATTAAGCACTGGTATAATTTTAAACAGGAGATATATAACAACAATTACTCTTTGATTTCCTTAGAATAGATTTCACCACCTGTCATATTTTATGAACATCAACAACTCCTTTTCCTTATTCAGTTGAGTACAGATATTTGGATAATCATTTACTGTGTAGTATGAACAGGACTTAAAAATAATAAATGAGTAATCTTGTGGAAAAATTTTGTGTGAGCAAATGAGCATTTTTTAAACTTTTCTGAATGCATGTGAATGCATTTAAATAATGTTACATTATATAAAGCATTCTTACCTCTTTTACCTGAAAAATTACAAAATTATCCTCTCAAAAAATAAATCAGTTTGATTCTGTACTAGAAAACTTACCAAATTGTTATTTTCACTATATATAAGGCAGTAGTCTATCTCCACAAGAAAAGGTATCCTGCTGGTAACTGAATTGGCTGCCCATAGTATGAACTAAATGAGAAACAATTTGTTGATAAAGTTACATAAGTTCTATGATTCTGGTATAACATTTGTTTACTAGGCAAAAAGTCATTTTTAAATACAAATGAGGAATGAATCTTCAAACTCTGTTCAGGCATCATTAACTTTCTATGGTAGCAACTGGAGAATGCATCTTAGAGTTCATTCCTTATGTTGTTCCCAAAATAACTGCTTTTAAATTGTTTATTGTCATCTAAAATATTGTGTTTCTCTCATCTATTTGTTTGAGTTATGTTAAGTTGTCACAAATGGATATAAGGAAAGGAAATCATAAAAAAATATTATTATGTTCTAAATTGCATTAATTTATATCATCATCATCATTATAGCTTGAGAGCAGCTTTAAAATCTCCGAAGAACTTTCATATTTCCTTGTATGTATTATGTAGAATTCAGCTTGCTAGGTTTCATTTAAATAGATTTAGCTTAAGACTATACAGTTGGTCCTCTGTATGTGCAGATGTGGAGAGCCGACTGTACTACACCATTTTATATAAGGGACTTGGGCATCCATAGTTTTGGGTATCCATGGGGTGGAGGGCAGGGTCCTGGAACCAATCCCCTGCAGATACTGGGGAGGACTGTATCACTCACTACCCCATCTTTATTCAGTCATCTACAAATCCTGGTTCTAGAAGGTGTTAGTTCCTGATTCACTGTCTCTTTCTCTCTATCCCAACCCATGTCACAAAACTAGGTGATTTGAGTAACCATGTAGATGATATTCAAATATCTCTCAATACTTGAAATTTTCCCCTTCAATGATTTTGGTCTCTAGCCCACCTTGGACTCTTTTTCATAGTCATATTCTAGACTTTGCTATTACCAAATATGGCAACTCTTCTATAATCTCAACTTCGAGATTCTATTCTCCATTGTATCTTCAACAAATCTTTGACTGTACTGTTTAATGGCTACAAATTACTACTAAATGTCCACTTATTCATCCAATAAATATTCATGTGTCTACTCTGTGTCATGCTGTGGGCTAGGTGCTGATTATACAACATTGAGCAACACATTGTTGGGGGAGAGAGAGATAAACAAAATAAAAACATTGTGAGAGTGAGAGTAGAATTTAGCAGAATAAGTATGAGCTAGAGTGCTTGTGCAGGTAAGACATGATGATATCTTGAACTAAGGTGGTGACAAATTAAATAGAAATGGTCAAATTTGCAATATATTGGAAGTCGAATGGATAGTACACACAATTATAGATTGTGAGGGGACTGAAAACGAGGAAGGAGCAGACTATTTTATCATAAAGACGAGAACTTCAGGAAGAATTGGATGTGGAGAAGATGAGTAGTGTGGCTTTTTTGCTTTCCAGTTCCACTACTGGAATTAACCAGTAATTAGGTGAATTAACAAGCACCCCTGTATATGTAAGAGCATAATATAAAGGATAACTAACTTCTGGTCTCCTGGGAAAGTAGCTTAAATGAGCATGAGTTTCTCTAGTGAAGTCTAGAAGCAATTGGCTTTACACAAATTATTCTGCATATCTCTATTTGGTAGCATTTTCTATATTATTTTTACAAACAAAACAGCTTTAGGAAGTAAATACATCTAAATTACTACATGGAATTTTTAGCTAATGTACATATCAAGCCATTATAAGTCATCATTAACTATAGATAGAAAAAATCTGAATAGATTGTTTTGTGTTCTGTATTTTGAATTACTTTCTTCCTTGTTAGCATTTGTATATTTTTCTATTATAAATATACTTATAGACTCAAAGATCCATTGATTATGAGCTAATATTACAATATAATTTGTTACAAAAGAGTTTAAATGTTACTTTTAATATTTGTGTTTTATGTGTTTTAGAGTACCTAATTTGTTAGCAGAACATGGCTCACTGGGGTCCGGGGCCTACAGATCAGTAGGTGAATGGCTAGAAGCAATCAAAATGGGCCGATATACAGAGATTTTCATGGAAAATGGATACAGTTCAATGGACGCTGTGGCTCAGGTGACCTTGGAGTGAGTAATTTTTCTGATAATTTTTACATAATTGCTGGGGTGAGAAAAATTGTTCAGAAACCAATCTGGATGAGGTCAAGGGAAATCAGTTAACCTTTGTCCTTGTATGGCAGCTTTCAAAGCCTCTTCATTTTTAGCCTGTATTGTTAACAACTGCATGGTTAATGCTACTTGTGGCCAGTATCTTTGCTTCTTTACTTCAAACAAATAACATTTGCATATTTGAATAATTGGAATAACATCTCCTTGGCAAAATACTGGTACTTTGTGTTGTGGAAAAGATGTTTTCTTGACAAAGTTTTTATACTGATACCTATGTTATATGAATGTAAATACAAAACAAAACAAACTGTAAGCACAATTGGTGTGGCTAGCCCTAAATAACAACAAAACATACTCTTAAATTTTGGCTCTGATGAATACCCAGGTAACATCAGCTTAAGCAAAGCTTCCCAGGCAGGAATCTTGTTTACTCTCTAAGTGGTGCATATTATATTCTTGCAATCCAAGGATATATTAGATCCTGCCTCTGATTTGTTATTTGGTACAATCTCAGTGGAACCAATTGTGCCCTTTTCTGTTTGCACGTTTAAGATAAAGTTAATTAAATCTTATTAAATAAAAATCACTAGAGTTAAATATTGAATTCTTTAAGGTTGTAAGTTGTTTGTATCTTATTATATACTCTGTATGTATAATTACTTTAGCCTAATATTTGTTATTTGTGAAAATTAACTGTTGTTATGGTGGTTACATCTAGATTACAGTAACACAAATGATGTTTTAACCTGTGAATAAAATGATAACTTAGTTCAAATTACCTACAAATTCAAAGGTTAAAATATTGTTGTAAGGTTTAAAACATGGTAGAACCTTCTAAAGCACTAAACTGCAGAACTTCTTCCATTACTTCACATAATATGAACACTGAGTGCTTGGTTCTCACCGTTTCTATTCTGGCATTCTCTGGTTCATTGAATTCACTGCCCGTCAACAAAAGGTAACAGGGTACCATCATTTATCACCAATTAATGTCACATTCTCTCAGCATTTCTCTTCTCCATGACTATAACTAAAAGGACCTAAAATCACCACTCAGCTGGCTATCTTAATTGATTGAATCTCATTTTCACCATCACCACTAAATCATATATACTTGATGACATGTATACTTTGCCCATTATTTCTTTGGACACTCAAAAAACTCATCTGTGCTATAGTTAAAATAATAAATGGAAAACTTTACTGATAATTTAAAACTATTTTTACATGATTGCTCTTTAATTTGTCTGTAAAAATGGTCATTTTAATTTATTAAAGTCATTTGTCATTTTATATTAAAATGATACTGTAGGTATTTCTTCTACCCGATGTCAGATTACTTGTAAATATATAATAAAACTATTTGCATTAAATGATGTCTCTTTTTTTATTAAAATAGCACTATACATGTATATATTTATATCCACTACTTTTTTTGCTTCTGCCTTCAGAGAATAGTTATAATCACCAATAATGGCTCTTGCATTAACTACCTCTGTTTTACTTTCTTTGGGGCCCCCAAGTACTGTAAATATGTTGAATGTTTTAGAATTATGGTTCCACTTTTTCTTATTTCTTTTAATTCCTTTCTCTTTACTTTCCTATTTTCCCTTCTATCTCCAAACTTTCTCATTTTGTATGTTTTCTTTCAAGCCCTAATAGCTTCTTCTATCATCTTATGATGGTCTGCAACTCATTTCTATTTTCCAGTATTTTTGTCTGGTCAGTTCTTCTCTACTTGGTTCAATTTCTTCTCTCTCTGTTATTTTGGTAGCTTGTTGCCTCCTGCTATATTGCCTCCTTTGAGATATTTTATGTTTTAATTTATTTACTCTGACCAGAAGAGTAAGGTGAAATTAAGAGATTTACCAACATCTTCCTGTTCAGAGAATGTTGGTCACCATGTGTCAATTGCTTGAGTTTCCTGGGACCATAATAACACATGCCTTACTAGGAACTGAGCCAGCCAACCTTAACCTCAGTGAAGCTGATTTATTGGAGAGTCCAACACCTTTTAAATACATGTCCTCTTGTTTATTGTGGGGTTTTTTGTTTGTTTTTTTTTAAATATTTGAATTGGAGGACTGATTTTTTTAAAATAAATTTATTTATTTTTTATTTAGTTATTTTTGGCCAAGTTGGGTCTTCATTGCTGTGTGTGGGCTTTCTCTAGTTGTGGCGAGCAGGGGCTACTCTTCGTTGTGGTGTGCGGGCTTCTCATTATGGTGGCTTCTCTTGTTGCGGAGCATGGGATCTAGGCACATGGGCTTCAGTAGTTGTGGCACACGGGCTCAATAGTTGTGGCTTGAGGGCTCTAGAGTGCAGGCTCAGTAGTTGTGGCACATGAGCTTAGTTGCTCTGCAGCATGTGGGATCTTCCCAGACCAGGGATTGAACCCATGTCTCCTGCATTGGCAGGCAGATTCTTAACCACTGCACCACCAGGAAAGTCCTGTTTATTGTGTTTTTGACCATATTTTTTTCCTATTAGTAAGAACATATTTATCAAAATATTATGTTAAATAACTCACAAAATAGTGTGTAATCAGTTACTTGTTTGGTCAGAAATATAAGAAACAAAATTATCTATGCATTTTGCTTGCCCTTCACCAAAAAAAGTCAGTCATTATTAAGGACTATGGCAAAGGAACTGGGATATCAGTAAAGACAAACTCAAATACTTAATGATTTTTTTATACATGGTCTTTGCCTATATCTAAACAATAATTTTATGTAGCCTGTATAATATTATAATAAAATAAAATATTAGTGCCAGTATTACTGCCGGAGTATAATAGAAACTGATAAATGGAAGAAATATTCATACCTGTAATAAATGCTTAGAAAAAAAACTAAAATTAATTAATATAAAGCAAAAGATCAAACTGCCAATATATCTACATAAGAAAAATATGCTATAACTTGTGCCATTAAATTTGTTCTCATGGTGGGTTTAGAATAAGGAAGAGTAAACAATTACAGTTTTTCAGAACCACATACTTTGGTGAAAATTTCCTTCATAAAGGTTTAATTTTATTTATTTTTTTATTTATTTTTTGCCAGCACATACATGTATGGCTTGATGTGGAATAGAAATGAAATATTTCAAGATCTTAGAGTTAAAATGTGTTCAATGAAAGTGGCTTTTAACCGTAGATGTTTCTGTCTGCTGATCTCTGTGCCTAAAGTTTGCTGTTCTGTGAACAGTACTCATATTAGAACAATTGTTGCAGCAGTAATTATGCAATCTGTACTATGGTGTTTAAGTGCGGTGAGTTATGGTTGATAGGGGGAATTGTGAGCTTGAGGTGAGTTGCAAAGTGAATCCACAGATTTGACTTAAGGACAGTATTATAGCTGTTTTTTAAACTTCTTGTCAGACCAGTACTGTCAACTTTTGATTATTCAGAAAATGAGCAAAGTCCAATGAACTTAAATATTATATCAATTGTGTGTAAGCTGAAGAGATTCCTATTAGAATCATTTATTAAAATAGGGTCTTAAAATATTAAAATATTTTAAAGGAAAGTGTCACAAATCTAGAGCCAAAATTTGTGCACACTAATTCAAATAAATTTAACTTATCATTATGCATAATTTATTATATGCCTAAAATACACATAGGAGTGCTTACTATCCTCTGTGCTCTACATAACTAAGCTAAAACGTCTAGTGTAACCCTCACAAGGTCTCAACCGTTGAAAAACATAACCAGGTCATGGTTAAGTTATTTCTTGCCAAATCTATGTATACTTATCTTGTACAGTACATATATAATGATTATCAGGATTCTTCTAAGTGAACCAAAACAGTCCAAACATACAATTGCATAATAAAACTATGGCAAAAAGAATAAGCACTGAAATTTAGTGACTATTCATTAAACTCTCTTCTCCCTTCTCCTATCCAGCCAGTGTTGGTGGGGCTAAGTACCAATGATATGGCTAAAAGGTGTGTAAAGCAGAAGGGAGAAGAAAGTAAGGGAATGTTTCCTCTACAAGTGGATGAACTACATCCTGAATAATCAAGAGCTGGCTCCAATATCAACTAAACACCTCTCGTTATTCTCCACTTTTCATTCTGCCATTTTAGCACCATAATATCAGTGTTTTCCATTATTTAATATTATGGAATAACTTGAAAAAACGATTGGAATGTTGTCACAACAATGGCAATTCGTTATATTTGCAGCGTTTTTAAAACTAACCATGCTTTATTGACAAAATCCAAACCATTTTTTACGTAACAATACTATTCTCGTCATGTTTAGATTCATAGGCCTATGCTGAAATATAGTTTATCATCATTAGAATTGGCTTTGGGTATTAAGATTACACGTGGTCATGATAAAAATTAGTATAATATTTGTAAAGGGGACACACCTAAAACTTTGTCTTGCTACAAAAATTCCTATATAGAAAAATGAAATAGTAAAATACATCTTAAACCATTTTCAAGTTATTTTTTCAAAAATCATTACAAATAGAGCAGCACCTTCATCATGAAATGCAAAATACTTCAGTTTTTATCAAATTTCTCTCACATTATTACTGTTAAATTGACCATTTAATATGTACTTTAAGGCATAAAATGGAAATTGTTGGAAATCACAAAAGTGTGAGCAAAACTACATAAAAGAAAATACTTTAATTTACTTATCAATATTGGAATAAAGTTACTTAATCTTTACTAGAAACGTTTTTCTAATACCTTTTTAATTCTCATTTGTAGTATTATTAGAAAAATAATAAACGGGATTTTAAAGAAACTACTTTGCTGCTGAGAACAAGTTTAACTGCCTTAATAATCTTATTTCTCCCCACTTTTAAACTGTAAATCACATTGTATAAAGGTAAATGTATATTGCATGCATTATAAATGCTACTTTTTTTTTTTTTTTTTTTTTTTTTTTTTTTTTTTTTGCGTTACGCGGGCCTCTCACTGCTGCGGCCTCTCCCGTTGCGGAGCACAGGCTCCAGACGCGCAGGCTCAGCGGCCATGGCTCAGGGGCCCAGCCGCTCCGCGGCATGTGGGATCTTCCCGGACTTGGGCACGAACCCGCATCTCCTTCATTGGCAGGCAGACTCTCAACCACTGTACCACCAGGGAAGCCCATAAATGCTACTTTCTAAATCTCTGCACATTAATTTGACAGCTTTTGAAATGACAGATCAGATTTTTAAAACAACAGCATTCCATTAAAGACACATAATTTATGGCAGTATGTAAAACTCAATGCTGTGTTTTCATAATTCCGTTTATCCCATGGAAGGAGGGGTAGAGGTGGGAGGTGAGATGGAGGAAGAGAGAGGAAGAAGGAGAGAATTTCAGTGGTCTGATCTTCCTCCCGTATGAATCTTAGGGGATAATCAGATCATAAGATGACCCTAAATAAAATTTTATGCTTGGGAAAATTCAAACAAATTTAATTTAAAATCTAGATATATGAAATATTCTGAAGAAGGACAGGTTTTATTTGCCTGTAAACACAAACTCTATAACTGTATTAATCCAATACAATTCCTTAAAACATTCATTCTTTAGCATGATATAGATGCCACAAAAAATTTAAATTCCCAAAGCACTGAACCAGAGTATTTCTTGTGGTTATTTGCAGAGAATGAGGTTATATTTACATATAATATAATAACAGATTAAGACAGGGGAAACAAAAATAAGTCAAACGAGTGATTTCATAAGAGTTAGACAAAATAACCAAGAGTTGGAATATGGAATACATACACGCATACACCCATGCCCCCACCCCCATAGACACACACTTCAAATTAAGGTTTTGGTATTGTATATGCAAAGTCCACGCTGTTTGAGCAGGAAAACCTGTAAAATTTTTTCAGGTCTTTCAGAATAAACTGTAATAGCTATTTTCAAAACCTCATTGCTATTAATTGGGTTGGCCATATGAATTGTGCAGTTTAAATATGTATATATTAAATCAGTACTTTCAAATCTGAATTTGTCAGAATCACCTGTAGGTTTATAAAGCATATGATAAAACATGTTTTAAACTTTATTTCAAGTACTGATTATTTACATTCTCTAGTAGAGGTCGATTGCTTTCAGTTTAAGAAATTTTAGACTCTTTTCTACTGACTTAGGTCCAAAGTTTGGTAGTGGGCACCCATGAATTCTCCTGTTTTCACAATTCATGATGCATAAATTACATGTGGAAACATGAGCGTATTAGTTAGCCCATAACTGTAGTTGCCATGAAGTATACTTCTATAGATTGTGTTACCATAGCTTCAGTCAAAGAAGTAAGTGTTTGGTTTCCTTTATTAGATATCTTCTTTCTTTTAGAATTTTGGATATTTGATGTTATATATACAGAGTTCTCATTTTACAGATGAATAAATAATTACCTGTTATTTAAAGTTCTTTGCTCAAAATTATATCTCAGAGAAATGAGAAATTAAGAGTATGGACTTTGGTGTCAGATTCCTGGTTTTAGTCCTGGCTCTGCTAAGACTGGCTGTGTTATCTAGCCAAGTGATTGCTTTTTTTTTTTTTTTTTTTTAGCTATTTGCCATTTGCTAAAACTCTCATAAGAAATCAAGAAAACATAAGAAAAAGACACCTAAGATATTATTTAGATAAATAATTATTTCCAATAATAATACATATGGAGGTTAAGTACCCATTTATTCAATTTGTATCCTCTGATAATTAAGAGATTTCTTTGATCTTCCAAAACTATTCAATTTTACATATAATAATTCGTATCATTGTGTCCAGTTCTAAAGAATTCTAAGACAATCTGAAATTGATGCATTTACTGAATGCAAAAATATTCTACTTTTAGCATAATGTGTTAAATAGAGTAATTATCTAAAAAGTCTAACATACCAAACATCCCTTGTCATTTAAAAATCTTGAATTGTTAATGCTCATTTTTTAATAATTGACATTATTTGCCAAACATACCTGAATTATTATATTTGCCAAATGCATATTTTGGGAAAATAGAATTCCTGAATATCCTATGAAATAACATTTAAAAACCATGAGCACTGGCATTGAGCTCCATAATATGCTTGTAGTTTAAGAATCTAAACATTTGTAGTTTTCGTTTGAATAATAAGTTTGTTTAAAAGAAACAGTATGAAAGCATCTTGGTTGAAAAGACTGCTTGATAGCGTGTAATCTTCAGAATGCTCTAAATGCCAATAGAGCCTAGATGTATTTGATAAAGGAAGAAAGCTCCTCTACTTTGGGTTCCAAGTAAAAAATAAAATATTTGTAAGTGTTATAAGAGCAATGTAGTGCTGATTATTCCCTAAAGATATCTGTTATAGAAGATGATTGTGCTGACTGAGTCATTTGAAAAGTTCGGTCTTCAACTGCTTAGCTATGAAATTTTTTAAAGTATATTTTATGCTCACTTCTTTTAGCAAAAAAAAAAGTGCTTGTTCATATTGTAGGTCCATATTTTCAAAACCGTTCAATGAAATTGTACCCTTTAATTTAAATATTTATTGGTAAGCATGTGCAAATTTGTTTTTTCACTGTTCTGTGCCACTAAAATAATCATGTCCAAAAAGGGAGGCAAATATATATCACTCCTTGTTTTAAATATATCTTTGACTGCAAACAGATTTTCAGGTACAATTTTAGAGCCTGCTTTTGAAAACTGGACCCTGTATGTCTAAATTGGGACTGTAATCTTATTAGTTTCTGCAAAATGTTTGCCTCTTTGCCAGCGTGAAATAATGAGGTGTGCTACAAATTGAATCAATACATACATCCAATGTGTGCTTTCTTCATGCAGGGATTTGAGACGGCTTGGAGTGACTCTTGTTGGTCACCAGAAGAAGATTATGAACAGCCTTCAAGAAATGAAGGTGCAGCTGGTCAACGGGATGGTGCCATTGTAACTTCAGTTAATTGTCACTTCATCAAGTGAATGATTCTGCACTTTGTAAACAAGCCCTGAGATTTATTTTAACAAAAAAAGGGGGTAAAAGGGAAAACTCAGTGATTTCTAAACCTTAAGAAAGCATTTGTTTCAGCCACAGAATTTGTGATCAGTGTTTTACTAAAATATCTTTATCTTCCTCTCAATATCTTCATTTTTAATGAAGCAAATATAACCTGCATGGAATAGGAACATGAGGTTCAACATTATCTTATATTACAACAACAAAATCCTTCTCACTACTTCTACAAAATTTTATACATGAAATATATAACTATATATAGCACCTTTATAGACTGAATGAAGGCAGCCCTTTTCAAAACTTCCAAGAATCTATTTGAAAGGAAAAGTTTTATAGCCATTTGTGGGCTAACAAAAGCTGCAGTTTACTGAAGTTTACTTCAGACTTCAAGTCTTAATTGTCTACATAAGTGTATTGAAGAGCAATATGGTTAGATAATTTCTAAATAGATATCTTCTTTTGTAATTTTAAATGCTGTTACACAGCGTTAAGTTATGGAAACTAGTGTATAAACATGTTGCTTGATCAAGGACAAGTACAATACAGGGTGTATATTTATTTTTCTGTGTTATAAAATTTACTTTTAGTTGTTCTTCTAGAAACTACTAGGTAATAAATGTGAATATACTGTATAATTTGCTATATACCCAGGAATCAATTTAAGTTGGAGCTCTGTGTGTGTGTGGCTTGCACATGTGTGTATTACCATTCTGCTTGCATTGTTAATAGTGTTTTAATTTTAGCAACATTCAGGAACAAGTGTTCCAGAGTGTATTAGGAATCAGAGAAATAGGGAAGCTGTAAAACAAAATTTAACACAAGCTTGTGTCTTTTTTCCTCTCATGTGTCTAAAAGCTACTAAATCTCTTTATTCACCAACAGGAAATGTCTAAAAGACTAAATCCCCTTTGGCATTTTAAAAACACTTTGTGATATCTGTGACAATGCAGTTCTTCTAACCATTAATCTTGCACCCCTGTAAGAAATTTCACCTTTCTGAGTCCCAGAAAATATCTTGTCAAGCAAAGTTGACACCGAAGGACACATTTTCAGCAGGATGTAGAAGGACTTAACTGTGCAGACTTGTATTAATGTTGTTAAATCCCGCACATAGCACCAAGCATTACCCCTAAGTGTTAATCCTTGGTATCCATCTCCCTTGTGGCTCAGCTCTAAGAAATTTTGATACTAAAGCAGCAATGGAATGATGACAAATACATATGTATATATTTTCCCCTTTAGAATTTTCTCTATGACAAAACCTGACAGTTTTATTTGTTGATGGCAGTTTATTCATTTGGGAATTTCATCTTGGATTCAGTTACACTGAACTGAATTTACTTTGATGAGCCAATCTAAAGTGTTATTTATTGACCTTATTAAGAAATATATGTCCTGTGTACATTCTATATACCACACTTGGTGAAGATTGACATTTGAAACTTTATTAGAACTTGAACACAACTGAGCTCTTTGGTGAAATAACCAAGTTTTTTTTGTATTATTACACTTTATAAATCATGAATGCCGTGATTATTCAAAGAGCACAGCATTTAAGCAAAATACAGCCTACATGTGGTTATCGATGGCAATAGTTATATTGGAGTAGCTTGGATTAGTGACATCCATAGGGAATATACCAGCATTATATTGTTGGTACTCCCTCTCTCTTTCCCAAGCGCCTGTTCCAGTCAAATGTTTGCATATACAAGAATAAACTTTGGGGACGTACCTTCTTTCTACCCTGCCCACCTTTTACTTAAGTATCTCTTTGCTAAAGAATATAGGGAAAAACAGAAGTTTTAAGCAATTTCAAATGATATATTGAGTCCTGTCCAATTAGGGCTATAATTCTTTACTGGGTCTATACTGTACCATGGGTCCACACAAACTATGCTTAATTATACTCTATAGTAGTGAAATTTCTGGACAAAATAGAGAGAGATGGACTTAACTTTGTTTTCATAAAATGACAAGGAGTCATCACCATTATGAAAGATGCATTTGTTTTTTTCAGGAAACAAAATAGTAACTAAACTAATTCCTTTTGTACAAAATAATTGGAGATGTGTTGCATTTATTGAATTTAGTAAAACCAACCAAATATAAGTGATAAAGTAACAATTGAGAAACTTCAAAGTAAGAATAAATTTATTGATTTAAAAGAGAAATGACCATAAATTTTAGAGTTGATGGACTAGCCACAATTACTTATACATAACAAATATACTTAAATTGTTTTCCAGCTTTATGTGTTCAAAGATGATTGGGATATCAGGACGGAATATATCTAAGTGATTGGAATTTGAAGTTACAATGCAGACTTTCTCTTTTTCACAAAAGAACATTAGAAATTAATTTCGATCAAATTTATTTCCTTCCTTTGCAACCTTAATGTATATTTTGGAAAGTAAATTGAGATGAAAGTTAAACACATAGCTTTCATCCATATCTCACTTTGGTTGAGACTTTCTAAGGAATGTCAATATGATTTTAGAAGATGCACTCTTGCACCCCCCCAAAGAAAGAAGAAAGAATTCCCTTCAAAAATATTTGTTCACCACTGGATATATCACCAATTGGGAAGTGCCAATCTCATCTATAAATGTGAGAAGTGGTACAAGGAGAGAGGCAGCTTTTGTGAAATGCAACAAGGCAGTAACCCAGGGCAAGGTTTGACAAATCTTGATTGTGTGATTTCTTATGCTTTTTGTTCATATCGTCACCTACCAGACAACCAAAAATAAAATATAGATTCAATAATTTTAGTACATACGATAGATTTGTCAAATTAAACATAATGTTATTTTAACTATCAGTAACGATACCTTTAAAGCATAAGTCTTTCTCAGTGTTTAACTTTGAAAAATAGGTACAAGCAGGGAGTAATTCTCAACTTACTGATATCTGTCGAAGTCACTCAATTCTACTTTTATCAATCATAATTTGTTTTCTAATCTTGTCATTTGCTCACATGTAAAAACGACATAATCAGTTCTTCTTGTGTGTTGAATTGTATGTAAAAATGTAAAAATTTTGATTTTCCCATTTAAAAAAAATGAATGTGCATGGTCTTTTATTTCTTGTGCTATAATCACCAAGTCAGTGTTCTAAAGTTGTAGGATTACTATAAAAATTATATTCCAATATTCTACCTAAACTTAAATGTGGTCAGCATTATTAGTTTCAGAGTTGCCAAAACAATACAAAACATCCTTAACTCAGTTTGTAAGAGTTTTAACCAGTGTGCAATGGTGAAGAAATAGTTTCCTATCTCAAGTTTAAAATGGAAATTAATATCAATTGAGAACTTAATGTGTTTGCATGTCTGCTATTTAATCTCCAAGTGAAAGTTAAAGATTCTTTTAACACCATTCTTTCTCCCATTTAAAGTGGGTTCTCAAAAAGCACAAGATATTTACCTGTGGAAGACATTTGTTGGCTGTAATTGTACATTAGATGGCAAATGCCATTTGAGTCAGATGTTAGAAATTTACTAGATGTATGATGTTGCATAGTAGACTAAGATCCTTTTCTCATTTTGTCCTTTCTAAAAATAAAGAAAAAAGAAAGCTAAGTATGATAGTAAACTGTCTTTGCTTATGTCCTGACAGATGTTTAACCTCAAAATAAATAAAAAGTAGGTACAATAAGATGATGATGATAATGAATAAACAATCAAAGTGCTAGTTTTATTTGAAAATAATAACTAGAATAAGTCATCATTTTTTCAACTCTGTAGCACAGCTGGTTACATTGAATATTTTTCTCTATTATGCTGTTAATTATATAGTAACGTATCAAAGAAGAAATAGATAAGAACTTTCTTTTCATTTCTTGTTGATTTATGAAAAAGTCTTTTTACACACAAATGATTGAATGTTCTTATTCAGAATGACCACATAATTATTGCTTAGGAAAAGACACCAGTTCTTAAAAAAAGAGTCTATTTATAATAATCAGAATCAAACGTTATTTGTTTCTTTTAAATATAAATGAAAAAAATTGAAGGTGGCAAAGAATGTCATATTTATTCAGGCTGGACTATCTTAACAGTAGAAGTTTCAGTGGTCAACATGTTTGTGCATCTTTAGATGCTAATAGTTTTACAATTTATTATTTAAAAGTGTAAAAAATTTCATTTATAATAGTCTGAGAATAAAGCTTAGACTCAGTCATTTGTTAATATGTTTATTAGAATGTTTTAGTTTCAGGCAAGTCAGAAGCAGCTGTATAGCATTATTCTATGTTAGGCATTGGGATATCTCAAGTCCCTGCCTCAACATTAATTCAAGGAAGAATTAGCATTTCTGTATATTTTCTCTGTTTGAAGCTCTATGTGGATTTGGTTTGTGTACATGTTTTTGTAGTGTAAGATATGAAATTTTATATTTTTTCAGAAAATAAAAAAACATTTGAATACAGTTAATTCCGATTGTCATGCTTAACCCTCTCCCAAAAGACTTCAAGCTTACGGTCTTTGTATAATGATTTCAGTTCCTTCTGCTAAACATGTTGGAATTTCTTATGCTAAATATTTAAAGTGCAATCAGCATCCATTTTCCTCAAAGACATATTCACGAATCTTTGCATTCAAATATTTTTTGCAACTATAGTTTGACACTGAGATTGTTGGACATGAGCATAACTATGTGAAACCTAATTAGATGTTTAATTGTGACAGTGTTATGCAACATTACTTAAAAGAAAAAAAAAAAAAAAAACGATAAAAAACCCCAGAGAACTGTGTGTACCGTCTGCAAAAAGAGACTTTCTGATGACTTTCTTATCAACAAGCATCTGCTTGTGGCAGAGTGTGGAGGAGTTGCATTCTTACAGGAAGGGATGCCATTAACTGCAAATACTCCCTCTTCTTCTCTGTGTATTGTATCATATTGGTCTCCTTTTGTAAAGAGCATAACAAACAGTCTGCTGTTTTCGAGGAAATGAATCATATTTGTATTTTGTTTGCACTTAATTCATAAAAAGTGACATCACCATGCCTATGGAAATTATCCATAACCCCTTTGTCTATGCAGAAAATCACTATTACAAGGGAAACCGTCTGCTATTTGCTATGCTCTCATGTAAAGACTGTGAGTTCTTTCTCAGCAAGTAGACAATTCTTGCTCTTACTTTGCTACAGAGGTAAAGATCCTGTGATAAAAGGAATTTTCCCGCAATCCCATAGGCACTTTTGACCAGGTAGGAGTGATGGGGTGGTGGTGAAAAAGTTAATTAACATTTAATAAGAACGTACTATTTTGTATTAGAATTTTTTACACTTATTATTGTCTCTGCTTTACTGATAAGGAAACAATGACTCAAAGCTGTCAAGAAATTGCCCAAAGTCCGACTTCTCTTCAAAGGTAGGATGAAACCCACATTTATTTGAGATCAAACCCATGTACCCAAGAGCTCAATCTTTCTTGCTTTGCCTACATTTCTAGCCATTTATTTTCAGTCCTTTCCACTATCCTTTATTATTCTGCCTTCCTTTCAAATACTGAAATTGTGGGTACTCTTCCCATCCCATGCTATATGCTTTCTCTTGGAAGTTGTATCAACTCACAAGTCTTCAATATTAACATATATTGGAATAGCATTCCATACTGAATCTCCAGCACCAATCTTTCTCCCAAAATATAACTCCATGTGTATAAATTTTTACTAAAGCTCTCCAATTGGCTGTAATGTATGCATTTTAAAATCAGCATATCCCAAACTGACTTACTTACCTTCAACACGACTTATATCTTATTCCATACTCCCAGCAGAAGATACAATTTTGTACATAGTTAAAAAAGGAGAGATCTAAAATTTATATTTTAAATTTTCTCTACCCTCAGCTCCATCTAAAACTTATAAAATTTTATTAGTTTCATATTGAAAATGTTTCTCAGATGTATCACCAGCAAATGTAGAAAAAAATAAGAAAAAGTCAAAGATAACTCTAAGTAGGAAACATACCCTAGAAAATTAAATATATCACCCAGAACCAAAGAGACCCTTTTCCTTGATACTTTAACTTATGCATTTTTATGATGGGGATTTAATAGGAATCTTTCACCATTGAGCAAACAGTTATAAACATTATACAGCACATTTTATCCAAAATTTTATTAAATAGTGTAACTTTGGATCATGAAAGAAAAATTTAGAAAGCATCAGATTGGCCCTTTGTACAAATAAATAGACATACCTCTTAGAGAAGGTATTCCAAACAAATTGACTTGGATTATGCTAAAAATATTTTTTAAAGAAAGTAAAAATTTATACATTTAAATGAAATGATAAGCCTTGGAGGGTTTCCACTCTGATATAAGGATAAAGTAAAATGACTTACTGTATCTTCCTTGGAGTAGTAACAGCTCTAACCATATCAGGTATGGAGGTCAGACCAAACAACAAAGTTTTTCAATCATCCTTTTTTTTCCTACAAATATGTGAAATACAATTATAATGAGTATTAGTTTCAAACAAAGTATTTCAGAAAGTGCAGCCTAAATGTGTTTTCAGGGCAGGTATATTGCAGACCTCTGAGTCCTTCACTTTGTTAATTCTGAAGAAGGGGCAAGAAATCATGATCTAATTTTTGTGGTGAAGCACAGATCTTTCTCAAGATTTGCGGAATGTTCCCCATGTTTATTCATGAACCGTGCCTTCATGTTCTGTCAAAGCACATGGTCCTGATTGTCCATAATATAGAAAAACAGTTTCCAATAAATAAATGGTACTTGTCCTTTATGAAAAAAAAAAAAAAAAAAAGTGGTCCAAAGGTCAAAGTCAAATAGGTTTTGTAAACTTTGCTTGTATTATCCTCTATTAGAGCTTCACAAAACATTCTAGAAATACAAAGCATCAACTAAATTTAGTTCAATGATTCCCCAAATGTGTGACCATGGAACCCTTTTAGCTGGTAGGGATTATTACTACTACCACATGGTAATTCTAAGAGTGAATTGTTATCTGGGTGACCACTTATCAAGTTAACCATAAGAATGCTATTATTTTCTCAACCTATGTTATGTGGGGATGCAATGACAAGACGATATCCACTCTGGGATGTATCTGTATCAGTGCATTGTATCTTAATAATGATCCATCCATATTCATGCTTACTTTTCCTGGATACGAATGCAATAGCACAATTATGATGCAGCTGCATGGAGTTCGGTGGTTTCTAAGACATATAAAAATGAATTACTCAAATTCACTCTCTTTGAAATATGTATTATATTTCATTATTTTCTATTACTTAAGATATGGCCCTAACTTAAGAGGTTACAGAACAAAACGTGAAAACAAAAATTATTACCCTGGTGAATGTGTCATTTGATATTAAAAGTTATAGAACTCTTCAAGTATTCTTAGCCAAGGAAGGCAGCAGACTGGGGGAACAGAGATTTTTCTGAGAAAAAAGAAACGTGTAACAAGCAGCTGTTGATGGTGTGGGCATCTTATTAGAAACGAGTGCATCAGCACAATGCATCAACCCTGAGGGACTGAGGAAAAAAGGCTGGGACTTGGAAATAAGACTGAAAATCAAGAAAACATTCCACACGCATGTGTGCACGTGCACACTTGAACACACACATTTTGCTAAACTTTAAATTAAGAATGTTATGTGTTATGTGAAAAAAAGAGAAGTATAAAAATAGAAGTACATATATATAGTACTCAGAAAAGTAGAGAATAAATGAAATAAAGGAAATACATATGGTAATTTTACGTACATATTTCGGAAGAAATGACCCAGAACCAAAGGTCTTAAAATAAGTGTTATTAACCTTTTTAACATTACTTAATGCCTATGGACGATAGCCTTGGGGAACTGGGGAAAATTGCAAACTTGGAATTTGGAAGGAAAGGACTCACTATCTTCATTAAATTCTCGAAGGGCTACTTACCATAAAATATTTAAAATCATGACTTAAAGTAATGATTGAATATCTCTAGTCGGTGACATCTTATATTTGCAAGCAAACAATTTGTAATAGGACTTTCCTACTATTTTCACTTATTTTTCCAAAGATTAAGTCTTAAGGAGTATTTCTGAGATATTACTTTTAGGAAATTCTCATATCTCATAGCCAGAGGATAAAATATATTGATGATAATAGCTTCATAATATAGTGGAATCTAGAGATAATATCATATGATTTCTACTTTTTTATGAGCTAAATAGAAAACTATTCAAACCACTAGACAAATTCTACTGTGTAAGTAAAACAATGGTATTATCATAGAGAAGGGCTTTAAAAAAATAGTAAGGAGTCATCTAACTATGAAAGAAATTATTTATATGTGAAATCTAATAGGTTTGCTTTCACAATAGGATTTTAAGCACAATTTATTGTCTTAAACCTAAACTCAAAGCTTATCCTCAGCTGCTGTATTATATGCCTGTATTACTGTAGTGGCTATCATTCACATGGTTTTTACCTTAAATAACATTCCTATTATTGGACTAGTATTGATATTTTGGCTGATCAGATGAGCTTTAATGGTCTATATAGATCCCTTTTCTAAAGCTCATTTATTCATCTTCTCATTCGTTTAAGCACTTTTTTTTTGTTTATTCTTTTGTTTTTAACATCTTTATTGGAGTATAACTGTTTTACAATGGTGTGTTAGTTTCTGCTTTACAACAAAGTGAATCAGTTATATATATACATATGTTCCCATATCTCTTCCCTCTTGAGTCTCCCTCCCCCACATCCTCCTTATCCCACCCCTCTAGGTGGTCACAAATCACAGAGCTGATCTCCCTGTGCTATGCGGCTGCTTCCCACTAGCTATCTATTTTACATAAGCACTTTTATGTTAAACAATCAAGATCCAGACCGTGGGCTCTGGGATCCTATAGAATAGTGCAAAATCTGGCTCTGTCACTTACTAGCTGTGTGACTTTGGGATGGTTAGTGTATATATCTATGCCTCAGTCTCTTCATTTGCAATAAATATGGACAATAGTCACCTCATACTATCGATGTTCTTTACACAGAGATCTGCAAGTGACGGTCTACCTCAAGATCATTGCATGTGCTGTTTCCTATACCAGGAACACTCCTTCCCCAGAACTTTGTATGGCTCATTATTCTTATTCTTAAGGTCTCTGACTAAATGTCTGTTGGGTTACTCAGCTTGTCTAAAAGTATCACACCATGTCCCGACTTTTCTCAAAGAACCTTGCAAATATATATTGATTTTTGAAACATATTGCTTATTTCATTGCTTGTTTATTATTTTTTTTCCTCTGGAATATAAGCTCAATAAAAGTAGAAATCAAGTCTCTTTTGCTGACTGCTGTATCCCTATCACCCAGCATAGTTCTTGGAACAACATAGGCACAGCATCTGAGTCATTAATCCTTCCTCTAGAAGGTTGCCCCAAAGCCTGGTCAAGATGTATTTCTTTCTTACCAACTTTTGAGGCAAAGTGATCCCTCATATTCGTACACGTGATGTGGTCCACTGAAAGTTAGGTTTTCTGCAATAGCTTCCATAATCTTTCCCTATAATGAAGAGCAAGAAATAAAGGAAAAAGGCTTTCTTTCAATGACTTTTCCAAGAAAATGGAATTATTTGTGGACTCTTTTGGGTTACTAAAGCAGAAAAATAGGGAGAGGAGGTAAGTGGTAATTGTCTCAAATTATTGCTATTGAGGTTATTGTTATTTTTATTGTGATTTCCAGGATAAGATCCATGACCTCAAGAAGCTACAAGTTATCGGTGAGACATACCAGAAAAGAAATTAAGTAACAGTAAAGCATCATGTGCATATGGGGTTTTAGGAACAAGAAAGAAGGAATATTCAATCTCTGATGGCTAAGGAAAGGTCTCTTCATGGAGTTTACATGCTAGAGGTGTATTTTCCAATAGGGTATCCCCAGCCAAATGTGGCTATTTAATTTTAAATTAATTAAAATTAAATAATTTTTCAATCTCACTAGCCATATTTCCAGTGCTCACATGTGACTAGTAGTCATTCTAAGAGACATTGCAGATATGGAACATGCCCATCATTGCAGAAAGTTCTATTCAATAACACTGATCAGACAGTCTCACGTGTTATTCTGTAGTGGGGGCAGGGGGATGCCTTAGAGAAGGCAAGTATAGAAAGTCAAGAAAACCAATTAGGGTAGAGATATTGTAAGTGAAGTAGATGAGAAATGCTTAAACCCGGGACATAGTGGTGTGTTGGCGGGGGGGGGTTGCTAATAGAAAGGAAGGAATTCATTTTTTAAGAAAAGTAAAGAGGTAGAATCAGTAGGACACATGGATGGATTGATGTCATTTATTTAGGAAAAGAGAAGAATGTGTCCAAAATTTCTGGCATGGGTTGCTGAGTGGCTGCTTCCCAGAATTAGAACTAATATAGAATGCTTATCCTGTGGATGAGGGTGAGCTTCAACAAATCTAGCCAAGTTCTTTTCCTGGTTATTTCTCTTGACCAAAAACAGAGACCAAGTTTTCACTTCTTGTCTGTAGGCCCCTGGATCTCAGTTCTGATCTCAGTGACTATTCAAATATGAAAATACTCATGTCCATGCAAATGTCCAGTGCAGTTACAATCTGTATCTGGAAAAGAACCATTTCCCGGAAAAAGAGCAACACAATTTTTATTGACAAAGAGCTGACTCAAAAAGACATGGACATCCATCTACATTATCAAATGAAAACTGGGCTTAGAAGTATAAAACTCCATGCTTACCTCAAAGATTTCATCCCACATTTGGTTTGTTTTCTGTGTACCTCTAGAATTAAAGGGATAATTCTTGAGACTTTCCCAGAACGCCAGAATAAAGGAGAGGAAAAAAATATGTTCAAAAAAGGGTGGGGGGTTGGAGGGGTTATGATCTCCACTTTTTAAAAGACAGGAAATCACAGCTTTGAAATTACACTTTCATTCCCCCAGCTTCTAGAAGTCCCATCAATGTCTTGGTAGTTTCATTCAAGACTCTGCAATTCACATAATCAAATTACTAGGAGTTATTGCTAAAGCACTGGAGAATGATTGAAGGGTATAGTAGTGGTACTAGCGGCTCATCTCCCCCACACCCCGTCTTAATATACATTACCTAAAAGGAGCATCTGAGGTAATGTCTTGGGTATATGAGATTCATTTGGGAGATGGCTCTGGAAAGCAAGAGTGAGGAAAGGGAAAGGAGGAAAAGCCAAAATGATAATAGTGTAGAAACCAAGGACTCCATTTCCACCAGGATCTCTGGAAGCTCCAACAATGCCTCTTAAAAATAAGCCTCTAGAGGAAAGACTGTCCATCTGTCCACAATGACTGAAAGCCACCTTCAGGTAATTCATCACAAGCTTTCATGCTGCACTTGTGTTCAGGCTTTGTGAGTTCCTGCAGCAGAAAAGTAGAGCTATTCAACACACAATCCAGGTAGGTGTTTTTACCACAAATCAGTACTGTTTACTTCAGCTGTAGGTAAAATCAGTCAGACCAAGGAATGTAACCCAGGACACCATGAGTGTTTGTTGCAGCCCAACTTTTACACTACTTAGATCTACTCAGGCTTCATATTAATTCTACTCCTCAAGACAGAGCCAGCCTCACTGGCCTGTGACCAGTGCAGTCCCTTAAAGTCCATGCTCAGTAAGGCTTGGCACTTGAAGCTTAATGCTTTGCAGTTGCCATCTTAAAATTCTTTAAAATGCTATCTTTAATCTTTTGTAAGTGAAATCTGATGGAACAATGAAGTGTGTGTGTGTGTGCAGGTGGGTTAATGGACGAGGAAGGTACTTGGATCCTCAGTTCCTGTACTCCCCCAACTCTCAGTATTTCCCTGGGGAGGATGCCAGGCTCCCTGGTCCCCTTCCACTAGCACCACAACTGCCTAGCTTCCCAGACCCACTCTGGCCATAGACCACTGCTGCCAGACCTTCCTTTCCCATAGCAACCAGGTCACATCAGTGGGTTGGGGGTGGGGGGAGGCCTACATTCTACATCTCCATTTGACCCCCCATAGCAGCCTGGGCACAGATGCAGGGAGGGTTGGTATTGGGATGCCTGACCCACAGGAGTCTCGGAGTTGATCATGACAATTGCAGTCCTGGTCCCTGCCTGCAGCATCATGGCAGGCGACTAGTCAGGAACAAGCCTCTAGCCCACTTGGAACCTAGATACCTAGTGCTTCCCAAAGTGGAGGTTGCAATCTCTTGAGGGTCACCCATTCATCATGGGCTGGGCTGGGACTGTGAGCACTTGGAAAAGGGAAGTTGACGCCCCACCCACTTTCTCCACCTGCCCTGCATAGTGTGTTGGCTTGACAGCCTAAAGGCCACTCTTGTGCACAAGCTGAGTTGAAGGGACACCCTGGGCACCTATGAAGATCTACACTCTCCCTGGGTGGGGGGCAATCTCCTTCCTGGAGGGAATAGGACATTTACTAACAAATTGAAAACACCCTGACTGGTCAAGAAAGAGACTAGAAGGAAGAAAGGAAACAGTTTTTTAAACAATATTTTAGTATCTTTAACAACATTATTTTTTCTGCTTTTTGAACAAGGAGTTTTATATTTTCATTCTGCATTGGGCCCCACAAGTCATGTAGCCAGCCCTGTTACTGGGAAGCAACAAACCATAATCTCTTAAAAAGGATAAAATACATATAATACAGAAGAAACAAGCTGCTGCAACTACACCTGAAGCCATAAAGGATACCCATTATCACCCTCCTCCACCACCCACTCTCCAACAACATCGCAGCCAGTGAAGTCTGCTTACCTGACTAGGGAACCCACTGTCAACCCTGAGTGGTCTGAGCCCTTGATTGCCTTGGTCTTTTCACACTCTAGTCACTGCAATTGCCTATTCAAAAGACAGAAGCCTGGGGAAAATCCCTAGTGACTTCAAGTTTGACGTATTTTTCTTTGTCCCTATTATGTAAGGACAATCCTAGCTCTGCATGATAATGAGGGTCAGTTATGCCTGTCAATGTAACAATTCGTTTGTCTGTGGGTTCAGTAATCAAAGCTCAGATTCAGTAGAGGATGCATTTCCTTCCAGTCACAAACCAGCAGGTTCCATACAGCAGAGCTGAAAAAGCAAACAGAAAATGTAAATTCTGTAAGTTGGTCACTGTATAAGTTTGCTAGGGCTGCCTTGCAAAGTGCCATAGACTGGGTGACTTAAGCAATAGAAATTAATGTTTTCATGATTCTGGAGGCTAGAGGTCCAAGATCAAGGTGTCTGCAGGGGTAGTTTCTTCTGAGGTCTCTCTCCCTGGCTTGTAGATGGCCATCTTCTCCTCCGTTTGTCTTCACATAGTCACCCCTCCAGTGTGTGTCCTAATGTCCTCTTCTTATAAAGACATCAGTTCATATTGGATTTGGCCCACCCTAATGACCTCATTTTAACTTAATTACCTCTTTAAAGACCTTATCTCAGAATACAGTCACATTCTAAGATACTCAGGGTTAGGACTTTGACATATAAATCTGGGGGGTGGAAGAAATGGTAACAGCTCAGCCCATAACAGTCACTGAGTCTGATGATAAACCTTACTTTCAACCTTTGGTCTCTGGACCCTGATATTCTAGCTGTTATTGATAAAGCAGCATGAATTAGTTCTTGAATTATCATAAACATTGCATCCTAGAACACAGCACCATAACTTCGTAGTGTTTTGTTTCCCACCTGATGCCTTAGGTGAGGGCATTCCAGGGCTCTATGGGGCTGACTACTATAGAGTGATGGGTATATGGTGGGATCAGTGGATCCATGATCATACACTCACAGTCACAAATTCTTCACTATAAAATACATCCTTGCTTTCAGGTTCTGTGATGTGACATTCAATGTGAGGAAGTCTGGCATACTATCAACACTCCCCTAATGGTTCTGGCAGAGACGCTATAATCAGAGTAGATGAAGCCATATCTGGTATAGGTGTGAAAGAGGAAAATGTGTCTGAAGGAATTAGTTTGTTAGCAAGTGGTTGGGCTGATATCAAGCACTAACTGCCAGGAAAGCAGCAGCTCAGTTGGCCTTGTAAAGGGGCCAATGCTGTTGGGCCCTGTCACCATGACTACTCCACTCATGAACCCATTATATGAGCATTGGAGAAGCCACAGATAGGGCTAGCCAAACTCTAACAGGTCCATCCTCATATGCACCAGGGTTTTGAGTGTCTCTTCTGCACTGAAGGCTCTGTGGTGGGTATTAGTGTAAAAGAAAAAATTATCTCAGCATGTGTTCATCCTCATATACCCCCAAATCAGCATGTCTCTTCTTTAGATACCCTTGCCTCTGACTTTCCAATTTGCACTTCCAGGCCCCTCAGCTGACCTACCAAGGTATTCACCACTACCTATACTCTATGTATATTGTTAGCAGGCCAATTCTCCCTCTTTCCAAGTATACAGGCAAGTTTACTTCTCACAATATAGTAGTGGTACAGCTATAGTCAATGGAGTAGCAGTCCAATTTTAGCTAACACCAACACAACGAGCTAAACAATTTGTGAAACAGACCCCCAGTCTCCTCAGTCACCAACTAGTTATGGGGATCAAACTCCTTGCGTCTTAAGCGTGAGCTGAAATATACACATTAGTGTACCCCAAGTGGGCTAACATGGGGGATGGTTCCACCACTTCAAGAAACTGACAGGTCCTCTGGATATGCTGGTACTTGATCCAAGATGTACTTTTTCTATTGTATGATGGATTGCTGCTACACCCACTGGACCTAATGAATTAGCAGAACCGATAACACCAGGAAGCTCTATTAAGTCATGAAGTCACTTATCATCAGTCTCTACTACTGCCCAATAGTATACCACACCAATCAAATGCTAGAATGACTGTATAACTCAGTGTTTCCACTTTGCCTGTACCTTACCCAAATCAGCTCAGATGAGTATCTAATTAATTGTGGTGTTGCAACAGGCCATTTACCACAAGCAATGGGATCTGTGCTACATTCCATGGATGAGAGACTGTAATGGTTAAATTGGTCAGATAATTGAAAGGACTGACTAAACTCCACAGAGCATACTCATGTAAGGCTTTAATGAAGCTGAAAGATTTTGTATTGAACAGTAGAAATGAAATGCAGTAAGCATATGGGACCCAAGAAACTTCTAGGCACAGCTCTCCAAAATCCTTTTCAGTCACACAGGATACTCGTTAACTCTGGATTGTGAACTACCAAGACATATATAAGGAGTCTTGGTTTCAGGAGACCTGGGGCAAACGTTTCCAGGAGGGTCTTTTGTGCCCCACTGGACATGTATACAAGCCAGCTGATAACTGGTTTCACCAGGTGTAAGCCTTTAATCCACACATCCCTAAATAACATAAAAAAGGTGGCTGCTGGGGGAGTTTCTAACATTAAATAGGTAATTATAAACTAGGTAGCCTCTCTCCTCCTTATCTTAGCCTAGAGTCAGTATCAGACTTCCAGACATCCCCATAGATAAGTCAGAAAAGCAGTTCGGCTTTAATATAACTTTATCTTACAGTGACCTAGTTCCAGAATCTCATTCTGAAAGGTTGCTGACTAGGAGTGCTCTGGTTTTAGCTTCTTAGGTTGGGGGGTTTTCTCTGAAGCATAGTCTGGGTCAAAGTCATGGTTGCAGGTCATCTATTTATGAGACTCTTAGAAATCAGGGGCCGGTGAGCAGGGAAAGTAAGACAGGAAAAGGGGATTAAACATCAGGGTGGGTGCATTATTGAGGCTTAACCTGCAATCATGGAGAAGCGTCAAAAATTGTCTGTTTGAGGCATGAGATGTTGGGGCACCTGTTTAGTAACTCACATCCATACTTGTCGAGGGTTGCCTCTGGGGGTGTTAACTTCTTCATTCTCTCAGGCTGCACCGGTGTGCAAATAGAGCAGTCCATTATGGCTCTGAGGAAGGCCATGGCCTTAGTGATGGTCCTGTGTAGAAATCTTCCAGGAATTTTGAAAGCTTGTTGTAAAACACAGCCATCATTAAAAATTAAATTCCATAAATTTATAATTAAATAAATTATAAGAAAAATGAAATAATACTCAAAATCCATCTTGTACTAATTATTTTCTATTATCTACCCCTCTTGTGATTATTTGTCTATTATCTGTATGGTGGAATACTAATATAATGGAGCACTACTGCATATCTCTTCCCAGAAATGCACTCAGTACCTCATTCTGAATCTTGAAATTGTCCATGGTGAGAATATTTACACCAGGGAAATCAGCAAATGCTACAAATCAGGGCATGATTCCTGCCCTCTCCCCTGTCCCATCTAGCACCAGCTGCTTGTTAAACAATTACTACCCCACCTCCATTGCAGAAGAGTGAAGAGAAACTGCTAGAGACAATCAGAATAAGACAGAATTGTCCAAGCCATGTGGTTGAAATAAGAGATCAGTCCAGGATATGTGACATCGGTCATTAAAATAATCTGCAATTCTCCCCAGTCTCCCAGACTTTATTCCCAAGTGGTAGTGAAGTAGAGAAGTTAGCTTCATCTCTAATCTCCAATATGTACCCCCAAGCCACCCTACATAAATATTATCAGAAGTGGACATATTTAATTTCATGATTTTGAAGGTGGAGAATTACGGGGATGAAAAGCAAGGAATCAAGAGGCCAGGATTTAGCTAAGCCACCATTGCAGACCATTCAAGTCAGGACAATAATAAAAATCTTGAATAAGAAGAAAATGAGACAGGGTAAAAATCTTCCAAGTTTGTTCAAAAGTTAAAGAGTAGTGGATGAAAAAATTGTTGAATAATGAATATTATATTTGAATCATGCATTCGTAAAACAGGAGGGATTTAACACTCAAAGGGTAGAATAATGATCAGTAATACATCCTTGAAGGAACCTCCCCAGCTTAGAGTTCTCATGGTAAGACTGTCACTATCCATGCCCTACCTGACATCACACCCAACCTCATCTGCTCTCTCTCTCTTTCATGTACACATACCAACAACAACACTCTCAAAACTATTTAATAAAGAATAATAACATCATATTTAAGTGTTTGCTCTGTGTTAGGAAACCTTTTATGTGTTTTGTGTATATTATCTTTCTAAACCCTCACAGTAATCTGACAATTTATATCATTCTTATATTACAGGTGAAAAACTGAAGCACAAAGAATTTAAGTAACTAGGAAACAACACACATGAACTGGTAAAACCATGAAACTGTTCTCTGAAACTTTTTTCTTCATCTTCTTAATCTAATTGAAATATGCTGTTACTTCAAGGCATGGTTTACCTTGCAGCCCTATAAAATGGTAGATGATTTTACACCCACAAGACCTGTAAACAGAGACACATCTTCTTTGCTTCTCATGGCTCTTCCAGATCATTACTTTTCCCCATTTTTAAACTAAAATCTCAATCTGTTTGAAGCTGATGCCAACAGAGCATACTGTCTACTCCCTTTCTTAGTTGTGGTCCTGTGAAAGCCTTCCTGTCAGTCCTTCTCATTCCTTGACAATGGTAATATTATACCCTTACTCCTTACTACACGTTTGGTGATTTCAAACCAGGGATCGGTAGCACAGAGTATTTTTGTTCAAATTATTTTTAAAAAACCTCTTCTCTGTGTATGAATTTCAATAGAGGCACTCCCTTCAGGCAGATCACATTAAAAAGGAGTTTCTTCCTTCAGCCTGTGACCAGCCTCTGTCCAGAGCCCAGGGTTGGAAAGAGAGCCTGGACTAGAGTTCAGCCTGCCAACCCCTTGGTACCAGATTGTCCCAAGCAAATAATTTCCCAATTCCATTTTCCTTTAAATTTTTTATTTTCATAGTTGTCAATAACTTTCCCTCCACCTTACCTCTACCACGAGCTCCCAGACTCATACCATTACTCCTATTATGTATAATAGTATAAGCTCCAGAATGTTACTAAAATCAGCCCCTTCTCTGACCACCATCTCTAATATTTCCAGCTCACTTACTCTACCCATTGTCATAACTTTTCAACTTCCAATTTTTTAATGGTTCCATTTTCACTTCCAATCACCATCTCAAAATTTCCTTTGCCAAATTAGATGCCATAATCCATCACTATAATCATGTAATCACATTTATAGACATCCTTAAATAGTGTGCTCCAACTCCCTCTGTCTTCCTCAATGGGCAAAACTGCAACCCACTTAATTTTACTATGTGTCTCCTAATTAATTGCCTGTATAACATGAGTAGGGAAAATTAAGCCACTGTTGATGGAATCACTTTACATTTAGTATCACAAAGTTCAAGTGGGCGCATAGCATTGCTTAGTAATCTTATTGCATTTGTCCAGTTGATTCACTCTATTTCCCTAACGTATTTAAGGATTTTTTTCCCCAGAAATAGCTCCTGTCTTTACATCATCAATTCATAACTGTAAATAATTTCTATATCACCAATGTCACTATCTCCAAAACCCTTGCCTTCAGAACTACACTCTTAGTTACAGACATATGTGCTCAACTGTCCTCCTGATATCTCCATTCGGGTGTCTAAAGGGCATCATAATTTTGAAAGGTTTAACCCAGAACTTTTCATCCATGTGCTCCAAAGCCTGCTTCTCTTCTCTCTTCTAGCTCCACTTTCAAAATGCATTCCAAATTTGACCATTTCTCATCACCTCCATTTCTATTGCATAAGATACAGATACCACCTAACTGATCTTCTTGATTCTGTTCTTATTCCCCTAAGTAAAATCTTAAAATGATCATAATTGTCTTTTAAAAAATTAAATTGTATCATGGTAGCCTGCTGCTCAAACTCTACAATAGTTCCCTGTTCCAAAATCCAACTTTTAAACAAGTGTGACAGAACTCTAATTAGAGTGTATTTTAAATGATTCTCTGATTCTATCTCCTAAATTTGTCTGTGTGTTTTGCTTTTTATCTCCTTCACTTAATCCTAATCACAATGATCTGGTCTTACTGCAGTATCTCAAGTATCCCTAGTTCATTTAATGGCTTTCTCTTCTCTCTGCTTGGATTACTCTCCCCCACAGATATTTCCAGGATTCTCCTTCTTCCTCAGGTTTCTGCTCAAACATTTCCTCCCCACACTCTACATGACTATTTTTACCCTACTTTATTTACCATCACAGAATTCATTACTACTTGAATTCATGTATGTATGTATTTTTGTGCCTACTGTCTGTTTCAACTACTAGAATGTAAACTCTCTCAGGAATAAGATTGTATCTGCATTGCTTATTGCTATTATCTCAATATCTAGATAAATACCTGACACACAAGTGTTTGACGAGAGAAAAATTGATTAATAAGACATCATTTGGGAAGGAGAAGGATGATTTAGGTAGTCTTGAACTATACACAAAGAGGAAACATTACATTTTCATTAAAGAATAAGGTGGGGGGGCTTCCCTGGTGGCGCAGTTGGCGCAGTGGTTGGGAGTCCGCCTGCCGATGCAGGGGACGCTGGTTCGTGCCCTGGTCTGGGAAGATCCCACATGCACGGAGTGGCTGGGACCGTGAGCCATGGCCGCTGAGCCTGCGCGTCCGGAGCCTGTGCTCCACAACAGGAAAAGGCCACAACAGTGAGAGGCCCGCGTACCGCAAAAAAAAAAAAAAAAAAAAAAAAAAAAAAAAAAAAAAAGAATAAGGGGGCAATTTGGTAGAAGGAATGATAGTATTTACCACATTTGCCAAACTGTACTGTAATCATGTACTTATATATCTACCTATCTGGCTGAATTGTAATGTCCAGAGGGCACCAAATGATATTTGTGCTTAACATTGCATCTCAATTACAGAACACCATGCTTAAAGGAAAAACCATCTGCTCTGTAAAAACTTGTTGAATGAATGGCTTAATACAAGGCCCTGGACTCAACCAGTATAGGAGGTAAGGATAGACATTAAGATAAATCCAGGGAAAGAAATCACTATAGTTTACACAGTAGTCTTCTTTAGAGCATTTATTTTGTCTGAGAAAAATAAATGCTTCTGGAGAAATGAACTTCCTGTTTGGGGAAAATTATGTCATTTCCCATAAACTATAAACACTGTTAATAGCCTTGCCAAGTTGTTTTTGTTTATTTAGTTGAGCTTTTAATATATTTTTTTCATTTTCCCTATATATAAAATAAGAGATGTTGGTTACTAAGGTTCTTACCAGCTAGAAAATATAAAGTAGGGTAAACTCATTCTTGCTCAAAGTGTAATAACTATTTTTTTCTAGAAATCCCTTCATTATATAAGCATATGTTTATGGAACATATTGGAAACTACATAAGATGATGGAGGTAAGATAGCATTAGTGAAATTCTATACTACCCATAGGCCTATAGTAAGGAAGAGTAGAAACTTCTTTCGTTTAGTATACTGTGAATTATAATTTACTGGGCAGTATATTTTTATTTGAATAAACTACCATACAGAAGTTTTATCTTCCTTTAGAGAATCTTAAAAAGCCTCCCTCAATTTTCTGTGAATTTTTTTTTTTTTTTTTTTTTTTCCTGATGGTACTTGAATTCAGCTCTCATGGCCTGGAACATGCACTATTATAAAAGCTTCTTAACCAAAATATTTGCCTTTAATCTCTTCTATTTCCAATGCCTTTCATTCAGCCACTGAATAAATCCTTAAACATTGTTCTCATGGTGTCAAAAATTTAACAATCCTTCATTACCTACAAATAAATTCCTAATCAAGAAATACCATTCAAGACCCTTGCCATTTGACTCTAGGTTACCATTCTTTCCTCCTTCTAAACACTTCTAATACATGTTTTTAGCTATTTAGTCATGCTTGACAGCCTTTCCATTTTTCATGTATTTCCACCTGTCCATAGTGTTTCCTTTGCTTGTGAGTGTCACCTCATTTCTAAAACTGAAGTAATAAGGCCTCAATCTCATTGGATGACCTTACCTCATACTGCAGAGAGAAAATAGATGTAATTGTTTTTTTTTTTTTTTTTTTTTTTTCTTTTGTGGTATGCGGGCCTCACTGTTGTGGCCTCTCCCGTTGCGGAGCACAGGCTCCGGACGCACAGGCTCAGCAGCCATGGCTCACGGGCCCAGCCGCTCCGCGGCATGTGGGATCTTCCCAGACCGGGGCACGAACCCGTGTCCCCTGCATCCGCAGGCGGATTCTCAATCACTGCGCCACCAGGGAAGCCCGTAATTGTTTAAGGACTAATCCCTATCATATTTACCAATCTATATTTTATTACATTTGGGTCATAAATATGGTATTCAGGTTCCTATACAAATCCAACCCCTTTCCGTACACTGGAGCCCATTCTTTTTTACTTTCTCAAGGTCTTTGCATCAAAGTTATTCCCCTTCTTGTCTGAATCATAATTTTCTCCCTCCTACTGCATCATTATATCAGCGTGAAAAATACAACCCCTTTTCGGCACACGGGTTGCAAAGCTCTGCATCTAGTCTGGTTTATGATTCTAAGCTTCCTCAATCATATATTAAATTTTCTCAACACAGTAGTTTATATCAATGAAGCACATGATGATTCTTGTTAATTGAAAAGAAAACTAAAGACACACATAGCATATTTTAAAATCGGAGAGGTTTATTATCACACAGAATAAGTGAAAAATTATGTGGCATAGTAAACTACAAAATGCTGGCATATAATTAAAAGGTAAATGTTGACAGAGAATTTTCTGATCATAAGAAGAGTAGATGTAGCGTTTGATGGATAGTGTGGAAAAATGAGATCCTTGCAATTTGCCAAGTTGACTTTCCTATATACCTTGTTTAAGAACTATTTTACTTAATAATTCAATGATTTTCCTAGTAAAATAATTTTCTTCACTTGAGTGAAATCCTCATGTGAACTTGAAAATTTACAAGGAGGAAATAATGTATAGTGAATTTTCATCCAGGCCTCTATGTTCTAAATATCTGGACAACAAATCATGTCTAAGGATAAGAGGGTCAATCTTTATGTCAACAAATGATAAAGGTAAAAGCATGACTCACATATAAATACAAAACAACCACCTGTCAAAGATCTTATTTTACTCAGTAATTTATAAGGAAACAGTAAGATGCTAAAACTGGTTCATTAGATTTCTAAGAATAGATATGTATATAGGCAATAAGGAATACTAAAATAAATTTGCTAATCTATGCAAAACTGCTCAATATCAAAAAGAAATTAAAAGGTGATATTTGGGATTATCTCTATCACCCTGGTGGGTTGGGCTGGAAATCAATTGCATCTCCACCAGACACAATTAATTATCATCTGTGTGGACAGGAATGACTTGCATCACCATGAGACTTCCAAGTTAACTTCCATCTGTACAGAGTTGTATAACAGACCAGTAAAGACAATGAAAAGCGTACATCCCCATAGAACCAGATTGCCCCCAAATGTCCACTAGCAACACTTTGCATTCCACAGAGAAGACACCCAGTAATCATTTACTCATTTCAAAGCCTTTCACATTTTTTTCTGTTACAAATATGTTCCATAAAAGAGGCAGCCTATACAGACTTAACTATGGAAGATGACAAAAAGAAATCAAATCTGACGTTTCCTGGTCTTTAGTGCCCAAGTAGACATACAGTTATCAAAATAAGACATCTGATCTACACTAAATTTGCTATAAACAGAAGCAGACTTCTGGACTGGAACTTTCTTTGATAATCCTTCCTTCTACTTCTGTTTATATACATGCTAACAGAAATATATATTACTAATTGAAGTTATAATTCAAATATAACTTAAAAAAATCTCAATTTTAGTGGCCAGTGTTATTAATTTTTAATGTAAAATAAACATCAATACTACATTTCTTAGGGAAACGTTATTTAAGAATATATAGAAAAATCCACGATCACTCTTGTCATCAAATTTATTTTGATATCCTCAAATTTTGAGAACACTAATTTGCACAAACTGTCAGTACAGACAATAAGATCTAACTTTACTTAGAAATCAGTTTTATTTAGTTATTTTTGTTCTTTTCTGATCAGAATCCAATGAGATAAATCTGAAAAAGTCATATAATAAAAAAAGCGAAAGATTTATTTCAGTTTTTCAAAAATTATATCATTCATTGGCAACATTCAAGTAGTTCCCAACTGAGAATTCTATATTATTTTCCATGGATTTTCCTTTCAAGTTAAAGAGAAATCTCTCATTCTACTGCCCTTTTTGCCTTTTCTAGTAATGTGAACCCTTTCATTGGGCATCAACCTCCCTGAAACCATTAAGCCCTTTGCATTAATTCACAGTGAAAAAGTCTAGATGGTTCACTGTTGAAAAGGTTCATATCTGTGTTGTATTGTTTTTCCATCAGGATTATTAATACTATAAGAAAATTGCTCACAAAGGCATTCTCCTCCTTACTGCATTTTAATAAGCTGCTTATGCTAAGCAGATGTCTGCAATTGTTGTGTTGCTAAGAGGGGTACACACATCAATCCAAGGGATAACAGGTGAATCTGCTTCAGCTGAGTCATTTACATGTCTCTATAAAATATGTATGACCAAATTTACATATTAATGTAAATAGCAATAGTTAGATGTTCCTTTTGGCTCGTCTTGAGAGATAATAGGAAGAAAGATACTAGGGATTTAGAAAGATTATCCTGAAATTCTCATTAAAGCTATACAATACAGGTGCAAAAGTAAAATGCATGCAGATTAAAAAAAATATTCTAAGCATTTTGAACTCTAAAACCACTCAGAATTTCTCTCAGGAGAATACATTTAATGTGTTTGAATTTTAGGTCATCACTTTGCAAAAAGTTCAGGCACAAATTACTTGAAAATTCTGAGATTTACATAAAATTGGTAGCAGTGCTCGATGTTATTATATGGGATTCAGGCTATGGCTTTTTTCTCTATATTGTACAGGATATTTACTATGCTCTTAGCCTGAGAGATACCAAAAATTCTCTCCAGAATTGGAGAAAAGCGATTATAAACAGGAATTGGACTTTTTAACTTGGGTGTACAAAGAGCAATATACTCTTACTCAGTACTTTCTGCTAAAGCTTGTGAGAAATGCAGAATCCACCCCCCCCCAAAAAAAAAAAGAAATGCAGAATCTCTGACTCTTCCCCAGACCTAAAGAATCATGATTTGCATTTAACAAGATGTCCAGGTGATCCATATGCATATTAAAGTTTGAGAATCACTGATTTAAATGGATTCACGCCTTCCGACTTGCCCTTCCGCCTTGCGTGACTTCAACCCATCCTTCACGAAATGAGTTCTCAATGCTGAGAAACTGCAACATTATCACAGTCTATTCTAATATGAAAAAATTCTCAAACAAAAAATAATTGAAAACTATAGCTCAATACTGTGACCATATTGATTTTACTAAAAGATATACTAGATGATCTTTCTGTTTGACTATGTATAAATGTTTCCACTATGTCTTTAAAATAAAATCCAACCCCTGGTATACAAGACCTATAATGACTTGGGCACAGCCCAAACATGTCACAATCACATATAAATTTTGTTCTCTAGACATAGTAAATGCTTGCAATTTTTGGAACCCCTACTGTCTTTCTTGCCTTGGTATTGTTTACATACACGTTCTTCTGGCTGGAATGCAATATCCACCTCTGCCCCTCTTTCTCCATCTGATGAGCCTTCTATCAAGTGTATGCACTATGAAGCCCTAACTTCAAACTCTCTTTACTATACATTTCATTTATATTTCTATGATATCCCCCTTTGAAACTCCAATATACATATTAATATACATGTGTATGTTCAAATCTGATTCACACTGTAGAGATAAAGACGGGAGAGTTATTCCGTTTATCTTTACATCCCTATGCCACAGACATAGTAGACTTTAATATGTGAAAGAATGCATGAAAGAATAAAAGAGTATTCCAAATGACTTCCAGTTTTTTTATATTCATGTTTAGTCTTAGCATGTCATGACAATTAGAAGTTCATGTATAGTATATACCCCATTGACAGAGGATCTGAATATTACCTTGAAAGAATAAACTATCTCTGCTTTCCCACTCTTAGAGCCTTAAAAAACATAAGAAGAAAGAGAAAAAAAGATGCATCTGGTTTATATCACACATCTCTTATCTGTACAAGAATTTGGAAGCCTATCATGATAGAATATCTAGTACTACCCAAATGCTGGTTTCTCTGTTATTCACAAAATACCTATTACCTTCATAAGCAATACAGTTATCAAAAGGAAAACCCAAGTCTACTTCCTGAAAAATGTAAAAGAATGCATGGTTAAAATCATTTGAAGGACTCTTTCAACCTTGGTATTATATCATTCTATAATGAAATTTAGATAAGCAAGTTGCTTTGCATAAACTTAAAATAAATACAGAAAGAATAAAAAAGAGAGTAATGCTAACAGCACGAACTCATTTATTCCTATAATATCCTAGAGATATTTTGGAACATCTGAATAGATATAATTTTCAGTAGTTCATGACAAATTACCTTATTGCAATTGTCTAGATCTAGTTATATTTTTATTGGTTCAGTGTAGAACTCATATGTATAATTTAGAATACGAGATGAACCAATGGGATTTCTACTGTTTCTTGGAACACTTAAGTCTTCTCTTCAGCACATATACTCATTTTATATCTCCAATGCCTTCTATTTCCTTTAACAGGCTCACCAAGTGTTATATTTACTCCTTGTCTGGTGTATTTGTTATCTATTGATTGCATACAAGCAATTATGAGAACTCTATGAACAATAAATTTTTTTAGCATGAGGATAATAATGAGATAAGCAAAGGAAAGGGGGTTGGATCTGGAATATAGATTTTGCATACTATAGATTTTACATACACATAGTAAAAGTGAGAACAGAACTTGGAGAAGGAGATTGATAGTAGATGACAATATAGAGAATTAATATTCCATGCAGGTCTGACTTTCACATGCATCCCTCCCCAACTAAGGGGATGGAGCTTGATGGAATCTGGCTTATCCGTCTCTATAGATCTAATACTAAGCATGGTTCTCAGTCGTGAATCTGAGGATTACTTTTCTTCTGCAGTTCTGACAAAGTAACAGCTGCTGTTTTCAACCATTGCTTTTCCCTATTTACTCTATTTCTTCTAAGTTTGGTATTAAATGAATCCCAGAACTTCGCAAGCTGTTTTTCATCTCTGCTTTTTTTCTTAAAAATTTGCAAGTGGGATAATTTAATTGTGGTAACATTTATTCTTAAATAGAATAATTCTTCAGATTGATCTTCCAGTGTCCTCATTTGTTCTTTGTGTGCAGTATTTTTCTTTTCCTAGGTCTAAAAATAGCAACACATGTTTGTCTAGTCTCTTCTTGCTTCCCCCACCCCTTGAATGCAAGTCCCTTCATTATCTCTGAGACTCCCACACATTCTTATTTTGAAGCTATTACCTGATTTCTCTATTAATCATTTCCTTGAGTTACATTTTTCTCTTTGTTAATTTCTTTGTGTTCATTTTTTTTTTTTTTTTTTTTTTGCGGTACACGGGCCTCTCACTGCTGTGGCCTCTCCCGTTGCGGAGCACAGGCTCCGGATGCGCAGGCTCAGCAGTCATGGTTCACGGGCCCGGCCGCTCCGTGGCATGTGGGATCTTTCCGGACCGGGGCACGAACCCGCGTCCCCTGAATCGGCAGGAGGACTCTCAACCACTGCGCCACCAGGGAAGCCCTGTGTTCATTTTTTGAGGTCTATTTTTTCCCAGTTGTGAATCATGCCCTGCATCACAATTAACCCATCTTCTCCTTGGACTGTGTTTGTAAGCCTTCCAGACCTGGTTACATTGGCTCCTGAGCTGCAACAACAGTAGTAACTTATCTAGTTTGGGGCAGTTTGGGGGTAATAGCTGAGATTTTCAGCGGTAGCAAGCACTGCAGTTTCTTGTCTGCTTCTTTTTCTAAACCTGATTTTGATTCACAGACAGTCCCTTTTCTTGTCTTGAGCTCTGTTTTGAATTAAATTACATGTTAGTAAAACCCCTAGATGTTTTCCATGGGCTTTCTTGGGAATGCTTGGTGCTGCATCTTTAAACTACAAGTACAGTTTCAAGCACACAGTTTTTTAGACTTTATCATAAAACTAGAAGTATGTAGCATTTTAGTTTGGCCTTGAAAAATAGACGTGTTTCCTATTCTAGGATGGGGTGGGGAGGGGTAAAATTAGTCAAAGGATCTTCTTTAGCAATGCATGGAAGTTCGAAGCACAAAATATATTCAGATAATGATGTTAAAATATCTTTTATATATACGTATATATGATTTATATATACATATATGTATATATATATGTGTATATGTATATACACATATATAAAATGATTTAAATGTTAATCTCAGCCAAAAAACACCTTCACAGGAACATCCAGAATAATATTTGACCAAATAAAGATATCTGGGCACTGTGGCCAGCCAAATTGACACATAAAATTAACTATAACAAATCCACCCTTGATCAGTTTTGTTTATTTATACTTTGTCCTAGAAAGAAACTGTAGTTCTGCAGCTGTCCACTTTCAGATGGTACTGGCGTATAATGCAGAACCATTTGTAAACCTGATATGAGTCTTTTTTTCCTTTATCAACTGAGCATGACAAACTCCTCGCAAGGCCATAGGTGTGGGCTGGGAGAGAGAAGGTTGTGTAGCAGGGGTGGAAACCATGGGTTATTGGACCTCTTCTTCATGTAATTTTCTTGTACCCTCAAGTCCTCTTAGGCTGGATATCATATATAGCACTTGTATTTGATGATAGAGTGCTGCTCTACATGCTCAACTTCATAGTTTGGTGAGGCAGATAATACCCAGTTCATGATGGGCAGCTCAGATGACATGGTAACTTGGTGGCCTATGATTAAGTGTTCAGTCTCTTCTAAGGCCCAGTAGCTGGCCAAAGCTGCTTCTCAAAAGGACAGTAGCTATCCATAGAGGATGGCAGGGCTTTGCTCCAAGATCCTAAGGGCCTGCACTGTGCTTCACCTAGAGAGCATCAGTGAACAGCATCCCTAACTATCACTAACATTTCAAGAACCATTAGATCTATTTCATTATAATGGCCCAAATGGCAGAACAGCTTTTACAGCAACCTTGAGACTCAGTAAAGAGTTGAATTTCAAATCCAAATGCACCAACTGGCAAGAATTTCTTTGCTGGCCTGTCTTTGTTCCATTAAGTCCTTCAAATAATAGGATGAGACCTACCTACATTATGGAGGATAATCTGCTTTATTCCAAGTCCAGTGATATAAATGGATTACTTAATTACTTAAATTCTGAAGTAATCAGAATTATTCTTTAATAGGACAATTACAGTGGTGATCAGTAGAATAGATAAGAACATGGAGATTTTGAAGGCAACTGGCATTCTTGAAATACTTAAAGAATAAGGTAATAGGTTCTAGAGTAGTATTAAAAATCAGGAACAGGGCTTCCCTGGTGGCGCAGTGGTTGGGAGTCCGCCTGCCGATGCAGGGGATGCGGGTTCGTGCCCCGGTCCGGGAGGATCCCGCGTGCCGCGGAGCGGCTGGGCCCGTGAGCCGTGGCCGCTGGGCCTGCGCGTCCGGAGCCTGTGCTCCGCAGCGGGAGAGGCCACAACAGTGAGAGGCCCGCATACCGCAAAAAAAAAAAAAAAAAAAAAAACAGCAGTAAAAATCAGGAACAGAAAGGCTTTATCCAAAAGTAATTACAATAAGTTTGGTAAGGTCATTATGTATCAAAATATTTAATAAACATTTGGAATTAAGAAACTCAAACAGCAAGGTCGACCAAGAATCAAAATGCAAACTGATTAATCATTCACACAGAAGTCAGAATTGAATCTATACTTATTTTTAAAATCCTTGAATAGAATAGATGTTCTTTTAACAAAATATTTAATTTTCATTAGCTTAAAATAAAGTCATGCTTGAAGTCACAATTATTCTAAAATTGTTAAACTTGAGGCTCACATTGGGAGAAATTTGTACTTTGATGTCTATAAAGAAAGTAATCCTAAACAGTCCTGAAGACAATCAGAAAGTTGGTATTGAGTGTGATTAATAATTAGATTTAATGATTAGATTAATGATTGATGATTAGATTAAGGTTAATATTGCCAACTTCTAAGTCGATTTAGAGGACTCCATTTTCTACAGTGAATATTGCATAATTTAGTTTAATCTAAAGCTGTTGTACTTCTATGCTTGGATGCATCAATCAACAAGTCTTACTTATATAGGAAAAATATTAAGTTCAATAATCATAAAAACCAGTGGCTCATTATATGCAGCTGTTGCATCATCTCAACAGTCTGTTCAACTGTCTTGTAACCTTAAGATTGTAAAGGGCTTCAAGAGGTCATATTGTCCATCACCCTACCTCAGCTGTGCTGTACATACTGTAACAGTATTAGAAATTTAAGATGACCTCCTTTATACCTGACCAACCTCTTTTAATTTTTTTTAACACACTGACTCCTATTTTCAATTGATGTTTAATTTGTATTATATTCACTACTTTTCCATTTTTCTCTCTTATTGGTTTAAGAAACTTTTAAAAAATCTTCACAAACACAGCTATTTTATTATGTTAAAAGTCTTAATGTTTTGATTTCCAACTGTCATCAGCGAAGTTTTAATATATTTCACAGACAAAAAAAAAAATCACTCTGGTGTCTTTTGTTTGTCTCTTTTTACAAAGGATGTCACCAATTTCTTCTGTTTTGTCAATTTTTGCAAAATGTGATTTAATGTTACCTTGTAAGGTAAAACTGCTGTTTCTTATATTAATGTACTTAAACAAAGTACAAATAAAAGGAGAGTAAGACGACTTACTTTTATTTTTTCAACAGTAGAGGTAATGGATCTAAAGTCCAATTACATTGTTTTCCCTTTCTGAACACAACTCCTTGACTGATGTGCTTCCCTGGATTGTAAAAAATTGTTATTCTTAAACGTCTTATCATGAGGCTTAATAGAGCAAGTGAGAGTATCTTGACATTGATAAATGCAGTTTAAAAAAAAAAAGAGTCAAAATAAAAAAGAAAGATAAAAGTAGCTGCTGGTGGCAGAGAAAACAAAGCTGGTTTGGTGATGTGGGTGCTGTTCTAAAGTAATCTTTTTCTGAGAAGAGGTACTGCCACTTAATGAGAGGGATAAACTTCAAGGGTTTGAGCAACAGCAAATTTGTGATATTTCATGTATTGAGGTAATGTTTGAAATTTTTTCTTTGACAAAACTATTTTAATTATTTTTGTCAATGTAAAGCATGTACATAGATTTTTAAAAATAATATACTAAAGAAAGCTTCATAAGAGCAAGAGTCATGCTGTGACCCATTTCTTTGCACATCCTGTTCCACATAGACAAATATTTTAAATATTTCTGATGTTTCTTTTGCTATTTCAGTTCCTAATTATTGCACTCCACTGTTATTTTTATCTTGCCAATTGTAGAGTTTTCTATTTAACAGTTACAATGGGTGAGAATGTACCTCTTATATAGCCCACACCTATACTCTTTTATCCTTTCTCATCCTTCTGATATAATTATAACACAATTTAATTTAAACCAACAATTAGGGTTTTCTTATTATTATCTGTAAACAATTTTCACTGAAGAACTAAGTACTGTACTATATATAATTACATTTCTTTTCTTATATATCTGTATTTTCTAGAAATTAGTGGTTGTTTTATTTTCTTCAAATGTTCAATCATCCATATTTTTGCATTACTGTAATTTTTTCCACATGCTCCCTCAGATACATATGTTTTTCAAAAGGTAAACTCTATCAGCTAATCTGTCAATTTCCATTTTTTGTCCCTTGCAATCCCCCTTCCTCCTGCTCCATTCAGCCTGGCTGTTCTCTGTGTTTTCTGCACTTCCATCATCTTAGGACTTCCCTTTGCCATTTTCCCCTGTTGGTTCTTCTGTTTCATACTCCATGTTTTTCTCTTAACTGGTTTACTCCTTTATTCCCAGAAGTACTTTTGCTACAAGGTTTTTAAGGAAGAATATGTGTGAGATAATTGTTTTGAGTCTTGGACAGTCTAAAAAAGTTTTTATTCTATGTTCACATTTGATTGACAATCCATATGTATGTATCAGACTTTATTGTGCCTAATTCAAAAGAGTTTTTCTCATTTGTTTAATGAAGAAATCAGAAATATAAGTATTATGTGATTCCAATTAAATTACATGAATATTATTGAATAGAACTATATGGTTTTCTTATTTCATATGTTCTTCAGCATTATTCATATAAAATCAGTAATTTCTCTTTCTGGGAAAATCTCCCTGCTTCTTCTTTTTAATTAATTAATTAATTTATTTATTTATTTATTTTTGGCTGCATTGGGTCTTCATTGCTGTGCTCTGGCTTTCTCTAGTTGTGGTGAATGGGGGCTACTCTGTTGCAGTGTGTGGCCCTCTCATTGCAGTGGCTTCTCTTGTTGTGGAGCATGGGCTCTAGGCACGCAGGCTTCAGTAGTTGTGGCATGTGGGCTCAGTAGCTGTGGCTTGTGGGCTCTAGAGTGCAGGCTCAGTAGTTGTGGTGCACGGGCTTAGCTGCTCCATGGCTTGTGGGATGGTCCCGGACCAGGGCTCAAATCTGTGTCCCCTGCATTGGCAGGCAGATTCTTAACCACTACACCACCAGGGAAGCCCCAATCTCCCTGCTTCTTGATACAGTTCCTTTTAAAATTTACATTTAGTAAGAAATTGTTTCAAAAAAAATTTTACTATTCAATTTACAATAATACTTATTATTAAAAAATCTGTTGTCCTTAGACCACAGCATTCACCTGTCTTATAAAAGAGGAAATGTCTTATCTGTTTTTTTCCGTGTAAATCATTAAAACCTTGATATAGATACAATAAAATATTATGGATAGTTGCTTCAATTATCTTTTATTTAATGAAGAAAATTTTGATGACTATCATAAATATTCTTAGAAACAAAAACTCAATAACTTCTCAGTAGATACTGGAATAATATTTCTCAAGAAAATGTTCTGTCACAACAAATACAGCATGTATTTGTGAAAATATATGGGTTGGAGCTACCTATGCCCAGTCAGTACACATATACAAATCTTGGGAATGGAAGATGAGAAAAAGGACGATTGGAGTGGTAAAAGAGATTCCTTGCACTGGGCAGCAAATAGTGGAGAAGCTAAAGTACATAATTTTTACTGCAGTTGATTTACAGACAGATTAGCATATTCCCCTTGGCTTTAGAGAGTAGTGTCTGAAAATACAAAGCTACATTGTTCTGAAAAGAAAGACCTCTTGAATTTTGAATATAAGCTAAAGTAATCAATACAAGAAAAAATTCACTCTGTGGAAGTAATGGTCCACACATTCATTTGTACTTCAAAACTTAGTTAATTTAACTAGTATTTCCTAAAAATTAAAATTTCACTCAAACAATAATACCTATCGCTATAAAAAATACTGAGAAGGAAATAACTGTAGAAAATTTGCCACACATATGACAAATAAACATTATTTTTTTAAAGTCCTGTAAAGCTACATCGTACATATGTAAAGATACTTGCAATTATCAGTAATAATAAAAAAAAAAAAACAGGCCAGTTAAATAAAGAGATACCATTTCTCCTGATTGACACTTTAACCCACTGTAATTGGTGAGGGTATGTGGAAATAATCACTATCATATCCTATTGACCTTTCTAGAAGGCAATATGCATAAAAATTAAAAATGTGTATACTCTTTGACCTAGCAATTTCACCTCTGGTGATTTATGCAAAGAAAAATAATTGGAAATATACAAATATGTACAAAAATATTTTTCACAGTATTATTTATGATGTCAAAATAGCAATATCAACTAAAATGTCAATTGGAAAGAGTTTGGTTAAATAAATTATGATACCTCAACATAATATAAAGCTGGTTAACCATTATAAGGGCAATGACAATTCTTTATTAACCTATGAAATATTCACCACATAATGTTGACTTAAAACAACAAAATTATAAAATATTTTGGAAATTTGAGCACATTTTGGGGGGCAGGGGGAGAGAGTATCCCATACCCATACCTATATAAGAAGTAATTCTGGAAAACTATGTAACAAATTATTAAAAGTAATTATTTTAGGGTGGTTAGTATGTAGGCAACTTTAACTTAAAATTTTTAATTCCTGTTTTATGTTTTTTTAACATGAAAATGTTACATTTTTATCAGAAAAAAACGGAATTTTTATATTTTTAAAACACACACATGAACACATGAATGTTCAAATGTAAAAGTGCTTGAAATGAACTGAATCTGTGCATATTTGTTCTGCTTCTTTGATTAGTTGAAAGAAAAAGAAAACTTTAAATGTTTAAAGCATCTATGTAATACTGATATTACATTATCAATTTTAAAGGTAGCTCACTTTACCAAACCATCAGTAATAAGATGTCCTAAGGCATTTTTTTTTCCTCAGTAACACAAGGCATGGTCTGTAAATAGTAACGAAATTCCAATGTGTTAATATTTAATCCATTCAGATACAAAAGTAAATAGATTAATAATATAATTTTTCTATGAGTGACTCAAAATTAATATAAACTAGATTTTTAAATGTTTTTTTTTTTTTTTTTTTTTTTTTTTTTTTTTTTTTTTTTTGCGGTATGCGGGCCTCTCACTGTTGTGGCCTCTCCCGTTGCGGAGCACAGGCTCCGGACGCACAGGCTCAGCGGCCATGGCTCACGGGCTTAGTTGCTCCGCGGCATGTGGGATCTTCCCGGACCAGGGCACGAATCCGTGTCCCCTGCATCGGCAGGCGGATTCTCAACCACTGCGCCACCAGGGAAGCCCTAAATGTTGTTTTAAAGCAGAAAGTGATTTAAAATTAATTGGAATTGGAAAGTTCTAAAGAATGACTTTGTGAGCTCTATTTTGTAAATTAACTTCTATTGATGTAATTGACAAATATGAAATTTAAGCCTTGCACAATAACAAAAATGTCTATGTTCTCCTACACATAAACTTAGCAGCAAAATGTCAAATTTCAAATTTATATTAGATTTATTGAGTTTTCAGAATTTTTCAGCTCCACTGAGTAATATTTCATTAAATTATTTGCCAAGCATCTTTGGTGCTGTTTCTTAAAATATTATTTTAAAAAGTGAATAGAGTTTAACTGAACAAAGAATAACATTTTAAAATAAGCAATAGCAAGAAGTGGGAAAACTTAACCATCACAAATGCTGTTCTTTACTGTTCCCGCAAAGCCTCTGAGTCGTTCTAATTAGTAAATACATGTGCTTCCAAGTGTGCATTTTTAATAACACATGAGTGCCAGAGGTCAGTCATTATTTACATAAAAATGGGAACTGAGATGTCAGTGCAAAATCAGATGTTAATACAAAGGCAAAATGTTAATAAGAGAGGCTCCTAGAACAAGAGACATTATCCTAGTACATTGAGTTCTTTTGATTATTCATTCTGTACATTTGTAAGTAGACTCAAATCACAATTAAAATAAAAAGTTATCAAGTACTTGAAACATCTGGGAGCAGTGATGCTCAAGCCTTGCCAATCTTTACCAATGGAAAGATGTAGTTAGAGGACCCACTGGAGCACGAAGCCTGTGATCTAGAAGTCACTGAAAATGGATGGGTCATAGACATGTAATGCCAAGTCACATTATTGAGTTAAAGGATCTAAATATGTCAGGAATAAGTTGGTAGCATACAATAAAGAGTTCAGTAAATATACAAACTGAAAATTTCACGTGATTTTTTTTTTTTTTTTTTTTTTTTCGGTACGAAGGCCTCTCACTGTTGTGGCCTCTCCCGTTGCGGAGCACAGGCTCTGGACGCGCAGGCTCAGCGGCCATGGCTCACGGGCACAGCCACTCCGCGGCATGTGGGATCTTCCCGGACCGGGGCACGAACCCGCGTCCCCTGCATCGGCAGGCAGACTCTCAACCACTGCGCCACCAGGGAAGCTCCCGTGATTTTTTATTAAGTAGCAGTTTTAATAAAATTAACATTCTCTTAGAACTTCAATTTTAACATTGTCCTGGCAATTTTACTGTTACAAAATATTGTTTTATTTTTTTTCTGGCTAAGGCTCTAGATTTGGGAAATATACATATATACATATACATAAAAATAAACATATATAAAATTTTAGTAAGTGGAGCTTAGCCACTTTTTAAATGAAAAATCTTTTTCTTCTCTAAGTTACTGTGATGATGATCTTCTTTGACAATTATAACTCCAACCCCTCCAAAAAAGATGATGATCTAATTCAGTTATATTTCATAACTTAAAGTGATTATACAGAGGTTTCATTAACATAGACCTCAATTATTCAGGTAATGATATGCTTCAAATTTATTAAAATCTTGTTTTTCTTGAATAGCAATTCTATGATCAAAGTGGTAGGTCTAACAAATAGTTATTAATGTGTGAGAATATTTATGATATTATTATTATTTAAAGAAACAACAAGCCCCAAATGGATTCTCCTGTGCTAAGCCCCACATCAGTAATCCAAGACTTATACCTAACCTAATTTCAGTTCCAGCCTCTCACAGCAATGTGACCTCTAAGCAGTCAATGTGGAATTACCTGGTCAGCACTAGTGAAGTAATCTGCCTGACTGACCACTGCCTTGCCCCAAAGGAAAGTGACCTTGCCTGAAACAATGCACTCTTTGCTAGAATAACTTTCTTGCCCTGCCTCCTTCTGCCTATGAAAGTATTCCATTTTGTATAGCACCTCAGACTCCTATTTGCTAGATGGGAATCTGCCCAACTCATGAATTGTTGAACAAAGCCAAATACATCTTTACATTTTACTCATTGAGTTTTGTTCTTTAACATTATTATTAGGATTTCCCTTCAGTCCTTGAAGATATGAACTCCTGACTTGTCATTTTCTCAGCATGTTTTGAGCAGTAACTATGGGCCAGACTGTCTCTTAAGAGCATCACATATTTCATTTATGCCTCCATAGCAATACCGATTGTTTGACAACATTAGTTTTTCCATTTCACAGATGAAAGTTCAGAAACTTAGAAAGCTTGTCTAAGGCTTTAGCAACAGAGTTTGGACTTAAATGCAGAGAATCCACTTAGAGCTATTAATGTTTCAGATTACTAATGTTTTAATTTTAAAATACACTTTTTGAAATTCCATTTTAAAATAATTTTCAATTCAGAATATTTCCCTTACTAGTATTGGTCCACCCATGTTTGAGAATTAATGAAATTGTATTATATTTTCTTACATATCTGTTAAGTTTGTTATAATGAATATAAGGTAGATTTGGATTCTGGCTCTATCATTAACTGCCTGTGTAAGCATGGCAGGTTGCATAATTTCTTTTTGCAGCAGTTTCTTCAGTTAGAAAATGAGAATGATAGCAGTACACACTTCATAGGGCTTTATATAAGATATCAACAAACTAATTCATATGATGTACATGGAACATAGCCCAGTTCACAAAAAAACGCTGGGTCCAAAGTTTCTTTTTATTATTAAGCTGTTCTTTGTTAAGTATTAAATGCAATTTTGCATTTGTAATTTTTCAAAAATTTTCTGAAGCTAAATATGTGTAAAGTATTATCTAAAGCGTAACAAATTGAAGAGCGGGCAAGACACCTCCATATGCTTCTTCAAGAGTTTTCTATCTCTGTTCCTCAACTCCAATATTCACAGCTACCCCATCACAGTTTACCAAGGAGACCATTATGACTAATTTAATCTTATGCTTTACCTTCTTCATGAAGGCCACACAAAGTCTCAGGACTCCTGGGTCATCTCTCACAACCTGGACTCTCATCCAGTTAGAGGTCTGTGCTTCCCCGTAACCTGACCCCACCTCCCATCCCTTCAGATTCACTCTCCAGATTTCTCCACTCAGTTCTGTGCCCCAGAGAGCTGAGCAACATGGGCTGCAATCAACATTTTTCTTGAACTTTGGCTTCTGATTGGATCCAGCCAATGGCAAACGCAGAATATCAGAGAGAAATGGAAGAATGAGTCATATATATTTCCCTCAAGCTCCCTCCCTGTGGGATCTCTATGGGTTAGCATTTTCTAGACCAAAGGTCTTAGCTTCTGTCAAGTGGTCTCTTCATGCAATTCTCTCTCATTCTCTGGGTCCCTCCTCTTGTCCCTTCAGCGTCGGGGGAAGAAAGACTATCCGCTGTCATTCTCCCTTATAGTCCCTCATGTCACTTTCCTCTGCTTTCTCCTACAGCCTGATCTCAATAAAATCCCTATGCTCTCATCTTCTGAAATATTCCTTCTGAACTATCTTACATCTACTAAGAGTAGGTTCTCCTTTGAGAATGCTGCTACCTCATAAACTTAGTGGCTAGTTTACTCTATCACACATGTATTATAGCAGGCTTGGTATTCATTGTCACTTTAGAGTTATTGTCCCTCCATCCTAAAACTTTCAGTTTTAATGTTATGCCGCAGAAATAAACCACTTTATACTCCACCTTGTTGCTCTATTATCTACAATGTTCCCCCTCCATCAGTTCTCACCTGGGAAAAAACAAAGTCTGGATAAGTCCAACTGGCGCAGCTAGCCTGGCAAGGAAAAAGTTACAGAGTCTTGATGCCTGATCATCATTTTGGGATCACCAGCAATATTTGAGCCCAGAACTCTTACCAGGTTTTCTTAGTTTATTATCTCTCTTACTCATAGATTTTTCCTCCACAATCTGCAATACATCCTCCCCCATTCTCACATTTAATAAACAGAATTAACTCCCCTCACACCTCCACCTTAGCCAGCCAACCTGCATTTTTACTCATTTCCTATGCCTTTTTTTTTTTTTTTTACGCGGGGCTCTCACTCACTGTTGTGGCCTCTCCCGTTGCGGAGCACAGGCTCCCGACGCGCAGGCTCAGCGGCCATGGCTCACGGGCCCAGCCGCTCCGCGGCATGTGGGATCCTCCCGGACCGGGGCACGAACCCGTGTCCCCTGCATCGGCAGGCGGACTCTCAACCACTGCGCCACCAAGGAAGCCCCTGAATCTGCCCTTTGGAACTCAGAAAAGGTCTAAGAGGCTGAAGCCTTTTTCCTACAAACAAGAAACAGGGAACACAGAAAGGCTTTTGGACTGGGAGGGCCCCACAGGGTCCTGTTCTATTTCAACACCCCCATTTCTTTGATACTTCTCAATCTTGAGGGGAACAGGTACTGGACAAGAAAGGGAATAATGTTAAGCATAAACTCGGCAGAGGAACTTGATTTTAGGGAGACCTGGTTTCGTTATCACTTTTCTCTGTTCTACTTTACAGTAAAACCTCAAGATAGTTTTACATTCACTTCATTCATAATTTCTTAATTATTTTGTCCTTTTCCCTCTTGAACCCAGTTCATATGGGCATTTCTGCCCCTCCCATGCCAAAATATCTCTTGTTAAGAACAGCCCCTCCTCACTGCTAAATCCAGGGTTTCTGTTTTTAGTTTTCTTTTTACTGGCCTATCAGAGATTTTAACTCAATTATTTAATTGTGTGGGTTTTGCTCTCTGTTTTTTGTTTTGTTTTGTTTTGTGTTTTGAAGCTATCCCTGTTGTAGTGCCCTAGGGATCATTCCTGAGATTTCTAGTCTTCCCCTAGGAATTTCATCCAATCTCATAATCTTAATTGTGTTCTATATGCAGATTCTGAATTTATTCCTTCAGCCTGGACCTTTGCCTTCACCTGAAGAATTGTTCTCCAACCAATTATTAGATATCTACACTTGAAGTCTAATAGGTGCCTTAAAAATAAATAGTCCAAGTCAGAATTTTAAATTCATCCCTTAAATCTGTTCCTCATACACTCTTCTTCATCTCAGTTAATTGCAAGTCACTCTTCCCATTCAGGACAAGCACCTGGGGTCATCAGTTACCCCTTTCTCTCACTCCCCAGATAAACTCCACTGGTATCTTCTATTGATAGAACTAATAGAAATCTTTGAAATCTATGTTCAAAATATACCCAGACTCCAACCACTTTTTACTGTCTATGCCATTCTTCCCTAGAGTTAGCTTCACTTAATTAAAAGATTCCTAACCAGTCTTTCTCTTCCCAACCTTGTCCCCTTTTGTTTATTTTTCACCTAACATACAGATTGGTCTTTTCAGAATGTAGTTCGGATCATGTAATTCCCTATCGTTCCAATCTCACTGAGAGTAAATTTCAAGGTTATTACAAGAACTTGCATGAATTGGCTCTCTGCTCACAACCATCTATATCCACTGCCTTCTCACTCATCCTAGCTCTAGCCCTGCTGCCCTCCTCGAATCTCCCTGATCTCCTCAAGCGTGATCTTGCCTCACGGCATTTGCATTTAGTCTTCTCTCTGCCTAGTAGGTCACCTCCCTTGTATTTACAGGAAATGTTCTCTAGGGTTTAGAGTATGTCACTTTTTAAAAAAATTAATTTTTATTGGAGTATAGTTGCTTTACAGTGTTGTGCTAGTTTCTACTGTACAGCAAAGTGAATCAGCTATACATATACATATATCCCCTCTTTTTTTGGATTTCCTTCTCATTTAGGTCACCACAGATAAATGAATCACTCCTCAACCACTCTAGATAAAATAGCCACCTCCCCTTTCCCAGCAACCACTCTAGTCCTCTAATTTGGCTTTTTGTTTGTCCTTGTAATCATTTGACCATTTCTGTATTTACTTCTTTATTTGTTCATTAGCCCTTTCATCCTTTAGAATGAAATCTCCATTTGGGTGAGGGGGTACTTTATAGTCAGGCCACTCAAAAATGGTTGGTCTCTTGCTCTCTGTACATCCCTTGCTCTACCAGGGCCTGCTTCACCTACACCCTATTCACGTGACTGACCTTCCTATGTACTTGCCCCAGGCCCCAGCTAATGATTGTTCTAGCTTTAGATCAGAACTCTCTACTATGTTTATCAAAGGGGCTGTGGAGGTTATGTCCCTCTGCTGGTTTCCCTGGTAACTGATGAGCCAATCCAATGTCAACTCCCCCTATAACTGCTAATCTCCCTCTTCCTTCCCCGGGGAGCAAAGACTGAAGCCTTGTCCTGCCCACTGTCTGTTGCACACGGTGGGGTGTCACCGCAGGACCCTGCTTCAGACATGTAAGATCTCCCCCCATCCATTAAACTACTTATGTCTCTGTTGCTGACTCCAGGCTCTTTCTTCAGGCTTGAGGCTGCGCAAGTACACGTCTTGCAAGTCGGTGGGATGCAGCTCAGCAGGGTACCCTGACATAATAGGTTCAACAAATACTTGTCAAATGAAAAGAATAACTGACCTAACCTAATAATTAAATTTTTTTTTAATCTTCATGTTTAAAGTTCATCTTTATTTATTTAAACCTTTTAATTAGCCAGCATATCTTCTTTGCTTTCTAATTCTTACACTGATAACAAATGGAGTTTTTTTTAGAAAGAACTGTGAAATCAAAGTTTGAATTAAGAACACTTTAGCAAAAATTTCTTTAAGATTTTCTCAGGCTTCCAATTTTTTGATATATGGTAATGTTAGGTAATATTTTCTGTGTAGGCAACACAGAAAATCAGTACTCACCTAGATTCTGAAGTTCATTCCAGACAAGCAGAGGATGAGGGAAATGCCAAGGGCTACTAGAATAGATCCCTTAACCACTAATGGCCTCAGGCTGTAGGATGAAGGGTATGGTGTTCAACAGTAGAGTGTCTGCTAAAATTGATTATTTTTTGACATGTTCCATGCTTAGAGAAGCAACTAAAAGAACTCCATAAATTGCTTATAAGTGGATCAAGGAGCTTTGGAAATACAATGAACACATGGAAGAATGATCATGATAATTATAGACAATGTCTATTATACTACCTTGGAGGCATTTTAAAGCCTGAAAACTTGAAATGAATTTCTAACACCTACTTACTTATGACCATGGGCAAGTTACTTATAATTCCTGAGCTTTTATTTCCTGATTTGCATAATGGAAATAGTAACAAACCTACCTCACTTGGTTGTTATGAGGAATAAATGATTTAATACATATAAAGTGCTTAGAACAATGCCCATGTAGGGGAGGAAAAAGTTTCTTTCAACTCTCTTAAGGGTCCCTGGCAGGGTCTGAAAATTAAACTGACAAAGACAATAACAGGAGAAAAGAAAATAAATTTTATTGAGTTTTTACATGTACATGGGAGCCTTCACAAGAGAATGAAGACAGCAGGAAGTGACTAGAGGAGGCTTTTATACCTTCGAGACAAAGAAACAATAAGTTTGTGAAGAACTGACAAGACATTGGGGTTTAGGCTAAGGGTAGTGGGGTTTGCACTAAGGGTAGTGCGATTAGGGCTAGGTAGTCCTTATCTTCCTCAAGTAGGAAGATAAGGTTTAATTTCACAAGATTTTTTTGCAGATTCCTCTGGTGCCATCTCTGGATGATAAGAGATGTCTCCAGTAAAAGGAAAATTTATTTCGTGACTTTAGGCAGAAAGGGGGCAGCTTTCTGTGTGTTTACTCCTTGATTGCCTTCAGCTCAAAATGATTTTTACAGCAAAAAGTCATATTTTGGTGGGACATATTCTGGTTTCCTTCCCCTGGTATATAATAAGTGAGCAATATGAATTAACTTTGTTCCTTTTCATTATTCTAACCTGGAATTCTTCAAGTTATCTTAAATTCATCTTTAGTATTTTGCAAGATTAAAAATGAATTTTTAAAATGTTTTTGTCTAAAGATTTTCCTTTTAAATTTAAGGGAAATAAAATCTTCAAGATTTAAATATATTTGAATCTAGTATTTTATGTCTGGAACTACTTTATATGCTGGAGTTCTCTAAATATTTAGATTTTGTGAAAGTCCTTTCTTTCCCCTAGAAATTAAAAAAAAAAAATGTGTCATTCAGAGAATTAACACCCCCTAAAAAATTGTGGTTCTCAATGAAATAATCAAAGATCAAACTTCCAGGCAGGCTATTGCTTTCGTTCCTGTGCTGGTACCCACTGCAGTTCTCTTTCAAAATTACAAGTGCATCACTAGACAGAGTGCTTCACTATTATTATTTGAGTAATCCCATCCCAAGAGATGGGTCTAACATTCACACTGTCTGATAAATGAAAGCTCTAAGACGTGAAAGGGGGCAGGCTTAGATGGAACCTGACAGTAAATGCTGTTCCTGTCAGTCAGTCCCAAGCAGCCAGTGAGGCTTTGGTGATTTTGATATAATTAAGCTTCATACTTAGCATAAGAGATGGATTTAATCAGCCATATGATTCACATTACATGTCCAATGATCAAAAGTTGACACATGGCACGTGAATGTCTCTTCTCATTCTTCAGGTTATCTTTATATGGCATAAAATAACAAAAAAAGATAATTTGTAAAGAATGTCCTCCCTTTATCTTCTCCTATCTTTTTAAAATCTCCTTGTTTTCAAGCTAAATATCATTACATGTTCTCACACAAGTGACTTCTAGCTGTGAAAATTTCCCATGAGAGTTAAATAACAAATTGACACTAGTTTGGGTAAAGGTTTCCTAATTAGCTGATCAAGGCTGTCAGGCCATGAGAGGAAGCAAACCACCATGATATTCTTAACACTTAACACATTCCTCCCTTATCATCTTCCACTCCTCCCTGCTAATTCTATCTGATTAGTTCAGAGGGCTTGAAATCAGTTTAGCTTTTGTAAGGACGCTTTTGTAAGTTGCAGTCTTTCTTTTCTAAATATGTTTGCTGTCAGCAAGCCAAAAGTACACTTAGAATCTTCTGTAAGCTTCATCTGAGGAGGATCGAGGTTTATAATAAGAAGGTTATTTGCATATAAATTATGCCTAGAATGTATGGAGAAGTGGAGTCTGAGAAATGCTACTATTTGGAAAGAAAATAGAGGGCAATCTCTGATATAAGACCGTTTTTAAAAGTTCTGTGGAATTGGATGGCTTGTATGCCTTGTGGCACAACCAGCTGCAAGTTCAGAGGGAAATTTTTGGCAATCTGCAATGCTCCCAGCCAAGAGCTTTTATGACATTGGAGAGCAACATTCTGTGGGGGTGTATACAAAGGAATCTGTGTGATATCAGAAAGTAAAGTTCTCTGCCTATTCTAATACTAGAAAAAGTTAAAACATTGTGGTGCTATTTATGTATATCTGAAAGCTTACATACAATTAAAAATAGCAAAACGAGTAGAGCACGAACATAGCAAATATTCTATTCTCTTACAACTATTCCTTCACAAATATTCTATTCATTACTGTACTGACTCTGCAAAACAGTGATATTCACAGGGACAGAAGTTTTCTGACTATAAATTTGGCTTTAAATGATCAGCAGTAGTTTACTTCCAAGGTCTTGTTTGAAATGAACTATACATTTAGTATCTTTAAATTATTTCGATGAAAAATTTTAACTGAAAAGAGAAAACCTTCCACCATGCACTGAGAGATGAACATACCTAGACATACCATCACTAATCTGTATGTCCCAGATGTATGGGACACTATCCATGATGACTTTGAGCCATCCTTCCGACACTCCTGTCCTCAGGCTACAAACTGTGAGAAACCTATGAATTGACTACTGCATGATGCAGCTGTATAACAAGAGGGCCAGTTGAGTAATTTGTTTCTAAGAAAAAGAAAAAAAAAAAAAAGAATGACAACACTTTCAGGGCATAAAGACACCTTGCTAATGAGATAACACCTTGGCTAAATTAAAGAACTTACCTAGCCTGAAGTCATTTAGATTTGTTCTTTGTTCATTTATCTTTGTTCCCTCCTCCCTCTTCTCTCCAATCTGTCAGTGACATTCATGTATTTAAACTCCACTGTGATGGTTATGTTATATATGATAGCATAATGGTGAGACTTCATGTGAGATGTATGGGATGCAAAGCACTGAAAGTTATTAAGCTACAGAGATTTAGGTTTTGCCTTAATATAAAAGAAAACTTTTGCAAACAGATATCTGCTTAGAAAGCTATTTACTGAGGGACCAATTCTTCTAGAGAATATCTTCCATTACACCCCTGCAACCTCACTGACTCCAAAACAGACAATATGTGGGTTTCTCACTCCTCACTTTAGTGCATGAGAACTGGATATGGTAGTCTGCCAGTGTGAGCCAAAAACTGAGTGCAATTTTAGGGCTATGAATTTAATCAGGTTAGGTCAACAGGAGAGAATACCATTCTGATAGTTTTAGGCTTCACTTCTAAAAGAGGATCTGTTTTTCAATTGCATTAGGGATTGTGGACTTTATGGATTTCACACCATTTCTTCTTTCCCTTGAGGAGTTATTATTTTAAGAACATGAGAGTCTGAGAGGATAAAAATATTTCACAAATTAGTGAGTTATAACAAATAGCACATGCTGTTTTTATCTTTACTAAGTCCTCAAATTTCCTTAGTATAATTTAAGTCTCTTAAAGGCAACTGTCCTCTGTTCAAGTCCTCTTTTCTCAATTGTACCTCACTTAAATGCAATACAGCAACTGTTTATTAAGTACATATTGTGCCCAAAACTCTGAGTTCATACTCAAGATGATAAAAGGTAAGAAAAATGTTAAGAAATTTCCTTTAGGCAAATCTATTTATGATGGCATATAAGGCCTTTAATTATCTCATTCTTAGTTAATTTTGGAATTACTTTTCACCTACCAGACTCTATGCTGAATTTACTTAAAACAAAACAACAAAACAGAGTTAAATTCCTTTAAATAACCAACCTGCACTTCACCTTTTTTCTGGATTAACTAAGGTGCTTCATTCCCTCTATAAATCATACTGATAGATCTCCACTATTATTTCAATTCTTCCTAGTACAAACCAACACTTCTCCTATCTAGTGAGTTTGATCCTTGCCAGAAGTATATTTGTTTCCAAATCTTTTTATGTAGTTACGGATGTTATTGCTTTTATGGTTTGATTAACTATTGAGTAAACCAATGAAACATGCAGAGGAAAAATTCGTTATTTCCATGAAAACTAAATTGAATGTTTTAGAAAAGATGTAATGAAACTGAGTTAATAAATTAAGTGAAATGGATAACTATAAAATACAAGGGAAAATCTGAGCCTATATTGCTTTACAAATGCCCTTACATTCCACCTCCATTTTAAAGAAAAAGAAAATTGGAGAGTGCAGATCATGAATTTTGGGGATGATTTTATAAAAAAAAATTACATGGAATTCTAGTTCATGGTCCCCATACTCTAGGAAAGTATAGAATAAATGTATTTGCATATATTTGAAGTTTGAAAGCTAAATCCAGCCTCTGTAATCTGAGGCCGAATTAAATCTCGGAGACAGAGTTTTGGGTGAAGTGGAAAATAATAGCTTTATTGCTTTGCCAGGCAAAGGGGGCCACAGTAGGCTAATGCCCTCAAAACTGTGTTTCCCAACTTATAGAGGGTAGTGAGAAGTTTTAGAGTAATGGTTCAAAGAGGGTGTGATCAGTTTGTGGACATTCTTCTGATTGGTTGGTGGTGAGGTAAGTAGGAGTCAGCATCATCAACCTTCAGGTTCCAACTGGTCTGGGGGCTACATGGTTGTGGCAGCATAGTTTCATTAACAGTTAACTTCTCCCACCTGGTGGGGGTTTCATTATCTGCAAAACAGCTCAAAGATATTGTTGTGTGTATCCATTGATGGGGAACCAGGACCCTGTCCCAAGGCTGCACTACTGTCTCTCTTGACAGTTTGTTTCTCTCTGGTCTCGCATCCCCTCCCTTCCCTAATTAACAACTGCTTGAATCTACCCGTTGGAACTCAGGGAAGGTCATGGAGGCTGAATGAAGCCTACTTCCTATAACCAAGAAATGGGAGACACAGAAAGGCTTTGTGCCCAGGAGCCCCACAGAGCTCTGCTAGGTATCAGTTCGACACATGTTTAATGTGTTATTAATGTATAATTAAGTTTAATGAATGCATGTTTACAATTTCTCAATATAATGGATTGTTTGAAGTAACTAACCAACAAGAAATCTCAATAGCTTAGGGTAAAGAACGCCCATGCTTTCATATCTTGATGTCTTTATACATCGAGACTGTTGTCTGTTCTGTTCGCTTGAAACAGTCAAACTTCCTCTTTTTCTGCCACTTAAATTACTACTTGCCCATTCTCCTTCTTCCTCTATCCTATTTATGATTGGCTAATTCATACATGTTTTTTGGTATCCGTCTAAGACATATGATATATATGTTAACTTGTTAACAGTGTATGTATGTGTTTGTATATCCCATGCACAGATAATACTACTCAGACATTTTTCTTTTTATTTAAAATTAAATTTCATTCTATTAATTCAAATTATTAAGCTCAAAACTCTATTTTTCTTAAATGTTTATAAATATTACTCTTCTATTTATAAAACTAGCACACTTTAACCATTACTTTAAGTGGCTTTTTGATTAATACCCATTCTAACATGTAAACTTAGATACATTTGCTAAAATTTTAAACTGCATTTATATATTTAATACATTTGGTTTTCTTATTAAGTACTCCAATATATCTTCTCAAGTACTTAAATAATACCTGTGAATCTGATAAATTAAACTTATAAATATTTTTACTACTAAGTTCATTTAAGTGCTCTGGTAAAGTTTATAACCTGAGTAAAATTTCAACTTATAATAATAATTATACATATTATAGTATCATAAAGTACTTTGGGAAGAACCGTTACTCAATTAAGCCAAGTTCTCTGAGCATTATACATGTGAATAATACTAAATATGCATGGAATATTCCTTAACATAAAAGCAGTTTTTATATATTGAATTTATTTTATTATTTCTACACCAAACTCTAAATCTTCCTGTGGGTAAAATATACTAACCCACCAAGGAAAAACTATGTCACCCTGTGTCAGGCAGCAAAACACTCCTCCCCCAGATGTCCACACCCCAATCTCTGGAAACTATAAATATTTATCTTATGTGGCAAAAGTGATTTTGCAGATTGATTAAGATATGGACCTGGAGATGAAGAGGACTTACTGGATTTTCTACTGTAGCCCAGTCTAATCACACACATCCTTAAAAGAAAGAAACTTTCCTGGTCTGGCTAGAGAGAGATGTGACAATGGAAGAAAGGCAGAAAGATGTGACATAAGAAGAATTCAGTTTACTCCTGCTGACTCTGAGGATAGTGGACAGGAGACAGGAGCCAAAGGATGTGGGTGGTCTCTAGGAGATGGCAATGTACCTCAGCTGACAACTAATCTGGAAAGTGCAAGAAACAGAATTCTGCCTGCAAGCTAAATGGGAAAGGAAGCTGATTCTCCTTCAAAGTGTCCAGAAAGAAACAAGCCCTGTTAATACTTTGACTTGAGCTTGGTGAGACCTGTGTGGGAGTTCTAACCTACTGAGTTATAAAATAAATGTGTACTGGTTAAACCATTAAGTTTGTGATAATATGTTTCATAAGCAACATAAAACTAAGACAAGCGCCAAGAAAATACTGAAGATAGTATCTCAGAGTATTTGCATATTTGTCAGAAATTTAAACCAGTTTGTGAAAACTGAAGCAACAATTACCTGGTACAGTTTTCCCACAACCAAACTGCTATGTTGAACCCTCATGTACCATGTTTACAAGAGGAAACTTCCAGTCCAAAAAGAGTAGTTTCGTAGTAAATAACCCCATAATTCAAGTTGCAGTCTACCTAACACTCAAACTTCCTATAACTATACTCCCTGATTGGATTCAACTAATGTATTTGCTATTTACTTAATAAATAATGTATGTATTATTCTAGTTTATGATGAATTATTTTTAATATTCTTTTCATAATTTTTATATACTTTTAAATGACAGCTGATGTGATTCTATATCTCTCCAGAAGTTCTGGTGTCAATTTTCGAAATGATTGTAATGACAGTCAGGAAGCCTTCCTTGATTTATACCTTCCCTCTACTCCCCCCACCCCACATGTGTATATACATCCGTGCTAGTGTTCCTTGTATGTAATTCTAGAGCAAGAACCCTATTCTATACTTCTGCCATAATACTTATCACCCTATATGGAATTTAACAAAATGTATCTGTACCCTGTACAATAAAGTAAACTTATTGAAAATGAAATAATATACATACATAATATAGGACTAAACTTAATTAGATTAAAATTAATCAAAATGAACTAACAGATGTAATTTGTATTTTATAAAAAAAGGAACCATGTTTATCTTAAAAAAACAAAGCAAAACAAAAAAGATTGAAAATGGATTATAATCACTGTTCTGTTAATTATTTTTTAATGAGGTATAATACCTATACAATTAAATTCATCTTTCTTTGGTTGTCGTACAGTAGCAAAAACAATGAAGGGTTTGAAGTCTGAAGTTTTATTCTGCTTGCAAACTGACAAGTTCGGCTGCCACAGTTACATGGGTACTGGTGGAAGAGACTCTAGGATCAGAAACAATAGACTTTAATACTCATAACAGTAGCATTTGCTCCAGTTTTCTGAGCTACAGACCCCAGGCCACAATATAAACAGGGCTCGATGATCCCCACACATGCAGGGAGATACATTACAGGAGAGAACCGCATGATTTAGGAAAGCTGAATATTTTATAGTGGGAGCAAGCCTTCTCCAAAGGGAGACTATATCTTTATTATTCTGGATAGTAAACACACCAGCCCTGTATTCTGGAGAGAAATAAGGCTTCTAAGACTATTTGTTCTATAAACACTCTTGAAAAGATTGTCAGGAAAAAGACAGCATCTCTGCTTGTGAGATGTTCAGAGTCATGAGAAACCCACAGAGAATTGTCTCCCACCAATTGTTTCTACGTCATCTTGGCTTCTAGTAAATTTTCCCATGGGTACACCATTTTTTGGTCACTCTGATGAATCTGAGAAACAGAGACTGGCACCAAATTTGTTCAATTTCTCCTGTCAGTATTCAGTTAAGACTATTATCAACAAAATTCCAAGCGGTGTAATGAGGCCAGCTAGCAATATGGACCTTAACCTGGTGCTCAAGAGTCCTGGCTCCAATCTGGAGAATGAACCCATAAGCCAAACCATCAGTGTCTATCCTAGAAAGAAAAGTGGCTTTCTCCTTAGGTTTATGAATTGAACTTTCCTCTTAGCAGAAGGTATTACTCTAGGTGCAGCAGAATGTATTAGCAAGTATATATACACTGCTTTGGTTCCTAGGGAGGAAGTTAGAACAAGTCTATCATTCATAATAACCCTGACCAGTGACTTGGGGATGACCTGACTGCCTCCAAAGGCCAGAGCTGTGTCATTGATCACATTGACCAAAGTCAGGTACAAATTTCATATGATCTTTTCTAATTAAATGACTCCCTTCCTTGGGATAACTGTCTCTAAAAAACACAAAATTAATGAGCCATTTATCTCCCTGGGAAGCTTTCTTGAATGAATTAGTTTTCCATGGCTCCTGTAACAAATTACCACAAATTTGGCTAGTGGAAATACCAGAAATCTATTCTTTAACACTTCTGGAGGCCAGAAGTCCAAAATCGATGTGTTGGCAAGGCAGCACTCCCTCTACGGGCTCTAGGGAAAATCTGTTCCTTGTCTCTTCCAATTTTGGTGGCTCCAGGTCTTACTTTGCTTGTGGCTAAATCATTATAATCTCTGCTTCTGTGGTCATGTTGCTTTCAACTCTTCTGTCTGTCAAGTGTCCCTCTGCCTTTCTCTTATAAGGACACTTGTCACTGAATTTAAGGCCCACCTTGTAATCCAGGGTAAACTCATCATCCAAAGATTCTTAACTAAATTGCATCTACAAAGACCATTTTTTTTTCCCATATAAAGTAATATTCACGGGTTCTGAGGATTGAGATGTGAATATACATTTTGAAGTCCACCAATCTGCTAAATACAAGTAACCAAGGATAGTTTCATTTTTGAGATTTCTTTACAGTCATTTGAGAACCACACGATTGACTGTGTTATTGCCTTAAACAATTGAAAGTCTCCCCTAACCACCACCAAGGTACAATCACCATGTTTCTCAGAGGCAAGTTAATTCCTGGCTTTCCTCAAGAAGTACAGTTCCAGGAATGTATGTAATACCCCTAGAGGGAAATTGTTGACAACTGCTGGTGATCTGCAGATCTGACCTACATCGCTCAGGGAGTGCAAGTTGATGGCATCTTCAACATGGCTTCTAGCTGGCTGGTAAGCCTTAGGGTTCTCAGTTCAGTTAGGATAATTACATTCAGTGCATGCTTATGGAAAAACTGCCCAAGGCTGTCAATACAACCTGTCTTGTTGTCCAGTCACTGACTGGATGGTATTTGTTCATCCATGGAATGACTAACAGCTACAGGAATGGGAGCAGGGCAGACACCCAGAGGTTCTGGCAGATATTTTGCATGGAAGATACAGGACATAGCACCATTCTCTGCTGAGTCTAATAGATGTCTAGGCAAGATTAGGTGGACTATCTGTCTAAATACCTCAAAATGGGTATATAAGACTTACATGGCTCAGTTTCTATCAGGGTCCGGTAGCAAAATAATGGCTACTTTTCAAAGGAGATGTTTCTGGTAACTGTAGCAGGGAGGCAACTAGTCCAAGGCCCTACGAAATACTCCAAGGTGGAGGATGCTTCCATTTCCTAGTTTCTTTTGGTGAAATAATCAACACTAACCAGTTTTACTCACAGTCTTTTTGCCCCCAAATGTATGAAGTTTTCATTCACACTGACAATCTATTTTCCAGGTCTTCTCTGGACACCAAGTGGGTGTCTTACAATTTGATTCACTTCTGACACTAACTTCCTGGAGTAAACAAATTAAGGGGTCAGTCCCACAAGACTGCCCCAACTGCATATGCCAGATGCAAGTTCCCAACTTCTAGGACTTCTGACTGACTAGTTACAAATTTAGGGGATTTCCATACCCTGCCCCCAAGGTTTGATAATATGCTAAAATGGCTGACAGAATTTAGGAAAAGCACTTCATTTAAATCTAGTAGTTTATTATAAAGAATATTATAAAGGATACAGATGAACAGCCAGATGAAGGCGTACATAGGGTGAAGTCCAGAAGGGTCCTGAGCACAGGTGCTTCTGTCCTGTGGAGTTAGGGCATGCCACTCTCCGGGCATGTGGACGCATTCACTAATCCAAAAGCTCTTCCAACCTTACCATTTAGGTGCTTTTATGGATCTTTCATCACATAGGCATGATTGATTATTAATTTAATCTCCCTTTTTCCTTCTCAAAGGTTGAGGAGAGTGGAACTAAAACTTTCAGGCTTCTAATCAAAGCTTAGTCTTTCTGGTGACCAGCCCCTAACCTGAATTTATCTAGGGTCCCACCAAGAGTCACCTCATTAGAACAAAAGAGGCTCCTATCACCCTGGAAATTCCAAGGGATCTAGGAGCCCTGTGTCAGAAACAAAAGATGCTGCTATCACCCCAATCACTCAGGAAATTACAAGGGTTTTAGGAGCTTTTTGTCAGGACCCAGAGACAAAGATCAAATATATATTTCTTATTATGCCATCATCAGTCACAAGGATTTGTAGTTCAGAACGTTCTTTAGTGTTGTGGGACCACAAAGGTAGTAGCTCTTCTCTCCATGTAGCGATCCCCCAGTTGGGAGAACACCCACTGGAATGTGCAAGATGGGGAAATCTATGCATATAACTACTCAGCAATTCCTACTATACATTCAGATATAAAGAAAGTAATAGTAGTACATTAAACTGGTCCAAAAGGCTGTCCTCACAAGGTTGACTATCTTTCCTGTCCCATTGTGATTTCTGTGTGTGGTAGGTAGAATAATAGCTTCCCGAAGAGGTTCATGTCCTAGACCTTGAAATCTGTGAATCTGTTATGTTACATGGCTGAGTAGGAATTAAGGTAGCAGATGGAATTAGCTGCCATCTAATGGAATGGTATGAATCAGCTGACCTTAAAATAGGGAGAACATCATGGATTATCTAGGTAGGCCCAAGGTAACCACAAGGATTGATAAATGTGGAGGAGGGAGGCATAAGAGTTAGTGCCAAAGTGATGTGGCATGAGAAATACTGTTAACTGCTGCTGGCTTTGGAGATGGAAGAGGACTACAAGCCAAGAAATGCAGGCAGTATCTACAACCTGGAAAATGTAAGAAAGTAAATTCTTGCCTAAAGCCTCCAGAAATTAATTTCATCTTGCCAACATCTTGCTTTTCACCCATTTGAAACCCAGTTCAGACTCCTGACCTCCAGAACTGTAAGATAATAAACTTATTTTTAAGGCACTAAATTTGTTGTGATTTGTTACAGCAGCGATAGGAAATTAATACATTGCCTAAATCCCATTGGTTTAACTCAAGAGCACTTTATCCTAAATGACAAGATAGCAATGTGACTTGGGGATCTCTCAAAAAGCCATAAAAGATTAATATGAGAAATTTTCATTTTAGAAAACTTTTTATCAAAAGTTTAATTATTGGGCTTCCCTGGTGGCGCAGTGGTTGAGAGTCTGCCTGCTGATGCAGGGGACACGGGTTGGTGCCCCAGTCTGGGAAGATCCCACATGCTGCGGAGCTGCTAGGCCCATGAGCCATGGCCGCTGAGCCTGTGCGTCCGGAGCCTGTGCTCCGCAACGGGAGAGGCCACAACAGTGAGAGACCCGCGTACCGAAAAAAAAAATTAATTATTAATATTTTGTAATATTATCAATTTTATAATTAATTGTATTAATTATAAAAATAATTAATTTTAAGAATATTATTAATTTTATAATTAATTGTATTAATTATTTTGTCAAATGTTATTTTCACCATTTATGAGGCAGGAACTGTGGTAAGCAATGGGAATTAAAAAAATATATATTCTGGAGAATCTTTTCCCTCAAGGAACTTAGAGTTTACCATGATCAATTTTGATCAAATACTCCATTTTTTTTTAACATCTTTATTGGAGTATAATTGTTTTACATTGTTGTGTTAGTTTCTGCTATATAACAAAGTGAATCAGCTATACGTATATATATATATCCCCATATCCCCTCCCTCTTACGTCTCCCTCCCACCCTCCCTATCCCACCCCTCTAGGTGGTCACAAAGCACTGAGCTGATCTCCCTGTGCTATGTGGCTGCTTCTCACTAGCTACCTATTTTACATTTGGTAGTGTACATATGTCCATGCCACTCTCTCACTTCATCCCAGCTTACCCTTCCCCCTCCCTGGGTCCTCAAGTCCATTCTCTACGTTTACATCTTTCTTCCTGTCCTGCCCCTAGGTTCTTCAGAACCTTTTTTTTTTTTTTTTTTTTAGATTCCATATATATGTGTTAGCATATGGTATTTGTTTTTCTCTTTCTGACTTCCTTCACTCTGTATGGCAGATTCTAGGTCCATCCACCTCGCTACAAATAACTCAATTTTGTTTCTTTTTATGGTTGCAAATACTCCATTTTTATATCAATCTGCTTGTTCTGACTTCTACACTAGTCCACTTTCATTTGTAGAACAGTTTTAGAATTATTAATTGATTAAGTTGTCTCCAAATCAGATGTGTTATTATTAATATTTAAAGCAAAATTCCAAGTTTAAATGAAAGCAATAGAGTCTATGTAAAGATAATTAGAATGTATCCTTTATAGTTCATTTCAACTTTTCTAAGCCATTTTCCTTATGATCCCCTTTGATCATCCTAATAAAAATAAATAGAAGAGGCATTACATAATTCTCATATAATCTCTAAAAATTAGATCATAGTAATTGAACAGAATCAGATACAAATATAAGAATTGTGCCTATCCACCAAATGTTTTCATCACCACATGAACACATTACTTATATTAGTGCTTCTTATGCAATAACGTTCATGCAATTCACCAGAGGATCTTGAGAAAAGGAATATTCTGATTTAGTAGGCCTGGAGTTGGGCCTGAGGTACTGTCTCCAACATCCGGGTGATGTTGATGCTGCCCATCCGTGAACCACACTTTGAGAAGCAAGGTTCCATATCAAATTCCATTTCCTGTACATGGCTTTCAGCTGAAGTCACATTTTGTCCCTATTTTTCATCATTTTGGAATTCGTAGGGAAACCAGTATTACAATTTGTTTTACCTTTTCTCCAACAGTACATATATTATGTCAGAAATGAAGCAGCAGTTCCTAATGCAGCTATTCTGTATCAGAATCTATTCAGCTGGCGGCAAATCTTACCTCTAAAATTTTTATTATCAGGTATATATTGATAAGTGAAATATATTGAAAAAGATGAGACTAGAAAATGCTTCATCTTCTCAGTCCTTCCTCTGCCTTCTTGAATACCCACTCTCATGTTTATACTTTAAAACCTAGCTCATGAACTGTTTACATTTTAAAATAGAGTCTAGGCATTGCCTATTCAAAAAGGCTATAGACCTCTCTTCAGCCTAGAAATGTCACCATAGTGTTTTGTTTGTTTGTTTTTTCAATTTCTGTATTAATAGAGACAGAATAAGATAAGATCTTATAATAATAAGATATTTTTAATCTGGTTGGAAATAAAATAAGTCAAACCAATGTAAAGTAATGTTTAGATTTCTAGAGCCATTTTTGGATACTATTGAATATTAAGTTTGTATACTTTGTGTCATGGTCTAAACTGTGTCCCTCCAAAATTCGTATGTTGAATCCCTAAGCACCAACGTGATGGTATTTGGAGATAAGACCTTTATGGAGGTAATAAGGATTAAAAAAGTTATAAGGGTGGGTCCTTAATTTGATAGAACTGATGTCCTTATAAGAAGAGGAAGAGATTTGAGAGATCTCTCTCTACGTGCCCAGAGAGGATGCAAGAGAGATGGTGCCCTCTGCCATGTGAGGAGAGAGGTTCACCAGAAACTGATCAGATCATGCCGACTCCCTGAGCTTAGACTTCCAGCCTCTAGAACTATGAGAAAATAAATTTCTGTTGTTTAAACCATTGAGTTTGTGATAGTTTGTGTGGCAGCCCAAAAAGACTAACACGTTTTTCAATTAATGTATACTTATTTTCATAATTAGAAGCAGGTTTGCCACTGGAACCAGAATTCCTAAGATCAAGTCTTGCTTTTATACTTAGCTGTTGGATCTTGAGCAAGTGACTTAGCTTCTCTGTGCCTCCATTTCCTCATATATAAAATGAGGATAATTAGAGCACCGACTTCATAGAGTTATGGTAAAGATTAAAGAATACACGATGGCTAAAGACCTTGGAAAAAGTCCAAGGAAATAGAATAATTAGTCATGATGACAATGGTGGTGGTAGTTAAATAGACTTGCTGGAAAATGACAAGCTCTAAAAAATTAATATAAGGCAGTTTAATAATGTTCCTAATAAAATGTTATGGCCATATCTCAGAATATAAAATAGTTAAAATGGTAAATGTCTGTGTTTGGGGCAGAGTTGCTAGCAGTCTGCTTCATTTCCAAATCCTTAGTAGCCCTCAACACTCTCCAACAAGAACGACTGTTGACAATCTTTAATGTATAGTTAATACGTAGGATACATCTGCTGTTTAAACAGCTGCTCCCTATTTTGAGAGGATCTCAGGAGCTCATCATCAAATGAACACGATTTAGGTTAGTAGCATAATTTCACATAATTATTGCCATTAAAAACTTGGCACACAAACTTTCTGATATTTTTTTCTCTGAACTTATGTGTTTTGAGAACCACCATCCTGTTTCTGACATATGTTAAGGTACCAGTGACCTAATGATCATGCCAGCATTGCTCTTGGCTTTTAAACCTCTGCAGCATTCCAAGCTTACAAACTGCAAAAGACAAATAACGAAAATGACATTTCACCAATCTGACCCATTTCTTTGAAATAGACTGTGAAAGTCAACTGCGGGTTTATCAGAAGAAACAGTTCCCTGAACTCTTTCTCTCTTGAGCCACAGGCTGACATTTCTTTGCTTTTGGAAAAGGCTGAAGTCATACAACAGTGTTGTTTAACTGAAAAGAAAAAAAAGAAATCTTCCTGGGTGCCATCCCCCAACCCACATACTATACAAAGAAAGGAAACAATGTCATATTTTTCCAAATGATAAAATAATTAGAAAATAAACTTTCATAGATGTAGGTGATATATCATTTTGGTTCAGAATATCAGATTTTGTGTGACTTAAGTAAGTAAAATAAATAAATAAATAAAAACAAATGAATAAATAGAAAATGTACTGATACTCTAACCAGTAAGAAAAAACAGACTGGAATTGTTTGATTTTTCAAGAATTTGGAAACACACATACACAAATGAAAAACAATGACACCAACCAACAGAAAGTGATTTTTTTATACCACTCTATGTAAATTAGAGGAAATAGTATGTTAGTGACCACAAGAGATTAGCTCCACTGACAGTTTCTTACTTTTCTTCCAATGAAAGATATATTTACCAAAAGGAAATTGAAACCTTATTGATTTTTTTGAAATGCAATACATTTCAAGGTTGACATTTAAACATAGACCCAAGGTTTAATAATGTTCTTAAACCCAAATGTCATTCTTTTGCAGAGACAAAATGCTTTAATATTGGAATAAAATGGCCTTCTATAACTGAATGTACTTACTGAAAAATATTTCTACTAGTGGATTAGAAAGAAAGATACTTTAGGGTTTCAAATTATTATTATCTTAATTAATTTATTTTATTTTTACCTTTCTAGCAGCGAATATCACGTCATTGACTTCATTTGGAACACCAAGAAGTTATCTCAAGTATTGTAATATCAATAAAGTCTTACATTAAATATTTACATACTTAAGTCCTAAGTTTTGACCAAAGTAAATGACATTCTTTTCAAGTTTGGTCTGCTCAGTGACCTGTGGCCAAGACTGATATCACAGGAGGAATTCAAGTCCTGAATTGATCATGAACTTTACAGAATACATCATTTTGTTTAAAATAACAATTACTTTTGTTTGTTTGCTTAGCCAATTTGCCAGTGAAAAATATGAATGAGACAGATTAGAAAACCAAAAGATACAGAGAATATTCTATTTATTAGCTTGAATAGTGTTTCTCATATATGTTCATATATATGTGTGTGTGTATATAGACATATGTACACACACAATGAAAAATATTTGTGAGTGATTTCAAATTGGACTGAATATATATCCTCCTAACAGATATTTATCGCGTGCCTGTTATGTGTCAAATACTATCCTAGGTGCTGGAAATGTGGCAGTGAGCAAAACATATAATACTGTCTGCCCCATGGCACTTACACTCCAGCAGGGAGAAATACAGAGTGGTTGAGTGATAAGTGTGCTCCAGTCAGAAGGCCTGAGATTTGGAATCAGACTTCTTCAGAAATTAAATGTTCTCAGTATGGTCCTTGGGATGCTGGGTGACTTTGGACAAGTTATTTAATCCCTTAAGGTCACAAATTTTATCTTTAGAATTAGGATAAACTGATTGTTTTAAGAGACTTTTGGCCAGTATTAGGGAAGTCATCTTTTAATATGTCAAAGTTTCTACTACAAAATTTGTTTCTTTTGCCAATTGTAACTCTGAGACATCAGAAAGCTAAGAGGCAGATCAGAGGCAACAATTTTTACCAAGGTGCTTTCTTTTCCTCCTACCAAAGCCAACACAGGATAATAAATACAACAACTGACCCTTGTTTCCTTGTCTTCTAATGATGAAGTTTTTTTCCTTGACAGTTTTGGTTACTGACACTAGATTACAGACCCTATGTTTGAGGAGGGGTAGACAAAGAGGTTGTGTTTCCATGGACACAATCTGGACACCCTGCTTCTCCCCCTTGAGATAACCTCCTTCCCTCCTTTATGTCTAAGATGATTGACTGTGATGACATCTAATTACAACTTTTCCATTCTCATTTGCATCACTAAGGGACTGGCTTCTCTATTCACCATCAGAGATATCACAACGTGGCAGGCATGAAAGAATTTCTCATGACATAATGTGGGAAACAAAGACAAAGGAACGTTGTGTGCTTTCATTCCATTTCCTTGTTATAACTGACTTAAATTGCCTCATGGGAATGAAATGGCTTAAGCCTGGTTCTATCAGGCTTTCTTTGTGACAATTTACAAATTCCAAGTATTTGTAGATGACAAAGCATTGTCACATGGAAAAGGCCTGAAATCCCCCAGACTGCTAGAGGCAGGGTTGTTCAAAGAATCCTCGCTATATCTATATCAATAACTCTATCTCTAGTCACACACACACACACACACACACACATATATATATTCATATATATGCAAATACACATAGATGATAGATAGATAGATAGACCCCAGGTTTGGAATGTGTATTCATGAGAAGGTAAGTGTATTAGGGTTGTCCAGAGAAATGGAACTAATAAGATGTGTGTATATTTAGAAATATATTTATTATAAGGAATTGACTCATGTGATTATGGAGGCTGACTAGTCCAAACTCTGCAGGCTGAAGACTCAGGAGAGCTGATGTTCCAGCTCCAGGTCAAAGGACAGAAGCTTGAAGACCTAGAAGACCTGTAGTACAGATGAAGTCTGAAAGCAATCTGCCGGAGAATTCCATCTTGCTCATGAAACATGCCTTTTAGATACCCAGGGCAAAGGAGAGCCTATGACTCAAAGATCCATATTAAGTTTAGCATAATTTTGCCATCACCATGATCACCTTTGCACCATCAGAATTTATGAATACATGTGTAGATTGTTCTATTTTATTCTTTTAAAATTTTCAGTGAAAAAGTTGCCCTCCCTTGAATATTGCATATGAAATAACAAATACTAAAAGAGATGGAGGAAGCTTAAATGCATATTACTAAGTGAAAGAAGACAACATGTAAAGGCTACATACTGTATGATTCCAATTATATGACATTCTAGAAAAGGCAAAACTATGGCGACAGTAAAAAGATCAGTGGTTGCCAGGGTTGGGGTGAGGATGTGGGAGGGACAAATAGATGAAACACAGAGGAGTTGAGGGCAGTAAAAATAGTCAGTATGGTACTATAATGATAAATATGTGTCTTTATATATTTGTACAGACCCATAGACTGTATGACGCTGAGTGAACCTTAATGTAAACTATGACTCTGAGTGCTAATGGTGTGTCAACGTAGGTTCATCAGTTTTAACATATGTACCCCTCTGTTGGGAGATGTTTATAATGGGGGTAGCTATGCATATGTGGGGCCATGGAGGTCTATAGAAAATCTCTGTACCTTCCTCTTAATTTTGCTGTGAACATAAAACTGCTCCAAAAAATTGAAATAAAAAAAAACTTTTTAAAGCCACAATCATTCTCAGAAACTTTCAGACTAATGGACCCCTTCCTGTTTTTCATGTCATATATCTGGTATTATTTCTGAGTACACCCAGGTATACTTTATCCAAAATTTCCAAGTCAGAACAAAATTCTGAATCTACCAATTTAAAAGGTATTCAGTAAATGGAATAAGGAATAGAAGTTATATGCTAATGATATTTAATATTTAAAATTAAATTATTTCAGAAATATTATAACTCACTCTATGATAATAGGCATTGTATTTTTGTCAAAGTCATTGTGCAGTTCTCTGACTTAACACTAGATATGGAGTATAGTCCTTTTCAATAGTTAACACTATTGGTAACATACCAGGAAAGATGTCAAGTCTGAAGAGGCAACATTATTTACTACCTTTGGAAACTATGCAGGTAAACATTCACTGTACTTTTCCATTTTAAAATTTAGGAATTTTTTGGCACATAATAAGCACTAAATTACCATTTGACAAATTATTTACCTCTAGCTATTCCTGGTCTTGCTGGTTGGCAGGGTTTAGGATGAGGAGGGTAAGAACAAAGCACTGAAATTTATTTCATTCTTTTATATGAAAATGGGTTGAAGTACTTTTGCTTTGTCACATCTTTCTTACAAAAGTGTATAATATCTTGGATCACTTCACTGTCAATACTAATAGAAAAGAAGAAACAAGAGCATGAAGGAACAAAGATTATATTCAAGCTATATAGTGGCTGGTGGGCAACACATAACATTTTAAAGTGAAATAAAGTTCCTGTGTTAGAAAACTGAGTAATTCATATACTATGTTTATTATTGATTTATAATTAGTTTAAAAGCTAAATATCAATTCAAATATTTTAAAATATGTTCTGTCAGGGGAATTTTTTAGGACTGTTTTTCTTTTATATTCCCAGATATTGAAGTCTTTACAAATATGTAGTTTCTAATTAACTAACCAAAATGACATTTATGGGTGAAATTAAAGAAAATCATTGCTAAAAGAAAAAAGTCTTAGTAAACATTTAGTTCAAAGCCTTCCTTGTCTTACCTAATTATTCACACATTTCAACGCACTGAAGATCTTTCTTAATTTCATAATTACTTCCTAAAGTTCACGTAATGCAGACATTACAAATATTTTACATGTAAAAACATAGATTAATCAAAAACTGTTTCAAAAGGCTTCTTCACAATTATTTGAAATTATTAATATAAAGAAGTTTTCTTGAGAAATCCTTCATTCCTTCAACTATATAATTTCAACTAATTGTAAAGATATCAAAAAAGATAGCTTCATATCCTTTTGTTTGCAATCAATGGAGAAAATAAGATTTAGGATTTAAAACCCTCTTTTATGAGCTACATAAAGCATTCCTTCTGGGCATATGTCACAAAATAAGTTGTCAGCCAACTTACAAAGTCACCATGAATTCACACTATCCATTTCCTATGAATTATATTTTTATAAGTGGCATTCATGCCATATGCACGTTGAATTTTCTGTATACAAACCAAATTATTTTATTCACAAGCCAACGAGTGAAGATCATTCCAAACCATAATTTCATACATAAACAGATTTGCTACAATCCAGAAGTTAATCACACTCTAATGAATTCATTAGGTAACCAACATATTTGTGACAAAACTCCAATCTGTTAGGCACACAAAATTGTCTGGAATTGGATTTTGTTGTTGTTAGAACCATATGGTAATTTTTTTTTTTTGGCCCAAAAGCACATTTGGAAGACCACTTACTGCGAATTTTCATTTGATAATTTGATTTAAAAAAATTATTTCCAAATATTTGACTGTCCGTTCCGAACAATTACAATTAAAGAATACCTGAACAAAATTAATTAAGTTGTTGTCAAATGTTATTAGTAGTAAATACATTAGAAACATATAAGAACAGTTTGTAAATAATATTTACTAGGAACAATTTATACATAGAGTATTTTACTAATCACTGAGAGGATATGTAAATGTAAAAATTAATTACCTCCAAAAATTCCATTTAGGTGCTTCCACCAAGGTAGAGAGATGAGAAACTGAAGATAAAGTTAAGTGGAAAAATGACAAAGCCACATGTAATTAAGTAATCAAATGCATAATAAAGAAAATAAATCCTATAGGATCATTATGGTGACTAATGGATTTTGGTAAAGGATGCTACAGAAAGTGAAAATTTAGATTGTCTTTGAGAAAATGTATTGCTTTATTATAGATAATGGAAGAAGAAAGAGTCCCCAAACCTGGAGAACATATTCTTTTTTGTTAGGAGTGAGGACTAAGAGATAAGAAAGGTTAGGCTACAGAAGTAGGTTTGGCTTGGGAAAAGCAGTTATTGTTGTCTTTTTAGAGTCAGGTCTGATTTTGGAAAACTTTAGAAGTGGGCTGAAAGTGTCAGGTATTAAATAATAGATAAAGCTGAAATATCCAAAGTTTAAAAATAGAAAGCAAACTTTTTGTTTTTAATTTTAAGAATTAATCTTGTAGCAATGTATATATGCATTGGGCAACCATGGGAAGACTCTAATTTAAGACAGTAAAAGTTCTAAAACAGAAAAAAAACTGGCATTTTAAAAAGAAATATTTAAGGCTACATATAGGCTACATATAATTCTTTGTTAAATTAAAATAAATATGAACAAATAGGTATAAAAATAGAAATACACAAGGGTGATGTATTGGATACAATATTTGAAGAAAAAGGTGGGTAACAGTAATCAAATTGAGTGATTAAAATTGTTTGAAAATACTGGAGGTATATTGTTTAGTAGAGAAAACCCATTATGGATGGTGTAAGATCGGGGTGACTTAGGGAAGAAGAGGGTAATGAATTCAGTTACAGAGCTATTCCAGTTTCTGGAGCTGGAGAGAGTTTATTTACCTGACCACTAAAAGGCCACAAGAGCTGTAATTTTAATGAGGCATAATGGGTATTCTCACTAGTGACAAACATAACAACCCTGTACAAGACCTCCACCTTCTTCTGATATGAATGGACTCACTTCATTAGTTCTTTTGAGATACTGAGGATGCTATTCATGTATGTATTTATATATTAAATTATCACCCCAAAAAGATTTAATGAGAGTTGCATTATTAAATGTACAAATGTATAAATCAAAGTAGATACAGATAGAAGAATAAAGGGTAGTAAAACAAATTATACTGGTAAAGGGGCTAACATAAACTATGTACACTTTTAAAGTGTACATACCACTTTAAATTTTTTAAAATATTTTAAAATTCAAGTATAGTTGATTTACAATGTTTCAGATGTACAGCTAAGTGATTCAGTTGTCTTGTGATAACCTATAATGGAAAATAATCTGAAAAAGAATATATATATTGAATATAGTTCCCTGTGCCACACAGTAAGTCCTTGTTGTTTATATATTTTCTATACAGTAGTGTGTATCTGTTAATCCCAAATTCCTAATTTATCCTATTTGTTTCAGTATTTCTACTGATTCAGATCCAACAGAAAAACAGAAACCACACCAGGTATTTCAACAAAAGATATTTAATATAGAGAATTTGTTATAAAGCAGTTGGAAGGCTGTCTGAGCAAAAAAGAGAGCACACAAATAACCCAGAGATAATAACTGCAAAAAAGCAGGACTGGGAGAACAAAAGGAAGAGGTTAGATTGTCAGATCAAGAATCTCTGAGGAAGGGCACCAATGATCTAGAATTTACACAAAATGTAATTTGTGTGTGGCTGGTCCTACTAAGGAAGAATGATGAGACTCTTTCCAAAAGTGTCAAAAGAAGCTGAGGAGAACCACCTGCAGCTGTTGGAAGAAACAACTACTGCTGGGCAATACTATCAAGGATAGCAAGCAAAGAGTTGGAAGTATGTCCTTTTCCTCATTCCAATCTCCTTCTATTACCTTCTATTTGGAGCTGAGAGAAAATTGTCAAATAACCAGTACATTCTTTTGGCTACTCATTGTTGGAGTACATCGTCCTATAAATATGTTATGACAAATACAAACAATATGCTTCCACTTAACAAAATGTAATTCTCCTTGGTACAAATTGTCTCTCTCACCCTCTCCCCAGAAAGGGTGGATGTAAATTCTCAAGGATCGTGATTTTCATCTCTTGGTCCCAGTCACTGTATCCGTGTTCTTCCTCTTCTTGTTTAGTCAAAATCCCACCTGAATATCATACATCCTAAAGGCTCAATGTAAAATTAACTAACAATCCTTATATAAATTTGTAAGGGAAAATGCGAGAAGGGAAGAAAAAGTATTGGAGTTGAGATAAAATAATTGGTACATTATTTTTGGATAAATGCTGATTTGAAATATAGCCTTAAAAGATCATGACTGAAACACTGAATGACTGACTGAAGGTGAGTAAGAAAGTTATATACCAAAAGTAAGGACTTGTGTTCTATTTTTGATAATAATTTCTAATTTAATTTTCAATTTGATGAGAAGTTTTCACTGTGGTAAAATAAAGATATAATTTACCATCTGAATTCCCATGCTGCTAATATGTTTCTTACCAATTCATATTTTCCATTGCAGAAACTTGCAGGAGATATGTGTAATCTTCCACCATGACATAATATGTTTTTGATGAATAGTAGTTTGTTTTTGTATCTTAGAATAAAGTTTTTAGAAGTTCCCTAAAAGATATACTTTTTTCCACTCACCATTTAATTTACTATGAAGATGTTTCCAAATTCCCTGTTATTTTTATTTAACATTCTACATAAATGAGCCATTTGTCATAGTCTCTAATAGTATATTTAGGAAGTATTCATATACACTCAAGAGCATGAATATAATAATGATAAAACAGAAAACTAAAGATCAAAATATATAGACTAAAATCATGATAATTTCTCTGTTTTAATTTTATGGACTTCTGAGTAACATAATGATATAAGAAATTATTAATAACCACTGTTATTTGCTTATTTAATCTATCACTAGTGAGTTATGCTGCACAGTAATATAAATATCCCACTGTTATGTTCCTTTTAGTTTTTTTTTTTTCTCTCCAGGAGATAAACAGAAAAAAAAATTCTTTCACATTTTTGAACTCAGTTTAATTTCAAACCATACATACAACCATGAACTCTTCAATCCTAGGAAGTGATGATCACAGAGGGAGCTCATCCTTTCATCCCAGAGTTGAAGAATTATTTTGCTTTGTTCAATTCTCCTGGATACATTGTGACAGATCTTCAATTTCCATTTATTTTCTAATCAAAAAGAGTCATCTCCTTGGCACTGGTACTTGTCTGAGTAGCTCAGGAGGAAGAAACATAATCAGCAGAAGCAAAGTGTATGATATTTAAAATATCATTCTCTCTACCTTGCTTTGAAAAATTAAAATGGAAGTTAATGTATTTATCTATTAGCAGTTTCAAGGCCATGTATAAAAAAAAGTTCAGTGGCTAGCCATGTGGATGTTTGGGTGTTTTGATGCTTTTTAGTTGCTGCTAGCAACATTCGTGAGCAAGACTGGTAGGTCACTGTCGTAGACTGGATATAAAGGGAAAAGGAGAAGAAATAGAAAGCGAGACGAAGAAATAAAATGTGGATAGAAGGTAAAAAGAAGAAATAGAGAAGTAAAGAAAAATCTTCATCTAGTGTAAAGTAACTTATTCTAAATTCAAGGTGTCAGATATAGTTCATGTTTGTGATTGTCCCATATCTCAGAATATATATATATTTTTTTCTGTGGTACGCGGGCCTCTCACTGTTGTGGCCTCTCCCGTTGCGGAGCACAGGCTCCGGACGCGCAGGCTCAGCGGCCATGGCTCACGGGCCCAGCCGCTCCGCGGCATGTGGGATCTTCCCGGACTGGGGCACAAACCCGCGTCCCCTGCATCGGCAGGCGGATTCTCAACTACTGCGCCACCAGGGAAGCCCATCTCCGAATATTTTATCTTTTCTTTTTCTTTTTCATATTGTAAGACTTCAATGTGGAAGGATATTGGTGTTGGAAACCACTTTTATCCATGTTTATCTTTCCATTTTCATCTTTTCTAGCGATGACAATACCATTTATTGTGCTATTCCTAGCTACAAAGCAAATTATAGGAATTTTTTCATATAATCTTCATGACACTATGTAATGTAATAGTTACCATCATAACCTACATTTTAGATAATGGAGGGCTAATGAAGTTAAGTCACTAAACCAACATCGGATCTGTCTTTAGCCCCTAGTGTCCCTGTGAATTAGAAAATGTGTCCTCTCTAAGCAGTCACAGGTCTTTCCATGGCCTATGGGTTAGTAACTAGAGCTTTGGTTGGTTTTCATCATGACTTGTTCCCTTGACCAGAGACCATGGTATAATGGACACCTTGCACAACTCTGTATGGTTTCCCTGCCAAATTTACATAACCTATTGTTGGTAGAACTGAGATTCAATTGCTCCAAGGCATGTGTTTGTTGATACTACACTCTTCAGACTCTCAACTAACTCTTGTCAGTACTTCAGACCTCAGGTGAGTTGTCTCTCTTTCCTCCAGATTCCTTCTCTAAGTGCCCCTCTGAATTGGGAACCACTCCCATGAGCTTCCATCACATCTTGTAGATATTTCTGACATGAAGTTATTACAGTGACTGTGACTGTGAACTTGTATATATTCCTCAGTGATCTATAAGCATTTCTACAGTAGGGACTATCTAAGAACCCAGCACAGAGACTGTCAGTTACTAATATTTCAATAAATATATGTTTCATGAATAAAGGGAGTTCCATTACTCATGGAAATCTGGTAAATGTATGTCAGGGGATCCCAGAGCCAGAATCTGAATCTGAAACCTGAATCTGAAAGTGTTGAATAATATGAAAAAATAAAGGACATACCAAAGGACAATGGTTTCTACCAGTCTATCCAGTTGAATGTACATTGGAGAACTGACATAGGAGCTTGAGTGGCCTAGGAACCAGTATTGGAAGCATTAAGTTCTCTCATCATTTGCATTGCCAGCATCTTTAGATCATTCTCTCTTATGCTCTGTTTCAACTTGTTTGCATTCTAAGTTTCTTTGAAATAAGGTGATATGTTATCACATAAATGAGGCCAAAATACATACTGACTTCAGTATATAAAAACCTTAGTCTGAAAACAACTCAAAATACCCTCTGGCCCACATCTATTTCGCTCTTTGGTATGACATTTAAAAGAAAGATAAGAAAATGGAGTGTCAATTTTTTTAAGTTACTGCTCAGTTGACATTTCTAAATAGCACAGGATTATAACAATATTATCTATAACCTGACTAATCACCTTACATTTGACCTCAGTTTGTGAGCATATTAGTAATAACATGTGATCAAATCCTATTACTTTATCAGAGTTTTAAAATACCACTCAATAATATCTCCATGAGGAATTAAATGTTCTATACCAATGTTTACATATGTTATGAAAAATGTATAAATGATTTTGCCTGTCATTTCAAAAGTCAACCAATTACACGTTAAGTGGCTAAAATGCTTGGAAATATGAGCCATGAGCTATTTTATTTGGAATATTTAAATATGTTAGATTCTTTGTCTATGTGTGTGTGCATTAGCCAAAAAGTTTAAAAAGTCCATCAAAATTTCCAATAGCCCATTGGTATTTTACTCGTAGAAATATTTGTAATTTAGTGGTGTGCTTCCCATATAATTAGAAAGACATCTAAAGTCTGGGTGGAATTACACAGAATTAGAGCTATCACCAACCCCAGAAAAAATTGTGTTATATTCCAGTTTTTAAGTCTTTACCTTTTAACTGGCTTCTTCTCAACAATGTATGAGTAAACGGGTTTAATAGGTAGTTTGTTGTTGTTTTATTATACTTATGAGACATAGGGAATAAACTGTGCACCTCTAGAATTACAAAAAAGTATGAATAATAATTGTTCAGTAATTAGCAAAGATCAATCTAACAACATAAAAAACGGTAACAGACTATACAAATTTTATACAGTGCATACACTGACCTAATGCTTACCACATGCTAGGGACTGTTTGGGTGTTTTACACACTTTAAAATAATTTAATTAACACACTAACCCTAAAATGTAAGTTCTATTCTTATTCGTATATTACATATGGGAAAACTGAGCCACAAAATGGGTAAGTAAATTGCCTAAGGTCACACAAAAAGTTGTAGTCTGGATTCATACTCAGATAGCCTGGCTGCAAAATCCATGTTCTTAAATTCTATTCTATGCTACCTTCCTAGCATTGAACAAAAACAAGATAAGACAATTAGAAGAGGAATGTTGGGCTTCCCTGGTGGCGCAGTGGTTGGGAGTCCGTCTGCCAGTGCAGGGGACACGGGTTCGTGCCCTCCCGCGTGCCGCGGAGCGGCTGGGCCCGTGGGCCATGGCCGCTGGGCCTGTGCGTCTGGAGCCTGTGCTGTGCAGCGGGAGAGGCCACAGCGGTGGGATGCCCACTTACCACAAGAAAAAAAAAAAAATAAAGAAGAGAGGAATGTTGAGAAATAAAAGGAAAAAATGATAATATGCATCTGAGCAATTACCTAAGCTTTGAAACAAAAAGATAAGCATTGGTGAATATATGTGGTCAATTTCGCATGACTGAAGCCAATTCAAGGGCATGATGTCTCTGTAGGGGGCTGCAGTTTCAGACTAACCTGGAATGTATATCAGGTTTACCGGGTGTATATTACATGAGATACTGAGTTGCTTTCAGTGAAGAGAGAGGCAGCCTCCCTTAATATGGAGCAGTTAAGAGCACAGAGCTGGAGCCAGCATGCCTGAGTTTGAAGCTTGAATCTTTCTTTTATTAGTTGTGTTATCTTGAACAAGTTACCCTTTCTCTGCTGAGGTTTTCTCATCTGTGAAATGTGGCTAATAAGAGTACCTGATTCTTAGATTTGGAATAAGAATTAAATAGGTTAACGTTACAAAGTATTTAGGATAGTGTTTGGCACAAATTGTTTTATTAAGGTTTTAAGTAAAGATGAATTCGATGGGATTAAACTTGACTCCATAAGAATGTTAGGCTTAGAGAGAAGAAATGATTTTAGTGCTATGTGGTTTGTCTCTCGAATCCTTCACCAGCCCACCTCATGAACTCATGTGTAGTTACTAGGAAGAAAAAAGTAATCCGTATTTTAAATCTACAACAGTGGTTTTACCAAAAATTTGGTAGAATTGGGGTGAGGGGTAAATGTACCTTTACCAAAGTATAAAAGAAAAGATAAATAATCATTAGCTTCTGGCTTCAGTGTACCAGATATGTGCCTAGTACACTGAGGTGTGGAACACCGTGGAAGGGCCTACATGAACCTAGTTGAAGTGTTGGTGGTACTGAGAGAGAGATGGCATCGCACCATGAATAGCAGCAGCAGCAGCAGTGCCCAGAGGTGGACAGTGCAGCATGAAACAACAATGGCTCTTCCCTGCAACAGTGAGGGTGGTCAGAGGGTCAGGGCAAGTATTAAGGCTGTTGTGTAAGTACCACTTGGAAGAAGTTGGACCTCGCCGGCCTCTTGTAAGAAATTTAGTAGAGGAAACCCCGAAACACTCGGGCACTAACTCTACTGTATATACTTAGGAAGATAATGAGTAAACACGAATTAAAAACAGGGTTCGTCCTTTTATGTAGCTTTCAGATGCACAGGTATGTGGATATATGGCTTTGTGATATTTTCACCTAAGATCGTCATCACAGCACTCATTCCCATCAGGCCTGTGTAAACGTTAATCGTATCCCTTTTTAAGTTTAGTGTTAAAAATCAATTTTCTAACTTATTTTTAGATACTGACATACTAAAGGCTTCATTTTGTAGTTCAGTTTATCTGATTTTGTAGAATCTATTTCAATGTATTCCTTAGCATTTAAGTAGGAAAACATTTGAAAAGAGTACTGTTGCAAAAGAAACGTAAATGTCTTAAGAATGTGAACTAGTCTTTTTAAGCACAAAGGGAAGAAATAAGGAAGTGAAAAAGGGCAAAATGGACAAAATGTGAGCCTCTTTCCAAAGACTTTAGAAGGTGAAAACAAATAGTTAACAAAAACTTCACAAAATAATCATTAAGTATTATTTGAAAAGCTACTCTTTGATCCTTGGATCCTCTTACTACACTGTGATAAATATTCTTTATGTGTCTTTACGTGTAAACATTCTTTGTCTGCTTGCTTAACACTTTTTCTCATATATTAAGATTGATAGTTTGATGACACTCATAGTCTCAACTAAAATGACAGTGGATCTTTTCTAGGTTGGAGAGAATTCCTTGTTTTATTATTTCTGGGTATTTTAAATGACATGTTTGGCTGATATATTAATATTCATTCATCATTTTAAATATGTTTCACTTTATATTATTTTTCCTGATGACCAATGAATTTGAAAAGTAAAGAAAATTTAACAAAATAGTGAAACAAAGCAGAAACATCATCCAGGATTCCACCATTCATAGGCAAAAATATTTTCTACTTTGACATTTCCCTCCAGCTTATAAGTTTTTTTTTTTTTTTTTTTTTTTTTTGTGGTACGCGGGCCTCTCACTGATGTGGCCTCTCTTGTTGCGGAGCACAGGCTCCGGATGCACAGGCCTAGCGGCCATGGCTCACGGGCTTAGTTACTCCGCGGCATGTGGGATCTTCCCGGACCAGGGCACGAACCCGTGTCTCCTGCATCGGCAGGCGGATTCTCAACCACTGCGCCACCAGGGAAGCCCAGCTTATAAGTTTTAAGATGACAAATAATAGTACAGGTCTCTCATTTAAAAACAAATAAAATATGATGAAGACAATTGGAATTCAGGTGCTATAATTCGAGACCCAGAGGCCAGCAGTGATAGCTGCATGTTTGAATCCTGGGTCATAAATGTAACAGAGGTATGTATTAAGCAAACAGAAAATATTCAGCTGCCAGAAGGCTGGCAGGTCGGGATGGTTGGGGGCTGGTGGTTCAAGAGCTATTCCTCCTGCTAGTTTATCATCTACACTTCAGTGATCTTTATGGAAATGACCAATAAGCCAGATTTGTACAAATAAGTCCACTGAGGTAGTTCTTAATACCCATTCTTATCAAATTGAATCACCATGGAACTAATCTTCTGCAAATATTTTCAGAGAGTTGACATTTTATGCGCACATTAAAGCTTCCTGGAAAGGGCCCATCAATCTGGAGAGGGGCACAGATGATTCCTGTCAGGTTTCAACTTGGTATTTATTAAGCTAAGTCTGTATATCCTTTAGCGCTGAGTGAAACATGGCCATCCTTAACTGACTCAAGGTAGAGGTAGTAGGAGAAAACAAAGCAGCTAGGAGAGATGAGAAAATACAATTGTACTTTAAAAAAAGTTAGAATACGTAAGTGTATTTAATAACAGTTTGTCAGCATTTTGACTTCAGATAAATGTGGAGATGACACTGATTCAACAGGGTTTTAAAAATGCAGCTGTCAGTACTGACTGTTTTGCTTTGTAACTATTTACTTCAATTAATGACACTTTATAAATGCCAGTGGAAAAAAATAATTATTGCATGAACACAATAAGACATGACAGTAGAGAAGCAGAACCTCTCTAGGTATGTCTGAACATACAACAAACAATAAATTTATCTAACATAATTTTTTGAGATTTAAATAACACATCTTTGTGGCTATACTATGTGAAAACTATTACCTTGGACACTGTAGGGAGACAAATAGATAAATAAGACATATATATTTTATTAAGCACCAGAAGTTCAGAGGGGAGTATATAGTGGGGGTAATACTGGGTAGCAAGACCAGAGGTAGAGACACCATTTAGGATATTATTACACACAATCAGATCAATCTAATTTATTCAGTACAACTTTATAGATTATAACCTATATATGTTCTACCTCTTTTCCTTTCTGAATCTCCAAAACAATCCTGAGATATGTTAATTATTACCATTAAACCTGCTATTCAGGGGCTTCCCTGGTGGCGCAGTGGTTGAGAATCTGCCTGCTAATGCAGGGGACACGGGTTCGAGCACTGGTCTAGGAAGATCCCACATGCCGCGGGGCAACTGGGCCCGTGAGCCACAACTACTGAGCCTGTGCGTCTGGAGCCTGTGCTCTGCAACAAGAGAGGCCGCAATAATGAGAGGCCCGCACACCACGATGAAGAGTGGCCCCTGCTTGCCGCAACTAGAGAAAGCCCTCGCACAGAAACGAAGACCCAACACAGCCTAAATAAATAAATAAATAAATAAATTAAAAAGAAACGGTTGAAAATAAAAAAATAATAAAACCAAAAAAACCCCTGCAATTCAGGAAGATACTGAGGTTCACAAAAGATGCATACTTCTAGCCATATGAAGTTTCACCTGGACTCAATGTGTTATAACTTCAGGGCCACTTTACACTGTTTCCCGTGTAAAAATATGTGACTAGAATACTTAAGAATTGTCCATTTTAAATAGTAAACATATTCAAAGGATCCCTTTTTGGGTGATGAGATGGAAAAATTTCCCACTTTATGTTATACTTCATATTATATAGTAAATGCATTAATTCTCTGAACCTAATGTTTATATTAACATACCCAGACTACCACTTTCGTGTATCTAATTTTCATCTCCACTTCTCTATTATTTCAGAACCACTAAGTTAACTAGGATCTCTGTATCATTAAATTCTAAGGATATTTCTCATGCCTTTTTATATTCTAACTCTGAACCACACTGACTAATTCACCAACTTACCTTCTTTCTGTAATATTCTCTTTAAAAAAAAATCATATGTAGTTTTCGCTGTGTCGGGTCTTAGTTACAGCACATGGGATCTTCCATTGGGGAACAAGGGCTTAGTTGCCCTGCAGCATGTGGGATCTTAGTTCTCCGACCCACGTCCCCTGCATTGGGAGGTGGATTCTTAACCACTGAACCACCAGGGAAGTCCATGCAATACTCTCTTATCCTGGTTTTCTTACACCTTTTTTTTTTTTTTTAAACCAAGAAGTTTCCATTTTATTACAAGTTTTAAATCCTGGGAATAGTTTTTTTTAAAAAAACAACTTATATGCTAATTTCAGCTCAGGGCTAATTTTTTTACAACGGAACTAAGAATTACTACAAGGGAACATCAATGCAACAAACAAGAAAAATTTGCAAACCCAAGTCACAAACTTGCTAACAAAGTTAATAATCATAGTAATGGACAGCACCAAAGAGCAACTGATGCCTCAGTTAAACTTGAAAGAAACACTGCCTTCTCTAGGGCAGAGAAACATGCAAACAATTCTGCTTCAAGAAATTTGCATAGAAATAGAAAATGCTAGAGCCTTTACCACAAATGAAATTACAAAGCCTCAACATGTTAAATTCAACCCAAGGAGCACCAAATGTTAAATGGAGCCAAGGTATGACTCAAAACATTTAATTTCCAGCTATGGAACTAGCAAGATCACAGAATTTCAGGTGTGGAAAGGCACCCTAGGCAAGCTCTTCAAAGACATGAATTTGATACAATGTAATCTTAAAACAATGCAGACATTCCTATAAAATTTAAATTTTAGAGGGCACCATAAGGCATCAGGGTCTCTTCTCACTCTTGATATTCTGTCAGCAACAATCACATCTTTATGATCTCATTAATGACCTTTCACAAATCTCTAGCCTCTCTACACATACAGCAGAACCCCTAATATCGTGGGAAGAAGCCCTTTCAGTTTGGCCCTGTTTAACGTGTTTGTAGAATGACTTTTAAGCCCAGCCGTGGCCTAAATGCTGTGAAAGGGGCTACTCCCTGGGCATCTCAACACCTCTTCACCCTGAGCTGTCTCCCAGGCCCCTCTCTTTCACACCTGCCCCCATGGTAAGACTCCAGAACTCTGGGATTCTGATCCTGACCCCAGGGAACCTCACCGACACCCACCTTTGGAAGCTCCACTATCCCTCACCTCCAGCTCCCCCTGGTGGTGTTCAAAGTGACAGTTTGGTGCAAAGACTTGTAGAAACAATGATTATTTACAAATTCGTATTTTGTAGACCTTTCCTTAATTGAACACCTGCGACTTTTTTACAGTCGCTCTCCAGACCCTTTCCCGAGGTGTAGTAGAATATGCGAAGCAAAAGGACCACGTTTTATTTCTACAGGAAGAAAAAGGATTAACATACAGAGTAACTGTGTGCGTTGAGTAATTTGTAATCAGAAAATGAAAAGACAAATACCCCCAAAGTCTGAATTTTACCAACAATGCCACTTTCCCCCAAAAAGAACCTCAGAACCAAGTCACTGGATCTGCTTTCAGTGGATCACGAGTTCCCACATTTGCATTCCTCAATCTTTGAGCAAAGTACCAGATGAAACTGACCCACCCCTTTTTGTGTAAAATAGTGACTAACTGAACTCACACCTCTGCAGCCCTCATCCACCTGTTCAATGTCAAACAGTAGTCAGTTCCCTTGAAGGAGACTTACTCATTTTGGTATTTCTACCAAAAGAATCTAAATAGTTCCTCAAGTGAGTCCTACACCGTGTTCCCCTATACTTCCTCTCTTGGGAATCTAATCATTACTCACAGCTTTAATTATCAACTATATATAGATAACATCCAAATTTGTTTATTTACTTTAATTTTTATTGGAGTTGGTTGTTTTACAATGTTGTGTTAGTCTCCACTGCACAAGAAAATGAATCAGCCGTATACATACAGCTAGCCCCTCCCTTTTGGACTTTCCTCCCATTTAGGTTACCACAGTGCATTAGGCAGAGTCCCCTGTGCTATACAGTATGTTCCCATCAGTCGTCCATTTTATATATAGTATCAATAATATATATGTGTCAATCCCAGTCTCCCAATTCCTCCCACCCCACCCCTTTCCCCCTTGGTATTCATAGATTTGTTCTCTACATCTGTGTCTCTATTTCTGCTTTGCAAATAAGATCATCTACACCATTTTTCCAGATTCCACATATATGTGTTATTATACATTTGCTTTTCTCTTTCTGACTTACTTCACTCTGTATGACAGTCTCTAGGTCCATCCACATCTCTAAAAATTACCGAATTTCATTCCTTTTTATGGCTGAGTAATATTCCATTGTATATGTGTACCACATCTTCTTTATCCATTCTTCTGTTGATGGACATTTAGGTTGCTTCCATGTCCTGGCTATTGTACATAATGCTGCTGTGAACATTGGGGTACATGTGTTTTTTTGAATTATGGTTTTCTCTGAGTATATGCCCAGTAGTGGGATTGTTGGGTCATATGGTAGTTCTATTTTTAGCTTTTTAAAGAACCTCTATACTGTTCTCCATAGTGGCTGTATCAATTTACATTCCCACCAACAGTGTATGAAGGTTCCCTTTTCTCCACACCCTCTCCAGCATTTATGATTTCCAAATTTAAATTTCCATCAAGACCTCACCTCTGGACACCATACCTGTATATTTGCCTAACACTCTGATAGTTCCACTTGGATATTTGAAAGATACCTCAAGTTCAGTTCTTCCAAGATTAAACTCATCATCTTCCCCCATTACCTCCCAATCATTCTAGCTCAGAGTTTTCTATTTCAGAGATTAGCACCACCATCCAGTGAATCGTAAAAACTAGAAACCTAGAAGTCATCCCTCACCTCATCCCATGTTTCTCTTATTCGTTCCATCTCCAAATCTTCTCTTTTTACCCACCAAATATGTTTTAAATCTTTTTCTATTTCTCCATATCCATCATAACCACATAGTTCATACCTGGACTGCTGCAGGAGTTTTCTTACTTGTTCAAAACTTTGACTTGCTTAACCTCCTCCCTCCAATATGGCCTCTGGAATGTATCTTTCTCAGAAGAAAATATGATTGATTTGTTTATGTCACAACTTGAGTTCCTGATTAACGCCTTTGATGACTTTCTACTTGCTCTTATGACAGAAAACCAAAATCCTTAACACAGCTTGCAGGCCACTTCATGGTGAGCCCCTCACCCACCTTTCTCTCCTCGTCTCCACCACTGTCTCCAACTTCCATTTTGGTTACAATGGACTGCTTCACTTTCTCATATGCACCATGATGCTTCCTACTACAGAGCAGGGACACTTTCTTCCCTCATGGATTGCTCTTCCTTTTCTTTGTCTTATTCCTCCTAGTTGTCAGTTCTTCAAGGAAGACATCACCAAGTTTTTTAGCCTTATGGTTTAACGAAACCATCTACTTTTCTATGGTTGTGCAATTTATGGTTGAATTTTTATGTTTTTTTAATATTACTTTCTCTATTTTCCTACTAGTATATCCATAAAACAGGTACCCTATTTGTTTAGTGTTTTGCTCACCATTGTATCACTAAGGCCTAACATAGTTCCTATCCAATTATAGGTATCCAACAGATTTTTTTTTCTCAATGAATGAATAAATGAGTGGAGAAGACACACAGTCACATGTGAGAAATTTCAGGGTACTAACTTATGTACTGTATAGTCTCCATTTTACAAAAATTAATATATATGTTTGTACCAACTCGATTTAGGTTCTGATTTGGTAGTTTATGCCTAGAGTTAATTTCTGTACTCTATTTACTTATACCAGGTAGACCCTTGCTCTAGATTCTCATATTTTTGCTTTTGACTAGTAATAGTTAATAGCAACTGATGGTGAAAAACATGGATACTTTTCTTGTGTAAGAGTATTCAACTGCATTTGATTTTTCACTTCAACCAGTTTATTTAGAAAATGGACATGATTAAGGAAGTAGTTTCATAATAAAGAGGCTGACTTGTTTTATGAATTTGGATATGGTACACAACCATGTCTAGATTAATATTGCCATATTATTTTTTTAATAACTGCACAGGGACAAAATTAAGCTTCTCATGATATTTAACATAAATAATTATTTCAGAGCCTTTTATTAACTCAGGTTCTAAGAAAAGAAAGTAGAAATAAAGGATGAGTGACAGCAGTTGAGCATATATTGTACTCATAAACACAAAGAGATAGATAATAAATAGATAGACATATACATAGACTAAAAGATATTTAAGAAAAGAGATAGAAACCATATTACATTTCAGAAATTCTTAGTCTCCAGTTATCTAACTACCTGACTACCTTCTCTCTAGAGACAAAAGCCATGGGCTTGCTAAAAAATTAATTGCCTTTTAAGAGTAATAGATCTATTATCCATACTTAGTAAAAAACTTTTTTTTGTAATAGCCAAATACACACATCATTAGAACTGCAATCATTTTTTTCAGGTTTTTCTCACTGTTTTATGTTTGAAAATAATTTAATTATTCTTGTTTTGGTTATGACATTACTTCAAAGTACACCAAAAGTGCTCCACACTTGATAATTCTGACAGAAAATTGTATGTTTGTTTTTCTTTATTAAAAAAATATTCAAGAACCTGTAGAGAATTAACAGACGTTGCATCTACCTAAACTAATGCTATATATCAGACAAATAAGTCTTGTTTGAGAAATTGCTTTCCTGTATTCACAGATACTCTCCTTTTTAAGCCATTTTACCTAGTCAAATATTTTATTAATATCTTCAAACATAGTTCAAACTTTTTATGAAAAGAGGATGGGAGTCTCCATAGTTGAATTTCCAGGATAGGGCTTTGCACTTTTACTCATTTTATACAATTTTGTTTGCCTTAAACTCTGTGTCCTTGTCTTTTGATCTAATCAGATCTTTATCTTTATGAAAAGCAGAACAAAGGCCTATAGCTAGAAATGACCATTAATATTTTCCCAGACACTCTTCCTTAAAGGAAACATACTTTTCCCACTAGCTATTTTTTCATATTTGTCACCAAAAAGGACCTTTAAAAAGTGGCATCAGCTTGAATGGCTGAAAACATTGTGCTCACTAGTCACTTCATTTTGGACAACTTTGCCTTAAACGGCAAAATGAATATTAAAACAACTTAAAGAACGACATTAATATATAATAAAATGCAATAGAGATGGAGATTTTTTAAGATGTAAAAACTAACATAGAGCTGCCAAACCTAGTTACGCTAAAAACAAGTGAGAAAAATGTAGACTGCCTCCTGAGCTTTCAAAAGCCATCAGACAATCAATATGTAGTAATGACTGAACATATTCATTGTACTTAAAGCCTATATTAAAAGAAGTGTCTAGAGAAATTTGAATTAAAGAAGATTCTGTGAAATTTGCCAAAGTACAGAAAGCACATCTATTTTGAATTTTCTTGCTTTTATTTAAGACAAGTGGCAGATAATTTCACAGCTGTCAGTTAATGCACATAATGAATGTCTTATAAAAGGATGAAAGCATGAAGTTGTATTCATGTTCCCCAAGTATGTAAAATAAATTCAAAAGGATGTCAAGATCTGGTATGAAATGAAAAACACAAGAACACTTTTGTTTAACAGTGTGTGGAGACAGGGTTGGGGAATACTAACCCTTTGCCTCCCTGCAGATTAAATCTATAGGAGAGTAGGTCTAAAACAAATTGCTTTAACTCTTAGATTTTTACATCAGTTTCTAAGGACTTTATTATGTGGCACTTTTATCTGACATGGGGCCAACATTAATTAATTGCTTTGAAACACTTTGTCTTTTAAATTTAATACTGAATCCTGGCATTTTTAAGCTTTTAGAATCTGTGGGCATTTTTTTCTCTAGACAAGATGGATAAGGACATCCTTTAACTATAGAAAAAGAAGTACAATGAAATTAATAGAAAAAGAACTGCATACTGTTGATGTTGGATAGGTTTAACAAATCTAAATCTCATTCATCTAATCTTTTATAATTCCATATAATTGTACCAGGGTTACTTCTTGATTTCTGAAAATGAAATGCTTAGATATTGTTCTTTAATACTTTTGTGATAATAATTGCACTGATTTTAAAAAAAGAATCAGTGAATAAAACTTATGAAATTTGTGATATTAGACTTACTTCAACTTACTTAAAATGTCACCATAAAATTTGTATACTTTGGACATAGCACATAATCACCTACTCAAAACATGGGTTAATATTGTGTTTGCAGACAGAATGATATCTCACTTGCTTATTCATTTTGGTGGTTCTTTATGGCTTTCTTCTATGCATTTCTCTGAAAATCAGTATGTTTTTGCAGTCTTAAACTTCTCCTTTTGTCCCGTGTTATGATCCAGTCTACTGAAGGAATGAAACTATCAGTTTAGGCCAGCATCACTCATATAACAAAATCACACAAGCATCTATCCTTGAGTTAGAACAGAAACAGCATATTTGTGTCAGTTCCCTAAACCCTAATTCCTACAAGATGATGCAATGAGATCCAGATGACACCAGCATATACAGAATATTGCATTATAGGAGATGAATGCTAAACTTACAGAATCTGAATCTTTTAAACAGTTAGAATTATTCTTCTTTGCTCCAGAGGTAGACACTATCTCTACCTTCTGAGACTATAAGCTAAGTTTCCCTTCGCTCTGGAAAAAGATACTATCTTTCATCTTCTAAGACAGTTCACTTTACTAACACCATTGAAAAGTTAAACCAGAACAATGATAGTCAGGTCCTATGCTTGCAAAACATGCAGGAATCTAAGAGACACCTGGAGAATTGTCTTCCAACAATATCAAGTGTTATTATAAAGTAACATTGAATAAGATAGTCTGTTATTGGCAGAAGAATAGCTAAATAAACCAAGAGAGAATCAAGAAACAAACCTATACATAGTTACTTTACATATATGCCACTGAAATGGGAGTGTACTCAGGAGAGATAGCCTTTTCAATAAATTGCTTGGTGTTAATTAGATATCCATATGGGAAAATATGTATACTTTTACACACACATACATCCACGCATATTGACCTCTATTTTATACTGTACATACAAAAGCAATGCAAGATGGATTGTAGATTTAGATATGAAAGCTGTAAATAAAAACACTTCTAGGAAATAACAGAGAATACTTTCATGATTAGATTCTGAAATATCACTGAACAAAGACAGATTTGGAAGGTGATGGTAGCTCATTTCCTTCCCCCTTTGGTTGTTTGACAGATACTTGGCTCAGTAGATCCAAGTTAACTCAAAGGCAGAAGAGTTTGATATTAGTCAATGGGTTTCATATTATCACCACTTATAACAAAGTCACTTCCCAAACCAAGAAAGTTCTACTCTTATATAGTCCCATGTATTTTACCTTCTCCCCTGTTCCTATAAGTAGAGCATTACTGAGGCAGTCTTCCTCTCTCCTCAAATGTTGGCCAGTGTGCATGTAGTTCATTTATGCCAGTGGAGTCTGTGAGATAGGATAACAAGAGATTCTGGACACTCTATTCCTTCTCTGCTTCTAAGATTTTCTCAGTAAGCTCCATCTCATCTGTACCTTTCTGGTACTATGGTTTTATGTCTACACTCTTTTTTTAGGACAGCTGTTAGTCCTTAAGGGACATACTCCACTCTGCCTATGAATTTTTGGAAAAAACTTAACTGGCTTAGTCATGGGTGGATACTATTTCTTTCTAATTGTGAGGACAGGTCACCCTCTGTTAGCCCTGAGTGAGTGGGCTGGCTGTTAGGTCAGCTTAGCCCTCCCTCCTTTAAATGACTGCTGAGAGGTCTGTTCCAAACTCCAAAAGAGTCATTTTGCCAGGGTAGGTATCAAGTAGCCTCCTAGTCTGTTAGCCCAGTACCCTGCAAGCCTCACAGATGTTTAACTCATTTCTTGAGGCCTTTTAAAAATGCAAGTTTAGGCAGCAGAATGGTCTGTCAATCACAAAGTCTCCCAATGACAAAAACAAACAAAAACCCTGGAGGCCTTCATGCCTCATTCACATGTGGTGTGCTGTGTGCCAAGAGCTGGAGCTGAGTTGGGGGCTGAAGTCTTCACAAGAAATAAAGTGGCCACAGCGTTCAATAGTTTGGATAAGATGATTCAACTCCAAAGAAACACTGCCAACATCAGACATATCTATGTTTTGGCTCCTGTTGCCCTGACTGACAGTCTTATATCTAGTAATGGCAGTTGCCTGGCAAGCAGGAACTTGATATGCTGATTCTAAGATTCATATAGAACAAAGGGCCAATAATAGTCAAGAAATATCTGAGGAAGGGTAGAGGTATGTGGACTGCAGAAAAAATGAGTAGATGTGAGGTATCACTATGAAATCCACTTCCATCTCACTACGTTATGCAAGAGTCAGGCTGTCCAGGCTTAGATGTAGGTGGAGATCGCGGACCAGCTTGAGGCCAGTCCACACCTGCCCCTCATTTACCCAAGTAATGAGGACCACCTGGTTAATCTGATACACTCTCCGGGACATACCGATTTTGCCTCTGAAGTATAAACTGGTTGCATTTGTGATGGGTACATCACTGTGGTAAATGTGATGGAAGCAGTCTGTCTGCAGATATAAGAAGTTCTGTGACAAGTCTGGATCAAAAATATTCATCTAGGTTTAGTGATTAGTAAATGAGATTACTTGATAGTGGAACTGAAATTCACTCCACAAGAGGCTTATTTTGATCTGACACATCTTTTAGAAGAGATTAACGCACTCACAGGAACTCTTTTACTTCTAACGTCCCAGAAGGAGAGCAGAGAGAGAGACTAAATTGCAAGTGAATCCAAATTCTGAACAAGGAAGGCAAGAATATGACTGAAGCACTGTCTTAGAGGATATGGATACTTTTTATGTTACTTCTCCCAGATTAAAGAAATATGGTTACCAGTGCATTGGATGGGTGAGACTTTGGAATTGAGCTCCTTGAAAAAATCTAGTCAAAAGATTAGCATCAAAAAGTAAGTTTGTTTGAAAACCTGTGAGGAGATTAGTAGATGACTATAAAGAATAAGAAAATTAGGAGGATTGATCAGGCAAAAGGAAAGAAATTTTTTATTTATAAAGTTGATCCTGGAAAATATATGTAGTTTATATGATGCTGTCTTGAAAAAGAACAAAGAAAAAATTAATAAAATGGTAAGTTCTTTAGGATAAAATATTGGAGTCCAGAAGGCAACTCATTTAGATACTAAAGTTCAGAACAATGCCATTTACCGTCAGTGGCAACCATATCCCAAACTGTTCTTGCTATAGTGTGTCAGAAACATTATAGCTTGCTTAATATTATAGCCAAGGGAGTAGAGAAATTAAAGGGCAGAAGAGGACAAATGTTTGATTCTCTTCCACAAGAAACCTAGGCACTGAAATCAGCTTTTATGAGATGTAGAAGGGAAGACAATCCTCCAGTTATAATCTTTGTTTCCAACATATTTCCAGTTGGTGCTGATGTTTTCCCTCACAATAAGCCATGATCTCTCACTCAAGAAGAAATCTGACATGAGGACGTGAGACACATGGAGAAGCTGGCAGCAGTTCAGGGGCAGGTGCCTTTCTAGCCCACCCCAAATGGGAGGGCCCATGAAACAAATCCAAAGAGAGAAGAGTCAAGAGGTGATGAGCAAAAGATGGAGATTATGATGTCTAAACCTGTGTTTTAGGAGGGAAACAATCAAGTATTTTGTATTTCATGTGGCTTGAAGAGGAAATAAAAGAAAGGTGGCCCAAGGACAGTCAGCTTGAGCTTTTGCAACAGGTACTATTAGGTTTCTCAGTTACAGCAGATGTCCTTCCCCAAGTCCTCACATGCCATTTTGCATTCTTAAGAACACAAATCTTCTGATTAGAATGGAACTAGGAACTGGAAAATCTAGAGGGGCTATATCTAAGAATAGGAGGCCTACAAGACTTTGTGGTGATTTCTGCAATACTGTGTAGCTTGCCATCCTGCCTACCATTTATTCCACTCAACTTTGTAGCCACTCTTTTTTGTCAGGGTTGCTGTTGAATAAAGACCCCCAAGTGAAATGCCCCACCTCATCAAAGAAATGAAGCTATTAAACCAAATGATCCCATGGAATTTAATTCAGGAATTTGAGCTGAGGGCACATTTTAGTTACAACCAGAGAAATCCACATTCAACAATGCCTGAAGACTTGAAAGAAAAATTTGTAAAGATTCAAATCAGTGTACCTGAACCCATTATTCTATTCAGAAGAACAATTATAAAACCTTCAAAACTTGATATGGTAAATGAACAAATAGTCAATCAACAAAAAATTACAGTCATACACAGAACAAAAGAAAGCAAAATCCATGAAGGAATCCAGGTTGACTCATGTGTTAATCACCAAAACAACTTTCAATAAATTTGTCATGCTCACTGTGAAGAAGTAAGTCAGATTCTGGAAGAAAATAGTGATCTGGTTTGTTCTGTGGAGGAACTGATATGCTCAGTGAATCAGGGCAGAAATATTCATGATCCACTGGAAGATCTAAGAGGGAATTGTGAATTCAAGGGAAAACTAGAGCAACATCTAACACGGAGAAAATGGAGGAACACTGTTGGTCAAATCTGGTTGTTTGTCCCAAGAAAATTTGGGTCCAACCTATTAGTCCATAATAGTGAAGCTTTTCAGAACTTGATATGACCAGGCCCAACTGATCAAATTTCCAAATAAGCCAGTAAATACTGAGATTTGGATAATAGCATTGTGAGTATCTTCCAATAGCAGCCCCCTCTGGGCCCATCCTCTCATGGATGCCCTCTCATGGGCCTCTATTTTGTCTTAGAATACGAGCCTTAAGTAACTTCGAGCAAGAAGGAGCAAGTGATAAGCAGAATTAAGAGCCAAGTGGTCTATTAAAGGGGAAACAGGGGGAAGATGAAACCTAATCTGGTCAAGATGAAAACCAAGATGGCTGCTCTGAGCCTTTTGAGAAGGGGACTGCTCAGTAAGGAGAAGTGTTACTGCCTGATTGCTGTGGACTCTTCTCAGGACAGCTAACTGCCACCATGAGAGAAGTGTGTTGAGATGTGCTACAAGTGAAACCTCAGGGCCTGCTGGCAGTTATGCACATATGTGGCATCATGCCCAGAGGTAATGTTCTTGGCGTAGTAAGTCTATACTGTCTTGTCAAAGAGAAAAGTTTAAGTGTTTCAAGAAAAAGAAAAGATTAGGCAGACATGTTTATCATTAAGCCTCTGCTGCCCATGGCCAAAAGCTTTCTTCATGGATGAAATCAGGAAGAAGCCAGCTCACAACTGGTATTCAGCCATTGGGAAATCATTCCAGCAACCTGTCCTGGGTGCCAACCACTGAGGAAAAGTACTTGCACTTTGGGGAAAAGGCTGATTCAGAGAACCAGACATGGAAGTACTTTTGTCTGGAAAAGATTGTGGAGCACATGGAAAAAGCAGAGAACCCTCAGGCAAAATAAGTTAACTGATATCTGCAGTACTGACTCATGGGCAAAACGTCTCCACTGGTAGATATTCTACTTGGACCCTTATTGTAGACCATCATGGGTTAACCAAAAGAGGCTACAGTTGTTCCCACAATGCTTGAAATCACAACAGTGACTGAACAGAGTGCTTCTATTTCCAAATTTTGTTCTACATATCACCCTGGATATGGATAATGCTTTCCTGGACATGGCTGACACTTCAGGAAGAGCAAAAGAATCTACTTGGCTTTACTTGGAAGATAAAGAATACCATTTCAGGTGAGTAATACATCTATAACAAAAATAGGGTAACACTATGCATTCAAAAGCAAAGATGAAATTCAAAAAGATTGATAATATCACTTATTGACCAGGATATTGAATGACTAGAATTCTGTAGAGAGTACAACCTTGCCAGATGTACAGAAAGGAAAGGACAAAGATATCCGGCTATAGGTAGCTAACTGTGGGAGGCAGAATTCTAAGGAAGCTGTTTGACTCCCCTCCCTCTGTATAATTCCCTTGCATTGAATGTAAGCAGGATGTGTGAATATGATTCAGACCTGTGATAAAATTACATCATAAGGTAAAGGGATTTTGCAGCTGTAAGTAAGGTGCCAAATCTTTACATTTGAGGTAATCAAAAGGGAGACTCTCGTGTGTGGGCCTGACTTCATTAGTGAAAACATGTGAAAGAGATACTAGGACCTTTCTGAAGAGAGAGAGTCTCCCATTGGTTTTGAAGAAATAGGCTTCTATGTGTTCTATAGCTGCAAGGAGATGAATCCTACCAACAACTATATCAGCTTGGAAGAGAACCCCCAGCCTCAGAAGGAAACCCAGCTCCAGCCTACATCTTGATTGCAACCTTGTGAGACTCTGAACAGTGGACCAAGATGAGCCATCCCCAGACATCTGGGAGATGATAAATATGTATTGTTTTAAGGAGCTAAATTTGTAATTTATTGTACAGCATACAAATCTAGTACAATAACTAAAGTTTGATGTGCTCACAACAATAGCACAATCACTCTATAAGTTAAGTGATATTATTATTTCCATTTATTAACAAGGAACTTGAATCATAAAGAGGTCAGGTCCTATGCTATTATGTGGTGGAGCTGAGATTGTTGCCGTGTTATATTACCACTCCTCTACTATACAACAAGTGTTCTCATTCTAAATAGTTAAAATTTGTTATTTGATGCTATTAAGAAGGAAGAAAAGAAACATTATCTTCTTTTCTATGCTGAGAAATGGAAAATCTCGAATTAAAGCCAAATGATGTGCAGCACTATTAGGATAGGGAAATCTGCAAGAATGAAAGAGGACAATTTTCATCTTATTTTTCTGCTCTTTCTCTACCTCCTTATCTAAAAAATAGTGAATCAATTCATTAGTGTTATTGGCATATACTGGATCTGCATTTCCATACATCTGCAGTTCTTTTCCCAGTATAAATTCTAAGAAACTTGTGAAAATGAGGTCTGAAAAGAAGAGTTTACCAAACTAAAGACTAAAATTTGGTAAATATCAATAAATAAGGAACAATATATCCAATTTCATCAATAATGCTGTTACATATTTTTTATTTTATAAGAGCTACCAATTCATTAGCTAAAATATTTATCATCTTTATAAAAGCAATGCTCTGTGAAAATATAGTGCATTCTACTCATATATGATCAAATGAAATGTCATTTATTGACAAGTAATAATGGCTTTATTAAACTATATTTGTTTCATTGAAAGATGAGTTCAGAAGAAAATCAATTTGTAAACATTATCCAATTTAATGAGTTCAATATGCACCTGTATCACACGCATAACTTAGAAAATAAATCCATTTCAAAACCAATTTATTATAGATATACCTTGCTCATTGAAGGTAATCAAGAATGAGAAAATCACAATTTAAAATGGGAGGGGATTCCTAAAGAGTTAGAAGTAAATTGTTATAATAATACAGATTTCCCTGCAAATGATGTCAAATTATAAGATTTCTGATAATTATACATGAAAAATTCTATGGGTTGAGAATACCTTGGGAAAGTTACATGGAAAAAACCCACCATATGATATATTCTCAAGGTTAATAGTAGTCAATACATTTAAATTTAGTCACACATATTAGAGGGGTCAGAGTAACCCCAATTATTTTTCCCGGACAAATGAGTATAAGATGTTCTCTAAATGCAAAAGCCTTTGAAAATGCTGTGAGCTTGACAGTTATAATTTGAAACACTCACTTTGCTCTTTGAAGGAATATCTGGATTAAATAGACATTTTAAAAATAGATGAAGAAGACAAAAACATTGTGAAGGGTGTTTAGTTTTCATAAGCAATATCTATAGGAAAGTTGGATGATGTTCAAAGAATGGACCAATTGAATATTACTTATTGTTCTCCTGAAAATTTATATTAAATTCAAATATGTTTTAAAATACTGAAGGAAGAGGTTTTGAGTTATATAAGTACTTCCAAATAAGTACTTCTTTTTATTTTGAGCTTTATTCTAGCACGAATTTCAGCCTATTCACCTTTGATATCAAATCAACAATCAAAGGTTGAAATTTATTTGCTAATCATGAATTGACCTTTACACATTTGTCCATTTAGTTATTCTTTGGATTCAGCTGAGAAGCCTGGGGTTTTCTTTGTTGAAGATACATAAATCTTAAGCACAGTCTAGCTGCTATCTGAATAGATATGTTCTCCTATCCCTCACCCCAGCTACTAACTTTGAGTTCCAGTCTCTTCTCTATTTCAACTCCCAAGGTCTTGAAGAATAATGTAGATCTTATTGTCATAATACCTCTCTGAAAGTCACCTAGAGTATTCAATTTTGCATCACTCAGAAATGTCTGAAATATTTTCTTTAGTTCTGTTTCCCTCTCAATGTTTTCTGCCTTGGCTTACACTATACCCTCAATCCTTTCTTCTATTACTGATATGTGTTTTTACATACACTGAATCTCTGTGTCTGTAGTCCAATCCTGATACCATCCTACTCCCCATCCTTTTGTAATTCTAGCAAAGATATTCTCTAATAAGTAACTTACATGTAGTCAAATCTTGGAATTTTTAATGAAATATTTATATTTTACCAGAAAAGGAATACTAAATAGTTGAATATAACCCCAATTTTTATTTGAATAGATTATGACAGGTAGAACTTTTGTTATGTAACTCTACCCTTTTAATGGTCTTTTACATCAAAATCTAAACTCTCAGCTTTATAGAGCTTGGTATTTATTTTTTTCATTCATCTACTTAATCCTATTTCTTGGTTTTCCCCATTGTAATCTCTTTGTCTCCTTTTGGAACTTGCTTTTGCTACATTCAACATGGATGATAGACACTGTGCTTCATACGTGACCCCTAGTTAGGAAGGAATTCGTTTTATTCTATTAAGTATACAAATTCTACCTGCTATGCTAAGTTCAGCTCAGCTTTTACATAGCTTACAAATTCAAAACGTATAGTTCCAGTCAAGAATAATCTTCAAATATTTTGAGCTAGTAACTCTTGCTACACTACTAACAAAATCAATTATTTTCGAATATTTTGGCATCATTAGTTTTACATATCTTAACCAAAATAATAGAACTTCTAAGTTCTAGAAACATGTTTTGCCTCATCTTTCTCAATAACATAGTACTGTGATAACTCGTGGTAAAATACACACAATAATAATCTTATTAGGTAAGATTACATAAATTTAACACAAAATACTAAGCAAAGTTCCTAGCATGTAAGTGCCAACTAAATATTAGCTAACTATAGTTCATTCATTCATTCTTGTTCTTGGCTTGATATTGTTAAAACTACTCAGAAAGATGCTCATAATTTGGTCACTTTGAAGGTTTAATTTCATACATAAAACTACTTAGGAGTGGATTTTTGCAAGGATGAATATAATATATTCCTGCTATATAGACAGTGTAAGGTAATTTTGTCTGAGTTAAAGTTACACAATGCCAGGTGAGAAAGAAGACTTAATTAACAGGTGTACATTTATTTCTATAACAGTGCTTGGGTCACTTGACCCTCCAGCGCTATCAATCATATTTTAACTGTGAATATATAATATACACAGTCTTTAAAATATTTTATGATCTGATACAGAAAAACATTATAAATCCTTAATATGGCTCTTAAAAATGCTAACCAAATTGTCTCCCTTATGATTACATTTTTATTCTGTTTTTAACCCTGAAGAGTCCAACATGATTTTTAAGCCATGGTGGTAGTGGTGGTAATGGGTGTGTCTGTGTGTGTCTGTGTATGTTGTATACACTGAGACTATCTCTTCTTACTCATCTGACACGAATAAAAGCAAACAATAGTCATGGATATCTCCCTACACTGGTTTGTTGCCAGTTGAAACCCTGCATTATAGGTCATAGTATCTGTCTAAAGAGTTACAACATCATGAATTTTATCAAGAAAAATATTCTATACTTCTACAAGGGTCAAGTGTCTCTCCTTTCTCAAGCCACCAATAGCAATCTATTGGTCTGTAATGAATCATACTGTCAAGTCCGACAAGATGAAGAGAATCTTGTTACTTCTAGGTAGCCCTGGTCTGTTTCCGTGATTTAGATCTGATTTGAATGTTTAACTTCCTTTTGGAAAAATCATTATGAAATTACCAGAGCCTTTTGAATTATACTAAGGCTAACAAAATAATGATATTTATTCAAGGAAAGAACTAGATAAATGAATGTGATATAAATAATCTGGTCAAAATAACATTGTGGTCCAGTACCAGTACCTTTAAAGCATCTGGCGTTATTTGATGTGTAAGAAACAGTTCACCAGACAAGCTGGGCCTATTTTATTTATGAGACTGTTATGTTCTTTTGGAACCCTTTTTATGTAAAATGGCATCATTGATTTAATAATAAGAACACTGTTGGAAGAGATGTAACAATATACCATTTCCTCTCTAACAGAATAACAAACATTAGGATTTCCAAGGCAAAATTATTAGTCGATGCTTTCCATCTGGTGGAAGGTCAAGGAAAATGGCAATGATGTAATGTTACCAAATAGCTAAATTTTGTAAGATTTATTCAACTTTAGATGAGATAAGGTTTCTTTAAGTATCTTGCTAAAGGAGGTAAGGAAAGGCCTAGATTTTGCAATTATTTCCAACCTTCCCTTAAAGTCCTTTCAAGAAATTCTAAGGAGCATTTAAAGCAATATTCTCTGTATCACCAAAGTCTTAAAAAAAATGAGATTTTTCTTATTATATTATATGGGACCAAATTTGTGGAGATATTCAATAGCATTATCATTTAAACTTACTGTAGCTATTTTGTCCTTTACAATTTGACATGTGCACATTTTGATTATTCCACCAAAATAATTAAAGAATATGTTAAAAATGAAGATTCTATGACCATGCTGACTGAGGTCAGATCTTGGCTGGGACTCTTACCTGCTGTGTGACTTGTATCTAGTGAATTATTTTCCAAGAAACACAATTATTAGTTCTTTCAAACCTTCTGCATGTGAAGTGTTTCTGTGTCCTTCATTGTCTTGTTTGTTCTGTGGATGCAATCCTATTTGTGATCCTACATTTTGAAGATAATCTATCACATATTGTCTGTTTAGTGCAGGGCATAGAGTTCTTCCTTACCCTAAGCTGCTTCAACTATGGATTGTGGACTCAGGTTAACCTATTAGTCAAATAGAATCCCTGGAACTTTTGTTCATGAACTGATATGATTCCAAGACTTCTCCATTCTACAATTGAATTTGCTTCTTGAAACAATTGCATATGTGAATAGTTCTATTAACTTGAACTCTTCAGCTTTTTCACATTCTCTCCTCCCCAAAATATTATTTTTAATACTGAATCATACTATTTAAAACCTGAATTTATTGAGCACTTACTAATCCACAGACACAGTACTAAGCATTATCTCATTTAATATTCAAAGTCATCATATACAAAATATTCTATTACTATTTTCACTTTTATTTAATTATGTGGCCTCAGATTTTTACCACCTGACAATTTGGTAAGCCTATCTTAACTCATCTTGTAAGCCAGTAATAAAAAATGTTTAACAAGTGAAGAGTAATCACAGAATGACTTAATATTCTACCAAAGATGTCCCTCAACTTAAATTCAAATAGATTCAGATTTACCTACTTTCTTGATACCTCTGTCTTGATGTGTCATGGATACTCCAAACTTAAATGTTCAAAAATTTACTGGTTGACTTCCTCACTTCTTCTCAATTTACCCCCAGTTTCTCAAGCCATAAAACTTGAAGACAAAATCCTGCCTTTTAACTGCCTGAGTGAATATTTATTCTGTCCACTTCTTGCTATCACCATTGCTACTGTTCTAGTCCAAGTAAGTGATTTCCACATTGTCTCTTCCTGTCAGCCAAATCCATACTCAGGACTGCAGCCAGAATGATCTTTTAAAGAGAAAAATCAACTCAAATTGACCAAATCTAAAATTGAGATTTCTATGTTTTGCAATCCAAACATTAGTTACCACTCATCATTTCTAATTTCTATTTATTTTACCCTTTTATAATGAGTTATGACCTCTTTAGATAAAATTTACACTACAGATTAAGCTTTCTAAAGCAATATTCTGTTTCTTCCCTGAAGAATGTCATTTTTTTACCTGAAAAATTGGCAAAAACCTTTGAATATATTAAATATTAGCACTTGGCAATAGTATGGAAAATGGGTAGTCTCATACTATGCCTAAGGACATGATAAATTATACAAACCCTTTAAAGTGTAATTTGCCAATATATTTTAAGGCCTTAAAATATTCATATTCATTATCTCAATATATTGTTTAATTCAAATCAAATGCCTAATCTAGTACCTAACACACCACGTCAAATTGTACATGTCCAAAACAAAAGAAGTTTGTCCCTCTCAAACTTACCACCCCTCAGTGTTCAATATTTCAGAAAGTTACTTCTATTCACCCAATTGTTTCAGCCTGGACACTCCCCTTTCCTCATTCTCTATGTTATTCAAAATCAAGGGTGGCCAAATCTACATCTGCCATTTCTACTGTCTTGTCAGAGTGATCTTATAATAAAATTATGTTATTGTCAGATATTAATAACTAGGTTTTTAGAGAAAATTATTTAATCACTCATGGGTTTCATGGAATACATGGGTTACAAGGAACACTTCACCTAGACCCTGTTTCATGGCCATATTTTTGCTCTTTCTTTGACAATTCTGAGAAAATAAGAAGACAGAATCTGAGATCTGGGAAGATGTTAGATATCAGTTAGTCTAAACTTCTTGTTTCATAAATGAGAAAACACAGTCCTAAATATTTCAAAATGATGGTCTCTCAAGTCATGCAATGCTAAGGATAGATTTAGAATCCATGTTTTAGGATGTTGTTCAGATTTGAGTTCATTTTATCTTCTTCCTTAACCTAGGACAATTGATGTTAATGTATTGTGTAGTTTCAGTTTTATCATAAAACATACCATTTTAATAAATGTAAAAATAAAAGTATAGAACATTGGAAATTTTCTATGTTATTCTTTCCTCCTGAACTAAATCCCATGTACTTTATTCAATACAATGCGAGTTTGAATTCTGACTCCATCAGGTAATGACTGTGACCTAGAGTAGATTACTACTTCAACTGTCACTTTTATCATTTACTAAACATATGTAAAAATTATACCCACTTCAAGGTTGTAATGAGCATTAAGTAAAATTTGACATTTTTCATGTTTTGTACAATATTTGGTACAGAAAAAAATGCTTTAAAAAGTCAACTATCTTTTTTTTTTGCCTTATTGTCATTCCTGTAATGGTAAATGGGCTGGCGTTAGGTATTTTCACTGATCAGCTAATTTGAAAATTAATTCTATAACAAAACTGTGTTGTAATTCTATTTAGTGTACTATTAGATCATTTTTCATATGAAATAGATTTGCAATTTCATTGTAATTGCAATGAAAATTATTCTGAAAGAACATCTAGTCATAGAACTAATTACTAAAACAATATTTGGAGAAACAATAGTCTTACGACACAGAATAGGAAATGCCACTAGAGTTTGTGGAAATATGATCTGATCTGTACCTAAGAATAGGCTTTCCTATAATATCTTGTCTAGCTTTTATGAAGTTAGTAACCATTCTGAGAGAAAAAAAGATTTGTACAAGGTTTACATTGTATTCAGATTAATTTTTGGACTGAAGTTTTTCTTTCTGGTTCAGGAATCTAATTCTGCTGTTGATTGCATTAATTGTTTAGTTGATATAATGCATTTTAAAAGATAACTGAACATATCATATAGGATATTTATAAACCTTGGCCATCTAAATTTAGTATCATTATTTTCTACTGATTTTTTGCCTCTGTTGCTATGAGCAACATGGAACTACTTATAATCCACAGTAGGTTCTAGGTAATAAGACTAGTACTTTGACATGGGAATGCATTGATTAATAAAGTGAGTGTGGCAAGTGCTGTGCCACAAATAAGGTGACTAAGAATAATTTAATTCTTACCCAATGATCAGTTGTTTTTCTCAAGACCATAAATAGTTGGCAGAATTTTAATTGAAGCTATATTATGTTGAATTACATTCATACACTTAATTTTTGTTACATATCCAGAATATATAAAGTTCCACCTCTGTCAAAAGCTGTAGCAATCATAATTTCTATTTAATTCTTCACATTTTCCCTTATAAGAATCTAGAGAATTGCTTTGAAGTTTTCTTAATATTTGATGAAGAAATTAATCGATGAAGATAGTTAAATTATTTTTCTTTCTTTTGTTCTACGTTTTATTTCTACATTTGATCAAAATGCATTAAGGACTTCCCTGGTGGCACAGTGGTTAAGAATCTGCCTGCCAATTCATGACACGAGGGTTTGATCCCTGGTCTGGGAAGATCACACATGCCACAGAGCAATTAAGCCCATGTGCCATAACTACTGAGCCTGCACTCTAGAGCTCGCAAGCCACAACTACTGAGGCCATGTGCCACAACTACTGAAGCCCGCGCACCTAGAACCCGTGCTCCACAAAAAGAGAAGCCACCACAATGAGAAGCCTGCACTCTGAAACAAAGAGTAGCCCCCGCTCGCTGCAACTAGAGAAAGCCTGGGCACAGTAACAAAGACCCAACGCAGCCAAAAATCAATTAATTAACTAAAAAAAAAAGAAAAATTTAAAATAATGCCTTAGATTTTGCATATGTTGAGTCACAGGAATGTTATACCTAGTTCTTACTATTTTCATTTTTATATCATAAATGAATATGCATTTAATTAATCATATTGATGTTTTATAAGTCAATTACTTTATAAAGTAGTGAGAAGGGGAAAATAAAAGGAATGTAATGCATAGGGCCAATTCAAGTGGGCCAATCCAATATATGAAAATTATATTAGGTTGTCCAATATCTTCATTCAAAATTATTTTACTGAGATGAAATCAAGGCAGATAAGCATCATGGTAATAAGAGTTCATACATTCCTATGTTTGAAAAGTACTTTACAACATCCTTAATTCTTGCAACTATGTATGGTAGTATCCTCCTTTTACAGATGAAAAAGTTGAAGCTCAGAGTTTTATTAAATGTAACTGGAGTAAAACAGTTAATTAGTGCCTGGGCATTTTACCCCTCCCTGCCTGACTCCAGAGCAGGTGTTCTTTTTATGGCAACATGGTTTTTCTTTCAAATACAAGCATTGACTAGGAGAAGCAGAAAAACTAGGGATTGTGGAAGTTTCTAGTGCTGAAAATATCTGGAGGAGGAAGAAAGTACTTGCTTTTGATTTTGTTTTTATGATGTCAAAAAGGGCCTCTGAGACAATTTTAGTAAAGTAAGTTACAGGGTTTTGCTTGTTTGCATTTCTTTTAAAACACCATCAAATAAAACACACATATTAATATGTGCATGTAGATACACATGCACATACGTTATTCTCCTAATGTGGAATAATCACCTTTCATACTTTTTATAACTTCATAAATTTGGCAAAACTCTTCAGAATTCCAGGTGTGAGGTTTACAATGTGGTATGGAAAACTCTATTGTAAGGATGAAAATAAAAATATTAATCACTATTTTATATAAATAAAAATAAAATTAAAATAAATAAATAAATATATATATATATATATATATATATATATACTTTTAGCCATGCCGTGTGGCATGTGGCATCTTTTTTTCCAGACCAGGGATTGAACCCGCGTCCCCTGCATTGGAAGTGTGGAGTCTTAACCACTTGACTGCCAGGGAAGTCCTGACTATTATTATATTTTTCTAACTACAAACCGTACCTGGGCCTTTTTATATGCTGTTTCCTCTAATGAAATTTCATTTCTCTTCAATCACAGACCTTCAGCTAACAAACAAAAAAGTACCTCACGCTTTACCATATATCAAAGTGACTTAAAATACATTTCTTCTTATCTGTCATCCCTACTGTATTTAAAGTTTCTTAAGAGCAGGGATTATTTCTCCAGTACCTAATATGATCCCTAACCATAGTGTTTAAAGCATATTAGCTGAGTATTGAGTAAATCATATTAATTAATTAAACTTTTGACTGAAAACTAGCATCTATGTATTTATTGCCACTGATTTTCAAGTAGTCATAAATACATTGTTTGGAAGCAACACAAACAAAATGAAATGAGGAAACATAATTTTGTGAGCAGGAATAATGTTGGTTCACAAAGGTGCTTCTGGGTGAAATCTGAAAATGGCTTCTGTACATGGAAGGCAATGAGACACCAAAGAAAGATACAGACCACTCCAGATTGGGAGGTGGCAGGTTTAATAAGCAAGAGAATTTACATATGAGGCTTGTCTTGGGCATCCACAAGACAAGTAGATCTCTACATTTGCATGCCAGAATATTAAAAGTTTATATAGGGGCCTTAACTGGGTCCAGTCATATATACCATCCTGACAGTCTCAATAGCACATCACTAACTCAAGTCTGTGTCCTTGAGGAAAGTATTTGTGTGGGGGAGACAAGTGGAATACACATTCCAAGGACAGAGGAGGGCATGAGGAGCCTATGTATGATTACTGGGGTCTAGCTCATGGGTCAACAAGCAGTCGCACCCTCTCCATGACCTCCTCCAATAAATAACACCAAAAAATAATTCGGTGATTATCAGAAAAGTAAAATGCTCATTTTAACCTAACCCACAAAAGTGTCATCAAAGTCGAGATTGAGCCTATCCTATGAGATTGAGAAATATCTTCAAAACGACTAACTCAAAAATAATTAAATACAATGAAATTGACAACTGGATGCATAACATCAAAAATAACCTCTTTCAAATATTTTATTTTAAAATAGTCAGGGGTTTCCCTGGTGGCGCAGTGGTTGAGACTCTGCCTGCTGATGCAGGGGACAGGGGTTCGTGCCCCGGTCCGGGAAGATCCCATATGCCCCGGAGCGGCTGGACCCGTGAGCCATGGCCGCTGAGCCTGTGCGTCCGGAGCCTGTGCTCCGCAACGGGAGAGTACACAACAGTGAGAGGCTCGCGTACCGCAAAAAAAAAAAAAAAAAAAATCAGCCCAGTTGATAGTATAATAAAAACCTGTTAGTATCAAATATCCTTATTGATTCAAAGAAACAATATCTATGAAAGTTGTATTTTAATTCATATTTGGGGTTAGTGTTTTATTAGTTCTCCAGCTCGAACTACTACATAGACTGTTCTTAGCATTTTTACTCTAAATTGACCTGACTCTTGTCTCCATCTCTACCACTCACAAAATTATAAAAATATAATTATTCAAGAGCTTAATCTAAGTAGGAATTTTTCTGGAAAATATTTCTCATCTCAGAGAGCATTTCAGTAATTCTCAGTAATGTAATTTGTGTTAATAATTCAATAGTTTGAAAAAATAGACTAAGTTCTTGCTTTCCCCCATTCTCTTTTGTACTTTAAAATAAACTTGCTTGCATTGATTTTTTTTTTTAACATTTATATGTTGCTATGACTCAATTGACTTCATCCTCTTCTTCCAATAGTTTCTACTAATGTAACGTGAAACTGTCGACAGCTAATGAATAAATGATAAAGATTAGGATGCAAGGAAGGGAACAGTAGCTAATGTTATGAGGGAAAGCAAAAGTAGAAGTCAGATCCTCATTTCTATGGAAATAAAGTGTTGGAATAGGTTTTCCTCCCTGCTGTTTCAGGATGAATGTTGGATCCGTGGCAGTAATGCAGCAAAGGTCTGTTAAGAGACTCCGGGATTTTGACTGGTGCCTTCTTTATGCTTAGCCGCACAGCTGGTGCAGGTGCATTTTCAGCCATAATAACTAATAACATTCCCGGTGGAAACATTCAACTGCAGTAAAACAGACAGAAATCTATTACAAATGTGAGTGCAATGTCAATGTTTACAGAAGGAGGTCAAATAACAGAATTCTATTTGGTAAATGTCAGTACTGTGTGAGTAGAAAGCATTCACAATATTTGCATTCTTATTAGAATGATACATGCAAAACCCATAAATATTTCATGGACTTATTATTTTTAACTTCCATTTTTCCTCTCTAACCAGAAATTACTTTTCTTGCCATTTCTCTGAGTCTCAAAGTTTCCTGTGTTGCTTATGTGGTTTCCAGCATTTGAGGCCATATGGTGAGCCACCGGACTTGTATAACATTCAGATCAAGTGTAACTTATTGTGACATACTGGATGCTTACATGCAAATATGAATCCCAGAATTGAAATCTTTTTCTGATGTGAATCCACCCAAAGGCATATGCAGATCTTGACTTGTTTACCTTAAATTAACCTTTTATGTCTTCTACTGACTCATTCATTTTCTATGGATGTCAGCATAGTGACATGAATCAGATCGACCACACATGATCTCAACAGTTTTTTTTTTTTTTTTTTTTTTGTAGCACAGGCAAAAAACACAAAAAACATTTGATTTATAATGAGGGATACATAAACACTTAGAAATATATTTGTTTAAATGTATATGAGTGATTTTTTTGGTACCAATATTAAGAAGGTATGCTTATATAAACCTAGAACCTGAAAGAGCCAGTGGAATATTATGCTATTACTAATCTGGTAATCATTTTAGTCACTGCTTTCTGTGAAAAGAATCAAATATTGTCCTTTTACAGATCATAGAAATGGAATTAACCCTTCACTGGAGTATTCATGCTATTACTATTCCTTATGTAAGTAGCTAATAGTATTTAGTTGGAGGGGGGAGTGTAGGGGTCATAGAGTATTTTGTTCTCTAGATGTTAGTTTATAAAGGAAAAAAAAAGGTATGATCGTAGAAATAAGTTGTCTGAAATTTTAGAAAATTAAATTTAAGGAAACAGATGCTTATTCCAGATGTGCTACACTATTTTCATCTGATTCCATGTGAGGAATATGTTGCAGCTTTCACTAAAGAACACTTTTAGACATATATTTTGTAAGTGTAGTTTCCCAGTCTGGGACTTTAAGTACACTTCACTAGTCAACATGATTTTAGAGATTTTTTCTAATGAATCTTGTTGAAAATTATTAACCCTACTACCTCTATTTCAAGACATCCTTGTCATTTAAAGAAATGACCTGTCAGAACAGTGATGTACTAGCCTGGGAAATTCATTTTGGTAATTAGAGTGAAGCAAAAATGATAGAAAATGTTCATTGAGAAGAACAAGGGAGATACAGAAGGCTACAGAAAGACTTGTGGATGGTAAAAATCTACATGACCTATACTCAAACATAAATAGTGATGCCAGGATAGACTGATAGGATTTGAATAAACATGACTAAAGGCCAATTCCCCAGGATTTGCTGAAAGACCACAAAGCAAAATTCAGGCAAAAGATCTCTCCATGGATACATAGGTAGAAATTTAGTTACATACTTGATCTGCTTTGAAGGCATCAGAAAGGGACTCTGAAGTATCCCTATGGGTATGAGGCATTATCTAGAATTTTACCATATGACACATACTCTTTTTTTAAAACATCTTTATTGGAGTATAATTGCTTTACAATGGTGTGTTAGTTTCTGCTTTATAACAAAGTGAATCAGTTATACATATACATATATCCCCATATCTCCTCCCTCTTGCGTCACTCTACCATCCTCCCTAGCCCACCCCTGTAGGTGGTCACAAAGCACCAAGCTGATCTCCCTGTGCTATGCGGCTGCTTCCCACTAGCTATCTATTCTACGTTTGGTAGTGTATATATGTCCATGCAACTCTCTCACTTTGTCCCAGCTTACCCTTCCCCCTCCCTGTATCCTCAAGTCCACCGTCTAGTAGGTCTGTGCCTTTATTCCCATCTTGCACCTAGGTTCTTCATGACCACTTTTTTTAAGATTCCGTATATATGTGTTAGTATACAGTATTTGTTTTTCTCTTTCTGACTTACTTCACTCTGTATGACAGACTCTAGGTCCATCCACCTCACTACAAATAACTCAATGTCAGTTCTTTTTATGGCTGAGTAATATTCCATTGTATATATGTAACACATCTTCTTTATCCATTCATCTGTTGATGGATACTTAGGTTGCTTCCATGTCCTGGCTATTGTAAATAGAGCTGCAATGAACATTGTGCTACATGACTCTTTTTGAATTATGGTTTTCTCAGGGTATATGTCCAGTAGTGGAATTGCTGGGTCGTATGGTAGTTCTATTTTTAGTTTTTTAAGTAACCTCCATACTAGCACAGTGATTTTAAGGGCAAAAGAAAAGAACATAAGTTAAATTCATTCTGTCATTTAATGTGACTACTTGAAGTTTTTATTTTTTAAATTTTTTTCCTTTTAGGCTCTCTCACTCTTTCTCTCTCTCTCCCCACATATATATACATATTTTTTTTCTACAGAGACATTTGAAAGTTGCTATAATTGATCCTGAAGAAACAAACACTTAAAATACCCATTTCTAAACTTCATTATGAAATGGGATTTTTATAATTTCTACCAAACTTATCTTTCTTTTTGAAACGATTTGCATATCTGTTTCTTCATGTGGGAGAAACTTTTTGAAATAAAAATTATTAAAAAGAATTCTTCAATCAACTATGAGCAAAGCTAGATTGGCAAAGCATGTTCTACCTACTGAACATGATTATGTGAAGAAGATCAATTTGATGAAGTCATTCACAAATTTCCAGAAGTTACAGCTCAAAAATAGAAACTGTAGTGATTATTCAGTACTATGACTGACCAACATGTAAGTATATATTTATTTTTCCCTGTTTCAAAATATACACTAATATTATTGAAAAGAATTTTTCATAGTTTTTATTGCATGCTATTTTTATTTTATATTATCATATGTATAAAGTTCAATACTTATAAAGTTCAATTCCAATACATTTTCCCTGTCAGTATTTCTTTCCTGTCCATTATTATTATACATTTTATGTCATGGTTATTACTGAAAATAATTTTGCCATATAGAGAAGTAAGGTGTTAAAAAAAAATCTGCTCCAGGTGTCAAATATGCTAAGAACGGTACTTATGGTAATTCCAGTGGGGCCAAAGAGGAGATTCAGGTTTCCAATCAAAGACAAAAGTGGTTCATGCTCATGAAAGTAAAATCAGTGACCTCATTTTCACTTCGGGAATTATAAGAATGAAAATAAAATAATGTTGATTGTATTTATATTTCCTACAGTCCACCTGGAAGAAAAGAAAATTAATTCTAAGTCATCAAAGGCCCTTTCAAACTAACTAAAATTGTATAGACAAGGACATGCATTTTATTAGATTAAGACATCTGATGTGTTATAAGAGAAAATTAAGTAGAACAAAGAATATGAACAAATATGGTTAGAGATAAATAGCAATGATATATCTCTATACATATTTTTCAAAATTTCAGTGTTATTTTCACTACACAACTTTATTTAACCATTTCAATTACCCTATACAAAAATAGGTCAGGGCAAATATTTGGGGCAGAAACCACATTTAATGTGTTGAGGAATAAACAGACTTTGATGAAGAGGAAACAAAGAAAGACAGTAACTCAAACTCAGATCATACTAACATGTGATTAATCCTAATTAAAGAGCATAGTGGCATTGAGAGTTTGAACTACAGATTTGCATTTGGATGTGGTGTGCAAGTCTCCCTTCAGGACTCAGAGACCTTATTACCCTCACTGCTGGAAATGTTGCTGGCAGATAGCATCAGTTGTTAACTATGCTAGTTATTAACAGTTCACAACTATCTTGACTGACAAAAGCCACATCATCTAATGTCATCTCCTTTCCAAGGAGGCCAGCATCAAATGAATGGTCAACTAAGGCTATAAAGACCTCATTGCAAATGAGGACAAATCTGAAGGATAACCCTAGAGTCAGAGTTCCCTGCAGGATCAGCTGAAGTCTTTGTTGAGACAGTATCACAGCTCAACTTCTCCCTCTTTTCAATTATATTCCTTTCTTTCTTTTACATAGCTTGTGATTCCTCTTTGTTAATTTCTATATCAGAGTTTGTTTATAGTGGATTCTAATCTACAACAGGTGATTCTGGAAGCGACCCGAGTGAGTACAAACTTAGATGGAATTTTGAAGCTGGATCATCCGCCACCCAGATGGCTGTAAAATATTAATAAACAGAAACCTCAGTTAAATAGAGTTGGGAGACTAGAGGGAGAGCTCTCACACCCTGTGAGGATAGCAGAGCCCAACAAGAAGAAAGACTCCTCTTCTGTCCTGGCAATGAAAAGCCACGGACTCTTTGTTTATTACAGCCCTCTCAACTTCCTCTTCCCTTTCCATTTCCTCAGGGGACTTGGACTTGCATGTGGCTCACCATGGTTGCACACCCCAAACTGCAATTCTCTGTTGATCTCACATAAACCCATCTTTGCTGGAGAAATATATGACAGTCTATTTGTTTTAGGTCAACAAGGCAATAAAAACTCCAGTGCTGTTTATAAGTGGACTACAACTGACAACTAGCACAAATCTTCAGCTCAACTGTTAAATCTTTTATTAGTGGCAAATTGAGATGAGCTACCAGTAGAAAGGTATACACTATCTGGCATGATGCATCAAGAGTTTGGAGAATATGGAAGAAAGAGTAAATATAAAGATAGTGGAATTGGACTGCTGTTGCTAAGCTCAATTGATATTTTGGAGTAGAATAACTAAAGGTTGGGGGTCATGAATTGGTAATTAAATGCTAAGTAAGAAGTTCAGAAGGCTTCCTTAGTAGTATAGAAAGAGGTCTTCATTTCATAATGCAGAACGTCATGTACAACTGTAGACAAGGTCCAGGACTTAAGCATAAAGGTATCAAAGCCCCAAAGAATTTGGCAGATCCATTATACTAAGATAAGGGCCCAGGTGGAAAAGAATGTGGCCCTGCCAAATTGGATAGGAACATCTGGGTTGATGCACCCCAAAATTTTGAATCCTCAAGTCCCCTTGAATCCTTTGAGTATACAGAAATGGCCCAACCTTCCCTCTTTAGGACTCTTGCCTTCCCCAGATTGTTGAAGATGACCCAGAGGTCTCTCTTCTCTAATACAACATCAAGTCCTCTGAAAATTCACTTTTGGCCACAAGGACAATACCTAGAATTGCTGACTTTGAAAAGAAAAGAAGGCAAATATAGTCCAAAGGACCCACAGCATATAGTTTGCCTATACTGGCCGAAGCTGAGAAAACATGTTATATTTTGAGGAGCAAGGGTGATGATAGAACATAGGTTTGGTTAAGAGAAAGTCTATCAAATTGGGATATATATATATATATATAAAACGCTGGTAAGGATCTGAAAATTGGTGCAAACATACTGCTAAGATGGCCACTACAAGCATGCAAAAAATATGATTCATTCTAATTGAGATAGTATTGCCAAAATCACCAAAGCAGATAGTAGAAAAAGGGAATAAAAGGATCAGAGAACAAGAGTAGATACACTAAATAAGTCTGGAAAATCCACCAGAGCTCACATGATACAACACTTGCCAGGACATTTAGTAATGTACCATCATCATTACTAAATTAAATGGTGACTCTTTTCATTTGGACATAGATGACAGTAGAAGCTGTCATTATAGAGCTAGACTGCATAAGACTTGGTGATACTGCCTAATTATCAGATGCCAGGATACAATTACGGTAAATGAGTGGCAAAGACATGGTGGCAGTCTAGGTGGGGGGTACTGACCCACAGAGAGTTATAGAGATGGCGAATAAAATATGGTATAAATAAAATATGATATATCTAGGGGCAAAATGGATGGGAAGCCAACAAAGCTACTGCTATATCTGTACATTTAAAAGAAAAAAAGAAAGAATGGCTGATCAAGAGATTAAGAGCGGTCCAACAATTTTAAAAAGTACGATCCCTGTTGTTGCGAATGGCAAAATTTCATTCCTTTTTATGGCTGAGCAGTATTCCATTGTATACATATACCACATCTTCTTTATCCATTCATTTGTCAATAGACACTTAGGTTGCTTCCTTATCTTGGCTATTGTAAATAATTCTACTATGAACACTGGGGTGCATACAGAGGGTATTATGTTTAGTGAAATAATTCAGACAGAGAAAGACAAATATTGTATGATATCACTTATATATGGAATCTAACAAATGAAACAAATTAGTAAATATAACCAAAAGAAACAGACTCAGAGATAAAGAGAAAAAACTAATAGTTACTAGTGGGGATAGAATGGAGTAGGGGATTAAGAGGTACAAACTATTATGTATAAAATAAATAAGCTACAACTATATATTGTACAACACAGGGAATATAGCCAATAATAACTATAAATGGAGTATAACCTCTAAAAATTGTGAACCACTATGTTGTACACCTGAAACTTATAAAATATTATATATCAACTACACTTTAATATAAAAAGTAATATAATTAATTAATTAAATTTTTTTGGAAAATGTGATCCAGTTTCTGGACTTATGCCAATGGACTTCAAACATATTAACTGAAGGAGAATCTAGGTCTTCTAATGGAAGGTGCAACATCTAAAGAAAGGTGATAATATATTCACTAGTCCTTCCTGAAATGGTCCCATAGGCATTTATTTGGGTAACCATACACTAGGAAAGGGGATACCCTCATATTTTAGGGATTTTGGATACAAGATTTCAATTAACATTGATATCTGAGGACTGGGTCCCCTCTTAGAGTAGAGGTTCATAGGGATAAGATAATTAAACAGAGTCCTGACCCTGGTCTAGTTCACAGTGGGACAATGGACTCACTCTCTGTTCTTTCTTGTTCTTCAAGTACAAAATTGGAACACATCTATTTGGGAGTCAGTATAACCTTTACATTGATTTCCTGGCTTACGAAGGAAAGTCAATTGTACTCAGAAAAGTCTCCTGGAAGCCTCTGAAATAGCCTCTACCCAGGCCAAGATAGTAAATCACAATACTGCATTCCAAGGGGAATGGTAGAATTTAGTGCCAACTTTGAAAACCTAAAGAATGGGGACTTCCCTGGTGGTGCAGTGGTTAAGAATCTGCCTGCCAGTGCAGGGGACATGTGTTCAATCCCTGGTCCAGGAATATCTCAAATGCTGCAGAGCAACTAAGCCCATGTGCCACAACAACTGAGCTCACGCACCACAACTACTGAAGCCCGTGTGCCTAGAGCCCATCATGCTCCGCAACAAGAGAAGCCACCACAATGAGAAGCCCACATACTGCAATGAAGAGTAGCCCCCACTTGCTGCAACTAGAGAAAGCCCGCATGCAGCAACAAAGACCCAACGCAGACAAAAGATAGAAAGGAAGAAAAAATGAAGAAATATAACCCTAAAGAATTCAGAAGTGGTGGTTCTCACTATTTGATTCAGCAGTCTGGTACCTATAAAAAAAAGATGGATTTTGGAAGGTGACATTGACCTTCAACAATCTCATCCAATTGTATCTGTTGTAACAGATATTGGCTCTTTGCCAGGGTAGATTCACTCTTTGATACATGGGATGAGGCCATTGTGTGTATGTGTGTGTGTGTATATGTGTGTGTTTTCCTACCAGAAAAAAAGGATCAGAGACTGTTTGTTCTCACTTGGGTGTATCATGATTGTCATCTTTCCCATCCTCTGTAATAATAGAGTCCAATGAGACTTGGACAGTCTAGACATCCTACAGAACATCACACTGATCCACTCTATCAATGACATCATGCTAATTGGACAATATGAGAAATTAGTGTGTAGTTAATTAGAGGTCTTAACAAGACACATGTGGTCCAGAGGGTGGGTGATAGACTGCAGGAGTATTTGGGGGCCTGATATATCTGAAAAATTCTTAGGGGTTCAGTGATCTGGAACACTTTGGGATATCCCTGACAAAGTACCCTAACCACGAGCGCGCACACACACACACAAACACACACACACACAAAGGAAGCTCACCACAGAATACATCTCTTCAGACTCTGAGAGTACCGTATTTCATGCCTGGAAATACTGCCTGAACCACAAACTGCGTGAAACGAAAGACTTCCAGTTTTGAGGGGGCCCATAACAGGAAAGTGCTTAGCAGCAGGTCTGGGCTGTTATGTAAATAACTCTTGTGGTATTATGAGTATCAATGATGGGGAAAACACCATGTGGAGTTTAAGGCCAGTCCTGATGGGTGAATCACAAGGACAAACTCTAGGGTTCTCGAAGAAGACCATGCCCCTGTCAGTGAATAATTTTATTCCTTTGGAAAAAATAGCACTTGATATACTATTGGGCTCTTATGGATGTGCAGAGACTGGCTGTGAGGTAGCACATGCCCATGAGACTTGAGGCTATAATTGACCATCTTATGCTGATTTATTTTAGATCCAACAGGTCATAAAGTCAAGAAGCTCTACAGTCATCTGTCTTAAAATGAAAGGATTGAGCATGGGCAGGGCTAGAGGACACAGCAAGTTTCATGAGCAGGTAGCTCAGATTCTCATATTATTTACCAGGTTTGCACCAGCACTTCTCCCTCAGTAAGCACCTATAGCTACATAACAGAAAAAGGAGAAGCCCAAGCTTAGTTTACAAATGCATCAGTTCAGTACGTGAATGCAAACTATAAATGAATGGTTGGCTGCTCCACAGCCCCAGTCATGCATGACCCTCAAAGATGGTGGCAGGATACAAGTCTCCCTAAACTGTAGAGTTCTGGACAGTTATTTGGTCATCCATTTTGTGAGGAAAGAGAAATGGACAAAATTAGAATATAAATGGACTCATGAAAAGTGAAAAAATGGTTTAACTACCTGGTCATGGGGCCTGTGTAAAAATGACTGGTAAATCAGCAGTCTGGAGAAGAAGCATGTAGATACACATATGGAAGTGGGAACTGTATGTGAAAATCTTTGTATTGCACCACCACCAAAGAGCATCTGCCATGGAAAATAGATTAAACAACCAGGTAGTCAAAATTGCTCAGACATTTGATTTCACCCAGCTTCTGTCACTGGGCATTATACCATCACTAAAAGTAAAATACCTGTATCCAAGAATCCAGGGATGGCAACAGAATTGAACCCTGCTCATCTGAGCTTTAAAAGAGTAGATGTGATGGCATGGATGGAGATTATGCATAGGCCAAACAGCATGGGGTCCACTTATCAAGGCTAATATGGCTACTGCTGTTACCAACATCCAACCTGACAGAAATAGAGACCAATGCCAAGTCCCTGATATAGCAACATCTCTTGAGGACACCAACAGCTACTTGATGGCAAGTTGGATCCCTTGCTTCTCAACAGTAGTAGCAAGGTTTTGACAGGGATATTCATATATTCTAGGTATAGTTTTGCTGTTTCTGCTCATAAAACTCAACCAACACCATAATCCAAGGAGTTATAGAGTTTTTGACCCACTTGCACAGGACCCCACATAACATCGTGTTAGACCAAGTGACTAACAAAGCAAAGGGTGAACAGGAATGGGTATAAGATTATGGGATCCACTGGGCAGATTGTACACACATATTGTATGACTCAGAAGTTGCTGTCCTGATAGAATGTTGGAGAAGCCTGTTGAAGGCACAGATGTATTACCCACTCACAGGCAGGACCTTGTGAGCCTGCAGCACCAATCTCTGAGACTCGGTGTGTATGACAAGCAGGGAAAAAAAGTACTTCTAATAGGTAAAATAATTGGATCAAAGAATACAGGGCCAAAATCAGGAATTAACCCTGAAAATCTGTGCTATGTGGCTCTAGAGGCACTGGTTCCCAAAAGAGGACACGGGGAAAGTTTCACTAACTATAGGCTTCAGATTCCTCATGTCAAGGAGCCAGCAGACAAGAAAAAAAGTCACCCACTAAGCTGGGGTAATTGACTCTAATCATCAGAAGCAGATAGCACTGCCATTACATAATGGGTTCTATTTTGGTTGCTCTCTTGAACAAGTTTGACACTAAATGTTAAAAATGCAGCAGCAACAGCCTAAAAAGAGTGCAATGACCAGAGGCTCAGACCTCTCACTGATGAAGACCTGTTTCCTGCCACCAGGCAAACCTCTAAAATCATAAGAAGTGCTGAGAGTGAGGGGAGCCTTGAATGTAAAGAAAAGTAGGAAACAATGAATATCGGTTTTCTCAAGACCAGTGGCAGCAGCAGAGCTATAGTTCACCCCACTAACTTTCTCTTATCAGTTTCCTCAAGGGAAAGAGGCCACCCAGAATCCTCCTGGAGGAGGTGCTCCCAGAACCTTTGTAATAATGTGTATCCCAGGGGTCAAGAGCTGGACTTCAGTGAATGCTAAGATTTGCCTCCCTGATTCCCAATTCTTGATGAAGGCATATTCCCAGCTGCTGTGAATGGTGCCAGCAGACAGTCCCCCTTCACATTGCCTTGGCAGAGGAAAGCCACATTGCTAAAAATCATTCCCCCTTTTCAGAAAAGCCCATGTTCAATGACTATTTGACTCAGGATAAAAAGGTCCCACCTCTTAGTTCAGTTAGGAAAAGCTCTGAAAGACCATACCAGCTTCAGACCCTCTGGATTATTTGAAACCTTCTTTGAAATTGCATTGCAGCTCAACTTCAACCCTTGCCTTGTCCTGCTTCTTTCTTTTTTCTTCTTCCTCGGCTGTGATCCTAAGAGCACTCCCCAATAAATCTTTTGTACACTAACCTTTGTCTGACTTGATTTCTGGGGAACAAACCTATGACAAATAGTAAAATGTTCAAATTCTTTTCAAAATCTTATGTAGTGAATGTAAACTATCATTATTATGGAATGAACTAAATAGTTTATTATATTAAATAAAATTACTTTAAGAAGTTTTATGACCCTTGATTTGCATAATTTAAAAATACCATTATAAAACTATTTTTGCTATGTGTTATTCTTACAGGTTCCAGCTCAAATGAGTTTTTAAATCACTATCATCTTGTAATTATCATTATCATTATTAAAGTTTCAATTATAAGGGGGAAAAAGGCATCTGATTTTTTTCTCTTTAGCCTAAAGACTCAATTTCTTGTCTGTTCTATTGATGCACTCTAAGAATTTACAGCAGTGATTCTCTGTAAAAATTTCAGTTTAAGCCCTCATAATAATGTCAAGATTTAAACTGGGAACATTTTGGAAGCTGCCCTTGTAGGTGGCTCTGTGAAGAAAACAGCAGCAATAAACACAAATCCAGAAAGACCTGGGGTTTTCAATTTTATAAACATTTGGAATTTAACAAAGGTTTGACATTTTTGCTGTCATTGTTTATTTTTGTTTTTTTAACAAAAAAGTTTTTCCACATTTGAAAGGTATACTTTCAACTTGAAAGAAAAATGTGGGAGTAAATTAAAAGAAAGAAAGAAAGAAAGAAAAATACAAATAATCATCTGAGATTGTCAAATTTAATTTGGATAAATCGTGTACTTGCTTATGATATGATGTTTATTTTGATAATCATATTGACATATTTGATTGATTATACAATACGCTTTGTTTGATCATGATGTGCATTGTAATTTTACAGCTTCTGGTGTTAATTATCAAAAAGCCTTGGGCTGTTGACTTTACTCTATGATGTATTGAATTGATTTGATTCACTCAATTGTACCCTGGTTGTCTTTGATCCTTTGTGGCTATTTCTCTTGGTAGCGATAAAACAGAACTACTCTAAAAATCTCTGAAGTCCTGTAATTAATACTTACCAGTTTTGCTCAAAGGATCTGTGACAAAGTGTAAAGGGCATCCTGGGAAATAGAGAAAATGAATCTGAATGCTGCCATCAGAGAGAAAAGAGTAATTTCATAAGGAGAAGGTGTAACAAGGTTCACGGTAAGGAAAACACACAGAGATGAATACAGCTCCTTTTAGATGAACTTCATCTTAAAATTACATCTTAACTAACACCCTCAATACTTAAATGGGACATCTTTCTCTTAACCTGACCATCTTGTGCTTTAGGAGCTGATTATTATTTACTTTGAAGTTTTCTGTCATCTCAACTTAAATTTTCCAAAACAACTAAATCATCTCAGACTCCTACCCAGATCTCAAAATACTTTTACGCGCATCTTGCTTACTTTCTCAGTTACTCCTGTACCAAATTATCATTGTATAATATTAAGTTTCCTCAGTTCTTATATACAAAACAGTATTGAAATATTATATACTTTTATTCTTTCCATATTTCATAAATTCATTGTTCCTAACAACACAACAGCTATTTATCATCTAACACAAGTATTATTGCAAGGACTATTTAACTGGTCTTTTTACTCAAATATTTTACTTCACTCAATCCTTCCAGTATATCCACTTAGATTAATTATTCTTAAACAACAACAACAAAATTAGTTTAGTCATATTTTCTTTTTTTTAGCATCCTTATTGGAGTATAATTGCTTTACAATGGTGTGTTAGTGAATCAGTTATACATATACATGTGATTCCCATATCTCTTCCCTCTTGTGTCTCCCTCCCTCCCACCCTCCCTATCCCATATTTTCATTAAAAAGTAACTTCCATTGGCATAACATTGGAAATCAACTATACTTTAACAAAAAAGCAACTTCCTGAATAGTCATAATCTAAACTGATTAAATGTGGTCTAAATTTATCTTTTAATTTTTATGTCATAATTTTATATATTTACTTTTAGGAAGAATTTAGTTTTTGCTAATATTAAAATTGTTTTGAGTTTCACAGTTCACAATCTTTTTTACGTAGTATTTACTCACTTTTCAAGTTAGCTGTATAAACTAGGGATCATCAACCACTACTTGCCAACTTCATATACTGAGCACAGACGTCAAACCACTTGCTCAAGTTGATCTAATTTGCCGAACAAGGATAAGAACATAGTCTTCTGACACCATTGTTCTCTCTCTCTTTTAAAAAAAATCACTGTCTTCCATTCCATCTGCTTAACTTCTTAATAAACTTTATTCTTTCTTATATGCCTTCTTTGGTTCACACTTTCCCCCTTACTGATAATTCGTTTTCAATTAATATAAATGCTATACTTTACTATGTAGATCAAATTGAATGTCTAACATAAGGCTTTCCTGAAAGTTAAAAGGAAATGATCTCTCCCTTCTTGGACTGCCTTCAGTATTTATCATTTTAAAATCTACTGAGTTGGGGCTTCCCTGGTGGCGCAGTAGTTGGGAGTCCGCCTGCCGATGCAGAGGACACGGGTTCGTGCCCCGGTCCGGGAAGATCCCACATGCCACGGAGCGGCTGGGCCCGTGAGCCATGGCCGCTGAGCCTGCACGTCCGGAGCCTGTGCTCCGCAGAGGGAGAGGCCACAAAAAACAAAACAAAACAAAACAAAAAAAACCAAAACAGAAAAAAATAAAGTTAAATAATAAATTTTGTCAGGAGTTGTGTTTAGCATCAATGAATAAAATGTGTTTTTTTCCTATAAATGTTTAAAGCTACATTCCAACTGGTATTTATTATTTTTACCCTGAATTTTTATTCTTTTACTATAACTATATCTTACAACCCAGTTAGATTTTAGATTCCTTGAGGTCAGGGGCTACCATGTCCTTACATCTGGTATTCAATAAAGTTTTACACACTTAATATTACATTTGATAAAAGTGATTAATGTTACTGAAAATAGTATATCTGGATTCAAGCAGTCATTTTTATTCTTACATAAGTAAGAAAATACATATTCATGAAAGTAGAATTATTGACTGGTTTAACGGCAAGGTGTAGCTGTAGGAATTCAAAGTCTTCTCACAAACTTGTTGCTCATAACCACTTTGGTAAATAAGCAGAGAGGGCAACACTACCTTCACTTTTGAATGTGGAAAATGAGACTCACAGAATTTAAGAAATCAGCCTGGAGTCACTTCGATATAAAACAACTCAATCTGCATTATAACCAAATTTGACACATGAATGTGACTCCTTCCATCAGTCAAAATTGTTGGTGGATACAGACCCACACTTAATGCCTACCTAACTGCTAGACATTGATCTAAGTTGTTTATGTTTTAACTCACTTATTTCAGTAACCCTATGAGCTTGGTATTTTATTTTCCTCATTTTTCAAATAAATAAATTGAAAAACAGAGTAAAAGTATCCTGTTCAAGGTATCACACTGCTAAGTAGCAGAGATCAAGGAGTCAAACTCAGGAAGTCTCATCTCACCATACATGTTCTTCACCACTATGCAAATCTGCCTCTTTTAATTATCACACTAAATTCAAAAAGAAATGAGAGATGATAAATAGTGCAGCTTGCTAAAGCTACAGATTTAAAGTATGTTAGAGAAAATGCATTGTAAGATGGCAGATTTTTAAAAATTTAAGCAAGTTAAGTCTAAACTTCATCCTTTTTTTTCTTGGATATAGAGTCTCATAAAGAACAAACATGATAGACAGAGCCCTGTTGGTATTTGTGGAAGGCATCAGGGAATTTCAGGAAGAGCAAATGAAAGGTCTTGTGGAGAGAGAAGTTAAGTGGTCTTAAAGGGAAGCAGAAGTCAGTGTAGCTGGAACAGGGTGAGTGAGGGGAGAATACAGGGTATAAGATGAGAGGGTGAACAGGACTCAGATCTCTTAAGGTCTTTTAAACCATTATGAGGATTTTGGTTTTTATTTTTAATGTGTGAAAAAGTCATAGAAGGCTTTTAAAGAAATAAATAATAAAAATATGACTTACTTTTTAGCAGGAAATATATGACTTCACTTTTAGATGCTTTGTTAAAAATAGACTGAAGGACAAGGACAGAAGTGGTAAGATCAGTTGAGAGAATACAATATTCAGTAATCCAGATAAGAGAAGATTGTAACCTAGATTGGGATAATAGCAATAGAGGTGATATGGTATATACAACAGAATTTAGTGAAGTGCTATATGTGATATAAGAGAAAAAGAAAGGAATCCAGAGTGGCTCCACATTCTTTTGGTTTGGGCAGTTTTGAAGAAAAAATTGCCATTAACTGAAATGTGAAAGACTAAAGCAGGAGAAGGATTGAGGGGCAGAGATCAAAAGCTCAAGTCTCTGTGTGTGTGTTAAATGTGAAATGTCTATTACACATTTATATGGGACTCTCTCTGAGTTTAGGAGAAAGGTCTACCTTAGAGATGTCAATACTGGAGTTGATGGCCTATAGATAGTATATGATAGAGCAAATAAGGTAAAATTTTCAGTTTTTCAAGGCTGGCAAAAAGAGGAAGAATCATCAAAAGACAAATAGAAAGAGCAGTCATTGAGGTATTAGGGAGTCAATACTGTACTGTGTTTTAAAAGTCAAAAGAATCCAAGAATATGGTATATCTCCATCTGTTTGTGTCATCTTTGATTTCTTTCATCAGTATTTTATAGTTTTCTGAGTACAGGTCTTTTGCCTCCTTAGGTAGGTTTATTCCTCAGTATATTATTCTTCTTGTTGCAATGGTAAATGGCATTGTTTCCTTAATTTCTCTTTCCAATTTTTCATTGTAGTGTATAGGAATGCAAGAGATTTCTGTGTATTAATTTTGTATCCTGCAACTTTACCAAATTCACTGATTAGTTCTAGTAGTTTTCTGTTGGCAACTTTAGGATTTTCTATGTATAGTATCATGTCATCTGCAAACAATGACAGTTTTAATTTTCTTTTCCAATTTGGATTCCTTTTATTACTTTTTCCTCTCTGATTGCCATGGTTTGGACTTCCAAAACCATGACGAATAATAGTGGCTGAAGTCTTATTCCAAAACAAAAAAACAAGGCAGGACCTGAATCCCAATACTTAAGGAAGATTCTGGCTAACAGAACCAGACAAGAAAGGAAAGAAACAAGGGCAAGATGAACCAGATGATAGAGTCTAAACTATTCTTGAAGGAGTTTTTCTGTTTCTCTTCCTGTGCGACACATGGGGAGATTAACGGCAGAAAGCACTGTCATATATTTCACTCTTCTAAGAACAGTATTACCTTTGTAGAGCAACAGCTCTCCTCATTTGCTCCATTGGGACTTTCTGCCTCTGTCTCTCCCTCCTCCCTCTGGAGGTCAGAGCAGTGGCTGTGTGTTATCATCTTGGCATCCTTTGAAATCGTTAGCAAGCTTTAAACAGAGTAAGCTCTAAATGAACATTTTGAAAAACATTTTTTAACATAATCCTCCCACAAACATAATATATACATCTAATGAATTCAGTGTCATTATAACTTCTAATTTCATAAAGCTCTCAGTAGATGATTATGTTGAACATGACAACTATGACAAGAGTCTATACTTATTATGGAAGTTCCCACTGAAGTCAGAAACTTTTATTTCCCCCCACCCCACAGCTTTGTTCCCTGGATGCATTATCTAGTTCATTTACTAATCATCACCAGCAGTGTCCATGTTCCTTCTATACAGCACTTTCTGCATTTTATACTCATATCCAACAGCAATGCCATATACTCAGCATAGCACAAATATTCAGAAGTGTCTCAAAAAGTGAAATTTTTACCCTCAATACTCTCCCCAGTCCCAAGATTCAGAGGTGAAATTCCAAATATTTTTACACTAAATTTTTAAAGATTAGATCTAGAAAATTTTATGCTAAAGTAATAGTTTAGGCAGAAAGATGGTGAAGTGTGGTAGTCAGGATAATACCCCCCACAAAAATGTCTATGTCCTAATCCCCAGAACCTGTGAATATGTTAGGTTAGATGGCAAGGGGAAAAAATGTTGCAGAGAGAATTAAGGTTGCTAATCCACTGAATTTAAGGAAATTATCCTGGATTACCTTGGTGGACCCAATGTTACATCAGGGTCCTTAAAAGTGAAAGAGGGAGTCAGAAGGGAAGGTCAGTGTGATATGATGTCAGAAGGACTTGACCTGCTGTTGCTCATCTTGGAGCTAAAGAAAGAGGACCACAAGCCAAGGAATGTGTGTGGCTTCTAGAATCTGAAAACTGTGAGCAGTCAATTATCCCATGGAGCTTCCAGGAAAGAATTTATATACACCCAGGCTGAAACTTTGATTTTAGTCCAGTGAGACTCATTTTGAACTTCTGAACCATAAAATTGTAAATTAATGTTATTTTAAGTAATTAAAGGAATTATTTAATAATTTAAAATAATATTTAATCATTTTAAATGGCTATAGTTACAGTAATTTGTGTCAGCAGCAATAGTAAACTAACACAAAAGGGAAAAAAGAGAACTAAAATTCAGCTGAATATACAATACATGCTAAAATATTGTACAAAAATGTTTTCGAAACACTGAGGAAGCCATGGTACATGTACTACATGGATTACGGAGTTTATCATTACCTGTGTTTAGGAGGTATAAAGATTGGAGACAAATTATGCCTCCAATGTGTGAAATCCTATGATAAGGACAAGAGAGAGTCAAGAACAGAATAACAGAGCAAGGAAGATGGAGCCAGAATTTTGAAAATGCCAGTCTCAAGTGTGAGGGGAGGAAAGGAACTAGGAAAATAGACTAAGACTGGAAAATGTAAGAACAAGCTGTTTCAAGTGTCATAGGCACAAATAGGCAAAAAAGGCTGCAAAAAGAGGGTGTGGTCAACCATGCCAAGTGCTTCTGAATCAGAAGAGTACTGGGAAGTGGCAGGTCATTTTTGACCCTTAGTCCAGAAGTTGTAGTAAATTAAAATGGCAATGGTGGCTGGTGTAGGAGAAAGGGTGATGAAAGGGGTTTTGTGGATTGAAAAGACAGAGGACAAGATAGCACTGAAGTGAAAATGTTTATATAAAACATTTATTTATGTTTTCTTTGTTAAATGCTTCTTAGTAAGATTTCATAAAATGGATAAGGGGCAAAAGTCTCATCCTCAAGAATTTCCACCTGCAATTATGCTGTGTAATTTTTAAATAGTGCAATGAGATACTGCTTACAACAATTAATGTAATGGCTAAGGGAAGGCACTTAAATGTTGGCAAATTGAGTAACCAAGGAAATTTTTAGGATGGATAGACTTTCCAAAAGTTCCATGATATAAACCTGCTCTTGTAATGTATCCAATTTATAAGTCATATCTAAAACAAAGGGCTTCATAGAAATACAGGTAAGGACACTTTTCTTTGAGAACCATAGCTTGACCAGTGGTCTGTGAACGCTGACAAAACAAATCTGTGAGCCATCACGTTGATGTGCATACAAGGGCCAAGTTTGTCCAGATGTCTAATATGGCACAGATGGGCAGGCGAGGCATTTGGCTGTGGTTTTCTTGTAAACATAAGAGAAAGTAGTACCCAAAGCGAACTTTTGAAGACAGTAGCCTTCCAATTGGGGAAAAGTACCAAGCTGGCTGACTGTCACAGCTCTAACTGCCATCAGCACCCTGCTGCTCTGCTACTTGGCATCTGGAGAGAGGTGCGGCCCCTATGCACACAGCAGAGCTACAGCCAGGAACAGCTGTCAAAACCTACAGCAGCTCACTGACTAGGTTCCATGACCTAGTTAAGGACTTGGACAATATTTGACAATATTTTCCTCTTACACTTTGTAAAAGTTGGTGTGCTTTTTTTTATATGTAAGATGTCAGATATGGAAGGTTAACTTCCATGGCATACAGCACCACAGGAGAAACAGAAAGAAAGAAAGAGAGAGAGAGAGAGAGGTATTTGCATTGAGTATTCTGAATGAATTTCTATCTCATTCAGCTAGGAAGACAGAACAAATCACTGGAATATATAGAGATGTAAACATTTCCAAACTTTGAAGTCATGGTCAGAGTGAGTGTGTGTGTGTGTGTGTGTGTTTGTGTGTGTGTCTATGTGTATGTGTCTGTGTTTGTGGTGTGTTACCTTTTTACTCCTAAAATCATTTTTGTGCTAATGGAAATACACAATATTTTAGCCCTCTTTAACAATCTTAAGTCATTTAATTTAAGGAAGCAAAATATACTGTGTATAAATGTATTTTCTCTTGCTATTTCCCAAGATGTTTGCCTTAAATAAAAGGAGCTTTATTTAGAAAATGCAGTACATTTGTAAATTAGACTTTTAAATTTTCTCTTTTTTTTTGTTTGTATTTATAGCTCCTAAAGAACTCTCCCTCAGTTTTCTTTTTTTTCCAGCTTATTAGAAGATGGAAAATAAAAACTGGATATGAAGAAGCATCAGCATACTAGTAAAATAAAGTTACAATGTTCTCAAATTTTAGTGTCCTTCATCACATCAAGTAGATATTAAACACTTATTTCCTGAAATGTACCTTGATGAGAAAGGAAAAAGATAGTTAAGGACAACTTCCATCAGATGGATCTTTGTCTAATCAGGTCCATGTTTTGTTTTGTTTTGTTTTTCTGTACTTTGAGAATTACCAGGTTCTGCTTCTTCAAGCATTTCATGTTTATCACATTATTATTGAAAACCAAATCTTACCCCAGAAAATGACACACACTTCCTTGCTTTCATATTAGATAATTAGAAAAATTTTTAATTATGCAATTTTTGATTTGGTGTATTTCCAACTGTGTGCCTCTATCAGATGCTACAGAGAATAAGGAATGTGGAACAGGCAGGAAACAGAGAGGTAGGAGCTTCATACTGCAAAGAATGTGTTATTATGTTCCCAGAGAATTGGGACCTTGGAGAAATTGTACTGTTGAATGGAATAAATCCCTGCAGATGTCCTGTTTTCTTCAATATCTGAGAGTTTTTCTTTCGGTTAAATATAAGCGTCTTTCTTATTTTGTGGTTAGGAGATGTTGTCCTTTGTCAATAACACTTTTCAATATTGTGGAAAGAGGATTTGCATATGTGTGAATTTAAGAGTATGCAGGAATTTTTGTTTTTTTACATTGTAGACAATTGTATACTAAACATCACTCAGAAATTATTTGGGAAAGTAAAAGCCAGGTAACAATGGAATTTTAGCTTTATCTAAATTATTTTATCTGTGTTTTTAATTATGCTATTTAATTACTTATTCAAACCCACTTTAGTACAGCAAGATTTCAGAGTTCCATTTTAATTAGTCTACAATATAAAATGTATACTTTGATGACCCTTTATACACTTAAAATAAACCAACAGCCAAATAAAATTAGAGGAACTAAAACCTCTTTATAGCGCCAATATTTTCTCCAGTTTTTCACTATTCTAGGAAGGTCATATATACCACAGAATGGGATTTATATAAATTACCCATATTAGATGATTATCGTGTTTTATAAAGTAGTAACATACTAACTAAAGCTATTATTCTGCACTGATTTTTTCAAACTTACTCTGTCATCTAGTAGAACTACTGTATGATCTCAATTTCTCACTTCTGGATATTCATCTAAAATAATTGAAACCAAGATCTCAAAGAGATATTAGCTCCGATGTTCACTGCAGAGCTGTTCACAATAACCAAGATGTGGAAGCAACCTAAATGACCATCAACAGATAAATGCTTAAAGAAACTGTGGCATACACATACAATGGAGTATTATTCAATCTTATAAAAAGAGGACATTCTGCCAAATGTGACAATGTGGATGAACCTTGAGGATACTATGCTAAGTGAAATAAGCCAGTCACAAAAAAGTACACACTGCATGATTCTACTTATATGAGGTATCTAAAATAGTCAAATTCATAGAATCAAATCTGACAGGAGAGGGAAACGTGAAGCTTCTAAAAAACAGGCATAAAGTTTAAGTTAAGCAAGATGAATCGTCTCTAAAGATCTGCTGTACAACAGTGTACCTATATTCAACAATAATGTATTGCATATTTAAACATTTTTTAAGAGGGTAGATCTAATATTAAGTGTTCTTACAACAATAAAATCAAATTTAAATAAATAAATAGGGACTCTTGTAGGGTAACAAAAATTGTGGTGTTCAAAGAGTTATATGACAAGGTGTTTTTATTTTTTACTTTTTATTTCTGCTTTACTTTATGAAAACTTTGCACGGTGTTTTCCAACTTATTACCACGTAACAGTTGATTTTGCTCATTTACATAATCCAGTCCCCAACTTTTACATAAAGTTCTCAACCCAAATACTCAAACTTTAATTTCTGGGTATAATCAGTTTGGAATTCTGGATAATACATGTAATCATGAAATGTATTAATTAATCAGGAAAATTTTTTTTTACATGTCTCTAAATTGTTTATTTACAGTTCCATTGAATCTGAAAGCAATTGGATTAGAATTCCAAGCTCTTTCAAGTCATTGAAATTCAAAGAAATCCACAACTAATCCAAAGTACCATGAACATTTTATGCTAAGTAAAGGCAACTGTCTTCTTGCACAAGCTCTTATTTTTCCCAATTTTACACAGCAGTTCACAGAGAAACAAACAGCTAACCTAATGAAGAAACAGATGGAGGACTTAACGTCTCTTTACCTTATGTGATATACCAAGGAAGTAATAGCTGAGTGCAGTACTAAAGGGGCATTAAAACATTAATAAAAATATGCAATAGGTATAATTCTCTATTTACTGGTCTGGACCTTACTTACTTGAATAACACAGGTGATGGCTACAATATCTTGGTTTTCCATCCAATAAGAGAGTACACAAAAAGAAAGAGAGGTTGTAGTAGAAAACAGTTGTAGTATTGTTTAATATTTTACTGAGCCAGACCCAGGCAACTATACAGAAAACAGACAATCAACTGATCTAACACAATAAATCAATTTAGGGCTTTGCTTGGTAGTGAAAAATAAACAAGTCCCTATCAGGGATTACTAACCTCCTACCTTACAGGAAGCATTCAAAAACAATTACAGACAGACTAACATAACTCCTTTTAAGGTTTAGTTAACATTTTTACTTTGGTTTCACACTATTTTTCTTCCCTTATATTTAGATACAAGCTAGGAAAAAATAGTAAGATTTTTTTTTCAAGTTTGCTATTAATTTATGACATGAGAATATTCCCAATTTTACTCTTGCTTACTTGATGAACTTATTAGTATCCTCATTGTGTGGGAGTTTTACCCTTTTGGAAGGGGTATTTGGCTTTTCAAATCTCTAAAGGCCCTAATTCTGAATCTTTATGGAAGGATTTTTCATTTTTAAAGACATACTCAAAAGAATTTTACATTAAAAATAATTTTTATAAAGCCCTTCAGTCATCTGGGGCCTCTCTGACTCTGAGATTTGCATAACACCTGACCAAAAATTTATTATGTCTTTAAAAAAAATGTTGTTCTATAGAAGAAAACGAAGAAACTAATAAGAAGATTGGACATTAAAGGATTCTTATCTGGAGAAATTTTATCCTCTTGGAGAAAGAACTATGAAAAATACATTTGAGTGTCCTCAGCTGGCCATTCCATCACACTACACACCCAACCACACCCTTGGGACTTTTAGTCTCTCAAAATTAAGAATTCATGGAAAACAAAAGGTGACACAGGTATGAAGAAACCTCCTTCATGAAAGTAAGCAAAACAACAAACTAAAAGAACTAAGAGGAAAACAGACAAAGTAAGGAGTGATAAAGTTAATTCATATATCCAGACCCACAAAATGGAGGCTGCCCCAGTGGCCCAGCCCATGTCACAAATCAAACCTAAATCAGTCTCCACTTATGAGAAACACCTGACAAGGATGCCTAACATACACCAATCACAGGCCTCCAACTCAGCTTTAGCCATCTTACCTTACCCTAGAAAATAGAACCCCACTAGCCCTGTCAGGAAAACCCCAATCTCCTGGCCAATCACGCCCTGTTTCCAGATGCCTCTCCTAACATTCCATAAAACTCACTCTTGCCCAAAATCCCTCGGGAAGAGTGTACCACTGCTTGTGAGGCACTGTACTCTCCCCATCCATGGATTGTTTTCCTTTGAATAAAGGAGATCACACTAGTTACTAAATTGTTTTAATTTTGTCATTTGACAGTTTTGGCAGGTCAGATAGGACCTGAAGACAGCTGCTGAAGATTCCTGTGATGGCTTTGAGAGGTTGCTTCTGGAGACGTTGGGTCCTTTTATAAGGAGTTATAGACTGAGACAGGGAGTGTCCATGGAAAGCACTGTCTCCAAATTTCTGTACCCCATAAATAAGATGGACCTTAATTGAGTAAATTTTAGATTGTAGGCAAATGCCATATTGTGAGTGGTATAGTTTTAAAAATAAAGTTTAAAATTTTAAGAGACGGAGTAGAAATGACCTGAAATATATATTGGCCTTTACAATTTATGACATATCGGAAGAATATCTTAGTAATTTCAACCTTTTTTTCACTTCTAAAACGCTTACATTAACCTTCTATTTTCTGTCACATCTAATGGAATATTTCAATCTGTATACAATGTTTTACTTGTCAGGAAGTCTGTGAAAATGAAACAACACAGAGTGACCTTTAGCTTCCATAGGCTGAGTTACACATGTTATAGTCACACAACCCAAAAATATCTGACTATTCTATAATAAGAGAGGATCAGTAATAAATCTGAACTTTACAATATTTACAGACATTTTACAAGTGCATTTTTAATCTGAAGTTTTGATTTACTTCATATCACAAGACATTCTTTTTACTCCCCCTTGAGGATAATTTTAAAAAACTCTGTGCCCTTGCAGCATATTTTGGACTATTGCTTTAAAAAAATAATGTCTTTCAAGACTGTAACGTGTCTTTGGCTTGCTTCCCACGCAATGGTTTGATTATATTGAATTGTTTGTTGAGAACTTTCATGATTGATATTCATGAGGAAATTTATTCTTTGATCTTCAAAAGCTACACAATATAGCTCATTCTATGAGAAACTGAATCTTTTCATGGTATTATGGCTCCTTTGTTGTTATCTGACATTATGCAACATTTACAAATTTGATATTAATGAAGATTACTAAAGTAATACTACATATGTAGCACGCTGACACAAAAAAACTCACTGGGAGATTAAAATGTGGCAAATGGATTATATACATATATATATAATTAGCACTATATTAAACTACATTTAATTAAAACTTTTTAGTAATAGCCATTAAAGTGCAGTTTTAGTGGTTATTATTCATCTTTCACTAAAAGATTTCTGAGTTCCTAACATAGTACAAGTTGTAGGTTAGGTATTCAATAAATACTATTTGGAAATATAGAAGAGGAAATAGTGATTTATGGTTCAAAACACCATGCCTCAGTAACTTATATACTTAACAAATATTTAAGGAACTCCTTTTACTTTTATTTTGATGTAATTTTAGACTTGCAAAAAGTTGCAAAACTAGTACAAAGTTCTTGTATACCCTTCACCCAGCTTTCTATACTGTAATCATCTTACATTATCATAGTACATAACTGAGAAATTAACACTGGTACAGTATTGTTAACTAAGCTATTGACTTTATTCAGATTTTATGAGTTTTCCCACTATTATACATATTTTTTCTTGTTCCAGGATCCAAGCCATGATCCCACATTGCATGTAGTTGTTATGTCTCCTTAGTCTCCTCTAATCTGTGAAAACTCCTTAGTCATTCCTTGTTTTTCATGACCTTGACATTTTGAATATCAGTTATTTTGCAGAATGCCTCTCAATTTGGGTTTGTTTATGGTTTTTTGTGATTAGATTAGGTAGTGTATTTTTGCAAGGGTACCAGGAAAGTGATACGCCATTCTCAGTTTATCCTATCATGGAGTGCATGACATCTATACACCATATTACTTGTCATGTTACTCCTGATCACTTGGTTAAGGTAATAGTTCAGGTTTCTCCATTGTATGAGGAGTTTTTATACCAGTCATTGTTCTAGTCCTTAACTAGCTCATTGTATGATAGAAGAGGAAAAAATAAATAAATATAATACATTATGAATTTGCTAGAGATATGGTTATTGTTAAAGCACATAACTGGAAAACCTAACAATATATTAGAATTAGTGAACATTTCCTGGAGGGTGTGATGTGTAATCTGAGATTTGAAGACAGAGTAGGAATTAGCCAAGTGAAAGAGGGACAGAGAAAGAAAGGAAAATATGTCCCAGTCATAGGAAGTATAAAGCCACAAATATGCTGGAGAACTATAATCAGTTAAAAATGTCTAAAATATAAATTACTTATTGGTAAATCTAAGCCATTAGGTTGAAGAGGGTGTCGGGAGTCAAATCCTGAGTGTATTATATGCTCTTCTGAGAATTTGGACAATATCCTATTGTCTTCTCATTTTCAGCAAAACAAAATCTAAATTTTTTAATCAGTCTATTTAATTCCTTGAACAATATTATCTCAAGGTTCTTTTCCAGTCTTGTCCTCTGTTAAACACCACCATGCATGTTGTGGGTTCCAGTGCTTATAGCACTCAAATCTACCACATCCTTTAGAACTCTGTGTTGTTACTCTATCCTGTGATATTACTCTTTTCTGCCTGGTAAAACTCTACTTATTTAATAAAGTCCAAAACAAATATCAACTTCTCTATGATAACACTCCTTCTTTGGAATACATTATTATGTTCCTATCACACTGGTATTAGAACACTCATCACGGTATGAGTTTTGCATGTATTTATGTTGACCCAACAGAATATGAGAAATCTGAGCATAGGAATAGCACACATATATTTTTCTATTCCCATTTTCTATTTCAACGTGTGGCTTGTGGTCAGAGTCCAATAAGTAACTGGTGAGTGAATTAATAAAAATTAAACAAATAAACAAGTACTCAGTTTAATGGAAAGCTCCAATTGAGCCAGTTGTTTTTAGTCATTATTGTAAGAGTTAATAAAATAATTCGGTTCAAGAGCATTATTCATTACTGTGGATAGAAACAGCATAGAGAGAGAAATTAATGTGACTTCTAATTTCCTGTCATAAATATTCAATGACATTTGGTGAGATTGCAAACGCTTTCTAGTTTCCTTCATAGTTTAAACATTAAAATCAATGTTTATAATTATAATAAAATAAATATGCAGTAAGTTATTACTGAGGCTGTTACATAGTTAAAGCCAAGGAAGTGGAAAACTATTTTTATAGACTTCCCTAATTTTTTCTGTACTTTAACACAATAATCATCGTTAAAATTTAGGATTTAAACTCTTTTCAATTGATGAATGAGGTAATTTATCTCATATCAAACCCAAGAAGGAACAAATCTTACTTGGAGAATATAATATAAATCTGTACATTTAAGCAGTATTTCATCAATGGTAAAATAATATTGATCCAATTAGAGGTTTCAGTGAGGTGTTTATTTTGAGCAGTTTCTGGAAATTTCCCCTCAAATTAAAGAAACAGGTTAGCTCAATTTGTCTCTGAACTCTCCCAAATTTTTTACAGAACTGAATTTGAATTAATGTCAATGAGTTTCTTATGCAGCCTTATATTATCCCATATGGACAGACATGAAATCAGAGACAGAAAAGAATTGAATGAGTTGTTCAGAGTTACTACAAAGTCAATGTTGCTTCTTTCATAAAATATGATTCCTGTGCTTTACATAGAAGTGGTAAGATGAGAAATCTGTAATATATTGAGAAAATTATTAGAACTATAACCTTGCTTTTACTAAATTGATTTAATAGCATGTCTTAAAAATTTTGCTTTGTGTTGGTTATTCTTACAGGGAAAGTTAGAGTAGTGATAATGATACTGAAAGACTCAGGGCCAAGGAAAAAACGTTGTAGTGTTATCATGGCTTATATTAGGATAACTAGTGTGTAAAGAAAGTAAATGGAAAGCATATGACAGACAAGATAGACATAAAAGATTCATTACACCATCAAATAATTATGTCATCATTTCCAATGGTACAAACAAACATTCTCAGACTAGCAGAATCAAAAAAAGGTTAATGGAATATGACAATTATCACAGAGCAAATATACCAGAAAATGAAAGTAATGTCAAGTAAAACATGAAATACTGGATAGAAACTATATTAAAAAAACAGCAGAAGTTACTGAGTTTTCAGCATCTTGGAGTTCTTAAACAGTAGATGAATGTTGTGTGACTTACCTTCTAGAACAAGCAAAATTCCATCCACATGTCACTGGTCCAACAACAAAGCCATGGTAACCAAGTTCTAAATAATGAAAAAGAAAACAAAATATAAAAGATAAGTTATGGTAGATCTTTAGGGGAAAAAAAATAAAACCTGAGTTGAAGACACAATGTGAAATGAAAAAGGAGCAGACTTGCCAAGGTTATGACTCCTTCTAGATTGTATATTTTGATAGGCATAAACAAAGTGCTTTATGATAGGTTTGACTGCTCTTACAGAGAAAGTGTTCAAGGAGCACAACTAAAGAAAGGAAAGAGGAAATAATTCAAACTTTTGAAAAGAGAATTTAGTTGCAGAAGATAACAGTTTTGCAGTGCCTTCCCACAGAAAGTATAACTGCATGAGAATTTTCTATGAGGCATACTTGAATGGCTACCAGCCATGAAGGGAAAACATAATGATGGTGATGGATATAGATGATTCTAGATATTAAGCTGCAGGTAAAGGAGAGTATAAAGTTCCCCCCTATGCTTGATTGCTTTAAAATATGATAATTTCTATCAAAGAATTTATTTTAGACTACCTTGATAACCATTTTCATACAGCATGCAACTTTGATGAAAGAGGCCACATAGTGACTATTCCTTAGACAGATTATTCCAAACTGTGTCAAAGAACCATAGAACATTAAAAAAATTCAAACTATCTTTGTGCCTAAAACTATTTTATTTCTATTTTAATTTTATTTAATTCTATTTCTATTTAAAATTTAAAGCACTCCACCATAAGGCCTGAAATTAGACTAAAGATGTCAAAATATAAACCGAATATTACATTATTTCTTTTTCATATAGTAGAAAGAGGGCATGTGTATGGAAAAACAAGTACATTAATATAAGATTTTCAGGTTAACACATGAATAATGAGGTATTTTAAAGTATAATTATGTCAGTTTGATGTGACAGGTTTCTAAGAGCTATTTTCCTGCCATCACTGACTATTTTTATCTTTTAGTGGAAAAGTTATAATATGGATAATTTCAAATATGCCTAATTTTCAATTAAAATGACTTTTTTGGCAAGTTATGTATTTTAATCTGTTGTCACATTTTCCTATTGGTATTTTCCTCAGTTGGCCTCTACCTTTTGTTTATATATTTTTCTTTTTTCCCTGTACTCAGATTCACAGCCATGATACCTGTGAAAGTATCCTTATAGCAAATTGTGAAAATAGAAAACAAAAGCAGAATAGGACGTATTGTTGACAATGAGAGTTAACATTTATTGAAAGCTTCATATATGCCAAGAGTTTGACAATTCTATCTGTTTCAAACTTCACTACAGTAATTTGAGATATCAGTTTTCTTTCTATATTTACAGGTTAAAAAAACAGGCTTAGAAAGGTTAAGTGGTTTGCCCAAGCAAAATCTACTAACAAGTGATGACGTTAGGATTCAACTGTGGTCCATCTGACTCCAGGGACTGAGTTTTTAACTACAGCACAGCAGAGAGAAAATAGATCTGAGGAGGCTTTGGTCATTTTCAAGGCTTATGTTTTGGAATGTGAAACTGGATAAAAACTTCACATATACTTGGTATGTTTGGCCACCCACAAAAAGAAACTCAAATGTAGATTTTCTGCATTTGCAAAATATTATTTAGGTTGAAGATTATCTTCAAAATACTCCTTAGGAGTGCCAAGCTAATTCATTAAATATTTCTTAGGAATTAAGTAAGTTTAAATAAACTGCTTCAATCTGCAGACTAAAGTTCTGCCTAATTTCAGGATAGTTCTAAATCTTCAGTGGTCTCTATAAAGAATGGTAATTTAATTACCACCCTGTCTCCCCTTTCTCAGCAGATGTTCTAATAATCTTTGGAAGTGCCAATGACTACTAATGTACCTGGAAATAACTGTATTATTTTGAAGTATGTCAAAACAGCTTCTTTGACTATTCTTTGGCAAACTCCCTCAAGCCAAATCTGCATTCTGGTATCAGTGTTTGCATAAAATCACATGTTTAAGTCCTGTGTGCACACCTCCAGAGATATTTGTATCAAGCCTATTTCTACTTAAAAAAAAAATGTTTTATGCTAAATTAACTTTAGGGATCTATCAGCTGGTCTGGGAAGGTCTTCCCTGTTATTTGGAAATCATGCCTATAAAGCCAGTCTAGGCACCTGGAATTCTCCAAATTTCCCAAAGAGAGAGACTAAGTGTGATGAGCATTTTTGCACGTGTGTGGGGAGTGGGAGTGGTGGGAACTAAGAGAGGAGAAATAAATGAGGAGAGAGAGAGACAGATCACATTATATGATTTTCATTCTCATTTCTATTTTAAAGGGGAACCTTTCTAGATGTAGATCTCCAAGGAGGCATTAAATCGCAGATTTCCTGGGTCCCAGAAATACCCCCTAACTTATATTTGGGAGAGTTGCTATAGATTCATCTCACACATTGTTATAAGGCCAAACACACTGTAGCTAAAAACTTAATTGATGTTTATAAAGGAAAAAATGTTTCAAATAATTTAAGAAATTATCAATTGTATTAAAATTATATATACAAAATTAGATTAAAAATATCACTTTTAGAAATTGTGATATCAATGTTACTCAGAGTTCCATCTTGGATCTGTTTTTGTTTTCTCCTACATACTCTACCTGTTGAGTGACCCCCACATGTAGTTCAAACTATCAATATTCTCCAAAATATCTGATACTATGCCGTTAGCCCAAATGAGTATCAAAATATTCAGATCCATATATCCTCATGCACACTAAAGATCTCCACTTAAGTAATCTGCTCTTACCTTAATATCATATGTAGAATCTAAACTCCTCATCTTCCTTTAGTTTTTTCCAAATTTTTATAAATTCAATATCAGTCCTACACCCTAAGTATGTAGACCAAGAAACTTTTCATAAATGTCTACAAATTATTCTATGTCTTGCAGCTTCCATGAATATGTGTGATCATTCTCCTTGGGAGATGCCTACAAAGCTATCTGGAGAGTCACAGTTGCCCCTGCCCACCATGAAATTGGCAGTATAATTATTACAATGCTTTCTCCAGTGCTACCAAATGTTTCAGTCCTCCTGACATAAAAGGTACTGGTGAGGTGTGGTGAGGTGAGGCTTCTTCTCCCAACCCTGTGCCTCACTGGGCTACCAGAGTCTGTAAAATATCTCTTCTTGTGCTTAAGGCTTATAGATTCTCCTGGGTTCTTTACCTATACTCTTTTTCCAGGAGGCTCAAAACTATTCCAAGTGGCAATGTTCTGGGCAAAAGTCATTTTATTCTCCTTTAAACTCTTAATCCTTGTCACTTAGCTCCTTCCTCTGTAAAGCTCTTTCCAGTTTTCCCACTCACTTAATTAATCTCTGTGTATATGAATGGAAACAAACAGCCAGTGGAGGTTGCAGAGGGGGAAAAGAACAAATTAAGAAGTGTTTCTCTTTATGCTTATCATATTGCCAATCTTCATAAATGTCACCACCATCATCCCAGTTATTTAGAGGGTAAATTGTTAATCATCCTAGATTCCTCTTTTCAAAATGTTGGCATTTCAGTCACTCATTAAATCTACTAAATCAACCTATTAAAAGTCCATCCCTTCTTTCTCAGGACTTAATTTCTTACTTAGATTACCCTTATTAGCTTTTAAGCAGTTCCATATGTTCAATCTTTTTGTGTCCACCTGGAATCCATCATGCCACTCTCTGAAAAATGATCTTTATTAATATATATGTTGGATCATGTTTTTACGTTCTACCAGATTTCCCTCAATAACTTCCTATTGTTTTCAGGGATATCAAATCCTCCTATTTTAACAAGATATTGTTTAACAGTTATGCAAGTCAGGGTCTGGCAAAGTAAAGGTGACAAGGTAATATAATCACAAGCTCCAGTGAACACTGAATGGCATGCCTTGAAGTTTCTAAAGACAAAGGTCTTTAAAAATATGGTGCATTATGGGAAAGGGTCACAGGTTTTCTTGGTGTAATCAGCATGCTCTCCTGGCTGGCACTAGAGGTCACTTGGTTAATTTCTAGAAGTTTGTGACTTGCAAGACATGCATTATTTCTATACTCATTGCCACCACTCCAGCTTATAATGCATCAACATCAGTTTACCACCGTATGAGAACTAATTACAACAGAAACTCAGCTACGACTTTTTCATCTTTCCTGCAGCATCAGCGTTAGTTGGAAGGACTTCTTAGTGTGGTGCAGGTTTGCTTTGTTAGTTACTAAAGTTTTATCTCATTTGATTCTATAATTGAAGAATACTTGACATTCAATTTTACACCTTTCATGTAAATGATTTTTTCAGGATCCCCTTCTTTTTGAAGCATGTACCTCTCACCATCTCCTCTGGATATCTCCCATGGTCTGAAATGTACTTATTGTCCTCATTGTTTATATAAGCTCACTATCAGATTTACTCATGTATATATACTTATATCTTTAACTTAAAAATAAGAATAGGAGGAACCTTCAAGATGATGGAGGAGTAAGACGTGGAGATCACCTTCTTCCCCCAAAATACATCTACATGTGGGAGAACTCCTACAGAACACTTACTGAATGTAGGCAGAAGACCTCAGACTTCCCCAAAGTCAAGAAACTCCCCACATACCTGGTAGGGTGAAAGAAAAAAGAAAAAACAGAGACAAAAGAATAGGGACGGGACCTGCACCTTGGGGAGGGAGCTGTGAAGGAGGAAAAGTTTCCACACAATAGGAAGTCCCTTCACTGGTGGAGATGGGGGTGGAATTGTGGGAAGCTTCAGAGCCATGGAGGAGAGCACAGCAATGGGGGTGCAGAGGGCAAAGTGGAGAGATTCCCACACATTGGATCTGTGCCGACCAGCACTCACCAGCCTGTGAGGTTTGTTTGCTCACCTGCCAGGGTGGGTGGGGGCTGGAAGCTGAGGCTCCGGCTTCGGAGGTCAGATCCCAGGGAGAGGACTGGTGTTGGCTGCATGAACACAGCGTGAAGGGAGTTAGTGCACCACAGCTAGCCAGGAGGGAGTCTGGGAAAGAGCCTGGACATGCCTAAGAGGCAAGAGACTATTGTTTTAGGGTGCATGAGGAGAGGGGATTCAGAGCACTGCCTAAAGGAGCTCCAGAAATGGGCACAAGCTTCAGCTATCAGTGCAGAACACAGAGACGGCCATGAAACGCTAAGGCTGCATACAAGCACAGGTCACTAACCACACCTCTCCTCCCGGGAGCCTGTGCAGGCCGCCACTATCAGGGTCCTGTGGGACAACTATCCAGGGACAATGTCCCTGGGAGAACACACGGTGCGCCTCAGGCTGGTGCAACATCATGTTGGCCTCTGCTGCCACAGGCTTGCCCTGCATTCCGTACCCCTCCCTGCCCCCTGTCTGAGTGAGCCAGAGTCCCCTAGTCAGCTGCTATTTTAACCCTGTCCCATTGGGGCAGAGAACAGACGCCCTCAGGAGACCTACACTCAGAGGTGGGACCAAATCCAAAAGCTCAACCCCAGGAGCTGTGTGAACAAAGAAGAGAAAGGAAAATTTCTCCCAGCAGCCTCAGGAGCAGCAGATTAAATCTCCACAATCAACCTGATGTACTCTGCATCTCTCAAATACCTGAATAGATAACAAATCATCCCCAAAATGAGGTGGTGGACTTTGGGAGAAACTGTAGACTTGGGATTTGCTTTCTCTATCTAATTTGTTTCTGGTTCTATCTTTATCTTAGTTTAGAATTTACAGTTTATTATCATTCGTAGATTTGTTTATTTATTTCCTTATTATATATATATATATTCCTTATTCCTTATTATATATATATATTTTCTGTGTTTTTCCTTTTTCTCTTTTTGTGAGTGTGTATGTGTATGCTTCTTTGTGTGATTTTGTCAGTATAGCTTTGCATTTACCATTTGTCCTAGGTATCTGTCTGTCCATTTTTTTTTTTTTTTTTTTTTTTTGTAGTATAGGTTTTAGCAGTTGTTATCATTGGTGGATTTGTTTTTTGGTTTGGTTGCTCTCTTCTTTCTTTTTTTTATTACTTTAATTTAAAAAAAATTTTTAATACTATTTATTTATTTTTAATTTTAATAACTTCTTCCTTCCTTCCTTCCTTCCTTCCTTCCTTCCTTCCTTCCTTTCTTTCTTTCTTTCTTTCTTTCTTTCTTTCTTTCTTTCTTTCTTTCTTTCTTTCTTTCTTTCTTTCTTTCTTTCTTTCTTTCTTTCTTTCTTTCTTTCTTTCTTTCCCTTTTTTCTCCATTTTTCTCTGAGCCTTGTGGCTGACAGGGTCTTGGAGCTCTGGCGAGGTGTCAGGCCTGAGCCTCTGAGGTGGGAGAACTGAATTCAGCACACTGGTTCACCAGAAACCTCACGGCTCAATGTAATATCAAATGGTGAAAGCTCTCCCAAAAAACTCGATCTCAGTGCTAAGACCCAGCTCCACTCAACGACCAGCAAGCTACATGGCTGGAAACCTATGCCAATCAACAAGCAAGACAGGAACACAACCCCACCCATTAGCAGAGAGGCTGCCTAAAATCATAATAAGGTCAAGACACCCCCAAATACACCACCGGATACAGTCCTGTCCAACAAAAAGACAAGATCCATCCTCATCCACCAGAACACAGGTACCAGTCCCCTCCACTGGAAGCCCACACAGCCCACTGATCTAATCTTAGCCACTGGGGGCAGACACCAAAAACAACGGGAACTAAGAACCTGCAGACTGTGAAAATGAGACCCCAAACACAGTAAGTTAAGCAAAATGAGAAGACAGAGGAACACACAGCAGATGAAGGAGCAAGGTAAAAACCCACCAGACCGAAAAATGAAGAGGAAATAGGCACCATACCTGAAAAAGAATTCAGAGTAATGACAGTAAAGATGATCCAAAAACTTGAAAATAGAATGGAGAAAATAAAGAAACGTTTAACAAGGAACTAGAAGAACTAAAGAGCAAACAAACAGTGATGAGCAACACAAAAAATGAAATTAAAAGTTCTCTAGAAGGAATCAATAGCAGAATAATAGAGGCAGAAGAATGGATACGTGACTTGGAAGATAAAATAATGGAAATAACTACCACAGAGTAGAATAAAGAAAAAAGAATGAAAAGAATTGTGGACACTCTCAGAGACCTCTGGGACAACATTAAATGCACCAACATTCGCATTATAGGGGTCCCAGAAGAAGAAGAGAGAAAGAAAGGAACTGAGAAAATATTTGAAGAGATTATAGTTGAAAACTTCCCTAATATGGGAAAGGAAATAGTCAGCAAGTCCAGGAAGCACAGAGAGTCCCATACAGGATAAATCCAAGGAGAAACACACCAAGACACATATTAATCAAACTATCAAAAATTAAACACAAAGAAAAAATATTAAAAGCAGCAAGGGAAAAGAAACAAATAATGTACAAAGGAATCCTCATAAGGTTAACAGTTGATCTTTCAGTAGAAACACTGTAAGCCAGAAGGGAGTGGTGGGACATATTTAAAGTGATGAAAGGAAAAACTTACAACCAACATTACCCAGCAAAGACCTCTTACCCAGCAAGGATCTCATTCAGATTTGATGGAGAAATGGGAATCTTAACAGACAAGCAAAAGCTATGATAATTCAGCACCACTAAACCCGCTTTACAATGAATGCTAAAGGAACTTCTCTAGGCAAGAAACACAAGACAAGGAAAAGACCTACAATAACAAACCCAAAACAATTAAGAAAATGATAATAGGAACATACATTTCGATAACTACCTTAAATGTAAATGGATTAAAGGCTTCAACCAAAAGGCATAGACTGGTTGAATGTATACAAAAACAACGCCCATAACTATGCTGTCTATGAGAGACCCACTTCAGACCTAGGGACACATACAGACTGAAAGTGAGGGGGTGGAAAAAGATATTCCATGTAAATGGAAATCAGAAGAAAGCTGGAGTAGCAATTCTCATATCAGACAAAATGACTTTAAAATAAAGACTATTACAAGAGACAAAGTAGGACACTACATAATGATCAAGGGACCAATCCAAGAAGAAGATATAACAATTGTAAATATTTATGCACCCAACATAGGAGCACCTCCATACATAAGGCAAACGTTAATATCTATAAAAGGGGTAATTGACAGTAACACAATCATAGTAGGGGACCTTCACACCTCACTTTCACCAATAGGCCAACCATACAAAAAGGAAAATTAATAAGGAAACACAAGCTTTAAATAATACATTAAACAATATGGACTTAATTGATATTTATAGGACATTCCATCCAAAAATGACAGAATACATTCTTCTCAAGTTCTCATGGAACATTCTCCAGGATAGATCATATCTTGGGTCATAAATCAAGCCTTGGTAAATTTAAGAAAATTGAAATCATACTAAGAATCTTTTCTGACCACAACTCTATGAGACTAGATATCAATTACAGGAAAAATCTGAAAAAAATACAAACACATGGAGGTTAAACAGTACATTACTTAATAAACAAGAGATCACTGTGGAAATCAAAGCAGAAATCAAAAAATACCTAGAAACAAATGACAATGAATACACAATGACTCAAAAGCTATGGGATGCAGCAAAGGCAGTTCTAAGAGGGAAGTTTACAGCAATACAATCCTACCTCAAGAAACAAGAAACATCTCAAATAAACAACCTAACCTTACACATAAAGCAATTAGAGAAAGGACAAAAATCTCCCAAAATTAGCAGAAGGAAAGAAATCATAAAAATCAGATCAGAAATAAATGAAAAAGAAATGAAGGAAATGATAGCAAAGATAAATAAAACTAAAAGCTGATTATTTGAGAAGATAAACAAAATTGATAAACCATTAGCCACACTCATCAGGAAAAAAAAATGAATCAAATCAATAGAATTAGAAGTGAAAAAGGAGAAGTAACAACTGACACTACAGAAATACAAAAGATCATGAGAGATTACTACAAGCAACAATATGCCAATAAAATGGACAACCTGGAAGAAATGGACAAATTCTTAGAAAAGCACAACCTTACAATACTGAAACAGGAAGAAAGAGAAAATATGAAGAGACCAATTACAAGCACTGAAATTGAAACTGTGATTAAAAATCTTGCAACAAACAAAAGCCCAGGACAAGATGGCTTCACAGGCGAATTCTATCAAACATTTAGAGAAGAGCTAACACCTACCTTTCTCAAACTCTTCCAAAATATATCAGAGAGAGGAACACTCCCAGACTCATTCTATAAGGCCGCCACCATCCTGACACCAAAACCAGACAAAGATGTCACAAAAAAAGAAAACTGCAGGCCAATATCACTGATGAACATAGAGGCAAAAATCCTCAACAAAATACTAGCAAACAGAATCCAACAGCACATTACAATGATCAAGTGGTGTTTATCCCAGGAATGCAAGGATTCTTCAATATATGCAAGTCAATCAATGTGATAAACCATATCAACAAATTGAAGGAGAAAATCCATATGATCATCTCAGTAGATGCAGAAAAATCTTTTGACAAAATTCAACACCCATTTATGATAAAAACCCTCCAGAAAGTAGGCATAGAGGGAACTTACCTCAACATAATAAAGGCCATATATGACAAACCCACAGCCAACCTCATTCTCAATGGTGATAAACTGAAACCATTGATAAGGAAAAAGACAAGGTAACCCAGTCTCACCACTATTATTCAACATAGTTTTGGAAGTTTTAGCCAGAATAATCAGAGAAGAAAAGGAAATAAAAGGAATGCAAATCAGAAAGGAAGAAGTAAAACCGTCACTGTTTGCAGATGACATGATACTATACATAGAGAATCCTAAAGATGCTACCAGAAAACTACTAGAGCTAATCAATGAATTTGGTAAAGTAGCAGGATACAAAATTAATGCACAGAAATATCTTGCATTCCTATATGCTAATGATGAAAACTCTGAAAGAGAAATCAAGGAAACACTCCCATTTACCACTGCAAAGAATAAAATAATTGGGAATAAACCTACCTAGGGAGACAAAAGACCTGTATGCAGAAAACTATAAGACACTGATGAAAGAAATTAAAGGTGATACAGAGAGATGGAGAGATATACCATGTTCTTGGATTGGAAGAATCAATATTGTGAAAATGACTCTACTACACAAATCAATCTACAGATTCAATGCAAACCCTATTGAACTACCAGTGGCATTATTCACAGAACTAGAACAAAAAATTTCACAATTTGTATGGAAAACACAAAAGACACCAAATAGCCAAAGCAATCTTGAGAAAAATAAACAGAGCTGTAGGAATCAGGCTCCCAGACTTCAGACTATACTACAAAGCTACAGTAATCAAGACAGTATAGTACTGGCAGAAAAACAGAAATACAGATAGATGGAACAGGACAGAAAGCCCAGAGATAAACCCATGTATATATGGTTAACTTATTTTTGATAAAGGAGGTAAGAATATACAATGGAGAAAAGACAGCCTCTTCAATAAATAGAGCTGTGAGAACTGGACAGCTATATGTAAAAGAATTAAATTAGAATACTCCCTAAGGCTATACACCAAAATAAACTCAAATGGATTAAAGACCTAAATATAAGGCCAGACACTTTAAAACTCTTAGAGGGAAACATAGGCAGAACATTCTATGACATAAATCACAGCAAGATCCTTTTTGACTCACTTCCTAGAGTAATGGAAGTAAAAATAAACAACTGGGACCTAATGAAACTTAAAAGCTTTTGCACAGCAAAGGAAAACATACACAAGATGAAAAGACAACCCCAGAATGGGAGAAAATAGTTACAAACGAAGCAACTGACAAAGGATTAATCTCCAAAATATATAAGCAGCTCATGCATCTTAGTATCAAAGAAACAAACAACCCAATCCAAAAATGGCCCAAAGACCTAAACAGACATTTCTCCAAAGAAGATATACAGATTGCCAACAAGCACATGAATGGATGCTCAACAGTACTAATCATTAGAGAAATGCAACTCAAAACTACAATGAGGTATCACCTCACACCAGTCAGAATGGCCATCATCAAAAAATCTACAAAGAATAAATGCCGGAGAGTATATGAAGACAAGGGAACCCTCTTGCACTGTTGGTGGGAAGGTAAATTGATACAATCACTATGGAAAACTGTTGGTAAGAATGTAAATTGATACAACCACTGTGGAAAACAGTATGAAGGTTCCTTAAAAACTAAAAATAGAAATACCATATGACCCAACAATCCCACTACTGGGCACATACCCTGAGAAAACCATAATTCAAAAAGAGTCATGTACCACACTGTTCATTTCAGCACTGCTTACAGTAGCCAGGACTTGGAAGCAACCTGAGTGTCCATCAACAGGTGAATGGATAAAGAAGATGTGGCACATATATACAATCTAATATTGCTCAGACATAAAAATAAATGAAATGGAGTTATTTGTAGTGAGGTGGATGGACTGAGAGACTGCCATACAAAGTGAAGTAAACCAGAGAGAGAAAAACAAATACCGTATGCTAACACATATATATTGAATCTTAAAAAAAAAAAAAAAAAAAGCTTCTGAAGAACCTAGGAGCAGGACAGGAATAAAGACACAGACATAGAGAATGTACTTGAGGACACAGGGAGAGAGAAGGGTAAGCTAGGACAAAATGAGAGAGTGCCATGGACATATATACACTACCAAATGTAAAATAGATAGCTAGTGGGAAGCAGCCGCATGGCACAGAGAGATCAGCTTGGTGCTTTGTGACCACCTAGAGAGGTGGGATTGGGAGGGTGGGAGGGAGACACAAGAGGGAAGAGATATGGGAATATATGTACATGTTTAGCTGATTCACTTTGTTATAAAGCAGAAACTAACACACCATTTTAAAGCAATTATACTCCAACAAAGTTGTCAAAAAAATATACTTGGTAGGTGAAAAGATTAAATAAATAAAATCAAAAAAAAAAGAAAAAGCTAATGGATGGATCTACCATATAGAAGTTTTGGTATTTAAGTAACTTTATTAATCTTATGAATCAATTCAAACTGATAATCACCTTACATTTTCCTCTTCTTGCTCAGCTGATAATATTCTCATGTTTCCTTTTTGATGGTGCAGAGAATATACCTCCTTTATAGGCCCCCAAAGTGTCTTTTCCTAAAAATGAACAGTTGGCTTCTTTTGTTGACAACTTCTCACCAAAATTGCTTACTCTGTCACAAGTATTTATCCAGAGCTGAGCTGTTTTATTTAACTCTTGTTACTCTATGCTTCCATGTTATTGCTGAAAAACACCCTCTTGCAAAAAAAAAAAATAAATAATAATAATAATGATATCTTCCATTTTCTAGGTGAAAAATTCAGTATGCAAATTACTTAAGTAAACAAGTAGTTGCACTTAATCCCCCTGTCAAGTTAGAAAAACTTCTCTAATAGACATCAGGCCAGAGTAAGTATCATAATAATTTGACACACATGGATTTTTGAGCAGTTAGTTGATCGGTCTTTGTCTGTAAAATAGTCTGGCAGCCCTTACAGTCAAACTTGAGTTATATAGAAAACAAAAAGAAAAGAAAAAAAAAAACCTCACTAGGTCTAATGAGCAGACTTTTGATGTAAACCTCCATTGTAGATTCATAGCTCCTTTCCAAGTTCTGAGACATTAGTCAGTTCACAGGTCTGAGACCTTGAATGAAGGATAGTGTGTGTACACATGAGAAAGGACTGTCAATTCACAAGCATACATCTTCTTCCTAGCCTTCCTTAAAGAGTTCTGTAGCCATTTTACAGGAAATATTTGTACTGGGAAAAGGGAAATATTCACACAAGATCTTTTAGGTGTCCATAGGTACTGGCATTAGGCTGACACAATTCTCTAAGCAACCATAATTGCAGTGTGGTCCACCCACTAGTATAACTGTGGGATTAGAGAGGTCAGAGAGTAAAAGGAATTTGGGCCTGAGTCTGTCTCAAAGTGTAGTAAGGACAGTGGTTCCATGAACATATCCTATATTCCTGATTCTATAGTTGGCATATTTATATTTGGCACTGGCAGAATTCTCACATTGTTCTTCTTATCTGTGAAATGATTTATTTCACAGTTATTTCACAAAGTTTATTACAGAGGGAAGAGCCGAAAAAAAAAAAAAAAAAAACCTTAAAGTTTCTTCTCCCTATAGAAAGAATAAACTGAAAGCAAAATCTCCAGGGCCACTAGAAAGATTAATGTTACTATCAAAGATCTGAAAGATTCAGGGGTGTTGATCTCTATCACATACCCATGTATACATAGGACAGATGAAACCTAAAGAATGAAATATAGATTATAGGACATGTGATCATGTGGTGACACCAATAGTAGCTGCTCCTTTAGAGACATGATCTTTTCACTGGTGATCACATCTAATACATGACTATAGATAATGACGGATTCATTATTTTCTATGTACTACTACTTTGTGCATAATAGAATCTGCTTGTTTGCAACTGACTGGGAAGCAGTATGCATTCACTGTTTTTGTTAAATACAGCATCTATCTCACTTGATGCTGTAATTTAGTCTAGAGAGTCTTTGATGATCTCAACATCCCAGGGCACTTTACACTAGTACAATTAATTGATGATATCATAATGTTTGGACCTGGTAAGCAGGAGGCAGCAGCACACTCCTTTGTGTCTTATGCGTGCTACTAGTTGGGGAAGAGAGGAAATGTTCTTGCTAGCAAGCTTCATCATGGAGTAAGTGGCTTGCTTTGCTGTGATGTGTTTTTTGTTTTTCTATCTATAATGAAAGCCCATCTTGATAGATTACATGGGTGGTGAGAGACAGAGCACAGGGGTCCTTTTGATATCCTGGATTATGGCTGAAGTAGTGTGTAGCTGGGGACAATATTTTTGAGATTGGCTTCCTGATTCAGATTCCTGGATTATGGAAGGGATGGTGGTGTGGTCTATACCCAGAAATTTAAGCAGAAATTTCCCAAGTCCTAGGCTTCCTGTCATGACAGAAATTGCAATTTGTGAATCAGTTCTGTGGATTGTTCTAGGGATCATGTCTGGAAGGCTAGTGTGTAGCCCACTTCTCTGTGCCTTGTTCAGCAATAATCCAATTTTCAATATTAAACCCCTTTCACATTAACTAGCAAACTTGGTCCTTGTCACCTGCCATTAAACCTTATAACTAACTGATGCAAGATCTGGACATTTAAGCCATATACATATGTTAGGAGTAAGAGTAGGTCTGGAATTGTGTGTTGATGGTACTTTATCCAAATTCTTCTTTTTTTTTTTTTTTTATCACTTTTACCTCTCTTTGGTATCCCTCTCCCAGTTAGAGAGCTCTTAAGGGAGCTATATATGATTAACATGAGGCAATTAACTCATCACTATGCTAGAGCCTGATAAACCCAAATGCATAAAATGCATAAGGATTCAAGGAGCACCCAGTTTAGGTGACTGATAGAAGAATGTCCTTCAGCTTATCTTCAAGTCCAAGTCTTTTTATCATGCTTTGTATGGCTCCATGCTATAAAAAGTATCTATCAATAGTCATCACATGTACACACACATATAAAGAGCTGGAAAAATTGCCATTGTCAGATATTTGAGTTTGTTTATTTCTCCAAAGGCTAAAAATGTGGAATTAGAAGAGAGAAAACCACATATAGACAAATGAACCTTGTAAAGAAGGTCCACCCTACCCATTAGCAATCATGGTCTAATCAATGACCTCCGAACATAAACAATTCTATTAGTCATTTCTCCTCCCTGGAGAATGGTTGAGAAAGATAAAGAGGTATCTAAAACTTTCTTCCACTATAATATGAAACAGTTATATAACACAATATAAAGTCTTTAATAAAATACACACATTTTTAAAAGCTGCCACGAATTAGGGAGGGTAGTATCAGTGGCAGAAGGTATAGAATATGAACATGAGCTTACTTTAATTCTTGCTTTAATTTAGCTTTTGAACAATATCCAAAGTAAGTTTTAACTAGGGACAATTTTTATCCACTGTTTATCTCTTTCTCAGTATTGTATCTGACTTTCCTCTTAAACACTCTGAGATTTAGATATCTTCTCCATTTTATAGATAAAGATATTGAGCTAGGACAAGATTAGGTGACTTATATAGAGATCAGAGTTGCTCTTTGACTCAGAAAAAAGAGAGTAGATAAATGTAATCAGTACTTAATATACTGATTGGCTCCACAGTATTGAAAATTAAGTGAGTAAGATATGTATACTTCCAGGAGTTATGGTCTTGTACTGCTAAAAGATTGGGAGTGTCCAAAGGATTTAGTAAGACAGAAGACTGTTAATGGATATTGTTATTTAGATGAGAATCCAAAGCTCTCTTTAAACATTTTAAGGTTATATAAATCATTACAACATGTAATTTTCTTAATTGATTTATGTAAACTTCTATATGCAGCTTCTTTATATAATTTATGTACATTTATATTTGCTTCATTCATACAAACAACCAGAGTCTTAGAAAACCAGGAAGAAAAACATTCACATTTTCTTCGCATAAGGTTGGGAAGGATTGATTTGAGAGTGAAATTAATCTGAAGCATTTTATACTTTTCTGATCCAGTGGTGAATTTGAGGATGACAGTGTTCAAAATTTCTGCTTCTCCCTCCTACTTATTTTTGTTATCAAATCTGGTCTCAGAAAAGAAGTAATGAATTTTTTGAGAACAGAAGAATATTGGGTTGGCAAATGAGCCTATGTGTTTACAATGAAGAAGGAAACATTAAAAGGGAAAATGGAACTCAGATCAGGAAAAGAAAAAAAGCATGAGAAACGTATGTTTGTCTTTGTCATTATATATTTGCAAAACATTATATGTAAGTTTAGACAGCAATGTCTGTAAGATTTCTCTGGGATCTTTAATTGGTCATGTCTACTTCACTAATGAAGCTAGGGGAATTAGTAATGCAGTATTTTTGTGACCTCAAGAAGAACCTTTTTCTTTTCATTTCTTCATTTCCTATACTGGATAAGTTTATGGCAGCTTATCAACCAACTATTATATTGTACATTTAAATCAGGGCCTCTTTCTTAACAATATATCAAATAATGGCTGTGCCCTTGGTGGCCTAGAGTGTGAGAATGTCACAACTTTCTATTTATAAGGGATCATTTGAAATCTTTTTCACACTGCTAATTACAAGTATGGTGAACTTGTAGCCATGGTTTTTCCTCAGATGCATAACAAGTAGTTGATGAGCCACCTCTGTTTTCTTTGAGGTCATGGATCACTGAGAAATGAATTTAGTAGGAAAATTACCATTTAGTCAACAAACTTACTTGGGAAAAGTTATTTCGATTTTCGTGGTCTGATGTAGGAGTAAACATAAAAAAACTGTTCTCTATGAAGTGGGTCAGCCAGTGACCACAGGTTTTTGACAGGTCATAATTTTATATGAATAATATTGGAAATAAACTGTTATTACATATTCAATACATAATGATTGGTATTTTGAAAGATTAATGTTTCCCATGTCCAATATCTTATAGTCCAATCTTATGAAGCAAAGTAGGATGATATTTAAATACATGATACTAGTATTTCAGTTACCCACTAACCATTTGTAGAGAGACAATTTAATAGAGGATATTTGTCAATAATATGAAGCCAAACAATTTGATAGACTGAATTGTTTTAATTAATTGATTAATTAACTTTACCCTTTTCAGCCAGGCTGATTTAATTATGTAGACATAACTATAAGTCATTATGGAAAACAGAGAAATTCACAGTGTTTGGGGTGAGGGGAGAGATAGGACATATGATAATTAAATGATTTTCCAAAGACATACATTTTGTAATAAAAAATATTTTGTAATAAAAAAAAATCTAATGCCAACAGCAACTATTTGCTGTTGGCATTAGATCCTAACAGCTTACAGCTGACTCCTCTGAAGACTGGCTCTTGCCTGAATGTTGACTGGGAGTCAGGTTGTCAGGTAAGTTGCATGACCTCAGACATGCTCTGCCAGCAGTGACTGACTTGCAGGGCTAAAGCAAGCAAGACCCCATTGCCTCAAGGGACCAACTCTGTGGTGCAATTCATGCCCCAGATCTCCCTGAGGGATTAGGCCACAGCTACAGTCTCTGAGACACATCTTTATCTTGTTCCCTTTCTCTTGAGAATATTCCCTCAATAAGCCATGTGCAACAAATTTACATTCCAGGTTTTGCCTCTAGTGAACCCAATTTGAAACAATGGGTTTAATCAGTTATTACTGAAAATAAGAATAAAATTTGTTTAAAGTGTCTGGTTCTGAATGCATATAATGTTTCTTTCTCAAGAAGAGTAGTTAATCTTAAAATAGTGAGTTTGGGTCTACATACAAAACTGGCTTGCCTGTTTTCACTGGACTGGCTGTTACTAACTCAGCAGTATAATACACTTAGTTTGTGTTTTGACATTGTTTTAATTTTTCCATTGAGCAAAAACTACTGAGCATAGGGGAGCTATTTAATGTTTGTTTCTAATGACATCATTATGGAAGCCAAAAACCAAGGGGTAAACCATTTTAGAAGCTATCTGGCAAACATTCTGTATTCCTAGTAAGTATTGAAATAACATCCTTTATAAAATTATGATAATATTATCAAAAATAGATTTTTCTCTGTCAAGAATACTTATGTCTTATTAGTCACAAATATTTCTCTTGAAAGCCAGAAGTCTGTGAACCATAATATGTAGAGTATCTTATGGTTATAAAGAAATCACATCTACAACACCCTTGACAGTTCTTCATACATCTTCTGTTTGAAATTTCCAGTAATATGTAAAGGATCTTCTTACTACTCTATTATGAGTTTTACAGTTAAGAATATAGGTTTGGCTGATTTGATACCCTTTAACATATGAGACCTTAACCAAGTTAATTATGTGTGCCTCAGTTTTTAAATCTTCAGAAGGGCGAAAATAATAATACATATGTTAGGCTGAAAACTGTGCTCCCAAAATATCTAAATCTTAATGCTCAGAAGTTATAAATGTTACCCTATATGGCAAAAGGGACTCTGCAGGTGTGATTAAATTGATAATAAGATAAAATAAGTAAGGATCTTGGGATGGAGAGATGATTCTCTCTGTGAGCCCTAAATATAAATATGTTGTCCACATAAAAGGGAGACAGAGGGATTTTTGACTACAGAGGATGAGATGGTAATTCATTGCAGATGCAGAGATTGCATTAACACACGTTGAAGAAGGAAGGGGTCACAAGCCAAAGACTAATGTAATGGCAGCCATAGAAGCCAAATGTGAAAAAGTGGGCTAACCTCTCACAGCCTCCACTAGCAAACAGCCCTGCCAACAATCTGATTTTAACACAGTGAAACTGATTTTGCCTGGATTTCTGACTTCCAGACTGTAAGAGAATAAAGTTGTGCTGTTTTTTTTTTTTTTTTTTTTTTTTTTTTTGCTGTATGCGGGCCTCTCACTGTTGTGGCCTCTCCCATCGCGGAGCACAGGCTCCGGACGAGCAGGCTCAGGGGCCCAGCCGGGAGCGGCACGTGGACCAGGACCAGGGCACGAACCCGTGTCCCCTGCATCGGCAGGCGGACTCTCAACCACTGCGCCACCAGGGAAGCCCAAGTTATGCTGTTTTTTTTTTTTTTTTTTTTTTTTTTTTTTTTTTTTTTTTGTGGTATGCGGGCCCCTCACTGTTGTGGCCTCTCCCGTTGCGGAGCACAGGCTCCGGACGCGCAGGCTCAGCGGCCATGGCTCACGGGCCCAGCCGCATCCGCGGCATGTGGGATCTTCCCAGACCGGGGCACGAACCCGTGTCCCCTGCATCGGCAGGCGGATTCTCAACCACTGCGCCACCAGGGAAGCCCTATGCTGTTTTAAGTCACTAAAGTTGTGGTAATTTGTTACAATGGCAACAGGATACTAATATAGTACCACTTACTTTTAAGTTAGACTTTAATAATACAGAGCACATGTAGGCTGAGAGCTATGGCTATGATAATAAGTACTCATTAAGTATTAGAGGAAACATTTACACTTCATCCTGTATGACAGAATTTTGGATATTTGGTGTCCTGTGTGCTCCCTCTCAGCACCTAGCCCATCAAGACAGGACCCTCTGCCACCACTGATACAACAGAGCACCTGCACAATAAAATAATAACTCAAATGAAATTGAAATGCTGAACTATTTCAAGAAAATTATAGAGATGTATTTATTATTTATATCTATATATAAACATAGGCATAACATCAGAAAAAAGAAAAGCACAATACAAGATTACATTAAAAAGTGCACAGTGGCTAGCACCATTATTCTAGAACTCATGTAAACCCTTTATTCTGATCAATTAAGTCTCAGGTAAAGCATGCTTTTACTCAACCAGGGTCAATGGAGTTGCATTTATCAAATAAATAAATAAGCAAATAAATTTATATATTTATAAATAAATCAATACAAATGTATACTAACTTTCAAAGAAGTGAATGCTATTGATGTTGATTGCCAAACTGGATAAAAACCATGTATTTTTAATCTTTATTAATACCTTTTCCCTGTTGAACAAAAGAAAAAAATTAACAAAAGACAATTATATAAACATAGTGTTTTTTGATATAGGTAAAATAAGCCAAGTGTCAAATCTGTCTCTTTGTTTTGTCAAGATAACACTATGTCGTTTCCCTGAAGAATGAGCCAAACTGAATTAATCTACTTTTATAGTTCTTCTATTTGGCAATACCACACCTACAGATTCAGTGGATAGCAAGATATGATGATATGCATAAGAGTTTAAAATCTTATAATTTGTAGTAACAAAATGATTTTGTAACCTACACTTTTGCAATGGAAGTTTAAGTTCACAAATTACAAAATATTCTAAGTATCTAGAGAGAGAATGTGAGGGACAAAGGGAGGAAGCAGAATCGACATTTGCTACCTAAAATTAATTCTGTGATTTTGTGAGCTTTTAAATCCCTCCAAAAATGAAAAATCATACATTAAAACTGGGAAATATTATTGCTTTCAATTTTAAATATACATGAGTATACATACTCTCCAGGGAAAATGAATTAGGAAATGTCATCATAAGCACGCTACATATGAACACTCCATTTCTACTCAACAAATAAATGAAGATAATTTGCATTCTCTTTCAGTTTGGCTCATTGTGTAGCTGGGCCTGTCTCAGCAGTGGCAATCATGTGAGGAGGACCATTTAGATGCAACATTTACTTTGGCACAGGTTTGGATCCACTCTAAGGTTTTCCTCCAGATGGACTATCTCCATTTGCACATAGGTCTGCCTCTTATTTCAACTACTGAAATTAGGGAAGATCTTTGCAACAGCACTTGGGCAACGAGAGCCAGCAGGAGTAGAAGTGGGTATCAGCAAGCCCTGTTCCCTTCTACTTGTTTCCTAGTGCCTGGATACTTTGCAGAGAACCTGCTTTACTTTGCAAACGAGGCTGATAAACGCAGCTTCAGAATAAACTATGTCTGTTTGCCCTTAGCTGTTGTATCAGCACAGGTCCTCTTTTGTTAAGAATTCCTGGTGAACTGTCGGAGGATATGTGCAGATTGTTACGAGGTATCAAATAACCAGATGAGTTTCCTGAAGTGCAATATCTCAAGAGATTAAAGTGAATGTTTTCATTTTAGACTTTTCAAAGAAATCTTTAGGAGGAAAATGAAAGTATCCTTGGATTTGGGGTACTAGACTGGCACCTCAGTGCATCAAGCCCTGAAAAGAAGATACAAAATCTAACATACTAAGATTGTTGTCCAGAAGTGTAAGATATACAAGTAACAACGAAAATAATACTATAAGACAATTCATGGTTAGATAATAAGCCATTGCTACAGAATATGTTGCTCTAAGTTTGAGAATATGAGCAATTAGTTTGGAGTAGAATCTATGGTAGGCAGAATGATGGCCACCCAAAATTGTCCAAGTCTTAATTCTAAACCTGTAAGTATGTTATGTTGTCTGGCAAGGGGAATTAAGGTTACTAAACAGATAACTGTAAAATAAGGAGATTACCCTGGATTATCCAAGTGGATGTAATATACTCATAAGGATCATTTAAAGTGAGATTTTGGAATTAGAGGGAGATAAGAAGACTGCTGGTTTTGAAGATGGAGAGAGGGGCCACAACAAGGATGCAGGCAGCTCAAGGAGCTAGAAAAGGCAAGAGAATGAATTCTCCCTTAGACCATCCAGAGGGAACACAACCTGATGGACACCTTTTTTTTTTCCAGTCCATTGAGATGCATTTCAGACTTCTGACCTTCAGAACAGTAGGATATTAAATTTGTGTTGTTTAAGCCACTAAGTTTACAGTAATTTGTTATAGCAGGAGTGAAAAACGAACACATGCTCCTAGAGTAAACACAAAGGAGTATAAATGTCCAGTGTATATTTGGTTATAATCAGAATTTTAGCTGATTGTAGGATTTGTGTAGGGGTGTCCTGAGAAGTAAGGTGTGAACGTTTAGGATGGATTCCTTTGAAAGTGAAGCTGAGAAATTTAGCTGTCTCTCAAGTGATAAGTGGAAGTAGAATGAGCTTTCAAGATATCCTACTTATACTATACTCTATGGATATGTTTTATTGCAGACCTACTCGCATTCATTCGCTTTCTTTTTTTCTTAGTGCAATCCATCCGATTTTGCCTGGCCCCTTGTGCTCCAACATTCTGAGTCAATTTTTATTTCTTTCCCTGGTCTTCCATGGAAAATACTTCACTTTGCCCATCTAGAGGATGTTGGGAAAGAAAAAGATTTTTAAAAAACAACTCTATATGCACTAGCTAATACATGCATGTGACCATAACTCAACACTTTGTAGTCATATACATATAATAATTATTAAAGCATATGGACTTTTTAAAAAAAGCCTAGTTCTTTCTCTACATCCTCTAGATTTTATATGGGAAAACAAGGGACTATGTGGATTATAATAGAGGATCTTTGAGTATATTTCAGGCTAAAAACAAGTGTTTCACTAAGTTTTGCCTAAATTACCCAAAATTTGTATAGAGAACACAAAATTTTCATGTTTACAATGAATATCTATTGTAGCAATTTATAAGATACAAAATGTTTCTACATTTACTATCTCATTTAATCCTCAAGGCAACCTGAGAAATTATATATTTCTATGATCATATCCATAGACAGGGCAAGTTTCATAGTGCCACAAAGGACCTGAGCAGGATTCAAATCCTGTTCCTTAATCCTTCACTCTCATAAGCTGTTTTACAGTAATATCCCAGGAACTATTTATTCCTTAGAGACTGGAAGTGGAGATATAAAATAGGTCCTGAGTATACTACCTATGGGATAAAGTTTGTAGCTAAGAATCATGGATGAACAAGTGGTAGAGAGGTAGACTATTTTGGTCCTGGAGATTTATCTGCCGCTTGCTTCTTGTTTTCTACTTCCTTTTGCCTCTGGCAATTTGTCACTTTGGAACTCTCCCAGAACTGGTGTGAGTGAGTGAGTGAGTGAGTGAGTGTGTGTGTGTGTGTGTGTGTGTGTGTGTGTGTGTGTTGGTATGGACATGCGCACACATGTGAGCCCAGCTGGAGCAAGGAAAAGATGAATATTTCAAATGGGATAAAGGTTATTCCTATGGATTCCAGATTGGTCCCACTTCAGAATACATTCATCTCCTACTGGGGTAATTGATGAAGTGCCAGGAGTTTGTAAAGGATTGGAATAAAAACAGTATATTTTCTTGGAGAGATATTTTTATTCAAACACTTGATGTAAAATAGTTAACTTACCTGGCAACTTATACATTTTTCCATATTGAAATACCTTGTAGACTATAATCCAAACATTCCTGTGATTTAACTTAAATGACAAAACAACATTTTTTTTCCTATCACAGTAACTATTTCCTTCTGAGCACTCATTACAATATGAATATGTTATTTTGTAACTTTGCTTACTTTATTTTTTGGCTCCTCCACTGGACTGTAATTTCCATGAAGGCAGGGTCATGTCTGTCTGTTCATGGTTGTAGCTTCCTAGCACAGCATTTGGCACTCAAGAAATACCTTTGGGGCTTCCCTGGTGGCGCAGTGGTTGAGAGTCCGCCTGCTGATGCAGGGGACGCGGGTTCGTGCCCCGGTCCGGGAAGATCCCACATGCCGCGGAGCGGCTGGGCCCGTGAGCCACGGCCGCTGAGCCTGCGCGTCCGGAGCCTGTGCTCCGCAACGGGAAAGGCCACAACAGTGAGAGGCCCGCGTACCGCAAAAAATGAGAAATACCTTTGGGTGAAAGATGAAAGGTCTATTCCAGAAGTCACAGTGGGATTCCAGTCCAGTGTCTCTCCTGCCCCTCCTGCTTCTGTTCTAGTGGCTCCCTGCACTGGAGGCTGGGAAAGTGCTGAATCTGCTCTCTAGGGTAGTTTCTGACACCATGGGCAGGACTTGCAAAAGGGCTTTTGGTGACAGTCAAGTTATGGGTTGTCAGATGGAGGCCGGGAGCAGAGTGACAACCCCCAAGTGCCCACTCTGGTGTCCTGAGAGAACTATTTTCCCAGTCTGGTCTCTCCTCTGCTGGACAGTGCAAGGATGCTGAAGACTGGGTACCACCTAGCTGTGAGATAGCTAGGAGCGGGTGAGATCTATCAACAGCATTTCAGAGCCAGGGAGCCGCAGTGCTACTTTGAAAGAGGCATTTGTGCTCTCCCTCAGGGCTGCAGAATATCGTTACAATCAAATCTTGGTTATGTCGCTGCGCAAGGTCTGACTTCCCCACCCCCGCTGCTGTTCCATGGCAGAGCGTGGGCTCTCCCACCCCACACAAGCCCCTGGCATCCTGGGCATTTGCTCAGCCTTTTCAAGGAGGTTGGCCAACCTTGACCAGACAGTAGTTTCTTGTGACTTCCATAGATCCTGGCAAGAAGCCCCAAGGCTCTGGGCAAGAATGGATCTGTAGGTTCCAGGAAAGAGGCTTCTGTGTCTTCTTAGCAGAGCTAAGGTGGCATTTCTGTACCTCAGGGATCAGCTTGCAGAGAAGTAAGCCCTCTGGGAGCCAAAAACATGAACGTTTTTAATACTTGCCACTCACAATGGGTTATTTCACTTAATATCTTCAAACCATCGAGGGATCAAGTTTACTATTCCACAGATCATAGGTTTTTTTCTATGTAAAAGTTCACAAATTTACTTGTACTTTATACTTCATAATGTATTTTAATTACAGTATTATTATTTTATTACACTATTGTATTTATATTCAGTACTCAAAATTAAATGAGGCAATACATGTGAAGAACTTAGTATAATGGTTGGTACTGATGCTCAAAAACTAATATCTATTATTACTACTATTGTTGAGATATTTTATGAGACAGATAATAATACCTGCATGCTACATGTTACAGTTATATAAAAAAGAGGTGATGATTGCATTAAATCGATGATTTACTTTTTTTTTCATAATTGTACTCCTTGTGTAAAAAACAATGCCTGTTCCATAGTAGTTGCTCAGGAGAAAAACCTACAACCAAGATTACTCTACCCAGCAAGGATCTCATTCAGATTTGATGGAGAAATTAGAACCTTTACAGACAAGCAAAAGCTGAGAGAGTTCAGCACCACCAAACCCGCTTTACAACAAATGCTAAAGGAACTTCTCTAGGCAAGAAACACAAGAGAAGGAAAAGACCTACAAGAACAAACTTGAAACAATTAAGTAAATGGTAATAGGAACATACATATCAATAATTACCTTAAATGTAAATGGATTAAATGCCCCCACCAAAAGACACAGACTGGCTGAATGGATACATAGTAGTTGTTCAGTAAATGAACATCTTTTGAAAAATAATTTTTGGGTGAATCATGATTTTACATTATATGCATATAATACAGTAAGTTGGAAGTCAGAGAATATTTCTAGTTAAAATAAATTTTGAGCTTATATCTCTGTCTCCTATGGAATACAGTGAGGTAATTTTTACCTTGAGAAGTTAAGTTCACTTTAAATTATCTCAAATAATAGACTCACAGTCAAGAGCTTTTTTTAAAGACAAGGTTCAAGAATCAGTCACTGTGGTGTCTATGTTTGGGCTTGGGTGCGCAATCTTATAATTCTATAAAACTGTAAAAAGATTTTATGTTCATATGCTTTTTTCCATGAAAAGTCTACATAGTTTTCATCAGACCATCAGAGAGAACTTTACCAAAAATATATATTTAGGAAGTAGTATTGCACTTGGTTGGGGCAATGAAGCCCATAACCACTTTACAGGGAATTGAAATCTCTGGATATTAGATTTGGAGAGAAAAGAGGAAGAAAGGGAGGGAGGGAGAAAGAATTTAGATTAACACTGTGATAGAATGAGAAAAATAACTTTCCAAATAATAATTACTTACTCCATTATGAAATCATTTATTGATCTAGCATTTTGTAAGACTTCTTGTTTTAAAATCCCTTCAGTGAAAAGTATGTGAAACTCTAGCTCCAACAGTATCTCTAACATGCTCTAAGCCTGAAAATGTTGCAACTTAAAGTTAACCACTTTTTAATTTATGTACTTAATATAGATATAACTTAGCATGCAGTATTATGATGACATAACCTGATCTAACTTAGGTGAGATATATGACAACATTCTCTTCTGATTCAAGTACCAAAGACTAATTTCATGGAGTAGGAAGCACAGAGGAGTTTAAATAATCAGGACTTGGAAATGAATACATACTAGGAAAAATCACATCATCAGTACATAAATATTGTTCACACACAAGAAATTAAAATTATATTCCACACAAAAGGGAAACTGAACTAGTGGATTTTTTATGTACTAGAATAAAGAAGCATTATTATTCAAGTACTACTGTAAAAAGTAGTTTGTGTACAACTTCTGCTTTTAGTCTAATGAGTTTTTTTTCCCCCTTTTCTTCATACTAATGTTTTGCCTTTTTACTGTGAAAATCACATTCTGAAAGTCTTGAATTTCACACTTCTGACTCGTTTGGGGAGTAAAGTAGGCTATAAATCACTGCTATGCAAAACAATTTTTCTTAATTTAATTTTTTCCTTCTTAGAACCCATTTATAATTAGATTAGTGGACTGTTGTGGTCTGGAATAAGTACATGACTATACTGCTTAGCCTAAATTGTCTTGACAACAAATTTGTAGAACTAAGACACAGTTAAATTGGGTTTATTTGAACACCAGATGCTTGAATCTTGGAATATCAACTACACTCCAGTCATTTCCTAAGCAATTTAAGCATGATCACAAAAAATTCATCATCATTTCCCCAAAAAGACATGGCTTAAACTGTGTGGTAGACCTGTGCCTTATTCATTTTGCCATTTGAATCTCTGAGATATGGATGATCTCTTCTGGTTGCTCTTGGAAATAACATTCCGAATCTGCAACATGACACTTAGTAGTCAGAGCCTCAGAACAGCAGGTAACCATTGACCTCTAAGGCTCTCATTGAAATCACAGAACTAAAAGAGAATTCTGTGTCTTCTTAAACATATGAACTTGAAAACAGTTATTGAATAGTGTTTCTATTTATGGTTCTTTTGGGAGTGCCATCAACTTAATTATGTATGATCTCAACAGATGTCTGCACTAAAATGTTGACATCTCTAATACTTTTTTAGAAAGTTCATGTAAAGGAAACTTGCATGAATCTGTTCCTGAATCCATGAATATGTTGATTTTCTAACTCAGGGAAGGCGGAAATTTAAAACCTTACCACTTTATTTTGAGATTTTCTGATACGGTACATATAATAAAATCTTATTAATATCAACTTAAGTATTTCCTATACTGTGACAATTAAATCACGTAGTAGCCTAGTATTAAACTTAGCACCATGAATGAAATAAATTTTTAAAGCTATGATATGTAACAAAGTAATGGTATAAAAATCTGACCAAGAAAATATTTAATCGCTTTAAGGGGATTAAATATTTTTAATATTTCATATTTAATTTAATCTGTTTAAAGAAATGTACTAATATCAATTTCCATTTTCATAAAGTTTACCTAAATGATTTATATTTTATACTAATTATAGATTATGCCTATCTTTTCAATAAAACGAGTCTCATGGACTCCAACATAAAAACATTCTGTTGTTACTTTAGTCACTTAAACTATTGTTTTCAAACAATTGCACAGGCAATTTCCTAAAAAAAGTTTTATTTAATGAATAGTAAACTAAAACTGTCCTTAAATAAAATACTTAAATATTTACAAAATTTAAGGTTATGTTTAAGTCACCATTTATGATTGTTGGGTCTACTGGATTTAAGTGTTAATGCTAATAATATCTGCATGGGAGTTTTAACTAGATATAGTTTTAAAACAACATAATTGCTTAGAAAAATAGAGAGAGAAAAGAATTAACTACATATACTTTCTTACATAATTATTCTATTTAATATATGTCTTATTAAAATAGTATAGTATTAAAATGAGTTCAGAGAATATACATTTATACCTGTTATATCCTTATCATTACCATATCAATATTTAATTAGGAGATTATCAAATTTCTTAATTGGAAGTCATCAGGGGAATGGTTCAGGTTTAGTTTTTCTGACATCCTATAATACATCATATTTCATAGTGAAATACATTAACAAATGTTTTTCCTTTCTGGTATCCAGGCTGTGATATAGATTTCTATCTCTCTAAAAATTACTAAAAATACAATTATCTTTAATATGTTTTTCCTTAGCTAATCATACTTAATTCTGATTCTAATGGTTATTAAACAATCTGTGTAAAAAATAAAAATACCACTAAAGTTATATTTTCTTCAGTAGGGTATGTTGAAAGTTTCTTCAAGTGAATGTCTTCTATAAAATGCTTTCTGAGGTTACTCGGGAAAGACTTTATGTTTCCTCTCTCTGGCTGTGACTGGGAAAAAGACACTTGTGCTGACTGTTGCCTAAATATTAATCTTTTCTATTGTCTCCACCCCTACCCTTCTATTACTCAAAAATATTTCTATGCTGTTTTTGTTTTCTGCCACAACTTATACCCCCGTTGTTAAACATGCATTTGGTAATAGAAACTCTTGTTAAAAGTTTTTCTTTTCTTTTAGCGTTGTGACCTGAATATGAGGCTGTAGGTCTTCTTGCAAATAACTTCATTAATTTCTATTTTTTTTCTGAAAGTAAAAATTGATACTATATTATGATTCTAGAAAAATGATGCTATATGCTTTTAGGCAAATAAGCACATTGGCAAAATAAAACATAACACAAACTGGATTTTTTTTAACTTTTCCATATTAAATATTTCAGAGTATATGCTTTCAAATCAGGAAATATCATTGTTCATACTCATTAAAAGGAATTTAAAGAATGGGAAACATGATAATGGCTTGGATTGAAAGTAAAAAGAAACAGTAATACAGAATTGAGGTTTTCTGAATAATTACAATTGAAATTCATTATGTAGGACGTGTATCAGGAAGAAATCAACTAGGTTTTCTGACTCACTAAGTTTGTTTAATGAAAATAGGGAGAATAAATTTGGTGGAAAAGATCAAGAATTGTTTTTCCCTCATTGCATATGCCCATCAACATGGCCTAAAAATATTTATCTTCCACACAGGTAGCAAAACTAATCTCCCATAGTTTGATGGAATTTTTATCTCATTGCTTTTTCTTAATTGGCAGTGAAACACTGAAAATGTAGAATTGAACACTAGTACAATGCTGTCCTTTAATGAAGTTTTTGTCCTTTTTCTCTGATATTGTTTTTCTGAACCAAAGTTTCTCTGGGAAACTTAACCATAGCACTGGCATTGATTTTATTTCTTATCAATAGCGTAAACTTTCTAATTCAATATATACAAGTACTTTCATTGCTCTCCATGTCCAAAATGGTCATTTAATTACTTTTCCCACGTTCTTTATTACAAGATAAAGATGTTGCTTTAAACTAACTTTACACACTACTCTCAAAAATATAGATGTAGGGGCTTCCCTGGTGGCGCAGTGGTTGAGAGTCTGCCTGCCAATGCAGGGGACGTGGGTTCGTGCCCCGGATCGTGCCCCGTCCGGGAGGATCCTGCGTGCCGCGGAGCGGCTGGGCCCGTGAGCCATGCCCGTTGGGCCTGTGCGTCCGGAGCCTGTGCTCTGCAACGGGAGGGGCCGCAACAGTGAGAGGCCCGCGTACCGCAAAAAAAAAAAAGTAGATGTAAAAAACAACATATGGTTTTCTTGTTCCACAAAATTATCAAGAGATAAATGCTTTTTCTTCTTTTTTTATATTTTATTTTTTTAACATCTTTATTGGAGTATAATTGCTTTACAATGGTATGTTAGTTTCTGCTTTATAACAAAGTGAATCAGCTATACATACACACATATCCCCATATCTACTCCCTCTTGCGTCTTGGTCACAAAGTACCCAGCTGATCTCCCTGTGCAATGCGGCTGCTTCCCACTACTTATTTGTTTTAAATTTGGTAGTGTATATAAGTCCATGCCACTCTCTCACTTTGTCCCAACTTACCCTTCCCTCTCCCCGTGTCCTCAAGTCCATTCACTACATCTGCGTCTTTATGGTCACCTTATTTTTGATAAAGGAGGCAAAATATACAATGGAGAAAAGACAACCTCTTCAATAAGTGGTGCTGGGAAAATTGGACAGGTACATGTAAAAGAATGAAATTAGAACACTCCCTACACCATACACAAAAATAAATTCAAAATGGATTAAAGAATGTAAGGCCAGACAGTATAGAACTCTTAAAGGAAAATACAGGCAGAACCCTCTATGACATAAATCATGGTAAGATCCTTTTTGACCCACCTCCTAGAGTAATGGAAATAAAAACAAAAATAAATAAATGGGACCTAATGGAACTTAAAAGCTTTTGCACAGCAAAGGAGACCATAAACAAGACAAAAGACAACCCTCAGAATGGGAGAAAATATTTACAAATGAAGCAACTGACAAAGGATTAATCTCCAAAATTTACAAGCAGCTCATGCAGCTCAATATCAAAAAGCAAACAACCCAATCCAAAAATGGGCAGAAGACCTACATAGACATTTCTCCAAAGAAGGTATACAGATAGCCAACAAACACATGAAAGAATGCTCAACATCATTAATCATTAGAGAAATGCAAATCAAAACTACAATGAGGTATCACCTCACACTAGTCAGAATGGCTTTCATAAAAAAATCTGCAGACAATAAATGTTGGAGAGGATGCGGAGAAAAGGGAACCCTCTTGCACTGTTGGTGGGAATGTAAATTGATACAGCCACTATGGAGAACAGTATGGAGGTTCCTTAAAAATCTAAAAATAGAACTATCATATTACCCAGCAATCCCACTACTGGGCATATACCCTGAGAAAACCATAATTCAAAAGGGTCATGTACCACAATGTTCATTGCAGTTCTATTTACAGTAGCCAAGATATGGAAGCAACCTAAGTGTCCATTGACAGATGAATGGATAAAGAAGATGTGGCACATATATATGATGGAATATTACTCAGTCATAAAAAGAAACGAAATTGAGTATTTGTAGTGATGTGGATGGACCTAGAGTCTGTCATACAGAGTGAAGTAAGTCAGAAAGAGAAAACCAAATACCATATGCTAACACACATATATGGAATCTAAAAAAAGAAAACTGGTTACGAAGAACCTAGGGGCAGGACAGGAATAAAGATGCAGATGTAGAGAATGGACTCTATTTTTTTTTAATTGGTGACACTTAATCTTCATTTGTAATCAAGGAGTTACACTTTGACTCTGAAAAATATGTCAGAACAAGCAAAACAAAACATGCAACAAATTAAAAGCAAAACTGAAGAGTGATAAACTAAAACGTGCCTTGCCAAAGAAGTTGCCATCCATAACAATTAAGTTACAATATCCAAATATCCTTAGTAAACCCCCATACATCCATAATTTCTTTATCTCTACTGGTTCCTACCTTTCCTTTCTAACCATTCTTATGTTCCAGAGTAGGATCTTTATGTATTTTGTTGTGATCCATGGTCACTGAGATGATTATTCTCCTCAACTCCAAGTAAAAACAGAATCTATTTCCTTGATATTTCTATGATGATCATCCACCCTAAGCTTCTGATTTTTATTTTACAAGTCTACAATATTAAACATATTTCTTATTTGTGACCTCTTTCCCTCCTCACTTACATATTTTTCCCCCGCATATTTATGTTGGGGGAAAAGTATAGGGTGTGGGCGAGGTGAATGTGGTGTTGAAAATTGAATTAAGAAGAACACAACCCTTTATTATGTTAAAATTGTGTCTAAACTATAACAACATATTTATTACATATTTATTTATTTTTAATATACTTTTCTTTGAATTGTAATTCTCCTTCCAAATCTGATATTTATAGTGGCCTAAAATATGATCACTATATATTTTAGACTATGTTCTACTTTTTGTGTTTTTCTACAATATTTCTCTAGGTGGTCAAGATAAGTATTGTTTTTTAAAATGTCATCTGCAAATGTTTAAAAGGTATTATATGTTAATAAAGAAGTATCTTGAAAAATAGCTGTTCCAGTCAGAATTCTTTTGGTTGTAAGTAAAAGAAATCCAAATAAACTAACTGCAGCAGAAAATGGCATTTATTGGAAAGATCCTGTGGTGATTCACAGAATTAACAGAAGATAGGCAGGAATTATCGAGTACTGTTAAGATTCTCCACCCCTCTGCAACCTTTTTCTTCTTTTCTCTGCTTGGCTAAATCCTTTCATATTGCAGTTGAAAGTTCTCTGTCTCTCTCTCTCCAAACTCTAATATACCGCATTCCAAGGAAGGTCTGTGATTGGCCTGGATTGAGCCATGAGTCTACCTATAAATTATTTTTTCTGACCATAGGCACAGATAATATATTTGACCAGGTCTGGGATATTAGTTCAACCCTATAACTAGATTGTCTGAGCATTATGACTGGAAGTCCTTCAGAAATATATTATTTGAGTGGAGGAGAAACAATTTTTTCAAAGAAAGGAGGAGTATCTATTACCATTAAAAAGTGAAAATAATTATAGAAGGATAAAACCAAATTAGGGCAATCTTAATATCTTAATTTTTCACACTTTACGAACTTTTTTTTTTTCTGTAGGCAATAACTGATTAGGGCAGGAAATGAGAATTAGAAAAAGAAGAAAGCAATTAAGAAGATGACTGACAAAATTGTTCTTATTTTCTTATGCATTCATTAGGTTGGAGATTCCTCTGTGAAGATACACAATAAAGTTGCTTCTCTATAGACATCTTATTGCCTACAGCACATATGACTTCAAACATATTATGCTTCCACTTAATCTTGCCTATCCCCATTTCCACTTAATGATGAATCTTTTGAATATCATAAACTCTCGAGCATGACCACAGTCACTTTGTGAAAACTATTACAAATCACAAGTGTTGGTGAGATACACTTTGGATATTTCTGTAGATTGGCTGCCCATATTGAATTCTATTTGAGACTTATATTGGTTGAATCCTATATATCAAAATTAGGCTTGGAAAATAAAACAAACAAAGCAAACAAAAACCCTTCCATTTACTGATTTTTTATGACTCTAGTGATCCTTATTTAAAAGACTATAGTTCAAAAAAGAAGTATCAATTGGTGACATCAATTTATACATTCAGTCATTATAAACGATTTTTCCTGTTTATAACAAGCAAAAGTACATGGACAAATCCGAAATTAAAATTTAAAATCAGACCACTAGCTTGATTTGGCCCATTATAGATTCTGATAATTCATCACTTTCAACATAGTGTGCTTTTGTAAGACCATAAGAAATAGAAGCCATTAAGTTCCCTGATCATATATACATGACATTTCCTATTTTAGTAAAGTTAGATTTCTCTTCAAGATGTTGACATGATATTTAATAAATCTTGGATAGCCTGCATCATTCAAGCATCAAATCAAGCTCATTTTGTCCTGCTTGTACAATTTATGAAGTCTAATATTCACTCAGAATTTGTTTAGCCTCAATATATCTAGCATGGGGGAAAAAAAGCAAAATGATTTGCCAATGTGTACGAAAACAATTTCTCATTTATTTATTAATTTTTAACAAATATGTATGAGGGGTAGTATTTGTAGTAATGCTACACTGCCACCTTGTGGAATGACTGGGTGAAAACCAGTTAATTAAACATCCCTGGCCAGATGCCACCCTTGGGGCTCAAACAATTTTCACGAAGATTTAGGTAAGAGCTGTTACGTAGGTGATTTATAACTACACAAATGGGTACATTGTGGCAATAGATCATATCACGTATAAGTGAATTATTTCAAAGAATTAGTCAAATACAACCTATTTCATTACAGAGAGATTTCATTAAAATTATTATATTCTATGAACTACATTTTACTTGGAGAACAGAATATATATATCAGAATTCAAGTCCCACATCCACTATTAGTAGCTGTTTATATTAATCTCATTCAACCTCAGTTTTCCAACCACTAAAACAAAGTTATGCTTTGTTTTCTAAAAACCATCAACACTATCATTCATTGTGTGTATAATTCCACATTTATAACTTTTGTCATATATATTTACATTCTGTGAAGTACCCTTTGAAATTTTTTGAGTACAAACTGCTTTCCAGGCAATGTGTTTTATGCTTAGAAATTAGTGATGTTAAAAATATCCAACATATTATCTCTGTTTATGATGTCTACTGTTTAGTAAAAAGTTAATCAAGTTTAATTACAGTAAAAGATCCTTAATTGGGAAAAGTTTAATTCCCTAAGTTAAAAGTATGAATTATATATGTTTCAAAATCCCATTGTATTACTTTCTACTAAAAACCATAAAAGACAGTTATGTAAAGTATTAGTAGATAATTTATTTAAATAAATTTTATAAGTAATTTTGTTTGCATAAAAACTTTCAAAAACATTTGAAATTATATAACTATTCTGAATAAAAGAAAACATAATTAGCTTTATATAATTCAAATTTCCACAATCAAATTTTTATTACAATAAAAATATGCCTCTAGGTTTGCTTAGGAAAGGCAAATACTGAACTAAATATAGACTCTTTTCTAAATTCTAAATTATTCAAGTAAAATTAATATAATATTTATATAGAATTAATAAAATATTTTTATGTTTTTGGAAGTGGAACATATTCTAAAATATATAATGATTATATTTTTAGCCTATTTATAAAATCAAATTTGGAAGAATCACTAAAGTTTTTCTAATTAAATCTTAATAGAGTTGCCTCAATAATATTATAATATCATAAATTAATGATTGTCTTTTATATGTGTGGGTGCAAGTGTGTGTGAATTTGTGAGTCTATGTGTGTATACAATGTGTGTGCTATATATAGGATATTTCACAGTATTATTAGCTCAAATTTCTACCCATTTTATGCTAGCTACTGAGGTCCTTTGGCGTTCGTTTTTATTTATCTACTGTATAATTGCACAATATCATGATGGCACATATGTGGCAGACATGCCATCACTCCTCTTTCCTACCCTCCTGGTTGACATTAATAATTAATCATGATATTTTTCCTTCCTAATTATGACATGCCTTTTCACTTCTCCACCTCCCAAATGAGTATAAGACAGCCTCTAGCAATTGATCAGAAAGGGCATACAAATTAAAACCCATTGGCTAACTCTAGTAATTGTGTTCAATATTGAGAGGTCAATTTCATTAGTTTATCCCACTTATATTTATTGCATGGATACTATATATTAAATAATTATTCTTGTTTACATGTATTATTTACCTTGTCTCGATGCATTATTGTCTCTATGGATTATTTATCTGCATATAAAGAATGTCATCATTTTACCAAGTGAAACCTAATTGAGGAAAAGAAAATGTCAAAAAAATACGAAGAGGGGGAATATTAAACCGAAAAAAGCATAGAGATGATTCCAGATTCTAGATTTATGAAGTGCTTGGGGAAAAATCTCATTTACTTAATAAATTTAAGGAAATATTTGAATAAAGTGAAACATAAATATAAACATATATCCAACTGTTTTGATCATTCATAATTTTTTTAATAGACAAATGTTTCACTGTTGCCTAACTAGCCAGGAGCATATGCATCAGTGTATTCCTTCAGTTAACCATGCATTTGCATGATTAAAAAAATAGTTATTAAGTATCATCTATGGACTACGCAAAGTTTTAGATCATAGATGTATAATGGTGAGCAAGATAAATATAGCCCCTGCTCTTATGGAGATTAAAGTTCAGTCAAGAAGACAACTTAAAAAGCATATAAGTGCAGTGATAGGGGAAATACAGGATAGATAACATGGTAAACACAGTAGGACCTACTCTAGCCTGGAAGGAAAAAGAAATCATCCTAGAAGAAATGGTCAATAATTTGTGCCTGAAGGATGCCTAAGAGTTATCTTGGCTAAGAAGAGAAATGGGAAAATATTGTAAGTAAAGCTATCAGCATATACAAAGTCCTGAAGGCCAAGAAGAATTAGGTAGATTCAAAAATTAGAAAGTAAATATTGCTGGAGGTTAAAGTAGAGAGGTGAAGTGACAAGAGATGAGTCTGAAGACATGGGAAAGAGACAATCAAAAAGAATCTTGCCCTCATGCATTGTTGGTGGGAATGTAAATTTATACAGCCACTATGGAGAACAGTATGGAGATTCCTTAAAAAACTAAAAATAGAACTACCATATGACCCAGCAATCCCACTACTGGGCATATACCCTGAGAAAACCATAATTCAAAAAGACACATGCACGCCAAAGTTCATTGCAGCACTAGTCACAACAGCCAGGACATGGAAGCAACCTAAATGTCCATCAACAGAAGAATGGATAAAGAAGATGTGGGTACATATATACAATGGAATATTACTCAGCCATAAAATGGAATGAAATTGGGTCATTTGTAGAGACATGGATGGACCTAGAGACTGTCATACAGAGTGAAGTAAGTCAGAAAGAGAAAAACAAATATATATTAATGCATATATGTGGAATCTGAAAAAAATTGGTATAGACAATTGTATTTATAAAGCAGAAATAGAGACACAGACGTAGAGAACAAACATATGGATACCAAGGGGCAGGGGTGGGTTGAATTGGGAGATTGGGATTGACATATATACACTATTGATACTAAGTAGAAAATAGATAACTAATGAGAACCTACTGTATAGCACAGGGAACTCTACTCAGTGCTCTGTGGTGACCTAAATGAGAAGGAAATCCAAAAAAGAGGGAATATATGTATACATATAGATGATTCACTTTGCTGTACAGTATAAACTACCACAATATTGTAAAGCAACTTTACTCCAATTAAAAAAATGTCTTGCAAGTTACAGTAAAGAGTTTGAACATTATTCCCAAGGGCTTGAAGGCATTGAAAGGTAAACAATAAGTGATGTGATTCATTCTTCATTTTGGAGGAGTCACTCTCTCTAATTAGTAATTATACTGAATAGATGGAAACTGGAAGGAGGCAAAACAAGTAGAGAGATGGCAGAAAGTTCAGGCAGGAGATGATGGTGGCCTAGACTCAGATAATCATGGTGGATATAGAGAAAAGTAGCTGGTTCTTTGTACAGGTAGTAGTGAAGTTAGCAGAATAAGATATTGTGAGAAGAGCAGGTTTGTGCAGTTAGTTGGGAAAAGGAAAAGAGCATGAATTAGTTCAATTTTAGATGTGCTGAGTGTGTGATATATCCAATAAATATAACAGGTTGGCAGTTGGAAATACAAAATATATCTATGCTCTGTCTCTCTGTCTGTCTCTGTTTCTTTCTGTATCTATGTCTCTGCCTCTGTCTCTGTCTCCTATCTCTCTTTCTCTCTCTCTCTATATATATATATTTATGTGTGTGCTTTGTTTTTGTAATATATGCATATGCTTAAGTATCATCATATACATAATAAATTAAGTTATATCAGTGGCTACAATTGCCAAAGTGTGGGTATGAAAAAGGCCTAATAAAGAGTGTTAAATTATAGTGCCAAAGAGACAAGAGAAAAACCAAAAAAGTAAAGTATAATAGAAGACTCTACCCCCTAAAAATCTGAGAGAGAGGAAGAAAAAGAGACATTTAAGTGTATGTTAAATGGAATAGTGGGAAGTTGAGATAAACAGCTAGAAATATTCATATCTATATATCCATACTTAGTAGCCTACAAACAAAAAGTAAAATTATCATTCAATAATATTGCTTTTTAAAGTAACAAGTATAAAATAAGTCCAGGCAATTGAGTATTTGGTGAAATTAAAATATGCATATATTCAATACTCGTGTGTAACATTAATTCTTTCAAATACTTGTCCTTGCAGAGACTGGATCATAACTGAGCATTGAATTCACTATATATTGGAGAAAATCTGGAATGCTATAGTTTTCCTCTTTTAACAATATCACTGAATATCTTCTGATTAGGATGAGGATATATTAATGTTAAGAATCTATCTTCGGGCTTCCCTGGTGGCGCAGTGGTTGAGAGTCCGCCTGCCGATGCAGGGGACACGGGTTCGTGCCCCGGTCCGGGAAGATCCCACATGCCGTGGAGCGGCTGGGCCCGTGAGCCATGGCTGCTGAGCCTGCGCGTCCGGAGCCTGTGCTCCACAATGGGAGAGGCCACAACAGTGAGAGGCCCGCGTACAGCAAAAAAAAAAAAAAAAAAAAAAAGAATCTATCTTCAATCATTTGCCTAAAATATATATGTAATATTAGGTTTTGAAACTAAGCTGACGTAAAAATATAGAAAAAAAATCTAGGAATGTTTCTGAACAACAATAGCATGTAAGATTGCTTCAGTTTAACTAGAAAATGCAATAAAACAAAAATATATGGAAATATAATAAGGGTACCTAAACTTTTTTCTTTATGATTCATATCTTGATTTGAGCATAGAGATAAGCTTTAATTCTTTCATGAACAATATTATACCAACCAAGAAAGTAATCTCATAGCATCTCATAGTTGCTTCCCTCACATTTTTTGTCAGTCAAAATCCTAACTAATGTACCTCAGTGTTCTCAGTCCCAAAGCAGATCTTACGTCTACCTGAGAGCTTTAATATCATGAGAAAAATCCTCTACTCCGGTTTTGTCACCCCACTGAGATCTATACTCATTATCACTTCATCCACTGCCATCCAACTGTCTGTGCTGTGAAATCTACTGATTTTTTATTCTTGAAACTTTTGGTGAATTCTGGATTTTCTGGTCTGATGCCAAGGAAATATGCCAGATGGAAGAAGGCTGGGAAGAAAACATGATCATTGATGTAGAAGTTGCTGTGTAATATCCAAAATACACTTTTAACCTCTAGACCAAATGGGCATTTTTGAAATCAGTGTAGAGATTGACTTACCCACAGCTTTGCTACTGTCAGTATTTACAACACCAACCAACAGTGTCAAAGGCAATATATACATTCAACCACATCTAACAGCAATAATAAAATTAGCTGGAAGCAGGTTACATAAAATCCCACATTTTTTTAATATTGACTTATCCTGAAAGTGAAAGATTTCATTTTTTTTAAGTGTCATAAGTGTAAGTTGGGATATTTTTGAGAGTAAAAAGCATAACAGTTTTTCCAAAGAAAAACATATTTTTCTCCCAGAAGCATATTTAAAAATGGTAGAGACAGAGAAAATGAACAGAAGTATAAAGTGTCATCATTTCATGACGTGCATTCACTCATTTAAATTAGTGACTTACAGATGTATATTTAAGCATCTATTCAATAAATATGTTAAGCAATGGGTGGGGGAACTATCATTTTCCTCATTCTAGGTATTGCCTCAACATTCACATTGAGAGTTAATTCACTGTGAAAGTTAAATATAAGAGAATAAAAGAAAACCAACGTTCATTAAATCACATCGAAGGTCAGCTTTCTAATTCCAATTCTTTTCGAATTTCACTGGTTATGATGATTACTTCTCTCTAAATTTTTTCTTAAAGAAATAAAACATTTAAAATACAGTTGGAGCCTCCTGTATTTCTGCCAATACTATTCTACAGTATTTTACACCAAGGAAACCATTATCTAAAATTCTTTGCTTCTTACTTTCATACAATATTTTATTTTATTATAAATGTATAAATCCATAAACTATATAAAGGTTTTATTTTCATCTTTTAATATTTATCTACAGTAATTTGTATTTTTATATAAATCCATTTGTATTTTATATACATATATATATATCCATCTCTAAATTCTTATTTTTCTATGACAGCATAAGTTTTATTTATTTTTAACACATTCATATTAATGTATTAATTCTGGTTCACTTTAAAAAGTTATAAAACTTCATGGTGTGCTTCTCTTTTGGGTGGACATTTGGGAAGTTTCCACTATGCTGCTATCACAAGAACTGCTTCATTCAACAGTCATTTACATGACTCTCTTGCACATATGGATGAGATTTTCTGGGGTTTATACCCACTATGCGAGAACTTCCTAGAGTATTGAACATATGCGTGTTAAACTTTACTATGTTTTGTCACGTTTCTCTTAAAAGCACCAATCTGCATTCCAACCTGTAGTCTGTAAGAGTTTTCAGTGGGTGGAAAATTAATGAGTCAACTTACAAATGTGTTTAAATTCCTCAGAATTTTTTTTGAGTCAGTTATAGTAATATATAATTTTCAAAGTTATTTTGTTTATTTATTATAGAAAAACTTGTTCACTTGATTTCAATAACTGTCATATATATACTTATGTCCTGACTTTTATTTGTTCACTATTTTCAGTTTAATATAGCAAACATGTTTTTCTATGGCTGTTCTTATAGCTCACTTAATAATACATGATTCTAGGGCTTCCCTGGTGGCGCAGTGGTTGAGAATCCGCCTGCCGATGCAGGAGACACCGGTTCGTGCCCCGGTGCGGGAAGATCCCACATGTCGCCGAGCGGCTGGGTCCGTGAGCCATGGCCGCTGAGCTTGCGCATCCGGAACCTGTGCTCCGCAACGCGAGAGGCCACAACAGTGAGAGGCCCGCGTATCACAAAAAAAAAAAAAAAAAAAAAAAAATGCATGATTCTAAAATGGTTTAAGTCTTTGTTTTAATTGTGCAAGGGAAGAACAGAAAATGAAAAAAAATTCCTCTATAATTTAAATTCATAAATATTACACTTAAATAAAAAGAACACATTTCATAAAGAAGAAATTATTTTCATATTCCCTTCATGTCATTTTTAAGGGAATAATAGGTTATTCATGGAGTTGATACCCTGTTATACGCTTCCTTAATTGTGCATATGTTTTTCACTCAACATTATTCTTTTGAGATCAATCTGTATTTAAAGTACAAATCCTGCTTATTAATTTTTTTTTTTTTTTTTTTTTTTGCGATATGCGGGCCTCTCACTGTTGTGGCCTCTCCCGTTGCAGAGCACAGGCTCCGGACGTGCAGGCCTAGCTGCCATGGCTCACGGGCTTAGTTGCTCTGCGGCATGTGGGATCTTCCCGGACCAGGGCACGAACCCGTGTCTCCTGCATCGGCAGGCGGATTCTCAACCACTGCGCCACCAGGGAAGCCCCCTGCTTATTAATTTTAACTGTCCAATATTATTCCCTTGTGTGACTATATTAGCATTTTCTTATCCATTTCTTTACTGATGGGCTGTGTGCAGCTCCTCAGGGTGCATAGCCCTGAATGTGCCCATGTTCACCCCGCAATGACAGTGGTTTTAGCAGGGTTCTGTGATAGTCTCTTTCCCTGACCACATCAGCTATTAAGCTTCACTAATTGTTGGCTGATTGTATTATTGATTTTAATAATATCCTGGGGCATAAAATGTTCCACAGACTAATCCAATCAAATTCAAGTTCTTTAAAAAGGATAGTTTCCTTGGATAATGTTTGAGATTTGTTCTGCTCCCAGAAGGCATCCTTCCACCTGTCCCTGTTTTTCTGGCCAACTGTTCTGTCTATATTTCTCCAGTGAATCTGCCAATCTCATCCCAGTTGCCTTTCACCACCATCTCCACTGTTTCTGAGAGTACTCTTAGTGTTGAACTTCACACTCAGCTGCAAATGCAGTCATTTCTTAAGGAGGGAGTTTTGGAGTTCTCTGTTGTATACCTGCTTCTCACCAGGGCAAAATCTCTGAGCAATGGCTCTGATGTTCTGGGCAGGGACAATGGTGAACTTCTTTCTAAATGACACCCTTGATTTAGTAGTTAAGAACTTGGTAGAGAGGGGCAGCAGCTCAATGTCTACTTGGCTTGCCTTTTCTTTTGTAAAACATTCTACCCCATGAGCTGGGGAAAGATGATCTGGGCCTCAGTATTCAGAAGCATTGCGCCCCATGAGTGGTGTTTGAGTGAAAGGGAGCCCTCACTTCTTGTTCATTCTCACTTGGAACTTAGTTTCAGAAACAGAGAGCAGTGGGCAGGAAAAGAAATGCTGACATCCTGCTCCTCCCAGGATGATAACCCTCCAAATCAGAGGAGGGGGAAAGGAGTCTTGTGTTCTTGACTTCAACAACCCGAGTGGAGTTTCCGTATCACTGAGTTGGAGTGGGGAGTAACAGAGTAGGTCTTGGTTCAAAGACCATAGACTCTTGATTTTATTAAACAAATATTTCTTCATTTGCTGTATTCTCTTAAGACTATATTCAGAGACTTTAAATGTGTATGTTTAAAAATAAATTTCACCAGTTTTGCTGGAGGGGCGCAGGTCTGCAGAGTTCCTCATGCTGTCATCCTGGAAGTGAAACTTCTGCCTCATTAGCTTTTAGGTAGAATCCCACAGGTGTGATATATAGTGTTTTGTTTGTTGTTTACTTATACATATATTTATAATTGCCACATTATTCATTCTTTTCCCAAAAAACCATTTAAAAGTCTATGCTTTGTTTTAATGTATTATTTAATGGGTACGAGTTTTATAGAGTTATTTGTCATCCTTTACCATAGCACAGTTTCCTAATTAGCTCCTCACTTATTTGGGGACCATTTATATTATTTTATTTTCCCCTTACATCTCAGATTCAAGAGCATATTTCTTCCTTACCATAAGCACTCATGTTAATAAATTTGATATATGTCTTTTACTATGAACTCATCCTTATATAAAACCTATATGTGACATTGAATGCATGAGTTTTTATTTTTTTTTAATTGTATCACGTTATAAAATTCACTTTGTTTCTTGACTTTTTCACTTAACGTATGTTTTAATATCTGCCTATTGTGCTCTATAAAAACTAGCTTTTTTCTTTCTAAGCTAATATTCCCAAGTACACATGTAACAAAGGTTATTAGCTATTCTCCTAGAGATGAACTTCCAATTTCCCTCCAACTCTCTTTTACTAGAAATATCACCATAATGCACACCATGCAAGCTCAGACTGCAGCACACATGTGGGGAATAATTAAGCCCTTGATTTCTTCAAAATCACTTTTCATCTGAAATCCTAGTGATGAGATAAAAAGTTATATTTTATGGCAAGACAAGAAAACTTTAAACATGCAAAAAAAAAATTATCTGCCCTTGGCCTCCTTTCTCCCCTCTACTGTGCATTGTGTATCTGCATTATGCATCAACCAAACCTTCCCCATTGGCAGAAATATCTGCTCAGCCATAAAGAGTACCATTCTCCTAGCACGTACAAAACAAATTCTTTAAAGATAACATTCCTCCTTGGTCTTGTAAGGGGTCACAATGACTCACCACTTTGTACTTATAGATCTGCATTATGTAAACTATCTACAGCATTTAATGTACAGCCCTCTGTCTCAAAAACCTATATAACTGTGCTTTGATTTCTAATGGATGGAACAGTTCTCAGAGCTTTGTGAGGGGTTGTTCCCACATAATAATCTTCATTTGGCTCCAATAAAATTCTCTGCTTCTTTCTTAGAACCACTGATTAATTTTTCATTGACACTGGCTGCACTGCAAACCTCTCTATTCTTGGTCTAGGCCGATGGGAAGAAGTGTTCTTTATGTTCTTCTGGATCCTGAGTTAGGGGAGCACTAGATTGTTTGGTTTTTATGGTGCACCTTACATTGGCTTAATAACAAGTTTCATGTCTTACAGTGAACATTGGAAATCCAGATTCCTACTCCTAGATCCTGTTTTGACCTGAATCCTTCATAGGTGACCACAAAGTCACCTTGTCTTAAAGCTCTGGCTTTATTTGGTGTCTTAATTTGGTACTTGTGGGTATTCATTTCTTTTGAATGAGGCTTCTTCTTTAACTGTTATAATTTATCTAGCATTTCTATTTGTCTTAATGGGATAAGAGCACTTGTCCATCACCTGTATTTGTCACGTTGCTAAAAATTCTCCAAGCATTGCTTTCCAAAGTTTAATACATTTATATAGTTGGTAGTTGAGAATTTTGACTGAGAACATATGGTACTGTCAGTATAATGATGGTATGCTATTTAGAATAAGGTCCATTATCAATCAAAATAATCATTATTCTGCACTTAGAAGTGCAGTGCAGTTCTATGCACTGCATGGCCCAGAACACAATGCATAATGTGCCTCCTGGAGGTGTAAAATGTGGCAACATGGTAGACAATGAAAGGAAATATTGGTAAAGCAGAAATACCCATAAAAAGTAAACATTTTATAAAACCAAATTTTCCGTGATCAGGTGGATAAGAATAAGTCAGAGCAACTATTGTACTGTAGCTTGGAGGAAAAATGAGACATTTAAATCAGTATTACCTTTATTCTTGATTTCTATTTCTTATTTTCTTCCCTCCAAGCAAAATTAGGATGTCAACCATCATTTCAGAAAGAAAAAAAGTTCACAATGTATGCAATGTGTCCTAATATGTTCATTGTTGGTCTTATGATGCGTTTATTAAAGTACAATTGTTGGCAGACCATTTGGAGAATGAGACTGTGGAGGAAATGGGTAAATTTGAAAGATTGCTACATTGTTCTGTAGCAATTTTCTGAAACTGTTTTGACAGGAATATCATTTTAATAGTTTTATTATTATTATTATTTTTGTCCATAATTGCTACTAGCAAGCAGAAGTATAGCAGAAATAGAGGAAAACTAAATATAGGAGTAACATAATCTTTTAGGACTCTCTCTGGATTTGCTGAGGGTGGGGAAAGAAAACTAAGGATGATTTTTATGTCTATGAGAGTGTTTAGATATTCATTATAATATTTCATTTGATTGAAGAATAAAACTCTTAAGTGTTCATTTTGATTTGCAGAATTTTTAAAAATGAAATTAAGAACATGTACCTTTAAAGTTTGTTTAAAATGATTTGAGGCCTCAGAAATTCCAGATAAACAAGGTGGCATTTAGAGTTTAAGCATTTTAGGATGCCTTTCATTCAAAATAAAGTTAGGGGGCTTCCCTGGTGGCGCAGTGGTTGAGAGTACGCCTGCTGATAAAGGGGGCACGGGTTCGTGCCCCGGTCCGGGAAGATCCCACATGCCTCAGAGCAGCTGGGCCCGTGAACCATGGCCCGCTGAGCCTGTGCGTCCGGAGCCTGTGCTCCGCAACGGGAGAGACCACAACAGTGGGAGGCCCGCGTACCGCAAAAACATATAACAAAATAAAGTTAGGTTAGGTCTAGAAGACATTGTTTCAAAATAGAGGAGTTTAGCTTAACAATGCTAATCATATTAAAAACAAATGTTAGATAACAACCTTGATATACCATGCTTAAAAAAATGAGAGTTGTTGGAACTTCATGAAGTTGGATATTAAAGTTATTTTTGATTGAGGAAATATACTTTAAAATCAAATCAAACAGATCGTTCCTTAAAAACTGGTCCTATACAAATAAAAATTTTCAACTACTTATAAATGGTGAAAAGAAAAATATATAATTCTCAAATTTGATTTCTACAATAATTTAATTTTTATTATAAATAATATGCATAATAGTTGACTCAAATTAACTGGAAATATGGTGATACTAGAAAAAATGTGTATAAAAATCTAAATAAAACATAACCTCTGTGTGTGTGTGTGTGTGTGTATATGACAGGATGAACTGTTGAAATACTGGAGTGATTTGCTTTTTGCTATTGACTTTCAGAATCATCGAGTAAGAGTGAGTAGAATTCTTGGAAATTGATATGACATAATCTGTAGCTCTGAAGCTTGTTAGTGACTCAGCTATCTTGAATACATTTGTGTTGCATGTTGCCATCTCAAAGACTTTCAGGGATAATATCTTATTATCATGATAGTCAGAAGATATTTTACTTTGTTATTTCTATGTCTAGCTGAAAAATCTCTCTTCCTTTAACTTGATTCACTTTGGATTGTTCCTTTCAGGATAGGGAGAACTTGTCTTTTTTCCCCCCTACAAATGCACAGACACAAATAAAGGCAATTGAGCTTGGTTTTAGCTACATCTTCACTCTCCAGCTACCTCTTTTTCAATGGTAATGAAAGTCAAGATCTTACTCCACACAAGAATTTAGCTGTCTCTTAATAAGTTTGCCATTTCTCAATGCCATTGAAGATTTCTTCCACAGTCTTTGAATAAAGCAACTTAATGGGAATGACTGGATAAAACATTATAATACTAACATAGATATGAATCTTTAATACCAGAGTACAGTAGCTTTATTTTCCCTGATCCTACTTGCAAAATTCCTTTTTCATACCTTCCACTGACTTTTGTAGTGGTTTGGTCTTTTTCACTTAATAATATGATTTTGCTAGCTCTTACCAAACTTTTAATGAAGTATAAACCTCATATCCTTTTCCAGTTTTGTTGTATTGGACTCAATTTTTTCTCCATTCTTTGTTTATTATTTGTTGTTTAGAACTGTAGGTATCACATGATCCTACCATTTACCTTTCTATTAAATGCTTTCTACTTTGATAAATGTTACCTATAAAACTCATAATTCATGTAAAACTTTGTGTAGATTAGAAAAATATATCATAGTGTCTGAAAGAGAAAAATTAGATTTAATAATGGCAGGGCAATACATTCACCAAGGATGCTGATAACGAAGTATAGTCAAAACTATAAAAAAATTTATAATCAAAATCTCACTTTTACTTTCCCTGTAGGCAGATATTTTTATTAGTTTTTTCTTTTCATTCTTCTACCCTTTCTTCATGAAAATACAAGCAAATACAAATTCTTATTTCTCCTTTCTTACACAGAATTGTAATAGCTAATATTTCCTTAATTCTTATTATATGTCTACTCCATTTAATAAATCATTACCTCAAAGTTATGAGGTAGGTACTATATTATTCCTGTTTATCATGGAAGGAATTGAAGTGCAGAACATTTTAGTATTTTGCCCAAAATAACACTGTTAAATATGGGAGTTGGGCTTTGAATCTATGAAGTCTGTCTTCTCAGCTTGAAATCTTAATCAATACACTCCACTGTTAAAATTATAGAAGAATGCCTAGGCTGATGTGCTAAAGCCTAACAGCAGATCTCATGATCTAAGTTCCATCAAATCATGCTCATTGATAAATGAATGAACAGTGAATTAAAGGCAAGATATTCTTGTTTAAATGCATCTATATATTTTCTTGGTGTTTATAAAGCAAATAAATATATTATAGGAGTACAACACAGACTCTGGTATTTATCCCAGATTTTGCAACTCTATGACGTTGACCTTAACTTCACTAAACTTAGATTTCCTGATCTCAACAAAGAGGATAATCATAGCATATGCCCACCTTTTAGTGTTGTTGCAAGGCTTAAGGGATATCATCTATGTATAGTTCTTAGTCCAGGACCTGTCACACTCTAGGTGCTCAATAAACAGCAGTTCAAATTCTCATTTGTGTTATGGCACATGAAATAATTACATATTTTTCAGAAAATAAGGGACATTATTTCTAGCAAATCAAACTACATCACTGTTTTAGGTCTCTGAAGAGGTTAATATATCCACAGATATATCATCTTTATTGAGCAAAATGTCATATTATCTTGTTCACTTCTAATTGTCACTTACATGGGTTATTTCAATCTCACATACATGCCTAAGAAATGCCTTAGTAAAATCCAACATCATTAGATGGAATTAAGGTTATGTGTTTGTACTTTGTTTTTCCCTTTTAGTTTTAAATTGAACAATAAAGCATAATGCAAGTCACTTAAAATAACTTGTGGAAGCAAGTTATTGCAACACTTCTGTTCCAAAGAAGATTTGCAGAACTATGTTTGACTTTGAGTGTTCTACACTAATTCTGGTACATTTTCAGATTGGGCACTCCAAGTGCTTCCCTCTTTAAATTCATAACGTTTTTGCCTCTGACTTGAAATTTGAGAATTAGAATAAAAAATATGTAGTATAATGGATTCTTTACATTTGTGGACCTCTTGAGAAAAGAAATGGTATTTTTCTTTTCCAAATCTGGCACATAGTAAATAAAAACTCAAACTTGTTGAACTGGTTATTCAAAAAATTTAAAAGTACAACATTTTTTAAAGTATAGTTGGGTACTATGGATAATGAAATTAGGTTTTATTACTTCATATAGTAATCTTTGGAGGCAACTGAAAATGCAATCCTGGATATGACTATCTGCAACGTGACTATCATAAAGGACAGTTTTACTTCCTATGGAAAATGGCAAAAACTCACTTTCTAACTTAAATATATATAAATATTATGGCACTAGAATTTGTATTCCCTCAAAAGAAAGAAATACCATAAATGGAAGAGTTATGTATGTAGTCAGGCATTTCTTTACGCCAAAATATCATGAAAGAATATATTATATTAGTTATAGGAACATTTATTCTTTTCTCTCTTCCTAAATCTTAATTTTAAAAAAATTTACACGTGTCCCTACTAAAGATGACCATAAATCTATCTCTAAGTAGATTTAGGCTATACATTTATTTTACAGAAAATTAAATATCTATAATAAAAAGAATCCCCAAATCAGTTAATATATAATCCTGAGAAATTGATAATATCACAGAATGAGGTCCATTATTATTGGGTTGGTTTCACTTTCCACCAAAAGACATAAGAAAATTCATTTTTAAAATTTTGACCACATTTTTTCCTAAATTAGTCTCCCTCAATCTCTCTCTCTCTCTCTGTTACCCTAGAGTCATAAACTCTCTGCCAAAAATTAATTGCCCTTAATGTGAAAGTGAGTGGGTAGCTGGTGATCACTTGTAACCAAAGCTAAGCTACAAACATGGTACGTTATTTAGAGAAAAAAAAAAGAAATAGAAGCACTGTAGATGTCATCACAGTTGTCCTTCCCTTTGCTTATGAGTGATTTTTGATGGAGTATGGGGTCACAACATAATTAGTTGGCTTTTCTACCATGTGAGCCTCTGGAATATGTGATTTGGAGGCAGGATTGTGGGGAGAGAGCATAAAATATTTTGATATGAAAGCCAGTTTCATCCTTCTGTGAGAAAAACATGATTTATGAGGCTTGTCCCCCTATAATTAAAAACAATATACAGACCTTCTGCTGTTTCAGAAGACACAATGATGGGCTAACTCATAGGACTGTGGGGATGTATTGAGTTAAGGTAAGTAAAGGAACTAGTGAGGTGTCTAGCACATATTAAGTATGTAATGTAAGTTTATAAGAACAATTATAGATGTTTTATTGCTGTTGTTTTGTTTTCACTGTTTCAATGATTTTTTTTTCTTTTGACTTTTGTTCAGTCCACCACTACTTCTTGGTTATTAACTCTAAGACTTGAGCTGGCCTTGTCTTCAGCCAAGGACTTAACCATCCAACCAAACCACTGACCACATCCCGTGAGTTGCTATACTATCAAACCTCAGGCTATTTCTTGTTCCAAGTAAAATAAACAACGAAATGCATTGATCAAAGTTCTGCCCACTGGAAGGATTCCTGTCACCACTGTCCTTCCTGGAAGGAGTGAGGCACATGGGCATTTGGGCCATTTCCTCAGAGTTTACTCCTGCTACTTTCCCTTATTCTCCTTGCCTGCATCTATGGCTTCATTAGGGAATTTTCTACAATCAGTTGACTAAGAGAGAGAAAACAGGCCTAGTTTACAGATGGTTCTGCACAGTATACAGGCACCACTTAAAAGTGGACAGCCACAGCACTACTCCTCCTCTATGATATATCCATGAAAGTCAGAAATCCTCCCAGTAAACTGATTTGTTTCTTCAGGGTCTGCTGGAGCCTAACCATGCATATACCCCTTCCACTTGATGATGGAGTGCTACTGTGCATAATCTTATGGCTTGGTGGGTCAGAAGACATCCAGTTCATAGTAGACAGCTCAGGTTGCATGGTAACTTTGTGGTCCACAGCTCTGGAAAAGAGAGTAGCTATCTGCAGAAGATGCAGGGCTTTCCTCCAAAATCCTAAGGGCCTATGCTGTGATTCATATATAAGAGCCTGCCAAAGGCTAAAAACTACATCTCTCTGCCACTGACACCTCAGGTACCATTGGATCTGATGAATAGTATGGCCAAAGTGGTGGAGCCCCTTGTACAGCACACTGGGTCTGTTGCTGAGTCTTCTCTTGTTCTAGGCCACATTGAAAACTAGCTGCTTTTTGAGTCCCTTGATACCAAGAGTAGCACTACCAAATGAGGAACATATTGCCTCCAAATCCCAAAAGAGACACCTTAAGTGCTGTGCTTCTCTTTTGGCTGTAAGAGGGACCAGATGCAACAACTTATACTTCACCTTAGAAGGGATATCTCAACACACGCCCCACCACTGAAACCCTGGAGATTTCATTGAGGTGGAAAGGCCCTTGGATTTTTGTCAGATTTATTTTCCATCCTCTGATACACTAATGCCTTACAAATGAGTCTAGGGTAGTTGTTACTTCTTGCTCACTAGGTTCAATCAGCATAATGTCATCAATGTGGTGTAATGGATCAGTGTGATGTATTGTGGAAGGGAAAGGCAGTTAAGGTTCCCGCAGACTAGATTATGACATAGGGCTGGAGATTTGATATATCCTTAAAGTACATCTGTGAAATTGTGTTTCTAGTCTTGCCATCTGAAAGCAAATTGCTTCTGGTGGTTTTACTGACAAATATCAAGATAAAAGCGTTTGCCAGATAAACTGCTGCATATCAGGTACCAGGGTATGTGTTAATTTTCTCAAGCAGTGAAACTTCATCTGGTATAGCACTTGCAATTAGACTCACCACATAGTTACCTTACAATAACCCACTGTCACTTCCAAGCTCTATTTGCTGCACAGGCCAAATAGGTGAGTTGTATGGGGATGAGGTAGGAAAAAGTGCTCTACATCCTTTAAGCACTTTATCTCTGTAATCCCTCCAGGAATGCAGTATTGTTTTTGGTTTACTATTTTCCTAGGTAGAGGCAGTTCTAGTGGCTTCTATTTGAATTTTTCTACCACAATAGCCCTCACTCCACAGGTCAGGGAATCAATGTGGGGATTCTACCAGTTCCTGAGTATGTCTATTCCTTTGGTTACCTTCTTCTACCCCCAAGCTACAACACTGATTCCAGAATCTCTGCTTAATGGGCCAATATCAATGATTTCAACTGGATCCAACTTCATTCCTTCCATCATTATCCCATACTCCTATTTTCCATTCCCATACAAATCCTCCAGATTTCTGTCTAGATAAATTGGATAACCCATACAGTTCTATTGGCATGTAGAGTACTTCTTCATGTTTCACAGATTTATCTCACTTCTCAGGGCTTGCTGGGACTTAAGTCTAGTTGTAGGTCTAGAAGCAAAGAGAAGTGTTGGAGGTGGGTTCTGAGGAGAATCAGCAGGGTCTTGCAAGGAAATTACTTCAGGGGTAGCCATCACAATCTCCTCAAGCAAAGTGGGGTTAACTTTCTCAGATGAGGGTGGGAGGACAACTACTGTTAAAAAGATTCATCAGAATTTAGGGTTCAGTATCTCCAGCTTCATCAGAATCTTCCCATATGTCCAATTTACAGAATCCAATTCCTTTCCAATCAAGTCCTCACTTTAACAGTAGACACCCTGCAAGGCTTGTAATTCAATTTGTACCACAATTCAGGCATTTGATGTTTGAGACTAGATTGGGGTTTCAGCAATCTCAACTCTGCAACTACAGGAGATAAAGACTTTTTTCAGAGAAGACAGAAAATTTTAGGTCATTTATGTGATGTTTGAGTAAGGAATTGGAAGCCTTGAGCTCATATTTGCTATATTCATTTTGTTAAACACAATTAGGAACAAGTAGCCAACTTCATTATACTTGTTGGTTTCACAAAAATGTTCTAAGTTAAAAAATATATGGTCACCTATAACCTTGATTCTTATAAGTATTTGATTAGCAATATCCAAAGGTGATATTTTGCCTATCTCTATTCCACATCACACCATGAACCATCCATGCTCTCTTTACTACTGAAAACTGTCATCGGTGCCTTTAAAACTGATTAGCAAACCAGTTAAACAAACCCCGGAACCAACTTAGAAAACACATTCTTAAAATTCTGTTTCTCTAGAACCACTTTAAGTAGCAAAATCTGTTCCCCAAAGAAATGCACACGTGTGTATTGTGTGTGTGTGTATAAAATTAATGTACCCTTTCAGTACTGCCCATTTCCATGTCCCCAGGCATATTTTGCCTTCATGTTCTCTTCTCCTCCCCATTATGAAGCTCAATATTAGGTCCTTTTCAAACACATACAGTTTAAAGCGTTGCTATATACCTATTTAGGGTGAGCTTATCTAAAGCAATGCATCTCTACGATTCAGGATTCTATCATGTGAGAACGGACTTGAGGACACAGAGGGGAAGGGGAGGCTGGGATGTAGTGAGAGAGTAGCATTGACATACATACACCACCAAATGTAAAATGGATGGCTGGTGTGAAGCTGCTGCACATCACGGGGAGATCAGCTCGGTGCTCTGTGACCATCTAGAGGGGTGGGATAGGGAGGGTGTGAGGGACGCTCAAGAGGGAGGGAATATGGTGATATATGCATGCATATAGCTGATTCACTTTGTTGTATGACAGAAACTAACACAACATCGTGAAGCAATTATGCTCCAATAAAGATGTATTAAAAAACAAAGAATTCTATCATGGTTTCTGAAGATTAGGCATATGGACATTCCCAGAGCAACACTCTTAATACCAAGAGAGTGGCTGTCCATTCTGCTTATAGGGAAATAAATATTATGCATTTTAGAACTGGAAATAAAATTAGAACTAAGTAAGTTCCAAGTAAACTTTGTAAATGAGAATTTACCACATATTTACATTGTTGTTCTGGATCAAATGTAAACCTCTAACAAAAAAAAGTTTTGTGGAAGATGTGTGCCCTGAGGCTGAATTGTAAGTGGATGAACATAACCTTCTTTACTCATGCTGAACTGGGCCTATGTATCAACTGATGTGACATTGTAAAATATCAGCTTAAAAGAGCAAATTCAACCTATTGTTGATGCCTGGGGGATTAATGATTCTACATTTTCATTTTGATTCACTTATTCTGAACTTAAATTGTGAGACTCAATTACTAGAGATAAATCCCATCTAGTCTCATTGCATAATTGGTTTTTGTAGAGTCCATTATCCTAATAATTATACCCTAATTGGCATAAAAATGAAATATTCTGATAAGGAACATCAGGAAATAATAACAGTAATTAATAGTAATTAAATTCCACATAGCCATCATAGAGCACAGAGGTTGGAGGTAATTTTAAAAATAAATTTATCCAGGACTTAAGCATAAATTACAAACATTTAATATGTATTTTGTTTTTTAATTTAGCTATACAAACTAAAATACATTAAAATTCACAATAGAGTATTTTTGCCATACTTGAAATAATACTGAGTGAATTCCATGACTATAGTTAAGCTAGAAAGTTTGTGTTTTTGCTCATTCATTCAATCCTACATGTCTACCCTATGTCAGGCATTGAGTTGAATCCTGAGGAAGAAACAACATAAAGACACATCCTGAACCTTAGAGATTATAAAATTTCATCAGAAAATCAGGTTATAAGATGAGGTCTCCTGATAGGGTATCTGTATATAGACTTTGTTGTGGCCTCAGCTGGTGGTAATGTTGGGGATGGGGATTGATCTTTTTCATGTGCTATTGTTTCCAGTGGAGAGACAACAATAAAGATGGAATTCACGTCTCCTTTTCCTCCCTTACTGTTTACTGAATCCTTTGAGAAAAATGAGTGTTATCTGATTAACTTACAGAGAAAAAAATTGAGTTTTCATGGCCAAATCCCTTTTCTTTTCCTTTAAGGATGTTCCTGCCTGCACAGGGCATATTCAGTTCTGTTCCTTCATGCTGCAAATTTTACATGAGAGAAATTCAACACCTATGGGCAGGGACGTTTAGTTGCCAGGCATTTTCCATGAGTGGGTGGGCATAAGACTATATAATTCTGTGGTTCACTTTTAGGAAGCCAGTTAAGCTATATACCTAAGCCATGTTCACCTGTTGTTTGATCTACATCAGTGTTTTATTTATTTATTGCTATATAACAAACAAATTTAGTGGCTTAAAACAAATTTATTTTTTCTCATAATTCTGTGGATTCACTGGGCTTAGTTTGATACTTCTGCTGCTGTATATGGTTTAGATAAGGTCATTCATGTAAGCTGCATTCAAGGTAAGTCGCGTTACCAAGTCTGAGGTCAATGTGGGAGGGAATCGTACTTGGATGTGAATACTCAGATGTGTTTACTGAGGACTAACATATAACAGTCTACCACAATCTACTTGACCCTTTTGTGTACCTCTCAGTTGCTTCTGAACTTGGGTGAGGAAGAGGGTTACCATTGATTAGAGTCCTGAAACACCTTTATTCTTTCCATACTTCTTTCTTTCATTGATGCTATTTTTCCCATAAAATGTTCTCTATTTACAGAAATTTTTTCTGCAATTCTATTATTTGAACTTCATTTGCTGTGTCCCTGCTATGCCTGTTCTTAATTTCAATGCATTTCACATATTTCAGTAGTTAGCCAAGTCCCTCTGGCATAAGCAAATTATATCCAAATCATATATAACTGCTTATTTTTTACTTCCATGGTGGCTATTCTTTTCACAATAAACAAAAGTTATATCTCATTAAAAGGTTGTTTTTTTCACCAAGTATTATGATCATTTCTTCTTTATGATTTCTATAGTTTTCATATTTTAAACCTGCTAATACCATCCTGTGATTATCTGTGAGAGATTTAACAAAAGGCTTCATACTTTTGTTCAAGTGTAATCTATCAGGTTCCACTTTAATGACATCTATCTGGCACACTGCTTTTCCTCAGAGTCACTTATAAGCACATAAGTAATACAGTGCTGAGGACTACTATTTTGTTTGGATTAAGAAGAATAGTTTGAAATCCAAAAATGAAAAGAAAAGAAAAACTTGCACAAAAAAAAAAGGCAGAGAGGTAACCTTAATAAAGCACATATTATGGCAAACAGGGTAGCAATATTGGGTCCCACAAATAGAATGGCCCATTTAGGCATGGGCTACTCTAAATGGCAAAGATTTCAAAAACAGTTTTTTTATATATATATACAAATTTCTGTGAAGATAACACATACAGAGTATAATGGCAGTGGGAATAATTGGATTTTTCTTGATGTACATTCCAAATCTAAACCAAATATGTAGACGTATATACTTAGATGACACTACAGACTTTTAATATGGTTTGTATTATTGTTCAAGCCTTGGGGGACAATTGTGCACTGATGCATTCATATCCTCTTATCCTTTTCCACTCATGATCATGTCATAAATAAGAGATAGAGGTTCCACTTGGAGTAATGGGATTGAGTAAAGCTAAGTGATTCATGGAGTTCTGGAAACCACAATAAATAATTAATATCTGAAGGAGCTGGCTATATATAGCTTTGGGTTAGAATACCAAAAGAAAAAATATGACTGTTTCAAACATTCAAAAATGACAGCTTCTTCAAACATTTTAATTACCGTGTGAAAATTTGAAAAACAAATGTTATTCTAGAAGAAAGACCTTAAGATCAATAAATAGTAATCACATGGAGGCAGATTTGAACTCACTGCAATGTGAAGATTTCTAGAATTAAAGTTATCCAACAATAAAACCCAATTCTAGACAAGCAGAGAGATTTCCTTCATTAGAATTGTGTAAGTAGATGTAGCAACTCTTTGGCAACTATAGAACATATTTCTGCACTGGAAGGAAGTTGAAGTAGATGAACAATAATGTTCTTTCTAACCAAAAAATTTCACTAATTCTTTCTTAAACTTTATCGTGAGAGTATTTATAAGAGTTTATGATAATTACCCAAGTTTAATGGGAAGAGAAATTAATGCTATGTCTAATATTTTAAAGTAAATAAGCAATTAAAATCCTCTGACTTAGGTTTGGTTCTAATATTACTTAGTGTTGTATGTGAGCAGTTCTCTCTGTTTTTTCCACAATTTCATGGAAAAATAAACAGCTTAGTTTGAAGATTCCAGGCACTTTAAATAATAATATTAATGTACATTAATTCTCTTAGCTGATAATTCTATCCCTATCTTATATGTCTTAAAATCTCTTACTGATTAAATCAAGACCCAAAGCATAGACTTCTGCTAATCAGCAGTTATTAGTTACTTCTTCCTTTCTGTTTTACTAACACTGTAAAAGAGGCTATAAAAGAAGTATCAATATGTACATTGAACTGTAATTATTTGCTTATGTTTCGGTTTTTCTACTTAGATTTTTTGGTATTAAAAGTCAGAAAATGTATCTATGATTTTTGAACCCCCAATAACTTGCCCAATCTAAGAAATATTCATTTGAGTAGGCATTCATTATGTATTTGCTCAGTGAACTTTAGTCTTTCACTTTGTAGATTTCTTGAAAAGTTTATGTCCAAGTACAGAAAAATAACCATATATCATGGCAGCTGCAAAGGTTCTCCTCCTTATCTATATGGTATTGACCAGAGGCTAAACTGGCAGGATATACTGAATCTGAACCAAAGACTGTTTTGTTTGCTTCATTGTTCGGCTTTCAAATGTTTTTAAACTGCATTAACTACTAAGATCTAAAAATAGTATTTCATAATAATCTGGATATCTAATTTCCCTTTAGAAACAGTCAAACTATCGTTGTTGTGTTTCATGCCTCACTCTTTAGACAGGACAAATATTTTCTGATTTGCCACAATTCCCACGAGTCCCTATTGTCTCCTGGTCACTAGAGCTCAAATACTTGCTGACATTTATCATTTTACAACCAGGACCATAATGTCTGTTATGTTTTTTTTTTTAGATTTATTTTTATTGGAGTCTAATTGCTTTATGATGTTGTGTTAGTTTCTGCTGTATGATGAAGTGCATCAGCTATATGTAAACATCTATCCCCTTCCTCCTGAATCTTTCTCCCACTCCCCCCCACCCCCGCCACCATCCCACCCCTCTAGGTCATCACAGAGCACCGAGCTGAGCTCCCTGTGCTATAGGGCAGGTTCCCTCTAGCTATCTATTTTACACATGGTAGTGTATATATGTCAATCCTAATCTCCTAATTTTGATCCTATTCATAATTTGGGTTTAGAATCCCTATAGATATGTCTTCTTAAGACAAAATCCAGTGCTTAGCTTTCTAATATAATAAACAGATATATCCCATATACCATTTTTTGGGTCAGGATTTGTACTCCTTAGAAGAAAAATATCAGGAATTTTATAGTGATGGGCTGGAAGTAGTGTGCAGTAGATAAAGGTTTATAGCAATATCTTTTATTTATAAAGAAGTCTCCTTTATTTCACAAGTATGCTAATATAAGTGATCACTCATATCCCATTCCTAAGAAAACATCATTACTAATCTATAATTCTTGGACTACTAGATGCCATAGTGGATGTATTCAAACAGTGATGTAATCAGTGAAGAATACTGCTTCAGATAAAAGCCACACGAGTAAGGGGAGTGAGAAAGGGAGTTAGCAAAGGGCAGTCAAATGATTTGAGCAGGATTGATGGTCAGCCTGAGGTAGGATATCATTCATTTTCTGTTACTTGCTTCTGTGATTGTTTCCACATGTGCCTAGAGACTAGAGTTGTTCAAACATAATTTTTTCTGGTAATTTAATAATACAATCATTTTGTTTCAACTTTTAACACAAATCAAGTAATTTACCAATGCAAGATTGTATTTTCTAAGAACTTTTATAGGACTCATGCCACTTACCCATGTTGTTTAAAATTTGGGTGTCATTTAAGTTGCTTCCATGACCTGGCTATTGTAAATAGTGCTGCAATGAACATTGGGGTGCCTAAATGCCCATCAACAGATGAACAGATAAAGAAGATGTGGTACATATATATACAATGGAATATTACTCAGCCATAAAAAGGAACAAAATTGGGTCATTTGTAGAGATATGGATGGACCTAGAGACTGTCATACACAGTGAAGTAAGTCAGAAAGAGAAAAACAAATATTGTATATTAAAGCATATATGTGGAATCTAGAAAAATGGTACAGATGAACCAGTTTGCAGGGCAGAAATAGAGACACAGATGTAGAGAACAAACGTATGGACACCAAGGGAGGAAAGCGGGGGGTGGGTGGTGGTGGTGTGATGAATTGGGAGATTGGAATTGACATATATACACTAATATGTATAACATAGGTAACTAATAAGAACCTGCTGTATTTAAAAAAAATAAAATAAAATCCAAAAAAATATTTGGGTGTCACACAATTTATTGTTCAAACTAGGGTACTTTTGAGAATGAAAGAGGCACTCTTAATAATCACACTAGGAATATAGGATTAAATCAGACCATCCCAGGCAAATTCAGGTGTATGGGCATCCTGATTATAAGGTGATTTACTAGCTATTTTCTATCTCAAATAACTTGCTCAGGTCAGCAGTTAAGACTTGTGAAATGATTCTAAGTCTTGCTTTTATATGATACAGTTTAAATGAGGTGTTAATTAAAGAAAAACTGAAAAGAAACAGAGATGAGCCTGTGGTATTTTAAACTAAGGTTGAGGGAGCGGGTAGTCCCCTCTCACCAGTAACAAAGGTACTATTCTAGGTGTCAAGCCTGGACTTTAGACTTGACCTTGTTTCACATTCACACTCGACAACTGCTCATTACAGTGTCCTGAAACAATTGGATTTGAAGCTAATGTAAGTTTATTCTTCCTGACTAGCTCACTAATAGCATATTTCATTCCACTAACTTTCAGATTGGTATAAAATTAGACAAATCATACCTGACAATGCAGTCAGGATCTATATGAATTGGTGTATCTGTATCTGTCAATTCTCTCTACGCTGCTATTTCTGTTGCCTTGTGGAATTTTACTTTATGCAACTTGACAGAATTTTCTGGTCAGTTTATTATCTTTACATTATATTTACACATTATGGCAAAATAATTACATTTACATATTTTCTGTACAAAACTCTGCTATGCGTCGTCCATGAGTTGAGAATTTTATATTCCATACTTTTGTGAGATAATGGTATGGATTCTGTATCCAAGGGTCAACAATAAACCCATCCTTGCCATGTTTTCTCCTCAGCGGGGCTCCTTGATTTTAACACGTGCAGTAATCTTTTGATTCTATTTCTAGAAATTTTATTTCAAAAGTTATTGGGTGGGATCCAAAAACTAGATATTTTAACAATGTCTCGGATAGTCTTGATGTAGATGGTCTATAGGCTTTGTTTTTTGAAACGGCTCTGCAACAGAAATTAAGAGATAAGAGGGCATACAGGTAAGCCTCTTATGAGTTCTTCCAGTATCAGTTCCTAAATAGAATTTCTTCATATCCCAAGCAAGGAAGCTTAACATTCAAGCCCTCAATAAATGTTTACCAAAAACTCTTCTGGATGGTAAGGATGAAATGGTTCAAAAGGGAGACAGATTATTTTCTTCCAAGCAATTTAGTGGGATGGACAGCTTAGGCAAGATGATGGATAACAACAGGGCATACATAATGGTATGGAAGCACGTAGAAATATTCTCAACCCAGAAAGAAATTCAGGAACATCTTCTCAGAGCAAGTGTCTAAACTAAGAACCAGAGGTTAGTAAGATTTAGTTAGATGAAAGGAAAAGAAAGAGAGGAAAATGGTCCTGCAGTCTCAATAGTTTAGGGAACAGGATATTATGCATCCTGCAGCGCTATCTGTAAGGGCCAGAGGAAAAAGGAGGTTTGATGGTGAGAGATACTACTGGTTTGGGCTTAGAGTCAGTCATAATTCTTCAATAACTTGTATTGTTAATTTTTATTTACTCTAATGTTCTCTAATAAAAATAAGTATTAAATATCTCCTTTTATTTCATGTTTACTTTGTTTCCAAATGATTTCTGGTGCATTTCTAATACTTAGATTACTAACATATTTAACATATGTCTTTTTTGTAACTTTTCCATTTTAAGTGCCTCTATTTTTAAAATAGTGGTACTTTTAATTTATCAAAGTGTCTAAGTTCAAAGAAAATATACTATGCCTGTTTTTGCCAATAGCTGGTTTTATTACAAGCATGCTGCTTCTAATTGCATGGATTCCTCTTTGCTGTTTTTTTGTTTTGTTTTGTTTTGTTATAGTTTCAGGCCTTACATTTAAGTCTTTAAACCATTTTGACTGTATTTTTGTATATGGTATGGTAAAGTAGTCCAGTTTGATTCTTTATTTTTTAAACATCTTTATTGGAGTATAATTGCTTTACAATGATGTGTTACTTTCTGCTTTATAACAAAGTGAATCAGTTATACATATGTTCCCATATCTCTTCCCTCTTGTGTCTCCCTCCCTCCCACCCCTCTAGGTGGTCACAAACCACCGAGCTGATCCTCCCTGTGCTATGCGGCTGCTTCCCACTAGCTGTTTTTTCTTATTAAGGATAAACTCACCTGATGAGTTCAATACCTCAGCAGCTTTAAAGTAATCATTAATTTAATGTCACTCACTCTTCATTTATTAGTGGTCCTAATTTCTCATCAACCCTGAACTATTTGGAGAAGCTGACCTATACAGTTTGATTCCAGTTGCAAGTATTAATTAATCAAGCTCCCTGACTGCCCTTATGTTTCCCTGACAGTTTTAATATTGAAACAATCTTTACTGAGATTTTTTTTACTCCTTCACCTACAGGACTATCTTCTTAGGTCAGTAAAGTTTGGAAAGAGACCTTTAGAAAAGTGATGTACAAATCATATCAAAATGTAAGCATAAGCATTTCAAGCTGCTTAATATTTATTTAAATCAAATTTTATTTTAATTTCTGACTAAAGATTTCAAGCCATTTGGAGTTGTATGCTAGAAGCAGTTCCTAACTGGCGTATATATAAAATGTGATCCTCATCACATTTTTTAATAGGTTTTAAAAATCGAAGTATAGTTCATATAAAATATTAAATAATATCACATTTATTTTTTAAAAAAATTAAATATTACTACCTCTTAGAAAAGTGTTTTTAAATATATGGTCTATAGACCACCTACATTACTTAGGGTACTGGCTTAACTGATACCTACTGAATTTGAATCTTAGAGGTAAGCCGTCAATATTTTTAAAAAATTGCTAGATGATTTTTCACCATATCAAAGCTTAAGAACAGCTATCCTACAAGGATTTAGCTGGTAGGATATTTGAAAAGTTTCTTTTTCTTTTTTTTTCACAGTTCAACACAACAGCTATACTCTCTCAGACAGCTATGAATATGGTTAATATATACTACATATTGAACCAGTTTTTTTATAGGAACATGCAAATACAGTTGTGGATTCTTATTACTCTAATGTGTTGTTACATTGTGACTTTTCTACTATAGGACATAAATTGAGCATCTACTGTCACATATATGGATGTCAAATGGATACAAATTAATTAGATGGGGTTGGTATTAGGTATAAAGTTTTGAAACATATTGGTTTGGAAATTGATTTCTGATATTATTATCCGGTTAACTGAACTAAAGAAAACCTACTGTACTCTTGTGTTGAAAATTACCCCTTTTAAATTTTTTTTTTTTTTTTTTTTTTTTTTTGCGGTATGCGGGCCTCTCACTGTTGTGGCCTCTCCCGTTGCGGAGCACAGGCTCCGGACGCGCAGGCCCAGCGGCCATGGCTCACGGGCTTAGTTGCTCCGCGGCATGTGGGATCTTCCCGGACCAGGGCACGAACCCGTGTCTCCTGCATCGTCAGGCGGATTCTCAACCACTGCGCCACCAGGGAAGCCCGAAAATTACCCCTTTTAAAATTTAATGTTAGGGCATCACACTGTGATGTACTAGGAATGTTTTAACAACCGGCTCTGTAAAAAAAAGCCCTAATTTTTAGTTTGCTCATATGTTGTAAATAATCCTACAATGACAGATTTCAAGCTACAAATGTGACACCACTTTACAAAGAATTCAGAAGAGATGCACAGTTGCATACATTTTATAGTACCACAATCATACAAATATAATAGATGTAATTAACTTAAAGAACATAGATAATAGCAAAATGTAGTAATATAATTAAGAAATTATGACTTTTGATACTTCATTAATTTTGTTTTCACTATAATTTATTTTGTTGGCAGTTTACATAATTTAACTCTTAAAAATGACTGAATTTAACAGCTAGATAGCAAAATTCCTGAAAATTTAAAATTGGCTCTCACAAGTTGATGTTAGATCCAGAGCACAGATGGCACAATAGATCTGTATTACTTTTGATGTAGAAAAAGTAAACAGCACAGTGTGTGTGTATAAAGGTGTGTGCTTGTCTATGTTTGTATGTTCCATATATGGTTCTCTTTTCCACTTGTAAATATTTTATGTAATCCAGGTCTCAACTGGACTCACTTTCCCTTTGGTGCACACTCATGGCATATGGTAGAAAACTCAGCACCCTGCCAACAGCGAGAGAACCCTAGTTACATCTACCTCTGACTCTGCATTCCTGCTTCTGCCAATGTCACTGTCTTTATGTTTTTTGTTTTAATAGGTTGTCCCTTTTCTCTAAGACATTTCTACTAGGCTATGCCTAAAACTTTTAATCTCTAAAGTGCCACTGGATCTTGGATCAAGACAAGTCTGTGTGTGTGTGTGTGTGTGTGTGTGTTAAGTCAGGAAGAAAAATCATACTCCAGTTTGAGGGAGCAGAGAGTACATAGGTTTGAAGCAATATTAAGCACAAATATCTTACATTCTGATCCCTCTCTTGATTTAGTGACGCTCTGATAGGTTTATACCACTCAACGCAAAAATCTTTTCACCTTGACAGATTATTTTGGTGAAAACTTGAGTGTCTAAATACTATTTGCCAATTTAGTCAAGTTTCTATGCTTAATGTAAAAGTAATTGTAAATGAAACCTGGAGTAATGTATTATCATATAAGACTGTGCCATATTTTTAACCAAGTGAAATGTCTTCTGCTGTATATTTGTATAAAATAAAAGCTTATTTGACTTAAATGTTCTATATTATCCAGGTGAATTCTTGCTGGGTTTTGAATACTAGATATAGATTTAAACACAATTAATACATTTCCTATTTTGATAGCCTATAAGACAGTAGGTGTTCAGGCAATACCACCTTTGGTCAAAACAAAATTTTAATCTAAAGATCCTCTGGAAGTTTTATACTCTACTAAGCAAGTCATGTTATGAACTAGTATTTTACTGACTGGGTTTTATAAAATTTTACTATCTATCTTGGCAGTGGCACATGTCTATCATTTTTGATAACTCTTACCTTTCCTAAGAGCTTTCAACCCAGAACTGGAGTTCATACCATTCATTTTTCACCCTAGTTTAACACACTGAATATTTTGAACCTTGCTTGAGGCTGTCAGGAAAACCAAGGGCATGTTGGGAATCTGTATTGAGATTCAGTTAACAGTGTTCTTCTCTCTTTCTCTTTTTGTTTCTTATAAAGTATTTAAATAAAACTCAAGATAAGTGTTTGAAGTTAAGTACTATCTTCTCAGCAAAGAAGCAGTCCAGTAGCTTTGATAGTGTAACATTTAAGAACCTTTGACTGTTTATATTACAATGTTGAGATTTAGATTTGAAATCTAGTTGCAGAAACACCGCTTAATATACATTTCATAGGTTTGTTAAGATAAAAGGAAGTATGCTTGTTATTTATGTGAATCCAAAGAATTGCCTTGAGATGAACAAATTATCTTAACCACATTTTACACCGGAGATTTTTAAGGTCATGGAAACTGGTATTGGAGCACTCAGAATTTTAGTTCTATAATAAAACTTAAAAGACAAGATAAAGACCTTCATTTAATAAGGAATTCAACCACAGATGACCTAGGTAACAAATTTAGAACAATTGGAATTAGAGAACAATTCATAGATGAAAAAGTACCTATTCTACAATCCAAGTATGCATATTGATGTGATTATTGAAGTTGAAAGATAGTAATGATTATTACTATCAGTGTCCCTGTTATGGAAATTAAGGGATGAAATTAGCAGAGTTAAAAGAAACTCTCTATTTTCTCATAACATTTGTTTGGTGCCTAGAATTTTTTTTTTCAGGAATAAATATTGTAACTGGAAAAATAATTGTATTTTCTTGACTACATGTGAAAAAATTAAAATATACAAAGAACATCTGAGGAATAGTCAGGTGAAGAACAAGGTACTTGGTAAAAGAGAAAAAGGAAAAATTAAACAGAGAAGCAGATAGTTCTAGGTATTTTTACATTGAGTCATATACAAAAGATGAAGTTACTGAGCACAGACCTTCAGATTTTCTTATTTATATTTGGCTACTTCCATTGATTCTAAGTTTTCTCCTTCAGATATTTGTTGACTTAAAGCCCACAATGCAAGTTGTGTTTGACAGTCTGACATAAAAAGATTTTACAAACACATACACACATGATTTTTTTAAAAAAACATGTAAATTATCAATGAAGTTTCTACTTTAATTCACCATCATAGTCTAAGCCTTAAATCTCATGGTTGATTAAAATTAAACCTTTATTACTTAAGCATGACTATTTATATTCAAGCAGTAGGGAAGCAAGCCTCCTGCCAAAGTCTGTCTAAATGCTGCCTTCTAACCAAATTAGAGGACAGGACCATGCCAACTTTCCCAGCCATTATCCTCTCATTACCCTCCCCAAGCCTTTGTTGCTATCCAGTCTCCTTCTCATTCTGGTAATTTGATGTCTTATGGTGTTGATTATTAGATAATTACACTTGGCTTCTAAATTTCTTCAGCTTCCTCAGAGTTGTCAGGTAAGACTGATACTTTTAAACATTGTTTCAAGAATGTGTGTATGAAATATGCCTAATGCAGGAAAGCTTAAAGAACACTTTAAATATTCTCACTGCAAACCAACATATTTGCTCATGTTCTCTTAATAAACACAGCTTTCAACAATTTTAACAACTTGACATCATTATTTCATGGTGTAATAAGAATTTTTCCAAAGTACAATTCATAACATTTTGCTCTAGATGTTCACTGACAAAGCTTCCAATGAATGAGAATATCTTAAACACTTGCAAAACCCTAAAGGGCTTTATTATTACATTAAATCTGTTTAAATCATTTTTAAGTCACAATTTAATTAGGAAATAAATTTTAATATTGCTGCTAGTAGTAAAATAGCCAGGGATCAACAAAGCTTTAAAAATATGGAAGTATAATATTTACAGAACAGACAGTTTCCACCTAATCTTTTCAAGCATTGGAAACTTTTGTCATATTGGTTCTGAGAGAAATTAAAATAGAGTTGAACACTTCAGAGATGTCCTATGTGAAAAAAAATATATAATAACAATAACTTACAAGATAGCTTATTGACTCAGATTTATTGGATATTTAACTATTTAATCTGTTATTACTTTTTTTTTAGGGCAATTGTATGGCTGGAGGAATAGAAATCTTATGTTAATTTGCACTCTATTTTCTTGTTTTCTTTAAAATTCTTAATACAAAGTAGTTGTCACAGCATGAATCACTTCTAATAATATTTGGCAATTTGAGAAAATTGCTGACCATTCAGTAGCTGTTTCTGTATCAGCAGGAATTTTTGTGGCCTTTCAATTAAAAAGAATCATTCTAATAGTTATATTTTGATACTTTTCTTACTCATTTTAAAATGGGATTATAGTGTTCTTACAGTTAATAGTAATGGTTTCTGTTAAAATACCTAAGTTATCTATAAAAGGGTGGTGGTTAAAATACCTATCTGCTAATTGCTTTTTCTGCAATATTATTGGCAGGAATTTAAATAAGGGATGTAACAAAATTTGAACTCATTTGGGACAAATGTTTAGAAAATTCTAGAGCCGGATTAATACAAGTAGTAACAAAAATATATTTGCACTTTCTTACAAATATGATTTTGGTACTGGCAGTCCAAACTCGGCACATTCACTTTTTATAATGGTACTTTTTCTGTTTATTAAAAAAAAAAAAAAAAAAAAAAACTCTCCTTTTTTTATTCTACAATTTCTTTAGATTGAAGGTAAATTCAACCATTGAAAAATACACTTTAAGAAAGTGTTTAAATGACTATCGCTCTCGTTCAATTATCATGATAGCACCAGAAATACAACGGGAATTTTGCAAAGGAAATAAAAAAATTAGAGCATTGTTCCTAAATTCAGCCATTTGTTTTATATCTATGATGTTTATGTATCTGCACATATCCTGTAATGTATTTATTTATTTTTTAATTGTATTAAATTAGGTCTTGTCTAGAGCTGAGACAGAGAGAGAGAAGTGGAGATGGAGAGAGAGGCAGAGGGGGAGAGGAGAGAGAGAGACAGAGGGAGGAAATGCAGGAGTGAGCTGAGCTGGCAGATGGTCAATTAGAGCAACAAGCCAACTAAAAGCAAGAGTCAAGCCTTTATTCATTTGCTGCAATCTTGTAACCAAGATTCCAGAAGGAAGGTGCCAACATACTCAATATTCGAATGGCAGATAATAGGGCTGGAGTGTTAGCTCACTGCGGAGGAGAACAGAATAAAAGAATCCTGATGTTTTAAGGACCCAGGGACCAGGAACAGGGAGTGGGAAGAAAACTCAGTTTAAAATACTCAGTAGTGGAGAATGTTGCCTTTGTAGACTTTACATAAGGATGTCTCCCCAGAGGCCTTGACTGAGGGACCCCAAGAAGTGGCCCTTAAATGCAGGCATCTAGGTTAGGAATGCCAATGGCATTAAGAGTATGGCTGGTGGTGGGGGGTGGGTGGGTAACTGAGTCTTTGGCTGCAATTCTCTTCAGAGACTGCATTACTGGCTGTATACCACATCTGGTGTAAGGAGGGCAGCTTTCTCCTGAGAGGCCTGCCAGGTAGAGCCTTTGTAATTGACCATGGTAATTTCATGGACTATAGCACATAGGATTTTAGCTTGCAGCCTGATTCCTCTGATTTTATTTAAACAAAGGGAAATTTTGTAACTACCATAAATGAAAAGCCATGTCACTTGCCATAATTAATTAGGACAAATACATAACTAATAAATTTTTTTGTTCAGGTTTTTTGTACTATTTGTTAAACACAAGGTCATAAATGTTTTTTCTTATATTTTCCTTTAGGCTTTTAAAAAATGTTTTAGCTATTATATTCAGGTCTATGATCTATTTTGGGTAACATTTTGTATGGTGTGAAGAAGATACGCTTCTTTCAAATGGATTTCCAATTGTTCCAGGAGAAAACTGTTGAGAAAACTATGTCTTCCCCATTGAATTACTTTGGTACTTTTCTTAAAAACCAATTGATCATATATGAGTGGATCTATTTCTGGACCTCCTATTTGGTTCTATATGTCTGCATGATCTAATTGTATATCCCTATTGGCTTGTCTACTGTGGTATTATTGTGAGCTTTGTAATCTGTCGTTCAAATTGTTCTACCATTCAAAATATCTTTTGCTATTAGATATCACTTTAGAATGAGCTTGTTCATCTCTACAACATAAGGTTGGTGGGATTTTTATTGAGTTTGCTTTGAATCCATAGATCAGTTTGAGAAGAACTGCCATCTTAATAATATTGGATTTCTCTGATCCATGAACATAGTATACTTCTCCATTTGTTTGTCTTCTTTAGACTTTAGTTAGCTAGTTTGAAGACTGATGACCATTAATAACATTGTTTCTTTGAGAAAATATGTTACAGACAAAAAAATTGAACAAATGAAAACCTTACATATATTTGGATAGAATTAGCTTCTAGGGGTCTAATAGCTCTTATTTTATTTAGCTAAATATTGCAAATGGCATTATGAGTTATTGTGAGAATATTCATTATAATCAATAATTGATCTTAAGTTTTTCATTCAGAAAATAAGAATTTGGCTTTATAGATAAAGAAGTTTAAAACATTTTAATATTTATGCAGAAAGATGAGAATTATCAATTTAAAAAAATTACATGAGAACTGCAAAGAGCACGTTGAAAGCTCATTTTACTGATCATGAAGACTTAAAGTGCCTGCCTTTTATTTTCAAGGAGGAAAAGTTTGAAATCACAAGGAAGCAGAACGTGATGGTTGTCCCATGCCAAACTTATTTCAATTTTATTTTTTTGCAATAAGAACATCATAATTACAAATTTTATTTTTTGACCATGGATTATTTTATGGCCAAAAGGGCATTTCTCTAAAATTATCCATTATAAACTTATTTTGGAAAAAGTGTGAGTTTTATGAGAAAACAGATTTGGAATGTACTGCTTTAAGTAAAGGAAGTAGATAAAGCATTTTAATTTCATTAACAGATGTTTCCTTATTTTATTTTTTTTTAAATTTCACGTGTGTGTGTGTTACCAAACTTGTTTCACTTGGTAAGATAAGGACGTTGAATCAATATCAATTGTCATCCTAAGAACAGTTAATGATGTTCCATGTTTGTAGTGCCAAGTCGCTACACATCAAGGAGCCCTGTATGTGGTACCAACTGAAAAGGAGAGATTATCTATTATGCCTATGCACTATCATAGTAACATTACCCAGAAAAGTGGGCAACTATGCCACTTGGGGTGAATTTAGACCAGTAACAAGTAAGGGAGTGAGAGGGAACCAACCGATTATTTCCTCTTCCTTCCGCCAGCAATAAACTTTATGGCTTCTTAGAAGACAGTGATTGAACAAGCAATTGCATTTGATAAGAATCCATGGCCAGCTCATTTAGAAGGCCAGCCTTCTATTTTTTTCTCCTCTTTCCTTGCCTCACATCCCTTTTACCCTTTTTCCTACTTCTCTGGTATTGCACTGCAAAGAAGTATCCACAGGTAAGCCTTTGAATCGGGCTCTCATTTATAGGGAACTGAGGCTAAGACAAATGGCAAAAGTTAAAATACATTTAAATTTTCAACTTACACTTTTCACTGGATTTTACTTTCTTGTATTTGATATTTGGAAATTGCTTTTCTTGAAAGTTTCCATAATACAGACTATGACTAGCTCAAACTTGGGTTTAGATTTCTTCAGATTTTTGTCTGTCCCACGTGGACCTGAAAACAATATGCACAGTTCCTCTTCCTAATTCTCAATAGGAAAAAAGTATATATATATATATATATATATATATATATATATATATATATATATATATACACACACACACACACACACACACACAATATGCAGGAAGGAAAATCTTTAAAGTCACTTGGATCAGTTTATCCACAGTTAAAACAAAATGATGGTTTTATAAGCTCCATCACCATTCACAAGATCTTTTTCCTCATGGCTCTCTTAGCCAGAGCTAGTCTTTAGTTTTTTGGTTTCTTAATGCTTATGTTGTCCTTACATATTTTCATATTTTCCTCATAAAACTTTTTTCTTTATATTTCAGGTAAATTTTTTCAGCAAAAAGCAATTTCTTTCTTTTGTTTTGCTATGTTTCTGTAATACTATTTACATTTCTTTGGCCTGATCAAAATAAATTCCTCTTCTTTTTTGTCTTTCAGTCTTTTTCTTTCTTCTCTCTGTTTCTTTCTTTCTTCCTCTCTCTCCTCCTTTTATACTTAATAACATCTTTTCTTTGTTAAGAACATTAAAGTAATAGTAAAAGGACGTTTTGACGTAACATAACAGTATCACGTAATTTTTAATATTTTCTGTTTTTTTCTTTTAGTGAGTTTTTCTATGTAACAAAACAGAAAAATTAGAACACACTCAAAAATCTAGTGAAAAGTGTATTCTGCTTGTCTACTTCAAAGAAACTAGAAGACAAAAACATTTTAATTCAAATTACAAACCATGTTATCCTTTATTATACTCATTTCCATTGAAGTAAATGTTTTTCTACTTTCAAATAATACGGTTTTTTTTAATTTGAACTTTTAAATGTAGAAATAATATAAATGCTAATACTAGTATAAAAATTTCCTATTCTTTTTATATTCCTAGTCAGATCTGGTCCAATTTATATGTGAAATCTTGCAAATAATTCCATTCAGTAACACTTTATACCATGTTTAAAATCTGAATTTCTAAATCATTTGGTTGAAACTTTGAGTTGAATATAATAAAACTTTTGTATATACCAGTGATATAATCATATATCTCTGAAAATATAACACTATTATCCAATCCTGCAAATTTTGTTACTTTGTGCCTACTTATTTTATTTTACCAGTTTAAAATAGATATCTGTGTACTTGATATTTTGTACCCTGTGCTTCTGTTTAAACTAATAAACTTCACAAACTTCATAATCAAATGAAATGGGCTTTCTAGCATTAGATTATTAACCAGATTGCAACAAAAATTAAACAAAACACTAAATGAGGTCTATAAATTGGACTACATTACCATTAAGCACTTCTGAGGTTCCCTGGGTGATTTTTAATCTACCACCTATGACAAAAAGTGTATTTCAGTTATTTAGTGCTGTATAACAAACCTCCCTAGGACTTAGTGGCTTAAGGCAAATTATAAATATATATATTTTTCTCCAATTTGCAATTTGTTAAGGGATTGGCAGTAAAAATTCATTTCTGCTCTACTCAGTAACAGCTTGGAAGCTCAAACACTGGGAGATTCTCCAATTGCCCACACCCCCCAAAAAAAATTCCGTAAAATCTGAAAATGGATTGCAGAGTTCTTCGGGCTGTGATTGCATTATTGCAAGAAAACTGCAGAAATGGCAGATGCAAGAAAACTACAGAAATGGTCCTCTGAACATTCAGAAATTAAATAACTGAAGCTTTCTTCTAAGACTAAGTCCTGCTCTGAGGAAGATCTGCTGAATAGAATTTATATTTAACTACATAGAAACACAAGAGACAAAGGAAAGAAAATGTCCAGAAAAAAGTGGGAGAGGGAAGCAGAGAAAGAGAGTATACAATGTAAAAGGGCATATTTTTGGACACGGATTACATTAACAACAGCAATGAGAGTCCAAGAGTCACTAAACAAGGAAAGCTTGCCTAACTTACTCATATTGCTTGTGAATATATTTTTAAAGAAAATCTTGAGTAATAGAGTTGGCTAAAAAAAATGTATATTTTAAACTTTGTAAGAGTAGGGCTGGCATTAAAAACAGTTGAAAGTTGTAAGCATTTTAGAGACTTATTTACAAAGGAAATAGTTGTAATCATCACAACTTTTCTTATCTACTAATTAAAACTTTTATTATATAATAATTAGGAGCTTAGATTACTAATTACCTGAAAGATACATTTTTACATTTCTTTAATTAAGACTCATAATCAGGTCAAATCACTAACCTCACCAATTAGATAAATGCTTTTCTTTTTCCTATTCAGAGAACCTAATTTTAACACACTTTACATAACATTGTATATATATTAAACCTTGTCACCTGAAATTTATCTTTACAAGATTAATACCTGACATAGCTATGGTTGTCCAATATGTGGAATAAATATTACTAAGAACTTTGACCATTTTTGCTTAGTTTCATGTCGCTTAAAATGCCTTAGCTTTCGTTTAAAAATGTTTTTACTGATTCTCTCTCCAACTGCTCCCTCCATTAATAGGAAAGAGAAGATGTTTATTGAAATGTCATAATTTCCCAAGTAAAACAATTGACAATTGTTTATAGTTACTCACTCCAGTGTTTAGGGAAATTAATTTTAACCTTTGATAGCCACTTTATCCAGCAAGAAGATGTCAATTAAGTCTTATTTAAAAGAGCTTAAGCTTTTCTATCTGTACTGGCAAATGGAAAGTTTAATTGATTTAGAATAATTCATAGAGATGCGTTTGTTTACTATCGGTAAAAAAAGCAAAATACATTTTTACATTCTCAAATCTGTAACTTCATTATCAATAAGATCCTATGGGAAGGTCAATTGGAAGAGAGGTTAGCAATTAGAGGTCAATTAGAAGAGAAGTTAGTAATGTCAGAGGGCTTCTATGTTGTACCCGAGTTTGGGACATTGTTTGAAAGAGACAGGAAGAAATGAGCAATAATTGAAATATGGTCATGTACATAGTGCTCTTCCAATATTTTCCTTTGGGCTTTCTTGCCATATGTTCATATTTCAAATGAAAGAATTAGTTCCATCTAATAAATATACTAAAGTGATCAATATTTGATTTATATGTAAGGTACTCTCCTCTGTTATTTTGTTGACATAATCTTTCAAGCTATATTAAGTGAAAAAGAAGTTTCATGGCTAGAGGGATTATGGGAAATGCTGAGTTAACAGACATTTGCTCTGGCCTTTATAAGCATGAGTGTTAATAGACTTGAAAATCAATTGGTTACTGTCACTCTTACTTTAATTATATATAGACATGCATTTCTCTTTTTTCTCCTCCCTTTCCCAGTTCCTCTAAAGATAACACTGAAGTCTTACTCTTCACTTTCCAAAGAATTACACTGTGACTCTTTTGTATCTCTCTCATCTCTTTTTAGGGAAAGATTGTGGAAAATATGTGGTTCTACAAGGCGTTAATGTAAGGACTGAAAGTCTTTTCTTCAGGAATGGGAGGATTGTTCCCACAAGGGGCAAAAAATGATAATAATAATAATAAGTTTTCTTAGCTTGTTTTCTCTTTAATGCAGAAGGTAGGTCATTCCTGGAAGAAATTTCTGATATTTCATTTAGGCACAACACTTTAGCCTTAATTTTTCACTTTGGAGAAATTATGTCAGTTTTATACCATAAAAACAAAATGATGTGGCTCCCCTGATACTGATCATATGATGACTTGGTTTCCAGTTTATACAGGTAATTAAGTTCCCACTTGGTGAAGTGTACATATGAGCTCCAATGCATTTTTATTTTAGGATAAAGAAAATATATTGCCCCTGAAATAATCTATCCTGTCATATGCTTGCATCTACCAAGTTATGCCCTTAGCACATTGAGTTAGTGCAGTAAGGACATATTTTAAAAATATAAGACTAGGTTCTATCTTCAAAGTTATCTAGTTTGACAAAACAGGTCAGAACATGCAAAACAACAGGGAATCCAATAAGAAATATAAATATTGTTCTTGGGCAAGAGTGAAAAAGAAGCCTCAGAGTGCTCCAGGATGCTGGAAAGCTTCACTTTGGTTCACCCTCTCCAACTCTCACTGCCTTGACATCAAAGTTTTCCCCAGAGACCCTCAGGATGACTTTCACATGCCCTACAGTCTTCTTTCCATTAATCCTCACAAGAATACTGAACCATCTGCTTGGTCATTCCTCACCAGCTAGGCTCTCAGCTCCACCAGACTCTATCAATCTAACCCCATCTCCCACTCATACCTAAGTCCACAAAACCTTCCACTCTGTCTTATGGAACTCATGATCTGACATAAATAAAATTTCCCATACATATGACTTCCTTTGAAACATTCCCTTCCACTTCTACTTTTTGATCTAATTGAAATCTGCTTCTTTCTTGGAGACATTAATTTCTCTTTGATCCTTTCAAATATGGCTGCTGTTCCACATCCTTCATATCTCTGAGCCTGGAGATGATGTGATAGTCTATAATATGCATCACTGGTGCTTCTAGAAAGTTTTCCCTCTCTTGTCCATAAAAATGCCAGCCTTAAAGAACAGGCCATGAGATTATATTTTCCATGATTGCTCTTTATAGCAACACCCAGAGGCTCCCAAAGGCACTTTGTCTCTGTCTTTGACTATTTCAAAACCTAGTGTACTCTCACTGTCTCCAAAGATATTCTTGTCATAATTATTAATAATTTCAATTTTCATAGACTATAACATTGTCATTAAAAATAACTGCACTTTCTTTGTAATCTCATTTGCAAGCATTTCATTCTTGAAACACCCCAGCTATTTTCCTACCTCTCTCCTTGGATTTCAACTCCTACTTTTCTTTGACTCTACTGGGACCTTCTTTCTACTGACCTAACATTTTAATGTCCTTCATTCCCTCGGGTTCACGTTTGTGTTTACTTGGCTTAAATTCCGTGACCCATTAGTATAATTGCTTCCTTGCATATAACTTTATCTTTATTTCCTCTCTCCTCTCATACTTACCAGACAAAACTCCAACTGGCCAAAACCATTTCTATGTGCTTTTCTCTTGAACTCTAAAATGAAATGTTACCAGAGAAAAACTCACAATGATGCCAACTCTTCTCACTTTAATCATAATTGGTATTAAGTAGAATGTTAGTACTGCCTAACTGTTTTGCCCCATTTCACTAGTTGTTAAAATTCCTTCTCTTTGCATGACTATTTCACATTTTCCTCTTATCACATTTTCAACAGAGCATCTATCATTTACTCACTGCTGATGATGTTGATTCCCATTTCTTCTAGAAAATAGAAACTGCTAAAAAAGAAAGCATCCACAAACTCATACTAAAACTACCATCCTACCTGTCTCCGAATCCACATACTTCAGTTTTACTATAATGGATAGACAGTCCTTGTTCCTGTATAAAATCAGTCTTTTACTCCTGCCCTGCATTCTATCTATCTCATTTTCCCTCCACAAGGATATTGTACCATCAACTGTCTCTTTTGTCCCTGACTTGTTATTTTTCCCCTTTACTGGATCATTCTCCAGGAGAATATAAATAGTCTTCAATATCTCCTATTTTAAAAAGGAAAAGAATAAACTTCCTAACTCCAATTATTGCTCCACGTAGTACCTTTATAGAAAATTCCTTAAATTCTTGTCTCTACTCACAATGCCCCACAGTAAATGACTCTAAACTTATTGCCTTCAATTTCTAAGTCAATACCAAGAAAGAGCCATATACCAACAAAATTGCTGCAATAGCCTCCTGATTGATTCCTGAGATCCAGCCCTTTCTTCATAGGCTGCTGTACAAAACTGTTAAGGCGATCCTTCCAAAATTAACGTGTAAGCATATCATTCCTCTGCTAAATCCACTTTACTCAGAGCAAAATCCAAATCCTTAGGTGGCCCTACAATGATGTAAACTCCATTACCTTTCCCTAGTCCTTCTCTGTTCTTGTTCTTAACATTTTTCTTCTCTTTCTCTTCTCAAGCTCTTTTGGCCTCCAGCTTTAGGGCTTCTTGGCCTGAAACACTTCCTCTAGATTTCCAGATTTCCACATGATTATTCCTACCCTTCTTTCAGGTCTCTGCTCAGATGTTATCTACCTGTTGGGTGATAGACATGATGTTGCAAACTTATAACAAGTTCTACTCCAGAGTGAATTGTACTGAAGTGAGGGTTTCAGTTTATTATACTTTTCAATCTATAATCTCTGATTAAAATAAAAGTTTGCATGAATATATTTTCTGGACTGATTATTCAATTAGTGTGTAAATTATACTATACTGATAATTCTCACAAAAGACAGTTTTAAGTGATTAAAATGATGGAATATATTAATGTTTAATCAAATGTAAAGCAAAACCAGGATATATATTAAAATACTATAAATAAGTATGAAAATAAGGAACATTTTTAATGTGAAAGAATCTAAAACACCTATTTTTTGGTCCAAATCCCTGGAAAGATAATTCAAGAACAACAGCTATGTTGAATAATTTTTCTATTACAGTCTATCTTATAAGGACCTATAGAAGGCAGTGCCCTTCACCAAACTAACCTCTTTTGTTTTATTATTCTCCTGAGATAGCCTGTCCTTAACCTCAAATCTTCAGGCTGTGAAGTTTAGTTATCTTTAAATGCTAACATCCTGGGAATAATTTTACATAAAATCTGTCATAGCAAGAGATTCAATAAATTAACTTATAGCCATATACTTTGCCCTTTGAAGGTTCTATTGAATATATAAAGTCAACCTTCTCAAAATGTTTGTTCCAGTGTTTAACATGAGTTGGGATTTGATTTGGTTTGTATTTCGAGAGAAAGCTCATAACTTTGGGGATTAATTTTAAAAATTCCCCTGAAGGTTGGCTTGCTTATTTTTCTTCTTTAAGATGAGTTGTTTTTAAAAATTTTTCTTATTAATGAACTCACTTTATCTTCTTATAACAACAGTTTTTTTTTTTATGTCAGAGAATATATAATTTCTTTCTTTATTCCCAAGCCTAGCGATAGAGTAAGTGCTAATTAAACCTTAAATGAATAGAAATTATCTATTTCTAAGAAAATGGATATTCTGCATGTTTTTCAATTTTGCATTTGTTTGATTTGCTATGGGAGATCTATGTAATTTATGTATATGCAGATTTATGTAATATTTTCATGTGCAACAATTATATAACATTCAACTACAATATATATTTATTTTTTTATCTGGGAAGCTAAGTGATATAATTAAATAACTTGGGAATGTATATATTTCAAATCCTTACTGAACCTGGCCTTGATTTTCTTATTGAAAAAATAGAATGGAAAAGATTGTTTTAAAGTTCTTTTCCAATTCCAAAATTTCATTACCTCAAAGCACAGAATATCTGAAAAATTGTCCAGTTAAATAGGGTTCCATTCCAGTGCATTAAATGATAGCCTATTTCTTTGTCTCTGTCTCTCTCTCTCTGTTTCTCTCTGTCCATGTGTCTGTCTGTCTCTCGTTTTCTTTCTTTCTCTTTCCTTACAGTAATAGAATAGGCCAATTCAATCCCCATTCTAATATTTACTTGTAGTGTGTTCTTGGGTGAGTAATTAAAACTCTCTGTAGCCCATTCTTTTTATCTTTAGAGTGAAGATGCTTATAGTATCCATTTTACAGCATTATTGTAAAAATTAAATTATACAACACTTTAAAGTACATAGCACAGTACTTGCCACAATGTAAGCAACCCATAAATTTTAGCTATATTATTAAATGCATCATATTCCTTCACCTTCTACTCTATCATTACTTTTCATTCATTTGTTTATTCAAAAAATTTTATTGAATTGCTCTTAATTCATTTATTCATGTAACAGAAACTTATTGAATTGCTCTTAATTCACTTATTCATTCAAAAAAGTAATCCTTATTATGCTCTAGGAACCTGGGAGAAGGTGAAATAAGACAAAATGCTCAGCATTATGGAGATTACATTTCGTTGAGGAGGATAAACAATAAACATGAATAAATTATGTAGTACATAGATAGAAATGATAGGTGAATGGGAAAAAGAATGAAGAGCAGGATAAAAGGATTCTAAATTCAGAGAGGATGGATGTAATTTTAAAAGAGTGGTCAGAATAAGACTGAGTGACAAGGTGATATGTGAGCAAAGCTCAAAGGAGATAAGAAGTAGGAATCCACATATGTCTATCATATATTTACCCATAATTTTGGACTGGATATTTTATTTTGGTAAAAATCACTTTCAAAATACAATTACACTAACAATGTGTTCAGTGTGAGGATCACTTCCTCCAAGAAGAATTCTATAACGTCCTGGAGCATGTTGGAATCCTTCCTATGTGCTTCTATGTACATAGGGCATACTGGATTTATTTTGATTCTCATTGTAATTATTTTAATTAAAAAACTTATGACTGATTAGAAAATATTATTTACTAATTAGTAATCAATTGACTAAGTTGATACCTGGGCTTAAACTGCTGACCCCAAATAGTGATAGATAAACATTCAATCAAAACAAGCTGATTTGTGGTTATTGTTTGGACTCCTTTGTATATCATCTACTGTGAGATATTTATATAACATTGTAGGTAAACTATTTTAAATGAAGAGAAAAATTCCATTAAACCTCATGATTCACTCAATAATTTATTTGTTAATCTGCTGATTCTTCCTTTTAAATTATTTTCCCTTATGTATTTGAGTATCCCCTGTGTTCTCTAAGGGCTGTGGATGCAACAGGGAGCTGGTTTCTAAGCAAATCCTATATTCCTCCCACGTTCAAAGAGGAAGGCTTTCATCCACTTTCCAAAGGCTAATCCTGCAAACCTTTTCAAACTTAGTTATTGAAGGAACATAATTATCAGTGTAGGAGTTCAGGGTAACATATTTGATACTCTATTATCTATAGAATGTAGTATGAGGCAGATGAAAGAAAACAGCTTGACAAGTAATGTAAACAATATGAAGTCAGGACAGAGGTCTTATTGACTTGTTCACATCTCTATGCAGTTCAGCAACTTGTATGTCCACTACTGCCCAAAGTGAACAAATGTCAGGCTCTTCTTGTCTGTGACACGAACATAATGAATTACATTTGTCTTAAAGGAACATAAAACATGAGACCTCTAGAGTTAAAAATATAAATGTAAATAACCTCATGCTATTTTTCCTGCAGACATCTAAATAGCATGAAAACATCTTTGTAAATTCAGTCTCTCTGATAAAGGGTTAAAGATTGAGCCCTTAACAAATTAGCCATTTGCAATGGACTAATTGCCTTCTTTTTATCTTATTTTGGTATTAGTATTATAGAGTTACATATTTTCCTCTAGCTTAAAATGGCACATAACTTATTTCTTAATCTTTTAAACCAATAAAAAAGATTAAATATTCATCATAGATAAAAATTTTAATTGACTTTGATTGGTAAATCAAAGTTAAATTTTCCTGACTAAATGCAGTAAAATAATGTCTTCCACAGTGAAAAAAGATTAATAAATTAATAATTTTTTGAAGTTAAGTGTATTATTAAATGAGTTCCATATCAATCAAAAAGTATGTAACCCAATACATTTCTAACTGCATAGATATTTTTATGACTAAAATGAATCATACAAGTATTTATAATAATTGAAAGGAAAATATATTTTCATGGAATGAAAAGATAATGATTATTGTGATAGTCTGGTGATTTTTCTTTTCTCATTTTCCCAAACTTTTCATAATGCTATGAAAGCAGAGTGGAGAAAGCATAAATTTTGCACATCAGAGAGACCTGTGTTTAAAAATCAACTCTGAGGGTTATTAAATGGATAATAGTTGGCAAGTTATTTAACCTCTTAGAGACTCAATTTTTTAAATTGTATAATGGGAGTTAAGAACACTCACCTCATAAGGTTATGAAGATGAATGACATTGAAAATTACCTCTGCTTAATTTAGTACATACAATAGAATGGTGACTTAGTTAACAATATGTTAAGAATTTATAAATAAAATTTAAATCACTTTTAGTCCAAACTTACTTTAAAGAACAGCTTTAAGGCTAATAGTCAAGTACCATAGCTGTCTTGAAAAATTTACTCTTTACAATAACTGTGAGCTAGGTATTTTATTTAACCTCATTTTATAGATAAGAAAAGTAAGTCTTTTAAGGGTCAAGCAACATGTCAATGGTAATCAATTAATAAGTGTCCAAAACTGACCTTTGAATCCCAGTCTCTCAGACATATTTATTCACGCTCTTTCAACATTTTACTAAACTACACAGTAACAACATTATTAGAAAAGGATTTAACAGTAGCAGAGCTCATGGTAGCAGAACAAGAGGTCCTCAAATCTGTATAAATCTGCTGACTCCTTTGCCTCCATGATAACATTTCTTATTTATGTGATTATTGCTGGTTGTACTGGTATTCATAGATACATTTTCCAGCTTGTATATTTCCAGGTGTGGTCTTTAGGCTTGGTTAGTGTCAAGATGGTCAGTGGTCCAAGACACTGGTAGCTACTTGGTTGATTCACCATACTTCCATAGTTTCAGTCAGTAAAGAAACAATGAACTCAACTGCATTTAGAGAGTTTAATACTCAAAGCACAGCAAGCACATAAGCTTCATATTTGTAACTGTTCCTCTCTTCCACTAAGTCTCAGGGGGGCAATTCAGAGGTGGTCCAATTATGTCTGTGCATATGGTCTGTTTCATGGCTGAAGATTTCTAAGATTAGAAAATCTCCAATCTTATAAAAGGATTGCCAGCAAACCTGTCTTCCTCCCTTCCCAAGACAGATATTTTTTTATAACCCAGGAATATAAGCAAGGAAGGTAGGGAGACATTCTCTACCTTCATTATACTGGTTAGAAAACGTATATACCTTCTACCTAAGAAAGAGACTCTATCTCTAGCCTCCAAGGCTATTTGCTGTGCAAGCATCCTTGTCCAGGACAAAAGCCATCACAGACATGAAAAAATGCCATGGAGGGGGGCTTCCCTGGCGGCACATTGGTTGAGAGTCCGCCTGCCGATGCAGGGGACACGGGTTTGTGCCCTGGTCCGGGAGGATCCCACATACCGCGGAACGGCTGGGCCCGTGAGCCATGGCCACTGAGCCTGCCCATACGGAGCCTGTGCTCTGCAACGGGAGAGGCCACAACAGTGAGAAGCCTGTGTACCACAAAAAAAAAAAAAAAAAAAAAAAAAAAAAATGCCATGGAGAATTGCCCTTACAACAGTTAGGCACAGTAGGTATTCTTGTCCAATTTGCCTCAACTTGGTTCTTGACAGGAATTTAGGCCATTTGAGAATCTGCTATACTCTGCACTGAACCCCTGGTCTAGCTAATTTTCTAAGACTCTGTCAAAGATTTACTTCATTGCTTGCTACATGGACCCCATGGCAAGCCCATTAACTCAACTCAAAGGCCCTTCTTGGGGCCTGAGAAAGGGAAATTCTAGCTCTCTCCCTGGCCCAATCATGCTGTATTTCTTTGCTGAATTTGGCATGGACACTGCCCCAGGTTGGGGTAGGAGCAGCTTGTGAGGAAATATCCTTGTAGAATCTATATGGATATAACAGCAAGAATACCGTATTTCCAGGTTACCCTTAACCTACCTAACACATCTTCCTCTCATAAAGCTGAAGGTCAGAACCTAAGTGAGCCCCATGCCTCTGTCCCCAGTTACTATCTCCGAAATGTACTAGGAACAGAAGGGTCAAGCTTTGTGTTTCAATTTTCAGTCAACTTCACATGACAAAAGCATAGGATGTATCTGTCTATCCATCTATTTACCTATCTATCATATGTCTGTCTGACCATTCATTTGTCCATCCATCCATCCATTTATGCATCTACCTGCTCATCTACCTATATATTACAAATGCTATTATTTGAGTTATCCTGCCCTGACTTTTGTTGTTTAAAGGAACTCAGAAAACCTCTGCTCTCTCTTGTTCTCTACAAAACCTATCTTTCAACCATGTTGCTTTATAGCAAAATATTTTATAGAATGTCAGAAAGTGATATTAATATTTTTTCACTTTTATACTTCTATGGTGATGATCTAAATGCCTCATCATCTAAACCTCAGCCCCAAATCTTGCTTTGACTAGGAAAAATGATACATTCAGGAAAATGCAAATGAGAAATTACTTCAATGTAGCTCTAAGTATTATCCTGCTTGCAAATAATTATTTATTACATCTTAGTTTTCTAGGATTAAATTCAGGACCACCATAGTTGGTTAACTGTTCCATCTAAAACTGATTAGTTTTCTCCATTTTAACAGTCACAGGTTTGTATCTGTCCCAACTGTTGTTTTCCAGAGAATCATTTTATTATTCCTCAGAAGTAGGGGTTGTGCTATACATGTTGGCACTGTTGTTTTCACAGGGAAAAATTACATGCAGTTCTGGAAGGAATAACTTCTAGACAGAAGGCTAACGGGAAGATGACCCTTTTGAGTACATTATGGTTCCCTTCTATGACTTCTACTTATTCCCAGTTCCTAGAGCTATGAACATGAAAAACAATGGTAAAATTCTAAAAACTACATTCTACTTTCTAAATGTTTCCCACATTTAACCATTTAACTCTTTTGTTATATATTGATCTAACCATGCTGTTTAATTGTTAACATTATATATTTTAGTACACATTATGAAAATGAATCAGTTTGGCCACTGAATCACTCATTTATTTTCAGCTGCCTAACATTCATTACTCTCCTCCCAGATGCTCAATTTTATATCCATTTTTATCTTCTGCATTCATTTTCAATATAATGAATACAGGCAATAGTAATTTTAGACAATTAGCATCCCTTAGCAGCTTCAAACAAATCACTACCACTGCAGTTTACATGCTACCATTGATTTTTATTTTCAAATATTCAGAAGAGATTCTTGAATATATATATATATTATATAATATATATAATAATATACATTATAATAAAATATAATAATAATATATATATAAATATATATCCATGTCCATGTTTGTTTTAACTTTGGCCAAAAAAATTTGGTGAAATATAGGCAAGAACTCTTGTCTAGAAATTAGGAGGTCTGATTTTTCCTCTGGTCTGACAATGACCAAATATGAAGCCTTGAGAAGGAAACAAGTTCCATGAAACTCTGTTTCTTCATCCCTAAAGTGAAAGGTTGAAATATACACTCCTAAGATCCTTTTCCATTCTATAATTCCATGATTTGTTCTATTTATTATAGTTACTTATCCAAATAAAATTATAATTTAAACAAAAGTATAATTGTGGATGAAGGCTTAAATGAACCTAAGTGTAATTAGTTGGTCCATTAATTTGTTCAATATTTAATGTCACATGTTAAATGCAGATATTCTTCCTGATTATAAAGTAGAATAAGTGACACATAGTTCTTATCAGGACAGGAGGAAGAGGATAAGAGAAAGAGAAAAGTCAATGATGACTCAGAATTTTTTGCCTGAGCAAATTAGTGATGATAATGCCAATTCCTGAAATGTTGAATACTGGAGGATGTGCAGAGTTGCACGGAGGAAACTGAGTCTCCTCTTTCATGTTTTATGTTTGAGAAGCCAGTTATGTATGAAGGTGAACATGTAGAATTAGCAGTTGGATTTAAGAGTTTGAAGGTCTGAGAACCCATCAGGACCAGTAATATAAATTTGGGAGTATTCAGGATGTCACTGAAATATAAAGTCATGAGACTTTAATTAAACCACCTGGAGAATTAAAATTGACAGAGAAAAGAAAAATATTTCATTATCCTGTGAGGTGAGACAGCATTGAATGTGTTATAAAATTGTAAAAATAATATATTTTAGGGGAAAATTGATTTGTTTGTACACTAGAGTCTGAATTGAAAACTAATTTTATTTCATATATCTCTCTTATAGCTAGGTCTTATGACATAGAATGAGAAATATTTCAAGGAGTTGGAAACAAAATTAGAAAAAAGAAAATAAGAATTACTGCAGAACACATGATAAGGAATGAAAAGGAAGATATATATATATAGGACCAGCCTCATCTGTTATTTACCTACTCATTTACATTTAAGTATATTTATACTTCAAGTACTTTGTTTCTTTCATATCATAGTTTCTTTTATTATTTTCTTTTTGCCAAAACCTCATGAAATATTTCTATATGACAATGAACAGTGTTTAGGATATTTTTTCTCTCTCTTTTTTTTTTTTTAATTAACAGGGATGAAAAGAGTGATGGGGAAATGAATTATGTTTCACAGTAGAAGTTAGAAATATCATCTAACTTGTTGAGTTAGATGGAAAACATGCTTCTATATCTGCACTACTGAAATGTAGAGTAGGAAGAAAAGTAACAGAAGTTAAGTTGCAGGTAACGTCTAGATATGCATGCATCTTCACTGAAAATAGCCACATTTTCCTACTGGTAACTGGGACCTGTGACTATGGGGGCTTAGTGTGAGTATGTCTAGAGAATGATAGACTTGCAGAATTTTTACAACTAATAATACATTTATACATCTAAGGTATTATTAAATGTTTGGTGCTGAAGTTCAAGTCATCAATTATTCTGGAGCATTGTCCTTTTCCTAATAGATATTTTTAGATTCTAAAATATTTTATTATACCTTAAAAATGACACAGAGGCATATGTAGATATTCTCAAAATCTTTAACAACCAGAAAATGTAAATTAAGACTAAAAATCACTTTATAACTATTAGACTAGCAAACGTTGAAAGTTGAGTATTGCCTGGCACTGCCTGCAACATGCATTGGTCTTGAGAATGTAAATGATAGTCATTTTTGAAGAGGAGCAATGCTTCAGCAATTCTCCTAAATATTTTAAATAAATTATTTCAGAGATCCACACAGAGATATAGGCATGCATGCTCACTTCAGCTTTACTCAGGGGATCAGTGAGTTGGATATAATGTGGGTGTTCATCACTGAGAGATGAAATAGGTAAAAATATGGTGGCTGCAAGTGGTAGATACAACAATTAAAAGCAACAAACTAGATGTACACAAAGCAATAAGCATAGCTCTTAAAGCATACTATTTAGTAGAAAAGAAGGAAAAAAGTAAGACACAATAAGTAAATCACAGTGCAATTTACTTAAAAATACATTTACATAAACATCTTGTAAACCATACAAAATGTATTTTAAACACAATTGTGTGGTTGCTTATTATTGGGGAGGGGGATGGAGGGAGAAGAGAGAGGACACTTGAATAAAGAAAATAATCTCACATAAACTGTACTACAAAGTATTAAAAACACTTTTTTGTCATAAATACATACATGCTTTTTAAACTCATGGGACTTAATGAAGTTCTCTAGGGAAGAGTGTAAGATAAAAGAGAGGACGAGTTCACCCATGTAACTCTGTAACATTACAAATATTTAGATGGAAGACAGAGAATATGCATGACATGGAACAATCAGTAATACCTAATACTTAAATAGTCCTTACTGATTAGAACAGTTGGGGTTCTTAAACAGCAGACTAAACCACAAAGCTGAGCAGTGGCAGAAAGGACTACAGATCGCAAGGAGAAATCACTTTTAAAGGAGCTCAAATGCCCTGAGGCTTTGAATGAAATGAAAAGCTGAGTCCAAAATCACTCAATATCCTCTGCGGACTATCACAGCCTAACAGAGCCTCAAGGATATTACTACTATCATTGACTCCTAGTTATCAAAGAAAGATAAAATTATGTTCAGTAAACTTTCTAATGTATGTTTTAAAGTGTTCTATCAAAAACAAAGGAGGTTGATCTTCGTAATAGACTGTGGTCTTAAAGTATCCAGAATACAACACTCTCTACTGAAATCATGTTGGATAATGAAGGTGTCATATGAGTAATTATAGTTTGCAATGATATGCTATGGCTAGAACTTGACTTCTATATGCATGGTGTAGGTTTCTTCAATGTTCATAAATCATCATTCAAGGTAATCTTCATAGGAGCCAGGAAAAAATGAAAAGATATTAGAAAAGTTATTCAACATGTAATAGGATAGAATGAACCCATACATTTATAAAACAATGCACAGCGATGCAGGGGAAATAGTTAACTAATCTTAACCTGAATGAGGATGCATGCAGAGGTGAGTTTCTAACTTGTTTAGCAAATGGTTTTGTTATGTTTAATTTTAGGTTGTATTGATAAAAGGAGTGTGATGCTTTTAAAAGAAAGGTCATAACAAATGAAAACAGCAATATTAAAAAAAGAAGGTAGAGCTGATTAATTGCAGGCTTTGACTAGAGAAAGACACTAATTAAAAAATAATGAAAGAATGAATAATCTAATTGAGGAGAAGGATGGATGATCTATAGAAAATGTGCAGAACCAGAATCCATGGCAATGAGTACTAATTTTGATTCTTATTAACAGAAAACACGTTACAAAAAGTCATAGTTGCTTTCAGGTCAGAATTTATATAAGATAAGAATTAAAAGATACACTGACTCTGGAGTTAAATTGGCTTTGAATCACAGCTCTACAACACATTAGAAATGTAATATTGATTTACTAAACCTTTCATGCTTCCATTTCCTTTTCTGTGAATTCAGAAGATTAGCACTTATTTTGTCCGGTTGTTGTGAATACTAAAATATCTATTGTGTGTGAAGTACATAGAGCAATACCTGAAATGTCTATTTAGCTCTTCTGCCGATTTTTGGATTGGGTTGTTTGTTTTTTTGATATTGAGCTGCATGAGCTGCTTGTAAATTTTGGAGATTAATCCTTTGTCAGTTGCTTCATTTGCAAATATTTTTTCCCACTCAGAGGGTTGTCATTTGGTCTTGTTTATGGTATCCTTTGCTGTGCAAAAGCTTTTAAGTTTCATTAGGTCCCATTTGTTTATTTTTGTTTTTATTTCCATTTCTCTGGGAGGTGGGTCAAAAAGGATTTTGCTGTGATTTATGTCATAGAGTGTTCTGCCTATGTTTTCCTCTAAGAGTTTGATAGTTTCTAGACTTACATTTAGGGCTTTAATCCATTTTGAGCTTATTTTTGTGTATGGTGTTAGGGAGTGTTCTAATCTCATACTTTTATATGTCCCTGTCCAGTTTTCCTAGCACCAATTATTGAAGAGGCTGTCTTTTCTCCACTGTATATTCTTGCCTCCTTTATCAAAGATAAGGTGACCATATGTGCGTGGGTTTATCTCTGGGCTTTCTATCCTGTTCCATTGATCTATATTTCTGTTTTGGTGCCAGTACTATACTGCCTTGGTTACTGTAGCTTTGTGGTATAGTCTGAAGCCAGGGAGCCTGATTCCTCCAGCTCCATTTTCTGTTCTCAAGATTGCTTTGGCTATTCAGGGTCTTTTGTTTTCCCATACAAATTATGCAATTTTTTGTTCTAGTTCCATGAAAAATGCCATTGGTAGTTTGCTAGGGATTGCACTGAATCTGTAGAATGCTTTTGGTAGTATAGTCATTGTCACAATATTGATTCTTCCAATCCAAGAACATGGTATATCTCTCCATCTGTATCATATTTAATTTCTTCATCAGTGTCTTATAGTTTTCTGCATATAGGTCTTTTGTCTCCTAAGGTAGGTTTATTCCTAGGTATTTTACTCTTTGTGTTGCAATGGTAAATGGGAGTGTTTTATTAATTTCTCTTTCAGATTTTTCATCATTAGTGTATAGGAATGCAAGAGAATTCTGTGCATTAATTTTGTATACTGTTACTTTTCCAAATTCATTGATGAGCTCTAGTAGTTTTCTGGTAGCATCTTTAGGATTCTCTATGTATAGTATGTCATCTGCAAACAGGGACAGCTTTAGGTCTTCTTTTCTGATTATGATTCCTTTTATTTCCTTTCCTTCTCTGATGACTGTGCCTAAAACTTCCAAAACTATGTTGTATAATACTGGTGAGAGTGGGTAACCTTGTCTTGTTTCTGATCTTAGTGTAAATGGTTTCTGTTTTTACCATTGAGAAGGATGTGGGCTGTGAGTTTGTCATATATGGTCTTTATTATGTTGAGGTAAGTTCCCTCTATACCAACTTTCTAGAGAGTTTTTATCATAAATGGGTGTTGAATTTTGTCAAAAGCTTTTTCTGCATATATTGAGATGATCATATGGTTTAACTCCTTCAATTTGTTAATATGGGCTATCACATTGATTGATTTGCCTATATTGCAGAATCCTTGCATTCCTGGGATAAACCCCACTTGGTCATCGTGTATGATTCTTTTAATGAGCTGTTGGGTCTGTTTGCTAGTATTTCTTTCACGATTTTTACAACTATGTTCAACAGTGATATTGGCCTGTAGTTTTCTTTTTTGTGACATCTTTGTGTGTTTTTGTTATCAGGGTGATGGTGGCCTCATAGAATGAGATTGGGAGTGTTCCTCCCTCTGTTATATTTTGGAAGAGTTTGAGGATAGGTGTTAGCTCTTCTCTAAATGCTTGATAGAATTCACCTGTGAAGCCATCTGGTCCTGGGCTTTTGTTTGTTGGAAGGTTTTTTAATCAGAGTTTCAATTTCAGTGCTTGTGATTGGTCTGTTTATATTTTCTATTTCTTCCTGGTTCAGTCTCAGAAGGTTGTGGTTTTCTATGAATTTGTCCATTTCTTCCAGGTTGTCCATTTTATTGGCATATAGTTTCTTGTAGTAATCTCTCATGATCCTTTGTATTTCTGCAGTGTCAGCTGTTACTTCTCCTTTTTCATTTATTGTTCTATTGATATGACTCCCCTCCTATTTTCTTGAGTCTGGCTAATGGTTTATCAATTTTATTTATCTTCTCAAAGAACCAGCTTTTAGTTTTATTGATGTTTGCTATTGTTTCCTTCATTTCTTTTCATTTATTTCTGATCTGATTTTCATGATTTTCCTTCTGCTACCTTTGGGTTTTTTTTGTTCTTCTTCCTCTAATTGCTTTAGGTGTAAGGTTAGATTGTTTGAGATGTTTCTTCTTTCTTGAGGTAGGATTGTATTTCTTTAAACTTCCCTCTTAGAACTGCTTTTGCTACATCCCATAGGTTTTGGGTCATCGTCTTTTCAATGTCATTTTTTTCTAGGTATTTTTTGATTTCTTCAGTGATGTCTTTGTCATTTAGTAGTGTATTGTTTAGCATTCATGTGTTTGTAATTTTTACAGACTTTTTCCTGTAATTGGTATCTAGTCTCATAACATTGTGGTCAGAAAAGATGCTTGATATGATTTCCATTTTCTTAAATTTACCAGTGCTTGATTTGTGAACCGAGATATGATCTAATCTGGAGAATGCTGCATGAGCACTTGAGAAGAAAGTGTATTCTGTTGTTTTTGGATGGAATGTTCTATAAATATCAATTAAGTCCACCTTTTAAAATGTGTCATTTAAAGCTTGTGTTTCCTTATTAATTTTCAAATTGGATGAAATGTCTATTGGTGAAAGTGATGTGTCAAAGTCCCCTATTATTATTGTGTTATTTTAGATTTCCATTTTTATAGCTGTTAGTATTTGCCTTATGTATTGAGGTGCTCCTATGTTGTGTGCATACTAAAAATTGTTATGTCTTCTTCTTGGATTGATCCCTTGATCATGATGTAGTGTCCTTCTTTGTCTCTTGTAATAATCTTTATTTTAAAGTCTATTTTTTCTGATATGGGAATGGCTACTCCAGCTTTCATTTGATTTCCATTTGCATGGAATATCTTTTTCCATCCCATCACTTTCAGTCTGTATGTGTCCCTAGGTCTTGTTTTTGTATCCATTAAGCCAGTTTATGTCTTTTGGTTGGAGCATTTAATCCATCTATGTTTAAGGTAGTTATCAATATGTATGTTCCTATTATCATTTTCTTAATTGTTTTGGGTTGTTATTGTAGGTCTTTTCGTTTTCTTGTGTTTCCTGTCTAGAGAAGTTCCTTTAAATTTCCAGTTTTAATACGTTAAGAACAATTCCTAAAAAGCTAAAAGTACTGAGAACTTTGGTGATTTACTTATCTGAATAACTCCCTGGGAAATATGCAAATTAAAAATTATTAATATTTGGGAATGTTATTTTGAAGATATTCCCTGGAGGATTTTGTAGGTGAATATGAAAATTTTTGTTTCAAATTTGAATGATTAATATAGTTTTATGTCTGTTTTTAAATTTCTTCTTTCTCTCCCTTAAAGCTACCCTTTCATTTCTGGTTTCACTGTTACCACAACTTCATAACTTCAAATATATATTTAATCACCTTGCAAAAATGCCCTTGTTTTCACCATATCACTCATAGTGCCATATAGAACCTTTATTTCAACAGGACTATATGATCTTTGGCCTTACCAGTAAGAGTTAAAAATGTGCTGAACACCTTGACTGGTATCCTATGAGTTTATTAAGAAAACTGTCCTCCCTTCACCAATGCTATTGTAGTTGAACAGTAACTTTCTGCATAACCCTTCTGTCCATGATTCATACACCCTCTTGACAATCAAGTTCGCTGGCCATAACCAATCTAAACGTGGCCTTATCTGACTTTATCTTCTTTAGTGTAAAAGAAACCGTTTTGTTTTTTTGTAAATTTAGTCTTGTCTGGCTCAACACTTGTATTGGAAAGAATATATCCCATGATTCCTTACACTGACTGACTCCACTCCAAAGAATGAATTGTCTGATGAAGATTCAGAAAAATTTCTGCCTCTCTCTTCTTTCTCTCCCATCTTGCTCTTTCTCTGTCTTGTTCTCTTTCCATATGAAAAATTGGTGGTTCTACTTTGTTACTTCTAGAAGATATTGACCTTGCATTCTGGCCCCTTCTAGAGGTAAACATGGTAGCCCACTTTTCTCTCTGTTTCAAGTAAGGGACTTTAAGGATGGAGGATAATGATTCTAAATTGAGTGTATCATCTCTGCAGATGCAAAATCTCCTTTGGTTGGATTGCCCAGAGTTCAATAATTTAATCATTTATGGAGATTATAAGAATACTTGACTATGGCCTATATCTAACCCACAATTTCCAATCTAGTCTTTATTGGTATTAATTTATTAGTATTAATACCAAACTTGGATATCCTTCTCTTTGACTCCACTGTTTGATTTCTCAGTTGAGTCTGAACTTAGATGAGGCATTAGGGGTGTGGGAAATTATTACTAGTAAACCCGAACACATGAATATAAACCCAATAAAATAGGTTTGCAGCCCTGACAGCCATGTTAGCATATTTTCGTCACCTTACCCACAGCTGAATGACCAGAGTTAAATATTTTGACTCATAAATTGATTTATCAAATTCTATTTCTTCAGCATTAAATTTTATACTGAGATATTCACTATCTCCATGTATCTTAGAAACTATAAAATGACCAATATTTGGCCTGCCCTGTAAGAGGAAGGATATAAATTGTATTAAGAGAATAAAAATAAACCAAATCAGAGCAGAGATAACATATTGAGAGAACTACCATGGCTTGGTTTCAAGGTTTAGTTAGAGCTGAATGTATAACTTTGGATTCCTTGCATCTATATAATACTTAAGTTATGTTTAGGTGTCTTAAAACAAATACTTTATTATAGAAATAATTCTGCCTGTAACAGATACCAATACCTAGTTAACCCAATACAAATTGCCAAGCTCTTTATTCCTTGTTTGCCTCCACTATGGGAAAAGTTAAATATTTACCTCCCCAGATTTTCTGGGAGTTAAGCATTGTAGAAATCTAAGTCTACTTAGTGCTCCTATGAAAGTTTTGTTTTCTTCATAATAATGACAGAGTAAACTGGTACCAAACTCTCCCTACAACTGGGTTGAATATCTCCTAGAACTTATTTTCCCAAGGGAAATTACTCATTAATAACTAGCTACCCCAGGACTAAGGGAAGTATTAGGTCAGATAATATGGATCCTTATATGATATGCTATACTTAGAAACTTTGATTTCAAGGTCACTTTTATAAGGTAGAGTTTGTCTCATAGGGATCAATTATACTGATTCAAAAGATGAAATTGTAATTTGACACCATCATTATGAAAACAGTGGTTCTAGGGAGTATAAAGGTTTCAGGAGTAGAGCTGAAATTACTGTCACTGGGAACAGTGCTTAATTAGTTTTAGATATCTTCTCTACTTAAGACTGATATATTAACTTGCTGGAGCTTTATTTTTCATTACCAAAGTCCCAGGCTGATTAACTTGTTCTGTGATCTGTGTAATCAATTGTTTATCATGCATTGAACCAACAGCTGCAGGACACAGTTGGAAATAACCCAGGAGTAAAGGAAGACATGACTTCAGAAATAGAAAAACAAAATGTAAGGAATCAAGCCAACTAAAATATAACTTATGCAGAGGTGAGTTTAAGGGTGTCTCTTGTGTGCTACTTCTTATGTGTTAACAAGAATTAGTCACAGCACTGAGGTCTTAAAGTGAAAATAGTGACACAATGTAGGAAGTAAATTATCTGTCAGCATAACTGAAAAGTTTGGGCTCCTATTTTTACACTGAAAAGTTTAATTATGTTGCCAGAAAAACTTACGGTGTTCTTCAGAGGTTTTTTATTATTGGTGTTCTCATTATATACATCTATTGGACTTAAGTCCTTTTATTATTTTCATGTATAAAATATAATAAAACACTTTAATTTTTGATACATTATTAAGAAATGCTTATTTAAAATAGATTTCTAATTTATTTATACTCTAAATTAAATTGTTATTTATTTTAATGAAAAACTATGTTAGTAAACGGTTAGTGTGAGCTGTAAACAGTGCATTCCATAGCAATGAATATTCATTTGTTGTTTATTTTAATTTAATTAGTTAATATTTAACACAGGTAAATTTGGTTTTCACAAAAATATTTTAGTATTTAATTTCAAAACTATCAGCTTTCAAAAAGAAAACAGCAGGAGCAAATTTAATTTTTAATTATAATTCAAATTTTAAATGATTTTCTTCATTTTGCTTTCATTTTGTTTATATTTTCAGTAATTTGCCTTGTTTCCTTTCACAGGATTTGAATCTTATAAAAAATTTTTGCACATCACACTCCACCTCAGCATCTGCTTCTGGAGAACCCAATTTGTGGCAATATCCTACATGTAAATCAGATAAAATTCATTTTATAGCATTTTCTTCTAAACAGTATTTATCTTATTAATTTAGGAGATTTCATTTTTCTTTCTTTATATAATTTTAATGACTTAGAGAAAATATAGTTTCTTTATAGAAAATGATATAGCAGCTTCATTTAACAAACTTAATAACACATCTTCCTAAACACCTCATTGACTGTCTCCACTATATCAATTCATTTTCTCAGAAAAAATTAAGGAATGAGATCAGAATGTGGATATGTTGCAATAGGTGGAGCTATGGAACAAAAGTGAGAAAAAAATGTGGTTTCAAATTTTTCTAAATTTGCTTTACTATTATTTTTCTATCTATCTATCTATTTGTCTATCATCTATCTATCTATCTATTTATCATCATCATCTTTTTGTTGGGGAAGGAAGATAGTATTCCAATCTTTTTAAAAGAAAAATATTAGAGAAACATTTATACTTTCTCTTTAACAATTTCAAGGTCAGTTTTATTTAGGAATTTCTTTTTTTTTTTTTTTTTTTTTGGCCGCATCGCAGGGCTTGTGGAATCTTAATTCCCTGACCAGAGATTGAACCTGGGCCCTCGGCAGTGAAAGTGTGGAGTCCTAACCACTGGACCACCAGGGAATTCCTTATTCAGGATTTTTAAATTGCCCAAGTTATTGTTACTTTTAAGCATGTACAAATTATCCGCACTATTGAGAAGTATTAATTACATATATTTCATTGTAGATAATATGTTAAGCTTCAGAATGTAATTCTATTTTTTCTTTGAAAAAAGTTAGAGATAAACATAACCAGAAAATATTGATATATTCATTCATTCACACATTCTTTAGATATTTATCCAGGTCCACTGCATGAAAGATATTCTGCTACACAAGGCAAATGCAAAGATAATTAACAAATTATGCCCTTTAAAGGGCTTACAACTTATTGAGGGAGATAAACATACAATTATGTAACTACAGTATGGTGTAATAATCCCTGATAAAGGACCTGTGATGAAGAAAATCATATGTACTTGAAGGAACAACTAAATCAAACTTGGATGAGTTGAGGGGGGGTGGAAAGACAACACAACTCACACACATGCACACACACACACACACTCCTTCCAACTTCCAATACCACAATTCTGTATTATTTTCCATTTTTGGTTTAGTCATAATTATATGCAAAATGAATATTTAATAAAACTGTGTAAAAACTAATTCAAACAATAGGTACGTAGCATATTCTGTTTCTACCTTTCACAATGTTTTCTTTTTTATGAAGTTATTTGATGCTTTTCTTTTTGCTTTCTTATTTTTCCACCTACTTATCACTATTTCTCACCCAAATGCTCTTCATAGGATAATTTCATGTGGCTCTTTGCCACAGCCCACCCCACTTCCAACCCCTTGAAATTTTTCATAATCTTACTCCAATCTGCATTGGAGTTTCTAGGCTTACTATCTATTTTCATCCTCAGACTTCGCTCATCATCATCGTTGAAATTCCTACCTGTATTCTTTGGGAGGTTTTAAGATATATTCACTAATCCTAGTATTCTAAACATTTAAGGAATCCTGACTATGAATTATTTTCACTCATTTTCTTGACTGTTTGTGTGATTTACATTTTTATTTTGGGGAAAATTTTTGTGATATTTATTTAATTATGATCTTCCATCTTTTTCATATGTTCTTAATTTGTGGGTATCTTATTGAATTGAATCAGTAGATTTTATGTGATATCTTACAATATTTTTCCTTTTTGTTCTGCCTTTTGAACAATTTCATAAACTATCTTCTGATTCTTCTACTGATTTTTAAATTATAGTAATAATGTTTTTATTTTTAAAAAATATTTCTTATTTTCTGAATATTTATTGTATCATTGCATCCAAGTATTTTTTCTCAGCTGATATATCTCCACTTATCTCTGAGTATTTTTCACAGACTTTTTTTTTTTTTTTTCTGATTCCTTTGATTCCCTCTGTTTATATTCAGTTCAGTTTTTTTTTTTTTTTTTTTTTTTTTTTTTTAATCGTTTTTGTTTTGGTGTCTTGTGTTAAACTTTCCTCTAATGTCTGATGATCTGGAAACCTTCATTCAGATTTAAGATAAACGTCTCTGAAACGGGTCAGAAGCCCATGGGAATAGGTTGGGCTTGTGAACCTTGTGATTCCCTGATGGAGGATGTGACTTGCCAAGTCACTGAGAAAAATCCTATAAATGGAAGATGCCTGCAATCTATTGACTTTCTATACTAAAGTGATGTCTGTGGAGGAAAGAAAAGAAGGCAAGTGACCCAGTCTAGTCTCTTTGTCAATCTTAATTCTGAGTAAACAGACTAATGATATTTGTTAGGAGCAAGAGAACTTCACTATGAAATGTCCTTAGCAAGATGTCCCTAGCTAGAGATTATCTATAGTAAATAACAGAGAGTCTATGAATCATTGGTCTCTGGAGGATGCCACATGGATTACATATTTAAAGCAAAATATAGAGATTTGTGATCATTTAAATATTTCCTCTATATGGGTGAACCTGTGACTCTCACATAGCAATCTTATCTATTCTGGACCTGAGTGTCATGGACTAAATGGGAAGAACTTGGAATGCTACTCTTGATATCCCAGACAACTCACTGCCTTGTCTGAGCTTTTTTATTGGTTGTATCATTCAAATTATTTAGTAAAATCTTTGATTTGTATGAGTCTAATTTGACAATCTGAGCTTCTGTATTAGCTCACCTAACTTCTAACATTCTGAGAGCTAAGCATGGTAAGAAAGCTGGAATTATTTCTTTTTAGTCTGTAGTCTTCTGCTTAATCCAACTTATTTTTTCATTATGACACCTGTTCTCCTGTTCCTTATGTATGTTGTGTCTGATACCCTGTTTTTTTCAATTTTCCCCCCAAAATTAAATTTCTTTTTTCTTTCTTGAAGAGGAGAAGTGCCCTGTCAGCTGAATGGGTAAGGGAGAGGATAGAGAACTGTCCAACTTAACTTTATAAATAGTTTCTGTAACCTCCCCATTTCAGCTCCACCATTGTCTTGACTCTTATGGAGTTACTTGGGGTCTGCAATGTCTGAAAGTTTGTAGCTACTTCAGTCCTTTTGTTTTTTTTCTTTTTTGGTTAACACCCCGATATGTAGGCATCTTTTTTTTTTTTTCAGTTACTTCTAAACCATCACTTTTCTATTTTTCAAAATTGTGCTGCAAACTGTTTTCTGCTTTTTCCCTTTCTCTTTATGCATGATTATGCAGTTTAATCATGTACTCTCATTTTTGTAGGGTTTACCTCCATATTCATTACAAATGCCTATCTTCAGGAATGGCCTCAGACTGGCACCTGGGAAATGAGTTCTGATCCATTAGAATATTATGTCTGAGAAGAACATTTTTGTATGTTTGACATTTTGGTCCAAGTGGCACAACTCTGATTAAATAGTTTATTCTTAGAATGTGATATATGAGGTATGTATATCTTTGCTCTGGGGATCTGAAATCTGAATAGCTGAAATTTTTATGCAGGTATTTCAGCCTTCCTGACAGATCTGCAATAAAATTCCTGGACACCAAGGCTTGGGTAGGCTAATCTGACTGGCCAGACTTCATATGTGTTGTCACATGTCACTGCTGTGACAATTAGCCATATCCATGTAACTCCACTGGAAGAGGACACCTGGAAGTGTGTGCCTTGCTTCTCCTGGACTTTGTCCCATAAACCTTCAGGCTTTGCTAATTTTAGAGAATGTTCTGGGTTAATGGTAATGTTCTATACCTTGATAGTGTTGGTTGCACAGACATATTTATTTGTCAAAACTTATCAAATGGTATGTTTAATATTTATGAATTTCATTGTATGTAAACTTTACCTAGAAATAATTTTAAAGAAATAGTAAAACCTAGTTAATGACATGTATACTGAAATTTTCAGGGTAGCCTGTGTGGATGTCTGTACTTATTTTAAAATGTCTCAAAAAGAAACTTAGAATAATGGATGGAAATTGAGATAGAAAATTGGATAGATACTCATATAAAGCAAGTCTAGTAAAATGTTAATGCGTGACTCTAGGTAATGAGTATATGAGTGTTCAGTGTAAAATCTCTTCAAATTTTATGTTTAAAATTTTCCTAATAAAATATTTGAAAAATCACAACTGGAACATTACAACAAACTCTCCATTTTTACTGTGATTTTGAAACTGAAATATTGATGTCAATAAAGTTTCCTCAAGAAAGCTTTTTGAAAATTTTGTTTTCCCTATTGGCCTCTTACTTATCTTAAAAATGTCATGAGAAAAGTCATCTTCTACTGTTCCCACTACTTTGGTTTTCGAACTGTCACTACAAATTGATACATACTTGCTAGTCTTAAAGCAACAGTCTATTTTAGAATCTTGGGGTAGATTATAATAGCATAAAATGCCAACTGGATCCATTAGTTAATAATAAAAAGAACTTGTTGCCTGTACAATTATGAATTCAATAAAGAAAATGAACTAGAAAGAATGAAATAAAAAGTTCTATTAGGCTTATTATAATCTATAATGTTCTTATTGTTCAGAAATAATCCACTGGAATCTGGTTATAGTTCATGATTATGCCCTTATATTGTCCCTTTTCTTTCTGTTTAAGTTTGTAAAAAACTTCTTTAAATATATTAATTTTCATCACATTTTAATCTTTTTCTGTTTCATCCAAGAAACAAGATGAATGGCTAAATGAGCTGGAACATTTTAGGCATAGTCTCATACACTCTCTTATAGATCATGCTAACATGCACATTGTCCTTCCTGCTCCCCTTGTCCTCAAGTCCATTCTCTATGTCTGCATCTTTATTCCTGTCCTGCCCCTAGGTTCTTCAGAACCTATTTTTATTTTTTAGATTCCATATATATGTGTAAGCATATGGTATTTCTTTTTCTCTTTCTGACTTACTTCACTCTGTATGACATAATCTAGGTCCATCCACCTCAATACAAATAACTCAATTTTGTTTCTCTTTATGGCTGAGTAATACTCCATTGTATATATGTGCCATATCTTCTTTATACATCCATCTGTCAATGGACACTTAGGTTGCTTCCCTGTCCTGGCTATTGTAAATAGTGCTGCAATGAACATTGTGGTACATGACTCCTTTTGAATTACGGTTTTCTCAGGGTATATGCCAAGGAGTGGGATTGCTGCGTCGTATAGTAGTTCTATTTTTAGCTTTTTAAAGGAACCTCCATACTGTTCTCCACAGTGGCTGTATCAAATTACATTCCCACCAACAGTGCAAGAGGAGTCCCTTTTCTCCATACCCTCTCCAGCATTTATTGTTTGTAGATTTTTGGATGATGGCCATTCTGACTGGTGTGAGGTGATACCTCATTGTGGTTTCAATTTGCATTTCTCTAATGATTAGTGATGTTGAGCATCCTTTCATACGTTTATTGGCAATCTGTATATCTTCTTTGGAGAAATGTCTCTTTAGGTCTTTGGGCCATTTTTGGATTGGGTTGTTTGTTTTTCGATATTGAGCTGATGAGCTGCCTGTATATTTTGGAGATTAACCTTTTCTCAGTTGCTTCATTTGCAAATATTTTCTCCCATTCTGAGGGTTGTCTTTTGGTCTTGTTTATGGTTTCCTTTATGGTGTAAAAGCTTCTAAGTTTAATTAGGTCCCACTTGTTAATTTTTCTTTTTATTTCCATTACTGTAGGAGGTTGGTAAAAGAGTATCTTCCTGTGATTTATGTCAGAGTGTTCTGCCTATGTTTTCCTCTAAGAGTTTTATAGTGTCTGGCCTTACATTTAGGTCTTTAATCCATTTTGAGTTTATTTTTCTGTATGGTGTCAGGGAGTGTTCTAATTTCATTCTTTTACATGTAGCTGTCCAGTTTTCCCAGCACCATTTATTGAAGAGGTTGTCTTTTCTCCATTGTATACTCTTGCCTCCTTTTTCAAAAATAAGGTGACCATATGTGCATGGGTTTATCTCTGGGCTATCTATCCTGTTCCATTGATCTATATTTCTCTTTTTGTGCCAGTACAATACTGTCATGATTACTGTAGCTTTGTACTATAGTCTAAAGCCTGGGAGCATGATTCCTCCAGCTGTGTTTTTCATTCTCAAGATTGCTTTGGCTACTGGGGGTCTTTTGTGTTTCCCTAAAATTGTGAAATTTTTTGTTCTGCTTCTGTGAAAAATTACATTTGTAGCTTGATAGGGACTGCATTGAATCTGTAGACTGATGTGGGTAGTATAGTCATTTTCAAAATGCTGATTCTCCCAAATCCAAGAACTTGGTATATCTCTCCATCTGTGTGTATCATCTTTAATTTCTTTCATCAGTGTCTTATAGTTTTCTGCATACAGGTATTTTGTCTCCTTAGGTAGGTTTATTCCTAGGTATTTTATTTGTTTTGTTTCAATGGTGAATGGGATTGTTTCCTTAATTTCTTTTTCTGATTTTTCATCATTAGTGTACAGGAATGCAAGAGATTTCTGTGCAATAATTTTGTATCCTTTGACTTTACCAAATTCATTGATTAGCTCTAGTAGTTTTCTGGTAGCATCTTTAGGATTCTCTATGTATAGTATCATGTCATCTGCAAACAGTGACAGCTTTACTTCTTCTTTTATGATTTGGATTCCTTTTAATTTCTTTTGCTTCCCTGATTGCTGTGGTTAAAACTTCCAAAACTATGTTGAGTAATAGTAGTGAGAGTGGGCAACCTTGTCTTTTTCCTGATCTTAGTGGAAATGGTTTCAGTTTTTCACCATTGAGAACGATGTGGGCTGTGGGTTTGTCATATATGGCCTTTATTATGTTGAGGAAAGTTCCCTATATGCTTACTTTCTGGAGAGTTTATCATAAATGGGTGTTGAGTTTTGTCAAATGCTTTTTCTGCATCTGTTGAGCTGATTATATGGTTTTTATCCTTCAATTTGTTAATATGGAATATCACATTGATTGATTTGCATATACTGAAAAATCCTTCCATTCCTGGTATAAACCCCAATTGATCATGGTGTATGATCCTTTTAATGTGCTGCTGGATTCTGTTTGCTAGTATTTTCTTGAGGATTTTTGCATCTATCTTCATCAGTGATATTGGCCTAAAGTTTTCTTTTTTTGTGACATCTTTGTGTGGTTTTGGTATCAGGGAGATGTTGGCCTCATAGAATTAGTTTGGGAGTGTTCCTCCCTCTGCTCTATTTTGGAAGAGTTTGCAGACGATAGGTGTTAGCTCTTCTCTAAATGTTTGATAGATTTCAGCTGTGAATCTACCTGGTTCTGGGCTTTTGTTTGTTGGAAGATTTTTAATCACAGTTTCAATTTCAGTGCTGGTGTTTGGTCTGTTTTTATTTTCTTTTTCTTCCTGGTTCAGTCTTGGAAGTTTGTGCTTTTCTAAGAATTTGTCCATTTCTTCCAGGGTGTCCATTTTATTGGCATATAGTTGCTTGTATTAATCTCTGATGATCCTTTTTATTTCTGCAGTATCCGTTGTTACTTCTCCTTTTTCATTTCTAATTCTTTTGATTTGAGTCTTCTCCCTTTTTTCTTGATGAGTCTGGCTAATGGTTTATCAATTTTGTTTATCTTCTCAAAGAACCATCTTTTAATTTTATTGATCTTTGCTATCATTTCCTTCATTTCTTGTTCATTTATTTCTTATCTGACCTTTATGATTTCTTTCCTTCTGCTCTCTTTGGGGTTTTTTTTTTTGTTCTTCTTCTTCTTTCTCTAATTGCTTTAGGTGTAATGTTAGGTTGTTTATTTGAGATATTTCTTGTTTCTTGAAGTAGGATTGTATTGCTATAAACTTCCCTCTTAGAACTGTTTTTGCTGCATCCCATAGGTTTTGTGCCATCATATTTTCATTTTCATTTGTTTCTAGGTATTTTTTGATTTCTTCAGTGATCTCTTGGTTATTTAGTAGCATATTGTTTGCCTCCATGTGTTTGTATGTTTTACAGTTGTTTTCCTGTAATTGATATCTAGTCTAATAACATTGTGGTTGGAAAAGATACTTGATATGATTTCAATTTTCTTAAATATACCAACGATTGATTTATGGCCCAAGATATGATCTAATCTGGAGAATGCTGCATGAGGACTTGAGAAGAAAGTGTATTCTGTTGTTTTTGGATGGAATGTCCTATAAATATCAATTAAGTCCATTTTGTTTCATGTGTCATTTAAAGTTTGTGTTTCTGAACCTCATTTTTTCCTTTGTAAAATAAATTTTTAAAAAGAGCCTAGGCATGCAAATTGAAAAGGAAGGAATAAAATTATTTCTGCTTGCAGACGACATGATCTTATATGTAGAAAACACTGAAGACTGCACTGTTAGAAGTAATAAACTAATTCAGCAAAGTTACAGAAAACAAATTCAAAATACAAAAGTCAGTTGCATTTCTTTACACCAACAACAAACATCACAAAAAGGAAATTAAGAAAAGCAATCCAATTTATAAAACCATCCAAAGGTTGTTTAGGGATAAGCAACCAAGGAGGCAAAAGACATGCACATGAAAAACTACAAAATGTTGCTGAAAGAAATTAAAGAAAATGTAAATAAATATTTAGTGTTTATGGATTGGAAGACTTAATATCATTAATAAGATGTCAATACTACCCAAAGCAATTTAGAGACTCAATGCAATCCTTATCAAAATACCAACATTTTTATAGAAATAGAAAAACCCACCCTATAATTCACATGGAATCCCAAGGAAGCCCTCAAAGCCAAAACAGTCTGTAAAAAGAACAAAGTTGGACCTCTCACATATCCTGATTTCAAACTTACTGCAAAGCTATAGTAATCAAACAGTGTGGTACTGGCATAAAGACAGACATATAGACTGGTGGAAAAGAATAGAGAGCCAGAAATAGACCTTCATATATATGGCCAAATGATTTTTAACAAGGGTGCCAAGATCATTTAATGGGTAAGGACAGTGTTTTCAATAAATGGTGTTGGGAAAACATGATAACCAAATGCAAAAGAATGACATTGGATCTTTAATGTTACATCATATAGAAAAATTAACTCATTTGGATCAACGTCCTAAATGTAGGCATTAAAACTATAAAACTCTTAGAAGAAAACATAGGGGAAAATTTTATGACATTGGATTTGGTGATGATTTCTTGGCTATGACACCAAAAAGCACAGGCAACAAAAGAAAACACAGATAAACTGACTTCATCAAAATTAAATTTGTTTTGTACCCCAGAGGACACTATCAACAAAGTGAAAGAATAACCCACCAAATGGAAGAAAACAATTTTCAAATCATGTATATGATAAGGGATTAATATCTAGAATATATAAAGAACTCCTACAACTGAATAATAAGAACAGCATAAAACCAAGCAACCTGATTTAAAAATGAACAAAGGACTTAAAGACACATTTCTCCAAAGAAGATATACATAGGGCCAATAAGGACATGAAAGGATACTCAATGTGACTAATCATCAGGGACATGAGGAAAATGCAAATCAAAACCATAATGGGATATCGATTCACACCCATTAGGATACTATTGTTAAAAAAAAGAAATCAGTGTTGGCAAGAATGTGGAGAAATTGGAACCCCTGTGTACTGCTGCTGGGGACATAAACTGGTGCAGCCATTATGGAAAATGGTATGGCAGCTTCTCAAAGAAATAAATGTAAAATTACCAACTATTTCACTTCTGGGTATATACCCAAAAGAATCAAAAGTAGTGACTCAAACATCTATTGTGCTCCCATAGCACAGCATTATTCACCACAGCCCGATAGCAGCATTATTCACAATAGCCGAAAGGTGGAAGTGACCTAGTTGTTCATTCACAGATGTAGGGATAAGCAATATGTGGTATATACATAAAATGGAACACTACTCAGCCTTCAAAAGGAAAAAAAATTCTGACACATGCTAGAGTATAGATGAAATTTGAAGATATTTTACTAAGTGAAATAAGCTAGTTAAAACAGGACAAATATTGTATGACTCCATTTATATATGAATACCTAGAATAGTCAGATTCACAGAGAAAATGGAGTGGTGGTTGTCAGAGACTGGATGAAGAGAATTCAGAGTTAGTTTAATGGATATGGAGGTTCAGGTTGTGAAGATGTAAAAAGTTGTGGAGGTGAATGGTGGCTATGGTTGTAGGTCAATGTGGATGTAATTGATGCCACTGAACTGTATGCTTAAAAATGGTTAAAATGGTAAAATTTATGTTATGTATATTTTACCACAATAAAACAAAATGGGAAGAACATAGACAAATCTCCAGTGGAGAATAATTCTAAATAATTTATACAGAAGCCTGCCATCATTAGAGTCTACCCATTAAGTGCGAGCTATACATAATGACTTTCTTCCAAAGGGTACAGTATGTAAGAGAGGGAAAAATAATAACTTTACAATGGAGAAATCTGAGAAATACCACCTCAGCCAGGTGATCAAGATCAATGTCAACAGTGATGTCATATTGATAGCATGTACTCTGGATGTGATGTAACAAGAATGGCAAATTTCCTTTGTGGTCTTCCTTCTAAAAATCCATAACAAGGTAAACTATGAGAAAATCATTAGACATAGTCCAATTGAGATATGTTCTACAAAATCCTTGACCAGTATGCTTCAAAACCTTCAATGTCATCAAAAACAAGTCTGACTAACTGTCACAGTCAAGAGGAAACTTAGCTATGTGACATGGCAACTAAATGCACAGTGGTACCCTCGATGGGATCCTTAAACAGACAAAAGATAGTAGGTAAAAAATTAAAGAAACATGAATAAAGTATGGACCCTAGTTAATAATAATTTATCAGTATATGTTCATTAATTGTAACAAATACACCTACTAATATAATAATGTGTTAAAAGGGGAAACTTGGTGTGGGGAACATTTGAACTCTTTATTCCAACTTTGCAATTTTTCTATAAATCTAAAACTGGTCTAAGATAAAATATTTATTTTAAAAAAGAGAAATGAGTAGAAAACCACAGACTATGAAAAAATCAAAATATTTATCTAATAGGAATTTTATTTATCATATGTAAAATTCTTATAATTCAACAATAAAATGCAAATACTTTAAACTGAGGAAAAGTTATTTTCTTAGGTTATTTTTAGGGGAACTGTTTCAATTGACTTTTTTTCCTGGATGAATATTTTACTGGGAAGATCAAAGTAAATAGTTACTCTCTGTCCTCTAATGAACATGCTAACATATTAAGCAGAATTCACATTTAACCAGGGGTACTGAGAGTGGTATCATAGTGGAACATACAGTGAAATTATTCTCTATGAAATGATGTTGCTTTGCATTATAGGTTATATTTGAGTGGATGAATAGAGGGTGAAATAAAGGGTGAAGCCATAACTTATGAGGCTTAGCTAAGAATTTAAATTTCATAGTCTGCCTGACTTGGGCAAGTCAACTGCATAATCTGTAAATAGCCAGTATTAAGGCATTTGTCAGTATTTTTTATCAATTAAACTTTTTCTTAAATCAAATTAAAGTGCATGGTTCTTAACTACTCAAACTCAGAGACTATATTATTTACACAAATGTGTTATATTTTCTTTCTTACTCCACTTTGGGAAGACATTTATTAGTTTCATTAATAAGTATTCTCTTTTGTTCTGTTTATGGTTTGTATGATGAGTGGGAATAGGTAGTAAAGCTCTGGGTTGAGACAGGACACATATATGGTCTAGAATTTCCCCTAAATGAACATGTTAGGATAAAAAAAGATATGACTTGAAGGTTGTGGACATAATGCTTTGTTTCATATAATAAATTTTCATATTTAAGTTCTCAGTAGGAGCCTCTTCATTTAAAAGTTAAATTGAATGAACCAGACACTGTATTTGTTGCTTACTCAAAAATTAGCCATTCAATTAATAAGAAATGTTGGCAAGGGTTAAGGATCAAGGACACTGCATTATTCATTCATGTATTTATTATGTATTTCCTGCCACAGTACATTACCCCGTATCTATGTCTTACAAATAAGAATTGGGAGCCTTGCAACACACTGAATACCAATTTGTCTTAGCTGTGTGGAAAGGTATTACATGCAGGTGCATTAAAATCACAGCACATTAGACTTGGGACTTCATAGGTCATTTAGTCCAATTTTATCATTTTTTAAATGGTTTGGAGTGGGCATGGGAGTTGCTGTGCAGAACTGAGAAAGGCTGGGTTAAACATCTCAAAATTCACAGGCATACTTGGTTTCAGAACTAGAGCTAGAATCCAGGCATCTTTATTTTCAATATAACACACTCTACACTTCATTAGGCTGATAATTTGAAAAATGTGACAATTAATGTTATATCAACTTTATATGAAAATGTATGAACTCTGGTAAAAAATAAAATTTAAATAACCTGGGTACATATAAACATTTTTTTTAAATACTATAGATTATGTTAAATATAATTTGCCATTTTATATGTTAGTGCAATAGGAAACCCTAGTCTAATATAATAAGGCCTAAACTTAAGATTCTGCATTCAGGAGATTTAGGTTCTTTTCCTTTCCATTATTCTTATATTCCTAATATAAGTATTTTTTTTCCTAAAAATAATTAATTCGCAAAATATGTGATTCAATTTTGCATATTGAATGTGTATAGTCTTAGTCTTCCTAAAGGTGAAAGTTACATACATTCTGACAGTTTTTTATGTAAATTATTTTTTAATGAATTCTAAATATTTGGCAAAATAAAAAAGGATAGAACATAGGGCAATAATTTATTTGGGACTGGCTAAAATATCATCCCAAAGTTTTTCTGTCCTCTACTTTTAAATCTTCTCTTATCAATAGGCATAAATAATCTAAAAGGTAATTTTAAATAAAATGAATAAAAGCTAACTTTAAATAAAGCTGAATATTAGAATAAGCTTAACATGGTAGAAAGGAAAATGAATGAGAGTTAGAAGGCCATATACACTATATAGCATTGTCACTGGCCTGGGTTACTAAACAATTCACTGGTCCTCATTTTCTTTAATCTTGTGGAACAACAGGAATAAATAACATATCTTTGCAACAGTTGTGACTGCTTCATAAATTCCATGTTTATGATTCTTTTTTACTATGAAAAATGTCAGGTCTTGTAGTTTACTTCACTGATTTTAGACCATACAAACTGAAATTAAAAAAAAAAAAACAGTAATAATAATTAAAATAAGATACAGAGTTCACTGAAAAACTAGCATAAAATAAAGAACTAGCTATTACTTAAATGAATGTAGACTAAAAATCAACTATTTGGGACACTACAATTTAATTAGAGACTATTGAAAGAATCATTCACTAATTGTTCTTCAACTCTTCAAGGTAAGTAATAGCTTTTCTTTGTTTATCTTTACAACCAGTTCTTCAAAACTCTAGCTGAAATGTTGTTTAAGAGTACAAATTTACAACCAGTAGACATATAATTCCTGCAGATCTAATACATAGTGTAGTGAATATAAACAACAATATTGAATAATTATCAAACTTCTTAAGAGAATAGATCCCACTACAAAAAATAAGTGAAAATTATGTGAAGTGATAGAGTTACTAATTATGCCCACAATGGCAGTCATATTAAAATATATATATATTAAATCAACATGTTGTATACAAATTTACAAAATGTTATATGTCAAAAAAATAAAATATGTATTGATTGGAAAAAGAGGTAGCAGAGGTTCTGAAATAAAATTTGACTTTCAGGAAGAAATAAGAAATAAATTTTATCAGATGTCCTATATTAGGGTCAAATAATGAACATATGAGCAAAGTTTAAGAGTCTGGTTGATTAGTGATTATTGATCAGTGAACCATGTGGGTTTTTTTAACCATAACCCACATACTTGTTTTTGTACACTATTTAAGTGTAGAGGGTCAATACACAGGCTTCTGTTTCCAGAAATGTGGTTGAATCAATGCCCTGAATCACCTTTGAAATATACAGCTGAGCTGACAGAAGAATAAGTAGAATTCCTATTGGTCAAATAAGAGAGAGTTGAGAATCAGAGCAATGAGAGATGAGCTGACATTATAGTAGTTCTGGGTGGTTCTGTTGTCTTCCAGTCTCAGTAATCATAATTCTTTAGTTTTATTGTCCAGACATGGAAATGAAGAATGAGACATAGGGCCACATGAAGTGAGGGGGTTAGATTGTGTCCTCTACATAATACCAGGGACTATGATAGGCTGTGACCTCAGTGAAAAGGTGGCACATACACAAAAATCAATCTTACAAACAGAAAGCTTATGTCTACTTTTTTTCTAAAATGGTATAATTTACATTTCTACTTCATTTTACATTATTGTCACTTTTATTGAAAGCACTTACTGAAAATATATTTATTTATTTGCAGATTTCTGCGAAAATATACTGGCTCACTCAGTTCCAATACACTTTGATAAGAGAGAATTGTAAGAGTGCACACAAAACAGAGTTCGTATGAGAAAGGTAGGACTAAATATAAATTTGCAAGCCATTTTTGTATATTTATGACATTTTTCATATAATTATACATGGAGAATAGCAATTCAGAATATTTTTGTAGTCAATGGTGGGAGGGATTTCGTTTTACATGACGAAAATAAACCATACTTTTGATTGAAAGAATTGCTATTGTACATAATGCATCTGGAGCTTTTCACTTAGAAGTCAGATGTTTCATTCATGAGTATCACAGTCAGTGAATGTTAAAACAAGGCAATGATTTTAGATTGGTAAGGCTGTACTAGCATCCTATTTTGTAGGGCATCTGTAATAGCTCTATAATTACAAGGGAATTACATGTTCCTACAAATTACTTGATAATTATACTTGACATTACCAAGTAATTCAAAGATTAGTTACTATGTAACTAACAATTTTGAGATCTCATTGCAACATTTCTCTTCCCTTATTTTAAGGGTTTGCTGATACCTTAAATAGTGGACATTCAGAGTATATTTCTAATTATGTTTAGGTTATTTGCTACATAAATTCGTTAGAAAAAAGCAAATATTTCTCAGAAAGAACAAATAAATTTGAAGGGATAGGTGGTCATTTGTCTTCATACTTAATTTGTATTAATGATATATTTCAGCATTACATTTCCTTTAATCTAAATGGTTCTGTGGGACAAGCCAGAGTGTCTGATAAAAATGACTTTAAACCAAATTGATTAATTAGGTAAATTAATGTATAGTAAGTTGATATAATCAAATAATACACTGTGTCCAAGAACTTACATCTTTATGTAGATTGACAGCAAATCTTAAGGATAAAATGGTATGTCAATTAGGTTACACCAGAGACTCAATAACATTTATTGGCATAAAGAAATTATAAGATTTTGGAAACAATATAGCTAATATAAATGTAACTATAGAGCAACTAAAATGTATTTGAATATTTGTGAGTTTTACCAGCATCCAAGGAAGAAAAATAATATTTGTTTGATATCCTATGTCTAATTGTCAATTAATATTTTATATTGGGATTATGAGATGCATAGATGTTTGCTTGCAAGGAGACAATGCAATGAGAAAAGGGCAGAGTTCTGGCACTACACCTTCTTTCATAGATGGAACAAGAATCACTTATTTCAGAGAATAACTAGAGGGATTCATCCAGATAGGCATAGCTCTGATGAAATTGAGGTATTAAGCCCCTCAAATAAAAAATCAGGGCCTCTTGTTCAAAATTAAGATTTTTCAAGACAGTAGCAGTTGAACACTAAACCAACATGAGGTCTTTCCGAACAGAAGTTGCATACCCATCTAGTTGAATGTCCAGAATATTTGCTTTCTTAGCTAACATTGGGCAGGGCACAACAAAATGGAATTGAGACTGGATGGCACCTAGAAGTCCAAGCTAGTAAGTGAAATTACAAAATCTTTTATAATCTTTAGAATAAAGAAGATTAAAAAAATTGAAATGATCAACTAGGTAGAAAGTAACAAAACAATTTCACCCTAAAATGATTGGGACAATTTTAAAATTTCATTTTTGAAAGCAATTTAACCATATATGTTTTATTATTAAAAAAACAAAAACACTGAACACAAATGATATAGATATTAATCTCAAGAAATCAAAGACTATACACTGAAATATTATGATGTATTATAGATTAATTGAAGAACTATTTCAACTAATAAAGCATTATAAGAATCAATATATATTGATTCTTACAGAATCGAGCTCAAAAAAATGAAGATTAGGAAATTCAGGGACTTTGTTTTCGTTTTGACTTAACAGATAAGTATGATGCAGAGAGGAAATTGACATTGAACTGTATTATTTTGGATTACAAAGTAAGTGTACTAAAAATAAGTAAGGCTTGGTCCAGATTAGGGATGGGGATAGAGACCAATTGTCTGTGTTCTGCACAATTGTATATTTGGTCAGACTAATGAGAAGAAAATGGAGGGAGGCAAGAAGAAGGGAAAAGACAAGGTTATTTCAGACAGAAGATGTTTGAGGAACCAGAATTATTCTGTTAACTGTGTGGGCATCAGCCTTTCCATATGAAGACAAACAGTTCATTGGTGGAAAGATAAAGAACACAGACACAACGTAATGATTTTGATTTGATTTTGCCATGATCCTACCTGGGATTTTAAAGTATAATTATCTCAATTTATTTAGCATTAAATATTGAAGAATTCTACTTTGAGTAAACATGCTATAGTGGCTACAAAAATACAATAAACAGAGCTCTAGTGCAAATATTTCACTTAAGGAATATGAGAATGAGATTCAATATAAAACATGCTTATGAATAACAAATTAAGAACTGATGTGGCAAACTATAAAACAGTATACAACTCTGTGTTTAAAGGAAGCAAAGGAAGAAGAAAATAATACATTCATTTGAGTGAGTCAAAGAAAATCATTTTAGGAAAATACTCAGTTTTCCTACAAAATAAGAGGAGATTCACAGATCTAGATATTTTATTTCATGAAAGAGTGATTCAAATACATAGAAAGCCATATCTTGTTCTTGGAGAGGAAGTCCTCAAAATTTAATAATGTTATTTGATCTATAATTCAATTTAATCTGGGCAGTCAATGAAACTGGAATCAAAATACCAACAGGGTTTTGGAAGTAAGCAATGGGAAGGGAGGACATTTAGTAAAAGTTAAAATTTTTCACTTGAAAAATTAAACTTAATAGCATAAACAGAAAATGTCAAAAACAAAGAAAAATATGGGAAATATTAGAACGTATTTAAACAATAATAATTAATCCAGTAATGTAGTAAGTTTAGAGAGGGTGATCAGAAAAATGTAGAATACATCCACAGAGAAATTTAGTTCATAATGAAGTTTTTAAGTTAGTGCAGTAATAGATTACTCAATAAATTGTGCTGGTGTATCCACCTATCAATTTTTTCAAAAGAACATATTTTTCACCTCACTACTTATATTAAAATATATTTCAATTTAATCAATATTTAAATGTTAAAAATAATATAATAGCTCTGAGCAAAAGCCAAAGAAAGTTATAGACAAGTACTTTATATTACCATGGGATGGAGTAGTTATGGAGGGAAAAATAGATAAAACACCATAAACCAAGCTAAAGTAATTCAATACTCTCTCATTACCCATAACAAAGAGCTCTTAGAGTTAGGACTAATTTCATTAATATACAATGAACTTTATACATAAATAAGAAACAGCCTAAAATGTAATGGAAAAATTTGAACTGAGGACATGAACATATGGTTCATAGCAAAAGAAATATTCATGGATAACAAACATAAAGAAAGATTCCCAACTTTCTCCATAAAGAAATGCAAATTAAATCAAAGCTTCATTTTCTTACCCTATTAGATTATCAAGCAGTAAAGATTTTGATGACCTCCAGTACTGGGAGGTTGTGTATACACAGGTACTCTTATGCACTGTTTTGGCAATGTATAGTGACTCTACCTGTTCAGAAGACAATTTGTTGGGCTTCCCTGGTGGTGCAGTGGCTAAGAATCTGCCTGCCAATGAAGGGGACACAGGTTCGAGCCCTGGTCCAAGAAGATGCCACAGGCTGCGGAACAACTGGGATGATGCACCACAATTACTGAGCCCGTGTGCCACAACTACTGAAGTTTGTGCACCTAGAGCCCTTGCTCTGCAACAAGAGAAGCCACTGCAATGAGAAGCCTGCACACCACAACAAAGAGTAGCCCCTGCTAGCCACAACTAGAGAAAAGCCCATGCACAGCAACAAAGACCTAATGTAGTCAAAAATAAAATACATTAAATAAAATAAATTAATTTTAAATAATTAAATTTAAAAAAAAATTAAAAAAAGACAATTTGTTGCTACTCATTCAGTTTTTGTGGCTACCCAACAGTTTTCTGTCTAGGATTTTAATATAGGGAATTACATATGTTCACAAAAATGTCTCTACAAAGATCTTGGCTGATCATAGTTTATAATAAACACTAGAAATATTGAGATGTTCATCAATTATGGACTAAATTATGTCACACAAATTTTTAGAAATGCATCAGAAATAAATTATGAAAATCATATATTAAATAAAAATATCAAATTGCAGAATGTTACTAAAGTACATCCCTACTTTTATAAATACATGTATATATACATATAATATAAAAATATGAGTATATATTCCTATATATATAGAAATATTATGAAAGGATATACCAGCAAGTCATCAATGATAATTACTGTATAATAGTCTTGAATGAGTTGAGACTTACATCTTTATGTGCATTGATTTTCTATGCTCCATGTATTTTTATCATGAGCCTATACTGACTTAATAGTAATGGTATTGTAATAATTATTTATTATTGAATGAAAACTAATGAATGCTATTTGAAGGATTTGGCAAGGCTTAAATTGTTGTGGAGTCAATATTAGAAGAAGTTAGATTTTGAATTTAAAGAGGATTCCAAGTTTCTAAAATGGAATGTGTTTAAACCTGAATGACTGTAATAATAGAGCCACTTTGCAGAGACTGGAAAATGAAAGCTATCTATCATATACTGAGAAAAGATTTTCATTCCCCTTTTACATATGGTATTTGACATAGCATTAAAAATACAGGTCTATCATCACCCTGATACCAAAACCAGATGAAGATATTACAAAACAAGAAAAGTACAGACCAATATCACTGATGAATATAGATGCAATAATCCTCAACAAACTACTAGCAAACAGAATCCAAAAACACTTTAAAAGGATCATACACCATGATCAAGTGGGATTAATCTCAGGGATGCAAGGATTCTTCAATATACAAAAATCAATCAATGTGATACACCATATTAACAAATTGAAGAATAAAAACCATATGATCATCTCAATAGATGCAGAAAAAGCATTTGACAAAATTCAACACCAATTTATGATAAAAACTCTCCAGAAAGTGGACATAGAGGGAACCTACCTCAATATAATAAAGGTCATATATGACAAACCTGCAGCAAACCTCATTCTAAATGGTGAAAAACTGAAACCATTTCCACTAAGATCAGGAAGAAGACAAGGATGTCCACTCTCGCCACTATTACTCAACATAGTTTTGGAAGTCCTAGCCATGGCAATCAGAGAAGAAAAAAGAAATAAAGAGAATACAATTGGAAAAGAAGAATTAAAATTGTCACTGTTTGCAGATGACATGATACTATACATAGAGAATCCTAAAGATGCTACCAGAAAACGACTAGAGCTGATCAATCAATTTGGTAAAGTTACAGGATACAAAATTAATGCACAGAAATCTTTTGCATTCCTATACACTAAGAATGAAAGATCAGAAAGAGAAATTAAGGAAACAATCCCATTCACCACTGAAACAAAAAGAATAAAATACCTAGGAATAAACCTACCTAAGGAGGTAAAAGACCTGTACAGAGGGAACTATAAGACAGTGATGAAAGAAATCAAAGATGACACAAACAGATGGAGAGATATACCATGTTCTTGGATTGGAAGAATCAATACTGTGAAAATGATTATACTATTCAAAACAAGCTACAGACTCAGTGCAATCCCTTTCAAATTATCAATGGCATTTTTTTTACAAAACTAGAACAAAAAATCTTAAAATTTGCATGGAGACAAAAAAGACCCCGAATATCCAAAGCAGTCTTGAGGGAAAAAAAACGGAGCTGGAGGAATAAGAGTCCCTGCCTTCAGACTATACTACAAAGCTACAGTAATGAAGACAATATGGTACTGGCACAAAAACAGAAATATCGATCAATGGAACAGGATAGAAAGCCCAGAGATAAACCCACTAATCTACGGTCAACTAATCTATGACAAAGGAGGCAAGAATATACAATGGAGAAAAGACAGTCTCTTCAATAAGTGGTGCTGGGAACACAGGACAGCTACATTTAAAAGAATGAAATTAGAATACTCCCTAACACCATACACAAAAAAAACCACAAAATGGATTAGAGACCTCAATGTAAGACCAGACACTATAAAACTCTTAAAGGAAAACATAGGAAGAACACTCTTTGACATCAATCACAGCAAGATCTTTTTTGATCCACCTCCTAGAGCAATGGAAATAAAAACAAAAATAAACAAATGGGACCTAATGAAACTTAAAAGCTTTTGCAAAGGAAAGGAAACTATAAACAAGACAAAAAGATAACCCTCAGAATGGGAGAAAATATTTGCAAATGAATCAACGGCCAAAAGATTAATCTCCAAAATATATAAAAAGCTCATGCAGCTCAATATTAAAAAAACAAACAACCCAATAAAAAAAATGGGCAGAAGACCTAAATAGTCATTTATCCAAAGATACAGATGGCCAAGAAGCACATGAAAAGCTGCTCAACATCACTAATTATTAGATAAATGCAAATCAGAACTACAATGAGTTATACCTCACACCAGTTAGAATGGGCATCATCAGAAAATCTACAAACAACAAATGCTGGAGAGTGTGTAGAGAAAAGGGAACCCTCTTGCACTGTTGGTAGGATATAAATTGATACAGCCACTATGGAGAACAGTATGCAGGTTCCTTAAAAAACTAAAAATAGGGCTTCCCTGGTGGTGCAGTGGTTGAGAATCCACCTGCCTATGGAGGGGACATGGGTTTGTGCCCCAGTCTGGGAAGATCCCACATGCCACAGAGCAGCTGGGCCCATGAGCCATGGCCACTGAGCCTGTGCATCCAGAGCCTGTGCTCTGCAACGGGAGAGGCCACAATAGTGAGAGGCCCGTGTACCACAAAACGAAACAAAATAAAACTAAACTAAACTAAAAATAGAATTACCATATGACACACCAATCCCACTAGTGGGCATATACCCAGAGAAAACCATAATTCAAAGAGACACATGCACTCCAATGTTCATTTCAGCACTATTTGCAATAGCCAGATCATGGAAGGAATCTAAATGCCCATCGACAGACAAATGCATAAAGAAGATGTGGTACATATATACAATGGAATATTACTCAGCCATAGAAAGGAACAAAATTGGGTCATTTGTAGAGATGTGGATGTATCTAGAGACTGTCATACAGAGTGAAGTAAGTCAGAAAGAGAAAAACCAATATTGTATATTAACACATATATGTGGGACCTAGAAAAATGGTACAGATGAACCAGTTTGCAGGGCAGAAATAGAGATACAGATGTAGAGAACAAACATATGGACATCAAGGTGGGAAAGCGGCAGGGGGTGGGTGGTAGTGGTGGGATGAATTGGGAGATTGGGATTGACATATATACACTAATATGTATAAAATGTGTAACGAATAAGAACCTGCTGCATAAAAAAATAAATAAAATAAAATTCAAAATTTCAAAAAAATAAGTAAAAATTAAAAAAATAATACACATCTATGGGAATAGTGCAGGTGGAAAAATAAATACAGGTCAGTTGCTAGCAGCTGGAAATACTGGCGTATGTCTCAACTTGAGTTTGGATTAAAGCCTATTCAGTTTAAAATTGAAGTTTTGGAAAAATTGGAAGAATGTAAGGGAAGAAATAACATTAATACATATCTCATTTACTGTGGTGTATTATATACTTTGCAAGTCTTAAAAAATAAATTATAAAGTTATAATTTGGGGTTTCTTCCAATTCCATCACAAATATGGAAAGAGAAGAGGAAGATGAGAGAATTGGATGAATAAAGTTTGAAATAATCAGTTCTGATATCTAGTCACAATAAGGAAGAAATTAATGCATGGTGGTGCTATTAGGCTAGAATAAAATGTTTCAGGAATTAATGGTATCACAGAATAGTTTCAGGAACTGGAGGAAGAGTGGAATCTGTAGTTAAACATGGATCCTTAGGGTTTAATGTTTTAACGAGGAAACTCTCAAGAAATGGTCAGGTCAATCTTATACCTCATCTAGCGTTTGTGTAGAACAGGCTCAACATATAAAAGAATCCTGGTTTGAATAAGCAATGAAACATGACATTTACAAATAACAATAATCTAAACTATAGTCAAATAGAATGGGCATATCTATAGATATATGGAAATTGATACCCTGTTTTTAAATATTCATATCTAAAACTATTTTTCTTGTGTTTATACTAATTTTCTTTTACCCTCACCGGCAATCTATGTTTTGGGAAAGGTTTTGAAGAAGAAAATTAAAATTGCCTCTAAAAGTAATAGAAAGCATTCACAAGTCAGTACTAGCCAGAGACTGGAGAGTCTCTAGCTAAAATTAAATTACTTGTTAGAAAAATGTAAGGCAAAAAGGCAGTGTTTCAACGAAAATGTATACTTATGCTACAGGCTATGTGCACATGAAGTCACATGTGAATGAACCCTATCAGATGAAGTGGTGTTTCAGTTATCTATTGCTATATTTTAAAAAATACTACCAAACCTAAAATATTTGGTATTTATTTTAGACTGGAAGGTAGAAAGGGCCCAAGAGTAGCAAAGACACTGTCATTGGAAGCTTCAAAGACAGTCAGGAAAGTATTGAAATCTGAGAAAAAGTGACACATTATAAAGTGGCAGGATATTTGGCTATACTGATGCCTGTGGGCAATTCAAAAATATACCTAATGAACTTGTGGACGTGGCTATGAATATTTCCAGGGAGAATGTAAAAAGTGTCAAATGCCTCTTTTAACTGTGTATGATAAAACTGGGGAGGAGAGAAATGTATTGAAGAGGAAACTGTCCAGTTTCAAGGAAAATTTAAGAAATGTATTGAAGAGAAAAATTTAGAGCAAATATTTCTACCTAAGGACTTGCTTGACTGCAAAAGAAAACTATTTATCTTTTCAAGTTCTCTAGCCTGCAAAATGTTCTTAAAGTTAAAAAGTGTTTCAGGGCAACACTGGGGCTAAGAAAACGTTCACAAAGTAGAGCAGACAGTGAAAGAGTAGCAACCCTTGGGAGCGGAACTGGGTCTTTTCTATACCCAATTCATGCTCTTTATTAAGCAGAGAGATTTGGTGACATATGCCTGGCTCTCTCTCAGACAGACTTTGAAGCAGTGACTGCTACATGTTTTTCATGCTCCTCTTTTTGAAATACTACTATCATCACAGTGTTACCACCATGACTACTATTTCTATTACTATATAACAATTCCCTTCCTTGTGAATCTTTGTCTTTTTAGATTCAGCAGCCCAATTCTCTTAAACACACATATAAACCAGTTCATTACTCAGGTATTTTAGACAACTGATCATCACAAGTTTTTTGGAAATGTGGTTCACTTGGTAGGTCTTTGTGACTCTCAGACAGCATTTGGTCATTAAGAAAAATGATTAGTGAATTGATTTTGAAAAAGTGAAGTTATATTGTTTGGATAAAATGGGATTAATGTGTGGTGTAAATACAATACTGTACTCAAAATATTTGAATGCTGTGAATACCCACAGCATTGTGAATACCCACTTCTTTATATTCATTTATGACAAAATTAAATTGACATCATGCACACTTCAAAGTAACAATACAATCTCTGGTTGAGAGCTTAAATGGTGAAATTTTCTTTCCTGGACACTTATAGATGGTTGAGTTTTTCCTAGAAACATCATGTTGACATACCATTTATACTTAAGTAGAATTTTGATACAGTTACAAAGCTATAAATTAAGCAGACTTTCCATAGTTCAAAAGGAAGACAGTGAACAAAATAAGGACCCTGAGAAAAAACTAATTACATTATAAATCCTTAGTCTTGGGGCATGTTATAATGGAAATAAAAGTTTCTAGAGACTTGGAAGCGAGCCTTCAAAAATGGATAATTTTACTGCAGTAATACTGTCATTTAAAACTACATAAATTGGTGAGCTATATTTTAAGCTTAATTTGTTCTCTTTGATTTCCAATCTACATAAATTGTACAACTACTTATGTAAATACAGTATGCCAAATAAAATTAATTGCCAAAACCCAAAAACATTGTTCAGACATGTCAGGCTAGCACATTATAATGCGGTGGTTCTTTTAAGGAAAAATACATCAAAATTATTTTTTTCTATTCTGAAAACAATACAGCTTTATAGTTATGTGTGTTGTTCAATCATTTTCATCTATTTTTGCAATAGGAATTTCAGAGGATTTTAGGGAATTTGTGTTCATTTTTGAAACTAGATTTTCTTCTTACAGCAAATTTTAGAGCAACTTTACAGGGAAAAGAATGTTGTCAAAATAAATTTTTCTTGAAGTATACCAAATATAGCAATTTCAAAATAGCAAATTGCTATATCTTCAATAGTAATACGATGATTTGCAAAGACTTCTAGTGTTATATTAAGCATCTTTATTGTGAAACTCTAGTCTTCAAATAGTTTCACCTGTTTCTCCTCTGTGCTTATGTAGAAATTATTGAAACACTTTCTAAAACATTAAAAATGACTCATAGACACTCAGCTACTGTCAAGGGGAGGGATATATGCAGCCAGGAACCATCATCTAACATCCTTCTCAAGACTTGTCAAATCTGTATGTAACAGAGAGATCATTTCTGCATTATAGGCATGAAAATGGTTATAATTAACTTCTCAAGCCCAACTGCATGGTGAGAAGGATAATTATAAAATAATTCAAACCAATCTAAGCTTAATTATTCTGCACAGGGATGGGGTGGGGGCATTTCCAATAGCCTCCTGTTGTGCTATTGGAACCAAAGCAAGCTTGATTAGTACAGATTACATCATGTCCTTCTTTGTCCAAATAGTCATATTTACTTTCAAAGTAAAATTCAAGTGGTAACCTTTGTCAACTTATTGAAGTATTTCAGAGAATTTAGTTTAAAGGTATTTGAAAGAGGAGGATGGGTTACAGATTAGGTTGAGGTTGTACACCTTGGAGAAAATACTCTTAGACAAGGATTCAAATCTGATTTGACAACAATGGCAACAAATTAAAACGTGTCACTGTTTTTGACAAGTTTGATACTAAAAGGCCCCTTTTACTTGATTTGTGCCACTGTAGTCTTTAGTGTGAGGAGAAGTACTGCAATTTCTATTAAGAGAGCAACTATACAAGTGCTATTATTATTGTTATTAACCTGAGCATCAGTATATTTCTGATCTTTATGATTTTAATTTACATATTTTTAAAACTTAGTAAAAACTTATTTTCTTACTCATTTTATATCAAGAGAGAAGGATAGAATACCACTGCTATTGTACTTAAGTACACAAATAATTACAATGATGGATAAAGCACACAGTATGAAATGATAGGTGCTGAAGAGAAAGTTATTAAAGGACTAATTCATATTTTATGAGTGATGCCTATGAAATGCACTGTACAGACCATCTCAGAGGCATTGCTATATGCTTTTTATAAACATATTTTTTCTTTCTGTTCTGTCATCTAAAAATGATTTACAAACTTATAATAAAATACACCCAAACACATAAAAATAAAGATTAAAAAATACACCATGTAGGGCTTCCCTGGTGGCGCAGTGGTTGAGAATCCGCCTGCCGATGCAGGGGACACGGGTTCGTGCCCTGGTCCGGGAAGATCCCACATGCCGCGGAGCAACTAAGCCCGTGAGCCATGGCTGCTGGGCCTGCGCGTCCGGAGCCTGTGCTCCGCAACGGGAGAGGCCACAGCAGTGAGAGGCCCGCATACCGCAAAAAAAAAAAAAAAAATACACCATGTAGAGGAGACTGCTGGGATTATATATAGATAAGCTAAACCTATTTACTACAAACGAATCTCAGGCTCTGAGCTCCTGGAAGTATGGGAAAATACAAAATAAATAACATAAACCTCATTGAATAATAGATATGAGTTGCAAAATATTTATTTTACGTAATTTTGAGAAGAAATTTGTTTATGTAATATTAAGTAACCTGACTTATACAATTGTTCTATATGTAATAGAATATCTATGAGAATATGATGTTATGTAAGCTAATATATAGCCTTATTACATTTTTTTCTATTTTATACATGCACTCAGTTGTTTTAAAATTTCCAATTCCATTTATATATGTATATATTTTATATATATACATATATATGTATTTAGTTCAGTTGCTGTTTTTTCTTTTAGTACTGGTGATAGAAAGTTACATTGAAAGTAAACTGTGATAGGCTGAAAATATTTTGAGGAAAATGACAGAATCAGTTATCTCATGATTGTATAGATATATGAACTATGTGGAGTTTAAATGATAATGCTTAATTGATTTGAATTAAGCCATTCTGACTTATCTTTCAAGTGTACATTTATGAAAGGTTAGTTTCTATAAATAGTAGATACACATGGAAAAATTATGGGATTAGCTGTTTAGAATGATTTTAAGGGCTACTAAATAAGTGATTATTCTTAGTTATTTTTTCTCCTTCTTAAATTTTTTGCCTCTCACTTCAATGGGTACTTCAAAATTATGTGGTCCTAAAATGTCTTAATAAATGTTCTAGAAAAATAAATCCTAGAAGCAGAATTTCTAGTGTTAGCTCTGAAAAGGCTAATGGCAGCAGTGACCATTTCTTTGTAACAAATATCTCATGGTGGCTTAAAAGGACAATGATAAATATTTTGGCTAAAGAACAAAACAAAACAGGATCTCCAAACTGGGCGGACTCAAGATACAGGAAGAAAGAAAACATATGTTTCAAACACCATTTCAGTAGCAAAAGGAAAATCCAATACTTCAGTTTTACCTCAAAATTTCTACAAATTATCAACTAGTGATGATATACCTTCCTGAATTCACACATTGCCAGTCACCTCACAGGCACTTCTTTGGAATCTCTAAATAACTTTGATGTTCAGGAACAGAACTATTATCAATTTTGTAGATACTCTCACGTAAAGAATCCTGGAGTTATAAGGCAGTTTATAAATATTTAGTCCAAACTACCTCCTATTATTAGATTTCTTCTGCCAACTCTGCTAAATTGCATGCTTCCACAAAAGAATTAGCTGTACTATTTTAGGGAAATGCAAAATGTCTTCAACATAGCAAATCCAAATGATATTTTATAAATATAATTGTGGTTCCTAATAGTCTTACAAAGCAGCAGCACAGTGACGAAATTGAGAAGTGTGACTGTGTGTATATGTGTATGTTAGAGTGCATGTGTGCACATGTATCTTTGTTTTATTAATATTGATCAAGTTGATGGCAAGGCCCATTTTAAGTCTCTCTTCTGATAGAATCACTCCAGGTTTTACACTATAGTAAGATATTTTTGCTTTACAATTAGAATTCAATTTAATGGTATACTTATTGCCTGATTTGGTTTAGTTTTCTGTAAGTGTGAATTCTCCCTGCTGGCTATTAAATTAATCTGCCATGATAAACAACAAGGATATGTTATATAGCACAGAGAATTACAGCTATTATCTTGTAATAACTTTTAATGGACTATAATCTGTAAAACTACTGAATCACTGTGCTGTACACCTGAAACTAATATAATATGGTAAATCAACTATACTTCAATAAAAAAATTCTGCCACGTAGTTAATAAATAGTTCCAGAGTTTGATTATTGTGCTAGGCATTTTTCTGTTTGCCTGACTCATTGGGTACTGACTCATGCAAACTAGGTTTTCCCATTCTCCTTGTCCATGAACCAAGCTTCTGTCATTGAGAGGCACTGGCAAGAGATTGGGGTGCACAGGGGTCAGGAAGAAAACAGATCAGTTCTGCCCCTTTCTCTTTCTGCATTAGTAGCATCTTGAGCAGTGGCCCTTTCTCATCCATAGTCCCAGCTCCCCCTAGCAGATTCCCTGTGCTTCTGCTGAGTGGCCACAGATCCTGGGCTCAGGTCACTTTGTCTCCTCCCTTTGTCCTTCCATCCCTCAGAGTGGCTGCCACTTCCTGTGTTTGCTAATCTCTGGATTGCCTCATTAGCCACTGTTTGCACTTCTAGCATTTCTAGGCATATTGGCACTTAAATCCCCTGCTTACATGCCTTTCATTGAATTACTTAGTATTCTTTCAGTTTCCTTGCTAGACAATGACTCAAACGAGTACTATTTTTATTTTTGATGATGGGCCAAGTTAGTTACAATCTAGGGGAAAAAATGCATTACCTTAATATTATTTATTCCAATAAGTTATACAAAACAAAGAAAAAGGGATTAATGAGAATAATAAAAAAAACTAACAATAATACCTCTAGACATAACGTTAGGGTTACTGTTCTGGAACAGAAAAACCTGAACTGATAAAGTCATAGTTTCCCTCAATCACAATTAACATGTAAACACATATTTTACATATAAATAGTAAAATGCAATCCAAAATACCAAATTCGGTTCTGCTAGAATTTCCTGGAATTCCTCAGAGAAAAATGTCCAGTAATACCCATTCATTTGCAAATATTCATAAACTTAAGTTACGCAGGTACTATTACATTGAATAAAGAAATAAATGTGACGTTCCTCCAGCTTCTTCTACCACTGATACAGAATGTCATATCCCCTTCTGCTGTAAATCTCTAGAACATTTTTCTTTATTATTAAGCACAACTTCCTGCAAATAACAGATTTTGGCATTTTCATTTTATGCTCTATTAAACAGCAATTTTTAAAAAATGAAACAAGTAATATTTCTTTTTAAGGCATTTTATCCTTGACTCCATTTTCTTTTGGAGTATTTTTTTTTAATCTTTGTGGCAAGAGAAAGTAAGACAAAACATTTTCTTTTCCTATACTTGTGTTGTCTAGAAGTGGTTCATATTTAAACTTTATTCTTTCACATTGGACAATCTGACAAGGACAAATGGTTCATATATCAGGAAATACCCCAAACTGCTAGGTGAGGCTCTCACGCTTTGTGTACATAGTGTCTTACAGAGGTGACTATAATGACTGTAGTACATCATTTGGAAATGGCGCTGCAGAAACAGGGTGAATCAACGTCCCAGGAACAAAGTTTATTTATTTCTGCTGTTGTGATAGGAGCAGCTAGAAGCATTTTTCTAATGGTCCTAATGAGTCTCTGAAGACCTTGCTTCCTGTCTTATTTCTTATAGTACCTAAAAGTCAGTATTTGTGTAGCAATAGAGCTAGATGAATAGCTTCAAAAGCATTCAACAAACCATGTTGATTCTTTTCCCCTGAATGGACTGCAGGAGGGTTTAAGCTTATATTCTATGGTTTTCTTTAATCTCCTCAGGAAGCACTCAGAGTTGATATAAAATATACGTAACATATGCTAAAATTGCAATTCATATTCTTTGGGTCCTAAAGGTACAGTACTTCCTAGCCATGTCCAGAATCATTCAACTATATTTAAATCCTATACTCTGCTGTTTATTTAGCACACTGACTACCATGACCTCTGAATACCAAATACAAAAACTGCTCCTTGAGAGAAGAATTTTGTTTATTACTAGAGTATTAACAATATTCCTGGCAATTTTATAATTGCAATTGTGTACAGTACTTTATATGCACAGTAATTTTCATAATTTTGTCTTTAGCTGGAAATTTTATTTTATGATTTCTTAAAGTTAGGAATAGAAGAACCTTGGATTTAAATATGATTGGGACAATACAAGAAGTGAATCTGGGAACGATTTTAAGTTGGACCCTATCAACATGGCAACTGGATGGGTGATCAGGAATCCTAGCCAGTCACTTATCACCATAGGTCTGAAACTAGAACATTCCATCCAAGGAGGGATCAGATCCTTAGAAAAATCTGTTTAAATCTTAAAATTTATATAAACTTAATTTGAACCACAGAGGAAAACTCAATGAAGTTTTTTGAGATAATAAACAACTAAAATGGTTATAGGGCTTCCCTGAAAGAAAAAAAAATTAAAGATAAAATAAAATAAACTAGTTATTCAATATAAATATATAACCTTTTTTTTTTTTTTCTTTTTTTTTCTTTTTCGGTACGCGGGCCTCTCACTGCTGTGGCCTCTCCCGTTGCGGAGCACAGGCTCCGGACGCGCAGGCTCAGCGGCCATGGCTCACGGGCCCGGCCGCTCCGCGGCATGTCGGATCCTCCCGGATCGGGGCACGAACCCGTGTCCCCTGCATCGGCAGGCGGATTCTCAACCACTGCGCCACCAGGGAAGCCCAGTTTATTTCTTTGTGTAGAGAAAAAATATATATATATTTATATAAACCTAATGGCTCAGTGACTGTCAAGCCTCTTGGCATTTCATACTATGTCCTTTTTTTACTTTTGAAAGGACATATCACTAGTCACACCTTCTCCTTCCTTTGCTTCTTTGCTCATCCAATTGTTAACGTCTTCCCATCCTTTTCTTATCTTTCTCTTATAAATAATCTTCTATATGGTTCATCTTCTATTAAAGGGAGCATAAAAATTACTATTCAAACTTATCAGTGATATTATAAAGACAAATTTTCTGGTGTCCACTGAATTCCTGAATACATCAAATAAAGCATTTGAGTCCCTACACCATAAAAAAGAAACACTGCATACAAGACGGAGTGCTTTTATTTTTCTCTCTTATCGACAAGAGTGGATATATATTTTACCTTTTAACTAGATGAAATAAATTCATGCATTTCTAAATATATACTACAGGTTTTAGTTTCTATTTGATGTTGTATATTAAGTGACATAAATAGCTATTTTCAAAGTAACAAAAGCAAAACTGAAATTCTGCTAAAACCAAGAATGAAAAATGCAGATTTCCCCCACAAAAATTTGAAACTAGGAGAGTATGGACCTTAACTACATATGTAATAGCTTATTTTAAAGTCTGTTCTACCAATCAACTAAAGATGTCTAATTTGACCCCCAATTAAAGTCAATAAAAGTTATAAAAACACATATGAAACAGAAGACTCTGTTTTGAGCAAGAAAACACAATATGGATAGACATTAAAAAGAAACAAAGATTGTCTTATCTCTGAGTTAATTACATGACTGGATCAAATCCTTTTTTTTTCTTTTGAATTTTATTTATTTTTATATACAGCAGGTTCTTATTAGTTATCCCTTTTATACATATTAGTATATATATGTCAGTCCTAAGATCCCAATTCATCACACCACCATCCCCAGCTCCCCCCAACTTTCTCCCCTTGGTGTCCATATGTTTGTTCTCTACATCTGTGTCTCTATTTCTGTCCTGCAAACTGGTTCATCTGTAGCATTTTTCTAGGTTCCACATATATGTGTAAATATATGATATTGGTTTTTCTCTTTCTGACTTACTTCACTCTGTATGACAGTCTCTAGATACATCCACATCTCTACAAATGACCCAATTTTGTTCCTTTCTATGGCTGAGTAATATTCCATTGTATATATGTACCACATCTTCTTTATGCATTTGTCTGTCAATGGGCATTTAGATTCCTTCCATGATCTGGCTATTGCAAATAGTGCTGCAATGAATATTGGGGTGCATGTGTCTTTTTGAATTATGGTTTTCTCTGGTAGTGGGATTGCTGGGTCACATGGTAATTCTATTTTTAGTTTTATAGGAACCTCCATACTGTTCTCCATAGTGGCTGTATCAATTTACATTCCCACCAACAATGCAAGAGGGTTCCCTTTTCTCCACACTCACTCCAGCATTTGTTGTTTGTAGATTTTCTGATGATGCCCACTCTAACTGATGTGAGGTGATACCTCATTGTAGTTTTGATTTGCGTTTGTCTAATAATTAGTGATGTTGAGTAGCTTTTCAAGTGCTTCTTGGCCTTCGGTATGTCTTCTTTGGAAAAATGACTATGTAGGTCTTCTATCCATTTTTTTATTGGGTTGTTTGTTTTTTTAATATTGAGCTGCATGAGCTATATATTTTGGAAATTAATCTTTTGTCCATTGATTCATTTGCAAATATTTTCTCCCATTCTGAGGGTTGTCTTTTCATCTTGTTTGCAGTTTCCTTTGCTTTGCAAAAGCGTTTAAGTTTCATTAGGTCCCATTTGTTTATTTTTGTTTTTATTTCCATTACTCTAGGAGGTTGGTCAAAAAGGATCTTGCTGTGATTTATGTCAAAGAGCATTCTTCCTATGTTTTACTCTAAGAGTTTTATAGTGTCTGGTCTTACATTTAGGTCTCTAATTGATTTTCAGTTTATTTTTGTGTATGGTGTTAGGGAGTGTTCTAATTTCATTCTTTTAAATGTAGCTGTCCAGTTTTCCCAGTACCACTTATTGAAGAGACTGTCTTTTCTCCATTGTATATCCTTGCCTCCTTTGTCATAGATTAGTTGACCGTAGGTGAGTGGGTTTATCTCTGGGTTTTCTATCCTGTTCCATTGATTGATATTTCTGTTTTTGTTCCAGTACCATATTGCCTTGATTACTGTAGCTTTGTAGTATAGTCCAAAGTCAGGGAGTCTGATTCCTCCAGATCCGTTTTTACCCCTCAAGTCTGCTTTGGTTATTTGGGGTCTTTTGTGTCTCCACGCAAATTTTAAGATTTTTTGTTCTAGTTCTGTAAAATTGCCATTGGTATTTTGATAGGGATTGCATTGAATCTGTAGATTGCTCTGGACAGAATAGTCATTTTCACAATATTGATTCTTCCAATCCAAGAACATGGTATATCTCTCCATCTGTTTGTATCATCTTTAATTTCTCTCATCAATGTCTTATAGTTTTCTACATACAGGTCTTTTGTCCCCCTAGGTAGGTTTAATCCTAGGTATTTTATTCTTTTTGTTGCAGTGGTAAATGGGAGTGTTTCCTTAACTTTTCTTTCTGAGTTTTCATCATTAGTATATAGGAATGCAAGAAATTTCTGTGCATTAATTTTGTATCCTGCAACTTTACCAGATTCATTGATCAGCTCTAGTAGTTTTCTGGTGGCATCTTTAGGATTCTCTATGTATAGTATAATATCATCTGCAGACTAACAGTTTTACTTCTTATTTTCCAATTTGTATCTCTTTTATTTCTTTCTCTTTTCTGATCACCATGGCTAGGACTTCCAAAACTATGTTGAATAATAGTGGTGAGAGTGGACATCCTTGTCTCATTCCTGATCTTAGAGGAAATGTTTTGTTTTTCACCACTGAGAATGACGTCTGCTGAGGGTTTGTCACATATGGTCCTTATGATGTTGAGGTAGGTTCCCTCTATGCCCACTTTCTGGAGAGTTTTTACCATAAATGGTGTTGAATTTTGTCAAAATCTTTTTCTGCATCTATTGAGATGATCGTATGTTTTTTCTTCTTCAATTTGTTAATATGGTGTATCACATTGATAAATTGTATATATTGAAGAATCATTGCATCCCTAGGATAAATCCCACTTGATCATGGTGCATGATCCTTTTAATGCGTTGTTAGATTCTGTTTGTTAGTATTTGTTGAGGGTTTTTGCATTTATATTCATCAGTGATATTGGTCTGTAATTTTCTTTTTTGTAGTTTCTTTGTCTGGTTTTAGTATCAGGGAGATGGTGGCCTCATAGAAAGAGTTTGGGAGTGTTCCTTCCTCTGCAATTTTTTGGAAGAGTTTGAAAAGGATGGGTGTTAGCTCTTCAAAGATTTGAAAGAATTCACCTGTGAAGCCATCTGGTCCTGGACTTTTGTTTGTTGGAAGATTTTTAATCACAGTTTCCATTTCACTACTTGTGATTGGTCTGTTCATATTTTCTATTTCTTCAGACTTGGAAGGTTATACCTTTGTAAGAATTTGTCCATTTCTTCCAGGTTGTCCATTTTATCAGCATATAGTTGCTTGTAGTAATCTCTTAGGATGCTTTGTATTTCTGTGGTATCTCTTGTAACTTCTCCTTTTTCATTTCTAATTTTATTGATTTGAGTCCTTTCACTCTTTTTCTTGCTGAATCTGGCTAATGGTTTATCAATTTTGTTTATCTTCTCAAAGAACCAGCTTTTAGTTTTATTGATCTTTGCTATTGTTTTCTTTGTTTCTATTTCATTTTTTTTCTGCTCTGATCTTTATGATTTCTTTCCTTCTACTAACTTTGGGTTTTGTTTTTTCTGCTTTCTCTAGTTCATTTAGATGTAAGGTTAGATTTTTTGAGATTTTTCTTGTTTCTTGAGGTAGGTTTATATTGCTATAAACTTCCCTCTTAGAACTGCTTCTGCTGCATCTCATAGGTATTGGATTGTTGTGTTTTCATTGTCATTTGTGTCTACATATTTTTTGATTTCCTCTTTGATTTCTTCAGTGATTTCTTGGTTATTTAGTAGTGTATTGTTTAGCCTCCAGGTGCTTGTTTTTTTTTTTTTCCCTGTAATTGATTTATAATCTCATAGCATTGCGATCAGAAAAGATGCGTGATATGATTTAAATTTTCTTAAATTTATCGAGGCTTGATTTGTGGCCCAAGATGTGATCTATCCTGGAGAATGTTCCATGTGCACTTGAGAGGCAAGTGTAATCTGCTGTTTTCTGATGGAATGTCCTATAAATAGCAATTAAATCTATCTGGTCTATTGTGTCATTTAAAGCTTGTGTTTCCTTATTAATTTTCTGTTTGGATGATCTGTCCATTGGTGTAAGTGATGTGTTAAAGTCCCCCACTATTATTGTGTTACTTTCAATTTCCTCTTTTATAGCTGTTAGCAGTTGCCTTATATATTGAGGTGTTCCTTTGTTGGGTACGTATATATTTATAATTGTTATATCTTCTTCTTGGATTGATCCCTTCATCATTATGTAGTGTCCTTCCTTGTCCCTTGTAACATTCTTTATTGTAAAGTCTATTTTATCTGATATGTGTATTGTTACTCCAGCTTTCTTTTGATATCTATTTGCATGGAATATCTTTTTCCATCCCCTCACTTTCAGTCTGTATGTGTCCCTACATCCGAAGTCGGTACCTTGTAGACAGCATATATATGGGTCATTTTTTTTTTTTGTATCCCTCAGTGAGCCTGTGTCTTTTGGTTGGATGATTTAATCCATTCACTTTTAAGGTAATTATCAATATGTATGTTACTACTACCATTTTCTTGATTGTTATGGGTTTGTTTTTGTAGGTCCTTTTCTTCTCTTGTGTTTTCCACATAGAGAAGTTTCTTTAGCATTTGTTGTATAGGTGGTTTGGTGGTGCTGAATTCTCTTTGCTTTAGCTTGTCTGTAAAGCTTTTGATTTCTCTGTCAAATCTGGATGAGATTCTTGCCAGTTAAAGTAATCTTGGTTGTAGTTTCTTATCTTTCATCACTTTAAATATATCATGACACGCCCTTCTGGCTTGTAGAGATTCTGCTGAGAAATCAGCTGTTAACCTTATGGGAGTTCCCTTGTATGTTATTTGTCATTTTTCCCTTGTTGCTTTCTATATTTTTTCTTTGTCTTTAATTTTTGTCAGTTCGATCACTATGTGCCTCCGTGTATTTCTTCTTTGGTTTATCCTGCCTGGGACTCTCTGTGCTTCCTGGCCTTGGGTGGCTATTTCCTTTCCCATGTTAGGGAAGTTTTCAACTATAATCTCTTCAAATATTTTCTCAGGTCCTTTCTCTCTCTTCTCCTTCTGGGACCCCTATAATGTGAATGTTCTTGTGTTTAATGTTGTCCCAGAGATCTCTTAGGCTCTCTTTATTTCTTTTCATTCTGTCTTCTTTATTCTGTTCTGCAGCAGTGAATTCCACCAATCTGTCTTCCAGGTCACTTGTTTGTTCTTCTGCCTCAGTTATTCTGCTATTGATTCCTTCTAGGGTATTTTTCATTTCAGTTATTGTATTGTTCATCTCTGTTTGTTCTTTAATTCTTCTAGGTGTCTGTTCTTTAGTTCTTCTAGGTCTTTGTTAAACATGTCATGCATCTTCTCTATCTTTGCCTCCTTTCTTTTTCTGAGGTCCTGAATCATCTTCACTATCATTATTCTGAATTCTTTTTCTGGAAGGTTGCCTATCTCCACTTCATTTAGTTGTTTTTCTGTGGTTTAATCTTGTTTCTTCATCTGGTACATAGTCTTCTGCCTTTTCATTTTGTCTATCTTCTGTTCATGTGGTTTTTGTTCCACAGGCTTCAGGATTGTAGTTCTTGCTTCTGCAGTCTGCCCTCTGGTGGATGAGGCAGAGCTCATTAAAACTTTAATCTGCTTGTCTGCTGATGGGTGTGGCTGAGTTCCCTCCCTGTTGGGTGTTTGGCCTGAGGCAACCCAACACTGGAGCCTACCTGGCTCTTTGGTGGTGCTAATGGCAGACTCCGGGAGGGCTCACACCAAGGATTACTTCCCAGAACTTCAGCTGCCAGTGTCCTTGTCCCTGCAGTGAGCCACAGCTGCCCCCCACCTCTGCAGGAGACCCTCCAGCACTAGCAGGTAGGTCTGCTTCAGTCTCCTATGGGGTTACTGCTCCTTCCCCTGGGTCCTAATGCACACACTACTTTGTGTGTGCCCTCCGAGAGTGGAGTCTCTGTTTCCCCCAGTCCTGTCAATGTCCTGCAATTACATCCTGCTAGCCTTCAAAGTCTGATTCTCTAAGAATTCCTCCTCCCATTGCCAGACCCCCAGGTTGGGAAGCCTGATGTGAGGCTCAGAACCTTCACTCCAGTGGGTGGACTTTTGTGGTAAAAATATTCTCCAGTTTGTGAGTCAGCCACCCAGCAGTTATGGGATTTGATTTTATTGTGATTGTGCCCCTCCTACTGTCTCACTGTGGTTTCTCTTTTGTCTTTGGATGTGGAGTATCTTTTTTGGTGATTTCCAGCATCTTCCTGTCAATGACTGGCAGTTAGTTGTGATTCCAGTGCTCTCGCAAGAGGGAGTGAGTGCATGTCCTTCTACTCTGCCATCTTGAACCAATCTTCTTGGATCTAGTCTTAAAGAGTCAAAATGACATCTCACTGAATTTAAAAATAAAAAGATACAAGAAAAATGTTTATCTGCAGAAGACTTAGAAAGTTAAGTTATTGATAATTACCTTTGAATTTTCCCCATGTATACATAATTTGAGAATATAAATTACATATGAATTTTTTCAAATTTCTTCAAAATTTTACCTATCATTGGAATATATTGAAACTCTCTAAGCTGAATTCCCATGAGCAGTCTGATTATAATAATGCATTTTTGTTGCTTTATTTTGCTGAGCAGAACCATTTATTTTACTTAACATGGGTGAGTAATTTACTCTCATGCTTTATATTATTTTAAGTAAGTTCATGTTGCAAAAATAATGATTATTATTTTTACTGCCTATGACGATGTGAGTAGTGTGTAACTTGTTCATAACTCTTTCATTTAGAATCAGTGCCATATAAAATATACATATGGATAATTCATTATTAGAGTTTAAAATATAGTATTTTCCAAATCCCAGAAATTTATCAAATCTGCTAATAAAGCTGCAATAACAGCAACAGTGTTTTCTTTCTACTGTAAATCTTTTATAATAATTGTGCTTTATTTTTATTATTATTTATAAATAGAGACCAAGTATTTTCCCCTCAATCACAAACCTAAATGATATGGTACATTATTGACTACTTCATCAGTTTATAATTCAAAATCAGATGTGCTCCATTTAAATAACACAATGAGAAATAAAATACTTATAAAAAATCATGTTCTAATATATTTTAAATGAGTAAATTAAAATAGCAGGTTCACACTTACAGAACAAGTGAACATTATGATGAAAGTGAAAAATTGAGTCCAAAAACAGATTTCACTATCAGGATTTCAAGAAGTTGATAATCTGAATGGAAGTGAGATATTTATAGGTCATGGAAAATATTTTGACAGAATTTTACTTTTAAAATATTTTTAAAGCTGACAAATAAAATACTCATATATAATGCAAGCAGTCACTTTCTTGAGGATTTTTTGAAAAGTCTTTACTTGCCTCTTTTAGGACAAGAATGATTCATGAATTAATGAATAGCTGCATTTTGCTTCACTATTATCTAAGACCACATCCTTCTCTGTAAATGAGAATAAAACCATACATGGAGTTCTTTGTAGGATGGTAGCCGAGAAATTTGTTGTATTGAATGCAGAAGGAAAAGGAATTGTTTAGGGTGACCCAAGGGTGTATAACTAGGAGTAATGGCATGAAATGAAATAAAAAGAAAATTTAGGTTGATCTTCAGATCGATGTCCTAAGTTTATTAGGATACACGACTCTCTCTCAAGGGAAATGGTTAAAGCCTCATTATTTTAGTCTCTTAAAGTTAACCAGGCAGAATACTCCAGGACATAATGTAAAAAATAATCCTGTATTGTCAGAATCTGATGGAAGAGATGATCTAACAAGTCTTTTCTTTTTTTTTTTTTTTTTTTTTTTTGCGGTATGCGGGCCTCTCTCACTGTTGTGGCCTCTCCCTTGCAGAGCACAGGTTCCGGACGCACAGGCTCAGCGGCCATGGCTCATGGGCCCAGCCGCTCCACGGCATGTGGGATCTTCCTGGACCAGGGCACAAACCCGTATCCCCTGAATCGGCAGGCGGACTCTCAACCACTGCGCCACCAGGGAAGCCCAACAAGTCTTTTCTAGCATTAATTTCCATGGTCATGAACTACTGATTATGGCTGCAATTAGCACTGTTTAAAGAAAAGTGCAATTTCAATACCGCAACTAGCTTCCCTGGAGCTAAAAAGCCTGGACATAATTCAAAGTAAAAACAAGGGGAGGAGGACTGGAGCCAAACTAAACTACAATAAATATACTTATAAGTGACAAAAGAAGGAAATTCTGATATTGTCAGTGCTACTATACATGGCTGTTTAGTTCTTTCTCTTTCTTTCTTTCTTTTTTTTATAAAGGAAACTTTGGTGGCAGTGCCAGTATTATTCTTTTTCATTCATGAATCATCTTGATTCACTGATTTATTTTCAAGTTTGGGGATGATGAGTGGAGAATATAAGGCTTGACTCTCTAGTTAGCCACTTGAAATTTGTCCAGGTCTTCATTCTCTTCATTTGTATGTTATTTTATCAAACAATTTCTAAAAGACTCAAAATGCACAAATGAATTCTCAGTGAGTCTATAAAATTAAACTGCCCAGAGTAATGAAGCACAGGATTTCTAAATCAGCCGACACCCTTAGTAGCTATCCATGTGATAATTATTTTAATTATTTAATTTTTCTTCAGTTATTTGTGAATTATTTTTATTCTCTTTTTTATCATGCAAAAATGGGAGAAGTGAAAAGAAGCATCTCCAGATTATTGACTTTAATTCTGAAAAATAATTTTCAAAAGAAGAATAATATTTGACTATCATACATTCTAAAAGTAAATTATTTCAGAAAGGCAAAATGAACACTGAATTGCAAAGGAGTTTCTCAAGGAAAAGAGAACCATTTTCATAACTATGATCATAGAAGTCTATCGAATGCTTGTGGAAAAGCAGAAAATGCACTTAGCTGATTGTACTTTTAGTAAAAAGGAACAAACTGGCTTCATTTTCCCCCTAATTCTTCAAACAAAATGATTCTTATGTTTTTGAACTCCACAGTTATTACCAAGCCACAGACTCTGCCCTCAAAAAGTACATAGTCTAATGGGCAGGAGGAGATTAAAAACATGCACTGAATATAGCACCAATTATAAGCAACTAGTTTAATAAATACAACTATATGTGACAGAAAGATTAATTTGCCTGACTGGTTCAAGGATAGAGCCACAGTTTGCTAATCTGTGACTGTGTGTGTGTGTGTGTGTGTGTGTGTGTGTGTGTGTGTATTGTGAAGATATTAAAAGGCATTTCTACAAATTGGGGCAGAATGAAAAATTACATGGAAAAAAATGAAGTATATAATGTGTTTGGGGAATAACAGTTGTATGTTGCCAAAGAGAGGAGTTTAGAAATGAGTGGTAAGAAAAAGGTAGAAACAACAGAACAAGGATTCTGAATATTATGGATTTCATTCACTGGCAATAGAGAACCATTAAAATGTGTGTTTTTCATTTGTTTGTTTAGCTGGAGACTACCATTGTCAAATATACATACTGTAAAGATTACTTCGATTAACAGAATGGTAAGAAAAGGTTGCTGAAATCATGGAGGTCAGTTAAAAGGCTAATGCAACAATGCAAACAAAAGGGTGGGTGTTTATCTTTTCCCCAAATTTCTTCTAATTGAATTTGGCCTCTGTAGACCCATCAACAAAACTAAAAAATATTGCCAGATCTTAGATAATTATGAGTCTTTCCGTTATAATTCAGGGGAGATCAAATGTAATGAAGCCGAAAGAGGTAAAAGAAAGTTTATCCATGTCACTTATGGGAAGACCAACAGCACAATAACCTTGGCAGAATTACATGCAACATCAACAACGAGTAGTATTTCGAAAGGCTATCAAATGGAAGCAGAAATCACCCTGTAATCTAAGGTACTAAGTACAAAAATTTGCCTAAGGAATTTCAGCTGCCTTTGTGAACTTAATGGGGCAAGAATGGGATCTAGTGCATTTGTTCAACTAATATTAAACTAGAAAACTTGAGAGGCAAAGCTTAGAAGACCACAGGGGGGCACTTTTACTGAAAGTAATATCATTCATTATGAAAAAGGAGCACCTCAAAAATACTTCTGAAGGAAAAAAATGTATTTTTCTATGATCATTTTTAGAGACTTCTTTTTTCTGTCATATTTTGTCTAATGGCAGGCATATGAGCTTAACAACATGAACATTCATGTGGCTATGGACATCTTTAATGGAACATTCTTTTAATCATTTTTGAAACCACCTGTATCACTGAGCACTACCTTGGTATGAACTTTTTTTTTTTTTAGCAGTTGCTCTACACATTGATGATTTATTTTAAACTTTTCAACTCACCTTTATCACAAACACTGGGACTTTCCCAAAACTTACTACTACAGAGTAAACCTTACTACAGGGGTTGCTTAAACATCATCAGTGAAGGTATTTTCACCCATCAGATGTTTCTACAGCAATTGCTTCTGCAATTATTATCAAGCAAGCTCCAGTATGCTTAATGCCACAAATTGTTTATGTAGCCTCTCTTTGTGTATCCCAAAGAGAATATATACATTTTCCTAAAAGCTTTCTAGAATCTACTGGCACCTCATCCACCTCAGATAACCTTAAATCCCAAGGTCATCAGAGAACACTGAAGAGAATAAATACAAAAACTGTTACAAATTTCTCAACACCTACATACATATAAACTTCCCTTCACTTACATTCATCTTTCTCTCCTTTGTTCCACTTTCATTAGAAGAGATGTTCTATGTGCATGTGGAAGCTGTTAAATTTCACAAGGTACCCAGAGCTAAAAATGAGTAGAAAGCAGGGCACATTCAAGGACAAGCACTTCCAAATCATGGGGCAAAACTGGCACACTCTTTGTGTCTCACCTAATACTGTTCCCCAGTCATCTCTCTTGACTTGTGAAACTTCATGACACGAGAGACAACTGAATTTAGGACAAGATTATGAAATATTGCACTGGATGAAGATATTTCTTTAAAAATTATATATATACATATATATATATATGTATATATATAATGTTTCTATTTGAAATGGACTTGTTGAACTCGAAAAATGCATTATGGTGTCTTTTTTTCCTTGTAATCCTAGGCTCTTAGAGAAAAATAAGATCTCCCAACAGATGCAAGTTATAATCATCTCTGTTTTCATAACTTACATTCACATGTCTAGGGAACCTGATTACTAAAGGATAGTGCTGATACCAGCCTTACTCTGCAAAGCAGGAATTGCGTTTTTTTGATCATTTTATAGATGAGTAAAATGATCAGTAGGTATTAACTAACTATTCAAAGGTGACAAATTTATCTGTCTGAATTCATGAAAATTTGCGGTAAACATTTTCAAAACCTATCTTTTTTTAAGATGTATTTTGTATGTTTCTTTTATGTTATGTGCTTTGCAAGTGTTTACTTCTCTTGTGAAGTAGGTATGATTATTCTGTTTTTGCAGATAAGAAAACTAGGGTTGAATCTGATTAATCCTGGTAATGAAGTGTAAGTCCAAGAAAGCCCTTAGCAGACCGCCCTTAGCAGATCACCATCACTGGTCTGGCTAACATCACCATAAAGCAGGGCTGCAGGCATGACAGCAGGTCTTAGACATCATCTCAGTGACTGAGCAGGGAGGAAGGGACCCAGCTGTCACCCACCACTGAGTCTCCCTCAATTCTGGAAAATAGAGCCTGGAACCAGTGGCAGAGGTGAAGTGCAGAGGAATCAGCAGTTCAGTGACCTCATTCATGACATTTTCCAGTAGTATCTACTGTAAAAAGTACTTCATATATAATCAAATAAATGACACTGTGAAAGTTATTTTTGTGCAGAAGACTGCCATAGAGAAGGTAAATCAGGAAGCAACTTGGTGGTATAGAAGTGGAGAAACTAAGTAGTTTGATGTTATTGAAGGGAATTAGGTACAACAGTAGCTATTACAGTAAGTTCCCTACATAAGAACGAGCTCCTTTCCGAGAGCAAGTTCTTAAGTCCAATTTGTTTGCAAGTCCAAGAAAGTTAGCCTAGGTACCCAATTAACACAATCGGCCATATAGTACTGTACTGTAATATGTTTATATTACTTTTTACACAAATAATACATTAAAAAACAAACACACACAAAAAATTTTTAATCTTACATTATAGTACCTTGAAAAGTACAGTTGTACAGTACAACAGCTGGCATAAAGGGGCTGGCATAGAGTGAACAGGCAAGAAGAGTTACTGACAGGAGGAGGGAGAGGAGGTGGGAGATGGTAGAGCTGAAGAATAGTTAGCAATAGGAAACGGAGGTAAGGCCGCCCGTGACAATGTATGCCAGACACGTGAACTGATTGCATGATTGGACATACGAACACATGTCCACATCTTTGAAAGTTCGCAACTTGAATGTTCATATGTAGGGGACTTACTGTATAGATTGTGTTCCAGTTCAAGGTATTAACTACGTAGCATATCATGACCATCATAGGTGTTAACCACACCAAATTACCAACACCACCACCAACATAATGAGAATGGGAAAAAGGTGAATTCAAAGACTGGCCCCTGGAAAGCAACCCAATAATGCCATCCTTACTGCAAACAGTGGTGACTGTCACCTTGCTAGATGTGAAGACACTATGACCCTCAATCTTGATATACTAAGCCTCCCTGGGCAGTGATGGAGGGTGCTGACAACCATGGTTAAGGTAAAGGAAGTAGACCAGTTAGACACTAGGGTTGTAGATTAATGCTCTGCAGAGGGCCTCTTTACCAATGACAGCCTAAAGAGGGCATCAATAAAGAGAATGAATAAAATGGAGAAAATGAAACCCAGGAAAAACAGCCATGTCAATTTTGGTACTGCTACATCTTCAATTACCTGCCCAGACATCCAGAAAACTATACATTACAAGATGACAAAAAGAAGAAATGAAGCACATTAATCATCTGAAAAAATTCTTAGCCCAGAAAACCCTAAACTTAGCCAAGAAAACCTTAAATTCTTGGTACTCAAACGTGATCCAGGGACAAGTATCATCAACAACTCCTAGGATCTTGTTAGTGATGCAGAAAACTCAGGCCCTACTTCAGACCTACTAAATCAGAATCTGCAATTTAACAAGATCCCTAGGTGAATATGTATACATGTCAGGCTTAAGAAGCCCTGCCTTAATTCAAAAGTTATTAGCATCAGATCCACCAGATGAGCAAAATACTTCTGCTCTGAGGCTGTGCAAGGGATTATTGATTAGACGCTGCCTTAGCAACTTTAACCTCATCCAGTTTTATCATTCAACTGGAAGTAATTGACATAAAATTACAGCAATAAGATTTGAGCTAAAGGAGATGGAAAGAGCTCAGATGTTAGAAAAATATTTAGAAATATAAATTTCTAAAGATTACTATCTTTGAAACCTTTCAGTTGATTCAATAAATCTTAAAATAAAAAGTAAAATAATGATAATATATATGGCAAAAATAAGAAAATTAATATCACTTGCCATCTAAAGAAAAAAGTATATGAAAATGAGTAATCCTTTTGTTATTCTTGGGAACAAAATTTTCCAGGTAGGAGACAGACTCTACAGATATAAGATTTAAGATACTAGGTTAAAAAAACTCAGAACCTCAAAACCCCATGAACTTCTAAATTTGAATTGGAAATATTGTTTTGAACTTATGACGCATATCTTTAAAATGTAATATTCCTTAGATATAACAAATAAATGCAATGTATGATTCTAATATGGATCACAGATTGGAAAATAATTGCTATGCAGGATTGATAATTAGTTCAAATTAGAATAATTGAGCTAGCAAATGTCAAATATGGGATATATTTTAGAGAATATTATTTTATCATTATTTTAAATTTGATATTTCTAATATGGTTATCTATGATAATATTCTTATTCCTAAGAGACATATGGTGAATCTAGGAAATGTACAGGATAAGTTGCCATATGTGAAAGCAAAGATGCTATCAAACACAGCTGGAGTTGCATCATAAACTCTCTTGAAAAGGTTCCCACAAGGTCAAAGGTGGAAAAATATGAGTATTGATAAGAATAACCACTGCAATATATTAAAACATAATATAGCTAATTCTATGAGTTTGTAAAGATACAAAAATATATATTTTAAAATTCCCATTCTTTGCTTTTGGAAGATACCTAGAATTAACTTGCTGTTTAAAACCTGAAAAATGAAAGGAAATAACCAGACATTTATCCTGACAACGACATCAGAGATAGCCAACAAATTATTGAGGACATGTTTCTCTCTATGGAAATATTGCAGCTAAAAAACACAGAAAAAAACATAGAAAAATACCATTTTTCAAACTCCTAATGAAATCCTGAATTTAGGCAATGGTAATCAGTGGCCACTGGCATCATAAAAACAAAGACAACTAGCTAATTTGTATCTCCTGATGGAAGTACACAATCCACCTATGAAGCATTCTTGCCAGAAATATCTAACCTGAATCTAGTTCCAGTTCCAAGAAAGAAAGAAAGGAAGGGAGGGAGGGAGGAAAGGAGGGAGAGAGGAAGGAAGGAAGGAAGGGAGGGAGGAAGGGAGGAAGGGAGGAAGGAATGGAAAAGAAAAGAAAAGAAAGGAACGGAAAAGAAAAAGCAGGGAAAGGAAAGAGAAAGGGAAGGAGGGAGAAGATGAACAAAAAAATGGAAATGAAAACTTTTTAAGTACTTGCTGTGTGCTCATTGACTAGATAACTAGAACTGTCTGCATTACCTACATAGCAGAAGTTCTGTTATTGTATTTATATAATAATGTCCCTTTTTGATAATATTTTTTCTTATGTCTAGATTTTTTTAAGGCACCTTTCTTTAGATTTCACATTCTCATATACAGTCAAATTGAACAAGCTGCAGTTTTTGAGAACTTCATTTTAAAGTTGCAATTTAATTTTTAAAATGATTTTCAAGTGTTAAAAAGTAAGCACCAGGCTTCCGTGGTGGCGCAGTGGTTGAGAGTCCGCCTGCCGACGCAGGGGACACGGGTTCGTGCCCCAGTCCAGGAGGATCCCACATCCTGCGGAGCGGCTGGGCCCGTGAGCCATGGCCGCTGAGCCTGCGCGTCCGGAGCCTGTGCTCCACAACGGAAGAGGCCACAACAGTGAGAGGCCTGCATACCGCAAAAAAAAAAAAAAAAAAAAAAAAAAAAAAGTAAGCACCTGTAAATTAAGGACTTAAATCGCAACAAAGGCAATACCAACGCTAAAATCAATAGTGGGAGTATAAAAAGGATAACGTTTGAGAATTTAGTTATTGAACTGAATGAGGAAACATGAGCCAGGCCTTCAGAAATAACAGATGTTATAAATAAGTTGTGAGGGAATTTTAGAGTTAATATCAAAAACAGGTCAAAAAAAAAAAAAAAACAGTTCAAGCTTGGATATTCAATAGAGACAAAATATAGCCCACATAAAATATTTGATCAGAATTTTATATAGAGAAAAGTGACAAATGATAATTCTCTACTTTCATGAATTTTCACAAATGTAACCAGCACCCAGCTTAAGAAACATAAAATAAGCAGCACCCTAGAAGCCCTTTTCCTGGGACTGATGAAAGTAAGAACCAAAAATGGAAAATCAGCATGATGATGTTACCTTTAGTACAGGATAAAAAGAAGAGAGAAGGAAAGGAGGAAAAGACAGGAAGGAAGGAAGGAAAGGAGGGAGGGAGGGAGGGAGGAGCTAGGACATGGAACACCTGGGGGAAAACACCACCTTCCTATCCACCCTAAGGTCTTGAAAATTTTCATTTCTCAGGGAGTGGAGGGAGGATTTGGACTGGATGTTTCCACCTCTACCCAAGGTTCTCTGCAGAGGCAGTACCAGCAGAGATGCAGTTGGACAAACACACAAAGCAGATTTGTTCAGACTTGCCTGATCCAGATGGAGCGGGAAAAGATGCAGATGGAGCCGAGTCACAAGAGGGCTTGAGTGGAACTGGAGCGAGCGTCCAGCACCAGTGCCAGGGGTCGGCATCTCGAGCCTGACCACAACAAGGAGCTCTTGACACGCATTCAGCAGCTTCAGGAGCAGGAGGCCGAGGTGGACAAGAAGATGAAAGAGCAGCTGGAGCGCAACAGACTGCGTAAGCAGAGCCTGGACGCAGTCAGCGAGAACCCGCGGGAGAAGGAGGGCCTGGCACAAGCCAGTGAGACCATCAGTGCCTTAAAGGGGAAGATCTCGGAATGGCAGTCAAGTTTGGAGCTAGGAGGTGCAGTTGAAGTTCCTGGAGTCTGAGAAGCAGAAGCTGAAGGTGCGTGCAGCTGGACTTGCAGCACACACAGGCAAAAAGAAAAGGCAGGAAGCTATTCAGAAAATTTAGGAATTCCAGGCCGGCCAAGAAGTGAGAGCAGACCAGGAGCATAAGATTAAGGATTTGGAGCATCAATTATTCCTGCTGCGATACTGAAGAACAGGAAGTCTGAGCGGTGCCGCTGCCCAAGATGGCGGAAGCTGAACGAACTGAGGGAAGAGAAACCTCCCCGCCGGAGAAGTGAGAGACCAACAAACAGGCTGCTCGGAGAAGAACCGGAGGGGCTGCAGCGAAGGCTGGGACGTCAGGAGATGCAGGAAAATCTGCTGAATCTGGAGCTAGAGAAGGTGAGGCTGCTGGCAAAGCTGCAGAGCTGGGCGAGACTGGACCAAATCCTGGACTTGAACATTAGGACCCGGGAGATAGTTCCGTGTTCTTTGTTGGGCCGCAGCGGAGAGAGTGTGCCTGGAAGGACAGGAGCAGCTGCATCACCAGCAGCGTCCCGGGCTGGAGAAGGTCAGGCAGCTGTTCGAGGAGGAGGTCCGCCAGGTCAGCGGTCAGCTGCTGGAGGAGAGGAAGAAGCGGGAGACTCGGGAGGCGTGGCCCAGAAACCAGACCGCGTCCTGCAGCTGAAGAAGGTGAGGAAAACGAGGCCCAGAGAGTGACTTGGCCGGAGCCCGCCCTTAGCAGGTAAGGGGCAGCATCCCGCCTTCGTTCCTTACCAGACCCTGTGCAGCCTCCCTCCCGGGTGCACTTCTGTCCCTCAGAATCCCTGCCTTTGCCTTTGAGTATCTCCCTTCCACCTTCCCACTTGTAATTGGGCGGTACCCTGAAAGAAGCAGCTCCGTCGCTACCCGCTTCCGGCCGCCATCGAGTGGATGCTTTGGAACATCAAAAGTGCTTCCTGTGAGACAGTGGATACATGTCTGTCCATTTCTGATGCTATGACTTAAAATTAGGAACTTGGAAAATGGTGCTAATTGCCTTTCTCCCCCTACAGTTAAAAGAATTGCGGCTTTCAGGGGCTTAGGGCGGGAAGGTGAGCCGTGGTGGGAGCAGGTGCCCAGGATTAGAACAGGGCTCTGCCCTAGCATTAGACGGGGCTTGGAGACGCCCTCTCTTCCTTCTTCAGGTCTTTGGAACCACCTGTGCTTGCTGCTGGGTGGGTTTAGGTGACTCAGGCAGGTCCTGATTTGCTTTGTCCCTCAGATGCCCTCTAAACCAGGTTCCTTCTCCACCTGTTCAGAAGGCTCGCATACCCAGTCTTCTGGAGCACACCTCAATCCTTTCCTCAATCCTTGTCCTGTCACTCCTCCACCACAGGCACAAGGCTAGGCTGCACCGTCCACACTGAGCTGTCGTAGGCTCGTTCCAGCTGTTTTCTCCAGACTTGCTCGATTGTGCACCCCTTTGTAAAAAATGTGCAATATGCACGCCAACATGTGCATATTCATTTTTAAAGCATGCTTGTGATCCACGGTCCATAATTAAATATTAAATAATTAAATATTGAATACATTTATTTTGAAAATTTTTTACAAATAAAATTACACAAAGTTTTTAAAATGCTTTTCTTTTTATAATTGAAGTATAATTGGCATAAATCATAAAGGTTCAGCCATAAATGTAATGATTCTATATTTGTATATGTTTTGAAATGATACCACAGTAAGTCTAGTTAACGTCAGTCACCATACATAGCTATAATTTTTTTCCTCATGATGAGAAGTTTTAAGATTTCTTCTCTTAGCAACATTCGATTATACAATACAGTAGTATTAACTGTAATCATCATGCTGTATCTACATTCCCAGTGGCTTATTTATTTTTTAACTGGAAGCTCATACCTTTTGACTACCTTCACCCATATTTCCAGCCCCCAGCCCCAACCCCTGGCAACCACCAGTCTGTTTTCTGTATCCATGAGTTTGTTTTTCAGATTCCAAATATAAGACAGCATTTGTCTTTCTCTGTGTAACTTATTTCACTTGGCATAATGCCCTCGAGGTCCATCCATGTTGTCACAAATAGCAAGATTTCCTACTTTTTTATTGCTGAATAATATTTTGTATATAATATTTAATTATATATGCTATATATATCACATATTCTTTATCCATTCATTCATTGTTGGACGCAGGTTGTTTCCATGTCTTGGCTATTGTAAATAATGTTGCAGTGAACATGGGGGTGCATGTATCTTTGAGTTAGTGTTTTTATTTTCTTTGGACAAATACCGAGAAGTGGAATTGCTGGATCATATGGTAGTTCATTTTTTTAAAGTTTTTGAGGAACCTCCATACTGTTTTCCATAGTGGTTGCACTAATTTACATTCCCACCAACAGTGTACAACTGTTCATTTTTCTGCACATCCTTGCCAAAACTTTTTATTTCTTTTCTTTTTAATAATAGCCATTCTGACAGGTGTCAGGTTAAATCTCACTGTGGTTTTGATTTGCGTATACCTGATGATTAGTGATATTGAGCATCATTTCATGTACCTGTTGGCCATCTGTGTGTCTTTTTTGGGAAAATGTCTATTTGGAATCTCTGCCCATTTTTAAAATCAGATTTGTGTGTGTGTCTGTGTGTGTGTGTTTGTGTGTTTTGCTCTTGAGCTATGATGCCTTCTTTATATATTTTGGACATTAGTACCTTATCAGATCTGTGATTTGCAAATATTTCCTCCCATTCTGTAGGTTGCCTTTTCATTTTGTTGAAGGCTTCCTTTGCTGTGTAGCAGCTTTTTAAATTGATGTAGTCCCACTTTTTTACTTTTACTTTTGTTGCCATTGCTTTTGGTGTCAAATTCAAAAAAAAAAAAATATATATATATATATATATATCCGAGGCTAATATCAAGGAGCTTACTGCCACCTATGTTTTCTGCTAGGAGTTTTATAGTTTCAGGTCCTACATTCAAGTCTTTAATGCATTTTGAGTTAATTCTTATGTGTGGCGAAAGATAGTAGTACAGTTTCACTGTCATCTGCAAATAGTGACAGTTTCAATTCTTCCTTTCAAAATTTGTATGCCTTTTGTTTCTTTTTCTTATTTAATTGCTCTGGCTAGGACTCCCAGTACTATATTGGACAGAGTGGTAATAGTGAGCATCCTTGTCTTGTTCCTGATCTTAGAGGGAAAGCTTTCAGATTTTCACCATTGAGGATGACATTAACAGTGGGTTTGTCATATATGGCCTTTATTACACTATGGTACATTTCCTCTATACCCACTTTGTTATGAGTTTTTTAATCATAAATCGATGTTGAATTTCATCAAGTACCTTTTCTGCATTTATTGAGATGATTGTATTATTTATTATCATTCATTTTGTTAATGTAGCATATTACATTGATCAATTTGCTGCTGTTGAACCATTCTTGCATCCTTGGAATAAATTCCAATTGATCACAGTGTACGATTCTTTTAATGCATTGTTGAATTGCTTGTTAATATTTTCCTGAGGATTTTTGCATCTATATTTATCAGTGACATTGGCTTCTAATTTTCTTTTGTTGTAGTATCTTTGTCTGGTTTTGGTATTAGGGTAATGCTGGCTTTGTGAAGTGAGTTTGGAAGTATTCTCTCCTCGTCTATTTTTTGGAAGATTTTGAATGGATTGGTATTAACTCTTCTTTGAATGTTCGGTAGAATTCACCTGGCCCTGGACTTTTGTTTGCTGGGAGTTTTTTGGATTACTGGTTCAATTTCCTTACTAGTAATCAGTCTATTCAGATTTTCTTTCTTCATGATCCTGTCTTGATAGGTTATGTTTCTAGGAATTTATCCATTACTTCTAGGTTGTTAGTGTGCCAAAAATTTAAAACTGCTAGAAGAAAGCACATCCCTCAGGAAAAAAAAATCACATTAAATCATGTTCTGAGCAAATATACACCTTATTCTGGCTCAAGGAGAATGAAACACATAGTAGAGTCTTTTTTTCAGAGTTAGCTCCAAAAATTAACTCTTCCTCCTTAGCTAAGGAGTGTAAACAAAGAACAACAAATTTGGTGCCAGTTATGTAAGACATACTGGGAGACTAAAATCTAAAGTGTAACAGCATATTTCTATTCATTCTTAAATAGGATTGTGCTTCTACAGGAGACTCCATGAACAAATAATGCTATAATTTGCCTGATACTTCTGTTGATTCAACTTCTGATATGAACTGCTAAAAATACAAAACAAGCATCAAAATGTTTCAGCATGTCAGACTCAGCAGTCAACACAACTTTGATGTTTCTACATTTTATCTTCCCTGCTTTGTAAATACATCAGTCTACTTATGAGTTCTAAATCCTAGTATTAAGAGTCTACTGATACCTGACAGCCAGCTATATTTCTAAAACAGCCTTTTCCCTAGTATTTCTAAACTTCCATTGATCAAAACACCCAAGCATATTCCTCAATAAAAGCAGACATCTGTTAATTCAAGTATACTTTACAAATGCTGAATTGTTAAAAGCTCCTTTACAATTCAGGAAGGCAACTGTGATTTAATAAGTAATAAACCACACAAAATTTTTTTTTTAGGGAAAGCAGGTAAAAAATAGGAGGGTGAATAAACTGGCAAGATGTTTTCATTTACTCAAGTGATAACCTTGAAATAAATTAAAAATATACCCTGCCAAATTGATCTAAACTGAGGAAATGTCATTGTATAACTGTGGTTATGAATCACCTTTCCATGACGTAATATGACAAAGATTGTGTGTACCTGAAAATCTGCTTAACACAATGAGAAGGGAGATTAAGCTTCTCTATCTATTGAAAGCTATTTTCTCAGAAGTCTATATATTGGAAAATTTTTTATTTTCTAAAATGCATTTATAATTTTCAGTAAGAAGAAACCATTCAAATCTCTTATTACAATGGGGAATTTTTAACTCCCCAATTTTATGCTACCTTTTATTAGGCTAAAAATTAACTTATATATGTCTTAACTAGCCCTTTTAAAGCTGAAAATATCTTTCAAAAATCTACACAATACAGCTTAAGCCTGTATAATAGTCCAGTATGCCTAAAAATTACATAATAAAGTTCCTTGATAGTAAACTCCATCATAATTAATGGCGCCAGAGTACTCTCAAGAAAATAAAACTAGATTTTACCAGTTTGATTTCTCATTGTTAACAAATTGATAAACAAATATTTATATTATTTTTTTAGATAAATCCATGGTTATTTTCTTTTTAATATATATTTTTTAAATGACACACTGGGAACAATGTGCATCTTATTACTTTACAACCTACAATGACTTATACTTCTGGCTATATAACGGCATAACTGCAATCTTTTTTACTATATTTTACAAAGTTAAAATTGGCCTTCATGGTTTCCCTGGTGGCGCGGTGGTTGAGAGTCCTCCTGCCAGTGCGGGGGGACACGGGTTCGAGCCCTGGTCTGGGAGGATCCCACATGCCACGGAGCAACTGGGCCCGTGAGCCGCAACTACTGAGCCTGTGCGTCTGGAGCCTGTGCTCCGCAACGAGAGGCTGCGATAGTGAGGGGCCCGCGCACAGCAATGAAGAGTGGCCCCCACTTGCCTCAGCTAGAGAAAGCCCTCGCACAGGGATGGGGACCCAACACAGCCAAAAATAAATAAATAAATTTATTTTAAAAAATTGCCCTTCATTACAGATCATTTGAGAAGCACATTTCTGTTCTACTGGAGTCTAGATTAGAAGCAAGTTCAAATGAATTCTGCCCTGTTCACTTCTTCAGGGGCTAAGCTTCTGCTTTATGTACTATTATACAAAAGTATGTCCAAGTCCTCTCAACCCCTATTCTATTGGCTTTGAGGATTAATTAAATTATTAATACACTAAAATAAAATCTCTAGACACAACAAGGCAGTCACTGCTCCAAACTGAACAATCAGTTGGTAGTTGGCTGGGTGCTAGTAACAAAATGTGCGTATTGGCCCTGAGTTTGTTTCCACAGATTCATGGTATTTTGACCTGTCCAACCACATCTAGTCTCTCACACATCTTGTTTGCCACAGTTAAAGGGCTCAGTTTTCTCTCTCCAGTTCCATAGAACCTGAATTTCCAAGGCACTGGTGTCCCTTCTCCTTTTATGTAACTTCCTCAAACAATTATCAAATTTCTGCTTCTGAAAAACTCTTCTTAAAAAAACATGCATTTGAATCTTTTTGACTAATGCAGTAAGCATAGCCCAGTGTCTGACTTTGTAATAAATAAATCTCACTATTCAGGGAAAAACAGAAGAGGTACATGAAGTACAATTTTTAAAAAAGACCAAGAAGAAGAGAAAATTGCACAGATTAATATTCTGGATATTATCTCAACCAAGTTTTTAATACTTGAAAATTTATTTTTATAAAACCATCTATTCTTTAAAAACAAACAAAAAAACAAAACCGCCAAAACTATCTATTCTTATTTTATATATTTTGAACTGAAATTAAGAAGGAAGCCAGGGCAGAACACAGGTGGTGGTAGAGCCAGTAATCAAACTCAGTTCTGTCCAATTTTAAACTTCTTTACACTAGACTCAATTTTTTGATCAGTCCATTTCACTTACACCACAATAATGGAATACTTGAGCAATTAACATTTTCATACCTTTCATTTATTCTTTTCTGTTTGGCAGCTAACCGGGATAATGGGAAGTTGTAGGTGACATGTTCAGAACGAATCTACTCCATAGAAAGCAATCTGCGTTAGTTACAAGACGAAGACTAAGGTTGAAGAAGCACCCTAAATAAATGAAATATATAAAGAAATAAAAATGTTATCTAGCCTACTCAGACTGAAAAGCCTGTAGGGCTTCAAGTTTAAAAATAAGATTAGTTTGCAAATGATACTCACATAAATTGCAAAATAAGATAGGGGTTAGGATATGAGATAACATTACAAACATTTATTTTTCTAGTATATTAGAATAAAATAAACATTAAAACAACTTAAATCAGATTAGCATCTTAAGATGTCAATTTTTTTCCTATTTTCAATATTTTACTATTATTTTTTCTTTGCAGAGAGAACTGTATTGGATGGAAAAAATAAAATTTCATTCCACGTACTTTGGCCAAATACAAATGACTTAGAATGGTGTTTATCTTATTAATCTAAATAGCATTAGGGAGGGGAGAGAAATGAACAGAAGTACAATTCTGATTTCTGAGTCTTCAAATGGAAATACTTATCAAAGACTATAGTCTAACCCCGTGATCTGCTGAATAGAAATAAGGGAACAATGTGCATGATTTGTTAACTAGGTTTATCCTGTGAAATGTAATAATGTAATTGTCTGCTACATCAAACAAATAGAAGTATGCTGATTTATTCACTTAGTTTCATCTGAGAAATGTCCTATTTCTTTTTTATTTGTTTTTTATAATTTATTTTACTTTTATGATGCTAGTATATATTCCAAAGAAAGAAAAAGAAACATGAGCTATTTTCTACAAATGATTTTAAAATTCTATTTTGGACTTAAAAAATGTATTTATAATAAAGCTAATTCCAGTAAGGAACTATTAAACTGTTTCTAGTGGTATATTCATTCTCAACCACATGACAAACACTTTTTAATACAACATGATATTTTAAGGTCAGGTATACATAAAAGTTAAGCAATGCTATTTACTTTGTGTTATGCTTCCAAATTGCTATCTATTGGGGACAACATGTTATAATGAGCCCTCTATAGTTCTTGACTACAGTAAGCTCTGTGCAGGCAGGAAGCACACTGGTCTGGTCACTACTTTATCAAGGGAATAGATTCATCATTAAATTTACATTTTTATGTATAAATAAATTATTCTACTAGTTAAATAGATGACTCTAAAAGACAACAAACCAAATGCCAACTTACAAAAAATAAAACAAGTTCTGAGCTAAAATCAGGACATTTGATCTATTTTGTCTTACAAGTTTTGTTTATCTAAATACTTTCTTAGATAGGCTTTTTTATGTTTGCTTCTTCTCCAAGTGCTAAGCAAGACTCGTTTTTACAAGTCTCCATTCACTGGTCATCACTTTGCAAAATTACTTTACACTGTGACATAGTTATGAGTTAATTGGTTTGTAAACTCTGCTTTAATTCTTTGATCACTTGCTTACTGCTCTGCTTTTGTCTTCACTGTCAATCAGAGATCAACCTTAACTTTTCCCAGGTTATAATTCAAAGCTGTCTTGTTGGATGTCAAGTCAACCATATATCAGATTTCAAAATTAATACTGTATACTCTATCATATGATTCTGTATCTTCCTCTTTTGTCTGAAATGTATTCCCTATTTCCATTTATTACATGGAACCTTATTTCTTAAAAGTGCCAGATAGTACGTTACTCTTAATGAATTAAATTTACTTATTTTAAAAAGGCAATTGTAGACAGATCAGTATTCAAATAATTTTATAGGAGTTTCTTTAGGAGATTATTGTGTATAGAACATTCACAGAAGGAGATGGGGAGAAGACTAGGGACATCAGAGTAGGGGCAATGAAATCTTGACAAGGGAAGCAGATTTGAACCAATCTGACTAACTTCAGTTCCTTCACAGCTCGTATATGACTAGATCTGGATATGCAATTAAGGTTTTGGGTGTGTGTATGTATGTATGTGTGTGTATATGTGTGTGTTTGCAGGGGACAGTGAATACATAAATCAATCTTTCTTCTCACCTATCAGAAAAAAACTTAACAGATAACCAAAAAAGAAGAAAATGATAAGTATATTGCATTTTAGTTTTATGTCTCTTGTAATTAAAATTGGCAAACAAAAATATACACGTTCTCTTACTTATGGGTTAAGATTTAATTTTCTGAGGCCAGGAATGGCAGAGATAAACATCTATACTTATGTGTAGTTTGTAAGACATTTATTTGAAGCAGGCTAAAAATAAAAATGTAAACAATATTTTAAAAGGAATTTATGGAAAAAATCTCTGATGTACAAGAATTCCAAATAATTTATGTAGATATCTCAGTCTGAAGGAAGTGGAGCATAACTCTCCACTCCAAAGTGTACTGTGCATTGTGACTGACATCCTTCCAAAGACTACAGTATGGAAAGAGGTGGGGGAATTAACATTACAGTAGAAAAATCAGACAAACACTACCTCAGCCAGGCAATCAAGGTCAACTTCAACATCAAAAAGTCATGTTGATAGTATGTATTCTTGATATGATGTAATAAGAATGGCAGTTTTCCTATTGGTCTTGCTCATTAAAATCCATAACCAGTTTAATTGTGAGAAAACCACCAGACAAATCCTAATAATGGGATATTCTGGAAAATACATGACCCAGTACTCTGAAAAACTCTTAAGGTCATCAAAAACAAGAAAAGTTTGTGAAATTGTCACAGTCAAGTGAGTCGTAGCTTTGAGACATGATAACTAAATGCAGTGTGGTATCCTGGATGGGATCTTGTGGCATAAAAATGATATTAGGTAAATCTTAGAAAATCTGAATAAATCATGGACTTTAGTTAATAATAATGTATCGATATTGATCCTTTAATTAGAAGAAATGTACCATACTACCGTGTTAATAATAGGGAAAAATGATGTGGATAATTATTTCTATAAATCTAAAGCTATTCTAAATGAAATAGTTTATTTCTAAAAAGCAATATCATAGTCAAATGATAAATTACATATACATATTTATTAATTTCATTCACTAAAACCAATAAATAGATATCACTCTGAGTTATATACATGAAAATATTTTTCAGTGATTATCCTTATTGATATCATTCAAATATTTATCAAATCTATATATATGTATATTTATATCATATTTTCTCAAATATTTCACCATAAGTTTGATGTCAATGCATACAAACCAAAGAAGGTCAGGTGAGATTGTGTATAGGAGGTTACCAAAGTATAGTTTTGTTCCCACCCTGCCCACCTCCTTTGTCTTATTTTGAGGGGAAAGACAAACAGACATCAAATTAATTGAGTGTGATGCAGTGAATATTAATTTACATCTTTTAAATATCAAGTGTTTATGAATACCCCAATGAAAATAATGCAGTCTTCCCTCAAGGTGCTTACAGTTTAAAAATGACAAGAAACAATCACACCACATGGTGTGATTCTACCATAATGGGAGTAAATAAAGGTCATTATGGGAAGACACACCAGGCCAACTAACCAGTTCTGGGGTGGGGGGGTGTGGTTGTCCAGAATAAAACTGACATCCAAAAATTATGTTGGAATTAGCCAGACAAACTGGTTGAAAATTATTTAGGCAAAGAAAATAACACATGTAATTTCCAGGAATAGAAGCAGGGCTTATTCAGGAACTATAAATAGTTCACTGTCTCGAAGACAGAGAATGCATAAGAGAGATGGTGACGTTGGAGAAAGAGATCATACAGTAGGGATATTTTAACATTTGTTGAAGAACCTGATTTTACCTTCATGGCAATGAAGAACAAGTGGAGAATTGTACCTTCCTTTTGCCTTTCTTCCTTCCTTCTTTATTCAATCATCAAAGACTTTTTATCAAGAGAGTAACATGAGAGAATTTCCTTAAAAATGAATAAACCACACATCTATTAGTGTGGCCAAAATCCAAAACACTGACAACACCAAATTCTGGTGAGGATATGGAGCAATAGGAACCCACAGTATTTAATGGTAGGAATGCAAAATGGTATAGCCACTTTGGAAGACAGTTTAGCGGTTTCTTATAAAACTAAACATACTATTACTATATGATCCAGCAATTGTGCTCCTTGGTATTTACCCAAAAAAGTTGAAAACCTAGGTCCACACGAAAAACCTGCACATGAATGTTTATAGAAGCATTATTCATAATTGCTAAAACTTGGAAGCAACAGATGTGTCCTTCAGTAGGTGAATGCATAATGAAACTGTAGTACATCAGTGCAATGGGATATTATTCAGTGCTAAAAAGAAATGAACTTTCAAGGCATGAAAAGACATTGAAGAAACAAATGCATATTTCTAAGTAAAAGAAGTCATTCTGAAAAGGCTATATACTGTATGATTCCAACTAGATGACCTTCTGGAAAAGGCAAAACTATAGAAACAATAAAATGATCAATGGTTGCCAAGGTATTAGAGGGTACAGAAGAAGAGAGGAATGACTGGGAGGATCACAGGAGATTTTTAGAGCAGAGAAAATACTCTGTATGGTAATTTAATGATGGGTCCATGTTATTTTACGTTTGTCCAAACCCATAGAATATACAATCCCAAGAGTGAACCGCAATGTAAACTATGGACTCTGGGTGATAATGAGGTGTCAATGTAGGTTCACTGATGGTAACAAATATACCACTATGATAGGGCATGTCAATAACGAAGGAAACTGTGCCTGTGTGGGGGCAGGCAGTATATGGGAAATAAAGTCTACCAAGACAAAACAAAGCAAACAAGAAAACAGCACCAAGCCTGACCCCTAGTTATATATCTCCTGGAATATATGGGAAATCTCTATACCTTCCTCTCAATTTTTCTGTGAACTTAAAAGTTCTCTAAAAAATAAAGTCTTAAATAAGTAAATCAGGCTTTATTGTGTAGAGTAGACTTAGAGGGTAGAAAGACTGAAGAGAGTACGGATAAAGAACAATGGATTAATTCAACTAATGTTTTAATTAATCATGGCTTGAATGAAGCTAACAACTAGCCATGAGTTGAAGTCAGAGGGAAATAGGGTCAAAAGATCTGAAGAGATTTACATAGATTTAGTGAGTCACTGGCTCCCTCAATGTTTTATCCTCACGCCAGGAATCAAAGTCAACGTATTGACATAATTTACAAAATCTTTAGTTCACCTTGTCCTTGCTAATATATCAGGTTCATCTAATATGTTTTCTATCACTATGGTCATCCATCAATACTAATTGTCTTTCTGTTCTGTGAATGTGCCCCCAAATGTATATATGTACATTGGTTCTTTCTTCTTTCTGGAATAGACCCTGTTCCTTTATCTTTGCATGGCTGACTTCACCTGACAATGATCTTTTCATCTTAGATTATCATCTCCTCAGAGAGACCTTTCCTCAGTGATTCCTCACCCACCCTCCATTCACACCTGTCACAGCACTCTTATTTTCTTCTTTGGAATTATGACAGTCTGAAATTATTTTACTCATCGATTTACATGTCTATGAGTTCTTTAGTTCACTAGAATGTAAGTTTCATGAGGACAGAAATATTTTATGTATCATAGGGTCTGGGAGGTACTCAATAAGAGTTTGGTGTTGGATGTGTGAATCAATGCAGAAGATATAGCCAGAGAAAGAGGAGGCAAGAATGACTCTGAGATTTGGCTTTAGCAACTATTTGAATAGTTAAGCAATTCAGTTAAACTATAAAGGAGGATGAGTAAGTTTGTGGGAGAGGAAGATGAATTCAATTTGAGATGTTTTCAGCTTAAGGTATTTATAGGACAACAGAGAAGAGATGTCCATTTGACATTGTAGATTTTCCTGGTTCACAGCAAAAGATTTAGGTTGGGGATACATTTGAGTAAGAACAGAAAAATCATAATTGTCCACCAAAATTCAAGTTTGATTGCACTGAAATATCATTACATTAAATAAAGTGTCTATCTGCTAAGAATGGGATTTGAGTTTGCATCCCAGAAACTAATAGTCAAAACAAGAAAAAAATTAGTGATCTAAGGGCCACATTAAATTTTTATTTTATATTATCAAAACAAGTTTTTTAAAAAATTTTCATCTAATTCCTAATTCCTTTATCTTCCCTCTTTTACTGTTATAAAAAACTGAGTGAAATAGTAAGTCCATAGTCCCTCAAGGTCCTGCCTATGATACAACATTATACATATATATATATGTGGAAAGAGGTGGGGGCGGGGAGAGAAGGTATGCTATCCATTTTTGAGAGGGAAATCTAGTAATTGTGCCTTGGAATATTTACCCTTTGGCAGTGGAGCTCATATGGTGACAAATGTTTTCCCTGATGTGTGGAAGGCCCACAACATGAAAAGAAGAGTGAAGACTAGTAGGGTTAGAAAAAGTAGAGTTATGAGCATTTTTAGTAATTGTACTTGTATTTTAATCATGTGACTCAACTCTTTAGATGTAATATAATATGGGTAGAATACAACACCACTAAATAAGGCGTAGCAGAAAACTGATATTTACGGATATCACCAGGACACCAGGCAATCTATGACCTCAAAACAGCTCTGCAAGGTATTGTTAGCCTATATTAGAGATAACGAGATTGAATTTCATCAAGATTAACCTCACAAAGCTAGCAAATGGCTGAGTTGTGATTTGAAAGAAGATATATCTGATTTCATAGACTATGTTTTTAGCACCATACCATGCTGCCTCCCTTGTCAAACTTACTTCCCCTGTATTAACTTTTAAATCCATCCAACATATTTATTGACTGCTTAGTATGTGCTAGGCACTGTGTTAGAGCTTGGGAGACATAAATTAACTAAATAGACAAATATTTTTCCTCTTGTGGTTCTTATATGTTAATGATGAGCAAAGTCAATGAGAATAATTAATACATAAATTAGGTAGATTATTATAAGGTGATGATTTCTATAAAGCAACAGATTTACATAAGGGGAATATGGATGCTGGGATGGGGCAGGAGTTGTAATTTTAAATAAAAATGTCAGAATAGACCTCACTGAGAAAAGTGACATTTGAGCAACAACTCGATGGGAATAAGCGAATAGCAATGAGGATATCTGGGAGAAAGGTGTTCCTGGCAGAAAGAATACTAAGTGCATATTCCCTGTAAAAATCAAAGTCCTAGCAGAGAATACATAGTTCATTCAAAATGGGTAACTGGAGAAGAGTTTAATAAAGGGGCTATTTACAAGTGTGTGGACATTGTGTAGGGAAGCCACAAGGAAAAATATAATATCCTAGAGCTAGTGACAAAATGAGGGGATGAGAGAGCAGTTAAGGTAAGACAAAGAAAGCAATGTAGAAAGATCACAGCCTCACAGAAGCTCCAATAGCCTTTGCTTGAGCAACTCAGTCCACTTGCACTGACCTCACTGGGAAGGAGCCAGCGTTAAAACATGTGGACCTCTACCCTCTTTCCTCCTGATCCTGTCTGATGATTCCCAGATTCCCATTGGCTGAACAGAGAAAGGTGGAGAAACATGAAGAGAGGATCTAGATAGGCAAACCAAGTTCTCCAGCCTAGATCTTAAGGTCAAACACATGCCTGTCTTTTCCAGCAGGTATAAACAGATTGAGCAAACTGAGTGAGAGGGAGAGTGGTAGAAAAAGAGTGTGAAATGCAGTAGATGGGAGGCACAACGATCAAGGAAAGAGTGAGTTTTAATTTCGATTGAAATTTCAGTTTGAAATTACATGGGTACATGTAGCTATTGATGATGAAATTCCCAAACATCCTTACTAATTTTATACTTTACATGAAAAGTGTATTTCTCATTTGAAGAATTTCCAGAATTTAGTAGCTCTTTGAATGGAAAGAAAGCCAGAAATTCTCTAAAAAGAAAAATAACTAATTTAACATTAAAAATCAATATTGCGCTGTGTTTAAGACTCTGGGCCCCTGTCACAAGCCAGCTTATACTGAAATCTGTAGTTTCTATTTTCATAGTGTGTGGTTTGCAGTGTTGACCTAAAACAGAGTACCATTTTTTTCTCCAGTAAAAATAGGTTTATTTGTGATCAGCAGATCATTGCAATTTGAGGTCTGCAACCATGACAAGCCAAATGCAAGTCCCCAGCAAAAATGGTGAGAAGAACTCTTTTTATAGAGGGAAAAGGAAGTTGGGAGGGCTCTAGTAAAGAGTCCATGGCTTTTCATAGGCTGAGTCCTTGCCAGAAAAGAAGAGGAGTCTTTCTTTTTCCTGTTGGGCTCTGCTGTAGTCACAGTGCATGAGAACTCCCCATTCTGGCCTCCTGACTGTATTTAATTGAAGTTTCTGTTTATTCTTTTTTTTTTACATTATTTACTGTAACCTTTCTAAGCTGTAATTTTATCATCTTAAATTTAATAATAATAATAAAACAGTTTTACAATGTTGCTATAAAGATCGAATGAGTTAATATAAATATAAAGCAGTTATTATAATCCCTAGCACATTCCTAGAAGTCTAAAGACAATATTAGTTTGTAGGCTAAAATATATTTCTTAATCTTCCTCCAGAGCTTCACATAGTACCTTTCAGAAATTTAAGAATAACTCAAGGAAAGGAGATATCCACCCATGCTATACCTAGTAGTGTATGATGAAATCCAATATAGAGTAGATAGACACTTTTATCTACCAGACATTTTTCTAAATATTTTACAACACTGTTGAAGTGCAAGACGAGCTAGAATGAAGGAAAAAACATTGTTGAGTAGACAGTAGTTTCATCCAATCTATAGGGCAATTTAAACAATTCAAATGTAAGCAAGTTCACATTAGCATGTGCCTTTAGGAACTTCTGAGTTTTGTCCCAAATCCTGGCCTATAATTTGGGATTTCCTATATTCAAGTAAAAAGTTACAAAGTGTGTAAAATAAAGTGTTGGAAACTCCATATACATGGGGCTGCTCATTTAACTGGGGATTGTCTCTCTGTGTTATTGTTTTGTCAATTGAGAACCTAAGTGCCTTTGAAGTATTCCCTTCTGACCACTCATTTTGACATAGAGCTGCCAGGCAACATCCATCGCAATAAGTGACAGTCCTAAGATTAAACTATCATTTCCTTATGAAGATTGTGAAGGTACTTTTACTTATAATTAGTATGCATGCTTTGACGAACCAGACATTTGCAGCACTCTTACAAATAAAAAGACTAATTAAATATAAATTAATATTTATAAGGCAATCTAGTGCCTGAATTTGACTATACATATAGAAGATTCCAAAAAGAAAAACAACAATAAACTAGGGTTAGCTGTCTTTCTGGGGTTAAAAAAAAAAAAGTTTAAATAAGATCTGATCTGTTTTTTCTTTCCTGGTTTGAAGTATTTTATTTTGGGCTTTTAAATTTTTATTTAGGAAATGCTCTTTTGACTAACACAGATTTTTCTATGTAGACAGGTGGTTGCATTGGCTGAGTATTTATGTCTTAATTAAAAAGCATTCTCCTAATTTCACTTTCAGATTTTTCATCATAAGTGTATAGGAATGCCAGAGATTTCTGTGCATTAATTTTTTATTCTGCAACTTTACTAAATTCATTGATTAGCTCTAGTAGTTTTCTGATAGCATTAGTATTCGTTATGTCATCTGCAAACAGTGACAGCTTTATTTCTTCTTTTCCAATTTGGATTCCTTTTATTTCCTTTTCTTGTCTGATTGCTGTGGCTAAAACTTCCAAATCTATGTTGAATAAGAGTGGTCAGAGTGGACAACCTTGACTTGTTCCTGATCTTAGTGGAAATGGTTTCAGTTTTTCACCATTGAGGATGATGTTGGCTGTTGGTTTGTCATATATGGCCTTTATTATGTTGAGGAAAGTTCCCTCTATGCCTACTTTCTGGAGGGTTTTGATCATAAATGGGTGTTGAATTTTGTCTAAATGTTTCTCTGCATCTACTGAGATGATCATATGTTTTTTCTCCTTCAATTTGTTAATATGGTGTATCACATTGATTGATATGTGTATATTGAAGAATCCTTGCATTCCTGGAATAAACCCCACTTGACCATGGTGTATGATCCTTTTAATGTGCTGTTGGATTCTGTTTGCTAGTATTTTGTTGAGGATTTTTGCATCTATGTTCATCAGTGATGTTGGCCTGTAGTTTTCTTTCTTTGTGTCATCTTTGTCTGGTTTGGGTATCAGGGTGATGGTGGCCTCGTAGAATGAGTTTGGGAGTGTTCCTCCCTCTGCTATCTTTTGGAAGAGTTTGAGAAGGATAGGTATTAGCTCTTTAAATGTTTGATAGAATTTGCCTGTGAAGCCATCTGGTCCTGGCTTTTGTTTGTTGGAAGATTTTTAACCACAATTTTAATTTCAGTGCTTGTGATTGGTCTGTTCATATTTCCTGTTTCTTCCTGATTCAATCTTGGCAGGTTGTGCATTTCTAAGAATTTGTCCATTTCTTCCAGGTTATCCATTTTATTGGCATAGAGTTGCTTGTAGTAATCTCTCATGATGTTTTGTATTTCTGCAGTGTCAGTTGTTACCTCTCCTTTTTCATTTCTAATTCTATTGATCTGAGTCTTCTCCCTTTTTTTTTTTTTTTTGATGAGTCTGGCTAATGGTTTATCAATTCTGATTATCTTCTCAAAGAAACAGCTTTTAGTTTTATTGATCTTTGCTATCATTTCTTTCATTTATTTCTGATCTGATCTTTATGATTTCTTTCCGCCTGCTAACTTTGGGGGTTTTTGTTCTTCTTTCTCTAATTGCGTTAGGTCCAAGGTTAGAAAATCTGAAAGTGAAATTAAGAAAACATTCCCGGGGCTTCCCTGGTGGCGCAGTGGTTGAGAATCCGCCTGCGGATGCAGGGGACACGGGTTCGTGCCCAGGTCCGGGAAGATCCCACATGCCGCGGAGCAGCTGGGCCCGTGAGCCATGGCCGCTGGGCCTGCGCGTCCGGAGCCTGTGCTCCACAAAGGGAGAGGCCACAACAGTGAGAGGTCCGCATACCACCAAAAAAAAAAAAAAAGAAAAAAAAAGAAAACATTCCCATTTACCTTGCAACAAAAAGAATAAGATATCTAGGAATAAACCTACCTAAGGAGACAAAAGACCTGTAGGCAGAAAATTATAAGACACTGATGAAAGAAATTAAAGGTGATACAAATAGATGGAGAGATATACCATGTTCTTGGATTGGAATAATCAACATTGTGAAAATGACTCTACTACCCAAAGCAATCTACAGATTCAATGCAATCCCTATCAAACTACCCCTGGCATGTTTCACAGAACTAGAACAAAAAAAATCACAATTTGTATGGAAACACAAAAGACCCCGAATAGGCAAAGCAATCTTGAGAATGAAAAACAGAGCTGGAGGAATCAGGCTCCCAGACTTCAGAGTATACTACAAATCTACAGTAATCAAGAGTGTATGGTACTGGCACACAAACAGAAATATAGATCAATGGAACAGGATAGAAAGCCCAGAGATAAACCCATGCACATATAGTCACCTTATCTTTGATAAATGAGGCAAGAATATACAGTGGAGAAAAGACAGTCTCTTCAATAAGTGGTGCTGGGAAAACTGGACAGCTACATGTAAAAGAACGAAATTAGAACACTCCCTAACACCATACACAAAAATAAACTCAAAATGGATTAAAGACCTAAATGTAAGGCCGGACACTATAAAACTCTTAGAGGAAAACATAGGCAGAACACTCTATGACATAAATCACAGCAAGATCCTTTTTGACCCACCTCCTAGAGAAATGGAAATAAAAACAAAAATAAACAAATGGGACCTAATGAAACTTAAAAGCTTTTGCACAGCAAAGGAAACCATAAACAAGACCAAAAGACAACCCTCAGAATGGGAGAAAATATTTGCAAATGAAGCAACTGACAAAGGATTAATCTCCAAAATTTACAAGCAGCTCATTAAGCTCAATATCAAAAAAAAAAAAAAAAACAAACAACCCAATCCAAAAATGGGCAGACGACCTAAATAGACATTTCTCCAAAGAAGATATACAGATTGCCAACAAACACATGAAAGAATGCTCAACATCATTAATCATTAGAGAAATGCAAATGAAAAGTACAATGAGATATCATCTCACAGCGGTCAGAATGACCATCATCCAAAAATCTAGAAACAATAAATGCTGGAGAGGGTGTGGAGAAAAGGGAACACTCTTGAACTGCTGGTGAGAATGTAAATTGATACAGCCACTACGGAGATCAGTATGGAGATTCCTAAAAAAACTACAAATAGAACTACCATATGACCCAGCCATCCCACTACTGGGCATATACCCTGAGAAAACCATAATTCAAAAAGATTCATGTACCAAAATGTTCATTTCAGCTCTATTTACAATAGCCAGGAGATGGAAGCAACCTAAGTGTCCATCATCAGATGAATGGATAAAGAAGATGTGGCACATATATACAATGGAATATTACTCAGCCATAAATGAAATTGAGTTATTTGTAGTGAAGTGGATGGACCTAGAGTCTGTCATGCAGAGTGAAGTAAGCCAGAAAGAGAAATCAAATACCATATGCTAACACATATATATGGAATCTAAGGGGAAAAAAAAAAAAGGTCATTGAGAACCTAGGGCTAAGACAGCAATAAAGACACAGACGTACTAGAGCATGGACTTGAGGATATGGGGAGGGGAAAGGGTAAGCTGTGACAACGTGACAGAGTGGCATGGACATATATACACTACCAAACATAAAATAGATAGCCAGTGGGACGTAGCCGCATAGCACAGGGAGATCAGCTAGGTGGTTTGTGACCACCTAGAGGCGTGGGATAGGGAGGGAGACGCAAGAGGGAAGAGGTATGGGAACATATGTATATGTACAACTGATTGACTTTCTTGTAAAGCAGAAACTAACACACCATTGTAAAACAATTATACTCCAGTAAAGATGTTAAAAAAAAAGCATTGTCCTGAGTGGTATGCTGAATATATTCTATATGTAAAAGGAAGATGTATTTGAATTTTATCCAGCACTAAGATAAATAGGTAGATAGACAGATGGACAGATAAAACCTAGTATCAGTTAGAAGGTACCTCCAAAACCAGATGGAACCTTGAACATGGTATAGTAGAACCTAAGGAAATGCATAATAGCTCCATTAATATTGGACTACAGAAAAACTTTACATGGTCTACCTTTTCTTTGTTATTTTATACAGATATACAGTATCAATATCACAAAATCTAATAACACCTTTTCAGTCTCAATATGTAATACCATAATCACCCTATCTACTGCAGCAATTGGCTCCCTACTACAAGTCCCCCTAGAACCTTCTTGCTCCTTATACTACTTCTTATTTTTTCCCACTGTTGAGTTCTAATATAATATTTAATTTGCCATTTAGATATACAGCATAAACCATACAAGTCAACATAGGTAAGCTAGCTTGGACATTGAGTAAAAATCCATCATAGAAATCTACATACCCTGTAGGATTCTTCTAGACTATGAGTCATTTTTAGTATTTTCCCAACATTTTCCTCCCTCTGTCCATGAACCACTGATCTCCTCCCTTCAACCCCACCCTCTGGGCTTCATTATACAGTATTGGTAATCGAATGTAACAATAGTAATACAGCACAGCACTAATAGTTACTAAGAATACATTCCAAAACCTTTATCATCCTCTTCTTGGAACTTTCTTCATTTCCATCATGACCACCAGCAAGAAGTTTTCTTTTGTAAAGCATGTTTTACCTAATGGTAGTGCATACAGGATGATGGCAGAGATGCAATGAGGATGGTTTCCTCTAGGCATGGAAGTCTTGAAAGCAGAAAAGACACCAATTTTTGCTTACCATTTTACTTCTTTCATATTACATGCTGCTTGCATATAGTATGTAGAGTGAAGATATTCTGGGAAATTTATTTGGCTCTGTACACTAGTTAGGTGACTGGCTCAAGTAATCACCTCTGCAGTATTGTTACAAGCAGGCAGATAGCTAGATATGAGCAGAGAGGAGTGGGTGGGACATGGGCCAGGTGGCAGAAAATCACACATCTTATAAACATCAGGGGTCCATGGGCAAAGAAAAGCCGCAACCTTCAGACTGACAGGAAACCACACATTTTGGGGTGATGAGTGTCTTGGAGACAGGCAAAGAAAAGTGGGGAAAACATGAATCTCCTGCATCCAAATGTAACCTGTTGCTCATTATGATTTCATTACAATAAAATTAGCCTTGCAGATAAGAAGTACCCACAGTGCACTGATGCCATGACACTTCAGATAAAAGCTAAATAAGGACAAAAAGCCCTCCTCCCCTTGGGAAGGTGGAGCTGGGATGAAAATCAGGAAGTACGACCCCCAAACTCCTCCTTCCCCGATGAATATTCTGCCCCTTCATTTGTATGCCCCTCATAACCTGCTTGCCAAAGAAACCCAGGATAGCTGCTCACCTGTCTGCCTGCTCTCTGCTTAAATAAATGCTCACTTTACTTTCTTGATCTCCCTGTCTCATCTCTGAGTTCTTTCTGCAAGAGATAAGAAACTTGCCACCCCAGGAACAGTATTACCAGTGTAAAAATTCACTCTATGCTCTTTCAGGACTGCAGTGGATAATCCAGGTCATAGATATCAAATCCTCAAAGCCCACAGACCTACTTCAATTGACATATGCAATATATTTGTATATGTTAATGTGTAAATTTTAATTGCCAGCTTTATCTAGAGACATGTCCAAGTCCTAGAATGGACTGAAAGAAGCTGTCAAGAGAAAAGAAAAAGGAAAAGAAACAAACATCAATAAACACTCCAGATTTCTTTCCAAACCCAGCTATACTGAAAACAGGAATTCAACTCCAACTAAACATGAACATGATGAGTTTGAGTAACTGCCTCCCACAGCATATTCAATCCTTTTACAGACACACCTTGGGGGGAATCAACGCATCTTTAATTAATTTAATTAGACACAATTTTGTCAATTAACCTGATAAAATGGAGCTACCTATGGGCTGTCTGCTTATGTGCTCAAGAGCCCTGATGCCTGGCTCCTGACTTTTCAAAAACCAGCTGCTAGTTATTTTCCAAATTTATAGGCAGTGCTTTTGCTAAGGGTGGTATAATTGTTGAAACTATAACATGTTTTCAGCTGACTTTCAGCAATCTAGTATTTCCTGTCAGGTTGTATCTGTTGTATGTTGTAGCCTCTGTATGCCTTCATTTTCACATGCTCATGAGAAGTGTTGGACTTGGTATATCATGTAGGTAACAGAAGAACTAATAAATATCAGTCCTACCATGTTAGAAATGATTTCTCTGCCAACATAAACACAGACACACACACAGTTCCTGCTGCACCAACCACATCATTTGATATCACTGTGAGTAAAAACTTTTTGCTGTGCGTTTACTATTTTGTTTCATATACCTGATGTATTATATTTGAAGCTCAAATATTTAACCAGTGACAGAAACAACAAGACCTAGTTTTTTGTACAAACTACTGACCAGGCAGGATGAAGAGGATCAATAGAAAGGAATCAAATATTTTTGGTAATAAAGGCACAAATTTAGCCATCATATTTTTGCCATTAACAGCTACCTAAATTTCCATTTAATGGCTTTAGGCAGGAGATGGCAAAGATCAATAAGACTGACCTAATGATAAAAACCAAAATATAGACGTTTCAAAACAAAGCATTTTTCTCTCGAAGGCACTATATTTATTAGTTGGATTTCTATGAATGTTAGAACACTATGAGAAGAGGAGAGTAATACCAATCCAACTCAAGCTATATGTGTAGAAAATTAAGTTATAATTATTTATAAACAAATATATATATCTAATTTTAATGTTTCTAATATTTGTATATATTTATAATCATCCTCAAATAGTACTCAAAATCCTTAGAATAGACGGAGTACATATTATATCCAATTCCCAATAACCCTCATAATATGTTAATGTTAAATTACAAAATGGGGAGTTGAGGGACTTCTCTCGTTGTTCAGTGGTTAAGAACCTGTCTGCCAATGAAGGGGACACCAGTTCAATCCCTGGTCCGGGAAGATCCCACATGTTGCAGAACAACTAAGCCCGTGTGCCACATCTACTGAGCCTGTGCTCTAGAGCCCATGAGCCACAACTACTGAGCCCACATGCCACAACTGCTGAAGTCTGTGCATGTAGAGCCAGCACTCCACAACAAGAGAAGCCACCGCAATGAAAAGCTGGCGCACCGCAATGAAGAGTAGGCCCCGCTTGCCGCAATTAGAGAAAGCCTGCGCACAGCAATGAAGACCCAATGCAACCAAAAATAAATAAATAAATAAAATTGATTCTTTACAAAAAAAATTGGGGAGTTGAGGATGATAAAGAAAGAATATGATATTTCAAAATTCCTAGAAACACAATCAAAATTCCATGACACCTTTCTAAAATACCAGGTGACATCAATTGATTAACCTGCCTTTGATTTTATAATCTTATTAGATATATTTATATAGTCTATTATATGTATTTTATATAAATAAATAAATATATATATATCATTACATTTACACACATACACATGCACATGTAATCCTTTCAAGTGATAGAACACAACTCTCTTTTTAGCACTGGTGATTGAATCATTATAACTTCTTGAAGATAAAAACACCAATCTGATTCAAGTAGGAATAGTACTTGAGAGTGTTTTAGAAGAGTCATTTTATGATAAAAGATAAAGATATTGAGGCATGATGAACAGGGGATATGACGGAAATGCAAGAAGCAAGGAGGAAAACGAAGGAGGCAAGGAAAAGACCGACTTAGACAGATACTTTAAACAAAAGTGATTGAGATTGGGAGAACTAGAGAACAGCTTTTCAATAAAATTATGCAAAATGGGTAAATTGGACCAAAAGCTTTTATGTTGGCAAAAATAAATTCCTTCAATTACTTTTAAGACTAAAAGGCTAATATATAGGAGATTCCAAAGCTGGATAACACATGAAAACTAACAAAAAAGAATGCGGAAAACATGACTCCAAAATGCGATTATATGAAAAAGAACTATGAATTCATCACTTTTATCAATTATTGTTGATTCTTAAACATGATTTATAAACTTATAAGTGTATAAAACAATCACAGAGAATCATTTAGGGAAATAAAAGAAACAATGAATGATAAAAATTACTGAGCCTAATGTAAAAGATAATTTAAATGCGTACTTAAAGATTTTGCCAACCAATAATGAAGGGATCATGACATTCATACTAAATATATTTATACATAGTGCTTTCCATCATAAAGTTAAAGTATTCTATGACTATAAACAACAAATCCAAAACCTCAATTTTACCACAACCAAGAAAGTTATAGTGAACTGATAAGAAATCCCACTAAAGTTAGTGTATTTTACACAGACTATTGCTTCCTATTTTATTTTAATTGTTTCATTTGAAATAAAAGTGTTAAAGCAAGTCATTACTTTAACTAAAAGAAACCACTAGCCTTATTTCTTAATTTCACTTACCAAATGGCTAGAGTCAGTAAAGAAATAGTACTATTTTTCCCAGTTATTATTTTTTAGAACTGTGAAATATAAAGACCTATCTGAGCCTTTTCCGTTTCTTCCCTTATCTTAGTCCTCAGATCTATGAAGTTTGGAACACAAGTTTTCAAACTTTATTCTGTAGTGTGGTGCTATTAAAAGTGTAATATCTTTAATCCCTTCTATTAATTCTTCAGGTCTGGGGTAGGTCCCAGGAACCTACATTTTAAAAAATCTCTCAGAAAATTGTATGCATGTTTTCTACAGACATTTTCATTGTTGTTGTTAAAAAATGGTTTGGACCACACTGCATCCATCTGAAGGTTCAGTTTTCCTTAGGATCTAGGCCTGTGAAGAAGGCACCTACTCTTCCATGCTATTCTTTAAAAATAAAAGAATATTACTTCAGCATCAAGATGATTTCTATATTATACTGCCAAGCATACAGTTCTAAGATATGACACCTACTCAAGTGCCTTGATGCATGAGGAAGCTTTTCATCTAGATGTTGCTAAATGAATACCTAATGTTATACTTATCAACACTAATGGGATCATTACTTTATAAAATTTTATAATTATATAGGTAATGAATGTTATGGTAACTATTTTTTAAAAAAAGAAAATTATGTATTGAAAAAAGACTCCAAGCTATATTCCCCCTACTAGGTCTTTTGTCTTATGATAACCACTATATGAATGTGTTCAGGATTTCTGTGCTGAAAATTACTTTTTCACTTAAAAATGTATTTTGGATATATAGCTATACAATTGTAATTAATTATACCTCATTCTCTTTAATACTTTATGCCACTCAATTTTATGGTTATAATATTAATTCTTTCATCTTCCCCATTTTGAGGTTATTTATGCTATCTCTTATGATTTTCTCTCTAAATACACAATGTTGCAAACCATGTACCTTCTGTATATCTTTGTTAATTTGTAAATATATTTCTAGGATGTGTTCTAAAAATTGAAATTGCACCAAACATATTCTTTTGATAGAAATGACCAAATCATTCTATCAAAAAATTCCTATAATTTGTGAGCATTTTTTCCCACCATATATTCTGAACTGAATATTATGGCCATTTCTTTGCTTTTGCCCACTTCATAGGTGAAAAACTTTTATTCATGTGACATCTTTTATTACTTATATTTGTATTTCTCCAGTTATGAAACTTGTACTGTATGCTATAAGACTGTGGTTATAGTTATGTTACTAGTTTAAATTATGGTATAGTTATTTTTTATATGTGTTCATATACACTTTTCAAAATTTTGATATTATTTTCTTGTAAGTTTTAAGTATTCTTTACCTCAGGGCATTCAGCTATTAGTATATTTTGTAAAGAGTTATCAGAAGGTTAAGTACTAAGGCACTATGAGCATGAAATGCTTAGTTTCTGCAAACATGGAGGAGAAAAGGGCTAAATTTGGGGAGGGAGGTTTATAAAAAGGAAAGTGAATAGTTAAATGACCATGTCACAAATTTGTCTTGAACTAATGTTGTATCCAGAAGGGGAAAATTTCCCCAAATTCTCCTTTAATAAAAAGGAGCAGCATTCTGATTCCAGTCTTTCCAGTGAAAGACAAGTCAACACACCTAAGGTCTATGGGAGTCGAGGCTGGCTCTGTGTGCTCCTAAATATCCAGTTGGAATTGTGTGGGAAATTTCAATCCCAGATAGCTCAGACTACTACCTAGGAGTAGGTATTATTTTTTCTGGGTTTTGTGAGGGTATTTTGCCAGTGATTTTTGATTTTTGTAATCATGCCACTATTACTTTGTTATTCTTTGCTAGCATTATTAGTTGGCATTTAATATCATTGCATTTGAAATCTGTTACTTTATGATTAATTAGAATTGATAATAGTAGTACTAACTCTTACAAGTATGTGTTAGGTGTTCTAGGTGTTCTATGTTAGGTGTTCTATGTTTCAATTTATTTAAGTTTCACAGTAAACCTTTATGGTGGTGCAGGAACTGGTGAATTATGCACAATCTTTTGTTACATACCTCTGATGAAGTAGTCTGATCCATTCCTGGGCCAAGAATTTAGAATTATTCTCAGACTTTCACAATTAAATACTATCTTTGATTAACTTGCATGTAGTTTTTAAATATTATAGATCTCACTGTGAAATAGTCTGGAGATACTTGACATGTAGACTCTATGAGACGTCTAGCCAACTCTAACTTAAGGCATCTTTACATAAGAAAGGTAGTCTAATATACAAGTAAACCACAGGGAATTCATACCTTAGCAGAGACTAACATACATAATAGTGGAAGTGCGTTCCACTGTTTCTTTCTGGCAATATTTCCTCTAGTCAATCTTAGTCATGTCCAGGAGTCTTTCTAAGCCACTGAAACGTCTCTACGTTTATAGATCCCAACTTTTAATCCTCAGATGATTTGAATGTCTTAGATTGTCTACTCAAAGTATGACACCTAAAAAGCAAATGACCAGACAACAAGCTGGCTAGCTGCTGTTGAATGTTGATCCTTAATGGAGAAAGACAGTAGGTGGGTGAGGACTCTGATTTCATGGAATTCTCAGGTGCTGGCAAAAGACTGTGTTTGCTCATGAAGAATCTTGTGTTCTCTTGAACATACTGGCCCTGTTGTGTGGTCTTTTCTTTATCTCCCTCCTAAAATCAATGGAACCAGAGTGGAAAACTGCTGATCAAGTGTGCATACAAATCTTTAGTCCAATGCTTAGGTGCATATCTTTTAAATTTTAATTATCAAGATCTTCTTTCCCTTTTTCTTGCTTCATGTTTGTCTTTTTTCCCACAGAACAGTGAATAATTATTGTCTGGCTATTTAGACTGGGATAGCGGGTTGAGAAATCTTTAGTACCCAAGTGATGGCATTTGATGAATACAAGGACAGAGGATATTATTGTGGTTACTATTTTGAAATATATTTCCATCACGAACATAATGCAAAAGATAAAGTTTTTAATGAAGTTACCGCCAAATGTTCATAGGAAGGAGTAAGAAGTCAAGGAAAGGTTTGCATATTGGGTGACAGTCAAACATAAAGGGTATAGGGCAAAAGGTTCTTGTATATTTATAGTAGAAGTAAAAGTTAGTACAACATTTTTGGCGTGATACTTAGCAATATCAGAGGTAAAGTATTTTTCATTTCAGGTCCATTTATATTGTACTTAGCTGAGATTCTTCCAAGAATTGTTTTTTTGTTTATTGTTGTCTTCATAGCTATCATAAAATTATTTTTCTCACCCAGTCTTCATGAGACTGATACTATACTAGGTAGATTTTTTTGTTAGTTTTTTAAAAGCTCTTTAGTAATGAGTTTCTAAATCTACTCAACTGTGATCAGAGACTAAATCCTGTGTTATTTTCATCTATTATAGGATAAGTATAAAACATGTGTAATGTTTTATAGGCATTAAAAAAGATACATTTACTTTAGGATGTAAACTTCTTTCTAACTTATAGGTATCTATAACTAAATATTGATTTATATACATACAAACACAATTTGATTATATTATTTACATTATCCAAATATGCTATAGTTGAATTTTCATCTAGTTACCTGTCATTGACTTGTAGTGATATGACAACAGTTCTAAGTAAAATTAAGTTTTGATATGATCTACATTGATTGACTTCAATATATTAACATGTAATGTTACATGTAAGGATTTATATAAATTTGTTTCTGTTAAATTACTTTTTTATATAATCAACTAATTTTTATTTTGAAATCTATTATGCTTGAGATTAGTAATGACTCCATTTTTATTTGTATTTGCATAGTATATTTTTCTCATCCTCTTTGAAATACAGATGTAGATGTGTTATTATGAGCCTCATATCATTAGGTTTTATTTATTACATTAAATGAAAGTATTTTCTTTTTATTAGGAGAAGGTCAAATCATTTATATTTGTCAGAAAATGTGGTTTTATGTTTTCATTTACTTATTTAAAAAAATGTTTTCATATCTTAATGTTTCATTGATATTTTTCTTCTTTTTTCCTGAATTAAATTCTTAAAAGATTGAACTAAACTTTGTTTTGGGGCCAGCCAGTGCTTTAAGAAAATTTTTCTGTGACACTCTAACCTATGTCTTAGAAATTGTATTGCTAACACATATATATGGAATCTAAGAAAAAAAATGTCATGAAGAGACTAGGGGTAGGACGGGAATAAAGCACAGACCTACTAGAGCATGGCCTTGAGGATATGGGGAGGGGGAAGGGTAAGCTGTGACGAGTTGAAAGAGTGGCATGGACATATATACACTACCAAACGTAGGGTGGATAGCTAGTGGGAAGCAGCCACATAGCACAGGGATATCACCTAGGTGGTTTGTGACCACCTAGAGGCGTGGGATAGGGAGGGTGGGAGGGAGGGAGACACAAGAGGGAAGAGATATGGGAACATATGTATATGTATAACTGATTCACTTTGTTGTAAAGCAGAAACTAACATACCATTGTAAAGCAATTATACTCCAATGAAGATGTTTAAAAAAAAAGAAATTGTATTATCTGGTTCAAAATGGGGAAGTTCTCAGTATCATGCTCAGTATCATGCAAATGTTCTCAAGTTAGAAAATATAAAATCTTATAAATCAATTTAATTTTATAAAAATATAGAAACAGATGCCAAAAGTTCAGGTCTTATTCCTTCTTAATAACTTCTTAGTTTAAGAAATGACTTTTCCCCTGCTTAGAATTTCTCTCTTGACCCAGTAATTCTCAACCAGGGAAAATTTTACTTCCCTGAGAGTGTTTGTCAGTATCTGGAGACATTTTTACTTGTCAGGGCTGGTGAAAGGATGCTCCTGGCATTTAGTGGATAGAGGCCAGGGATGCTGGTAAACATTCTACATTCCACAGAACAACAAGGAATTATTTGGTCAAAATATCAATCATGCTGAAATTGAGAATCCTTGCATTAACCTAAAATTTAACCTCTAAGCTTGGAAATATTCTGTTATTAAAGAGGTATTTTCACATCAGAAACTTATGATCCTCATAAGCAGTTGTCTGCTATACATATATGTTTTCCTAGAAAAAATAGTGAGATAAGAGGTAAACCGAAAAAATTAAAATTGCCACAGTTTTTCCCTCTGTTATGGGCTGAACTGTATACCCCCAAACTTCGTATGTTTAAGTCCTAAGTCCCAGTACCTCACGATGTGACTATATTTGGAGAAAAGGCCTTTCAGGTAATTAAGATAAAATGAGGTCATATGGGCAGACCCTAATCTAATATAATGGGTGTCCTTATAAGAGAAGATTAGGACACAGACAGACACAGAGGTAAAACCATGTGAAGACAGTGGAAGAAGATGGCCATCTATTAACCAAGGAAAGAGGGCATTAGAAGAAACCAGCCCTGCTGACACCTTGATCTTAGATTTCTAGACTCCAGAAGGTTGAGGAAATAAATTTCTGTTGTTTCAGGCACCCAGTCTGTTATGACAGCTCTAGAAAACTCATACACCCTCCCTGTAACCAGATCCTCTTGCCATGTAACTTTGAGTGCCATACCATGACTTACTTTGGCTAATGCCATATTAATAAGCATGATATAAGCAGAGGCTTGAGAAGGACTAGTGCAGGAGGCTGGTGCTTGCTTGCTTCTCTTGGAAACCCTGTGACCATCTTCATGTGAATAACCCTGGACTAGTTTGCTGATGATGAGAGACACATGACTCAGCAACACTCCCCTACCATCCACCAGTCCATTTCCCCAGCCAACAATCATTCCACAACCAGAAATGGAGCCATTTTGATGAGCAGAGTATTGCTCAGTGGAGCACAGTTCAAATTACTAACCCACAGAATCCTGAGTTAAATCTTGATTTGGGTGGTTTGTTATGACTGCCAAAGCTAATTGCCAGGTAATCAATAAAAATGTACAAGGTAAGGATCAGTTTTCTTAGATTTTAGGGTTTTTTTTTTTCCTGCAACAAAAGTTAGATCCCTTTTTTACTACTCTAATCAGGAAAAGTCTACCAGTTACTCTTGCCATTAGTGGGACTGGACATTTTTCTTAGTTCTTTATTGTAAATCAGATTATTTTCTTGAGACTACAGGATTCAGCAAATGTAGGCCAGTAGCCAAAAGCCATTAGACTGTGGATACTATCAAAAGGAAAATAGGATGCCTTCAGTACTTAGATAAGTGCTAAGCTAAACTTAAAAGACTGATTATAACAAAAGTTTTGGGAGTATATTTTTGATATCATTTATTACATTGTACTATTTGACACAGGGTAGTATATTGCACCTATAAGTCAGTTGTAGCAAATTATTTAATGATGCATTAACTGTAGAATTTCACATATATTACTGTTCTTTAGCCAATGTTGAGTGCTTTTTCAATAGCTTAATCCATCCATGAAGTACTGGTGTACACATAGTCATCCATCATTGCAGGACACATAGTTTGAACTGCAGTTTTCTCATATTCTTTTATTTTATATAAAAGTAGCCATATCAATAGTAGGTCAGATACTAAATGAGAATTGCAACTAAAGATACACTTAACATGTGTAGGCAAAATGTGTGTCCTTAATCCTTTTTAAAACTCATATCTTGTTTATTTTTTATTGACTTTTTCTTTCTTCTTCCACTGCTCTCTCTCCAGTGTAACTTACAGGTAAAAAATTAGGCAAAATAAAACTGGGAAATAAGTTTTTAAAAAAATGACTTGAAAAAATTACTTTAAACATCATTGTAAGAGATATTTAGATAGGAATAATTAAAATAACTTGGAAAAAATAGTACTAATGTGTTTCATAGAAAATTTTGCATCATTAGTTTTGTTGTTTGCATTAATTTAATAAACCAAATAAATCTTATATAGGTCCCAGGTAGATAGTATGTAGGAAATGAATTATTGGAGTTTCATTAAACAGGGAGGACTGAACACACTTATTTATCCCTATTCCCTCCTGAAATTAAACTAAAATGATAGTAATTAAATATGAAAGTTACTAATCCACAAGGAACCTTCAAAATTAAATCTGGGATTAGAGTATTAATTTTGAAAGACTCAGTATATGGATAGCTTTCTTTCAAATGTTCACCCCCTAACCCTGCAGTTATCTTTAACTACTCTTTCCCTCAATGCCCACATAAAATTCATAAACAAATCTTTTTAGCTCAAGTTTAAATTATATCTGACTTCTTACCATACCCATCATGATCCAAAGCACTACTATTTTTCACCTAGCTTTTTACAGTAGCTTTCTTGCTGGCTTCCATTCTCATACCCTTATTCCTTCCCATAAATCACCAGTGAATCAAAAATGAAGGTCAATGAGGTATCACACCAGTCAGAATGGCCATCGTCAAAAAATCTACAAACAAGAAATGCTGGAGAGGGTGTGGAGAAAAGGGAACCCTCCTACACTGTTGCTGGGAATGTAAACTGGTATAGCCACTATGGAGATCAGTATGGAGGTTCTTTAAAAAGCTAAAAATAGAGCTAGCATATGATCCAGCAATGCCACTCCTGGGCATGTATCTGGAGAAGATCATAATTCAAAAAGATACATACACCCCAGTGTTTATTGCAGCACTATTTACAATAGCCAAGACATTGGAGCAACCTAAAAGTCCATCGACAGAGGAATGGATAAAGAAGATGTGGCACAATGGAATATTACTCAGCCATAAAAAAGAATGAAATAATGCCATTTATAGCAACATGCATGGACCTAGAGATTGTCATACTGAGTGAAGTAATTCAGACAGAGAAAGACAAATATCATATATCACTTATATGTGGAATCTAAAAAAAGGGTACAAATGAATTTATGTACAAAAAAGAAATAGTTACAGATGTAGAAAACAAACTTACGGTTACCAGGGGGTATGGGAGGGAGGGATGAATTGGAAGATTGGGATCAACAAATACACACTACTATATATAAAATAGATAACTAATAAGGACCTACTGTATAGCACAGGGAACTCTATTCAGTACTCTGTAATGGCCTATATGGGAAAAGAATCTAAAAGAGTGAATTTATGTATAACTGATTCACTTTGCTCTACACCTGAAACTAACACAACATTGTAAATCAACTATACTCCAATACTTTTTTTTTTTAAGTCAGATTATTAAAACCATCTTCTTAAAACTCTCCAATGTGAAGAAATTCTATTGGACAAAGAAGTACTCGTGTTGAGGCCCCTTATGATCTAGCCCTCTGCTCTCTGAATTTCTACCTCTTTCCTCTAGCTTACTCTACTCCAGTTCCTAGAACACACTAAGTAAGTCCCGGCTGCAGTAGATCTTTGAATGTACTCTTCTCTCCCCCTGAAACATTCCTCTATCAGAACGGTTCACTCTTCTTTTTTTTTTCAGGTTTCTCCTAATTATTCCTGTATCAGCAATACCTTCCATTCACCCAATATGAAATAGCAACCCCTTAACCACTCTGATTCCTTAACTCTTAGTCTGCAGTATTTTTCTCCATAGCATTTATCAACATCTAATCTCTATGCCTAATTATTTATTTTTGTCTATCTTTCCATATTAGAATTTAACCTCCATGAATACAGGGACTTTGTCTGTTTCTGTAGCTACATTGCTCTATACCCAGCATGTAGAATAATGCCTAGTATTTAAAAGTAAGGGTGACTATAAGTTTGTGGAATATAAAATAAATTATTACCTTGGAATACCTCATACCTGAGAGGTTCTCTACCACCAGATCTTTCATTTTGAAAATCTTTACTTTGACCTATTACCTATTTCTGTCTGTTCTATTTTCTGAATTACTCCCTTCAAGCTTAAAACTTCTGCCTGCTCTTATATCTCAACATTCCCAGTACATCAGTGGACAAACCCTATTATTCTATCATTTTTTCTCATCTCTTTGATATAGATACCAAGACTCCACAGTTAGCCTTCTTAAAGGTGTTGTCATCAATAAATTAGTACTACATTTCCACATTAACTTCTATCAGGGCCCCTCAATAATGATTAGACATGAGAAATCACTACTATGTGTTTTCTCTGCAGTTTGACAATAGTACAAAATTTCACAAAACTGTACTCTTTGGATGTACTATGCATTTTCCTTTCTATATATACATGTTTAAAATGATATTAGCTCTTTCAGGCCACTTTAATAATGTTTGGTAAAGAAAGCACATGCTATTTTTTAAAACACTGAATAATTCACTACAAAAAAAATAACAAACTATGTTTCTTTCACCTGCTTATTTTAAAAATAAGTTCAGTTTAAGAGATCTTGCTGTCTACTTGGTGCCCAGTAATGGATCAAAAGTTTTTTTAAGGAATGGCAATATAGTATAATGTGCTTCAATTAACATATTAATTCCCAAAGACATTCCTATTGTACTGAAGACACTAATTTATGGAGAAGTACCTGATGTTGGTGCCTAAGTTTCACCTAAGTAAATAATGATATGTAAGTTCATGATCTTGAGACAAGTTTGAAAAACAAACAAGAAGGTATATCATACAGATCACTGAAAGTAAAGCAGTGGGTGTTCTCAGACACTTCAGTGAAGAACTTGAGAGGTGAGGGAAAAAAACAACTATACTTTATGGATTAGAACCAATCAAATCTTCACTGTTGCTTGACATAATATACCATTGGTTCTCTTCTAATCTCACCTATTTCTTCATATTGAATCATCTTATCACAAATTGTAGCTTTAATCCTATCACTGACATGATGAAAAATCTTATTGTCACACTATAGAAATAAGAAACATCTCAAACATGAGAAGTCTTAAAAACAAGTGAACATTGATGCTTCTTTTATTATAAATTGTGGTTTCCAGCCAGTAAATTCTAGCCCGTTCTGGCCACTTTTTTTACTAGTTTTAGAAATGGACTTCATCATGTTCACTAATGTATCTGGAACTGCCAGTTTCTCTGGTATCAAGGTCCTGTCTACTTTCTTTCAGTGTGCCATGAACTATACTTCCTATTATTAGGCCTTTGTCACATCTTGCCAAACCTACTCAGAGCCAAGTATATGCTTACCTTGTCTTCTCATCATTACTTGATTCAATACCTTCCTAACCATTGATTGGCTCCCTGGCTTCCTGGTGTTGTCATATCTTCAGGGCCCTTCCATTCCTGAACATACCAGTCTGTAGCCAATCCTGTCTCATGTCTTCTTGACTTTCTTTTGTAATACTTTATCTGAGTGTCACCTTTAAACTTATTTCTCATTCTCCTGTTTTTGTCTTCTTTTTCTCTCAGATGTGACTTCTTACCTCTTACAGATACTCTTTCACCTAATATCAGGTTTTTATTATTTCTTTTCTTTAGAAAATTACTTTCTTTTCTCTCTCTCCCTGTCCTTTACTTCCTCTGTCCCCATAAACACAACCATACCCACTACTTCCCTAAACTAAAATGAAAATAATCTCTCTGAATTTAACTACTTACTGAATTATCTCGTGTTTATGGAATTTCCAAACTTCTGGAAAGGATAGTCTATAGACCTGACTTCTTTCTTCTCAAATATTAATCCAGTCAGTCCTTAATACCTCATAAAAGGCAATTTTCATCATCCCATTCCATATTTCAACAAATGCTCCTCTCAAAGTAATCAATATCCTTATTGTTTCCAGATTATTGATAACCATTCTTTAGTTCTTATCTTTTTATGTAGTATTTAAATTATCTCTTATTTTAAACATTATCTCATTCCTTGATATTAATAGTCTACATACTTCCGGTCTTCTTTTTTCTTGGACCACTTTTTCTTATTCATCCCTTTGACATCTCTTCTTTCTTGTTATATAGCATTCTTTTCTTAATCTAGTATGTATTTTTAAAATTTTGTTTTAAATCCTTATTCTTCTCTTTACATTTTCTCTGTGATGTATTTCATCAGTCCCTTAGCTGCACAGAGATAATAGTTGAAGGTAATGAACAAATGTAAATATCACAATCTTTCTCTCAAGTTCTATGAGTGGATTCCATAGAGTGCTGAAGGTAATGAACTGAATATACAATGGCATTTTACATTTATAATAATCATATCCAAGTTCATTATTTTCTCACAGGTGAACCCTTTATCCTAATTCTATTCTTAGTAACTAGGAGGTCCCATATTACAATTACCCCAAATTAATATTCAGAAGTAATACTCTACTTTTTCAAGTTTTTCACATCATATATCCTAATAGTTGCCAAAACCTGTATATTCTGCTTTCTGTTAAATTGTCAGCACTCTGATATAAATTATTAGTACTTTTTTGGGGGTTGTTTAAATAAGGTTCTTAAATAGCATTAGGGACTCCAATCATTACTGACCCACCATAAAAATAAACACTCCCAAATAATTACTTAATCATTCTCTCTGTTTATAGTATTAAACTTTGTGTTTTTATAACTTCTAAACTCTCAAAAATAAAATATTAATTGGACTTTTCAACAAGTATTATGAGTATTTTCCTGTACTCTCTTATATACCATCAAATTTACCAGTCCTTGAGTATCTCTGTACTTTCTTACATTTGCTTGTTCTGCTTGTTTTTACTGAAAGCCTTTCCCAATAGCTCATGTTTAATCTCAATCTCTCAAACCTGTACATTCTTCAAAACCTAGCTCTTATATCACTTCCTCTATAAAACTATTCCTAGTTTATTCCTTATTGATATAATCATTTTCTACAAGTTCTCATCACATCTCATCTTTTGGGGATATTTATTAAACTGTCTTTTCTTAAGGTTTCAAGCATTCTTTGGAAAACAATTGTGGAGGATCTCATGTCCTTCTTAATGAGGCCAATCCTATCCACCCATTTAAACATTGCAACTTTTCCATACTGACAATCCCCATTATTTTCTATTTTCATAGCACTCATCAACTTCTAATACACCATGCATTTATGTATTTATTATGCTTATTGTATACTCTTTCTTTTGTGCACTATGATGAAAGCTTTATGAATACAGGAGTTTTTGTCTAATTTGTTCACTAATATATTTCCAGTATCTAAAATTATGCCTAGTACCAAGTAGACATTCAACAAAAATTTGTTGAATAAGTGAACATCAACACTAGTCCATGTACAGTGGGTACTGCAGTAAACAATACAGACAACTCATGGGATTACTATTTAGGGAGGGCAATAGATATTAAACACATAATTAACCTAGGATTAGAGCTCTTGAAAAGGAAAATAATAACCTAGTTACATAAATGATATTTAATCTAAGATCTGGAAGATTTATATATGTTTTTCTGCAATGAACTGTCCAGGTTAAAAAATAGCCTGTCTAAAATAGTTGCTCTAAAATAGTTGCTCTAAAATAGTTCCTGCAGCTTAAGTGATATAAGGTGTATACCAAGTGGTCGGAAAGGGAAGTCCAAGTTATATTATATAGGATTTTAACCTAAGAGCATTGAACAGTCATTACAAAGAACTACAATGATCATACTTATATTGTTTAAAATATAACCTTGGCTGTTTCTATTAGAAATGCATTGGAGGGAAATAAGGGTTGATCAGAAAAAAAAACTGCTTAGTAGCTTATTATTACAGTTTATGTATGTGTGGCAGGGGATGGTGACTTGGATTTAGATGGTAGCGTTAGAACATGGAGACAAATGAAAGACAGTAACTTTTCACATACATGATTTTCACAAAGGACATTACAAATGGCTTAGGGCAAGAATAAAAGTTCATACACTTTGTTGTCTGGCACCTTCATACTGAGGAAATGACATTAAGTTTGAATTCAGATAAACCAGAATTTGTAGTTCACTTTCATCCTTTTTAAATGATGTCATTTTATTAGGTAGTCAATTTCCTAAGCCTCAGTTTCTCCTCCTATATATTGGAAACAATCTCATTACTTATGGAGCTTTGGTAAAGGCTAAATATGATTGTGCATGCAAATCCCATAACAGAAATCCCTCAATAAATATGGTCCCTTAAGGGACTGTACAGTTATTTGAGTGCTTTCTTACACTTATATTTACTCAAAAAATTATAAATATTGGTACCAGATAATTTGGGGGGAATTCTGATTTCCTTTTCAAAAATACAAGTGAAAAAACCTTTTAAATTATGTTAGAAATAATTTAGATAATCTCAAATGGTTACAGCCATTCAAAACTACCAATTGCAATAATAAGATATCTAAAATAAATGAGTTCTCTGATATTTATGTATTCTTTAAATATGATACTTTTAAATTTGGAGATCACCACTCTTCCCACAGTTTACTGAGATTTGTCTTCTAATTTTCATTTTGACATATCTTTTTGGTTCCAAACAGAACAGGTAATCACTTAAGGGTGTACATATAAAATGTATTAAATGGGATTTATAACATGGCTTTACTAGCAATTTACTAGCAGTTTTAAAATAAATATTATTTTTCTGCTGGCATCTCCTTCACATATCTTCCAGGTGTATACATGCTTTACATATCCAATAATTTAATAATCTTTTTTAAAATTTTATAAATGAGAAAACTGCACCCCAAGGTAATTAATTGGTGTGCTCAATATTACATAGTTACTTTGATGTCAAAATTTATTTAGTCTTTTATTTCTAAGTTAGTACATCTTTTGGGTATACCAACAACTTCGTATAAGTTATTTCTTTTCTCACATATAACCTCTTCTACTAACATTACACTCCTGATAATCCAAAAAGATTCAGTGAAAACAAAAAGTGAGAGAAAGCAAGCAAGAAAGGAAGGGAAATAGGAAGTGAAAGTGGGGCAGGGATTAGGGGAAATTCTTTCCTAGAGTCTTGGGAGAGAGCATAACCTTGCAGACACTTTGATTTTGAACTTCCAGCTTCTAGAACAATAAGACAATACATTTCTTTTGTTTTAAGACATACAGTCAGTGGTACTTTGTTACAGCAACCCTAAGAAACTAATATGGCCGTAATCATCATCATCTTCTGAACAGTTTTGTTTTTGAGGATGACTGCTAAGGGTCCCTCTCATAGAGTGATGTTTTTTGAACTGCTTCCTAAAGCTCCCATAGGGAATACTTCTTGCATGTCAGATTTCAGAAATCTCAGTTGTTCCAAAAGCTTGATCTTTTTCACCAGAATGTAAAGAAAAGATACTTTGTTCAAGGACCTGTAGATTAGGAGGTTTCAAAACTCACTATTACAGCTGATGTGAGCTGTGGATCTTTGCTGGGTCTGCAGATTTACAGTGAAACACCTGGCTTTGAAAAAGAAGAAAGAAGTGCCTCAACTAATTACCAGGATCAAGAAATACTGTCTCAGTGATCAAGTAGGCCATAGTAAGATGAAAAAAACACTTGTTAAATTATTAAATTGTTGTCATTGACTGTTGTTTTTTAATATGAGCACAATCAATCATTTATAATGATTATCTTTACTATAAAATGTAGATTTAAATATGTTGAGCGATCACAGAAACTTTAAGCAGCACGTGTGAATGAGTAATACAAAACCAAAGTACTGAAAAATGTGTTCTTTGGTTATCCACATGGAAACATTCAAGTTTTGATTTAACCTCATTTGATTGTAGTGTGGCCCATAAAAATATGGGGCAAGCTTTTAAATGCCACCTATTTAAAATGAAATACCAATGAAACACAGGAAAATGAATCTCAGGGGAAGACAACTTAATAAGACTATAAATTTCTCAATATAAATTTAAATGAAATGCCTTACGAGATTGTGAAGGATTGCTGGTTAGCCCCTGGCTATCATGGAAATAGTGGAAAGGTCCCATGAGAACAAGAGCTTCTGAGAAAGAAAGGTTTTCTGTAAAAGGGGGGTGTTATGTTGGGAAATTAATCTCAACTGGAAAACCTAAAAGGGTCGAATTTAATGGGTTTTTGATAACCCTTATGTATATGTGTGGTATTACCTAGCTTTGAGGAACATTCTCTTTGTGTAATAGTCTTTGATATAATTTACAACTGCCACTCATTTTTTGAGTTGTAAGTGGTATATTGTCTTAATCACCCCAGAACTGATGTGCTGTGTGTCAAATCAGAAAATGTTTCATTTCATATAAAAAGAAAATGCTTTCATCAAAAACTGTTTCTTTCCAGAGAAATACTTGCAACACACATTTTTGACATATATTTTGGGGAAAATTTTCTTTTTTATTACCACAAAAAGTCACTTCAGGCTGTGCTGAGGTACTGATTAATGCTTGCCTGGGTGATACTGAAGGTACTCGTGTTACACTGTGCTCTCTAGACAGGCATTAATCACTTCCAACACACCATGTTGTCATTTCTGCTCCCAGGTTGGAAGCACTTTAAAAAAAAAATGCTTCAAACATGGGGCAGAAAATATGGTAAGAAAAAAAAATATGAATGGGAAGTTGAAAGTACTATTATCCTCATTACCCAGTTTCTATTACCTAATTATTTAAATTACTGCTGAATTAGGAGACTGCCAAGCCAACAGAAAAGGAAGCAAATATTTTTCAATCTTTTGTCTTCAAGTCTTAATAAAGGTAAAAATAAAATTGAAGTCAAGATTAATATAACTTTGCTACAACTTTGTAGGAAAAGTGAGTCTTATTGTTATAGTTGTCCTTGATCAATAATTTGTAGGGAGGATGTTATAAGTCTTTGGTCTCCATCTATTTGATCTGAATAAATTGCTTGATGATGAACTTAAGACATTGATTAAAGTATGGCAGTCTTTGACCACACTCCCTGTTTAGTGCTGGTTGGCTGAAAAACCAGAGAGACTCAGGCATAATTTTCAGGCATTTCTCCTTTGCACTCCCTTAAATCAGCTGTTAAACGTCCTTCTTTGCACACTGTCAAAATGACTAATTATAATATCAGTAAAGAGTACATGGCAAATAATAATGAACACTGACAGAATGTCTCTTCTGTTCCAGACATGAAAATAAGCATCTTACAAATATCAACTTACTAAATTTTTCAGAATAATCCTGAAGTGTATTCTAATATTATCTTTATTTTGCAGAATTTTTATAAATTAAGGTATATAGAAATTAGATAAATTTTGCAGAAACACTAGGTAACAAGTGAAAGAGCCAGAATTTAAACCCAGTTATATTTGATTACTTTCACTGCAATCTTAACCACTACTCTAAGATACTTTACTGATAGCACCTTGAGTGTTTTAAGTTCTTCATAGAAAGAACAAAGAACCATAGCTATGAGCTTTATAAACCTATAAATAACAAAATTAAATGACTGATTAAAGGTCCTGGGATGACAGGAAAGTTTTTCATATGCATACTATTTCAGTCATTAGAGCCATAAATTCTTTTTAAGAGAAAAATAATTCTTAATAGGAAACAAGAAGCATTGGCATGTAAAAGGTGATTTCAACTAGATTGCCTACAAATATGTCCCTTAATCAAATCTATGCTTCAAATATTATTCCTTAAATATCCTACAATAAAATGTAGTAAAGATTGCATGTTATTACCAAATAAATAGATAAGTAAACAAAAGGTTGTGTACAGAAGGTAACAGGATGAACTTGTTGATTATCGTTATCATTCATCTATTGTTTTCATAACTCGATATTACAAAATATGTTTTTCTTAAGTGGTAGAACATTATGTGGTTTGGTCATGTCCAGGCTTACACTAAAGAACATTTGTAAAGTAAAATAGAGAGAAAGAGGAAAATAGAGAGCAAGAGAGGTACATGCTTACCTTTATCCAAAAGAATAGTAAAAATATTGTAATAACACAATCACTACTTTCATAACTTATTCTGTATTAAGTATATTTGAGTTATTTCCAGTTTACCTTGAAGTTGATTTGTCATGAAGAAAGTTTTAGTTTATAGTAATTGTATTGCCACAAATATACATTATATGTCATGATGACACATTATATATGTAATAATTATATATATATATGTATGTGTATATGATGGTAGGTACTTTTCAGTGGAACATAGCAAAGGGTTATGGGCAGTGGATATGGTTCTCTCCTTTTTCAGGAGATAAGACCTACCTGCAGAGAATTTAAATGCAATAATAACAGTGAATAAAGGTTACTCTGTTTTTCATTATTACCATATGTCAATTCTAAATAATGCTAATGACAAATTTTTCTTGATAAGCTACTTTTTTCCTTGCTATTCCACTATAAAGATTTATGAACAACAAATAAGTTAATACTAGCTTATTTAGGACACTGTCTAATTGAGAAAATGTCATAATTCACATGGTGATTTTATGTTTGTTCATTCTTATATTTTCAAAAATTGTTTACTATATACTTATAAATACAGGCCCTAGGAATTCACAGATGAACATGATATCACTTCCTTCCCAAAAGAGCCCAGCAGCAGGAATGCTGGAGAGAGACCTTTAAATATACAAATGAAATAAAACTAATATCATTAATTCTGTATCTTAAACTTCCATGTGTTCACATCATAAAAACTCATCAAGTACACTATAATGTGTACTCTTTATATGTATTTTAAACTTCAATAAAAAGTTGATTGGAAAGCTAAGAAGTTTAATTGAATATGTATGGAACCAACATCATGTTAACTTCATTAATTGTAAAATTTTTATTCATAAGTTTTCAATTATTACATTTTTTAATTAAAAACTTTATTTTTACGGCAGTTTTAGGTCCATAACAAAACCGAGCAGAAATTACTGAGTTACCATATGCTCCCTGTCTCTATACAAGCACCACCTCCTCCACTATGGACACCCTGCATTAGAGTGGTACATTTGTTAAAACTGATGAACCTACTGTGACTCATCATTATTATTCAAAGTTCCTAATTTGCATTGGGGTTCACTTTGGTATAGAACATTCTATGAGTTTGGACAAATGTATAATGACATGTATCCATCATTATTATGTCATACAGCATATTTTCACGGCCCTAAACATCCAGTATGTTCTGCCCATTTACTCCTCCCTCCCCCTTTAGCCCTGGCAACCACTGATCTATATATTTACTATCTACATAGTTTTGTCTTTTCCAGAATGTAATCTAGTTGGAACCATATATGTCTTTTCAGCCTGGATTCTTCCATTTAGTAATATGAATTTAAGTTTCCTCCATGTCTTTTCATAGCTTGATAGTTCAACGCTTTTTAGCACTGAATAATATTCCATTGTATAGATATACCACCGTTTATTTATGCATTCACCTACTGAAGGACATCTCAGTTGCTTCCAAGGTATGGCAATTATGAATTAAGCTGCTATAAACATCCATGTGCGGGTTTTGTTTGGATGTAAGATTTCAACTTCTTTGGGTAAATACCAAGGAGTACAAGAGCTTATATGATATGATAAGAGTATGTCTTATTTTATAAGGAAGATTATATATATGTAATTTTAAAATTTGAAAGTCAGGTTTCTTGATTCATAGGAATTCCTAGAATACATGATAATTATTATAACAAGCCATAGCCATTAGATGAGTTACTTTGGGCTAAATTTAAAATCCGAAGTAAGAATAACTATTTCATAATATTCTAAAAGAAAAATTGCAAAGCAAAATACAGATACATTTTCATATAGATGACATGAAGTAGATTGAGGCCTTCAAAATATTGGTACCCATTTCATTTTTTCTCCTTCTCTAAATATTAGAAAGAAATAAATTCCAGAAAATTAGGGCCTGGTTAATCATACAATGGTTAATATCTTTAATATCTAACATAATCTAACATGACTTTTATATATATATATATGTATATATATATATAGAGAGAGAGAGAGAGAGAGAGATATCTATATCAGAAATGCTGTTTTGATCGTGCATTGTGAGTGAAGTTTCAGTAAGTCACTTTGGAAATTAACCACTTCTTAAAGTTTTGACTTAATTGCATAGAAAAACATTACTTACTCAAAAGTAATGTAAATTAAAAGCAAAGAAATACTGAACTTGGTAGAATATTATAGAAACCAGGAAATTTATTGAGCAGTAATTAAATATCTAATAAATTATAAATATAATATTGGTGTGCAGTAGAATTTCATAAAACTGATGTGCTTGTTCTTTAAAAGGGGGATTTATACTAGAAAGAGAGGAAAACTGAATCTATGCTAAAACTAAATTTTTTATCAATTTATTATTCTACATTTTTCTGCTTTTGAATTTCATTTTAAATTGAGTCCACCCCTATTGATTTAAAAGAGAAAAACTGTGACTATCCTAAAACTTCTCAAGAGTTTTAAGTGAAGTACCAAGTATATTATATATATTATATGTATTATACAGTTCTTGTTTAAGGCCAATTTGCATTCAAAAAATAAAGAAAAAAAGAAAAGAAAAGAAAGAAAACTTTGGAAGAATGAGTAGCATTTTACAGTGGTAACTGGGGTTCCTGGGCCCAGAGATGAATATATAGCAACTGTTGGCATAGCCCAGGAATGTCTTTCTAACAACCTGCCAGGTGCTGCTGGTTTTGCTGGTCTGGAAACCCTGCCCCTACTTGCTATTCACCCACTGTCTAGTCTGTACAGCAGCAACCTCAGCTTCTCCAAAGAGACTGTTAGAAATGCAGAAGCCCAGACCTACTGAATCTGATTTTAACAGGACTCCCAGATGATGTATATGTACATTATAGTTTGAGAAGCAATATCCAGAGCATAAGAATATTGAAATTTTCTTCGGGAAGGTGGCAATATGAACACTGTATAACAAAATTAACTCTAGAGACCTACCATACTCTTATATGCTCTAAATTTTGTGTACATTAACATGAAACAGGAGGTAAAAGGAAATTGGAATGATTCACTTTATGTGACACTTCATAAAATACAAACATATAGATAAAAAGATCATGGGAATTATTACAAGTACTGAATACAGATAGGATTATTATACAGCAGCTGGCTAGTATTGATTATTGGATTATATGAACTATTGAGATCATGATTTATTTATATGCTATCTTCATTTCTAATTTGAAAAATTGTAATCTTAGTTTGAATGCTACTAAGAATCAATATTATGTACACTTAGAAATAGAAAAATAATCTCTTAGAGAAATAACCCTATAGGGCCCAAATGCAGCTGACGGATGAGCCTCATGTTTACTAAATGTCAGGAAAATCCAGGATAACCTCTCACACTGTCATTCAGTGTAAAGCATGCCTTTTTCTGTTTCTTTCTTTCCCCATGATTCTTACTCTTCTAATGGGGTCATTTCTAACTTGACAATTCAGGTGTTTCATCTCTGCAGAGCATATTTTCTAATGTGTCACCAAAGTAGTAATTTATCTCTCCTTGTCCCTTATCACTGGGTATGAAACATTTAATAATTGACACTTTACACGGTCTGTATTAAATCACTTTGTCAACAGTCTTTCATTTACTGGGCTCCACACAATCATAGCTCTCAGTCCCCATAGTTTGAAAAGAAGCCAATATATATTGTCTTGAGAAACATCACCTTCTTCAATAGTGGAAGTGTCAAATAGTCATCATGTTTGTTCTCTAGTGAGTTTCAAATAACTTGAGAAAAGGACAATAGCTGCAAAAATTCAGATCCTGCATTTCTGGAAATTACAATCAGTATGGAAAAGGAAAGTACTGTGATTAGTGTGAAAACATTTCTTTAGGAAGAGTTAGAAAAGTCAAAGCACTCTCTTTTTTATGGTCTTGAGCAAGGCTTTATCTTTGAACTTATTTCTCATCTATAGAAATGAACAGATTGTACCAGATGAGCATTAACTCACATTCTAGCTTTAACATTACCTAATTCTATGTGAATGACTCATGTTGCCTCTTGGAGAATAAAAACATTATGAAAACTGTTTTATAAATTATATATCAGCATTTAAAACTAAATGTGAATATTGAATGCCTCTTACTTTATTTACCCTGAAGGAATGCGTACAGTGATGGGATTTGAAACATTGTGTGCCGTAATGGCATAGGAATATCTGAGCCAGCGGAATTTTCAATGTCCTTTTAATTCCACCACAGTAGTAACCACACAAAGACACACACACACAGACAGACACACACAGTTTCTGCCATAATTTCTTGATGAGCAGGTCATATTAACACAAAAAAATGATTGGCTAAAATCTAGAAATATGACCAAGTAGTCATGTGGAGGAAAAAAAGAGATGAAGGATACTTCAGGATACAAAAGAGAAATTGGATGGAGGTTCATGCTTCCCACCTAGACAGTTGTGTTCATGTGCTGAAGTGAGAGAGTAAAACCCGTCATTATAAACACTATTTAAAAAAATCCCAAAGCATGTCAATGTTAAATTAAACTTGCTTCAATCCACAGTTTTTAATATTATATTGAACCTGCCATAGATCATGGTCCCTGAAACATATGATTATTCATTAAAAACTGATATATTCCAGTTGCTGCATAAGAAAACACCATTAAATAATTTACCTAAGTAAAATTAGAGATAAAAAGTAAGCATTGCTAAAGATTAGGAAACACTCCTTTTATAAGTATACTTGTAATAAACCTTTGGTTATATTTATATTTGATCTGTCAAAACTATGTTTTTTCTTATAAGTAAAAGATGACTATATAGTTAGATGTTAAAAAAACAAAAACAAAAACAAAAAACTGCATTTCCTCTCAGTACATAGTACATTCTGGCACAATTGCCACTGAATCAACTTAGAAAGAATATCACGAGTTTGCTCTGATATTTCTTTAAGGTGCAAAAATTTATTTTTTCTGTATATTCTTTCTGATAAATTTGCCTTTTAAGAAGCAAATTAAAATTGTATTTGTGACCTTAAGTTACTGTGAAAACTGTCATCTGGAATAGGCCTAAGATATGATTATTTCATTTAATCTAATATGAGTTCACCAGTTTGATACAATTCTGGCCTAAAGCAGAGAAACTAAGAGACTTTATGCAAAACAATAGGTTATTATTACTATTAATGTAAAAACTATTTTATATTATTTTCTGACTGAGAGTTTTCCTATTCAACTTTATAACCCTGCCATTGTAGTGGAAACTGATACATAATATGGTGAATATTTCCTAAAGACTTATTTGTGATGATATAAAATCTGTGATTCATTGTCTGAAAGCAACATAAATTTAGGTGTTAGTGGTCTACTGGGAATTTTTCTACTGCTGAGTACTATTATTCTATGTTTTTCATATCCTGGCCCCTGAAAAAAGTTTAAAAGATACACAAGTCATATTTTTTTGGTTATTTTTTGTTCTTGTTTGTTACATTTTTGCAATATGTAAGATTTGGTTTATATTTTACAGTGGATCAGAGATCATTTTAAACTGGTCAGCCATGATCCAACAGAGAGTTACATTAATTTTTAGAACTACAAAAACTCCTTTTGCATTTATTTTCTAGTAACATAAATGAGACAATGAAGAAGGAAAAATACATTCTTTTCTATTGAAATTAATATTTATTTTTCATTATATAATAGTGAATATTCATTGTAGAAACGTAAAAAAAATAAAAGAAAGCATGAAAAATAAAATTGAAATAGCCCACAACTCTGAGACCCACAAATAATGTGTAAGTCCTAATTGTTTTGGTAATTGTTTTCATTTTAAGTATTTTTAATCAAGCAAGTAATATATAAGTAAATGTTCCATAAAAGAAATTCAAATATTATTACAGAAAGTATTTAAATCCCCACAAAATAAAAGAAAGAACACATTCTGAAAACCAGTTCTGTTAAAAGTTTACTTTTCCTCTCAAATATATTCCTGTATTTTAATATGTGAACCATAGAAATAAATGTATGACTCATTAAAGAGTTATCTTTGATTGTGATATAAGCAAATTCATCAAATATCCCTCTGTGATTTCGTTCCGTGTGTCTTCTTTAATAAATCCTTTCTTAGTCCAACATGAAAAATTATTCTTCTTCATTTTGTTTCCCAGTTCACAATTCTTCATGGTTAGGTCTTTAACACATCTGGAGTTTATATTTTTGTATGAATTAAGTTAGGGTTTCAATTTATATTTTTATCCATATATTGGGTTGGCCAAAAAGTTCGTTTAGGTTTTTTGTAAGATCGTCAGAAACACCCGAAAGAACTTTTTGGCCAATGCAATGCTACTAATACTATGCCAGTTTTTACAAAACTATTTTCAAAATCCTTAATTTCCAACTGATCTTTTAACATTTCTTTCAAATAACAATTATTGCATATGTATAAATCTGTCTGTTCCACCAAATTAGTTTATTCCACTTTCACTAGTAGCACACCATTTTTATTATCATGAATTAAAATGTTTTCTTAATATCTCTGTACAGGAGCATTCCTTGAAATGTGTATATCATTTTATAAATTTTCCAAAATATTTGTGAATCATTTTTCTATCAATATATACATTTTAGAATCAGTTTGTACAATTTCAAAAATAAAATCTAGCTTAGGTTTTGATTTGAATTGCAGAAGTGATATAGATTAATTTGAGGAATGTTGACATGTTTATAATATGTAGTTGTTTCTTCTGCAAACATGGAATCCCTATTTATTTGGAACTTCTTTTATATATAAACATGTTTGAAAACTATCTGTGGTAGGCTAAATAGTCACCTCCAAGATGTCCACATTCTAACCTCTGGAATCTGTGAATGCTATGTGGATGGGAAAATGATCCTAGATTGTCTGGGTGGGCCCTAAAAGTGTTCACAAATGTTCTTAAGAGAGAGAAGCAGAGGAATATTTGACACAGAAGAGAAAGCAGTGTGACCCTGGAGGCAGAAATTAGGAATAAAGCTTCACAAGTCAAGGAATGCCAGCAGTCACCTGAAGCTGGAATAGTCAAGGAATGTATCGTCCTCTAAAACGTCCTTTTTCTTTTATTTTTATTTTTGGCTGTGTTGCATCTTCATTGCTGTGCACGGAGTTTCTCTAGTTGCTCCGAGGCATGTGGGATCTTCCCAGACCAGGGCTCGAACCCGTGTCCCCTGCATTGGGGAAGGAGCAGCGTCTTGCTGACGCCTTGATTTCCACTCAGTGAAACTGACTTTGGACTTCTGACCTCTCCAAAAGTAGGAGAATAAATGTGTGTTCTTTTAAGTCACCAAGTTTTTAGTAATTTGTTATAATAGCCAGTGTTATATGGCTTTTGGTTAGGTTCATGACTAGGTTCATTATAGCTTTTTTTTTTTGGCAGTTGCAGATGATATAGATTTTCTATTATATTTTCAATTAGCTTTTTTATGGTGAAAAAAGCATCCTTGATTCATATATCTTGATCTAGTATCCATCAGAAATATTAATGATCTTATTGATCTCTAAGGCTTTCTAAGTAAATGATCATATTATGGGGTTTTCTTATCTCATCCATTTCTTATATATCTCTTTGCTTTTTCATTTGTTTTCATCGGTCAGGCTTTTTATGTTTAATAATCGTAGTGATTCTGATCTTCCTTGCCTTCTCAATATCAAAGGGAATACTTGTATCTCTTAAATAGTCTCTTTGGCCTGAATTTAATTATTTATTTATTTTTTAAACATCTTTATTGAAGTATAATTGCTTTACAATGGTGTGTTAGTTTCTGCTTTATAACAAAGTGAGTCAGTTATACGTATACATATATCCCCATATCTCCTCCCTCTTGTGTCTCCCTCCCTCCCACCCTCCCTACCCCACCTCTCTACGTGGTCACAAAGCACCGAGCTGATCTCCCTGTGCTATGCGACTGCTTCCCACTAACTATCTATTTTATATTTGGTAGTGTATATATGTTGGCCTGGATTTATTTTTATATGAATTTTTTGACGTTAAGGAACTTGCTTTCTGTGGTGGTTTGTACATGTAAACTTCTGCCTGCCGATGAAGGGGACACGGGTTCGTGCCCCGGTCTGGGAAGATCCAATGTGCCGCGGAGCGGCTGGGCCCGTGAGCCATGGCCGCTGAGCCTGCGCGTCCGGAGCCTGTGCTCCGCAACGGGAGAGTCCACAACAGAGCGAGGCCCGCGTACCGCAAAAAAGCAAAACAAAAGAAAAAACCAGAAAAAAATATATTATATATATATATTATATATATAAAACAAATAAAAATGAACACATCTGAAATCTGTATCTTTCAGCATTTGCATGAGGAAAATGAGTAAACAGAGTAATGTACGTGTGTGTGTGTAAATAAACTACATAAAAGTGGATGCCTTTTGGAGGGAAAATGAATGGGATATGGACTTAGCATTAATATTAAAATGTAATTAAATTAGACAAATAGGTAAACGCATATGTGCATGCACACACACACACACACACACACACACACACACACACACACACACGAGTCAAGAATGGTTGAAGTAAGATAGTGTGCCAAAAATTCCAGGTTATGATCCATACTAGGTTATGTATCCAATTTCAAAGAAACAGTGCTTGTGGTAGACAGCCTCCAGGATGATCTCCAATGAGCCTTACCCCTTGGTATTCATGCACTTGTATATTCTCCCTTTTTACAGAATTAACCTGACATATGTTACCAACAGGATACTGTGGTATTCACAGATATTATGTGGCATCTGAGACTAAGTAATTTGTTACACATTAATTTTTGTTATGGCCACATCCTATTTCCAGGTACAGAAAACTGTACTAGCTATTGCTGTGTAATAAATTATCTCAAAATTTAGTAGCTTAAAGCTTCCATAAACATTTATTATCTTACAATTTCTGTGGACCATAAATTTGGGAGTAGCATAGTTGGATGATTCTCACTTGGGGTATGCCATGAAATTGCAGTCAAGATGTAAGCTAAGGCTGCAGTCACCTGAAGGCTTGACTAGGACTGGAGGATCAGTTTCCATGATGACTCATTCAATTTGTGTCAAGTTAGTGCTGGCTGCTAGCACAAAACCTCAGTCCATTACCAAGAGAGAACAAGTCACAAGTCTTAGTGTCTTTTATGACTTAACCTCAGAAAGCCACACACCATTTCCTCAGTTTCCAATAGGCAACAAAGGTCACCACTATTAATTTGGTAGGGAAGTACAGAAAGGCATCACTAACAGGACATGAGGCACGTTGGGGACCTTGTATGCATGGGTCTATTTCTGGATTCTTTATTCCATTGGTCCACTACTCTACTTGCACTAATGCATTACTATTTTAATGAACATGAACTAAAAATATGCATTCCTATCTGGTAGGGCAAATATTCTCTCTTTTCTTTTTCAATGTGCATTTATTTTTCCTTATGGATTTTAAAACCTAAAGTAATTTTCCATAAAAAACTCACATTAGGGCTTTGATCAGGATTTCATTGACAAATAGATTAATTTATGGAAAATAAACATTGCAGTATTGAACTTTCCCATTCGTGAACATGTATGTTTCTTTTTTTTTCTTATTTTTTATCTATTTTTATAAACATCAGTGTCTACATGTCAATCCCAATCCCCCAATTTCTCCCACCGCCACCCCCTCAACCCCCCACGCTTTCCCCTCTTGGTGTCCATACATTTGTTCCCTACATCTGTGTCTCTATTTCTGCCTTGCAAACCAGTTCATCTGTACCAGTTTTCTACATTCCACAAATATACATTAAGATACAATATTGGTTTTTCTCTTTCTGACTTACTTCACCCTGTATGACAGTCTCTAGGTACATGCACATCACTACAAAAGGCCAAATTTAATTCCTTTTTATGGCTGAGTAATATTCCATTATATATATGTACCACATCTTCTGTATCCATTCATCTGTCATTGGGCATTTAGGTTGCTTCCATGACCTGGCTATTGTAAATAGTGCTGCAGTGAACATTGGGGTGCATGTGTCTTTTTGAATTATGGTTTTCTATGGTTATATGCCCAGTAGTGGGATTGATGGGTCATATGATAATTCTATTTTTAGTTCATTAAGGAACCTCCATACTGTTCTCCATAGTGGCTGTATCAATTTACATTCCCACCAACAGTGCGAGAGGGTTTCCTTTTCTCCACACCATCTCCAGCATTTGTTGTTTGTAGATTTTCAGATGATACCCAGTCTAGCTGGTGTGAGGTGATACCTCATTGTAGTTTTGATTTGCATTTCTCTAATAAGTAGTGATGTTGAGCAGCTTTTCATGTGCCTCCTGGCCATCTGCATATATTCTTTGGAGAAATGTCTATTTACATCTCCTACCCATTTTTTGATTGGGTTGTTTGTTTTTTTAATATTGAGCTGCATGAGCTGTTTATATATTTTGGAGATTAATGCTTTGTCCATTGATTCATTTGCAAATATTTTCTCCCATTTTGAGTGCTGTCTTTTTGTCTTATTATAGTTTCCTTTGTTGTGTAAAAGCTTTTAAGTTTCATTAGGTCCCATTCATTTATTTTTTGTTTTTATTTCCATTACTCTAGGAGGTGGGTCAAAAAAGATCTTGCTGTGATTTATGTCAAAGAGTGTTCTTCCTATGTTTTCCTCTAAGAGTTTTATAGTGTCCAGTCTTACATTTTGGTCTTTAATCCATTTTGAGAGTATTTTTGTGTATGGTGTTTGTCAGTGTTCGAATTTCATTCTTTTACATATAGATGTCCAGTTTTCCCAGCACCACTTATTGAAGAGGCTGTCTTTTCTCCATTGTATAACCTTGCCTCCTTTGTCATAGATTAGTTGACTGTAGGTGTGTCGGTTTATCTCTGGGCTATCTATCCTGTTCCATTGATCTATATTTCTGTGTGTGTGCCAGTACCATACTGTCTGGATTACTGTAGCTGTGTAGTGTAGTCTGAAGTGAAGGAGTCTGATTCCTCCAGCTTCGTTTTTTTCCCTCAAGATTGCTTTTTCTATTCGAGGTCTTTTGTGTCTCCATACAAATTTTCAGATTGTTTGATCCAGTTTTGTAAAAAATGCCACTGGTAATTTGATAGGGATTGCATTGAATCTGTAGATTACTTTGGGTAGTATAGTCATTTTTGCAATATTGATTCCTCCAATCCACAAACATGGTATATCTCTCCATATGTGTGTGTCATCTTTGATTTCTTTCATCAGTGTCTTATAGTTTTCTGAGTACAAGTCTTTTACCTCCTTAGGTAGGTTTATTCCTTGGTATTTTATTCTTTTTGTTGCAATGGTTAGTCTTTCATTGTTAGTGTATAGGAATTCAAGAGATTTTTGTGCGTTAATTCTGTATCCTGCAACTTTACAAAATTCATTGATTAGCTCTAGTAGTTTTCTGGTGGCATTTTTAGGATTATCTATATATAGTATCATGTAATCTGCAAACAGTGACAGTTTTACTTCTTCTTTTCCAATCTGTATTACTTTTGTTTCTTTTTCTTCTCTGATTGCCATGGCTAGGACTTCAAACTATGTTGAATAGTAGTGGCAAGAGTGGACATCCTTGTCTTGTTCCTGATCTTAGAGGAAATGCTTTCAGTTTTTCACCATTGAGAATGATGTTTGTTGTGGGTTTGTTGTATATGGTCTTCATTATGTTGAGGTAGGTTCCCTCTGTACCCACTTTCTGGAGAGTTTTTTTTTTTTTTTATGATAAATTGGTGTTGAATTTTGTCAAAAGCTTTTTCTGCATCTATTGAGATGATCCTATAGGCTTTGTTCTTCAATTTGTTAATATGGTGTATCACATTGACTGCTTTGCATATATTGAAGAATCCTTGCATCCCTCAGATAAATCCCACTTCATCATGGTGTATGATCCTTTCAATGTGTTGTTGGATTCTGTTTGCTAGTAGTTTGTTGAGGATTTTTGCATCTATATTCATCAGTGATATTGGTCTGTAATTTCTTTTGTAGTATCTTTGTCTGGTTTTCGTATCACAGTGACGATAGCCTCATAGAATGAGTTTGGGAGTGTCCCTTCCTCCACAATTTTTTGGAAGAGTTTGAGAAGGATGGGTGTTAGCTCTTCTCTAAATGTTTGATAGAATTCACCTGTGAAGCCAACTGGTCTTGGACTTTTGTTTGTTGGAAGATTTTTAATCACAGTTTCCATTTCATTACTTGTGATTGTTCTGTTCATATTTTCTATTTCTTCCTGGTTCAGGCTTGGAAGTTTATACCTTTCCAAGAATTTGTCCATTTCTTCCAGATTGTCCTTCTTTTTGGCATAGAGCTGCTTATAGTAGTCTCTTATAATGCTTTGTATTTCTGCGGTGTCCCTTGTAACTTCTCCTTTTTCATTTCTAGTTTTATTTGAGTCCTCTCCATCTTTTTCGTGATGAGTCTGGCTGCAGGATTATAGTCCACAGGCTGAGTCCACAGGCTGCAGGATTATGGTTCTTCTTGCTTTTGCTCTCTGTCCTCTGGTCGATGAGGCTATCTGAGAGGTTTCTGCAAGCTTCCTGATGGGAGGGACTGGTGGTGGGTAGAGCTGGGTGTTGCTATGGTGGGCATAGCTTAGTAAAACTTTAATCTACTGGTTTGCTGATGGGTGTGGCTGAGTTCCCTCCCTGTTGGTTGTTTTACCTGAGGAGATCCAGCACTGGAGCCTTCGGGCTCTTTGGTGGGGCTAATGGTGGACTCTGGGAGGGCTCTGGCCAAGGAGTACTTTCTAGACTTCTGCTGCCAGTGTCCTTGTCCCTGTGGTGAGCCACAGCCACCCTCCACCCCTACAGAAGACCCTCCGACACTAGTAGTTAGGTCTGGTTCAGTCTCTTATGGGGTCACTGCTCCTTTCCCCTGGGTCCTGATGGGCACACTATTTTGCGTGTGCCCTCCAAGAGTGGAGTCTCTGTTTCCCCCAGTCCTGTTGAAGTCCTGCAATCAAATCCCGCTAGTCTTCAAAGTCTGATTCTCGGAGAATTCCTCCTCCCATTGTTGGATTCCCCAGGTTGGGAAGCCTGACATGGGGCTCAGAACCTTCACTCCAGTGAGTGGACTTCTGTGGAATAATTGTTCTCCTGTTTGTGAGTCACCCACCTAGTGGTTATGGGATTTGATTTTATTGTGATTGCACCCCTCCTACCATCTCATTGCAGCTTCTCCTTTGTCTTTGGATGTGGAGTACCCCTTTTGGTGAATTCCAGTGTCTTCCTATCAATGATTGTTCAGCAGTTAGTTGTGATTCTGGTGCTCTCGCAAGAGGGAGTGAGTGCAAGTCCTTCTACTCTGCCATCTTGAACCAATGTCCCCTGTATGCTTCTTTCATTTCAATTCCTTTCTTTTTAAAAGTTTTTTTTACAAAATTTATTGGGATATAAGACTATATTAGTTTCAGGTGCACAACATAATGATTATATGTATATATTATAAAATGAGCCCCACAATAAGTCTAATTGACATCCATCACCACAGATAGTTTCAAAATTTTTTTCTTGTAATGAGAACTTTTAAGATTTACTCTCTTAGCAGCTTTCAAATATGCAATAGAGTGTTATTAACATCACCATCATGCTGTACATTACATCCTCAGTACTTATTTTATAACTGGAATTTTGTCACTATTTCAATTATTTTAATATTTTTGACTAAAATTCATTTTTTTCTTACCAAAATCTCACATACTTCTTGTTATGGTTATTTTTACATACCTTATCAGTTTGTTGCAATTGTGAGGAGGACAATTTTATGAAAATTTTAATAAATTTTTATCATTGCAAAAGAAAAGTTCTTTTTTCAATATTCTATCTCATATACATCCATATTTTGGAACTCTCTAATTTTTTTCTAATAGGAAATCAATGCCATTTCTCTTATTTCCTTTTCATCTATACATCTAAAAATAAGCCAATTTCTTACCTTTCATAAAGACTTCTAAATTTACTTGTGGTATGCAATGGCCTGTGGAGATAGAGCTAGAAATAGTCTATGTGAATAAACTGCCACAGAGAATTGTCAATCATAAAAGACATAATCAGAGAGACAATTATTTACCATTAGTTTCTTTATCCCTTGTTTCTCTTTCTTTTTAAGATCTTATTTTAACAGTGGAGTGGCCAAGTATTTGATTTAGGATGCATGTTTTCAGTGTTTTATCTTTGGAAAGCTGATGTATTGGTCAATAAACCTTTAAAATAAAGTATTTATTATATATTTTTCCAAATTTGGAATGTATATAATTTATAGGAAAAACAAATAATCAAAGTTGCCTATTACTTTGACTAGATCTTCAATACAAATTTCTATGTCAACCCTTTTGGGAAAAATTAATAAATTCAGAAATTATAATTTATAAACTGAAAAATTTCTATAAACAGATCCCCCTAGAGAGCTGTGCCTTAAGAATTGATATTTGTATGCTTTCAAACTTTTGGATATAAGCTGAAAAAAATATCCATTGAATTAGACCAACATAAGATCATGACAAATTAATTCTTTGATTCCATTCAGTGTTCATCCAGCTTCTTCAATGGGATTTTCATTCAAACCAGGTGATTTTCACTGGTTAAGATGGCTTTTCACTGGTTTAACCAGATTTTGCCTCCCTGTTTCTCTCATGACATACAGTTGGCATATTTTAGATAGACATATGGTACACAGCTGTGCAGTTCATTTTCAGAAGCTGGCATACCTCTTCTTTTTATTTCCTTTGACCCACTCCTAGAACTCTTAATGTGAATGCTGTTTCTTCCTTAAAAATGATGAAAGGAGAAAAGGCATTTTCTCATAAATTTAATATGTAGCTAATAAGTACACAATAAAATTTTATGCAAAATTTTCAGATCAGAAATATTGATTTTTCTCAATACAAGGAAACCTGAGAAATTTCTTGACATAAAGATGAGAAGTAAAAGACCAAGAACTTGATAGTCAGGGAAGTTGGAAACAAAACAATCAATATAGCTGAGAGAAGCAGCACTCCAAGTTGTGGATGAATGGGTAGCTTGAGAAACCGATAAAATCTTTCCTCGTGCCAACTTGGCCTGTTTCCACAGTGTTAATGTATGTGAAACATTAAGTCATGTCTGCTTAGTGGCTTTCTCTAGGGCAGCATTAGTTCTAGCTTGCCAATTGGAATAGGCCACAGATGTGAGATTTCAGATGTTCCAGAATAAAATAAATTATTCCGGAAGAAAATTAATTAAATTTAGATTTGTAAACCGTAGGGGAAAAAATTATATATTTTCAAAGTCCAAGTGCTCAAAGAATCTTTAAGTCTTCTTTTAATACCTGTTATTCAAAGAAATTAATAATTTGTTTGCATTAGGAGGGTCTTACTGGGTAACATGTAGAGTTTGAGAGTGAGAGAAAGAGAGAGAGAAATTTCTTGGTATCGTTTTGCTTACTTGGGTAATTAGACATTGTATTTTCATGCATCAAAGTAGGGATGCCTCAGAATAAGTGCAGAAATACAGAACAGAGCTAAATATTGGCCTTGTATTTCAAAGTCTTGAAGCTCAAAGCAGGAAACACACATTATATGTTTTGAATATCTATAATTACCACATTTGAGGCTTTTAAAATAATTTCCCCAGAGGATATAGAGAATATGTAATCAGTGGCTAAATAGTGCTTCATTCAAAGACTAGTAAAATTTCCCTGGACTTGTGGAAGGAGAGAGCAAAGGGAAAGCAATAATTGTTTCAACTGTGTCTTCTGCAGTAGAATACCAGAGAGATTTCAGGATTTGAGAGTAGGGAAAGACCTACCCAGTATATGTGTATAGTTCTCCTAATACTTAGAGGGGAGAGCAGAATAAACATCTACAGGGCTGTAAAGGGAGAGGTCACATTGACCATCACAGTTCATGTGTAGCCTAACAGTGGGAAACCACAGTAGAGTATCCATTGAGCAGACTGAAGGGGAGTGGTCAATGTTTATCTCTGTGCCTAAGTGAGACTTAGTAATTCTCAAATAGAGCCAAACCTGGTAAAGAGGAGAAAGAAAAATGCAGCTGTGACTACATACATTGACAGTTAAAATACAGCTAGGTGAGTGGGGAGGACCAGATAGGATGGTATAAGACTCAGAGGATACCAGCATAGACAGATGACCAGATAATCCCCAAACACAAGAACACTGTATAAACATCTTGGTATTCACTCCACCTTTAGAAAAAAGAAGAAACTTGAATTTACTGAGATTTTCATAGGGCAGAATTGGATTCCAAAGTTGAATCTATGTTCAGCCACAAGATAAAAATCACAGTTCTACCACAGCTACTTTGTGGGTGAAATATATTCCTTTTCCAGTACAGTTTTGGTGTTTGATTGAGTGCTTTCTCTACCAATGTATTCATTTGTCCTCATTGCAACTTAAGATAATATTTAGATCACTGAGTTAAACTGTAGGCAATCATGTTTTTAGAAAATTGAATGATTTGGTTGTCAAAAGATAGACAAATGTGTTCTTTGCCTGCTTTATCTATAAATGATCAGTCTTTTCAAATGCTGTTAACTAATGTTTTTAAAGGTACTTATTTCCTTTCTTACCTTCTTGTAAAAATCCAGAAAGATAAGAGGATGAGGAGCATTTGTTAAAAACTCAAAGTCTTACATACAAAATCCTACATATATTTATTTATCTTTTCATTAATTAATTCATTTAGCAAAATTTACAGATTTCTATATTTTAGGCAATGGAGCAAGAGTAATGGATAAGGCAGACATCGTCCTTGCCATCTCAGAACTTGTAATTTAAGGTGCAAACCCTGAAATCATAAATGTTAATAATTAAATCAGACAATTATAGAGTATGTTTAGTTATTTGAAGACTTGAGAGAAGGGGGTATGAGAAGAACTTATGAAATGGAGAATTACCTCTTGCCAAAAGATAAAACACTGAGTTGAGACTAAAGGATGAGAAGCCTGACTTAGGGAAGGTCTGGTACGTCTCAAAGCTTGTACAATTCTGGGAACTCTGTTTTTGAAAAAGGATACTAAATTATAATAAAATTAGGTTCAGGTGGCCAGTGAAATTGCAAGGTCTATGTCGCATTAATTTCAAGCAGTTTGACGTATGGTAGGCAGGGGTTATATCATGCAGTTTCTTGGTTAGGTGCACAATCTAGATTTCTCTTTTCTATCCTTTGTCTTTTCTCTCTCTCTCTTTTTTGTTTTTTTTTGGTAACTCTATGCTATAAAGTCTCTGGAGATACCTCAAAGACCAGATAAAATGAGAAAGCCCTAGAATGAAGTTCAGAAAAACTGTAATTTTTGTTCCGTTCCTCCCTCTAACTGTATAACCTTTGGCAGTTTATTTCACCTCTTTGTTTTGATTTTTTTTCTCATGCTGAGGAGTTAAGAACAATTATTTAAACATTAAGCATATGATAACTCTGTTTTTTCCAGTTGAAAATGGAAAAAACTGACATTTATTGCTCAACAAGAAAACTTCCTATCAAAAAAAACAGTAAACATCAAAAATATGGAAGATGAACTGGTCACTCCATGATCTTCATTGGTGTATCTGTTGCCTTCAAAAATGTTTAATCTTTATACTTCTCTGTATTTATTTTTAAATAAATGGTAACATTCAATTTTTACTATACTATAGAAAAAGAGGTATATAATTAGCTCTCTTAATTTTACAGTTTAGAAAAGTCATTGTCATTCAATCTTTCGTTGAAAGGATGGACAGGTTCTGAGTTCTATACAGGTTTCTAAGACACTAGGAATGGACCAGTTAAGAGTCTAGTGACAAGAAGGTGCACAAATATTATCACAAAACGGACTACCAATGATGTGCATTTCTGCCATTCTGAGTCACTTTAACTTTTATTTTAATTTTTTTCTGATAAAAAAAGGAATGCCTATGCCTGATTTTAAAATTCAAATATGGAAATGATTAACTTAGAATCTCTCCACAGAGATAATCACTGTTACCAGTTTATTATACATGCTTTCAAACATATACTTTTGTGTGTGTCCAAAATTGGATTATAACTTCTATAACTGGATACTTTCCACTTAAAATTATATCTGGGGGGCTTCCCTGGTGGCGCAGTGGTTGAGAGTCTGCCTGCCGATGCAGGGGACACGGGTTCGTGCCCCGATCCGGGAAGATCCCACATGCCGCGGAGCGGCTGGGCCCGTGAGCCATGGCCGCTGAGCCTGCGCATCCGGAGCCTGCGCTCCGCAACGGGAGAGGCCACAACAGTGAGAGGTCCGCGTACAGCAAAAAAAAAAATTATATCTGGGTAACTTACACAAAGTTATATGTCAATTACATCTCTGAGAAAAATTATATCTGGGAGAATGATAAAACAGATATTGTAAACTGATGACATTTAGAGAAGCTGGTGAAAGGTATATTGGAAATATTTGTACTAATTTACCAATTTTTAAACTTATCTGTTGAGTTAAACTATTTCAAAATAATGAAAATTATATATGGGTCTTCTTTCCTCAAATATATATTTCTATGAAAAATTCAGTGGGAAATCAACAAAGAGATCAGTTGCATAGCTGGCTACAAAATAGGATAAAAATATATAAGAATTTAAGTTTAGTATGGAGCCATGGGAGTTAAACTAGTGAGAGATGATGGTGGCCTGGTCTGCAATGGCAACGGAGAAGAGCAAAAGAGGATAGCCCCATGACATGTGGAGATAGCAGTGACAGGAGTTGCTAGCAGGTCAAATGTGAGACATAGAAACAAGTGAGGAATCAAGAAAGACTTCTAGGAGTGTTGGCTTTTACCAAAATGGAAAGATCAAGGGAGGAATAGTTTTGAGAGTTTATTTTGGAATCTATTGAACATCCAAGTTGGCAGCTACATCAAAAAGTTAGAAGTGTGATGTTTGGGGAAGAAAAGGCTTGTGTTGTTATCCATGGGAGGAGGCTAGTGTTATCCAGAAAGGTTAGCATATTTCAAAAGGTGCACAGACATTTGAAAGGGGTTCATATTTTGTCTACCCAGTACATTTTAAATATTAATCACTTTGCTAAGACTATAGCAGTTGGTTTGTGGAGACATAACTTTCTTTTCTTGTTATGTGGGGCAATGTCTTCGTCAGTGTCATCAGTACGAGATGGTGCCATATGCACTCAACTGGCAAGAGCTACATATGTGATTTTAACATTGATCAACATGTACTTTATGAACTCCCAAAGAGGAGGGAAGAAGCTATTTCTTGCTGACATATCATTGACTCATTGTAGGTCCTCAACAATTATTTGATGTGCTCTTAGAGATCACAGTGTAGGAATCCTTTCAGTGAATGCTTCTTCATATTTACTACCATGTCAGAACTAGTATTGAAAAACCATTGCCCAGTGGGGGAAGCATACAAGTAAACAAACAATATAATAAATGTAATAAAGGGCATAAAATATTATTATGATTAAGTGCTTAGGAGAAGATCCAAGCAGAGTAGGAGATTAGGCAAGACTGTTCTGGAGAAGAGAATGCCTCTGTTGAGTCTAGAGAATAGGTGATAATTAGGAAAACAGAAAAAAAAAAAGGGGGGCTCTGCTTGGCCACTTACAGTGGCAGGACTCCCCTACTCTATCTCTGGAAATTTCAGATTGAGGCAAGAACTTACATTATGCTGAGGCTAAAAAAAAAAAAAAAAAATCCATTTAATATTTATCCATAATTGCATTTCTGCTTTGTGCAGCTCTATTGTGTCTACTTCCTTTCACAGGACAGGACTTCAGGTTCTCTCTTTCAAAGGCTGTTGCCCCAGTTTCTTTAACTATTTTTCAATAATATACTTTCAGAACATTCACCATCCTAAACACCATCAGCTGGTAACACTAACTTTCTAAAATGTTCTTAAAATATTATGTGTATAATTGAACACACCATTCAAGCTGTATTTAAAACACCAGGGAGAATTAAGGCAGAACTATTTTGTTTTTAGAGTATTGAAAACAACCATTTTAGAAGCTTTAAAGTGGTAGTTTTCACATAATCCATAATTTGGGCAATCAGACACATTTGTGTTTTATCAAAGGTTTCCATAGTTAAGCAGTATGTGAAACACATTTAGAAGGTAGATTTATTACTCAATAGATTTTATGGTTCCTTTGTAACCATTAGTGTATATTGTGTGAATGTGTGTTTTAGCAAACTACGTGACTACTGTGAAAATGACATAGACGATATCAAGGTCTTCATGAGATTTCTTAAGAACCTAATTATATGTACCTAAAAACTAGGGACCGTAACGCCGCAAAAGGAGCTCTGGACACACATATGTCCTTTAAATAACTTAATAGTATGATCCCCAATCTAACTGGCCTTCAAAATATATTTTACATTTAAAACAATGATTCTTAAAAGAAGGTGGAGAGGACAGGTGTAACAGAATCCACTTTGAGCAGAGGAGAGAGATAAAACTGAATCATTTGTGAGACTTTTTCAAGCACCTCACTTACCTAAATCCTGAGATTTTGGCCATGGTTGAAATTTGAAAACTTGATGGGCAATAGCACGTGTAACATTTAAAAGATTTTTTCTGACAAGTTGCTGATTATTTTTCAATGAAAAAAATGAGAAAAAAAACCTCAATTAAACACATCAATTTTCTGCCCTCCCACCAAATTTTTCTGGCAAAGGTGTTTTTGTTCTTTTATTGGGTTTTGTTTTGTTTTAATTTACGTTTGTGCTCTGCATAGAAGAGGCTGTAGCAATCATTAAATACAGGGGAAATGTAGAAGAAGGCTCTTGAATGAGTATACAATTAGAACTCTTTCATGTGCCTGTCAAGAATGGCTGCCCAATATTTCTCATGTATACTGAGACTTTTCTGTCTACTGAACAACCCAAAGGGGTATCCTTGGAAAATTAGCATTTGAAGGTGATGTGAGGAACTTTGTAGTGATGTTAAGGAGAATTTACCTTACAAACAACTCTACTTATTCTCACCTGACCCTGTTTCAGTTAGAGACCATGTCAGTTAGAAGGGCTTTTTAGAGAAGGACATGCATATGCTTAGTCTTGTATCAGCCTCCTGCCAATGAGGAAGAAAGGAAAGGAATATTACTTGTTTCCACGCCTCCCCCACACATAAAACAACAACTACAAAAATTGAGGATGTGAGCTATTAACTAATGTGATGGGTTTTATATTTGACGATATATATTACTCTTTCAGTTTTGTTTCTAAATGAATGGGGAAGGGCTATAATTACTTAGTAAAAGGCCATATTTGAAACCTCATAAAATAAATGAATAATATCAGCATATTTTATCTTTTGCAAACGGATACTTAAAATAATTTTTCTCAAAAAATTTTACAACACCCACAGGCAAATCACAACTAGATAAATTCCTATTAAGTTGTTCTAAAAACCCCTGCTTTATACACATTTAGCATCATTGAGGAGCTTAATTCCAGGCTAGAAAGAGAAAGTATGTACTTTCTCCAGAGGAACACTCACTTTGGATAGGAAAACTCTCTAGGAATGAAGCACATTTAGATATTAAATTTTATTCTTGTAATAGTGAGTCCCATTTAAACAGTTTTTTATTTTTTTAAAAGATCTTTTTTTTTTTCTTTCCTTGAGTCTGCTCCATAAAACTTTTGGAGGAAAATAATGTAATTTTTTGTTAGAAAAAATGATTACTTTTTCTTAGTATTTCTTAAAAATACTCAGCATTTTTAGGAAACATTGTGAAACACTTTGAAATGGGAAAATGAGATTACTGGTTACTATCTAGCAACCATACAGCAACCAGTAATCTAGGATTATCTGATTCTATAGATGTATATATGTTTGATTGTATTCTACTGGGATATTTTGGAACTCTGTAAGCTGCTGATAGTAATGCAAAGGTTCTTGTCTATAAAAATAGAAAACGATGTTGTCTGGGAGAGATGTGGTTTATTTTAGCCCAGTAAAAATATTATTCCAAATATTGTATTTTATTGCCCTGTATGCTATAAACCAATTTTTCATCTATTAACAAATTCTTATCAACATTACTAATTGCCTCTATACATGTATATTCTACAGATTCTCCTTTGAACCTTTTTTAACCTCTTATTGTTTTCCTTACTAATTAATGAGGTAGAGAATCTCCTTATCATGATTTCAATTTATTGGAAAATTTTACTTTATCAGCATGCAAATAAAAATGTTTAGCAATGTAAAATCTCTATTGTACCCAATAAGGGTACACATTTTCTACTAAACTTATTGATAAGTAACATGCGAGTAAAATTCAGGTTTCTGGCTATGAGGGTAAATGTGCATTTTCTATACCATGATGAATATATTACCACTCATCCCTGTAAATAGTTCAGGGGATAATGGAGTCATTGTAATCCCTATCAATTATATTTCAAAAATAAAGTAATAAAGGTGACTATATAAACAGAGAATATCTTGTATGATTTGCATTTTACTGGTGTGATTTAATTCTTTTCATACATATGACGAATTATTTACATAATAATTGGAATTGTCTTTGGCATAAAATTGATAACTAAAGAGGTGAAAGAGACTTGAAAGAAAGCATGAGAGGCAAAGTGTCATGGGGAATCAAAGTGAAGTTGTAAATTGAGTACTCATAAATGTTCCTTTTCTGAATAATGATTCTTTAAACGTTGTAATTCTGTCTAGGCACCGGTCTAGGTATTTTTGTAATAACCACACATTTATATCTTCATCAGCTAAAGATAAAACTCTACCATATGGAATGAAAATTTTTCTTTTTTTTCAAAATAATTTGGCTCTTTAGGTCACTATTTTACATCAAATTTTAGGAAAACAACCAAAATGAGTCTTTCATTCATAACTTTTCTTAAAGAAGTGTGACTCACAGTGTGTTCCATAGACCCAGCATATCAGCATCACCTGGGGGTGTTAGGTATACAAACTCTTGTGCCAACCCTAGACCTATTGAGTCAGAATGTCTGGAGGTGGGCTCAGGAATCTGGATTTTCATCAGGCCCTCCAGTTATACATTACAGTATCACATTAAAATTTGAGAAGCACTGCTTTAAAACATCTGAGGATCTTGTTAAAATTCAAATTGCAATTTAGTAAATCTGAGGCTAAGCCAGAGATTCTGTGTCTCTTAAGTAGCTGCTGGGTGATTGGTCTGTGGACCACAATTCGAATAGCAAGGTATTATAGAACCCTGGTGAACATCTGAAATTAATCTGATCTTGGACACTGCCTTTGCTTATTTGTTTGCTATGTGTTTATTTTAATGTTAAAATCAAGAAAAATCTAGAAAACACAGTGTTTATTTTGGTATGAAGACCCAGAAAACTGTGAGAAACATGGAAAATTATTGAAAACCTGCAGTTGTAAGAATTTTCTTAAAATATAAGACTTATATTGAGGAGAAATTTAATGTGTAACTGTATCAATAAAAACATGAGGAGTGTAGTCAAAAAATAACTAAAATGTGTATTTTACAAAGTGTAGTAAATTACAACCCTGTATCAAAAGCAAAATCCCCATTTTAATGTATATGCATTGGCTACTGTTGCCACCTGACATATCAAATTGCCTACAATGATGCTAGCATGCAACTGTTGATTTATCACCACTGTCAGCGGCATATAACACTCAATCTCCAATGAGCTGGCACTACTCTAACCTTTCCTGTTGGTAATTTAGGCTTTCTTCCTTCCTTTCTATTTTGTTAATTCAAACCATGCCTAGATGGGTTGTCATGGCATGTATTTGCCCTCCACTGTCACATAATAGTTCTAGCTCATCCAAACAGCTTACATCTCTTTCAGGATTCTCAGCTCCCACTTGTATGATATACTGATGACCTTAGTTTCATTGGTATTCTGTAAATGTCAGAGATATGCTTGCCTCAGCTGCCTGGGCCCTGGTGAGCAGGTGGAAAAATGACCAGTTGAAAATGAGTTGTTAAGACCACTACAGTGAAAAGATTGATGCAATTAATTTTTCATTACACACAGTGTCTGCAGATTCTAATCAGTGTGGATTGTTCCTCCTTTGAGGCACAAATAAAATGCAAATGGCTTTGGAATGAAAGCGAGCATTCTTTATGGTATAGACTTTCCAAAGCTGTAAAATGGCTCAGAACTAATCTGTGGTGTTAGAAATATTTTATGAATTAGGCCCTGGCAGGCTAATGTAAGTCCTTTCTGGGAAACGCAAGTTGTAGCAACAGCAGGAAGCAGCTTGAGAGGTAGATTTCAAGGGCACAAACAACAAATGGGATTAAGCCTTGAGGTAAACTTGACTGAAAAGGGAGAAGGTTGTGGCAGGGAATTTTTATTTACAAAACTAATTATGTCAATTAATATGGTACCAATAATCTAAAATCAATCATTATATGTATAGACTTATTTTCATAATCCATGCAAATAACTTGCAAAAACAGGATTATGTATTTAGAGTTTTCTTTAGTCTCATGACAATTTCTTTTTTCCTTTGTTATGTCATCTACTACAATTTATTGAAGTGGATATTGGCAGCCATACATCATGAATTATCACAGATAATCCAAGTTTAAAATTGTTAATATGCTTATAATCCCATATATTCCATTTTCTCTTAAAATAAAGTCACTTTAATTATGAAACCAATGACTGATAATCTTTTATTGTTTATTGTTAGTTGTCATTGGTTATTGTTATCATTTAGTGTTAGTGACTATTCAACTGTTTTCAATTGTTTCAGTAAATTACACTACCTTTAAGTTATATATTGATGCTATCTAGACATTTTCTTTTATTTGGTTTAAAATTGCTAAGAAGAATATAGAGATATAATTTAAAAGTTAATCTTGAAAAAATAGTATTAACATGTATAACAGAGGAGTATGCTCTGTCGTCCTTAGGTGCTGTGTCACACATGTTCATTTTTATGGATATTGTTCGGTGCATACAACTAAACTGTTTGCAGGCTTTTTTCTAAGATATGTAAGGAGGAATTAAAATATGCGTATAGTGAAGCTATCTTTCAAAATGTGGTCTAAATTGGAGATCATATTTTTATATGAGTTCTAAAAAGCTTTTTACAACATTATTTTGTGACATGATTTAGGAACAAAGAGTTGGAATTGCCACTTTTCACATCAAAATACTTCCTAACATGAGAAACTGAGAAAATCTTCCTTATACATTTCTTTAACAGAAAAGATACTATTTAAGATCATGCTTCACAATGCTTTCTTACAAAATTAACTTACCTTAGGAGATAGCAAATGTGCTGATAATTTTAAAGGTTCAACTCCAGAAGGAATATATATTTTTAAAAATTATTACTGGATATGTACATTTTAAACCTGTCTCAATTCTCTCTTTAACGTCGATTTAACCAAAGACAAATCTTTATGGGTGCATTCAATGTGTGTGGTACAAAGAGCAGAAATCTGTCATCTCTATTGTTCTCACCAGAACTTTATTCTAGGCCTTACCAGTTTTGCCTAAACACTCCCCTAAAATTTCCAAATAGATAATGCTTTCTTTTCTTTTCCATTTTTATTCAATTCTCACTTCCTTTATTTGCTCAAGTGAGCAAAGCAAAACAGAGGATCAGATTACAATAATTAAAAATCAGTTACAAACCTCTCTTCTCTATTTATTTAATATTAAAAATATATGTGGTAGACACGAGGACAGGTAGAATTTGTGAGGACCTCCTGTCTACAACACATTACCTTTCCTAACCACCTCCTTATCCTTCAAACACTAAAATAATGTGCATCAGTAAAATTTCATCCAGTTTCTGAAATTTTATGTTGCCATTGTGAAACCTGAAAAATTATTCATTACATTTATTACCACTCTACTATATTCCAAACACCATGCCAGAACTCTGTAAGTAAGGAAACATAATATTCCTGTGAGTGAATTCACATTCTCTCTAGGAAGATGGGTATCTATCCAAATAATTATAATATAGGATATATGTTATAAAAATAGAAATATACAAAGTGTTTTAGACACTTAGAGGAGGAAATTTCATCTCCCTGTAGTAGATTCTATTCAAGCAGAAGCTGAGAAAATGAGTAGGTTGAAAAAATAATTCAGGTTAAAAAATGAGATTTTGGATAGAGATTATTGATTGAGCCAAGGCTCATGTGACCTTAAAATGCTATCATCTAGGAAATAAACTTCAGTAGTACTAATGGGTTTGGTTGTTAAAAGTAGGTAAGAAATGGCAGGCAATGAGAATAGAAAGGCCAAATTGTAAAGTATCTATATTGTCCTGCTAATAATGTCTTTATGTCTTTTTGGTAGGCAAGATGTAAAATCTCTATTACCTCCGAAAACATTCGGGTAATCTCCAAGCACAAAGTGGACTCAGTGAAGACTGACAAACTGGTGAGTGTATACCACAACTTGCAGTCATTCAAATTTGGAAGTTTATTAAAGTAAGGTTTTGAATGTGATGCTGACAGATCTCTACTTCTCAGAGCAGATGGAAAATGGGTTTCCAATGATTTCCAACTCAGGATGGATAAAAATGTCTTGATTTAAATTTGATAATTATGAATGCCTTAAGAAATGTACCTAACTTTCGTAAGTAATGATGACCTATGAAAAGTTGTAAACAGGGAAATAGTATGACCTCATTTGTGCTTAAAGTGAAACAAATGAAGAATGAATGAAAGAAGCTGTATCATCTCATTTGTGATCTGAAGAATTGTTTGGAGAAAGAATAAGACAGAGATAGGAATTCTAAATAATATTTAGAAATACAATTGCAACAGAAAATGGAACTATTTAAGGCTATTAGTGAGGTTGAAATGAATATTTTTAGGAATCATATTTTTCCTACTATTGGTAAGACTTGATTAAAGATTGATTGAAGGGTGAGGTATTCAGCTTTGGCATGCTAATAAACCTAAATTTTAATTCCCATCCTTTAGTTTAGGAAACTTAGAAAAAGAGAGGTTAAATACTTTTTTCAAAGTAACACATCTGATAAGAAGTAAAGCCACGAACTGACCCAGGAAATCTGGCTTCAGGGTCTTAGATTGTAAATACTGTATTTTAGTGAATCTCAAGCAGTAACATAGGTCAGTTCCCAAGGAATAAATGTTTCAGTTATGCTAAGCATGAGGTAACAGTGAAACTTCTAGGCGTAGATGTCCAGTTAGCACTTAAAAGAACTCTTAAGAACAGTTAAGACTTTTCAATCTAGATGTCAAATGTATGGAAATAAATGGTGTGTGTGTGTTTGTGTGTGTGTGTGTGTGTGTGTGTGTGTGTGTGTGTGTGTGAGAGAGAGAGAGAGAGAGAGAGAGAGAGAGAGAGAGAGAGAGAGAGAGAGAGAGAGGATGGCTGAACATATTAAGAAAAACCAATCTTCATGAAATAGGTGGAGAATAAAGATGAAGTGAAAGAGAATGACTAAGACTGAAATGAAAATTAGAAGAATCAAAAAGAAAGAAAATCCATTGCACAAGCTGACAGGAAAGAAATTCAACAAAGATGATATCAAACTTGTTAAGCTAAAGTGTTCTCAAGAAAGAGAACATTGAATCTGGAAATAAAAAGGTCTTTGATAGTAATACAGATTCAGCAAATTCATGAATGTATGTGGTAGGCTGGATTCTAAGATGTCCTCCCAACTTAATGACTCTCATGATTAGGTTATGTTATATGGTAGAGATCATTTAAAAAAATAGATATTATCTCAGTGGTCTTAACCTAATCATCTGAGCCCTTTAAAGAGCAGAGATTTTTCTCCAGCTGGTTGCAGAAGGAAAGTCAAAGTGTTTCAAATCACAAAAAGGATTCAGTTCTCTGTTATGCTGTTATTGGATTTGAAGATGGAGCATATGCTAGCCACTTCTAAGAGATGAGAGTTGCCCCCAGCTTCAGGGGACTTCAGTTGTGTAGCCATAAAGAATTGTATCCTTCCAACAATATGAATAAGTTGGATTTGGACTCTTCCTTAGTTAAGACTGGAGATGAGAACACCACTGGCCAACACCTTGATTTCAGCTGTGTAAGATACTGAGCAGAGAACCCAGTCATGTCATGCTAGACTTCTGACCTACAGAAATGTAACCTAATAATTGGGTATTAGTTTAAGCCACTAAATTTGTAGTAATTTGTTGTAAAACAATAGAAAACTAATACAATATGGAAATCAGACTACTTTGGAAAAGAAGTGGTGCAAAACTAAATGAAATGTCATGTATAGATAGCCATGCTTTCATTCTTATTATACCTCATTCAAAAATCCTTTAGTTTCCTAAGGTAAGCTTGAATCTCTATAAACTTCCCTCTTAGAACTGCTTTTGCTGTGTGCCATAGAAAAATCTCAAATAAATTACCTCACATTACACTTAAAGCACTAGAGAAAGAAAAACAAAACCCAGAGTTAGTAGAAGGAAAAAAACCATAAAGATCAGAGAAGAAATAAATGAAATAGAGACTAAAACAAAAAATGGATAAGATCAATGAAACTAAAAGCTGGTTCGATGAAAAGATAAACAAAATTGATAAGCCTTTAACCAGACTCATCAAGAAAAAAACAGAGGGAGCCCAAATCAATAAAATCAGAAATAAAGAAGGGGTTACAACCGACTCCACAAAAATACGACACCACAAAAATACAAAGGCCATAAGAGACTACTACTATGAAAATCTATATGCCAATAAAATGGACAACCTAAAAAAAGTGGACAAATTTTTAGAGGTACAATCTCCTATGACTGAACCAGGAAGAAATAGAAAGTGTGGACAGACCAAATACCAATAATGAAATGGAAACAGCATCACCTTAGTATGAAAACCAGAAAAATATATCACACAAAAAAGAAAATTACAAGTCAGTATCACTGATGAACATAGATGCAAAAATCCTCAACAAAATATTAGCAAACCAAATCCAACAATATATTTAAAGGATCATATACTATGATTGAGTGGAATTTTTCCCAGGGATGCAAGGATTTTTCAATATCCAAAAACCAATCAATGTGATACACCACATTAACAAATTGAATAATGAAATCATGTGATCATTTCAATAGATGTAGAAAAAGCTTTTGACCAAATTCAACATCCATTTATGTACAATATTATGTAAGTTACAAGTGCACAATATAGTGATTCACAGTTTTTAAAGTTACATACCATTTATAGTTATTATAAAATTTTGGCTGTATTCCTCATGTAAAATATTAGCTCAAGGAGAAAAATAAACACTATAAATGTAATCTCTTAACAAAGACCTTGTTCATATATTTTAGAATAAATAATGGTAGTATTGAATCATCATATTTATATGCCCTTGGGTACATTTAAAAGAGATATGCTAAATTTCTATCAAGTTTCAATATATACAATATGCTAAACAGGATAACCTTTGCAGTTAGAGGCACAGTTTACTGTGAAGCTAATGAAGCTTAAGTTCAGGACCCTTCATTTGCACAGGATTTATCTAAGCCTGAGAAAGGCTCTAACAATGTGTTTATAAGGCCACATGTTCCTATTAAATTTTCAAAACCAAGTTATTTTAACTGTAATCGGTTAAGATCTCTGTTGCATTCCAACTCGACTTACCCTCCATCATATTCCTTCTGTATATGTTTTTAAAGTGGCCTTGGGAATTTTGTGATCCAAAGGGGAAATTGAGTTTGCAATACATTTAGTTTGGTGAGAAAAATTTATACAGTTCAAACTCACTTGGTGTAGGGCTATTATTGCTAGCTGTTCTAGTGTAAAAATGGCTTCTGTACCATTCTATATTCTTCCCACTCACTGTGACAGCCTATCATTATCATCACAAGGCCAGAGGTCATGTTGTGATATCAGCATGTCCACCAGCATTCAGCACTTGAACTATGTGGATAATGGAAGAGAAACAAGATTTGAGAAGAGCCAGAGCTGGTTTGAGGACAATCTTTCCAGTAATTATATGTATACAATTGCGAGTAGGAGATTCTTATTAATACCTACTTTAAACAGAAATTCCCTCCTCTCAGAAATATACTTGATAATGCATTTTTTGACAATTAGAAATACACTATACCATCTCTAGTTTTTTGCCTGGGTATTGCACAAAACAGAAATTTTAGAATTTTAAGGTGCATGGGATAAAACCTGTGCATTACTACAAATAGTAAGTATATATCTTTGTAAAGTCACATGCATTATATACCCTAACCAAAATAATGGAAAATAAATTGCAATCAACTATATTAAAAGAGACTGGTTGTCTTTCTTTTCTTTGTAGAAAGTATGACAAAATCATTATCATATGAAGACATGATCAAAAACTATGTTGCCAACAACACTGGAATCAAAAAGTATTATAGATGACTATCAGGCAATAAATTAATAAAAATATGTTGTTTTTCTGGATATTTTGGTGTTTATGTTACTTGTCAGTTTTTTAAATGTGTAATTTGTTGTGATTTCTTTCTCATTCTATGTAAATATTTTTCACATCTATTTTTGCATGCATGATTTTGTATTGTTTTCCTTAAAGAGAGTTCACAAAATTGTATAAATGTCGTGTCACGCAAAATGGAATCCACTTGCATTTGCGAGTATTTAAACTTAAAGAAAAATATAAATATATATATGTACGTGTGTATATATCTACTTGCACAGTAGTTTTGGAAAATAATTTTGAAGCATATAGAAGTAAAACTAATTTTAGGCTATTGCTATGAGATAAACATGCATGTCAGTGAGTGGTAACTGCTTCCCAATACCTCTTTAATTCCTCTAGCAAGCAAGCCTATAGTTTCATTATTGATGTAGCCAGGGTGGAGGGAAGACTGCACCAGTCCACAAAGACCCACAGCCTTAGGTAATGTGCTTGGCATGTCATTGGTTTGGCAGGAGTGACATCAGCACACGATGGTCTGTGTTCTACCCTACCATCTGTATGAAGACTAACTGTACCACAGTTAGATAGCTCCCCACTCCACTTCATCTGCAACACTGCCCCTACATAATAGCTGATGCTTTATAAAAAATCTGAAACTGAAGATTGACTATTTTAATCTGATTTTTCATTACTATTATTTTAAGGATAATTAATTGATATTACCCATGACTATTTTACTCTTTGGTCATCTATAAAAGTTTATAATATGATAAACTAAATCATATTTTATTCAGATTATACTTTGAAAGAACATTTACATGAATTAAAGTATACACCAGTTAAAAAAATCAGATGAATATGGAAATTATGCAGTTTTTAAAAATCAGTAAAATTGCAGTAGTTATATTAAGATGAAACAGACACTTGAAATTAACATGAAATTATCTCATCTTAAACTGCAAGTAATATACGACATATAGTAGAAGGGGAATTTTTAAGAGTAAAAAAGCTGAGAGGTTCACAAGTAAATCATAGTAGTATTCAGGAACCATATCATTCTTAATGGTGTGAAAAGGGGGAAGTGAGATAGCCACACATCCTGGGGACCATGGAGTCACACAGTGTAAGGGTTTCTTAGCTGAGCCAATGAAAGTTTCTGTCCTGCATCACTACATGATACTCTCATTTGAGGCCAATTCAGAAAACTTTTGAGAGCATTAAACGTTTGGTCTCTAAATTTCCACCCTTCTTTGCTATGAACTAGTTTGGCCTTTAGTGACTGTTTTACCCACAGATTTTCAATTTTATAGTTTTCATTTTTGTGTTTTAAAAATTGATATTTATTGTTAATGACTCTTTCCAAAGCTTTGGTAGAATAATGCCTGCAGTGTCTGAAATGTGGCTTTAGACAAATGAATAAACAAACAAATGCTCTATTCTAACAAACCCTAACATATTCTAATCAATTCCCTTTCAAAATGGGGAATTTTTAGCCACTAATAAATGCCTTTAGAACTACTGATTTCTTTATTGGCATTCATACAAAAACATTTTCAAATGATCTCTGACCATAGCAATGAAAGTTCTGCTGCAATGAATATTAATGGCATTTATTTTGAACATCAGGCATTAATAGCTCAGAAGAAATACTTTTCTATGTGACACTTGTGGGAACTATTTTTTTTAAATTAATTAATTTATTTATTTATTTATTTTTGGCTGTGTTGGGTCTTTGTCTCTGTGCGAGGGCTTTCTCTTAGTTGCGGCAAGCGGGGGCCACTCTTCATTGCGGTGCGCGGGCCTCTCACTGTCGCGGCCTGTCTTGTTGCGGGGCACAGGTTCCAGACGCACAGGCTCAGTAGTTGTGGCTCACGGGCCCAGTTACTCCGCGGCATGTGGGATCCTCCCAGACGAGGGCTCGAACCCGTGTCCCCTGCATTAGCAGGCAGACTCTCAACCACTGCGCCACTAGGGAAGCCCTGGAACTATTTTTGATAAAGAACTAAAAAGCAGATTTCAATGGCAATCCTACACCAACCCTCAGGGTTTGACAAGATGACCTAATAAGTGTTATGAAACCTCTGTTCCTATTACTGATTGATTTTCTTCATGTAAAGTTATTAATATCCTATTTTCCTTGCTTTATTTGCCTTATCTCTTTTGAGAACTAACAGGTATGTTAGAAAGAAATGAAAGCAATCAGATGTCAAAATTATATTCTTTGTTATTCATCATGACTAAAGAATTCACAGTGTTCTAAATCCACCAATACTCCAGCACTTGAAGCGATTTAATTATAAGGTTTTGCATATCAAATGTATGTATGCATATGAATATATATCAGATTTGAGTCAACTGAATGCATTGTAGTGCTCATGCTGGAATATGATACCTAAGCTAACAGTTAATCAGGAAAGAAAAATGACATGTAGATAAAGTATATTTTGGGTCTTTATGCTTTACAAATTTTCTAACAGGGAAACTATGAGATACTCATTATGAGACTGTAATTGGGGTTCTGAGCAATTACTCTAACTCTTCTCCTTGTTAGCTAAGTGACATTAAACATATGTTTAACATATATTTAAGTATTTTAAGCTCAGTTTCCTCATTTGTATAATATGAAAAATATAATGTAAAAATTCCTGGTGTATTAGAGTCAATTACATTATATATATTCACAATTATATATGTATACAATTATATATGTACACATACACAATGTTATATACACATATGTATATATTATAACTATAAATAAAATAAAACAAAGTTATACACACATATATGTACACACTTACATACCGGCACATACTTTTACAACAGACCCTTACCACGCACTGCTAAATAATATATACGTTCTTTATAAATTCTGTCCATATATTATGCTTTGGAATAATAAGAAGAATAACTACTGTGGAAATTCTTATTTAAAATCTCAAGAAAAATATCTATAACAACATTGGATTGTAACTGTCAGAGTTTGATCCATTGGAGGAGTCTACTGAAAATCCTAAGCCCGTTCTGTTGCTTGGAGGAGGTGCTAGAGGATCTTAGTGTTTGACCTACATAGTTGACTCTTCCTCCTCATGAATTTCCCTAAAGCAAAAGTAATAGCCTTAACCACCCACTACTTAAATTAGAATATACTAAAAGGATACATATTCAATCTAAAACATGATCATCACAATCCTGTAAGGTGGGCTAGGGCCCCAGCTGTAGGAACAGAAGATTGCATCTGGGTCCACCACAGCAACTCCTCCTTCCTGCCACCATTGCACAGTCCTGTTTCAAAAGTGTGCTTGTGGGAAGGAATTCTTCTGGGAAGGCCACCTATCTACCTATTGTTTCTTACTTTACAGCTCTTTCATACAATCCTTTTTTATTTATGCAAACCAGATATCCTTTTTGGAGGCCTGCTGGATACTTGGCAATGTGCTCAGGTATAGGAATTAAAAGTTCTTACTCTCATGGATTACATTGGATCATGAGAGAGAACAAATCAATCATGAACAGGTAGATGAATAAAACTCTGTGACAGAAACCAATTAAAGCCTGAGACAGAAAAAAGTGGAGGGAAGAGAGATGCTGAGACAGATGTGGGTGGGGGTAATCAGATATTTGGGATCTTTCATTTTTTTCTGAAGAACGGAAAGCTTTCAACTCAAAGAGGCTTAGTCACTCACTCATTGTTCTGTTCAAGCATGAGATAGAATTGTTTTACTATATGGTAATAGGTGGGGAGAGGGGTATCTCCCCAGCTATTGATTGGGCTTTAGGGAAAGTCTGAGATGGTCTCCAGCTACAGCCTCTTGAATTGATGAGAACAAATGACATGGTGGGTAAGAGGGAGTCAAGATAGTCAAAAATCCAAAGCTTAGGCAGTTGTCCTCAGTGTTGGTTGCATATTAGAATCACCTGAGGTTTTTTAATCCCAGAACATAGTACAGGAACATTATACAAGGACCTCTTGGGATGGAACCTAGGATTTTTTAAAAGCTCCTCAGTTATTGAATGGAGACAAAACTGAGAACCATTGGATGAGGGAACAATTCTCTTAAATGTTACTATTTTTTTGTTAAGGAATCCGCCTAATGTTGGTGGCTTTCCCACCACCCATTACAAAAAGTCTCCCCTTAACCAGATAGAAGGTAGGTTGGACCTCAGGCCTTAATAATGTTAAATGATAAATCATGTAAGACCATGTGTGTATGTGTGTTTGTACATCCCTAAAAACTTTAGTGACACTTTGTAATTTAATTAATATATTTGGAATAGTCAGACCAAAGCTCTTTTTTTGCACCAAACTGTTTCAAGAGGTGGCTGTAGTGTGGTGATGGTTGTTTATTGGTAAATATAAAGGAGCCTTATTACTTCCAAAACTTTTGGGCAAAAATTATCTCCTTTGGAGAAGTACTGAAGATGCTTTAATGTTTAACTCCCCCTGAACTATATTCAGAATTGAACACAGTGTTTCCTAAGTCTATTATATCGACAACGTATTTGGTTTTTATTAAAAGTACTAAAATATTTTTAAGAAAATGTATTTATCACATTTTCTTAGAATGTAAATGGCATATTTTGCAAATGTCCAGGCAAAATGTGAACAGTCATTGAAGAGGAATGGCCCTCTGACGCCCTAGGCAAAGGGAAGAGGTCAGGGCTAATTTCTGTTCATTCTTATTTCCTCTGACACATGCTAGTTTAGTCATTACATTATAGCTTATGAATGGCTTCATTTTTATTTGTCGGTTACAATTACCCTTTATTGCTTCGGGAAGAGGACAATATCAAATGAATTTGGCAAATGTCAGATTTTTGCTATTATGACCAGAAGTCCCTTTAAAGTTTATGCTTTTTTTTCAATTTTTTGATATAGGTATATGTTCTAAATCAGAGAATTCTAATCATTGATGATTTGAAGTATGATATTATATATTTACAAATATTGTGCTAAGGGCCTACAGTTATTCTGAATACTAATTCAATGGATTAGGTGTGTTTTGAATTGCAGTTCCACAGTTTCAATTATTTTTAGAAGACTGTAAGTCCTTATTTTCATACAATATTGCTATAGGTGATTGATAGTGGTATCAGAACATCTCTCTTTCTGAATATTCATGAAGCATTTTTTACTTTCCCTGGCAAGAAAAAAAAAGGGAAATATATTATTGAGGAAGAGACCTCATTGAAACTGAGGTGTCCTGATTCAGAAACAGTCTTCAATGACAAAGAACTTTCTGTTCTCTTCAGTAACAAAAGAAAAACTCCACTGAAGACCTCTAGACAAAGAAACAGGGTATAGAAAAGATGAGACTAGGTCAGTGAGGGTTGTTTGATAATTCTTTTTTTTTTTAAAGATTTTTTGATGTGGAGCATTTTTAAAGTATTTTTATTGAATTTGTTACAATATTGCTTCTGTTTTATGTTTTGGTTTTTTTCGGCCCGGAGACATGTGGGATCTTAGCTCCCCAACCAGGGATCGAACCCACGCCTCCTGCATTAGAAAGTGAAGTCTTAACCACTGGATCACCAGGGAAGTCCCTTGCTACTTCATGTTTAAGAAGCAACTTAGAGTTCTTGAAAAACTATTTTAGATATTTGGTCTTTGAATAACGCATACTTGGGTCTAAATTCATGCTCCAGCACTAATGAGATATGTAAACTTTGACAAATTATTCAAGTCCTCATTCTTTGTTCCCTCATTTGAACAATAGAGATAATAGCATCAAATTTTCAGGGTTGTTTTGAGGTTCTGACAGAGACCTGACATATAGTTAGGATAAGGCAAATGTATGTTCCCTTACCTGCATGCCTTTTTAGTCCTTTGACTGTTGGTAAGAATAATAGCTGAGAGACATTGCAGTAGTTTCCTTGCCCTGCATCTCAGCTGTCAGTGAGGCAGAGCTATATAAATCTATGGTCATTAGCATTTATTTCTGGTTCTGTGAATCCATAGAATATCTTAGAATTGCTTTAGCTACCTGCCTGATGAACCATATCCCTATATCCCTTCTGTTCACTTTATTTTCTCTGCCTCCTTAGCCTTAAGCAGTAAGAGAAATGGGGAGAACAGAAAAGCAAAATTTATATTTTATAAAGAGGGGTCCATCCTACCCACTTTATGCTCAGATTCACCATTCTCTAGCCTCACAGGGACTGAGGGATTGAGACTCTGTTCAGTTTTGACTTTGGGAAAATTTAGAGGACAGAACTTATCTAATGAGTAAAGCAAAGCACTATACTAAAAAGATAGCAAACCATTCTTCTCCATAAGGTAGTTAACATTTTGAAAACGATTTATTTGATGGCACTATTGTATATAATCATAAACCAAGTCAAACAAGATGAGCATATGCACATTGTTGAATTGAGTGGGAGAATGGCTTTTCCAGCAGCAACACACCTGTGTAACAACATCATTTCCAGGTAAATAGCTCTTTTATTGCTAATTAGAATTGAGTTTGAGATACTGTTTTGAAGCTCCAGTCAAGAAGCCCAGCTATTTGCCCATCCCTGACTGAAGAATCATGTTCATAGAGCTGGAAAGGTCATTCTCTCATCGTGTTTTGTTAATATCACACCTGCTGAAGAAAAGGACAGCCCCTGAAACTATTGCCTTGATCCTCAGCAAATATAGGGTGTTGGATATCACAGCGAGGGAGTCCCAGCACGCAGTCCCTTTACTCAACTTTTTCATAAAGATACATTCATTTCTTAGCCTGCTAACTGTAGACTTTGAGAAAGTCTGGGGGCTTGTATTATAGATTATAGATTATAACATAATTCGCTCCACTCTGCTTACTACATACAATTCTTGGGATGTGTTTTTGCATCAAGAAGAAAGCTGTTATTAAGCTCTCATTTGACCTTTGATCTAAAGTCCTATGTCCTTTAAGGATTTGAGTAAGAAGTTTAAGACGCAGTGTAAAAAAAAATAATAATAAGATAAACCAACGGACTTTTAAACACTATTGGTTTGAAATCAGTTGGCATTTAAATCTGCTCCACAGAGAAACACTATCCTTATCAAAGCAATGCTAGAATAGAGCTGAATCAGGTGCAGCATGAATTAACTCCTGCTCTTTATGATCTTCTTCACAGTGTGAAGAGGACGTATCAACATTAAAGGAAAGAATGGGGAAAAAAAGTAAAGGAAACATCTCCAGGTACAGGTATTCAAGCTTTTCATTTTACACGTAAAACAACCAAGGTAATCAGTGAGAATACATTGGTTTCCACAGATTATACTGCTTGGTTAATAAGTAATAGACCTGGGATGAGATTCACATCTCCTATTTTATTTGCAATAGAGTTTCATACACTGGGCTATCCAAATTTAAAAACAACAGAGGAATAAACATTTTCTCTTGGTATAGATCTTGGTAAATATTTTCAGCCAAGCACTTGAGTAGAATAAAAAGCAAAACCAATCATGTAGTAAATTAGTGGAAAATGAAAATGTGTGGGTTTCTCCTAAAGAGAGAAGAGGATAATTTACCCAAACTAATAGAATCCATGTATAATTTGAGATTCTCTGCTTTTTCTTCACAAAATTCCACAAGTATAGGATTCTTTGAAAAATAGTTGTACTTGGAAAAGCATTATTTAGTTAATCAAGACACCCTTACTGCTAAAATTGGATATTATGATTACTAATGTATCATGGTTGATCCCCATTGATTTCCTTTTATCTACATTATTCTGTAGCAAAACAGCTTAAATACTTGTGGTTATAAAAATGGTAGGTCATAAATTGTAACTTCAACACAATCTCTAAAATTTGAATTTTAATAGTGTCATGCTGATATAAGGAAAACAAAAACATTAAAATTTTCCTATGGGAAGGCTACCCTCCTGTGGCTTGAATTGGTACTACAACTGTCTACCTTTTTTTTCAGGTCTGGATCCCTACAATGGGAACTGGAATAGGTAGACTTGAGAGCTAAAAATTACCTTAACAATATTCTTATAAATTCTACTAATCTAGCAAAGTATCATTATTTTTAAGCTATCGAACCAGAGTCCTGGATATTCAGTAACATTTTATTACTAATATTGAATACTTTGAGAGTTTTAGCCTTAAGAAATGAAACACTAGCTAATTAATATTTAAAGTTGTCCATCATGTTCACTACCATATTATTAATTCTTAATTTTAAAGCTATAAGCTTATTTCACAATAAACTAAAATTCATGCCTCACACTAGCAGCCTCACAACCACCAAAAATACTCAGTGTTAATAATTACTTATTCCAGCTATTAAGTATTCAAAATGTCACAAATTAAATTACAGATTTTATGCTGTGTGAAAATATTACATAAAGTCAGTCGTTTATCTGTTCAAGTCCAGTGATACTTAAGAATATTTGTCAAACAAGGGTTAGTTTCTTCTCGCTAAGTGGAGGATATGTAGTTAGGGAATTTCTCAGTACCAACTTAAACCTTGTTACAAATTTGAAATTTTGAGATCGCTTAGAAGCACTGATTTGTCTGAAGTCAATTCTCACACTGATGGAAGAAAAAATACAGTGCTCTTGCAGTCTGTTCGTACCCAAACTCTAGCCACAGTGGTGCCATGGCTTCCTGAGGTTTCCCTGCTTCTCATGAGGACAATACCTCCATGCCTTTACACTGTGTAGTAAGTTAATAGTAAAATAGTAAAGTCAGGATGAAAGGTACATAGGAATGCCTTTGAATGCTAAAGGATGCTCTAATATTTTATCTTTATTCTTACTTATGCGGTAGCTTAGATTATTGTTTGGAAATAGTCACACCATTCCCTCACGTCCATAGGAGGAGTATACTTACTCGATCGTGGACATTGATCCTAAAACTGTGAGTGACTTTGGACCACTGGATGTCACCACACATGATGGGGCATGAGCCTGAATTGTGCTTGTGAGTGTTTGTTTACTCACTTGCTCCTCAGTCGTGATCATCATAAGAACGTGCTTAGTTAGCCTCACCTGCTGGTCCCAAGAGGGTGAGTGACATTTGGAACAGAGCCCACCTCTCCTGACTAAGCCCAGCCTGGATCCTTTGGCTCCCAACTGTCACAGATTTCTGATTTAGGTAGAAGCTTATTATTGTATGCTGCCGAGATTTTGTGGCTTTTTTGTTGCACTGCATACTGTGGTCAAGTTTAATAGAGACAACTTTATTTCTCCGTATGGAAAATATCTCATTTATAGTCATATAGAGACAGTACCTACATAATTGTTCCATCCATTTTCGTCATCTGTATGAAACTCACTCTTTTGATCCTTGGAATCAAATAAATGTCACCTTCTCAGAGGACAGTTTCTCACTACTCTGTCTAGACTCTCTCTCACCAAATAACTATTTATTTAATCAACTTGTTTATTTTCTTCATAACAATATTATTTTAAATTTCAATGTTCTTATTCATTAATTTATTTTCAAGCCCCAAGCAAATATCAATTTTATGAAGGTAAAATCCAATCTTTTTGTTCCCTTCTATGTCTCCAGTTTCTACCTCATATAATTCTCTCATTAAATACTTTTGGATGAACAAGTGAATGATTCATTCAGTCTATTAATACATCAATCAGTTTCATTACCTGATCCCCACTTTGAAGTTGACTCTCACTTCAAACATCACTTAAAAAATAAATCATCATTAGTTTTAATTATCTCCATAACTGTTCTTTCATTTCACCTGTGTGTCAACTGTAAAGGAGCCAGTAGTTGAGGTGATAATGAATTATTCTCATGCTCTGAATTGGGTATATATATATATATATATATATATATATATATATATATATACACACATATAGACTCATATATATTCCTATATCTATAATATTATAAAATATTATACATATTCATATATATCTGGTTTCCTCTTCTCATTATATTAAACAAATAAGATGAGAACTCTCCTTAACATTGATGTCAAGACTACATCCTTAAAATCAGAAATCCAAAACTATTCCCTTGCCATTTTCTGGGTGTAAGTTAGGTCACATGTAGTAATTATATTATTAAAAAAAAATTTTTAGGCAAACAATTTTCAAATTGATATGTAATGTTTATGAATCCAGGAACAGAAAATATTTAGTGAAGTAGAATGAGTACAGCACCCCTCCCTGGCTGTACTCCAGCCCCTTGGGGGTACCTGGCCACCACCCACATGAAAGTAGAAATGAAAAAGGAAGGAAGGGAGAAAGGAGTAAAACATAGAGATAAAAACAGAGGAAGAGAAAAAGGAGAGAAAAAAGGGAAGAGAAGGGAGGCAGGAAGCAATGTGCCATGGATTTTGGTAAATTCTTTCTGTTACATTTTAGGTCCTAACCCAAATCTTACTAAGAAGAGGGTATATAACATGAGTCAGGCCTTGAAAGATGGGTAGAATATTGATAAGCTGATAGGAATGGGAAGGTGTATATGTGAGTAAACAGAAGATGTATTTGGGAGATGATTAATGAGCCACCTTGAATGGAAAGGCAGGACCACATCTCTCCTTATCAGAATACCCAAATGTGATCCACAGGAAACCTTTAAAATATGTATTGATGCTAGTTACAGGCAGAACAGAGTCCTCCCCAGAATTCATATACTGAAGTCCTAACCCCCAGGACCTAAGAATGTGACTATATTTTGAGATAAGGCCTTTAAAGAAGTAATTGAATAAAACCATTTGGGTGATCTCTAGTCCAGTATGACTTATAAGAAGAAACAGAGGGGAGACCATGTGAAGACAGCAGGGAAAGATGACCAACTACCAGCCAAGGAGAGAGGCCTCAGAAGAAACTAACCTGCTGATACCCTAATATTAGACTACAGAATTGTGTGGAAATACATTTTTGTTGTTTAAGCCACTCACGTCTATTTTCCTACTCCCCACACTATTCTCCATTCATTATTCAGCACAAAGTGTTTGGCTGTTATTGTTTTTGTTGTTATTGTTGTTTCTAAATCAAAGAACAGACCATGTCACCCCCCTGGCTATGTCCATCTGGTGACACTCTTGACAAACAGAATAAAATCCAAACATCTTAGCTTGAGTGCTAAGGCCCTGCTGAACTGGCCCTTAGTATTTTTCCTCACCTATTCCCTCCAACACATTCTAGACACATTGAATTTTTCCCCCTTGTTTCTCACAGTACTAAATGTCTTTTATTTATCCTTAAGGGCAGTGTACTAAATTTTATTTGGTTGCTTTTCCTCCCAGGTTTTTATGGGCACTTTTTCATTATTAAATTCTCAGTGTTAAGTGCTAGCCACATTGTCAGAGAATTCTTATTTAAGCTAAAAAAAAAAAATCTGTCTCTATTCTTCTGGTTACTATCCACCATGCTATGCTATTTTAGTTTCTTCACGTTTATTTATTTTGGGGGACATCCTCTTTGAAGACAGGGACTGTAACTGTTTCATTTTGTGATTTGTTATCAGTGGCTAGAGCTGTGCTACCCAAATTTGTAACCAAATGAAGCTATTGAGCACTTAAAAATGTTACACCCCATTAGGATATGCTGTTAGTGTAAAATACACACCAAATTTTGAACGTTTTATATAAAAGCGTGTCAAATTTGTTAATAATTTTATATGGAATCAGATGTTAAAATGAAAACATTATGGACATATTTATTTAAATAAAATATATTAATACACTTACTTTTACCTGCTTCATTTTACTTGACCATGGCTAGCAAAAAGTTAAAATTACACTTGTGGCTCACAAATCTATTTTTAAAAATTACTTTATTGAAGTATGATTGACATATAAAATGCTGTATAAAATTAATGTATACAACTTAATGAACTTGGAGATAAGTGTGCATCCATGAAACCATCACTAGAATCTATTCTGTAAATGGCAATTATCTTCAAAAGTTTCCTTCCACTCCCTTTTTGTATTATTATTATTGTGTGTGTGATAAGAATACAACATAATACCTACCCTCTTAGCAAATGTTTAAGTATTCAATACAGTATTATTACTATAGGCACTATACAGTAGATTACCAGGATTTATTCATCTTGTAAAACTAAAACGTTGTACCCTTTGACTAATACCTCCCCATTTTCCCTTCCATCTAGTCCCTGGCAACATCATTCTACTCTCTGCTTCCATAAGCCTGACTATTTTAGATTCTTCATATAAGGGGTAGCATGTAATATTTGTCCTTCCATGTCTCTCTTATTTCACTTGGCATAATATCTTACAGGTTCACCCATGTTGTCACAAGACTGAATAATATTCCATTGAATACATATACCACATTTTCGTCATCCATTCATCTGAAGATAGACATTTCAGTTGCTTCCATCTCTTGGCTATTGTAAATAATGCTGCACTGAACATGAGATTGCAGGTATCTCTTTGAGATCTTGACTTAATTTCCTGTGAACATATACCCAGAAGTAAGATTGCTGGATCACACAGCAGCTGTATTTTTAATTTTCAGAGGAATCTCTGTAATGTTTTCCACTGTGGCTGCACCAAGTTACAGTCCTACTCATAGTGTACAATGTTTTGCTTTTATTTCTCCATATCCTCACCAACACAGATCTTTTAGTTTTTTTGATAATAGCCACCCTAAATGGTGTGAGGTGATATCTCATTGTAGTTTTAATGTGCATTTCCCTGATGATTAGTGAAGTTGAGCATCTTTTTATATACCTGTTGGCCATTTGTGTGTCTTCTTTGGAGAAATGTCTGTTAAGTTCCTTGTCCATTTTTTAATGGGTTTATTATTATTATTATTTTTTGCTATTGTATGGTAGCAGTTCCTTATTTATATATTGCATACTAACCCTTCCTCAAATATGGTTTGCAAATATTTTCTCCAGTTCCATAGGTTGCCTTTTTATTTTGTTGACAGTTTTCACTGCTGTGAAAAAAACTTTTTAGTTTCATGTAGTCCCACTTACCTATTTTTGCTTGTGTTGCCTGTACTTTTGGTATCATATCTAAGAAGTCATTAGAAAGATCAATGTTAAGAAGCTATTTCTCGGGCTTCCCTGGTGGCTCAGTGGTTGAGAATCTGCCTGCTGATACAGGGGACACGGGTTCATGCCCCAGTCTGGGAAGTTCACACATGCCCGCCGAGTGGCTAGGCCCGTGAGCCATGGCAGCTGAGCCTGTGCGTCCAGAGCCTGTGCTCCGCAATGGGAGAAGCCACAACAGTGAGAGGCCCGCGTACCGCAAAAAAAAAAAAAAGAAAAAGAAGCTATTTCTCTATGTTTTTCTCTAGGAGTTTTGTGCTTTAGGGAATTTGTTAATTTTTTTTTCAATTTTGGGTTTGTTTTTTCCAATAAAGGTCCAATTTCATTGTTTTGCATGTGCCTATCTAGTTCTCTCAACAACATTTACAGAAGAGAGTATCCTTTCCTCATTGTGTACTTTTGGTGAATATTCAAAGATTAGTTGAGCATATATGCATGGGTTTATATCTGGTCTGTCTATTTTGTTCCATTGTTCTATACATCTATTTTCATTCTAGTACCATACTGCTTTGATTGCTGTAGCTTTATAATACAGTAAATCCCCCTGCATACGAACCTTCAACTTGCAAACATTCAAAGATGCAAACGTGCCCCTGTAGGCCAGCTGTTGTGCTGTACTACTGTACTTTTCAAGGTACTGTACTGTAAGATTAAAAATGTTTTCTTTATTTTTTGTGTTTGTTTGTTTGTAATGTATTATTTGTGTGAAAAGTACTATAAACCTATTACAGTTCAGTACTATATAGCCTACTGTGTTAGTTGGGTACCTAGGCTAACTTTGTTGGACTTATGAACAAATTGGATTTATGAGCTCTTGGAATGGAGCTCATTTGTATGTAGGGGACTTACTGTATATTATGAAGTTAGGAAATGTGATGCCTCCAGCATTATTCTTCTTTCTTAAGAGTGCTTTGGCTATGTGGGGTCTTTGGGGATTCATGTGACTTTTAGAATTTTTTTTTATTCTGTAAAAGCAATTCCAGTGAAATTTTGATTGGCATTACATTGAATCTGTAAATCATTTTTGGTAGTATGGGTATTTTAACAATACTAATTCTTTCAATCCATGGACATGGAATGTCTTCCCATTTATTTGTTTATAATTTAGTTTCTTTTATCAGTGTTTTATAGTTTTCAGGGTAGAATTCTTTCACCTCTTTAGATAAATTTATTCATAAATATGTTATTCTTTTTGATGCAATTATAAATGGGATAGTTTTCTTAAATTCTTTTCAAATAATTCATTGTTGGTATATAGAAATGCAACAGATTTTTTTTTTTTTTTTTTTTTGCTGTATGCGGGCCTCTCACTGTTGTGGCCTCTCCCATTGTGGAGCACAGGCTCCGGATGTGCAGGCTCAGTGGCCATGGCTCATGGGCCTAGCCTCTCCGCGGCATGTGGGATCTTCCCAGACAGGGGCACGAACCCATGTCCCCTGCATCGGCAGGCGGACTCTCAACCACTGTGCCACCAGGGAAGCCCACAACTGATTTTTGTATGTTGCTCTTGTATCCTGCAACTTTACTTAATTAGTTTTTTAGTATTGTTTTTTCATTTGTTTGTTTTGTTTGTTTTTTGTCAAACATTTAGGATTTTCTATGTATAAGATTATCTCATCTGTAAACAGAGATAATTTTACTACTTTTCCAATTGGTATACCTTTTATCCATTTCTCTTGCCTAAGTTCTCTGCCTAGGACTTCCAGTACTTTGCTGAATAGAAGTGGCAAGAAAGAATGGGCATCTTTGACTTACAGATACTAGATTAAAAGTTTTCATTTTGTTTTCAATGAGTATCATGTGAGGTGTGGGCTTTTCATATATGGCCTTTACTGAGTTGAAGTAACCTCTTTTTTTTTAGTAATAGGTAGGGTTTTACTTTTTTTTTTGAATTTTATTTTTTTATAGAGCAGGTTCTTATTAGTTATCCATTTTATACATATTTGTGTATATCTGTCAGTCACAATCTCCCAGTTCATCACACCACCATCACCCCACCCCACCCGCCACTTTCCCCCCTTGGTGTCCATACATTTGTTCTGTACATCTATGTCACTATTTCTGGCCTGCAAACCAGTTCATCTGTACCATTTTTCTAGGTTCCACATATATGCATTAATATACTATATTTGTAGAGACCTGGGTGGATCTAGAGACTTTCACACAGAATGAAGTAAGTCAGAAAGAGTAACCTCTTTTTATAGTTAATTTGTTGAGTTTGTATTATGAAGGGTGTTGAATATTGTCAAACATTTCTTCTGCATTTTTTGAGATGATCATGTTATTTTTATCCTTCATTATGACAATATGGTGTGTCACATTCATTGATTTGCATATGTTTAACCAGTTCTGCATTCCAGAGGTAACTTCCACTTGGTCATGGTGTATGATCCTTTTAATGCACTGTTTTTTTTTTAAATATACATTTATTTATTTTTGGCTGTGCTGGGTCTTCTTTGCTACACGTGGGCTTTCTCTATTTGCAGCGAGTGGGGGCTACTCTTCATTGCAGTGCACAGGCTTCTAACTGCGGTGGCTTCTCAAGGCAGTGGCTTCTCTTGTTGTGGAGCACGGGCTCTAGGCGCATGGGCTTCAGCAGTTGTGGCTCACGGACTCTAGAGCAAAGGCTCAGTAGTTGTGGTGCACAGACTTAGTTGCTCCGCGGCATGTGGGATCTTCCTGGACCAGGGCTCTAACCCATGTCCCCTGCATTGGCAGCCAGATTCTTAACTACTGCGCTACCAGGGAAGCCCTTAATGCACTGTTGAATTTAGTTTGCTAATATTTCATTAAGGATTTGCATCTATACTTATCAGAAATAGTGGACTGTCGTTTTCTTCCCTGGAGGTGTCTATATTAGGCTTTGTTATTAGGATGATGCCAGCCTCAAAATGAGTGTGGAAATGTTCCTTCTTCTACTATTTTTGGAAGAGTTTAAGAAGTATTGATAGTAATTCTTTAAATGTTTGGTAGAATTCATTTGTGGATTCATCTGGTCCTGGACTTTTCTGGGTTGGAAAGTTTTTGATTGCAGATTCAATCTCCTTACTCATTATTGGTCTATTCAGCACTTCTATTTTTGTTTGATTCAGTTCTGGTAAGTTGTATTTTCTAGAAATGTCTCAATTTCTTCTAGGTTGTCTAATTTGTTGTCATACAATTGTTCATAATATAGTAAGTCCCCTACAAGTGAAAGAGTTTCATTCCAAGAGAGTGTTCATAAGTCCAGTTTGTTCATAAGTCCAATAAAATTAGCCTAGGTACCCAACTAACACAACTGGCTATATAGTACTGTACTGTAATAGGTTTATAATACTTTTCACACAAATAATACATAAAAAGCAAACACAAAAATAAACATTTTTAATCTTACAGTACAGTACTTTAAAAAGTACAGTAGTACAGTACAACAGCTGGCATACAGGGGCTAGCATCAAGTGAATAGGCAAGAAGAATTACTGATTGGAGGAAAGAGAGGAGGTGGGAGATGGTAGAGCCACGGATTGTCAGCAATAGGAGACGGAGAGAAGCTGCAGTTTCACTCATGCCTGATGTTGATGGCACAGGTTCTGGTTCCTTGCTGGATTAAATTCTATCTACCCTCTGGGAAAAACGATCCAGTGATGTCTGGCTATGTTTTTTTTTTTTTTTTTTTTTTTTAACATCTTTATTGGAGTATAATTGTTTTACAATAGTGTGTTAGTTTTCCCTCTACAACAAACTAAATCAGTTACACATACACACATGCTCCCACATCTCCTCCCTCTTGCATCACCCTCTCTCCCACCCTCCCTATCCCACCCCCCCAGGCGGTCACAAAGCACAGAGGTGATCTCCCTGTGCTATGCAGCAGCTTCCCACCAGCTATCTAATTTACATTTGATAGTGTATATATGTCCCTGCCACTCCCCCACTTCGTCACAGCCCACCCCTCCCCCTCCCCATATCCTCAAGTCCATGCTCGAGTAAGTCTGTGTTTTATTCCCGTCCTACCACTAACCTCTTCATGACATTTTTTTCCCTTAGAGTCCATATATATGTGTTAGCATACGGTATTTGTTTTTCTCCTTCTGACTTACTTCACTCTGTATGACAGACTCCAGGTCCATCCACCTCATTATAAATAACTCAGTTTCATTTCTTTTTATGGCTGAGTAATATTCCATTGTATATATGTGCCACATCTTCTTTATCCATTCATCTGTTGATGGACACTTAGGTTGCTTCCATGTCCTGGCTATTGTAAATAGAGCTGCAATGAACATTTTGGTACATGAGTCTTTCTGAATTATAGTTTTCTCAGGGTATATTCCCAGTAGTGGGATTGCTGGGTCGTATGGTAGTTCTATTTGTAGTTTTTTAAGGAACCTCCATACTGTTCTCCATAGCGGCTGTATCAATTTACATTCCCACCAGCAGTGCAAGAGGGTTCCCTTTTCTCCACACCCTCTCCAGCATTTATTGTTTCTAGAGTTTTTGATGATGGCCAATCTGACCGGTGTGAGATGATATCTCATTGTAGTTTTGATTTGCATTTCTCTAATGATTAATGAGGTTGAGCATTCTTTCATGTGTTTGTTAGCAATCTGTATATCTTCTTTGGAGAAATGTCTATTTAGTTCTTCTGCCCATTTTTGGATTGGGTTGTTTGTTTTTTTGTTATTGAGCTGCATGAGTTGCTTATAAATTTTGGAAATTAATCCTTTGTCAGTTGCTTCATTTGCAAATATTTTCTCCCATTCTGAGGGTTGTCTTTTGGTCTTGTTTATGGTATCCTTTGCTGTGCAAAAGCTTTTAAGTTTCATTAGGTCCCATTTGTTTATTTGTGTTTTTATTTCCATTTCTCTAGGAGATGGGTCAAAAAGGATCTTGCTGTGATTTATGTCGTATAGTGTTCTGCCTATGTTTTCCTCTAAGAGTTTGATAGTGTCTGGCCTTACATTTAGGTCTTTAACCCATTTTGAGTTTATTTTTGTGTGTGGTGTTAGGGATTGTTCTAATTTCATACTTTTACATGTAGCTGTCCAGTTTTCCCAGCACCACTTATTGAAGAGGCTGTCTTTTCTCCACTGTATATCCTTCCCTCCTTTGTCAAAGATAAGGTGACCATATGTGTGTGGGTTTATCTCTGGGCTCTCTATCCTGTTCCATTGATCTATATTTCTGTTTTTGTGCCAGTACCATATTGTCTTGATTACTGTAACCTTGTAGTAGAGTCTGAAGTCAGGGAGCCTAATTCCTCCAGCTCCATTTCTCGTTCTCAAGATTGCTTTGGCTATTCGGGGTCTTTTGTGTTTCCATACAAATTGTGAAATTTTTTGTTCTAGTTCTGTAAAAAATGCCAGTGGTAATTTGATAGGGATTGCATTGAATCGGTAGATTGCTTTGGGTAGTATAGTCATTTTCACAATGTTGATTCTTCCAATCCAAGAACATGGTATATTTCTCCACCTATTTGTATCATCTTTAATTTCTTTCATCAGTGTCTTATAGTTTTCTGCATACAAGTCTTTTGTCTCCTTAGGTAGGTTTATTCCTAGATATTTTATTCTTTTTGTTGCAATGGTAAATGGGAGCGTTTTCTTAATTTCACTCTCAGATTTTTCATCATTAGTGTATAAGAATGCCAGAGATTTCTGTGCATTAATTTTGTATCCTGCAACTTTACCAAATTCATTGATTAGCTCTAGTAGTTTTCTGGTAGCATCCTTAGGATTCTCTATGTATAGTATCATGTCATCTGCAAACAGTGACAGCTTTACTTCTTCTTTTCCTATTTGGATTCCTTTTATTTCTTTTTCTTCTCTGATTGCTGTGGCTAGAACTTCCAAAACTATGTTGAATAAGAGTGGTGAGAGTGGGCAACCTTGTCTTGTTCCTGATCTTAGTGGAAATGGTTTCAGTTTTTCACCATTGAGAACGATGCTAGCTGTGGGTTTGTCATATATGGCCTTTATTATGTTGAGGAAAGTTCCCTCTATGCCCACTTTCTGCAAGGTTTTTATCATAAATGAGTGTTGAATTTTGTCAAAAGCTTTCTCTGCATCTATTGAGATGATCATATGGTTTTTCTCCTTCAGTTTGTTGATATGGTGTATCACATTGATTGATTTGCGTATATTGAAGAATCCTTGCATTCCTGGGATAAACCCCACTTGATCATGGTGTATGATCCTTTTAATGTGCTGTTGGATTCTGTTTGCTAATATTTTGTTGAGGATTTTTGCATCTATGTTCATCAGTGATATTGGCCTGTAGTTTTCTTTCTTTGTGACGTCTTTGTCTGGTTTTGGTATCAGGGTGATGTTGGCCTCATAGAATGAGTTTGGGAGTGTTCCTCCCTCTGCTATCTGTTGGAAGAGTTTGAGAAGGATAGGTGTTAGCTCTTCTCTAAATGTTTGATAGAATTCGCCTGTGAAGCCATCTGGTCCTGGACTTTTGTTTGCTGGAAGATTTTTAATCACAGTTTCAATTTCAGTGCTTGTGATTGGTCTGTTCATATTTTCTATTTCTTCCTGGTTCAGTCTCGGCAGGTTGTGCATTTCTAAGAATTTGTCCATTTCTTCCAGGTTGTCCATTTTATTGGCATACAGTTGCTTGTAGTAATCTCTAATAATCTTTTGTATTTCTGCAGTGTCAGTTGTTATATCTCCTTTTTCATTTCTAATTCTATTGATTTGAGTCTTCTCCCTTTTATTCTTGATGAGTCTGGCTAATGGTTTATCAATTTTATTTATCTTCTCAAAGAACCAGCTTTTAGTTTTATTGATCTTTGCTATTGTTTCCTTCACTTCTTTTTCATTTATTTCTGATCTGATCTTTATGATTTCTTTCCTTCTGCTAAATTTGGGGGTTTTTTGTTCTTCTTTCTCTAATTGCTTTAAGTGCAAAGTTAGGTTGTTTATTCGAGATGTTTCCTGTTTCTTAAGGTATGATTGTATTGCTATAAACTTGCCTCTTAGAACTGCTTTTGCTGTATCCCATAGGTTTTGGGTCGTTGTGTCTCCATTGTCATTTGTTTCTAAGTATTTTTTGATTTCCTCTTTGATTTCTTCAGTGATCACTTCGTTATTAAGTAGTGTATTGTTTAGCCTCCATGTGTTTGTATTTTTTACAGATCTTTTCCTATAATTGATATTTAGTCTCATAGCGTTGTGGTCGGAAAAGATACTTGATACGATTTCAATTTTCTTAAATTTGCCAAGGCTAGATTTGTGACCCAATATATGATCAATCCTGGAGAATGTTCCATGAGCACTTGAGAAAAATGTGTATTCTGTTGTTTTTGGATGGAATGTCCTATAAATATCAATTAAGTCCATCTTGTGTAATGTATCATTTAAAGCTTGTGTTTCCTTATTTATTTTCATTTTGGATGATCTGTCCATTGGTGAAAGTGGGGTGTTAAAGTCCCCCATTATAATTGTGTTGCTGTCGATTTCCCCTTTTAAGGCTGTTAGTATTTGCCTTATGTATTGAGGTGCTCCTATGTTGGGTGCATAAATATTTACAATTGTTATATCTTCTTCATGGATCGATCCCTTGATCATTATGTAGTGTCCTTCTTTGTCTCTTGTAATAGTCTTTATTTTAAAGTCTATTTTGTCTGATATGAGAATTGCTACTCCAGCTTTCTTCTGATTTCCATTTGCATGGAATATCTTTTTCCATCCCCTTACTTTCAGTCTGTATGTGTCCCTAGGTCTGAAGTGGGTCTCTTGTAGACAGCATATGTATGGGTCTTGTTTTTGTATCCATTCAGCCAGTCTGTGTCTTTTGGTGGGAGCATTTAATCCATTTACATTTAAGGTAATTATCGATATGTATGTTCCTATTACCATTTACTTGTTTCGGGTTGTTCTTGTAGGTCTTTTCCTTCTCTTGTGTTTCTTGCCTAGAGAAGTTCCTTTAGGATTTGTTGTAGAGCTGGTTTGGTGGTGCTGAACTCTCTCAGTTTTTGCTTGTCTGTAAAGGTTTTAATTTCTCCATCAAATCTGAATGAGATCCTTGCTGGGTAGAGTAATCTTGGTTGTAGGTTTTTTTCCTTCATCACTTTAAATATGTCCTGCCACTCCCTTCTGGCTTGTAGAGTTTCTGCTGAAAGATCAGATGTTAATCTTATGGGGATTCCCTTGTGTGTTATTTGTTGTTTTTCCCTTACTGCTTTTAATATGTTTTCTTTGTATTTAATTTTTGACAGTTTGATTATTATGTGTCGTGGCGTGTTTCTCTTTGGGTTTATCCTGTATGGAACTCTCTGTGCTTCCTGGACTTGATTGACTATTTCCTTTCCTATATTAGGGAAGTTTTCAACTATAATCTCTTCAAATATTTTCTCAGTCCCTTTCTTTTTCTCTTCTTCTTCTGGGACCCCTATAATTCGAATGTTGGTGCGTTTAATGTTGTCCCAGAGGTCTCTGAGACTGTCCTCAGTTCTTTTCATTCTTTTTTCTTTCTTCTGCTCTGCAGTAGTTATTTCCACTATTTTATCTTCCAGGTCACTTATCCGTCCTTCTGCCTCAGTTATTCTGCTATTGATCCCATCTAGAGTATTTTTAATTTCATTTATTGTGTTGCTCATCGTTGCTTGCTTCCTCTTTATTTCTTCTAGGTCCCTGTTAACTGTTTCTTGCAAATTGTCTATTCTATTTCCAAGATTTTGCATCATCTTCACCATCATTATTCTAAATTCTCTTTCAGGTAGATTGGCTATTACCTCTTCATCTGTTAGGTCTGGTGTGTTTTTATCTTGCTCCTTCATCTGTTGTGTGTTTTTCTGTCTTCTCATTTCGCTTATCTTACTGTGTTTGAGGTCTCCTTTTTGCATGCTGCAGGTTCGTAGTTCCTGTTGTTTTTGGTGGCTGTCCCCAGTGGCTAAGGTTGGTTCAGTGGGTTGAGTAGATTCCCTGGTTGGGGGGACTGGTGCCTCTGTTCTGGTGGATGAGGCTGGATCTTGTCCTTCTGGTGGGCAGGTCCTCGTCTGGTGGTGTGTTTGGGGATGTTGGTAGCCTTATTATGATTTTAGGCAGTCTCTCTGCTAATGGATGGGGCTGTAGACCTGTCTTGCTCTTTGTTGGGGATAGGGTGTCCAGCACTGTTCGTTGCTGGTCCTTGAGTGAAGCTGGGTCTTGGTGTTGAGCTGGAGGTCTCTGGGAGATTTTCGCCGTCTGATATTACGTGGAGCTCGGAGGTCTCTTGTGGACTAGTGTCTTGAGGTTGGTTCTCCCACCTCAGGGACACCGCCCTGGTGCCTGGCTGGGGCGCCAAGAACCTTTAATCCACACGGCTCAAAATAAAAGGTAGAATAAATAGAGAGGAAAGAAAAGGAAGGAAGGAGGGAGGGAGGGAAGGAAGGAAGAAAGGAAGGAAGAAATGAAGGAAGGAAGCAAGAAAGCAAGGACGGAAGGTGCAGAGGAAGAAAGGGAGGAAGGAAGAGAGGAAGGGAGGAAAGAAGGGGGAAGGAAGGAAGAAAGGAGGGAAGGAGGGAAGAAAGGAAGAAAGAAAGGGAGAAGACAGAGTAGTATAAAGTATAGTTATTAAAATAAAAAATAATTATTAAGAAGAAAAATTTCCTTTTAAAAAACAAAAACAAACAAACAAACAAACAAACAAAAAAACAGAAAAATGGGTCGGTCTAACCCTAGGACAAATGGTGCAAGCAAAGCTATACAGACAAAATCTCACACAGCAGCACACACATACACACCCACAAAAAGAAAAAAAAGGGGAAAATAATAGTATATCTTGCTCCCAAAGTCCACCTCCTCAACTTGGGATGATTCGTTGTCTATTCAGGTTTTCAACAGATGCAGGGCACTTCAAGTTGACTGTGGAGCTTTAATCCGCCGCTTCTGAGGCTGTTGGGAGAGATCTCCCCCACTCCTCTCTGTTCTCACAGCTCCTGGGGTTCAGCTTTTGACTTGGTCCCGCCTCTGCATGTAGGTTGTCCGAGGGCGACTGCCCTTCGCTCAGACAGGACGATGTTAAAGGAGCAGTTGATTCGGGGGCTCCAGCTCACTCAGGCTGGGGGGAGGGAGTGGCACGGGGGCGGGGCGAGTCCGCGACGTCAGAGGCCGACGTGACGCTGCACAGGCCCAAGGCGCGCCGTGCGTTCTCCCGGGGAAGCTGTCCCTGGATCTCGGGACCCCGGCAGTGGCGGACTGCACGGGCTCCCGGGAGGGCCGGTGTGGAGAGTGACCTGTGCTCACACACAGGCCTCTTGGTGGTGGCAGCAGCAACCTTAGCGTCCAACACCCGTCTCTACTGTCCGTGCCGACAGCCGCGGCTCGCGCCCGTTTCTGGAGTTCCTCTACGCGGTGCTCTTAATCCCCTCACCTCACAGCCGAGGAAGCAAAGAGGCAAGAAAAAGTCTCTTGTCTCTTCGGCAGCTCCGCGCCCGGTTCTAGGGCTCCTTTAAGCGGCGCACTTAATCCCCTCTCCTCGCGCCCAGGCAGCAAAGAGGGAGGAAAAGGTCTCTTGCCTCTTCGTCAGCTCCAGACTTCTCCTGAACTCCCTCCCGGCCAGCCGTGGCGCACTAGCACCCTTCAAGCTGTCTTCACTCTGCCAACTCCAGCCCTTTCCCCGGGATCCGACTGAAGCCCGAGCCTCAGCTCCCGGCCCCGCCCGCCCCGGCGGGCGAGCAGACAAGCCTCTCGGGCTGGTGAGCGCCGGTCGGCACCGATCCTCTGCGGGAATCTCTCCGCTTTGCCCTCCGCACCCCTGTGGCTGAGCTGTCCTCCGCGGCTCCGGAGCTTCCCCCTCCGGCGCCCGCAGTCTCCGCCCGCGAAGGGGCCTCTAGTGTGTGGGAGTCTTTCCTCCTTCTCGGCTCCCTCCCACTGGCGTAGGTCCCGTCCCTATTCTTTTGTCCCTGTTTATTCTTTTTTCTTTTGCCCTACCCAGATATGTGGGGAGTTTCTTGCCTTTTTGGAGGTCCGAGGTCCTCTGCCAGCGTTCGGTGGGTGCTCTACAGGAGAAGCTCCACGTGTAGATGTATTTCTGATGTCTCTGTGAGGAGGAAGGAGATCTCCGCGTCTTACTCTTCCGCCATCTTTAAGCCGTCTCCTGGCTATGTTTTTAAGGGCTATTGCTTTCTCTTATAAACTAAAAGAGGCTTCAGCTTCATATCGCCGGAAGCATTGCCACCAAACAATAGAGTTAGCCTATCCTTTGCTGCTCTATAGCCTGGCATCAACTTTTCCTCCTTACTGATGTAACTTCGGTCTGGTATCCTCTTCTAGTACAGTCTTGTCTCATCCACATTAAAAACCTGCTCAGGTAAATATGTGCCTTTATCAATAATTTCTCAAACTGTTTCAGGAAATTCCCGGCCAGCTACCATATCTGCACTTGCGCAGATGCACCCTTTGATTCTTCACCGTGTTTCTTCTTCAAGTCTTCCTAAAGGCTTTTAGCTTTCTCTTGAATTAGCATTAAGCTGAGCAGGACCCGATGCTGATGCTGATCCTGCATACACACACTGAGAAGTTTCTCCATCTCCTCCATCACTTTTCCATGCTTCTTCAATATTATTGTCGGCACAGCAAACTTCATGTGTTCCATGATCTTGTTCTTGTTCTATAGAATCATGTCAATGGTTGAATGATTCCTGTTATAAAACGTGTGACGTCTGCCATCTTTTTGCCTCGTCTCACTCTCAATTATTTTCACCTTTGTTTCCGTCGTTGTCACTTGGTACTTCTTAGTAGTACCAGCTACATCACCACTGCTTTCAGGCTTGCTTCTGGACACCCTGGGCTTGAAATAAAGATACTGTACTACCGTACTCTATACAGTACTGTACAGTAAAGTACATAGAAGCATAACCACTTGTAGAGTATGCACACACGTGACAATGTATACCAGACACATGAACTAATTTACGTGATTGGACATGCAAATGCATGTTCACATCTTTGAAAGTCTGAAACTTGAAGCTTCTTATGTAGGGGACCTACAGTAGTCCCTTAAGGTTTTTTGTAATTTCTGTGGCATCATTTGTAATGTTTTCTCTTTGTTTCTGATTTTGTCTTTTCTTTTTCCATTGATTAGTCTACCTAAACATTTGTCACCTTTCCTCATCTTTTCAAAAAACATCTTTTTTGGTTTTTTGCCACACCACGCAGCATGTGGGATCTTAGTTCCCTGACCAGGGATTGAACCCGTACCCCCTGCAGTTAAAAAAACACTGGACTGCCTGAGAAGTCACCCTGCTCTAATCTTTATTATTACCTTCTATCTGGTAGTTTTGAGCTTATTTTGTACTTTTCATAGTTTCTTGAGGTGTAAATTTAGTTTGTTTATTTGAGATCTTTCTTATTCTTTGATGTAGGTGCTTTCATGTTATGTTTCTACCACATAGCTGTGATCTCATACAGTAGCTGGGATATAATCAGTTTTAAAGAAAAATTCATTGTTTGATAAGAGCATTCTAGTTAAGGCCAATAATTGCTCTAAAAGTTTTACATTTTATCTTCACAAGTTTTTCATGAAGGTACTTTTTTTAACTCTACATATGAGGAAACAGAGGAGAGCAGATTACTTAGTATGTGGAGTTTGAATAATTGCTTAATTGAGGAAAAAATGAAAACAATAGCTGGAGATATATGCAACACATTTTAATAGTGATAATCTCTAGCTAGGTAGAGTAATTAGTGATTTTTTTAATGTGTACTCTTTGACATTTTCCCATGTTTTCTGCAAAGAGAATATACTTTTTAATGTTATATACATGTACATGTATATATGAAACAAAGCAATAATTAAGTAAACTAAGTAATATTAGGATCATGAAGACAACGGCTTAAGAAAAAAAAAACAATATTATGCCCATAAAATTGAAGGATATTCTACAAATTAATCTTCTTTACTCTAGTCTCCATATTTTAAATCAACACTAATAATAATAATTAGTATTTATCCTACCCTTATTATATACCTGTTAAAATTTTAATTCTTCCCTGAAGACATGCTTCTTCCTTCTTGCTTTTTAATCCTGTTATATTTCTCAAATACTTAACTTATATTAGTTCCTTAGAGTTAATACTGATTAGGCTTTTCTTCCCTCACTTTAACTGAGAAGGCTAAGACCTTTAAAAAATAAATAAAAACATCCCTGGAGTTTGCAATTACATAGAGCAGCTTTAATTGCTTTTCTTTTCTCTATTTTTTTAGAGTAAGTATGTGTGGTTTGTTCCCTAAGACACTCTATAGCTTGATAGAATTATTCCTGCTTTGAAAGACAGAGAATCCTCTTAGCGGTAAATGCAAAGATTATCATCAGATAAGGGCCATCAGGTGTCATAACAGAGAAGGCATTTAACAACTCTTTTGCCATATGATGAAATTATCCTTTAAGAGTCTCTTCTTGTATTGGACTTTCATCAAAGCTGAGAGTATATCAATCTCAGTTTTTTAAAAAAATTCTTTGTATAACCTTGGTGTTTCACCTTTTCAGAGTCAGTTCAGACAGAGTTCTCTCTGCTGCCTCCCATAAATGTACACATGTTTATGCGTGTGTAAATTAGACCTTCTTTTGCATTTTTATGCACTTGTGAAGTAAAATACATATTAAATAAGAAATAGCATTAGTGAGATTATAAATGACTGGCTTTGAGATCCCATTCTTTCCTCCTTCTTTGCTTTCTTCTTTCCTGTTAATAAATACACACACATTCATTGCCATATATACATTAATATACACAATCATATTCATATTTTTATATATACATATATGTGTAGAAAACTTTTCTTGAAGTACAAACTTTCATAAATGGCGTTATTTAAAAAGTAACTATAATCTTAGCAAAAGCAATTTGTTTCTACCTAAGTCCTCCCAGTATCAATCACCCTTTTTTTCTTTACTGAGTAAAAGAATGACCTGCTGCAGCTTGCAACACATCAGTTTCCTGAGATGAAACTTATTAGAATAATAATATGATGAATTTTACCATTTCCGTATGTCCAATCAGTCTGTTCATTGTGAGAGCTCACCCAATGACTAAAGATGTCAGTTGTTTCTCCCCAGGTTTTTCCAGTAGCCTGTGCTTTAATCCAGCTGCTGCTTTGCATTTGAAAACTAAATCAGCCTCAATATTTCATAGTCTTTTTGATCTTGGGTTTTATGATAATGAGACTTTGGTTAAAGAAACCTCTATTCATAGAATTCAAACAGATTTTAGCACCTGTTAGCAGGTGTAAAAAAAAAAAAAAAACAAGCGTATCATTTAAATTCTCCTATTCTTTTGAATTTGCTTATCTATAACTAAAACCATTTTGTCCATGAAAAGTGCTCTAGAAAAAGAAGGCGATTCTTATGCATTTTTATTTCCATTTTATTATTGTATATTCCTTGAATTGTTAGATTCTTTTCTGTAAATCTCAATCTTTCCATCTCTAAAATGGGGAAGGAGGATAGGAGAATTAGGGGCTTGTTTAGTCATCTAATGGACATTTCTATAGTAGCATAAAGACTCACAAATCTGTTTATAAAACCAGTGTCACTATTGCAGTGAAAATAACAAAATTTGGAGTGCAAGGAGCAATGTGCAAGCCCAGTTTAGGACTTAGTTACCAGGGGACACAGGGCATTATATTTTTGAGGTTCTTGTTTTATAGCTAAGGTTCTATATGTCAATGTAAGTAACTTGTTTTTAAAAGTTGTTCAGCTAGAAAAATCCATGGTATGTTATTATTATTAATTATGAAATAACCCCCAAATAAAACTTTAATGAAGTTATTAATTATAGGAAAATCAAGGACCCTATTTTGATTTTCTTCTTAACATTAAGTGAAGAGTTCTTCACTAGAATTGCAATTGCAAAAGCATAAACATTTAAATATATTCAATACATATTCCCTTAATGAAGTAGTAAAAATTTTTTGATCAAGACATATTTATAGCATTTCATAATTCTTTGTTTTCTGACAAATCATTGGAATGACCATGGTATGTGAATCATTAGTAGAGAAATCTGAGTATTGTTTTCTATTTAAAAAGGAAAATAGAAAGATCTCTATTTGTTAGAATACTTAAAAAATGGAAGTAATAGAATAAGATTTGGTCAGGGGGCAAAAAACTGACAGTAAAATGTAAATAGATATTGTCTGGGGCTGGGGCAGATGGGGAAATAAGGTGTGCCGGGAATACAAAGAGATGGATACATATTTTCTTTCCTTCCTTTTTTTCTTTTTTCTTTTCTTTTTCTTTTTTTTTAAATGTTTAACTTACTGGCAACTTTGCAACAAATGCCCACTTCACAAGTACGTCTAAATATGCATAGCTACGTTTTTGAAAAATGTACTGATTTAAGAAATCATCTTCAAATTGGAAGTCTATCTGCGTCTGTATCACAACATTTAACTTGGCTGAACACACCCTCCTATTTGGCATGTAATATCTCACTTTATTTGCACAATATGCTCCCACTTCATGCTTTCTTTCAGAGTTCTCTCTCAGGCTTCTTTACCAGTTCTTTAGGGCCCAGTTCCCAGCTTTTTTTTCTCATTTTACACATTCTCTGAAGGTAATGCAGTCATTCACAGAGCTTAGTTGTTATTACTTAGGAACAGCCCCAATTTTGCATGCTACTTGGGCTTTAATTGTTTATATTTAAGTCTTTGTGTCTGGTTTCAGAGCAAATTTGAAAACAATCTGTCACAAAATAGGGGGAAAAATATATTTCTGAATAGATTTAAATCTTAGGACAAGAATTATACTTTAGACATTTGAGAATGATTGAAGCAACAGTGGACATTATCATGGAGATTCTCTGGAAATAGATTTCCAGAGAAATGACAGCAAACTTCAAACATTTTAAGGCAGTAATTATAAGAGAGAAAGAAAAAGCATATATTTCCTTTAAATGCTTTTAAAATCTGAAAATAAGGGAAGTATTTTCAAACTGATAATTTTTAAAATCATATTACTTATTGTGAAATTTAAGATAGTAACAAAATGACTCAGAAGATTTTTGTTGTTGTTCATTGAAATTGGCCATAAATTTAGAGTTTGAGATATCTGCCATATATTATTGAAAGAAGAACTTGAATTTTCTACATGTCGTAAAAGTCTCTACCTAACACCTTTGTTTGGAATCTACAGTGAGACAAAAATTTTATAAGCAAAAGGATAAATTGTCTAACAGTTTATGTAAAGAGTGAAATGTTTTATTAGATAGGTATGTATACTCCACCGTTGAAGGTGTTCCACCATATACTGACCATAAATTATGTAATTTTTTCTATCCAAGTGGATAAGAGAGGAGAAATTAACCTACATTGATGTCATATAGGAAGAGGGCAGTCTACAACACAGATGCTAGTGGGCTGATTTTGTCCTCACTGTTCATAATTCAATCTTCCAAGACAAATAATAGGAAGGTATATTTTAGAAGAGATATTAGTGTTATGAATGTAGGGTCTTTGTAACATCGAGAAAACATGATTACAGGACTAAGGATTTGATCTGTCATTATTAAAAACCCCACAGAGGATACTTCCTATGCTTTTTCCATTAAATTTTATTAAGTGCCTCTTTAAAGCTAGATTTTGTGTTTGGCATGTAAACAATGAAAGAAAAGCAAAATATAGACTCTGCCCTCCAAGATTTTACCAAGAAATTGGGTAGAGGGTAAGATGAATTAAAAACTTACAATGCAAAGAAACGGTCTTACTTCTTTAAATGTATTTAAATGCAGCATAAATGATGAAAGTTGTTTTTCATATGTACTCTTTAACGGAAACACACACACGCAAATTCTAACTGTAGTTGTGTATGTGTGTATAGGGATGTGTGTGTGTGTGTGTGTGTGTGTGTGTATGTGTGTGTGTAGGGAGGATCATAATGTATATACATTTAGAATCTTAATATAAAATTGTGTTGGATTAAGAGTTTTACAGTAGCTATAGTTTTACTTCACCTTAAATTGTAAAAATTCCCTGTCCTTAATGAAAATTCAGATGACAGTTAAACTCTAGTAACCCTGTTTGTCCTGAGAGTTATATTTTATTTTGCTGCAAATTTACAATTAGGGTACGTATTACAAAACTGCAAGAAGATGCAAAAATATTTATGTCTATGAATAGAAGAATATATTAAAAACAGGATTTAAAAATATGCATAATGAATTAATTCCACGGCATCAAGTTTCAGAATACGTTTAAGTCAAAAGCTAGTGATAAATTTTGGAGTACTTATTATTGCAGGTTTGCCTATTCTTTGAGTATATGAAGAATTCAAAATATTAATTCACATTAAATGTTACATTTACATTTTAAGGTAATTTAGTTTATTTTTAACAATGTTTATAAGTTACAAAATTAATTTTCAAAATCTAGTGTAATAAATTAAGAAATTGGTACAAATAGTTGTAGGTGTTTTTTATATAGAAATCTTCTTTTAAACTGCATTAAGTTCATCTGAGAGTAACCAACAACCAAGATAACTGTGAATTAATATAAATGTTTAATTTTTCTTTTATATAAAAGTCCAAGAGGCTTTATTAAGGACCAATTACAAAATCAAAATGAAGGAAACACTGTTACAAATTTACCTAGGCATAAACTGTGGTAAATCTATAGGAGAGATTCTAACAGTGCCATGCCAGAAAATGATTAACATAATTTTGTGATAACTCAGGTTAAATTACAGGTCTGTGTGACATTCTAGATATTCTAGATGCAGTGAGCTAGCTGAAGCAGCTGACTAAAGCTTAAATCCTACCATAAATGAGACAAAATTAAATTGTGATGCCAGAAAGCCCTTGAGATAATGCAGAGCAAGGAATCCAAAACCATAAAAAGAAGACAATGTTGAGTGGATTTATCATATCACCATCTTAATCATCACCTAAATATTTTCCCAGTGGGGCCTGAAGTCACTCCTTTCATCAAGATATTAAGAAAAACATTAATAAAATGAGAGCAAGACTTTTTAAAAAGTAACTATAATGACTATTCTCTGTAGAGCAGGGATGAGGGTAGAAGATGCTGAATGAAGTGATGCTAGGGCAGATAGTAGCAGCACTAACTATTCAGGGGAAATGTCATGCTTTTCTATAATAAGAAGAAATTTGGAGGAGTAATTAATAATATTAAATGGATCTATGAACTAATTGATTACAGGGTCTCCAGGATCAATAAAAAAGGAAGGCCAGTTAATTCTATTTGAACTGAATAACAACTACAATTATAAATTAAAATATAAGTCTGGGAAGTATGACATTAGCAAGATGCAGACTAAGAAGCTCTAAGCCCTCCTTCCTCCATGGAAACAACTAGAGTCTGACTTTAATAGTTTTATAAGAGTTCTAGAAATTAGTCAAAGATCTACAGCAACCAAAGAAATTACCCATGAAGAAAAAGCCTCCTTCATAATGGTAATAAATTTTGTGATGTTTATACTTGCCCTTTTTCCTCCCTCTCCCCAGCATGGCATGGTTTGGGGGAATCAGTGGCCCAGTTCTCAGTACTCTTCCTAAGACCAAAGAGATGAGCATGGATGGAATTTGCAATGTTGTAACCTGTTTTGTTGTTGCCTGGGTGTTTTGTTTCTACGTCACCTAACTCAAGAATTCAGATGTTCAATAGTGGCATAGTTAGATCTCAGGCTAAGAGAAACTGTGATAAGCAGCTGGCATTGCAAGGGGAATATAGACCCATAGATGATTAGGCCAAGAGATTACTAACTGAAGAATACAACAGCTGGATCCCTAAGCAAAAGTGCCATTAAGTCTCTTAAGGAAATTAAGGCATTTAGCAACAACTGTGTATATGGAGGAATCAGGTTAATAAAAAAACACATGTAGAGGGCCAGGGAAGAGTCATGCCCAGAAATGCCTGAGAAAACCTTAAGCCTTCACTTATACGAGGTATCTACGGTAGTCAAATTCATAGAGACAGAAAGTAGAATGGTGACTAATAGAGACTTGGGGAAGGAAGTGATGTCAAGTTACTGTTTAATGAATATGGAATTCAGTTTGGGAAGATGAAAAAAGTTCTGGAGGAGGATGGTGGTGATGGTGGTACAACAGTGTGAATGTACTTAATGCCATTGAACTGTACACTTAACAGTGGATAAATAAAATGGTAAATCTTATGTTATGTATATTTTACCACAATGAAAAGTTAATCTCTGTTGAAAATAGCCCTCCCTTGAGCCTTTGTGGTCATTGCAGTCATACCATTCCAAGATCTGGATTACTTGCAGACTCAGAGTTCCTGCAATAAAGGGTAGTACATATAGCTTGAAAAATAACTATACAATAAAATCATAAATGTGGGCCACAAATCTTTCATCTAGTCACCTCTAAAGGGTCATCTGTCAGGTAGCTCATAGGTTATTGCACACTACCTCTAATCTAAAACTAATGCTGGTTCTTTGAATCTAGACCACTACTGTAGTCCACTTACTGGTCAAAATGGATACTCACTAAGTTTAGGTGATGAGTGTGTTTTTACCCAAGCCTGTAGTACAGTGGAACTACAGGTCCACAGATGTTGTTTTTATTTTATTTTGTTTTATGCTGTTTTATTTTATTTGTTTTGGTTTTTTTTGTTTTATTTTATTTTGTTTTATGTTGTTTTTATTTCCCCAGTTTCTTCATATATAGTTAGAATACTTATACTCAGCAAATGGGGGAATTTCTACTTTGTGCCCTGTTATTTGGAGTGAGGGTTGTATAGTAAGAATATTAGAAAGCTTTGGATCTCACTCATTTATAAAAATAGTAAGCCAAATGCAAAACTACATCCCTTGTGATTTTGCAGAGATTATTGCCATACTCAAAAATTTGAAAATACAGGGATGGGGATTCCCATTACACTCTCATTTAACTTACCTTTTCAGTAAGACAGATGAGTCTTGGAAGAAGATAGTGGATTAGTGTACATTACACCAGGTGGTGTCTTCCACTGTGGCTGTTGTTCCAGATGTGATCTCTTTACCAGAGTAAATCAATACAGCTTCCAGTACTTGTTATTCAGCCCTTGTAATTTTTGATAACATTTGTGTGATAGATCATTACAATAATGGCTCCTAAGATATCATCCTTCTCATATCCATTACTTTGTTTAATCCCTTTATTTGTTAACTCTGGTCTTTACCATTGTGCCTTGCTTAGGCTAATGGAATAGTAGCAAAAATGAATCAAGAGGCTTGACAAATGCTTGTGCATTAGGGTTTGCCCTACTGGAGACATGTGGCTCAGATAAAGGCTAGCATCAGTTTCCATACATGGCCATAAAACTGAACAAAATTATATGAGATCATGATTTTCAGAAATTGGAAATAAAGGTAGAGCAGGGCTGTGATCCCAGAAAGAATGGAATTAAACAAGGTGAACCCTCTATGATCTCACGACTTTCTAATTTCATGTATGGTGTGAAGACATCTCCTCAGACTGCAAAGCAGGGACAAAGTTTCCAAAGCAAGGTTGGTCTTGTGTTTCTCTAAGGTGAGAAGACAGAGATTCAAGTTCATATAGAACAAAGCAGTTAGAATGGTAGGGCAGAGTACCAGGGAGAACATGACAATCAGGAAAAGAGTTCAAGACATTTTTATAGGAGTTTCTTTGATTTGATTTTTAAATGAATTTTAATCTAAGCAAGTGTAGGGTACAATTTCATGAAACCAGATACAGAATTTTCAAGGAAAGAACAGGAAGCCTTGACTTCACTCAAGGCTCAAGAAGTAGCAAGTAGAACAATTACTGAAGCTCATACCAGGCTGGGGATAGTTTATGTTTATACAAGTGAGAGTGGAAAGACCAAATAATACATGAGCAGAATCTTCTGAATTATATCAACTTAGTAGTAAGATTTACTTACCTTTTGACTAAAATCTACTCTGGCCCTGTTATAACAAGTTAGAAAAATAATCTTAGAAATGATTAAACTAAATTCAGGAAATTTATCTGAACATAAGAACAAAATCAAACATGATTTAAAGGACTCTATCAAAATTGAACAACTAACAGTTTAAAATCGGCAAAGTACAACCTAAAATAAAGGAAAAAAAAGAGACAACAACCAAGCAAATGACAGGGAAATCCATAACAAAAAAAAAAACCCACAAAAAAACAAAATACATGATTTAACTTAAATCAACACAGAAATGAGAAGAGATGATGAAAAGATAGGGATATTATATGCTTAAACATTTCAAGAAGTCAAGAGGAATCACATGACTGATGAAGATAAAAATGGAAGATATATAATAGACAAAAATAGAATTTATAGAGATTAAAAATAAAACATTTTAAATTGCAAGTACACTGGAATTAATACAGAGCACATACCACAGAAGAAAACATCATAGAAATTAAAGACATAGGAACTATGTAAGGTCAAATATATAGAGAAAAAACAACAACAACAAAAGAGAAAACAGAGCAACTGTGAACTGTGAAACCATATTATTCAGACTAGCATACATGCATCCAAAATCCCAGAAGAAGAGGAAAGTGTGAGAGATAAAAAATATATTTGAAGAAATGATAGCCAAATATTTTTTTAAAACCTTATAAAAATTTTAAACCCACAGATCCAAGAAGCTCAATTTAAAAAAGCAGAATAAATATAAAGAAAACCACACCAAAGTATATAAGAATCAAATCCTAAATACAAGATAAGGAGAAAATCTCAAGGACAGCAAAATTTCACTAAGCATTAAGAACTCAAGACAAGATAAAAGATAAGAATGACTGTGAAATTTATATCAGAAATTATATAAGCCAGAGGACAAAAGAAAGATATATCTTTAATTTATTGAAATAAAATAATCTAGAATTCTTTAACCAGCAAGAACTATTTTTCAATATTGAATGTAAAATAAGGATTTTTTCAGACAAATGGCAGCTGAAAGAATCAATCATCAGCAAAATGATACTATAATAAATGTGAAAGGAAGTACTTCAGGCAGAAGAAAAATGACACCATATGTTAAATTAAATCTACATGAATGAATGAAGAGTACTGATAATGGAAAATATGTTGATATATTTTTCCTAGTTTTTTACACTTAAAATAATAAATGACCAAATGTAAAAGCAATGTATGATGAGGTCTATAATGTATATGGATGTGACATATATGACAACAATAGCACAAAGGATGGAAGGGGATATAAAAGTGTTCCAGTGTAAGTCTTTCACTGTACATGAAGTGATATTATATTATTTGAAAATAGATTTTAATAAGTTAAATATATTATAAAACCTAGAAACACCTTTAAATTTTAAAAAAATATATAAATAATAAACCAATAGTGAAGAGAAAATTATTCAAAAATTTCAGTAAAAGACCAGAAAAGAAGAGGAAAAAAAAAACCACAAAGAACAGGTGGGAATGATAGAAACCAAACAGCAGGATAGTAGATTAAAACTATAAACTTATGGATTATTACATTAAATATTAATTTTCTAAACTTTACAATTAAAGGCACAGATTTTAAGACTGTAAGATATAAATCAAGACACAACTATAGACTGTCTACAAGAAAGCAGCTTAGAAATATATAAATACAGATAGATTAAAAGTAAATGTTAGTTTCAACTTCTAGTTAAGATGGAGTTACAGGAAATGGATCTCCCTTTCTTCATAAAACATGTAAAATGCAATATGGAACAAATGAAATAATGAAACTCAAAAAATTGGACAGTAGGAGAATGTCCCTAAATGAGAAACAATAAAGGTAGGCTATATGATTGCCAGCTTACTTCCCGGAGAATGTTTCTAAGTCATGATCCAGAGAGGAGGCACCCAGGCAAAGACCATTAGTCTTTCTGACTTGAGGAGGTGGGGCTGGAATTCTGGGGAAGACAAAATGGCAAGAGTTCACAGAACAGAGTATCAGAAAGGACAGAGCTACAAGAGCAAGAACTCCAGAGGTCTGTGGGTGGTCCACTTTGGACATTTAGTTGACTATTGATAACCACATATATGTGAGGAAGTGATCCAATGCTGAGAAAAGAACTATCTGACAGGATTATAGGGAATACTGCTTGGAGCTCCTATAGGGCCAAGAGTAGTGTCTCTTTTCAACAGCCCAGAGTAGAAAAACTCATAATTCAGGGAGTATCATTTAGAGCACTAAGTAGGATCTTGCCTTAGTTAATGGGAAAAAATTAACCCTAGACTAAATGTATCTCTGGATCTACCTACTAAAGATTAAATAATACATTAAGATCTCAAACTGTTAACAAGTAACTTTCTATGTCCCACAACACTGGTATATTTTTCAGTTCAAAACTTTCCATTTGATTCTTCTGTGTATCTTTCATTGACTTGCTGAGATTCTCAACTTTTTCATTTGTTTCAAGAGTGTTTTGTTTGTTGAAGCATTTTTATCCTGGCTGCTTTAAATTTTTTGTCAAGTATTTCTACCATCTTTATTATCTTGGTGTTGTCATTTATTGATTGTCTTTTTTCATTCAGTTTGAGGTATTCCTGTTTCTTGGTATGCTGAATGATTTTTTAAATTGAAACCTGGATTTTTGTATTATGAGATTCTGGATCTTTTAAAATGTTCATATTTTAGCTGTGTTTTATTTATTTATTTTTTTGGTTACTGCTGTGGCAGGGGAAAAGTGATGCCACCTCACTACTACCAGGTAAAGATAAGTCTCAATTCCCCACTAGGTCACCACCTATTTCCTTATTCCTAAGCAGGGGTGGGAATACTGGCTTCCCATGCTATCTTCATTGAAAATGCAGTGGGGATGATCATTTTACCACTGGGCTGTGGTTAAAGTCCTGCCTTTTCCCACTAAACCTCCTCTGACACCTCCTCAATATAGGGAGGAGCACCTTGTTACTGCTGAGTGGAGGTGGTGGAATTACATGCAAGCTATATATTCTTCACTGACACTGGGGGAGGGGAATGCCTTGTCACTAGCCAGAGTGACAAGGGATAAATGTTTCATCTCCTTAGAACCAGTTTTGTCTGAAGTAGAGTGCATGCAGTCTAAAAGATTTACATCTATTAGGCTGGTTCTGGTCCATTACTACAGAGTATCACCTTTTTTCATCTCTGTTTTTGTCTGTGCCTATTACATTTCTAGGTATCCAGCTTCTTCAGCTCTAAATCTAGGAATGAGAAGCAAAACAGAATCCCAAGTAACTCACACCCATGTAATTTCTCTGGTCTTCCTTCTTCATTCCAGCTTTCATAGTCTTTTGTTTGTTTTATATATAATGTTCACAGTTTTTATTTGTGCTTAGTGGAAGCAATAAGGAAAAGTACATCTACTCTGTCTTCCCAGAAGTGGAAGTTTATGGGGTTTTTAAAAATATTGTTTGTGATTGATAAAATAATATTAGTATACATAAACATTTGATCACATGTCCTCAGAGCTTGTTTCCTAATCCACAATAAATTTTAGAGTAGCTGTTTTGTAATATTTTAAACTCAGATCTAGTGAATCATACCTATAGGGTGATTTAAAGCTGTGAGTATAACAAGGGGTAGATATGGAATTCTCCCTAAGAATTCAGTGATATTTGCAATGAAACTGTGATTTGTGGCATTAAATCTGCTTGATCTATATATTTTTAACAGCTTTAGATTTAACCTATCAAGTAGAATTAATTAAAAGAGATGATTTAGAAATAGTTTTGAAACTGAAAGTATTGTGGAAGAAAGGAGTAGATCAAGTAAACCTTGTTTGAGTTGAAGTACTGCCCTCCACTTTTCTTAGCTCTGTGAAGTGAAAATAATTATTAAAACTTTCAATTCCATTTCTTCATCTCTAAAAGAATAATGATGTTTTCCATGATTACCTCACTGTGTTGTTTTATCCCTAAATTTTAAGTTTTATAAAAATCATTACTCATCAATACAAAGCATTGTAATATTCCCTATTCAAACCACATATTTCTGAGACCACATTGGTCTAAGTTGAGTCACTGATATTTTTCAGAAAGAAAAACAATAAAATCAATAAAATTGAAATTTGAGAATACCAAATATACCTAATAATAATAATAACATAAATTTAGAGATTCATAAAGCTCAATAAAGAGTAATCAGAATAAAAACAAAGAAATCTGAGACTACACACTTAATAAAGAAATAACTGCAACATGATTTGAGGAGTGAAGCATGCAGATTAGATAGATAGATAGATAGATAGATAGATAGATAGATAGATAGATAGATACACTCTGAGTGGGCTGAGTCTCCTGCAGAAATCAATTTAAAACTCTGTAGAAAATACCCAGACAACTAAACAACAACATAATCTACTCAAATGCTCTGGAGCATAAGCAAAGTCAGGTAGATTTTGAGGATCAGCTGCCAAGTAGAAGAAAAGACTATTGGTATGGGTGAATTTTCTGTTGTTATGACTTTTAACCAGAAGAAGGCCACACATAGCTCTGTGTAGTATATTTACAACTTGGATAGAAAGAAAGCTCATATTTATGGTGTGAAGAACTAGATGACAGAGCTTAGTACAATCATAGCCACAGTAAAATGCAGAGTGAATTTCTGTGGGAAGCAAGCAAATAAAAGGAGGTGCCTATATTCTATGTATAAACTGTCCAAAATCTGGTTGATACTTGAAGCACCACAGGCCTGGTGTAGACTTCAAGCAACCAAACTATAGATGAAGACACTGAAATTATCTTTCAACTTCTGTCCAAGTCACAGAGTTTGAATTTTTAGTCTAACCAAGTCAATATCTTATTAAACACACTAATGTCCTTAAAAAGAACATAACAGAATCATTATTATCCACAGTATTATTTTCACAATGTCCAAATATAAACCAAAATTACTCTACATCTGAGGAACCAGGAAAATGTGATTTATTCTCAAAAATAAAAGACAGTCAACAGAGATGATCTCCAATATGACCAGATAGTGATATCACAAGAGAAGGGCTTTAAAGTCAACATAATAACTATACTCATTAATATGAAGCAAAATATATCTGTATTAAATGAAAAGATATCATCAGAGAGTTAGAAAAAAATAATAAGCATCCATATAGCACAGGGAGATCAGCTCAGTGCTTTGTGACCACCTAGAAGGGTGGGAGAGGGAGGGTGGGAAGGAGAGGCAAGAGGGAGGAGATATGGGGATATATATATGTATAGCTGATTAATTTTGCTATAAAGCAGAAACTAACACACCATTGAAAAGCAATTATACTCCAATAAAGATGCTTAAAAAAGTAAAATAGAATAATAAAACGTTTTAAAATGGAAAAAAGTAAATAAAACGCTTTGTTCTTTTAAAAAAAAATGAAAATTATCCAAATGAAAAATATGTAATATCCAGAATAAAATTTTACTGATTGGTCTTAACAACAAAATGGTGATTACAGAGGAAAGAATCAGCATAACTGAAAATGATCAACATGAATTATCCAATATAAAAAACAGAGATATAAAAACTGAAACATACCAATATTGGTTCAGGGACCTCTAAGACATATCAAAATGTATAAAATATTTCTTATTTCAGTCCCTGAAGGGGAACAGGAAATATTTGAAAAAATATTGGATAAAAGTTTTCCTAATGTAGTAAAAAATATAAATGTAAAGTTCCAAAAAAACTCAGCAAATATAAGACATAAGAAAACCATACTTACAAATACCATAGACAAATTATTGCACACCAAAAATAAGAAAAATCCTGAAAGAAACCAGAGTAGCATGACATGTTATACAGGGAAGCATGTGACTTTTCAACAAAATCTATGGATGACAGAAGGCAGTGGAATGAGGTCTTCAGAATGCTGAGAGAATAATTCTGTCAACTCAGAAATATTATATCCATCAAAAAATAATCCATTAAGAATAAAAACAGAAGTGAACAGACACTTTTCCAAAGAGGAAATGCAGATGACCAGTGGGTACATGAAAAGATGCTCAACATCACTAATTGTTAGGGAAATGCAAATCAAAACCACAATGAGATAGCACCTCACACATATCAGAATGGCTATTATCAAAAATCACATAAATGATGAATGTTTGTGAGGATTTGAGGAAAAGGGAACCCTTGTACACTGTTGGTGGGAATTTAAATTGGTACTGTCACTGTGAAAAACCATACGGAGGTTTCTTAAAAAACTTAAAATAGAACTACCATATGACCCAGCAATTCCACTCCTGGATATATATCCCCCCAAAAAATAAAAGCAAACAAAAATACTAATTTGAAAAGATGCATGCACCCCAATATTCATAGCAGCATTATTTACAATTGCCAAGATATGGAAGCAACCTAAGTATACATCAACAGATGAATGGATAAAGAAGACGTGGTATACAACTCAGTCATAAAAAAGAATGAAATTTTGCCATTTGTAGCAACATGATAGACTTTGACTGCATTATTCTAAGTGAAATAAATCAGACAGAGAAAGACAAATACTGTATGATATCACTTATATGTGGAATCTTACAAATACAATAAACATGACTATAACCAAAAAGAAGCAGACTCACAGATATAGAGAGCAAACTATTAGTTACCAGTGGGGAGGGGGAAGGGGCATTATAGCATTGGGTGAGTAGGAGGTACAAACTATTGGGAGTAAGATAAGCCACAAGGGTGTATTGTACAACACAGGGAACATAGCCAATATTTTGTAATAATGGTAAATAGAGTATAATCTTTTAAAATTGTATAAAAAATAAAAGTGCAATAAAGACATTATCACACAAAATTTATTGCCATCAGTATGTAATATAAGAAATGCTAAAAAATGTTGTCTAAAAGGAAATGATACGAGGATTTTCAGGAAGGAATGAAATGGGAGTCTTTTTCATTAATGTAAAAGACTGTGTTTCCTTATTGTCTTTAAAGTACACATATGGTTTAAAGTAACATTATAACATTATCTTGCAAAGATTATTATACATATTGGGATTATATCATCAAGGCTGTGATAATTTCCCACATGGTTCAATGTTTCTACATTTTACATCAAGCAGTACAATATTAAACTTAAGTATAATATTGTGAGAATATGTGTGAAATAATTATCGTAATAATTGCTATTTGTTTTGAGTTAGATAATTATATATATATATAAGTAATCAAAGAGAATGAGATTAGAACAAATTAATGATACACCTTCATGTGTTGGTGGTAGAAATGGCAAACTGTTTGAGAAAGGTTTTCAAGAGGAATACCCACAAAATGTAATACCTTTATGGAAAAAACTGCCAAGATGACAGACCACATAAGATTGTGCAGAAAAACTGTGTAAAATTCCTGGACCCCAGTGTACCAACTGTAAAGATATCAGGACATTTCATCAAAGAAAACAAACCAATGAGGAAAGCCTACTTCAAGGATATCATACAAAGTATCAATATATAGAAACCTAGTTCATGCACATTCTCTTCTCAACACTAAAGATCCATGTAAATTGAATTCCTTGAAACATTTTATGATCTGCCCACTTTCTATAGATTTGCTCAGCTAGGATCATATCAATTATAACTTTGTGATGAATATATGAATTATATAATTAGTATAAATCTTTGTGGTAAATAAAACTATAGAAAAAAGATATAAGTATGCTTCCAATAATCACAGAATAGATACATATAAATATATGTGGGATATATATATGTTTGTGTATACATATAATTGCACATAGTTACATGTATATTATTATATATTACATTATGTAAAATAGTTACACATAGTTATATTTAGTATTATATATACTATAGTAAATGTAAGCTATATGTAACATATAATATATATACTTATACTTAGTAGTTGAGTCTGCTGAGGCAAAGAACATTACAACCACATCACATTCACATTTAAATAAGGCCAATGTTGCAGATGCTAAGGTTAGGAGGGCACACTAATCAACGCAGCTGCTGTGTTTTACTCTAATTTCCATTGCTGTTGCTCTTTTATAAGGAGTCCACATGCTGTAAGAAAGAAATAGATGATTTCAAATCTACTAATTATTATCATGATGTTATTAATTTAGACCAAGATAATAATAAGATGGTGTCTGTGAAGAAAGACTTCATTATGGAATTAATTGCTTTGATTAGGGTCAACACAGGAGAAAAGATTTGCATACCATTTAAGAAACAATTATTTTGATGGCTATTCAGGAGCCAAAGACATGCAAATTTAAAGAAAGCATTTTACAATTTCCCTTTTACATTCAGATGCTAAGTTCTCTGATAAACCCCACTTGTTCTACAGAAAATTAAAATCACTGAATTGAAGAAGATCTGGGTAATGATGTATTATTGATGTATTCTGTAAATGTTCAAATTATTCTTGGCTTCAATTTTGAATTTATTTCATAGAAACAAAAAAGAAATGGCATTACAAAGTCAATTTTAATCTTAGTGTTGATGTTGTGGTTGTTTTCCCCTAATAGGTATCCATAGAAGTAAATTATAGTTATCTTTATGAATTTACTGTTACTCTTTTTATTCTCATAGTTCTTGACTCTAAGACACATATGGAATGAGGAACTTTGTGTTTAACACCTGCTTCCAATTCATTGACTAAAAATGCAACTTAATTCTTTTGTTTTGCTGTTACTCAGTATTTTTTATAGCATTTTCCCCTTTGATGAGTGTTTAAACTCAATTTGAGAGGAAGCATGTCTCAAATATATATCTCTTATATAAAAATATATTCTTCATGAGAAATAAAAAACATTACCAATAGATTTGGTATGTATAAGTAATCTAATTTTGTTTTCCCTTTTCTCATTCTCATGTATTCTCTCGATTGCTTTTCACTGTAATGTCCCTTTCAAGTAAATAACCAGAACCATATTCAGTGTCAGATTTGACCATTAAAATTTAGAGTCATGAGGCTATAAATATCAGATGTGTGACTCTTATTGAATATTAAGAAAACTAAAATTAGGTTTCTGATTCTAAAACACCTGCTTTATATTGGAAAATGACCATTAACCAAATAATCAAATGCTCCTTTAAAGGCATACATATACAAACAATATTTCCCTTTTACATTCTTTATTTATTAGGCTCTTATATCACCAAAACACCTTACTTTGGTAATAAAAGGAAAAGTGTAAAAAAACAATAATAACAATGGAAGTCAGATCCATCTTTGATGTTTTAATTGACAACAACAAAAGAACATCTAGAAAACAGAGTGTTCCTGATTTTGCTTTCCTATAATTTTTTAATGGCCACATGAGACTCTGTAATTACAAGGTTATGGGTAAATTCTCATTAAAATGTCCTTATTCAGTATCCATAAAACCTTAAGTAAAAGTATCATTAAACCAAAAGTACATCTATAAGGAATTTATCTTTCATTCTAAACATTTTTAGAGCAGTTTTAGGTACGTAGAAAAATAGAGAGGAAGGTACAGAAATTTGCTATATACGTTCTTGCTCCCCAGCATGCATAGTCCTCCCATTATCAATATCCTCCACCAGCATGGTATATTTGTTGCAATTGATGGACCTGCATAGACACATCATAATCATCCAAAGTCTATGGTTTACATTAGGGTGCACTTTTGATGTTATACATTGTATGGGTTTGGATAAATATATAAATGACATGCATGTATCATTATATTATCTTACAGAGTATTTTCACTGCTCTAAAAATACTCTGTCCCTTTGTGTGCATTCCTCACCTACCTCCCCAACCTCTAGTTACCACAGAACATTTTACTGTCTCCATAATTTTGCTTTTTCTTGAATGTCATAGAGTTGGAATCATACAACACGTAGCTTTTTCAGATTGGCATCTTTCTTTTAGTAATATGCAATTAAATTCTCTCCATTTATTTTAATGGCTTGATAGCACATTTCTATTTAGTGCTGTATAGTATTCCACTGTCTGGATGCACTACATTTTATCTATCTATTCGGAGGAATATTTTAAACTAAGATTTTTTTAAAAAATGAATAGTGACATAGTAAGATGAAATCTGAGCTGCACTCAGAAAGGTTTCCCTCAGTCACACTTCAATACCAGAACTGATGAATTGGAATCTAAACTAAGGGTAATCTTTTTGGCACACTAAGTGACTCAGTCTGCACTCCCTAGGAATCTAGGAGCTTCAAAATGAGCTTCAAAAATGATAGAAGAGAAGGCTAGAAAATCCAGGGATTATAATGCTTAATGACTCCCATCTAAGCAAATTATACCTGGAGAAATACACATCTTATTCAATACATAAGCATTGCTACACACTGATTAGTTAAATATAAGAAATATAAGCTTAAATATGAAATTTCCAATCCTACCTGAACAAAAAAGGCAACTGTGTATACAAATGAGCCAAAGCAACCAACAGTAGATATCGACTCCAGAGACTGTATGTATTATCCACCTGATTCAGAATATATTATAGAGATTATACACTGAATATTAAAGAAATTATTTAAAAATTACAAAAGTGAGCAGGCAGATTTTAAAATCAATTAAATAGAACTTATAGAAATAAAAATAATTTTTGACATTAATTCACTGCTGTTAGTGTTTTAATAAAATTAATTGTGTTAAAGAGAATATTAGAAATCGTTGATGGGAATATAGCAAATTAGAAAAATATACCTAAAGATGTTATACATTAAGCATCAATGGGTTGGAAAATAGGAAAGTGATATAAAGGAATATGGAAAATAAAATTTTTATAACTCCTAGGTCTTTCACATATTTCTAATTAAATCCCCTGAAGAGAAAGATGAGAGAGCAACAAAATTCAAAGAGGTAGTTCTGTAAATTGTGCCAAAATTATGAAAGATAAAACTGTATAAACATGGAGAGCACAAAGAATGCTGAATAAAATATAATCTAACATGTCAACAACAAATCACATGGTAGTAGTATTTTAGAGCACCAAAGTCAGATTATCTTAATAGTAATAGAACAGAAAGTGCACATAATTTAAGGAAACCCAGCAATTAGTTGAAAACTGGAAGACATTGGAACAATATCCTCAAAGTACTAAGAGAAAATAAATGCTAATCTTGAATTGTGTAGCCTGGAAAATTATCTTTAAAGAGTGATGAAATATAGAAATATTTTAAGATTAAAACAGAGAAATAAGCAAACAAAGTCTGAAAAATTCATCCAAAGACGCACTATTGCAGGAACTTAGGAAGATGTATTTCAGCCATAGGTGTTGAGGTGCCAGTAAGGATATTAGTTATGAAAATTATAAATGTATAAGCAAATCAAAATATTCATTGGCTGAAAAAAGTAACAACGACAACCACAGCAACAGACACAACTACAATAATGCCAATTTTGGAGGTAAAAGTTCAAAATGACAATAGTGAATTTCAGAAGCAAGTAATTTGGGGAGAAAGAGAAATGGAGTTAAAATATAAGTTCCTAATGGTATTTACAAGGAAGGTGTGATCACAGTTACAAGGGAACTCTCCCCTCCTCCAGTCAATAATGCCTCCTTCTATCCACAGTTATGTATAATTTCCTCCTATATTGACTTGGGGCATGACCATTTGACTTACTTTGCCTTATGTTTAAACAAAATATTGAAAAACACTTATGCATTAGGGTTTGTCTTCTTCTATTGCTCGGGACTCTTCTGCCATCAAGAAAGAAACTTGGGCTAGCCTACTGGAAGAGGAGACTTCTCTAGAAAAAACAAACCACCTTAGCTGGGGTAACCCAGGAACTGGTCCCTGGCCAATTGGCCAGATGACCGAATTTCCATGTAAGACCCCAGAGGAGAGCAGCTCAAATTGCTAAATTATATGATACTGAGAAATTAAAATCAGTATTGTTTTAAGCTACTAAATTTGGAGATAGTTTTTATGCAACAAATAGAAATGAATTTAGGCTTTGTAAAGGTATATGCATGATAAGTTATTATTATTATTATTTATTATTATTATTATTTTTGTGTTAGGTGGGCCTCTCACTGTTGTGGCCTCTCCCATTGCGGAGCACAGGCTCTGGACGCGCAGGCTCAGTGGCCATGGCTCACAGGCCCAGCCGCTCCGCAGCATGTGGGATCTTCCCGGACCGGGGCACGAACCTGTGTCCCCTGCATCGGCAGGCGGACTCTCAACCACTGCACCACCAGGGAAGTCCCAAGTTATTATTTTTTTAATCCCTGAAAGAATAGAGTATACAATTTCCAAAACAGTAGAGAGGGAGAAAACGGGGGATGATTAGTTATTTTGCGAAAGTGTGACAAAGATAGTCAGTGAAAACAACAAAAAAAATTATGTGGAGAGAATTAAGTCCAATATTTCTGTTCCTACAAGAAATATAAAGACCGAACTGCCCTATTACAAGATGGGTTTTCAGATGGATTAAAATAAAGACTTAACCTAAATCAAGAAGACTTTCATAGTGTGAAAGTACAAATTTGAGAAAAAAAAAACAATCAAAAGAAAGTAAGCATAGCTCAACTTCCTCTTCCACAACGATTTTTTTCTTTTCAAGTACAAAAACTCCAGTTTCTCAAAGTCATGACATTTTCAAAGGGAATATAGTGTGGTTTATAGTGCTGACACTGTGCATGACCTTGTGCTTGTAATTTGTGCAGAGTCTAATAGATAATTTTTAAAAGCTTAGTTTGCTTATCTTGGATATTTAAATTTTAACACAATTACTGACACATATTTAGCCTGTAAATATATGCTAGTAAATAAACTTAGCCCATATCTGGTTCTAACTACAGTTTTTATTTTATATGATCAAATGGACAGCATTTCTATTTGTATTTTATCTACACACCACCACTGCCAACAATAGAAATATAAAAACAAACGTAAGGGGCTTCCCTGGTGGCGCAGTGGTTGAGAGTCCGCCTGCCGATGCAGGGGACACGGGTCGTGTCCTGGTCCGGGAGGATCCCACATGCCGCGGAGCGGCTGCGCCCGTGAGCCATGGCTGCTGAGCCTGCGCATCCGGGGCCTGTGCTCCGCATTGGGAGAGGCCACAACAGTGAGAGGCCCGCGTACAGCAAAAAAAAAAAAATAATAACAAAAAAAACCCCTTAAGAATATTTATAAAGTTTCCTTTTCTATTAATTCCTACAAAGTTACCTAGCATCTTTATGTCTTAATAATTACTGCCAACATAAATTCACCTGGATTAGAACAGACTGAGGTCTCCAAATCATATTGTTACCTGACTAAAACTCCCAAGATATCTTCCCATAGAATTTGAGTGGAATCTAAATTCCTTAGCAGGATGGTTAGGATGATAATGTTGGCACCATTGCAATGGACAGCAATGAGTATCTGTTACTTTGTTCTGCTGTTGCTACTTTGCTCAACACCACCATTGCTGGGAGTCACTAATTGACAATTTGCCACCATGACTTATCACTGTAATTAGTTCTGTGTTCTTTTTGCATTACTTGCTTTATACTTAAAGTTCTAGGTGGAAATTTTTGCTGTGTATAGATAATGTAGCCATGCCCTAGATGTCTGGGTGTGGAGAGAACAATTATCTGCTCCCTTGAGGCTCATAGTGATAGAAGGGGACATGTCTCCCATTGAAACGACATAAAAGCTACAGGTTCTACTTAAATTATCTCCTTTCATTGACAAGATTTCTTATATACCCTCCTTCTTATGCTTATATTTAAAAAATAGTTTTGCCAAACAAAATGCAGTTATCACTCATAGAACCAAATATAAACTGAATTCCTCCCCTAAATCATATGTATTACAAGATCCAACTTGCTACACAAGGTTTCTTGATTAAAATCTTTCTTTTCTAGGATAATTTTTTAATCTTTTGGACTAAATTTCACAGGTTGTCAGCAACAATATATTGAGTGTGTGTGTGTGTGTGTGTGTGTGTGTGTGTGTGTGTGAAAAGGGAATGAGCATAAAGAGAATTAAGATAATATATACAAAAATATATATATGACAGAAATATTTAGAATATTGGTAGGCGTTAGGGTCCTCATTTCTGGAACTGGCTTCTGGCCATGGCTAGTACTTATGATTTTCCTTTTCCACTGACCATTCTTTGCATCCTTGCTTTACATTTAAATGTTCTGGGTGGAGCTTCTTAATACTTTTTAGTCAATGTTTCAGCTATTCTGAATTCTGTGTTTGTTACAGTAATTCTATTCTTACCTCCTAAGGAATCTTGAACTCTTACTGGTACTTCCTATGTATGGTGGAAGTAGTACTCCATTAATTTTATTGCTAGACATGGGTTGTCCTTGCTTTAATTCACGTACCTCTTGTTCCTATTTTCATAGAAGCAGTAATATTTCCACTAATTATTTAGGATGAATCACCTCACACTATAAACTCTCTTTTTACTGGTTTGGTTAATGGAATGCCAAGCCAAAAATGACAAGGTAATACTTTTACCCACATGTTAAATTAGGCTCTTTCTAATTGAATGGAACCTTGAAGGAAGTACTATTTTCTTAAGAACTAAAATGTCTAAATCAGTGGAGTCTAGGCTTATGGAGAAAGGAAGAAATAATAAGAGTGAATCATTAAATGGAATTATGAGATATTCCATTTCAATGTTAATTCCTTAGATCAGTTGCTTTGATGAAGTGTACAGAAAGCTTCATTTTACACTCTAGTACTATTACTGTATGCAAGGTCTTTCTTCTTCTTTGTGTCTGTGGGTGTATCATAGCCTTGTCTAATGTACACTCAAATCTAGCTTCTATTTGCCTAGTATGAGACTTAAGTATCCATGGATTTGGGTATATGTGGGGCTTCTGGAACTAGTCCTCTGTGGAGACTGAGGGATGACTAAATTTCGCTACTTAATCTCTGACACTCTGGGATGAGATGTAATGTTGTGTGACAAATGCAGATTCTTGATTCAGACAACATGGATTTAAATTCTACCTTCACTCTTTAATTGCTCTGACCTTGAGCAAGTTCCTTAATCTCTCTCTGATTTATTTTCCTTATCTATTAAATGGGAACTGTTTGGAGGGAATGCTGATGTAATAAGTAAACCTAAAATTTATTTTTTTATATGTGTACTGTGAAACTTGAAAGTTATAGCCTCCACAAAGAAATCAATGTAACATAATGTCTGACAAAGGTTTGATATGCAAATCATATAGGAATATGGGAGAGTTATAGGAATGGAGGGTCAGATACGGAAATAAAATATAGGTACATGAAGTGCAAGTTAAAATATGTAAGCTATATTGTAAGTTTTATATTTAGAGGGAAAAGATACAATGTGTCAAAAGTTAATGGAGTTCAACTATGCGGTTTTTAGAATGTTGAGTACAGCAGTACAATGTTGTGTGATAATATAAAGTATATACATGAAGGTTTGGGCAAACACATATTCAATGGATAAGTAATAGCAAGAGAAGTAGGAATTATATGAAGCCTGATAAGAAGTAAAATAGGCACATGGGTCACCAGAGAATGTTCTTGGAAGATTTAGAGAATCTTCACATGCCGAAAATTCCTTGGGAAGTCAAAGCAATGATCTCACCCAAAGGAATGTGAGTCTTATGGACTGGCCACATTTAGCCACAAGTCTAAAGTCATAAGTGGTCTGGCTACAGAGATTCATATCAACTACATTAGACTGGTTGAAAGAAGTATGGAAAACATTTATTCGTCTGTCAGGCTGCCAAAGTAATAGTTACACTAGGAAAATTAGCAATGAGGTATTAAGTATGAATACTAGCTTTAGAAGGTTTCAATATATCACTACTAATATGGTCTTTGACCTCTGTTGTATTGTATGACTATATTTTATTACCTAGTTGTCTGTTGTTTCATGATGTATTGTCTTTAGTGTATTGTGTAATTGTATTCTCCAGAGCCCCAAGTCAATCATTGTGAAGATCTTAGTAGGATGAAATGTTGAATATAAAGAACATTTAAGAGTAAATTAAAAATCTATGAAAATGAGCATTTAAACTAAAAATGCATTCCTAAAAAGAATATAAAAGTTTAATGAACTCATAATAGCACAATCATTCCAAATAAATACAAATTAAATAATAATGAGATGCTTGTGTTAATCTATCAAATAACATGCCACTTTTACTACTTAGGAAGAGTAGAAATGGTGGGATTTTGAAGCAGAAGAGCAGGCTAATCATATTGAATTCAATTATATCCAGTAGAAATGTTTACCCATTAAACTAATTGGCAGAGAAAAATCAATACCTTTTTTCCTCTTAAACTTTAGCTTTAAACAAATACTAAAAAGAGGATAAATTTCTTTAAAACACCACAGACAAAAATTATTGGCTTTACAAAGGCGTTTTCAAAATCCTAGGCAGCTCCATGTGAGATTCATGAGATTTTAGATGCTTTTACCCCCCTCCCCATCCCCCAACATACATGCCTTTTAACTCTCAGAATTTAACATAGTGTCTGGCACATACTAGGCACAAAATAAGTATTTATTGAATAAATAAATTAGTGATTTAAGTCAGTTACCTCCCTTTTGATTAGAATTTGAAAAAAATTAATGCAAACTGTTTACTTTAAAAATTTCCCTCAGGAATCAGATGCAAATGTTTATTTGTATATAATATTTAAGATAAAAAGTAATGTTTTATATGTAAGGGTAAATTAGAAATTAATATTTTATATATAGGAATAAGATTTAATATTCATATTTCATATTATAAATAATATAAAATACTATAACATTAAATAAAATAAAACAAATAATGTAAATTAAAAATTTAATATTATGCATAGAGGATACAAATAGAAACATATCTTCCTAAAAACAACAACAAAGTACAAACCTTAAATGTAATCTAGGGCTTCCCTGGTGGTGCAGTGGTTGAGAATCCGCCTGCCGCTGCAGGGGACACGGGTTCGTGCCCTGGTCCGGGAAGATCCCACATGCCGCGGAGCAACTAAGCCCGTGAGCCATGGCCGCTAGGCCTGCGCGTCCGCAGCCTGTGCTCTGCAATGGGAGAGGCCACAACAGTGAGAGGCCCGCATACCGAAAAAAAAAAAAAATGTAATCTAGACTATGACATATACTGTGAAAATATTTGTTACTAGTTTATTTCTTGGATTGCAAAAGATAACATTTTCATTCATTAAATAAATATCTGTTGAGAATATACTAAGTGCCAAATACTCTACTAGACATTGGGTCTATATTGTGAACCAAACAACTCTTCCCACTTACCCCTTCCCATTCAAAGGTTATGAGAGTGCTGGCAGATAGGTGTTGTTATTTCTCTTGGGTACATACCTAGGATTGGAATTTCCTATGTCTAATGGTAACTCAGTAGTTTGTGGAACTGATAGTTTTCCAAAGTGGCTGCATCATTTTACATTCCCATGGCAGTGTATGAGGATTCCAATTTCTCTATCTCCTCTCTAATACTTATTATCAGACTTTTTGATTCTAGCCATCCCAGTGGTTGTGAAGTGTTACCTCCTTGTGGTTTTGATTTACATTTCCTTGATGGCTAATGACATGGATTCTCTTTTTATGTGCTTATTAGCCATTTATATATCATCCTTGGATGAGAAAGAATATTTATATGCTTTTCCCATCTTAAAAATTAGTCTAGCTTTCCTTTGATGATTGAGTATGTGAGTTTTATATATTCTAGATACAAGCCTCTTATCAGATACATGATTTGTAAATATTTTCTCCCATTCTGGGGTTGTCTTTGCACTTTTTAAAAATAGTCTTTACACTTCTTGCTGGGGTCCTTTGAAGCACAAAATATTTTACTTTACACGAAATTTAACTTAGCTATTTGTTTCTTTCCTTTTTCTTTTTTGTGCTTTTGTGTCACATTTAAGAATCATTTGCCCGCTCTGAGGTCATGAGTATTTACAGCTATGTCTTTTTATTTTTTTTTAACATCTTTATTGGAGTATAACTGTTTTACAAGAGTGTGTTAGTTCCTCCTTTACAACAAAGTGAATCAGTTATACATATACATATGTTCCCATATCTCTTCCCTCGTGTCACCCTCCCTCCCACCCTCCCTATCCCACCCCTCTAGGTGGTCACAAAGCACAGAGGTGATCTCCCTGTGCTATGCAGCAGCTTCCCACGAGCTATCTAATTTACATTTGGTAGTGTATATATGTCCCTGCCACTCTCTCACTTCGTCACATCTTACCCTTCCCCCTCCCCATATCCTCAAGTCCATGCTCTAGTAGGTCTGTGTTTTATTCCCATCCTATCACTAATCTCTTCATGACATTTTTTTTTCTTAGATTCCATATATATGTGTTAGCATATGGTATTTGTTTTTCTCCTTCTGACTTACTTCACTCTGTATGACAGACTCCAGGTCTATCCACCTCATTACAAATAACTCAGTTTCATTTCTTTCTATGGCTGAGTAATATTCCATTATATATATGTGCCACATCTTCTTTATCCATTCATCTGTTGATGGACACTTAGGTTGCTTCCATGTCCTGGCTATTGTAAATAGTGCTGCAATGAACATTTTGGTACTTGACCCTTTTTGAATTATGATTTTCTCAGGGTATATGCCCAGTAGTGGGATTGCAGGGTCGTATGGTAGTTCTATTTGTAGTTTTTTAAGGAACCTCCATACTGTTCTCCATAGTGGCTGTATCAATTTACATTCCCACCAGCAGTGCAAGGGTGTTGCCTTTTCTCCACACCCTCTCCAGTATTTATTGTTTCTAGAGTTTTTGATGATGGCCAATCTGACCGGTGTGAGATGATATCTCATTGTAGATTTGATTTGCATTTCTCTAATGATTAATGATGTTGAGCATTCTTTCATGTGTTTGTTGGTAATCTGTATATCTTCTTTGGAGAAATGTCTATTTCTACATATGTTTTAGCATGTGGTATTTGTTTTTCTCTTTCTGACTTACTTCACTCTGTATGACAGACTCTAGGTCCATCCACCTCACTACAAATAACTCAATTTCGTTTCTTTTTATGGCTGAGTAATATTCCGTTGTATATATGTGCCACATCTTCTTTATCCTTTCATCTGTTGATGGACACTTAGGTTGCTTCCATGTCCTAGATATTGTAAATAGAACTTCAATGAACATTGGGGTACATGACTCTTTTTGAATTATGGTTTTCTCAGGGTATATGCCCAGTAGTGGCATTGATGGGTCATATGGTAGTTCTATTTTTAGTTTCTTAAGGAACCTCCCTACTGTTCTCCATAGTGGCTGTATCAATTTACATTCTCACCAACAGTACAAGAGGGTTCCCTTTCCTCTACAGCTTCTTCAGCATTTATTGTTTGCTGATTTTCTGATCATGGCCATTTTGACCTGTGTGAGGTGATACCTCATTGTAGTTTTGATTTGCATTTCTCTGACAATTAGTGATGTTGAGCAGCCTTTCATGTGTTTGTTGGCAATCTGTATATCTTCTTTGGAGAAATGTCTACTTATGTCTTTCACCCATTTTTGGATTTTTTTTTTCTTGACATTGAGCTGCATGAACATTTTGTATATTTTGGACATTAATCTTTTGTCAGTTGCTTCATTTGCAAGTATTTTCTCCCATTCTGAGGGTTGTCTTTTCATTTTGTATATGGTTTCCTTTGCTGTGCAAAAGCTTTTAAGTTTCATTAGGTCCCATTTGTTTACTTTTGTTTTTATTTACATTTCTCTAGGAGGTGGGTCAAAATAAGGAAACATTCCCATTTATCATTGCAACAAAAAGAATAAAATATCTAGGAATAAACCTACCTGAGGAGACAAAAGACCTGTATGCAGCAAACCATAAAAAACTGATGAAAAAAATTAAAGATGATACAAACAGATGGAGAGGTATACCATGTCCTTGGATTGGAACAATCAACATTGTGAAAATGACTCTACTACCCAAAGCAATCTACAGATTCAGTGCAATCCCTATCAAACTACCAATGGCATTTTTCAAAGAACTGGAAAATTTTACAATTTGTTTGGAAACACAAAAGACCCTGAATAGCCTAAGCAATCTTGAGAAAGAAAAATGGAGCTGGAGGAATCAGGCTCCCTGACTTCAGACTATACTACAAAGCTACAATAATCAAGACAGTATGGCACTGGCACATAAAACAGAAATATAGATCAATGGAACAGGTTAGAAAGCCCAGAGATAAACCCACACACATATGGTCACCTTATCTTTGATAAAGGAGGCAAGAGTATACAATGGAGAAAAGACAGCCTCTTCAACAAGTTGTGCTGGGAAAACTGGACAGCTACATGTAAAACAATGAAATTAGAACACTTGCTAACACCATACACAAAAATAATCTCAAAATGGATTAAAGACTTAACTGTAAGGACAGACACTATAAAACTCTTAGAGGAAAACATAGGCAGAACACTCTATGTCATATGAATTTTAGAATCAGCTTGTCCATTTCAGTGGAGAAGTTAACTGGGATTTTGATAGGTATTGCTTTGAATCTAGAGTTTAGTTTGCGGATTATGGCCATCTTCACAATGTTAAATCTCCTCATTCATGAACATGATGTGGTTTTCTATTTATTTAGAACTTATTTAATTTTTTTCAAAAATGTGTTATAGTTTTCACATTAAAAGTTTTGCACTTTTTTGTTAAATTTATCCCTAAGTATTTTATTCTTTTTGATGCTATTGTGCATATGTTTTCTTAATTTTATTTTTAGATTTTTAATTTCAAGTGTATAAAAATACAATTGCTTTTTGTGTAAAGATCTTGTAAGCTGCAATCTTGTTGAACTTATTAGTTCTTATAGTTTTTTAGTTGATTTCTTAGGATTTTTTTAATGTATATAGAATCATGTCATCTGCTAATATTGCTAATTTTACTTCATCCTTCCCAATATGGATATCCTTTCTTTCTTCCTCTTTCCCTCCCTCCTTTCTTTCCTTCATTCCTTCCTTCCTCTCTTCCTTTCTTTTCTCTCTCTCTCTCTCTCTTTCTCTCTCTCTCTCTCTCTCTCTCTAATTCCCCTGCTTAGAACCACTAGCACAATGTTGATAGAATTGGTGAGAGTAGGCATCCTTGTCTGGTTTCTGATCTTAGGAGAAAGTGTTCAGTTTTTCACTATTGAGTAGGATGATAGCTGTGGGGCTTACATAGATGTTCTTTATCAGGTTCACAATGTTCATTTCTATTCCTAGTTTTTGAGGGTTTTCATTATGAAAGTATGTTCCAAGCATTTACTGTTAGGATCCTCCAAGGGGCATTTTATTCTGTTCTTTCTTCTGCTCCTATGGCCATCATTCTGGCTTCTTTCTAGAAGAAAGAAGTGTCTAGTGAGGCTATTCCATGGTATTGGTGGCTCGGCATCCATTTTCTTTGGCCAAATGGCCTACAGGGGCCTTAAACTAACACTAAGCCCCTCATGCAAGTTCATGCCCTAGGTAACAGTGCACAGAGTCACAAGCAAATGTAAGTTCCTGATATGACTTTCAAACAGACTTTGTGATCAACAGTCTTTCCTGCTTCCTAGTGCCTTCTCCTTGTTTGCCTTTTCGATAAGACCCCTGTGGACCTTAAAAAAATCATGCTTTTTTGGTTTGAATTGACCAATCCAGCATTTGCCACAAAACCCCAAAGCACTCTGCCTGCAGACTCTAATAAAGCTGTGTGCCCCAAGTCTTGTCTCTCTCTCTGTCTGCACTCTGCCTTGACCTCCCCATGTGGCCCCTAGACCTGCAGTGTACTTCCTCCAGGACCTGTGAGTGATACATTTCTCTATTTCAGTTTCCTTTGTGGTCTACTGTTGAACCTTGGCTCAGTATCTGGTATCCTGTACTCCACTTAACAAGTGTTCGTTTAACAGTTACAACACCAAGGCTCTTCTGTTCTCTCAGGTACTTGTAGACACATTGAAACTGCTTGCAATATCTCTGCTGAGTTGAGGATATCTAATTACACAAGCCTCAATCTTCACAGTACTAAGACAGCTTGCATTCTGTTGTGAAAAGAGAGATGTCTACTCATTTTGGGGTTATATTGTTATTTGTGATTAATAGACATTATCATTTTATGTTCTCTAATAGAGAACAGTTATTATCTAGGAATTAGGTCTTTATTTTATTATATCCATATGAATATCACAGTAAATTTTAAAAAGATTAAATTAATGAAGAAGTTAACATCTTTCAATTTTATCAGGTTATTCAAGGGCTTATATGTATAGAACTATGTTTTACCTAAAATTCTATTGAATTTTAGAGTTCTTAATCATTGTCCCTGTTATAAATACTTTAAAATAAGATCCAACTGTTATGTCTGTTTCTCCTTCCTGGCTGTTAATTCTACATGGAAGAATTATTTTAAAACACACTGAAATTCCATAGGCTAGAAGCATGCTACTTGTTTCATGGGGTTGATATATAACTTTCTTTTAAGATGAGAAAAAAGGAGGTGAACAAAGAAAGACAGTTCTCTGCTTGAATGCTACTACACAACATCAGAGATTTTTTTTTTACTCATTCAATTTAGATGTGTCTTCTGTAGCTTGAAGAAGAAAAATGACCAGCACTTCCCATAAAAACATTTCCAGGTGGTTATCGGTTATCAGGTACAATTACACCTTCACAGTTAGGTATGTCTCAACTTGCTGAGGAATTGGAAAGTGATGCGAAGAACAAATCAGGAGGAATTTATCATAAATGATAATTAGAATAGAAAATTTTTGTTATATAGAAGATTATTATATAGATGTTATAGATTAAACGTATTCATGTCCACTTAAGACACAACAAAGAAACTATATCTTAAAGCCAACTGGATAAATGAAAAAGCATACTTGGAAAATTCCACATAGTTCTCAATTAAAATGATACTTTCAAAAATAAAGATTTTAAAATAGTTATTCTCATATCCTGATAGGTGGCACAGAGGACATTGAACTAAAGTTTATTTGCCACAAATTCTGAGAGGCAGATTAATATGTACACGTCAGTCTAGCAATTTTTCATTATAATAAAAGAGCTTGGTAGTATCACTTACCAGATAAGCTTAGAAAAAGAAGGTCATTTGCCATGTAACACGAGGCATTTCCTATATTCTAAGTTACTTCATAATTGCATTCAAGGGCTTCCCTGGTGGCGCAGTGGTTGAGAATCTGCCTGCCGATGCAGGAGACGCGGGTTCGTGTGCCGGTCCGGGAAGGTCCCACATGCCGCAGAGCAGCTAGGCCCGTGAGCCATGGCTGCTGAGCCTGCGCGTCCGGAGCCTGTGCTCCGCAATGGGAGAGGCCACAGCAGTGAGAGGCCCACATACCGAAAAAAAAAAAGTTAAAAAAAAAAAAAAATTGCATTCAAATATGAAAACAGGATTTTAAATAGTAAGTTTATCCTCCACTGTTAAAATCAAATTAAGATGGAGAGAAAATATTTTAAAAATTAAAATAAGTGAAGCAAAAATTTCTAAGAACTAAGGAAAAAACATATTTATCATTAATATTTCTCTTCTTACTAGGTTCAGTGTATTTTTTTATATGTTATATTAATACTAGAGAAACTGGTTTCCAGTATATTTTATTTCCTTGGAGAGGTGTATGAAAATATACTTTTTAGCACTGTGCTTTCAGATCACTATATACCACAAAACCCTACATGGAGCTATAAATTGGCTTTCTCTGATAATCACTAACACTCTGCTTTGTGAAATCATGCTTTTAAGGAAAAAGATAAGCAGCAGTAAGTCTCTTCAGTTCTTGATTGTGCAATTTCCAGTGCTGCATATAGCTGTAGTTTGAATCTAAAAAACTCCAGAGATGAATGGATACTATACTTAGTTTGTCCATTTTGTATGTCAGATGATTTAATTGAACATAAATGTTGAGTTGGCATGAAGTGTAAAATCTTGAGAAAATTATTTTAAGGCTATAGAGAAAGGTGCATAACAATGATGAAAATAGTTTTCAAATTGTATTAAATAAATGGATGGCTTCTTAATGGCTGAAGAGAAGTGATAATGAGAAATTAGGTAAAATAAGCATATTTATTTTCTCAAAACTGTTGTCACAATTTTTCATTTAGTACTCTATATTGGGGAAATATGAACAAAGATATGATCAAAGATTCATGTACTTGGATAGACTGTGTAGTTTTTTATGTTGTATCAAAAATTTAGAACCAATCAAAAGTTTAATGATAGAGCAATTTTAAACGATAAATATAAATTGACATGATATGCCGTTAGTAGTCATTATGTCACTTGTTTGATGAATCTTTACCAACATGAGAAAATGGTACTGATAATTATAGAGAATTGATAAAAATCAAGATTAAACGTGTACATACTAACAAGAATTTTATGTTATATACATATATGAAAATAAAATACTACAGAAAAATAGATCATCATGATAATATTTTTCTTTAAATAGTGGGATTTTTTGCATTTTGTTGTACTTCCCAAATTATCTACAGTGGGACATAGCATGTTTTATAATTGGACAAGAAAAATGATCAAAACTTTTCCAAAATTTTGATACATTGACATCTATGAAAAATAGCTAATTTTATGTGATTAAAATCAGAAAGTAAAGCAGAATAAACCTCATTCCACCATTTCCATAGCAACGTGTTATTATATGTGGATAAAATTAATTTGAACAGAAATGTATTTATCTTTCACTCAAAGTAAAGGCCATAAGAAAATTCCTAAATAGTGTAAAATTATTAATGAAATTATTTTTTCCTACCATTGCATAAAATTAATTCTCATGTTATATTTATTTTTAAGAATTAGTTTATTTATTTTTAAGAACTGACATGTCCCTAAATTCCTAAGATCGTCTTTGCCTTTTTAAATTTTGAAAATGTGGTCTCCGGGTAAAGGGTAATTTCCCATTATTTCTCTATTTGTCTTTTAAGAGTTCGGTTGCTAAATTCCTAGGGTTTATACTCAATTCAGATAGAAATTAGGTTTAAAAAACAAGAAGCCAATGTTATCTTAAGTGAAAAGATTTAGCAAAGATGGAGTTATGTATTTATATCAGCATGAATTTGCTTTTTCTGGACACACTAACTTTTTCTTAATTAAAACCTACCTAGATATACATTTCAGAAGAAAAGAAACTCAGCTAATAATTGCATTTACTTCACTGAGACATAATGCCACAGCTACTTAGTACTAAAAATACTTCTGTACAGTATTCAATAGTAGAACTAGACAAGGCTAATCAATTACTTTGATTATAACAATACATAGAAACAGCAGTCTAATACCAAGGAAATAAAAACCAATAAACTGATTAATAGACAAATCTTCTATCAGGGTTTTGAAGCACTTCTGTCGGGCTTTCTGCTCTAATCGTCTCTTGATGAACCTAACATGTTTAATGACTGTGAAATTGTATTTCTATTGAGACAATGCACATCTGGAATAACAGCATGCAATTCAGCTGCTTCCTGAGTACCACACCATTGAGCACAAGACTTCAAATAGAGTCCTCACAGTGAAAATGAAGTTTATTCTTTGACATGCTAATGCCTGTCTTGGCTGGGTCTCATTTTAGACTTGCCAGTGCAGCAGACAACTTCAAAGTGTCAAGGGGTTACTTTAAAGTTACTGTAGCATTTGCTTATTTTGAGGAATACACACTCTTACACAGTGTGGACCTTCTCTGTCTCACTTTCACCTTATCATCTTTAATTAGTGCAAAACCCATGAGTACCAGCCTGTGAGATCAAATGGAAATGCCTGTTTGATGATCCAAATGCCTTAAGAGGCAAACGGAGGAGCAGCTGTTTTGTTTAAAATCAAGGAAAACAGAAGGTAGCATGGAAGAAAAGTGTGTGAAAACTTAATCATCCCCAAATGTTAAATGGCCTTGTAATAGTTATAAGATATGAAGGGTGGTAACTGGAAATGTTTTGTACCGAGGGTTCTTGCTCTACAAAGGTCCCTCCCCTCTTAGCTCTGGTATTGGGGGCTTAGTTCAGATATGCAAATTACCCCTTGAACTAGTATTTGGCACTGTCAGACTAAGGAATGTTCTGTGAGTGCAATTTCCCAGTTTGAGCTTGAGTTCCCACCCATGGAGGAAAAACTCTGAAGCCTGGAAGAGTGAAACTATGATAGTTTGAAAGTTTGAAGTTCTATGCCATTAAATGAGAGTTGATTCTCAAAAAATTTGTCATGTCTTACACCCATGCTAATTATATTAAAATTATAATAAGGGAGAGCGTCTGTGTCGCTGTTCAGCCTGCAGGCAGGTTCTCGGGTCACCTGGCGGGGCTGTTTCCAGGCCCGCACTCGGCCCCGGCCCGGTTCCCTGTTCCAGCCTCTGCCCGGGGTCTGCGGGGCGGGAACGCCACGCCGTGGATTCGGCTCCGAGGCGGGTAAGTGACCTGCCGGGCGTCCGCTTGGGCGTTCTCCCGGGAGATCTAGAGCCTGCTTCAGGCTGGCGAGACCCACGCGGGGTCCCCGGCTCTTCCCGCAGCGCGACCTTAGACCCAGGCGGCTATCTCCTGTACCCGCGGGGTCTGTCGTCTACCGCGTTTGTTCATTCATTCCTTCACTTAAGCGTCAGTGCCTGGCCTCCGCTCTTTGTAAAGCACAGAGCTAGGTTTAGGGGATACGGTGGACTAAGACTGACATGGGTTCTGCCCTGAGCTAACTCGCGGCCCAGTGGGGAATGGCAGTACAGTGTGACCCGGACTGTGATAGGGGACGCAGAGAAGAGTGGCCCTCAAACTAGGTTGAAAAGGCAAGGAAGGATTCCTGGAAAATATGGCCAAAGCTGAGACCTGGTTAATCGTGCCAGGGAGAAAACAAGAAGCATTCCATGCGGAGGAAACAGCATAAGCAAAAGTCCAAAAATGAGACTGAACACAGGTTGTTTGGGAACCCACTTTGGAGGTAGGATTGATGAGACTGGTTATGACTTTGAATCTGGACATCAAAGGAGAAATCAATGTTACTTCTCAGGTTTCTGGCTTGAGCAGCTGAGTGGAGAGTAGTCCCATTTACACCAACACAGAGAAGATTAATTATAGGGCGGTATTGTAGAGGGGAATGAGAGGAGGAGAAATGGGGGAGAAAAGGCAGGAGTAGATGAGGTAAGGAGATGGGAAGGGAAGCAAAGTTAAACGTCTGTTTTGGACGCATTAAATTTGAGGTGCCTTTGAGATTCAAGTGGAGGTGTCGGGTATGCAGTTACATAGGAATTGAGAAGCACTGGAGTAAAAATGTTCACCGAAGCTGGCGGAATGGGAGGAGTTGTCTGAGGGGAGAGTAGTGCTGAGCACTACTGTGTGCCAGGCACTGTGAGAGACCCTGGGTGCCAGAGACCAGGACAAAACAGGATTTGGGCCTTGGGAGAACACGGAGTCTAGTGGGGACACAGTGCAGTAAGCAGATCACCTTAACTTTTTTTCTAAATGCTGTTGAAAGCCATTGATGAGTTTTAAGTATGGGAATGATCTTGATTACATTGTTAATATAAAAGTTTTTTTCCAGTCTTATTGAGATATATTTGATATACAGCAGTGTATAACTTCAAGGTGTACAACATAATTTGATGTACATATATCATGAAATTGTTACCACAGTAAGTTAATGTCCATCTTCTCACAGAGATACAAAAAAAGAAAAAACAATGTTTTTTTTCTTATGATGAGAATTTTTAGGATTTACTCTCAACAACTTTCGTGTATACCATACAGCATTCCTAGAATTTATTTATCTTATAACTGAAAGTTTATACCTTTTGACCGCCCCACCCCCCACCCCCAGCATCATGCGCTTCGTGCACAGTGACAAAGATCATACGGTATTTGTCTTTCTCTGCCTGACTTATCTTAGTGTAATGCCCTCAAGGTCCATCCATGTTGTCACAAATGACAGGAAAAAAAAAAAAAAAAAATATATATATATATATATAAAATAAGGTATTGATGTTCATTAGCCTTTAAAAAATTGCTAGTGGGCTTCCCTGGTGGCGCAGCGGTTGAGAATCCGCCTGCCGATGCAGGAGACACGGGTTCGTGCCCTGGTCCGGGAAGATCCCACATGCCGCGGAGCAACTAAGCCCGTGAGCCATGGCCACTAGGCCTGCGCGTCCGGAGCCTGTGCTCCGCAATGGGAGAGGCCACAACAGTGAGAGGCCCGCATACCGCAAAAAAAAAAAAAAAAAAAAAAAAAAAAAAAAAAAATTGCTAGAAATATATAAAATACAAAGTTGAGTTTTGGACTGGATTATAGTCCCAGACATGAGGAACTAAAATTTTAATATTTGTTTTGTTTAGCCATAGGATCTGTAAAATAAGATTTTTTATCAAAAGCAACATAGTATGAATAGAAATATGTATATTGACCGAAGTATTATCAACTGGTACAGACAGACAACAAGGTTTTTATTTGTATCATGCACCTTGTCTGGAGAACCATATCAAAGTAAGGTAAAACTGATTGAAGTGAGAAATTTAACAAAGTTGTTCCAGTTTTTAGATGGCTAGAGCTCTAGACTTATGACTGTTATTTATACCACACTATATTGATTTGACTAATCATAGTTTTCATGCTTAGTTTATAGGATTAGATAACATAATACTTCATGCTATTTATATGTTAAATTGAATTGACTCAACAGCTGAGAGAAATGGTACTACAGCTGAAAATTTCTCTTCTGGCAAGAGCCTTACCTCCAATATAGCCCGCAATGTTGTTATAGCTGTTTCTCCCCTCCTTGGGCCCCAGAGAGTAGACATTTCTAATATTATCTCATACCCTCTTAGAAACAGAATGTCAAGTAGTGCACTGTTTCTGAATAGACTCTATAGATTTTTGTGTGCTTAAAGCAAGGGCTATTAGTTTTAGTGCTCTTGAGTAAAACAATTAAACACAATTATCGGCATGCCTTTTGTGACGAAGCACATAACAAGCAGTGCAGTAATCTTGATAAGGCACCAGATACATCAGAGTGTCGATATTTTCCTCTGAGCTTGATACAAGGGCAATGCAAGAGCTTCTACAGAGAATGCAGTCCATTAAACAGTGATGACCTAATTCGTATTCAGGTCAGTAACTGGGTCAAGATGCAATGACTTTTCATAGACTCATACAATTTTCGACCTAAAAGAGCTAAGAAGACATTATGTACATGCTTCTTATTTTACTGAAGTTTGGGCCAAAATGACTTAAAAACGAAAAGGAAAATGTGTGTGATGTGGTAATGAGAATCTTAGAAATTTAGAACTGAAGGGAATTTTTTATGTCTCTTATCCAAGTCCCCCAATTTACAGTTGTGGTAGAACAAAGCTCAGAAGGATAAATGGTATGCTTATGATCACATTTTAAGTTATAGAACTGAAATTACATCTTATGTGTTCCTACAGAAGTCTTTAAGCCATTAATGTCACAGACTCAGAAATTAGATTGTCATGACTCAATTCCTGGATCTCCTAAAAATTATATCTGTGATTTTCAAAATGTTAATTAAGGTGTGTGTGCCTTCATATTCTTACTTATGAAATGGGAATAAAAATGGAGCATATATTTTATTATATATATCTATATCCTCATTTGTCCTGAGGATTAAATGAGCTGATACATGTTAAGTGCCTAATTCAGTGATTAGCACATGCTCAGTGTCCTTTTTTTTTGTGTGTGTGTGTGTTTGTATGTGTGTGTGTGTACATATGAGGAAGATCATTGGGAAATATCTTACAGATGTACTACTTCCTTTCTAAATAATTCAGCTTTGGCAAACTGTGGTCCATAGGCCAAATCTGGCCCATCAGCTGTATTTGTAAATTGTTTTATTGGAATGAAGCCATTTTTATACATTTATGTATTGTATGTGCCTGCTTTCATGTTAAAGCAGCAGACTTGAATAGTTGTACATAAGACCTGCAAAACTACAAATATTTACTATCAGGCCATTTACAGAAAAGATTGAAGACCCATCCTTAGAACAGGGGTATTCTCTTACACAACAACCCTACCATCATCATAGCAAAGGAATTTAACATTCATATAATATTGACTAATATGTAGTCCATTTTCAAATTACACCAATTGTTTGCAGTGTATTCTTCCACCTATTTTCCCATGCTCTTTCAAACTCCTTTCTTTCAAATGCTAGTAGTCAGTGCTCTGATTTAAAATGTTCACACCTGTATTTAGTCACTTAGAATGGGCCTTCCTTTGATATGGAGTGATTTTGTCACATCTTCTAGGGACCTGCTACTCTATTTTCTTTCCACACAATCCCCAACTGACACTCCACTCCTGAGGGGCTTTATTTTTATGAAGCTGAAGTTTGTAGTTTCTTCCATGTATGTTATTAGCAAGGGTTCTGCTAATCTGTGATAGGAGATATGGACTAAAGATGTTGACATTAACTTATGGAAAATTCAAAGGCTTCTCTATTCTGTTCCTTCTCCTTTTGCTTCTTCATATAATTTCCATCATGATCATTACCTTTATCCTCATCATCTCCAACCAATGCTTTTTTATGAATTAAACAATCAATACTACAGAGATACTTCTGGTATAGACTGGAATCTATTGGGAGGGGCTTTTTGCAAACAGAATAGTTGATATAAAATTGAGATGAACTTACTTATTTTGATCCTACTACGTATTTACCTTATTTTCTTTCCTATTTTGTCCCTGCAATGTGGTTCCCTTAAATTCCTGGAGAGTGGCCATTTTCCTTAATGTATTTTGCTTATTGTCTTGAATTCAGCTCTCATGTTCTTCTTACTTTAAAACATTTTGGTATACCTTATGATAAGTAGAAGTTGCATTTGTATATGTGCTTGTGTGTATCATTTGTACATCTATTGATATTTCCCAGGTTTTTACTAGAGAGAAAATCATTGATTAATGTAGATTCAGAAGGAACCTTAGAGTTTAACCTTAAGTTTCATATATAATGGCTCCCTAAAAGGGAAAATGTTCTCAGCTCTAATAACAGCACTCCATTTTTTAGTATACAACTTGATAATAAATTCTAATGTTCTCATCCAAGTTCCAGAAAGGTTTCATTAAGGAAAATTACCCACAGAAGAATGGTTCTTCTATGCGATCTCATTTCAGGTTTTCCCTATGCTACACAAAAACACAAAACTGAGAATATTAATAGGGCCAGAGTATTAAAAGGAAAATATCTTAGTCCATCTACTTGTGAGAAATTAACTCCTTTATCCAATGCTGATTTATCCCAAGCAGCCTGGAAATCCCAAGTGACTGTCTCACAATTACTCTATCAACATGTCTTCCTAGCTGGCCACTGCCTCATACTATGTTTTTAATTTCCTCCACCGGTTACCTTGGTGATGTCTCCAGTTGCTTTATACTTAAAAAATGGCATCTATGTTGCTGATGCTAGGCAAAGATATTGCTATGTCCTAAAATATCAATTTTGCTATCAGTACCTCCTAATATCAAGATTTAGAGTTCTTGCTGCCTTTAAAATAAATATTATCCAGAAGGTTATGATGGTTTGACTTTTGATTTTTCAACTTTACGATGGTGCAAAAGTGATACAGATTCAGTACGAGCCATACTTGGAATTTGAATTTTAGTCTTTTCCCAGGCTAGAGATGTGCAGTGATACTCTCTCATAATGCTGGGCAGTGGCAGTGAGCTGTAGGTGTCAGTTAGCCAAGCAGTGTGAATGATGGATATGCTTGCAACTATTCTGTACCAAACAACCTTTCTGATTTTCACTTACAGTACAGTATTTGATAAAGTATCTGAGATATTTAATACTTTATTATAAAATAGGCTTTGTGTTAGATAATTTTGCATAACTATAAACTAATGTTAGTGTTCTGAGCACATTTATGGAAGGCTAAGCTAGGCTATGATTTGGGGTAGGTCAGGTGTATTAAGTGCGTTTTTGACTTAATGATATTTTCAATTTAGTATGGGTTTATGGTCATAATCCCATCATAAGTCAAAGAGGATCTGTAATCATTCTTGTCAGTTTGCTGATATCAGTGCTGTAGTCCTTTCAATAGAAATAGTCATATAAGAGGCCTTTTAATTTTATTTTGTTTTTCTTTTACACTCTCTATGCCCTTGATCTTGGATACAAGTTCATGGATATGTGATTGATCATTTAAAGGTATTATTTGGTTAAACATAATATTCTTTCACTAACTACTGAATAGTGTTGTTTTAACATAAGACATAACATAAGTGTTGTTTTAACATAACAATAGTGTTGTTTTATCATATCTTCTATGAGATGTGAGAGAGAAAAAGGGAAAAGTTTCTATATTCACAAAGGTTTCTGTTATCCAGGATATTCGATATTAAATGTGTAATATAATTAAAATATGAGTAAAGTTGCAATAGTGAAACCACAGGATAATATTATAATACAGGCATACCTCAGAGATACTGCAGGCATATTTCTAGACCTCTGTGCAGTAAAGTGAATCACACAATTTTTTTGGTTTCCCAGTGCATATAAAAGTTATGTTTACACCATACTGTGGTTCATTAAGTGTGCAATAGTCTTATGTCTAGAAAAGCAATCTACATACATTAATTTAAAAAATACTTTATTGCTAAAAAAATGTTAACTATTATCTGAGCCTTCAGTGGCCATAATTTTTTGCAATAGTAACATCAAAGATTACTGATCACAGATAACCATAACAAATATAATAATAATGAAAGGTTGAAATATTGCAAGAATTACCAAAACATGACACAGACACACTAAGTGTGCAAATGCTATTGGAAAAATTGTGTGAATAGACTTGCTTGATGCAGTGTTGCTACAAACCTTCAATTTGCAAAAAGCAGTATCTTCAAAGAGCAATAAAACGAGATATGCCTATATATAGGTGGGAGGCTAAACTCTTGTAGAGGTCATCAAGGTCTTTTGGGGAAGTGATATTTAAGAATTTGAGATGTGGAAGCAGGATGAGATTTAGGCAGGTCAAAAGAGTACAGTGCGAAAAGCGTGTTTCAGAAAGAAGAATCAGCTCTGGTGAGAGTAGTTTGAGAAACTGGAAGATATACAGGATTACTCAAGGCTGTCCAATTTAGAATGGTGTAGAGAAATGGTGTAGAGGCAGAAATGATTGCAGGGTCAAATTCTGAAAGATCCAGTAAGCTGCATTAAGGAATTTATATTTTCCCTCAAATCAAATAAACTGCTAAGTGGTTTGGGTTTGTCAATGACATGATCTGATTTATGTTTAACAGTTAATTGCTCTGGGAGAGAGAGAGAGAGAGAAAGAGAGAGAGAGAGAGAGAGAGAGAGAGAGAGAGAGAGAGAGAGAGAATGAGAAAGCTGCCATTTGCAACAATAGGGAAGAACCCTAAGGGCATTATATTAAATGAGATAAGTCAGACAGAAGAAGACAAATACTGTATGATATCACTTATATATATAATTTAAAAAAACGACTTGTAGGACTTCCCTGGTGGCACAGTGGTTGAGAGGCCTCCTGCTGATGCAGGGGACACGGGTTCGTGCCCCGGTCCGGGAAGATCCCACATGCCGTGAAGCGGCTGGGCCCATGAGCCATGGCCTCTGAGCCTGTGCGTCCGGAGCCTGTGCTCCGCAATGGGAGAGGCCACAACAGTGAGAGGCCCGTGTAGCACAAAAAAAACGCAAAAACCAAAAACGACTTGTAACAGCAGAGAGTGGAATGGTAATTACCAAGGGCTAAGGGGTGGGGGAATTGGAAAGATGTTAAGGATACAAATTTGCAATGAATAGATAAATAAGTTCTGGAGATCTAATACACAGCATAGTGATTATAGTCAACAGTACTGTATTACAAACTTAAAACTTCTCAACACACAAAAATGATAATTATGTGACATGATAAAGATGTTAGCTAATGCTACCATGGTAATTATATTGCAATATATAAATGTGTCAAACCAACACATACCACACCTGAAACTTCCACAATATCATATGTCAATTATATCGAATAAAATTTAGAATAAAACATTAAAAAATTAAAAATAAATAAATATATAAATAGCTCTGGGTTTACGGTAAAGAATAGACTGTAGAGGAGAACGTGTGGCAGCAGGAATGCTAATCAGCAGTTGTTTCTGCTTCTGTATGAGAGGTGAGCATGGCTTGGAACAGAGATATTGTAAGGGTCACAGAACTGGATTAAAAAGACATTAGGGAGGTAGAACCAGTAATGTTAAATGATTAAATATTTTCAAACAAGAAGATATGGAAATAATGTATGATTTTTTAGCATTTTGGTTGGGAAAGTAGGTTGGATTTTGTTTCCATATAATGTGATGATCCTGGAGGGATAAGTCACAGGTTTTGGAGTGGACTAGAGATACAGCATAAGTCACAGTGATACCACAGAAGTATGATGTCTAGAATGAGAAAAAAAGATTACCTAAGTTAGAGCTCTTAAATTGACCGAAAAAAGATGTACAGAACAGAGAAGTTGTCAAAACAAAAAGAGAATGAGGACCCAGAGAGGTGGAATAAAAATGAGGGGATTACTTGGTCATGAAAACCATGTGCACATAATGAGGGGAAAGGTGGAAAATATGATGCTTCACATAGGTAAAGCAATTTAAAATGGAAGAGAATTAAGGAAACAGAAGTGGGTTTCCAATCATAGTTCGTTCACGGCATAGCTGAGATAAATGGGGATTCTAAATGTAATGTGGACTCAATCTATATTTGTTTCTCTAAAAACATTTTGGTAAAGTAGAAAGCCTAGTGGACTGGTGTAAGCCATGAGGTTGAAAAACAGGCATATAGCAAATAGAAGGGCTTTAAGTATTATAGGCCTGGGTTCAAATCTAATTGCTGTTCATTAGATTATTTCTTTGGGCAAATTACCTGACTCTCTAAACCTCATTTTCTTATGACTACTACATCACATTCAATTCCATGAGCATTACATTACATCCTGATTCAAAATGATGAGCACTTGGTAACTGTTTTCTGCTTCTATATTTTCTAAATATAAATATTTAAAATATCAGCCTGGGGTCTATGTTATTTAAACCTTTCATGGTCTCACATTTCAAGAATACTATTCAGCAAAATGAATTTTAAAAGAATTTTAATACTTTCATCCACCTTGTAAATTATCCTATAAAACCCACAGTAATACATTTAAAAAGTATTTTTAATACTTTATTTTCTCATCAATATTCTTTCACCCTCAGTCTGCTTTGGAACATCCCATATTTTATGCCGAAACATCCAAATTACCCCTGACAGCCCTGATTAGCAAGGCAGTTTCTCCACAGAAATGCATTACCTGCTTCACTTACTATAATAATGGTTTATTTCTTGCTTACTCTATCGCTTTGCCCCATGTGTCTTTCCGTTCTAGGGTGCAGGCTAAGGTGCAGTCTTAAATTGGAGCACGTTGTTCTTTTGGCAAAATTAAAGAGCAACAGCACTGCTGGAAACGTGTAGGTGTGGTTAAACCTTCTGCTTAGAACTTATACTCACATGTTATCGGCCAAAAACAAGGCACATGGCTAAATCTGACAGTGGGGTGAGAAGAATGCTCTTCCCTTTGAAAACATTATAAATCACAAGGAAATGGGTGGACATGCATAATCATTTTACAGAGAAGTAAATAATTGAGAATCATTACATAATCAACCACAATAGGCAACAAACGTTTAAAAATAAAGTTTGATAAGTGTTTTAGTCATCATTCTCTTCAATCTTCAAATAATGACCCATCTCAGGCAAGCAGAAGTAAAATTATCTTATGGAGGAGAGATGTAAAATGGGAAGGGAAGAACTCACATGTTAATAAATCTTGATCTTGATACATTATTATTACTAATGTAAGAGCAACAGGTGAGCAATCTAGGAATCTAGGAATGTTTTTAAATCAGCAAGTCTACATTTGAAAGTTTAGAAGGTGCAAAATTTCTAGGTAGTAAGAATGTCTGAGATAAAAACATGCAAATAGGTGACTAAAATGGGATGTAGAAGATTACTAGGGTTAAGGAGGTGAAGAAATCCCGAGGCTAAATTTTTGAATGAATGTGTAAAATGCTGGCAGGGTACAGAGTAGAGAGGAAGACTATGACCCAGATGCCAAAGCTTTAATTGACAGAACGGACTGATACATGGCAGTGACAAGGAGAAATGGAGGCTGGTACATAAGGATCACAGATTTAACTGATAATGGAGAGAGAAATACTTGGAAATATTATTGGCCAGCATTATCATCTATGAATGTTTAATGTCTTCCAAATTTGGATGAGGTGGTTAAAATTAGTAGAAAGTGTGGCTTAAGATTTTGGTGAACAGGCTGCTATAAGTTCCTACTATACTCTGGTCTAGGTATACTCTAAAAAGATGCAGAACTAACGGGCTTTTTTTAATACTGTTTGTTCCCCCAGATGGAATTAAAATGCTGATTTGTAATTCATCTCAAAGTGGCAGAATGGAGTCATTACCCCAAATGGGAGTGGATTTCAGATTGGAGGATCTGAATTTGAGCATCCCTTCTCCATGTCATGTAATCTAAGAACTAAATGATTTCTTAGTCTTTCCAGGTCTAAAATTCTTATGCCCTTAGCATCAAGCCCATACTTAATTTTTAGTGCTTTGCATCTTTGATTAACTTCCTTTCCAAAGTTCTTGCATTCTCTAAGTACTTTTGGCTATGGATTTTCAATTGATTGAGACCCTGTTGTGGTTTCTTATCTACTCATGATGGATGAGTATTTTCAGTTCCATTTAAGTCACTTTCTGTCTTCCAAAGTAAGGGAAAAAAAGACTGTTAAGTTTCTGCTGTTCTGAATTTGAAACACCTTATTATTAGTTTGCTGTAAGCTTTATGCAGTTATATTCAGCCTTTAGCAATCAAACTTCATTGTTTCACAAAATAACAATGATAGAGTTTGAATCTGAACCACATTGAATTAGAATTCATTAAGACATCTATCATTAAAACATAACAAATTTTTGAATTTTAATTTATTAACATTTAATATCTTCTAGGAATCACTGAACTTTTAAGTCGTGAAAACTTCATACCATAAATTTGTAGTAATAAAATCTTTCTTCTCAAGAGGAAAAAGTATTGCCATATGTCAGTGAAAAAAAAAGAAGAAAGATCTTTTGAGAAGAATAAGTTGAAATACAATATTAATTAAAGTAAAAATAATTTAAAGAAATTTGAATGACATTGAATTTGATTTCTCTATTCTGCAATGCAATGTAGAATAATATAAGGGTTTGGAAAAAAATCTGCCAGATCCAAGTAGAATGAAAAAAACTAACAGAAATGTATGTATTATTTAAAATTTATCAACATTTACATGCATATTATGCCATATTGATTTTAGAGAAAAAAAATTGAAGGAGTGCTTGTCTCTATTGCATGATAAAGGACGTTAATATCAATGGGAAAATAAGCACACTTCCATATGGAAGGAATACAGTAGAGAAAATTTTCTCTTAGGACTTTATATTTGTGGAATAATTATATGAATGTATAACCTTGAATTCACATGTACAAATGGGGTTATATGAACACAGTTACTTTGCAAAACATAACATTAAGCAATGTGCCAAGCCTAATGGGAAACCTATTTAAGGTAATCATCAGACTTATGTGACTAAAAGGTTTTTTTCCTGATCCAATGTCAGTTCTATGTTTCATGACCTATCACCATGCTATACGGATTAGAGCACTAACCAAAATTAAAATTGAAGATAGATTTTTTTTTAATCTAGGTTTCATATTTGTAGAGTTACCTTTAGAGTTTTTAAATTCATTGCTCATATTTGAAAAATATTTTGACAGGCTTTGTTTTTGATTTCATATCATTAAAAAACTAAGGCTCTCTTCACTGGCATTAAAAAACCATTAAAATAATTTTTGAGGTGATGATCTGGATTACTGTATCTTACATAGCTCTATATTAGCTGAAATAACTTCAACTCATGTATTTTTAAAAAGAAACCTGATATTCATGGTATTTTTTGATAGATGTTTTATACAAATCCATTTTAAAAATTCTTTATTTCCAGTTTTTCAGGCTTTCTTTTACACCAGTAAACAATGGGAAACTGTCCCATTGATTGGCAAAGAATGCGCACTGATGAATACCACTATGCCATACATTATGCAAAAGCCAAGCTGCCTGAAATATCCCTGTAATATGTTATTGTTCTCTTTGACAAAGAAGTAAAACTAATGGTGAACTCTGGTTGATTTTCACAATATTTAGCAAGGTCTTGGACTTTTTTTTTTTTAACTGTTTCTGATTTTAGATTTTCTTTATTACCACATAAATTGTATTTTAAATTTCACCCTATTTTATAGAATAACCAAGTAAATGGTTTTAATTTGTCTTAAGATTATATTTTACCTACTACTGTCAGTATGGTGGCCAATAGTATGTAATCTTTGGGCCTTTGTGGTCCTTTAAGATCTGTACATTTGCCCTCTGTGTCCTATGTATGATACAGTTCTTTAAAATATATGGGCTTAATTCTAAAGTTTCATGCATGTGCTTATTTGATAATTATATAACAATGAAGCGGGTAATTCCTATTTATGCTAAAACAATTTTTTAAATGTCTGCATTTCTTTAATACTCCATGAAAAGAAATTGTATGAAATGACCCGTGTCACGCCCAAATACTTTTGGAAAAATCTGGGTAAATAAATTTGTTGAAGGACTTCACATTTGTTTTTATTTTTCACAGAATGCTGCTTGAGACCCTGCAGGATTGTTGTTTTATAAAACACATTCAGAGAAGTGTTCCTTTATCTTCTTCTTGTTATCGATAATGCTTGTACTCTGGATTCCTTTTACAAATGAATATTATTACTGTAATTCAGGTTTCAATAGAGATCTCTCAGTGTCTAGTAATATCAAAAGGAAAAAAAATACACTATAAAATTAACACTAATCGAAACTTTCTTCCTTTACTTTTTATCTCTGAAGCATAATATGCTGATTTGTTAGTCCATTCTGTACAATAGCCACATATAGCTAAGCCTATGTTTTTTTCCAGATAAAAAGCTGATTTCAGTACTTGTGATGTCACAGAAGTCCTAAATATTATTAACAATATTTGAAAGTCATTATGTTTAAAAAGAATATTCTTTAGTATTTTAAATGCCAGGACCTAACTATAGAATGATACAAATTTAAACTTAGGATTTAACATGAATGTCATGATCCTAAAAATGAATGGAAGCAAAAGGTTAAAATTAAGAAAAAAGGACGTCAGTTAAACTTTTCACAACCTAAATCTTCATTTGTTTTAGCTGGAAGAAATGTAGTGGTAATTTGGTTAAAATAACACCAACAACAGATGTGTCAAGGCAAATTTTCTAAATGCTTTTCAAGTTAAAGGAAAGGATAAATATTTATGTTGACTTCACTAAGAGAAAAAAAAATCTAGGTAAAGAGAATGAATACTGTTTTAGAATCAAATTCCTTATGAACCCAGAGACAAACCACACTTCTATTTATGATTTGTTCTCTTGGCAGGTTGTTCTTAAATAAGACAATAATAGAAAGATCATCTGTCTTTGAGTAAATTGAAAATAATGCAGATGTTAAGAATTAATCTGTAGATATTCATCATTTTGATACTTCACATATTTACAATTAATGTACTGATTACTTTGCCCTGGATTTGAGGTAGTTGTATTTTTCTATAAACAACCATAAACTAAAGCTAAAAGTAGCTCCTGATAAAATTTAGTAAGTGATTTTTACTTTTCTTTTACTTTTTAAAGATTTCCTATACATTAAGAGAAAAACGAATTATAATTCTATAAAATAGTTGTCAGATTTGCTTCTGGAATGTGATAGTAATAGAGGTCATGTCAAGTGAAGCAAACTTACTAGTAGATTTATCCTAATGATTGCATATTAAAATTTTAATTTTCACATACAATGAAACATAGAGCTGTCATCCATTTGTTTCTAGTAGGGGGCATTATTTTTTGTATCAGATATAGAAATTGTTTTTTGTGAAAAACTTAGAGTAAGCTTGTCTCAAAGTATCTGGGAACTTAACATTTTTCTCTTATTTCAGTGTTTTGAATAACTTACTAAACGACTCTGGCTAATTGGAACTTCATACACGGTTTGTCTTAGAAAATTCAGCAGCTCTCATAATCATTTACTTTTTTTATATACAGAAGTGATAGAGAGGCATAGCTAGATGCTTAATGAAGAATGTCTAAGAAATCAAACTATGCCTGATGCACTAAAGAATAGGATTCCTTAGGAAGGTCAACGTGAAGGAAACTGATGTTTCTTAAGCACAGCCAGGATCATCATGAAAGAACTATGTGCTGCATACCTTCATATATGTTGTGTCATACACTAACTCATTAGGCTCAATTACTGAACCTCACGTTTTGAAGGTAAAAAAAGTGATTTAGCTAAGAAAAATCAGGTAATTTTCCAAGGCTGGTTATTAATGATAAGAGTTCCAATCTAGGCCTTCCCGACTCCAATCTTCTCCTCATTCTAATACGACAAATATATTCACTTATTTCCCTGTCACTTTGATACTCACTGTTATTACAGAATACTTCTGTAGTCCCTGAGGCTTGTTCTGACAGTGCTATTATTTTAAACTGCCTAGCTCGGGTGTGTTTTAAACCTCAAGCTTTTTATTAGCTTCAGGAGATTTCTGGCATTTATTTTATATCAAATTCCTAGAAGAACAGGGTTCCATCTCTGCATAATTCAGAATTACAGAAATACTCTGACGAGGCAGGCTACATGAAAACAAAGAACAAGATTATAGGTGCCTTGAAAATGGCAATATTCAGAAACTCCACACCTGAGTTTAAGACACTAGGCTAGCTGTTCTTCAGAGAACAGTGGTACTAACTTATGAGAGACCATTTGCATGCCGACATCTAGAGAAAACACTAGATTCATTTCAAGTATCAATTTCAAAATTTGGAATTGTATAGTATTTTCAAAAAGAAAAAGTCATTCTCCATAACTTAAAATGAAAGGCTAAGCCTATGTAGAGGAGGAAAAAAATGTTTTCCTCTAACCCTCCTTGATTCTCCTTCTGGGGACCTACAAATTATTCTGACAAAATACAGATAAACAATAGAAAAACAGTTTATTAACACATGCTTATTAATATATGCAGGGGAAACTCAATGAAGAGTAACTCAAAAAGGTGCTTGGAATTTAGTTTTACATGGCATTTTAACAAAGAACAATGCAACCTGTCATGAAGTGAAAAGGCATAAAAAAAGCAGATTAAGCTTTTAAGGCTGGAAACAGGGAAGGTAAATACATTGGGAAAACTAATGGAAGATAAGAGTTGCTTTAGTAAGTTTTGTTATGTACATTCCTCTCAGTGCCATCTCCAAGCTGATAAGAGTCTCCTTCTTCAAATGGGGAAAAGGCAGAGAGTGGTTTTGTTGTTGTTGTTTTTGGTGTCTACTGTTTCTTTACAGTCTTTAGTTCAAAATAATCCTTATGTCAAAGTGACTTATTTTGGGGAGGTGTATTCTCATGCCCTATACACCTACATCTTTAAATGGGCTATAGGGCCTTGTTAATTGTTAGGCCACTTGCGTAATTTGTTCACAAAACAAAACAAAATAAAAATTATTAATGAATCAGTAACTTAACTCTTTGAGTTTATTAATTGCTTTTAGGAAGAAATCCTATGGCATACATGATAAACATGACAAATGGTTCATATTTACAAATATCTTTCTTCACAGTATAGGTTATATATATACATATATACATATATATGTATATATATATATATACATTTTATAATCATTTACTTCAGTATATGGTCGGTCATGGGAAAAGAAATAAAATTTTAATATTTTAACAATAAAGGCATATTATTACTATGCAACAATGACAACAGCATGGAAAAGTAATCATCATGGCTATCTTTATTTAACTACATACCAGCAGACTACCAGCACAAACATGGATCAATGAATTTTGTTGTTTCTAGGAATATATTAATGCCTGTGGAGTGCATAGGGTAGCACCTGACATAGACAGTGCTCAATAAAAATGAGCTATTATTATTAGGAAAGTACAAGAGTTTAATTAATATAAAACTAGCCTCAGACCTTCCAATGTGCAATGTGTGTGTGCAAGCAACACATGCAAATATTGTGAGCTCTATTAACAATGAGGCAGTGTCTGGCTCATTTAGGAATTCACTCCAAGCACTAACCAACTGAAACCTGTAGCTCACAGATAATGAATTCCATATATTTTAGTGCAAAGTTGTTCAAAACCTCTATCTTTAATAGACTCTGCTATGTTACTCTGAATGACTTGATAAGGGTACTCCTTGATGTCTCTGAACCTGCTCTCCACTTTGCCCTCTGTTCTAACCATACTGTCCATGCTTTCCATGGGAAATATTTTTCAGACATTTATTTGTAAAGTTTAAATGCTTGCTAAAAATGTATTAAAGCAAGATCTCAAAACAGGAGGTTACTTAACATTTACATTCTACATTGATGACTAACCTCCCCTGAGAACAGAGAATTTAACAGGAGTGATACCAATATTATTTATATAAGGCTACTTAACAATACTTAATGAATCTATTATTATTTTATTATTAGTTTTATAACTGTTAGTTTATCCTCAGCAAATTCCTATGAGAAATATATGATATACATTACTCATATCTTATTTTATAGGGGACAGAAACACAGGTAAATTAAACTGCTTAGAATTATGGGATTTTAGAAGTAAAAGAGAACTTATTAATCATCTAGGTTAGGTTAAAAATTCTTGATACTCTTTAGAATCAGGAAGAGTTTTTAAAATCATTGATGGTGATGACTGGGGCCTGGACCAGGAGTTCTGATTTACTTTATTTTATGTATGTTCATGGCACTGTTTGGTTAATTTTAAGAATCCTGAGAAATTCTAACTATATTCAGGAATGAGAATCACTAATCTATTTCAAAACTTTCACTCTAAAGACAAGGGAATCAAACTACAAACTGTGCTTTTATATGGCTTCATAACTGTGTCTTATTTAGAGACAGAACTAGGCCTGGAAACTAGGGCCCTGATTCCTACTCCAGGGTTCTTTCCGCTAATCAACAAGTGGCCATGATCCTCACAGCAAACACTTATAGTGTTTAATCTATTTCAGGCAGTTTTCTAAGTGCTTTAGATATATTAACTCATTTAATTCTCACACTAACCCTTTGAAGTAGGTATATATAAATTAATTATTTCTCATTTTATACATGAGGATGATGAGGACAAGTAATTAAAGGGTAATTAGAGTAATTAAACTTCCCAAGGTTACTTGGCTAGTACTTTGTAGAGCTGTGATTTAAATCTAAACCATCTGGCTCCAGAGTATTTTAACTGTTATTCTTTAATGTCTTCATCATTTTTTATAGCATGATCTAATCTGATTTATGTTTTATTGTCATACAAAATGTCACATAAGTCATTCAAAATCCCACTTAGTACATCATAAATAGATAATTTAACCTGAAATTATGACCATTACTTAGTATATTTCATGAAACACTGCTTACTAGATTTTTTTAAACAGGTGGCTTACTATTATTCAAATCCATAGGTATAATACAGGTGTTAATCCACACAATGCTGATTTTAAATATTTTAGTATTCACATTCACTGATTTAAAATAGTATTCATACATTTACCATATAGTTTAATTATATTTTATCTGATATTCTATTCTATCTATTCTAGTCTATATGATTCTATTCTGTCTGATAGTTGTCTTGCCAATCGACTACACATCTTCTGGTCAGGGGAATTATGAGCTCAGACAGTTGGCTACATTAAAAATTACTCTTAAGAATGTGATTTTATAGAGTAAATGATCAAAAATTCTTCCTATATATACTGAATTATCAGTAAAATTGCTTAGATCAGCAAAAACTGTGTTTAATCAATGGGGCATAATCCATTGTCAATCAAAAGTGATTAGCCACCTATGGCTACCCAGCCAGAAATCAGAGAAGCCTTAACTAGCTACACTTGCTGCATAGCACCTAACAAGACACACCTTTGCAGCTGGGTGCTTTCTAGCACACTGAATGGACTTTAAAAACACTGACCAAACTACCAGAGGGTTTCTGTAGGCGTGTGCTCCATTCGCAATGTTTCTGTTTGGCTGAAGGCTTCCCTAAGATTATTTGGTCTAGAGAGATTTGAGAAGATGGCGGAAGAGTAAGACGCAGAAATCACATTCCTCCCCACAGATAAATCAGAAATACATCTACACATGGAACTGCTCCTATAGAATACCCACTGAATGCTGGCAGAAGACCTCAGACCTCCCAAAAGGACAGGCTGTTGGTGCTCCAGCCAGGTGTCAGGGCTGTGCCACTGAGGTGGGAGAGCCAACTTCAGGACACTGGTCCTCAAGAGACCATCCCAGCTCCGCATAATATCAAATGGAGAAAATGGAGAAAATCTCCCAGAGATCTCCATCTCAACACCAAAACCCAGCTTCACTCAATGACCAGCAAGCTACAGTGCTGGACACCCCATGCCAAACAACTAGCAAGACAGGAACACAGCCCCATCCATTAGCAGAGAGGCTGCCTAAAATCATAATAAGGCCACAGACACCCAAATACACACCACCAAACGTGGACCTGCCCACCAGAAAGACAATATCCAGACTTATCCACCAGAACACAGGCACTAGTCCCCTCCACCAGGAAACCTACACAACCCACTGAACCAACCTTAGCCAATGGGGACAGACACCAAAAACAATGGGAAATACGAACCTGCAGACTACAAAAAGGAGACCCCAAACACAGTAAGATAAGCAAAATGAAAAGACAGAAAAACACAGAGCAGATGAAAGAGCAAGGTAAAAACCCACCAGACCTAACAAATGAGCAGGAAATAAGCAGTCTACCTGAAAAAGAATTCAGAATAATGATAGTAAAGATGATCCAAAATCTTGGAAATGGAATAGAGAAAATGCAAGAAACATTTAACAAGGACCTAGAAGAACTAAAGAGGAAACAAGCAATGATGAACAACACAATAAATGAAAATAAAAATACTCTAGGGCTTCCCTGGTGGTGCAGTGGTTGAGAGTCTGCCTGCCGATGCAGGGGACACAGGTTCGTGCCCCGGTCCAGGAAGATCCCACATGCCACAGAGCAGCTGGGCCCATGAGCCATGGCCACTGAGCCAGTGCATCTGGAGCCTGTGCTCTGCAATGGGAGAGGCCCGCATACCACCACAAACAAACAAACAAACAAAAAAACAACAAAAAAAATTCTAGAAGGGATCAATAGCAGAATAACTGAGGCAGAAGAATGGATAAGTGACCTGGAAGACAAAATAGTGGAAATAAATACTGAAGAGTAGGTTAAAGAAAAAAGAATGAAAAGAACTGAGGACAGTCTCAGAGACCTCTGGGACAACATTAAATGCACCAACATTCGAATTATAGGGGTTCCAGAAGAAGAAGAGAAAAAGAAAGGGACTGAGAAAATATTCGAAGAGACTATAGTTGAAAACTTCCCTAATATGGGAAAGGAAATAGTTAATCAAGTCCAGGAAGCACAGAGAGTCCCATACAGGATAAATCCAAGTATAAACATGCCAAGACACATATTAATCAAACTATCAAAAATTTAATACAAAGAAAACATATTAAAAGCAACAAGGGAAAAACAACAAATAACACACAAGGGAATTCCCATTAGGTTAACAGCTGATCTTTCAGCAGAAACTCTGCAAGCCAGAAGGGAGTGGAAGGACATATTTAAAGTGATGAAGGGGAAAAACCTACAACCAAGATTACTCTACCCAGCAAAGATATCATTCAGATTTGATGGAGAAATTAAAACCTTTACAGACAAGCAAAAGAGAAGAGAATTCATCACCACAAAACCAGCTTTACAACAAATGCTAAAGGAACATCTCTAGGCAAGAAACACAAGAGAAGGAAAAGGCCTACAATAACAAACCCAAAACAATTACGAAAATGGGAATAGGAATATACATGTCAAAAATTACCTTAAATGTAAATGGATTAAATGCTTCAACGAAAAGACACAGACTGGCTGAATGGATACAAAAACAAGACCCATATATATGCTGTCTACAAGAGACCCACTTCAGGCCTAGGGTCACATACTGACTGAAAGTGAGGGGATGGAAAAAATATTCCATGCAAATGGAAATCAGAAGAAAGCTGGAGTAGCAATTCTCATATCAGACAAAATAGACTTTAAAATAAAAACTATTACAAGAGACAAAGAAGGACACTACATAAAGATCAAGGGATTGATCCACAAAGAAGATATAACAATTGTAAATATTTATGCTCCCAACATAGGAGCACCTCAATACATAAGGCAAAAACTAACAGCCATAATAGGAGAAATCAACAGTAACACAATCATAGTAGGGGACTGTAACACCCCACTTTCACCAATAGACAGATCATCAAAAATGAAAATAAGTAAGGAAACAAAAGCTTTAAATGATACATTAAACAAGATGGACTTAATGGATATTTATAGGACATTCCATCCAAAAACAACAGAATACACATTTTTCTCAAGTGCTCATGGAACATTCTCCAGGATAGATCATATCTTGCATCACAAACCTAGCCTTGGTAAATTTAAGAAAATTGAAATCATATCAGGTATCTTTTCCAACCACAACGCTATGAGACTAGATATCAATTACAGGAAAAATATCTGTAAAAAATACAAACACATGGAGACTAAACAATACACTACTTAATAACGAAGTGATCACTGAAGAAATCAAAAAGGAAATCAAAAAATACCTAGGAACAAATGTAAATGGAGACATGATGACCCAAAACCTATGGGACGCAGCAAAAGAAGTTCTATGAGGGAAGTTTATAGCAATACAGTACTACCTTAAGAAACAGGAAACATCTCAAATAAACAACCTAACCTTGTACCTAAAGCAATTAGAGAAAGAAGAACAAAAAAATCCCTGAAGTTAGCAGAAGGGAAGAAATCATAAAGATCAGAGCAGAAATAAATGAAAAAGAAATGAAGAGAAGGATAGCAAAGATAAATAAAACTAAAAGCTGGTTCTTTGAGAAGATAAACGAAATTGATAAACCATTAGCCACACTCATCAAGAAAAAAGGGAGAAGACGCAAATCAATAGAATTAGAAATGAAAAAGGAAAAGTAACAACTGACACTGCAGAAATACAAAGGATCATGAGAAATTACTACAAGTAACTCTATGCCAATAAAATGGACAACCAGGAAGAAATGGACAAATTCTTAGAAATGCACAACTGCCAAGACTGAACCAGGAAGAAATAGAAAATATGAACAGACCAATCACAAGCACTGAAATTGAAACTGTGATTAAAAATCTTCCAACAAACAAAAGCCCAGGACCAGATGGTTTCACAGGCGATTCTATCAAAAATTTAGAGAAGACCTAACACCTATCCTTCTCAAACTCTTCCAAAGATAGCAGAGGGAGGAACACTCCCAAACTCATTCTACGAGACCACCATCACCCTGAAACCAAAACCAGACAAAGATGTCACAAAGAAAGAAAACTACAGGCCAATGTCACTGATGAAAATAGATGCAAAAATCCTCAACAAAATACTAGCAAACAGAATCCAACAGCACATTAAAAAGATCATACACCATGATCAAGTGGGTTTTATTCCAGGAATGCAAGGATTCTTCAATATACACAAATCCATCAACGTGATACACCATATTAACAAATTGAAGAAGAAAAACCATATGATCATCTCAATAGATACAGAGAAAGCTTTCGACAAAATTCAACACCCATTTATGATAAAAACCCTGCAGAAAGTAGACAGAGAGGGAACTTTCCTCAACATAATAAAGGCAATATATGACAAACCCATAGCTGACATCGTCCTCAATGGTGAAAAAGTGAAACCATTTCCAGTAAGATCAGGAACAAGACAAGGTTTCCCACTCTCACCACTCTTATTCAACATAGTTTTGGAAGTTTTAGCCACAGCAATCAGAGAAGAAAAAGAAATAAAAGGAATCCAAACTGGAAAAGAAGAAGTAAAGCTGTCACTGTTTGTAGATGACATGATACTATATATAGAGAATCCTAAATATGCTACCAGAAAATTACTAGAGCTAAACAATGAATTTGGTACAGTCTCAGGATACAAAATTAATGCACATAAATCTCTGGCATTCTTATACACTAATGATGAAAAATCTGAAAGTGAAATTAAGAAAACACTCCCATTTACCATTGCAACAAAAAGAATAAAATATCTTGGAATAAACCTACCTAAGGAGACAGAAGACCTGTATGCAGAAAATTATAAGACACTGATGAAAGAAATTAAAGATGATACAAATAGTTGGAGAGATATACCATGTTCTTGGATTGGAAGAATTAACATTGTGAAAATGACTCTACTACCCAAAGCAATCTACAGATTCAATGTAATCCCTATCAAACTACCACTGGCATTTTTCACAGGACTAGAACAAAAAATTTCACAATTTGTATGGAAACACAAAAGATCCCGAATAGCCAAAGCAATCTTCAGAACGAAAAATGGAGCTGGAGGAATCAGGCTCCCTGACTTCAGACTATACTACAAAGCTACAATAATCAAGACAGTATGGTACTGGCACAAAAACAGAAATATAGATCAATGGAACAGGATAGAAAGCCCAAAGAAAAACCCACGAAAATATCGTCACCTTATCTTTGATAAAGGAGGCAAGAATATACAGTAGAGAAATGACAGCCTCTTCAATAAGTGGTGCTGGGAAAACTGGACAAGTACATGTAATACTATGAAATTAGAACACACCCTAACACCATACACAAAAACTAACTCAAAATGGATTAAAGACCTAGATGTAAGGCCAGACACTATCAAACTCTTAGAGGAAAACATAGGCAGAACACTCTGACATAAATTACAGCAAGATCCTTTTTGACCCACCTCATAGAAAAATGGAAATAAAAACCAAAATAAACAAATGGTACCTAATGAAACTTCAAAGCTTTTGCATAGCAAAGGAAACCATAAACAAGACCAAAAGACAACCCTCAGAATGGGAGAAAATAGTTGCAAATGAGAGAACTGACAAAGGATTAATCTCCAAATTTACAAGCAGATTATGCAGCTAATGACAAAAAAAACAAACAACCCAATCCAAAATTAGGCAGAAGACTTAAATAGACATTTCTCCAAAGAAGATATACAGATTGCCAACAAACACTTGAAAGAATGCTCAACATCATTAATCATTAGTGAAATGCAAATCAAAACTACAATGAGATATCATCTCACACCAGTCAGAATGGCCATCATCAAAATATCTACAAACAATAAATGCTGGAGAGGGTGTGGAGAAAAGGGTACACTTTTGCACTCTTGGCGGGAATGTAAATTGATACAGCCACCATGGAGAACAGTATGGAGGTTCCTTAAAAAACTACAAATAGAACTACTATACAACCCAGCAATCCCACTACTGGGCATATACCCTGAGAAAACCATAATTCAAAAAGAGTCATGTACCAAAATTTCATTACAGCTCTATTTACAATAACCAGGACATGGAAGCAACCTAAGTGTCCATCAACAGATGAATGGATAAAGAAGATGTGGCACATATATACACTGGAATATTACTCAGCCATAAAAAGAAACAAAATTGAGTTATTTGTAGTGAGGTGGATGGACCTATGGTCTGTCATTCGGAGTGAAGTAAGTCAGAAAGAGAAAAGCAAATACCATATGCTAACACATATATATGGAGTCTAAGAAAAAAAAGAAAAGGTCATGAGGAACCCAGGGGTAAAATGGGAATAAAGACACAGACCTACTAGAGAATGGACTTGAGGATATGGGGAGGGCGACAAGTAAGTAATGACAAAGTGAGAGAGTGGCATGGACATATATACACCCCCAAACATAAAATAGATAGCTAGTGGGAAGTAGCCGCATAGCAGAGGGAGATCAGCTAATTGGTTTGTGACCACCTAGAGGGGTGGGATAAGGAAGGTGGGAGGGAAGGAGATGAAGCGAGAAGAGATGGGAACATATGTATATGTATAACTGATTCACTTTGTTGTAAAGCAGAAACTAACACACCATTGTAAAGCAATTATACTCCAATAAAGATGTTTAAAAAAAAAGTGATTCGTTTAATGACAGAGCTAGTGAGGAAGTGAGATATCAAGAGCAGAAAGTCACTCTAGGAAGATGAAATTATAAAATATCCTGACTATAGAAATTATATAATATTGATATTTGTGAAGGATTTCAAATTTTATGTGACAAAGTAGGAAGTGAATATTAGGTAGTCTCATTTACCTGATAAGAAATTTCTCAGTTCATGTGCCTTTGCTATGTTAAAATGGACTGATTTCAGATTATCTTTAGTAGTACATATTTGTCCTATCACCAGGTAACAGAATACTCTAGAAAAGTCAGAGTTTTGACATGTAAGTACAATTTGAGAAAATTGATATTTTATAGTGGATAATTTATGCAGTTAATATTTTAATTCATAATTGGGAGGTATCATTAATTGCTACTGATATATTTTTAACTTAAAACTATTAATGACAATGACTATTTAAAAAAAATCTTTCTTGTATATGCTAGAATGCCATAACCACATAGATGATAGACAGTCAGATAGATAGATAGATAGATAGATAAATAGATAGATATTTTCTGGAAATAGAGCATTAAACTATCTATCTTTGAATAAAAGCTATTTATTATATTTACAGAAAAGTTAAGAATATAATTTTGCAATTTTGGTTCTAATTGTTAGTGTTGTTTAACTGTAAGTTTTTTAAGATTTTAATGACTCTTTGGGGGACTTAACCTACTGTTCCCTTATCCTGGGCCATGGTAATTATCCTCTGGGAAAACAAAGTGAAAAAAATGCTGACCAAATGCCAGTTCTAATTGTTGGGGTGTGCATTTACCATGTAATTTTTCTAATTTATCATGAAGATGCAAATGGACTTCAGAATTGATTTTATTTTTGATTAAACCCTTTATGCAAATTATTATGCAAATTGTGCCCCTGAGTTCAAGGCAATTTGCCAATAAAGTACCACTGAAACAGGCAAGAGAAGCATAGCATATTGAAGCCAGTCTACAGAAGCATTAAGTATATGGCCATTGGCAGTTATCTGGTAGGTTTCTCTTATGCATAGAGCCAATCAGAAATTTAAAGACCAAAAACAACAGTAAAATAGAGACTTAGATTATTATCCAGGTAATCTAAGTTGAGTAAAACCACACTTATTTTTGGAAATGTATTTTTAGTCTTTCTTTTCTAAATTTGACTTGGTTGGTTATTTGATTGATTAAGCATGCTAGATAACTGGTCCATCTATATTAATTTGAAGAATATGTATTACATATATGAAGAATACCTATCAGAATAATTTTATAGGAATCAGTTTACCATTTTTAATTTTAGCAGCTGAAAATAATTTGAGATTGTGAACAGAAAAGTTCTTAGTAGTTTCTCTAAATCATCTTACTTCCTTAAGTGAGATAATCTGGTGAGATAAGGGTACAATTGAAAATAAGGAAAATAGAAAGAGTGTGACAAGCACCTGAAATAATTTATGTTAAAGTTCTTTGTAAACTTAAAGCAATAAACTTCTTAGTTTTGACAGAGATCATCTTATTTTCAAGCTTCGCTGAGCTTCCTTATTATGGTGTACCAATAAAAAAGAAGGAAATTTAGAAATACAAATTTTCCTTTTTAGACATTGCTTTAACTTGTGTATTTGTTAATCTGAATTGATATTCTCTGTTATCTCTTCTGAATTGTTAGAAGATCCCATATAAAGTCAGTCATTCAATATTTTTAATAATGCCCTCTGTACTATTTACATCATGGGAGTATTCTAAAATCCTACAGAACACAGTTAATTTGCACTCACTAATCTTTCATAGTAACTATTCAAGAAATGTTTAGTGTCACAAATTCAGGTAAAGTAGAAAGGTTTTGCAGTTTCAAAATATTTGAGACACAATGGTCTTTATTTTGATCCTATATTTAGAATACTGTTTAAAATCTTTTTTATATGTATACTCCAAACTTAGTCTATGAATAAGGTCTCACAAAATTGCTGTTATTACAAATATTACAGCACAGGGACTTCCCTGGCTGTCCAGTGGTTAAGACTTTGCCCCTCAATGCTGGGGTGGAGGGTTTGATCCCTGGTTGGGGAGCTAAGATTACCACATGACTTACGGCCAAAAAACCAAAATATAAAACAGAAGCAATATTGTAGCAAATTCAATAAAGAGTTTAAAAATGGCCCACATCAAAAAAATTCTTTAAAAAAATAACAACACATAACCCAAGTTTAAAATCATATTTCTCCTCCTCAAGGTTTTTGTCTATTAAAAATACACTTTATTTAAAAATACTCTCAAAATATATATTTAGCAGAATTCAAACATTCCATATAGACACTTGAGATATCATTTTTTTGTCTTTACACTATCCAGCTCATTCCCAGTTTTACTCCTAGATCATGTAATATAATCAAGTTCATATAATAAAGTCTACTGATGCTCAGTAAACCTTTAATGAATCTATAAACATAGTTTGTGAACAAAATCTGATATGAATTATTTGATCTAATGTATTGATTGGATTCCCAAGTAAGAAAGGTTAAAAAAATCTATCTAAATGAAATATACACAGGCTGTTGTAACCCTACACTTCTCTCCAACTATGCTTAAAATATAAATTTAACATTAAAAAGTGATGGAAAAGCTGGTTAAAATTTAGTTTCAGGTAGTCACAGAATTCTCTCTATTGAATTTTTGAGACTCTAAGTGTTCTAACTTCGTTTTAAAAACCACACTCTGCCCGAACTTGGACAAGAACATAGGCAATGATTTCCTGTCTTCATTACATAGCAATTTAAGTAAGTAAATTAAGCAAGTTGAAAATGTATTTATTATGTTCCTTTTGTAAATATTGTGACTTTGTCACTTTTTGTCAAACCTAGAAATGTATATTTAGATTATTTCCATCACCATGAACATGGTTATGTTATTTTTTGGATTTGATTTCTTGGTTACTCTGAGCATTTCTGGTTTCAGTAAAATAGTTGGATTAGAAATTAGACTGTGCTCTGCTAAAAAAAAAAAAAAGTGCAAATTGAAAAAGTGGAGTCAAATTTGAGGGTTATTTTCAATCCTTAGTTTGCCATTTGAGATTTTGTAAATTCACTATGTCTGTCACCAAGGTTATCATCTTTCTCCTAAAAGTCACACCTCTTTTGTTTTCTCTGTCTTATATTCACCTAAACCAAAAAACTGGAGTTCATTCTACACTGTACTCTGTTCCTGCCTTCTCACATCTGGTCAATTAAAAAATTATTTTAACTTCTTAAATACATCTGAACTTCAAAATGTGTTCTCCATTTCCACTAAAAGATACTCCAGTTTTCTGAAGTGAGACTTGAGTAGTCTCTCTCCCAAGGTTACCTTATTTTCCCAAAAATCTCCCCCAACTTTACCCATCCCGACCTACCCCAATGTTAGTGACCCCCTCACTCCTTTCCCATTCCACTGGTCTTACACACTAACACACACACACAATGACACACTATGTACGTATACTGTTCAATTCCTCGAATGTTCCAGGTTTTCTCACGGCTCTGTGTTTAAATGATTTTTCCTAACTCCTTTGGCAAATTCTGGAAGATTTGAAGTTTTCATCAAGTACTATGTTCCTATGGAAGCTTTTATGATCACTTTAGGCTAAATTATGAGCGTCTCTCTTCTTTGGAGGCAGCAGAGAACAATGCTAATCTAGATGACACACTTAAGAGGAGGAGAAGACGGACATTTACAGGAATCCTGCCTGGTAAATTTTTTGTTGTTTCTTTCCTTACTTTTAAGTACATGACAACATCAGTCTGAAAATGTGAAAAGGTGAGAGTGAAATAAAGGCTTTAAGTGAAAGGGGATATTTTAGAATGGGTACTATGGAAATTATATAAGAGAGTTGAGTTGGCATTAAGTAAAATGATTTGTGAGTGACACTGAGTGCTTAATAGTGGTTGGAAATAAAAATGATGAGTTTGTTTTCAGAAGTCAGAGTTAAACACCTTTACCTGAAGCCACTTGTCAGTCTGGGAGTGGTAAAAGAGGAAACTGATTAAGAATTAACCAGACGTAAGAATTAGAAGGTCAAAAATCAGTGAGGGGCTTCCCTGGTGGCGCAGTGGTTGAGAATCCGCCTGCCGATGCAGGAGACACGGGTTCGTGCCCTGGTCCGGGAAGATCCCACATGCCGCGGAGCAACTAAGCCCGTGAGCTATGGCTGCTAGGCCTGCGTGTCCGGAGCCTGTGCTCCGCAACGGGAGAGGCCACAACAGTGAGAGGCCCGCATACCGCAAAAAAAAAAAAAAAAAAAAAAAAAAAAAAATCAGTGAGAATTTGAGTATGATTAAAATAGTATCATAAAAATGAATTATAAGGAATCTAGGCTGATTTAGGTGGCAAAGGCAACATGTAAAAATAGACCTCAGAAAGCTCAAGGCTTGGCAATTTCAAGAAGTAGCACAAGCAATTCAGTAAAAATACCAATGGCAAAGTAACTTTCTGAATTTCTAACAAGTGTGTCACATATATATTTAGTAGTATAATAACCCTGATTAATGTTTTGGGACAAACATAATAGATGCATTCTTAAATGTATCTATACTTTTTCCCTCTGCAACCAGCAAAATACCTTTCAATTTATATTGCTCTTCCAAACTTAAAGAGATTAAGATAATAATTAATTGAAAGGATTTATTAAGCCTTCACCTTGTACTATAAAAGCCTTCATTTGCTCCTATAAAGTTATTTTAAAAATATTTATTTTAAATACAGAATCCTATGCATTTTAAAAACATGTATTTGATGCCTAAATTAGCATTACACTGTGGCTCCATAGTCATGCAGTTAAAATGAGACTTTGTATAATATTTCATTAATAATAATAGATACTTTCCAAACAAGGTAAATAAAATTACTTAATATAGAGTAGAAAAATTGATGTCTTTTGCTAGTATAATTTAACAAATAAGAGCTTGGGAGAATGCCTCCTTGTATTTTTAATTAATATGATTTAAGAAAATTAAAGGAAAGATTTTGAAATTCTAGGATCATCCCTGTAGGCAAAAAATAAGCCATTAAAAAAATTATCAGATGCAAAATTAATTGATTTAAATTCAATGGATTGATGTATTTCTAATCTAGCTTTTTAAAATGCAAGTGGACTTAAACTAGCAATGGACTTTCAAAATTACATTAAATACCTTGTAAATTTAAGACAAATTTTTTTTTCTGCTAATGGTGTGCTTTTTCCTTGAGACTGCATTATCTTTGTTACTTAGAAGTGTTCTTTCTGTACTGCATCAGCAATAAAAATTCGAAGCAGCATACATTTATACAAATCATGATGAGCATATTTTAACTACATGAAAACACCTCTGATTTCACTGATAAATTTATAGTGGCAGTATGAACTAAATTTCTAAAATAAAAAATGACTGAACTGTTTGTTTAGAAAACAGGATCCAGTTGCTTAAATTTTATCATTTTGTTCAACATGAGTGAAATAAATTGTTTGAAGATTAATTTATAAAATAGATGCTCTGGGTTACTTAAGAAGCCTCAACTCTTTTAACAGATTGTTGTCTAGATAACTCCGGAAATAAATGAATATTTTCATTTATATCCTGTCTTTGTTTTAGTGATTTTAGAATTTATATATCTGAGTAAGCACATTTTCTCATTTATTTTTGTTCATGACTGTATTATTTTTCCAAATTAATCCTCAATATACACTACAATAAAGATCATAAATTATATTTTGTCTAACAATGTATTTTTTAAAAAACTTTATTTTTCAGGAGCAGTTTCAGATTTATAGCCAAATTGAGAGGACGTTACAAAGATTTCCCATTTACTCTCTGCCCTCACACATGCCTCGCCTCCCCCATTATCAACATCATTTATCAGAATTTTTTTTTTTGTTTTACACCAAGGATGAGCCTACATTGACACATCATAGTCATCCAAAGTCCATAGTTTACCTTAGGGTTCACTCTTGGTGTTGTAAATTCTATGGATTTGGACAAATGTATAATGACATATTGTAATTAAAATATCATACAGAGTATCTTTACTGCCTTAAAATCTTCCATGATCTGCCTATCCATCTCTCTCTTCACGTGCACCCTTATCAGTGACTGATCTTTTCATTGTCACCATAACTGTATCTTTTCCAGAATGTCATAGATTTGGAGTCATACAGTTGTAGCCTTTCAAATTGTCTTCTTTCACTTAGTAATATGCATTTGATTTCTCCATATCTTTTCATGGATTGATAGCTCATTTCTTTTTAGTGCTGTATGATATTGTCTTGATATACCACAGTTTATCAGTTCATGTACTAGAAGACATTTTGGTTGCTTCCAAGTTTCAGCAATTATGAATAAAGCTACTGTAAACATCCATGTGCAGGCTTTTGAGTGGACCTAAGTTTTCAACTCCTTTGGGTAAATACCAAGTAGCACAATTGCTGAATCATATGGTAATACTTTGTTTAGTGTTGTAAGAAATCGCCAAACTCTCTTTCAAAGTATCTGTACCATTTGAATTCCCACCAGCAACGGATGAGAAATCCTGTTGGTCCATATCCTTACCAACATTTGGAGTTGGTGGTTTCAAGTAGGCAAAACCAAAGCAACATTTTATAAGAATGTATATGTAGGTGGCTGAAGGAAATGATTGGCAGCGATGATTATCTCAGTCAGGTAAAGTGGGTTTTGAGATCTGTCAGGGACAGTGAAAAAAATCTGGAGTTCTGATAATACTTTATATTGAAACCCAAGAAGTTGTTACATAAGTGTAACAACTTTACACTCATGTAAAGTGTAATATAATTTAACCTGCATATTTATGTTTTATTTCCTTTTTTTGTATGCCTATTCATTGACATAATTAAAAGTGTTAAAAAACAAAAGAAATAGAGTGACTTAGAAATTGGGAAAGTACAATTCCCATAAAAGTAACATAGACATGTGGTGGAATCAAAATAACTTTCACTGATCATAACCAGTGTAGTAATTCTGTTAGGGTGTCAACTCTGGATATAAAATTATTAGGTAAAACAATATTGCATTTAGTTCTTTTACAACATATTTTTCTTGATCAAAGACTTTTGAATGTCAAAGAATTTATGGCTGGTAATTTAATTTAATTAGATTTTAATCATAAAATTACACTCAGCATTTAAGTGATATATCATATTAAAATTTATTAAATAAACTTCTAAAAATGGAAATTTAAAATATGCAAATTAAATAGTTCAAATTAATTTTAACCACTGTTTTTGTTTGCCAAAAAAAAGAAAGGAAAAAGGAAATAATAAATGGTGACAGATTACCAAGAGAAAATAATTGTAAAATATTTATTAACTTTATTTTTCATTTGGTTAAAGAATAAGCTGCTAAACTTAATTTGACCTAGAAACTAAATATATAAACATATAATACTCCCAGCAGCCCTAATTAGTTGGAGAAATTGAACTTTTACCATACAACCTTCAAATCATCTCTTTGAATTTACCCTTTGCTTCTAAATCTCACTGTTTTCCCAAGTGTTTCATGTGTCTCATTTCATATTGTTAATGAAACAACTCAATCAACAAGCCAGGTTTGTACGTGAGCAGATTTAGGCTGAGGTGGAATTAAAAGCCAAGCACTGCCCTATACATTTTTATTTTCATTTTTAAAAGTGAAACATTTCATCACCATCTAATGATCCATTCAAAACTTGCCTTTTAACTTGATTATATTTTCTCTACACTTAGTTCTCCTCTGAAAAGATCTGCAGGAAAACAGTGTTAATCTGATATATTCACCTTTCTTGTTTTATAATATAACAAGTATTATAACACTATGTATAGCTATAGTAATAGCCTTTTTTTACTATGTGATCACCTTTTTTTCCCTCTTATTGTGTTTCTACACACTTCTCTGTTTAGATTTACTCAATATATTAAGATGCACATATACATACATACAGGCACACACACACCAAAGTTTACAAATGCATGAAGACATGGAGGGGTACAGCATATTCAGAATTAGAAAGAAGTTAGGGTTAATCAGAAAACCTTAAGCAGCTCTAAATATTGGAAAGACACACCAGTCCTCAGCCACACAATTCAAAAATAAAATATATAATACTAAACTGAAATAATGTATAAGGAAGTCAAGTGTTATTGTTTTTCTCTAGAACACAAGAATGATTTCTAGAGGTACCCAATATGAAAATTTTTTCAATAGAAATTCTGCTTCCCCTGCTTTGATAGAGAGAGAGAAAAAGAGAGAGAGAACTAAAGTAATTATCTCAATAAACTCAACACTTCAATACCCAAACAATCTAGCTATTGAAACACTACCTCAATCACCTTCACAACTGCCAGTGAGGTTAACTCTGAAAGAAGTGTTTGCATTTCGTAGTACGTGAGAAGCCTCAAATATCATGAACTTTAATAGTATGACTGTAGTAAATCAGTTGAAATTTACCCCTCAAATTACTCATACACCATTTCAGGGCAGGACCCACCAGCTGCTGTGTCACTCAACAAAGACCATCAAGAGTAGTGGTGCTAAGAGACAGATCAGGGGACTAGAATCTCATCCAAAGGTACAGAGTGCAGCAATGGTGGAACTGTTTGAAAGGAAACAATTAAGGGCAGAGCAGATGAGTTTATAGGTGCAACTTAAGACCCCTCTGGGGTTAGCAACAAATACTCTTTTTATGGTGAGATATGTACAGATAAATACATATTTTTTGGAGGACAAGATTTGATCCTATGAAAAAAATGGGAAAACAAAATTAGGATAGTGATATTAATGAAATCTTCTTTGCCCTAAATTAAGGTCTTTTGATGCCCAGGTTATACTAAGATGGTTAAAAAAGTGAATCAAGATAACATATATCTAATAATAAATTATTTCTTAAGTGAGTAAACACTGTTTGTGTCCTGGAAATCATAGCTATATATAATAGTTTTGAAATTAATAGTGCAAAGAGTTGCTACCCTATTCACATATATATACACACACATAGGTACATAAAGCAAAATAGTTCTTTTTAGCCCTGTCTCTGAAGTTGTGGAATATGTTTTATAACATGAGCCAATGTAGGACTGTAAATATAAGTAATGCTTTTAAGTAAATCCAGAATGTATTTTATTGTTACAATTTATATTATTGTGACAACAGCTGAAACATGATCTATTAATTGCTATATATGCAACAATTTTAAATATTTCTAACCTTAAATAAGAATCAAAGGGAAAGTGTGGTTTGTTACTTGTTAAGTAATAAGAGCCAGATGGTTGGGACTAAACATTTACTCTTGGGTGTTCAATGTGAAATCAAGGAATAGGAAAGCAAAAGGCCATGTCTTACAAAGAAAAAGAAAGGTTGAGTATATCCACAGAAGAGTAAGATCGGCTTAATTAAGAGACCTCTTATTACACATTTGTGCTAAGTAGTACATTAAAATATTCAGGATTAAATCAGCCCCCGAGTTGGGGAAACACACACACACACACACACACACACACACACACCCCAAATTTGAAAAGAGAAATGGGCAGAAACAGTGCAGGTAACCAAGAATAAACTTCTCTCAAGAAGTGGTTTAGCTCAGCCCTTTGAATTGACAAATTGGAATCTTCTCTAACTCACCACTAAAGACATTATTTATTTCAAAGTATGATGTTAGTAGGATACTTATGTAGACAAGCTACTGCCTAAATTTGTGTTTTGATATCTTTGGACCCATCTTTATCTGGTATTTTGTGAAAGGCAATCATCTGTGGCATCCTTTAGTTTACTGCTTTCATGTAGAAATGCTAAATATGTATACTGTCTAAACAAGTTTGGTACTGGAAGTCATTATCTAGTTAAATATATAACTTTCCTGTACAATTTCAATTTGCTAAAAACTAATTAAGACTAAATAAATATTTAGGCATTCAGGAAAATAATTTTCACACAAATGAGCTTCTGTTATTCATTATTTTGGCTTTGTCACTCATACAAAAGTCATTGACTCCTACCTTCCTGAGTCTTATTGCCATCCCAGAGACCATCTTCAAATACCCAGTCTCCTTTCCCTCAATGAAATGCAAAAAAACAGTACAAGTTTAAGATTCATTCTTTATCTTTCTAAGTTAGTTTATGTATATTCAAAGGAATAAATTGTGCTTAGTAGAGTTCTTAAATGAATGAAATTTTAGTTTGTGAAGATTTTCTCTATTTAAAGGGAAAATATAATTTATTAGTTATAATCTGTACCATGCCCAAGGTTGTTATTAGACAAAAGATGTTTTATAAAGTGTTATCATCTTCATAAAAGCCATTCCCAACTTGAACAGCATGGTGAGAACTGGTGTGATGAAACACAAAAAGAGGATTTATTTTTTTCCCCCTGTGGAATTGATGGAGAGGCAGGTAAACCCAGATTTCAAAAATCTGGAAAGTGTGAAGGCTGAAGACAGGAAGCAGATTTATGTGTGTGGGGAGGAACCCATGTAGTTGATACTGTGGTGTGCCTCAGTTCGCTGCCTTAGGCACTGTTTTCCTCAGCTTCCAAGAGGTTTGGCTGCTGAGTTCGCTGCCTCCCACTGAAAAGAGCTCCTTCACTTAAGGCTGTGCCTTTCTTTGCAACAACCTAACCAGGAGTACGAAATCTCTTTCTCCTTGCTTCAGTTCAGGACAAGTCTACAGCGACATCCCAGTTCAAGTAGGATGTTGGATCAGCTGAACCCTTTGTTGGAGCTGAATTGCAGTTCAATTTCTCTTTTTGCCCAGTTTTTTTCTCTTTTTTAGAAAACACTCCCTAGTATATTTCCTGAACAATAGTCTCCATCTCAGTCAGTTTCCCAGGATTCTAACCTAGGATAGCCCAGGGGGACATAAGAGAACAATTCATCCCAGAGTAGCCTAGGGAAAAGTTAGGTTTAAAATGACTTATCAGTTTGGGTCTTAACATAAATTATTTTGGCTACAAACCTATCCCCAGTTACCCAACAAAGCCATTAATAAAATAACACTTTTTGAGTAAACTTCTTTACATTGCAAAATGTTGATAATTGCTCATTCCAGTATTATCTGGGAAAAGAAACTCAATTTCCAGAAGATGATAGTCATATAGGGTTTTACACTTTTCACAAACCAGCCTATTGCCAATACCAGCATTAGAATTAGCCGATGGTTTGGATGAAGCATATGGTTAAATCGTCTCTTAAATATATTTGAAAAAGATATTCAATCATCCATTTATTAACATGATTCAGTGACAATTAGGAGAAAGGAAATGAAGAAGTATTTGGCTTGTGACAGTTTACAATCTAGGAAGAGAGAGAAGTAGTCATTGGTGGTAAGGAAAGCAATTGCTGATGTCCCTCTCTGGTATGGCTGTGGAGAAGGAGGCAAGTATCAATTTGTCATCAAGACTTCCAAAATTTAGGCACTCCCTGTTCCTATGTTCCTACGCACTAGATCCTAAAAGGGTGGAGAAGACCATTTGTCTGCATCAGCATGAGTTAAGGGGCCTTAAGCATGATCTTAGAACTGATTTTTTTTTAATGGTTCAATTTTTCTCTTCTATTCATGCCTCCCCAAATATACTTTGTTTCTAAATTTATTTAAAAGTGAAATTATCATCATTTGCATGAAATGTATCCTATTTATGCTTAATTACCATAAATATAACCTGTGTCAGATTATAACTGCTATACATTCTGCTTAATTTCAATATTATAATTTATTAATGAATGTTCATTTTAGTGTAATTCCTTGCTTTATTATTAAAGTAATTTGTTCATACACATATATACCATACACTTGTGTTTTAAATTAAGAGAAAATACAGAAATTTAAATTACAGTACATTAGTACAAAAAATATGATAATTGATAAATAATTGATACTATTTCAAGAAATAGTACACATCTTAATTCACACATTAAAAATTTTAGGACTGAATTAGGACATACATATTCTATTCTCTTTAATTGCTTCTAAGACCCGGAGGCAGGAATCCATTCAAAATAAGAATGGAAGCAACCATTATGAAACTAAGAAGAATAGTAGTTTAATAGCTCACAATAATGTCTCTTTGGAACAAGGCAATTAACTGCTCCATCCAATGAAAACAGCCATGGGAATTTAGGTAGGTAAAGTGTAATTAACTAAATTAGAAGTAATGAAAATGCTACACTTAAACTGTAGCAAGATTGTATAGAGACTTGATATGCTATAGTGGTTTGTGGTCCATTTGAACTCCTACATACAATTAAAAGACATTTCCTCTAAAAAGATCAAGGGATTTTTATCAGAGAAAATTGCTACTGCTTGCCAGCCTTTTTTGCTAATGAACTTTAAAATGCGTATATTGTACGTTTGCCAATTGGCCCCATTTTGTCTGCAGGCAGGTGGTTGATGCCATGCTCTTGTCACTGCTATCTGGATGATAACAGTGATGCAGTGGAAAATCTCAATGTCCTTCTGATCAAGTCTCAGATCCAAACTCTTTATATCTTAGTAAATATCAAACATGTCCAATGAAATGACATTCAAGATCTAGTTAGACAGTGATAGACATGATATTAAATTAATTAAATTCATAAGATTTAGTAAAATAAACTTTTATTATCTAAATAATTGAGGTTAACAATTGCAAAATAATTACCTTTAAATTATGGCCATTACATTTATTTTTAAATGAAAACCATAAGTAAAATGCATCTATTTATGCAAATGGTATTTTATAAAAGGTGGACTCAAAAATTGTCCTATATTTATTGAGTTTTTATTGAGAATAATTTCGCTTAATTTTTTAATTCATCACCTTGTCAAAAATATAGGTCATGAAATCATTATAGGCAGAGGTATTTCAGCCATTCCATCATCCTCAACGTTTAGTAACCCACAACGCTATTAAAAACATGTATTAGAAACTAAATTTGAATGAAATTAATATCGCCTGGATTTTGAGCTGTCTGCCCAAATTTCTTCTGTACATTGCAATCATACTGACACATCCAACTAGAGTGTATTCTTATGGAAGCTGTTTGTAGATAAACGGCACAAAAGACCATGAGATTATAATTTAAGGAATTACATTAGTTCTGTTTCTTTCTTAACTAAAATAATTAATAGATTGTTTTTGCTCAAAACATGTGAAACATAAAAGGAAATAAAAGAAAAAACTAATATATTATTGTTTTATCTAGAAAATATATTTTTATTTTCATTTAAAGGATATTTAATTTATTGCCCATGCAGCAAATCTCCATTATACTTCAACTGTGTCAGAAATTATAACATCAAAATATGACCTGTGCTTATGTACAGGTGATAAAAATTCTCTTTATCTGAAAATATATTTTTGCTGGTGGTGTTGTTGTTAAAGTGGTGAGTGTTTATCTCTTCCCAACTGGATGTTAAATTCTGAGATAAGAAATGTTGTTTTATGTTTTGCTGTATTGCCTCAGAGTTTTAACAGCGTTTGGAAAGTAACATTTGGCATTCAATAAACATTAATTAAAGAAAAAAGAGTGCTCATCTTATCATTCAAAATTGTATTCTAACTTCTTAAAGATTAAGTGATCAATTCAAATTTCATTTCATAATTACATTTTAGTGTTGTATTTCTCTTGAATATATTAATATCATAATCATTATTCTAAAATCTTAATTTTGCTACATTAATAGAAACATTAATAGGAGCAATCATACAATTAGTCAAGTTGTATATTTTTGCTAAAAGATTACTAACAGAAAGGACAAAATATTAATCAAAATTTTAAATTTGGAATAAATTCAGTTTCAAAGATAGTTTTCACAGAATTATTTTAAAGCCCTTATTTTTTAATAAAAATAACATTTAAAATCATAGATCTGTTAGTAAGAATTTGTGTGAGTTAGATACAAACTTTCAGAGAAAGAGAACTTATTTTTACCTAAAAGGACTGAGTAATAGATGTTAATAGACACCTCATTTTCAATATTGAAAGGTAAGAAAGAATACATAAATATTTATAAAATCTGAGGAAAACCAAATGTGATCCTAGATTTTTGTATCTGGTTAAATTCATGAGAAAAAACAACATTTTTCAACAAGAAAAGTTTTCAGAAAATGTTGCTCATAACGTTTTCTCAAAAGGATAAATGTACTTACCCATTGAAGTACCAAACTCAAATGAAAAAAAAAAATTGTTTTAGTTCTAAATAAATGTTAATTTATGTGTACACCTAAAACTCTGCATGTGTGTGTATTTTCTGAATACAAAAAGCACTGTATCAATGTAATACCAAAATGAGTGAGAAATAAAAAGTTGTCAGCCTCTTTGGGCCTACTAAATGACGAGAAATTCATAAGCAACAGAAACCCAAGCACTACAGGATCAACATTTATTATTTCCCTCCACAACTTATTCTCTGGCACATAAATTACAGCTGCTATTGCACTGTGTAAAGTGTTGAAAAGCACATTGGTGCTCCCAAAGTACATTTCCTTTCATTGTGCTTTTAGAACCTTGAAACTTACACCTGGAAAATTAAAGACAAGAGAAAGATCTTTCAAATTTACTTGGGTTTATCCCCACAAACTCAAATATATTCCACACATTTTACAATTCAATAGAAAGCCCTAATTTTGATCTGGTCCATTCTACTTTCTACCCTTGTTATTCTGTAAATTCAAGATTTGTTCCATAAAAGATCCTGCATGTGTTGCAGTTTTATTTCTTCACTATTCTAGACCTGTTTTGAAATGTCTCTGCCTCCTTTTTTATGTAGTGAAAAAAAAGCAAGAAAAAAGTAAGTTTCTATCAAAATGAGTTTATGCTGCAATTATAATTAACTACTCATGATGCTCAAAATATGAGCTACTGCCATAGTTAATGTTTTGTTTTTGAAATGATTGAGTAAAGACTAGAATATTTAAGAGTCTTTTATGAGTCAAAGCTTTGAAAATTTAATATAATTAAATAGGCAAGTACCTAACAAATGTTCCTTTTTGGTTTCAAATATAATCATGTAAACATAAATTAAATCCTAAAATAATGACAATCACTTACATTGACAATAGACAAACTGTGTAAGACATAAATATGAAATGCACATAAAACTTCTATAAAATTACAGAAAGAGTTGCTGGTTAAAATAAATATTTTGGAAAATATTCATCTTTGTAAAAATCACTGGAATAATTAATTCTGTTTTCAATATTTATAGAAAAATTTAGAGGTGCAGAGGTGGGTATAAAGGTTTCAATTTAAAGTAATTTTTGTAAGGATATTATACTCTTGTGTCAGATCTTAAAAACACATTGCCAACCTCTAATGTTTTCTAGCATATTATTCTGCACATAGTAGATTCTCAATAAGTATTTGTTAACATATACTTTTAAAATATGAAGCTATTAATTTAAAAATTGCAAATGATAAAGAATGCTAGGGTTTTCTATACCATCACTTTGTTGGGGTGACATATTGAGAAATTAGTATGATCATTTTTACAAATAAAAATTATTGGCATAAAAAATGTAACTCTTTATAATGTGTATAATGTAGGTACATATAGTTATATCTAAAATCCCCATCACTTAAATTATTCATACCTATTAACATTCAGAACATGGAGCCCTGGTGCATCATTTAGAAAATGAATGACTCTTCTTTGATATTTTTAACATAACTTTATTTTTTTTACATGTGTTGAAATAAATAGTTCTCATTCAGCATATATTATTAATATGAGTTTTAAGGTTAAAAAATCACTATAGTTCTTTTGGAATAAAATAATCATTTATATTAGCTGACATTTTATTCTAAAAGCAATAGACTTAACTGTAGAAAGTGTATTTTATAAAGTTTGTAGATTATTAAAAACCTGCTGAGTTGATCACTCTGAAAGTGATCATGAAGCAATCATCGTAAATGTAAGTCCAGCAGGGGTTATGGTAATTTCCAAGGATGACACATTAATAAAAACAATGCAATTTGCATCATAAACTAATGTAAAATGTTGCATACTTATGTGTTTACTATTTTACTGCTGTGCATATTTTAAATATCTACTGTATTTTAAAAATTAAGGGAAAACTTTTTTGAGTGTTTTATTCAAGATTACACAATATCTAAAAACTGAAAGCTGAGGAAGGAAAAATGAAAATGTCAGATTTGGGATTTTATGAAAAAAATTTAAAACTACATAAGTAATATTTAGCTGGACAATCCACAGAGTGGATTGGAAGATGGCTGGAGATGGGATTGACACAACATAATACAGTATTTGAAACATGAGCAGATATGGGAGTTGTCAGAAAGAACTGGTATGGAAAGAATAAGAATCAACAGGACTTCGGGTAACTTAAAAATGAGAAATAAACTTGAGATGATTTCTGAGGTTTAATAAGACAGAGTCTGTGATAATGGTGATGTAAATTATGGACAGGGTCATTAACAGCAGGATTTCTGTTAAATGGGGAAATGGTGGTTTTGTTTTAGACATTAATAGGCTATTCAAGTTTGAGCTTAAATATTTTACAAAGACATAAACAATGTTTGGTTGCTTTTGTTATCGTAGTATAGGGAATAAAAAATTCATTTTGGAGCTCTAAAAACCAGATATGGAAAAATAATCCTATAGAAATGTAGAATACTAAATCATAATGGATTAGATTTTTAAGTGGCTGTAGAAAGTATTTACTTGAGGTCTTTCATTTAACAGAAAGATGGAGTATCAGAGAATTTAAGTGATGCTTCTCAAATCTACACACAGAGACATTTAGAGAACTGGTGCTGCAGTCGAAATGGAGTGTACTTTAAGTTCAGAGCTGTTGCCTCACTACCATGCTGCCTTCCAATTAATGTCACTGCAGCGCCTCTGGTTGTATTTGATTCAGTCTTATGTGAATTAGATTTTAGAAAGAATATGGCAATAGTTATGGATAACATTTTATCTTTGTGATAAAATGCTTTGTGATTTATCATAAAGCATTGAATTAGACATGTGATAGAGCTTAAAATATAGACATTTTAAACTCAATTATCAAGTTTGAGAGCAATGGATAAATGAATCTCTAGCTATATAAATGTATCTATTTTAATAATTTGAGAATAAAAACAATTTGATTTAGTAAATATGTTTTTTGGTTATAAGTTGTTCTATCTAATAGCCCACTTTTCACTATTCTACCAGTTATTTTTGTAACTTGAGGGCAAGGCTGAAACTATCAGTTTTTAATATAATTATGAACTAGAGTAGTTATACCATCATATTTTTCAAAAATTGGTATGGCAAAAATACATACCATGGTGGGAAAACAAAAATATAGTTCAAGTAGAAAATATTTTCTTATTTATCAAGATGATCAGTATACATCTATTAGTATCAATTCCTAATTAAGCTATCATTTCTGGAAACTGTAGGCATATGGTAAAAATAGACAACAGAAATGCTTTTATCCCAAGGTAAATAAGACTTAGCCACAACATGTTCAATGATCCATCCAGTATGGTAAAAAGGTAATAGTACAGTAAATGCCAATTTCCAATATGCCATGTTATCATTTGGTTATTCAGTTATAGAAGATAAACATCTAATGGAAATCTATACAGCATAGTTCTTATAGGTAACAAAACTGTGTTGTATACTTAAAGTTTGCTAAGAAGGTAGAAGTGCTTACCACACACACATAATAATAATATTGCTTTGCGACGACCTAGAGGGGTGGGATAGGGAGGGTGGGAGGGAGGCTCACGAGACAGAGGATATAGGGATATATGTATACATATAGCTAATTCACTTTGTTGTACAATAGCAACTAACAAAATATTGTGAAGCAATTATACTCCAATAAAGATCTATTAAAAATAATAGTAATAAAGAGGGTGGGAGACAACTATAGCAAGTGAAAGATATGTTTATGGCCTTGATAGTGGTGATGTTCTTATGGTATATATTTATCCTCAAACTCATCAAGTTGTATACATAAATAAGTACAGATTTTTACACAAATTTGAAATTCTAGCACAGGCAAAGAGATACCTCTTGTGGGAGATGTAGGACTGGGAATTACTGGAAAGGGGTATGAGGGAACTTTCTGGAGTGACTGTGATCTTCTATATCTTTATAGGATTTCAACTTACACAGTTCTTGCATTGGTCAAAACTCAAGTATTGATAAATTTAAGATTCGTGGATTTTATTTACTTTAATTTTCTCCGCCCCCCCCCAAAATAAACAAATAACAACCTCTAGTTTCTAGATAGGCATGTCAAAGTATTTAGGGGTTGTATGTTAAGGTCTGTAACTTATCTTGAATCACAATAAAAATTTAAGATTGGTTGATGGATGGCTATAGGGACTGATTGGTGGATAAATATATTTTGAAGACAATACTGTAAAATACTAATTGTAGAATCTGTATGGTGACTATGTGGGAGTTAACTGTGTAGTTTTTCCCAATTTTCTAAATCTTTGAAACATTTTATTTAAAAAATGTTCTAATAAGGCTTCCCTTGTGGCGCAGTGGTTGAGAGTCCACCTGCCGATGCAGGGGACGCGGGTTCGTGCTGTGGACCGGGAAGATCCCACATGCCGCGGAGCGGCTGGGCCCGTGAGCCATGGCCGCTGAGCCTGTGCGTCCGGAGCCTGTGCTCCGCAACAGGAGAGTTCACAACAGTGAGAGGCCCGTGTACCACCAAAAAAGAAAAAAAAAAAAAATGTTCTAATAAACCTCATACTGAGATGAGACTGTATAGTCAGTCACTGGGATGTCCAAAATTAAAAATATGGACAATCTGTGGGGCAATTTGAATTCTCATAGACTGCTTATGAGAACATGAGTTGATATTACAACTTTGGAAGACTCTTACAATTCCTAACAAAGTTGAACATATGCAATATGCTGTGGATATAGGAATTTCGCCTCTAGGTGAACACACACTAATTCTCAAAAGTAATTAAAAAATTGTGCATAGCAGCATTATTCATAATAGCTCCAAACTTGAAACAACCTAAATTTCTGTAGAGTGGGTACATATGTTTTAGTTTCTTCATTTAACACACTGGTTTACACCAATGGAATGGAATGGACTATAGCTATACAAAAGTCAAGATGAATCACATATGTTAACATAATGTTAACTAAAAAGAGCCAAATATAAAAAGTTAATCAAATGTATTATTCCATTCATATGAAGTTCCCAAACGGGCAAAACAAATCTATGGCTTTAGAAATCAGTAGTGATTACTTTTAGGGAGGAGTGAAGGTATAATAATTGGATAAAGCATGAAACATGCTTGTGAGGTATATTTTTATTTCTTGACATTAGCAGTGGTTACACAGGTGTGTTTATGATAATTCCTCGAGATGAATTATTTTTATATGTGTGATTTTGCATGTTATCAATATATTTCAATTGGTGATATTAAACCATATTTAGGATTTTATCCAAAAACCAAATGGAAAACTATACTTCTAAGCCCAGACTTACACAATACATTATCTATTTTACATGCGTATGTCTAACAGAACAAGAGTACACAAAGTTATTTCCTTAATATTTAGCAGCAATCTGGACATATATGTGAATTAGGACAATTCGGTAATAAAACAGACAACAAAATAGAGGCTTTTTTTTTTTTTTTTTTCTCAAAAGCTCTAAGGTTGACTGAATGTAATGGAAAAAGAGAAAGGAAGTCAACAGTGTTGCTTAGAGTAAAAAACGGTCAACAGGAATGGAAAGATAAGTGCAGATAAATAGTAAAGAACTGATTAAGAGGCAATCTGAGAAGGCTCTATAATAACAACACACTGGAATCTACAAGACTAGACAAATAATTAAGATAGAATGAAGGAATAAATTGAAGGAATGGTAATCACACAAACAGTGGGGTCGTCCCAGGGAAAAAATGCAGTTAATTTTGCCACAAAGGGACATGGAAATACAATCATCTTTGCTGAAAATTCTTGAAGCTGATAGAAAATGCATTTGAGTATATTCTGGAAGTTTACATCAAGAGTTATGGCTATGTTATGACAATAATAATAGCTATGTGTCATTTGTTAAGGTTGTTCTGAAAGGTAGGTCCTATTACTTCCATATTATGGCCGTGGAAACTAAGGCTTAGAATTTAAGTAACACACCAAAAGCGAGGAAGCCACTATTTCTACATGTGTCTATCTGACACCAACAACTGTGCTGTGTGCTTTCACTTGTTCTTACATTCTACCAAAATTTGAAAACAAAGTATGTTTTTGTTCCATATAGAGTTTTACTGAGGTTGTTGGAATTTAAAACTAAATTGTGAAAAAGAGATTCAGGAAATTACTCTCTTCCACCAGCTTACATGAGAGAGGAAAGGTTAAGGAGCAGCCTTCTTTTGTATCACCTCCTTATGAAAAAACAAATCAGCAAAAAATAAATTGGTGCAAGGAAGAATCATTTCATTTAAGCTGCCTGCCTGAGGCTTGATATATTTATGTCAAATTCATCTACTTTTCTGATTATTTTCTATATTTAGACCTGACTCCCATGATTAGTGTTTTAAGGTATTTTCTCTGTTTGGAGACTCGAGGTTTTGTTTGCTTTCTTTTATGAATAATAGACATTATTAACGTTAATGTTACACTACTGCCATCTTGTGAGTGCTCAGGATTTCTACTATTTCTTGGAAAGGGCTTTTGCCAAATTGCATAAGCAAGTAGTTTTATTGTAGAGATTGACAAATTACTTTTGATGATATATTACAAGTTGCAGTTGAATAGTACTTTACAACCAAAAGTCATGCTTAATTAGAAAGGACTTTAAATAACTTCAGTATGAATTTCACAGGGAATCACTCTTAGCTACTTACCTTAGCTACATAATTTTACTTATTTTTATATATAAATATATAAAATATGAATTAGCCTTAATTAATATACATTAGATAAGACTTCTATGTGGTTAGTCAAAATTTTGAAGGGTAAACCTTAAAAAAGGGAATTAAATAATAATTGTCTAGTTTTTCTTAGCAGCCTTGTAAGTAGCTAGTTGGCTACAATGAAGAGCTTTTGATCAATGGTATTATAAAACTATTTATTGATGGATACTGTGAGCGTTTCAGGTACTCTGAAGTGTGAGTCTTTGTTAATCAGTTGTGAAATTTTGTTTTATTTGAAGATAATTTTTTTAAAGTTTGAAGTCATAGTTATTAAGGAACAATAATCTAGCAATCTATGCTTGTCACCAAAGCTATACTTTCTCTTGAAATATTTGAACTGAACTGAATTAAAAACATCCAGCCTTTCAGATCTCTGAATTACCCAATGATATATATCAATATTTTAATATATTCCCAATTTAAATGGATGACATATTTTCTATTCTTCTGTTATGTTTCACAAAGAATAACATGTTTTATTTAAGAAAAGTATGTTAACATAGGTAGAATAAACTTTCCTTAGAACAGATAACATTAAATGAATAAAAGGTGTGGAATTATATGCATGCATTATTTGACAAGACAATCCAGATAATTCAGAAATATAAATTTTTACTTTATCAATATTTGGTAAAAATCCCAGATGATTGGTTGGAATCAATGGATGTTTGCCTGTCATTAAGCTCATCATCTCAAACTTACACTAACAAATCCTCAGTTATTTATCAATAACTCTACAAATTATTTCCCAATTTTGAAAATCAATTTTACTTGCACATCAGTTTTTACCGAATAATTGTGTTTGGCTCAAATAATTGTCTTGTCTCCTTTTAAGGGATCTTCATACATAAATAAATAAAACTAAGGTCTTTAGAATAAGTTGAGTACACTTTGTGGTTAACCTATATAAAAATGTTGCTCTTTAGAGAAATAACTAAATAATCAATTTCATCTATTTAGTCAAGATGGAGAGAGATCGTTTAGGCTTGCAGGAAGGAAGAAAGAATAAAGAAAAAATAAGCAAGAAGAAATGAGAAAAGAAGGAGGAAGGGAGGAGAGAGAAAGAAAGAGAAAAGATAAGAAAACTTGTTTTAAAACCTTTAACAGAGAGACCCATTTGCTTTTTTGCAGCTTACATTTAGATTGCATTTATTTATAATTCTCTCATTAATTTTCAAAAATTGAGAAATAAACGAGATCTAAAACACATTTTTGTCTCATAAAGGAAATGATTTTTTTTTCAGAAGAACATCTAGAGGAATAGAATCAGAGTGAAAAATGTGTTTCCAGGGTAAATTAGTATTGAATCAAATAACTTTAGAGTTAAAAGCAAAGCCAAATCGATGGTTGGCTATTTTAAATAAGTGATTTAGAGCAAGAATGAACATAAGCCTTAAGCTGCTACTACCACTGTAGAAATTAAGAAAATTAAATGCTATATAGTTTCTTCTATCAAAGAGTGCACCAATTTATACTGATATCAAAGAGTGATTATCAATGTTACGCTTAAGTACAAAATTACTAGAATGCATCTTTCTTTTCTCTATGTAGGATGTTTTCTTGTGTTCAATTAGCTAAAATTTCCTTCAGTTTTCTTTCATTTTTCATTAGGTTATGAATAATAATGAGTGTAGATTCTGACTCTCTTGTTGAAGTAGCTTATAATGCAGAGCTCCTAGAAAGAGGTTAATACATAAATTTAAAGACAGTTTCAAATGCTTTTTTTTTTTAAATCACACAGAAATGTACAAGGTTGGTTAACTTGTAATTGTTAATAAAAAAATAACATGAAAACATTGGAGTTTCACCTTGAAACACCCAATAAACAAACAACACTTGAAAAAAAACCACAAACCTCACCACATATGACTAGTGCTTAATAAAATTTATTTGCTAATTAAGGTAGAAAAACTTCACTTTATAGATAGCAGATGGATGTGTTTGAATCTGTGTATCTCATCAATTATTTCCATTATATTTCAAATAAATCCCTTTTCATTTAATATTAGCTAAAATTGAGTTTTGTCATTTTCATCTGTAAATTTTCACCTGATCATTAAATACTTTTACTTATAGAGCAAATATTCTTGACTTTTACATATGTTTCCAATATACTATTAACTTTAATAGATTATTTGTAAGACAGCCATATAATCAAATAGCTTTTTTGATAGAGTCAACCTAAGCTAATCACTGCTCCCCAATTTCCTACTGGTTTATTTTTACTAATTTAAACAATTTCCAAGAAATCCCATTTACCTGTAGAAATAACACCATGTAAATAGCTACTTTCTCTACCCATTGGATCCATTTCTCATTATATGGAAACCTTCCAAGTTGGTGATTTGACCTCTAAAATTACACTGAGGGATCAAGAAAATATATGGAAGGAATAATTTTATATAAGATGGAGTTTCACTTTCATTAGAGCCATTGAAACTATATGAAAACATTTGAATTAGGCAAAAATCCTTCTTATAGTAAATTACAGAAATTGTTACTTTCCTATGATTGATCAGGCCAATGAGTTTTAACTATGCTCTGCTGCTTGATAACTTCTTCAAATGAAGTTTTATCTTATTTTTGCAAAGGGCTTGAAATTACTTCCAGTGATATATGAGGCTCATCAGTTTCTATTTAAAACTCTCTAATATTTAAGCCTGTGATAGGCATCAGTGCACTGAACATCCTACAGAGATTCACAGTCTCATTTACATGCTGATTCAACCTGGACTGGCATTTGTGATAATGATCCAAAGACCTTTAAACTCTTTACAAAACTCCCTAATAAAAGACTGGCACTTGTTTGTTTGGAAGGCTGTACTTTATGGTCTTTTAATTACTGCTGTACATTATTGCTTTCTAAATCACTTGAGGGCATATATATTGGACATGCCATGGTTCTTTATCAAAAGCTGAAAGAAAAAAATCGCTGTTATTATTGTTACTTAAACATTGCAGACATGGATCTGTAATATAATTTACTACTGCCATTACTGTAATATATTTTTTAACTTTTTCCTTTTAATAGACATCATTATTACCAATGTTGAAGAAGATATTAAAGTAAGTCACCTTTAATCCCAGTACTCAATCACGACTTTTCATCTTTTTGCTAGTTGCTTTCTAAGCTTTGTATTTAACATTTGTATTTATAGTTATGACACATTTTCTGATTCAGCATTTTTATACATAAAATCATATTGTAAACATTTTTATTATTCCTACATAGCATTTTAAATTCCCCTTTAGATGGTTGCATAATGTACTATTAGAGTACTTGCTATAATTTACTAAAGCAATCTTTTGTTTTTTTCTTTATTTTGATTACAAAAATTTTAGAGCGTTTGGAGAAAAGGGAACCCTCATGCATTGTTGGTGAGAATATAAATTGATACAGCCACTATGGAGACCAGTATGGAGATTCCTTAAAAAAATAAAAATAGAAGTATCATATGACACAGCAATCCCACCACTGGGCATATACCCAGAGAAAACCATAATTCAAAAAGACACATGCACACCAATGTTCATTGCAGCACTATTTACGACAGCCAGGACATGGAAGCAACCAAAATGTCCATCAGCAAAGGAATGAATAAAGAAGATGTGGTACATATATACAATGGAATATTACTCAGCCACAAAAATGAATGAAATTGGTTCATTTATAGAGACATGGATGGACATAGAGATTGTCATACAGAGTGAAGTAAGTCAGAAAGAGGAAAACAAATATAGTATATTAATGCATATATGTGGAATCTGAAAAAAATTGGCATAGACAATTTTATTTATAAAGCAGAAATAGAGACACAGACACAGAGAACAAACATATGGATACCAAGGGGGAAAGGGGGGGTGAGATGAGTTGGGAGATTGGGATTGACATATATACACTATAGTATGTATAAAATAGATAACTAATGAGAACCTACTGTATAGCACAGGGAACTCTACTCCGTGCTCTGTGGTGACCTAAATGAGAAGGAAATCAAAAAAAGAGAGTATATATGTATACATATAGCTGATTCACTTTGCTGTACAATATAAACTAACACAATATTTTAAAGCAACTATACTCCAGTAAAAAAAAATAGAGGGCATTTAGGTGGTGGAGGGGAGGACTTTTTACACTCTGTACCATTTGAATTTTTAATATTTCTTGAAAATTATAGACAGAACCTGTAACTATTTAAATCTCTTCCAAAACAGGTTATAAATTATTTGTGTCAGCTTTATATTTGGTATACTGTGGGGAAATATCGCAGTGGTCATGAAGCTAATTGCTTAAAATAGCAATACATAAAAATAGTTCTTTATGCCTAATGCACCCTGACTTCTGAAAGATTTTCTATAATATGATCTTAGTACTAATTACATAGATCAATAAAGATGTTAGCCTTGCTTTTTTGGGTACAATTAGTGCAGCAGTGATAAAAAGCTAGAGAAAATAGTAAAATTATGTTTCCAATATAGGCAAATTAAGTGATTAAATATAAGCCTTAATTAGAGCATCAGTATAGTGTTACTGCTCAGGTCTCACCACATAAATAGAAAACCGAGACAGAATTGTCAGACCATCTGGATCATATTACTAACACTTTTTTACCCATAGCACTTCATTTGAATTTATATCTTTAGGGAGTAAGTAAGATCCTCATTAAAAGATAAAATAGAGTATGCATCTAGCAGAAATAGTACTATAAAGCATAATAGAAAATTAAGACACTTTCTGTTTAACCCAAAGTTAATAATTCACTGCGAAGGATTTTAGAGACATCATATGCTGCTATAAGAACACTCTACTAGGCACTTGAAGGTCAAACCCAACTTGTAAAAGGGTTGCCACAAAAGCTGCAAGACATGTCCTTCTAAAATCATAGTGTGTTTTATATTACAACTTAGAATATCAAATAGTATTCTAACCAGAACATGTGTTATCAAATACTTCAAATTCTGTTTCTGTCTGAACACTGAATGTTCCTAGTTAAATCCTGTGACTCTTTTTTTTTTAATTTTTGGATTAATTTTTAATTTTTTTATTTTTTGAACATCTTTATTGGAGTATAGTAGCTTTACAATGTTGTGTTAGTTTCTGCTTTATAACAAAGTGAGTCAGCTATACATATACATATATCCCCATATCTCCTCCCTCTTGTGTCTCCCTCCCACCCTCCTTATCTCACTCCTCCCTGTCCTATGCAGCTGCTTCCCACTACCTATCTATTTTACATCTGGCAGCATGTAAGTCCATGCCACTCTCTCACTTCATCCCAGTTTACCTCTCCCCCTCCCTATGTCCTCAAGTCCATTCTCTACGTCTGCGTCTTTATTCCTGCAACTCTTGAATGCACCACATTCTTGGGAATTGACACTGTTATTAGGAGCCTACGCATTAAGGTTCTAATGAATTTTTGACGAACTGAAACATCCTCTATTATTATATCCTCCCTTTTTCTCGTGTTGATGTCTATTTTTGTTTACTGTTAACACAGCTACTCAAGGTTTCTCTTTTTTTTTTTTTTTTTTTTTTTTGTTTTAGGTACATGGGCCTCTCACTGTTGTGGCCTCTCCCGTTGAGGAGCACAGGCTCCGGACGCGCAGGCTCAGCGGCCATGACTCACGGGCCCAGCTGCTCCGCGGCACGTGGGATCTTCCCGGACCGGGACACGAGCCCGTGTCCCCTGCATCGGCAGGCGGACTCTCAACCACTGCGCCACCAGGGAAGCCCAAGGTTTCTCCTGATTAGTGTTTGCATGGAACAGTTTTTCACCCTTTTATTTTTAACATTTCTGGGTCTTTTTAAAAATTTTTATTTATTTAATTTATTTATTTTTGGCTGCATTGGGTCTTCGTTGCTTCGTGTGGGCTTTCTCTAGTTGCAACAAGCAGGAGTTGCAGTGCGTGGGCTTCTCATTGTGTTGGCTTCTCTCGTTGTGGAGCATGGGCTCTAGGGACTTGGGCTTCAGTAGTTATGGCTCACAGGCTCTAGAGTGCAGGCTCAGTAGTTGTGGCACTCTGGCCTAGTTGCTCTGTGACATGTGAGATCTTCCTGGACCAGGGCTCGAACCCTGGCAGGCAGATTCTTAACCACTGCACCACCAGAGAAGCCCCCTATCTGGGTCTTTATATTGAAACTAATGTCACACAGGACACCAGCTTATCAAAACAGACATTGGTCTTAGTCCTGGAGTAGGGTCCAACTGTTGAAACAACCCCAATGCAAGACAAGTAAAATGGGGAAGCAGGAACCTTTGGAATTTTCTACTGATACTCCATCAGGAAGGAGAGGGCAGGAGAGGAAAAATTCTTCTATTCCTCTTCTTAAAAAAGATTTGAGTTTCTAGCATCTTAATATGGGGTTCTGTATGTGCATTATCACAGAAAAATTATTAGACTAATAAACTGCTTTTTTTCTACATAAAATTCTATAAATCCATCTTTTTATAAAAAATCCAATTCATCAATCTCTGATTTTAATTGGAGTATTTTTGTTTCATTTACCCTTAGTATAATACATGGTTGTGTTTGTCTGTCACTTTGCTATATGTTTTTTTATTTATCCAGTCTGTTTTTGTTCCTTTTTCTTTTTCCTATTTCCTTTTGAATCAGTCAGGTATTATCTGTTATTCCATTTTTCTTCTTTTACATTAAATGCACTTAATTTTTTTAGTTATTTATATTTTTTGTACATTTTTGTTTTTTGATCATTTCATGGATTAGAATTTGCACTTTGCATACTTAATTTGTCACAGTTTACTTTGACTTAATATCATACTTATTCATCTATAACATGAGAATTTAAAACAATATTTTTCCATTTTTGCTATCCTTCTCCTTTGTTCCTGATTGTCATCCACTTCACTTCTTCATATTTTATAATATGACAATTCATTGTTATCATTTTCCTTTAGTCAATTTCCTTTTAAGTAAATATTTAAAATAAAAGAAAATTTATATTTACTCACATATTTCCCACTTATGGTGTTTTTTTATTCCTTTGTGTAGTTCCATGTGTCTGTTTATATTCTTCACTTCCCTTCAGCTTGAAAACTTTTTATTAACGTTTTTGATAGTGTAAATCTTCCACTGATGAATTTTATTAACCTTTTTTTTTAGTTAAAATGTCTTTATTTTACCATTATTTTTCAAAGAGACTTACTGGATTCAAATTGCAGATTGAAAGTTAATTTTTTTCTTTTCTTCAGCATTTCTGAGATGTGAATAAGTTCAGTATCCACTACTCTGTAATATCTAAATCTTTGATACAGATTTCAATAATTATTTCCTAAGTGAGCTCCCTGAATGATCTCTGTGACCTTTTCAGTACATGCAAACCCCTCTAAGAAGTGGAATATTTCAAAATGCAGATCCAAACATTTCATTCTCATATTTAGGCTCATTTAGTAGCATACTATGACCTTCAATATAATCAAATGCTTTAGTTTATAACTCCATTTTTTGAAGAAACTTGGAAGTAGAGAAAGGGAGAATGATCATGTGCTACTTAGGGAAGGACTCACAATTGAATAACTGCTATAGACTAAATGTGTTCTCTGAAAATTCACATATTAAATCCGAATGCCCAATGTGTTTGGAGGTAGGGTCTTTGGGAGGTGATTAGGTCATGAGGGTGGAGTCCTCAGGAATGGGATTAATGCCCTTATAAGGGAGACTACAGAGAAATCCTTTGCCCCTCCCACCACTTGAGGACACATTGAGGAAAACAGCTGTAATGAATCAGGAAGTAGACTTTGACTAGATGCCAAATCAGCCAGTGCCTTTGATCTTGGACTTCCCAGCCTCAAGAACAATGAGAAGTAAATGTTTGTTGTATACAAGCCACTGGGTGGCTTGTTACTATTCTGTTATAGTAACCCAAATGACTAAAGCAATAATAGAACTAATGTTATATCTGTAGTGCAGGATGACACAAAAAAGGTGGGGGAAAAAACTGAGAATAGGGATATAATTACTGAAGTGAAGCTTCTGTGAAGAAAGAAGCATGGCTCAAAATATTAGTTGTAAGCAGGTCAAAGGGAATGGCTGAGAATTTGGAGGAAGACTCAAATCCCATAGCTTCTTAACTCCATACTCCTTTCACTCACTGTTCAGGCCTTTTGTTTTGTCCCCATTTAAAAACTTGGCTTCCCTGACTCAGCTCTTTTCCCTAATCCTATTCATTGAAACATTCCCTAGGCAAAATTAGGAAGTTCACTCTGACTTGGACTTTAGGAAATGCTTGTTCCTACAATGTCAAGAAGGAAAGATCAGAGGAGGAGAAATTTCTTTTTCTTTGTCAATAGAAGGACATGAGTTTCTCACATCTCAATGTGGGATTCTGTATCATAGTAGAAGTAAAGTTAGATTTCTAACCTGCTCCTTCATATAGGAAACAGCAGTAAAATTTTCAAACAAAATTCAGCATAATACATAGTAGAGCTTATCATTTGTACACATTTAAAGATTATAAGATATTTTCACTGTACTAATATCTTAAGTTTTAAGGACATTTTTATGTGTGTATAGTAAGCAATATATAAATATATATTTCTGATTCATTTACATATACAAAAAATATATAAAATACATATATTACTTACTATTATATATAACTGTATATACACACTGGCAAATGTCTTTATATACATGTATACAAATATAAATATTTGTATGCATTCACACACACACATATATTCTGCTTATCTGATTCTGTGTTAGTTTCTTATTGCTGTTACAATAAATTACCACAAACATGGTGTCCTAAAACAACACAAATTTATTATCTTACAGATGTGGAGGTCAGTAGTCTAAAATGGGTCAGCAGTGCTATACCCTTTCTAGACTCTCTGGAGATAATCTATTTACTTCCTTTTCTAGTTTCTGAAGGCTACCTGCATTCCTTTGCTTGTGGCCTCTCATCACTCTGACTTCGAGTTCCCTTGTCACATCTCATACTCTGATCCTCCTGTTTTCTTCCAATAAGGACACTTGTGAATACATTAGTCCCAGCCAGATAATTCAGAATAATCTCCCCGTCTCAAGATCATCAATGTATTGGGTTGGCCAAAAAGTTCGTTCATTTTTAAGTAAAAGTAAAAGCCACATGTTCCATTTCATAAAGAACTTTATTGAAGAACGTGTTCACCAACTGAATGAACTTTATGACCAACCCAATAATAACATTTTCAAAGTCTCTTTTGCTGCATAAGGTATCCTTAGGATTCAAGAATAAGGATGTGGACTTTTTGAGGGAAATGCACTTTTTTTGCCTACCACAGATTCAAGATAGAAAGATAATATTAAAAGTTTTATATTTGCAGGTATGTTTGAAATGCTTTGTAGTTGCTTTTCTGTAATCCATTTGAGTTATTAGTCATTAAGCCAAACCCTTATATAGATCGATGTTTTTTAGGAATTTAAATACAAGAGCAATCTTCAAATATATATTACTCTGTTAATAAAAGTCTATTTTGCTTTTTCTAGATGACTACCTAATTGAATGTTTATTTTCAAAATTCATTATGTTAATATTGATAAAACCCATCGAATATACTATTTCATTACCTGAAATGACTCACTTTCTTTTAGATGGTTGGTAAAGCCTCATTGCACAGTAATAGGAATTTAATGGCAGAACTCCTCAATTAAACCTCCAGGATCCCAGGAATATTATTATCTTAATTTTTCAAATGTTATTATCTACATGTGTGCTGATTGGCTCAAAATTATTTTAAAGGTGAAAAGATACTCATTATGAAGCCACAGGTTAAGAGGATAGCCATCAACCTGTTACTAAAATAATTTGAAATAAGTGATTTTTCATCCATGTGAATTACCTTTAATGATGTCATATACCAAAGTAGTTTGGTCTTCAGGTCTTTATTAGAAAATTGCTTTCTTCCTGAAATGATTTTTTTTTACTTTCTATGACTTTGTCCTTTATATTTTGCAAAGGTTAGGCCACTCTTTGGATCATTAATGCTATTTCACATATTTAGCCCCAGAGCACCTTCTTCCCTGTATTTGTATTTGATTGACTCAGTCTCAGATATGAACATAATTCCCCATTAAGCTGAAAATCTAATTCTGGACATCTTAGTTAACCACTTCAAGCCTGGAAATATGGACAAAACCACAATAAAAGACAAGGATTGAACATCTCTTAAAAAGAAGGAATAAAATATCAGAGATGATATAATGTCTTATCAGAAACACATTTTTAGGGTCAAAATTCTTCCAAATGCAATGTTTTTCTTTTTCTTTCACCCGAAGTGTACAAGCATAAATTTCATGTGCAAATATTATATAGGTGTTTGGAAAGAAGACAATGATATTCTAAAGTTTTATGGATCAGAGTTATTATGATTTATAAAGAAAACATGTAGTAAGCATGCCCAAATGATATGTCATTAGAATTTAGAATATTTGACTGTGACTAAACAGCCTCTATTATGCTAGGGAGTAATATTTGGTTATATAAATGGCATTGAATGATCCTTTTACCAGATTGTGAATTCCTTGAAGGCAGGAAGAATTTCTTTAACTTTTGTATCTCCAGTGTACAAGTGCCTAGTATATATTCAATAATTTAAAATATTAAATGAATAAATAAATAAAATTTATGAAAGATTAATGTTATAACAAGAAAAGAGAAATGCATGTAATACAATTTAGAAAATAATACAATGAGTAATTATATTTTCTACTTCTGATTCTTAAAGAAATTTTGTCTTCTAAAGCATATATTTATTTTTCTATTTCTGGAAAGGCTAATTCAGGCCATGGTTTCTCTCCATTTTAGTTACAAACATTTCTCTGGAACATGTGTCTCCAACCCTGGGTTTGCACCAGGGAATGCTCATTGCAGGGATTCAAATTCAGCAGGTATGTGACTGACCCCACACATATCAATTATTTTAATGTTTCATGGGTGATTCTGGTGAGGACATTTAAAACAGCTGTTCTAGACTTAAGTAACAGTAGTTTCCAAAATCTCTGTCCTATAAACTGAAAATGAATCATTTTTACTAGATCCAAGTTATTTGCAAGAGGTGTTTACAACCTATATTAAGGAGCCATATCCATAAATGAGTAGTCTCTACAGCAATGTATCTTTATATGAATCATTGGCTGAACTCTATTTCTTGCTCAGATTCTTTTCAATCAAATTACCTTTGAAATTCAAATTATTGAAAAGCTGCTGTTTTCTATTAACCATGATACCAATAGAAGATTGTGCTGGAGAAAAGAATAATGAATAGGTCTGCCAGAATCCATAATTTCTCATCACTTGCACAAACATTATTAACTTGAATATTTAACTTGAACCAAGTGTTATATTCCTCCCTAGTATCACACCAAAGAAAATTATTCATACACAGAATTTCATACACAAAATCTGTAGTGACAAAGTTTCTTTATTCTACATCCTCTTAGACTATATTAAATGTTAGTGAATTCCTATAAAGCACACTTTATGTGAAGAGATTTATGAGAATGCTGGGAGCTATAGGAAGGTTCATGTCTATGTAGGAGATCAAGGAAAACAAGGAGTGAGAAATAAGTTGTCATTGATTCAAAACAACACATGGAAAAGTTGTTTTTTAGTGAGTGTTAACATATTAGGAGGGATTACTCTCGGAGGTAATTAAAAGCAGAACATTCTCTGACTTCCTTCTCATCCTAGTCAGTGTTTATCACTCTCTTAACATAATTGATCTGGAATGCCCCTACTTTAGCATGAATTTCCTTGTTTAATTAGAAGCATTATGTCTGCTTCACCTTTCTTCTTCCCACAACTGTTCAATCTTGTGTACCACCAGGTAGCAACCAGAAAATAGTAAAATCCTCAGGAAGCGCAAACCTAGATGCTACTTAATAGATAAATAGTTATGATGGCTCTTTTTCTTTTTATTTGTACTTTTGATTTTTTTCAGAACTGGATTTACTTTCATTAAATCTTTATTCTGATCAAGGTGGCAGAGTAGGAGGATTCTGGGCTCACCTCCCCTCTTGAATCCAAACTACAACTACGTATAAAAGGACTCTTGCTGAAATACACCTAGGGACTAGGAGAACAGCTCTACTACAAAGGAGGCTGTGAGAAAAGATCCACATGAAGTCAGGTAAGAAGGGAGGAGAAAAAAATCTAGTCAGGACCTGCACCCTTAACAAGGGACATAGAAGAAGAGGGTGATATCACAGCCCTGGGGATCCTCCCTGGGGAACAAGGGGTTCCAGCCACATATAATCACCTAAGCCCTGAGGTCCCAACAGTGGGAAAATAATCCCCCTTAGCTGGTTGAAAGACCAGGGGTGCTTACCAGAGAACTGTAAGAAACTAAGACTCTGCTTTTAAAGAATAGTCACAGATTTGCTTACTTCCAGTCATAGCACTGAGGCAGTAGATTGAAAATTACCTAGGGCTCTGGCCAGCTTGCCAGGACCAAAGCAGCACACCCCAAGTCCACACTGGTCACCTGTGCCAGCAGTGGTCTTAAATGACACAATAGATCTGTTGGACTTACTAGATATCTATAGGATATTTCATCCAAAACCAACAGAACACACATTGTTTTCAAGTGCACAAGGAATGTTCTCTGGGATAGATGAAATGCTGGCCATAAAACAAGTCTGAACAAATTTAAGAAGATAGAAATTATATCAAACATTTTTTTTTCTAATCACAGCAGCATGAAACTAGAAATCAATTACAGGAAGAAAAATGGAAAAACACTAAAAGGTGGAGACTAAACAGCATACTACTAAAAAGCCAATGAATCAGTAAGGAAATCAAAGAGGAAATCAGAAAATGCCTCAAGACAAATGAAAATAAAGTTAAAAATTTCCAAAATTTGTGGGACACAGCAAAAGTACTTCTAAGAGGGAAGTTTAGAGCGATAAAGACCTATATGAAAATAAACAAGAAAAATCTCAAATAAACCACCTAACCTACCATCTAAAGGAATTAGAAAAAGCAGAACAAACAAAGCTCAAAGTCAATAGAAGGAATAAAACAATAAAGACCAGAGAGGAAATAAAATAGATACCCAAACAACAGTAAAAAAGATCAATAAAACCAAGAGCTGGTTCTTTGAAGAGATAAACAAAATCGATAAGCCTTTAACCAGGCTCCTTAAGGAAAAAGAGTGAAAGCAAATAAAATAAGAAATGAAAGATGAGAAATTGCAACTGATATCACAGAATTACAAATAACCATAAGAGAATATTATGAACAGTTATATGTCAAAAAATTAGACAGCTTAGAAGAAATGGATAAATTCCTAGAAACATACAATCTTCCAAGACTGAATCAGAAAGAAATAGACAATATGAAAAGACTGAATACTAGTACTGAAATTGAATCAGTAATCAAAAACTTCCAACAGAGAAGAGTCCAGGGCCAGATGGCTTCTTAAGGGAATTCTACCAAACTCTTCTTTATATAGAAGAGTTAATACCTATATTTCTCAAACTATTCCCAAAAAGACGAAAAGAAGGGAACACTCCTAAATGCACTCTATGACATCACATTACTATGACATCGCATTACTCTGATAACAAAACCAGACAAATGCACTAAACAAACAAACAAACCATAAAATTACAGGCCAGTATCATTGATGATATAGATGTAAAATCATCCCAAAATATTATCAAACCAAATGCAACAACATATAAAAAGGATTGTACAGCATGATCAAGTGGGATTCATTCATTCCAGGGATGCAAGAATGGCTCAATGTCAGCAAATTAATCAATGAGATACACCACATTGACCAAACTAAGGATAAAAATCACATGATTATCTCAATAGATGCAGAAAAAGCATTTGATAAAATTGAACACAATTGTAATTCCACCACAGCCTTTGTTTGTGAAAGCCCTCTCTGGAACACTCTCATGTTACATAAGAATGAAAGTCATGATCATTTCTTTAATCCCTAAAATGAAACAGGGTTTTAAAAAGCTGACACTTTATATTTCTTGTCTCTACCTTTCATTTCAGTACTAAACCAAACCATTTTTTTTTCTTTGACATGATTATTTTCTTTACTTTTTTTTTTTCATTGCTTACAGCCACCCTATATTTCAATGTTTATTGCTTTACAATTGTATTATTCTAACAAATTTCCAAATAAGTTATCTGTTCCTGGCTTAGTCCTCTCTACATCATACTCTATACTTGTATTTGTCTCTTAGTTCTTCTTTAAACATTGTGCATATCTAATCCTATTCTTCATTGATTAAAAGTTGAACATTTATATATTGTGTGCCTAGGACTATGCTGGATCCTAATAATTGTGCAGACAACTTGACATGCCCAGTACCTTCATTCAAGGAGCCTAACTTTTCAAATAGAAGCCAGATAATTAAACAACTAATCACAATAAAACATGATGCTTATTTTGAAAGTCTTCAAAATATTCTCGCCATATACCATCTAAATAACTACTCCACTGAAATTCAGAAGCCTTTCTTATATGGTTATATCATAAATATATGGATCCAGCATTCAATTAATTTGATTCTCTCATGATACTGCAAATAATGTGTTTGATCCTGTTACTGCACTCACTTGGAATGTACTCTTGACTGTGGTCCACTTTTCTAAAGATAAATCCTTCCCATTCTTTACCATTCCTTTCATTGTTATTCTATTTCTCCAAATTCTGATTGAACTTATAGCCAGTACTATGCAACTTAAAACTCAAAATAATAGTGCTTTATACTTTAAAAAAATTATTATTAGATAAATCAATTTCTATGATGCCATTGTCTTCATTCACATCAACAAATATATGCATATTGCATATTTTCTATATTTTAAAATACAAATAAAAACATTCTGCAATATTTGGTTTCTCAGTTGCTTCTTGGTCTTCTAACTCTGTAACATAGTGCCTATTTATTATAATATATACATATTTCATGAAATCTCTCTCTTAACACCTGCTCTTTAACAATTTTACTTGACCACATGTCAACCTAGGGTGTCCTGACATATCTATTTCTTAATAACTTTTCAGTACCTGTCCCAAAGACTGTTTACTAACTAAATACATATATATGTATATATACTAACAGTAATTTTCCTACTAAAAGTAATTGTTTCTGGGATGTTTATGCTCTTTTGTATTTCTAATAACATTATTGATTTCTGTAAAAACTAAAAAAAAAGTTAAGTCAAATTTCCTAAGGTTAAAATGGAAACTTCAAGTTATCACAGGAAGCACTCAGCTGAAAACTATTACCACTTGTTGAAGCTGATGTGCGTTAAGCATTGACTCACTATTGAACTAGATAAACTGTAAATCAAACTATAAACTATAAATCAAATCCCCCACAATAACAGAAATTTCCTAGGTATTTGATCCAGTCCATATCAGCAAGCCTAATAATCGTGCCTAGATATTGCACAAGTCTTTTCTCAGATAACTCCCCACATTTTCCAGAATATATGGCCACTGTAGTTACGTCTTAACATTTATTAGCTGTCACTTCATGAATAGTGGTACCTAAAAAGAACATATTTTCCATCTGGGAAAGATCTTCATTCTGTAAAACTTACTTAACATAAAAATCTGCCATTTGGACATTCATTTAAAATTAAATTCATAATCTGCACACATCCTGAAATATCTTTTTAAAAATAGTGTAATTTACAGTTATTTAACTATTAAGCTACCACTTTTTTCTATTGGTTACTGATCTTCTCTTATTTGTCTGAGAATAATTTTCCAAAAGTTTGCTTTTTGATATTTTGTCCAGTCATATTTAGCTGTGTCTTAGACTTTGAGTGATAACTACCTTGTAATGAATTATTTATTCACACGCTAATCCAAAAATACACTTAGTACTATAATAATGTAAAATTACAATTGATGCTTTCTACCATTTTCTGTAGCACTCTGCTTCCATAGCTTGCCTTGTCTCTCTATTTTATTTTATTTTTTCTTTTTCTTCTCAGGATCACTTTGAACTCAGTCATACCTAATATAGTTGTCTGAGCACCCATCTATTTGTAATAGGTTTAATATACTTTCTCACTTCAGGGTAGTATCTTTCTCCATTTAACATCTCAAGTCATATAGAAGAAAATAATTTTCTAAAAATATATAATATCTCATGTGTTTAAAAAATTAATTCACTAAAATTCATCAGCTATCTTTATAAGCAGTGAGTAGTAAAGTGTGTTCTGTAGTTAAAAATATTTCCAGTCACTCAGTCAGCATGACAGTTGTCTACTGCTGAGCTTGCCACCTGCTATGCTATAGCGCACAGTGGCTAATGAGTTACGAGGATGCCTTGTCTCAGCGAGAGGGCGGACTGCAGTGTGCTGAATATTGCCTTCCAAAATTCAGGGCTACTTTGAACATCAGAATGTTATTGTATTTGAAATAAGCCCTTTGTATTATCATAATTATATTCAATTATATTCATTAATATAAGGATCAAGATAATATTCTGGTTTAGTATGGGTCCTAAATGCAATGAAAATGTCATTCTAGGAGACAGAAAAGGACTGACAGAGACACACAGAAACGCTGTGAAAAAGGCACCGTGAAATTGCAAGCAGAGATTGTAGTGATGCATCTGCAAGCTGAAGAACCCCAAGGATTACCAGAAGCTAGAAGAAAAGCATGGGCCAGTTTCTCTCTTAGATCTGTCAGAAGGTACCAACCCTGAGGACACTTTGATTTCAGACTTCTGGCCTCCTGAATTGTGATAGAAGTAATTTTTCATGTTTTCAGACATTCTGTTTGTGGTAATTCATTATAGAAGCTCTAAGAAACTAACACAGATGCCTAGTGAAGTTTATGGACACAACGTCAACATAAAAGAAAACAGCATCATTGTGGATTCTCTTTAATAACATCAAGTAGTGTTAAGTATGGAGAAAAAACAACAGATGTAATATCAATAATAGTAATAGTAACAAATATTTATTAATACCCTAGTGAAGGAATTTATATTTCCTCTAAATCTTCACATGTTCAGAGCCTGGAGGTAGGTAGATATTGTTCCCCATTGCTTTTCCAAAGTGTTTTTCCCTCCATCTTCATATCATCACACTTTATCATCTGCAATGTCTCATTATTACTGTTTTCTACACATATTTTAGTCTTATACCATATTCCCAGATAATTCTAGCAATTTTTCCCTTTTTTCTTTCTACATTCACATCCTTCAACACTTTTGGTGGCTTTAGCATCTACATTGGGTGGTCAAGCACTTCTTTCTATTTATTTTTTCTTAAACCTATCACAGTCATCCTCTTCTATGGTCATATTATTGATGGTCATGGCATTGCCAATACAATAACACTATAAAATTCTCACTTTCAGATAACTTAATCTCCTAACTGTGTAACTCGTATATACTAGTACTATTATTCTAGTATTTCTTTGATTTTATTAAGACCTTGACCACACTGATTCATCACTTTATTCTTTCATGAAGCATGCACTTCCATGCCTTTACATTACTACTTCATTGGACTTAGCTACAAGTAATTTTTTTTAACATCTTTATTGGAGTATAATTGCTTTACATTGTTGTGTTAGTTTTTGCTGTATAACAAAGTGAGTCAGCTATACATATACATATATCACCATATCCCCTCCCTCTTACATCTCCCTCCTACCGTCCCTATCCCACCCCCTAGGTGGTCAGAAAGCACTGAGCTTATCTCCCTTTGCTATGTGGCTGCTTCCCACTAGCTATCTATTTTATATCTGGTAGTGTATATATGTCAATGCCACTCACCGTATGCTACAGCTAATTTAATGGCAAATCATTATTTTCACTCTCTTTATTCTTTATGTGCACAGCTTTGTTGTACGTGATTTCTTCTCTTAGGTATGCACCTTTTAACTTATCCAACTAACCTCCAATATATCATACAATAATTTGAGCAATAGTCTTAAGTTATTATCTCATGATAATCCCTACATCATGTCCACAGGTAACTTTTCATGTTCCAAGCAGCTATTAATTAGAAAGACATGCTATTCCTTTTCCATATACCAATTATATGATGGTAGAAGAGGATAAAGGTAACAACAATAAATATTGTCATTCATAAGATACAAATAGGTGGAACAGAGCAGTCAGTAATCCACAACATATATGAAATTCTGCTGTTCCTTGGCTCTGCTACCTGGAGACTAAGAGGGAGTGGGTGTCCTTTCTTTTTACTTAGTGACTTCTAAATGGGGAATGGAAAATAGAGCCCCTCCCAATTTTTGGAACCTAGTAGCTTTTTATATAGTTTCATGTCCATAGAAAATTGGAGATCAAAAATATTTTTATATTTCCATCTTAGTTTCTTATATTCCAAGCTAGAGGTGATTTGCCAATACCAGTGTCTCAAACAAATTGTGCACATTCTGTTTATTTGTAGGCAATTATATGAACAAACCGTTTCATCCACAATTCATAAGAAACAGGGCTCTTTCTCTGTACCTAACTATAGTACCTTGAGTGAACCCGGCATCTATGGGATCATGACCTTAAGCTTTCTAGGAGCCCTTAATTTCCAGTTAAAGGATTTAATAGACATCATTTTGATCTTTTAAGAATTCTTCTAAAAGGGTTAGCTTGGTCTTTACTGTAAAGCCTTTTGCTGCAGCACCTTGCATTTGGCATTTTTTCTAAGTCTGTGTTGTAATGACCACACCTTTGATTGGGTGAAGAACATCTTCTTTTCAACAATGTGATTTCTGAACTCTATATCCTCTCTAAATTCTGCGGACACAGTAGCATCATATCTTCTAGTATTTTATCAAATATAGTTAGTTAGCAACCAAATCAACTTTCATATGATCTGTGATATATTTCTCCCTCCAGCACTAAAAGTTTTTAGATATATTTTCTTTTCTTCCAAGTTAAGGTAGGTTACAGTCTTACCAAATATTTTGCCACCACTTAACACAGGACCACATTTTCCAAATTTCTATAACCTGCTACTGGTTCTTAATGTCAATATCACATAGTTTTTCTTAAAATAAATTGTATTTATTTATTTATTTTTGGCTGTGTTGGGTCTTCCTTGCTGCACTTGGGCTTTCACTAGTTGCAGCGAGCAGGGGCTACTCTTTGTTGCACTGAATGGGCTTCTCATTGCAGTGACTTCTTATATACAGAGCGTGGGCTCTAGGTGGGTGGGCTTCAGTAGTTGTGGCACGTGGGCTCAGTAGTTGTGGCACAGGGCTTAGGAGTTGTGGCTGGCAGGCTTCAGAGCACAGGCTTAGTAGTTGTGGCACATGGGCTTAGTTGCTCCGTGGCATGTGGGATCTTCCCAGACCAGTGATGGAACCCATGTCCCCTGCATTGGCAGGTAGATTCTTAACCACTGCACCACCAGGGAAGTACCAATATCACATAGTTTTGATACTTAGTACATTTTTAACAACTTCTGCATAACCAGATATATTGGCAATATTGCTGGGTAATGAACCACTCAGAAACCTAGATGTATTCAATGATAAGCACACATTTCTTTTTAATGTTTTTCTCATTTAGCTGCTTAAAACAGCAATGAGGGGCTTCCCTGGTGGCGCAGTGGTTGAGAGTCCGCCTGTCGATGCAGGGGACACGGGTTTGTGCCCCGGTCCGGGAAGATCCCACATGCCGCGAAGCGGCTGGGCCCGTGAGCCATGGCCGCTGAGCCTGCGCGGCCGGAGCCTGTGCTCCGCAACGGGAGAGGCCACAACAGTGAGAGGCCCGCGTACCGCAAAAAAAAAGAGTGACCCTTTAAGAAAAGAGTAGTGTCTTTTAGGAGTGACTCAGTTTTCAGGTTTATGAGTTATAACTCAAGGATTTTGTGTGGTCAAATAGAGGAACCAAATATCCTTTATTTAGGGAGTAATCTCAATTTTGTACAAGAAGGGAATTTTATCAGACCCTGAACTAGATGGTTTGCATGTATTATGTAATTTAATCTTCATAACAACTCTGCAAGATTAATATTATCAACATTATGATAAATTAAAAAACAACAGAAGTTCAGTAGTCAAGTAACTTTTCTCAGGACATTCAGTTAAAAAGTACAAAAATGTATCTTCACTGCTCTGTGAATTTCTGTATGTTTCATAATTTATTTCCTTTAAATACAGTTCACTTCACACACATCTATTTAATTTACATATTTGTCATATTGTACTCTAACTTGTCACTGAGGCTTTTTTTTAACTCACTTGAGGAATAATTATTAAAATGGAAATGTCTCCCTTGTGAAGCAGCACACATTAAATCCACTAAATATGGTTTAATTATTACCCTCATATCAAATAGTAGCGCTCTGAAAATATGAGATGCAGGTAAATCAATGTTGCTTCATGGAGAGAGTTACTATAAAGTTGTCTATTGACAGTATGTGCCTAATAAGCCGAAATGATTCATAGCATGAGGTTTTGGGCAGTTAGAATGTCAAATACGTGGAATAAGAGTAGTACTGAGGGAACAGGTGCAAAAAAAATTATGGAAATAAGTTATCTCAGATGGTAATTTATTATATTTACATAAATTAACTTATTCAGTGAATTAAACATTTATATATATGTACCATTTTAAATATAAATTTAAATAAAAGGTAGAAATATTTTGTATTTAATAGAGTTCAAATAGATTCAACTGCAAAAAACAGACCTTAACTAACTTCAATAATTACTTTTCCGACTGGGTAGAAAGAAAGAAAACCCTACCTTTGTCCACCAGAGGGTGGTATTGTAACACTATAACATTTCAAATGAGCCTGGCATCAGAAAAAATCCTCAACAGATTAAATGTCTCAAATAATTTTATTTTCTTTCTGAAAATTAGAGAAGGGAATAATTTTAACTCCATGTAATTTATACACTTTCCCTAAACCATAACTTTCGTAAATGCCCCCCCCAGATATTATTGATTAAATTTAAAAAATTAGAAATCAGCAAACATGTACAGATGTACACACGCACACACAGAAAGATTTACTGTATTACGGGAACTGTTTCTAGATGTCCTAAATCACCTTCTCAGGAAAAATAGTTGAAATGCCAGGTAGAATATAAAAATCTTAAATATATTGCAGTGCTAATGTCATAGTAAGTATTTTACTTTGCCCAAAAATTAAAAGGAAGAAATTGAAAGATAAGACAATACAAAATTTCCTTTAACTCTGATATTCAAGCTCTGGAGGTTCTAATTTTCACCTTACTAATTTGTTGAGAGTTTTTATCATGAAAAGGTGATAAATTTTGTCAAAATTTTCCTATGTGTCAGTGTGTCTATTGAATGATTAAAGAGTTTTGTTCATTTAACATGGTGTTTTGTATTAATTCATTTTCAAATACCAAACCAATACTGCATTACTAGAAACAAATCCTTCTTCGTCACGGTGTATATACTTTTTATATACTTCTCAGTTCAGTTTGCTATTATTTTGTGAATATCTTTTTGTCTATGTTCATGAGGTTATATTTTGTAGTTTCCTTTATATATGATATCTACCCACATATTACAGTAGTACAAAAGACCACTGAGTCAGTGACAAAGAATATATTACCATGGCATAGCAGACATCATGTGGTTTATGTTTGCATCAGTCCTCATAAGGCTTTTTTAAAAATTAATTTTATTGGGGGTATAGTTACTTTACAATGTGGTATTAGTTTCTACTGTATAGCAAAGTGAATCAGCTATATGTATATATATCCCCTCTTTTTTGGAATTCTTTCCCATTTACGTCACCATGGAGCACTGAGTAGAGTTCCCTGAGCTATAGAGTAGGTTCTCATTAGTTATCTATTTATTTTATACATAGTATCAATAGTATATCTGCCAATTCCAATCTCCCAGTTCATCCCACCCCACCTCCCATATGAACAAACGTGTCCATATGTTTGTTCTCTACATTTGTGTCTCTATTTCTGCTTTGCAAATAAGATCATTTATACCATTTTTCTAGATTCCACATATATGCATTAATATACCATATTTCTTTTTCTCTTTCTGAATTAACTCTGTATAACAGTCTCTATGTCCATCCAAGTCTCTACAAGTGACCCAATTTCATTCCTTTTTATGGCTGAGTAATATTCCATTATATATATGTACCACATCTTCTTTATCCATACCTCTGTTGATGGACAATTATGTTGCTTCTGTATCCTGGCTATTGTAAACAGTGCCGCAGTGAACACTGAGGTGCATGTGACTTTTTGAATTATGGTTTTCTCTGAGTATATGCCCAGTAGTGGAATTGCTGGGTCATACAGTATTTATATTTTTAGTGTTTTTAAGGAACCTCCATACTATTCTCCATAGTGGCTGTATCAATTTACATTCCTACCAACAGTGCAAGATGGTTCCCTTTTCTCCACACCCTCTGCAGCATTTATTGTTTGTAGATTTTTTTTTATGATGGCCATTCTGACTAGTGTGAGGTGATGTCATTGTAGTTTTGATTTGCATTTCTCTAATAATTAATGATGTTGAGCATCTTCTCATGTGCTTGTTGGCCAACTGTATGTCTTCTTTGGAGAAATGTCTGTTTAATTCTTCCACTCATGTTTTGATTGGGTTGTTTCTTTTTTTGATATTGAACTGCATGAGCTATTTGTATATTTTGGAGATTAATCCTTTGTCTGTTGTTTCATTTGCAAATATTTTCTCTCATTCTGAGGGTTGTCTTTTCATCCTGGTTATGGATTCCTTTGCTGTGCAAAAGCTTTTAAGTTTCATTAAGTCCCATTTGTTTATTTTTGGTTTTATTTTCATTACATTAAGAGGTGGGTCAAAAAAGATCTTGCTGTTGTTTATGTCAAAGATTGTTCTGCCTATGTTTTCCTCTAAGAGTTTTATACTCTCTGGCCTCACATTCAGGTCTTTAATCCATTTTGAGCCACAGCAGTCCAAGAAGAAAAGAAATAAAAGAAATCCAAACTGGAAAAGAAGTAAAACTGTCACTGTTTGCATGATACTATACATAGAAAATCCTAAAGACTCTACCAGAAAACTGCTACAGCTAATCAATGAATTTACTGAAGTTGCAGGATACAAAATTAATACACAGAAATATCTTGCATTCCTATACACTAACGACAAAAGATCAGAAAGAGAAATCAAGGGAATAATCCCATTTACCATTGCAACAAAAAGAGTAAAATACCTAGGAATGAACCTACCTAAGGAGGCAAAAGCCCTGTATGCAAGAAACTATAAGATACTGATGAAAGAAATCAAAGATTATAGAAACAGATGGAGAGATATACCATGTTCTTGGATTGGAAGAATCAATATTGTCAAAATGACTGTATTATCCAAAGCAATCTACAGATTCAATGCAATCCCTATCAAACTACCAATGGCATTTTTCACAGAACTAGAACAAAAATTTTCACAATTTGTATGGAAACACAAAAGACCCCGAATAGCCAAAGCAATATTGAGAAAGAAAAACGGAGCTGGAGGAATCAGGTTCTGGGACTTGAGACTATACTACAAAGCTACAATAATCAAGACAGTATGGTAAAAAACAAAAATATAGATCAATGGAACAGGATACAGTGCCCCGAGGTAAACCCAAGCATCTATGTTCATGTAATATATGACAGGAGGCAAGAATATACAATGGAGAAAAGACAGCCTCTCCAATCATTGATGCTGGGGAAACTGCACAGCTACATGTAAAGGAATGAAATTAAAACACTCCCTAACACCATACACAAAAATAAGTCCCTTAAGTCTTGTGAAGACAAAGAAGAGCCAGGTTCAGATGGATGGATGCCATGTGCATGATGGGCTTATGTTACACCTGAGGTACCCCATGCTTAGGGAAGCTCCCATCTTATAACAGGTTTCTAGCAAAGCTGCCCAATCTCTTCTCAGAGGCAGATATTGTCTGTATTATCCAGAACAGCACAAAATTTGCCCTCTGTGCCGGAGGTTGAAATGATCTCTATCTCCCAAGGATATTTGCCATGCAAACTTTCTTGGAACGATTATGTAGGAGAAAAGCTCATATAAGACATGCAGAAAATCCATAAAGAATTGTCTCCACTTAGCAAAAATAAATGAGTGGGACTACATAAAACTAAAAATCTTCTGCACTATGGTTGTCTCATTCCCCATGTCTCCCTTTTAAACTTCTGGCTTATTTTCTGGTCTATGGCTTGCCCCAGTCTTTATCAAGACATCAGACAAGCAGTGATGTTGGCCTTCTCTCATTACTTCCCACTGAATTTTCTATTGTTTTTGGCAATGACTCTGACCATAGAACTTTCAGCATAATCTTCCAAATTAAGATAGCTCCCTTCCACCATGTTTAAACTTAGGTATTTAGACTTTTCACATTTAATTGTACTTTTGATAGTGTTAGTGTGTTAGGAAGAATTCTAAGATGGCCCCAAAATTCCTTTCCCTGTTGTACAGGACATGTACTTGTTAATGTGAGAGTATTTGTTAATATAATGGCATTTCACTACTAATATTAGATTATGTTTTATGGTACCTTTTACTTTAGAAAATGGATATTTTCCTGTATGATCCTGATCTAATCACTTGTGCCCAAGAAATGAACTGGGTTATTTATGAAGAGAAGAAATGAACATGAAGGAGATTATCCATTGCTGGCTTTGAGGGTGGAGGGAGCCACATGGCAAAGATCTCTAGGAGCTGACATTGACACCAAGTCAACAACTATCAAGAAACTGAATTCTACCAACTGTAATCTACCATAGGAATCCAAATATGATGATAACACAGCCTTGGTCAATGACATGATTTAGCAATGTGAGACCCTGAGCAGATAACACAATCAAACCTTGACTAGAATTTGACCTAAAGAAACTATGAGAAACTAAGTCATTATTGGCTTAAACTGCTAAATTTATGGTAATTTATTATCCTGGATTAGAAAACATGCACATATCATCTTGTTCTTTATTTTCTGTTTTCTCATATATTGCTTTCTTTTTTCCCCATTTTTCTGTCTTCTTTTTTTTTTTTTTTTTTTTTTTTTTTTTTTTTTTTTTTTTTTTTGTGGTACGCGGGCCTCTCACTGTTGTGGCCTCTCCCATTGCAGAGCGCAGCTCCGGACGCGCAGGCTCAGCGGCCACGGCTCACGGGCCCAGCCGCTCTGCGGCATGTGGGATCTTCCCGGACCGGGGCACGAACCCGTGTCCCCTGCATCGGCAGGCGGATTCTCAACCACTGCGCCACCAGGGAAGCCCTGTCTTCTTTTGAATTAGTTTATAATTACATTTCATCTCACATTTTGGCCTTTTCTATAAATGTTTATTTTGTTATTTCATTATTAGTTTAGGGAATATAGCACATATCTATGACATCATATTTTACCTTCAAGTTATACCACTTCCTTATTATATGACACCTACAGTAATATGCTTCCTTTTATCACCTCTTTGTACTATGTGTCATATATATAATTTTTATTACCTTAGTTGAAGTTTCCATCATTTATCAGATAGACTATCATGAGAGTGCCTTAGCTTTTTTTTTTTTTTTACTTTAATCCTCAAGCCATTGTTGCTTATTCTCTGCAAAGTCAACATAGTCAACGTTCTAAGATTATTCATCCTTGCTATGTCTCTAATATTTTAAAATGCTTCAGTTGAATAGCATGCAAGCTACTTATCAAGTTAGACAAAAGTCTTTATGGTCTAAACAACACCTTTTCTCCAGTTTCATCTTCCATCATTAACAAGGTTTATTTTGTATGTAGTTCCTTTTTCCATGCTATTCTCTCATTCTAGAACTACTCTTCCTCAATGCATATCTTCCTGGACTCCAATTCTTTAAGCTTGGATTTTTGATTGCAGAGAGCAAACAACATATGATTCTCACCAAACCGAAGGGGAAAACCGCATAATAATAACCTTAGAAAATCCATTCTTCCTTTGAAGTTAATCTTTCAGTACTTAATATAATTGATCAAAATTAGACGTTCTATGACATCATCAACAAGAAAATCTAACTAAAGAGCAGAATAGAAGTAACAGAGAAAGCCAACTCTCAAGACCTACAACTTACTGCACCTGAAAAAAAACACCATAAGTCAGGAGAATTTAAGTGAGAATAAAATTGGATAAGAATGGAAAACAAGAGTATGAAATGAATAGGAAATGCTTGGGAAAAACATATTTGAAAATAATTTAAATGGGGTGAAATAACATTCCTAAAAGGAAACCAAAGACCTAGAGTTTAAAAGTCAAGTACATTTTGAAATTATACATTGTTGTAAAAGAAAAGTTAATAGCTCTAAAATTAGAGTCCTTAATTTGGTTGTTTCCATAGAATGCAGAATAATTTTTCTGAACTCTTCTAGTGCATCTCTTAGTTTCACTAACCAGCCTCACTTCTTTGACATGAAACTGCTGTTTACAAAAGTCTAGAAGTTATTGACTTAATTTATAACAATCCAGAATGATTATTGTAGTTCGGTTTAGTTTTCTACATTTAAGATCTGTGTATTAAGAGTTGAGGGATAAATAAAATAAGTCCTTTATTTTCAGGGACCTTATAACCTGTCCTAGATCAATGATTTTTTTTCCCTTAACAGAAAGCTTGTGAAATGTGTGCAGGCTATACTCCACATATATCTTGTGGGATGTTATCAAAACAGAATTTGTTTCTGTCTTCCAGTTTCCCTTACTTACCAAAGGATTCTTTACATATGTCGCTGTCATTTTTGCTTATATTTAGGTAGTAGTTGTAAGGTCACTTGAATTAAAACCACAATATCAGATCTGTAGTCACCGGACTCAGTTCTATGGAATAATCAATACCCTAAACATTATTTATTTAGAGCAAAATCTTCTTCCTTCCCCAGCTCCATTGGGGCTATTTGACATTTGGCTCAGCCTACCCTATCTTGCAATGAATGGCCCCTCAAGCCACCAAAGGAAAGATAAAAGGAACATGGGTACAGAAATTTATTTGATATGCTTTAATCTAAGGTATGCATATTCTCTGTCTGATTTGCTAGTTGTTTTATAAAAAGCTATCATGATTCTCTTATGGATGAGTGTATTCTGTTCTTCCTTGCTGGGCCTACCTGATAATGAATCTTGTCACAAGGAAAGTACCTCTCCTTCAGCTGGCTACCCCAATTTCCAACTAGTCATTTGATTTTCCAACAGTTCACCCCGCACAGTCTTTGTATTGGGGTTTCTACCCACTTCGGCAAGATTCTTCTTGGGTGGAAGCTTTTAAGATGAATTCAGGTTGACTTTCCTAACCCAGGCTCTACCTCTGATCTTAGAATTTTCACTACTCTGATCTGTTGTCATGAGTCAATATTACAGCCTCTCATCAATAGATTGCTCAGGCTTACATACACCCCTCAGTACAGCAAACACGTGTAAATGCTCTCCAAGCGACTCACAATAAGTTTCCTTCATAAAAAATTACAACTCTCTTAAATGATTCCTCAACACCACTCTCAAAGTGAGTACTACTTGTTTACTTATTTACTTTTCATTTTATACTTTCTTCCATAATAATCTTACAAACATGATAAATATGTTAAGATTACAATAGGAAATAGAAGGTAATAAGATATGTACATACCTAGAGTCATCTTTACCTTTAGACTTGTTTTAAGATATTCTTAAAATGAATCGAAGCCTTATTTATCATTGGGTTCTAAATGGCGCCTAGCAATGTGACTTTCATGCTTCTTTCAACAAAATTATTGAGGAATAAATGAAATTCTTTAGTTATATCTTAAATACTTTATTTTGTGAGACAATCATGTCTATGTCATCACTTAATTTCTACAACATAGTAAAGAAATTATCTTATTTATTTCCTACTTAAAATATCCCACTATTAACTGACGGGAGTTTCAAAATTGACAAAGCAAAATTAAAGGTTTCCAACATCTCTGATATCCAAACAGATATGTAATAATGATTAAGGACAATATATTTATGCCAAATATTTATAAATATTAGTATAAATGCAGCTATTTACTCACTATGGACTTGTCAAGTTACTTAAATTTCTAAGCAATTCTCAGCATTACTTCTCCACTGTAATGTGTAAATAATGTTAATGCCTCCATCATAGTATTTTTTGCCATAATTTAGTGAAATGAACACATAAAATAGTTATTATAATATTTGTTGCATTGTAAGTGCTCAGAACATATTAGCTAGTATTATTAATATTAATCCATTTATTAACAAGACATTTGCAAATGTGAAGATGATTGGTACAGCAATCTTACTTTATTTCCTTATTATCAGTATAATATTGATTGGGTTACTTTCTGTTTCTGGAATGAAAACTGCAACTCAAATTTGTTTTCGTCAAGAAAAAAAACTATTGTCTCACACAACAGCATAGGGATCTGTTTAGCTTCAAGTGCATTCTAGATTTCAAATCATATCACCAGGACTAAAATGATCTCTTGTCATTTCTTTGCTCCACTTCTTCAGTGTTTGGTCAATTCTTGATCCAAATATCGACATTGGTAACTTTGAGTTAAATCCCCACATTCTCATTCACTAAGGTCCAGAGGGAAGAGAGCAAGAGCATTTTCTCCAGCTTTCACAGGAAAAAAAATGCATTGCAAAATGTCTTGCATGGCTCCCACTGGGTCAAGGGACTATTATTTTTACCAATTTATAAGGTCAGGGGAGATTTCATAAACCAATTGACTCACGGCAGGACCATGATTTTTTTCCCCCTAAGGTCGAAATCAGGGTCTCACTTAAACTTTCAGTTACAAGAACATGTTAAATAAATGTCAAAATAAATTTTAACAGAAATATTCAGAATGCATTCTGAGTACCTTCATCACCTAAAGCCTACACACTAAGTATTTAAATATTTCAAACTGCTGAGCATATCTAATATGTAAAATGAAGAAAAAATATGGTTCTAATACAATTACTATTTTTCTTTTTAAAAATTATAACGTTAACAAAAAAATCAAGCTATGCTTAAATTGTATTATTTTATGCCCATTTTTATTATGTCACTTTTTCTTTCTAAATTGAAACATAAAATCCAAATTACAATTTTTGGTTTCTTTTGGATTCAGTCAGAATAAAATCATTGACTTGGAAGAAAAGTGTAAGTAGAAACAATATTATTGATATAATATAATATTGATGAATAGTATTAATCAATAGTAATATATAAATATAATATTATTGATGAAAAATACCTACATTTCAGTACAAATAAATACTCCTTGGTACTAGGGATTTGGTAGAAACAAAGCAGACAAGTTTTCTACTTCAAGTTATCTGAACTGCAAGAGATTAGGAGTGTGAGATAAAATGATAATATACCAAAAAAAGAAGGTAATTTTTTTCAAAACATAATGTAATAACTAATGATAAAATGTTAATTATACAAGAAAGTTCATGAACAATTTTAGGACTTGAATGACCCAATAGAGATACAGATAAAAATCTGGAGATTGGTGTTGGGTAGTTTTGTTGTCCCGAACAGAGGACAAAGACTTTATGATACCATGTTTGAGAGAAAGAAAGTAAGATATATATTGTCTAAAGAATTCCATGAAAAAAAAATAAAAATAAAAAAAAAATTAAAAAAGAATTCCAGGGCTTCCCTGGTGGCGCAGTGGTTGAGAGTCCGCCTGCCGATGCGGGGGACACGGGTTCGTGCCCCAGTCCGGGAAGATCCCACATGCCGCGGAGCCGCTGGGCCCGTGAGCCATGGCCGCTGGGCCTGCGCGTCCGGAGCCTGTGCTCCGCAACGGGAGAGGCCACAACAGTGAGAGGCCCGCGTAACGCAAAAAAAAAAAAAAAAAAAAAAAAAGAATTCCATGTATGGTGAAGAGTGGAACATGGTTATTAAATGAGGTGGTGAAAAACCTAATTATGAAAGCACACATTATAATCAAAGTAAAAAAGTTTGGATTTTATTTTGGCAATGGGAAATATTCAAACAGAAATTTATCATGAGACTGCTTTGATGTATATATGACATATTTTTTCTTATTCGACTGAGAGAAGCAAGTCATGGGGATGGATTAACACCTCTCATATCCATGATGGGGATATATCTCCTGCAAACTGAACCAAGTGAGAGAATATTAATCTAAGATACCTCTTGGAAAGGTTTATATCTACCCCCAAATTTTATGGTGGCTTACAGACTGCTATTAAGAAAGGGCCTAAAACGATTAAAAGGGAGAATGTGTCTTAGCTGCCTAGCCTGACACTTGGAGAACTATATTTCCATAGAAAATTGTGTTCATTTCTCTTAAGTTCATTTTCTTTTTAGAAAAGCAACCTGTCCAGAAGGACTTCCCATCAGGAGGTGACTGGCAATCAACTATCAGATGCAAAAGCTAAGGGAGATGATTAAATAAGTCAGCTCAAGGGCAGAATTACCTATGTCAAAAAAGCTACCTCTAGAAGAGCCAGAGGGTGTCACTCATAAAAGCCCATGAAATTACTCTAAATGGAAAAGAATTAATGTTGAGAGCCTATCTCACCCAGAAAGCAATCATGCCGGGCTACATACAAAATGCTAGACTGTATAGTAATTAAGTACTTTCCTACCTTTTACCTTCTCTTTTCCCCACCCCAGAGGAGCCAGAAATAGACTGAAGTTACAGTAAAGGAGAAGCATGTACCTGCTAGGAAAGTAAAGAAGCTGTTTCACATTGACATCTACCACTGCTGGGTTTCTAGCCTAAAGCATGTCATACCAGGGAGACAAATAAAGCTGTGTACTAGATTAGTATGTGGTACTAAGTATGTTACGAAAATGGTGCACCGACATTTTAATTATTGAAATGAGACTGTTCTTAGCAATCAGAATGATCATAGGACTTTTATTATCTGAGAGGCCAAAAAAATTGTAGGCCCTCTAAGTGGTAGGGGGAAAAAAATGGCCTTCAGGGTGGATATGAAGTGGCAATAAATCAAGATTTTAGTTGATTTTTCTAATTTCCTATTTGTGTCTCATTTATTACAGTAAATATACATGTAAATATATATATATAATATATATAGATATTTGTTTTCTCATTCACTAGTTTGTTATATTTGCATAGCCCATGCCAAAACTTGCCTCTGTGCTATGCTTAATGAAGTAAATTTAAGTAACTAAATTGTCATGAACTAATCAACGGCACAGAAATATTGAATGCTTGAGGTAGGCGGCAGAATGATTCAGACTTGATCTTGCCAGTACTAGGTTGTCATTATCGGTGATGCCAAGGTTAAAGTGGTCTTCTAGGGCAATATGCAGGATAAATTAACTGCCGAGAACAAGGTGAAAGAACACTGTTTAAGAGGTTCTTATAGCTATCTATGTATTATGTAATACATGTGTAATAGATACTTTATGTATTTATATGTATATATATTTATATACATTACTCTATGTAATACATACTTTAAAATTAGAATGTAGATAAATATTTTTGAAATAATAACATTTCATGAGATGGAATGTAGAATGTACAAGAAATAGAAATTGAAAGATGGCTCAAATCTTTAAGCCTAAGAAATTTGAGAAAATTTTGGCTCTAATAACAGAACTGAAAAAAGGAGTTGAGATGATGAGATAAATATTAAATAAAAATTACAGTTGAAAATTAAAATCCTTCTTGTGTATTCCTTTTAAGCATTTACTCTTTTGCATTCTGCCCAATGACTATATTAAGTATACAGAAAAATATGTGTCTTGAAGGTGATAGAGAAAGAACAGTAGGCTCTTTGTTAATTTTTTATGTAATTTTCCTGCCTTTGTTGTACTCTGCTGAGTATTTGCTTTGATGCATGTAGCCAATGAACATTCTGCATATAACATCTAAATTCAAGTTGCATTATCAAATTTTTAACCTATCAATGGGTATCAGAGCAGATATTTTAAAATACATTTTATTTTGTGAAAATTTTTTATAATAAACTTTATGCATTTGAAAATTTAGAATCTGATGAGTTTTGACCTAATGTGTCAAAAATCACAAAATCACAACTACAGTCAATGTACAGAATGTTTCCATCACTTCCCACTGTGCCCTCATCTCTCTTTATAGTCCTGTCTCCCCCTTCCCTGTTGGCTCCAGACAATTACTTACCTGATTTTTACTATTATATATTAGTTTGCAGTTTCTTAAACCCTATAAAAATGGAATCATGTGTTTTATAGACTTTTGTTTCTGACATCTTTTACTCCGTATGATATTTAATCCATGTTGTTGCATGGATCAACAGTTGTTGTGTTATTGCTTTGTTCTTTTTAAATTACTATATAGTGTTTCGTTGTACGGATATATTGCATGCTTTCAATCTTTTCATCATTAATGGATAATTAAATTGTCTTCAGAACTTGCTCTCCTAAAAAAAAGATATGTTGTGTATTCATGTTCAAACTTTTTGTGTGGATGTATGTTTTCACTTATTTTCGCTAAATACACAGGAATGGAATAATCATATTTTAGGTAAATTTTTAATTTTATAAGAATGTGCCAAATCTTTTTCCAAAATAGCTGTATTGTTTTAGATACTCAGCAGCAGTGTATGGGAGTTTGTCTTCCTACATTTTTGCTATTTTAATAGTTGTTTTCTGGTATTTAATTGTCACTTTAATTTTCATTTGTTTGATAGGTAATGATGTTGAGCATTTTTTGATACAGTTATTTGCCATTTATTTATTTTCTTGTAAAAGTATCTGTTCAAAGTTATGTCAATTATTAAATTTTATTTGTATTATTAAGTTTTAAGAGTCCCTTTTGTACTGTATACAATTCCTTATCAGATATATGATTTGCAAATAACTTTTCCCATTCTGTGGCTTATAGTTTATTTTCTCAACAATATTTTCTTTATTGTCTTTTGAAGAGAAAATGTTTTTAAACTTTATGAATGCAATTTTTCATGTTTTTCTTTCATTTTTAAAATAATGTTTGCTTCCTATAAAACAAAGTTTTACTTATGGTGATGTGATATCAAAAGGATGTATAATATGCTATTTTCTATGAGTTTTACAGTTTTAGCTTTTACATGTATATCTATGATTCATTTGGTTTAATTCTGTAATTGTTGTAAACTACTGGTAAACTTTGTTTTTTTTAATATGGGTATCAACTTTCTAGCATCGTTTATGGAAAAATAGTTGCTGAAAAACTCAGAGTTTGAAATACACCCAGACTTTTGGGGATCTTCTTCTCAATTCTTCCTTCACTGCAAAGTAAATAACACACAAGTCAGCCCACTGAGCTGACTTTTCTTACCTTATTCGATAAGAGTTTTTCGACCAGTTGGTCATAATGTGGTCATAGTGTGGTGGCCTTCCAAACAGCATGCTGTCTGTCCACCTTGGAACTTCTGTAAGCCAAGAAAAATTTTTTGGTCAATAGAGAGCAGTTCATAGGGTATTGCCTACTTGGCAATAGAATCCATGATCTCCTCAGGTGGTTCCAAAGTCAGTCCTAGAGGAAAACAGTTGCCTGGACTTGAATGCAGTTAGTACCTCCTTGCATGAACCATTTCCATTTCATTATAGAACTCTTCTCACTGCCTTCTTTATTAGAGTGTTTTTTCATCATTACTCATGATGTTATAGCTATTTCATGTTTCAAGATTATTTTATGTCTTTATCATAGGGAGAGTTTCAAATAATACCCAATAGTAAGCCCCAACAATTGTTTCTCAAACTGTGTGTACTAGAATGGCACATCTGGAATTTTCTGGTCAGATATTCCAGAGGTCACATTGGGCTTTTGTCATTAAGCTCCAGTCTGCATAAGTGTGAGTTGCATATACTTCCAAAATTATATTTGAGAAAGGATCATACAGACCAGAAGATATTGATTTAGTCACTGTTTTTTCCAGCTTAGATGTAGTCTGCTGTAGTTCAGTTGCATTCAAATATATCTTTTTGGGGGGAGGTTGTCGTATGAATAGGAGGTAGCAGTATGCTCAGATGTGGAATGTAAATCCTCTAAAATGTTAACAACATGACCAGGCTCTGTTCTTCTTGCTTAGTTCCAGGGGTTGGCAATGATAGCACTTTGAGTTGCCTGTGAAAATCATGATTAGCTTCTGCCTAGGTTATTTTAAAGAATTCCACCATTTGGACAAACTCTTGGACTTTAGCTGGATTTATTAACCAGCCTCTGTTAGTCATGTGTGTCACTACTGTGTTTAAGTCAGTCCTAGCTTGCTTTTCAGTTTCTGATATTATTATGATAACATTATTATAGAGTGCTATTATCATCAAGACTTGCTTCAAGATCAAGTCCAAATCCCTCCTAACTAAATTGTAACCATAAGCTCGTGAAATCAAATAAGCCTCTGGCAATACAATAAATGTGAATTGAATTTTTCCCATGTGAAAGCAAACCAGTTAACTCTTTTCCTAGATCGGTTTTGAGATAAAAGCATTTACAAGATCCCTGATTACCAGTCTTTTTTAGCTTGTTGTAATTTTTGCACGATTGAAACTGTATCAAGGACTGCTGGTATTGTAGGTGGAAAGCAAAAACAATAAATCTGATATGACTTCTCATAGCTTAATTTTCCAGTAGTAAGTTTACATGGTGTTATAGGTTAGATTGTGTCTCCCCCAAAACTCATATGTTTAAGTACTAAACCTTGTATCTCAGAATGTGATCTCATTTGCTGATAGGGTCTTTGCAGTGAAAATCAAGCTAAAAATGGGGTTATTAGGATGAGTATTAATCCAATATGACTGATAACCTTATAAAAAGGGAAAATTTGTATACAGAGATATAGGTAGAGGGGATACAATGTGAAGGCCCATAGGTAGAAGACAGCCATCAAGGAGATAGGCTTGGAACAGACCCTTCCCTTACAGCCCTCAGAAGGAAGCAACCCTATCAGTACTTGATATTGGACTTCTAGCCTCCAGAACTGTGAGATTAAAAATTTATATTGTTTAAGCCATGCAGTCTGTGGTACTTTGTAATGACATCCCTCCCAAACTAATGCACATGCAAAGAGGTTGCTCTTAATCAGATAATTTACAACGGAATTGTAAGTGAACATCTTGATCATCATAAAGTCAGTCCAGCATGGCTTGCATATACAACATATCAGCTACCTCATCTGGGATTTCCACTTGGTTTTTAAAGGAGGGAAAAGCAAATTTAACTTATAAAGGTAAAAAATTTCATAAAAGTTTTTATCCAGTCTACCAGGCTATTCTTCCCTGGGGAGCAACCTGCTATGTGTTTGGATCATATATAGACGTTGTGACGGTTCAGTAATAATCTGTGCTTTTTGCATCAACCCAAACATGCATCTCCATTCTGTAGCATCAAAACCATGGAGACTGCTTCTAAGTTAGTCACTCTCAAAATCTTTTTCAGTGAAGTTCTTTAGGAAGCCGATAACATCGATTCACAAAAAAGACAACTCCTTTACACTATATGTCCTGGTTTCAGGGGTTTCTTGGATTCTCCTAGCCCCACCACCTGGACTACTGTCTTGATAACTAGAGGTCATAGAGATACTATGTGTTGTTCCAGTTTAATTCTCCCTCTGGTACATGCCCTGAGGCTAATAGCCATTGCTTGGACTCATAGAAATTTGAGCTCAGCACAAGGCCAAGATTTGCCCCAACACAGCCTTTAATTCCATTTTTTAATTATTAGAGATAACAATAACCAACTGATTGTATGTTTAGCTTGTGTCTTGTCATTTTGCATTTCCTTATGTTTCGATTGAACCAATTCTTCAGAAGTTGGATGTGTCATTACCAAATTCCATTGGTCACCTTGATCTCCAGTAACTGAAATCAGTGTAGTTGTTGTCTCATGCCTGGCAGTGTTGACTTGGTAGACATCCAGTTACCAAAAGTTCATCATTTCTTACTCTCTTATTGTTCTTTTTACTAAAAAATGCTTTTATCAGTGAGTCAGTGCGTTCTTTACTTTTTCTTCAGTCTTTTTTTCTTTGATATGTGTTTAATAATTTATAATACTATGTCTTCATCATCACTAATCTTTTTCTTAAAGGTGTAATCTGCAATTAATCTCATTCAGTGTATTTTTCTTCTCAAACATTAGAGATTTTTATCTCTAGAATTTCAATTTAGGTCTTTTTATAACTTCTCTTTATTAAACACATTCAAAGTTTCATTCACCTTGAACTTTTTGAACAGAGTTTTACTAAGTGATTTAGAGTTCTTTTCTAATAATTGTAACATATCAGTCATTTTGGGATTCCATTTCATTTCATTGATTTTTCTACATATTTTTTTTGTAAATTTATTTATTTTATTTTATTTATTTATCTTTTGGCTGCGTTGGGTCTTCGTTGATGCTAGTGGGCTTTCTCTAGTTGCAGTGAGCGGGGTTACTCTTTGTTGCAGTGTGCGGACTTCTCATTGTAGTGGCTTCTCTTGTTTCGGAGCATGGGCCCTCGGGCACGTAGGCTTCAGTAGTTGTGGCACACGGGCTTACTTGCTCTGTGGCATGTGGGATCTTCCCGGACCAGGGCCTGAACCCCCACTCCCTGCACTGGCAGGCGGATTCTTAACCACTGTGCCACCAGGGAAGTCCTGATTTTTCTACATATTATGGGTCATATTTCCCAGCTTTATTTTTCCTAATAATTTGTTATTGGATGCAAGCCATTGTGTTTTTTTTCGTTATTGATTGCTAAATATTTTTGTATTCATATAAATATTTTCAAATTTTGTACTGGTATGCACTTAAGTTACTTGGACATGTGAAGAGCGAATAATGGCTCTCCTACCAAATGTCTATGTTCTAATCACCATAACCCATGAATATGTTACCTTATATGGATGGCAGAAGGGACTTTGCAGATATGATTAAGTTAAGGACCTTGAGATAGTGTGATTATCCTGGTTTATCTTGGTTGCCCAATACAATCATCAGAGTCTTTAAAAGAGGAAGATCAAAGTAGAAGAAGAAGCCATAACTAAGGATGCAGAACCACATGTACCTTGGCAAAAATTTAAAACACCTTACATAAAGAGACACATTTTTAAATTGCCCTAAACCTAAGCCCTGCTAGGTCTCAAAGATAGCAAAACTCCAATGTTCCAGCAATTAAAGTCAGGATGTAGCCTCCCTAGGCAGCTCTCACTGGAAAGGTGGTTGCCACTCTGAGATTCAAGGCTCCTCTGCTTTGTAGAGTCCATGAAACCCAAGAAAATCCTTTTTTTTTTTTTTTCCCTTGTCAGTTCAGCTGAGCAAACTCTGCTCATAGTTTTCAGTCTTTCCCAGCTCTATACCTTCTTGCCAGTCTAGCTGGTACAGATTTCCCAACTCTGGACGTAGCACTGCATCTGGTGATCTAACTATCCATCCATAACTCTACTCCAACTCATGAAACTAAATTCCCATCTCATTCCTAACACTGACCGTCTTCCCTGTATGCATTAGCTGCCAGAAATTTGACTGGGGTTTTCTAATGTTTCTGGAACTCAATTACTTTGAATAACATTTGACTAATTTCTTCTGCTTCTTTCTTTCCCATAATTTGATTCTTTATTTTCAGATATTTTGCCACCTATACTAGAGCTTGATTCAAAATAACAGCTGATTCTGTATTTGAGATGTGAAACAAACAGAGTCATAATGTTATTTTGAGTAGAGTTTCTTTCTTGTGTCACTTTTATCTATTTGTTTTATCTTCCTGTGGCAGCCATGAACTTGCACTGCTCAGATTGCTTGCTGTGGAGTCTAGATGACTGGCAGCTCTAGCTGCTGCCCTTATCAATCCACAATGGCATTCACCCTAAACCTGCCTATTCCCTGGGATATTCCCAAATAGTAATTTAACACAGCCACCTTAGTAGTGCCAACTCATTCTGATGGGCCATGAGATTTGAATAATGGGTAACTTTCGTACTGGTCTTTCATTAGCCTAGCTGAAATTTTCAGACTTGTGCTGAAGTCTGAGAGTCTTTCTATCCAAGTCTCATGCTTTCATCCTCTCCTATTAGAGGTGTCAGACCTGCATTAGACTCTGAAGGCTACTCCTTCTCACTACTCTTTATTCTTCACAGGAATTTACTGCAATAAATGTCTGGCAATCCAATTCCTTGTCAGCATCTGTTTCTTAGAGGACCCAATTCAAACCTCTGCCATTGAAGGAAAGTGTGTATGTAATGAGAGAGAGAGAGTTAAAGGTAGTGCTATTAAAATTCATACTGTATGTGAAAAAATACTCTTTGACAGGCTGTATAAAATGGCTGCTAAATAAAAATGAAGCTTAGGCTAATATATTTCAATAATTTACAACATTCCAAGTCTTTTTAAAAGTAAAATCAAGGAAACAGAGAACTTAATGGGAGAGATAAAAATAAATTCCACAAGAAAATGAAGCCAAGACAAGAATTTAACCTTTTATTTCTTTCCAACATTTCACCATGTCCTAAACAACTAAAGAAAATGTTATAAAATTACCATTAATTGGATGACTCTTGAAATTGTTATCTGCATGCTTTTGAAAACCATAATGATGGGCAACAATAAGATCAAAATATCTCTTACACATATTGATTATCTGGGTAATTCGTGCAGCTACAAATAACACCATATATTCTAGAGACATATGCCCTTTCTACATGAACTTAAGAAGGCCAATATCACTTCTTCTTCCTTTCTGAGATCAATTACTTCCTCAGACTTTGAAATGTTTCTCTTTGTTAACCATTTTGTCTCCTATTCTACAATAAACCCTTGTCAGAATCAGATTACTTATTGTTCTTCACTAGAGTTGTTTTATTATCTCTAATTTTTCCTTTGAGGTTTCCATAAAACTGACATTTCCCCTGAATAAAATTATATTGTAAAAGAAAATAAATTTCATTAAGTATAATTTACTGCTTAAGGTGATAAAAATTCATATTATGATAGTTGCTCATTTTCTTTTATGCTTACATTTGTTATATAAAGCATTATTAGAAAAAGTACTGTGATTATGTGCAAAGAATAATTGAAATCATTGGAAATACTTGTTGATAAATCCAGTTTCCAAACTCTTCTATGCCATGTCGTTGTCCGATCTGTTTGTTTGAAATTCCTTACCTATCTTCTCATCTGAAAAAAAACAGCTAATTCTCTGTGGCAGGTCTTACTCCCCAGGATTACCACAAACTAATTATCTCATTACACAGGCTATTCTTTCAATGAGATGTTATGTTCCTTCTATAGGGAGATGCAACTATTGCTTCCACTGACATTTGGGCAGGCCTGTACCTACATTTGAAGTATATTTTGTAACTTCCAAGGCCAGGTTATAAAGGGCAACACCACACAGTTGGCTGTCTTGGGATTCTCACTCTTGTATTCCTGCCACCACACTGCAGGTAGGCAAGGACACTTGCAAATCATGGGAGGAAAGCATCTTGAAGGTGACTCTTCCCGTTCCTGGTCAAGCCACTTCAACTCAGGTCACGTGCAGCAGAGATGAGCCTTCACTACTGAGTACTTCCCAAATTGCAAGTTCAAGATCTCAATGGTTGGTTATTTTTTGTTGTTGTTGATAATTGTTCATTGTTGTTTTAAGGCAATAAGTTTTGAAGAGCCTTGTTATGTAACAATATTACATGAAACATCACTGTTTTAGTCTGTTCAGGCTGTTATAACAGAATATTACAAACTGGATGACTTATAAACAATATAAATTTATTTCTCACAGTTCTGGGGCATGGAAGACTGACATCAGGGTGCCACTATGGTTAGGTTCTGGTGAAGACCCTCTTTAAGGTTGTAGACTGCTGGCTTCTTGCTGTGTCCTCACAGGGTAGAAGGGCCAGGGATGTCTCTGGGACGTCTCTGATAAGGGCACTAATTCCATTCATAAGAGCTCTGTCCTCATGACTCAATCACAACCCAAAGACCCAACTCCTAATATTATTGCACCATGCATTAGGTTTTAAACATATGAATTTGGGGGGCACAAATAGAATATAGAAATAATCCTTCAATATCCAACTCAAATTCCTCCTCATCTGTGAACATTTTTGTCAAATCATCCAGGTTCCAGTAAGTCATTACTACTTTTTGTAGTGAAACAGAGTATTTTCACATCTCTATTCTAATACTCACTTATATGCCTAGCTCACTTACTAAATGAACATGTCTTACAAAGCATGTATGAATGACTCATATAGTTTCACCATTCTGGTCCATAACTCAGTGCATGGCACATGGGGATTTGTAAGAATGGTTAAATGAAAAATCTAAGAGTATATTAATGAAAGCATAAATGATAGAAACAATAAATGACTGAATAAATAGTTGTCTGACTCTGAATATCTTAACATATCTGAATTCTAAAATAATAAAAACATTTTCATTTGTTTTGCTGACATATTGTTGTATTTGCCTCTGCTTTACTGTGTGACCTTGACCAATTTTATGCCTTCAATTCCTGACTGATATTAGAGTCTTAGAATTTAGAAGTAAATTCTAAATGGCCTTAGTATTTATAAAATTGTTTTCTAATTGAGAAAAAACATACAGACATAATAAGAATTTGCCCAAGACTATATAGCTAATAAGCATAAAAACTGGATCCTTACTCTAGGCCAATGTACTTTATTTTGTAGAATTTTACTTCAACTCTCATGTTTTATTGATGAGGAAACCATAACCCAGAGAAGTTTAATAATTTGCTCTAGATCACAAACATAATTAGTGGCAAATCAAAACTAATTAGTGCTAGAAATCAGAATCTGGTCTCTAAATCACAAACCAATATCTCTTTTACAGGCACATCTTGTTTTACTGTGCTTTGCTTTATTGAGCTTCACAAATATTATGTTTCTTATAAAAATGAAAGTCTGAAGCAACCCTGCATTCTGCAAGTCTATAGGCACCACTTTTCCAATAGCATTTGCTAACTTTGAGTCTCTATGTCACATTTTGGTAATTCTCAAAATATTTCAAACTTTTTCACTATCATTATATTTGTTATGGTGATCTTTGTTCATTGATGTTGCTACTACAGATCTCTGAGGAATCAGATGATTGCTAGCATTTTTTAACAATAAAGTGTTTTTTATTTAAGGTATGTACATTGTCTTTTTTAGACATAATACTATTGCACACTTAACAGACTACAGTATATGTAAACATTACTTTTTTATGTACTAGGAAACCGAAAAATTCATGTGACTTACTTTATTGTGAGATTCCCTTTACTGAGATGGTCTGGAAATGAACTGTCAATATCTCGGAGGTATGCCTGTACTACCATGAACTGTACGGGTTGTGGTTAATAATTTGTTTCTAAACCTAAATCAAAGAAGTTCATCAAAACTTGATAACTCAAAATAATCTTGATTTCATTTATTTAGAAAATTTTAATACTGTTCAAATTCCCCAACAACTTTTATTTCACTGGTCATTGAAGCACTAGTTAAGTCCTAAAATTTTTCTTGAGAATATGGTGCTTCTTTGACTAATGAGACTAAGTATGTACATTTTCCTCAGGGTATAAGTAAAAAGACAAGGAATAAGTTTGTTCTCCAATTTAAATTTAAAATTTTACCTATATAAACTCATGAGGACTCATTTTATCACTATAGTATGAATGTTATTATACACAGTATTAAATAGCAAGGCTTGTTGGCATCAGTAATGTGCTTTAAATATCTTTCACTCTTTATTTACTTAGCTAACAATATTGATAGATTTTGTGTATCTATGATTATTCCCTAAGTGTTTGTGATAAATTTACCTATGCTTGCATAAGTTTATGTTCTGATGCATCCATTTCCCTGCTATTTCACTTTATTGTTCAGCATATGATAATAGAATAAAACTTCCAATTTTTGCCCTCTTATTTGGTTTTTATGCTACAAATTACTTTTTATGACATATAAAATGTAACCTTTGCAAGTTTTACTTGTGTTGAAAATTTATCATTATTATCCCAGAAAGTATTTTATGCTTACCCTATCAGATTATTTTAATTGTTGCTCTGTGTACTTTCTATCCTATTAAGCATGTCATGGCCTTCTCTATACAGTGATGATGAAATAATTTTTAAGCCCATACAGAATAAATCATGTTTTTCCCATCATTTTGATTTTAAATGAATTCTAAAAGTTTGAGAAGATGCTTTGGTGAAAATATTTGCACAACCTTGAAACAATATGAAAAAAATTTAAGAGTCAAGAAAAACTAGTTATATAGTCATATCATTACAACAAGAAAAATGGTTTTAATTTAAAGTCTGTTCTTTTTAGGTCCTTCTCTATAGCCATAACTACATTTTATATAATGATCAAACTATACTTATTTTGAAGAAAATAAAATACAATAATAAATAGTTTGGAATCATATTTTTATGTGATTGTTCTTCAAAATATTTTTCATTTATTAATTCAGTAGATTTTAATATAAAATGAAAACCTCTGTGACCAGCACTTTAATGCCTGTAAAAAATAAAGTGAAATTGAAAATAACATAAAGTCACATGAAAAAGCCAATATAATTTCCTGAGATCACTGGGATCATGACCGTTCTTGGAAAAAGAATAACATATTATGTTTTATCACTGAAAATGAATACATATAATAGCCAAAAGACATCTGTGTCTATTTAAAGTTAATAGTAAATTATTTGAAATTAAATAAAATGTAAAATTCAGTTTTTAATCACACAGGCTATGTTTTAAGTGTTCAGTAGCTTAAAATGGCTGGTGACTATCATTTTGGAAGGCACAGGTTATGTAACACTTCCAGCAGTGCAAAAATGTCTATTGGACAGAGTTCTGTTTAATATAAGATCTTGTGTAGACCCCTAGATCTTTGAATAATTAATTAAGTAATTAAAACAACTTCTTAGAATATCAAGATTCTGTATATAGCTCTTTTTAAGCTTCTAATTCCCCAGTTAAGCCCACAAGAAAAAATTGACTTGAGTACAGTGATCTCCCTAATATTTTAAAACAAGCCATTTCTACTTCAACACTATTGAATACATGGCATTGGCACTGTGTTTGACTACTACAAAGTAACTTTTAAGTTAAACGGAAAAATAAATTATCAGTATCAAAAACAACAACAAAATTGCCATGAGGCAAAACCATCAGCAAATTTTTGAATTATTGAGAGAGAGAAAATTCTTCTTTCTATCTCCTGACTTACTAAAGGAAAGATTTTTTCCTTAATTTACATTCTTCCACTCTTTTTACCCCTTTATTCATTTCACTTCTGTAGAAGTGTTATCTATGTATTAGTAAATTTGGAAAGGTAGGCATGACTCTTTCCTGTGCTAATTCTTCATGGGAATGAGATCTGAAAGGGAGCAGGAGACCTAGTCATTTCCATTTCTCCTTAATGCCATCTTTCTTTTGGTTTGTACAGATTTTTTTCTCATCAGCTAATCTCAAGCATGGTAAAAGAGTTAGTCAATCAGTTACTGCCTTCTAAACATTATCTTTTCTTGGCCTATCATAAGAACAATATTCCATTAAGTGCTAAAGATCAAGAAGCATTCTAAACAACATTCCACAGCTTTCTGAAAAAAAAAAGAAGCATATTCTAATACCTATGTAGAAATTCAAAGGACTTAGAACAGCTAAATGACTCTGAAAAAGAATAAAGTTGGAAGACTTAAACTCTATGGTTTCAAGTTGCTGTCTAGAATTGACAAAGTGTAAAAATATAGATCAATGGGATAGAAGAGAAAGAGTCCATAAATAGATTCATATATATATATATATATATATATATATATATATATATATATATGCATTCAACTATTTTTTTGAGAAAGGTACTGAGTTTATCCAGTGGTGAAAGGATAGATTTGTTTTCAATAAATGATGCAGGAAAAACAAAACCAAAAAACCTAGACCAGTATTTATCAAAATTATTTTTTATCATCATCCTCTGTCCAATTATAAAGTGGCTTGTTTTGTCCTCAGACTGTGAGAAATAAAGTGTTATCTTTTCCTGACCCTGTAACTGAACAAGAAGCTCAAAGATTGGTAAGATTGTACAAATTTTGATGAACTCCATTCTCATATAGGAATACTGTTGTGTTCTATTAAAAAATCCCCCCAAAGAAATCTGAAGTTAATAGATGAGAAGAAATTATAAATGATTCCCAGAAGATTGTGGGTCAGGATGAGTCACTCAACCTTTCAACCTGTTTGTTCAAATAATTTTAATAGTGTTTGAATCTAGAACAGAAGCTTTTGGTCTGAGGCCATCAAATACTGTTATTTAATGATGACTGCTAGAGTTTTAGACTTACAGCTTTCTAACAGCTCCTTGGTAGGTATATACTTACTAAAAGGAAATTACTAGCTTGTTATTGAGTATGGGAAGAGGATGCTATCAAGGAAAAAGCATAAAATAATTATGAGTAATGTTGAAAAAGTTGAGGAAAGACAGATTAGTTCAGTAGAGCTTATTGATAAATTGGAAATGGCATATTCAAGAGTATTTGACAGGTGGAATTTTAGGAGCAGTTTATTACATATATGCCCAGGCTGCCTCACTGTCTGTCTGGTCAAGCATAGAGCCCTCCAATGTTCAGCCCACCCGCTTTGCTACATGTGTAGTCTGAACCCTACACATTTCTCCCAATCAAGCCAAAACAGTCTACTTCATTCACTGATAGTAGTTCCTAAAATAAAAAATTGTGAATGGTGATGAATCTGCAGATGAGAAAACTCTGGTGGAAAAAAATCAGAGTAAATCTACACAATGGGCAGAGTTAAAAGTTGTGAGTGTACTTAGGAATTAGGCCCCTGCCCAAGGAACATATTCAGATACTGACATACCATTGGGCAGAATCTAATGACCTAATGGTATGTTCAGGCAAATATGTCCTAGAGGTTAATTTCAAAAAAAAAAAAAAATCCTCATGTAGGAAATTTAGAGGAGGAGTCAAATATATGCACATCACAAAGATTCAGTTGCTGGCTTAGAAGGGGATTGGGACGCTAATGAAAGTGCTTTATTCAGATCTCTAAAATTAACCAACTTGGTTCATAAAATGACAAACATGGGCATGTGCACTTCACGTACAGAGAGAGCAAATGGGAATCCATTCTTTTTGCACCTGGTGAAACCATTAATTTAGTAAGGAACTGTACTCGATATTCATCTAAGGGAAATACGTAAAGACGGCTTTAGCAGAATTCTTTTGAATAATGGTTAACAAGCAGATGACCTAGAAGTCCTTAACCTAAGAATGTTTTATACCGTATGCTAACACATATATATGGAATCTAGAAAAAAAACAAGTTTCTGAAGAACCTAGGGGCAGGACAGGAATAAAGATGCAAAGGTAGAGAATGGACTTGAGGACACGGGGAGGGGGAAGGGTAAACTGGCATGAAGTGAGAGAGTGGCATGGACATATATACACTACCAAATGTAAAATAGCTAGTTAGTGGGAAGCAGCAGCTGCATAGCACAGGGAGATCAGCTCAGTGCTTTGTGACTGCCTAGAGGGGTGGGATAGGGACAGTGGGAGGGAGAGGTAAGAGGGAGGAGATATGGGGATATATGTATATGTATAGCTGATTCACTTTGTTATATAGCAGAAAATAACACACCATTGTAAAGCAATTATACTCCAATAAAGATGTTAAAAAAAGAATGTTTTAGCAAGTCTCTTTAGATTGTTCTCTTTAAATTGCTTATGATAAATGAACTTGAATTTATGGGATGCAGCTAAGTGGAGAATGGAGTTAAATACATAGACTCTCTACTTGCATGCCTAAAGAAGTATAAAAACTAAGAAACTCCAAACTAAATGACTTCCTCTTAGCTAAAGTGATGAACACATAGCACTCTTCCTTCACTCTGAAAACAAAATATATTCTAATGCAGAAAAAGATATTTTTCTTTTTCCTCCTTTCTTTTTATTTTTTAATATTTTTGGAAGCCCCATCTTACTGCTCCAATGTCTTCTAGAGATGGATGCTACTATATTTGCACTTCATTTTTGCTTTTATCTTTTGCTAATAATTAGTAAAATTTTTTGTTGGGTAGAATATATAATTGTGTGAGTCTGCTTTTTAAATCAATTCTTAGTAATGCTATTGTGCACTTCCTACTTAAAGCATCTGAAAGTTACTTAAAAACTAAGACATTACATATCTTCTTCCACCTTATTCAAAATACACATGTTTTAAGCCTATGATTCATTTTGAGTGAGTTTTTGTGAAAGGCAGAAAGTCTGTGAGTCTGTGCGTCTCAAAGTTCAAAAACCATTTGTTGAAAAAAATCCTTCTCTCATTCAATGCCTGTGTGCCTTTGTCAAGATAAAGTGACTAACATACTTTAAAAAAATGCTTTATAGATTTAATTTGTGAAATTAATTGGGTTTGGAACTTTCATCATGGAAAGACCTTTGAGAAAAATTTCTATTCTCTTAAATATATAACTATTTTTATTTTTCAAGTCAGTTTTTACAATTTGTTCTTGTCAAGCAATTTGTCATTTAAAAATTATTCATAATATTTAGCATAGAGTTATTTATAATATCCTATTATTTTAATATCTGTAATATTTATATAGTTTTTCATTTAAAAAAATTTCAATTCTTTCCTTTTTATGATCAGTCTAGCTAGGAGTTAGTCAAAAATTGATGTTTGGCTTTCCTATTTTTCCCTATTTATGTTTTTCTTTATTGATATATGCTCTTAATCTTTGTTATTTTTTTAATTAAATGAATAGAAGGACTTAATTTATTAGTTGGGAGATCTCATCATTGATTTACACCATTCTCTTATTAAGTTTATAAAGCTATATGTTGTATTCTAAGGACTTTTCAAATTACTACCCATAACTTTTGATACATTAAAAAAAAAATTATAATTCAGCTCGCTGCACTACTGGCACCATGCCTCCATCATGGACATAAAATATGTGCAATCCATCAAGCTGACCAGAATCACCAAGGTGCTGGACAGGACCAGCTCACAAGAACAATGCATGCAGGTGCATGTAGAATTCCTGTATGACACAATCTTCTCCATCATCTGCAACATGAAAGACCTATGCACAAAGGTGACCTGAATATTTGAACATTTTCTAACTATACTAAGTTTATTGGGTTCCAATTTGATACAGCTGTAGTTGTTGGAAGGCAAAAATCTTCATAGCATTTCTAAATGTCATTTGTCAACTTTTCTCCTGATTATCTTTTCCAAAATGTTTTCATAGAAAATACCCTTGGAAGCTAGAGATAGTGTCTCCCTCCAGGTGAGAAGGTAGATTTGTTTCCTGAAAAGAATGGAAACGATAATGTCACCTTCTTGGGGGAGGATGGATGGGTTTGCTAAAAGTTCTTTTATATGATTGAGAGTCATCTAAGCTCAGTGGTTCTCTGCTATGACACATACCTTGTGTGCTCAGTATATACATAGACCTGCTCTGCATTGTCCCCACAGATATGAGGGCAAGGAGTACAAATGCAAATATGATTCTTATTCTGCCTCCTGTGCAGTGAGTGTCCTTTGTGGTCCATATGATTCCTTCATCTCCTTAAGGGTCAAATTTGTGGAAGTATGGAAAGCCAAATTGGTAGCTGTAGGAAACACTGCTTCTTGGGGTTTCCTGACTAACTGACAGAGAACAAATTCTATATGATTACAATATTTTAAAACTTATCTTGGTGAACATACTGTGTGTCTTCAAAATAACACATATTTGCTAATGTTGGGTATAGTGTTCTATAAATATCATCTAGGTAAATTTTTCATTTTACTTTTTCTATCAGTTCCTGGGAGAGAGTTGTTAAAATTTTAAATGTGATCCTGAGTTTATGTGTTTCTTTTAATTCTATCAATTTTTGCTCCATTTATTTTGAAGGCCTATTATTACTTGGGTGCATTCTTATGACCTTTTCAATTAATTGGCCCTTATCACTAAGAAATATACCTCTTTATCTCTGGCGGTACTCCTGGTCTTGAAATATACCTTGCACATTTTAATAAAGCTACATTAGCTATCCTATGTTCATTGTTTACATGGTATATCTGTTTTTCATTTTTTGCTTTTGATCTATATATATCTTTATGTTTAAAGAGTGATTTTTACAAATAGTATGCATTTGTGCCTTTTAAAAAAATCAAATTTAATGATATTTGTCATTTATTTCTTTTCAATTTGTCTCATCTGTCCCTTTTTTTCCACTGTTTCTCCTTTCCTGGTTTCTTTAGGGTTAACTAATATTTCGGGTTTTTTAGTCATAAAATTTCGCAAACTTTTTTGTGGTTTCTCTAGATGTGACAATTGCATCTTTAGAGTAATGCTGTTTATGCTCAAATATGTTACTTAAATAAACCACATCTGAGCATTTCAGCATTAATTACATTTATTCTTTTTTTGGCCTGTATGCTCTTGTTGGTACATATTTTATTTATACATATATTAAAGACCTCACAATACCTATTATTATTTTATCTGAAAAAAAGCAACATTATTTTAGCAAAGTTAAATATGATTTTAAAACACATTTTATATTTACCTACTTTTTTACTCTTTCTGGTGCTCTTCATTCCTTTCTGTAGATTCAAGCTTCTTTTTTTTTTTTTTTTTTTTATATGTGGGCCTCTCACTGTTGTGGCCTCTCCCGTTGCGGAGCACAGGCTCCGGACGCGCAGGCTCAGCGGCCATGGCTCACGGGCCCAGCCGCTCCGCGGCATGTGGGATCTTCCCGGACCGGGGCACGAACCCGTGTCCCCTGCATCGGCAGGCGGACTCTCAACCACTGCGCCACTAGGGAAGCCTGAAATTGATTCTTATAGGGAACGAGTGTTGGAGAAAGCAAATGTGAAAGTTTTTGGTGTCAATTACACCAGGTAATTTGATGCCAAATTCACAGTGCAAAACTATTTTCATATATTACTTTAAAAAATCCCACAAATAACAAATGAACATAAGTTTTACTTTATTTATGCCTAATTTTAGAAAACACATTTCTCCCCAAGAGTAGAAGTTGTTTTCTTTAAATATGTATGTGGATTTTACAGTTCTAATGAAATAGTTTCGCACAACTATTCTAAAACATGATTGATGATGCTTATTGTTACAGGTTTGTATGTCAATTAAGAATAAATAATAAATAGGTCATGCAAAAACAATGTGCAATATTATTTTAAAAAATAATTTATTTTATTTATTTATTTTTGGCTGCATTGGGTCTTCGTTGCTGCGCATGGGCTTTCTCTAATTGCAGCGAGCTGGGGTTACTCTTCACTGTGGTGCGTGGGCTTCTTGTTGTGGTGACCTCTCTTGCTGCTGAGCATGGACTCTAGGTGCACGGGCTTCAGTAGCTGTGGCATGTGGGCTCAGTAGTTGTGGCTCGTGGGCTCTAGAGCACAAGCTCAGTAGTTGTGGCACAATGGGCACTTTTGCTCCGCAACATGCTGAAGTTTCCCAGACGAGGGATTGAACCCATGTCCCCTGCAATGGCAGGTGGATTCTTAACCACTGTGTCACCAGGGAAGTCCACAATGTGCAATATTCTTAAAATCAAAACTACATTTGGGGGGCTTCCCTGGTGGCGCAGTGGTTGAGAATCCGCCTGCCGATGCAGGAGACGCGGGTTCGTGCCCTGGTCCGGGAGGATCCCACATGCCGCGGAGAAACTAAGCCCGTGAGCCATGGCCGCTAGGCCTGCGCGTCCGGAGCCTGTGCTCCGCAACGGGAGAGGCCACAGCAGTGAGAGGCCCGCATACCGCAAAAAAAAAAAAAAAAAAAAAAAAAACTACATTTGGTATCTCCACTGTCTTGTTTATTTATTTAAAAGACTTCTAATTTAAAAAATGAGTTTAAAAACTTTTACTAGATTTCAATATCCATAATTAACTTTTGTTTGGTATAATATAACAGTACTATTTATTTATAATTATCCTCAAACACTCTCTATTTTGAATCTCTATGTTTAAATTCAAAAGCATGACACCTTGCTTTTAAAATACTGAAGATATCTTTACTTCATTCTGTTTTATCCTAATCCACTTAAATCTAAATTTTCCTTAGTTCTATATGTATAATCCCTTGTTCCTATATTTGACAGAGACTTTGAGTCAACAGAAAATCCTTTTTATGATACTGTTGAAATTCCTTTCTGATTGGAAACTGGGTGGGATCATGGCCATCAGGTCAGTGTTATAAGGTCATTTATCATGGCATTTAACAAATAATTATTAGATACCAACTATGAATTTGATGTAGTAGTCATTTAAAATGTACTTGTTTTTTTCTTCCCACTACTGGGCATATACCCTGAGAAAACCATAATTCAAAAAGAGTCATGTAACAAAATGTTCATTGAAACTCTATTTACAATAGCCAGGACATGGAAGCAACCTAAGTGTCCATCAACAGATGAATGGATAAAGAAGATGTGGCACATATATACAATGGAATATTACTCAGCCATAAAAAGAAATGAAACTGAATTATTTGCAGTGAGGTGGATGGACCTGGAGTCTGTCATTCAGAGTGAAGTAAGTCAGAAGGAGAAAAACAAATACCGTATGCTAACACATATATACAGAATCTAAGAAAAAAAATGTCATGAAGAGACTAGGGATAGGACGGGAATAAAACACAGACCTACTAGAGCATGGCCTTGAGGATATGGGGAGGGGGAAGTGCAAGCTGTGACGAAGTGAGAGAGTGGCATGGACATATATACTCTACCAAACGTAGGGTGGATAGCTAGTGGGAAGCAGCCACATGGCACAGGGAGATCAGCTAGGTTGTTTGTGACCACCTAGAGGTGTGGGATAGGGAAGGTGGGAGGGAGGGAAACGCAAGAGGGAAGAGATATGGGAACATATGTATATGTATAACTGCTTCTCTTTGTTGTAAAGCAGAAACTAACACACCGTTGTAAAACAATTATACTATAATAAAGTTGTTAAAAAAATAACAAATAAATAAATAAAATGTACTTGTTTTTTTCTACCATATTCATCCATTTACTCAACAAATTATTAACAAGAATCCTCTATGTGTTGGGACTGTTCTAAGAGATGGGTTTATAAGAGTGAATAAACTAGATGAAACTTTTGTTCTTATGGAGCATAAATTCTGGTGGACTAGAGATAGATTCATAGATATAGGTGGATGGATAGATAAACTAGATAGATAACTAGATACACAGATAAAAGATAGTGATGAGATCTATGAAGAAAACTTAAGAACGGCAGGGGATTGGAAAGTGACTGTGGATTTATTTAGATGGTGTCATCAAGAATGACTTTTCAAAGGAGGTTCAGACATTTGGACTAACAACTCTAAAGAAAGTCATAGAAGTCTTTGAGGAAGAAAGTGGAGATAAACAGACCAAAAGTATAAAGCTCTGAGACAGGTACAAGATGGCTAGAAGGGTTAAACACTTGTGAATGAGGTAAAAAGTGATATTCAACATCATGTAATCTCATTCTTCGTCCTCCACTCAAACTTCTCCAAAATCCCAACACAATTCTTCCTCAACTTTATAGCTATAAGACCCCTAGAATTCCGCCCTCAGTAACTCTTTTCTTTATTAACTGGCACTATTTTCAGTGTGTTTTCACATCTGTGAGAATTATTAACAAGAGCAACTGAGAGTATTGGCTATGTGGTTTAAATGTGGCCAAACTGCTCTACCTGGTCAAACACCAGCTATATCCTTGTTTAACCTCATTTGCTATAGTTGCAAGAATGTAAAAATTCTATAGCTTCTGCCTCACTATCTTTTATTTTTCTCCTAATATCTTGTTAATTTAAAGTTTCCTGAGTATATTGGGTTATCATATTCTATTGCTAATGACCTAATACAGAATATCTCCAGTTATATATAGGCACTTAATTACACAGTTATAATTCAGGCAGATTTCTAGAACAGTGACATAATCCAGGTGTTAATTTAGGTCATCTTGTAGAAGAGATTAATTCAAGCTTCGAGCTGATCAAAAAAAAAAAAAAAAAAAGAATACAGGAGCTCGATTAGGGTGACTGAGAATAGTATTTATATAAACATGCAGTAATTGAGATTACCCAGTAAACTAATACAAATATTATTTATATTACTTGAAGAATCTCATTCTTTTCATGGCTCTAAATTAAGCAGCCTTCTTGATTTAGGGCAAACCAAGGTCAACAGCTGAACTGCCAAGTAAGACAGAATTTCACATACCCTAGCACTGAGCACTGAATCAGAGAAATATAGCCTCAGGAAAGCCTTATCGGTTTTTTCTTTTAATTTTATTTTTTTATTTTTGTCTCTGTTGGATCTTCATTGCTACGCAGGCTTTCTCTAGTTGCGGCGAGTGGGGGCTACTTTTTGTTGCGGTGCGCAGGCTTCTCATTGCGGTGGCTTCTCTTGTGCGGACCAGGGGCTCTAGGCACGCGGGCTTCAGTAGCTGTGGCTTGCAGGCTCCAGAGCTCAGGCTCAGTAGTTGTGACGCATGGATCTTCCAGGACCAGGGATCAAACCTGTATCCCCTGCACTGGCAGGCAGATTCTTAACCTCTGCACCACCAGGGAAGACCTAGCCTTATCATTTTTATTTCATTCTTTTGAACACACATTTATTGATCTCCCATTCTGTGACAAAGAACTCTAGGTAATCAACTTATTTAGTTGCAAAATTTTATCATGAACTTATTGTTAAGATCGACACAAAAATCCTGTACAACATTATTTTAAATGTGTTAATAAAATCTAAAGGTCATGTTGATTGGATACCCATAATCATCCAGTTGTTTTAAATGACTGAACAAATCTCTAATAATAAATTTCCTCTTTCCATTTCTTCTGAATTGATAATATGTATTACATTTTCTCTAAATACTAATGCAAAAACTATTTTTAGTTGAAGTTTTAATATTTGAATTATTATTTAAAATTCTATTGACACATTGTTTTATGTGTTAACAATCTTTTCACTTCTTATCCCACAAGTTATTATTAATACATAGCTGATAAACACATCATATAATACAAGGCATGACAAAATTTCCTAAACCTAAAATGACAACTTAATGATAACTCTTTTTCTTTCTCTTCAAGTTACCTTTTCTAGGAAGCCTGCAATTAGATAGCTAAAATAGATTTTTAAGAAAATAAAATTAGATGACAAAATGACCATATGAAATTGAAAAATCTATTTTAGCATTTTATGGTGGATTGTAAAAAAAAAAACTATACATGTATATCCAATATAAAATGCCCTAATTATTAAGAAAAATTATCGTATAAAGGCACAATAGATAGAGAAATGGACATCTAAGTATTGTTATATGTATATAGAAGAGTGACTTTATTTCATGCTTGAAAATGAAGCTCTGAGTTATATATGAGGCAAAATTTGATAGCATACCAATAGCTGAAAGGGATCAGTTAGTGCTAATTATCTGAAGCTACTTTCCTAAAGTTCAAGAAATTATGTCTTGAATTGAATTTGGTAACACTTGCATTATCCCTATATATATACATATATATGATATTCTGTTGCTAAAACTGCAACTTAAATCACATTATGAAAATTAGCAACAAAAAGAAAGAGAAATATTGGGTCACTGGCAAATATGGGTATTGAAAATTTTAAATCAACAGTATTTTGAAGTGCATTATTTATTGAGGAATAACTAAACTATTCCATTTAAGTTAAGCCAAACCTAATAAGCACATATTAAGAATGAATAATTGCTACTGGAAGTAGTTGATAAATGACAGAGAATAAGTAATATGTTTATCTCAAAGTTAAAAAGTGATTTAGACTATTCAATAAAGTAAAGCAAACATTCATAAAAACATTTTATGAGTCTGAATAGAAGAAATATAAAGCACTAAGTTAGGACCTATATAAGTAATTTTAACCTGGAGATGTAATGTTGCTTTGATATAATTAAATGTGGAATTTGTCTCTTTTTTTGCTTTAAAACAAGGATGAATGCAGATGAGAAAGACCAGGACACAGGTATATGAGAGAACTTATTAATTTTTCATGTTATTGAGAATGGTGAAGATGAAGAAGAAATAGTCTTCATAGCAAATTGTTATTTTCCAGCACACTTTTTACATATCTGGAGTATTATGATTTTAAGATGGATAAGTAGATAGGTAGATAGATGATAGTTAGATTGAAAAATAGATGTCAAGTTTGTTGGTTGGATGCAATAGGGTATGACTACCTTTAATATTTCTTATTGGTACTTCAGGGGTAATGTATTCAAGACAATAATTCAGATGGAAGAGGCAAGCTGCTTAAATTTTTTTAAAAAACTCATTTTTCTTTCTTTCTAGCAAGAGTAGCAATAATTAAAATTATCTTTGCTATACATTTTTTGGAACCAAATTGTATTCTTTTGGGCTGGACCTTTAGAACGCCTGGTATGACATATTGTTGAAAGTATAAGTCCAAATTTTAATCTCATGTTAACTCCTCTACCATGTATTATAGCAAATTTTATCTTCACTTTGCAACTGAGCATAGTCATAGAACTTCAGAAATTTACTGAGCTTCACACACTAGTATATTGACCAATAAACTTTAAACTTTGGATTGTCAGTTTGCTGCTGTATCCTTTTCACAACCAGAGAAAATTAATTTTAATATATTATAACCTACCCTAATGTTTAAAAAGGTCAAGCAAAACCGAACATTTGCCCACCTATCTTAATATAAGTAAGCATGGCTGGGAAAATAAGTAAAACGATAAGACATTACTCAGTTGTCTTGCTAACAAAATATATAGATGTCAAACGGCATTTTGGAAATAACCAAAGGGGCAACATTTTTAGCTCAGGTGTTACCAAGGTGTTCTTCTTCAGCTAGTCCACCCTTTTCTTTATTAACACGCTGAATAGTGAGTAAGTATAGATATTTGAGTTGCCAAGGTCCACCACAGATAGAATTTTGTTGTCTCTAATGTCCTCAGCAGTGAGTCTATTTATTTTTCATCTCATTAGATGTGGGAATCAACCATTTCTATAGTTCCAGTAAACAGATTTGCCAAGTCTATTGTTTTGAAAGTATTTTTGAAATTCTTGATTGTTTTATTCTTTTTATATCAAAGAGCTAGGATAATTGTTTCCAGACTAGTGTTAGTCCAGATCATTTGCTGCAGAAATCAAATCAGTGTTTGTGATTTTAAACTGCTTTGAAAATCATACACTCACATGAACTCTAATGATAATGTGGTTTTCTGAGAATTACCAAAGACAATGAACAGTGTGATACAACCTTGTAAAGTTTCATTCAGTTGACCAGTGAAATAGTATAGATTGAATTATCCATCCTTGACTCACTGTTTTAATTGCAGTGACTTTTTGAGAGTTGACTAAATTTTAATACACACAATGTAGGACAGTTATCATTCCTTTTATTGCTGATAAGAATATTGGTGATTACATGTATAACTTATATCCATTAGAAGTAGAAACTGATAAAACAATGTAGTGAAAGATAAAACAAAATTTCCATGACCTGTTTTTGCCAGCCATTGTTAAAGGGAGAATATCTGTTTTGCCATAGAACAAGGCTAGAGGATTTAGTTGCTGCTTCAGGCCACTAGTAGTAACAATGACTGATACTGGGCCATAGTCTGGGCAAATGCATTTTGTCTTCTCTCTGTCTACTTACTTCTGCCTTCTTTTTCTTTTTTCTTTCATTCTGATGATGACTTTAGTCCTGTAGGTGACATCTCTAGATATGATGGCACTCAGAACTCTAGAAAGTGCTGATCCTATCAACATCAGGGGACTAGCTGATTAACTATTTATAGGACTCAAAACTTTGGTCCAGGCTGGAAATTATCAGAATAGCATGTTTTTTCAAGGAAGCAGTTAGTTGCTTATAAATTCTTATGTATTTTTGGTGTGAATTCACTTTTTATCTTTATATTATAAATATATACCTTCTGCCCTCCTTAAGAAGAATGAGTATCATACCACATATCCCTTTGAGAAATATCTTCTAAAATAAAGTGGATTTATTTCAAATAAAAAAATTCTGACAATGCGTTTTATGTGGAAGAGCATTTTGCACCATTTCTCTGTTTTTCTTCTCTGATACTATTAAACGTGAGCTCATTCTTAGAACACACTTTGATGGATTTTATACTTATATAATGCCTTTATTTTAACCCTAATTCTTGCTAGATTCTCTTCCATTCCTTGACATATTTCTGTGAGAGATGAGTCTTATGTTGTTATCTATTCTCCAATACTTTAACTCCAGTTCCAGGTCAACTGCCTTTAGGGTAATTCTGTTTTATTATCAAAACATAATATAAAACTCAACATACTCCAAATCACAGTTTATTTTAAAATTTTCAAAATCTTTTTAGTCCAAAGCTTCAAAACCACCTTGAATGTGAGGGCAACCTGGCTGCATTCTCTCTTATCCCACGTGGATCAAGCCTGGACTCATGAGCCTCCCATATTATCCAGTCACATTATACAGTAGTCCCCTATACAGGAATATTTCCTTCCAAATTCTCCCTCAATATTGTCACAGCCACCTCCCTGGCCCTACTTCCATCATTCAATGTGCAATATCACAGTAATTGCCTTCTGGAAGGTCTGTATGACCCCAGGTCCTCTCTTTATTCTCAAACTTTAGAGTTTTTTGACTCAACTTCCTATTGCACTGACTTCCATCTTTGAATCTCACTTACTTACACTACTTTACTCTGGAGTTCTTATTTTGTGAAATGAGTGCACCGTGCCTACTGGCCCTATGGTAATAAAGAATCAAGTTTAAAAGGTAAAAATGTGCCTATTATCTTGATTTATTCAGAGTAAAAGACAGGAAATTAAAAATGAAACTTTTTGTCAGCACGTAGTATGTGTTAGGTAATGTGCCAAAAGTTTCCTTTCTTCAAAATTATAGTGGCTAGGGAAAATATGTGCTTTTGTGGGTAACTTATTGGATGGTTCCTTCAAGTGATAAATTAAAATACAGAGTTCATTTGGAGATAAGGTTACTGGAGATGATTTTATATCGTCCAATTTTATGTATGCTACCTTGTTTAAGCGGTTGGCTCTAGTATAATTTGTGGTGAGATGTTAAAGAAGGAATAATTTGGGTGTACTTGCATTCATATTGCTGTATGTCCTGTGGTATCCATAGGATATGTCATGAATAATCTGGGAGCTGAAAAGAATGATTACCTATCCTTGTAGTAGGTATAAAGGAGATAAGAATTTTAGCTGTATTGATTATAATGTTGACACTCATTGAGCGATAATTATTTATTCTACTTCTCCACTTAAGCTCTTGAAGAAACATTCAAAATAAATATGATTTAAGAACTACAGGGATCAGGGGACCTTCAAGATGGTAGAGGAGTAAGACATGGAGATCACCTTCCTGCCCACAAATACATCAAAAATACATCTACAAGTGGAACAACTCCTCCAGAACACCTACTGAACCCTGGCAGAAGACCTCAGACTTCCCAAAGCAAAGAAAATCCCTAGGTACCTGGGTAGGGTGAAAGAATAAAGAAAAAACAGAGACGAAAGAATAGGGATGAGATCTGCAATCTGAGAGTGAACTTAGAAGGAGGAAAAGTTTCCAAACACTAGGAAACCCCTTCACTGGCAGAGAAGGGGTTTGGGTTGGGGGGAAGCCTCAGCGCCACGGAGGAGAGCACAGCAACAGGGGTGCAGAGGGCAAAGTGGAAAGATTCCCACACAGAGGATTGGTGCTGACCAGCACTCACCAGCCTGAGACTATTGTCTGCTCACCTGCTGGGGTGGGTGGGGGCTGGGAGCTGAGGCTCAGGATTCAGAGGTCAGATCCCAGGGAGAGGACTGGGGTTGGCTGTGTGAACACAGCCTGAAGGGGACTAGTGTGCCACAGCTAGCTGGGAGGGAGTCCAGGAAAAAGTCAGGACCTGCTGAAGAGGCAAGAGACCACTGTTTTGGGGTGCGTGAAGAGAGGGAATTCCTTCCCTGCCTGCCCACAGAAGGCACAGAACTGCCTAAACGAGCTCCAGAGTTGGGTGCAAACCACAGCTATCAGCTGGGACCCCAGAGATCAGCATGAAATGCTAAGGCTGCTGGGGCTGCCACCAAGAATCCTGTGTGCAAGCACAGGTCACTATTCCCACCCACCCCCCAGGAGCCTGTGAAACCCACCACTGCCAGGGTCCCATGATCCAGGGACAAATTCCCCAGGAGAACACACAGTGTGCCTCAGGCTGCTGTAATGTCACACCGGCCTCAGCCACCACAGGATCTCCCTGCATTCCAATTATGACTACCATACCCCCCTCTCCCACAGACCTGAGTGAGCCAGAGCCACTTAAACCGCTGCTGCTTTAACCCCTTCCTTCCTGGGCAGGGAACAGATGCCTGAGGGCCACCTACATGCAGAGGTGGGGCCAAAACCAAATCTGAACCCAGGTGCTGTGCAAACAAAGAAGAGAAAGGGAAATTTTTTGTTCAGCCTCAAGAGCAGCAGATTAAATGCCAACAATCAACTTGATGTACCCCATATCTGTGGAAACCTGAATAAACAAGAAATCATCCCAAAATTGAGGTGGTGGGCTTTGGAGGAACTGTAGACTTGGGGTTTGCTGTCTAAGACTGATTTGTATAGGATATTTATGTTTACCTTAGTTTAGTTTATAGCATTTGTTATCATTGGTGGATTTGTTTATTGGTTTGGATGTTCTCTTCCTTTTTTTCCCCCTTAATTATTATTATATTTTCTGTTAATAATTCTTTTTCTTTCTTTTCTTCTCTCTTTTCTTCTGAGCCATGTGGCTGACAGGGTCTTAGTCCTCCAGCCTGGTGTCAGGCCTGAGCCTCTGATGTGAGAGAGCCAAGTTCTGGACATTGGACCACCAGAGACCTCCTGGCCCCATGTAACATCAATAAGCGAGAGCTATCCCAGAGATCTCTGTCTCAGTACTAAGTCCCAGCTCACCCAACAGCCAGCAAGCTCCAGTGCTGGATGACCCATGCCAAAAAACTAGTAAGATAGGAACACAACCCTGCCCATTAGCAGAGAGGCTGCCTAAAATCAAAACAAATTCACAGACACCCCAAAACACACCACCAGATGCAGCCCTGCCCATCAGAAAGACAATATCCAGCCCCACTAACCAGAACACCGGCACTAGTCTCCTCCACCAGGAAGTCTACACAACCCACTGAACCAACCTCACTCACTGGGGGCATATACCAAAAACAATGGGAACTACGAACATGCAGCCTGTGAAAAGGAGGCACCAAAACAGTAAGTTAAAGAAAATGCAAAGACAGAGAAATATGCAGTAGCTGAAGGAGCAAGTTAAAAATCCACCAGATCAAGCAAATGAATAGGAAATAGGCACTCTACCTGAAAAAGAATTCAGAGTAATGATAGTAAAGATGATGCATAATCTTGGAAATAGAATTGAGAAAATACAAGAAACATTTAAGAAGGACTTGGAAGAACTAAAGAGCAAACAAACAATGATGACCAACACAATGAATGAAACCTAAAATTCTCTAGAAGGAATCAATAGCAGAATAACTGAGACAGAACAACAGATAAATGACCTGGAGGATAAAATATTGTAAATAACTACCATAGAGCAGAATAAAGAAAAAAGAATGAAAAGAATCGAGAACCATCTCAGAGACATCTGGGACAACAAAAAAGGCACCAACATTAGAATTATAGACGTTCCAGAAGAAGAAGAGAAAAAGACAGGATCTGAGAAAAAATTGGAAGAGATTATAGCCGAAAACTTCCCTAACATTGGAAAGGAAATAGTCAATCAAGTCCAGGAAGCGCAGAGAGTCCCATAAAGGATAAATCCAAAGAGAAATAGGCCAAGACACATCTTAATCGAACTATTACAAATCAAATACAAAGAAAAAAATATTAAAAGCAGCAAGGGAAAAGCAACAAGTAACATACAAGGGAATCCCCATAAGGTTAACAGCTGATCTCTCAGCAGAAATTCTGCAAGCAAGAGGGAGTGGCAGGACATATTTAAAGTGATGAAAGAGAAAAACCTACCACCAAGATTACTCTACCCAGCGAAGATCTCATTCAGATTCGACAGAGAAATTAAAAACTTACAGACAAGCAAAACTGAAGAGAATTCAGCAACACCAAACTAGCTTTACAACAAATGCTAAAGGAACTTCTCTAGGCAGGAAACAGAAAAGAAGGAAAAGACCTACAAAAACAAACACAAAATAATTAAGAAAATAGTAATAGAAACATACATATCGATAATTACCTTATAAGTAAGTGGATTAAGTGCCCCAACCCAAAGACATATACTGGCTGAATGGATACAAAAACAAGACCCATATATATGCTGTCTATTAGAGACCAACTTCAGACCTAAGGGCACATACAGACTGAAAGTGAGGGGATGGAAAAAGATATTCCATGCAAATGGAAATCAAAAGAAAGCTGGAGTAGCAATACTTATATCAGACAAAATAGACTTTAAAATAAAGACTATTACAAGAGACAAAGAAGGACACTACATAATGATCAAGGGACCAATCCAGGAAGAAGATATAACAATTGTTAATATTTATGCACCAAACATAGGAGTCCCTAAATACATAAGGCAAATGCTAACAGCCATAAAAGGGGAAATCAACAGTAACAAAATAATAGGGGATTTTAACACCCCACTTTCACCAATGGACAGAGCAACCAAAATGAAAATAAATAAGGAGATACAAGGTTTAAATGACACATTAGACAAGATGGACTTAATTGATATTTTTAGGACATTCCATTCAAAAACAACAGAATACACTTTCTTCTCAAGTGCTATAGAACATTCTCCAAGATAGATCATATATTGGGTCACAAATCAAGCCTTGGTACATTTTAAAAAATTGAAATTATGTCAAGTATCTTTTCCAACCAAAATGCTATGAGAAATGCTATACCAATTACAGTAAAACAAAACAAACCAAAACAAAACTGTAAAACATACAAGCACATGGGACTTCCCTGGTGGTGCAGTGGTTGAGAGTCTGCCTGTAGATGCAGGGGACAAGGGTTCATGCCCTGGTCCAGGAAGATCCCACATGCCGTGGAGTGGCTAGGCCCGTGAGCCATGGCTGCTGAGCCTACGCATCTGGAGCCTGTGCTCCACAGCGGGAGAGGCCACAACAGTGAGAGGTCTGCATATCGAAAAAAAAAAAAAAAAAAAACAGAAAACAAAAAACACGGAGGCTAAACAATACACTACTAAATAACCAAGAGATCACTGAAGAAGTCAAAGAGATCAACAAATACCTAGAAAAAAAATTACAATGAAAACACGATGGTCCTAAACCTATGGGATGCAGCAAAAGCAATTCTAAGAGAGAAGTTTATAACAAAATCTTACCTCCAGAAACAAGAAAAATTTCCAATAAACAACCTAACCTTACACCTAAAGCAATTAGAGAAAGAACAAAAAAACTCCAAAGTTAGCAGAAGAAAAGCAATCATAAAGATCAGATCAGAAATAAATGAAAAAGAAATGAAGGAAACGATAGCAAAGATCAATAAAACTAAAAGCTGTTTCTTTGAGAAGATAAACAAAATTGATAAACCATTAGTCAGACTCATTAAGAAAAAAAAAGGGAGAAGACTCAAATCAACAGAATTAGAAATGGAAAAGGAGTAACAACTGACCCTGCAGAAATACAAAGGATCATGAGAGATTACTACAGCAACTCTATGCCAATAAAATGGACAAACTAGAAGAATTTGACAAATTCTTCGAAAAGCACAGCTTTCTGAGACTCAACCAGAAAGAAATAGAAAATAGAAACAGACCAATCACAAGCACTGAAAATGAAATTGTGAATAAAAATCTTCCAACAAACAAAAGCCCAGGACCAGATGGCTTCACAGGTGAATTCTATCAAGCATTTAGAGAAGAGCTATCACCTATCCTCTCAAATGCTTCCAAAATATAGCAGAGCGAAGAGCACTCCCAAACTCATTTTACATGGCGACCATCACTCTGATACCAAAACCAAAGATGTCACCAAAAAAAGAAAACTACAGGTCAATATCACTGATGAACATAGTTGCAAAAATCCTCAATAAAATACTCACAAACAGAATCCAACAGCCCATTAAAAGGATCATTCACCATGATCAAGTGGGGTTTACCCCAGGAAGTCAAGGATTCTTCAATATATGCAAATCAATCAATGTGATACACCATATTGACCAACTGAAGGATAAAAACCGTATGATCATCTCAATAGATACAGAAAAAGCTTTCACCAAAATTCAACACACATTTATGATAAAAACTCTCCAGAGAGTAGGCATAGAGGGAAGCTACTTCAACATAGTAAAGGCCATATATGACAAACACACAGCCAACATCATTCTCAATGGTGAAAAACTGAAAGCATTTCCTCTAAGTTCAGGAACAAGACAAGGTTGCCCACTCTCACCATTATTATTCAACATAGTTTTAGAAGTTTTAGCCACAGTGATCAAAGAAGAAAAAACAATAAAAGGAATACAAATTGGAAAAGAAGAAATAAATCTGTCACTGTTTGCAGATGACATGATACTATACATAGAGAATCCTAAAGATGCTACCAGAAAACTACTAGAGCTAATCAATGAATTTGGTTGTAGCAGGATACAAAATAAATACACAGAAATCTCTTGCATTCCTATACATTACATATGAAAAATCTGAAAGAGAAATTAAGGAAACAATTCCATTCACCATAGCAACAAAAAGAATAAAATGCCTAGGAATTAACCTACCTAAGGAGACAAAAGACCTCTACAGAGAACTATAAGACACTGATGAAAAAAATTAAATATGATACAAACAGATGGAGAGATATACCATGTTCTTGGATTGGAAGAATTAACATTGTGAAAATGACTCTACTATCCAAAGCATTCTACAGATTCAGTGCAATTCCTATCAAACTACCAATGGCATTTTTCACAAAACTAGAACAAAAAATTTCACAGTTTGTATGGAAACACAAAAGACCCTGAATAGCCAAAGTAATCTTGAGAAAGAAAAACGGAGCTGGAGGAAACAGACTCCCTGACTTCAGTCTATACTACCAAGCTATAGTAATCAAGACAGTGTGGTACTGGTACAAAACAGAAATATAGATCAATGGAACAGGATAGAAAGCCCAGAGATAAACCAACAAACCAGATGGGTCACCTTATCTTTGGTAAAGGAGGCAAGAACATACAATGGAGAAAAGAGAGCCTCTTCAATAAATGGTGCTGGGAAAACTGGACAGCTACATGTAAAAGAATGAAACTAGGACACTCCCTAACACCATACACAAAAATAAACTCAAAATGGATTAAAGACCTAAATGTAAGGCCAGGCACCATCAAACTCTTAATGGAAAACATACACAGAACACTCTATGACATAAATCACAGCAAGATTCTTTTTGACCCACCTCCTAGAGAAAAGGAAATAAAAACAAAAATAAACAAATGTGACCTAATGAAACTTAAAAGCTTTTGCATAGCAAAGGAAACCATAAAAAAGACGAAAAGACAACCCTCAGAAAGGGAGAAAATATTTGCAAATGAAGCAGGTGACAAATGATTTATCTCCAAAATACACAAGCAGCTCATGCAGCTCAAAAAAAAAAAAAAAAAAAAAAAATCCAAAAATGGCAGAATACCTAAATAGACATTTCTCCAAAGAATATATACAGATTGCTAACAAACACATGAAAGGATGCTCAACATCATTAATCATTAGAGAAAAGCAAATCAAAACTACAGTAAGGTAACCCCTCAAACCAGTCACAATGGCCGTCATAAAAAATTCTACAAACAATAAATGCTGGAGAGGATGCGGAGAAAAGGGAAACTTCTTGCACTGTTGGTGGGAATGTAAATTAATACAGCCACTATGGAGAACAGCATGGAGGTTCCTTATAAAACTAAAAATAGAACTACCATATGACCTAGAAATCCCACTACTGGCCATATACCCTGACAAAACCATAATTCAAAAGGGTCATATACCACAATTTCATTGCAGCACTATTTCCAATAGCACGTACATGGAAGCAACCTAAGTATCCATCAACAGATTCATGGATAAAGAAGATGTGGCACGTATATATAATGGAATATTATTCAGCTATAAAAAGAAATGAAATTGAGTTATTTGTAGTGAGGTGGATGGACCTAGAGTCTGTCATACAGAGTGAAGTAAGTCAGAAAGAGAAAAAGAGATACCGTATGCTAACACATATATATGGAATCTAAAAAAAAAAAAAAAAAAAAAAAAAAAAAAAAAAAAAAAAGGTTCTGATGAACCTAGGGGTAGGACAGGAATAAGGTCGTGGACATAGAGAATGTACTTGAGGACACAGGGAGGGGGAGGGTTAAGCTGGTCCGAAGTAAGAGAGTAGCCTTGACATATATCCTCTACCAAATGTAAAATAGATAACTAGTGGGCAGCAGCTGCATAGCACAGGGAGATCAACTCAGTAGTTTGTGACCACTTAGAGGGGTGGGAAAGGGAGGGTGGGAGGGAGATGCAAGGTTGAGGGGATATGGAGATATAGGTATACATATAGCTGATTCACTTTGTTGCACAGCAGAAGGTAGCAAAACATTGTAAAGCAATTATACTCTAATAAAGATGTTAAAGAAAAAAAATAGAACTAGAGGTATAACTTAAATATAGCCCAGTAAGTCATACCTGGGACACTAACACCTTTTGTTTTTCTTGTTGCATTTAACATCAAGATAGCAAATGTGAGTAATGAAATAAGAACAAATTTTTTCTATGTTGTTTTCTGTTTATTGATTTAAACTATGTATTCATTTTGGAAGTAAATATCATTGACTAGTTTTAAATGTAAAGTATCTGGGGGGAAATTTTTACTAAATTGCACCTTGCTAGGGATTGAATGTCTGTTGTCCATTTAACATTGATATAATGAAGCTCTAATCCCAATATAATGGTCTTGGAGGCGGGGACTTTGGGAAGTAATTAGATCATAAGAGTGAAACCTTCATGAATGGGATAACAAGAAGAGACACTTATAAGAAAAGACACTAGAGAGACAATCTCTTTCTTGCTCATATGAGAATAGAGCAAGAAGGCCACCATCTGCAAACTAGGCAAAGGGCTCTCATCAGACACCAAATGTGCTGACAGTCGGATCATGGACCTCCCCTCCCCAGCCTCCAGAACTGTGAGAAATTAATGCTTGTTGTTTAAGTCATGAGTTTATGATATCTTTGTATAGCAGCCCTAGCACACTATAACACATCCCTTTGCATTGTGGAAGATGTAATTTTCAGATACTGTAATTAATATTTGAATATATGGTTTAATAATACTTCTAAATACAGCCAATCTAGTATGAATTCATCTAGAAAAAGATAAGGAGTTTAGTCCACATTGGAAATCACATGAATTATAAAATAATTTTTGCCAATATTGCTTAAAAGTCCATCATTCCTATCTCTCTTTTGAGACCTTGCTGATTACGACAGAGAGAACAACCATCCTATAGGAATGGAAAGATAAGAAATAGCTAAAGTCCTTTGGGCCTAAATATTAGATATACCATCCTTGGCTTGCTTGTTTTAAGTAAGATCTCTTTACTACTTTATTTGAAATTGATAATTTCTTCGATGCTTGAAAGAGCTAATGATTAAAGTTGTACTTCAGCACAGAGTTCATTAGCTTAAACAAGAAGAGATAAAGGCAAATATGCTTCCTGTAGTTGGTTCATTTTTATCTCGAAAATACTTCAATCTGATTCCTGATTTTTGGAGTTAATGTTTAATGCTGTACATTATTTCTGATAAAAGTGCATGGACTTTTATGATGAAATCACAGAAATTAAACAGATAGAGGATGAGGATCTGCAACGACTGGAGAAGAGGATGGCAAATTGAGCAAAAGACACAGAGAAAAAGATGAACAATTTGAAAAAGGACCAAACAAATTTAAAACACTATAGAAAATTACAAAATAGGAACAAAGAAAAGTAAATGTGAACAAGAAAAAAGGGGAAACTGAATAGACACAAAGACAAAAGAGACAAAGAAATTAGCTTGTGGATTTTTTTCCTCTCAACTTTCAAGATTCAGGTTTCTAAAAAGTAAGCTCTAATTACTTGTCTCTTTAATGTCTCAGAGCCTCCATTATTCATTTTACTTAGGATTAAACACACACAGAGCAGAGTTCTATATGGTTTAGAGGTTTTTGTTATAATTTCTTTCTCATGGAATGGGGAGAAACACAAAGGATACATCATTTAAGCATTAAAAAAATTTTTTAGACAAAATAGTGAAAGACATCTGATTATATTCACTTATGACCTTGAATACTCCATTAATGTGAAATTTATACATCAGACAAAGATTTCAAATTCCTTCCCTTGCTTCCAGTTTTATCTAGAGAATTTCTTCTTAAGTATTAAATAATTGTATGGGAAATTATAATTATTTACCCTTATCATCAACCTTTAAATATATAAATATTCTATACCTAAACCAAGAATTGCTTTCACTGTAAGAAAAGGGTGAAGAGTGGGATGCATAAGTAAAACTCTAAAACCTGCACAATGCAGTGATTACTTAGCATAAATATGCATTCATTTTTGAAAGCAGCATATTTGACATTTCCAAAGGAGTAGAGAGAACAATATCTACAGCTCAACAGGCCAAGAATAGTTCCTTTTGCCATAAGTTAGAGTGAAAAACCTCACAATTTATAATTCATGAGACAGTAGGTAGAGTTCACAGAAGTAATTTTCCTCTGTACTGGGGGAATTTTAGTCCCAGATTAAGCACTGCTCTGTACTCTACTAAAAAACTTACAGAAAGATTCAAAAGGATGTTGAATGGGTCTAAAATTAAAGCTTAATAATATTTTGAGGACTACAAAAATATCTAGTGCCCATCAAAGTATAATTTAAAAATATCTGTCATCCCATTAAAAATTACCAGTTATACAAAAAAGCAGGAAAATTTGATACACTATCAACCAATTGTAACCGATCAGAGATAATAGGGATTATAGAAGTAGTAGACAAAGACATTAAACAATAATTATGACTGTATTCCACATGTTTAAGAAGCTAAGTATTAATAAATGCTAAATAGAGATAAGGAAGATATAAAAAAAGACACAAATAGAACTACTACAGATGAAAATTACTATATCTGAGAATATAGTGGATGGAGTTCACAGCAGATTAGATTGCTAAAGAGTAGATTAGTAAATTTTTGATTTCATGAATTTGAACACATACAGAGCAAAAGAAACTGTACAAAATAAAACAGAGAAAAACATCTGTCCTCTGACAAAACTGAATGGAATTAGAAATTAATATAAGATACTTTGAAAATCTCCAAATATTTGGAAACTACTAGACACAATACAAAATATCCAACAGGTTAGAAACATAATTAAAAGGGAAATTAGAAGATGAAAACAAGACCAATATTAATGAGATGTAGTTTGAAAAATAAAGATATAACACAAAATACCCATTTCAGAAGGAGAAAAGCCCCAAATCAAACACCTCTGATTCCATCCAATAAATTGGAAAAGAAAGAACAGGTGAAGCACATAGTAAGCAGGAGAAAGAAAAGAATAAAGATGAGAATGGAAATCAACAAAATAGAAAACAAAAAAAATAGAAAAAACAAAGAAACCAAAGTAGTTTCTTTAAGTTCAATAACTTTGATAAACCTTTAGACAAATTGATCAGGAAAAAATAGATAAGAAAGAAATTTCAAAATTGGAAATGAGACAGATGTCATCAAGAGATATTAAAAGTATAGTAAGAGAATAGTATAATCAAATCTATGCTAATAAATTTTAAAACAAATTAAATAGACCAATTCCAAGAAAGATGCACACGACTAAACCCCACTTAAGAAGAAAGAGATAATATATCTTTACTTCTATTTAAAATAAAATGAGTTTGTAGTAAAAAAAAATATTCCCATGAACGAGATTTCAAGTCCAGGTGGCTTTACTGGAAAATTTTACCAGGTATTTAAAGAAAAATTAAGATGAACTTGGCATAAAAACAAAATCAAAGACTTTTACAAGACAAGAAAAGTACTGGCTAATATCCCTTATGAACATAGATAAAATTATTTTAAAAGAATAAATAAATCCAACAACCTTTAAAAAGGATAACATATCATTACTAAGTGAAATGTACCTGAGGCCTGTTAGGTCCGTTTAATATTTGTAAACCAATGTAATGTACCATACTGATATACTAAAGTGAACACACATAAATATGATCACTTCAATAGAGCATGTCCATCAGGTGAATTAACATACAACTTGTGTTATACCAACACTAAAATACTACTCAGCAATAAAAGAGAATGAACTAGATATATGTAACAACATGAGTGGGTGAATGCTAAAATAATTGTGATGAATTAAAGTCAGACAAAATAAGCATATACATTATAGTTCCATTCACATGACATTATAGAAAGTGCAAAGAAATCTTTAGTGACAGAAAGCAGATCAGGTGTTTGCTGGAGATGTACGTGTGTGGAAGAGAGTATGTATAAAGCAGGAGGGAGAGGAAGTAGTTATTACAAAGGAGAATGAGGAATCTTTTGGGATTATAATAGGTTCATTATCTTGATTGTGGTCATGGTTCATGAGTATATTCATATGTCAAAACTTACCAAATTTTTCACTTTAAATATTTTAGTGTATTATATATCAATTATATAACAATAGTCTGTTTAAGAAAGGACGTTATCTTGTGAACAGTACTTGGTGAAAAAAGCCATCGAGAAAGCACAGATGAAGTGGCTCTTAATTTAGGGTTGTGATACTTGAAAGAATGAGTTTCTTAGATAACTCCCAAGTAATTATTCTTTTTCAGCTAACAGTAACAATTTTAAGTTCAAGTATTAAAATATTTATACAGATATAAATGAATTAGACATGCAAGCTATTTTAATTCCTTTTATTCACTCCATCAATTATTACTACTTGCCAATTACATGTGTTTTGCTCCTGTGAATATAGCTGTGAAGAACAACAAAAAATGTTCTGTTTTCATAAGGATTGTATTACAATAAATAAGACAGAGAATAGAAAGAAAATAGATGATAATGATGATAGACAGATACATAGAGAGCAATAGATGTATATGTGTGTGTGTGTCTGAGAGAGAGAGAGAGAGAGAGAGAGAGAGAGAAAGAGAGAGAGAAAGAGAGAGTGTGGACAGGGAGAAGGGGTGATGATTTAGACCTAGTGGTCAAGTGAAGACCTCCTCAAGAAAGTGAATTATCGGAAAGTCACAGAGCAGTTCGCCTGGAAATTCCCTCCTCCTATTTAGAATATCCATACTATAGGATGGATCCTTACTTAACTTTTGTGACTAGCTGTCTTAAATTAAAATTTTTTTTTGGATTTTTGGAAATAGCAGATTCAGTGTTGTTCTCAGTAATGCTCTAATCAAATATATATGGTTAAACGGTAAAAAATATAACTATCTGACTCTAAGTGAGATAAGTAAGATCTGTAGATAGCTTTATGTCAGCTCAGGTCAGATTTTGATACCATGTGATTTTAGGTTAGGCCAAATTTTTCACCAAATAAGTTATGGAAAAACTTGTATCTGTACAGTCTTACTGAGCACAGCTTGGAAACACTAGACTAACTTTCTGTCTTTCTCAATTAGCTGTTTCTGAGGGTATAACAAGAATAGACACAAAGGGACCATAAAGGAAAGGATATGTGTAAGGGATAGAGGGAAATAAAATGTACAGGCAATTAATTCTATCTAGCACATTAAATAAGTGTGATAGGTAAGAGTTAAGGTTCTAGAGCAGGAAAACCTAGGTTTTAAACTTGACTTCAACATTAGTAAGGAATAAGACCTTAAACAATTAACCTAAATTATCCAGAATTCAGTTTAACCACTTAAAATATGGCTGAATAATACTGTTAAGAAAGGCTATTAACGCTTGGAAATAAAGCCAAAAGATGAGTGGTTATACAGGAGAACAGGCCCACCTGAGGACTACTTAACTATTTAGGAAACATGCTTTGTTCATTACCTCTTACTGTTTATTAAAGGTCTCAGAATTAGTGAACTTACATGTTACTTGTAGACTTTTGCCTGGTACAGATGTAAGTTATTTCTGTCCAGTGAAAAATGTAGCCTCAAAGTTAATGATTTATTATCTTATAGGGCATTAACCACATTAATCACTTTTGTAGCTAGCCTATCAATCTTATTCTAATATTATTTTATTAAAAAGTATACAAATGCTCAGATCTTCAAATGCATTTTGAACCAGGTTTACCACATTATTGATCCCAGTATGAATGAGTTGACTAAAATATTTTATATATATAAAATTTATATTTGTATAAGGGTCATATTTTGAAAATTATACTTTAACTATACTAACATTGTAAGGCTGATTTGAGAATTAAATGAGATGATCTAGGAAGAAGGTAGGCACTCAGTAACTTGGTATATGTTAGTTTGTTTTATTATCATCATTATTATTTTGTGTTCTTTAGAAATTGCCTTGTGCATCTGGTATATAGCAATATAATTGTTACTTAGATGCATCTGTGAAGCATATTATTAAAGTAAGATATAACTATTTGTAAATCTTCTCAGATCTCAGCAGAAATGCTAAAAGTGTTATATTGGCTCTATGACATAGGTCATATTGGCTCTACGACCTTGGGCAAACTACTTAGCCGTCAGAGAGTCTCATCTCATAAAATGGGGATAATAAAACTAGTCACTGTAAGTTAGGTTTCCTGAGAATAAATGAGTTAATATATGGAAATTTTATATAACAGTGCCTAAAAGAATAAGTGTTTAATCAGTTATTCATCAAAAGAAGTCACATATTAAAAAAATTAAAATATAATGTAAGAACCCAATAACTTGGGCTACTAGAATATAAGTAATTTGGGTCCTAGTCTTGACCTGTGAGTTTGTATGAGATATGCAATTTTTTCAACCTCTCTTTCCTGATTGATTTTAAAAGCATATTAATATGTATGTATCCTGCTTATCTCATGAGTTGGTTAAGACAGAATTAAATAATAAATATGAAATCAGTTAACGAGTTTGAAATTATACTATCTTCCGTAATACTAAACGAGTGAAATAATGGAAATAATCTTCAATGGTAATTTTTAAAAATATATTTTAAAATGCAAAAATATATTTTAACATATTCTCTAATATAAAAATTAAGTAAGATCAAACATAGGGAAATTTAACTAATAACCCTATCAAACTTTAGTTGTGTGTACACTATATTTCAGACACTGTATTATACACTTTACATGTATGCTTTCTCATTTAATCTGCAACATCAAGATACAATATTGATGTTATAACATCAACAATGAAGAATTTTTTTCATTTAATCCATAATATCATCAATATACAGTCTGTTAGTATTTAAATTTACCAGTGAGGAAACTGAGGCCTACAGAAGTTAAGTAATTTGCCCAAAGCATGTAATTAACAATATTTGCAATTCAAATTAGCTTGCATTGAGTTTTATGCGAGAACTGAAGCTCTTACTACAATGATGTGCTATTTCTCCACTCTAGATTTACCCACCCTGTAGGGGTCTTAATTAGATGATAGAAATATTAACAAAACCAACAATATATAAATCAGTTGTTTTTCATACCAGTCCCTGAAATGCCAACAGCTTCTGCAAAGAGTACTTGAACATGGATCAGGATGAAAACTTTTAGCCTCCAGAGAAACAAATACGTTAAAAGTTTATTGGAATGAGAAAAACTATTGTGGTAAATATATGATCTGGATTCTCAATGGGGAGTTAAATGACAGGAAGCAGATGTGAATAAACACCTGATTGAAAGTTATGGGAACACAATCATAAAAAGAAATACTAGTCCAAGACTTGGAAAGTGAAAGGTGTCTGACTTAAAACAGAAAAATAGGAAATGAGTGAGTATAGTGAGACGTGAGACGATTGCTCTGTATAAACAAGACGGTGTCTGTTATTCCACATTAAGAATTGGAAGCTTTGGGCAGCATGAGTGTATTGGACTTGTTTCAAAATTCAAATAGATTAGTTTTGTGCTTTACCTATTTTAAGCTTTGTGAGAGGCAAAGTAAAGCCTTTAGTCCTTCTATGATTGTAATCCACTATTAACATTTTCTTATATTATTATTCTAATTCACTTTTTGTAAGATTTAATTATCAATTTTAATACTCCAAAAATGTGTTTTTAAGAAACTTTTACCATGTGGAGGCACTGTGTCTGTAACAGAGTAGGGAAGAGGATGGTTAAGCTTTTTAAGCACCTAATCTGTACTAACCACGGGGAATATGACAGTGATTGAACTTTCAATGACATTTCCCAAAGAAGCTTATATTTTAAGGATAGGAATGTAAAGATATTTTGTATATGAATAAAAATGAAACAGATTCAGGGGTTGATAAGATTATGTAGAGGCAATGATTTGTCATTTCCATTTGAACAGAGAAGTGAGGGGGAGAGCTTTGTGAATATCTGTGGAAAAATGTTTCAGTCAGAAGGAATAACATATTCAAAGACCAAGTTGGGAATGAGATTGACAGACAGCTGTGGAGTGAATGTTGTGTTCCCCCAAATTCATGTGTTAAATCCTGACCCCCAATGTGATGATACTGGGAGGTAAGGCCTTTGGAAGGTGATTAAATCATGAGGGTAGATGCCTCAGAAATAGGACAAATGCTCTTATACAAGAGATCCCAGAGAGCTCCCTTGCCCTTTCTGCCCTGTGAGGGCACAGCAAGAAGTGGGATGTCACCAGAGACAGAATCTACCTACACCTTGATCTTGGATTTCCCAGCCTTCAGACCGTGAGAAATAAATGCTTGTGGTTTAAGCCACCCAGTCTATGGTATTCTGGTATAGTAACCTGAATGGAACACATATCCAAAGGACATTAAGGACATTGCTTGGGCTGGATTGTGGTAAATGAGGGAGTCTTGCAGGATACAAGTTCAGAAAGGGAAGCAGGACAGACCATATTGACCTTGCCTCCTTGAATAAGAAATGTGGATGTCACTCTAGTGAATGGACAAAATATTGATATGTTTTATTATTTATGACTTAGCATATGATGAGGACTGGGTGGGTTGTTTGGACTAGAGGAAAACCTGTAGGTAAGGAAGAGTTAGGAGGTTGGTACAGGATTCTGGTCAAATTAATGAGAACTTAGACTAACTTTATGAAGATGAGCTTAGAGATAGAGATGATAAGACAGAAAATTTGGTGATGGACTAGTTGTGAAGCCTAAGAAACAGAGTGAGCAATTAACCTATTTATTAGATAAAGTTTACAGTGAGCATATTTAGAAGGGGAAATGTGCATAATTGTGTTTTGGAAATTTAAGTATGATATATCTATGAGATATCACAGAAATGGTGAGTAGGTTGTGGAGGATACAATTCTAGAGCTCATATCTAGCCTGGAGATAAGTTTGAGAATCAGGGGTCATGATATAATGTGATAAATATGACAATAGATGTGTTGCCAGATTATTAACATGTCTGGCCAATGCAGGGATATTTTACAGAAAAATTTACTTTGAAAATAAGATTTTTAAGAGACAACATTTGATATTTATTGAGCATTTATTTCCTATCAAGCCCTTAACATGTGTTATTTGTGGTTCAACAATGTGAACATTATGAGGAAACTGAGATACGGTGATAATATGGTATGAAAGCCATGGAATCATAAGAACCATGGTTGGAACCCACTTTCGTTTTGAGTTGATACAAGTATCTCTTTCCTTTCTACCACACAAACCTTGGATTTTGTCCCACACAGGAGAGAACAATGTCAAGCAGAGAGAGAAATAGGGCAAATGTAGGAGATGGAACAGTGTTTGACTGAAGAACGGAGCTCTCTGTGAGCTGAACTGTGTATATGTCAGGTTGGACCTCGTAGGTTGGGGGTTAGGCAGAGGCTAGGTGATGAAAGCCCTAGCTTCATTTGTCTAGGATTTTGACCTTGATCCTATAGAAAAAGAAGGGGCCATTTTAGACTACAAGAGGGGGAATGGAAATTTGAAGCTAGGGTTTCAGGAAGATCGGATGTGTAAGTAGTATGGAGATGGAGCAACCTATGTTTCTTTTCAGTTACCAGTTAATTAAAATAACTGTATTTTATAATAACCATGTACATACTAACATGCATACCAATAATTTTCACTGGGATGTGGATGAATAAATCATTTCTTACACCTGAGGAGTTGGTATCACAATTAAATACTTATTTTCAGACTCTGGAAAAGACACTTCATTCTTTAATAAAACTGTCTTTAGGAGGCAGATGAAGAAGTTTAATGATTCAGACAAAGAGAGGGTTCTTCAATATTCTTCTATATTGGACTTAATTGTTTTGGAGGGTCTTAAAAAGATTTCAATCCCTCACAAAGATAGCAAATACCAAGACAAAAGTAAATACATTATTTTCTTACTGATTTATTCCTTGACAAGTTACTTATTACCTAACAAATTAATTAGAATCTCTGTGGTCTCAATGAATAATCGTGATTCTCATATCCCAACTCGTTTTGCTTACAGATACACACAAACACACATCCACACGTCTCAAAGAAGACAGGTTATATAATATGTCATGGTACATCAGTGTTAATACTTTTTAACTATTATAATTATTTTCTCATAGATTATAGCAGTTGAGGATCTGTGGAAACGATTGTATAGCTTTTATCCCTAACTAGATGATCTTTTATTTCACTAGTGTTGCTGTTTGTCCACTAGGTGTCAGCCTTACACTAGTAACTTTAGGATACTGGCAACAAAGAGAAATGCCATTCACATCTGTTCTACTTAATGTGTTTTCCAATAGAAATTTACCTTGTTAATTGATAATAATAATAATAAGGTATGGTTCTCTAATGACAATAGAAAAACCATAAACTGGAGTGTGAAGGATATTCCAAATGAAAACTGCAAATTGATTTACAAATTTGGTGTCTCCAAATAGTATTCCAACATTCAGTCTTTTCTCTTTTATTACAGTTAATGTATTGTATAGAATTTCACATACTTTCTGCATTTGATAAAACAGGGCTTGAAAAATATCATTGATTTTATAACAATGAAACTCCATGAGGTGAGAGAACAGCTAGGAGTTCTCCATTTTCATGATCACCAAAATAATAAGGAAGGTTAAGTAGTACCATCCTAGATATCCTCCCATTATAGCCCTGCCAGTCATTGATCTGAAAGTATTCAGAATGGTTATAAGCTTCTCTCAAACAAAAGTCATTTGAACCGTGGAGACAGACCACAAAGGCTTAGAATCTTCAAGGATGCATTTACCTTTTGGCTTTAATTACTTTTCTGGTTTTGTGAAAAGACGGAAATGTCTCAAGTGACATTTCAATAAGACAATTTTTCTGTCAGGTTAGGGAGAAGACTGATAGATAGCTGAAAGAAGTGTGCAGTGTTCCAGGAAATGCTGCAAGATTTTCAGGTTTGTATTGCAATTGAAAAGGAAATACTATTCCAAGGGATAAAGGGAAGAGGCAATGGTGGGAGCAGTAGAGGAGGGCAGTATGACAAGAATGTGGAATGGGCTGTAGACCAGTTTTGGAGAGAGTAATTTGGAGAGTAATTTGTTAGGATTTTGGAGAGTAATTTGTCCACTTAGGTTTTCCCTGCTTCTAAAGTAATTTGGTTCAAGTGGTATAGATGTGATAAAACCTGTAGAGCTAAAGGGTAAAAAAATTATAGAGAAAACAGCATTTCTTTAACAATACTAAAAGTACATAAAATGTTGTCTTTTATATATTGCCTTTTATTGTTTCCTTCATTTCTATCTTCATCAATTTTACTCTTTTCTTAACTTCTGTTTCCCTTTTATTTTAGCTTTTGCTTCTTTTCTTCTCTAATCCCCCCAATTTAAAAAAAAAAATTGTTTTCTCCACACATGAGAAATAAATTTCCTCGAATTTATTCAGATAAATATATTTACTAGATTTTTTGTCATTTTTGTGTTCGTAATTTTCAGTTTTAAAATAAAGAACCATTTGAGAAGAAACAGCATATATATACACGTATATACATGTGTATATGTGTATATATATTAAATCAAAGGTGGAGCATTCATGAGCTCATTTATTTGTTTCGTGTGTGTGTGTGTGTGTGTGTGTGTGTGTGTGTGTGTGTGTGTGTGTGTGTGAGAATAAATAACTTCCTGAGTGAAAGCCATGCCCTTTGGGAAGCTACCACAGCTTTCAGCCTATTCAGCCAAATTCAGTGGCAGTGATTCAGTTCAAAATACACAAAACTATCATTGCTTATAGATAAAACTTAAATTTTTGCTTCAAGTACAAAGCATTAACGTGTTATGTTAACAAAAGAAATAATTCTTATCTAGCAACACCTACATTTCTGTTCTGATGTTATTCTTTTATTATTTTCTGCTTGGCCAGGATTCCTGCAACAGAGATATTTATATAGTGATGCAAAATCTAAATTCATGCTTTACAATACAGATTGAAATGCCATAAAGCTCAGGATATATAGACAAGTGCATCTTAATTTCTTTATTATATTATTATTATGAGCATGGCTAGTGACGTGTTCTGTAGCAGTGATGTGCTATATTTTATTTCCTTCAGGTGTCAACTGTTTGCAATCCATTGGTTTCATATAATTTTATTGAAGTTCTTATTGGATTATTGAAAAGGCATTTCATTTCTCTAGGCTTGGAGATTTCTGAGGTGTCCAAATTTTCCCATAGCTACAAGATTTGGACCTGTTACAGATGTCAGATTTAGATGTTTTTAAGTAGCTTAAACAGCATTTGTTGTGAAGCACTCCTAACAAGGCAGAATGACAAGAAATAGTACACAGGCTTACTAATTCAACTTGAGCTCTGATATATTGCTTTCTCTCTCTAGGCATATGGATACAGAAGATAAATATTCTTGTTATGAATTTGAGAGTATTAAAGGAGGTACAGTGCTTAATGGACTCTGCTTTTCTTCTTCTACAAAACAAATACTTCACCCTAACTAGGCAATGAACGGCAATTTTACAAATAGCTGATTCTGTATTCACAAACACCAAGTTTGAATGATATTCATTCATTCATTTATCTATTCATTCCATAGATATTAAGAACACTAACTATGTTGAGAAGAGTTCCAGACCCTTGGGATATAGCCTGAAACAGAGACCTGGTTCTTGTTCTCTGCATTAAAATATATATATATATTTTAATTATATGTCACAGGTGTACAATATAGTGATTCACAATTTTTAAAGGTTATACTCCATTTATAGTTATTATAAAATATTGGTTATATTCCCAAAGTGTATAATACATCTTTGTAGCTTATTTTATACTTAACAGTTTGTACCCCTTAATTCCCCACTCCTATTTTGCCCCTCCCCCTTTTCCTCTCCCCACTGGTAACCACTAATTTGTTCTGTGTATCTGTGAATTTGCTTCTTCTTTGTTATATTAACTAGTTTTTTGTATTTTTTAGATTCCACATATAAGTGATTTCATACAGTATTTGTCATTCTCTGTCTGACTTGTTTCACTTAGCATAATGCCCTTGTTCTTTGAATTTTAGTGAGAGGAGGCAGATAATACATAAGTTAATAAATTAGTTAACAAGGCAAACATCAAATATGTAAGACAGAAACTTTGATAAATTTTCTGTAGAAAATAAATCATGAGTAACTTTGTTATACTGTAAACCCCATATAAGCAGAAACTTTGCCCTCCTCATCCCTGGACTCTAATAAAGTGGTTTTATTTTTGGAAGGGTGTGAATACATAAAAAACTAAAGAGACAGTTGAAACTTAGATGCAAGTAGTTTGTTGTACATGTGAGTTAATGCATGGAAATAAATATTAAATGGAAGATATCATATTTCTATGTAAATTTTCAAAATAAAAAAATCAAATATCATATTTAGCTAGATTAGAAGATTTGGTGTGGTAACTTCCAGAGGAAATGAAAAACAAACAAAATATATTTTTTCCTCTCCTTGTTTAATGACACCCTCCCTTTTACCAAGCATGACTATGTAATATTTTGGTCTTAGAAAGGGTATCATTTCCTCAGGGGTGTCTTCTGTAACCCCTCAATGAGCTATACATTCTTACTCTGTAGGTGAAATCTACATCCCTAAAGTATGTAAAGACTTATTTTGCCATAATGCTCCTTCTATCTTACTTTAAGTTGTTCCTTATTTTTCTTGCCCACAGTTTACAAGCTCTTCAAGAGCAGAGCCTTTAACATCTTGTTTCTGACAGTATGCCCAATGTTTAGAAGAATTACCAGCATATGATAGGTATTTAATGAATATTTCTTGAATGAATTACAGAATGACAGTTGCAAATAGACAATCCTGATCAAATTCAATTCCGTAACTACTCCACAGTGACTTCCATGAAGCCTAAGTTAGTTGAAGAAAAACAGAAAGCTGAAGATTTTTCTCATCTTAAATTCATTAAAGCTGACACACCATATTCCTTTGGTCCTTTCACACTCCCACAGTTCTAGAAGAACAGTCTTTTATTGTCCTCTCTCTTCAAATCTCCAACAAACCCTCTTCAGTCTCCACTCCCCATTATTTGTCTTGCTTCCTATTTCACAGAGAAAATTGACTAAATCAGAAGAGAATTTCTAGAAACTATCACTAGTCTGCATCTTTGCCCACTTTCTCAGCCATTTTTCCTATTACTACTGTTCATGCCCCCAAGAAGGTGGCTCCTCTCCTTGACAGTCCTATTCCAGCTCTCCTGTTGTACTCAAGGATGAAGTTTCAACAGTTCTCACCTCCTTCTACCAAATCAGAGGGTTCTGTTCTGAGTTTGACCTTTCTCAAATTTGATCTTTCTCATCTATGCTGCTAATATTCTCTTTAGAAAAAAAGAGAAAGAAGTCTTGCTTGGAGGATTCATCTTCCAGATATCACTCAATTTCCTTTTACAGCAGGGATTCTCAATACAACATTCATGCGAGAGGAGTGCGGACAGAATTTAGGAGGTCAATATTCAAGGAAAAAAGAAGAAGAAGGGCTTCCCTGGTGGCGCAGTGGTTGAGAGTCCGCCTGACGATGCAGGGGACACGGGTTCGTGCCCCGGTCCGGGAATATCCCACATGACGCGGAGCGGCTGGGCCCGTGAGCCATGGCCCCTGAGCCTGTGCATCTGGAGCCTGTGTTCCGCAACGGGAGAGGCCACAGCAGTGAGAGGCCCGCGTACCACAAAAAAAGAAGAAAAAAAAAACAACCTTGATCTTTAAGTGACTGAAGCATAATGTTCCTCAGTTATGCATCTTGACAATCCACCCCAAACAATAGTAACTCTAACTAAACACTTTTAATCATGTTATACTACTGTAATATCACAAAATATGTTTCATACTCACTGTCACTTTGAAATTGGGATATTAGACTTTTCTATACATTACTATTTAAAGGTAAAGAACTCTTGCTTTAGAATAAGATTCCTGGAAATGTTTCTTGACGTTCACTGTTTTAAATTGCTTTTTTCCCCAACACTGTGAACATTTCTCAGCCAGGTTTTTGTCCATACTGCTCTACAAAGTAGCTTTCTTATAATCACTGATAACATGCATTTGCTAAATCTAATAATCAAGGCTCTCCTTCTCACTTGAGAAAGCATTTGTCACACTTTACTATTTTAACTTGGAAACACTGCCTTCACTTCCAAGGCCACACTCTCCTGTTTTCCTCCTACCTTCTTGGTCCCTTATTCTGAGTTTCCTTTGCAGGTCCATCTTCATAAACAAGACTTTTTTATGTTGGAGTACTATAGTTCTTAGTACTTAGACCTGTTTTTTACTTAATTTAATTGATCCTCTCTTGTGTGATCTCATGCAGTTCCATGACTTTAAGTAGACTAAATGATGGTGATTCCAAATGTATAACCTCTAGACCTCTCACCTGAACAACAGATTGGTATTTCAAACAGCCTCCACAACATCTATCTTGAAAGTCTAACAGATATCTCAAAACGAACCTGTTCAAAAGTGAATCTGGGTCTCTCTCCCTACCCCAACACTGTTCCTCCTCCTACAGTCATATTCATTTCAGTTATAGCAACTCTAACTTTTCAGTTCCTTGGCCCCAAAACTCAGAGTAATCCTTCACTCCTCACCACTAACTGTCAACAAATCTTGGCAGGTCTACAATGAAAATATATTCTACATCTAACCACTTCTCATTTCCTAAACAGTTACCATGCTGGTCCAAGCCACAACTTTTTGTAGCTTACATTATTGTAAGAGCCCACTAATGATCTCTCTGTTTTCATCCATGCTTCCCTCCAATATATTCCAAAGGCAGAAGTCTAAATAATCTTGTTAAATAGAAAGTCAAACCACATCACTTCTCCAGTCTGAACTCTCCTATAGTTTTGTATGGTACTTGGGAGAAAAGCAGAGACCAGTACATATTTTGGTTACTCATTTACATCTTTCACATCTTCTATCACATTCCTCCTGGCTCACTCTGCACAAGCCACAGTACCCTTCTTGTTCTCCTCTGAACACACAGCTGTATCCCTTTCTCAGGATATTTGCACTTTCTTCCCCTTCTTTCTAGAAAACTATGATTCTAACTGTGTGATTGGCTTGCTCACCATCAGGCTTTATTAAATGTCCACTTCCCAGTAAGGCCTTTCCTTGCCAATTTAATTATACTTTGACAATTGTCACCATCCCCATTTCTATTTTCCTTTATCTATTTATTTATCTCTGTGAAAATTATTACCACCTAACATATATTTTACTTATTGTGTTTGTCGTCTGTTCCTACCCCTGCTTCTAGAGTATAAGTTCTATGACTGAAACAACTTTGCCTATATTCCCTGGGGCCTAGAATATTATCTTATTATCTGATTGAAATAGTCACTTGATTTTTCTAATGAATTAATAAATAAGTGAATAAATGAACAAATAAATGTTTGCCATACATCTCTTCCTTTATGTTTTAATCATCTGCTTTCAGAGGATATAGTGGCAAATTTTAATAACCCAATAAATAAATGATGAGTGAATGAAGCATGCTATATATTATTTGTCTCAAAAATTATTATTGTTTTACTTCTTAAGAGACTACCATGTACATTTCGAATATTTCAGTCCCTACTCAGTGTAGGTATGGTTATGTCATAGCAGTCTTTATTTAAAGTTTCAAAACAAAACCATAACTTTTAATCAAAAAGAGCATAAAAGTAAAACAAAATATTGATATTTTCTAAATATCATATGAGTTACACCATCGTTTCACATATTAAATCTTATTTTGAAGCCATCTTCTCATAGCTCTCTGAGTTATCCCTCATTCATATTATTTTATTAGTTGAGGGAACAATTTAAAATATTCATTACTTTAATTTTTATTTTATTAAAGATAATTATATTATTTAATTCTACTTGGATAAATTTCTTAGAGTTTATAGAAACTCTATCTACTTCTAAACAAATATACCTGTACAACTAACTGCAAAATGCTATTGAAAATGCAGACAGTAATGAGTGAATTAGTCTAAGTAATATTACAGACTATTGGTCTATTCAAAAACTTCATACATAAACTAGTAATTTTGTCCAAACTGGCATTTATCGAAGTAGGTTTGAAAAATATAATTTCACTTTACATTATTTTAAATAATCTAATAAAGATTATTTTCTTTATTAGAAGAAGAAAATCTAATAAAGGCTTACTTTCAGGGCCTTTCCAAATGTTTTTGTAATTTATTGACTAACTTTTTCTTCCTAAGTAACCTCTTTTTGAAAACAAATAGTATTTACTGTATCTCATTTCAACACTAATGAAAAGGACATATTAACCACAGACTGATATTGACCTTTTATATCATTTTATAGTAAATTCTTTAGAAAAATATTGAATGGCATCTAGCAGATTGTTCCATCTATTTAATTGGACAGATAGAAAATGTCATCACTTGTTTTCAGCATACAACAAGAAAACATAATAATTCTACTTCAGATTTCTCTCATTACAAAATTTGAGCAGAGTTAAATATTAAAAGCTTTACTTTTAAAAAGTTTATTATAAAATATGACCCTATCTAGTTGCACTGATTAGGAAACATCTCAAGGATGTAATCCCATATAGCCCAAAACAGCTTCACATATAGGCAGATTAGATCTGTATAGAGAAATATGGATTGTGGCATAAAACTTCAGTTTTAAAATTATCTAACTTCATTAAATCAGGTCTTTAATAATTCCTGTTCTCACATTAAGCTTTCCTTTAAATACAAAAGTTCCTGAAATACTAATACATTTGGTTATAGACACTTTACTATATAACATGTGTTAATGATTTCTTTATATCAGAGAAAGGTCAAGAAATGCACTAATTATGTTAGCATAAGGAGAAGATGAAAAGGGAGATGATAAAGAGACTATAAAAGGCAGGCACTGACCTACAGAATGTTGCTCACATTTGCCTCTGTCTAGGAAAAACTTGAAAGTAAACCTCGTTCCCAGATATTAGTGGTGACAAGGGAAAAATATTTTTTCCAAAAAATTGAAGAGGAGTGAATACGCCCAAACTCATTCTACAAGGCCAGCATCACCCTGATAGTAAAGGCAGAGAAGCACTGTACAAGAAAAGAAAACTACAGGCCAGTATCCCTGATGAATATACATCAAAGAATCTCAACAACATACTAGAAAATTGGATTTAACAAAACATTAAAAGGATCAAACACCATGATCCAGTGAGAGTTATCCCTGGGATGCAAAGACGGTTCAACATAGGAAAATTAATAAATTGTGATACACCACATTAATAGAGTGAAGGATAAAAATCCTATGATTGTCTCAATAGATACAGAAAAAGCATTTGCCAAAATTCAGTGTCATTTTATGATAAAATCTTCCATAATTCTTTAATTAAGAGCACTGTAACCATCTGGTAGAGTGTTAGAATTCTATATTATTTTCTTATGGAAATAGAATATCAGAGAATGTTTCTTTGAGGAAACCTCTGGATGAGATATTCCAGTTGTGGTGGAACCCACCATAGTCTCACTAATGTAGTCAGTCAGCAACCAGCTCTATCCTTAGTTATATGAGCTTAACCATAATTAAAAACCTGTGTCTCCATCCTCCAAAGCTTAAAACCTCCTATGGGAGGATTACATTTATATAAATAAGACAAAAATTAATTAAAAGTTGATAAAGTATCCTTTTGATTGATTTATTGATAGAAGGCATAAAAGATGGTAAATATGTAAAGTATGTGATTACAGCAAAAAGAGATGAAGAAACCAACTTAAGGATCACATGTTCTCAATAGACTGTTAATGAGATAGCATGTGAAGTTGGCCTTGAATGCATACCATGGAGTTAGAAGCAGCAATAAGTGGGTTACAATTAACCAATAGGGAGATGGTAAGGGGATCTGTTTACTTGCAGACATTAGTGTACAGAAGACCCAAAGAAAAGCTTTGAGTGTGAAAGCCTACATTGAAGGTAGATTATGGAGAACCTTTAAATCCAGGGGCCAATGTTTAAATTTGATTCACAAAATAATAGAAACCCAAAATACTTTCTATAGCTAAGTTATGGACTACAATTTTTTCAAAGTATTAACCTAAGTAAAAGTAATTTTAAAGAATACTATGGATCAGATACTATAGTAATGCCTTTCATTTATTATTTCACCTAATCTGTGCAACAAATGTATGAACTAGGTATGATTAATACCATCATCCCTCTGGAAATGAGAAATATAGGTAAAAAAATTTAATATTTTAAAATGTAACACTATAGCTGGTAAGCAATGAGGCTGAGATCTAAACCCAGAGCCCATTTTTTTCCCTAGAACCCATACTAAGATTCACTTTTTAAAGTTAAACATTTAAGAAAATAAGAACTAGTACATTGCAACATGACTTCTAGAACTTTATTAGTATTACTACCTTACTCTGTACATATACCTAAACTTTTTAAGGAATTTTCCATGTGCCTAAACTTTCCATGTGCCAGAAACTCTTGTAATCTTTTTCTTGGACACTGTTATTATCCTCATAATAAAGAAGATATGCAGATAAATTGAAGAGCATTAAATGGAAGCAATTTCTTCAGGGAGGGGATGATTATAGAATTCAAATTCATGCTATTGAAGTCTAAGCCAAAACAATTCTGTGCTAGAATTTCTTCTTGTGACAAAATATATCTTCTGGAGTCCATTTGTCTTCCATTGAGATTGAGATGAAAAAAAAGATGCTTATGAGTCTATTTTTTTAATAAAAAGGGATATTGGATATTATTCAAATCTATATTATAACAGATTATGTGTGTAACTACACAATATTTTAGGAGATTTATTGAGGTGGTACTGTATATTTTTTTCTGGCTATGAGCAAATCTAATTAAAAGCAGTTGTGATAACTAAAATTAGGAGGGATGAATGCTTACTATGTGTAAATGCATCATGGCAGCTATTTACGTATATTTCCTTACTCAATTTTCAAAAAAATTACATATTATTTGTCATGACATATGAGAAAACTTTGGCTCAGAAATGTTCACTAATTTGCTCAAGATGACATAGCTAGAAATTGACAGATTATAAATTTGAACATAGGTGATTTTGTTTTAATTTCAAAATCAATACTTTTTGCAACTCAATAACAAAAAAGAGTGCTTATGTTAAATCAAAATCAAATTATATTTTAACTCTCTAATCATGCTTTCATATATAATTGATACCATTCTACATATAGTCAAAGATGCTAAAATGTAAAGTCATGTTTAGGATTTATAACCAGCATGTGTTTATGGGCATTTTCATAAATATACATTTTATCTATTATTGGTAACATCTTAGTTGAAATGATCAGAAAATGAGGAATAATAATGGAGTGTACATTGAACTTCTTTTCTCTCCTTTTAAATAAAAATAATTTATTTAAATTTCTGGATTTAAGAATCAATCCCAAATCAATGATTTGAAAATCTTATTTATATTTCCAATGCAACTGTCTATACTATTTTCTCTAGAGTTTTCTGTTCCTGTGGCTGCATTCTACTATATATCGCGGTTTCAAGGTGGAGCTGTAAACTCAGTCCTATCACTGCCACATTGACACATACATTTCTTGCCCTTGTTCAACATTGATCTGATTTACAAGTCTGCTCTTGCAGTTGTAATTTTATAGAGAGTTCATTTAAAGTTTACTTTTATGTGAATACCTTTAATGCACTTTTTCTGTGCCTAGAATTTTTCCTTCCAAGGAGGTTTTTTTTTTTTTTTTTTTTTAAGAAGCAAGTTTTACTTTATGGGTGAAATCAATTCCAGGACATTCACACATTTTCTAAGTGTAGATTTTCTTTCATTTATTGCCTGAACTTTGTTTCTCTTAATGACAAAAATTTACTCCAAATACAACACAGAAGTTTCTAATACTTGATTCAGACTTTTGTAAAACATCTCAAATACGGGCTTTTAAAAATAAATTCAGAAGGCAGTTGGTCTCAGATCCAATCTGATTCCAGGTAATTAAATGGCAGGAAATAGAGGGCATGGATCACTAGCTTTTCTCCTTAAGGAGTGGCGGTTTGCTGGATGGTTAAAGAAACAGACAAGTGTCCATCCTCACCAGCAATGCTTGCTTCTACACATGAATGACTATTTTTTTTTTTTTTTTTTTACAAAGTCACTTTAGCTCTCTGCTTCTGGGTCATCCAACTGTAAAAGAGAAATACAGTTATCTCCCACTTTCCAAAAAAGCTGTGGAGAGTGTAATTAATTAGTATATTCAAACAGATTTAAAAACTTCAAATTAAATGTAGGTATGAAAAACATTGTGGCTTTCCCATAATTTCTTTAGGTATCTCAAACACAGCGAAAGTAATTTTTCGAGGCAAAATAATTGTGTCGTATTTTAAGAAGTACATTAAATGTTGGTGGTATTTACTATTTAATAACACAAATGATTAATGCTTGTGAGAAAGAGTTCCAGTTTAGGGCATTTTTTTCCACCCTTCCTCTTTCCCTTCCTCCCTTCCTTCCTTCCATTCAGCCTTCTGTCTTTCAAGGTTTGCCCTATATATTCTTGAAGTGCTTAACTTCTATGAGTCCATTGGCATATTTTCTTTATTATTTGCAGGAAGCTGTTTGTGTGCTGGACATTTATTATTCTAGTTCCCAGCTACTTGTGCTCCAATAACAGCACACCAGCTCCAGTAACAACAACCCATGTACTGGAAACTCCAGTTTCTCTTCGTTGCAGAAACTATCTTTCTCTCATTCTTTTATTATGTTTGTCAGAGGGGAGCTGATATCTTCCCACATGATTTCATTTCCTCTTCATCCTGTGATGGGATGTAATTTATAAGAACCTGCCCCAAACAAAGCCAGTCTTGATATTTCATTCATTTCACCTCCAGAATGCCAAGTGCTGTAAACAAGTGAGGTGAATTAAAGTCCTACCTCAGAATTATTTTTAAGTGGAGCTTTTCAAAATAATCATTTCATTTTAAAAAATATTTTACATTTTTATTGAGATATAATTGACATATAATATTATATTAATTTCAGGTGTACAACATAATGATTCAATATTTGTATATATTGTGAAATGATCACCACAATGTTTAATAACATCCATCACCATGCATAGTTACATAATTTTTTTTCTTGTGATGAGAGCTTTAAAATTTCACTCTCTTAGCAACTTTCAAGTATACAATACAGTATTGTCAACTATAGTCACCATGCTGTGCATTACATCCCCATGATTTATTTTACAGCTGGAAGTTTGTACATTTTAACTCCCTTCACCCAATTTACCCACCTTCTATCCCCTCCCTCACTATTTCAGTTTTAATAGTTAAATAGTAGGATTATAATAGTTCAGTTTCCACTAGACGTGTATTTCCTCTCATCAATACATCTGCATTGTGTATTTCCCTACCAATATAGATAAAACTACAGCAGAAGCAAGTGGAGCCAATATATAGAGAGAAACAAGATCGAGGGATAGAATCCCAATGGTATTCAAGTCTCTGAATCTAGGCACCGCTGCCTTTCCTGCATCTTAGTTATCTGAGTTACTAAGTCCCAATCACATAGACCAATTTGTATGTATATATGTATAGGGTTTCTGTGACTTACAAGAAAAAAGTACAGTACTAGCAAATACACTATGCCTTTGAGCAACAAATCATAAAATAGAGTGAACATAAAGATATTTATGACAGAAAAGCCAGCTGTCCTATTTTCCCTTTTTTTTTAATACTTGAATATCTGTATCTGAACATATGGACTGAAATGTGCTAAGCTCAACTCAAGTCAAATTATAAATAAGGCCTGGATTGTCTGTAGTATTCATAATGGATGAAAGTAACTGAGGAAGAATAAAGAATTACCATGGAAATAGGCAAATTGTACACTGTCAATTTAGGTAAATTCAGTCATGTAATCAATCCACATGCCTAAGGTAAGATTAAAACACAATGACAGAATACTTTGAACTAGTTTTCATACACTTTTTCCCCTTTTATTCTGAATACTCTATAATCTATTAATGATTCAGCTATTATAGGATTAGATCTAAGTCTCGTATTTGATTAACTTTCTCCCTTTCAGACTATGCAGGTTTGTTCTACTTCTCATGGGTTTGATAGAAAAGAAACTTAACATTCCTGAGGAGACTAATTAATTTTAATAGAAGGATACTTTTTGAAATGAGCACACTTTCTACACATCAGAAAATACATACTTCAGTTTATGGCAGTTTTAGCAGATTCTCGGTACAAATGTTGCACAATACACTTCCTGTCGTTAAATGATGTTTTAAGCTTTTGTCACCAGGAATGTATCCAAGAAAAATTGTTCAGTGGCTGGTGTGATGGTAAAAGAACCAAGGTTCCAGAGTTCATACTCTGGTGATGGCAACGATTATTGTTGAATATTTCTGACACTTTGGCATGATAAAATTTCTCTTCTAATCACTAGCAAGTAAAGACAAAGATGAAAATAAAGTAAATATAGCTAATCCTGATGTTAGCTACTCTCTGATACCTGGGAAAATCTGAACTTGTTTGCTGATATTTGTTATATTAGCTGGTGTCACAGGTGAGCATTTAAGACAAGAGCTTAAGATTACCAAAAAAATTAAAGGTTAGGAAATCAATACAGCCTTGCCCTTAATCTTTCACCATGCTATTTCTCCAATAGCACTTTGGATATAAACCCAGTCCAAGATGCTTTTACATCTAGTAATTACAGAAATAGAATTTATATATATCAACCTGGCTGCTGCCTTACTCAAGTATTATTTATGTAAACATTTATACAGGTCTTGCTGAATATCACATACTCTAAGGTAAAAGCATCTTTACTTTCTTGGGTGAGTTATGCTTAACTGGATGAAAAAAAGAATGATAAACTCAAAACTTGTGGAAAAAGATTCCAGCCTAGAATATGTTTGCCCAGGCCAAGTATGAGTAGGCTTCCATTTTAGATTCCTATTGGGCTTTTGACTGGAAGATTGTTTCAGAGAAGAAAATCACTTTCCTTACTAGTTATCAGCATTAATTATCTCCTTTTCTCTTATTAAGTAAATGACACCAGTAGTCATTCATCCAGGTAAAAGATATAAGATATTATTTCAAAAGGTAAAGGTTATAGGTCATATAAATTGGAATCAACTAGAGTTCTCCAATTTTCTTCACCCTCAAATGTCTTCCCCTCATCAGCCAGCAACCACCTGAGCTCTATTTCAAAAATAGCTTCCAAATGTATCCACACTGTTACATCATTACCCTCACCGCCAGAGTTCAAGGCAACAACTTTTTCTTTGACTATCGTATAACTTCCCACATGACCTCTATGCACCGACTTTTGTCTTCTCCTAACCATTTATCAAATAGGTGATCTTTCACCAAGGGAAATTAGATCTTGCATGCCCCCGTTAAAGCTCTCTTGTTAGTTCCTCACACCATTTAGAAGAAAATCTAAATTCTTAACCATAGTACACAAGGTACTATGAGATCATCGGCTGCCTATTTTATTTTCTCTATTCCCCACTAAATTCCAGTCACAATGGCCTTCTTATTTTTCTTCTTAAATTCACCAGTAGTTTTGTTGCCTTGGTGCCTTTTTTTGCTGCTGCCACTGCCTAAAATTGTCTCCATTGGCTCTTTAACAAAGCTGATATCTTAAGGTCTCAGGCCTGTGCCAATTTGTCCGTGAGTTTTTCCTTCTCACTCAGGTGCCCCCCTCTCAGGACATCTTGTTTGTTTGTTTGTTTCTAGGTGCTTATCAGTAACAGAATGGATACTGTTAATTTATTTTCTTATTTGTCCAAAATGTAAGGCCTGTAAGGCAAATTGCCACAGCTCACTGCCTATATCAATGTCTTGAGAATAGAAAATACTCCATAAATATTCCTTGAACATTTATTTGCCAGAATATGTACAGTTATTTTTTCCTTATACGTGATTTCTTATTTCAAGTTCTACTGTTACTACCAAATTAGCCCCTCCCAACATCAATTAAAATTATGACTGAAAAGGATACTACAAATCAACAATGAAAAAACAGTTAACTCAATTTTAAAATGGGCAAGTTGTTAAACAGAAATTTTCTCTGAAGAAGATATAGAAATGAACAATAAGCACACGAAAACATATTCAACATCATTACTCATTAGAGGAATGCAAATCAAAACCACAGTGAGATACCATTTCACACACACTAGGATGGCTATAATCAAAAAGATATACAATAACAAATGTTGGCAAGGATGTTGAGAAATTGGAACACTCCTATATTGGTATTGGCAAAGTAACATGCCGTAGCCACAATGGAAAACAATTTTTCCTCACAATGTTAAACAGAGTTACCATATGATTTAGCAATTCCACTCTTACATATACACTAAAAACAAATGAAAACATATTTCTACAGAAAATGTTGTATATGTATATTCAAAGCAGCATTATTCATAGTAGCCAAAAACTGGAAACAAAACATGAAATGATGAATGGATAAACAAAAATAATATATACATACAATAGAATATTGTTTAGCATTACAAAGGAATGAGGTCCTGATACATAATAATATGAAATTTGAAACCATTATTTAATGAAAGAAGCCAGTTATTGCATGAGTCTGCTTATTTTAAATGTGCAGAATAGACAAATTTATTAAAAAAATGGAAAATAGATTAGTGGTTTCCAGGGACTAGGGAGAAGGGAAAATGGGTAGTGACTGCTAATGGGTATGAAATTTCTTTTTGTGGTGATAAAAACCTTCAAAAATCAGATAGAAGTGATGTTTGTATAATGTTGTGAATATACTAAAAACTACTGAATTGTGCTTTAAAAGGATGAATTGTGTAGTATGTCAATTATATATCAATAATGCTATAAGTAATACATTTGTTTTAAAAAAGTAAAAATACAAATGAAAAATGTAATGTCCATATTGTTTCTTTTCAGTGTAGCTAAATCAATGTGATAATTTAAATAAAACCAAAAATTAAACCAATACACAATATAAGCTAAGATCCTTATTAAATTATATAGTGAACAAAAGATTCAAAGGAACATTAAAAAAACTTTGCAAACATTCCATTTACAAAAGATTTCAGAGCTATCATAACTAACCAGATTCCAAGGTTTCTATGCTATTCCCTTTATTATCTCATAAATTAGCTAACTCTATGGCAACTCCAAAAGCCTGCAACTCCATTTGAATTCCTTGGTTTATTGGATCTGGATGAACTTTTTCTCATTCTTCAGAAACACTTAAGTTCTTGACATACTGGCCCTTCTAGGTCAGTCAAAAAAACAAACAAAAATTTAAAAATCTGTTCTACTTCTACCAAGGATCGTCCTACAAATCACCCCTTCCTGTCTAAGACAATTAAGGGAATTTTCATGATTTATAAAAGACTAGTACTGTCTGAGCAAATGAAGACCTCACCATTAAGGTAATATCCTCTGTAATCATAATGATAGGTGATTAAAAATTATATAATAGTATTTGCTGCATGTTTATTTTCAGTTTTAGAATATTCTAAATAGTCTACTTGTATTTTTTTCACTTAATTTTTGAAAGAACTCAATGAGTTAGGCACTGTTATAATTTCTATTTTAAAAATTTAGTAAGAGGCACAAATTTTAAAAATTCCCCAAGGCCACACAGTTAGTAAATGGCAGAACAAGTGTGTGAACTCACAGCATCTAACTCATAGCATGATGTTATACTTCCCATGTGTGTATAACCAATAATTTTTTGTGTGATAAATATAATATCCATTCAAAGAGGATTGTATATGTTGGTTAGACATGAGATAAGGCCTTCATTTTACCCACTAGGTCTGGATGCTTCCCTTTTGTTGACCAAAATGTGTCTTTTGTTTTACTGACTCTGAAGTCTCAACAAAACAAGAGATGCTAAGATCAGGTATTAGATTTGGAGAAATTATTTAAAACTAGCATGATTCTTAGCAAGTCATTTTCCATATAGAATCACCTAGACTCTTGCTACAAGTTAACAAAAATTAGAACAGCATGAATAAAAAGGGACATGGAGTAGTCCATGTTTAAAGATAAAGACAAAAGTGTTTCCCCATGTACAATCCATTGTATGACTACTATAAATGATATTGGTAATACATTTAAAAAGCTGGGTGTATCTCTTATACATACTTGAGAAACTGTTTGCAATTCGGAAAGTGGATTACTTTTGCTTGATTAAAATTTTTTGAATATATTTTTCAGCTCCCATTTCTTAAAGGACACTAAATTTTACACTTATTTGGATCCCATTTATTTGTTTAAAGTATTATCGTCTTATGGATTCTGATAACTGTACCATCTCCATTCTGACAGGCTTCCCTTTATGGTATGCAGTAGAATAAGAGATATCTCTTTTGCCCTTTGTATAAAAATGCACCTTTCTAGTTCAAAAATATTTAAAAATTAAATTATGCATATAAGTATTCCAGTTTATAAAATTTGATGTAGGGAATACAACAGCCTTTGTAAAGACCACAGGATTAAGTGTTGGTCTGTTTCTTAGAATAGATCAATGTCTGGAATTACGAATGTAAGTAAATTAAACTATAAATCATACTCTGGAATTGGAAAGAACTTAGAAATCATAGTGTCAGTATGATTTGATAACCTAAAGCACACATTTAATTTCTAATAAACTCTTTTTGAGTGTTTTATAACAAGTTGTATTGATCACATTAAATCACAAAAAAATATAGTTCCTCATAGATCAGGTAAAGTACTAAACTTATTACTTATGATAAAATTTAAATGGGCTAAAGTTTACTGCAATAAGAAGAAAAATGTTCTAGGAAGTTGGTGACATGTGTGTAAGATTTACCTATGAATATGCAGAATACAAAGTTAGTAGTTTTTAAAAATTGAATATCTTAAGTCTGAGATATTTAATTTTAATGGTTAAGTTTTCTAATTATATTTTATATAAAATTAAATTTGTTTTATAATGGATTGGAATAGAAAAAAATCAACATTATGTTTTTCAGCAGTAAATTAGACAACATTATAGATTTCTCATTTTATGTTTACCTGAAGGATAATTATAATTTAGGATGGTTTATTATAGGAACCAGATTAAAAGTAAAAAAATTAGTTGATATAATTTAGTAACATTGGGGCATTTAACAGAATTCTATTTGGTATAGTAAATCATTTTAAAATAATATTTTTGTCCTTCTTTATCAGAGGAATCTATTCCATAAACAAATTCAGATTCACTGCATTTCACTTTCCTACTATCATAGAAAATGTCTAATTGTGTCAAGCATGTAATAACTTCTCAATAATAAAAAGAAATCATTTTCATGGAACACTAACACACTGATCTAAGAGTACTTTCACTTCTTTAGAGTTTCTTGTGTACTCCTCTTTTATTAACTCTGTGACAGGTTCCTATCTGCTAAATCAACTCCCGGCTGGGCAGAGAAAACATAAGGAATCTGTTGAGAGACACCTTGTCTCAATGTCAGTGTGGTGCACACCATTAATTTGATAGGGAAGGTGTCTTGCCCTTTTTACTCTGATAAGTTGCAGAGTGTCAGTGACATACATCATAGTTTTCCATTAGAGAGACCAAAAGAAAGAAAGGCTACAGATTAGAAATTTAGATTTTATCCCATAGATTGTCGAAAGTGCTTGAGTGTCCTTAAGATATATAAATTATTTGGCTTGCCTTTAAACTAGACCTTCTTAAGGCTTCATTAATGAAATTAATAGGGTATTAAAAAAAACCCAATAATATTTTTGGAAAAATCTCTTTACCCTTAGTTCCTATTGCAAGAAATAGAAAAAAAAAAAAAGCAAAAACAATAAAGAACTATCCAAAAGAATTTAATAAATAATCAGATAACTCCAGTAGGACTCCACTGAATTGTTACATTTTGTTATACATTTTATTGTTATTAATTTAGAAGACACTTCCAAAAAGAAAATCAAACCTAAGTATAATTTCATCCCTCAGTGAGAACGATTGTAAATCATATCCTAGTTTGTAATCTTTGAATGTTAATACAATAATAATGTTTTTTAATGTGGTATTTATCATATTGTATTCTAATTTTTAAGCAATTTTTATTGTAGCAATAGAGATGAGATTCTCCATGTTGGGGATCACTTTTTGTGCATTTTTAAATCTCTTGTATCTATTACTGTATCTGGAACACTATGCTAAGTATATATTTGATAAAAAATATGAAAAAATAATTAGATTTTGTCCATGTATCAGGCTTTAACTAATATTTATATGCATATGACTCACAAATTTAACAATTCAGGTTTGTTTTATCACCATAACTTCAAGATCTTATTCCCACTGTCAGTTCATTATGAATACAATTAGTAGCAAGTTCAAATTCAACAGGTCAAAATCCAAGTTTACCTATTTAAAAAATAAGATATATTTTATATATTGTCATGGCCAACTATTTACCTTGTCTAAATGAAAAATCTGAAAATGTATCTCTGATTCCATCATTTTCCATTCAGTCTTCTAAGACAATAAATATTCTTCAGTGATAACTCTGCAATCTGTATTACTCTCCATGACCAATATTATGTCATTAGTTTCAACTCTACTTCTCTTTTGTCTAGATCGTTATAATGATAGATACATTTCCTCATTTCTGTTCTCTCCCATCTTAAATCCCTCCTCTGAAATTCTCATTGCTTTCATAATATAGGAATATTATGGGCATAGCTAAATACTATATTTCCCCTCACCTCACACTTGCTGCATGACTGGCTCTATGTGAGCAGTTGTGCTCATAGAATATGGAAGGAAGTGGTGTTCTTCAATCTTTGAACTAGACTCTTAAAAGGTCACACGTAATCTTCTATTTCTTCTTTGTTTTATTCACAATACCAGAAATGACAAAATGCAAGATTTTAGAGAGATCATATTGGTCACCAGATCCTTGTGTCATCAATTTCAGAGGGATGTCTGGGGTGGGGGTGGAGAACATCTGATCCCATTTGGACAGTGCCATGAGTGAGTAATAATTTTTATTGAGTAAAGCCATTGGGAACTGTAACTTCACCTGTTATGGCAACATAATTTGAAGTATCCTGACAGAAACTGGTGTTAGAATAAGGGTGCTATTTTGACCAAAAACTGAAATGCTTAGCATTAGCTTAGCATTTAGGAAGTGGGTCCCTAGGAAATGAACACCAGAGGCTAGAAATTTTGTGATCCATGTTATACAGTGGCAAAACATTTGTTACAATTGTCATCTACAATAATTTTAGAAGCAGAAAAATGTGCTTGCTTCCTGACAGCTCTAAGGGAAGAGATAGAAAATAGAACTTCTAAGTAGTGTGTGCTGGCTATTAATGATTGTTTTGACAAGATGTTGCTAAAGATGGATAGGCTCAAAATGGTTTGACTGGTTAGAAAGATTTCACAAGTTTAATACTTGGCAGGACTAGAAAAGTTTATCTTCTCTACAGTGGGAAATAGAATTGAAGAGAGTTTGTTATTAGTAACAAAGATCCAGTAAAATTTAAGAGTTGAGTAAATGACCTGGAGTAAGATTTTAATTCAATTTGACTTTCCAGTGTACACTATCACCCAAAACTACAGGCACAGTGAAATGTTTGCTCTTCTGAAATCTATTTTATGATTTCATGCCTTCATGTATTTTTTTCCCTGTAAAACCTCTTTTGTCCTCTTTTTCCAAGTGGATAAAACTTGAGTCATCCTCCATAAACAAACTTGTGTCATGCCAAATATAATGCCTTCTATTCTTTGTTTGATTATCAAACACCTGATGTAGGAACCATATGTTTCCTGTTCTCTATTTTGTCCAACTTCCCCTCTTGACCGAGAATTAGATACCTCACAGCTATTTTGCAGAGTGATTTTCTCCTTGAGGATTACATACCACAGCAGTCAGCTCTTTGTGACTAAGCGTCTACTCCAAATTTGGCTTACTGTAACATCTCCTCAACAAAGGTGGAAATCTTACTAACAGAAATTAAATTTTGGCCTAATTTTGTTTGTATCATTTTCCTTCTTTCTTTTCTTTCATTCTACTCTTTCTGCCTTTTTTACTCTTCCCCATGTTTTTTCATTAAATGTGAATGAGTATATACAATATTGCAGGTACTAAGCTAGGTAATGTCGACTTGAGTTTGAATATAATGACATACTCCTAGATAAGAAGAGTCTATGGACAGAGACTGAATTTTCTGAAATTCTTTTGGTGGGATTTGGACAGGGTTATTTAAATATATTTTTATTTTTATTATTATCGCTAAATAGGAACTTTGTGACACATCTACCTGTAAAATTAGATCCATCTTCCATTATGGCATTACTAGTTATTGCATTTGCATATTAATTATTTTCTAATAAGGTAACATGTATAGCTCTCTAAATCTCATGGAGCTAGGAAAATGACTGATTCTTATTCTGGCTTTTTAAAAAAATAAATATTGGATGTTTTATATTTCTAAATGTTAAGTGATTTTTGTGTGTGTGTTGGTAAACATATTGTAATGCTATGTTACAAAAAAATATTTAAAGTGTATAAAGTTGATGATTTTCAAATAGATTTTAAATTAGACTTCTTGAAATAATATTAGTTTCTAAATACCACTGTCCAATATACAGAATCAGGCTCTTAAAGAAATTGATAATTCCAGGGATAAGGCAGACAAAGTTCACAGATAAGTTTGGAGTATATCTTTGTGGCAAAAATAAAAACTAAATAGAGAAATCCTCAAAAATTCAAAGGAGCTAGAGTGAATGGGCTTACATTGACTAAACTGGGATAATATGGGAATGAACATAAATAGTTATAGCAATGGATTTTAATCCAATAAGATTCTTTGTCTATCATATAAATTTATTTTTAAATAGGAGAGAAGGAACTATTTCCCTTACAGCAGAATATTAACTAATAACTGTAAAAGAACCATCATTATCTTGCAACAATTATGGTAATGACAGATTATGGAAAAATGGATATTAAAACTAACAACCAAAATTTTGGTGGTTTACAGGGTATTTACATTGTCTCAAATTATAACCCCATTCCTATTACTTAGTTATTCCTCAACTAAGCAGTTTCTAGAGAGAGAAATCTGGAGGATGCTATTTAAACAAGTGATCAAAATTTACTTCACCAATATGGGACAGACCTATATTATATGCCTCTCGCTATGTTGCACTAAGGAAGGAGCACTTCTATAGCATTACTGCCCAAAATGTATACCCTGAATGAAATGACAAGGAAGAAACAGACATACCAAAATTGAGGGATGTTATACAAATAAATGGTCCCCAGTCTTAAAAATATAAAAGTTTTGAAAGACAAAACATAACTGATAAATCAATTAAGATTAAAGCAGATAAAAGAAAAGTGAAAAGTAAATTCGGTGTGTGATCTTGGATGAGAAACATTCTAAGAGGGAAATTTTGGGCAAAATTGGCAAAATGTGAGTAAAGTTATATTTTGGATTATAGAATTACATCAATATAAAATTTTCTGCTCTGATAGTTTTATTAACATTATATAAATAATGTTTTTATCTTAAATATATACTGAGGTATTTAGGAGAAAGGTGTCATGATGCTCTCAAGTTATTCTCAAGTGGTTCTAAAAATGGTAAAATGGTAAAAATATACTTATATGTGGTTATATGCTTACATATCTATGTATACATGCACATATATATATATATAAAAGAGAGAGAAAGATAGACTGAGAATAACTCATATATAGCAAAATATTAGAATAGGCAAATCTCAATGAAGATTATCAGGAGTTTTCTGTACTATGCTTGCAACTTTTCTCTAAGTTTAAACTTGTTTCAAAATTTTAAAAAAAATTTAAATCTTTAATTATTTCTCTGTTTAGTTTCAAGGTGTTATCATTTTGAGACTCAACTAATGCAATTTGAGGATGACAGAATAAAAGCAAGGGGTTTATGAATTCAATAACAACAACAAAAACATCAACAACCACAAAGAGGAATAACACTTTAAGTAAACAATTGGTAGTATTTAATATAAATACTCTTGGTTGTCTGGTCACTTTTATTACTTAAATACCCTACTCACTTTTGATGTACATAGAGACCCTTTAAGTTAGTGAAAAGGGATTAATAATAGTAGTAATAATAAAAATAAGGTTTTGTGTAGCAGCAGGAGTGGAATTCAGGGAGATAGAAGGATGTGTCTCTCAGGATTTCCAGAACACCTTTCCAAATTACAACTTGCCTAGAGGAAATAATATCATACTAAAATTTGGTAGAATGTCATTAATGAGAGCCATACACATTTCAGTCCAAACTAACTTTAATCTTTCATCTACACATCCCAAAACTGGTTCTCTGGCATTATCATCAGAGGGGTGCTTGTCTTCATGCACATGAAAATGAGACAAGCTAATTACAAATCTTGAGACTGTAGGAAAAGAAGAACTAGAAAGACTTTTACAACTAAATAACAATTTCCAACGTTATTTCAAACTATCCCAGATTCATAGTGCAAAAATAGATGTGATTAATTTCTTTAACAGACTCTCAGAGTAACTCTAAATGAAACAATACCCATGTTTTTAATATGCTCTAGTAATTGCTAAGAACTGGAAATTAATGTTATCATTTTTTTACTAATTACAACATGAATTTCTCTATCATAGTTATATATTTGTTAATTAATCATCTAATCAACAAATGTGAGTGGATACTCTCTTCATAATTATAAACAATAATATTTACATACTAAGTAAAATGTAGATGTATTGATTACAATTGCTTCTATATGAAGACTAAGATATAGAACTAATGTCAGATAGTTGCATTAAATATTGATTAAAATATGAATAATGTTCAGCTACAAAATGAATGTTTTATTTTTCACTGAATTACTATATATGTTTTTTTCCATGTATGATTAAAATTATATCTCCATATCTGTTATAAAATATATTGTATTTGTTCCAAATTATGACAATATATGACAGCTTGCTTAACTGTCTATTCATTTGAAAACTCAAGTTAGAAAAAAGGCCATTGTTTCTGCCTTTGTTTATTGTTGAAAACTATAAAAAGTGTAACCTAAAGAAGAAAATAACTGATAATAAATCATGTTATTGTTTTAAATATGCTTTATAAACAATATTCATATCCTTTATATAAACAATGGCTTTATTCTAGTCCAGGTAAAAGTATCAAACAACCCTTAAAATATTTTTTAGATAAAATATTCTCTACATTCTGGCCTATGTTTGAAAAAACAAAAATAAGTTAAAAAAATCAATGAATATATATACTAAAATTCTCAAGCAAAATGTAAAGGATAAAAATGTCAATTTCAGTAAAAAAATTTTATTACATGCCAATGTCTCTCTCTTTTAATGTATGTGTTTTCATCTTCATGATTCAGAAATTAGTGTTCACTGAACTATAATTGCTCACATAAAGTAATAAACTGAGGTGGAAAATTGACAATCATCAGTCTAATTAATTTAATTAAATTGGATACCTCAATATTCTCTCCTCATTCATATTAAGTATATCTGAATTATTCAACTGATTGTCAGCATTAGTCAAGTCATTGAGGGAAGCTTAATTCTGACAACCTAACCCAAACTATCCCATATGTGATGTGGACATACTCAATTTCACTCCATGAAAACACCCTGTTCTATTTTCTGATGCAATGTTAGGTACAGTACCTGATCAACAAGTGCTTGAGCATTGCAAAGCTAAGCTCACAATACTTTTTTTGTCATATGAATGATGGGTAATGCCTAACACCAGCTGTCTTTTCAGCTGTGACCTGCCATCTAGCCTGTCAAATGGCTCAATCAAAAAATCACTATGATGTGCTGTTCCCTTCACTGAGAGAAAAATGCCTCAAGTCACGAAATTTTGTAATCTCCTCTGGTGGTTCACATAAAGCTGTTTTCATACAGTATTTTCTTCTTTTCTTATTCATTTTAACTAATGGCAGATTTATATAAGGCTCATTTTGATAGTCATTAGACACTTTTTGCTGTTTTCTTTATGTATTTATTAGCAGACTCATTATATTATTTTTTAGATGGCACTGAAGTATCAAAGGGTCCTGTTTCTTACTGAGCCTAAATTGTTTGGTTGGTCTATTGAGTTCTAGTCTTCAGGTCTAGGAGATATGTAAAACAAAACAAAACACTTTGGTTTCTTGTTAACTTCAACTCCTGAGACAACTCTGTAAAAATAAATGTAAAATCTCAAAATTGGGAGAATGAGATCCTCAACTTACTGGGGTAGCTAAGATGACGATGCCACAGATACTATGCTGTGTAAATAACTTATTTTTTCAGGAACCTCATAAATAGATATGTGTTTCCTCTGTCACTTACCTTCTTACTAAAACATTTTAGGCAGTTCATCAGCAGAATGAAAAATGAATGAATGTTCTATTTTTCTGCTGTTACATGCTAATGTTATAAACCAGGAAAACTTCTGTATTGATAGTGACATTGAAAGTTAGGAGACCATTACATTTATGTGACAAACTGAAACAGAAATGAACATTTAGAATTGAACTACTGAATTATATGAGTAAAGGGATCCAATTCAAGTCAAATTTCTCTAACACCTTTACAGTAGAAGCTGATTCAGATCAGTGGTTATCAAATTTCCTGTGCTTATGGAACTTGTTAAAATTTTTTTCAAGAAAGAATTTTTGGCCCCCTTACCCAGAGATGTGGATTCTATAGGTGTGGTTTCACCAAAGTTTCTCTTTTCTCTATTCCAGAGACAGGAGATTTATACTTTTTACCCCCTTAAATTGATGTGATATGATGACTGGTTCTCACCAACCAGATGTGACAATAGTGGCACTCAGGGCTAAAATATTTACTTAAAAATGATTTGTTCTCCTCTCACATTAAGCTGGGGCAGATGTCCCCCCTCATATGATGACCATATGAAACATGTTAGATGAGTAAAATAATCTTTCTTTTTTCAAGCAACTGTGATTTGGGCGTTGTGTGTTAATACAGAATAACTTTGTCCCTCCTAATAGCAGACTAGAATCAGACTTGGACTACAAGTCAGCAGTTTAAAAAGTCTCCCCAGTTACAGATTATGCATGTAATTTATGGATCTCATTTTAAGAAATATTATTGGTTTAGACCACCCCTTTGCAACTTCAACATTTTTTCCATTATGATATATGATCATAGTGGAAATCTGATAACTTGAAATGTAATTGCCACTGTTCTTAATTAGGTTTTGCTGTAAACATCTTAGAGAAATCTCACTTGAAATATCAGGCCAGATCTCTTTATTCATTTAATTCAAGAAATGTATTCAAGATGTTCAGTTGTGTTTTAGTTTTAGTTTTTCACATGAATAAAATGGTCTCAACTTTTTGAAAAAGACCTTATTTTATTTTATTCTTTTAAAGACTATTTTTCAGAGAAATTTTAGATTTACTACAAAATTGAGAGGGAAGTACAGATATTCATCATAAACTACCTGCCCCAACACAAGCATGGCCTCCCCCATCATTAACATTACCCGCCAGAATGGTAAATTTTTACCAAGGATGAATCTACATCAACGTATCCTAATAACCCAAAGTCCATAATGCACCTTAGGGTTCATTCTTGCATTGTATGTTCTGTAGCTTTGAACAAATGTATAATGACACATATCTACCTTTAGAATATACAAAGTATTTTCACTGCCCTAAAAATCCTCTCTGCTCTGCCTATTCATCTCTATCTTCCACTCTGCCACCTTCAAATACTAATCTTTTTATTATCTCCATAGTTTTGCCTTTTCCAGAATGTCTTATCATTGGAATCACACAGTATGTAACCTTTTCAGATTGACTTCTTTCACTTAGTATTATGCATTTAAGCTTCCTCTATGTCTTTTCATGGCTTGGTAACTCATTTCTTTTCAGTGCTGAATAATATTCTATTGTCTGGATGACCCACCATTTATTTATCTATTCACTTACTGAAGGAAGTCTTGGTTGCTTTCAAGTTTTGGCAATTATGAATAATACTTCTATGTGAATAGTTTTATGTAGACATAACTTTTCAACTCCTGTAGGTAAATACTAAGCAGTGTGATTGCTGGATTTTATGTTGAGTATATTTAGTTTTGTAAGAAACTGCCAAACTGTGGCATTATATTATTATTTTGCATTTCCACCAGCAATGAATAAGAGTTCCTATTTCTCCATATCCTGGCCAGCATTTAATATTGTCAGTGATCTGGCCATTCTAATAGATGTGCAGTGTTATCTCACTGTTGTCGTAATTTACGTTTCCCTGATGATATATGATGTGGAGAATCTTTTCATATGTTTAACATTTTCTCCCAGTAAGTGGCTTTTCTTCTCATTCTCTTGATAATGTTATTCTCAAAGCAGAAGTCTTTAATTTTATTGAAGTCCAAATTATCAATTACATCTTTCATTGATCGTGCCTTTGTTGTTGTATCTAAAAAGGTATTGCCAGTCTCTTATCTATTCAATGTTCTTGGCAATCTATAACAGAAGTTAAAATATATTCCTTTCCCAGTAGACACACTCATTAATTTATACGTAGGCTTTGCTCACTCAAGAATTCCACATGCTTTTTGAAGCACTAAATATGTGATAAACCCTGATATAATCTATGTGGAAATAATAGTAAACAGATAAATTAACATGTCAAAGATTTGCTTGTTTTAGGGTTCATATTCAGAGGTAAATTAAAGCCCGTTCTCAGATTTGTTCTAAAGTACATTACAAGTTAAAACTTAATGGTCCTGGACAATTAGATACTTTTTCATTTTATTTGATATATGGGACTAATGATTTAGTGGCATGGCCCAGAACAAAGTGCCTCTTTTTTTTTAGTTGTTCTCATTTCATTCTCATTGAATGACACATTAGTGACCTGAAGGAGAAATTTAATTCTCAAGAATCTTCTGTATTTCTAGTAACAAATTTACCCTTTTACAGTTGGGACAATATTAAGACTAGATTTGTTGTTGCTATTCTAGAAAACAAAACAAAAACAAAAACACACTTTTTAAGAGCCTTAAAGAAAAGTAGCAAAGATAGTCTGGAATTTAATATTTGTCTTGGTTAATCTGTAGATTATTTTTATAACAGACTGGGATTAACCAGATATGATTGCTCTTTGAACATAAGTAGATGAAATTACACACTTTCTAGCATTTTCAGCCTCAAATCATTTGCTTTTCAACTCCTGATAAGTGTCCACCAGGGAACAAGCATACTTTTGGTAAGCAGTTTTTCTGTTTTTTCTGGCCATCTGGTTCTCTCAGTTTCCATCTTTCTATTAAATCAACATAAAGACATATTACCTGAACCATATTATATAATTTCCAAAGTATGGGATCTAACCAAACTCCTTTATAATATATAGCGATCATTTTAATAAGTAATAAGTACATGAAATTCCTCAATTTCTTCTTTCTGTACATCAGTAGCACAAGGATATAAATAACCCTATGAGATGCTTTTCTGCTCTCCCAGAGTAACTGACTACTTTATTAATTACCGTGGAAGCAGCTATGAGCTGATGCCACCCTGCATTTATCTTAGGGGTCTACTAACACTTCATTCTATCTCCCAAGGGACATACAATTTCATAAGAAAAAATGAAAGTTTATTTTATACTAAAACTTCTGCAGGGAGGTAAGGAGGTACATTCATTCACTCATTCATTCAGTAAATATTTATTAAATCTCCTTCATGTGCTAGGATACAAGAATAAACAGAATGGGTAGATGCTTTCATGAAGAAGGTATTTTTATGAGAGAAGATAGACAATAACAATAAAAATCAATCAACATTATATCAGAACGTGATAATGTGAAAAAATAAAGCAAAATGAGAAAAGTCACAATGGGTGGTGAAATTTGATATAGGACTGTCAAGGAAGTCTGCCTTGATATTGAGCAGAGAGCTGAAGGTAGTGATAAGCAAGCGTTGTGGATATCTGGGATAGAGGATACAGATGCTACAATGGGTTTCAATTGTGAGTGTACTTGGAACATATAGAAAATTGTAATGGCTGTAGTGTGGCTAGAACAGAATAAACTATTGTGGAGAATGGTAAGATGTGAGATCAGAAAGGTAGTCAGAGGTAAAATCATTTATTAACTTTTAAGGCATATTAAATATCTTGAATTTTACTCATTTTAAGAGGCAAAGCCATTCAAACTTTTAGTTTGAGGAGTGAATACTGATGCAATTTAGAACAATAGTAAAATTCCCTATAAGATAACAATGACTTTTTCATGAGGTTTTGTTTGTTTTGGGGTGTGTTTTTGTTTTAATTCCCAATGTGCTCCATTTCTCCTCTGAATTTTATTCCACAGAGGTTCTACAATTCCTTTCTACTGACCCCCAAAATTCCATGCTGTTTTAGCTCATATATTTCCCACCAGTACAATCACAGCCTAGAATTATGGTCATAAAAATTATTTTATTCTTCAAGATTAACTTTTGGTTGTTTCACTGAACCTCCTCCCTCCTTCTAAGCATTTTATCACATTATTTACTTTCCAGAAACAAAATGCAAACCAAAACAAATGAATCAGTTAAAAATGGTGTTTTTCTATTGGAGGGAGTTGTGGTTTAGAGAATAAGATTCCTTTTATATTTTTATGCTCCTCTCTGCCCCATTTTCTTAGGAAAATTTCCTTAACTTTCCGATAGCTTAATGTTCCTAAGGGGCTTATGTATTTTTATCCTTAGCCTTTTAATAATTTGGGGGAAGTGATATGAAATGAATTGAAATGATTACTGAACTGCTAGCACTTAATACAAAAATATTAAATGGTCAAAGTTTTAATTAAGCTGTATTGATTCTATTGATCTTAATCTACATTAGACATGTAGAATTGACCTGTGAATACATTCCATCACTTCTACACTTTATTTTCCAGTACTAAATTACATAGTGGAAGTGGTTGGATATATATTTCTGTTTATCTTCTAGAATATCATCACCTGTCAAAATATTTGTTCAATAATAAAATGATAGAATAACATTCTCTGAAATTTTGAGAGATAGGGTTTCATGAATAAATAGCAGCTAGCGTATTTACCTTGTCTGTAAGAGAAGTAACAGAAGGGCTTTGTGTCAATCAATATGAAAATGTAATTTAATCCAATGAGATAAAAATCAATTTTCCTTTTTTGAAGTTTCAAAGTAGTTAAATATCACCTGTTCTGCTTAATTAGTTTTTGATATTTGTACAAACTCACCTTTAAACTTCAAAACAATACAGCTTTTGTTTGAACTTCAGATTTCTTTTCTCTGTTCTAATTACATTCTGTGTTAGCTGACTAGAGACAGGAAAGGAAAGATTTTTCTGCAGAGAAACCCTGTAGTTTTAATGGTGATACATAGGATTTTCAGGCTCCAATGATCAGAACAGTCTTCTGCTACATTCTCAACTGTGGTAGTCAATAAATGAAACTTTGTCTGAAAACCACAAATTTACCACAAAAGCACCATGCATTTGGAAAAAGGTTAAGAGTATAGTTGAAAGTTATATTGCTGTTGGTGTTTATGAAAGCAGAAAGAGGAACTTTTGCAACTGGCTACTGGCATGTTTGAGTAAGTTAAGAATTCAAAACCTGATACATAAATGAATTAGGTAAATTTTAGAAAGGAGATAGGTGGAATGGATTCATACAAATGTGCAGACACATCATATAATCTGGTACTTTAAGGAAAAAAGTACTCAAGTTTAAGAAGAAAGAAATCCTCTTCATTATTGCCAGTATTAGTTTGCTTATCTTAGTAGAGCAATATATCTGTGATGGAAATAGGGAGGTACAACCCAGATTTCCCTTCAAGGAATAATATATTGCCCTGGCTTCTAGAATACTGTCTGCTGACAACCTTAAGCTATCAGAACTTTTAGGATGGTGTTTGCTGGTGACAGTGCCCTGATCAAGGTCATTCCCTTCCTGGGGTGACATATAACTAATGGTTAATGGGGGGACATAAAGAGGAGGGCATAAGGGGTTCATAATTCTTGCTCAACACCAGACAGCTTAGATGGACCATTTCAACTCCAGAGCTTCTAAGGGATGGGCTGAGGCTCTTGGGCCCACCCTATTTTTCCTCTCTCCCTTTCCATTGTCCCTTTGGTATTGATAGCAATGGTTTAGTTCTAATAAACATCCTGACACTAAACTCTTACTCACACTTGGTTTCCCTCAGAATATGACCTAGGACAGCACTACTGTCCAGTCTCCAGAAAGTCATTGGCTCTTGAAAGGTATGTGCATCTATTATAGTGATTTTTTTCTGTTGTCAGCCAAATATTTTATATTTGGCAACAGATTATAGTAAAAAAAAAAAAGTGACAATAATATGTTCCATGAAGTTTTACTAGCAAGTACTGTCATCTCTCTGGGACTATAAGTTCTTTCACCTTTAAATTTTAAAAACCTATCTTAGATAACTGTGGTTAAGATTAGCAAATTAAGTAAAACTCTCTGTATACTAATTAGATAAATGGATACTTTTAAGAGAGAAAAAGAATATATAATTGTTAAGAAAGTGACCTTTTGTTTTAGTCTGATATTGTTCAGGAAATAGCTTTGCCCCTTGATGATAATGAGTGCTTGGCCAATTGTTAGACGAAGTTTCCTCTTCCATAAAATGGGGATAAGGGAAAACCAGAAATACCATTTATATATGATTAAATTAAATAATGTATATAAAGTTTCATATAATATGTGGCTCATAGTAAGCTCTCCATATATATTAGTTATTTTTTTAATTAAAAAGGATGAAAATGAAATATAAACCTCATTAGTATAGATTCTACATGCTTAAAAAATGTGGAGTTCATAACATAAAAACCATGATGATCAATTATTAGATAGTAATGTTAGCTCTTTCCAAAGAAAGAAAAAAAAAGGACATGATAAATCTTCCATTCAACTTAGGTTTAAGGAATTATGAATAAGGACTTTTTTTCATGACTAAAAATGTGTGTTGGCAAGGCAGAGAATTCTTCTCATTCTACAAGCTCATTTAAGATACTGTTTGTTACTACTATTCCTTCTAAATTACCATCAAGGTGACTAAGTAAAAATACAAAATTTGGGGGAGAAATCTATAGATTCACCAGAAATCGGCAAAGTACTCTGCTGGTTATTCTCCATTTGCCCCATACTCCCATCCTCTGACTTTCTTTCCCTTAATCAGCACCCAAAAGTTTATATCTGAAGGATAACATGACAAGAATTTCCGACCAGCTGGCTTCTAGAAGTTCAAGCAGTGGGATATACCTGCAGGTTATGGGAGGTCCAGAGAAGAGAGATTTTTTTAAAATTTCATTTGTATATAGGTTTTTGTTTTTTTCTCCCTTCCTATTTCTGCACAACATCTCAAGCAATTACTGCTTCCCTCCTAGACTGCAGCTCCTCCTCCATAGTTCCAGATCTCACTCATCTCCAGTAACCCTAGTTCTTCCTTGTGTCCATTCAGCCCTGCGATAGTTTTGGATTTTGCTATTGCTAATTATTTATTACCTCACAATCCCTTGCTTATTTCTTTGTCTGCTATGCCTGTGAAAGGGATGCCTGTATGAGAATCTTTTTGTTTGAATCACTTGAAGTGAATTCTGGTTTCTCCTGGGATTCAGAACAGTAACATACCATCCCTTGTTTATGTATATGAATATTTGTTGATTTTTACGGTTATACTGTAAGCACTTTTTTCCTTCCATTCTTTGAACTTACAATGACACATACATTACACTCAATAAATAACTATGTTAACAGATATACTTTCTCTTATTACATTTTAGTGTAATATTTTTTATATTGGAATAATATAAAAGGAGATATATTATGGGTATTTATTTCTCTGCTACATACATACAATGACTACATACATTTTTGCCTATGGATCTTTTGGTTCTCTCAACCTGATGTTCATCTTGAAGAAACTACTTTTTAATCTTCACTTAAGTTAAAAAAGTTTATATATAACAAATCTATTTCTAAAACTAATAACCAAATATGCCACTAATTGAAAAGTCAAAAAATAACAGAATTTACACCTACTTTCAAAGTGTTATTTTATTTGCCTGAGAAATCTTGAGTCAAAGTAGTTTAAATTTCCTAGATAGGAACAGAGTTGGCTAGTGATTATAATCCATATTTTTTTCTTAAGGAATTCTAATCTGCTTTATATGTTCAAATCTAGACAAATTCTAAAATTGACTGTCTACAATTGTAAGATGATAATAGAGTGATTTATTACACATTTACCATTGCTTCTGAAAATTTTTGTAACTTTATTACTTGGTAATGATTCATAAGAAAAATCACCATGGTGACTCAGGCTAGAGAAACAAAAACACTAGATGCTAAAAATCATACAATTTCTTACAACATTTAAAATTAAAAGCACACCAAAGAAAACCACTTGCATATTCTTACGTTCTTATTGGATTCAATATTTTTATCCAACTTAAATTCCTCATTAGATAGGTCTTAAAATCCAACTCAGTGAAAGGTATTCACCAAATTTGATATTCACTGAGTGGAAATCATAGAGTAACTCATTGATAGTAAACAGGAACCCAAGAATAGTTATTTCTTTATTATCATTTCTGTTTAAATAATAATATTTTAAATGATGGAAAGATTAAAAGATGCAAAGGAGTACAGCCACTAGATAGTTCAAAACAGGAAAATGATAAAATGAAGTTTTGGGGAAGACAATAATGGATAATTTTTAAAAGAGGTGAGAATCTTATTCAAGAGTATGAAATGTGGAAGAGAGTAGTATGATGTATTGATCTGCCTCCCAGTAAAAATCAGAATCCAATTCAATGACTTTAAAAAGTTTCATAAAGGAATCCTTTGATGAGGTATATGATTTTTCTTCCCAGGGGATATTTGTCAATGAGTACATACAGTTTTGTCTGTCATGATGGAGTACAGGGGTGCTACTGACATCTAGTGAGAGGTCAGGCATGTGGCTACACATCTTACAAGGCATAAAACAGCTCCCCACAAAAATTAACCACCTGGCATACAAGGCTAATAGTGCTGATATTGATATACCCTGGATTAAGGGAACAAACTACAGGGTACTGAGAATCCAGAGAAAGGCAACAGTGAAATGTCCTTACCACTCTCAGACCTCAGAGGGCAGTGGGAAGAATAAGTGTTACCAGAGCCCAGGAGCTGCAGCCCACAAGGAAATAACCAAGGCCAGGAAATGTTCCCCTAATCAGAGAGGCAACCACTCTTTCATTCTGCCCTCCAGTCTTCTATTATTATATCTCACTGCCAAACCCAGACAGAAGCCAGCTGGCAAAGAAGAATGTGATCCTGGAGAGTCAGGGTCCTAGCGCACAGAGGAGGACAAAAAGTGGAAACTGGATTATGGGTGAGTTGGGGAGAAAAATCATTTTGTAAAATAGGTAATGTTACTCTCTGTAGCTTAATTTTAAGGAAACAGGAGTTGATGGATAAAAGTGGAAACAAACAATAGAAGGCTATTTCCAACCAAAGACCCCATTAATAAACACAGCCCAGCTTGGTTATATATTGTGCTCTATTATCCCCTCTTATTGCATGTCCATTCATTTTATCTTTTATAATCTATAGTGTGAGTCTCTTTTTGATTAGAAGAGTTCTTAGCATACCAATATTAATTATTATATCATTATTATTATCATGATTGTGGTATACTATTGTTTAGCCTAATTAGGACCTATTCTATCTAGTTTAATGAATTGGGGGCTAGTTTTTATTTCAGAGGGCACATATGTCAATAAAAAAATAGTATCACAAATTCATATTTATGTATTTATTTACTATAAAAACAGTACCAAATTATTCTTGTATATAATCAATATTCATATAACTAATCAATTATATTTTAATTGGGCCTCTATGAGAAATATTTACTGATTCATTTGGAATGCATAACTCATTAAATAATTTCACTGAAATATAAAAGCTGTTTCATTGAAATATAAAGTAATTAGGAAAATTTGATCAGATTTCAAATCTGATGAATATACAACCATAAATTTCATGTTGTGTAAATTTCTGCTAAGTAGAATAACTAAATTGAAATTATGGAATTTTTAATATTGATTCCTTACTAACATTTCCTTTAATAACAAAAAATATGTTTTAAAAAATCTCTTTACAAGTATTTGGCAGATAATATATCTATATAAATTCATAAGTTCTATGAAAAGCTTTATGGGAATCTCTGTAACTGATTATAACTCATAAGACATTGCCTGTCTCTTCATTTTCAGAAGATCAGATAGAGGTAACAGTCTGAGTTTGTCTTTAGTTGAGGTCAGCAGTGGACATCTTTACCTTGATGGAGGCAGAGATCAGAGCAGTGAGTTGACGGTGAGTGCTGACAGGAAATCTTGGGATAGCAGAGGCCAGGAAGAGGTGAAATGGAAAAAAATAGAAGCAGCTGAGGCCAGCAATTACCCAGACAGAGGCCAAATTTGTTAAGATCATATTAGACTCTCTTTAAGGATTCCCAGTTATGTATTGAAGAATTCTTAGTGGGGGTTAACACTGGAGCTCAGATGTCATTTGATTTTAGTTTTATCCACACACTGATGAGAAATTTGGGTATTTTCAATAATGAAATGTTTAATTATCTTTCTTATCTGGTTGCCTAAGCTATAATAATTAAAATATAGGTGTTTGTATTGAAATTTTTCTCCAAGTATTAGAATTTATAAACATCAAAATTGATGGAATTTTTAAAATGGTGTAGAGACACAAAAACTGGGCTCTATAAGCTCCTATTTCACCAGCAACTTTCTATGATGTGTATCAAATATTTTACATAGATGTATATTAAATATTTTATTATCAGTTCATAACAGATATTCCTTTCATAAAAGAGAAGTGCTCCTTTTACTTTTAAACTGAGTAACCGCTGATATTTTCATCATCTGAAAATGAAAATTCTTACCAAAAAACAGTAACTATGTTCTATTTTTTGAAAAAATGATAGGTGATTAACTATGGTTTATATGACTCAGAGAAAATTATGAATTTGAGAAGTAACACAATTTTAAAATTTATTTTACAGATCATTTAAGATATGCATAATAAATTTTCTGCTATATTATGCTTAGCCTCTCAGATTCTTTTTTTTATTTATATTTTGTTCTTTGAACAAAAATGATATTTTTCTTTAACTCTCCCTCTAATCAATGAAAACTGTGTACCTCTCTTATCATGTTTATCTAAACATTATATAAATCATCTTTACCTAATAAATATTATTGAAATTCTATTTGATAATTTCAGTGTTTAAAAAAAGATCATCTTTACATAACACAGGGAAGTAACTGCATATGTGTTACTCCATACATTTCTCATTGGAATCAAAATAGAAATTTATTGACACTAATAAAAGAGATGACTTGGGGATTGAAATTTAGGACCCTAGAATCAGAGATTTTATTGGTTGTGGTGGCTATTTAATGTGTCAATTTGGCTATGCAAATCTACATTTCCCAGCTTTCCTCTCTCTGATTCCTTTTTATTTTTTATTCTTATTTATTTATTTTTTAAACATCTTTATTGGGATATAATTGCTTTACAATGGTGTGTTAGTTTCTCCTTTACAACAAAGTGAACCAGTTATACATATACATATGTTCCCATATCTCTTCCCTCTTGCGTCACCCTCCCTCCCAGCCTCCCTATCCCACCCCTCTAGGTGGTCACAAAGCACAGAGGTGATCTCCCTGTGCTATGCGGCAGCTTCCCACTAGCTATCTAATTTACATTTGGTAGTGTATATATGTCCCTGCCACTCTCTCTCGTCACATCTTACCCTTCCCCCTCCCCATATCTTCAAGTCCATGCTCTAGTAGGTCTGTCTCTGATTCTTTTTTAGATGGGCCACATAAGAGGTTCTTGTGCAAGATTTTTTTTTTTTTTTTTTTTTTTTTTTTGTGGTACGCGGGCCTCTCACTGTTGTGGCCTCTCCAGTTGCGGAGCACAGGCTCCAGATGCACAGGCTCAGTGGCCATGGCTCACGGGCCTAGCCGCTTCGTGGCATGTGGGATCTTCCCGGACCGGGGCACGAACCCGTGTCCCCTGCACCGGCAGGCAGTCTCTCAACCACTGCACCACCAGGGAAACCCCTTGTGCAAGTTTTGGAGGGCTAAAATGAAGCAGCAGCTATGTGGTAGTTCACACATGCTGTCACTTATCTGCTGGATCATCTCCCTAGCATGAGGCTACAGCCAGGACTGCAAATGCTTCACTGTCCCCCTGAATAGTCCTTCAGTTTTTTCATCTTCTGGGGCAGACATTTAGCTCCCTGGGGAATGGTATCAGCTTCTCCCGCAGGACAAACCATACCATCAATATCAGAAGCAACAAAAGCTGACACGGGCTTCAGCCCATTCTCACGGGGTCCTGCTTGTCTTTGTTCTCCACGCTCCCACAACTGTGTAACGTTAAACCTCTGTGACAAATTCCATATTACATCTATAAATACCTCCAAGTGATTTAGCTCCTCTGACTGAACTCTAATGCACTGGTTCTTAAAGTAAGCCCTCAGAATGTTTACGTATTTTAAAGATTCAGTGATAAAACATTTATTATTTGTGAATAATTTCAAATTAAATTATTTGAAATAATTTAATTTCAAGTAAATATATTAGATCATATTACTTGACAATGTATTGGAATGTATGTGTGAATGAACTGTAAAAGCCACTATAAGTCAGATGTTGCACGTAAAACTGCATGAAAATAAGTTTCCCTTCAGCTGACCTTACTTCCAGGTCTATTCCTGATACATTTAGCTAAGAATCCAGTTTTAATTTTAAATACGTAATTTGCTTTTTGCTATGTAACGATTAGCTCTAGAATTATATTTTCTTGAATTTAAAGGTCTTTAAAGTTACTTGAATTATAAGTACGTTTTCTCTGTTGAGAGTTTTGAGTGCATAATTAGTGGACTAAGCCAAAGCTGAAAAGTGACATAGCTTTGTTTTAAAGGAATACATGTTGGATAAATTAGGCCAAAAGGTACAGTTATTCACAAAATGACCTTGATGACGTTTTATTTTGATTTATTCATAAAATATTAAATTTACAGAAATTTTAAGCTGTTGTCAGAGATATATGTGAGAAACCTAAAGATAATCAGATATCTCTTTTTCACCCATTTTAAAGAATGTGGATTATAATCAGTAGGTGGAGCTACTTGTGTAGATTTGGAAATCCATCAACCTAGGAGGGGAATTTTAGAGAACAAAATAGTTCAAGAAACAAGTTTCATGAACTAAAAAGAATCATTTAGCTTTTTATTCTTTCTGAACTTCCAAGTTTCAAATGATAATTAGAAAATATGGGAGGAAAATGTTCCTGCCTGGTTATGATAGCAGTAATTTCTTAGAGAAGAAAAAAAATTTTCTGTATTCAAAATTTGTATTAGAATCATGGACAAGCAATGTAATTGTACTCTAAAATCAAAAGAAAAATTGGGACTAAGTTCAGCAATATCAATATAAACACAGCATCTATTTCCCAAATGTCTCTCTTTGGTACGTATGGGCAAACCCAATTCCAAAGACCCAGGTCCAAAGACCCAGCTCATTTCCTTCAGTGTGGTCAAGTTCGCATTTTACCCATTTCCCTGGCTCTAAGACAACTTGTTATATCATTCATCCCTTATGAAAATATATAAAGAATATCCTTACTAGTCACATTCATCCATTAATTATTTCACCTCTCTTGTTTCCCTTGCTAGGACAGAGTAACAGAGATAAGATTTCTGTGATGAATTAATGAAGATCAAAGTTCTTAATAAACATACATTACAAACCATGCTTTTGTTAACAAACTTTTGCCCTTAGATGATTGTCTATGAGTTAAAGACTCTTCATCTTGTCAAAGGCTTTCAGATACTGCAGGTGTCCTGCTTACACCCTCTGAAGTCATATGTAGAGGAACTCTAATCACAGAGACATCAGTGCATACTGGAATTTGATGGCAAGAATATGCATGTGAGTAATAGCTTTGAAAAATAAATAAAGAGAGACATAAGGAAGGAATGTGATTATTCAAAGAGAATATTTTGACACAAAATACAAATTTAAATACAGTTAAAATTGCAATATGCAATGAGAAGAGCCTTATTTATTTTAATAGATCTTTGTTGGAGTATAATTGCTTCACAATACTGTGTTAATTTCTGTTCTACACCAAAGTGAATCAGCCAAATGCATACATATGTACCCATATCCCCTCCCTCTTGAGCCTCCCTCCAATACTCCCTATCCCATCCCTCTAAGTCATCTCAAAGCACTGAGCTCATTTTGGGTTTTTTTTAGATTCCATATATATGAGTTAGCATATGGTATTTGTTTTTCTCTTTCTGACTTACTTCACTCTGTATAACAGACTCTAGGTCCATCCACCTCTCTACAAATAACTCAATTTTGTTTCTTGTCATGTCTAAGTAACATTCCATTGTGTATATGTGCCACATCTTCTTTACCTATTCATCTGTCAATGGACATTTAGGTTGGTTCCATGTCCTGGCTATTATAAATAGTGTTGCAATGAACATTGTGGTACATGTCTCTTTCTGAGTTATGGTTTTCTCAGGGTACATGCCCAGTAGTGGGATTGCTGGGTCATATGGTAGTTTTATCTTAAGTAGTTTTAGGAACTCCATACTGTTTTCCATAGTGATTGTATCAATTTACACTCCCCTCAACAGTGCAGGAGTGTTCCCTTTTACCACACCCTCTCCAGGTGTGGTAAAATTATTGTTTCTAGATTTTTTTCCCTTGATGCTTTTAATATTTTTTCTTTAAATTTAATTTTTGTTAGTTTGATTAATATGTGTCTTGGTGTATTTTTCCTAGGGTTTATCCTCTATTGGACTCTTGTGCTTCCTGGACTTGGGTGACTATTTCTTTTCCCATGTTAGGGAAGTTTTCGACTCTAATCATTTCAAATATTTTCTCAGACACTTTCTTTTTATCTTCTCCTTCTGGGACCCCTATAATTTGAATGCTGGTGCATTTAGTGTTGTCCCAGAGGTCTCTGATATTGTCTTCAATTCTTTTCATTCTTTTTTCTTTATTCTGCTCCTCAGCAGTTATTTCCACCACTTTGTCTTCCAGCTCACTTATTTGCTCTTCTGCCTCTGTTACTCTGTTATTGATTCCTCCTAGTATATTTTTCATTTCAGTTATTGTGTTTTTCATCTCTGTTTGTTTGTTCTTTAGTTCTTCTAGATCTTTGTTAAACATTTCTTGTATTTTCTCACTCCATGCCTCCATTCTATTTCTGAGATTCTGGATCATCTTTACTATCATTACTCTGAATTCTTTTTCATGTAGATTGCCTATTTCCTCTTCATTTATTTGGTCTTGTAGGTTTTTACCTTGCCTTCTTCCTATGCCCCCAGGAACAATGCAGCTGGGCAGAGTGGGGTGTTATGGAGGTCAGGGGACCAGCCTGGGAGCTCAGCAGACTCCCCTGGTTGAGTGCGTGGGGTAAATGCCCTCTGCTCTTCTCCTGCTCCTCCTGGATGACTCCTTCCAGCTACCTCTCCTGATCTCTCCAGCCTCCCTCTTATGCCCTCAAGGACCCACGCATCCTGGAGGGGGCTTTGGAGGGAAAGTACCAGCCTGGGAGCTCAGCAGTCTCCTTGGGCAGGAGTGGGCGGGGTGATGGTCCTCCATTCCTCTCCCTCTCCTCCTGGAGGACCCCTCCCACCTGCTTTTTCTGATCTTCCTGGCTTCAGGGATGCCAATCCTGTCTGACTTTCACTTCTCCTCTCCCCTCAGTCCCTCCATGTCCTACTATTTCACTTGGCATTTCCTCTCATCTCCTTGGGCCTCAGGGTCTCCCATCAGCAGCTGACAGGCTCCCTAGTTGTGGAGAGACACTAACTCAGCGTCTTCCCACACTGCCATTTTGACTCCACCACTCACCTCTTATTTTAGCATTTAATCCTTCACTCATTAAAATAACTGCTTGAAGATGGCATTTCTTGTTGGAAAGTTATAGATATGCACAGTGGATTGTGACAAATGAATTCTATAACTTGAAAACTGACTAGCTATAAGGTGGTAAGCAATGACTCTTGCCAAGTTTATTGACTATTAAGGAGACATTTGATAGCACATGCTGCATCAGATACTCTATTTCCTAGTTAAAGTTTGATGTGCTAAATTCTATGTTGTGTCCTTTAATATTGTCATTCTAGAGCCAGGTCTTACATAAGTGGATAAAATAAAAGGATTTCTCCTGGAAAGAACACACTTCCTATTGTTACATTATATACATCAGTACCAAATCAGGGTATTGTAGAGATACCAATCTTGTTAGAATTTTAAAAAATTAGAGAATGTAAATATAAATACGTGTTACAATTTATTTTTATAACTTGGTAAACTTGTGTTTATTTTTCAATCTGTAAGCAGTGAGGGACTTTCTCTCCAAGTTTGCTGATGAATTTCTCTTTAAAGCGGTTCCCATATTGCAATCCAGTTCTTTACATAGAGTTATGTGGAACCTAATAACAAGTCTCAAAAAAATTGATAATTTGAGGATACATGATACATTATACAAAGGCCTTGGAGTTGGCAATTTAAAAGACTTTTTTATTTGCTAATTTTGTGGTCTCCATCTCAAAGACTCAAATTTCTCACAAGTAATTTGTATGGTTGTGGTGAAAGTCGCATTACATAAAGTACATCGTGTATTTTGAATGCTGTCTGACATATAATGATCCTTTCATAAAAATAAATAACTTTCTACAAGTCCTTATATATCCAGATTTCTCAACCACACTTTAAATGTGTCATCATGGAACTAAGTACCTATTTTTAATTCAAATCCCTTTCTCTTATAATTTTTCCAAGAGATGTGCTTACTCATAACATATTTTTAAAAATTGTAACACGGCTGATTTAAATGCAAAAAGCTCTAAAATTATTTTTAAAGTATTATTGGTAAATGTTTAATTTCTTAATAGAATATGATACTAGCATTAGTGTGAAATATAATTATGTCTTTCCCCCTCAAAATTATAAGTATATACTATCTGCTTTTCTCTTTTTCAGTTAAAGTATGAGACTTATTTTCAAGTTATTATCTTTTTATTGTATTTAATGTAAATTATAGCTCTAATTACATGGCTTTCTTTTTGAATAAATAGCCAATATTTTAAAAATCATACTTGCAATTTTTTTTTTTTTTTTTTTTGCTTTGGTATGTGGGCCTCTCACTGTTGTGGCCTCCCACACTGCAGAGCACAGGCTCTGGACATGCAGGCTCAGTGGCAATGGCTCACGGGCCCAGCCACTCCGCGACATGTGGGATCCTCCCAGATGGGGGCACGAACCCGTGTCCCCTGCATCAGCAGGCAGACTCTCAACCACTGCACCACCAGGGAAGCCCCATACTTGCACTTTTGAGGGAAAATTATAGTCACTATAATAATGTCAAGTGGATTCATCTAGTTATATTTAAAATGAAAATGAGCCAACGGCATTCATGAATGCACATTAATTTTATAATGTTTTCCAATAATTGTCAATTAGTACTAGTCATCTTATTAGAGCCTCTTGTCATGTGAGACTTTCTAAGAAAAGAGATTGTGTAAAAGTTTATTGTCACCAAATAAAATTTCCCCTTAAACTCATGATATTCCTATGAGCATGATCAATATATAGTATAGGACTGGAAAATATGGTAGAGTGTGGGAGTGAAAGAGGGAGTGTGATGTTTATATATAACCAAAAAGACTATTCCTATCTCTACTGATAACTTTGAGTTGTTGAAAAAAGAAATAACATTTACAATGAGAGTATTTCCTTTAATAAAATTTTTTTATAGCATTGGAAGTTCAATGTAGAATTACATTATTTCAAAGAGATCTTACTTAATCAAACTTATTTTTTAAAAAACTAGCACAGTCTTATTTTTAAAATCATAAATTTATTAGTAATCTACCAGGAAATGCTTAGTTCTAAATTTCAAAAAAAACTACACAGTGATGTCAAAGTTTTTTACAGATATTTTTATCTTTCACTTCATAGTATATGAATATCATTTCAAATATATATATATATTTATGCATTATATTCTATCCAATAAATATTTAATCTAGGCTCTCAAAATTAAATTTGATAGCTTAAAAATAAAAATAATACTCAATTAAAACATACAAAACTATACTAAACAAGTATCTTGGAATTTATAAATATTTAGTTTTACCCATGTAGTTATATTTTTAAAATACAAAATTATCTACCAAATTCTCTGGTCCTTTGTAAAGAAATATACTTCCAGTGTGCCTCTGCTTATTTAGTAAGAGAATAGAAAAATCTCACAATGACTTATTAATTATAATCAATGTAATTACTTTTGCCATTTTGACAGTTATTTCCAGCTGAATTCCAAAGATACTTTTCCCTTGTAGGTATGCAGCCAATTCCTTTGAATGAATTCAAGTAAAATAATGCAAAATAAAAACTTCTAAAAGAGCCTGTTTATGAAATATAACGTGGATAAAATATTCTTTAGGTGCTATAAGAGTTCTAACGTTTGACTTAGAACTCAGTAGTTGAGGTTTTGACTCAGCAGTTGAGTTCTTAACGTTTGACTTAGAACACAGCAGGCTCAGTAGTTGTGGCGCACAGGCTTATTTGCCCCAGGGCATGTTGGATCTTCCTGGATCAGGGCTCAAACCCACGTCCACTGCATTGGCAGGCAGAGTCTCAACCACTGTGCCACCAGGGAAGCCCTGTGTTTATAATTTAATCCCCACACATTTATGTAGTGGATCCTGTTATTGGGTGGGACAAAATGTTCGTTCTTTTTTTCCATAAGATGGCTCTAGTAGCAATTATTTGTCTTTAACTTCATTTGAAACAATTTAACAATTTTGTTAGATTGTATGTGACAGCTGTCATATCATCATGCATTTAAAAAACGATTTATCAAAATTGGTGAATTTTTGTGTAGCCATTTTAATATTGAAGGCAGAAGAAAAAAAGCAACATTTTTGGAATATTATGCTTTATTTTTTTCAAAAAAGGTGAAAACACAACTGAAACACACAAAAGGATTTGTGCAGTGTATGGAGAAGGTCCTATGACTGATGAAACATGTCAAAAGTGGTTTGTGAAGTTTCGTGCTGAAGATTTCTTGCTGGACAATTTCTTGCTGGACAATTTGTCCTTATGCTCATTGAGAAACACTTTACAGTAACATGCAAGGAAGCCCTGAATATTAGTGTCCATCACTCATGTCAATGTATGGGAACTTCTTTAGGGCATATACCTGAGTGGAGCTAAGTCATAATTTTTGGGTATCCTCTACTCTATTGGATGATTCCCAATTAGTTATCAGTTACCTTACAAAAATTTACTTTCTTAAAAAAACTATATTATTTGGAATCTAAAAAAAAAAAGAAGGTTCTGAAGAACCTGGGGTAGGACAGGAATAAAGACACAGATGTAGAGAATGAGTTTGAGGACATGGGGAGGGGGAAGGATAAGCTGGAACGAAATGAGAGAATAGCATGGACATATATACATTACCAAATGTAAAATAGATAGCTAGTGGGAAGCAGCCACATAGCACAGGGAGATCAGCTAGGTGCTTTGTGACCACCTAGAGGGGTGGGATAGGGAGGTTGGGAGGGAGACGCTAGAGAGAGGAGATATGGGGATATATGTATAGGTATAGCTGATTCACTTTGTTATAAAGCAGAAACTAACATACCATTGTAAAGCAATTATACTCCAATAAAGATGTTAAAAATAAATTAAAAAAACACAAAAAACTATATTCTATTTCCTATTTCTCAACATTCCTACCAGCACTTAAGATTATAAATATTAATTTTTGGCAATTTTCTTGGCCTTAAATGATATATAATTATTTCTATAATTTGTATATCCTTGATAAGTAGTGATATTGAACATCCTTTCCTATATGTGCAGATTGTACATGCCTCCTCTTTGAATTTCATTTCTTATTTATTATTTCATTATTTTTTTATTGATTACATATAGTTTTTCTTTTATATAAGTAGCATTATTTTTCACACTTTGTCTTGTATTTGATAAGGTTTTATGTGATATATCCATCTTATATTTATGTTATATAATTTTTTGTCTCATTGTCATGGACTGTGAATATTATATTATTTGGTATGTTATAGCAACTCTTTTCACAATAACACACATGTAGTACATGTTTACAACATTTATTTGAAAAATTTTCTATCTGAAATAAGAAAGATAGTTTTTCATATAATCTATAAACTTAAGTAAGAATGCTTTTCACATCTAGGTTTTAACTAATATGAAATAACTTTTGTGTATATTGCTCAGTAGCTATCAACATTTTTCCTCAGAGAGTAACCAGTTATCTTAGCATTATTTATTACATAGCTATGCTCTACTCACTTCTCTGCAGTGCCTTTGCATCATGTACTATTACTATGTGTGGGTCTGCTTCTCGACTCCATGCACTCTTTTTTTTTTTTTTTTAATGTCTTTATTGGAGTACAATTGCTTTACAATGGTCTGTTAGTTTCTGCTTTACAACAAAGTGAATCAGTTAAACATATACATATGTTCCCATATCTCTTCCCTCTTGCGTCTTCTTCCCTCCTACCCTCACCGTCCCACCCCTCTAGGTGGTCACAAAGCACGTAGCTGATCTCCCTGTGCCATGCGGCTGCTTCCCACTAGCTATCCACCCTACGTTTGGTAGTGTATATATGTCCATGCCACTATCTCACTTTGCCACAGCTTACCCTTCCCCCTCCCAGTATCCTCAAGTCCATGCTCTAGTAGGTCTGTGTTTTATTCCCGTCCTACCCCTAGTCTCTTCATGACATTTTTTTTCTTAGATTCTGTATATATGTGTTAGCATACGGTATTTGTTTTTCTCCTTCTGACTTACTTCACTCTGAATGACAGACTCCAGGTCCATCCACCTCACTGCAAATAATTCAGTTTCATTTCTTTTTATGGCTGAGTAATATTCCATTGTATATATGTGCCACATCTTCTTTATCCATTCATCTGTTGATGGACACTTAGGTTGCTTCCATGTCCGGGCTATTGTAAATAAAGCTGCAATGAACATTTTGGCACATGACTCTTTTTGAATTATGGTTTTCTCAGGGTATATGCCATGCACTCTTTAACTAATCTGTTTATGTAATCTGGTGCTAATGGCATAGAGTTAATTACTACTGACTAAATATACTGTAGTATATGGTAGGGCAGTTTTCCAGGTTTTTCATTTATCAGGAAATTCTTTCCTGCACTTAGACCTTTGCTTTTCTATGTAGATTATAAATCAGCATTTTAGCTTGCATATACAATTTCTGTTGGGGTTTTTTAATTGAAGTTGCATGGATTTTATAGATGGGTTTTGGAAAAATCTACATATTTATTGCATGGATTCTTCCTATCTATTAATATGTTTTAGCTGTTCATGTCTGTTTTCTTGAATGCCGGTCATTATTTTTTAGTAATTTTCTTCATGAGGTAAAGTAGATTTTAAAAGGTAAACCTTTTTACCCATTGCTCTCAATATTATTTATGTTGTAGTCAGATAACATCATGAGATAGTACATATTCTTTTAAAATTTTGAAAACATGATTTGTATCCATAGTTTTTTTAAAAAATAAATCAACACTTTTTCCAAATGTTCCATGTGTTCTTGAGAGGGATACATGCTCTCTAATTGTTCTTAGTAAATTTTATATGTATATAATTAGATTTGTATGTACTTGATCTTATTATCATGTTCAAATTCACACTATCCTTGTTAATATTTTAACTAACATTCAAATATCAACAAACATCAAATCTCCCACTGTGACAGTGAATTTGTCAATCTATTTTAATAATCCTATTAATATATGATTTATCTCTATCCTGATTCTATATTATTAGGTGCATGCATATTTTAATCATTATTTATAATAGTTGAATTAAGAATTTCATATTATTTAGGTACCCATTTTTTTCTTAATAACGCTTTTCATTATATTTTTCATGTTAACATAACTTCACATATTTTCTTAATTTTTAGTATTTCCCTTCCATAATGTTTTATCAGCCTTATATTATTTTCAACCTATCCATATCCTTATTTTTCAGGTGATTTTTTTTCTCAAATAGTACTTAGATTTAATTATATAATTTCACTTCTACATTTTATATTTCTTGTGATTATTGATTGATTTAAATCTATACTTTAATTCTCTTAAATTTACTCTGTTGTTCTAGACATTCATCAAATTACTAATTGTGAAATATGTAAGTATAATGCTTAGAAATTCTACTTTGTTTTTTACAAAGTAATCTATTAACGTTTTTTTTTTTTTTTTTTTTTCCGGTATGCAGGCCTCTCACTGTTGTGGCCTCTCTCGTTGCGGAGCGCAGGCTCCGGACGCGCAGGCTCAGCGGCCATGGCTCACAGGGCCAGCCGCTCTGCGGTATGTGGGATCTTCCCGGACCGGGGCACGAACCCGTGTCCCCTGCATCGTCAGGCGGACTCTCAACCACTGAGCCACCAGGGAAGCCCTCTATTAACTTTTAAGGTCTCTTGTTTCATTGCTCATATTTTAAGATGATCCTTGATCTGTTTTTATAGTTATCTCTTTTCAACTTGTTTTATGTGTTAATTGTGGTATTTGAATATGTGGTAATTGAATATCTACGTCTTCTATTATCTATTTCTGATCTTTGCTGTTTCTGCTGACTCTTATTCATGGTGCTTATTATCTTTTTTAATCTGAACACTTTGAGTTCATATTTATTTGCTGTTAATCTATATAAATCAAGATAGTCAAGTATGGAGACTTTATTCTAATAGAAAGAAGTTATTTTTCTTCTATTGTTATGTTATTATGGGATGTTACAGAAAGTAGTGTTACCTTAAGTAATGAGATGTTACATTTATACATTTTGCCTTTGTTATTACCTAATGTTCTTAATTGCCCTATAAAATTCTAGCAATCTTATAACTTAGTGGCCTATGGAGTTAATTAGGAGTAACTGGGTAAGGTATAACATTGTGATTGTATATTATATTAACATTTTTAAAGATAAAACAAGTGTAGTATAAGTTCTTAATACTTATTTGAAGAAAAAACAAACAGTAACATTTCCTTTCACCTGGCATTGTATAAAGGCAACTTGAATTTAGTAAATCTGGGTATCATACTTTTATCATTCACAATTGGTAGACATTTGTCCATTTACTTTTATAAATATTTTCAGGAAAAAATAGACGGCTAGCATGAACCTATCTAAGTAATGTCCTTATTGATGGCCTCCCTTTACTCTAATCATCATTTATTAGTTTTTTATAATATAAAAATTACATAAAATTGCCAAAATATACACTTTTATTCTCTTATTGCCAAAATGTCTATGATAATCCATTAACAGAAACTTTAATCATAGTTATGATAGTTCAAATCAAAGAAGGAATTTTAAAATATCATTAAAATTGTGAAAGCTGTGGTTTGATTGATGATGATGTTAAAGCTGATATTTAGAAAGCAATATATTATAAATTAAAATTAATATCAAATTATTGAAAAATATAAAAGAAATTGAGGGTATATTAGGGTTTGTAAAGTTGCATATGATCCCAGAATGGATGACATAAACAGATAATTTAAATAAATAAGAAACATTGGACTCTTGTGGCACTTACTTTCCATTCCTTTAGACACTTTTTGTCTGTTCTGTAAGTATTTTCCAAATTCTTTAAATGATATAGTCTGATCTTTGCCTATCACATGATTGTTTTAAGTAACATCTGGGCATCTGTAACATCCATTACTTTTATCTCCTCTTTTAATGTCCTTTGAGAGACATATGTTGTGTTTCTTTCATGCTTTCTCAATTTTTGCTGTAGCCTGATACTGATACTTATTTCCTGAAAGATATTCATTTTGACTGCATTTCTAATAGTAATCATATTTTTCCACTTTTTTTTTCTTATTAATTCCTTATGATGTAGACACATCTCCATCCTTAGAAGCATTTTCTTCCTCTAAAATAACAAATAATAATGGTCATTGTGGTCGTCATTCATTAACAACCACAATTTAAACTGATTGCTCTGCTTATTTCAAAATCAATTCCAGGGCTTCCCTGGTGGCACAGTGGTTGAGAGTCCGCCTGCCGATGCAGGGGACACGGGTTCGTGCCCCGGGCCGGGAAGATCCCACATGCCGCGGAGTGGCTGGGCCCGTGAGCCATGGCCGCTGGGCCTGCGCGTCCGGAGCCTGCGCTCCACAACGGGAGAGGCCACAACAGTGAGAGGCCCGCGTACCGCAACAAAAAAAAAAAAAAAAAATCAATTCCAAAAGGTTTTAAGCTTTACCACTGATCTTTTGAGTGTGCACACGTCACACTTGAAAATAAACCCATATAGTGGGTTTTTCTTAATTTAAATATTTTACTAAAATCATAATCTCATTTTTTGTAATTAGCAGGTAGGTGGAGCCAAGTGTCAATCCCCCTGATGGGATGCATTAACTTGCTTATCACCCCAGCAGAAGTATATGTGTTTCTGTGTGTGTGTTTGTATGAAGGTTAGATCACATATCTAAATGTCTCAAGCGCCATACATGGTCACCAGGGTGACTTCTGAAGACGCAGTTTGACAGTCTGGCTGGCACATAGGTTTCAATATCACAATCAGCTACTGAGAGAGCAAGGAATAGATTAGGGTCTCTTAGGCCATTTAAGGGTTTTTGCCACTAATGTTAGAAAAAGTTTTTAAGAATGAAATTTATCTAGTGTAACATAGCTACATATTAACACAGACAAATTTTATTGGCTGTAATTTAAAACAAAGTATTTTTTCTTTTCTTGTCCCATTAAATGTGTTCATTGAACAAGTTTCCTTCCTGATTCTGTATGAAAATTCATACAGTCTTACAAAATTTCTGACTACTGTTAGTTTAAAAAAAGAAGGCTACGGGGCTTCCCTGGTGGCTCAGTGGTTGAGAATCCGCCTGCCGATGCAGGGGATACGGGTTCATGCCCTGGTCCGGGAAGATCCCACATGTCGTGGAGCGGCTGGGCCCGTGAGCCATGGCCGCTGAGCCTGTGCGTCCGGAGCCTGTGCTCCACAATGGGAGAGGCCACAACAGTGAGAGGCCCGCGTACCGCAAAAAAAAAAAAAAAAAAAAAAAAAAAAAAAAAAAAAAAAAGAAGGCTACTGTATACCCTGAATTCAAATATTCTGCTTGTTAAATAACAATACTTAAATCTTCATGCACAGGTGAATTTCTCTACTTTTCTTAATCATGGATGCTAAGCAGATAAATGAAGAGCTTCTTTGACTAAAGCAGATAGCTGGCTGTCTAGAGTTCTGCTCAGTTGACCCTGGCCTTTCTCCCAGAGGTGACACAGAGTCCCCATAGGGGCAGTCATATGAGATAGGGTTTGGAAACTATTAATATGGAGGCAGGTATAAAGGGAAATACTAAGATGAATACAGTTTGTCTCATAATGTCCTTACTTTATGAGTTATGAAATACAGGATGAAAAATATTTGTCACTGTAGCTAATCCTAGAAAATAAACTGGGAAAGAATATTCAGAAGAGTTGATTTGACCCCAACATCCTACACAGTCCATTATGTCTTAAAAATTCTGGATGAAGTTCTTTTTGACATATTTTTTAAATGATTCCTCTTCTTCTCACTGAAGGTTAATGGTATGTTTCTTATGATCTATTTTTTATACCCACTAGTATTTTTTTCTGATTTATGTTTTACTTTTCCTTGACAATAGAGCCTTGCCCTGAGCCTCAGCCTTCTTTATTTGATCCTGGAAGCCTGCTTGGCTCTCCCTGTCTTTCTCCCCATGCTCATAGTCTCAAACTACTTTAATTTTAAGTTGGAGCCTTATCTCAGTTATGTTTTTATCACCACAATGAATTGTGCTGCCATCTGTCTTACTTCTCATATTGCCTGCTAGCCATAATGTCCATTATTCTCTACTGTATTAAACCTATTGGACATAAATCAAGCACAGAAAAATCAATCAAAAGTGCAAATTCAAAAGGTGACAAAATGGAATTAAGACTTACACAGCATAAAGGTCAGTCCAAGAGTTGGTCCAGCTCCTAAAACCTCAATTCTTTCCATTTTTGAATGTTTCCTCTTCTTTGCTTGTCTAAATGAGAAGTCCCAGGATTCTTTTTAGTCAAGTACTGTTCAGATCTCTTTTTTGTTATATTTATGTTCAAGAATAGTCATGCCAGAGCCCCTATTCACAGTCCTAATAGTCTCTCAGTGACTTTCCAATACGTGACAAAAATTTTTCTTATTATTTCTTTTATATTTTGTATAGCCCACATGTAATACAAGAAAATTCTTATGGTAAATCTGCTCCATATGTCAACTTCAACATGTTAACTTGAGTTTTGTTTTTTTTTAAAACAAATAATAGAAGTGGTTTATGGATAAAATCTGTTTTTCAACGTTTACATATGTAACCTATACATATTTTATTAGGTCCCACAAGTATTAACAGGAAAAAATAGCAGGTATAAAATAATATGAGTTTGGAATTTTATTATACATTAATATATGAGAAAATAAATCTGCAAGCTTTCATCCATTCACTTTTGAAACATATTTATTTAGGGTCTGTTATTTGGTAGTGTGGATCAGGCATAAAATAAATCCAGAGCCCCATTGTTCCAATTTTTAATTTAGATCTCTAACCTCAGAACATCTACTGCTGTATTTATAGCCATAATTTGTTTTAATCTTTTGGCTAGTCTTGTGATTCAGTTTTGTTACAAATAAGTATTCATCCTTTAGCATATTCATCCTTTTAAATATGGCCCCAAGTTGTTTTATAATTTCTACACATATTAATGCATATAGGTGTAAGTCATGCAACCTGGAAAATATTAAAAATAAAAAAGTAGGTTTGATTAATTCTCAAGGACATCAAGCTTCATTAGATTTTGGTTTTGTTTGTTAGGTACATTTCATTAATAGAAATATGTATTATTAATATATATTTACCGTTAATATTTCAAAAAGACAGTACTTTTTTAAGTTTCCACTTAAAGATTCATCTTAGTCATGACAAATGATATTCAACTGTGTCTAGCCAAGTAACCCTAGAATACTGGTAATTATAACATAGAATATGTATACTAACTATAGATCTGTAGTATGTATATATTTTTTCTTCCAGTTTTATTAAGATATAATTGACATACAGAACTGTATAAGTTTAAGGTGTACAGCATAGTGATGTGATTTACATGCATCATGAAATGAGTACCTCAGTAAGTTTAGTGAACATCCATCATCTCATATAGATACAAAATGAAAGAAAAAATTATTTTTTCCTTGTAATGAGAACTCAGGATTTACTCTCTTAACAACTTTCATATATAACATACAGCAGTAATTATATATATTATATTGTACATTACATCCCTAGTACTTATTTGTCTTATAACTTGGAAATGACGTTTTGACCACCTTCATCCAATTCCCACTCCCCCTTCCCCCATGCTTCTGATAACCACAAATCTGATCTCTTTTCCCATGAGTGTGTGTGTTTGTTTTTGAAGTATAATTGACCTACAACACTATGTTATATCTTGTGTGTATATTTAATATGAGAAACTGACAAAGTATAATAAATGAGTATAATAAAACATTTATACACAGGCCCCAGGTATATCTTTTAATGGAAAATGATTAAATATAAGAAATTAAGTATTAGCTAGTTGATTGTCTATGGAGCCTCCTCAACAAATATTTTTATAAAGTTTCCTTTATAAATTAAATCAGCAAATACTTACTATATATTGTAACAGCAATTTTCTATCAACACGTCATCAACAAAGTTTTCAAGAAAATATTTTAGATTAAAACGCTCTATGTAATTCTATTAAATGAAAGAAAATAGAATATTTCTGTATTATAATATTTATAAATGAATCTAACATAAGTCAATTTTATTGATCTGCTCTTAGATCTTTGTATTAAAATGGGGAATATATAATATCACCTTTATTTTCTTTAAGTTATAAAAATTACAATGTTTCTAATGCACACCAGATATGTGCAAAATCCCTTTCTTTTCTGTTATAAAGTCTGTTTTGTAGCACTAGGGAGGCTACTTTCATTTGCATGTTAATTGAAAAAAAATAGTGGGAAAATGTTAGCAAGATGATAAAAAGAAGCCTATTTATGCCACCTAAACTTTGGTGTCACTTACTCATTCCTGTTAGATAGAAAAATAACAAGACTATCCAATTAATTACTCACATAGATTGCAATTTTGCAGCTATCTCCTGACAAAAATGAGAAATCTATTAATCAATGAAAATTGAATGAATCATAAGCTTCCCTTCCCCCTATGCACAACTTTAATTTTTGTCTGATATGGACTGGGGTTTTTGTGTAGATTTGAAGATGAAGAAGCTCATTTATTTAGACAGATTTCATTTCTAAAGTGTTCCATTAGTCTCTGCTGTTATGAAATCAAACTACTCTGTATAAAATCTTGTTTAGTTTTCAAGATGACAGCCTTGCTATCCCTAAAGAATGACTAGAATGGTGTGATATGTTTATAACTCCCTTGTTTTCAGTATAATTGAGAAAATACTATTTATAAAGCAGAGGGAGCTATATTACTTCATATATTTAATCATACTGAAAAATATCTGATGAAAATTATAGTAATATTTCCTATTCAATCAACTACATGTATGTGAATAAAATAGCTAACTGTTTAGCTAAACAACAACAAAAAAACTACCTGTCCATCTTATTTTTGTGAGAAAATAAAATATTTGTAAGGACATATGTATTTCAGGTTGATTGTCTTCTAAACTCCTGCATATTTTTTTCTTTATCTTTGGGATAGCTTGATCTAATGTCTCCCATTCAAACCTGCAGAGGAATCTGTGCTTGATAATAATTATAATTTCAATTCTGTATCAAAATAATTAAGTGACATATATATGACTAATTCTAAGTTTATTACAAAAAGTAATAATCACTGGATTTAGAAAGGGGACAAACAAGGAAATACCAAATCATTCCCTAATATAAAAGGTAATATGTTTAACTTAAGCAAACTCTATCAAAAAGCAAACTGAGCAATAGATAAATACTAGTTGTCATAAGATAAAATGTAAATAGTAGTTTTAAATGGATATCTTTATACTTTCATATAAATCCATTGACACTACATCTATAAATATATTTTTGAGGCTTCCATTTAGCCAATTAGAAACATCCCCACAAACCATGCCTCTGAACTCTGAAGAGTTTTGAAATTTAACAGTAAGAAAAGGAAGAAAATGTAAAGTCAGTCACCACTCATTTCATCCCATACCTTGGAAAAATTGTTTTATTGTGCCAAAACTGGAAGAAAAAGTGTCTTAGCTCTTCTTAATACTATTAGCTCCTGAAGAGATTCTCTGAGAAATCCATCACCTCATGCCCCCAACTCCTTCACCTCCATCATCTATCCATGAAGATCTCAATGGAATTTCCCTTACTGCAAGCCCTCTGCCCACTTCAGTCCTGCTAACTTTCTTTGCTATTTCTATGCTACCTCAAAGCTTAAAATAATTTTTCTCCTGGCCCAGCACCGGTAAGCCTGTGAGGTTAAGATCTGTATGCATAAAGGCATAGTAAACCAACTTTTATCTGGTATCTTGCTTTATCCTGTAATTGGGATAATATCCTCTGTTTCAAATGCACAAGTGTTTTTAGAAGAAATTACTCCTTCATGTTTGGTCTGTGGAACAGTATAAAGGTTCTAATCTCTGATACCATAACATAACCATCATTTGTCCATTAATTCATCCATCTATCCATTATTTTGACAATATTTATTGAACATTTACTGAGTGTTAGGTAATATTCCTGGTGCAGGGACTAAGTCATCCCACAAAACAGATAAAGTTCTTGACATCCTGGGTCTCACATTCAGTTGGAGTAAGAAATAAACAAATAAATCATGTGTACTCTATAGTTATGTGATGCCTGGTAAGAGGGACAGGGCATCTTGGGTAAGTCTGACTATTTTATAGAGAGTGATCAGGCAGAGCCTCTGTGACAAAGTCACAATAGTTAAGATAACAGAAAGAAGTGTCAGAGTGAGCATCTAGCACATGGAGGCATGGGGAGGTTTCAGGGAGAGGAAAAAGCAACTGCAGAGGACTTGAAATAAGAACACCCTTGGTGTGTTTGGTGCCCGTAAAGGAAGCAAATAGTACTGGAAGAGAATAAACTACAGAGATGAAGGTTGAAAATGAAGTTAGAGAACCATATATGTGGTGGGGAGAAGATCACATGTAGCTCTATAAACCACTGGAGATGTTACCAAATAGCTCCGATTCAGGAGGTCAACAGAAGTCGCGGACCAGCAATCTAGGTCCTTGTGATAGCAAGAAAAGAATTGCAGCCTACCACTTCGGGCTTAAGCGCAAAGCAAAGTTTATTAAAGCATGGTTACACTCTCAGAGGGAGAGCGGGCTGTTTCTGTTAAGTGAAACTAGCCCTCCTGTACAGGCTTAAGGGCATTTATAAGAAATGTTCATTGAGGGGGTGGGGTGCAATCATGCGTGAGCGACAGGGGATCATTATTCGATTGACAGTCCAGAATTATGTAACAAGTTAATTATTGTGTATGCCCTTACCCTTGATTAACTAAAAAAAGACCACGGGTTGGGGGAGGGGCAAAAACACATGCAGATTTTATTATAGTGATGACATAATGAGTTTGGGTTTACTATAGGTTATACGCCTGTGTAGTCTGGGCATGCGCAGCCTGGGAAGTTTCCTCATGTCACTCTACTCCCTCTTTATCAGGATAAGTTGCCGACCACCCGACCATAGTTTCGCCTGTTCTGAATGGGGTCCGGGGAGGGTTCCCAGATAGTTGGGATGTAACTTGTCTACTACCCTCTTGTCTTTCCACCACTGTCACCTCCTTGCTGCTAATGTCTGAGTACCTAACAGAAAGACTTTGACTTACACTTTGAATAAGACGGGAAGCCATCGCAATGCTTTACGAAGACTGTTGATATGATCTAATTTTTTTTTTAATCTCTGGAAGCTATATGGAGACTGCATGTTGGAAGCAGGGAGAACACTTAAGAGAATACTGAAATAGTCCAAGTGACATAGATTAGATTGTGCTACAGTGCAGGGCATGATTTGATTGTGTATGTGTTTGTGTGTGTGTGTGTGTGTGTGTGTGTGTGTGTGTGTGTGTAAATTTTAAGGGAAAACTTATTGGCTATTAACATGACTTGGATGTGGGGTGAAAGAAAAAGAGAGAGTCAAAGATTGTTCTCTTTGTGACCTTGATAAAAGGTTTCTTTGAATTGGTAGGTATGAACGTCTGATTAGAGTGAATTTAGGAAATAATTGGAGGTAAAGAAATGGAGTCAGTGAGTAAGGCAATGTTTATTTAGGAGTTTTGGTTTCAAGAAAGAAGGAAAAATGAGATAGTTACTGAAGCGAAATGTGCGGTCAAGACAATACTTTTCTTTTTTTTGTAAATAAGAGATGTTATAGAATCTTTTGCTATTATATGTATAGAACTTGTTTGTTCTAAGAATGATACACTAGAGAAACAAAATGATGGATGAGGAAAGGTAAACTACCTGGAGCACTGTCTTTGTTATGCAAGAAGGGATGAGATCTAGTTTACAAAGGAGGTTGGTTTTAGAAATGAGTATGAGTTTACCCCATCCTAACAGTAGTTAAAACAATTTAGATGAAAGCAAAATTTACTTATTCATGGTAGAAGGAATGTGTGGAATAGCTCTTTTGATTGATTCTATTTTCACTAAGAAATGTCAACATGTTCATTTATTGATAACTTGCAGATGGAAGAAGTAGTTCTTGAGTCTGAAAAGATGAAGAATTTGGAGAAACAAAACTAGGAATCTAGGAGAGTAGAGTAAAAAATGTAAAATGGTTAAATTGGTTCCCATGACTTGTAATTGACTATTTTTTAGGTTCATCAGAATGGAATTTAGATTGAATACGAGACTATTTTTCCTGAAGAAGATAGTTTATTTTTCCCTAATTTTTATCAGTAAGACCCGAGAGAGAGAGAGAAAGAGAGGGATTTTTCTTCATTTTGCTACCATTCTTACGTTGTATTATCTTAAGACTTGATTTAAGCAAAATGATCAAAATATCTGCCTATATGTAATGATTACATTTATGTGTCAACTTGGCTAAGCCATGATACATAGATATTTGGTTAAATGCCAGTCTAGATTTTTCTTTGAACGTATTATTTTTAGATAAGATTAACATTTAAGCCAGTAGACTTTGAGTAGAACAGACTACCCTTCATCATGTGTGTGGGTCTTGTAAAACAAAGAATGTTGCTTGCCATCAAGTCATTAGCCATTGTAGTTCCTGCCATACAGCATACCTTGAAATGAATTCAAGATGAAGTGTTCTGTGTTTTGCATATAGGGACCCCTAAATAGTTCAGATAGTTCAGATTCAAATTCTAAAAAAGAATTTCAATGACCTCAGATTCTTGTATCTTCCAATACATAAAAAAAGCACTAAAATGATTAACTTGAGGTATCTGTTCATTGCGATTAGAAGTAATATTTTTATGCTTGACTACATGTATGACCCAGCCAAAAAATTCATATATATATATACTAGCCCCTCCCCTATCTCTTCAGAGCAGTTCTTCAGAGCTATCTGAGAGGCTTCTCCCAGGCTATAGTCCTCAGTAAATTCCCCAAATAAAACTGAAGCTCACAGTTCATGTGGTGCATTGTTTTCAGTTGACAGCCTCATCCAATCAGTTGAAGGCTTTAATGCAAAACAGACTTAGCTCCCTAAAGGAAAAGGGAATTCTACCAGCAGACTGCCTTTGGACTCAAACTGCAAGTCTTCCCTGGATCTCTAGTCTGCTAGTTTGGCTTGAAGTTTTTGGATTTGACAGCCTTTACAATCACATGATCCAATTTCTTAAAATTTCTCTCTATATATCTATCTCTATATCTATCAATCTATCTTTATCTATCTACATATACACACATACACACACACATGCACATCCTATTGTTCTGTTTCTCTGGAGAAACCTGACTAATAATATACTATATAATTGGCAAACTCTGAATCATATTTCTGAATCATATTTCAAGTTCAACTTATATTCTCCTTCTAGCCTAACTGCTCTAACAGGACACCTGAAGTGAGTACATTTGCTTTTCTTTCCAATTTTTCCTAGTCTTATGCTTCCTTTCCTCACAATCTCTCCAACTTGCTAAACATGGTTTATGAGCATTCCAGTGTTGTAGCAGTAGCCAGGCCCAATCTAGTTGACTAGTACTATCATGATCTATCACTGACATGCTCTAAGTTTAGTGGATAATCAAACTCTATCTCTTGTGGAAATCTTTGTGGACTTTTCAGAGACTGTTCTCCACTGGGGATCCCTCATCTGTATTTCACTTAAGAGAAGTCATACTTGCACCTTATGGTCACTTAAAATCCCTCCTGTAACTTTTCTGAGAGGGTCCATGCCTCCCCAAGGCAGTCAGTTGAGAAAGATTTTAAAATAACTGGTCTCAATTCCCATTTTTAGTCCCTGAGAAAAAGCTCTCATAATTGTGTGCCCCAACAAACTCTGGGAGGTGTCCTCATGAAGATACCTCTCCTGGTTTTGTCCTTCACAAAGTCTTCAAGAAACTACCCCTCCTGGCTCTGTAAACAGACTGCAGGAAAAAAATATCAAACTTTGTTTGGTCTTTCATAAAGCCACTTGACTGAACTTGACTTGAGAGAGAAAATAATGCTCTCCCTTTCTTCATTGTGAGACAAGAGAGTATATTACATAGCTGTGATATTTACCAAAGAAATTCTAATCTCAAATGTCTTGAGATCTTAATTTAAATCATTTTATATCCACAATCTGAATCAGCCACTAGTGCTACAAAATATAATTTTTAAACCTAAGTGAAGCAAAATGTTTCTGTTCGATAGTTTATGTTTTCCTCTGTATCTCAGAACCATAAATTCTAATTCTACTAATGATATAATATGTACTTCTAAACATAAGTATTTACATGATCTTTTCTATTCCAAAAAAGGATACTAATTACAAGGCATTGCTGTTGGGATTGTTTTGGTTTTTGTGTTGATTTCTTTTTAAAAATTTGCTCATTTCTGGAATAAAATTAGTCTCCTTTATCCCTTTAAGATTTAATCATATATTTCCATCAAACAGTTGGAACAAAATTACATGAACACATAATGAACAAACTTACATAATTTAACAATTGTGTAAGGATCCTGACAGTTTATGCTAATAACCTGAAGTTTGGCTGAACCCAAATGAGTGAGTTCCTGGCCACTCAAATAAGAGAATAAAATGTGAAGAAGTTCACAGGTGAATTCTATCAAACATTTAGAGAAGAGCTAACACCTATCCTTCTCAAACTCTTCCAAAATATAGCAGAGGGAGGAACACTCCCAAACTCATGCTACTAGACCACCATCACCCTGATACCAAAACAAGACAAAGATGTCACAAAGAAAGAAAACTACAGGCCAATAACACTGATGAACATAGATGTAAAAAACCTCAACAGAATACTAGCAAACAGAATTCAACAGCACACTAAAAGGATCTTACACTATGATCAAGTGGGGTTTATCCCAGAAATGCAAGGATTCTTCAATATATGCAAATCAATCAATGTAATACACAATATTAACAAATTGAAGGAGAAAAACCATATGATCATCTCAATAGATGCAGAGAAAGCTTTTGATAAAATTCAACACCAATTTATGATAAAAACCCTCCAGAAAGTAGGCATAGAGGGAACTTTCCTCAACATAATAAAGGCCATATATGACAAACCCACATCCAACATCATCCTCAATGGTGAAAAACTGAAACCATTTCCACTAAGATCAGGGACAATACAAGGTTACCCACTCTCACCTTTCTTATTCAACATAGTTTTGGAAGTTTTAGCCACAGCAATCAGAGAAGAAAAAGAAATAAAAAGAATCCAAATTGGAAAAGAAGTAAAGCTGTCACTGTTTGCAGATGACATGATACTATATGTAGAGAATCCTAAATATACTACCAGAAAACGACTAGAGCTAATCAGTGAATTTGGTGAAGTAGCAGGATACAAAATTAATGCACAAAAATCACTTGCATTCCTATACAACAATGATGAAAAATCTGAAAGTGAAATTAAGAAAACACTCAAATTTACCATTGCAACAGAAGGAATAAAATATCTAGGAATAAACTTACCTAAGGAGACAAAAGATCTGTATGCAGAAAATTATGACACTGATGAAATAAATTAAAGATGATATAAATAGATGGAGAGATATACCATGTTCTTGGATTGGAAGAATCAACATTGTGAAAATGACTCTACTACCCAAAGCAGTCTACAGATTCAATGCAATCCCTATCAAACTACCACTGGCATTTTTCACAGAACTAGAACAAAAATTTTCACAATTTGTATGGAAACACAAAAGACCCTGAATATCCAAAGCAATATTGAGAAAGAAAAATGGGCCCGGAGGAATCAGGCTCCCAGACTTCAGACTATACTGCAAAGGTACAGTAATCAAGAGAGTATGGTACTGACACAGAAACAGAAATATAGATCAATCGAACAGGATAGAAAGCCCAGAGATAAACCCATGCACATATGGTCACCTTATTTTTGATAAAGAAGGCAGGAATATACAATGAAGATAAGACAGCCTCTTCAATAAGTGGTGCTTGAAAAACTGGACAGCTACATGTAAAAGAATGAAATTAGAACACTCCCTAACAACATACACAAAAATAAACACAAAATGGATTAAAGACCTAAATGTAAGGCCAGACACCATCAAACTCTTAGAGGAAAACATAGGAGAACACTCTATGACATAAATCACAGCAAGATCCTTTCTGACCCACCTCTTAGAGAAATGGAAATAAAAACAAAAATAAACAGATGGAACCTAATGAAACTTAAAAGCTTTTGCACAGCTAAGGAAACCATAAACAGGATGAAAAGAGAACCCTCAGAATGGGAGAAAATATTTGCAAATGAAACAACTGACAAAGAATTAATTTCCAAAATTTACAAGCAGCTCATGCAGCTCAATATCAAAAAACGAACAACCCAGTCCAAAAATGGGCAGAAGACCTAAATAGACATTTCTCCAAAGAAGATATACAGATTGTCAACAAACACATGAAAGAATGCTCAACATCATTAATCATTAGAGAAATGCAAATCAAAACTACAATGAGGAAGCATCTCACACCAGTCAGAATGGCCATCAACAAAAATCTACAAACAATAAATGCTGGTGAGGGTATGGAGAAAAGGGAGTCCTCTTGCACTGTTGTTGAGAATGTAAATTGATACAGCCACTATGGAGAACAATATGGAAGTTCCTTAAAAAAACTAAAAATAGAACTGCCATATGACCTAGCAATCCCACTACTGGGCACATACCCTGAGAAAACCATAATTAAAAAAGAGTCATGTACCAAAATGTTCATTGCAGCTCTATTTACGATAGCCAGGACATGGAAGCAACCCAAGTGTCCATCACCAGATGAATGGATAAAGAAGATGTGGCACATATATACAAGGAATATTACTCAGCCATAAAAAGGAACAAAACTGAGTTTTTTGTAATGAGGTGGATGGACCTAGAGACTGTCATTCGGAGTGAAGTAAGTCAGAAAGAGAAAAGCAAATACCATATGCTAACACATATATATGGAATCCAAAAATAAATAGTCATGAAACCTAATGGCAAGATGGGAATAAAGATGCAGACCTACTAGAGAATGAACTTGAGGATAGGGGGAGGGGGAAGGGTAAGCTTGGACATAGTGAGAGAGTGGCATGGACATATATACACTACCAAACGTAAAATAGATAGCTAGTGGGAAGCAGACGCATAGCACAGAGAGATCAGCTCAGTGCTTTGTGACCACATAGAGGGGTGGGATAGGGAGGGTGGGAGGGAGAAGCCAGAGGGAGGAGATATGGGGTTATATGTATATGTATAGCTCATTCACTTTGTTATAAAGCAGAAACTAACACACCATTGTAAAGCAATTATACACCAATAAAGATGTTAAAAAAAATGTGAAGAAGTTTACATACATAGATGGTTTTACTCATTAACTATAAACTACGGATGACTTTCTGTTGAAATCTAAAATGAGTATTTCTTTTTTTGAGTATTAGAATATAATTTTCCTTTCTCTTTTCAACTAATCTACCACAAAGGAGGCAAAAATATACAATGGAGAAAAGAGAGTATCTTCAGTAAGTGGTGCTGGGAAAACTACAGCTACATGTAAAAAAATAAAATTAGAACACTCTCTAACACCATACACAAAAATAAACTTTAAATGTACCAAAGACCTAAATATAAGGTCAGACATTATAAACTCTTAGAGAAAAACTCAGGCAGTACACTCTGACATAAATCACAGCATTATCTTTTTTGATCCACCTCCTAGAGTAATGAAAATAAAAACAAAAATGAACAAATGGGACCTAAATAAATTTTAAAGTTTCTGCATAGCAAAGGAAATCATAAACAAAATGAAAAGACAACCCACAGAATGGGAGAAAATATTTGCAAACAAAGTGACCAACAAGGGATAAATTTCCAAAATATACAAATAGCTCATGCAGCTGTATGTCAAAAAAACCAAGCAACCCAACCTAAAAAATGGACAGAAGATCTAAATAGACATTTCTCCAAAGAAGACATACAGATAACTAAAAAGCACATGAAAAACGCTCAGCATCACTAATTATCTGAGAAATGCAAATCAAAACTACAATGAGGTATCACCTCACACAGGTCAGAATGACCAGCATCAAAAAGTCTACAAAGAATAAATGCTGGAGAGGGTGTGGAGAAAAGGGAACCCTCCTACTTTGTTGATGGAATGCAAATTGGTACAACCATCAGGGAGAACAGCATGGAGGTTCCTTAAAACACTAAAAATAGAACTGCCATATGATCCAGCAATCCCACTCCTGGGAATATATCCAGAGAAAACCATAATTTGAAAAGATATATGCACCTCAGTATTCATAGCAGCACTATTTAAATTAGCCTAGACACCATCCCCGGGCTGACCGTGGTGGACGTTTTGAGTGCAGTTGATCCGTAGCCTGTGCACCCCACACCACCTCCTGTGGAAGCTTGAGCCGGCTGTGCAGCTTTCTCCCTTTGTCCCATAATGATGTCCACCAATGAGAATGCTAATTCACCATCTGCCCATCTTAACAGATTCAAGAACAAGGGGAAAGACAGTACAGAAATGAGTTGGCATGAATAGAAGTTAATGTGGAGCTCAGGAAAGCTAAGAAGGGTGATCAGATGCTGAAAAGGAGAAATGTCAGCTCTTTTCCAGATGATGCTGCTTCCCCACTGCAGGAAAACCGCAACAACCAGGTCACTTTAAATCGGTCTGTTTATGACATTGTCAAAGGCATAAATAGCAACAATTTGGAAAGCCAGCTCCAAGCTACTCAAGCTGCTAAGAAACTGCTTTCCAGGGAAAAGCAGCCCCCTAAAGTCAGCATAATCTGGGCTGGTTTGATTCCAAAATTTGTGTCCTTCTTGGGCAGAACTGATTGTATCCCATTCAGTTTGAATCTGCTTGGGCCCTCACTAACATTGCTTCTGGGACATCAGAACAGACCAAGGCTGTGGTAGATGGAGGTGCTATCCCAGCATTCATTTCCCTGTTGGCATCTCCCCACATTCACATCAGTGAACAAGCTGTATGGGCTCTAGGAAACATTGCAGATGATGGCTCAGTTTTCTGGGACTTGGTTATCAAGCATGGTGCAGTTGACCCACTGTTGGCACTTTTGGTGGTCCCTGATTTGTCATCTTTAGCATGTGGTTACTTATGTAATCTTACCTGGACACTTTCAAATCTTTGTCACAACAAGAATCGTGCACCCCCTTAGATGCTGTTGAGCAAATTCTTCCTACTTTAGTTTGTCTCCTGAAACATGATGATCCAGAAGTTTTAGCTGATACCTGCTGGGCTATTTCCTACCTTACAGATAGTCCAAATGAATGGATTGAAATGGTTGTGAAAACTGGGGTTGTACCCCAACTTGTGAAGCTTTTAGGAGCTACTGAATTGCCAATTGTGACTCTCGTGCTAAGAGCCATAGGGAATATTGTCACTGGGATAGATGAACAGACTCAGGTTGTAATAGATGCAGGAGCACTTGCCATCTTTCCCAGCCTGCTAACAAACTCCAAAACTAATATTCAGAAGGAAGCCACGTGGACAATGTCAAACATCACGGCTGGCCACCAGGACCAGATACAACAAGTTGTAAATCATGGATTAGTCCCATTTCTTTCTGGCGTTCTCTCTAAGGCCGACTTTAGGACACAAAAGGAAGCTGTATGGGCTGTGACCAACTACACAAGTGGCAGAACAGTTGAGCAGATCATATACCTTGTTCATTGTGGCATAATAGAACCATTGATGAACCTCCTAACTGCGAAAGACACTAAAATTATTCTGGTTATTCTGGATGCCATCTCAAATATCTTTCAGACTGCTGAGAAACTAGGTGAAACTGAGAAAATTAGTATAAAGATTGAAGAATGTGGAGGTTTGGACAAAAATGAAGCTCTGCAAAACCATGAAAATGGGTCTGTGCACAAAGCTTCATTAAACTTGATTGAGAAGTCTTTCTCTGTGGAGGAAGAGGAAGATCAAAGTGTTGTGCCAGAAACTACCTCTGAAGGATATACATTCCAAGTTCAGGATGGCAACACTGGGACCTTCAATTTTTAGATTGTACATCTGAGGCATAAAGTTGTTTGTTGTGTACTATGTCTGGTAGAAGTTTGCCTTACTGTTTCTCTACTAAGAACTCTTTACACGTGGTTTGTTATTGTAGCACTTTTTACAAAGAAACTGTACTTGAACAGTTCCAAACTGTACATACTGTATGAAGCTTCTCCTCTCAATGGGTTTCTTATTTCTATGTGGAATTTCATATCTTGCAGTGTCCTGTGAATAAAGATGAAATTCCACTCTTTAAAGAAAATAAAAAATAGGGCTTCTTGGTGGGGCACTGGTTGAGAGTCCGCCTGCCGATGCAGGGGACACTGGCTCGTGCCCCGGTCAGGGAAGACCCTACATGCCACGGTGCAGCAGGACCCGTGAGCAATGGCCGCTGAGCCTGCGTGTCCGGAGCCTGTGCTCCGCAATGGGAGAGGCCACGGCAGTGAGAGGCCCACGTACAGCAAAAAAAATAAATAAATTAAAAAAAAAATAGCCAAGACATGGAAGCAACATAAATGTCCATTGACAGATGAATGGATTAAGAGGATGGGGTACATATATACAATGGAAATTACTCAGCCATATAAAAAATGAAATAATGTCATTTGCAGCAACATGGACAGACCTAGAGATTTTTCATACTATGTGAAGTAAGTCAGACAGAGAAAGACAAATATCATATGATATCACTTATATGTGAAATCTAAAAAAGTGATACAAATGCACTTATTTACAAAACAGAAATAGAGTCACAAATGTAGAAAACAAACTTATGGTTACTAGGGTGGGAAGAAGGGGAGGGATAAACTGGGAGATTGGGATTGACATATACACACTACTATATATAGCACAGTGAACTCTACTCAGTACTCTGTAATGACCTATATGGGAAAAGAGTCTAAAAATGAATGGATATATGTATATATATCCATTAACTGATTCACTTTGCTGTATAGCACAAACACAACATTGTAAATCAACTATATTCCAATAAAATTTAAAAAATAAGAAAAAATTAAAAGGAATTTGTAATGGGATTTTTGGTATCTCCATTCACTGAAACATTTTATTTCTGTGCTGAATTATTTTTTTTTTCTTTTCTTTTTTTTTTTTTTTTTTTTTTTGTGTGTGTATGTGTGTGGTACGCGGGCCTCACTGCTGTGGCCTCTCCCGTTGCGGAGCACAGGCTCCGGACGCGCAGGCCCAGCAGCCATGGCCCACAGGACCAGCCGCTCCGCGGCACGTGGGATCCTCCCAGACCGGGGCACGAACCCGTGTCCCCTGCATCAGCAGGCGGACTCTCAACCACTGCGCCACCAGGGAAGCCCTGTGCTGAATTTTTAATGGAAAAAAAAATTCTCAGTTGGAAAAAATCACTAATATATGTATTATAAACATGATCTTTTAAAAAATATGCAGTTAGTTCCTCTCACAGCCAGTATTTAAAGAGAACGTAGCCAGGTAATTTATCTTGTGAATTTCCCCTGAAGATAGCCTGTTTGTCAAGAAGTAGAGGAAGAACACAATTAAATTTGTATTAGTACGACTGTACAAGCTTTTTCTTTTTATATATATAGCAGATTATTATTAGTTATCTATTTTATACATATTAGTGTATATATGTCAACCCCAATCTCCTAATTCATCCCACCACCACCACCCACCACTTTCCCCCCTTGGTGTCCATACATTTCTTCTCTACATCTGTGTCTTTATTTCTGTCTTGCAAACTGGCTCATCTGTACCATTTTGCTAGATTCCACACATATACGTTAATATATCATATCTGTTTTTCTTTTTCTGACATACGTCACTTTGTATGACAGTCTCTAGATCCATCCACATCTCTACAAATGACCCAATTTCATTCCTTTATATGGCTGAGTAATATTCCATTGTATATATGTACCACATCTTCTTTATCCACTCGTCTGTTGATGGGCATTTAGGTTGCTTCCATGACCTGGCTATTGTAAATAGTGCTGCAATTAACACTGGGGTGCGTGTGTCTTTTTGAATTATGGTTTTCTGTAGGTATATGTCTAGTAGTGGGATTGCTGGGTCATATGTTAATTCTATTTTTAGTTTTTAAGGAACCTTCATACTGCTCTCCATAGTGGCTGTATCAATATACATTCCCACCAACAGTGCAGGAAGGTTCTGTTTTCTCCACACTGTCTCCAGCATTTGCTGTTTGTAGATTTTCTGATGATGCCCATTCTAACTGGTGTGAGGTGATACCTCATTGTAGTTTTGATTTGCATTTCCCTAATAATTAGTAATGTTGAGCAGCTTTTCATGTGCCTCTTGGCCATCTGTATGTCTTCTTTGGAGAGATGTCTATTTAGGTCTTCTGCCCAATTTTTGATTGGTTTCTTTGGTTTGGTAATATTGAGCTGCATGAGCTGTTTATATATTTTGGAGATTAATCCTTTGCCTGTTGATTCATTTGCAAATATTTTCTCTCATTCTGAGGGTTGTGTTTTCATTTTGTTTATAGTTTCCTTTGCTGTGCAAAAGATTTTAAGTTTAATTAGTTCCCATTTGTTTATTTTTGTTTTTATTTCCATTACTCTAGGAGGTGGATCAAAAAAGATCTTGCTGTGATTTATGTCAAAGTGTGTTCTTCTGGGCTTCCCTGGTGGTGCAGTGGTTGAGAGTCCGCCTGCCAATGCAGGGGACATGGGTTCATGCTCCAGTCTGGGAAGATCCCACATGCCACGGAGTGGCTGGGCCCGTGAGCCTTGACCGCTGAGCCTGTGTGTCCGGAGCCTGTGCTCCACAGCAGGAGAGGCCACAAGAGTGAGAGGCCTGCATACTGCAAAAAAAAAAAAAAAAAAATGTTCTTCCTATGTTTTCCTCTAAGAGTTTTATAGTGTCTGGTCTTACATTTAGGTCTTTAATCCATTTTGAGTTTATTCTTGTGTATGGTGTTAGGGAGTCTTCTATTTTTTTTAACATCTTTATTGGAGTATAACTGTTTTACAATAGTGTGTTAGTTTCTCCTTTATAACAAAGTGAATCAGTTATACATATACATATGTTCCCATATCTCTTCCCTCTTGCATCTCCCTGCCACCCCTCTAGGTGGTCACAAAGCACAGAGGTGATCTCCCTGTGCTATGTGGCAGCTTCACACTAGCTATCTAATTTACATTTGGTAGTGTATATATGTCCCTGCCACTCTCTCACTTCATCACATCTTACCCTTCCCCCTCCCCATATCCTCAAGTCCAGGCTCTAGTAGGTCTGTGTTTTATTCCTGTCCTAACACTAATCTCTTCATGACATTTTTTTTCTTAGATTCCATATATATGTGTTAGCATATGGTATTTGTTTTTCTCCTTCTGACTTACTTCATTCTGTATGACAGACTCCAGGTCTATCCACCTCATTACAAATAACTCAGTTTCATTCCTTTTTATGGCTGAGTAATATTCCATTGTATATATGTGCCACATCTTCTTTATCCATTCATCTGTTGATGGACACTTAGGTTGCTTCCATGTCCTGGCTATTGTAAATAGAGCTGCAATGAACATTTTGATCCATGACTCTTTTTGAATTATGGTTTTCTCAGGGTATATGCCCAGTAGTGGGATTGCAGGGTCGTATGGTAGTTCTATTTGTAGTCTTTTAAGGAACCTCCATACTGTTCTCCATAGTGGCTGTATCAATTTACATTCCCACCAGCAGTGCAAGAGTGTTCCCTTTTCTCCACACCCTCTCCAGCATTTATTGTTTCTAGAGTTTCTGATGATGGCCATTCTGACGGGTGTGAGATGATATCTCATTGTAGTTTTGATTTGCATTTCTAATTTCATTCTTTTATGAGTAGCTGTCCAGTTATCCCACCACAACTTATTGAAGATACTGTCTTTTTTCCATTGTATATCCTTGCCTCCTCTGTCATAGATTAGTTGACCATAGGTTTGTGGGTTTATCTCTGGGTTTTCTATCCTGTTCCATTGATCTATATTTCTATTTTGTCCCAGTACCATATTGTCTTGATTATTGTTGCTTTGTAGTATAATCTGAAGTCAGTGAGTCTGATTCTTCCAGTTCCAAGGTTTTCCCTCAAGACTGCTTTGGATACCATTGTACAAGCTTATATGAAAAGCATATATAAAATACATGTGCATTGATTTATTTTGCTTAAATTATAAACAAAATGTACATTTTTAAGATGTGTAAAAATTTAGTTTGTTTTATTTCCCTATAACTTTTTTGAATTTTTAATTTTATGCTGCAGAACTAGATATATAGAACTTAAAAAATTATGGCATTTCATTTCATTAATAATATTTAGTTAAAAGGGGAGTTTCAATAGAAGACATACAAAAATTTGAGGTAAGTTTTGATAGTTAAAATCTTTAGCTAAACTTATGACTAATTTCAAGACAATTTATTTAAACAGCTCTTTATACAAGTACTTATTTGTGATAATGATTTACTATGCACATTTAGCAGTTATCAACTCTATTACACATATATCAAAGCTGGAAATAGGTTAAATGATTCAGTTTGGAAGAAGAAAAATCAATGGTGTAATCTTAGTTAAGTTGTTAATTACATGATTTTTTTTTTCTGAGATGAATCTTTCTAGTGATACTCAAATCAAGCACTCATAAAAACAGCAGAATCTTAAATAAACTCTAACCAGTTTATATTTAGTATTATTAAATTGAGTCTTATCTGGATTGTTGATTTTTAGTAAAATATATTATTCAGTATTTTATACAGTTTTATTAAAAATTCTCTGTTCTAGACACTGCATTAAGCCTTTGTAAGATTTAAAACATAAAATGGACAGTATTTGTTTGTGAATAATCTATTGGAGAATTCAAACTAAGTAACTGGGAACTGCCTAGGACACACAGCATATGTGATACCCCCCAAGTTAGAGACACTGTACATTAATAGTGATTGCAGTGTAATAACAGTTACCAGGTTTACAAAGTTATAGACAATTTCTGAATTCAAAAGATATTTTATATGCATATGGTCTCTTTTAACCATTAGTAAAATGTGGTCCTTCTTCAGGATTTTTGAACTTGGGGACCAAGAGATAGTAGGTTTTATATGTTTCTTAAACTGTCTAAATCTCTAAATATCACCAGCTATAGTTTAACTCAATTTTCTTCACATATAGGAAGCTAATGTATAGAAATAAAGTAAAATTAAACAGATCTGCAGCAAGAAGTAGAGATCACAGGTCAATGGAAAACCCCAAAACCCAAAGGCTCTCTAGCCCTAATTCTGGCTATCAAATTCCCTGTTGCACGTTTGCTGGACCAGAGGCTTTTTGCTTAACTCTCCTTTATTCATTAAATATTCTAGTATCCCAACAATAAATCTCCCTTTCCTCCCTTTTCTTTTTGTTTTGTTTTTCACAGTTAAAGTTGGTTTCAGTCACTTGCAATTGAAGTAGTACTTATCAATACAAAATTTGATATTTTTATACTGGGAGGAAATACTTTTTAAAAACAGAATGCTATACTCTGATCCATAGGGATTATACCACCCAATTTCAATTTTTAACCAAATTTTTATCCATATGCATATGCCATATATCTCTCAAATAAGAATTCAAAATGAGTAAATTATAATTGAAAAGATAGTGGAATGCACACAAGGAATCTAAACAAAATAACCTACCAAAAGAAAAGACTTAATTCTGATATGCCTCAGTTATTATTATGGTAACAAAGAGTATAAGTGACTAAAACAAAAATCTTGAAAAGTCGTACTTAAATATAATACATTATGAGTTCATAATTTATTTTAGGATTACTTGTATATTTATTAATAATATGCTTATAAGTCTACCTCTGAATAATCATCTTGAGTCATTATATAATCACATTGCTATGATAGGTACCAACTCCTACTTGCCCTGTATTTCCAATTTTGATAGTAATATTAATATTTAATTTGTATTTTGTTTTTCATAAGAAAAAATTAAATTGTTGAGCTCCATAGCCTTATGCCATCTCACTGGCAGCAATCTCTCCCTCTGTCTCATATTTTCTTTCTTGGGAGTAACAAAATTTTTGTTTTATCTTATGTTAATCATTTAGTGAGGATCTCAGTCTCAGTTCCAAGTGGCTTAACAAAAATATTGCATAACGGTTCATGCAATGCTCTCACCAAGAGGATTTCTAACCAATAAAATAGCTTTGCCTCATTAAAGTACCAAACAACAGCAATATGCAAGAACTATTTTGAGCCTAATGGGATACTGTAGTCAGTTCCCGTCAGGATTCTAGCTTACAAGCAACAGAATTCAGCTCTGGCAGAAGTAAGAAAAAAAGTGGAACTATTTTAAAGATACAGAGGATGAGAAAGGGTCACTAAAGCCTGGAGAAATAGATTTTATATAGGAACACATCTAGCATGTCTGCAGAAGTTAATAATTAAGAACAGTCAGACAAGGCACTTCCCCATTCCTGTGCATCACCACTACCAATGGATGTCGTTGCCCTTTCTAGACACCTTTGAATATTACAGTTTCCTCTCTCTTTTCAATGGAGTCATTCAATCAAGAAAGTAAGTTGTTGGCAGGAAACACTACTTACATAAGCCTAGGCTACCAATATCTTGTCTGGCAAAAAATGGAAATAAGAAGGACATTCCCCTTTCAGATTGCCATGTCCAAGGGGCATAATGAGAATTCCCAAAACTTGTAAGAGGATTCAAATGTCCTAAGGGCAAGAAATTACAAATGTCGGTACCCCTATTTTTTAAACAGACTAAAAATATGGACAGCGAATAAACAGAATAAAAGAGGAAGCAGGAAGAAGTCAAATCTTGAAGTAGTTTGACTCAAGTATTTTAAATTAAGTTTGTTTGCTCTAATTAAAGAGCACATTAAATCAATATTGAGATGCACTTTTGCTCATAAAATTTATAGCAATTAAAAATAGCAATATTAGTATTTTAGAGTGTGAAGGGAAATAGTTACATGCACTGCTCAAATGCATAAATTAGTCAAAACCACACTGGAAAATTATTTGACAGTAGATAAAGAATATTTAAAATGTACACATATTTTTAATATACATTTCATGTTCAGGGACTTATAAATAAAAGAGTAGAAATATTCACAATATTTACCTATAAATATGATATCCTGATAGTCTTTTCCCCTCTGCTAACATCTCCTTCTGCAGTCTTAGTTGTTTATAACAAACCTACCAGCAACTCCCATTTGTGTCTTGCTCCAGAATTTGATCTGGAGACCAAATTATCCCCACTACTGCCTCTCCGGTATAAGTCCATCATCTTTGGCCTAGAACATTAAAGCAACCTCTTAACTGGTCTCACTGCTTCTGTTGCCCACTCTTTAGTCTATCCCCAACAAAGTAGTCAAAATGATACTATTAATTCAGATCATACCACTTCTCTCCTCAGAATCCCTAATGACTTCTCATTTCTTTCCCAGTAAAAGGTAAATCCTCACTACGACCCCTAAAATCCATCATGACCTGACCCTCTGGTACCATCTGATGCCATCCCATGCTCTCCAATGTCTCCTTCAATCCAGCATTCTGGCTTCCTACTCATGGCATGTTGCCACTTTGAGACTTTGTACTTGCTGTTTTCTCTTCCTAGCATGATCTTCCAGATATCTGTATGACTGACTTCTGATTCATATGTTAATCAAAACACTTTCTCAGAGAAACCTTTCCTGGACATGCTAATATTTCACACAGCAAGCCCTAATAATCTGTATCCACCTTTCCCACTTCATATGTTTTTTTTCCTCAACATTCACCACATTAAAAAAATACTATATACTTACTACTATGTTATTTAGTGCTTGTTTTCATCAAGTAGATTGCAAGGTTTCTGAAGACAAAGATTTTTCCACATTTATTTCACTATTATGTCCTAATAACTGAACATAAGAATGGAGAGATGGGAACAACTTAAATATTTGAAAGCCAGATGATCGGTTAAATTGGTTTATATATATAATACCATAGAGTCACCAAAATTATGTTGTAGAAGAATATTAATTAACTTGAGAAATAGTCTATGAAACTCATTTCTATTAAATTTTCTATGTATACTTTTTATATCTTAGTAAAGCAAAAAACAAAAATAGTTGCTTAATACTAAGACGTTATTATTTCTTGGAGTTGTGTTTAAAAGCATTTTTTTGAACTTTTCATATACCACAAATTTGCTAAAATGAACCTGAACTATAATTTAAAAATTCACACTATTTTCAAAAAAGCTAATCCTAACATGAATTTTTGAAGACAAAATGACCAAGTCATACATACATAATTGAATGACACCAATTCTCAAACTCTGTTAACTTAGTGACTCCAAAGGATGATAAATAAAAAGAAATTCCCAGCCAGATATATTTTAGTGAAATCAGAACCAAAGATAAAGAGGGTATCTTTAGAGAATCCTGAAAGGGAAAAAGAGGAGTTGGATGGGATAGATAGATTACTTAGAAAAAAATGAAAATAGAGTGCCAGTTGATATCTTAGTAGTAACAGTGGTTGCATAAACAACAAAATAATATCTTCAAACAACTGATATTAATTGCACACCTAATGAAACTCTCTCTTGAAAAGAAAAGGGGGAAATATTTCCAGATATACAGTATCATACTGGGTTAGTTCCAACAGAACATCTCTGTAGAAAACTGAAGGATGAGATTCAAGGAAAAAGAAAAATCATCTAAGAAATCTGAGGGAAAAAAATGGTAATCAAAGGAAATAGTCAGTGTTTGGAAAATCTAGACAATCATTATTTACAGCAATACTGCATAATAATACCAAATATGTGCCAGGAATAAATCAATATAAAATAAACATGCTGAATAACAATAGCATGTGTTAATCACACAAAATAATCTAAAGTTCATTATATCACTTCAGAACTGAGAAAATCTATCAAATAGGATTCACATTCTTAAGTTGAATGTGAGCACCAAAATTCTAAGATAAACCATTAATGAATATAAATATGTGTAAAATTCCCCCCAAAAAAGGAATAGGAAAAAATAGTGTAACAAAAAGGAAAACAAAGAATGCATTAGAAAACAATCTTAGAAAGTAGTTAAAGACAGAATAGGCAAGAAACATATAAAAAATAGAAATGAATCCATATTCATCATATTGACATATGAGAAATATGTGATAAATGTAAATGGTCTTAATACTCCAGTTAAAGAAAACTATTATCACAGTTGATTTTGAAAATCAGATTTCAGTTTCCTTATTCAAAATAGGATACAAGGGCTTCCTTGGTGGCGCAGTGGTTAAGAATCTGCCTGCCAATGCAGGGGACACAGGTTCAAGCCCTGGTCTGGGAAGATCCCACATGCCCGCGGAGCAACTAAGTCCGTGAGCCACAACTACTGAGCCTGCGCGTCTGGAGCCTGTGCTCCGCAATGGGAGAGGCCGTGACAGTGAGAGGCCCGCGAAGCGCGATGAAGAGTGGCCCCCGCTCGCCGCAACTGGAAAAAGCCCTTGCACAGAAACAAAGACCCAACACAGACAAAAATAAATAAAATAAATTAAAAAAAAAAATAGGATACGACAGTCTGTGGCAGGCTAATCCTTACACTGAGAACAATCAGTAAAACAATTTAAAATATAAAAGTCATTTGTTCAGTCCAGGCAGAGGACTACTGCTGGTGGAAAAAGAAAACAACAGAGCTTTTGGTGGTTGCATGGGGCTGCAGTGACAAATTTGGACACTTGAGAGTCCTGAACAACCAATGGGTCAAAGAAGATATCAAAAGAGAAATCAAAGAGTGTCTCAAGACAAACAAAAATAGAAATGCAACAGCCCAAAACTTATAGGATGCAGCAACAGCAGTTCTATGAGTGAAGCTTATGGCAATAAACGTCTATATTAAGAAAAAAGAAAGATTTCCAATAAGCAAGCTAACTAGGAACTAGAAAAAGGAACAAACTAAGGAACTAGAAAAAGAACAAACTAAGCCCAAAGTTAGTAGAATGAAGAAATAACAAAGATGAGCAAAAATAAATGAAATTGAAAGTAAAAAGGCAATAGAAAAAAATCAACAAACTGAGTTTGGTTTTTTGAAAAGATAAACAAAATTGTCAAGATTTTAGCTAGACTAAGAAAACCAATGAGCAAACACTGAAATAAATAAAATCAGAAATGAAATAGGAGACATTATAACTGATACAACAGATATATGAAAAATCATAAGAGATTACTATGAATAATTACATACCAACTAACCTAGAAGAAAGAAATTCCTGAAAACATACAACCCTCCAATAATGAGTCATGATAAAATAGAAAATATGAACAGACAAGTAAAGAGATCAAAGTAGCACTAGAAAATTTTCCAAAAAAGAGAAGTCCAGAAACAAATAGCTTCACTGGAAAATTCTAAGAAACTTTTTAAGAAAAAGTAATGTCAGTCCTTCTCAAATTCTTCCAAAGAATTGAATAGAGAATAACATTTCTCAACTTATTTTACAAGGCCAGCATTTCCTTGATATCAAAGTCAGATGAGGACCCTACAAGAAAAGAAAACTATAGGCCTATATTTCTGATGAATATAGATGGAAACGTCCTCAATCTGGTCTGAGATTCTGGTGCCTCTAAAGTCTTTGTGTTTATCCTAATCCCTACCTCTGTTCTTAGTGGCCCCCAGGAGATTAGAATATGTCAAGTCCAGTCAGTGACCCAAAGGTGGGGGAAATTTCCACATTCCCATTCACACTCCCAGAGGACTTCTAATAGCCTGCCCTGTCAGCTCCCAGATAGGGGCTGATTGGAAGCCTTTCAGGCAGCAACTGTGAAAGCTAGGATGTTCTATAGGCAGTCTAGCTCTTCTCAGGCAGAAACTGGGAACTGGTTATTTTGCCTACTAGCTCTTTGCTGAGCCAGAGGGAATAACCACTGGGGTGCTTGTGCATCCATATAAAACTGCCCTTTGTCTTTGTGTTCTGGGGGATTTGAAATTGCAGAACTCCATCAGCTCCTAGAACTAGGTGATTTAGGAACCAGTCTCTTGAGGGGCAGCCTTAGAAATTGGGGCACAAGATGGTGGACACTTCCTTCTAGGGAGAAACTGGAGACTGTTTTATTGTTGGAGCAAGCTGGGAAGAGAAGACAGGGCAAGTGTCCAAAAGCCCTTTCAAGCTCCCAGAGGATCCCAGTCAGCTCCCAAATGCAAGCGATTAGAAGTTTGACCCTCAGCTGGGAAAGTATGCAGTGAAACCCCATCCATGGAAAAACTGGGAGCCTTGAGTTTTCACCTGATCCTCTGAGCTGCTCAGGGCTGGTTTGGGGGTGAAACAAAGCTGCCTCTTTGTTTCACATGGTCCAGGAGACTTGCAAATGCTGAGACTCATCAGCTCTCAGAGGTGGGTAATTTGTGAGCCAGTTTCTCAGATAGCAGCCTTAAAAGTTGGAGTGCTAAATGTGCATCTCTGGGAGAAGCTGAGAGTTGAGTGTTCCATCTTGAATAGAAAACTTTGTACCAGGGCCTGTGTTGTATGGTATGAGTGTTTCTCAGATTTTCCTATTCTTCATTGTGGGTATTTTCTGAGTCACTTTATGTATAGGAGTCACTCAATTAAGTTTTGTATTTCTCTCAGTTCTCTCAGAGGGAATTGATCCCTGTGTAGTAGTTTATTCAGTGTGTCTGTAAGAGGAGAGAAAATCAGAAGTCTCTTATTTCATCATTCTTGCTGACATCTTGTCATCATTTCTTTTTAAAACTGAGTTACAAGTCCTAACCAGCAGAATAAGAAAAAAAGACAATGTAAAGATTCAAAATATTGTTACTTGCAGACAATTCAGAGAAAAAATATAAATCATACAAAATTATTAAAGGTAATAAAATATTAGTTTCTCCAAATTTTAATCACAGTCAAAATCTACACAATTTTCCAAGGAATGTGATAACATATATCTAAAATTAATATAAAAGAGAAAGAATCCAAACATATACAAGATACACCTGCTGAACAACCAAATGGGAGGATTTGTCCTAGTTTATATTATGGCTCCTTATAGTAATAAAAATACTGTAGTAATGGTACAGGAATGGGCAATTTCACCAGTTGCACCAGAGACCCTGGAATCAGATTTAAATGGAAACTTCATATAGAGAGAGCTGGTGTTGCAAATTAGCAAGGCAATAGTGGCCCATTAAATCAATGGTGGTGTGCCCATTTGTTATTCATGCGGGAAAAAATGTGAACCCTTCATTATAACATAAATTTTCAATTCTAATGAATTATGTAGTTATATTTGGAAGGAAAATTTTGAAAACCTTTAGAAGAAAATATAGAGGAAAAGCGTTAGTTACCATTTTAGTAAATAGAAAGTTTTCTTAAAGATCCAGAAGCAGTTAGGCAAAGAAAAAAAACAACAAATTATACTACCTTGAAATTAAGAATTTATGTTTATTAAATACACTACAGAGAGGGAGAAATGACAATTCAAAAATTTATATATTAACAATATACGTAAGCAATAAAATTTAAATACAGGAACTGTAAAAAGCCTATACAAATTATTTGAATGAGCAAACAATTCAATATATAAATAAATATATGAACAAAAATCTTGAGTTGGCTGTATTGAACAAGGAAAAGCATATCATCCAAAAATCTATGATGACATGCTTGACCATATGAATAATCTAGAAAATGGAAATTAAAATTGCAGTCAAAAAACATTTTACACATGTTGTGTTGGAAAAAATGAAGTTGGTGATAATATCAAGTGCAGAAAATGTTGTAGGGCAATGGAAATTTAATGCACTCTACTGAAAGTTTATGCAACAACTTTGGAAAACAATTTTTATTTCCCAATACAACTGAACATGTATGCACATGTACTTCTGGGTGTACAGCACAGCTAATGTGTATACCAAAGTCATGTTCTTACATTTTTGTTGCAGAATTGTTTGCAAAATAAAAAATTTCAAACAAAAACCCTGACAAACATATAATAAAAATATTATGTCCAATCACAATTAAATAAATTTTACTATATGCCAAAACATGGAACAATATGATCTGACCATGTCATGTCTAATGATTGGTGACTATATTCTTCTATTGGAATCCCCTCTCACTGCATGCATGAATATATCTAAGTTTCAAAAAAGGAATATTTGGGAGACAATGCAAATCACAGAAGAATGAGCATTGCTTATATAAATATCAAAAATTGGTTCTCAAAACCCCAAACAATACCATGTTTTCTAGGAATAAATAATCCAAAATTAAGGAAAGGGTTAACTGAAAGAGAAAGCAAGATGCTTTTGTGGAGGTGCATAAAAAGAACTTTAAATATTATTTTTTAATTCTATGCCATGACACTTCAGTTTTGGTTTATTAATAGACTTTAAACTTTAAAGCTGTATTATGTGGAGCATTTTGTATGCACAATACATTTCAGAAATAAAATGATTGAAACTCAAATGTACAATCACATGTTTATGTATATTTTCTTTTATCTAGACACAGTACCCACTACACCTATATAAACATGCACAAACACAAAGATTGGAGACTGTTAAGGTTAAAGTTTTAATATATATGTCTCCATCATACAAGAAAACCTCCATTTTGCTTATAAATATTTTCACTTCTCTTCATATTTTCTCCTGAACAAACTTTTGGGTTGAAATACTTTGTATCAGACAGTCATTTAAATTTTCCTTAGAAGACTTGGAGTCAAGTCCAGATGTGCCCTTTTTATAACTTTGTCAAATTGCTTAACCACCAGGTTAAGGTTTTGCTGTATCCAGTTCGATTTAATGAAGATTTAAAAGCCTTTAAAAGCACACACACAAAAACAACCCTATCATACATGATTGTTTTGAGGAGCAGCTAAGATTATTAGAAAGTGTATGAATGGCATTACACAAATGTGATAAGTTATTTGCTCATTATTTTCCAAAATAAACCTGTATGCTTTTCTGAAGTAGAAATTGAAATAGTATTAATATAATTTGAATCAAGAATATAGTTAGTTCTTCTCTGTCCTTCTATAATAAAAGCAAACATTATCTCATAGCATATGACTTATTTGCTAAACTAATGATGACACAATTCAAATAACTCAATGTGCCAGGAGCTATTCCACACAATGGAGTTTTCAACATCCAACATGACCTGCCACAAACAGTATGAGATTATGACTAATGATAGTGCCAGAGAACTATTAAAAATGTCAATTTATTTGTTTCATGTTGGCATTGGATCTTCAATTAAAGTATGTAATTATTAAGTAGAAAATAAAACAAAATTATTTTTCAGCTTTTCAAAAATATACATTCACTGGGCTTCCCTGGTGGCGCAGTGGGTGAGAGTCCGCCTGCCGATGCAGGGGACACAGGTTCGTGCCCCGGTCTGGGAAGATCCCACACGCCGCGGAGCGGCTGGCTCTGTGAGCCATGGCCGCTGAGCCTGTGCGTCCGGAGCCTGTGCTCCGTAACGGGAGAGGCCACAGCAGTAAGAGGCCCGCGTATGGTGGCCAAAAAAAAAAAAAAAAAAAAAAAAAAAAAAAATATATATATATATATATACACACATTCAGTGAAATGAATGTACAATCAAATATGATGATTAAACTGTATTTTTAAATGAGCTTAGTTTTTTCTTAATCATATTTGAACTAGAAGAGTAAGATCCTATAACTTTGAAGTGTATTCCTGAAATCTCTTCAGACATAGAATTTACAAATTTATTACAAACAGTATAAATGGATATTAATTGCTTTAGTAATCTAAAGAGCATATCTTAAAAATTAGCCAGACTTTATAACAAGTTGAAATGAAAAGTGGTATAGAATGAATATGTGACTCTGAGCAGCATGCATGTGTGATAAATATGTTGTTTTACTGATGTAAACCTTTAACACTTTATGTAATGTAACACTAGTATGGACCATAAACCCATTACAGGCTGAGCATATAAGGGAAAGTAATATTTAAGAGAAAACCCCCAATCTGAATCTACTGAAGCAGCCATCAGTACATATTAGTTTTTACCCTAAAAATATATTGTTGCTCTGCAAAAGGTAAGCAGTCTTTTTTTTAGTGCTGTGGGAAAAGTTTCATATCCCCATGTGTTTCTTATTATGCCAGGGAGTGTATTTATTTTCCATTCTCTATTGATTCTAAATTTTCATGTCAATATTCTATTCAATATTATTCTTTATCAGAGTAACTGGATTAATAGATCATTTAGTTTTGTCAAACTAGTAAGCATCGATGTGGAGAATATGAAATACTGAATGACACCGGTTGATTTTTATGAGAAAAATGTATATTCAGAAATTTGACAAAAAATACTTTGTATAATTATGATGTGGATTAGGGGGAAATGAGAGGCTGTGAGATAGTGCATTAAATAAATATACCTAACTTTGTTTAAAGAACAATTTCATGATTACTAAAAACATTTTTTAAAGAATTGTGACATATAAGCACTTTAAAAAAATTTAAACGGTTGCTGAACACATTAGCTAGCCAGTGTTTGTGTTTGTTCTTAAAATTGGGATGGTCTACATCCACACTTTTTCTCACTTACTACATGGAAATTTAAGATATCTATTTAGATTGGCAGCTAAGAAATATTACTTATTCTATATTATACTTGCATAATGTAGTCTACCTGAAGAAACAAGAAAAGAAATCCTAGAAATTCTTTTAAGAAAAGCTTCTGGTCTAAACATTTATCTAAATGCAGAGGCAAATACATGTATATTTACATATACATACATTATTGTGTATCTCATCCATTGTGGTTTTGATAGCTACAAAACTACTAAATCGTAAGACTACTTTCAGCTATAATGATCTGTAGTACGTTTAGACTGTCTGCTTTGTTTCATGTTTAACTTATTCAAGATACATTTAATAAATATTTTTATTATACCTACTATATGCCTGACAATTATTCTTGGTGTTGAATATACAATGGTAAATAAACAGATTACTTCCTACTCTGTGGAGCTTATATTCTAGTGGAAGTAGGAGGAGAATGTTTAAAATACATTCTTAATGTGTCAAATAATGATATGTGCCCAGAAGAAATGATGGAGGATAAGGACCCAGATTTGTGGCCAATAGAGACAGAATGGTTAAGAACATCCTCTTTAAAATGATGATATTTAAGCAGAGATCTGGAAAAAAAATTTTAAGTGGTCTTGAAAATTATCTGAGTAATTGGACTCCAAGGAGAGTGAAGACAAGTTGCAAATCTCAGGGGAGAGATGCTTGATGTTTTCCAGAAACAGCTGAACCAGAGTGATGCAGCAGAGTAAGCAAAGAGAACAGTGGGAAAAGACAAGAGATTGGGGCTCCAGCAGTACAAGACTGCAGTATACATTATCTTTGTGTTTACTTTTTAGGGAGATGATAAGATAGATTCGGTTTACTCAGGGCTTGGCTTTTGAGAAACAAGATTAGAAGAAGGAATAGGAGTTTGGAGGCTATTGCCATATTCAAAATGAGAGATGATAATGTCTTGAGCGATATGACATCTTCACAGCATTTTCTGTGAAGGTTGTGAAAATGCTCAGACTCCAGTTATTTATAACAATAAACTCAACAGCATTTGCTGTTGGACTGACTATGGGTTGTAAGAAAGGAGAGAGATAAGGTTGATACATGAATGCTGGTCAGAAAAACTAGAACTGCCATTTACTGAAATGTAAATGACTGCAGGGAGAATGTTTGTTGGAGAAAATCAGGATTTTCAAATTTTGTTTTGTTTTTAGACATGCCATACTTGAGATATCTCTTAGGTTATTTATCCACATGAGATATAAGTAAGTAAGTGGACATGGGAGTGTGGTGTTTATGGTACAGACCAGAGCTGGAGCTGTGATATTTGTTTTCCCCATGCATAGGCTGCATTTAAAAGTATATGACTTCCTGAGAATCCATTGCTCACTATTCCACTTTCTTCCTGCCTTTGCTCAAATACCACCTACCCAACTTTTCTTAGCACTGATTTATTTTTCTCCTTAATATTTACCACCTTCTCCTACACTATATAATTTTCTGTATATTACAGGTCTCTCTACCCAACAGAATGTGCACTACAGGAGGCAGGCTGCTTGTTTATTTTGTTCATGGATATATATCTACCTGTTGAAGCAGGCCGTCCAAAAGATGTGACCACCAATTGACCCATGAGCTGGACCTGGGCAATTGGAGGCTCCCCACCCCCTCCCTGTCCTTTGAACATGCTTTCAGCTTGCCTCCCCTGCTCCCAGAAGCTGCTCCAAGCATGCAGCCTTGAAATAGAAATGTGAAGCTATCCATACTGGTATGTGACTGTGACTGAACCCAGTTAGGCTCTAAATAAACTTTTAAGGTTCTGGTGGGCAGGTGAAGAAATCTACTTGTCTTTTGGCTGCCAAAGACAAACCTCATAAGTAAATTCCCTTGCTTTTTAAAAGTTACCCCTGCCAATCTGGAGTGGCTAGCTTTTTCTTAGGTTTCTCCCTACCCTCTGTATAAGGGGGCCTGTTTCAGACAATACCCAGAAAGGTCCGAGGAGTTTTTGAAGTAACACTATCACCCAGCATAGTGTCTGGAACATAGCAGGCGTTAAGTGAATATTTGTTGATTAAAGAAAAAGCCATAAAACAGGATAATATTATTTAGAGAGTGATTGTTATATGGAGAAAGCAAGAGATTTTGGACTAACACAAGAGAAGAGCAGCAGCATTTAGGGGTTCAGGAGGAATTCTAGAAAGGAATCCTTGGGAGACTATGCAAGTGATAAAAAAAGAATGAGGGGAGATGGAGTCTCAGAGGTCAAAGGCTGAAAATGTTTTAGAGATTGTGACTTACTCGGTAAAACACTGCAGACTTGTTTGAAAACTGAAGATAGAATTGACAATTTGATGTGTAAGAAGAGGAAAGGAAATGGGACAAGGATTTCAGATAAAATTTATAAGGGTTTCTATATAGAGAGGAACATAGAAATAAAGGGTAGCTAGATGGAAGAAGACATGGGGTAAAGAGAAGTTGTTTATTTTTTAATATCAGTGATATTATGACATTTATAAGCTAATATTATTGATACTATAAGAAGAATTTAGGGGCTTCCCTGGTGGCGCAGTGGTTGAGAATCCGCCTGCCGATGCAGGGGACACGGGTTCGTGCCCCGGTCCGGGAAGATCCCACATGCCGCGGAGCGGCTGGGCCCGTGAGCCATGGCCGCGGAGCCTGTGCGTCCGGAGCCTGTGCTCCGCAACGGGAGAGGCCACAACAGTGAGGCCCGCATACCACAAAAAAAAAAAAAAGAAAAAAAAAAAAGAATTTAAAATGATGATACAGAAAACAAAGGATATGTGATATTTATGCGATATTTAGAACCAAACTTTAGAGTGTTTATAAAATCATCCTGCAGATTTACTATTTACAGACAGAAGAAAAGAGTCAAGAGAAATAACTCTAAATTAGAAGAAAAACAATTTATGGTATTTTTCATAGTTCCTGGTATAAGGTATTGGTGCAATGTAAATTTCATAGTAATTTTATGTTAATTATTCATTTCTATAATTTATTCTAAAGTGCCCTTTATGTGTCGATGCCACTAAAATATAAATGATGTAATGTCATAACAGTGAAACTTATTGCTCTGAAGACAAGCCAGGAAACAAAGCTACTAATACACTTACTAGGAGGTTAAAAATTGCAAGATGCCATGGATACCTGGAGGAAAACTCCAGATCCCTACTATTTTTTTCCATTTAATGTCATTGCAAATGAGAAATACATTTTAAATTAAAAGAGTGTAGCCTTATATATTTATTTTTCATCTCTTTTGAATCATATAGTTTGAGCCTTTTTCATTTATACCAAAAGTACTTCTTATTTTTAAGTAGTTACAAGGTTAAAGAGTAACAATAATAATATAAAGAACATCCTTAACCAAGATTTACCATTTTTTGACTTGTATAAATACACTTTATTTTCCTAAAACTATTTGAGATTTAGTTCCAAACATCAAGGCACTTTCTTCCTAAATAATTCAGCATTTATTTCCCAAGTACACTTTCTTACATAATTATGTTAAAGATTATTCAACTTAGAACATTAACTATTTTTACAAAGATATTATTTAATATACAGTTCAATGTGTCTTCAGTTATCTCAGATTCATCCTTTATAGCATTACACAAATTTCTACCTTATCCTGCATCCAAGTGAGAAGTAAATATTAATTATTTTTCATGTTTCTTTAGTCTTTCTTCATCTGAAACAGCTATTTAGTAATTATTTTACATTGTAATTTTGAGGAATTTAGTTCAGATGTCTTATTTACTTTTATCTGCTATTTCCTTATTATTAAAGTGAACAATTATTTTTGGAAGGAGTACTACAGAATTAATATAGCCTTTGTAGTATATCATATCAGGAGATACAAAATATCAGTTTATGGTATTTTGTTGATGTTAATATAGATCACTTATGGTGATGGCTCCCAGATTTTTTCAATGAAACATTACCACTTTCCCTCTTTAATTTGTGATTATTTGATAGACACGTTGAAACTATGTAAATATCATGTTTTATTGTCCATTGAAGATCCTTGCCAGAAAAATTTTAATATGATGATTGCAAAATGGTGTTTTTGTGGTTCTCTTATTCCTTATTACTTGATATTCTACTGTAAAGAATTTCCATTCTTCACTATTTATGTAATTGCATAGACCAATAAGAGAGAAGATACAATAAAAATCCTGAATTTTATATCTTTCTGATGTATGATATTTCTTAATTCATTTATTGTCAGTACATTCTACCAGGAGACAGAAATGGCAGAGTTTGACTCTTCCGTTTTCTTCTCTTTTTTTTAAACTGGAGTATAGTTGCTGTACAATATTGTGTTACTTTCTGCTGTACAGCAAAGTAAATCAGCTATACATATACATATATCCCCTCTTTTTTTTTTTTTTTTTTTTTTTTGTGGTATGCGGGCCTCTCACTGTTGTGGCCTCTCGCGTTGTGGAGCACAGGCTCCAGACACACAGGCTCAGCGGCCATGGCTCACGGGCCTAGCTGCTCCGCGGCATGTGGGATCTTCCCGGACCGGGGCACGAACTCGTGTCCCCTGCCTCGGCAGGCGGATTCTCAACCACTGCGCCACCAGGGAAGCCCTCCCCTCTTTTTCGGATTTCCTTCCTATTTAGGTCACCACAGAGCATTGAGTAGAGTTCCCTGTTCTATACAGTTAGTGCTCATTAGTTATCTATTTTATACATAGTAGTGTATATATGTCCGTCCCAATCTCCCAATTCATCCCACCTCCTCCTTCCCCACTTGGTATCCATACACTTGTTCTCTACAGAGTATGACTATTCTTCACTGGATGTTTCTTTTCTAATATAATCAAAGGAATATTCTGGTCTCACATACAATCTAACCTAATATTGATATTCACTGTACTTATTAACATAAAACTGTATCTTACCCATTGTTTTATACCATCTTAAGCATAATTTTTATATTGCCATTCATTTGTACATTCATTACATTCTTTTGACCACCTTCCATACTACACACTAGGTATTGTGCTGTATTCTTTCAAAAACAGGTTAAGATAAATACTGATATTTAAAGAAAATACAATTCCTTTAGAGAAACTGCATAATATACCAAATCAAAAAACAAAATAACATGGCTCTGAGTATGGTGCAGTTTAATTTCCTTATATAGTAAACAGAAGGACCCTGTGATGGCCTATTTTAGTCCTTAAAACAATTGTGTAACTCTGGGTATCACTCTGGCCCAAGTAAGTCCCAGAATGGCTAGGATGTAGGAATGGCAGGAAAATTGACTCATGGGGCAAATTTAGAGTGAATTAAAGTCAGAGAAGCATAAGCCTATATATATGTCAAGGGACATTATGTTTGTTATTTCTTTAAGAGCAAGCTTCCCAAAGAGCAGCACCAATTGTTCTAAGATATCACACACAAACACACACACACACACACACACACACACACACACACACACACGCATTTGTAATCACAGATATACTCACACATAGATGATATTGTGTGTTTCCCATTGCAAAATGTGTGTTTATCATTTTGCAACCACATTTATATTTTGATAGTGTATACATGTAGCTTGTTGAATGACTTTAACTATGCAATGACAAATAATAGATCCCTACATACGTATTTACCTCTGTATGTGTATGTATGTGGCCATAAAAGGTGATGCTGGAAAGTGATTAAGAACTTGGACTGGTTTGTGACTACGCCACTTTTTGACTATTCACTTTGGTGAAGTTACTTAAATTCTCTGTGCCTCTTTCTGCATCTGTAATAAAAACTATATTATACAGTTGCTATGTGGATAAGCACTGAGTATATTGCCTGAACCATAATAAGCCTCACATGGTCACTGACTATTATTCTGTGAATACCAAATACTTCACTATAAGCATAACTTCTGCTGTTTTCTAAATAGATTAAAGTATGCAAATCTTGTGGCATAAAATGTATAAAAATGAAAACATTACAACCCCAGAGAATCACCAGACGAGATAATGTTTCAAATATTGCTAGTCAACCTCTCTCCTTCAAGGTGAAAATGCACCTCAAACATCTCAGGTCATACTACCTAAATTATTTGAAATATGCATGAAAAACCTAAATAAAAATAATATTACTGACTTTTAAGTTATGAGGATGAAGAGTTAATACCCTCACTCTGTACTGTCTCATTCTTGTCTTTCTTATGTTTTTAAGTTTTCTTGAATATCTATGAAACTAAAAAATGTGCTGGCTTCAATCCCCCAAGCCCAATGAAGAAAGAAGCTGTACATAATAAAAAATGAACACAGTGAGTTCTTATTTCTCAAATGGAAAATTTTTTGTTTGACCATGATATCCTCACAACTTACCAAAGTAGAGATAAAACTGCCTAGAAAGTGTATGTGTTTGTTTCTAAATATATAGACCCCGAGCATTTGGAATTTTTTTTTCAAGTTTTTCTTTCAACATTGAGAAAGGAACTCTATAGTCCACACAGTTCATGGCAACAAATCCCTTACAAAGGAGGAATAGGCATGGCCTCAGCTCCCAAAATAAAGGACAGTATTTGCCAACACACATCAGAGAACAACTGCAATCACATGGCAGACTCTGGGAAGGGCAAGCCTGAATGTCTGGAAACTCTCCAGGGATGAATCAGAGAACACAGGAGAGGGCATAGCCAACTGCCTTAATGAAAACATAGTGTGCAATCAAGGAAAAATGAAGAAGGCAGAGCTGAGTTAAAGACTGAGATTAAATGGTTTGTGGTGAGTTTGTAATTTATGTAAATGACCCAAAGAAAACATTTTGGTAAATACTGAACTCAAAATTTAAAAAAAAATAGAGACAAGTTAAATAGAAATACACAGTCTTCTTGAAACTGAATATGAAGTAAGTTCCACCTCCTTTTTACTTTTCCTTTTCTACAGATATTTTAATTTTACAAGAAATTTGAACCTTCTACACACAAGATGAGACTATGTCTTCCTCAATTTAAAAAAATGATTAAATCTCCGTTCAATTAATTCACTTTTCAGGAAACCATTTTGTTTCACCATAGTCTTAGTGAAATATAGAGACTTCAATTCCAGTATAATTTACTAATTACTAATAATGTATAGGATTTCACGGTTCATTTTCACAAACATTATTTTAATGGTACAATAACCTTGTGAGGGAAAGACTACTATGCAGATCTTATTTCTGTTTTTTTTTTTTTTTTATTACAGCTGATCGTAAACAGGAAACAAACTTTTAAATATTACTCGGATATTATAGTTAAAGGATCATTAGATATCATTCTGAGCGTGCGTTCATTTTATGAATAATACAACCAGTATTAAGAGAGGTTTCCCAGTTTATCCAGTATCACACAGCAGACATTGGCAGAGTTAGACCAAGAATCTACAGCTCTGAATTTAACTCCAGAGTTATTTCCCCTACGTTTCAGCTACAGTCTTTTAAAATAGGACAACTATTATTTATCTACAATCTGAATTAATTTATTCATCATTATTTCTTATTAATGACTGTTTTAGATCAACTATCCTAATCTGCTGGTCAAAAATGTAAAACTGAAACTGTGTCATGGTAAGAACACCTGTTTTTCTCTCTTAATCCTTTCCTTTATTACAAGTAATTTATTTCATATATCCAAAATAAATACTCAATTATTATATAAAATGTTTCAATCATTATCTATTAGTTCAAATGTTAACATCAGTGGTTTTAACCACTTAGTACTTTCAGAACTTTAAGAAGATTATGTAATAAATCAGGATATAAAATATTATTTTGGGAAAACTCATATCCTTGGGAGACTCAGAAAATAATTTATTTTCATATTACTGAAGTTCTTTCTACCTGCCTTTAGCCTGATGATTCAGAGCCCAATTCATAGTTCATTGGTATTACTAAAATTGAGAAAATTAGAGAAAAAAATAAGACTATATAAACTTTACAGAGGAAGAGGATGATAAATATACTTGCAGATATTTTAAGGAGTCAACTGAACTAGGTTAGAAATATGTCGGCCCATCAGTGTGGTAATTATGAGTAAATTTCATTTTCCAGTGACTGTAACCATTTAGATTTAGAAAAATAGAGAAGAGGAATAATCTGAATGCTTGAGTAGGGTGATGGGAAAGAAAGCCATAGATCTGATTTGGGGAGACCAAAAAAATCTGATTTTGGAGACCAACAATGAGAATGTATGTTGTATGTGTATATTGAATGTCCTCCATTTTCCAGAAACTTCTCTATTTACTTTATATGCATTGTCGACTATATATCATAAGAGTCTTGTGAAATTCATAATGTTATCAAAATGTGACTGATAATGGAAAGCTTGACATCACATAGCTATTTAACTATTACAAGGAACTTCTTGAACCCATACTATTTCCACTAAAAATGTTATTTGCTAGACACATATTACTTGCTTATATATTTGCCTAGGTCCAAGTGTAGTATGCCGTGATGTTTATTTTAATATTCTGCTTATTCACCTTAACTTCCTAAAATCTAATTCTTTGTACCTTATATATAAAATTTTCTTATGAACATTGACCAAAAAATATCCATGACAAGTGGTTGGTCTTTGGCTTCCTATTTCTTTCTCTTTCACCCAACTCACTCCAGGTTTAGTGTCTTTGAGGATTTACTCAGGAGACAGTAGAGATTAAAGACATAGGTCTTATCATGAAGTTCTTTCTATTATCAAAGGAGTCCAGTGACTATCTTATTTTGATGTCATTGATTAGTATCTCAACTTAAAGAGGAAACTTTATTCACATTATGATTTATTCATTCAACAATGTTGAGTACTTAGTATATGCCAGGAATTATACTATGCCTTGAAGGTAGAGTGATGGACAAAATTAGATCTGATCTTTGCCTCATGAATTTTATGTTGTGGTGGTTAAATAACACAAATATTTTTGGATAATTACAATTTCCATTACTTGACTAAAGTATCAAGAAAAAATGTAAATACAGAGAAATGAACTACTCTCTAGAAAAATTGCTGAGAACAATTTATCCAATGATGGGCATAATGCCCTTTCTTTTTACATCTTTGTCATTGATTCAGAGCAAAAGTGTATCAATTCTGTAAATTCCCAATATAACAATTTTATAATAATATTCATTATTAACATGAAGATGTTCAAATTTAAGAGACTATGAGTTAAAAAATCTACAATGCAATTTTGGAAATACATGGAGTATCTATCATAAAAACTGAACTAAGAAACAGAAGACCCTCAATATTGAAGAAGAACAAAGCCAGATGGCCAACATTACCAGACATTAAGACTTATTATGAAGTTACCATAATAAGGATGATGTGGTGTTGGCAAAAGAATAGACAGATCAGTGGAACAGAATAGACAGCCTAGAAATAGAACCACACAAGTATAATCAAGCAATTATAGGCAGACCAATGGAGAAAGGATAGTCTTTCCAACAAATGGTACTGGGACAGCTCGAAACCCACATGCAAAAAGAAAATGAGTCTACTCACAGACCTTATATCTTTCACTTACATTAACTCAAAATGGATTATAGACATAAATGTAAAGTGCAAAACAATACAATTTATAGAAAACAACACACCAAAAGCCCAGTCCATGAATGAGAAAAAGTGGTAAGTTGGACTTCATTAAAATTTAAAACCCTTGCTCTGCCAAAGGTACTATTAAGGGAATTAGAAAACAAGACAAACAGGTAGAAAGGATGTGGAAAACACATATATGATAAAGGACTTATATCCAAAATACAAAGTGAACTCTCAAAAGTCAACAGTAGGGGGAAGAAAAAGCAATTACAATATGGACAAGAGATCTGGACAGACACCTCACCAAAGATGTACAGATGGCAAATAAGCATAAGAAAAGATGCTCTACATCATTTGTCATTAGAGAATTGCATATTTAAGCAATGAGATACCACAACACACCTATTAGAATGGCCAAATTCCAGCAACAGTGAATACCAAACACTGTAGAGGATGTGGCGCAACAGGAGCTCGTTCACTGATGGTAGGGATGCAAAATGGTACAACCATTTTGGAAGGCAGTCTGACAAACAGTTTCATACAAAGTTAAACATAGGCCTACAATTCAATTAAGCAATCACACTCTTAGTTCTTTACCCAAATAAATTGAAATTATACCTATACATAAACTTGAACACAAATGTTCATGGCAACAACGAAGATGTCCTTCAATAGATGAATGAATAAGTAAACTGTGGTACATTCATATAATAGGGTATTATTCAGTGATTTTTTAAAAAGCTCTAATTTTAAATGCATATTGTTAAGTGAAAGAAGGCAGTCTGAAAACATTACATACTGTATGATTCCAACTAATGATATTCTGGAAAAGGCAAAACTACAAAGACAGTAAAGATATCAATGATTGCCATGAATTCAGGAGGAGTGCAGAGAGGGATGGAAAGATAGAGCACAGGACATTCTTAGGTCAGTGAAACTATTCTGTATGATGTTATCATGGTGGATACATGAATTTCTCCATTTGTCAAAAGTCATAGAACTTTAATTTAGTTTAGTCCTAAAACACCAAGACTAAACTCTAAAATAAAGTATGGACTTCAATTCATAAATATCTATCAATATTGGTTCATCAATTGTAACAAATGTTTCACACTAATGCAAGATATTAATAATAGGATGTATAGTGTATTGGGATGGAAGAGAATAAATATATGGGAACTCCACACTTTTAATTGCCTAATTTTTGTTTGAACTAAAACTGCTCTAAAAATGTCTATTAGTTATTTTAAATGATCTCATAAGAAGTAGCACTTCAAATGGAAAATAAATTGAAATGATATGCTTTCTGTCAAAAAGAAATGAAAAATATGAGGATAAAGAAAAATGATATTGTAAGCCCCCCTCTTCACACTTTACTGTAAGTAAATGCAATTGGAATAAAGATTCCTGTTTTATACTGCATTGTTTTATAATAGTTTTCTATTATAAATATATTTAAACTGCAATCTAGTTTAAAGTGGTGTGCCAGGTCTAGTATTAAACAAATAGTAATTCATGGTATTAATTTCATTATGATCTATTTAGCAATAATCTTAAAAGCACAACTCAGCATATATAAAACTTTTTATTTTTGAAGCTACTTCAAAATATAAAATGAAACAATAAATAGCATAATATCTGAAATGTTTTTTATTCTTCCAAAATTTTTAACTTAGGTGACCAGCATAGCCAAAAATCTACAATTTTCTCCTTTTAAATAATGCCATTTTGCAGCAATTTTTTTCTCCATTCCTTTTTTTTTTTTTTTTTTTTTGCCTGTGTCGGTATATGTTTACTTCATATCTTTTACTTTAGAATAATTTTACAAAAACATTGAAAAGAAAGTTTTTACTCAGTTTCCCCTATCTTAACATCTTGCATAACCTTGGTCAAAACTAAGAAATTAACATAAGTATAACACTATTAATTAAACTTCAGATGTTATTCTTATTTTACTGGATTTTCTATCCATTTATTTTGTCTTCCAGAAAACAATCAGGATACCACATTGCATTTTTATTCATGTCTTTACATAGTCTCTTTTGATCTGCCACAGTATCTCAATTTTTCCTCATTTTTTAATATTCTTGACAGTTTGAGAGAATATTAGGTATTTTTGTAAAACTTCCCTCAATTTGTGTTTGTCTGATATTTTCTCATAGTTAGACTGAGGTAATGAACTTTTGGAAGACTACCCCAGAGGTGAAGTGCCCTCATCTCATGATATCAGTTGGTACGTGATATCAGCGTGACTCTTCATGGTGATATTAGACTTGGCCTCTAGGTTAAAATGCTGTTTGCCTGCCAGGTTTTTCCACCATAAAGCTTCTATTTTCCACTTCCATTCATTGTGCTACTTAAGTGAAACCCACATTCAAGAGGAGATTTTTATATATAATTTGCAATTCTTGTATATGAAAATTTCACCCCTTGTCCCAGTTTATTTATTATTTATTCAATCACTTATTTATAACAGTATGGACTCACAGATATTTACACTGTTCTTTGAGTTAAAATATATTATCATCAGTATTTATGTTCTTACTTGAATTATTCCAGTGTTGGCAATGGGAGCTCTTGCAGTTTGACACCTGTGTCATTCAACAATTCTCTTTTTTTTTTTTAAATAGAAACTATCTCTGAAGATTATATTATATGGGTTGCACAGTTATGTTACCTTGCTATAATGTGCTAGTAGTTTACCTCAGCATGCAATTAATTTACATCATTTTGCCTACACCGTTAAGATACATTTATTGATCAATTATTTATTAGTTGATTATTTGTTTAATACATATGTATTAGGCACCTGCTGTGTGCCAGACACTGTTCTGAGCACTGTAGATTAGAGGATGAGATCAGAGATACAAAAAATGCTGATGGTGCAGAGCCTTTTAGACCTTTTCAGAGAAATTTGGCTTTTTCATTACATAAAATAGGAATCCCCAAGCAGTGTGTTAAGCAGATAATTGCATTACCTGTTTTAATATAAGGATTGATCACTAGCTGCTGCTTTAAAAAGAGACTATAATTTGAACAATATTGACAAAGGGAGACCAGTTTAGAAAAGCAATACAGGTGAGATTGATGCTTTGAAGTTAGCTATGGAGATGTTGACAAGATTATGTTCTGGATTTCTGATGGATTAGATCTGAGGTGTGGGAGGAAGGGAAATGTTAAGGGTAATCCCAAGTTTAAAGTCCTGAACAACTGGGGTGATAAAATTGACAATGTGTGTGTGTGTGTGTGTGTGTGCGCACACACACAAAAATATATATACACATACATCCCTGTCTTCTATTTTTAATAATAAATATTGAGTGTGCTGGTGGTCTAGAGTATGAAAATGATAACTGAACAATGTGTAAGTGAATCTCCAGCGCATAATGTGTAGTCCAAATTTTTAAAACTACATTATTTTATTTAATTATAAAAGTAAAGATTAGTTTCACGTAGATATTTAGATTTCCCCATCTACTATTGTAGCCATTTTCCTTTTCATGTTTTCATTGAAAATAACATCCCAGAATATTTTCCTGTAATATTCCTTTGAATCAGTGACACTATAGTTTGGAGTTTTGTCAGTTGTTCCTTCACCAGATTTACAGGTCTCAGAGTACCTGTAATCTTTCACAAACCCTTCTTTCCAGTTTGTTTATCACTTTTCAGTGTTCATTTTGAGATTATTTGAATTTGCCATAACCTAGTTTTGTGATAAATGTGATGTTTAGTACTGATTTTGTATATAAACTTAATGATCTCCTTATGATGTAATGTGCATAAAAATGTTAAAATAAGGTTTACTTCCTTTTCCTTAAATTATAAAGTTCCTCTCTACATATTCCAATCTCATAGATGATTTGCCATTTTTCTACTCCCTGTATGGAATGAAGAACTTGTCTGTTTTCTATTAGATGTATATGTGTGTATTCAAAACATGGCACAAATCTTTATCCTAGGCAGAATTTACCAAAAAAATGTTATGTAATAATGTACTAGGTATTTTAAAATCTAACTATAAGATAGCAATAAGCTAATTTTAAATACATCTACATGTGAATGTGTGAATAATAATATATGTGTTTAAAGATTAGTGTATCCAGAATTCAGAGATAAAACTCTTGTCTATTCTTTTCTGTCTTTGGAATTTCAGATACTACTGGCCATATTAAGAAGCAGAGATAAAAGGAGAAAGCTAGAAATAATTCGAATGCTGGTCAAGTAATCTACATTGCAGCAATTCACAATAGTGTGTTATATATAGAAAGAGATCAGTCATTGTTTTCAAGCCTGCTAAATAAAACTGAACTCTTGGAATTGCATGCCACTTGACCTTTCCAGGTTTCACCAGCAGTATTTAACTTGTTTGAAGGGAACACATTGCAAGTGTCTCCTGTTGACAAGACAGATTCTTCTGCTAGTTCACACAATGTTCAAAAGGCACAAGTTCCTTGCTTCACAACGCAAGAGAGAATTAATTTCCCCAGGAGCTACACGGTCCATACTGAAGAATGACCTGAGAAATTTTCACTCTTTGTCGCAATTTATACTCTCAGCAGGCCCTCTAAAAACAATTCCAGCAGTTAAACATTCAAAAACTACTCACTTTGAGATTGAAATACTTGATGCTCAAACCAGAAAGCAGATATGTATTGTGGACAAGGTGAGTTTCATTTATTTATTTAAACTTCTCTTTTTTGCCCCAGATTATTGATCACTTGCTTAATGCTGATAAGATAATACCAAAATGAATCTCTGGATTTTAATATTAATTTTAAGATGAGTGGGATGGATACTTTATAATATACTTTAAAGCATACTTTATATACTTTGTTTCAGTAGAAAATATTCACTGAATTTTCATACTCAATTTAAATGGTGGCTAATAATTATTAGATTTTGGTTTTCTTCCTAACATTGGCCATTGGCAGGAGGTAAAATTTTAATGCTCACCTTCTCAGCCTACATGACAAAATGTCTTTCTCTCCATGTACTTCTTTGCATATTCAAATTTTCATTGGATCCTAATAGTGTTTGTAGAAAACAGCAAGCAAAAGGCCCCAAAGTTATTAAAAGTAATATTTAGTGTATGTGATAAAATATAGTCATTTGAAAATTATTTATAATTCATTTAACTGTCTTGAAATATAACCATTTCACTTTTTATGAAAAGTTAACTCATTTCAAAACTACAGTGTTTAAATTCCTAAAAAGAATGTCTTGCTTAATATGCTAGTCCTCTATATTCATATCACATATCAATATTTCACTAAGGAATGATAAGATATATACTTCCTAGGTTAGAAAACTTAAAAAACAAACATATGTGTATATTGTAGATATATATGTGTATGTAAAATATTCCAGGCATTTTCAGTTTTTCTAAAGTTGGAGAAAGCATTAGTATTTCAATTTATTATGAGAAAGATTGACATTTTTAATAAAACATATCTTTATTCTGCTTTACAGACAGGTTGAATAAGTTTTTTCTGTTTTTCTAAAATTAAAATTCAATCACTGATTCCATTTATCTATGCTCTAGCTGTGTTTCTAGATAAGAGGAAAAGAGAAGAAATTGTTTACTTGCTTTTAATTTCCAAGAAGATAATATATACTTTCTTATTTAGTAATTATAACACTATGACCAGCCTATTACTCGTGTAATATTAACTTTTAGTTACATATAGAAATGAAAAATACAGACCTTTTACAAGTTCATGCAGGTCATATGTGAACTATATGAAATTCAAAACCATTTCTTTGCAACTCTAAATCATATTCTTTTCTATAGTACCACTGGGCCCATATATAAATGATAAATATGAATTATGTATAATAGACCTTTAAATTACAAACTTCAGGCATGTTATCATTTAAGTATCTCAGTAAAATGTATTTTTTATATCATATAGGAATAGGACAATTTTTTTTAATTGAAGTAGAGTTGATTTACAATGTTGTGTTAGTTTCAGGTGTACAGCAATGTGAATCAGTTATAAATATACATATATCCACTCTTTTTTATTTAGATTCTTTTCCCATATAGGCCATTACAGAGTATTGAATAGAGTTCCCTGTGCTACAAGGCAGGTTCTTATTAGTTATCTATTTTATAAATAGTAGTGTGCGTATGTCAATCCCAATCTCCCAATTTGTTCCTCCCCCACCTTATCCTCTGGTAACCACAAGATTTTTTTCTACATCCGTAGAATTTTAAAAATAAAATTTTCATCCAGAGGCTGTTGATGTTTGCAGTTTCTCACTACTGAAACTTTAAAACTTACAAGGAAAATGCAATGAAATGAAGGGGAATAAAACAATAAATGGAATAGATATTATACTGGTCAAAGATTTCCAAAGACCAAAATTCTAAAATGAGGCTGGTTGTGTCTTTTCTGATATGTGTCTAAATGTTGACACAAAATCTACTTTAAAGTAATGAGAAAATGTTGGGCTCCTAATTATTTTCCTAGTACATTTAACAGTTCTGTTTTTGAGATTTTATTTGACTCTAAGACATGGAGCTTTACATTTTTAGGTATTAATTAAACTGCACAAAATTTAAGCATGCAGAAAGCCATCATTCCTTTGAGGTAAGGATTTGGTTACACTTGAACTGTAAGAGTCCTGGTAATTGCATCTCCAGTGGCAAACCTTTAGGGAAACTCAGTAGGCTAGCTAGAGGATTAATTCTGGATTCCTTACAGCCTTTATTGCACAATCAACACCATCTGATGTGCAACTTACTGCATCCAAATCTCTGACTTGTCAGCAGCAGAAATTTTGCTTTGTCTTGTTTTAGCTTTGTAATTTGGTAAACTGTCTCATAATAATGACAAGACATTTAAAAGAAAAAAAAAGTCTGGATTAGTTTACTTTTTTTTTTTGCTTAATGATTATAAACATGAGAAAAATTTTGTTTGTTGTCCAATATATTGGTTTTTTCTTGGACAAATTAACAGCTATATTAAGAGTAAGGTCATGTTAATTGCCTCTCATTAGACTTGGTTCTACCCAGAATACAAAAGAAGTGTTGCATATAACTTAGTCCCTGTCTTTCAGTAACTATAATGTTATAAAGTAGTCAAAGTTGAAGGTCATATATTTTGGAACTAAGTATACCTGGACTGAATCCCTGATACATCAGTCATATTTATCAAAGGCTTGGGAAAGTCACTGAATTGCTGATCCCCAGGACTCTTATTTAGAACATAGGTTAATAACATCTATTTTGTAAGCCTATAGTGAAGAGCAAGTTATGTAACACATTTAGCATAGTGTCTTGAACGTAGTAGGGAAAATATTTTTTTAATTTAATAATCACTTGGAAAGAGAAATTTAATTTGCATACAAATCCAAGAAAAAATAAGTGATGAAACTCGTGATACTGGCACAGTCTGTAAATTTGACTTCTTGACAATTACCTATTGACATGATCTGGTATAATGCTTATGTTAGATGTGAATTTTCAAATATGAGTAGGATGTATGTATTTTAGTAATATATGCTGATCTCAGAAATTTTGTTTGCATCTAGATATTATAACTTTAACTTCAGAATGGACAAAGTATTTACTCAAGATATTCATAAGACAAAAACATTAAATGAATTCTTTGGATTAAAGAAAACATATTGAATCATGTTCTTTTAATTACACCCCCCCCCCCCCAAAGAACAACAAATCCTGCTATTGCCTTCATTATCTTCTCCAGCTTCTATCCCATTTCTCTCCTTACTTTCATTGTGTTCATGTTGTCTGTACACATTTTCCCCTTCTCATTCTATACTGAACTCACTGTATTCAGGCATTTGTCTCTATCACTTCTCAGAGTATGAACTTGCCGAGGTCACTAGTGAGGCAGTAATAAATACCTTGCTAAATCCAAAGGTCAGTTCTCATGCTTCACGTACTCAGTCTATGGGCAACATTTGCCACTGCTAAGCACTTCCTTCTCCTGAAAACGTTTGCTCTTTGAGTTCCAGAATAACACACACATTTTTAAAAAACCTACATCATTGGCTTCTCCCTTTCTCTTGCTGCTTCTTCATTATCTGACTTATTAGGTGTGGACTGTCACCAACTCAGTCATCAGGACTTTTCCACATCTTTAGTCATTTACTTTATGGAGTCCTATAGCTTTAAATATCATCTGCATATTGATGACTCATAAACATAAAACTACAGCTTATTCTTTTCCCCTGAAATACAAATCCATTTATGTATGTATCTATCTGTGTATTTATCTATGTATCTATGTATTCGTCCATCTATCTATCAATCTACTTGGATGTTTACTAGGCATTTCAAACTTAGTGTATCTAAAACTGAGCGCTTGGTCTTCCTAAACAAATTTTCCACAGAGTTTTCCAAATCAACAAATAGCAACTACATCTTTCAAATAGCTCAATCCAAACACTTAGAGGCATCATGACTCATCTCTTAATCTCACAGCCCACATACAATCCATCTTCATGGTGATACTTTCAAATATATCCAGACTGACCAATTTTCACCACCTCTAATGCCCGCTCTCCTAAATCTTTCCTCTGCTCTGTCCTTAGCACATTCAATATATTCTCTACATAGCAACCAGAACTAGCCTGTTAAAATCATGTCAGATAATATCATTCCCTACTCAGAACTAGTCAGTGTCTTCCTTTAGGTCTTTTTTTTGGCTTTTTGGGGTACGCGGGCCTCTCACTGTTGTGGCCTCTCCCGTTGCGGAGCAGAGGCTCCGGACGCGCAGGCTCAGTGGCCATGGCTCACAGGCCCAGCCGCTCCGCGGCTTGTGGGATCTTCCCGGACCAGGGCACGAACCCGTGTCCCCTGCATCGGCAGGCAGATTCTCAACCACTGTGCCACCAGGGAAGCCCCCCCCCCCCTTTAGGTCTTTACTTACCTGTCACTTTTTCCTTGGGGCCCTTCCTGACTACCTGTGTAAAATTGCAAAATCTGCCATTATCCTCTATTACTCTTCCCTGCTTTACTCCTTTACTAACACATCATTATTTAACATACTGCTTATTTTCCTTTTTTTTCATTTTGGTTATCATTTGGCCTACCCCTATTATGCCAGTTTCACAAAATCAGGGCTTTGGATATTTTCACTCCTGTATCTCCAATATTTCAAACAGTGCTTGGCCCAAAGAAAGTGTTTAACCAATATTTACTGAATAAATCGATGCCTGTTCAAGGGATATATGGATTTGACAATGCACTCATGTTTAGCAGTGACAGTTTTTGGATGCAGGAGTATGATATTTGAAAGTACTTTCTACTATTTTCTAAATCGAATTATCAATCAAATAAATGTAAATATATTCACAGAAAAGGACATTTAATTAAATCATTCCACTGAATGCCCAAATTCCTCTTGGCTTGCTCCCAGCAAAAATGTATAGAATTCAACTTTGTACTGTGTATAATTTACTAACAAATAGTCATGTTCTGATTACAAATGCTAACAAGCTCTTCTAAAGAAGGAAATGCAGATGGGAATATTTAACTGATGTAGTTATTTCCCATGAATAATTAAAATAATATAACTATAAAGAATTATGAAAATGGAGAGATTTTTAAAAAATATTGTTAAATATCACCTTAATTATTTTTTTGAATATCTAAAATGTATATGAAAAATACATTCTAAAATTTAACAGTGTAAAATGGAATAATTTCCAGTTGCTAACTATTCCTGTCTCACTTCTATTTTTTAAAATGTCAGAAGCTTATCTAGTGACAAGTTGATGATTCAAGAGCAAGGAAAGAACTCTAAAATGTTAGGATTGATAAACATTTCCAATATCATCACATTCTTTTTTCTGTAATCTTTTCTTCAAGGAACTTGACCTCAAGAGCCCTCTATCACGTATATACTCTAAGTAAAAATTCTAAAAGTTTTTTAAAGGCTTCTTATGAATAAAATAAAGTACTCAATAATTCTCCTATCCTTTTAATGATAAAAATACCAGTGTTCACCAGAAAACTGTAGAGAGAATAATAGGGTAGTAAGATTTCATAAAAACTGTACTTTTAATACTTCAGTTAGAAAATTTGAGAATTCTTAATGTCTGAGTTTGCCACTTTTAATATTTCACCTTGCACATGCGAGTTAGCATATTTATGCCTTAATTTGCTCATCTGTAAAATGAGAATAGCACCTGCCTTAAAATGGCCTAATGGCAGTTTTCAGAATTTCATGTATAAGCAAGTAACAATATCTTCTTTATCTTCCATTACTCCTCTTCTTTCTCCTTCTCTTCTGTTTTTTATTTCTCTTTTCCTCCTCTATTTTGTTACTCTCCTCTTCCCATGCCTGTTCCCTTTATTCTCCTCTCCACCCCCATTCCCTTCATCCTATTTCTTATTATGCAGCATGATATAATTGAAAATTTATAACCTTTGGATTTACATAGACTACAATTTTAATACAAGTCTGGCCTGCTTTTTCTTTTTCCTTGGATATGGTCCAATACCTCTGCCCCTTATTATCTTTTTCTATAAAAGGATTTAGATATTATTATTCTTCCCCTGTGTAGATGAGGAAAACGTGGCACAGAGACTTGAAAAGAAGAACTTAGTGTGTGTTAGAACCAAGCTTTGAACCTGGCTAATACACATTCTGTGCCTTGCTCTTAACTATTATACACACTATAATGTGAAAGATTAATGGCCTCCATTAGCCAAAATTCTCATGCTCTATTTAATTTCACGACTCGGGCATCTGACTTCCAATACAATGTGTTTCAGGACAGAAGTAGGAAGGATCTTAAGCATTCTATTTTATATATATAAATATAAAATAGCATTATTTAATATTCAAACCTAGAAATTAAAATATTTTAAATTTCTTTTAATAATAAGACAAAATATGCTCAAAATTTTACATCATTAAAAATTAAGAAATTAAAATAAATAGTTCCTCCCCAAAGAGGTAATTAATGTAATCATTTTCTATGAACCCAGAGGATCCCCAATATCGACCTCTCTTTTATATATACTTGAGAATTCCATAATACAGCATGTGGTTTGAATTTCAAAAAAATCAGTGTTTTATATTATCTGCTCTGACTTATATTTCTCTCAGAAAAGGTAGACTTATTATATATATTTGGTCATGATATATAGTCCAAATATATAATGTGATGAGAGACAATGTGGTAAAATTGTTTATGCTCTGAAGTCAGACATATTTGTGTCTGAATTTGAGCTTTGCAAATCATTAGTGTCTTATCACCTTAACATATTACTTAACTACTCTGAGTCTTGGTTTTCCAAGTAGGGTAAATCACAAATCAAAGTAGGGTAAATATCTATCTTCCAGGAGTATCTAAGGATTTTATATTTGTATGCAAAATGTAGCACCTTGTCTGCCACATGGTTATTTTTCTGCTAATGAACATTGTATTTTAGATAGTGGCAATATATTTTAAAATATTATTATTCCATTAAAGTGGGAAAATAACTGAATTGATACTTTTCTATTAAGACTATAAAAATTTAGGCATTTTAAAATGATAGTTATTATTATCCCTTTCTGAAATTATTAGGAAGCATTAGAATTAGAAAGCATAGTCACAGGGACACATCTTTGTAGCATCCGTTTCTAGAATTCTATAACCAACTCTCATACTCCAAATAATATGCATTGGTTACTTATACTATGTTATACCATGAAAGATACCAATGGATATACAAACATTGCATGTAAATTTAATAGTAGAGAAAAAATATATATATACTCTAGAAAACTATTCATGAGTGGAATTTACAAAACTATATATAGTATTTCATATACTCAACTAAATTATGTCTATATTTTTCCACTTTCCAATTGTATCACTATCTAAGAAAACTGGCTTTGTTTACAGTTAAGCTAAGAAGATGTACTTGCATCTTACTTTCTGCTGTAAAAGCTATGTAAAGCTATGTTATTTGCATGGCTACATGATATGAGCTCAAAGGTTTGGAGGCAATCATTGTTTGAGTGATATTACCCTTAAAATGTTTTCAATTGACTATTATCAAGTACCTACATGAATATCTTGCAGGGGCATAATCCTAGAACAGCACTTGCCTTCCATTTCTCTCCTCGCCTCCTTCCTACTTTCCTTTTCCCCTGTTTTTCTTCATATACATTGAAGAATACCAGCCTTCCAGTTGGTAGGCCCTTTAACAGACACTAGGAACATCAGCATAGAAACCAATCCAAACCACACAAAATCTGTTCCCTCCTCTTCCATTGTTCAGCATATGGTAATGGATAATTACATGTAAGTAATCCAACACAAAATAATATAACCTAAGCTAAAGTAGAGGTAAGAACAAGATGCTGAGCACAGATGGATGATTTTTTTTCTTCTATTGAAGAAAGTGGCTTTAGAAATCTCTTCCAGTTATAAGGAGTCCCAGCACACTGAAGGATCATTCTGGGGATGGCTCTAACAGTAAAGGGCAATCTCCTAAAGTAGAGATTATCTCCTCTAAATGCCTTACATCCTCGGCCTTTCAGGCTTTAACTGAAAGCATATTGCTATAAGCACACCTCTAGAGAATTTAGGAAGGAAGGCAAAGATGAACTCCCTCCCTACTTAAGAACTTCAAATGTGCACACTTTTCAGGCTCTATATACCATTAGTATACTATATTTTATTAGTGAATTTTAAAACTGACAGTCATTAAATAATTTTCAATCCCTGTTGATCTACTGGGATTCAACTAAGTAACATGAGCCCACCAGTCTGTCACCACATAAAGCCTATGAATGTCACACACATTTATTTTCCTTTGAGAAGTTAGTTCTCTTTTAGACAGATTTATTTTGAACTGCCTACTACATCTAGCTAGCATATATTTTATTTCAGAATTGATCTTACTCTTAAACCAAGGAATGCTGTACTTCTGTCTTCTTATAAACTCATAATTCTAACATCATATTGTAAAAAGACTGAATTAATTATTACCTCTCCTTTTTTTCTTATTGTAGTTTGTTTTCTCATTACACATTTTTACTGCCTCCCAAATAACCATGTAATGTTACTTCATGTTGGGTGTCTCTGAATTGTAATTATTGGTTATTCGATTTTTTTTAAAAAATCAAAATATGATGTAGTTAGTAATATCTTTTTGCAAGACATTTGATGAATTACTGCCTAACTGAGCCCTTTACTTGTCAATACTGATCTGTATGCCATTAAATATATATTATCTGCTTCTCATAAACTTTATTTAATAAAGTCCTGTAATAGTCTGAATTTAATTTAATCACAACTTTAACATAGACTCCTGAGGCAATCATTCAGATATAGGCTACTACTTTTTTATAGATAGAAAAGTTTCAAAAAGCTCTCATTCTAAAATCCCTGAGAAACTACTTTTATCTAAAGAGCTATTTTATGTAGAATTCTTTTATCTCTTGACATGATAAGAACACAAACAGCAAGAATAGCCACAAACCCTGAGGTGTTGATTGCTAAAATAAAACTGGCTTTATTTCAAACTGGGAAGAAATAAATCAAATAGGTTTTTTGTAATTATAAATAAATGGATCCATAAATTTACTTGTTAGCTTTCACTTTTCAATTGGCATTTCTGGCATTGTATAGACATAATGTCTGCCTAGGCCTTTATTGATAATAGAATTCAATAACTTAATGCTCCATGTCATAGTTTAAGTATGTAAGTACAATTTGGCTAAAATACCTAATTTTCTAGTTAACTGATATTGAGGCTCTTCTGTATTATAATAGAAAAAAAATCTGAACTCAAAGGTTAGCTTTGCTTCTGTACAGAAACACACCCATTTCCTCTTTACCTGATTATGGCTCTTCTATTTACACATACTACTCATCACTAAAATAATGCATAATGTGTATGTGATGGAATGTGCAATTTTTCCATATCTGCTCATTGCCTCAAAGTTATTCTTTTGGGAGGTTGAAGAGGCCAACAATCAGCAAGTGATTGCAACATGATCAAAGTGTCCGCATCAATAGAGAATTCACCCATGAATATAATTATTTAATGAACTGATGGAGAAAGTCTCACCTTAGCCAGTTTATCAAGCTGCTGACTCTCTAGAATCTCTCCCTGTTTTTACTACATGCAATCAATCAATAAATCACTTCATTCTATACACAATATATCTCCTTACTGAACTGTACCCATCCTAGTTTAAATTACCATCATCTCTAACATACGGACTGACCTACACTCTACATGATTCTTCACTGAACACCCACAGTATATGTAGCAAAACAGAGTAAATATACTATATATACTAAAAATATACTATTTCTATCAGATGTAGTTAAAGCCCACAGAGTTTCCACAATATTGCCAGGTGAAATAGAATTTGGCAGTTGTTACTGCAGGTGAAATAGTTTTGTTATTGCATTATCACTTTGTCACCTAGAGTCTGTTCAATTTACAGAAGCCAGGAAACATATGTCCAGAGGTAGAATTCCTTACCTATAAATTACTTCTTATTCTTGTGTTGTGGTGTATTTAATGAAAACATTTTACATTTAAAACTGTCAATTGGGACTACGAATTCTGTGCTTGTCTTTTCTACATTTAAGCCTGTGAGATGAGTGTATTCTAGAAGCCTATGCCCTGCGTAACTACTGAAGACTAATTTTTCTAGTTTCAAAAGAAACTGATAAAAGTTTCAAAAAAATGTTAACTGTACAACAATGAGGAGAATGATAATGTTTTCATGCCTAATAGCTACCACTTCTGGACCATGAGGAACAGAAACTAAACTGCCAGACATATGCAGTGGGGAAGGAATTTTGATTATTATTTGCTATCATGATTTTATGGACACTATATATAAGATCACACTGGTGATAGAGGTAGTTTTGTAATTCATGTAACAAAATAGTTGATCTTATATTTATTTAATAGCTGATGAGCTGACTGTATTTTATTTCTGTCATGTGCCTAGGAAACTAATGTCTTTCTTGGTCAATGATGGAAAGGCTATGTCTTATGTAAAGCAGGGAAAATGAATTATATTTCATATTCTGTCTCCCCAACCTGAAAAAAACCTAAATTTTCTGGCCTCCCTCTCTTCTCTCTCTCTCTATCTAGCATGTATAAAATAATGTTTGAAATATATATGTAACATTATATCTATATACCTATATCTATCTATCATGAGAGTAAAATAACATGCATTGTGTATTCTTACTTAAGACACACAGAGAAATGATGGAAATAGTGCCTGGTTTTATAGTCTTCTAGAATATTCTAGATAATAAAATTTTAATCATCTTGGATACTGACTTTAGAAGCATTAAAAGCATTTTTGGTTTCTCAACATCCATGGGTAGGAACTGGGCTCTTGGAGAGCAGATACCTTGTCTTTTGGTTCATAGGTCTCTGAGTTGCATAAGTATATAGTACCTCATATCATTCAGGCATCTTGGACATTGAGATTGATATCATAATTGAAAAGAATTTTTCATTGCTTCTGTGAGGACATCGTGTTGTATTTTGAGTAAATGATAGGGGTAAGTGAAGGATACTCATGAGTAAAGGATAGGGAACCAACTATTTGATCAGAAGGTAAATATTGAACTCTGGTAAATATTAGTATTGTTTATTAAGATTTTTTCTTGTTCTCACACAGAAACATGGTAGAATTAAACTTGCCTACCTCTTCGAAGTAACGGATTTTGTTCTGTGAAATGAGAGTGAAACACATGTACTTATTTCCTGAGGGAAGCTTTAAAAACCTAATCTAATTTCAATACCATTTTTCCCCCTAACTTTTGCCTTGGAAACAAGCAATGTTCCATATGTTGTCTGCTATGTCAATATAGATCCTAGACTAAGGAAAATTCAGAGTAGTTGCATCAGTCAACCTGTGATATACATGTAGTGCATGTGAAAACATAGCATATGTTGTTTCAAACCAATGAGTTTTGCAACACATCCTAAACTATTCTGAGAGGTGCATTCAATGAAACTTGAATTAAAGATGAGATTCATGATTTTGTCATTTCAATATTAGCGATCCTTTCATCATTAGAAAAATATAACAAAGAGAAAGAGAGGAAAAACAGTTATACATATATATGTATATATATACGTATATATGTGTAATGTTTCCTCTTCCATTTAAAACTGTAGGATTACAGTAAGGCAGGACTACTCAAACTAAAAATCTTCATGGTAAAGAAAACCATCAATAAAATGTAAAGACAACCTATGACATGGGAGAAAAATTTGAAAACCATATATCCAACAGGGGTTTATATCCAAAATATATAAGGAACTCATATACCTCAATAGCAAAAGAATAAATAACCCAACTTTAAAATAACAACGGATCTAAATAGACATTTTTTTTCCAAAGATATACAGATGGCCAACAGGTACATGAAACGATGTTCAAAATCACTAGTCATCAGGAAAATGAAAAGCAAAACCACAATATCACCTCAAACCTGTTACAATGGCTATCATCAAAACGACAAGAGATAATATGTGTTGGCCAGGATGTGAAGAAAAGGGAAACCTTGTGCACTAGTTGGTGGGAATGCAAATTGGCACAGACACTATGGAAAACGGTATGGATATTCCTCAAGAAATCAAAAATAGAACTACCATATAGTCCAATAATCGAACTTTTGTGTATATCCAATGGAAGTAAAATCATTATCTCAGAGATATCTGTACTCCAATGATTATAGCAGTATTATTTACAGAAGCCAAGTATTATTTACTAAGCAGTATTATTTACAAAGTATTATTTCCAGTATTATGGAAACAACCTAAGTGTCTATCTACAGATGAACGGATAAAGAAAATATGTATATATATTGTATATATATATATTCATTGTATATATATTCAATGAAATATTATTCAGTCTTTATAAAGAAGGAAATTCTGTCATTTGCAACAATATGAATGAAACTAAAGGGCATTATGCTATGAGAAATGTCAGACAGAGAAAAATAAATACTGCATGGTATCACTTATATGTGGATTTTGTTTTTAAGTTAAACTCATAGAATCAGAGAGTAGAAAATCGATTGCTGTTGGCTGGGGGTTGGAGGAAATAAAGAGAGGTTGTTAAAAGGGTATGAAATTTCAGTTATAAGATGAATAAGGCCAGAGGATCTATTGTATAACATGATGACTATAGGTGACACCACTGTATTGTATAATTGAAATTTGCTGAGAGTACAATTTAAATGTTCTCACCAAAACCAAAAAAGTAAATATGTACGGTGATGGATGTGTTAATTAACTCACTGGGGGAGTCCTTTAATAATGTATACGTATATCAAGTCATCGTGTTGTACATTTTAAGTATCTTATCATTTAATTTTTAATTTTACCTCAATAAACCTGAACAAATTTTAAATAAAATATTTTAATAAACACATACAGAAAACTGTAGAGCAGGTTAATAAAATATCTTATTATACAAAGAAGATAATTCAATAAATTGACTATTTTAGATACTCCACCTATTTACTGGATATTAGTTACTTCAGTGAATGTTTAATGAGTACTTAGTGTATTTCTAGTAGGAGATATTGAATAAAATAGGCAGCAGAAGGGGCATGATTCTAAATATAGGAGGTTGGATCAATAGAACTCTGAAATTTCTCAGATAATGAAGTTGAAAATTCATGGTTTATAAAAAAGATCTTAGTTTGAAAAACTCTTTGAATATTAGTGTCATTAATAGAATAGAAACAGTTCTTGGCTTAACCCACATAGCTTTCAGTTCTGGATGTTTAAATTTGTGATCACTGTCAGATATCCATGTAAATGTATCAAATATCCAGTTGTATATATAAGTTTGCAGATATGAAAACAAGTTAGTGCTGGAGATATACACCTGAGGGTATGAAAATATACGGCAGTCAAAGTCATGAGAATGCATTAGAGCAGCTTTACAGATAAAGCATGTCTTATTTTTACCCAGGATGTAATGTAAAATGATGTAATGAAGGTAGTGAAGCTTCATGGCTCACTTAATCATCAAACATTTTTTAGATTTTCAGGCATATTAAATAATAAATTTTTCATTGTTCTAAGATGAAATATACTCCAAATTTGTTTAATTGTTGATGAATTTGTCCATGAACATGCAATACACAGTGAAATTTGAAAAGTAATGCAATCACTTTCAGTGGCTGGCACTTTGTAGTAGCATTTATGAGGGCAGTGAGCCAGTGATACAGAAATAATTGTAACATCTATCTCTGTGGTTTGATGTCAAACAATTAATTAATAATATAAACTTTCTAAAGTTGGTTTTCATCCCTAATTACTTTTGCTTGAAACTCATTTCACGTTCAAACTGTAACATAAATCTTGAAGTAGCTTAAAAGAAGTTTATGACCGTCACTTCAAAATTTGAAGCAATCTCTGATGTTTTGGAAGTCATTTTAAATCTATCTATCAAGATTATAAGATATGGGGTCCTTCCACATCAATAGGTTTAATCTAGTTATCTAAAAAAAGTCCCACGAATTTTTGAACACGGGAAATTTATTTTATAAAACAAGTAAGAGTGACTTTCATTCTAGATTAAGCAATGACTCCAAATAATCAATGATGGACAATAACAAAGGTTTACTTCTCACTCATGGCATGTCAATGTGAATGAGCTGTGGCTGTGCTCTGAGCTGTCTGTTCTGTAACCAGGTTGATGAAGCAGCTCTTGTCATTGTCATTATCATGTCAGTTTCCAAGCAGAGTGAACAGAGAGGAGGCATCTTAGTTTTGACTGCTATAAAAAGTGACATAGATGGGGTGGCTTTTAAACAACAGAAATTTACTTCTCAGTTCTGGAGGCTCGAAGTCCAAGATCAGGGTGCCAGCATGGTCAGGTTCTGGTTAGGATCCCCTTTTGGGTTGCAGACTGTCATTCTCTTATGTTATTTAGAAGACTAAACACTCTGTGGAGTTTCTTTCGTAAGGACACTAACTCCATCATGAAAGCTCCACCCTCATGACATAATTACCTCCCAAAGACCCCCAGCTCCTAATAACATAACATTGTGGGTTAGGATTTCAGCATTTGGATTTTGGGACACACAAACATTCAGTCCATGGCTGTTGGTGAGCCACACTCTGGCTTGTAAAGCTTCTGCTTGGACATTAAACATTTGTTTTCCTCTCATATTTCACTGGTCAAGTGTCAGGGCTGAGTTCAACATGGTAGAGATACCAATTATTCCCTCTAGAAGGCCTGCCCTGGGAAGGATAACAAGTATTTTGAGCAATTATAAATCTACCAGAGTAAGCAGACTCTTTGCAATGAAGTTATTTATTCCAAAATTCATATTCCAAACTTCATTCACTTTAATCATATATGGAGCTCCAATTTCTCATTCAAATTTTACTCACTGATTTACTTAGTGGAAACAATATTGGATGCCTGGTTTATAAGCAAAAAAGAGAAGTGACACTGTAGCAAGAGAATGAAGGGAAAAGTTAAGAAATGAGAGCCAGCTTCCAGAACATGTACTTGTCATGGTAGAATTCAGTAGCTCCCAGATGGTCATGTGAAAGCTCATAATGCCTTTTAGGACCCAAGGCTTGAAATTGACATTGCCTCATCTTTCCACATTCCATTGTACAAAGCAAGCCAAAGAGCCAAGTCCAACACAACCAGCATCACTTTCTAGAGAAGTGGAAATGATGAATAGAACAAATATTTGTTAAAATAACTAATATGCCACAGATGTTGTTTCTAAGAACCATTAAAATTATCCTTCTTTTGATAGGGCAAAAAATATAATATATTTTAGGAAGAAAATTATTCAAAATGGATGGATTTAAATATTTGATGCATAAAGAGGTAGGTAAAATCCTACATTTCTAGAAAACTGGCCACCCTTAATAATTATTTTCCCAAGAGATATTATAACTCTTAAGCTGTGGATTTCCTTGAATCACCATGGGAAAAAAAAAAACCTCACGTTTTAAGATCTTATGCAGTATAAAATTGTGGCTATATTTTTGTTAATGATTTTTGTTTTGTGTTGTTTTGTTTTTTGCTGAAATTCAGCTTAACTGCATTGTGCATCTTTCAAAAGCAAATACTAGGTATCTTGAATATTAAGGTTAAATATTTATGGAGTCATGAATAGTTTCAGATTTATTATAAAACTAAACATATGACATATTTCACAGTGGTACTATGTTAGTTTCATTTTTGCATACAGAATTTGACATTTGAGTGTATTTTTTAAAAGTTAATTGACATATCTCTAACATCGTCAGCAGAAAAAAAGCCAAAAATTAATTACACAACAGTTAACATCGTAGGTGATTTACAAACCTGATGTACATTTTTAAAAAGTAAACATCACCCTTCTGAATTTGTTTGTAATCTGTACAATGAAATAATTGAGTGATAAATTTATTTTCCTTGTCCTCCTTACATGATTAATGTTTTTAATAGTTCTTTATCACTTGAGAGAAAATACTAGAAAACTTAGCAACTTAAAACAAAGGCCATTTATTTATCTCATTATTCTGTTATTTGGTGATTTAGCCTATAGTTGTTCAGCAGATCTGCTGATGTCTGCTGGGCTCAAGCCAGCTGCCAGGTAGCTGGGTGATTGATCTGGGAGTGAGCTCTAGGAAAGGGTGCAACAGGGCCATGTGTCTGTCATCACTGGGGAAGCTAACTCGGGCTTCTTTATGTGAGGGTGTTAGCAGAAAGAATAGAAATACATGGCCTGTCGAATCTTAGATTCATGACTTGCACAGCCTCACTTTAAACACATGCTTTTGGTTAAATCAAATCATAAGGCTAGTTTAAATGTAACATCCAGGGAAACAAACTCTACTTCTTGATGGGAGGATCTGCAAAATATTGTGGCCAATTTTACAATCACCACAATAGTATAGAATAATGTATACTTTTATTACTAATAAATAGTATATACATATGTACATATATGCAAAACAGATTGATACATACTACTAATACTGAGCCCATTATTACTTATCACCTTCATTGTTATTTTCACTATATTTGAGCCTTTATTCAAAATATATTTCATGGCACTTATAATTGAAGTATTCATAAACATCACCTTTTCCATTTACAACTAAAAGCAAAGCAACTTTGGTAAATGTTCTTGCCATTGTCACCACAAATCAACAAATAGAAACCAATTATGTTTTAAGCAATAATTTTTCAATGTAATATAAATCCTTACTTCTTCCAAGACTTTTTATTCTGATTATCATCAGGCAATTATATCACTTAAAAATGTCCCTTAAACATTTTACAGACTGCAATTAAGAAAATTCAAACTAGACTTAAAATATATCACATGGACATTTTATTTCCCCTTTATCTGCATTTATATTTTGATGAACAGTATTATTGATGTAGAATTTTTTTGGAAAAAAATTATGGAAAAAAATTTTATGGAAAAATCACCTTTTTCAAAGAAATGAATATAAATTAATTTGGATTATGCATAGATACATTGTCTTTTCCCTATGATTATGAAGCTGAATGATTAATCAATAGATAGTAGAATATTATTCAGTTTTTAACTATTTTCTTCATATAGTTAATTTTCATGTAAAAATATGTGTGACTATTTGGAAAGATATATGATTGTCATTTGATCACTACAGGGTTTTTTTTGTTTGTTTTTTTCTTTTTAACATAACAAAAGGCACCTTTATTACTCTCATCACTTAGGAAGTTCCAAGGGTTTTAGAGCCAGAAACACGAGGAAGACAAAATATGTATTTCTTAATATAAATCACAGTTTCACACAAACCAAAAGAGTTTATAAGAACACATGAAATAACCCCCACTGCTACAAACATACCATGTGTGTGTGTGTGTGTGTGTGTGTGTGTGTGTGGTACACGGGCCTCTCACTGTTGTAGCCTCTCCAGCCTGTTGCAGAGCACAGGCTCTGGACGCACAGGCTCAGTGGCCATGGCTCACGGGCCCAGCCGCTCCAACGGCATGTGGGATCTTCCCGAACCGGGGCACGAACCTGTGTGCCCTGCATTGGTAGGCAGATTCTCAACCACTGCGCCACCAGGGAAGCCCAAACATACCTTTTATACTTTCTTAGTGGCAATTTGACTGACACAAATATCTACCTATTTCATGACATATAAAAATAAGAAGCAAAGGTAGATATAGACTACACCTCATGACAAATGTTTGAGCCTCATATATTACTTAGAAAATACCCAGATATCGAAAATTATACTTATCATTCATACTAGATTTTAAAGTTAACTAAGGGTCTTGGGAATTATATTTAAGCTGACATATTACAGAACTTAATTACTGTTGCTATCAAAAAGTTTGTCATAATTGTACTTTGGTTTGAATAAATATATATATTTTTTCTTACTAGTTATCTATTTTATACATAGTAGTGTATCTATGTCAATCCCAATCTCACAATTCATCACACCACCACCACCACCACCACTGATTTCCACCCTTGGTGTCCATACATTTGATCTCTACATCTGTGTTCTACTTCTGCCCTGCAAACTGGTTCATCTATACCATTTTTCTAGGTTCCACATATATGTTGTTAATATACAATATTTGTTTTTCTCTTTCTGACATATGCCACTCTGTATGACAGTCTCTATATCCATCCATGTCTCTACAAATGACCCAATTTCATTCCTTTTTATGGCTGAGTAATATTCCATTGTATATATGTACCACATCTTCTTTATCCATTCATCTGTTGATGGGCATTTAAGTTGTTTCCATGTCCTGGCTATTGTAAATGATGCTTTAACGACCATTGTGGTACATGACTCTTTTTGAATTATGGTTTTTGCAAGGTATATGCTCAGTAGTGAGATTGCTGGGTCATATGGTAATTCTATTTATAGTTTTTTAAGGAACCTCCATGCTGTTCTCCATAGTGGCTGTATCAATTTACATTCCCACCAACAGTACAAGAGAGTTCCCTTTGCTCCACACCCTCTCTAGCATTTGTTTATTGTAGTTTTTCTGATGATGCCCATTCTAATTGGTGTGAAATGATACCTAATTGTAGTTTTGATTTGCGTTTCTCTAATAATTAGTGATGTTGAGCAGGTTTTCATGTGCTTTTTGCCCATCTGTATGTCTTTTATGGAGAAATGTCTATTTATGTCTTCTGCCTATTTTTTGATTGGGTTGTTTGTTTTTTAATATTGAGCTGCTTGAGCTGTTTATATATTTTGGAGATTAATCCTTTGTTTATTGGTTCATTTGCAAATATTTTCTCCCATTCTGAGGGATGTATTTTCATCTTGTTTACAGTTTCCTTTGCTTCATAAGAGCTTTTAAGTTTTATTAGGTCCCATTTGTTTATTTTTGTTTTTATTTCCATTACTCTAAGAGGTGGATCAAAAAAGCTCTTGCTGTGATTTATGTCAAGGAGTGTTCTTCCTATGTTTTCCTCTGAGAGTTGTATAGTGTCCAGACTTACATTTAGGTCTGTAATCCATTTTGAGTTTATTTTTGTGTATGGTGTTAGGGAGTGTTCTAATTTCATTCTTTTACATGTAGCTGTCCAGTTTTCCCAGCCCTACTTATTGAAGAGACTGTCTTTTCTCCATTGTATATCCTTGCCTCCTTTGTCATAGATTAGTTGACCATAGGTGCATGGGTTTATCTCTGAGCTTTCTATCCTGTTCCATTGATCTATATTTCTGTTTCTCTGCCAGTACCATATTGTCTTGATTATTGTAGCATTGTAGTATAGTTTGAAGGCACAGAGTCTGATTCCTCCAGCTCCGTTTTTTTCCCTCAAGACTGCTTTGGCTATTTGGGGTCTTTTGTGTCTCCATACAAATTTTAAGATATTTTGTTTTAGTTCTGTAAAGAATGCCACTGGTAATCTGATAGGGATTGCATTGAATCTGTAGATTGCTTTGGGTAGTATAGTCATTTTCACAATATTGATTCTTCCAATCCAAGAACATGGTATATCTCTCCACCTGTTGGTATCATCTTAAATTTCTTTCATAAGTGTCTTATAGTTTTCTGCAAACAGGTCTTTTTTCTCCCTAGGTAGGTTTATTCCTTGGTATTTTATTCTTTTTGTTGCAGTGGTAAATGGGAGTGTTTCTTTAATTTCTCTTTCATATTTTTCATCATTAGTGTATAGGAATGCAAGAGATTTCTGTGCATTAATTTTGTATCCTGCAACTTTACCAAATTTATTGATTTAGCTCTAGTAGTTTTCTGGTGACATCTTTAGAATTCTTTATGTATAGTATCATGTCATCCAGAAACAAGAAAAGACACTACATAATGATCAAGAGATAGAACCAAGAAGAAGATATAACAATTATAAATATATATGCACCCATCATAGCAGCACCTCAATACATAAGGCAACTATTAACAGCTATAAAAGAGGAAATCAACAGTAACACAATAATAGTGATGGACTTTAACACCTCACTTACACCAATGGACAGATCATCCAGATGGAAAATTAATAAGGAAACACAAGCTTTAAATGGCAAAATAGACCAGATAGATTTAATTGATATTTATAGGACATTCCACCCAAAGACAGCAGATTACACTTTCTTTTCAAGTGCACATGGAACATTTTCCAGGATACCTTACATCCTGGGTCACAAATCAAACCTTGCTAAATGTAAGAAAATTGAAATCATATCAAGCATCTTTTCTGACCACAACACTATGAGATTAGAAACCAATTACAGGGGAAAAAAACATAAAAAACACAAAAACATGGAGGCTAAACAATACGTTACTAAATAACCAAGAGATCACTGAAGAAATCAAAGAGGAAATCATAAAATACTAAGAGACAAATTACAATGAAAACACGATGATCCAAAACCTATGGGATGCAGCAAAAGCAGTTCTAACCGGGAAGTTTATAGCTATACAAGCCTACCTCAAAAACAAGAAAAATCTCAAATAAAAAATCTAACCTTACACCTAAAGGAACTAGAGAAAGAAGAACAAACAAAACCCAAAGTTAGCAGAAGGAAAGAAATCATAAAGATCACAGCTGAAATAAATGAAATAGAAACAAAGAAAACAGGAGGAAAGATCGATAAAACTAAAAGCTGGTTCTTTGAGAAGATAAAAAAATTGATAAACCTTTAGCCAGACTCATCAAGAAAAAGAGGGAGAGGACTCAAATCAATAAAATCAGAAATGAAAAAGGAGACATTACAACGGACACCACAGAAATACAAAGCATCATAAGAGACTACTACAAGCAACTCTATGCCAATAAAATGGACAACCTGGAAGAAATGGACAAATTCTTATAAAGGTATAACCTTCCAAGACTGAACCAGGAAGAAATAGAAAATATGAACAGACCAATCACAAGTAATGAAATTGAAGCTGTGATTAAAAATCTTCCAACAAACAAAAGTCCAGGACCAGATGACTTCACAGGCAAATTCTATCAAACCCTTTGAGAAGGGCTAACACCCATCCCTCTCAAACTCTTCAAAAAAATTGCAGAGGGAGGAACTCTCCCAAACTCATACTATGAGGCAACCATCACCCTGATACCAAAACCAGACAAAGGTACTACAAAAAAAGAAAATTACAGACCAATATCACTGATGAATATAGGTGCAAAAATCCTCAACAAAATACTAGCATACAGAATCCAACAACCATGAAAATGATCATACACCATGACTATGATCAAGTGGGATTTATCCCAGGGATGCAAGGATTCTTCAGTATACACAACTCAATCAATGTGATACACCATATTAAGAAATTGAAGAATAAAAGCCACATGATCATCTCAATAGATGCAGAAAAAGCTTTTGACAAAATTCAACACCAATTTATGATAAAAACTCTCCAGTAAGTGGGCATAGAGGGAAACTACGTCAACATAATAAAGACTATATACGACAAACCCACAGCAAACATCATTCTCAATGGTGAAAAACTGAAAGCATTTCTTCTAAGATCAGAAACAAGACAAGGATGTCCACTCTTGCCACTATAATTTAACATAATTTTGGAAGTCCTAGTCATGGCAATCAGAGACGAAAAAGAAATAAAAGGAATAAAATTGGAAGAGAAAAAGTAAAACTGATCATAGTGTTTTTAACAGATTGTTTTCTTAATGATTACTTATTAGTTTGCCCATAGGTAATACTATTTTATTTGAAATAGTCCTTCAGTACTTATACAGAAACCACTTCATTTAAATTGGATTTGAGCTTCCTTATTTCAGTAATATCATGTTAAGTCTAAACTTTCTTGAATGTAAGGATTATTTTCTTGACCTCACAAACCTGCAATAGGAAAGCATAATCAAAGTCATCTAAAAAGTAATCATACACATTAATTTCACCAGGCTTTATTTTATTCTTAAATATATGCTTTTAATTCTGGGGTCTTCATGATCCTCTCTACTCCTAAAACATTCTCACCTAGTTTATAAATCATACATCCTAAAAAATATTCCAGAAAGACTATTCACCATGGAAAACTGTGTGTTCTATAAAACCAGAATTATTTTCTACTTTAATAAAACATTTTTTTTCTTTATTTTGATAGGGTATCAAACTCTAGTTGCAATATTAAATTTTCTTTCATATATCTTCCATATGTTAGAATTTCAAATTATAAGACAGAAAACAAGTGTATATAAATAACCATTTATTCAATACATAATATATAAAGACTACAATTTTCATATTGAATAAAAATGAAATGGCTTTGCAATAAATACTATAAATAAATATTCTAATCACTAAAGGACATTTAATTTTATTGAAGGATTATAAAAATTAAATATTAGTTTTAGAGTGGTTACTGAGATTTTATTTATGTCTGCAATGTTGAAATAATATAATAACTATACAAAAATTATATATATAAAATCAGATATTCAGTCATATTTTTCACCATATTTTCCCTCTACTCATATTTATAATATTTATATGGTAAATATGTATATGTAATAAGAAAATAAATAATATCTAGGCTATACTCCTAAATAAAATTTATATTTACACATAATTTACTGGGGAGTAAAGTATTTACTTAAAAGCTTATTATTCAAGCTAGTGAGAAGCAGCTGCATAGTACAGGGAGATCAACTCGGTGCTTTGTGACAACCTAGGGGGGTGGGATAGGGAGGGTGGGAGGGAGATGCAAGAGGGAAGGGATATGGGGATATATGTATACATATAGCTGATTCACTTTGTTATACAGAAGAAACTAACACAACATTGTAAAGCATCTATACTCCAATAAAGCTGTTTTAAAAATTAAATAAATAAATAAAATCAATATCATCAGGGTAATGTTATATTAAAACAATGTGCAAATAGATTTTTTCCAGTTATGAAACTTGAGAATAATAATAAAGGGTCTTTAAAAAAAAAAGCATATTGTTTCAGAAGAATATATTTTTGAAAATTTCTATGGTGAAAATTTTAAAGAATTTATTAATGTTTATTTTCTTTTTGAATTAAAAATGAATTGACCAAATGCATTATTGCAACATATAAAGAATCATTTGTTATGATACTAAAAATTGAAAAATATGTGTATATACATACATATATTACTTTGACATAACAAAAACTCATTTTAAATAATCCAGTGTAGTATGTAAAGAAGTAAAATTGATAGGCTAAAAAACAATTATCGAATTTCTTAAATAGTAAATGAAATCCAGTTAAATTTAAAATGTTTAAACCTTATTAAAACTGATATTTCTGCATATCTATAGTATCATGTCAATTTATTTCATAGCAAAAATTCTCGATATTCTATAAAATACCAAACATGTTCTGAATTTATAAGAATGTTTTCATATAGATTGCTTATTTGTATCTTAGTTATAATCTGAAGGTTATTCACTAGTAAAATATTTTTACTCAGAAAACTTCCTGTCTATTCTGAGTAATGTATATGCAACTATATATTCTATGTGACTTTTTGTTTTATGTATACTATATATTCTCTCTGTGTCTTTAGTAAAGACATTTTTTTACAAAGTTCATTAACAATTTTTGGTTTGCACTTTACAATTATTCTGTCAAACAAATTTCAAGTTGTTATTTTTCGTTACCATAATGTTCATTTCTCTAAGCAGGATAAACAGTATTCTGGAGATACCTGTTCATTTTAAGGAGTTCCTGAGAAAGTGGCTAAAATATAGTTTTTAAAATTAGTAATAGTGCAAAAAAAAAGTTTTTTGTGAAATACTGCAGTATCTTCACAGGAGCAAATTCAAGCAAATCCTAAACTTCACTTGAATGTGAAAAGCTTTTTCTAAGTCTATCAACTTAAATGTTGAATAAAGTATTGATGACCCAAAATTCAACTATGGTCAGTTGAAATTCAGAGGTAAATTTCTGTTTCAAACATCATTTACCTTGTATACTTAACATTTTAAGATTAATTTCCTCTAATTAGAAGGAAACAATGAACAGAATTTCAGGATTTCAGATGACAGAATACGTATTTCTTCCATCTGCACAATTAATGGTGATTTATAAAAGTGAATACATTATTGTAATGATAGTTTGTCCTTTTTAAGAGGTAAAACTGGCTAAAAAGTAGAAGTTATTACGAATAAACTTCCTGATGAAGCTACAGAGTCATTAATTAATAATCAGAAAGTCCTATATGCTCTGTTAATTATCATCTTTTCCTTTCTTTGTGCTCTGAGTACAGCTAAAGTACTGAAAGAGTTGATCAAGCATAGTCTTGTGGCTAATTGAGCAACACTGTCTGAATCATTTAATGGTTAATTATATTCTTTTCTGCTGTATTTGTCTAAAATTGCTCCAGAAAGGTCAGTTCTCAAAGATTTATGCAAAATCAACATTTTAACAAGTGAAAGTCCAAGGTAATTTTAAAAAATAAAAAATAAATTTAAAACTTTGTAAGAAAGCTTTTAATAACAACCCACTTCCCACATGTAGGTATTTCCAGGAGAACTTAGTCTTGAAAGTTTGTAAATTCAGAAAAAAATATGCCTATGTAAATTAGAAGATTGTCAATTAATGTATGCTGGTTTGGGAAAAAAGCATACAGCTTTTCTATAGTAATCTACTTGTGAAACACTTCATGTCAGATCAAGGAGCTTCTGTTTTCATGTGACTTTGCATTCACAGCTTTATTTTTGACTTCAACAAAAGTGACTTAACACTTCCTTATATGTTATATGGTTTGCTACATGTTGAAACACAAACTGCAATACACCAAATCATTGTTTTCAAGGACCTGATAGATTGTTGGAACCGCCAGCGCATAAGCACAAGATTATGTGCCCTCATAAAGTGGAAGCTAAGCATATAGCAAATCCTAACAGAGGAGTTGTTAATCATGAAAATTATTATTTTTTTAAAAATTAGATGGCCCTTGAAAAGACTGATGGACTGGTATTTGTTACTCTAGAGATAGCACGTGGATTTTAGGCATCCCTGTCAGAGGACACAACATATAATAGTGCTTCGTGATTAAGTAACAGTGAGATAAAGCAATGAACGTTGTTAAAACAAATCATCCCCTTTTAAAAATATAATTCAAATATCAAATGCAATAATCAAAATTAAAATGAAATATGACATGTTCAAGCAAATAAATATATATTATCCTCTCTAAAAACTTTTTCAAATATTTCCTAACATCTTCCAGAAAAAGACAGTGCTATGAACAATTTAAAATTTCATAGTAACAGAATCATTTAGGGTTCTTTTGTTATTTAAAGCATAACATAAATGGAAATTAATATCATTTTTCAGTGCCCAAATCTTAGAACTTTCTTGTTAGTAAACTATATACATAGAAAAAATAAGAAAAAAGTTCTGAATGGTATATCATACACTTGGTTATGGGAGGGAGTGGAATATAGTAAAAGAAATGTATTCATCATAATGCTTTTGATATATAATACAATATTAAATATAATATAATAATGTTAATAAGAACTGCCTGGAGTATTATTATGTGGCGTCCCTTTATGCACTTTTTTTTTTCATTTTGTCCTCCAAAGTATTCATAAGAAGATTTTTAGTGTAGCAAAAAACAAAATAATGTATGCAGTATTCTATACATGTTTAGAGAAAGGAAATAAATTTGACTTGCATGATCATGAAAATGTCTTTGATGTAGACTTTGAAGGATTGTTGGGTTTTTCATAAGCCAGCGAAGAATCAGAGGCAGAGAGGAATTTCAGTTTGCAAGTTTGATATGAACAAAATCAGAAAGTCAAAAAGTACTGTGATGGCTTGAGGTGTTTGGATAAAACTCTTATTCTCATGAATTTTCCTATTTAGATGAAGAAACATTTTTCCCTTATTCAGTTTTCTAACATTAGAAAAAGGTAATTTTAGTAGATTAGGATCAAATAAAAATAATATACTTAAAGATTCCAAACAAAATGTATCTAACATAGATTTTTGATAGACCTATTATATTTTTGGATGGAAGTTTTAAAAACATAACTAACTACAGGTCTTAGATAGGATATATTTTTTTTCTTATAATATTTTGAAGTAAACATTTCCCTCTTTTGACCATGTAAATCAATTTTATATCCCTGGCCTCCTCTGATAAACTCTTTTACTATATATTTTTTCTCTTTTTGCATTTACTCATACTTTTAATTAATAGTCTCATCAATTTAGAAACCAGAAATTTAATATTATAGGCAGAGAAAATTCAAAAATATATTTTGAGATAAAAATTTGGATGAACTCACATAATTACACTATTATTATTCTATACAAGTATAAAAATTTTGGAAAAAGCTATATTGATGAAAAATTTCAAGGTTGTCAAAGCAGTAGAGCCTAAAGAGCTAAGCAAAACAAGCTGACTATTTTGTACTTATTTTATATTTTGAATATATTAAATTATGTTTTCTTCTTAAACAAATATGTAGCAAACAAATGATCACTTTTTCCTTATAATTCTATTTTATTTTTCAGGTGACACAAAAATCTACTATTCATGACGTGAAACAAAAATTTCACAAAGCATGTAAGTTTTATATAAAATTTTGAATTTATATTACAGTCTTTTTTTCTCAAATTGGTTAAGATTTAACTGTAAGAATAAGTTCAATATTACAATGGGAAGAGTGTGTGGAAATCATATTTTTACATGGAACTCAGAAATAATACTATGCTTAATACTTCTTCATTGTGAACATTTTCATATCTAACTTTCTAATTCACATTTTAAGCTTCAACACTCTTTCAGTTTTTATTTGAACTTTTTTCATACTAACAAGAAACTTCCTATATGTGAATGGCATTAATCAATACAAGATGTTTCTTTACATTTAAGCAAATATAGAGCAAAATTTTTACTTCAGTATTTATACTGGTCAAATATCTTCCACATAGAAATTCTTTAAATGCATTTAAATTGTTATTTAATTTTATTAATAGCTAAATTTAAGAGATCTCATTAAGAGGTCTCCAATTACTATTTATCGGGAAATAATTATATGAGATTAATTTTTATTTTTACAACTTTTCAATTAGTTTAGCTATAATTGTTATCATAGTGATAATGTCTATAATTATTAGATAACAATTTTTAAGAAACTAAATTTTTAGAGCAGTTTTAGATTCACAGAAAAATTATGCATAAAATACAGAGTTCCCATATACACCTGCCCCACAGGGGTACAGCATTCCCCACCACAAACACACAGAGTCGTACATTTTTACACCCCCCAAACCTACATTGACACATCATTATTACCCAAAGTCCACAGTTTACATTAGGATTCATTTTTGGTGTTGTACATTCTGTGGATTTTGCTAAGGAGCATTTTCAATACTTTTGGATTTAGTTGAACAACATTTCTTTTCAGAAAATAGTTAAAGCTCACAATTTAATACATCAAATTGTTTAACAATACTTGAGAGTAAAGTGGTAGAACTGTTTTACTATTTTCATTATTTTCTTTCAGGAAAAATGTAGACTATTTACTGAATACTTTTTGTGTATATGACATTATGCTAGGCATAATGAATAATCAAATGAAGACAGAAGACATCTTATTAGCCTTCAAAAAATTGCTCAAGAAGATTTTATATACATATATATATATATATCTAAAGAATATAAAAATAAAACCCAAGTAATCAATGCATATAAAATTTATAAATATTTGGGGAAAGCTCTATTGAGAATTTTTAATAGGAACATAAAGCAGATACAGGATGAAATAGAATTATTTGAAATATGCTTAGCCAGTTTAAAATTCTTGAAGCAGGTGAGTTCTGATATTTTGCCATTGAGACATGTAGGATTTGGATATGCAGAAGAGAACCAGAAATGCATTATAGTAGAGAAAAAAGAATGAAACAAGAGAAGTGCAGAGATCTGTTGTGGATGAATTCTCTAACTTTTAGCTTGGTAATTAAATTCTCTGTATATTTATACCAATATTTTTTAAATTATTGAAAACTCAAAATTTGTATCTTAGTACATAATATATGCGAAAGATGTTACCCTGGTTATTTCCACAAGTATTTCCAGTTTATTTACATTCTAAATGCATTTGTTTTGTTAAGCTAGCAATTGAATCTCCATCCTTTGAAAGACTTAGTAATTTTATATAGTAAAGTTGTTTCAGAAAGTTTAGATTGTAATAATAGGTGCGAAGACATTTGAAAAAGACTTTTTTACTATAAAGCAGAAAGATACAACAAAATTATTTCATTTAAGCTAATAATGACAATGTAAGGATATATTATTTCTATCACTGTCTGGAAACAAAGTTAATCAAAAGCTAATATATGTTTAGAAAGAATGTGCAGTCACCTTGATGTGTGATATTATGACTATTTTTATGTTAGTTTGTATCTACTTATAGACATAATTATACGGTGACTTAAAATTTTAGAGCCAGTTCTACATTTATGTGGTCTAGAGCCTTTTCTAGTAATTAAGAAAGTGAAGTGTAGTAGCTTGTGAAAAATCCTAGTAACATCCAGTTTCAGAACTGGACAGTTGAAAATATGATGATAATATGGTTAATTTTAATACCTGTATCAAGATTTAAGGATTTCTTGACCCCTATTATTTTATTCACTTTTTGAAGCACGATTCTAAACTTTATCAGCTTTAAATAAATTGTAACTTTTTCAAAATTACCTTTACTTTAAAAGTATACCCATCACTTAAAGAAAAATAATATTCAGAAGATCTTGTATTTATTAGAGTGTATTTCAAAAACGAATTGGTCTTCAGGTTTTACAAAGTACAGAAACACAAAAACATTTTTTTCTGTATCACATTACAGAGAAATATCTAGAAGTGAATTAAATTGGACATTATGCTTAATACATTTGCCAAATGGTGAAAGGAAATAAAAAATATTGCTAAATCTAACAATATGTGACTATATATAATGGTAAAAAAATTATGTGCTGATTACCTTAATATTTCATGTTTTAGCATATTTTAAGATTGACCAATATTGAATAATTTATTCAAATTCATGAATTATTTTAACAATAAAATTATATATTATATATGTAGTTTTATATCTACAGTTGTTTTATAACTACAGTTTTGTAACAGTAAGGTTTTTACAGTTACTTCTTTACTTTTTGACACCAAATCATTTTTTATTAAGATGTTTTGGATGATGTTTATTTTTAGGCCCTGGAGTTATAATAGGAATTGTTAATCTTGTAAAGAAAAAGAAAAAAAGAATATATATATATATATATATATATATATAACTCTTACCGGAAGACTAGGTTTCCTGAGGGGAAAATTCTCCCTACATGTCGTTTATCTCTATCCTTTCTTCTCTTAGGTGTTCTGACTGAACTTGATTTCTTGTCTTCCTCCTATTTCTCTGACTTGTGTCAGTGTAACATTTGTCTTAGCTCTATTTTAGAACTTTCTTTACAGTGATTTTTCTTGTCCTATAAAATGACGATTTTATGCTCTTCTAAGGCTCATAATTTTTCAGTTCTGTTTTGTTATGAGTCATATTTTAGATTACCTTGGTGACCATAACAATTGGACTGGTGAAGAGGTAGAAAGGGGAGGAAACTACAGTCATAATATTAGCTGTTAAGGCAAAAGGGAAAGTGCAATGGTTTTCATGAAAAAAAGAGACCTATAAAATTATAAATTATATATATATATGCATACACACACAAATATATACTTTTGCCTATTTCTCCTCTTCTTATTTCATGACCAAAATGATAAAAAGCCTTCAGCTGCAAATCATCCACTAGTCTTTCTTTATCTCCATCTATTTATTCATTAACACTTGTAATTATCATTCTGGTTTGTATCTTGAAGTCTCTCCTGGAGAACTTCAGTGATTTTCATACTCATGTCTCTATACACCACACTCTAGTCATTCTCATCTTCTCACAAAGGTCTCACAGAAGAATTAAGCCTTGCTTTAAAAACTGAGATGAAAAATAAAGAATTATACAAGTCCAGGTGACACTCTGCCTAAAACTATGTGAATCTTTTTTAAGATTTCAAGAGACTTAAAAAAAACTTCCTGTATGTATACTATAACATATGCTAGTTGAGTAGGATTATCCTATTTCATGTTACTCAATTCAACACCTATTCCATATATTTTTTATTCCAAAAGTAATTTATTCCTCCCTTGGGATACAATATAACTTTAATAGAATAATAATCGTTACTCATTTTGGAAAATAACAGAACTCACAAAGAGCCACAACCATGTATTTATTTATTTATTTATTACAAATTCACTATATGTTTATTAGGAAAGTAACTACAAAGATTACTTTTATTTTAAAGTTGTAACATATTTTAGCATTGTTTCTTTTTTTGGAATTTTTGAATTTTATTTTATTTATTTTTTATACAGCAAGTTCTTATTAATAATCCATATTATACATATTAGTGTATATATGTCAATCCAAATCTCTCAATTCATCATACCACCCCCACAACCCCCACCACCGCTTTCCCCCCTTGGTATCCATATGTTTGTTCACTACATCTGTGCCTCAATTTCTGCCCTGCAAACCAGTTCATCTGTACCATTTTTCTAGGTTCCAATATATGCATTAATATATGATAATTTTTTTCTCTTTCTGACTGACTTCACTCTGTATGACAGTCTCTAGTTTCATCCACGTCTCTACAAATGACCCAGTTTTGTTCCTTTTTATGGCTGAGTAATATTCCATTGTATATATGTACCACATCTTCTTTATCCATTTGTCTGTCGATGGGCATTTAGGTTGCTTCTATGACCTGGCTATTATAAATAGTGCTTCAATGAACATTGGGGTGCACATGTCTTTTTGAAATATGGTATTTATTAATTTAAATCTGTAATGATATACTCTATTTTGTGGATTTAATTAACAATCAAAATGTTTGTCAGAATAACAAATAAATTCCAGTAAACAAATTCTGCCTGAATGTTACAAGTTATTTTGTTATGCTTTATCATACTCAAAATTATTTAAATTCCTACAGTCTATATCTCCATAGAAGAGGGATGAATGTGCTAGTTGGCATTGATAAAATTATTATTTTATTTTAATAAAACTAATTTAAAGAATTCTCAAAGCAAAGGCCTAGTGAATATATGCTTTAGGAACTGTGTCCTTGTTGAAAACCAAGGAATCTCTAACAGAACTTGGAAAAATGCCATTGCTGTACAAAAGTTTATAGAGGTAGTTTTCATATAAATTTTTTAAAACAACTTTTATTCTAATTATTAAAAACTGCTATATATTTTGTAGTTCAAATGGTTTGCAATCACAAGATAAGTTGCCCCCAAAAGCATTCCAATGTCATGCAGAATATCTAAAAAGAAAGTAGCCAGCAAGCAGTTATTATGAATGTCCACTTTTATGATTGTTTAGTGGAGGTAAATACCCTCATTATATAACTAAAACCATAGTTTTAAAGGTGGTTGAGATATAAATTCCAATGAATATTTCAAGAATATTGAATGAGATTCAATCTTTTTGCAGTAACAGATCATATAACATTTACTAAATAACTTCAAAGTTATATCAAAACATATGTTCAAAGTTTATATCAAAGCTTATACATAATTGACAAAACTAACTGTATGGGATTCTGACTCATGTAAGCATATGTACCAAACACTTGATGAATTGTTTCCAGATAATTCACCATAAATATTTTGGATCCTTATTTGAAACAAAGTTTTATTACTTTTTTACTTAGAAATTTTTAAGTAGTAAATGCTTTGTAGTGTTTCTAGCTCATATTTCTTATCAATAATATTAGGATGCTGTGATATTGTGATTTATTTTATATATATATATATATATATATATATATATATATATATATATATATATGGTCTTCATCCCCTTTTTCTGGTACAGAGCTCCAAAAATCCTTGGAATTTCCTAAGTGAAAACAGCAGTAAAGGTGTTTTTTGTCATGTTAATTAGGTGAATTTTGGACCACATCAAAAAATGGGGGCTGATTGTCAAGCTATAATTAGAGAGTTGGAATTTTCAGAGGGGCTGGAAATTGAATCAATTGTCAATGGACTGTGATTTACTCAATCATGTCCATGTAATGAAGCTTCCATAAAAACCCCAAAGGATGGGGTTCAGAGAGGTTGGTGAACAGGTGGAGATTTGGAGAGGGAGCCTGGACACTCTGTGATTTTTCCCCACACATTGCCTTTGCATCTCTTCCATCTGGCTGTTCCTGTGTTATATCCTTTTATAAGAAACCCATTATATAGTTAAGTACAATGTTTCTCTGAGTTCTGTGAGCTGCACTAGCAAATTAATTGAGCCCAAGGAGGGGGTCATGAGAACCTCTGAAGCCTCTGAAGTTGGTCAGAAGCACAGGTTATAACCTGGACTTGCAACTGGCATCTGAAGTGCCGGGGGAGGGGGAGGGCAGTTTTGTAGGATTGAACATTTAACCTGTGGAACCTGATGCTATCTCCAGGTAGATAGCATTAGAATTGAATCAAATTGTAGGATACCATGGTGGTGTCCTGAACATTGTTTGTTGGTGTAGCGGGGAACACTACCTTACCACACACTTGTTGCAGTTGGCTGCAGAACCCTAAATAGATGCTTAAAAATTAAATAAAGAAAACCATCAGAAATAATACCAGCATGAAATTAGAATAGCAATCTATGGAATTTTTCTATTCACAGAGTTTATATGGACTAGCAACATATTTGTCAAAACTGATAAACACTTGTATAAGCAAATTGGAGGAAACCATGAAGAAGGAAAAGGAAAGCTCTTTTCTTGTGACATTTGTCTTGTGGTTTATAATTGTAGCCAACATCAATGTTCAGAACTTGCTATGAAATACTAAGCCTTATAGTATCTTTGCATGTCAAGCTCTAGCTACCTTGCATGAACATTTATAATAATAAAAATAAATATAGTTAGCTTTTATCAAATACTCACTTTGTGACATGAATCCTCTAAGATAGTCCCATGTAGCAAATTTTAAAAAATGTTCACAACACCTCTGTGATCATCTAGTAGTATTATAATTTTCATTTTACAGATAAAAGTCTTTAAAAAATTTATTAGGCAACTTGCCCAAAGTCATATAGATAAGTAGCTGAGCTGGAATTTAAACTTAGGGACTATGACTCTATACCCTGTACTCTAACCACTAACCTCCATTGCCTCTGTTTTACTGAGACATGTATTTGTTAATTTCTTCAGGCAGAAATCCAAACAATACCTATTGATTTTACATAGGAAAGGCTATTGTTAATCCTCATTGGCAAGTAGGGAACTAGGTAGAAAGTTAGTTTTAGAAATTATGTAATAAATAATAGTGCTATCAGTCTAAGCATAGTTCTCAATTTGTTACAATAACTGAAATCCCTGTCTAATGTCATATGGCACCATAAGACCAACTATTAAGTTAAAAAATACCTATTAATATGAATAAAAGGAAAGAATGCAAATATGGCTTAAAATTGCTAATGGAATTTTCTACTGTGAAACTAATCTAAAAATTAGTAGTATATAAACTGAGGTTAAAAAAAAGAACTACAATCAGCTGAAGTGTAATTTGTACACTGACTGTAAGTCATAAAATTCATTTCTGAAAGAAAAATTATTTGCCCATGACTTGCATGGTATCTATTAGTTGACAACATCATAAGAAGTTTCAATGATATTTGTAATCTATTGGACCACTTGTCTCTGCAGCTGTCAAAAAGAGCTCCGGGGAAAAAAAGCAAGAGAAGGAACAATGGAATTAGCAGTCCAGTTGCAGATTCAGCCACATGAAGGGATATATAATTGATTGTGATATCAGGGGGATATAAACAATGCTAAACTTTGAAAGGCTCAAGGAGAGTAACTCCAAACAAAGATAACACAGTAGAAGGATTTATCACATATAGGATAAAATAATGAACATTCTCCAGGCAATCTGAAAGGAGCCTCCAGGACAAGGCTGTAGAATTCCCTGATCTCTCAACAAAAGAAGCTAGAAAAATGATAAATGCCACCAAAGAAAGAAGTGCCAGAATGCTTTTTTTAAAAAAAGCCCTCTACTGCTAATTCAAGAAGCAGCTAATATTCTTTCTCTAGTAGTTTCCTCAGCAAAAGGAATTATGAGCCTTGTCAATCATTTAGATGGAGAAATGCAGTAATTTGGCAGCTTATTTATTCTTTGGTAACAGTCAAGGTTACATTTTGTGAAAACTATGGGAATTAAGTGGCTATTTGCCTTCCAGAAATTTAATCACTAATAGGACCCTTTTACAAGTGGGCAGCAATATCACCAGTTTTTTCATATTACATGTAGATTTCAAGACTGAGCTAAATTAATAATACCTGTCAATGCGTATGTTCTGGTGTTTGAAGAAATGCTAACAAAGGTCCCACTGGACAAAGAGAAACTGGGTTATATGGGCCCCCGTAAACTGAAAATAACAAAAGATATCAGTTGGCTGTATTCTTAATGACCTTTAGAAAAAAAATATTTCAGGAAAAGAGAGTGAAATTTCATGAATCATAGTTCACTCATTTTAAAATTTGACAGAATTTTCAAAATATCTCTTCTTCAGCATATTGTATGCTATTGTATTTTTTACAATTTTATGCCACATACTCTTCTTTTTCTTCAGTTTTAGAGAAAGAATCATTATAATTTTGAAGCCAGTGTATATGGTAATTTACAAAATTTTATTTCACAGATGTTTTCTGTTTCCACATGATTAGCTCACAACATAATAGTTTAAATTGTTTGTGTTTTTAATTTTATCCTTAAAAAACACTTTTTTTGCTACTTGAGTAACAAAAGATAATTATTTAATTCAATTTAATTCATCAGATACTTACTAAGCAAGTTAAATAATCAGGAACTATGCTATACTACTAAAAAGGTGAATATTCATAGTCTAGCCATCAGGACTTTCTAGCATGCAGAAATATGCATGTTTGCACGCACACACACACACACACATAAATTGAATAACTTTATAATATTGATTAATACTGAATGTATTAGTTAGAAATTTCAAAAATTTTACCTTACATTAATGTTAATCAATATTATTGTTTATCCACAAATCCTCTCTTGATCCTCAAAAGTAGTTGACAGGATATTTCCACCTTTCTTTTTCTTAAGCAAATTTCAAAATAGTTCAACAACTTACAAGTTAATAAAGAGAGATGTCAAATCTTTTTAAAAAAGTGATGTTAGATGAAGACGGCTTCCCTAATCTTGAAATTTCAGGAAAATTATAATTTATTTGCCCTTAAGATTGACATATTGAGATAAAAAATAAAAGAACTAAATAATGTATAATCCATCAACATATTAAGAGCTGCAAACATACTGAAACAATATCTTGAGAAGAAACTCTATTTCAGATCTATCTTATTATGCTATGTGATATGTACTGTAAGTCACAAAGTGTAATAACATGTTGCTCAAAACATATTTTTATGATATGTTTTCTATTTTGAAAATCAACTAATGATGTAAAGAATAGTGCAATTTTGTTGTCTCAAAGTCTTCTTAACTGACTTACAGGCCCTTACCATATGTACATCTCTTGAATTTCTTACTTTAGCCAGTGACTTCTTTGGGGTTTCAATCTAAACCACAGTAAAAACCACTGGCACATATTAATATCCTAGGTATTGAAAATGGACCTCTTCTCACTGTCGCTACTTTAAAATACTAGTCAAATTTACACTGCTGTATTCTTAATGTCATTGGATACTCACATAAATGTTGAGAATTCTGTTTATATATGTGACAGACAGAATTGTTTGCAGAATCTTAGGAGATCAAACAGTTAAGGGATGGACATTCTACCAGTCAAGGTTCAAGTAATAAAACTGTCATAATAACAATTCAAAAAGTGCATGAGGTGTGATCTTGTGTAAATTGTTCTGTCTCTCATTATGATACAGCATTTAAGCCTGTGTATTGCTTGCAGTGTCAGGGTTATTTTGATTCATATTTCATGACATGCTGATGTTTCCTGAGCCTGATATTATGAAATATTTTATTTTATAATCCCCAAGCACCAAAATGGTTGGGTTAGCAATATTTGATCTTAAGCAAGTACCTATATTATAGATGCACCAACTATTAGAAGAGTTAGTCTATAGACAGCAAATTATTGATTCCCAATTCATATTTGAATGTGAGACTATGTGAGAACATTTAAATTTCAAAGAGATCTTTTTTATTTTCTTTCTTTTTCTAAACTTTGTTTTGCTTTGTTTTTGGCAACTACTGTTTCTGATTAAATTGTATTCATTAGCAGCATTATGGAAATAATGTATGATAAGTAATGTAAAAAAGCAAGGGAGCGTATTAAGACATAGCTTGAAGCAGGATTAGTCTTATCTATTCCCTGGGATTTTCTTCCTTAAGGAAATGTTCCAAAAGACTGGGAATTCATCACGGTGGAATTCTATGTAAACAATCTAAAAACAAGTACATGAGCTTTTAAAAATTTTTATTAATAATGTTTCATTATTGTAAGAAAATGTCATAAAGTGGTTTATTTATTTGAATACATTTTCTCATCTATCTAGTTGGTTACAAACAATTTCATTTTCCACATTCCACAAAACAGGTCATATTCAAATAGTTACTCAGATCCTGTTATAAATCACTTGAAAATATAAATAATCTCACTGTTAAATTTAGATGTGCTAAATTATAGGACAATATTCTCTATCATCTCAAAAGATAGTAGTGTGCCAATGTCTCTTTTTCATGTATGATTTTTTTGCTTAATTTGTATATTCTTTGTTGGCAAAACAACAGATTCAATGAATAAGATTATTTTTGCAAGATAATAATAGCTTCACTTTTTGCTATAATAAAATGATGAATATACAAGATAAATTTCCAAAAATATGAAAATTTAAAAGAATAAAGCATTATCCACCTGTTATTAACATTTTCACTAATATGATGCTGATATCTCTCTGTCTATATACATAATTTCACATATTTTACACATTTTTCTCTAATAGCTTTTTCTGTCAGCATATTTTCTAGATAAATTTTTGTGTAAATAGTTTATAATCTACATGGTCAATATTACTGGAGATATACTTTTGCTTGGATGAGCAATACACATTCTCTGGATACATACCTAACTGTTTCCATAATAAAGCAATATTATGTTTGTTTATTCAGCAATATTTGTTGAATGTTGAAAAATATTTATTAAACATGTACCATGTACTATGCATTGATGTATTCATTATTGATGTAATACATTATTCATTATATATTTATGTTTGTGAACTTTAGTCATACTTGTAAGAATAATAAGCTCATTTGAAATCTTAATTTTGTATTGCAAAATTTACCCTCCTAATTTACAGACTCAAAACAATACTTCAGAATGTCTTTTTTCCCTTTTCTCAATTACCCTGGATATTCACAGATATCAATTTTTAGTAATTAAGGATTGGAAAAACAATTTCATTTAGTATTAGAGTCCATGTATTGGATCACTAGAGAAGTTTTTCATACTCTTGTTTGTGATTTATATGTATTTTTTCTGGATATTGCCCATTCAAGGTCTTTACCCACATTTTTGTTTATTTAGATGTTTTTATTGCCTTAATGATATATGTCTTTATGAATTGGTGTACAGGCCACAGTCACTGTTTTTTATTTTCTTCTGGAAAAAAATAAATCTTATAAATCTAAATTTGCCAATTACAAATTTCATATTTTCTGTTTTGTGTAGCTTAGAATGATTTTTTCATCCTCAAAACTTTAAAAATGTTATTGATGTTTTATTTTCACACTTGTAAGTTATGGTTTTGTTTTTTACATAAAATATTTTTGGTATTCGGAATATATCCTGGTATAAGGAACAGATATAGGATTCTCACCATTTCAATTGTCTTTGTCATTTTTAAAATTTTAGCTTCTACTCACATATTATTAATAAATGTATATAGCTATTTTCTCTCATTCGATATTTTATATATTTTCTTTTTAAAATATCTAAATCTTAGATATTTAAATCTTAGAGAATTAATTCTACTTTAAAAATGTTCCCACGGTCATTTATTTTGTATCATGATTTCTCTGTTCTTTCATTCATAATTCTCAGAAGATAACTTCTTGACATTCCTTTCATTTATTTTTAAGGTTCTACAAATTTGAATTCTAAACATTTTCAGGGGCATAATGTTTTACAAACTTAGAATCCCAATATTTATATAAATCAGCAATATTTAATTTTAATAGTTACCAAATATCACCCTGAATAGCACTCTTATCTTTTCACCATATAGTTTATTTTATTTTTTAAATAAATTTATTTATTTTATTTATTTTTCGCTGCATTAGGTCTTCATTGCTGAGCACAGGCTTTCTCTAGTTGTGGCAAGCAGGAGTCACTCTTTGCCGCGGTGCAGGGGCGGTGTGTATTAAGTATTCATTTTTACAGGTATTTGAAATCATTGCGGTGGCTTATCCTGTTGCGGAGCATAGGCTCTAGGAGCACGGGCTTCAGTAGCTGCAGCAAGCAAGCTCATCAGTTGTAGCTTGCGGGCTCCAGAGCATTGGCTCATCAGTTGTGGTGAACGGGCTCAGTTGCTCCGCGGCATGTGGGATCTTCCTGGACCAGGGCTTGAACCAATGTCCCCTGCATTGGCAGGCAGATTCCCAACCACTACACCACCAGGGAAGCCCTCACCATATATTTTAATGAGTACTAGTTCTCTCTTGAAATGAGTTTGAGTAAATTGTCAAATAAAGCCACACTGAAACAGCTTTTATTCATAGTATCATCTAAATGATTTTAGGGTAGAGTTATGCAGTATTATATAAGTATTCTGTGCATTTTAGTACACAGAACTTAGGTGTGTGTGTGTGTGTGTGTGTGTGTGTGTGTGTGTGTGTGTGTGTGTGTGTGATTAGATGTTAGGGCAAGGCATATCATCAATTGAACATATTGTTAAAATATTTACCTTTTCCACCATAGAGCTGGGAAAGTATAAAGATGTTCTAAAGTCTTTTCAGAAAATTATCAAATGCATTTGTATGAATTAAGCAATCTTTCCTGCCTAACTTATTTAGTAAAGACAAAAGATTTTCAGAAACCCAAAATAATGTATATATAATGCAAACATATTATGATTAACACATCACTACTTGTTATATCTATATGTTCTTAACAAGAGAATATCTTAATTTCCTATTCACTTGAGTCTAAAAGCCTATCTTGGTCATTTCTGAGCTGTACCTAAATAATGTAGGAGAGTCAAAAGTAAAATGATTTAATCTAAAAAGAATACTTTAGATAGACATATCTATAGTATAATTTGAGGTTGACTGTATGTTCATCAAGTAAAATTCCTATATTTTGTCATAATCCACAGTATATCATTCATCTAGTAAACTTTTAAAATTTAAGTCATTAAATTTTCTTTCACATAAAATTTCACCTTCTGTAAGATTAGTGTTATTCTAGTTTACTACCTTTCATTCCTTTTTGTTTTGTACTTACCTACATAACCTTTCTCTATTTTCTTTGATGGCTCTACAATCTGACTAAAATTTCACCTTCATTCGAAGTTCTGGCATTTCATTGAAAATTACATCTAAAATAATAACCATCCAGTATGCTAGTCCCAGAACTATTTGATTTTCTGCTATTTTCACTTCCACTCTGCTTTAGCTACTTACCCCCTTATCAATACCATGAGATTTGCATTACTTAGAAGTTAATTTCAATGTTTGAAACTCTGAACAAATCTCTTGACCATCTATTATTCTAAACATCTCACTCTTTTGCTTCAGGACTTCCAGTTTCTGGAACTCAAGGAGATACATAGTCTCTAGAACACCACCTGTTTTAGGATTTATCATCTAGCTTAACACAGCTTTTTTTTTTTTTTTTTTTTTTGGTACTTTATCTAAACTGCTCTCTTTCTGGTTGATTCATAACAAATTCTTAGTTCCACTGTGCAATCCTCTATCCATATCCTTTAAATAAATAAGATTTATTCCTTTAATCTCATTCTCCTTATATCTTCAAATGCTTCCTCTTTATTCTTTTATCAAGAATATATGATGAAGCAACTGACAAAGGTTTAATCTCCAAAATTTATAAGCAGCTCATGCAGCTCAGTATCAAAAAAACAAACAACTCAATCCAAAAATGGGCAGAAGACCTAAATAGACATTTCTCCAAAGAAGATATACAGATTGCTAACAAACATATGAAAGAATGCTCAACATCATTAATCATTAGAGAAATGCAAATCAAAACTACAATGAGATATCATCTCACACCAGTCAGAATGGCCATCATCAAAAACTCTAGAAACAATAAATGCTGGAGAGGGTGTGGAGAAAAGGGAACACTCTTGCACTATTGGTGGGAATGCAAATTGATACAGCCACTATGGAGAACAGTGTGGAGGTTCCTTAAAAAACTGCAAATAGAACTACCATATGACCCCTAGATCCCACTCCTGGGCATATACCCTGAGAAAACCATAATTCAAAAAGAGTCATGTACCAAAATGTTCATTGCAGCTCTATTTACAATAGCCAGGACAAGAAAGCAACCTAAGTGTCCATCAACAGGTGAATGGATAAAGAAAACGTGGCACATATATACAATGGAATATTACTCAGCCATAAAAAGAAACGAAATTGAATTATTTATAGTGAGGTGGATGGGCCTAGAGTCTGTCATACAGAGTGAAGTAAGTCAGAAAGAGAAAAACAAATACCGTTTGCTAACACATATATATGGAATCTAAGGGAAAAAAAGGTCATTAAGAACCTAGAGCCAAGATAGGAATAAAGACACAGACCTACTAGAGCATGGACTTGAGGATATGGGGAGTGGGAAGGGTAAGCTGTGACGAAGTGAGAGAGTGACATGGACATATATACACTACCAAACGTAAAATAGATAGCTAGTGGGAAGCAGCTGCATAGCAGAGGGAGATCAGCTCAGTGCTTTGTGACTACCTAGCGGGGTGGGATAGGGAGGGTGGGAGAGAGGGAGATGCAAGAGCGAAGAGATATGCGAACATATGTATATGTATAACTGATTCACTTTGTTATAAAGCAGAAACTAACACACGATTGTAAAGCAATTATACTCCAACAAAGATGTTTAATAAAAGAATGTCTGTATAAAATAGATAACTAATAAGAACCTGCTGTATAAAATAAATAAATAAAAATTTTAAAACAATAAATAAAAAAGAATATCTCAACTTACAAACCACTTCTAGCAATACCATCACTCTTTCTTCTGTCCATCACTTAGCACCCACTTCAAAATAGTTTTCTTTGTCAGCATGCCAAAGACCTATCTAAGGTCACTCGCAGTTTCTTTTTTGCTGAGGCAGTGGATAATTTTTGGTCATGTGTAACTTGAACTCTCAGTTGCATTTGACTTAATACACCATTCTTCTCTTTGATTGTCTTCTTTTGTTTGTTTGATTTTAACTCTCTGCCCATTTGATTTTAAGATATTATATTTGACTTTTGTCATCTCTAACTTCTTGTTCCCAGACTCCTTTGAGGACCGCTCATCATCTTTTGGCTTCTTAAATATTCATTACTTCTCAGATTCTATCTTCAACAATTTCCCCTTTTAATTCTACATTTCTTTCTCTTATGTTATGTTCTCAACAATTCCCATGGTTTAGAAAATATCACTAATGAATAACTGAAGTCATAACTGTCTCCTTCTTAGAACTTTCAACTGTATATTAAACAGCCAATTTGGCATCTCAATATCTTCTACATATTGCAGACACCTAAGAGCAATTCATTAGAATTTTGATACACACACCTGGGGGAATAGACTCAATCTGGAAGCATTCAAGGTTTTTTCCAAGTCCTAACAATTGGTGAAAACTGAAAAGAAGTAATCTTTGGGACAATATATAATAAAATGTACTTCATATGAAATCATCTTGTGATATAAAAATGTCATTTAAAAAGTCCTATGGTTTATTGACGTGGAAGATTTTCACCTTATGAACTGTTTATATGCCTTAGCTGAAAACTGTGTTTGGATTTCTCAGTAATTGTAGTAGTTAGATAATGAGAAGTCATATATATCCTAAGCATTTTGTTTATATTTGAAGCTATTGGGTTTGGGGAATGACAAATTTATGTAAACTTTCCTAATCCCAAAAAAGGCAAAATATCTCAATTATAAGAGCAACAATTTGTGTTTGTTTGTATATAGGTATGGCTGTATAGGCATGTGTATATAAAGCCATATTACAAGTATATTTATTAAAATTCTTAGATTGTGTTCAGAAATTGCAATGTGATTTTCTGAAAGGGGCCTCTGATTAATAAATAAAGGACTACTACTGAAAAAATTACCAATTTGATACCCTTGGTATATTTGAAATCTGCACATCACCATAAGTCTCATAACCACAGTTTAAGTCTTTGTAATTTTAAATCTAGATACCTGCATAGACTTCTGTTGGATACATTTTCTCATATACTGACCTGCTCTAGCATCTTGTCCTTAATACCTAACTACCTCCAGCATCAGCGTCAAGCTTCTTATGGCACAGAAGATTCTCATAATGTCCTTATCCTCTGCGTGTATGTTTAACTTGGTGGTGGCAAAGAAAAATCTCTTTAATGTATAATTTGAGGTGTGGTATGAGGAATGTTTCCTTGGTTTTGCCCCTGTTGAAGAGCAACTGTGTTTTGACTGTGACATTATTCATACTCTATTATTTATTTGCTCTATTTGTTTCTGTAACTCTAGTGAGTTCATATATGATTGATAAATAGGAGAATTATATTAGCATAGTGTGAAATTTACAATTGTTCATACACATTTTTTATGAGCATGATCACTTTGCACCACTGAGAAACAGTAACCTACTGCAAAGTAAATAACATGAACACATGAAGAAGACATAGGCAAATAGACACTGTATCACAGTGTTTATTTCTTACCTGGCTCAATTTGCCCATGCACTCTGTCTTGGAAATGATTACAATCTATTTCTCCCTTATCTTTGTTAATTTCAGCAGTCACAAATCTTTTTACACACATCACATCTTTCAATTAGTTGTTAAGAGTTTTTGTTTATTTGAGTGCATTATCTCGTTTAAGTCTCAAAACATTCCAAAGAGTTAGATAACTTTGTTACTCCTCCACTATTTGTTTTCAAACAAATTTTGCTTAACATATGAGAAAAATAGGATTCAGAAAGGTAACTTGCTCAAGATAAGTAAGACAACTAGTAGATTATAGTCTAAGGATTTAAACCCAGTCAATGTCCACAGACTTTGCAATTAACTAGTAACAAGACACTGATTCATTATACAGGGAAAATGATTTATTATAAATAACTAATATTACATTTTATTAAAACTATGGTGCATATCTTCTGCCTATTATTCTTCAATAAGAGGCCATATGTTTATTCAAATCTTATAAATTCACACACTCTTCTGTGCCAGGTAATCTTCTAATCTCTCTATATAGTGGTAATACAAATGACTATAGCTAACTATCCTCATGATGTTGCAAAACAGTAAGGAGGAATGTATACTAAGCATCTTAATGGCTACATAAAATCATTTCAGATAGAAAGATCAAAGAGCAAAGTAATGTGAAAAAGTAACTGGGAAGTAGTACTGGGATCTGCTCATTCTGATAGTACCAGGGAAAGCAGGGAAGTGATAGCATCAGAGGAAAACCATTCAAAAACTCAGATACAGACACAGAGTATGGAATAGTTGAATATAACAAGGTTTAGCATTTTCTAAGTAGAGAAGTAGTTAAGATCATTGATTAGGTGTGATTACAATTATGGATACTAGAATTGAGCCTAGAGAAAAATTTAAATGTGGGAGAAATAAAAAGCTTATCATAGTGCAAATAGTAAGATAATAGTTGGGAAGTCCTTGGAGAATCAAAAATTATCTTAGCTAGAAATACTAACTTAATTAAATAGGAAGGAATGGTAGTGATGATGAGGAAGTAGGACGTTGGAAATATGTGTTTTGGAGGCAATGTATTTATTGGTGAGCATAAGACTCTGGAAAAGAGTGAGAGAGTAGACAGAGAATATCTGGATGAGTAGATCAAGGAACTAAAGGACAGGGAATTTAAGTGATATTCAAATCACCTACAATGGTACCATGGAAAATGAATAGTGGTAGAGAGGTTGCTCTGAGTTAAGTCCTCAGTGATTTAGATGGAAGTACCTGTGGATCATAGATGGCAACAAGAAGAAATAATGCTAGGTAGTAAAGTCTGTTGATAGGAATTACCTGAGGAGAATGGAGAAAAAATGTTTTGGATTTAATAGCAAGGATGATTCCTAATATACTCTTAGGCACACAATTGGGTTTGGAATAAAGAATAAATACCAGTTGAAGAACATGCAGAAAAGTTTTATATTAAAGTAAGAAGATTGAGGGATTTTTTTAGTGGAAGTTGTTGATTTAAAAGTTGTTGCTGGACTTCCCTGGTGGCGCAGTGGTTGAGAATCTGCCTGCCGATGCAGGGGACACGGGTTCGTGCCCCGGTCTGGGAAGATCCCACATACCGCGGAGCAGCTGGGCCCGTGAGCAACGGCCGCTGAGCCTGCGCGTCCGGAGCCTGTGCTCTGCAACGGGAGAGGCCACAACAGTGAGAGGCCCGCGTACCGCAAAAAAAAAAAAAAAAAAAAAAAAAAAAAGTTGTTGCTGATGACAGACTATAAATGCCCTGAAGTACATTGGAGGAGTCTGAGAAAACATGGAGAGGTGGACAGTTAGGTCTGATTAGTTGTACAAAGCCAAATTGGGAGAAGTATCACTCTGATGTTGGATGCTCTGAGACACTTCAACAACTGAATGATATCTAAAGTAAATGGGAGTATAGGCATGATGATCAATCCTGGTGGTTCCTTAGAAGTATGGTGGGTAATTATGTGAACAAACTGGTTATAAACTTAAACCAGGCAAGACAAAGAAATAGTTCAGTTGTGCTCTGTATGCTCTTCTTCCTGTCCCACATTTTCTTGCTTTGTGCCCTGTATTTTACTGTGAAATTGGCTTGTTACTTTATGTCTCTTGCTTTCATACTCTATTTTATAATTCTGAATATTTGTTTATGCAGCGTTTTCTTTTAACATCTTTATTGGACTATAATTGCTTTACAATGGTGTGTTAGTTTCTGCTTTACAAAAAAGTGAATCAGTTATACATATACGTATGTTCCCATATCTCTTCCCTCTTGCGTCTCCCTCCCTCTCAAACCTCTAGGTGGTCACAAACCACCTAGCTGGTCTCCCTGTGCCATGCGGCTGCTTCCCACTAACTATCCTCCCTATGTTTGGTAGTGTATATATGTCAATGCCACTCTCTCACTTTGTCACAGCTTACCTTTCTCCCTCACCATATTCTCAAGTCCATGCTCTAGTAGGTCTGTGTCTTTATTCCCATCTTGACTCTAGTTTCTTAATGACCTTTTTTTTTTTTCCTTAGATTCCATATATATGTGTTAGCAAATGGTATTTGTTTTTCTCTTTCTGACTTCACTCTGTATGACAGACTCTAGGTCCATCCACCTTACTACAAATAATTCAATTTCATTTCTTTTTATGGCTGAGTAATATTCCATTGTATATATGTGCCACATATTCTATATCCATTCAACTGTTGATGGACACTTAGGTTGCTTCCATGTCCTGGCTATTGTAAATAGAGCTGCAGTGAACATTTTGGTACATGACTCTTTTTGAATTATAGTTTTCTCAGGGTATATGCCCAGTAGTGGGATTGCTGGGTCATATGGTAGTTCTATGTGTAGTTTTTTAAGGAACCTCCACACTGTTCTCCATAGTGGCTATAACAATTTGCATTCCCACCAACAGTGCAAGAGTGTTCCCTTTTCTCCACACCCTCTCCAGCATTTATTGTTTCTAGAGTTTTTGATGATGGCCATTCTGACTGGTGTGAGATGATATCTCATTGTAGTTTTGATTTGCATTTCTCTAATGATTAATGATGTTGAGCATTCTTTCATGTGTTTGTTGACAATCTGTATATCTTCTTTGGAGAAATGTCTATTTAGGTCTTCTGCCCAATTTTGGATTGGATTGTTTGTGGGTTTTTTTGTTATTGAGCTGCATGAGTTGCTTGTAAATTTTGGAGATAATCCTTTGTCAGTTGCTTCATTTGCAAATATTTTCTCCCATTCTGAGGGTTGTCTTTTGGTTTTGTTTATGTTATCTTTTGCTGTGCAAAACCTTTTAAGTTTCATTAGGTCCCATTTGTTTATTTTTGTTTTTATTTCCATTTCTCTAGGAGGTGGGTCAAAAAGGATGTTGCTGTGATTTATGTCATAGAGTGTTCTGTCTACATTTTCCTCTAAGAGTTTGATAGTTTCTGGCCTTACATTTAGGTCTTTAACCCATGTTGAGTTTATTATTGTGTATGGTGTTAGGGAGTGTTCTAATTTCATACTTTTATATGTAGCTGTCCAGTTTTCCCACCAAAACTTATTGACGAGGCTGTCTATTCTCCACTGTATATTCTTGCCTCCTTTATCAAAGATAAGGTGACCACATGTGTGTGGGTTTATCCCTGGGCTTTCTATCCTGTTCCATTGATCTATAATTTTTTTGTGTGCCAGTATCATACTGTCTTGATTACTGTAGCTTTGTAGTATAGTCTGAAGTCAGGAAGCCTGATTCTTCCAGCTCCATTTTTCGTTCTCAAGATTGCTTTGGCTATTTGGGATCTTTTGTGTTTCCATACAAATTGAGAAATTTTTTGTTCTAGTTCTGTAAAAAATGTCAGTGGTAGTTTGATAGGGATTGAATTGAATCTTTAGATTGCTTTAGGTACTAGAGTCATTTTCAAAATGTTGATTCTTCCAATCCAAGAACATGGTATATATCACCATCTTTTTGTATCATCTTTAAATTCTTTCATCAGTGTCTTATAATTTTCTAAATACAGGTCTTTTGTCTCATTATGTAGGTTTATTCCCAGTTATTTTATTTTTGTTGCAATGGTAAATGGGAGTGTTTTCTTAATTTCACTCTCAGATTTTTCATCATTAGTGTATAAGAATGCCAGACATTCCTGTTCATTAATTTTGTATTCTGCTACTTTACCAAATTCATTGATTAGCTCTAGTAGTTTTCTGATAGCATTTTTAGGATTCTCTATGTATAATATCATGTCATCTGCAAACAGTGACAGCTTTACTTCTTCTTTTCCTATTTGGATTCCTTTTATTTCTTTTTCCTCTCTGATTTCTGTGGCTAGAACTTCCAAAACTATGTTGAATAAGAGTGGTGAGAGTGGGCAATCTTGTCTTGTTCCTGATCTTAGTGGAAATGGTTTCAGTTTTTCACCATTGAGAAGGATGTTGGCTGTGGGTTTGTCATATATGGCCTTTATTATGTTGAGGATAATTCCCTCTATGCCTACTTTCTGCAGAGTTTTTTTTATCATAAATGGGTGTTGATTTTTGTCAAAACCTTTCTCTGCATCTATTGAGATGATCAAATGGTTTTTCTCCTTCAGTTTGTTGATATGGTGTATCACGTTGATTGATTTGCACATATTGAACAATCCTTGCATTAGTGGAATAAACCCCATTTCATCATGGTGTATGATCCTTTTAATGTGCTGTTGGAATCTGTTTGCTAGTATTCTGTTGAGGAATTTTGTATCTATGTTCATCAGTTATATTGGCCTGTAGTTTTCTTTCTTTGTGATGTCTTTGTCTGGTTTTGGTATCAGGGTGATGGTGGCCTCATAGAATGAGTTTGGGAGTGTTCCTCCCTCTGCTATCTTTTGGAAGAGTTTGAGAAGGTTAGGTGTTAGTTCTTCTCTAAATATTTGAAAGAATTCGCCTGTGAAGCCATCTGTTCCTGGGCTTTTGTTTGTTGGAAGATTTTTAATCACAGTTTCAATTTCAGTTCTTGTGATTGGTCTGTTAATACTTTCTATTTCTTCCTCATTCAGTCTCAGCAGGTTGTGCATTTCTAAGAATTTTTCCATTTCTTCCAGGTTGTCCATTTTATTGGCATAGAGTTGCTTGTAGTAATCTCTCATAATCTTTTATATTTCTGCAGTGTCAGTTGTTACTTCTCCTTTTTCATTTCTAATTCTTTTGATTTGAGTCTTCTCCCTTTTTTTCTTGATGAGTCTGGCTAATGGTTTATCAATATTGTTTATCTTCTCAAAGAACCACCTTTTAGTCTTATTGATCTTTGTTACCATTTCCTTCATTTATTTTTCATTTATTTCTGATCTGATCTTTATGATTTCTTTCCTTCTGCTAAATTTGAGTTTTTTTTAGTATTTTAGTACATCAAGGAAGGGTTTTGTATGATACCTGGTGTTTATTTCCAATGAAAAAAGAAACAGAATTCATATGTTTGCCCTCTTCTTCAGGCTTTTAGGCTTTTAGTGTTTGGAAAGAGTATAAAAGTACTACTAAAGCAATGTACCTAAAGTGATAATTCAATGTACACAGGACATTCTGTAATGCTACTGTGTTTCCTATTTAGCATTCCACGGCCTGGTCAATATTTCCTGTCCCTTAATTTTGTTATGTTCACATGAGAACTTCCCATTGGAGCAGGGCTTTTGCTGGACAGGAAAGGAGAAAGTTTTGTACATCTCTGGATGCCAGAATAAGGAACATAGTTGGCCATTACTAAGAAAAAGTTTGGATTCTCAGATGTATAAAATTTTACTAATAAAACTGCTTAAAAATTTTTAAAAACCTTTTATCAGAATCTGAGATTAACTACTATTTTTTACATACTTCTTAAATTTTATAAGGTATTCAGAATGCTTAAATGCAAAGAATACTTTTCTCTTTGTACATTATTGCTGTCCAGTGTTTTGTTTTTGTATATGAATGTAAATTATTATTTATTTATTAATTTATATATTCAAATTATATAGACATTCTGCTATCTTATATAAAACATCTAATTATGTGTTAGTTTCTTTGCTTAATATTGTTTAGTTTATCTCATCTCAGTCCTAGAATCAATTTCTATTTCTCAAAGTTGATCCTTTGGATGTTCATGTACTAACAGACAACAAGGGTCTATTAATGGTAAGATTTGTCAGTGTAACTAATAATGTTACTATTTTATATTTCCTTTAAAAAATACTCCATTTGGAAGCTATTTGGACAATATCTCTTGTTCCTATCATTTTAAAATCTTTTCTCAGTCTAATTGCCCTTCATGAAATTTGAAAATATCAAAAAATGTGAGGTAATTAAAGACTCTGGATAAAATTGTATCTCTCCAGAGATTTACTTTTGCTTCTTCAGGCAGTAGGGCTGGACTTTGGAACTTACAGATCCCTTGAATCCAAACAAGTATTAAGATGATTCAAAATTCAGCTTCATTCCTTGTGAGAACTTGTGTTTCTGATTTGTCCTTATTTTGTGAAAACGGTTGATAAAATGGGCTTTTACTAAGACTTCTCCTTCTTGATTGAGAATAAAATCTGCTTTTTTGTTTTCTCAGGCTTGTGAGTCTGTGGAAAGCCTTTCTCAGCTGCCTCTTTTAATATAAGCAGATATCCTGAGAGGAATGTGGCTTCAGTTTCTGGACTCAGGTTTCTGAGATTCCCTTTCTCCCAGATATTAGCTTCATAATACTTCATTTTTATTATTAACTCTATGGATTTTTTTTTTTTTTTTTTTTTTTTTTTTTTTTTTTCAGTACGTGGGCCTCTCACTGCTGTGGCCTCTTCCATTGCAGAGCACAGGCTCCAGACATGCAGGCTCAGCAGCCATGGCCCATGAGCACACGAGCCCAGCCGCTCCCCAGCATGTGGGATCTTCCTGGACTGGGGCACGAACCTGCATCCCCTTCATTGGCAGGTGGACTCTCAACCACTGCGCCACCAGGGAAGCCCCTCTATGGAGATTTTGATAAAATATTTTGCCATACTTTCTTAGCTGTCCTCAATAGGAAGAATTGGGTAGAACATATAGTTTACTATTGCAGTTAATGGAATTCTTTGCATATGCTTAAGGATGTCTAATGTATGGAATATCATTCAATTTTCTATTTCTTTTAATGTTTTTTATATTCTCTTACTCCTTTTCATTTTCTACTTTTTGAGTAATTTCTTCTGGTTCATCTTCCAATTGACAAATTCTCTCTTCTGCCTCATCTTATTGACTATACCATCATTCCATTACATTTTTATTACTATAAAATTAACTGTTTGTTTTCCATAAATGTTATTTGGTATTTTATCAAATAAAACTCTAAATGTTTATAGTGCCATATTCTTTTCTCATGTTTTTTTATTCTTTATTTTACATCTTTACTGATTTTTTAATAAATTTAGGTGATTAAGTTTATGAGACACTTTACATATCTAATGCCCTCTGGACTTAATCTTGGTCTTTGATCATTTATTGTATTATATGCTGCATTTCAAATGTTTATTTTAAAAAGTACTGATGATTGAGTATATTAATTTGATGATTCATATCATAAACATACCTTGGAAGGTATATTTATTATGAGTGTGAATACATTGAATCATGATCATGGAAATATAGTTTCCAACCAAATGCAATCATTGACTATGGAAAGTCACAAAACTAATTATCCCTAAATGGAATCCATCAGCTCTGTTATCTTCTATTTTAATTTGTTATTTTTAGGGAAATAACATATTTTCTACAAAGTTTCATACTGAAGAATGGTAATCATGCCATATAGATTCTGATAGTGTATAAGTGGGCACTTAGTACGTATTAAATATAATTTATAACATTGCAGTGCATTTCAATTCCTGCATAAGAAGACACAGATAAATGATCATATATTTGGCAAACTTGCAATAAGTTTCCATCCATAGAGACTCCACAGATTATGCAATACAAACAGTGATATGTCATTTAAACCATTTATAATTGACATGATTTTTTTGTCCTTTAAATTTGCAACTGAAATGTTTCAATTTCAAAAAAATTAACGTGCATAATTTCAAAGAAATTAACGTGCATAAAAGATAAGAGGAAACAAGAATTTACTTCAATGTTTATAGCAGCATTATTTACAGTTGCCAAGATATGCAAGCAATCTAAGTGTCCATAAACAAATGAATGGATAAAGAAGATGTGATATAGATATATGCAATGGACTAATACTCAGCCATAGAAACGAATGAAATTTTGCCATATGCAGCAACATGGATGGACTTGGAGGGTATTATGCTAAGTGAAATAAGCCAAACAGATAAAGAAAAGTACTGTATGATATCACTTATCTGTGGAATCTAAAAACATACAACAAAATAGTGAATATAACTAAAAGGAAGCAGACTCAAAGATATGATGAACAAACTAGTGGTTACCAGTGGGGAGACAGAAAGGGAGAGGATCAACATAGGGGTAGGGGATTAAGAGGTACAAACTATTATATATAAAATAAGCTACAAGGATATATTGTACAACACAGGGAATATAGCCAATATTTTACAATAACTATCAATAGAGTACAACCCTTAAAAATTGCAAATCGCTATATTGTACATTTATATATAATGTTGTACATCAACTATATGTCAATAAGAAATAAATAAATTAAATAAAAGTCCCAGTTAAGGCTTAGAACAATCAAGGGATTGAGGAATAAGAGTGGCTACATATATTCATTTTCCTTTCCTTCACTTATTGTTTTCCTTTTACTACTCTTTGACATGCTATTTACTGATTTAAAAGAATCAGAAAAAAAAACATGGTAGATTAGAAAGTTTAGTAAATTGAGAATTGAAAGTCTTGGGTGCTAGACCAAACTTAACCATTAAATCATTGATTTAATTTAGGCAAATAATTTCATCATCTTTGGCCTTATCTTTTTCATTGTTATGATTAATAGTAGACATATTTTGAAGAATTTTACAGTATGAATATTCTATGATGAAAAATTTTATGTCTGCTTATTATACATAAAAGCATTATGCATGTTATGTGTAGTAGTTTATGCTTATTATGCCAATAATTTTTCTTAATTTAATTTACCTTAAGCAAGGATTAAAAATATATATTATTAGGATGACTGACAAAACCTGATTCAAAGTTTCAGGTATTCATTTTTTTAATAATACAGAATAATTAATAAATGCTTTTTTGAGAAGTGATATGTATCTTAAAAGTTTTTCAGTCCACCTCCCCACCACATAGAGGAATTTTGTTACATTATCTTTTAAATATGTGCATTACACATATCTATGAGATGAAGCCAGTGGTTAACCACTTTCAGTGAAATTCTTACCTTGCATGAATACTCTTTCTTCCAGTTAACCCTAAATGTATTTTTAATAGTGGTTGTCTTTATTCTGCTTAATAATTTTTCAGTATTTAAAAATTACTTTCATTTTCCCCTAAATCTTTTTCTTTAAATAAAATATATACAATGTTTCAGAATCACCTCATGAAAAGCAGCTTTTCAAGATCAATCATCATGCTTGATGTTTTCTACAAATGGCCTCTTGCCTGTTATCTTTTCTTCAAAGCGTTGTGTATAGATGTATTTTCAAAACTCAGATCTGATGTCATAGAATTTAAGCACAGGAGACTACTACCGTCCCTCTTCTGGAAAATTAATTTCTTTATTTTACCTCATGCTTATAGTTCCTTTAATTTATTTCTCATTACACTCTGGTTTTATTTGCTTGCCTTACAAGATTATCCAGAAATAGGATGCCATTTGAAATGCACTTAGCAGCTACTGGTTCACAATTGTTTTTCAATTACACTTGCGGTTACTTTAGTTCATTTCAGGAAATCATTTTAGATTAAATCAAGTTGATTTCATAAGTTTTCGAGATTTTTTAAAGAGTGTATCTTCCCTATAGGATTTTGATGGCCTTCTAATTATGTTTATTTTAGTATTTATACTATTACTGTCATTTTCTGTGGTAAGAAAAAAGTCTACTGAAGGTGAAATGCAGTGTTCTATGCTCAGATATTTACCATCGAAACCTCATCATCATTAATTTTCATATAGGTTATGTCATTAAGAGATTTTGCATTATATTAACTTTTAGTACATATTCACATTATGCCGACTTTATTATTCAAGATAGAATTCTAAATGGTTCCTTTGTATTAATGTCTTGTTATTCATCCATTAATATAACTATTTTTTCCATTTTTTATATTTTTATCTTTAAAATGAATCTGCATTGTTTTATATTATATACACATAGTCCTTTTATATGTACTTGTATTTGAAAAAAGTAAATATATATAATATATATCATATGTATATTACATATAAACACATTAACTATATATAGTTCACTTTTCAAATGGGTTATTGAAAATAACAATTAATACACTTTAAATTTATGATGCTACATTTTTGAGGCTTTATTACCTAAAGGTTTTGTTGACATGTCGCATATTTATTTTTCTGAACATTTCAAATGTATTTCCTAATATCCTGTATATATCAATTATTTAGAAAATATGGGCCTTCTTTGCTTCTTCCTCTCTGGAACTGTCATCTCCCAGATTAACTCTGACTGCAACACTTGTATCTAGTGGTAGGTCACAGTGAACAATCCAGACAAATTCACTTGTTTTCTGCTACATGCAGTTATGGAATTTTGAGGCACTGAACTGAGCCGCATAGAAACTTGTACAACATTGTTTTATCTTACTTCTGCTAAACTCTTGAACACAGCCAGCTCTGCAAAGCATATTTTTAAGAACTGTATTCTATTTCTCTTTACTCTTCATCCCATCTCACCGCACCAGCCACAAAGCACTCAAGATGTAAACAACAAAAATAAATCACTGCTTTATTTCCCCGAACGTCTCTGTGGTCCGCTATGAATATTCCACCACATTAATTAAGTGGTTTATTTAATTAATCCTTAACTGCTCTCAGAATTTCTCCCTCCTAGTAGGACTGGTGGTCAAGAAAATGGTAGAGGTTAGGGGGCAAGTTTTACCTAGAGTTTTATGTAAGGGAGTCAATTTCTAGGTCATGAAGGATACTAATTATTTCTGAAAAGTTCCTCCAGTACTTTTTCTTCTAAATTTCTCCTCTTTCAATATTAATATGACACATATATTTCATTTAAGTATTTAATACCATGTGTAATCAAGAACTATCAAGAATAATTTTAATACCTTATAAACTATACCACACTAAATAATTTAATCTATGCATGCTTTAGTCTGTATGTTGCAACTACTAATTGGCTCTATATTTTCATATACACAAAGATAGAACACACGCCATGAGTGAGTCAAGAATAAAATATTTCTCTATTGCTGACTTTATCATTTTTAAAATTGAATATCTGGAAATGAATGGTGCATTTCAGTTAAAATTTATACTGTTGATCAATATTCTATAAGAGGAATTCCAATCATAATAAAAATGATGGCATTCAACATGTTCTTAGGTTAAAAGAAAGTAAGGACAGGCATCTAGCATATGTACTTGAGTGTATGTAGCTTATAACATATTTTAGATTATTTATATCCAATATAATTATATTATTGCCCTCTTCCTTTATCTTTCAAAATTTTAAAACAAATCTTTTTGAAGAAAGAAAATGTTCAAACCATTTAAATCTGTTTTATTTATCTTACAGGATTTAACTCAATCACTGATGCCAATTTTTATGAAAAAGCTCTATAATACAGAGATTTAGGAAATGTATTTTATTTTATAATAAAATGCAATATATATATATTAGATCTATATGATTCAGAATAAAGAATGAACATTAATTATATAAAAACACAAATGTATCTCTACAACTTAAGTTATTGAAACAAAAGTTCAAGAAACAATACTGAACCTATCCAGAATTTATTCTAATATATGACATCCAGTGCCATGATGATCCATTTATGCTTTATTCTATTCTATTCTACTCCTTTATATAATGCTGAGAATAAAATTAATTCTATTTTTCAACTTACTAATGGGTCACAACCAGCAGTTTAGAAAACCCTATCTTATTAAAATAAATATATTTGAATTACATGCAGACATTACTTATTTAGGATGTTACTACATAGTGATGTGAACACTTCCATTCATCAAGGATAGAACGCAAAGTCGTGGCTAGAATATGACAGGAGTTACACATCTTAAGTTCAACATCTTAAATAATTTAAGATACTGGCAGATGCATTAGATCTACTACATAGTCATAATTCAGCTGTGAGCCAGTTGTCCAAGTTCAAATGTACTCAGCATTATAAATAATATTCTAGACCATTCATATATGCTAAAAAATCTTGTACAACATGGGTCCTTTATCCTTTATAAACTGTCTTTTTCTCTGCTGTTCTTCCAGACTATTCCATCTCACCCCAACAATCAGAGAGCATTTCAGAAAATGTATGTTTTGCTCTTTGAAAAGATGACTGAAACTAATCTATAGCTTTAATAGGCAGTTATTAATTCTCTTTCACTAGGACACAGTGTTCAAAGATCACAGCCATCAAGTACCAGGTTTATTTCATAAGTAGATTTATAGTTTAACCTTGTTGAGAGAGTTGGAAGGACTTGGTTTTCCCTGAAGGTGTTTAGAGCTTCTAACTCCTCTGACTGATCATTGTGGATTCAGCCAGTATTGATTCATCTAGTTCATAGACAGATCTGTTTGCCTAGAATGATAGAGTTAGTTTTGCATTGGCATTTCCACCATTAAAGGCATCATAAAGTGCTATTGAAAATGATGTCTTACATGAATATTGTTAAAATAGAACTTGACAGCTTATGCACACTAATCATAATTGTTCAATGACTATTTGTCAAATATAAATGGAATGTCATAAGTTTTGTCTTTTCTTCAATATCCATAATTGGAAACAATTAAAACTGTAGACATCTCTTTGTATTTGTTTCCATCATGTTTCTTTGGCAGCAGATTTTCAGTATGAATAACAAAGGTAGCTATTTATAAATACTTTTCACCAGATAATGTTAACATGCATTTCAGAACAACAAATGGCTATATAAATAATAACAATTATTAGTAAATAGAAAACAAAGTCTCTTTACCTGCATATTTTCTAATTTAAAAAAATCAAATGTCAGAGTTAAATGTTTGTGTCTTCCTCATTTGCCTCGCTATTACTAAATTTTGTTTTAATATAATCCTAAATAGTTTTAACTTGTGATTACAAGTTTTGACTTATGAGTTTTTTGTCCATGGGAACTTGCATGTATAGTTGACTTTTTGCAGTAAATTTAGAAAGAATTGATCCCAATAGTCTAGTTATGCCATATTATCATTAATTACTCTGACACTTTAGAAAGTAATGTTTTGAGAATGAAATAATAATTGTGGAATATTCTTTTGATGATACTCTTCTTTTAACTTATTTTTTATTAACTGAATGTGCTTAAAATTGTACTTCAAAGTTAAGAATTAAATTTTCAATACAGACTTTAAAATAGTAACATAGAATTCATTTAAGAGAAAATAATTATGTTCTGGTAATTGTGAACCAACTTTGTTTTTATGGCAGTGTGTAATAAAGGTATTTTGATTTTCCTAACCAGATAGAATTTTTAGTAATCTATGTATTACTAATAGAAGTAGAAGATACTAAAGTGATGATTCTGCTATAATTAATATGCCCATAATACTAAAAGTCAATGGTATATATTATTCTGATAGAGTGCCTTACTCCTGATAGAGAAAATAACCACTTTCACATGCTAATGTTAAATAAATCTTAAATGAAGTCAGGGTTCTCCAGTTTTAAATGAAGATGTTTAAGATTATTTTTTGAAGGATAATTTTCAAAAAGCACACAAGTCATAGGCCACTTATTTTAGAACATGTCCACAAATTGAATGCAACTACTTAAAAAGTCCCCAGATCAAAAAGCAGAAAAACACCACCCCTAAAGTTCCCATCATGCTTTCTTCCAGAACTATCCACAGTGCTTCTCAGCACCCTGCAAAGGATAACCACTATCTCCATTTCTGGCACTAGATGATCATTTTTATTCACTTCCTGAGATCTAATCTGTCTTCCAATGGAAACTATTGCTTTTAAAATGTGTTTAGGGCTTCCTGGTGGCAAAGTGGTTAAGAATCCGCCTGCCAGTGCAGGGGGTACGGTTCGAGCCCTGATCCGGGAAGATCCCACATGCCGCAGAGTCTATGCACTACAACTACTGAGCCTGCTCTCTAGAGCCTGCAAGTCACAAGTACTGAGCCCACGTACCAAACTACTGAAGCCTGTGCGCCTAGAGCCTGTGCTCTGCAAGAGAAGTCAACGCAATTAGAAGCCCGCACACCTCAATGAAGAGTAGCCCGCTCTCACCACAACTAGAGAAAGCCCCTAAGAAGTAATGAAGACCCAATGCAGCCATAAATAAATAAATAAATATATTTACTTTAAAAATAAATAAATAAAATGTGTTTACACCTGTGCTTACAATTAAATGTTATTTTTCATTGAATAGGTCCAAAATGGTACCCTTCTCGAGTGGGTCTGCAGCTAGAACGTGGTAAGAACCAATTTCACGAATCTATTTATTTAACTTAGAGTCCCTTTGCTGTCTCAATAGATAATATTTATTTATCACTTACTAAATGGCAGGTATTGTAATAAATATTTTAAAATATATTATCTCATTTGATCCTCCAAAAAGGTAGTGTTCTCCTTTTATGGGCAAGGAATTTTAGTCTCACAGAAATAAATTTCACACATTCACTGTCAGTGTGTATTGGAGACAGGATCTGACCTAACATCTGTCCCAAAAGCTTTTATTGCTATATTCCTGCAATCTACTGCTTCCTAATATATTCTCAGGGATACAGCTTAGCTCTGTTTCCTTTTTTTTTTTTTTTTTTTTATTTAAAAGCAGAATAAGGGAGGTAAGGAGGAACAGAATGAATGAATTATAGGGAAAAGTATTGTATCCATTAATAACCCTCAAGTATTTCAAAATTTCAAACCTTATCCTCCATTCAGAAAATTTATAAGTAACACACTAAAGCGAATCTTGCTTAGAATCATTGTTTTTGACATTGCATCAACTTGACCTTAAATTTGGACTTGTTAAATAAAAGCTGTGGGTAAAATGTAAACATGGGAGGGATACTCAGTTCAGGTCCATGATAGTAAATCTACAAGAGGCATCTATTAAGGAATTTCAATATCTAAATTTTTCCATTCAATTGTGAACTGCATTTTATTTTTCTGCAGTTTTTGCTTTTCCTAATATTCAGTGTATCATTTCTTAGATATCATATTCACTTAAGGACAAATTATGATTTTCTTGGATTTCTCTAAGATATTCTGTTGTTTTCATTGTTATCTTAAATATTCCACCTTTCTATGAGACTTCTATGTTGAAAACATAGGAATCCACATCATTCTTAAAAGTCACACTTTCTTAAGGTCTCACATTTTTCCAAACTCAATTGTTGAAGACAAATTCCCATCTGGCTTGAGTTTAAAAGAGTATCATTGTCTTGTTTATTTTTGCCTCTGCAGGGCATAGTATGTGCCAGGCACATAAATACCTTTCAACACACGGATACTGAAATAACATAAAATGAAATAGTGGTTTTGTTTTCTGAACTTGACTCTTATATAAAGAAAACTGAGAATGCCACAGGCGTTAATGTCAAATGTAACTTCAATTTGAAGGACACTATATGGGACTGGGGGATTTCTGTTACTTCACCCTTTCTGGTGAATGTGACTTTTTACTTTCCCCTCAGTTATATACCTGGTTGAGTGTTCCAGGGTGTGATCTGAAAAAAGTATAACCCTCCAAGTGTTCTTTGATAGGAATATGAAGGCATATTTTAAAAAATGAGTCAATGGATTTAGTAATACAAGCAGGACATGGTGCAAAGAAGAGATTATTTGCAGTAATTCAGAATTGTAAACCTGACTCTTCTACTTATCTTTAGAATCTTTTTACAAAGTAGAGTTAATAAAGAACCTAACTTATGTTTTTTGTGTGTGGGGGGGTGGGGAGGTTTGTAAGTATTAAATAAGATTATGTTTATAAAATGCTATAATGATTTGTACGTGGTAGATGCTTCATTGAACATAGATGTAACTATTAATATTAAGGAAAAAGACTTAACACCAAACCAAAGCAAGGCATGAATATTTACATTATAGTTGCTGCCAGAATATATTTGCCAGAATGATTGCACTATAAGTAATGACGCCATGTGAATTTAGAGTCCTTTACAGTTTCCTGACACAAAAGACTGCTAAAACACAAATAAAAGAGTAAGCAATTGATTTTTATGTGAAAAAATAGCAAAGCTTTATTTAGCTCAGTGTTTCTGCTGAGCTGGGCTGGACTTGGCTTTGCTTGGCTAATCTCACTCAAAGAGCTACAGTCAACTGGTGGATTGTTGAAGACTGACCTTTTTAAGATGGCCACAACTACAGTCACTCCTCTCTGCTCTATGCTTCATCAGAATATTCTGGGCTTGTTATCATGGTGGCATCAGAGGTGCAAATAAATAAGCACAAGCACTCAAGAATTCATGAGATTCAGGCTTAGAACTGGGATATGATCTCTTGTCCCACATTCTGTTTGTCAAAGCAAGACACTAGGCTAGCCTATATTCAAGGGTGGGAAAATAGACACCAATTCTTAATAGAAGGAACTAAAAGTCATATTGCAAATGGTGTTGTTATGGTAATGGTGAATAATTGCACTCATTATTGCAATAAATCTGTCATACAAACGGTAACTAAAATGTGCTCTCTCTTATTACTACGATTAATATACTTCATAATGTCCTGGAAGTACAAGGTTGAATTTCGAATTCTTAGAACCATTAGATTTGTTCAATAGAAAGTTGAAGCATAGGTAGAGTTGGTCCTTCTCTTCCCATCCCCGACTCCAACCATCCATACCCATTATACAACAGCCTTGACAAACCCGTAAGGTTAGAAGTATGCACCTTAGTGTCTGGCCCATTATTGGGAGAAAATGCCCCCCAAAGATGTATTACTTGAGTTAATTCAGGCAGAAAATTCAGTGGTCTTAAATGGTCAAAGTATCATGTAGATGGATGGGCTTCCATTCATGGTCTCCTGGGCCCACATATTCCTCTCCCACTGGAAAATTTAAGCCAGCAATTGTACAGTGACTCTTCCTAGTGAGACAGGCTGGAGCCTGGGATCCTTTGCTGCAGTGCTGCAAAGCTTGCACCTGGACATACTTCTCCTCAAGCAACAAAATACAGATAAACTGTATGGGACTAAAAATAAATTCATGTATGTGCAGTTGGGACAAATTCTGGACAGAAGATACAAAGAGACCAAAAAACCCAACTGCTACTTTTGAAGAGCCTGGAGCAAATACGGTGGGGGGGTTGGGGTCAGGAACAACAGCAGGGTACTGCGCATGCCCCCTGCACAAAACACCACCTAAGAGGTAGACAAAACACCTAAGCCACCCCTCTGGCCCTATCTCTGGACATACCCCTACCCTCACCCCATATAAGGAACAAGCACGCCCCCGCCTCAGAGAGCAGCCAAGCAAAAAAATCTTTTGTTTGTTCTCTCTTCCCCCTGCTGTAGCAGGGGTCCCAATAAAACCTCACCCAAATTTCTTGTCTGGCCTCTGATCAATTTCTACTGATTAAGGAGGCCAGAACCCTGGTCGGTAAAACTAGTATCAATATATTGAAGCTCTGTATCCCTCTTTCTGACTCCTTCATGCAGATTTAAAGAATTTCTTATTAATTCAGGCCCACCTAGATGATCTCTTTTGAAGCCATATATCATAACCTAATCAAGGAATTGATAGCCTATTATATTCATGTTGTATTTATCAAAATTAATATATAAAAATTTTATATTTGTATCTTATGTTAAAATACCTATAATTGTAATTGTAAATCTATGTCTTGGATTTTGAAAATCATCTAATGATAGTCATAAATTAACATCTTACTCTTTCTTTCAATAATAGAGAATAAAATGAAACCTGTACATGACTGGAGATAATATAAATCACAAATAGATTAGCATAAACTATAATATAAATAAAAACAACAACAGCAATACTAATAGCATTATACTTGTGAGATACATCCGTATTGGTACATATAACTCTAATCTATTCATTTTTCTTTCTGTACGGTATACTGTTGTTTAAATAAAACAAAATATAGTTATCCATATCTCATTTATGAACACAAGATTTTTTACAATGTTTTGTTATTACAAACAGTGCTAAAAAGGACATCTTTGTACATATTTTTCAGGACACACTTGCCAGACTTACCTAGTGTTTATTTTTAAGAACAGAACATTTCCCTTACACATCTTCTGACATGTTCTGTTTATTTTCCTCCTATTTAATGAGAAATTCCTTCTCAGTAATCTTTATGGTACATATGTCTTCTTACTTCAAAAGCCTGGAGTGCTAGAAATCTCAGTCTTCGTTTCCATCTTTTCTTTTCAAACTGAATGCGTAAATAATCTCATCATGACCCATGGCTTTAACTGTTAATGACTTTTAAATCATCTACAGAGCTACCCAACTGCCTACTTGACAGCTCCCACTTGCAGGTCTAATAGATATCACACACTAAATACACCCTAACCGAAATTTTAATTTTCACCCCAAATCCTGCTCTTTCCTCAATCTTCTTCATGACAGTTAATGAGATTACAATGCACTTAAGTGCTCAGGTCAAAAATATAAGCACTGCCTGTGTCTCACTGAATCCGTTTCTCTCAAGTTGAACCTGCCCTAAGTTCAAAATATATCTGGGATTGATGAAATTTTAACATTTCCACCAGTGCCATGTTAATCCAAACAAACCTCATACCCTGATTGACGAATTTTGACTTCCTCCTAAGTAATCTTGCTCCCTTTCTTCCCAGTTACCACGCAGCACCCATAACCATCTTTTAAAAAGGTGAATCATGCCTATCCCCAGGTGCTTTGCAATGACTTTTAAAATCATTCTACTCCAAATAATTTATCTTATAATAAAATTATTTATAGAACAGTTGATATGTATATCTACTGGCACACAAAATTATACTTTTAAAATACCTTGTATCATAGTTATCATATATTATGATATCACCTAATATTACATTTTCTCAGAATACAATATCATAGTAGCTAGTGGTAGTCTGTACTTTGTTTAAATAGCATGGGGAAACCACTGTGTATTTGAAAACTTGTCAGATATATTTTATAAAATGGGTTTATTCACGTTATCTTACTTTAAAGATTTACTGTAAATTGCAGTTTCTATGTAAAATTCATCCTTAGCTTTCACTGGTTTCACATTAAAATTATTTATCATTATGCCTTGAAATTGTATTAAAATGATATTTCCTTGTTGTTTAAGGTGGGCCCTTTTTGAAGGACTACATAACCATTCAAAGTGTTGCATCTTCCTCCATTGTCACACTTTATTTTACAGACCTAGGTCAACAAGTCAGTTGGACTACAGTAAGTATCGATTTGAAATGCAATAAACATGTCCTACATTTTGACGTAATTTGTTGACATAGAGGACATTTGTTTTTCAAATAAATTCATAGTGAAACAAAATCTTGCACTAAAGGTATTTTAAATTTTCCATTCTTACTATGATCAGTGGCCAAATTTCCATTCAAGAATTGGAGAAGGTCTTCCCTGGTGGCACAGTGGTTGAGAGTCCGCCTGCCGATGCAGGGGACACGGGTTCCTGCCCAGGTCTGGGAAGATCCCACATGCCACGGAGCAACAGGGCCCGTGAGCCATGGCCGCTGAGCCTGCGCGTCCGGAGCCTGTGCTCCGTAACGGGAGAGGCCACAACAGTGAGAGGCCCGTGTACCGCAAAAAAAAAAAAAAAAAGAATTGGAGAAATGAAAATACATAGTTGAAAGAAGGAGGATAAATTCCTTTTTAAATGTCAATCTATCTTACGACGGATGGCTTTCTGCTTTCCCTATGCTTTGTCAGATAACACAGTGTTTCCTCAACTTTTCCTTCTAAGAGCTCGGGATAATGAAGACCCATTTGTTTGGAAAGAGGGGAGAGAGAATATTCAATAAAAAATGTTCCAAGGCAGTGGGGAGGACATTTTAAAGACTGAGAGTGAAGTAGTAAGACTTCTTTGTGCTGTCAGGGGTGGGGCATTCTTTTGATTTTCTTGAAGGAGGTGTTTTCAAAGTGGTGGCAACTGAATCCAATAACATTAGAAGAATGAAGACCATATTAAAAAACAGGAGGACTAAGAAACATAAAATACTTGACACTACTTCACAAGTATTGATGTATTCATGAGTAATGGAATAGATGGATGGAATATCTTCAGTAGAAAGAAGCTATGAAGCTATGTGATTTTAGTGACAGGCAGTTAAGTAGTTAATCTGATAAATAATTTTGACTAGTGCAATCATTCTATTATTCAATTAAATTAAACTTATTTTTATATTGTTCTGATTTTTAAAGTTTTTTTCTGATTACGTTCTATTTTGTATTTGTGATATGATTACTTTTAATATTTTCTATTCAAAATGGCTTTCTTTTGCCAGCATAGTGCTTTGAGTTTTCCCTTTATAGTTAAACAATCAATTTTTAAAATTATTACAGACACAGGATAATTTACACATTGTTATTTAATTCTCAAAAGGAGAAATACCAGTTTACATTCATTAATCAAAATGTTGTCACATGCTTTACTTTCCCAGCAATTTCTCCTTTAACATACATTATCTTCCTGTATTTAGATAATTATTTTACTGTGTTTGGTTAAATGGTTCCTTTAGTTTCCAAGATTTTCTGAGCCTTTGATTACTCATTTGTTTCACTAAAAACTGAGTTTATAGTATTCTGAATCCTTGTGAAGTATCTCATAATGTTTACAAAACAACCTACTAATACATGAATCATATAAGCAAAAGGCTTAATGTTTAAATGTGATATCTACAGACCTTTGCTAAAAGAGATTTTAGACTAGCAGATTTTTATTTTCGAAGGTTAAAATATTCACAGAGTCTTTGTCCACATTTATGATGAAAAGGGAATTCCGTCTACAGAAGTAGTATCAGAGTGAGTGACAATACCTGTGAGTTCATAAGAAATTCCAGCTGCAGCATTTGGATAAGCACTGAGGCTAAAAAGTGCTAAGGTAGAATTCTATGACAATTGTACTCGAAAATTATAGCTTATTTGGGAAGAAAGTCATTTAGGTGACAAAGAGAACTCTGAAACTAGGCTGGATATTTTAAAATCAATCCTATGGTTCACACACTCTTTTGCTCCAAATGAGTCAGTCCTATTAAATGCTAAACATATACACATTATATTGCAATCACACCCACTTTATATCAACCAAATTATACAATAAGAGCAATATTTTACCACACATAACATTCTTGCACATTCATAAAATATTAAAATGTACTCCTATAATAAAAGCATTATCATAAGTATTCTCTTTGTGAGAAATAAATTACTTAATTTAGCAAAGTCAAAATTAAGATTTTAATAATATTTGTCATGAAATAAGAGTTTGTTACAGAATATTGAGAAAACTCTTGCCTCATGGAACTTATTGGAAGACTTAGGAGAAAGGCTTATTATAATAATACAATAATCCTCATCATACAAATCCCATTAACTAAAGATCTTATTCAGTTTTCACCATTTTTATATTCATTCGTGTGTGTATATAGTCCTATGCAATTTATCTCTTGCATAGATTCATGTATTCATCACCAAAATCAGATACAGAATTATTCATTCCCACAAAGGAACTCCCTCATATTACCCCTCTGTATCCACACACTCTTTTTCCTATCCTGGGGCAACCACCAATCTGTTTTTCAAGTCTATATTTCTGTCATATGGCAATTGCTATATAAACAGAATCAAATATTTTTTGATTGATGTTTATTTTTCTCTCAGCATAGTGCCCTTGGGATCCATCCTGGCTATTGCATGTATATCAATACTTAACTTCTTTTTATTGGTGAGTGGTAATCAGTTGTATGTATGTAACAGGGTTTGTTTAATTATTCACCCATTGACAGACATTTGAGTGGTTGTCAGTATTTTGCTGTTACAAATAAAGCTACTACCTATCTGAGTGTAGGTGTTGGTATGAACATAGTTTTTTATTTCTCTGGGACCACTGTTGAGTTTTAAGAGTAACTTTTATATTCTTCATACAAGTCCTTTGTCTGATACGTGGTTTGCAAATATTTTCTCTCAGTTTTAACTAGTCTTTTCACCCTCTTAAACAGGACTTTTGTTGCTGTACAAAAAGTGTTCAATTTTAATGCAACCTAATTTAGTAATGTTTTCTTTTAAGGATCTTGCCTTCACTATCATATGTAAGAAATTTTGCCTAGCCTTAGGCCCAGGAGTTTTTCTTTTATGAGTTATTCTAATAGTTTAATAGTTTCATATTTTATGTTTTAATCATAGTTTTTTATTATAAAGTATTATCTATTTTTTAATTGTCAAACTTCATGTTTATTTTTAATTTGCCTCATGTGTCCTGTAATCTATTTTGGGCTTTTTTTTTCCTTACTCCATATGGATTAATTGTCATACTATCTTTTCTATTAGGCTCTCTGGTATTTTGGTAGTTATATCTTATTTTTCACTATCTCTAGTGATTACCCAAGAGATTACAATGTGCATCTTTAAAATATTAAATACTAATAAAAATTTTTTATTAATGTGAAAATACTTCACAGAGAGTTGAATACCTTTAAGGTATTTAGGCTCCTCCTGACTTTTCTATTACTGTTATATATTTTAATTATATACTTTAAGGTTAAAATCCACTACTATAATATCATGTGGTCAATCTTTATTTAGATTTATCCTTTTTACTATAATTTCGGTTTTCCTTCTAATACTGAGCTTACATCTGGTATCATTATCCTTCTTCCTTAAAAACACTTTTAATGCTTTATGCTGGTTCTGTCTTTGATGAGTTCTCTCAATTGTTGTTCATCTTAAAATGTATTTATTGAACTTATTTAACTTCTATTCTTAGAGAATATTTTGCAGAAAAAAATATATGTTGGCAATTATTTTTGTCTTTACCTCACAAAACTGCATTATTTTGACTTCTGACTCCCATTGTTTTTGTTGAAAAGTCTACTGTACTCCTTAAGTCTTTTCCCTGGCTTATTTAAAATTCTACTTTTGTTTGATTATCCGAAGTTTGATCATGGTGTACATAGTTATGATTGTGGTTTTATTTATACTGCTTTGGGTTTATGTGTTATCTGAATCTATGGTTTGATATATATTTAACTTGAAAAATTTGCATAATCTTGTCATCTTTTGATTCTCTATTATTCTCTTTGTATTCTCCTTCTGGGATTCATATTATGTTTTCATACTTTTCAGAGTTTTCAAATACCTGCCTAAATTCTCAACCTTTTATTTTTGTTTGAACATTAAAAGATTGTTTTCTACATTTTTTTTTTTTTTTTTTTTTGGGTTTTTTTTTTTTTTTTTTTTTTGGTGGTATGCGGGCCTCTCACTGCTGTGGCCTCTCCCTTTGCCGGAGCACAGGCTCCGGACGCGCAGGCTCAGCAGCCACGGCTCACGGGCCCAGCCGCTCCGCGGCATGTGGGACCCTCCCGGACCAGGGCACGAACCCGCGTCCCCTGCATCCACAGGTGGACTCCCAACCACTGCGCCACCAGGGAAGCCCTAAAAGATTGCTTTCTAAATCTAACTGATAATTCTGTCATGTGAATCTTTAGTTCTCTTGTTTTCAATGCCCTTCGGTTATGGTCACAATATCTTCACTCCTTGTATACCTGCATATTTCTGACAGTGTGGGAAAATTTATGTGAATAAATTTAAAGTTAATTTGAGGCATAGGATGATGTTATTGTCTTTCAAAGATAATCTATCATTCTGCAGATGGACTAATGGCACTACTGTGTACAGGTCATCTCACTCCAATCCATGATTGAAATGATTTCAGACTGGCTTCAGTATCTATGAAGAAGCTCTTTGGAGCCTGAAAAACATTTCGATCAATTTTTCTTGCTGATCTCATTAGGATGGTTTTTTAATTAATATGGGAATAGAATTCTCCATTATATGTTATGCATATAATAGTTAATTTTTCTTTAAAAAAAACCTTCTAGTATCATATTAGCTTCAATAGTATTCACTGAGTAAAAAGTGATATTACTACTGGGAAATGTTTTTGTAATTTTACTTAGTAGCTCTCCTATCTTTGGAAAATTAAGGTTGGTACTACTTTATTTTTGTCAGCAATTTCCAACAAGTGTGAAATGTGCAATTTATTTTGCTTTTGACTGTCAATTGCTATTTTAGAAAATAAGTAAAGCCAACACCACCCTAATAATGACAGGACTAAAAAAAAAATTTAAGGGAGAATGAAATACATTAAGTGCAGTCTGAGTACAAGGAGCTTAATCAGTTCACAACAATTGCAGCTGAATGTTTCAATTTATATTCTCTAAACAGCTTATTGCCTTCTGCCTTTTCAATTTAGACATATACCAATTTGAATATTCCACAGAAGCTCCAAAAATCCCAATTACATAGCTTGCCTAGTAGAAATAATGGATTTTACATTTAAAGCAACACCTAAGTTTAAAACCGAGAACTTTCTATAAGGATAAGCATGAAAATAACTTGATGTTAGAAATAAATTAGAATTTAAAAGTAGTATATATCTTCAAAGTAAAAAGAAAGTGAATCTGCTTATTTTGAATATAGAATCTCTATTAAACTTTTGGATTATGGAGTTCCCAGTCTTTGTAAATTCACCTGCTTTGCTTAGGCTGTATACCTGTAAATACATATGTTTGTATGTTTCTTTTGGCTTTAGTCTTGTTTTTACTCTCTTTTTTGGTAGAAGAAGAGCAATTCCTGTTTCAGAAGTCTGTTTTATTAATATTTCTCTACATGGCTCTTGTTTTTCTTTACTCTAAATGTATTTTGTGATTACTTCCTAAATATAATCAAACATCTCCATTCCTTCTATCTGCACCCAAATAGACATTTTGCTTGAAAGATGCATTATCTAAAAGTTATTTCTTATTATCCTCCAGTTCTTTCAGGTCTGGATGTATCCTTCATACTCTGGTACTCTTTTAACCACCATGTTTCAGCGTGAACAATATTTGTGATAAAATGCTGGGTCTTCTAGAACATATTATTGTAAACTAGCAGGCTCCCCTGATTTTTTTAGGAGATGATGGAGATAAGATTGTAGTTTAATTTTCTCTGATCCAAAAAAGTTTCATATTTGTGATAACATTTTTACTAACTTAATAAAGAGTGACATTTGGTCAGATTAACTATTGTTTACAACATTTTTCATTTCTGACATAATACTATAGAACTTGCTCAAAATTGACTTGACTAGGTCAGAGGCATTGAAATCTATATTTTAAACTTTTTGTTGTAATAAAACAATCACTATCCTAATTATTCTAGAGTATTATTAACTAGATTCTATTATCAGACATTCAAAAGTGGTAAACATTTTTATTCCATATCTGAATAATCAGGAACGTTGTATGCCATAAATTAATATAGTTTCTTCTCTCAGTAAAAATGTTGCTTTAATACTGAATTTATTGGATGTTGCACTGTTCTTATCCACAGATAAATGTCTTTCTTGCCTAAAGAGATAATAAATATCATTTAGAAAAAGTATAACTGAAGAAACCTGCATGCATAAATAGCTATTTATACGTGTGTATATATACATATATATGTAATTATATTTGTATTGCATATATCATATATATATATATATATATATATATATATATATATATATATATATATATATATATATATATATATATACTTTTTTGTGTGTGTGTGGTACGCGGGCCTCTCACTGTTGTGGCCTCTCCCATTGCGGAGCACAGGTTCCAGACGCGCAGGCCCAGCGGCCATGGCTCACGGGCCCAGCCTCTCCGCGGCATGTGGGATCTTCCTGGACCGGGGCACGAACCCGCGTCCCCGGCAGGCGGACTCTCAACCACTGCGCCACCAGGGAAGCCCCATATATCATATATTTTAACCATGTAGCTACACAAAATTCTCACCAGAGATAAGAGCATAATTGATAATCAATGTGAACACCTGTATTTTTGAGCAAAATATGTACAACTTCAAGTTTCCTACCTTAGAAAAATGATGAAAATTGGCAAAGACAAAGCAAAGTAGTAATGGCAGTCGAATTTATCATTGTCATGTTTGTATTCTTTCTCTTCTCTTTGAACACCCGTAGGGGAGATTATTTTCGCTTTTCTGTCTGAAATTTTCAGAATGTGACTTTAACCTGGTTTTAGCGTCAAAATAAAACCAAATAATTGACAGTCACCAGATTCAGAAAACTATTAGAAAACAAGTCATTTATCTTTCTGCAATCACAAAGTCTCATTTTCAATTATCTTTCCAATTTTTATGATTGTCTCTCTGTAGATTGGATATCTCTCTCCACATACATGGTTGCCACTTAGCTCCAGAATTCAAAAGTCAATCTTATAAAACTACTCACTCAGACTCATTAGAATTAATCTAAAATTTCCAAAAGAGAGAAGTAAATTATTTCAATCTGAATAAGTATCAAATCAATTGAGTTCAAAATGACATGGCCATAAAAAGATTAAAAGAAAGAAAGATAAATTATTTCCCATTCCATTCAATGACAAAGACAGTTAACACAGAAGATTCATTTGTATGGGGCTGGAGAGACATTTATGATTGTTTGATTAAATAAATTCCTGTGTATTATTTATGAAGAAATCATTACGTTCAATAATTTTAGTTAAATTAACCATTTATGATTGTTCTTTTCCTTAACACTTGGGTAATTTTTCCAAGGAAGACTTCTTGCTATTTGTGATAGCACTTAATTTAGTTCTTTTTCAAGAATAGATGCTCACCTGTCCATTTCATCAATTTACGTAGCAGGCTAAGTCTGTGGACATGTTTATTATTGTCTTAAGTAAATTTTAATCATATCTATAAAATGTACTGTTTAATCTAAATCATCTTCTTTTTTTAGGTATTTTTGGCTGAATACACAGGACCTCTGCTAATATATCTCCTCTTTTATTTGAGGATCCCATATATATATGACATGAAAGAGAGCTCTAGAAGATTACGTCACCCAGTGGTACAGTAAGTAATACATATACATGGAACGTACAGATTAAGGAGGAGACAAACTAGTAAACAGATATTATGCTAATAAATATTTTTTGTAAATGAAATTATAGTGGATTCAATTTTAGGGTAATATATTTTAGATAACAAGAAATAATGTAGGCATGCCAACTTTTAAGTTTATAAACAGGAACTATTACTTAATATACTTAACACTTTAAGTATACCTTAAAGCAGAGGTAATTTCAGTTAATTATGATCACAATCAACAAGAGAAAAGCTTAATAATACAAAGTTGAGAGGCCATATATAGGACTCAAAATATGAATACTTCTCTAAAAGCATGGGCAACATTGCATAGAAAAGAAATAATGACTGAACTAATAAACTGGAAGAAAAAGTTTTAAAAATTACAAAATCAAATTTTACTTTTAACCAGTAAAATTATCAAAGCAGAATATACAACTATAGTTATTCATTTATTGTGGAAATAGTCTCCCTCTCTCTCTCTCTCTCTTCATATCAAATAACAAAGAGAAAGAATAATCATTCAAGATGCTACATTGACATGTAGAGTTAGCAATCTGTTAAAAAAAAAAAAAGGAACCTGGGCAAATGACTAAACTCTAAGTGAATTAAGAAGCAAAATTCAGGTCATAAGGATGCTAGAAGACAGAGAATAATTTGACTCCTGGATTTCTCATCTCAGATTTGTCTTTCCTTCACTCTTAATTCTGTACTCCAGACACAATTACCACCCTTCTTGTCCTGATACCTACCATGCCCTTACACACCATCCCTCTTCCTCCATCCTTCCTCCATTGCCTCCCTCTTCTTTATTTTTTTCAAACTTCAAATAGAGCTCAATATTACTTAGTATTAGCCATTGCTATTCCTTCAGTAAGAAATACGTTACTAAAATGTTTTTCCTTTATACAATTTATTACTTTAAAATTATATATTTACATAGTCATTTGTGTCTTTCCCTCTATAGAGTTTAATTTCTATAATGGGTGTCTTTTGGTGTTCAGTCAATTTTGCTGCTTAACACATTACCTGATTTATAAAAAATACTCAATAGTAATGTTCTGAATGAATAAATACATGAACCAGTTACATGAAAATTTATTTTACATTAAGCACTTTTAGAGTATAAAAACAGAGGAACCTGATCTGGATGTGAGTTCTGAGATGGGCTTTTCTACGAAAGTTATGTTTGAACATTTTTCTTTGTTTTCTGAAGGGACGTATCAGATTTTAACTAGTAAATCTGAGGAATCTTCATATGGAAATTATCTGTGGTACATAGCAGTTTGATGCTTTGTAGGAGCAGACAGAGAGCTAGTAGAGCAGAGGCACAGAGAAGCAAGGGGAGATTGGATCTCAGGGATCATAGTCAGGTCAGTATCTGGCAAGTTGCTCAGGGCCTTTTGGAATGTTAAAGTCTACCTTTCTTTTTCTTAAGTTAAGAGAATGCCCAATTCATTTAGAAAGAGTCTGGGGTGGAGTGTTCATAGGACAATGTAATTGCCCTCATTTTTGAGATCAAACATATAATGTGTACCAGATATATATCACAGCATGAAAAAAGAACACTTTTTTTTCCCCAGCAGCATTCTCAAAGGAATTGACCAACAGTTGGTTATTATTCTTAAACACAAACACAGCATGTTTTATAATATCTCAGTGATAAATGTATCTGTGACACATTCTTCCTAAGGAGCAAATATGTGAAGTTTATATTAAATCATTCAGAGGAGATACACACAAACACACAAACTACTTTTGAAATTTAAGTGTCTAGTAGAGGTCAGGTCATCCCTCATATATCACACTCCATCTAAAAAAAACTCTAAAATCTTCTATTTGTTGCCTTTCCTGAGCCCTTCTCAACTGCTGGAATCCTTCCACTGTGCCCTCTGCAATTCAAAGTCCACTGTTAGCAAAATTTCTTATATCGTCAACCTTTTATCTGAACATTGCCTTCATATTCTTCCTCAACAGAAACCTGGTACACTGCCTCCCTTGCAGCTCTATAACGTATCTTCTTTCACAGCCCTGATACCTTGAAACTTACTTGATGAAACATATTTTCAAATATTACATTTGGAAAATAGAGACCCAAGCCTATTTATGGATGTTCAATTAGTTTAGCACTGGAAAGAGAAAGAGTTGATGTTAGAAGAGAAGTCAACCATAATTAAATAGAAAGAATACTTTGGGATGAAATCAAACTTGGTAAGTGCAAAGTCCAATTATGTGCAAAGTGGTATATATCCAGATATTAAGTCATAGCTAGCTGCTATGCTAATATCTATGCCCTAATGGTGTAATATAAATTAAATATATGAACTAATTTAATCATAGTTTAAATTAAAATTTCTCATTCAGTGCTCTGCTACACTGTTGGGCATAAGATAATTTTTCTGCTTTCTTACAAAATGGAAAATTCTACTACTCAGGTATTTATATAAATATTCTGCAAAAGAACCAACAAGTTAAGAGAGATGCTGATTCTCTTACCACTCCTTTGAACCCACATGCAACCTCCTATATCAGGATGTTTGTTTTTGCTTCTCTACTGTCTCTGTCCTCAAATATCTACACTTTGTTTTCTCACTTCTTTCAGAATTTGTCTATTGTTCTTAGATATACACATCACACAGAACATGTCTCTCCCATAATAGGTGCACAATTATATTTTTATGAATTAATGAATAATGATATATTCCCTAATGATTTAGCCAGGTTGGTTTGTTTTTGTTTGATTAATTATTTGTTTTCCCTAAATTCATTCTTATTAATACCAGAAATCATTAATTCATTGTGTTTAATATAAACTTACAGTGTAGACTCAATGTTTGATTTTACATATTGTAAATGAAATGCTTATTTTTATGCTTAACCTTTATACATTATAAAAAACAATCTTTGGGGCTTCCCTGGTGGTGCAGTAGTTGAGAGTCCGCCTGCCAATGTGGGGACACGGGTTCGTGCCCTGGTCCGGGAAGATCCCACATGCCGCGGAGCGGCTGGGCCCGTGAGCCATGGCCGCTGAGCCTGCGCGTCCGGAGCCTGTGCTCCGCAACGGGAGAGGCCACAACCATGAGAGGCCCGCCTAGCACAAAAAAAAAAAAAAAGAAAAAATACAATCTTTGATCCTTATTGATTTTCTTGAAAAACAATTATAGTTTCTGAAGTTTTACAGGTTTATTTATAATAAAATAGGTGTGTATATTAATAGAAATATATTTTAAATATAAACAAGAAAACATGTTTCTATAAATCATATTTGACATTTACTTTTTAAATGTTAGTTATATGAATGTCAAGAAGAGGTGATATGTTAGAACAGCAACAAAAACAAAGCAACACAAAATACTGCAATATGTTAGGCAGTCAAAGACCAAACATAAAACAAACTAAACAAAACAAAAGTTGCATTGACTCCATAGGAAAGGAAATTCGAACTTTTTCAGTCTATGGTACTTGCTAAAGGACAATCAGACAATGAAAAAAATATTTTGAATATTATAAAATGTCAAATGCATTGTAAGTCTGTTTTGAATACTTTTAAAGTTGTAAATTTTCTGCTTCAATCTTAAGGCATTTTGATATGAGCATATTTACAATTATTATATTTATATATATATATTCCTTGGGCAGATGTGAACATACAGTTTATGACTGATATTATGAGATATCTTGAGAGTCATCAGAAGTAAATTTATAGAAATTGTTGTTACAGTACTTTTATTATTAAATAAATTTAGAAATTTTCTAGAATAAAATAAAAATATCAAAAAAACTTGTGTTTTGGTTACCAGAAACAATATTACCTGATAAATAGAAAGTTGTAGCATACAAATGAACCTATTTACAAAACAGAAATCAAGTCACAGATGTAGAAAACAAACTTATGATTACCAAGGGGGAAAAGTGTGGGAAGGATAAATTGAAAGATTGGCATTGACATATACACACTACTATGTATAAAATTGATAACTAATAAGAATCTACTGTATAGCACAGGGAACTCTATTCAATACTCTGTAATGATCTATATGGGAAAATAATCTAAAAAAGAGTGAATATATGTATATGTATAACTGATTCACTTTGCTATACAGCAGAAACTAACACAACATTGTAATTCAACAATACTCCAGTAAAAATTAATTTAAAAAAAGATGTAACTTTAAAAATAAGAAAAAGGGACTTCCCTGGTGGTCCAACGGTTAAGATTTTGCCTTCCAATGTAGGGGATGCTGGTTCAATCCCTGGTCAGGGAGCTGAGATCCCACATGCCTCGAGGCCAAAAAATCAAAACATAAAGCAGAAGCAATACTGTAACAAATTCAATAAAGATTTAAAAAATGGTCCACATAAAAAAATAATAAAATAGGGCTTCCCTGGTGGCACAGTGGTTGAGAGTCTGCCTGCCGATGCGGGGGACACGGGTTCGTGCCCTGGTCTGGGAAGATCCCACATGCCACGGAGCGGCTAGGCCCCTGAGCCTGCGCATCCGGAGCCTGTGCTCCACAACGGGAGAGGCCAAAACAGTGAGAGGCTCGCGTACTGAAATAATAAAATTAAAAATGAAAAAAAATAAGAACAAGAAAGCTGTAGTAAACTGGAAAAAAAAACAAAAAACATTAAAATATCTTATGTATAAGGCGACCCAGATTTTTGGAAGGGAATTTAATGTGTTTGTGTTTTATTTTCTTTCTAGCTTGGCCTGCTTCTGTCATTGTATACACTATATCCGATACCTTTTGGAAACCTTATTTGTTCACAAGGTTTCTACAGGACATACACCTTTGAAAAATTTGATAAAGGTGGGACCTGATATATTTTGTAATTTTAATTGTTATTGAGAAATTTTATGTCTTGGATCATCTACATCATCATTAAATCATGTTTATTTCTCTCAAGTTTAGATTTTTCTATTCAGCCGTATCAGCATATCTTAAACATTCTGCTCCTGAAGTGCCATTTCCTGAGAGATCTAGTTCATTGGAGCTGCCCTCAACCAATAACATCACATAAAATATTTGGCATGACCTTACATTACAAGTTACATACTTTTAGGCACCTTTAATTTTGGAAATATTTAGCACGGAATTCATATTAAGTGCCACTTGAAGAGGAAGAATCTCATATATAAACCCTCTTATAAATATACATTTGTGTGATTAAAATGATGATGCTACCCTATATTTGTGTTTGGTGTCAGTGTAATGACAATATCTTTGCTCTTCCCCAAAATGGTAAATACAAATGTTATTAACCATCAATTAACTATCAAGAAAACGGGAAATGTTGTGGAACATTGAAATGGAAATGTACATTAGATAACATGGTACAATTCAGTTTTCCAATTCAAATTAAAATTTATTTTAATTTATTTTCCAATTTAAAATTTAGTTTCAGAATGGATTTTTTCTTTATTAAAATATTCTGAGTTTTAGCAAATATCTGTTTTCTAAAACTTTCAACAAGCAGACATTCTACTGTTGTCATTATAATGAAACAGTAAACTCTAGAACTTTCACAAACCTCAAAAAATCATTTAGACTAGCTTCTCTCTTGAGAGAAGGTATTAAAATTCATCATGTAAGATCAGCATCATAGCCTAGTACACCTAAAACCAGGCCATTTCCCTCTATAATCAATCAAGGAACATTACTACTAATGATTAAATAATTCATTCTTTTATTCATTTACTGTTGGAAAATAGCTCTTTATTATGTTTATTACTTCACTCCTATTTACTACTTGATAGACAAAAGTTATTCTTGAAAAATCTTCATAAAATACTTTGTTACATTTCTCTATATCCTAAATCCTCATTTATATTAACAAGTGTTGAGCAAAGAAATGCATTTTCTTAGTGATATCAAATAGGTACTTTTAAAATGCTACTTTACTGAGTGAAGAAGGATTCCATTTAACTAGCTTAGAAAATTTACATTTTTTATACCAAAATGCTGCAGTGTGGCATATAAATGTATGGGGTGACTTCAAATGATGTGATATATATTTTATATATATATATATGTATATATATTCCCTAACTTTTATTTTGTTTTATTTGTAGAGTTGTGCCTTTTATTGGGGATTCACTTCTTGGATTGCCTACTACATTAATCACCCATGGTATACACCACCATGTATGTAGAATTTATTCTTTACTACACCGATACTAAATTGCCAACATCAAAACTCTGTTCTAAACTACATAGAGATGATGAACAACATGGAACATATAAAGGAATAAGAAAATAATGAAAAAATGTCAATTTTATTTCATTTTATTTTACTTTTTAACATCTATATTGGAGCATAATTGCTTTACAATGGTGTGTTAGTTTCTGCTTTACAACAAAGTGAATCAGTTATACATATACATACGTTCCCATATCTCTTCCCTCTTGCATCTCCCTCCCTCCCACCCTCCCTATCCCACCACCAAAATGTCCATTTTAAAATGCTTTCATGGGCTTCCCTGGTGGCGCAGTGGTTGAGAATCCGCTTGCCGATGTAGGGGACACGGGTTCGTGCCCCGGTCTGGGAAGATCCCACATGCTGCAGAGCAGCTAGGCCCATGAGCCATGGCCGCAGAGTCTGTACATCCGGAGCCTGTGCTCCACGACGGGAGAGGCCACAACGCCACAACGGTGAGAGGCCCGCGTACGGCAAAAATAAATAAATAAATTGCTTTCATAATACTCCATTAATTTTTTTTTTTTTTTTTTTTTTTTGTGGTACGCGGGCCTCTCACTGTCGTGGCCTCTCCCGTTGCGGAGCACAGGCTCCGGACACGCAGGCTCAGCGACCATGGCTCACGGGCCCAGCCGCTCCGCGGGACGTGGGATCTTCCCGGACCGGGGCACGAACCCGTGTTCCCTGCATAGGCAGGCGGATTCTCAACCACTGAGCCACCAGGGAAGCCCAATTCAATTTTTATGTAGGCTTAAAAGACCAAATTTGACTGACATATTTTGATTTATTTTCTTTCCATAGAAACTCTAGCAAAAAATGTAAGTTGATTATAAACCTTCAAAATGACAGATAATAAAATGAAAGAGTAAAGATGAAAAAGAAACATGCCATATAATCACATAATCATGTACAACCATCAGGATTTTAAAAATAAATAATTAAATTATTCTTTTAAATAGAACTTCAAAAGAAAAAAATAGAGACTTTTTTTCCTGTGACATTTTGTTCCCTATTTATAACTTTATTAAATGTCTTGTCCCTTGACTCAGATGAAGCAATTTAGTGAACTGCACACTGGAACCAAATATAAATCCTCAGTTCCTAATCTTGGGGGAAACATACCTGATCTGATCAAAGAATTCCATTTCTTTTATCTTCTGTGGAACTTTCTCTTCTCAGCTTTTACTGCAGCTCACAAGGCACACACAGCACAGCCCTAGTGTTATATGTTGACATTTCATATTTAACTGAGTTATTTTTTGTGGTCTATTTCTAGTTTATAAAGTTTGAAAATAAATGGATATAAATGATGTATTCAAGCTTTATTTTAGATTTTATAAAATAACATAAACCTTAAAGACATTAAAATAAATTAATATCTTTTCTTGAAGCACTGACACAGAGAATTACATTATTCAGGGTTTTTGCCAAAATCAGCAGCAAATCTAGTTCAGCAATCACAGTAAATGATTGCAATGTTCAGAACTTTAACTCTTCTAAATACTAACAAATTAACTATGAATATTGAAGGAGAAAATTCCCTGATTTCACAAAACTCTAACTGATTTTTTAAAATATTTTAACAGAAGATGTACCTTCTAACTTTAGAACATGAACAGAAAAATTTTAAATATTTTTTATCCATAGTATGTTTAAAACGAAGAGCCTCTGAAAAATGCTACATTAATATATCTGATACAAAATAATAGAGGTTAACTGTGTTAATATATGCAAAATATTTACAGAACACTTATTGTCAAGAACTGTAAAATTCCTATTTTTTTGTAATTAGAAACAATATTATTATGTAGATGTTAATATTCTGCACTATATATTAGGAAAATAAGGCTTTGAAAGTTTAATTCTACTGTGCTTAAGACTCTTAAATGAATATGATGTAAGTAGGACTCAAATAATGTGAAAATATAGAGAGCATTACAATACCTATTCCAAGTGGAGAGTGAATATCATGTACAGGCACTGCATGTTTTGCATGGTTCTGATATGCATGGATTTCAGTTTTTATGGTTTATTTAAATAATACCAGCCCCTAAAACCGTGCTTCAAATTCAGTTATCACATATGCTAATTGCAATTGTACAAAGTACAAACTTTGCAGTTAGCTCTTTAGTCCACATATCACTCTATAAATAATGGATGCACATCATGGTCAGTGACATCTGGTGGTGGTTGATAACTGCACATCTCTTATTCAGTTCACTCACAACCAGCAAATAACTGGAACAATTGTGGAGTCTGGGAAGTCCAAGATCAAGGTGCTGGCAGATTAGGTTCCCTGGTGGGGACTCTCTTCCTGACTTGCAGATTGCTCCTTTCTCACTGTGTGCTCACGTGGTGGGGAAAGAGAAAGCAAGCTCTCTGGCATCTCTTCTATTAAGAACACTAATTCCCATCAAAAGGGCCCTAACCTCATGACCTCATCTAAACTTAATTATTTCCCAAAAGCTCCATCTCTAAACACCATTATATTGAAGGTTGTGTTTTCAACATCTAAATGTTGGGAGGCACCATTCAGTCTATAGCAATAGTGGTGGGGGACCTAGGATAATTAGCCCACATTGCAGGCAAATAATGGGATCTAATTTGTCATGTGATTATGACATTTGTTAGGTTTTATTTTTTCCTTAGAATTTCACTTTTCTGCTTAAATGCTACAAAAAGTTCAATCCTTGCATTCATTATCTCTGCCTAAGATTTTTAAAGATTGTTCTTCCCCTTTTATAACTCTTTGATTAGAATTTGTAGATTAAAATTTTTGATTATATATTAGATTGTAAAAATCCAATGCTGTTCCTTCAAAGTAGAATTAGTACAAACTACACTATCTTTATTTTTTAAATTAATTTTATTGAAGTATAGTTGATTTACAATGTTGTGTTAGTTTCTGCTGTGCAGCAAAGTGAATCAGTTATACATATACCGGTATCCACACTTTTTTAGATTCTATTCCCTTATAGGTCATTACAGAGTATTGAGTAGAATTCCCTGTGCTATACAGTATGTTCTTATTAGTTATGTATTTTATATATAGTAGTGTATATATGTCAATCCCAGTCTCCCAATTTATCCCTCCCCTCATTCCCCCTAGGTAACCATAAGTATGTTTTCTACATCTGTGACTCTATTTCTGTTTTGTAAATAGGCTTATATGTGGAATCCAAAAAAAAAAAAAAAGGTACAAACTATATTATCTTTAGATGAGATGAACTAAACCTGAAAACATAGATAAGTACAAAAAATTTTTAAACAAAAAATTTAAAACTAGATACTTAAAAACCTATTCCTAAATAACTATTAAATCTAAAAGTAAAAATACTAACATTACAGAAAAGACTATGACAAAGTGACAAAAGAGTAAACAGTACACATCAAAGCTTTTTTAGCCAAGTAGTTATAATCTTATTAAATAATCATATTTAAGGAAAATGAAACAAACATACTAATTAAATAAGTTAAAAATTCCTTTATATTAAAACACTGTACTCTAACTATATGCTGCATTAAGTTCAGGTACTTAAGAGTTGTAGAATAGTTGAGCCAATTTTTAAATTACTTCCCTTGAAAGTTTTCTTTAAAACCTGAATGCTTACAATGTAATCTTCCTTTATTTCATCCTCACAATTAGAAGAAAGAAAGAAACAGTGGTTGTATTTTTTATGCGTGTTTAATTTTTTCATCATATTTTTCTGTGCTTTCACTTTGTATATGTTCTTTTTTTTTTTTTTTTTTGCGGTATGCGGGCCTCTCACTGTTGTGGCCTCTCCCGTTGCGGAGCACAGGCTCCGGACGCGCAGGCTCCGCGGCCATGGCTCACGGGCTCAGTTGCTCCGCGGCATGTGGGATCTTCCCGGACCAGGGCACGAACCCGTGTCTCCTGCATCGGCAGGCGGACTCTCAACCACTGCGCCACCAGGGAAGCCCTTGTATATGTTCTTTTGACTTACATACTCAAGCGTATAATTCAGGATATTTTGTCCTTACTACAGATATGATAATTAATTTTCCATTATTTTTATGTTGTCATAATTTACATTGTGCTTTGCCCTTTATATCACCTGGGGTTTTTTTCTCCTCTTTCTGTATTCTCTGCACTAATAGTTTCACGTTTTTTATAGCCCTATTTTCAACAGATTTGACTACACAAAATAAATAGCATCTGCACATTTACAAACAAAAAGTACTTAAATGAAAAACAACATATTGGTATGTTTTTCCAACACATATACCATTAGGGAGCTCACTTTACATATTTGAACAATATTTAAAATAAATAAGAAAAATATATTATCATAATTGGACTGCCCAATGGCAGGTATATTCCATTAACCATAAACTGGAATGCATACATTCAGGAAGTTTAACACAAAAATATTTAGTATCAAAAACAGTCAAGGAAAAATGACCTATATTTTTGCCTATCTAAATGTGAAATATTATACAAGTTATAAAAACATTATAGAAAGTTTTAATTGTGTCTAACATTTTTTCTAGAAAGTTTGTTTCAAATTATATTATCTATAACTTTTTTTGGAAATAAATATAAAAATACTTTAAAATTACACTATTTGGCCCAGTACCCTTTTATCACATCATTATTTTTTCTCACTAAAAAATGAAAACAAGGCATATCTTCACAGTCTTGATGCATGAAATGTTCTGAACCCTCTCATCCCTGTGTTAATATCTATTCACTTTTTAGATAAAAGTTCAGTCATGTACTCAAAGTTCTCCCTGATCTCCCTGATTACAACAAATCCTTCTTTTTAGCTCTTATATTAAATATTGCATAGATCCTTCTCAGTAACACATTAAAGTTGCATGCTTCCATTTGTTAGCATGTGATGAGTATTTGTTTCCTTGTCAGAAAATAATTTCTATTAAGATAAGGGTTGCATTTGTGTTTATTTATAATTAATTTATCCACAATCACACAGCCTGCCATATAAATTTCTAAAAACTAGTGTTGAATTAGTGAAGTTTAGTCTAGTAGTAGATACAAATTTTTAAAAGTTATGGTCTGTAGGGATGAATACCAGCTAATTATTATGATTTATCTAGAGAAAAATGTTTAAATATGTGGCAAAACGTGTATAACATAATATTAAGGGAATAAGTGATTATAAAATAATTCTATCAAATATGGTAAAAGTATATAACAAATATGTATATTTCCAAAGGGAAAAATCTGAATATTAACTGGTTTTCCATGGATGAATTTTGTTTTCCCTTTACACTTTTATCTCTTTCAAAAATGTCTCCATTAATATATTTATTTTATAATAATATATATGCACTTTATAAAAACAAAACTTCCAATACATGTACATGTTTTACATATATCCATGCATAAATACTTATATAAAATTTAACTATATTACCCTCTTAAGTTTCTAGCCTATGGAAATAGAACTTAAATAAAAGATTTATATGGAAAGGTGTTTGAAACAGTACTATTATTTATAAAATTAAAGTAATTCTAATTATATAGCAATTGGATAATACTTAATGTTTTAAGCCTAGCCACATTATACATTGTGATGTAGTTTCTGTCATACCTTTGACAACAAATATTTAATAATATTGTAAAAGTCTTTAAATATATTCTTATGTAAAAAACCCAAGATTCAAAATGAGTAATTACATTAATTTTTATTTGTAGATGTGTTTATATAAATATATGAAATTTACATAAAACTAGAAGAAATGCAACTGTTAATACAGATAATGAGCTTATTAGATAATTTTATTTTTCATTATTTTTGTATATTCCAAATTCTCCACTATAAACAAGGTGAATTTAGAATTCTGTTTCAAATTCCATTTTGTTCATTACAAATCATTACATGATTTGTCAAGTTATATAAAGTATAAATTTTTACTGTAAGGTGAGAACAATAATATTTGCTTCATGTGTTTGTTTTTATGATGAAAATATATAAAACACTTAAAATATTGCCTGTTGCAAAACATCAATGCAAAAATAAAAATTACTATTATTAGCCTTTTTCTTTTTATTGTTGAACATTAAAAAAGAAGAGATATTATTGACTGCAATTACACACTAGGTCATACTAATATGCTTTTAAAATGATGAACAAGGTAAATTAAATCTTCTTTCAAAGAGTTTAATAATAAAAATTATAAATAAACTCCATTTATATTCTAAATATCATTAGGTCACTGGAAGAAAAGTATACATAGAAAGCAAAATATTGTTATCTCTTTAGATTGCAAAAGTATCATTCCAAAAAGTCAGATAGTACATATCATATATCACATAGTACTTTTTATTAGAGGGTAGTGATATCCAATAAACCTTTCCTGAATTATATCTATAGTTTGCCAATCTAAAAATTGAGTGTTTACATAACATCTTCTTCTGCTTTCTAGCATTTGGAAACAGGCAAGTCATAGTATCTGCTATCAATTTTCTGGTATGTATTATTTATATTATTTGTTATTCATGCTCTAATGTGACATTATTAAGCATTCAAATAGATTGCATTTAAGGATTTGTCATGTAGAAAATATGATTTATTTTTACATTATATGCATAATGACATTAAATTAAATAAATCAAATAACTTCCCATAATCAAGTCATTAGCTCTCTAAATCTTTTCATCAAAATGTTCTACTTATCTATAAAGGATGATTAGAATTATTTGAAATATAGTAAAATTTGGGTGAAAAATTAAACTTAGTAATTCTTCCAATTGTCTGCACATTTACCAATTTACAAACTGCTAAGAGCAGAAAGTTTTATAAACCTACCTGATGATTATGCAGAAAACTTTGGCATAATTGTAAAGTAATTCTGAATGAAAACAGTCTACTTTTGTGAATGAAACAGGGCTCTATACTAATTGTCCTCAGTCCAGTTCTTTAGATCATTCTATGTAACTTCGCATATGCATTGTCTGAATCTGATACAAATAAATCTGACTACAAAATATTCTTTATTATTTCTGAAATGCATTAATTATTTTATTAGATATATATATTTAGCTCCACATGCCATATAACTCCATGATTTCATTCTTTAGTTGTGTTTTTCCTCATTCTTGCCCTTGATAGATTAACTCCCATTATTCCTGTCCCTGATACATTGATAAATATCCATGATTCACATACATGACAAAATCCTTTGTGAAGTTTGTATTGAACAACTTATACCCCATCATTTCATACAAGGAACAAATTATACACTACACTTTGTAAAAAGCTCTCATATGAACCTATATGTGTATGTGTGTGTACATACACATAGATATATATGTATATATAATTAATAATTTAGTTAATAACATCCACTACTGTGTTGGCTGTGAGAGGGGTAGGTTATGCTTTTATCTTTTTAGCACCTAGTATTGTACAAGTGTACTTACCACTTGCTTGAATAAACTACAAATTATTTTATTTAGAATTTTAAAGCAAATAGTTTGTAAATATATCACTGCCTTTTAATTTTCCATGTGTGTATACTGTTTATAGTCAACAATCTTGTAATTCATTTATTTTGATGCCTTCATTATTAACCTATGTTGAATCAAGTCTAATGTTCTCTGTATATTAACTACTCAGTTAATGAGCAAATTGAAGAATAAATTGATGAGTGAACAAAATAATAGCCACACACTTGCTATTTATTCAGACATGTATTTAGATTAATATCTAATTGTTTTATTTTCCTCCTTAAGATATCTCCTACTTTTTTTTCCAGCTCATTTACTGTCATTTATTTCATTGTAAATATTTACACAGCTCCAATTTTATATAATATTCTTGATTTCTTCCCTTTCCTCAAATGTAATACAGTTATAAATCCATGGCTCTGGTGTGAAAGAAAAACTTTAAGAAAAATTATAACTTTTTAAAACACTATATGTCATAATAGTTATAATATTTTTCTTAAAAAGTGAAAAGGGGGCTTCCCTGGTGGCACAGCGGTTGAGAGTCCGCCTGCCAATGCAGGGGACACGGGTTCATGCCCCAGTCTGGGAAGATTCCACATGCCACAGAGCGGCTGGGCCCATGAGCCATGGCCGCTGAGCCTGCGCATCTGGCGGGAGAGGCCACAACCGTGAGAGGCCCGCATACCGCAAAAAAAAAAAAAAAAAGTGAAAAGGGACATAATTGGAAATAATCAAAATTCTAATAGTTTGCTATGTACATTTCCCCCTAAAGATTTTTTAAAACTTTGCCTTTTTTATTAACCTACTCATTCTTCCTCCTCATACATGCCTTTATTAGTCAGTGCTATTTTATACATTATCCACTGGAAAACATTTATTAAATAATAACAAGAAGAATTAGGTAAATAGGAAAACTTTATCACAGGTGCTGTCTTATAGGAGCCAAGGCATCAAACTACACAAATACCAATTAATAGTACCATAGACTATGTCCAATACAGACGTACTAGGTAAATGTAATAACTTTAATTCCACATTTCAAAGCAACATAAGTTCCACTGTGACTCTGTTAAAATTGTAAATTGTGATGACAAATATAAAAGGCCTCCTAGCATAACCTTCCCAGACTTCAGACAAGACTACAAAGCTACAGTAATCAAAACAGCATGGTACAGGCACAAAAACAGACATATGGATCAATGGAACAGAACAGAGAGCCCAGAAATACGCTCTCACACCTACAGTCAATTAATCTTCAACAAAGGAGGTAAGAATGTATAATAGAGAAAAGGAAGTCTCTTTGGCAACTGGTGTTGGGAAAGCTGGACAGCGTCATGTAAATCATTTCAGTTAGAACACTCCCTCATACCACACACAAAAATAAATGCAAAATGGCTCTAAGACTTAAATATAAGACATGACACCATAAAACTCCTAAAAGGAACATAGGCAAAAGATTCTCTGACATAATTTGTAGCAAAGTTTTCTTAGGTCAGTCTCCCAAAGCAGTAGAAATAAAAGCAAGAATAAACAAATAGGACTTAATCAAACTTATAGGCTTTTGCACAGCAAAGGAAACTATAAACAAGTGAAAAGACAACCTACGTACTGGGAGAAAATATTTGCAAATAATGCAACAGACAAGGGCTTAATTTCCAAGATATACAAACAGGTCATACAACTCAAAAACAACCCACTCAAAAAATGGGCAGAAGACCTAAATAGACATTTCTCCAAAGAAGACATATGGATGGCCAATAAGCACATGAAAAGATGCTCAACATTGCTAATTATTAAAGAAACGCAAATGAAAACTACAATTATGTATCACCTCACACCATTCAGAATGACAATCATTCAAAAGTCTACAAATAACAAATGTTGGAGAGGGTGTGGAAAAAAGGGAAACCTCCTACACTGTTGGTAGGGATGTTAATTAGTGCAGCCACTAAGGAAAACAGTATGGAGGTTCCTTAAAAAACTAAAAATAGAGCTACCATATGATCCAACAATGCCACTCCTGGGCATGTATCTGGAGGAAACTCTAATTCAAAAAGATACATACACCCAATGTTCACAGTGGCACTATTTACAATAGCTAAGACATGGAAGCAACCTAAGTGTCTATTGACAGATGAATGGATAATAAAGATGTGGTATATATAATGGAATATCACTCAGTCATTAAAAATAAAATAGTGCCGTTTGCAGCAACATGGATGGACCTAGAGGTTATCATACTATGTATTATCATGTATTATTATTATAATATTATTATAATTATATTATTATAATACATGTATTATCATACATGCAGTAAGTTAGACAGAGAAAGACAAATATCTTATGATATCACTTTTATGTGGAATCTAAAATATGATACAAAACAGAAACAGACTCACAGACATAGAAAACAAACTTATGGTTACAAAAGGGGAGAGTGGGGTGGGGGAAGGGATAAATTAGGAGTTTGGGATTGGCAGATGCAAGCTACTGTGTACAAAATAGATAAACTACAAGGCCCTAATGTATAGCATAGGGAAATATATTCAATATCTTGTAATAAACTATAATGGAAAAGAATAAAAATAAGTAAATAATATAAAAAGGCCTGCTAATCCTGGAACTTCTTAATGTAGGCAAGACACATTGAACTTTTACTAATAAAATATGATAGTAAGATATGAATTTTAGGAAACTGATTCTAATACAGACTATAACAACTAGTGAGTTTATTGAGCTTGTATATAATCACCTAAATGAAGATTCCTACCATATTATTATGAGCATAACACCCTATAGTTCAAGGTTAAATTTTTCAATCATAATAACTGAAAACATATGTGTGAGTTTCAGGTTTATCACAAATACATATGTGCAAACAGTTTAGAAAGAATAAGCAAACTGTTTTTAAGTCCACTCTATTTTAAATTATTTTATATTAAAATTACCAGTATATAGTAGAATCAATTATATAGAAGAAACAAAGGGGAAATCCATGGGTCAATCTTGTATAATATAAAATTCAACCAGAAAATGTGTATCCTATTTGCAAGTGCTAATGTTTTTGCTAATAAAATGTTATATTTGCAAAACTTCATGTTCTTCATTTATTGATCTATACACTCTTTCAACACAGAAGAAGAAAAGTATTATTCATTAAAGTTGATTTAACTTCTGTAGTTATGTAGAGCCAGATTACCACTTGGTAAGAAGATAATATGTTAGAACTGTGTTGAATATGATTATAGTTAATTCTTAGTTATTAATGGATGAACCATCCCTTTTGCGGACTAACCATTAACAATTATAACTTTTTCTTCTACTCCCTCCATTTTCTTTCTACTAAAATTCTGAGTTCCCTAATACACTAAGCAAAATATGTCAAGCAAAACAAGACACTTCACAATGTGTACATAGTATATTCCAAAATTAGGTAATGATTCTTTGTGGAAAATCTTTGATTTTGGTGAATTTTGACATGTTTAAACTATGTTCTAAGAAGTATTTTATCACCCCTCCTTTTGTATAAATTCTTTTTTACTTTCAACACAATTTAGTTCCTTTGAATATATTCTGGTATCACAAAATCTACAAGGAAAAAATCAAATATGGAAAATCAAATACATGCAACTCTATAAGCACTTTAGAATATCTCTCTCTCAAACTTTTAGATGTAATTTTGATTTTCTGCTGCAAATATTGTTGAGACACACTATAATCCAGGCTCTTCATATTTCTATGACCCCCCTAATTATCCTCTGAACCCAACTTCACCCACAAAACACCAAAATTACCATTGCAAAACAATATATATTTTACATAAATAATAATCCTGTTTTCTTTATCCACTCTTTCTTTCAACTTTATTTTTGCTCTCCAGAAACAATTGGTTGTCAATTCTTTGTACATTGAGCATTATATCAGAAAAGAAATTTTTTTTCTTGATTTTCTTACTGTCTTCAATAATGTACAAAATGGGAGGAATAGATAATGTTGCATAAGACATGGTTTGAAAAGTGGTGACATTAATTTTTCTCCCTGGTTTTACCTCTGTGTCCTCATTCTCACAATTAGTTATTCACTCATTTAGGATGAGTTTGTTTTCTCATTATTAAAATGCAAATACTCTTGGAGAAATAATAAATTAGGCTCTTATCAAGAAGTCACACCTGCTCTTGTAACATTTAGCTGAAAAGGACATTGTACATAGCACAATAATTTTTGATTAGGGGAGAGGATTCTGGGAATGATATATCATAGCTTTTAATAAGTGTGGAGGAGAATGGAACCCTGCTGTGGTAACCACAGAAAGGCTAGTGAAGTGCTTGTGAGTATTCAGTATTTGTGGATGAGATGAATGAGGGGAAAAAAAAATGTACCAAAGTTAAATATTTTCAGCAGTTTGCTCAGATTTGGTCATGACAATTTTTTTCTGATCCTCTGCCAACTCTTGAGACATACCAATAAAATGATTTACATTTACTCCCTACTGAAGACTTAAAATCTAGGACTCTATGTTTTCTCATCATTTTCACTTCTTCTCAAAGCCCCTGAAATATCTGACATAAATAATAACATAAATAGAAATCAACATTTATACCAAAATTTGAACTCACTTCTTCTTAAATAACTTATTTAGAAAACTAGTTTTAAGAAATTAATGATATAAAATTAAAACATATTATATTTTGCTATTTCATTATAATTTGTTATAATTATCATTGTTTTTCAGCTAAAACTGACTTACTCCTAATTATAGTAGTGATTTAAAATAAAATCAGCAGTTACTATAACCATAAAAATTGTCATCTTGATATATAAATGATAAATTATATGTAAATATATAATATCAAATCTAATGTAAAAGAATCCCCAAAATAATGACAAGTGTTTTAACAATAATTAACTATATAGTATATATTTATTTTTCAAAAATAATATTTATTTTTAAAATTCTACTCTATTGTGCTATTCTTATACTATATTGTTATGCCATATGTGCACACTCATACAATATTTCATGAAAGCTCTATGGATTAAAAAAATTCAGTTATCCCCAAAATTGGAGTAATGAGATGGATCAGAGAAATAAAATAAACTATTTTTAAGCATTACATCAATTCCAAAATCAGACTTCGAGCTGCAATTTATGAGTGAAAATATCCTCTCCTATAGCAAAGTTTAGGCAATAAAATATTAGTCTCATGCAAAAAGTAAATTACTAAATGAACTAGTAAAATTTATCATTCATATCATACAATAATATAAATATGATGTCTGAAATTTTATTTAAAATCCTTCAGTTTTTCATTTTCAAAAGTATATTGGTTAAAGCAAAGAAAATACAATGGAGCAAAGACAGTCATAAGTCGTGCTGAAATGACTAGATATTCACATGCAAAAAAAAAACAAATCTAGACCTAGAACTTACACTCAACACAAAAATTGACTCAAAATGGATCACAGACCTAAATATGAAACACAAAACTATAATATCCTTAGAAGATAACATAGGAGAAAACCTAGATGACTTTAGGTATGGCAATGACTTTTTAGATACAACACCAAAACACAATCCATGAAAGCAATAAGTGGTAAGCTAATTTATTAAAATGTAACACTGCTTTGCAAAGACAATGTCAAGAGAATGAGAAGACAAGCATAGACTGGGAAAATAATTTGCAAAATACAAGTCTGATGAAATACTGTTATCCAAAATATTAAAAAAAAAAAAACTCTTAAAACTCAACAATAAGACAAACAACTTGATTAAAAAATTGACCAAGACCTTAACCAATACTTCACAAAAGAAGATATACAGATGGCAAATAAGCATATGAAAAGATGCTCCACATCATTTGTCATCGGGGAAATGCAAATTAAGACAACAACACGATACCACTATACACCTATAGAATAGCCAAAATCCAAAACACTGATGACACCAAATGCTGGTGAAGATATGGAGCAATGAGAACTATCATTCACCGCTGATGAGAATGGCACAGCTATTTTAAAAAGACTGACAGGGCTTCCCTGGTGGCGCAGTGGTTGAGAGTCCACCGGCCGATGCAGGTGACACAGGTTTGTTCCCTGGTCTGGGAAGATCCCACATGCCGCAGAGCGGCTAGGCCTGTGAGCCATGGCCTCTGAGCCTGCGTGTCCGGAGACTGTGCACCGCAATGGGAGAGGCCACAACAGTGAGAGGCCCGTGTACCGCAAAAATATAATAAAATAAATAAATAAATAATAAAAATAAAAAGACTGATATTTCTTACAAAACTAAACTTACTCTTACCATGTGATCCAGCAATCATTCTCTTTAGTATTACCTAGAGGAGTTGAAAACGTATGTCTATACAAAATCTGGCACAGGGATGTTTACAGCAGCTTTATTCATAATTGGCAAAATTTGGAAGCAGTAAAGATATCCTTCAGTAGGTGAATGGATAAATAAACTGTGGTATATCCAGACAGTGGGATAGTATTCAGTGTTAAAAAAGAGCTATCAATCCATGAAAAAAACATGGAGGAACCTTAAATGTATATTTAAACCAATCTAAAAAGCTTATATACTGTATGATTAAAACTCTATGATATTCTGGAATAGCCAAAGCTCTGGTGACAGTAAAAAAAAAAATCAGTGGTTTCCAGAAGCTGGAGGGAGAAGGATGAACAGGAGGAGTACAAGGGATGTTTAAGGCAGTGACAATACTTTCTGTGATACCATAATGATAGATAAATGTCATACATTTGTCCAAACATAGAATGTATAACACCAAGCAAACTGTAATGTAAACTGTGCACGTCAGTTGATAATGATGTGTCAATGTAGGTTCATCAAATGTAACAAATGTTCCAGTCTGGTGGTGGGTGTTGATAATGAAGGAGGTTATGCATGTATTGGCAGGGAGTCTGTAAGAAATCTCTGTAACTTCTGCTCAATTTTGCTGTGTACTTCACACTGCTCTAAAACAACTGTCTTAACGAAAAAAATCATAAGTTGGTATTCATGTACTTTCTGTTAAACCAATAATTAATATATTGAATATATTTATTCTGAAACACATGTATATTATCCTTTTTAAAAAGTGGAATCCCATATACGTGGGTTTTATAATAAAAGAGTAGAGATTAGGAATTAGAATAAAGTTCTATAATTTTATGATCATAGTAATATAAATTATCATAAGTTATGACTTAATGAATGCTGAGACAGTATAATATTGGCTTATATTATCAAATAGTATTTCAGTGTATGTGATATACCTTATCCCTTAAAGTAGAAACTAACTCTCCAAAAAGAAATAAACAAGAAACTAACTTCCCAAGATCAGAAAAGTTGATACATTTTACAGGTGAAACTTTGTGTAATTATATATTTAGCCTAGATTTTCCTTATTCTTGAAATATTTATTAAGGTAAAATAAATATAACAAAATTATAGTTATTATTATTATAGAGAAAAAATAGCCGAAACTCAAGCTTAAGAGTGTTAGAAACATTTTAGCAGATTCTGTTTCATATAAATTAGTAAAATGATTATCATGTTGCTTAACTGATAAAGTTATGAGATATTAGAACTGCCAATAATTAATAATAATGCATATAAAAATTTACGGATAACATATGCAGAAAAAAGATAGATTATGGTCATCCTCTAAAAATATTATGAGATCATAGAATAAAGGTTGTTTTTGCTGTGGAAACAAAGTATTTTACTTTGATAATAATGACAGCCTGATTACTTGATTGATGGCTACAAATTCTATATTAGGGCATTTGTCTGCTGTTGTTTGTTTTTCAATAGACACATCACTTTCACTATTTAAAGCAGAGAATGCTTAACATGATGAAACTTGTTACAAAGAGCAAGATACATATCTCCCTGAATGTTGCTCTCCCTGGAACCTTTTTTTGTCATTGGCCACTGGCATCTTTGCCACAATGCCATCATGATATGACTGAGGCACAATACAGTCGTCTCCCCTTATCTGTGAGGGATACATTCCAAGGCTCTCATTGAATGTCTAAAACCTCATATAGTACTGGCTAAGTTTAATTTATAAATTAAGCACAGCAAGAGAATGTCAGAACAGATTAGAATGGCCTGAGATTTCATCATGCTGCTCAGGATGGAGGGCAATTTAAAACATATAAATTAATTTCTATAATTTTCCATTTAATATTTTTGAACCTCAATTGACTGTGGGTAACTGAAACCACAGAAAGTGAAACTGCAGATAAGGGGGAGGGGCTACTGTGCCTAGTAGTAAACAATAAGAATTTTACTGCTGAAATTTTATATATTCTGATCCAATTATGTCTTTCAACCTGAAAATAGTGGAATTTAATCAGGAATATTTTCAGAAAAATCTGTGGAGTACAATGTGATGCATGATATGTCACTTCTAATATATTAACCAAAGTCCTTTGTGGTTTATTAAAATTTAACATTCCCCACATTGTACATTGTTAAATGTTTAGGTGTACTGATTAAAAATAAAATTGTAATCTCAACAAACTGAGAGTACAAAGGGTTCTGAAAGAAGTAAAAATGTTTTCATTACATTCTGAATCAAAACATTTTTTAAATGATGATTTTTTCCATGTAAAAACTGTGATTTTTTTCAATTCTGTTAGCTGAAAATTTCATATTTCTTATTTATCCACTTAATGATAACTCTGAAGAAGAGAGTGGACTGTTGAATCACTTTTCAAATGAATGCTAGTGTGAAGCAACAAGTAGTCAATAAAGGTTTTATAAAATCAAGCACAAATGAATATTTTAAAATTTACTTTAAGCCACCCATATGCATCCAGGTACAAGTCTATTTGAATTTTTATCATTTACCATTCTAATGTTCTTTCTCACTTAAAACACTTTACCTAGTGGCTTCTTTTACTTTTAATTGTGGTAAAAAGAAAAATAGCATAACATTTACTATCTTAACCATTTTTAGTGTACAGTTCAGTAGTGTATGTATATTCATACTGGTGTGCAATAGCAATTTTAAAATCTAGATCATCTTGTTTTTCACAACTAACGCAATTTTGGTAATATCTGTGGGTTGCCTATATTTTGGATAGCATAACCTGCTATTAATAACGTAGTGTTTATATATTGAATACATACTTTGCATTAAATCAGGTAAGGTGTATATGACAGACAAAGGAAACAGTCCTATCTTCAGAGGCTACATGTTGCAAATTCATACAGTATTAGCTCAGGAGATATTGTTAACCCTGAAGCTTCTTAGAGGGTATAGTGGTCTACTAAACAGGTACAACTAGTGGAGTGTACATGATTAAGAGGTCAGGTGACAGACAAGCAACAAGTGACTTTGTGGAGCAGTACTGCTTACAATACATTTTCTAAACTGAGCTGAAACCAGCCAGGAACCATACTACTACCCTTGCAGTGGAAGGGTTGCTACTGTGTTAATAAACCTGGAATATATAAACCTATGCCAAATTATCTTCAGTGATATGGCTTGTCTCTTCATGCTGTGAAAATTTACCTATTGTATCAAATACAAAGCAGATAATCAACAGGACCTGATTAACAAGGCAATTTGAACATAACTATCAAAAGGAATCAAGAATACCTTCAAAATCTCTACCTCAATATAACTCATTCCTTTGATTCTACATATGTCCACAGCAGCTTCTTTCATTGTTAAAATACAAAATTTCTTCTTCTTACAGTTAGAGTAATAGTATATTTTTGGATCTTTAGAATCAATATATTACATGGATATTTGTATATCTAAAAATGTATTTTTAAAAGAAACCCAAGTATATCACACTGAAAAGGCTGAAATGTTTTGCAGATTTGTGAAGCTGGAAATCATTTCATCAATGTAGTGTTGGCTCATCCCAATCACACAGGTTAGTCACTTTTTTTAATCTCCTCTAGAGTGAATTATGCTAATTGTTATTTTTTTAAAAAATAGTTGGAAACATTTAAGATTAGTATTCCCCAATTATTATCCTTTTATGCCTAAGTTTTCAAAATATTTGAACTATATTATATTCCCTAATTATGGTTTCTCTGAAGTGTGCATGTACAAACACATACACACACACACACAATCTCTCTCTCTCTCTCATTTAAATATATGAAGAAACAAACATGATTATGAAGTAAAGAAGTATGAAATACTTTGATGAATATCCACATTTCTTAGCTTAACTTTCAATTCTTAATCTAATTTGCACTGTATGTTACAATCCCACTGTATTTCAAATGGCTTCTTAAACTTTTTTCGAATAAAAGTGAATTTTCTCTGACAAATTCAATGGTGGCGAAAAAGCAATGTTTGGGAGAACATGTTGAATTTACTGGTTTGCCAAAAGATTTGAAAAAATTTACAGTGTCTATATAACTTAAAGGTATTTTTGGTAAATCAATACTCTCATTCAGGTTAAATTATAGGTAGGGATTCACAATGGCTTATTGTACATTGTACATAATTTAACTGTAATTTCCAATAGCAATGGTCAACATTTGGATTTCATGTTTTTATCAATCTAGTTGCAAATATAAAGTTGTGTCTGTCTTTTCAAGTTTGTTTTAACAGCTACCTGAATTTCTTAACATTTTCTTGTCTTGAACAGCTCTGGCAGGCTGGGGAAATATATGAAACACTTTCCAGAATATTTTTTCCTATAATACATAAAATTACAAAAGAAATTTATTATATTAGAATATTTGTGAACACATAAAAAGCTGTAGTATAATATATAATAACATAAATGTTTTGATTCCTACATTACATAACACTTTAATCAGTACCATACTGATGACCATAAATTATATATATGGAAATCTAAAACAACTGTAATATTATTTGAAAATATCTCTGTCTGAAAAAAATTAACAGAATAATGCAAATAGTATTGTGTTTTGTTGTCTGCATTTGTATTGAAGTAAATCTTACACTTTATTAAGAGGTTAAATGCCATTTTTATCTAATCCAAATTCATAGATCTACCGATTTCTCCTTGGAAGTATGTGAAGCCCAGATGAAAAACTTCTGATAGTCTGATTTTTTTTAAGTATAGAAGCAGAACACAATACAATTTTATAAAAATGCTAACATTGCCAAAGTTATGAATATCACAACTTTTAGTCTTGACCCTGACCCTCTAACAATGTGACTTTGCTCAAGTTTCTTCATCCATATGGAATATGCAGTCATTATTTGAAAATGAAAATTTTAAATCACCATGTTTTCAAAGTCAAACTTTGGAAACGTTTATGTGAGAAAGACTTTTCTGTGTGTGTGTGTGTGTGTGTATGCTTTTACTCCACCCTTTACCTTGCTTTGTATGTTGTTCTTGCCAAGTCAGAAGCCAATCTAATCTTCCCTCCTTGATTAATTGGCTTAATCTTTTGCCTCTAGACTCAGAACACTTTTTCTTTATCACTGAAGTCTATTAATTTTGTACAGTTTTGTAGGATGTGTCTTAGATTTGATAATTCCAAATCAATTTTCCCAGAGACATGATATAATCTTCTAGTAGGTTGACTCATGTCTTTTTTAAATTCTAGAAAGTTTTCTTGTATTATAGTTGAAAATTTGGTTTGTTACATTGTGGATTGTGAGGAGAGGGTGGGGTTACATTATACACATGTTACATCTGCCTCTATTTTATATATCTATCACTTTCTGTTTTTAGATTTTTGTTGTTTTTTTCACTGTTGTTGTTCTTCTACTTAATATCCCCTATTCTACTGAACATTCTACCCTTAGGCAAACTGAAATATGTACCATATTAGTAAAGTGATTTCTTTCTTTTTCTACAATTTAATTCTTGAGAAGAATCAACTATTTTTTTGTTCCTGTTTTGTCCATACCTATTTTGAGTTCTGGGATTTAATGGTTATGTTCTTTGTTATCTGCAAGTGCTTCTGTGCATTAAAATTTTTCCCTGTTTTAATTTTTGGGGGAATTATTTTTATCAGTTGGAAAAAAATCTGGCTTTCATTTTTATTCATATAGAAGCCTTATGTGAATATTGATCAACTTATGTTCATTTTAAGTGTGTAGATTGTCCCTGAAGAGAAATAACAAGTGTTTTTACAGATGGGGTGATTGAAGTGAAGTCTCTAAAGAATAAAGTGTGCTCTGGAGGGGATGGGGTATTTCATTGTGTCTTTTGATCCTCTATACACTCCTTTGTTTTCTAAATTCCTTAATTCCCAGAAATACTACCTTATTTCCCTTCCCCTCTAAGCCTTCAAAGCATTTTCTCCTTTCTTAGAAGCAGTGCCTTCTAATATGAAAACCTCCGGACTCACTACTCTCAAATCATTTCACTTCAGTTCTCTGTATCCAGTGTCCTGATAACCTCAGGTCTCAGAACTTTTCTCAGAGTAAACCCTCTTCTTCTGATCATGAATTCTTGATATCTACATACACAGTGCACTTTTTTTCTTTACATAGAATCCTTATCCAACTCTCAGTTCCTGTGTCAGCTCTAGATGAGTCTCTGTTGCTCTTGGATTTTTATTTCCCCACTTACATATTAATTGAAGTTTGTAGTAATATCTGTGCCTTAGATATGCTTTAGGCATGAATTATGGATTGGGGGACCATTTATATTGACTGTTTAAGCAAGATGTCACAAAATGTGTCCCCCAGAAAACACAATTTGATATAGAACACATTTTTTAAATGCTTATTACAAAGTACTGAAAAAACGGGAAGAATTGTGCCTAGTAGGAAACTGAGTTGTGATGTCTGAAGGGTGGCCTCAGTCATTTCTCTAGGGTTATCTGAAACTAGGATAACCCTTCTGAGTTACCCTAAGTTGGAATGACTAGAGACAAGTAGATTGGATTTGGGGCTCCCTGGAAATGGGGAAATTATCTAGGATAAGGCAGTTCTCTTTTGTCAAGGCCATCCTCTCAGAGGGTATAATAGGTGAAAGCTTTCTGCTACCAGTAGAAACTTCTAGATTCCCTTCACCCTCAACTGACACATTTAACATCTCAGGGATTATCTGTGGTATGACATGGACCCTCACTTGAGGGTCCTTATCAGGACATGAACATGGCCCCTGTCCATGGGTCAAGGGAATACCAGAGATGTCCAAATACTAGAGGCAAAATATACTCTTCTTACCCCACTGTATAACAGCAGGTTTACCTCCTTTTCATGATCAGGATCAATTACTCTGCCAAGAGTAGTGATTCATTCTCCACAACACTGGGGTCTTCAGGTTTTAAGATCCTTGTTTCCAAGTGGTGAATTTTCTGTCATGGAACATGGGTAGATTCCCATTAAACTATAAACCTTATCTTATAGATTTAAAGGTGTACTTTGCCCCTAAGTCAGAATTTCAACTGTGCCTTCAACAGATTAGCCAATTAATCCATCAGGTTGGTAACTTTTTGATGATATTGTACTTGATATGAGAAATTGTTCCTTTGGTTATGGGCTCATTTCTGTACCTCCTTTTTGAAAAATGGATTTCTTAAAGTAACAGTGTATTGTGGATGGACCTAGAGTCTGTCATACAGAGTGAAGTAAGTCAGAAAGAAAAAAACAAATACCACATGCTAACACATATATATGGAATTTTTAAAAAAATGGTTATGAAGAACCTAGGGTCAGGACAGGAATAAAGACGCAGATGTAGAGAATGGAACTGAGGACACCGGGAGGGGGAAGTGTAAGCTGGGACGAAGTGAGAGAGTGGCATGGACTTATATATACTACCAAATGTAAAATAGATAGCTAGTGGGAAGCAGCCGCAAAGAACAGGGAGATCAGCTCGGTGCTTTGTGACCACCTAGAGGGGTGGGATGGGGGGGGTGGGAGGGAGACGCAAGAGGGAGGAGGTATGGGGATATATGTATATGTATAGCTGATTCACTTTGTTGCAAAGCAGAAACTAACACACCATTGTAAGCAAGTATACTCCAATAAAGATGTTAAAACAAACAAACAACAAAAAGAAAATAGTGTATTGTGGAAGAGATGTGTTAATTGATCAAATATGTGTAAATCCTCAGATAATAAGACTGACTCAGGACCTAAAGGAAGGAAAGGGAAATCCATTCACAGAGTATGTATCTTTTCCTGCAAATATGAATTGCTGCCTCTTTCAAAATAGAAGGTGTTCAATAAATCACCTTGCCATCAGGTTACTAGATCATATCTGTGCAGAATAGTGCCTTGTTACGGTCTTACTGGTGTTCTTTATTGGTGGCAGTTTGGACACTTGGTAGCAGCAGTAGTTATATCTGCCCTGGTAAGTGGGAGCTCATGCTATTGGGGCCAAGTATACAGGACCTAAGAAGTGAATTAAATGGAGATATAATGGGAGAATATCATACAAGCATACTTTAGATCTTAAATGTAGCACTGATCTCTCATTGGGATGCAGATTGTTTATATTTACAAAAGAATGAGTGCAATTTCAGAGGCTTCCACTTGGATTTCCCCACTAGCTCTTGTCCCAAAGGCCAATAAATCAATACACAATGGGATTATGCAAACTACAAAGTATGTATATTCCAATTATTCATTCAGTGTCTAGGGAAATAACCCCTATGAAGCAGTGGACTAACTGTGTTTGGCAGTCCTTAAAATGTAGGGATAGTCTGCTCTCACTAGTATACAGTTCCCCAGACAGATGACCGTAGATAGTTTAGTGAAGTTATTTTAATGAATGGTTGTGAGAATCCTTATATATATACAGTTATTTCCATGTTTCAGTCTTTCTCCCTGGGGTCCCAGACTGTTCTTCCATCAATGAGTTTAGTGTCTTACAACTAGTTTAAGTCCAAAAACTGGGAAAGAAAACTAGGTTTTTCTGTGTCACAAAACACATTGGTTATTTAATCTGCAAACCACATCTGGAAGAAATGTGTGTTTGTGGATCCTGATCATTCCACTACCTCCAGGAATTGAACACTCATAAACTGGCTTTAACCCAAATTACCTTGTGTGCACATTCTGCATCTGAAAGTCAGTTACTATAACATGGGTAGGTTCCTCATTTATCTTTCTTTTGACAAATATATGGATGCTACACAAAGGTGTTTACATAAATGTTCCCAAGAGAACCTGTACTATTAAATGACATACATATTTATCCTTATCTTGAAATGAGCAATGCATGAAATCTGCACATTGCCTAATATATTTTTCACTTTGATAGTTCAACAATAGTTACAATTTTGAAAACAACATTCTGACATTTCATTATGACTTTAGAATTACAACTAAAAGAGATTAGTTGATGTGTTATCTGATTAAATATTGCTATGGAGAATAAACAGTAATTTTATAACTCATATTTACTTTTTACAAATGTCACAGCTCAAAGTTCAACTTGAAATCATTATAAATTTGTTATCCAAAATATTTCTCAAAAAAATTTGAAAGGCAAAAAGTAACTAACAAAAATCAAGTGACAATATGCTAAGTATAATGAGAGTTGTAAATAACAATCCTGATTACTGAGCAGAAATAATTTATATGGTATTTCTGAATAGTAACTATACTGATATTCACTGTAATCCTCTTATAAGCGATTTTCATACTTTTCTATATAAATGACATAATTATGAACTTCCCTTTGGATTTTCACTAAGTTAATAGAAAGAGGTTTGAGGTATTTAATAATCTCAAGCAAAAATATATTCTTTGACACTAAAAGGAGAATAGGAAGAGGCATGCAATTGTGAAAACACATTTATGAATCTCAGTATGCAATGATAAAGTAATATCTATATATTGTTTGATTTTCAAACTTAAACAATTGATTATTGTGGTGGTGTTCTGTATTGTTACAGCAACATAGCTGTAGACATGGTCAGAAAATGATAGGGATTCTATTTCAGTCAAAAGGTTATAACATTTGAAACTGGGTCTCTTCTGAGTAATTTGTGAAATAGGTTTCTATAAATATATGGTGACATTTCATGTGGTATATAGTTGTTCTAGGGAATTTAGAATTATACAATAAATATGTGATCAAAGTTGCAATATGTAACATCATTGACACTTTACTCTCCTTTTTAAAAGGAAATAATGCCTGTTTTCCAAGTCCAAATTATAACCCCTTCACATGGATGTTTTTCCTGGTTTCATGTCCTAACTACACCTATGAGGTATGCTAGCTATGTATGCAAATAACTGAACTTATTTGATAATATACTAAATACATGTGTTTATGTACTTACATGTATTATAGATTAATATATATATATAATATGTGTATATGTTTTGTCTGTAGATATAGGTATAGTCAGAGATATAGATGATGATATACATTTCAATTTAAGTTATAGGCATAGGAAACTGGAATAGTTCAACCACAATTTTCCCTGAAGAATACAGAATATATGTGCATATATTTATCTAGATTTAAAGAAAATTTTATAATCATCATATAAAATGTCTTGAGAAGCTTCAGGATTTTATTTTTTTCAAAAATTTTGGAATAATGTCTCATTTTCTTATGAATATGACACTGTTTTATGGGATTGTTTAATAACTTTATTATATTTAACAATGAAATTATTGTCTTTAGGAAATTTATTTCTACTTAGAATTTTCCCACTGTTTATTTTTTAAATTACTTATTTAATGTCACAAGTGAACAAATTTCTAGACTATCAATATTTGTTAATTTATATTTTAATCTAACAGATTGGATCATGGATTAGTTTCACAGTCATGACGCAAACATTGCCAGGTGAGATCTATGTTTACTGACATTTAATTGAAGTAGATACAACTTTAGGAGAAGTGGCTTCTAAGAACAGATTGCTATAGTACTCAAATTACGCATGTTTGTAAAGGGATTTTTTTGCCTTTATTTTTATTTTGGATTTTCTTAGCAGTATTAAAATATATTGGAACATTATTTGCTATGCATATCTATATAATTGTGGCTTAATTCTAGAAAAGGATTAAGCTAGAAAATGTAGTCCAAATATATTTATTAAGCAACAAGTTTTTGTTAAAAATAAGTGGTAATAATAATACACTTCATTTTAAACTCTCTCTTGTGCATGTGCATAGACTTGCATGTACTGTGTCTTCAAGTGTTCATATGCATCTGTGAAGGGAAAGCTGGGAGCAGGAGTGTGTAATCTTGAACGCTGGTCATTTTAACACACAAGGAAGTTAAATTGTAATGAACGGCATGTATTAAAGGGATATGTGTTATATCCTTTTCATCAATTCTTTGTTCCACTGTACAAAAATGTGGATTAAAATTAATGTTGCTTGTTGTACGTGTGTATGTGTGTGGAGAAGTATTTTATACACATATGAAAAACTATTATTCAGAAATTCAAGGAGATTTTTAAAAATTCCTTATTTGGGAGTATTTTGTGGCAGTAGGATGTAAAAAATAGATTTATTTTGATCTCTATATACTTTTTATGTTTATTCAGCTATGCAATAAATATTGATTGAATGTATATGATGCTAGGCAATATACTTGAGTAAAGAAAATTGACAGAGAACTATGCAACACGAGAAATATTTTAAGAACTATATATGATTTTTTTCTAATATAGCTTGCTGTATCTGTAATAAAAATAAGAAACAAAGAACAATTATTTCTTTTTTCTTCTAGTTGGGATTTTTACACTTCTGATGAGTATCCAGATGTCTTTGTGGGCACAAAAGAAACATAAGATTTATCTGAAGAAATTCAGTTCTTATATGCATAGGAAATCAGCAATGATTCCATTTATATTGTAAGAAAAAAATAAGTGATCTTATCTCATATACAGAAAGCAGTATATAAACTCACAAAATCAAACTTGATAAAGAATAGTTGCCTATTTTGCTCCAGAAATTCACATACAACAGTATTTTTGCTTGAGTAAAAATACAAAATGGTAGAATCTAGCTGAATTTAGAGTAATAAATTTGAGGTAAATGAAAAGTAGAAATTATCAATATAACTAATGGTAAATAGCATCCAATATGTTTGCAAGGGACTGATCCTTGAATGAGATGTTCTTACTGCATTAAATATTTTGTAACTATTTGCTTAAAACCATTTAGAATATCTGAATTCTTAAAAGTATTTTTAAAAGTTGTAACATCCGGGCTTCCCTGGTGGCGCAGTGGTTGAGAATCTGCCTGCCGATGCAGGGGACACGGGTTCGTGCCCCGGTCCGGGAAGATCCCACATACCGCGGAGTAGCTGGGCCCGTTAGCCATGGCCGCTGAGCCTGTGCATCCGGAGCCTGTGCTCCGCAACGCGAGAGGCCACAACAGTGAGAGGCCCGCGTACCACAAAAATAAATAAATAAATAAATAAAAGTTGTAACATTTAAATCACTTGAATTTTACGTATTATTTTGAAAGTAATTTAATTTTTTTCTTTATTGTTCAATATGTTATTGAGAAATATCAAATGTCTTATGTCAGTAGTTCAATTTCCTATATTAAAAGTTAAATATTTTTATTTAGCCATGCATCTTATTCATAACATATACATTGTATATCATTCTGAAATTATAACAATCAAAATATTTTCTAGACATTACTTATTAAATCATTTGAATATACTATATTGAAATATATATTTATACATACATCATGTTTATATATGCATATATAGAGAAATATATATATATTTCTAATGGATTATATGTGATGATTAAGAGAGAGTGCACTGGAACTTTGAGATTTAGAGTGGAAAGATTTTTCGCTTTATTTTCATATTTTTTAATTCTTATGTCTTCTCAAAGCCAGTGTGGTATGTGTATAAGTGTGTATGTAAATATGCATATGTAAATATGCATATATTTTTTGACAAGGAGAGAGATGATATTACAAAAATTAATACATATTAGGTAAATATTTTTAAAAATCTTAGTTTATTCATATTTAAATTGGGATTTTTTTACATTGGTTAATTTCTAGAGTCTTTCCAACTATCAGATATAAATGTATCTAGATAAACGGATAGATGATAGATGGATATACATATATCCTCATTAAAGCATTTAGATATATACATATATGATAAAATATACTTGGTAAAGGTAGGTCTATATGCATTCTGTGGGTGTTTACTGTTAATATACATGACCAACTTTCAAGATATAACAAAAGCACCCATTTAAAAGCTTTATCATTCCCAAATACACAGTATTAATATATCTCATGGGAAGACAACAACAAAGTTTAATTCACTAATATTCATTCAGCAAAATAGCATGGAATCATAATTATTTGTTGATGTAATAGGCTATCCCAAACATGTTTCATTATACTATATTCCCCAAAAATGTGACTATTCTCATAAATAAGATGCAATTACTTTATCAAATTCTAAAGTTCTTTTGTGTGTATTTTCAACAATTGTGATTTTTATGTCAATGTAAAGATTATGATGATATTAGCAACTCATAAATTCCCTGCTTTCAATAGAGAAAGACAAATAGGTCTTATTTCTAATTTAAATGAGGCATGTATATGCATGATATCATCATCAAAGTAATATGGGATTGGTCAAAAGAAGTCCTGTAGTGTGGGAAAGGAACAAATTAAAGGCTATGATCAGCCATATCAACTGGGAAACAGAACTAAAATACTGCCACTTAACATTCACACTTGCATACTCTATTTATTGATAGATTTGTTAAAGGAACTAAATGTCAACTGTAGACAAACAGTAGATGAGAGTAGAAAAGGGAATAAATAATGCAGTCCTTGCTTTTTAGATAGTTTACTTAGTTAAAAGACAACATAATTCTTAAAGATAAAATGAATTGTTAGTAGCATTAATTGAAATTAATTAAAACATGTATGAAGACAATATTAAAGTTAGTCTTCGTTCTTTTATTCCTTGGGCTACATGGGATATAAAGGAATGGATATTACCTCAACCTGTATATGCCTGTTAAAAATTATCTGCCCTGGTTGTATTAAATGTCCTGGTTCACATGATCAGTCTTCTCTCAGGCCATTTCTCCATGATTATATATTAAAATGCATTTGCTCTCCATTTCTATCACTTTTGCAGAACATACCTTTAATAATCAAAAAAACAAAGCCCTCAAAAGTTTAAAAACTGAAAATATACCATTACTGGTTGGTATATAAAAATATACTATGAATCTTTCTTCTGGAAAATGCATAGATATATGAATTAATGTGCAAGATATCTTCATAGATTGAGTTATCCATTCATTTACTTTGTGTTTAGTAACTCTCTTCTACATATTTATACATGAATCAGTTTAAGGGTTCTTCAGGAGGAAACTACTCAAAGTAGACTGGACCAAGTAGGGAGTGAGTTTTTCACATAAATCTGCCCCTCATCCAAGTAGAACTTACTATATCTTTACTAATAAAGGTCCCATTTCAAACAAATGCTGGAAATAATCTTAATCAGGAGTAGAAAATAAAATCACAGGTCACAGATATTAGCTTCTGCCTCCAAATCATTTAATGTAACAATTAGGATGCCTGGCAAGCTATAGTTTTGCATCTTCAATTTAAATTAAATATTAATTTAAATATTAGGATGGTAGCTAACAATATATTTAAATTTTATGAAAATAAGCATTCAAGATTTAATAAATTAACATTAGAATTTTCTGACAGATACTAGATTTGTGATTACATATAATATTACAAAGAAGCATCATAGTTAAATTAATTTAGTCATTGATAGTTAATTTTTAAATAATTGTCTAGTCTAGAATATTTTTTCTATCCAAAAATAAAAACTGAAAACAGTGCTTTTAAAATACCACATCTTCATCTTTTATACATTTCTTATAAAAAGTGCTAGAAAGGGAGAGAAATCAAAAGAAAAACAAAAGTATAAAAGCTGCTATACCACCCCCTATTATCACAGCCTCTTGCCTCTCTTCCCCACCCCTTCATCATTTCTCCCTAAAGCTACTACTTTAAAGGTGTTTTTGGTTTTTTTGCATGTGTGTTCTTATTAATTTCTGGCTAAGTTTAAATAAAAATGGACTCAACACATTTTGTCTTTTAGCAAGAGTTCTGTGGAAAATTATTCTCTAACTCATACACAGACAGACACAGAAATTTTAAGCAGTATCATTTCTTAAAAGAGACAATACAAATATGGTAGCATTAAATTTTTTAAAAATAAATGAAATATATTCTTAATTTTTAAATGTGCATGTTCAATTTTATTTCTCTATGAAAAGATATTATGCCTAATACTGAGGGCTAATCAAATCATAAAATTCAACATTATAGCTGAATATCTTGTGTGTATATATATATATATATATATATATATATATATATATATTTTTTTTTTTTTTTTTTTTTTTTTTTTTTTTTTTGTGGTATGCGGGCCTCACTGTTGTGGCCTCTCCCGTTGCGGAGCACAGGCTCCGGACGCGCAAGCTCAGCGGCCACGGCTCACGGGCCCAGCCGCTCCACGGCATGTGGGATCCTCCCAGACCGGGGCACGAACCCGTGTCCCCTGCATCGGCAGGCAGATTCTCAACCACTGCGCCACCAGGGAAGCCCTGAATATCTTGTATATTGACCTTTAATCATCTTCCAGTAATTAAACATATTTTCAAGATATTTTAAGTTCAGTTTTGAGTAACTATCATTCAATACATGTTAAATTTTAGCAGTTGTTGTACTTCATTTACAACATTTGTGCTCATAAAATAAAATGACCTATGAATCAATAATGAGGGTTACTTATATTTTTATTTTAATAAAAAAAAAGATAACTGTTGTAGTTGCTCCTGGATATTAGAGGTGATTACAGCAAATGTTACTTTATAAGTACAATTAAAGGCATTTATGCAGCTTTTGCATAATGATAATAATTACAAACTGTTTATTTTAAAGGCTGCTTAAAAGTTAATTTTCACCCAGGTGCATATTGAAGCCTATAAGAGCCTTCCTTCAGAGGAGGTTTGATCATGGAAATTGTACAAAAGCATTTTTGGAGGCAGAAGTTCCCTGCTAAAATGGGATTTTGGCTTTTAACTGTAGTTCTATAATGGTGCTTAAAACATGTAAGAAAAATATGCTCAGAATTTTTTTTTAATGAATATAATCATAACAGATTTTTTTTCTTGAGAATATAGAAGATCTATTTTCATATTATTTGACTGAGTAATATGAGGAGCAAGATGAGTCAGATGGTGAGATTGTGAATTTTCTCTCTAATTGGGTGACCTTTCAACTGACACTTTTAGGGTATTTAGCCAGGTGAATGATTACTGGAAAAATGTTTTAGACAAATAAAGCTGCTTTATATAAGGCACTGAGACAGGAAAACCTTGGTGTGCTGGAGGACCAGCAAGTCACCCAGTGTAGTTGGAATATACTAAGTAAGATAAAGAGTCATTTATCCTGGATTTGGAGAGGTATTCAAAGGACATGTCATGCATGGCTCTTAGACCAGTCTAGATCTATGTTACTTTGAAGTATTATTTTAGAATATTCAGTTTTGTCATAGAATACAAGAAAATGAGGAGTTGGAGAAGACACATATGAAATTGCATCAAGATAATTTCCAAGAGGATAGTAGAGAATTTATATTTTATTCTAAAAATTTTATTCAGGGCAAATAAATATTATAATGCAGTCTGATATGCTTTTTAAAATGTATTATTCCATCTCTTATCTGGACAAATTGTTATGGGTAAAGAGATGACATAGGAGTGCATTTAGAAGAATCCAGTAATATCCAAGGGGAGAAACATTTAGGTGTCATGAATGCTCTGGGTTTTGCTTTTGTTATAAAGAGAAGAAAATTTATAGGATCCCCACCACCATCTATGGGACATTTTAGATTACAGGGAAGGATTGGAGTGAGGGCAAGATGGGCCTAGATTTCAAGTCTTATTTAAGAAGCCCCTTTATTGCCCTGAGTAAGCAGACCAAAAACCACTTCATTGTCAATAACCCCTCCTTGAAGGGTTAGTAAGAGCTTCCCATGTCCATTCACATACTACATTTGCCAAAAATGCCCCAGAACAACATTCCCAGTTAGAATATGTAGGACTTTATCAAAGCCTATGAGCCTGCACAAATGCTTCTTTCTGAAAGGCTGAAAGGACACAAAACCTGATTTTTCCAGATACACAAACTGGCCTTGAGGAAGATACCACTCCATACAATTCTGATGAGTCCCCCACACAAACAATTTTATATGTACTGACCAGTCTGAATAGTGTAACCATCAAGATAAACTGTCCTGATTTTATTAGCCATATGAGACTGCTACATAAAAAGCTGGACACACTGAGTAAGTAGCTAAAGTGCTACAGCAGGTTCAGAGGTAGAATAAATTAATTCATCAACCTTCATTAAATTTTAAATTCTGATTTTATATCCAAAGAAATCTCCAGTAATTTTCCCACCAAAATCAATCAGACTTCTTACACCCTAAAATTATGATACACAGCTGACCTTTGAACAAGGTGGAGGTTACTCTGCATATAACTTATGGTCAGCGCTCCTTATCTGCAGTTCTTTCGTATCCCTGGATTCAACCAAGTACAGACTGTTTAGTACTCTGTCATTTACTATTGAAAATATCCCTGTATAAGTGGACCCCATACAGCCCAAACCCATGTTGTTCAAGGGTCAACTGTATATTCAAATTTAACACTGTGCATCAAACACTATTTTAGTATCAAGAATTTTATCTAGAAACATTTGAGACAGGCATGATAATGTATATATGTATGCATGACAATGTTCAGGCAGACATCAGGTGTGGACTGAATGGATAATGGATCCAACAAATCAATTTATGTTACAGCTAAATAATGAAGCTATATGTAGCCTTTAAAATACATATTCTAGGAATTTTAATTGGCATAATTAAATCCTCATATGAAAGATTAAATAAAATAGAATGTAAAAATAGGTAAACAATTATCCTGTAGGTATTTTACCAAACTAAAATAATAAAAAAATAAACCGGGGCTTCCCTGGTGGCACAGTGGTTGAGAGTCCGCCTGCCGATGCAGGGGACACGGGTTCATGCCCCGGTCCGGGAATATCCCACATGCCACGGAGCGGCTAGGCCCGTGAGCCATGGCTGCTGAGCCTGCGCGTCCGGAGCCTGTGCTCCACGACGGGAGAGGCCACAGCAGTGAGGGGCCCGCGTACCGCAAAAAATAAAATAAAATAAAATAAACCTACCAAAGAAGACCAAAAAAATTTATTTACATATTAAATCATAATATAAAAGCGAGAATATCGCAAATTATATCAAAATATTCACAATGATTTTAGTCTAGGAGGATTAAAAAAAACTTTTTCCTGTCTGTTTTATGCTTTCCAGATCATTTTCCATGAACAAATATAATCAATTATAAATTTTAAAACTTTATTAAACACAACAGATTCCTTATGGACTGGTTCCTGCATTTTTTCTCTAGTGTAATCTCCACACATATTTTCTCATACTCCCTATGTTTAAATAATAACTGATCAATATAAAATGTATTGAATTTTTCAAGTGATTTTATATGGCTAAATTTCTGTATATGTTCTTCATTTTATAATATGAACTCTCTTAAAGATCTTTTTATTTTACTTTATATTAAAATTCACCTTTGTACATAAAATATGTAGCAAAAAGTATACATTATTCTAAGTATAATTTTTCAAACTGCATATAGTCAGATTATTTCAGATACAGAATGTTCCAGCAACCCAGAAGCCCCCCTTCTTGCTACCTTGTAGTTACCAACCTCCCCAAAAGTAAAACTAGTATGACTTCTAATATAGATTAATTTTACAATCGCTGTAAATTATTCTTGTTTTTTTTTCTTTTTTACTCAAAACATGCAAGATTAATATTGCTCATTTAGTTCTGCACACAGTTTTCTAATTTTGTATGTGACATCCTCATCCCTTTCAATATCTTCATCAGAACCCTATGACGCTGGTACCCTGATCCCAGCCTTTAGAACTGGCAGAAATATTTCTTCCCCCTAAGGTACTCAGTCTATGGTAATTTGTTATAGCAGCCCAGAGTAAATAAGACACTGAAATTCTTATTTCCCAGCCATAATACATATAGTTACCCCTTCCAATAACAAATGAGAACAGGTAAAAACAGAGTTTCTTTTAGTTTTGAGGCTCCATTGTTTTGAAGGTAGGTCATAATAACCTGCAGTCTAGATAAGATGCACAAACAAACAAAAAACCAATGTGGAGTATTGTTTATATTAAGTAGAGAACTGTAAAAACCTCTCTCTTCTTGACATCTCTTTTCCAGCTCCAACATCTATATTCTTATTTCCCTAATTATTTATTCAATACACACCTATATTTACTACATATTTCCATCATCTAATTAGCATATCTTTATTTAATAGAATTATTCAGAGTTTTCCAGTTTCACAAGAATAATTATTGTTTCCTCCTGGGGCTTTGCCATCTCCATCATCTCAAAACACAGAGCTGTACCCACCCACTTGAGTAAATCGTCTTCTCATTCTTCCTTTTCCCACAAAAATCTAACATAATCACAACTTCCTTTATTCATAATTTATTTTTAAACAGGTAGAAAAAACATATATGCACAATTTATATATAATAAAGTAATCCTTTGTGAAATATATACCTCTATAATTTATATATATTTCACAAAGAAAGAACACATCTATATATTAACATGTATTATACAGAAAAAGCTTTTGACAAAATTCAACACCCATTTATGATAAAAACTCTCCAGAAAGTGGGCATAGAGGGACTTACCTCAACATAATAAAGGCCATAGATGACAAACCTGCAGCTAACATACTCAACGGTAAAAAGCATGCATTTCCTCTAAGATAAGGAATAAGACAAGGACGTCCACTCTTGCCACTTATATTCAACATAGTTTTGGAAGTCCTAGCTATGGCAATCAGAGAAGAAAAAGAAATAAAAGGAATCCAAATGGAAAAAGAAGAAGTTAAACTGTCACTGTTTGGGGATGACATGATACTACACATTGAAAATCCTAAAGAACCTACCAGAAAACTACTAGAGCTCATCAATGAATTTGGTAAAGTTGCAGGTTGAAAAATTAATACACAGAAATCTATATACACAGTATATATACTGTGTATTTCTATATACACAGTATATAGAAATTGCATTTCTATATACTAACAACGAAATATCAGAAACAGAAATTCAAGACAATATATTAGTTCAAAATGTATCTCAAAACTTATTTCCTAAAAGTATGTCATAAATGTTCTTCTCCTTATATTCTTTGTGTTTATTAACTTTCACACTCTGTGGCATTTTTGAAACTACTCCTACTTGGTATACATTTTTTCAACAAAATGGATAGAGTGAGTTACATCAAATGGTAATCTGGACATATCTCTCCTATTTAAAGCCATTAAGTGGTTCTCTATTAATACTAAAATTAAGACCAAGCTGGTTGCTTTGTGGGTTTTTTGTTTCTTTCTTTTACTTTTTCCTGTTTTATTGAGCTATAACTGGCATGTAACATTGTGTAAGGTTAAGATATACAACATGGTGATCAGATATACATATATATTGCAAAATAATTACCACAGAATGGTTAGTTAATACATATATCACCTCACATAAGCTTTTTAAAATTGGTTTTCTGTTTGTTTTTTGTGGTGAGGACATTTAAGATCTACTCTCTTAGCAATTTTTAAGTATAGAAGCAAGCTCGTTACATTAGTACACAGGTCTCTCCATAATCAGGCCATAACTATCTCAATTCCTACTCAGCCAGAACAATCATTTATAGTTCCTCAATCATAATATCCTATTTTCAATATATCTGCTTTCATTCATGCATTGTCCCTGCTTGTAATACACTTGATCTCATCCCAAGTTTTTCTAATACCCAAGATCCAGCTCAAGGTTTAAGGTCTCTAGAAATTATTTTCCAAATCTTTTCTTCTCCGGTAAGTTTTATACTTTCCTTCTCTCTTCTCCTAATATCATGTGCATATCTATTTATTTGCTTTGTATTTAAAGTCATGGAGCTAAAGATAGGTAGACAAGACTTCAGATTGTGTCCTCACATATATTAAATATGTTATATTTTATAAGGCAGATTTTTAAGTCTCAGTAAAATGAAGACAAATAACAAACTAAATAAGTTTGGCAAAGACATTGTAAATATAGTCCAAATAAGAACTAATAGAGAACATAAGTCAGTGATATAAACAATTTTCTGGAATCAAAATAGTAGGATACTTTTTCTCATTCAATATCTGTCTAAATGTAGATAATCTGCCTCTGTATAACTTAGTTTCTTCCACAAAACACAGACATGCTAATTTACTCAAATAAATTTATCTTATAACTATCTTGTAGGCCTTATCAGGGTATGGTTTTGATATAAGGCTACTGTAAAATATACTATAGAAATTATGATTTGAAAATTTAAATATAAATACTAAATCTAATTCACATCAAATTAGTGTTTAAATTAGTATTAAATACTAAAAATATATTTAGCATTTACTAAAGTTAGTCTTTAAATACTATAAAGATGATAATTTGGAAATTATAAACCAGTAAACTGGTCTTAACTGTACTGAAATTAATTACAGGGTATATGAGAAAAAGAATGTAATCGTTATAGATTTTAAAATAGTCTTCTATTACTACTTGATAGTCATGAAAAACCACGTCAATTGTGTTTAGAATTCAAGGGGGAAAAAGAAATCCGTATCCACAAATTTTTCATTTGGAAAATCTCTCCAAACTACTTAATTCATAAGCATCAGCAATAGGCACATCACGTGCATTTGTTGACTTTCTATGTTGGTACCACTGTGCAGTTTCACTTTGACTTTTCACTTCATGAGCGAAAAGTTATTTTACATACCTATAACCTATGCTATTCTCAGAGTACTTTCCAGTTTTTATAAATTATCCTGCTAAGCTGATTCTTAACCCAGTACCTGAAGTCATCCCACAACAGCAGCAGATCTTGATTACAATCTACCTTCTCATTTCTGCACACTCCAAGCCCTTGTAACAACTGGAACATTTCCACATTATTCACCAGTGTATACTCTGTTGGTCCAGAAAATCTGTTTATTGATTCATTGTGCACCTTCAGCATTTGAATACATATAATCTCACTAAATAAACTAACCTCATTGCTACCAAACAAAGTTTCATCAAGAGAAAAAATGAAAGTAAATGACTCTTTTAGCTATTTTGCTATTTAACATATTTTGTTTTAAATAGCTTTTTCTCCAACTGATTCTCCACACCTGTGATTAATTGGAGGAGAATAGGTACATATATACTTTTAAATGTTAAGGCCTTGATTATAATTACTTGTCACTATTTATTAAGCACTTACAACTTAATTAACATGTGGATTTAAGTTAAATTTAAATGTAAGTGAAAATAACGTTCTGCCTTCAGGTAGTACTAGCTTCTGAGCCAACCGAACAGTATGGGGCCAAATTTTATTCAAAATGTCCTTTGAAGGTGTCTGTCTAATCTGACTTTTAACAGCCTTCATCTCCATTCCAATTAATTGTGTGTGTGTGTGTGTATGTGTGTGTGTGTGTGTGTGTGTGTGTGTGTGTGTGAGAGAGAGAGAGAGAGAGACAGAGAGAGAGACAGAGAGAGAGAGAGACAGAGAGAGAGAGAGAGACAGAGAGACAGAGAGACAGAATGTGTGTGTGTGTATGCACACACACGTATGTTTATTCAGAAAGGGGAAAAATTTTATTTCATAAAGCTAAGAAATCATCTTTAAAGATGAACTGAATTGCCAGCTTCTCTATAAAACTTTCCATAACCTGACCCTTTCTTTTTCTCTTCTCTTCTGGCAGGTTCTGGTTGTTTTTCCTTTGGGGCACCCAAATATGCTTACTATACTTGTTATACTCAAATATACTCTATTAGAGCAGGTTATCTATCTTATATCATGTTACATATACTTATTATCTTCCTGCATTAATAGATAGTATACTCTCTGCTTTTCTTAAAGTCAAGAATCAAGCTTTAATCATCCATGCATCTGCAGTGATGAGTAATTAAAGAATACTATAGAGGTTTCAATCTAGAGATGACACACTTATAAAAGCTCAATTTTAGGGTTATTTCTTTCCCTTTCTTTTTCTCTCTCAGTTGGAAATGTTGAAGCTAGAGTTCTTAATGTGAAATCAGTTTTTGTTCTACAATAGTATGATTCAGATGACAAGTTTTCTGGCAACTGCTTCATGGGGAAAAGCTCAGTTTTAAAAGACTGACAATTGGACTATCATTCAGTAAGTATTTAGAGAAAATGGTCACTTTTGTCTACTAGAACTCAGTTCATATAAGAACACTACGTCTGTACACGCGCAACACGCTACTGGGAAATGCAAAGCAAAGCAAGCAGCTTTATGTTCTAAGGGCTATAAAACACATATCATGTGAGAAATTTTTTTTTAATATTCTCATTCCTAGAGTAGGTGTAGTGAATGATCACACTGCTTCTACACTATTATTTATGAATAGTGCATTATAAAACATGATGACAAGACATTTACCCCTGAGAAGCACTGGGAATGTTATTTTTCAGAAATATTTTGAAAATGCAATTACAATTTTATTTCTCTTGTTGACATATACAATCTACAGACAATAACACACGAAAAAAGTATAGTATCAAAAGAAATGAAAGTAGACAAAGGAGAACAGTCATTTAGTCATTTTTTTTGATAGATTAAATAAACTAAAGGGGTGGGGATATACTAGACAGATTACTAAAATTTGCCAAAATACTATTAAATGTTTGTGGTATTGAATGGAAAGTCTAGGCAGCACTACATAAAAATTAAACTTCAATTAAACATTTACCTTCAGAAATCAGTGATGTGGAATGGAAAGGTTAAATAAGTCTATGGATAGATGTTTCTAGTCTATCAGAGATTAAAATAACATATTTCATTTTGGAAACTTTATTTGAATTGTGTATTTTTCTGAGTCTTTTTAAGTCTTCCATTTCATGGAAGACTTAGTTGGAAGTGCAGTTGATTATTTTTTTTTTCCCACCCAAAGGATGATGGTGTAAATGTAAAGGTAGATTTCACACAAGTATTTATTGGCAAAATATGTTCATTAGAAACTATATATTGATTAGTTCTCTTTTTAGTCCACTGAATAACATGGTTTCTCTGAAGTACAGAAGACTTTTAAAAATCAAGGGAACATTTTTAAGAGACAAATAGAAATGTCTTTGGTCATATGAATTATGAAATACATTTGAAAAGGTAGTACCATTTCACATAAATTTAATTCAAAAATATGGTGAAAACCCTGAATATAAACATCCAAAAAGTTAAATGAACTCCATGTAGGATGACCTCAAAGAGGCTCAAACCAAGACATGTTATAATCAAACTGGAAAGACAAAGACAAAGAGAATCTTGAAAGCAACAAGAGAGAAGTGATTCATCACATACAAAGGATCCTCAGTAGTTTTCTTACTGGAAACATTGAAAGCCAGAAGACAGTGGGTGATATATTTAAGTGCTACAAGAAAAAACTTCCAAGCAAGAATCTCATATCTGGTAAAAATATCCTTCAAAAATGAGGGAGAAATTAAGACATTCCCAGATGAACAAAGCTGAGGAAGTTTGTTATTGCTAGGCTTATTCTGAAAGAAGTTCTAAAAGGATTCCTGCAGGTTGTAATAAAAGGATGCCAGACAGTAACTAGAAAGCCATATGAAGAAATAAAAATTTCAGTAAAGGAAAATACATGGGCGATTATAAAAGTTAGCGTTGTTGTAACAATGGTTTATGGCTCCATTTTTTGTTTTCTACATGATATGAGACTAATACCTTATAAAGTTATTGGTCTAAAAGCTAGTATTATTGTAACTTTGGTTTATAACTCCTTGTTTTGTTTTCTAAATAATTTAAGAGACTAATGCATTAAAAATTATTACTTTATGATTTTGGACACACAATGTGCAAAGATGTAATTTTGTGACGTCAATAAGTGAAAAGAATAGGGACAGAGCTGTAAATGAGCAGAGTTTTTGTGTGTTATTGAAATTAAGCTGGTATAAATTCAAATTAGAGTGTTATAATGTTAGGATGCTAAATGTAATCCCCATGGTAACCAAAAATATAGTTATAGAATATACACAAAGGAAATTAGAAGGGAATTAAAATGTTTCACTAGAAAAAGTCAGCTGAACATAAAAGAGAGAGTAATGCAGGAAATGAGGGACAAAAAAAAGTTAGAAGGCATATAGAAAACAAATAGCAAAATGACAAAATTAAGCCCTTCTTTATCAGTAAGAAATTTAAATATACATTGATTAAACTTTCTAACAAAAGAATGATATTTGTAGGATGGATTTTTTTTAATTACATGAGCCAACTATATGCTATCTACAAGAGTCTCACTTTAGACCCAAAGACATAAATAGGTAGAAAGGGAAATGTTGGAAAAAGATATTCATTGCTGGCATGGCTATACTAATATAAGACAAAATATACTTTAAATCAAAAATTTTACTAGAGACAAAAAAGACATCATCTATTAATAAAAGTTTCAATATATTGAGAAGACATAGCAATTATAAACACCTATGTCCCTAATAATAAACCATCAAATTATATGAAGCAAAAAATTACAGAATTAAAAGGAGATATTGATAGTTCTACAATAATAAAGATTTCAATATCACATTTTAAATAATGAGTAGAGTAACCAGCAAGTAAATAGAGTACTTGAAAAATGCAACCAACTAGATCTAACAGACATATGTGGGCTACTCTACCTGCTGATCAGGAAGTTCCAAATTACAAATCACAATTGAGGATTCCCGTGGTGTGGAAGATGTCAAAAGTCATAATTCCAACCTCCAGAAGTAGGTGCTTGCAGACATAGGTCCACGGCATATTTTACAGGTTTGGAATCTCCAAGAAAGACTCAACTCACAAGTCACTGGTGGAGCAATGTTTTACTTACAGAAAGGAAAAGAAATAAAACAATTCAATGTTTGTAGTGTGTGCAGGTCTCCCACTAGCAAGCAGGACCTCCCCATAGCTGATTCAGGGTGATGGACAGCATGTACCTCTCTTGTGATGCAGGTGAAGATACCATTCCCTTCCTGGAGGGAGAGATATATTGGTGAGACTGGCCAAAAGCCATATAATGCACACTCTTAAGAAATACAAAGAAATTCACTGTGTACCTAGAAAATGGGAAAGGTTTCCCCTAAGATGGAAGAAGAATCTGTTGCCAAGCAGCAAATAAGCGCTCAGCTTTCGTATAGTGGAATGTTCCAAATTTGGTGGGTTTTTTGTTTTGTTTTGCTTTACATATAGGTAGGGATTACAATATGTACAACTAACTTTTACAATCTATTTAGAGTTGTTTCATTATTTCAAATAAAATATATAACACAAGTCATATAAATCCCTTTATTCCCCCCCTTTTTGTTATTGGTGTCATATATATTTCATCTACATAAGTGAAAACCCCACCAATGTTCTAATTTTGTGTTAAACAGTAATATATATTTAAAATTATTTAAAAGAAGAATGTTAGTCCTTTATATGTATCCAGATAGTCACCATTTCTCTTGTTTTCTTTTCAGTTTGGTGTGTAGAATGTCATATAATTTTTTGAAAATATTTTTATTTTTAAGTTGTTCTTTTTTTCTACCTCTTGTGTTTCTGGTGATAAATCTACTGTAATTTATATTATTGTTACCATATGTAATATTTTATTTTTCTCTGCTGGATTTCAGGATTTTAAAATTTTTTCAGCAGCTTGTTTATAATATCTTTGTATTTTTATATTTGTTCATTTCTTGTTTATTGAGCATTTGCCTTTTACCAGATTTGTGAATTGGTTGATGTCATACATTTTTCTTATCTGGGAAGTCTCTGCTGAAGGCTACTATGACATGAATGTTAAATCATTTGACATTGTCTCATATGTCCTTGAGTCTTGATTCATTTTTTAAAAAATATCTTTATTCTCCATTCTTCAGATTGAGCAATGCTCACTGATCTATCTTTCCAACTACTCTCTCTTTCATCAGTTCTCTATTTTGTCATTTGACCCATCTAGTAAATTATTTGTTAAATTTGAAGTATTTGTCTTTCAAATCTTAAAATTCCATTTAGTTATTTTTTATAGTTTCCATTTCTCTGCTGAAAATTTAATGTCTTTTCATCATTTCAAGGCTGTATATGTTTTATTACTATCACATCCAAAATCTTATTGAAATTAAAATAGTCAAAAAGGACAATGGTTATTATAATATGTATATATTTTTTTGCCATCCATCAATTTTGCTAATTTGTCCAAGATCCCCATGGATATCAAAATCTTCTGATGTTCAAGTCGCTTACAGTCGGCCCTCCATATCCACGAGTTACACATCTGCAGATACAGAGGGCCCACTGTATAAAATTTGGGCCCCATCAGTCTTCTAAATAGAGCTGCATAGAAAATCCATGGTTTTGTAATTAGTGATTTCACACACACGTAAATATTTGCATTTGAGATTCTGTATGTTCAAATCTTACATTTATGAGTACTTTCTTATCCTATTTAATTTTGAGATAATTTTAACAGAAGAATATTTTTTTCATATTTCCAGGTTGGGGGTAAATTTCTAAAATCTCTAAAGATAACATACTAGATTTTCAAGTTTTTTCAACACTGCATGGAAAGTGAATGTTTAATTTACACAGAGTTTGTGCTTCAGATTTGATTTTTATTTGGAGAAGAAAGGATGGGCCTGCCAAGAAGAAAGGTATTTGAGAATTTAAAGAAAACTCACTTAAAACTCTTCTTAAATTGGAATGTAGCAGTCATTTTTGTCTTCCCCAAACATGCTCAGTTGCAGGAGAACGTTGACACCTTCCAAGTTGACCTCTAAATGGGATTTTAAGTGTCCTCATTGTTATCAGTACATGGAATCTTTAAAGTAAATATATCTTTGATTTCTTATTTATAAAAATGGGAATTAAGATACTAGATTATTAGATTAAGTGAAACACTATATGCATAATGCACCTGCCACATAATAATAACTCAATAATACTAGTTACTTCTCTATTCATCCCCACTTAAGTCTGACAATTGATAAATTTCCAGAGCCTTAGCCAAGTAAGTTTTAATCTCTTACCTTAACCTCCACATTCTATTTCTAAATCATGTAATAAGCATCATCTTTATTCATAATTTATATTCATTTTATTTTGGTCTTAAGTCCTGCCTGAATGCACAGCCCACTTGTTGTTACAGAAAGTATTTATTGAACTCAGAGTGCTTGGGACCTTCAGTTCACATATCCAAAGACTTATTATGTATTAAATTAACCAAATGGAGTGTCTGGAAGCTACACTGCAATGCAGCACATAATAAATATCTCTATAGCCTCAAAATTTTGATGTTCACGTTCTTGCATTCCTCTGCCAAGAGTACTTAGTAAGCCATCCAACAAAATCCACTGGGTTGAATGAAAAAGTTTGCTGTCTGCACGGGAAAGTTTTGAAAATAAATATTTTTATGTCAAAAATATTTGTACTTCAAGCTGTTTTTTTCTTATATGAAAAGAATCAAGGCACTTTAGCCAGGATTTGAAGGGTGTTGTGCTTTAGACTGTAACACTTCCTACTTCCTATCTAATCACTAGATTCTCAATCACAGGTAACCCTTGAAACTAGAGAAAATCACTGAAATGGAAGGCAGAATTTTAATTTCAGTTAAGTAATATTGTCCTTTAATAAGACAATTGTTACATCTCTATTTTCTCATAAATAGAGACTTTTGAACAAAATCAGTTATTTTAAAAGATCAAGTATTTTTTCCTAACAAGATCTTATGATACTCTTCATAATTTGAACAAAATTATGTAATCATAAAGAAAAATTTCATGGTTTTCTACTTAAAAACTCTTAAATCAGATATCTAAATATTATTGTAAACTAATTAACATATTTTCCAGGTTCCCTGAAAATGCACAAAATAGAGGATTGCATCTCATAATAGAAAGCAAAAGCACCTAAAAATCTAACTCATTCATTTATTTTTTCAAAGGCTTCTTTATAATGGTAGCTCCTCTCACAAAAATATCAATTTAATCTTCTCTGTTTCTCACGTTCTAGATGTGCCATTTTTCTTCAATAAATAAATCTGATTTTAAATGTAAATCTGTTTAGATGTTCAATTTATATACTCATTTATATGATTAATGTGTACACATTCCACCTCACAAAATTAAACCATATTTCACAAAGTTCCTAAAAAGACTAATATTAAGACAAAAAATCTTATAATTTTTCTAGTAAAGGTAATTTAAAAGCACATTCTAACTGACCATAAATGACTGCACAGAGAAATATGTTGTAGTTATTTTTATCTCTTACATTTATAATTATTTTCCCTGGGTGTTTTGTATTGTTTGTATTTCTTAATCTTAATTGCTCATGTTTATTTTTAAATGATGTGATGAAGGCAACTTTCTCATTAGCATCCTTGAACTTACTTTTAAAATGTTGCCAGTTGTAGCTGAATATCATGTTTCTAAATATAAGCAATTATTTGTATCATTTCACTGAAATAGGAGGGGTCAATTCTTCTGGTATGATCATACAAGCAAAAAGATAAAGCTTCCAGAACTAAAATATCTATACATTTTTATACTGGATAAATAGCCAAGTGTTAAATATAGTTAAAAAATAAGAGAAGTTGTGTTATTCTTTTTCAGCAGACTCTCAGTTTAGAAGCATTCACATATTTATTTCAATTCAGAATATTCATTTCTCTGATACACCTCCACCGGGGTCTATTTCTCCTCTTGCTCTATGGCAGTGAAGAGTGGTTCATCTCACCAATTATAATATTTAGCAAGTATTGTTCTTAGGTCAATCCAATAAGCCTGGAGGAATAGATGGGTTATCTGCCTCATTAGCATTAGACACTATGTCGTGGTGTTTTCACTGTACATTACTGAGTCAAGTACACAGGCCCAGATTCTGCTCAATTAAATTTACCTAGTAGCTGAAGTGAAAATATCTGAGTAGCTGATGGCTGAAATTGACCTTAGGTGTTTAAATAGCTTGATTCCACTGAGAGGGTATCACCGATACTCATTACATCCTTTTCAATCCATTATCCTGATCAATGCAGTATTGTTTTTATGGTTCATTTGCTAGACTTTTCTTGAAACTGAAATCACAGCAGTTTCAAGCTAAAGGAGATTTTACAAATGATAAAACTAAAGAATCGGGAAGGTTAGATGTCTTCCTTTTAAGTCATTCTTCTGAAACTGGTTTCTATTTTATTTTTAACTTGAATGCTATGTAAGGATAATTAGAATATGTCCTATTTGCTAGCTCTCTTCTAGCCTAACCCAGACCAATTTTTTAGATGAACATGCTCCAAAGACATGATTTTGTGGTTTAAAAATTCATTGAAGGAGAAAGCCTAAACAACAAAATCAAGCAACCAATAAAAACTTGTTTGGAACTTTACAAATGGTATATAGCAGAAAACAGTTGGTGCCCTGGCACAGACCCAAGCCTGATTACATCAAAACCTTGAAAGAAGTTCTTATAGCTCTCCTATATCATAAGACCACATGTCATTATTAGAAGCACAGTGAAAAGTTCTGGTTTACAATATATTTTTCACATAATGTTAGTTTTTGATTGATTTCAGCAAAAGGCACTGATTCTGCTGTCATTTCTTTTAAGTCTTAGGCAATGCCTTTTTGCATGTGATATGAAAATTGTCTTTAAGTGTTAATTTAAAGCCTTTAAATCCAGAAACAGAATTATTTTTAGAGTCTTGAGTTTTCACAATAAAGTTAAAACATATGTTGTTATTATTATATAAAAAATGGGGAAAAGTTATATTTTTTATCCTAATGTCATAGCAATCATTTTCCTGTTAATGATCATTTTGGTTCATGGTTCCATTTTTTAATCTACTAATATCTATAGACTTTTTTTCACCAGAAAAAAATCACATGCACAAGCATGCATACAATTTCAGGGGATTTAAGGACACCAAAATATGTCCATGTATCTCGGTTAAAAATACCTGCCTGAATTAAAATCAAAGGTGAAAATATCATCATTTACTTGGGAAAAAGGATGACATTCACTTTAAATGCCTAAAATTTAAGCTCACTGTAAACTGAACAATCAACAGCTATAGTTGACTGATAGTGCTTTAACATTTCTAATAATGCCATTTCACATAGGAGAAAAAACAAATCTTAACCAGTCACTGTTCAAAGTCAAAACATAGTGACATAAATATTCAATAGTATTTGAACTTTTGTGTACAATTAAGAATAGATTTTTTTAACTTGAAATGTAATTCTTCTCTCAGAGAAGCATGTCATATTACTCAAAATTCACATTAGTAATACTTGCAGATGAATATTTTTATCATTTGAGTGACAAAAATGTGTGTGGATTTAATACAACTAATGATTTACTTTAAGAAGTTCAGTTGTGGAGATTGGGATTGAGACATATACACTAATACGTATAAAATAGATAACTAATAAGAAAAAAAATATATATATATATATATAAGAGAAAAAAAGTTCAGTTATGGTATAAGAAAGAAACAGCTGACTGTCAGAAATGTTTACTGTGACTTTAACAGACAACAGCAGCTACAGAATGTAGAGTCTTAATGAAGGAGAGGCTCTAAGCCGCCTGTGGATAGAATTACAAACGTTTCAGGAATGTCACAGTAATTTGTTTTCTTCTGAGGGTAACCAAATAAATCTGAGATTTCATTGCCTAAAAGAGGTAAAGTCCACAAGATGTGCATGTTAACAAGTTCTTCAGGCTCTTTGAACTAGTGTTCATTTATTCTTTCTATTTTTCACTCTTCAGGTGTTATATTATTAGCAAGGAGCAAAGGGAATAAATCCTCACATTTGCTTTACAAGCTGAAGTTCAGTATTGTGGGCCTTAATCAATTTAAATTTCATGTACCACTATTTCCCTTGACATTTTACCATAGGGGATCCCACACATTTACCAGGTTTCCATAACAAATATGAGAGGATATTTGGAGCATAAAATGAGCTGATACACAAGAGATTGTGAGAGTTCAAGTCTATGTAATTTGTCAACTGATATGTGGAATTAGATTTTAATTGGAAATGAGCTGTACATTTCAAAATCAAAGTGTAATAATATCTAAGATATTTAGTGTCAGAAGAAAAATGCATGTGTGATAGAAATTAGGGAGTAATTAATGGTTAAGGCAGGAACATGTAATAAAATATGGCTTGCACATAGCAGTTTTGTTAGTTAAGTAGAATCCAAAGTAGAGTAGATTCTCAGTTTCTTCTCTTTTTAGTTGTTTCAACCTGATTCCATAGACCATGTTCAGCAAACTATGGTCTGTGGACCAAGTCTGACCTGTTAACAGTTGTTTTGTAAATAAAGTTTTATTGGAACATAGGACAATCGTTTTTTATGTATTGTCTATGGCTGACTTAACACTGCACCTGCAGAGTTGAGTAGTTGTAACAGAGACTATACGGCCTACAAACTCTAAAATATTATCTCATCCTTTGCAAAAAAAGTAGCCAACCCCACTCTAGATGTATGAAAATCCTTGAAGGTTAAATATATGCTGTTTGCTTTGTAAATTTTTTTATGTTCAAGATCTCTTATCCAATGATGTAGCCTCTAATATAAGCTAGAGAATTTTTAAAAGGTTTATATTTACCAAAGACATTTTTTAATATAATAGGTGATAAATTCATGGTTGTATTAACCAGTGTTTAATTAGAACATAACTATTTAAAATGTTATAAGGCTAAAGAGTTTACTGTAGAAATTAGGACTTACACAAATGTGAGTGAAACTGTCTAAATGAAATAAGAAAGATGGGAATTGGTAATAAGGTACAATCACTGTCAATAACAGCCTGAGTCACAAAAACAGTTGGGCAGATTTGAGCTTTAAGGGAAATCCTGGAAGTCACATGTCTAGCTGTCAAAGTGAAACCACAAAGGGAAATCTGGTAGAGATATCTGTGGAATTTGCTATTTTTCAACTTCAGTGAAGGGTTTGGCAGCTGTCTTGGGTCCACAATTGGCTGCTGGGGCCAGTAGTCTGAAAGATCACCTGGATTCTGGAGTCCTCTAGGCACCTCTGTGTCTAGCTCTGACCTGCTCCTAAGGTTTTTGGAAAGTAATCCTTCTTTATTTTCAACTTTTCTTATTCATTTTCCTGTTTTGGTCAACTCTAACTTAGAAATACATATGAAAGGAGAATATGGAAAATGTAGTTTCCAGTTTTAGCTAAGTTGTCAACTATTTATTATGCTCACAGATTCTGTGAGCCAGAAATTTGGACAGGACACAGCAGGGAAGACTTGTCTCTGCCCTACTTGGCATCTCCTATTGCAGTTTGAAGGCCAGGACATGGAATCATCTCAAAACATATTCATTTACAAGTCTGGTGGTTGGTACTGGGAAAACTCAAAGAGCTAAGGGCCAGTTAAGCTGAAGCTCCTTGGGCATATTTATTTTATGTGGTGTCTACATGTGACCTCTTTAGCATAGAGGCTTCAAAGTATTTGGGCTTTTTTGCATGTCCACTCAGGTCTCCCATGGCACCTATCATTAGGGAGTGAGAAGTCATGTGGAAGGTCTATGCTTTTTATGACCAAGCCTTAGACTTGACAGCATCATTCCAATATCCTCTACTTAAATGAATAGTCCCAAATTTCTGTTGAGATTCAAGGGAAGCAAATGAAGACCACACCTCCCTTTGTTGGGAGAATAGTCAGTCATATTGTTGGAAGAGCATATATTTCTTCAACCAGCTTTAGAAAATAAAATCTGCCACACTTTTAAATTTTGTCATTCTTTTTGTAACTTCCTACAAGCACATTTAAAAATACATTTTTAGTGTTTCTAAATTTTTTGGTATTAGCACTCAAGAATATACATTTTCCTCATGTAAGAGCTCAAATTATTTTAAAATTTGATTATTGTTTCTTCTTTGAATCATGAGATATTTACAAATAGTATTCAGAACTGTAAATTTTTTATAGCATAGCTTACAGTATTTTACAATTTGATTGCTATACTTTACTTTTTTTTTTACTTTTTTTTGATTGCTATACTATACTTTAACTCTTGTTATTTACAATGGTGTTTACAAGTTTCCAAATGTGTAATTATGTTCAAAATATATCTTTCTTCATTATTAATGTCTATCCAAATTCTGTTATTATCAGAGCATGTTATTTAATGATATCAATGATTTAAGTTTACAAACTTTCTCAAATGGTCCAGTTTGCTCTTAAATTATATAAATATCTTTTGTATGTTAAAAAGAATGCATATTCTTCAGTTGTTCATTTTATATTTTTAATACACAGATGCACTAAATTATGCTGTTTAAACTTGGTCATGAAAGAAGTACTTATTGGTACCTTCTATACCTTGAGCCTTGGCCTTTATGCTTGGAAAATGTGAATGAATAAAATTGACAAAACTTTTAATGAGTTGAATTCTGTAATGACAGGTTAGGAATGATCAACATACTAACTAAATAATTAAATGGAAATTAGAGATGATGAATGAGGGAAACATGAGGTAACATGAGGTATCATTAACGTTACATAACATTTGCAACACTATATAACCTGATTAATGTTGACCTCATTGAAAGGCAACTTCTGTACACAGATGTCTTAGATGGATGTGAGGGAGGGAGTCAAACAGATACTCTTTCCAGTCAGCGGAGACAGTACAAATCCCCTTATTTGGGAATATGCCTGGCAGTTTTGAGAAATAGTAAACATGATCTTGTGTCATGAATGAGGTAATGAAACCTGAGTAAGAGTAATAGCAGATGAAGTCAGAGAAGAGACATGGAACTAAACCATGTAGTAAGATTTGTGCTTTAACTTATGTGAAATGGTGAGTTATGACATGCTCTTCTTTCTGTTTTAATGGGATTATCTGCTCTTGGAGAATACACTCAGTGGAAAGAGGCAATCATGAGGCAGGTGCAGAAATCCAGGTAGAAATGATGGTGACTAGGACTAGGGTCCTAGAAATGGAGATTGAGACAAGTAGCCAGGTTCTGAATATATTTTGAAGACAGATTTAATAGAACAGTCTAGTAGGTAGGAAGGGGTCTGAGAGAAAAAGGAAGAGGAGGACTCTACAGTGATTTTTTTTTTTTTTTTTTTTTTTTAGTTTGGCCAACTGGAAGGATGATACCGTAATGAACTAAGTAAGGAGGACTGCGTATATAGAATGTTTTGGAAAATACCAGTGGCTCAGTATTTGGATATTATAAGTTTTAGATGAAATTAGACTTCCAAATGGAGATACTGAGTAGGAAAACTCTGGAATTTAGAAGAGTTGCATGGCCCAAAGATATACAATTGTGAGCTGAAAATATATACACAGTATTTAATAGCAAGAGACCAAATGAGTGCACCCAAATAATGTTTGTAAATAGAAGAGAGAAGAAAATATATTGATTCTGGGACGCTCCAATGATTGTTTGTCAAAAACGTAAGATGGGGCTTCCCTAGTGGCTCAGTGGTTGAGAGTCCCCCTGCCGATGCAGGGGACACGGGTTCGTGCCCCGGTCCGGGAAGATTCCACATGCCACGGGGCAGCTGGGCCCGTGAGCCATGGCCACTGAGCCTGTGCATCCGGAGCCTGTGCTCCACAACGGGAGAGGCCACAACAGTGAGAGACCCGCGTACCACACACACACACACACAAAAGTAAGATGATTCAGCAAAGAAAATTATGAAGGGCTTGCTCAATTTTTTTAGAAAAGAAAGAGCACATGTGTTTCTTAAAAGTCAAGTTAAAAGTATTGATATATCAATGAGGTGTGTTTGTCAATGTTAAATGCTGCTTATAAGTAAAGTAAGATTAATGAGATTTAAACAAACATTCTTTCTTCTCTGCTTGGCAGAGAAGAAAGTAAGAAGTAAGAAAGTATTTGCTCTATGTAAAAGGTTGATCTCAGTCAGCATAAGGTTTTGAGAGTCATTCAGTTTGATGTTTGTTTTCCATGTAAGCACACCCTCTACCTCATACAGATGGATGACAAAGTTTTCAGTTTTTGGCTATTAAAAATAAATCTTTTATGAACATTGTAGTATGAAGCTATTGTGAAATGCATGTTGCATTTTCTTGAGTAACTACCTAAAAGTGGAATTGCTGGGTCATAGGGTGAGTTTTATAAGAAATATTTAAATATTTAGTTTTATAAGAAATGGTTAAAATGTTTCCTAAAGATGTGGGAATTTTTACACACCCACAAACAAGCTATAACATTTCCAGAAGCAATTTGAAATTTACCAACATTTAGTAATGTTGCTGAGTGTAAAGTGGTCTTACTTCACATTGCTTGATGCCTAATCATGTTGAGTAATTTTGCATGTGCTTGTAGGGCATTTGAATCCTTGATAAAATATCCGTTAAAATACTGCTTATTATTTAACTAGATTCTTTCTTTTGACAATATTGACTTTAAGTATTCTAAGTATATGTTGTATATCAGTATTATATATATGTATAGTATAGTAATATTATATGTATATCATAGTACATGTAACTATGTACTGTAAATATTTATCATATATATTATCTATAAATAATTTTATTCCAATATGTGGCTTGCATTTAAAACTTCTCAAATAGTGTAGCTTGATGAGCCAAAAGGTTTTAATTTTGATGAGGTCTAATTTATCATTTAAAACAAAAGAAAAATAAACATTATTTCTTTCTGTAATTTTTCTAGATAAATTTTACATATTTCCAAATCACTAGGACCTTGTGTTTTCTTTAAAAGCTTTACAGTTAATTTATAGTTAAATTACCCTCATTTTTTTTTTTTTTTGTATATGATATAAGGTAGAGTCAACGTTTTGTCTTATTTTGTTTTGTTTTATTCTTTGTGGCTATCCAATTATGCCAGCACAATTGCTGAAAAGGCATTTCTTTCTCTATAGGATTGATTTGGTGCCTTTTCTAAAACTCAGATGATCATAAAACTGAGTATCTATTTCTGGGCTCTCTATTCCAGCCTACTAATCTATTTATCAATATTTATGCTAATACTACTCTGTCTTGATTAATATCATTTTATAATAGGACTTGAAGTGAGGTAGTTTAAGTTTTCTAAGTTTGTCTTAGTACTGTTCCTTGTATCATTACAATGTTCCTCCTAATCTCAGGAAATACTTTTTGTGTTAAAGTTTATCTGATATTAATATTGCCAACTCATTCTTCTTATTCTTTTGGTTTGTATAACACTTTCCTTCTTATTTGTTTTGAAAACAACTATTTTTTATATTTAAAGGGCATTTAACATACACAGCATTTAGTTGGGACTTAATTTTATGTCCTTTTCTACAGTTTTAAGAGTAAATGTAATTATTGATATGAATAGATTTACAACTACCATTTTAAAATTTCCTTTCTTTATTCCCTCTATTTTTTGTTTCTGTTCTTCCTTTTCTGCCTCTTTTGTGACTATTACTAATATTTTTAGAATTTCTTTTTAGTTTGTTTTTTAACTATACCTATTTGCTGCTTCTCCCTTCCTCTTTTTCCTTGTTCTTCCTTCCTCTTTCTCTCCTTCCTCTCCTTCTTCTCCTTCTTAATTGCCCTAGGGATTATAATATGCATCCTTAAATTTTCATAATGTATTTATAGTTAAATTTTTCTGCTTTATGTGAAATATAGGTAACTTACCACTCTACAGATACCACAAGTCTAAAATCAAGGTGTTATCTAGGTTGAGACTTTCTGAAAATTATGAGGGAAGGATCTGTTCCAAACCTCTTTCCTTGTAGATGACTGTCTTCTCCTTTTGCTTCTTCACACCAAATTCCCTCTATGAATGTCTCTATATACAAATTTCCTCCTTTTAAAAGGACATCAGTCATATTGGATTAGGGCCTTCCCTAATGACTTCACTTTAACTTGATTACCTCTTTAAAGATCCTATGTCCAAATTAGGTCACATTCTGAGGTTCTGAGGGTTAGGACCTTAACATATCAGTTCTAGGGTGACAATTCAACCCATAATTGTCTATTTTATATTTGCATTTGATAATGAACTTCCATAATCTTGGTCATCAGTGTGTTCTATGTGGTGGATAGTCTTCCTCATCCATTCCATCTTTTTTCCTGTGTGCCCTTCACTGCAGAACCTGGAAATCTTTAAGCACCTTTTGCAGGTTGGATTATGAATATATATTAAATTCTTGCAAGCAGATGCACTCACTTGAGTTTGTGAAGTAGAAGTGAGTTTTAAATGACTTCATTGTTGCTTATTTAGTTTTTCTTGCTTGCTGATTGCTTGCCTTTCTTTTTACTCATTAGCTTCACAGGTACAAGGGACACTTGAAACAGCCAACAGATGGTTATAAATTGATATTCAATTTTTTAATTTTTTACTTTCTTGTTATTAGTCATTTTGAGTTGTTTTCAAACAAGTTAAATAAGAATATGTAGTTTCTATCTTGGAACTTAATTATTTGAGTTATGGGCCTACTATAATTCTCTTACCTGAGTTTCCATTTAAGTTTATTTAGCTGTTCTTTATCATTTTAAAGCATCCTAAAATACACTAAATTATTATCCTCCTCCCAAATATGTGTTTATAAAATTAATTCCATGAGGTCCTCTGGGGAAAATGTTTTTACATTCATTACATTTTAGAAATATGAAAGTCACAATGCACATTAAATACTGCTGCTGAATCAAGCAGAAATAAGTAAATGCATTTGTTTGTTTCATACAGTTCTTTCTAACTTTACCAAAAACAAGAACAATATGTGATGCCATACATGAAACTTTCAATACAACTAATGAAACATGAAACATATTTTGGGAAGTGTACTAGGTTATCTTTCCCTTGTTAATGTTACTATATCATCTATTTCTTGCAGATGTTCAAACTATAAAGAAAGACCCCATGTTCTAAGTGGATATTACATGATGTCATTAAGAAAGCAGTCTATATTCCATCATCACTCAAGATACTAACATTTTCTTTTTGGTGAAAACAATGTATTTACTTTTGTTATGTAAGTGTAAGATTTTCCAAGTTGCCTTTTTTGCCTCCTGATAATTAGTTTAGATGATGTAAATAGAAAATTGAAAGGTAAGTTGTGGACATGTTATTTAGCTTATCAATAAGTGAATATTAATTTTATATATTTTTCTCTTACAAATATACTTCATAGCTATATTTGTTATTTATATTAAATTGAGTAAATATATTTAAAATATTTTTTAAATGGACAGATTCAGTTTGTATATACAAAAATATAGTGAAGATAAAGTATATTGAAAATTCAATTAAATTTTATCCAAACCAAAATCTTTCCTAGTGAGTAATTAATTTTTATAAGCATTATTGCCTTTCTTAGAAAAGCACACTTTTAAAAAACAAAATGTTGGTGGGAATGTTAATGAAAATGATCTCATTTTAGTATTGTAAGCCAGAAAAAATTGCATTTTATTTTTAGAGTTTGAACATACTGATCTCTTTAAGTCTGTCAGAGGGGAGGGGTGTAGTAAGGGGGGGAAAGGAAGGTCAGGATGAACAGCAAATGAGGCTGTCATTGCTAAGTTGCATCAATGGAGAAAATGCCATGGGACATTATTCAGCTAATCAGGGATAACATGAACGTCCTCATTCTGTCAGAAAATATGTACAAAAATGACCTCTCCTTTTATCAGGAACAGTAGGATACAACAGTTTGGCCAGTATTTCTGTATAGATAAGGAGTTTTTTTTTTATCGTGTTCTTTCTTTCTCAGTGATGCATCCTTACAGCTTTTTCTTATCATCTAGTATTCTTCATGCCTGAAACATTTTGAATAAAATATTAATAGAAATTATAAACATTTTTATTGTAGTATTTTTTCACTAATCAATTTTAATATTAGGTTTAAGGCAATAGAATGGCATAAAACTTACTCTTTCAGTGAGTTTTTAAAGCAAACATAAGTATATACTATTGTAAAGCCTTAATGGCAAAAGTATCCAAACTTAGCCTCAATTTAAAAGCATGTCATGGGAGAACATGTGAATCCAACATGTTCTACCTTATGGTAAAATTGTCATTGCTTTATACAGTTGATATATAATATTAATAAAATAATGTCCCCATTGTTTACATCAAATTAAGAAATACTCTCTTCTTTATAGCATAGGTTAAAAAATTGTGTTCTATTATTAAGATTTTTTTTAAACTTAAAAATCTAAGTAAGTATTTTTTAGAAGGGATTTCTTAAACTTTTCTCTGTCACTCTTTAATTTTGAAAGACAGGAAAAATGTAAAGTAGGCGTCACCCTCTTAATACAAATTCCATTGCTGAATATTTTTATATTTATTTTTGCATGTTAAAAATACTTTATTTAAAATTCATAATAAGATAATGTTAACTGGTCATCAGGATCTAATAAAGAAATATTTCATGTTTATTGGTATTAAATTTTCTTTCAAGTAACACAAAGATAATAAATGTTTTCCTATTTTCCCCAGGGTCTTAGGAAGGTAAAAAGCACATGAGATAAATTATTCATTTAATTGTAACAGCCTTAGCCTAAGGCCCTTGGAGAAAACTGATGTTCAAAAGTAGGATTCTTTCTTCTTAAAGAACAAGAAAAGCAGAACCTCAGTCAAGAGTGGGTCTGCTATGTTGTAAACTCTGCTCTTTTGTGAACAATCTCTGCCTCCTCTGATGTTTTGTGACTAAATCTTATATCACCAAATAATAAAAGAAGTATTCAAAAATGGAAGCCTAGCACAGCTAAGTATTGTTTTAAGGGAAGACATTAATTCTTTATTATATTTACCTTTATGCATAATCTTCTTGAAGAAGTTTGCAGAGATTATGGCAGTAATTTGTATTAATGCCTTGATAGTGAAGAAGCACTGGAGACTGACACCACTGTTAACCTTTCTTTGTTCTCATTTAGCTATTACTGGCCATGTCTTACAGGTTCATTTTGTAGTTGGATAAAGGAAATAGATGTCACCTAACCTTAGCACACATGCAGCATTATAGCTGAGGCTATGTATGGTCTTCCTCGGTGTTCAGAGGATGGTTGTTAGAATATACAGATAATTTGTTCTTCAGTTATTTCCCATTTAGCATAAAAAATTATTAACAAATGAAAACGGAAATTTTTTCTTATTTTTTAATGAAGAATTAGGATAAAATTTTATTTCTGTAATCTAAATATATGAGTCACAATGCTAGTATTAGAATGGAAGGGTTCTGTTACCAGCAATCACCTTATTTTGTTAACTATTATATCCTCAGTATCTATATCAAGAATAGTGTCTGAAAGAGCATATCAACAAAAACATGTTGATTGAAATTGTTGCTGAATGAAAGAATTCTCACATGCATTGTATGAAACAAACATAAAATTGGTTGGAAAAATGTAAATAAGAAAAATAATCATGCATGTGCCCAATATGACCATCGATTTTTCTCTTAATTTCTACTACTCTTTTCTTATTTTAATGTTGTCCATTAAGTTGTGACATTAGCTGTATTATATATTATTTAATCACTATGTAAATTTTAAAATTGTTATATTTTAATATGCTAATCTGTCTTGTGTATATTTCACACAATATTAATTTAAAACTTTTTGTGTTTCTTGAATAATATTTTTTGACTTGAGGTATAACCTGTTCATTTTATGTTTTTTTCTTTTTAATTCAAAATCTTGACAGTATTTCAAAGACCAAATAATACAATGGACTCTTATTTAACAATCTGTTTACTTTTTAATCAAATATAGGATTAGGATTTTTATTTACTTATTTTGCAATTATAAACCCAGCAAACTCAGAAACATGTTACAAATTAGGAATGATTTAAAATTAAAATGAGAAAGCCATAATTCAAAATAAGTGTGATTTATTTGACATTAATTGTATAATATAAGCCTATCAACTCCATATAAAAAGCTTCACTTATTAGCATTTACCAACAATAAAATGGTAATTATATATTCTTCCTATAATTTATACCCTTAAATTCAGTATCTGAATGTCAATAATTAAAATTAAAATCACTTGAAAACTTGTTAAATAATGTTTATAATTCCATAATACTGGTGTCTTCAATTTTTTTCTTACATAATTTTATAATTTTATAATGCTATGTGTTTATCTTCTATTTGATATCTGGTTGCAACAGTAGTACTAAAATACATTATAATATGTATTTAACACCTTATCTTACAGAAAGTTACTTTTAACACTTTAATCAATATCTCACAGAAAATTTATAATTCAGGTTATTATCACTTGATCTCTTAAATATTATCCCTTTCTAGCCAGTTTCCAAACTTCCAGTTCCTTTATCTTGCAAAGTATGAAACACATAAGATACACATAAGAACCACAGTGAAGTATTTAGTATTCTGCTTTGGAAAAGGCAGACCAGAGTTTAAGTTCTGACTTCTAGCTTTTTGAGTAAATTACATAAACTCTCTAAACCTAAGATTTCTAGTCTGCAACATGAACTAGTTATCCCTGTTTCATAGGAGTTTATTAAATATTAAATGAGATAATACATGTAAAATACTTAATAAAATGTTTGACATGTTAATAATTCATTTAATAGTATTATTGGTGTCAGAAGGACTGCAGTTTCTTTGGCTCTCAAATATTAAACAAAAATCAAATTCTAATGGCTTCCATTATTTTAATGAAACTTATATTTTTGAATTTTAAATAATAACCATTTTGTTCAAGCACCTATACCCCAGAACAATAATACCATGTGTCATTTTTTGAGATCTCAAGCATTGGTGCTTCAGTGTATCCATTATCTAACATGATTGAAATCTTAGCTTACTTTCAGAAAATTGAAAATAAAATATTTTGCTTTAAACTTCAGTGCCTATGCCAATCAGAATTAATCGCTTTTTCATCTGCTTTGCAGTGTTTTATCTATACCTCTCATATTTATTTGGAAGGTTTATATTAAGTAACAAGTCACTAGACAGAGAAAATTTTTCTTTCACATGCATGTTCATATTAATGAATGAGATTTTCTGGTTCAGGAGAGATATTCAGAGAATAGCAATCAGCCACATGGTTTAAACCAACTCAGCTCAATTAAATTAATTGTTCAATGGAGCAATATTGGCCTAAATTCATCAAAGTCAAAGCATTTTATATATTTGTCACCTACTATATTAAATTTCATTAGAAATCCTATTGCCTGAATATGTTTTATCTCATATAGTATTACAAGCTGTTTAAGAGCAGGGACACTTTCTTATTTATTTTTCACATTATATATTGCCTCCCAGACTGAGGTCTTTAAAAATATTTGTTCATTGATGAATAAATAAGAAAAATACATTAAAAATTGTTTGAATTAAACACAATGAGAGAAAAGTCTTAATTTAACATAACAATAGGATAAACTGTCTGGACATTAAATGTAACTTTTTTTTTTTCAACATAAATGAGAAAACCTCCAAAGACACACAAAGTAGACCTGAACAGATTTTTTAATTTTGTATTATACTTTTTGATAGAAGGACATGTCAGAAAAACATGTCAGTTCTCCCCAAAATCAATGTATATATTTATAAATTATTTTCTACTCTCTCTGGAAAAAGATGACTACATCCCATACATTGCCATGTGGCTTGCAATGCTTCACTGAGGGACGAGTATACTTCCACACTCTATTAGGTAGGCATGACCATCTTTGGTTACATGCTTTAGCCTAAATAAATAAATAAATAAAATTTTAAAAAATTGAGCTGTTTTATTTTGCAGTAGAAACTGTAGGAGCCTTCCCTTGGTTTTACCATGCACTTTTCTTTTGCTTCACAAATGAGATAGAAATTGTATTCTTAGTGTATTTATTCCCATAATAAATAAGACATGGAACATAGCCAAAGTATAAATTGACATGTGGGTGAGATTTGGGGATTGTTAGACACCCTCAAATTCATGTGTTAAAATCTAATCCCAATGTGATGACATATGGAAGTGGGCATTTGGGATGTAACTGGGTTATGAGAGTAGAGCCCTCATGAATGAAATTAGTGCCTATGTAAGAAGAGGCCAGAGAGCTACTTCTTCTGTGAGGATACAAAGAGAAACAGCAGTCTGCAAGTAGGAAGTGGGCTCTCCTCAAACACCAGATCTGCCTTCACCTTGATCTTGGACTTGCCAATCTCCAGAACTGTGGGAAATAAATGTTTGCTCTTTAAACCAGTTTATGGTAATTTATTAGAGCAGCCTGAACTAAGACAGAAATTGCTACCAAGAAGTAGGGTGCTACTGTAACAAATACCCCCAAATCTGGAAGCAGCTTTGGAACTGGGCAGAAACTGGAAAAGTACTGACACATATGCTAGAAAAAGTTGATATTGCTGTGAAGGGAATTTGGAAGGCAATTCTGATAAGGACTCAAAGAATAGAAGAGAGCTCTAAAGCAGCGGTCCCCACCAACTTTGGCACCAGGGACTGGTTTCATGGAAGACAATTTTTCCATGGCCGGGGTTGGGGGGTGGGGAATGGTTCAGGTGGGAATGCAAGCAATGGGGAGCTGCAGACGAGGCTTCACTTGCTTGCATGTCGCTCACCTACTTCTGTACGGCCTGTTTCCTAACAGGCTGCAGACCAGTACCAGTCCATGGCCCGGGGGTTTGGGGACCCCTGCTTTAGAGAATCCATCTTCCTAGAGAAAACATAAATAATCACACCAGAATGGTAGTAAAAATATGGATATTAAGGGAGATCTGCTGAAGCCTCAGATGGAAATGAAAGCCTCAGATGGAAATGAGGAACATGTTACTGAAAATTGGAGGAAAGGCAATGCTTGTTACAAAATGGCAAAAAGAAATTCACTGAATTGTGTCCCTGTTCCAGTGATTTGTGGAAGGTAGAATTTGTGAGAAATGAAATTGGATAATTAACTAAAGACATTTCTAAACAAAGTGTTGAAGGAACATTGTAGTTCCTCTTGTCTGCTTACAGTAAAATGTGAGAAGAGAGAAGTAACCTGAAGACAGAATTGTTAAGAGAAAAGGAACTAGAACATAAATTCAGAAATTCTTACCCTATCCATGTTTCAGAAAAAGGGAAAGCACATTCAGAAGAGAACATTAGGAATAAGGCCAAGCAACTATTTGATAAAGAAATTAAGATGGGTGCGAACAAGGGGCTTAATCAACAACCCAACAGAAAACTTGCAGTTTGAACTGAATGAAAAGGAGATCAGAAAGAATGAAGGAAGTTTGTCCGACATTTTCAATTTTACAAGGTAGGACTATAGAGTTACTTGGCTGTAAAAATCATTCTTCTAGACAAGGGAAGAATAACCCCTAAAGGCAATTCAAAGATGGTCAGGACTGCCTCATTTGCTTCAAAAGTTGGAGCTATAGGCTTACTTCCCGCAGGCCAGCTAACTTCTGCCTAAAGCCACTAGGGGCTCTACCATTGCCCTACAGAATTCTGGGAGCAGGATCCCCAACCGAGTTGCCGGGTCAAAACCACCGCCCTGAAGGGTCTAAAGAGCAAATATGGAGCCAAAGAGGATTTTTAAGTACTAAATATTCTCTAAGAGGGAGATCTTCAAGATGGCAGAGGAGTAAGATGTGAAGCTCACCTTCCTCCCCACAGATACATCAGAAATACATCTACATGTGGAACAACTCCTACAGAACACCTAATGAACACTGGTAGAGGACCTCAGGCTTCCCGAAAGGCAAGAAACTCCCCACATACCTGGGTAGGGCTAAAGAAAAAAGAAAAAACAGAGACAAAAGAATAGGGACAGGACCTGCACCTCTGGGAGGGAGCTGTGAAGTCGGAAAAGTTTCCACACACTACAAAGCCCCTTCACTGTTGGAGATGGGGGGTGCTGGGGGGGAAGCTTCAGGGACACAGAGGAGAGTACAGCAACAGGGGTGCAGAGGGCAAAGAAGAGAGATTCCCACACTGAGGATCACTGTGGACCAGCATTCACCAGCCTGAGAGGGTTGTCTGTTCATGCGCTGGGGCAGGTGGGGGCTGGGAGCTCAGGCTCTGGCTTCAGAGATCAGATCCCAGGGGGAGGACTGGGGTTGGCTGCGTGAACACATCCTGAAGGGGCTAGTGCACCACAGCTAGCCCAGAGGGAGTCCGGGAAAAACTCTGGAGATGCCTAAGAGGCAAGAGACTATTGTTTCGCAGTGTGCGAAGACAGGGGATTCAGAGCACCACCTAAATGAGCTCCAGAGAAGGGTGTGAGCTGCGGCTATCAATGTGGATACCAGTGACAGGCATGAAACACTAAGGCTGCTGCTGGAGCCACCAAGAAGTGTGTGTGCAAGCACAGGTTACTATTCACACCTCCCCTCACGGGAACCTGTGCAACCTGCCACTGCCAGGGTCCCGTGATCCTGGGACAAGATCCCCAGGAAAATACATGGTGCACCTCAAGCTGTTGCAACGTCACACCAGCCTCTGCCACTGCAGGCTGGCCTCACATTCCATACCACTCCCTTCCCTGGGCCTGAGTAAGCCAGAGCTCCCTAATTAGCTGCTCCTTTAACCCCATCCTGTCTGAGTGAAGAGCAGACTCCTTCAGGTGACCTACACACAGAGGCAGGGCCAAATCCAAAGCTGATCTCTGCATCTAATTTGTTTCTGTTTTTATGCTTACCTTAGTTTAGTATTTAGAGTTTACAATCATTGGTAGATTTATTAATTTGGTTGCACTCTGCCTGTTTTCTTTTTATATGTAGATATATATATATATATTTCCTTTTTGTCTTTTGTGAGTGTGTATGTGTCTGCTTCTTTGTGTAATTTTGTCTGTGTAGCTTTGTATTTACCATTTCTCCTAGGGTTATGCCTGTCCTTTTATTTTTCTTTGTACAGTTTTTAGTGCTTGTTATCATTGGTGGATTTGTTTTTTGGTTTGGTAGCTCTCTTCTTTCTTTCCTTCTTTTTGTTACTTTTAAAAATTACTTTTTAATATATTTTTTTATTTTAATAACTTTATTTTATTTTATTTTTTCTTTCTTTCTTTCTTTTTTTCTCCCTTTTCTTCTGAGCTGTGGAGCTGACAGGGTCTTAGTGCTCAGGCCAGGTGTCAGGGCTATGCCTCTGAGGTGACTGAGTTCAGGACACTGGTCTACCAGAGACCTCCTGGCTCCACATAATATCAAACAGTGAAAGCTCTCCCATTGATCTCCATCTCAACACTAAGACACAGTTCCACTCAATGACCAGCAAGCTATAGTGCTGGACATCCTATGCCAAACAACTAGCAAGACAGGAACACAACCCAACCCAAAGCAAAGAGGCTGCCTAAAATCATAATGAGGTCACAGACACCCCAAAACACACCACTGGATGAGGTCCTGCCCACCAGAAAGACAAGATCCAGCCTCATCCACCAGGACACAGGCATCAGTCCCTTCCACCAGGAAGCCTATACAACCCACTGAACCAACCTTAGACACTGGGTGCAGATACCAAATACAATGGGAACTACAAACCTGTAGGCTGAGAAAAGAGGACACCAAACACTGTAAGTTATGCAAAAGGAGAAGACAGAGAAACACACAGCAGATGAAGGAGCAAGGTAAAATTTCACCAGACCAAACAAATGAAGAGGAAATAGGCAGTATACCTGAAAAATGATTCAGAGGACTGAGAGTAAAGATGATCCAAAATCTTGGAAATAGAATTGAGAAAATATAAGAAACGTTTAACAAGGACCTAGAAGAACTAAAGAGCAAACAAACAATGATGAACAACACAATAAATGAAATTTAAAATTCTCTAGAAGGAATCAATAGCAGAAAAACTGAGGGAGAAGAGCGAATAAGAGACCTGGAAGATAAAATAGTGGAAATAACTACTTCAGAGCAGAAAAAAGAATGAAAAGAATTGAGGACAGTTTCAGAGACCTCTGGGACAACATTAAATGCAGCAACATTCGAATTATATGGGTCCCAGCAGAAAAAGAGAAAAAGAAAGGGACTGAGAAAATATTTGAAGAGATTAGAGTTGAAAACTTCCCTAATATGGGAAACGAAATAGTCAATCAAGTCCAGGAAGTGCTGAGAGTCCCATACAGGATAAATCAAAAGAGAAATGCACCAAGACACATATTAATAAAACTATAAAAAAATAAATACAAAGAAAAAATATTAAAAGCAACAAGGGAAAAGCAATAACGTACAAGGGAATTCCCATAAGGTTAACAGCTGATCTTTCAGCAGAAGCTCTGCAAGCCAGAAGGGAGTGAGAGGTCATATTTAAAGTGATGAAAGGGAAAAACCTACAGCCAAGATTACTCTACCTATCAAGGATCTCATTCAGATTTGACAGAGAAATTAAAAACTTTACAAACAAGCAAAAGTGAAGAGAATTCAGCACCACCAAACCAGCTTTCAACCAATGCTGAAGGAACACCTCTAGGCAGGAAACACAGGAGAAGGAAAAGGCCTACAGTAACAAATCCAAAACAATTAAGAAAATGGTAATAGGAACATACCTATTGATAACTATCTTGAATATAAATGGAATAAATACTCCAACCAAAAGACACAGACAGGCTGCATGGATACAAAAACAAGACCTTTATATATGCTATCTACAAGAGACCCACTTCAGACATGGGGACATATACAGACTGAAAGTGAGGGGATGGAAAAAGATAATCCATGCAAATGGAAATCAAAAGAAAGCTGGAGTAGCAATTCTCTTATCAGAAAAAATAGACTTTAAAATAAAGACTATTACAAGTGCTAAAGAAGGACACTATATGATGATCAAGGGATCAATCCAAGTGCAAAATATAACAACTATAAATATATATGCACCCAATATAGGAGCTCCTCAACACATAAGGCAAATGCTAACAGCCATAAAAGGGGAAATAGACAGTAACACCATCATAGTAGGGGACTTTAACACCTCACTTTCACCAATGGATAGATCATCCAAAATGAAAATAAATAAGGAAACACAAGATTTAAATGATACATTAAACAAGACGGACTTAATTTATATTTATAGGACATTACACCCCAAAACAACAGAATACACTTTCTTCTCAAGTGCTCATGGAACATTCTCCAGGACAGATCATATCCTGGGTCACAAATCAAGCCTTGGTAAATTTAAGAAAATTGAAATCCTATCAAGTATCTTTTCTGGTCACACACTATGAGACTAGATATCAATTACAGGAAAAAATCTGTAAAAAGTGGAAACAACTGGAGGCTAAACAATACACTACTAAATAACCAAGAGATAACTAAAGAAATCAAAAAGGAAATAGAAAAATACCTAGAAACAAATGAAAATGAAAACACAATGACCCAAAACCTATGGGAAGCAGCAAAAGCAGTTCTAAGAGGGAAGTTTATAGCAAAACAATCCTACCGCAAGAAACAAGAAACATCTCAAAAAAACAACCTAACCTTACACCTAAAGCAATTAGAGAAAGAAGTACAAAAATATCCCAAAGTTTGAAGGAAAGAAATCATAAAGATAAGATCAGAAATGAAGGAATAATAGCAAAGATCAATAAAACTAAAAGCTGGGGCTTCCCTGGTGGCACAGTGGTTGAGAGTCCACCTGCCGATGCAGGGGACACAGGTTTGTGCCTCAGTCCGGGAAGATCCCACATGCTGCAGAGTGGCTAGGCCTGTGAGTCATGGCCACTGAGCCTGTGCGTCTGGAGCCTGTGCTCTGCAATGGGAGAGGCCACAACAGTGAGAGGCTCGCATACCACACACACACACACACACAAAAAAAACAACCAGAAGCTGGTTCTTTGAGAAGATAAAAAAAATTGATAAACCATTAGCCAGACTCATCAAGGAAAAAAGGGAGAAGACTGAAATCAATAAAATTAGATATGAAAAAGGAGAAATAACAACTGAAAATGCAGAAGTATAAAGGATCATGAGAGATTACTACAAGCAGCTATATGCCAATAAAACAGACAACCTGGAAGAAATGGACAAATTCTTAGAAAAGGAAAATTTTCCTAGACTGAACCAGGAAGAAGTGGAAAATATAAACAGACCAATCACAAGCACTGAAATTGAGACTGGGATTAAAAATCTTCCAACAAACAAAAGCCCAGGACCAGATGGCTTCACAGGTGAATTCTATCAAACATTTAGAGAAGAGCTAACACCTATCCTGCGCAAACTCTTCCAAAATATAACAGAGGGAGGAGAACTCCCAAACTCATTCTCTGAGGCCACCATCCCCCTAATACCAAAACCAGAAAAGGATGTCACACAGTAAGAAAACTACAGGCCAATAAAACTGATGAAAATAGATGCAAAAATCCTCAACAAAATACTAGCAAACAGAATCCAACATCACATTAAAAGCATCATACACCATGATAAAATGGGTTTATCTCAGGAATGCAAGGATTCTTCAATATATGCAAATCAATCAATGTGATAAGCCATATTAACAAACTGAAGGATAAAAACCATATGATGATCTTAATAGATGCAGAAAAAGCTTTTAACAAAATTCAACACCATAATGATAAAAAATCCTCCAGAAAGTAGGCATAGAAAGAACTTACCTCAAAATAGTAAAGGGCATATATGACAAACCCCACAGCCAACATCATTCTCAATGGAAAAACTAAAATCACTTTCTCTAAGATCAGGAACAAGGTAAGGTTTTCCACTCTCACCACTATTATTCAACATACTTATGGAAGTTTTAGCCACAGCTATCAGAGAAGAAATAAAAATAAAAGGAACCCAAATCAGAAAAGAAGAAGTAAAGCTGTCACTGTTCACAGATGACATGGTACTATACATAGAGGATCCTAAAGATACTACCAGAAAACTACAAGAGTTAATCAATGAATCTGGTAAAGTAGTAGGATACAGAATTAATGCACAGAAACTTCTTGCATTTCTATACACTAATCATGAAAAATCTGAAAGAGAAATTAAGGAAACACTCCCATTTACCATTACAGCAAAAATAATAAAATACCTGGGAATAAACCTACCTAAGGAGACAAAAGACCTACATGCAGAAAACTATAAGACACTGATGAAAGAAATTAAAAATGATACAAATAGACAGAGAGATATACCATGTTCTTGGATTGGAAGAATTAACATCGTGAAAATGACTATATTACCCAAAGCCATCCACAGATTCAATGCAATCCCTATAAAACTGCCAATGGCATTTTTTACAGAACTAGAATAAAAAATTTCACAATTTGTATGGAAACACAAGACTTCTAATAGCCAAAGCAATCTTGAGAAAGAAAAATGGAGCTGGAGGAATCAGGTTGCCAGACTCCACACTATACTACAAAGCTACCATAATCAAGACAGTATGGTACTGGTAAAAAAACAGAAATATAGATTGATGGAACAGGATAGAAAGCTCAGAGATAAACCCACGCAAATATGGTCACCTTATTTTGATAAAGGAGGCAAGAATATACACTGGAGAAAAGATAGCCTCTTCAATAAGTGGTGCTAGGAAAACTGGACAGCAACATGTAAAAGAATGAAATTAGAACACTCCCTAACAACATACACAAAAATAAACTCAAAATGGATTAAAGACCTAAATGTAAGGACAGACACTACAAAACCCTTAGAAGAAAACATAGGCAGAACACTGTATAACATAAATGACAGCAAGATCCTTTTTGACCCACCTCTTAGAGAAATGGAAATTGTAAAAAGGTAAACAAATGGGAACTAATGAAACTTAAAAAGTTTTGCACAGCAAAGGAAATCATAAACAAGTTGAAAAGACAACCCTCAGAATGGAAAAAAATGTTTGCCAACGAAGCAACTGGCAAAGCATTAATCTCCAAAATTTACAAGCTGCACATGCACCTCAATATCAAAAAAACAAACAACCCAATCCAAAAATGGGCAGAAGACCTAAATAGACATTTCCCCAAAGAAGGTACACAGATTGCCAACAAACACATGAAAGGATGCTCACTAATCATTAGTGAAATGCAAATCAAAACTACAATGAGATATCACCTCACACCGGTCAGAATGGCCATCATCAAAAAATCTAGAAACAATAAATGCTGGAGAGGGTGGAGAAAAGGGAACCCTCTTGCACTGTTGGTGGGAATGTAATTTGATACAGGCACTATGGAGAACAGTATGGATGTTCCTTAAAAATCTAAAAGTAGATCTACTATATGACCCAACAATCCCACTACTGGGCATATACCCTGAGAAAACCATAATTCAAAAAGGTCTGTACCACAATGTTCATTGCAGCTCTATTTACAATAGCCAGGACATGGAGGCAACCTAAGTGTCCATCAACAGATGAATGGATAAAGAAGATGTGGCACATATATACAATGGACTATTACTCAGCCATAAAAAGAAATGAAATTGAGTTATTTGTAGTGAGGTGGATGGACCTAGGGTCTGTCATACAGAGTGAAGTAAGTCAGAAAGAGAAAAGCAAATACCATATGTTAACACATATATAAGGAATGTAACAAAAAGGTTCTGAAGAACCTAGGGGCAGGACAGGAACAAAGAGGCAGAGGTAGAGAATGGATTTGAGAACATGGGGAGGGGAAAGGGTAAGCTGGGATGAAGTGAGAGTGGCATGGACATATATAAACCACCAAATATAAGTTAGATAGCTAGTGGGAAGCGGCCACATAGCACAGGGAGATCAGCTCAGTGCTTTTTGACCACCTAGAGGGGTGGGATATGGAGTGTGGGAGGGAGACGCTAGAGGGAGGAGATATGGGGATATAGGTATATGTATAGCTGATTCACTTTGTTATAAAGCAGAAACTAACACACAGCTGTGAAGCAATTATACAGCAATAAACATGCTATAAATAAATAAATAAATATGCTCTGAGCCACATATAAGATGTCTCATTTAATCCTTATATATTTTTCTGTTTTCTAAGGACTCTGATTCCTGTACCAACTAGGGCTATGTTTAAGAATAGTTATACCGGCCTATTTTTGTTTGGATAGAAATGCTAACTATTATTCAGGAACTATCCAGTAATACAAGTTGCTTTATTGCATTAAATTTTTTTTCTACCCATTTTTTAATGTGGTATACAACTATATCAAATTTATTTAGAAAATCATCACCTTATTTTAAAACTAAAAATGAGAATTAAATTAAAATTAGAATAGATAACACCGGTAAAGTTTCTTTTTTAAATAAAATCATGAACTATTGTGCCAAGAACACTTTTCAAAATGGAAAACAAAGCTTTACAGACACATGCATATTTCAGAGTCAATATTTTCCATAATTGGTTTTCATGTATTTTGTTTACAAATGCATTTTACTGGAATAGTTGTTATATAGATTAAATTTACTCTCTTCCAAACTAGAACTTGAACAAAAGTGGGTGTTGCGTCTTAATGGAACACTGTGAGCTTATTTCTGTAATGAGCTTTACTGACACGTAAATCTTGTTTGCTTTTTGAATTCACATTCTGAATTCTATCACATTTGCCTGCTACTAAAACATTCAAGAGAACTAAAAATCTTAAATTGGTTCTTAATTTGAGGGTTTTTGAATATTTAGATTATAAAAAGACAATTTTAAATTGCATGACATTTCTGTTGAAGCATCACGGTCATTCAAACATTTTAATTATGAATGGAAAAAAACTTTACTATATTACATAATGATTAATTTCAATAATAATTCTTGAAGGCATTGAAGGATTCAGATAGAGTGCATGGACATTTCTCATTCTGCAGACTTTGTAGACAGGCATAGACTTTGCAAAGAACTTTCATAGACAGTCTCTTAAAACGTTGTTTTTATGTTTAAGACTTCTTGTTAAGGACAAATTAGTATTTGATAATATCTGACTTTTTCCACAACTAGTTTTATACAATACTAATTAACAGAGACACAGTTATTAATTTCTACATTTTTAACATTCTAAAATTAGACAACTTAACTGTAAACTTAGTTCTTATCTTTTCACCTCTCATGAGTGTTGTGAAAGTAGCAAGAAGTAAAGGGGCCCATACCTCACCTCTAGAACCTATGCTACGTATAGAGTCAGGAGAAAATAGACAATATTTAGTAATGCCAAAGGGGAAGCAGTATTCTCATAGGAGAGACAAAAGACAAAATAGGTAGAAGGAACATGTAGAGAAGAGATTTAGGCTATGAGGAGATGTTTGGATGAATCTGAATGACAAAGTAGTCATGTTTAGCAGGGATAGGTATTGGTCAGAAATTTCTGAGAGAAGGTGTTGGGTGAAGACACAGTGGAAGAAAATTGGGGGCTTAATAATCTAAGAATCTATAGGCCAACATTATGGATTACCTAAGGAAGTGTCATTTACATGGGAGATGTAAGTAGTATTATCTAGAGATCTCAGAATTGGGTGGTCCTCAACTTAAATCCTGGAGCAAATTACCCCATTTATAAAACACAATGTTTTATTTTGAAATAGGTCTCCTTAATGAGTGTGTGTAATATAGTAAATTCTTGTCTTGCTAGTATACGCATTACTCCATGCCCTTCAATATCCTGCTTTTTCATGACAGAACTAATTACAGAGGACTACTGCTTTGTATCTCAGCATCGTGATAGAGCGCTGGTTAAAAGTAACATCAGGTAAAACAGTAAAGGTTAAAAAAAAGCTGGTGTATATTGTACATGAGTAGAGCAAATATTGTAAACTATGCTGGGTAATGGATGAGTATGGCTACCTATTAAATCTCCATTTAGTGGTGAATTCTATAATATATAAAACAAGGCAGGAATTTTCAAGAGAGTGGGCATAACAAGTATAAGATAGGCTGGATGTAGAAGAGTAGGAAGTAGGCAATGTCTATGTGGTGAACAGTTAGGATAAGAATGGAATGCTTGCAGGATAGGGAATTAAATATTGTTACAGGGAAGAAGTAGAGAAAAACTGAAACTATATGTACAAAGAAAGTTTATATTTTCTTGCCTTTGTAGTTGAAAGGGTGAGAAATCAGGAAGAAATAAATAGTAGAGTCATAATATGAAGAACTTTAAATAAAATAAGAAGTTTGAGGGTTTTTTAATTGGAAGTTTTAGAGCAGAAGTGTAAGATATTAAAACTATTAGTGTGAAGATCAGTATACTTGTGGTATTTACTGCATTAAAGAAATGAAAAATTAGGAGGCATAGAGACCAGGTAGGAGGCAGATAAAACTCCAAGAGAATGGGAGCAGTACCATTGAAAATGTGAAACAGTACATGACAGTGGATGAGTTTTTACTAGTATTAGTGAGCAACATCTAGTAATAGTATTTAGTGACCAAATAGGGGGAATAAATGAGGGTTTGTTATTTTTGTCTGAGTACAAAGAAAAAGTCAACAAATTATAAAAAAATAAAAAAGGAACATGCACAAGAAACTTATTCCAGAAGTAAAATGATGTTCATATACATATGCTTATTCTGGAGATGTCAGAATTTGACAGGGATACTACTGAGGGAAAGTTAGGTGCAAAAAGTTATACAAATAAGTAATTAAACAGAAGAATACAAATTTGCCAATCTTCTCAGGTTGATGATAATTGAGATGGGGAAAATACAAAACTATAAACACTGCACTTTATAGGAAAGTCTAATTTTTGTAAGGAGTCAATTTCTAGGAAAAAGTCAACTTAATTAGATAACGAGTCATAAAATGATTAGATATTAAAGTTCTTGTAGGAAATAGGTAAAACAGTAATTTGTAAAAAAAAAAAAATCGATAATTTTTTGGTGTTCTAACAAAAATCCTGAAAATTCAGGTGTTAAGTATTTTGAAAAAAATCTTTCTTTATCATTTAAAAATACATCAAAAACTATCTGTTCTATGTTCAAACTATATATAATCTGTTTGGAGCCATGACTTTGTACAACAGATGTGACAGCAGATGGTAGTAAACAATGCATTTTGTTATAACTGATTAACAACTTTTGCCAAATGCCAGTAGTAATAAAGAAATCCACTTTATCTTAGAATACAAGGAATGAAATATTCAGTGATAATAAAGGCAACTATTTTAGTTTACCTTACTATCACTTACCTCTGATTGCTGATGTATTGTAGCAACTTGATCTAAACTTAGCTCTGCTTTTACATTGCCATTTTTTAACTAAGTAAGGCAGTTATTGTATTTCATGAAGACAAGATAAATTTTAATCAATTTTATCATGTCTTGATTATTTGCAAAACAGGATGACAGACAGAAAAGAAGTAAAATCTGTCCAGCATAAGGTGAAATTTATTGCTGTAATTTTATAGAAGAGCCCCTTTGATGTCATAAACTGTAAGAAAAAACATGAACAGTTTATTAAAAAAACATAAGAATAGTGAGATGAGATTGCAGCCTTTATAGTGTTCCACTTTTATATTGATAATTCATTCTTGTCCCACTGTAGAAAATAGTAAATTGATTTTGAATTCATATGTAGCTGTCCTATTAATTTTCAAGGCATAACTTTATGAAGATCAAAGTTGTAGAGTTTGCTGACATCAGCTTTACAACGGAGAACTCATCACTCCCTAAAGCAAAAAATGTATTATCAAGAAACATCTGCAAGTCCAGCTATTGTCAAAGAATTGTAATATACAAAGTATCCATGTGGTGTTTTTGATGTATCTATTTCACTAAAAAATGTTAACAAAATAGTTTAAAACTCAGGGAATGAGAGTCATGCCTTTACCGATATTATCAGCTTTATAGTCTTTTTTAATTGAAGGGAGGTTTTATTTTTTCCATCATAACATTAGTATATTTTCACTGGTTCTGTGCCAGAGATGTCTAAGGACAAAAGCTACTTTGGAGTAATTAGTTGAGATTCAAATGATTAATTGAGTGAATCATTTATTTTACAATACAGTCATTTTCTATTTGGTTTGGATGTTTTAATTTGGGGCAGAAAATGTACCTTATGTCTATGAAATAGGATAATATTAAAGATATTTTGCTCTTAAAATAGATCAATATATAGAAAAAATTTTAAAAATAGAATTCACTTAACGTATTAAGTCTCTAGCAAGGGGCACGGGTCCTTATAGAGTGGAGATAAGTGTTAGTTTTTTCTAAACTTACACTTCAGGGAAAGTAGAATGCACTTCACATTTCAATCATTTATTATATCATCTCATATAAAATTCAGAAAGAATATTCAGAGTCTCCAGGACTCATTTAAATATTTTTGTATTCCATTTGAATTTTTATTTCCTTTTTATCTAAGAGTTATAAATAGTGAAACCATGTATGAACATTTAAATGGAAAAACAATTTAAAAATGCACTAACCATGTCAATGAGGGAAAGCAGTTTTGAAAAAATTACTTATTGTCTATGTGTTCATAACAGGTAAATCAGTATAAACGCACTACAAAAACCCATGTTTGATCATGGCCAAACACTCATCTGCGGTTTGGTTTAACTTGCTTAACATTAAGGTAACTGTTTGGATGCATTTCTTTTTAAATCACTGATCAAGATTCATAAAACCCCACTTAAAATATGAATGCCACTAATATTCACTCAGTTACCAAAATTTGTGCACAGTCCTTGACTCCTCAAAACCATATCCTATACCTCAGTCAATAACTCATACTTTTACCTGAATTCCTACATAGTTCAGGAAGATGTTTATAATTTTCCATCCTAATTGGTATTTTCCTAGGACAGACCACTATAACCTGATACATGGATTATTATAGCAGCCTCTTAACTTTTGTTTCCTTTCCATCTGTGTTCCAATTGATTCTCCAAATGATTAAAATAAGTTTTTAATATGTAAATTTCAGAACATTTTTACATTTATAGAAACATTTTGAAGGTAGTACTGAATTCCCATATATCCCTCTAGCATGAAGGTCTTACATTATTATGCAATTTATTAACACTTATTCATCCATTATTTTTAACTAAAGTCTATAATTTATTCTGATTTCATTATTTGTTGCTTATTGTCCTTTTTCTGTTCCAGGATCCTATCCGGGACACCAAAATATATTTACTTATCATGTCTCCTTAGGCAACTCTTGGCTGTGACAATTTTTTGAACTTTCCTTGTTTTTGATGGTCTTGATGGTTTTTGTTTTGTTTTTTTTTTGTGTGTGTGTGATATGCAGGCCTCTCACTGCCGTGGCCTCTCCCGTTGCGGAGCACAGGCTCCGGACGCGCAGGCTCAGCAGCCATGGCTCACGGGCCCAGCTGCTCCAGGGCATGTGGGATCCTCCCAGACCGGGGTACGAACCCGTGTCCCCTGCATTGGCAGGCGGACTCTCAACCACTGCGCCGCCAGGGAAGCCTTGGCCTTGATAGTTTTGAGGAGCACTAGTCAGGTATTATGTAGAAAACCTCTGAATTGGGATGTCTCAGGTTTTTCTCATAATAAGACTGCTCTTTCTCCAAGAAACACACACACACACAAAGAGATAAAGTGTTGTTTTCATCACAACATATCAAGGTTGCTTACTACCAACTTGCTCCTTTCATTAAGAATATATTAGAAAACGGTATCAGGATAAGTGTGCTCCTTGCTAATGGATGTCAGTGCTTCTAGGCCCTCTAAGATGAGAAAGGAAGGACCAACACGTGTATATCTATAAATCTATAAATATTTCTATATGTAACGATTTGTATCTGTATTAAGCTAAACTTGAGTTCATACTGATATGTCCAAATCTAATCCATTACCACATGGATAATCCTAGCTTTCTCTCCTTGCTTATTTATAAACTCTCTCTCCAAGAGTAAGAAATCTGGCTTCCACCATGTACCATCTTTTCACTTAATTGTTTACTTGTAGCATGCATGTATAGCAGCATCAGAATTGTTAACCTAGGGAGCAAAAGTTTATTAACCATAGTACAATACTTCTGTTCAATTGCTTTTGCATTTAGTTTTTCAGATTCCACTCATTTCCAGTTTCTTAGCTCAGCACCTTTCCCCATCCCCATCAGGGAGGTTGTTTTACATATTTGTAATACAGTTAATTTTTCTTGACACATGCTGACTCCCATCTGGCTTTCCCTGCACCTCTTAATGATTTTTTTTTTTTAAGACTTTACAGCAGTTTTAGGTTCACAGAAAAATTGAGAATGACAAAGGTTTCCTAACAACCCTTGACCTCACACATGCACAGCCGTCCTCACTGTCAACATTCAGTACCAGAATTATACATTTGTTTCAACGGATATTCACATGTGATTGTCACTTAAAATTCATAGTTTACCTTAGGGTTCTTAGACATAGAATGTTTGACAAATACAGAAGGTTATATATCCATCATTTCTTTAGCATTGAATAATATTCAATTGTTTGTACATAATACAGTTGTTTGTCTATTCACTTACAGATGGACACCTTGGTTGCCTCCAAGTTTTGGCAATATGAATAAAGCTGCTATGAACAACTGTGTTCAGGTTTTTGTATGGACATAATTGCTCATTTGAGCAAATATTAAGAAGTGCAACTTCTAGATCTTATGGTAAGAGTATCAGTTTTGTAAGAAACTGACAAACTGTCTTGCAAAGTGGCTGTACCATTTTGCATTCTTCAATGACTTTTTTCAAATTTATATTATTTAGGGTTTGCTCTTCTTGTTGTAAAGTTCTATGGGCTTTACCATAGCATAGTGTCATATATCCACATGAAAAGATTATGCATAATAATACAGAACACTTTTCAATGTTTTAAAGATTCCCAGTGCTTCATGTATTCAAATCCCCCATCTCCAAACCCTAGCAAGCAATAATTGCTTTATACTTCCTGTAGTTTTGGCTTTATGTTGCCTTATCAGACCAACGTCTTTTACCTAGCAATATGCATTAAAGACTCATTGATGTTTTTGGTTGCTTGATAGCTCTTTCCTTTTAATTGTTGAATGGTATCCCATTTTATGAATGTGCTACCATTTCTTCACCTATTCATATATTGAAGGGGATTTTGACTGCTTCCAGTTTTTGGTGATTGTGATGAAAGCTGTTATAAATCTATGCATATATATTTATATGTGGGTTATTTTGTGGACATAATGTAAAAATGTAAATGGTAAAATACACCAACAAAAGACAAATATTGGCAGAGTAGAATTTTTTTAAATGATATGAAACTGTTTATAAGAAAAACTTACCTCAAGTTCAATAACATAGCTAAGTTCAAAGTAAAAGAATGGAAAAAGGATTATTTATCTTGCAAACATTACTTTATCTTACATTAACATGACCACATAAATTACTTTTTTCTTTACAGAGTGAAGAAAGTGACTAGAGACAAAGAGGAACATTTCATAGTGATAAGACGTCATTCCACAAGAAGAATATAATGATCCTAAAGTGTATGTTCCAAACAACAGAATTTCAAAATTCATGAAGCAAAACTTGAAAGGAAAACTAAAAATATTCTCAATCAGTGTTGGGAACTTCATCACCCTCCTCTGAGCAGCTGATAAAACTATTAGACATAAAGAATCAGCAAGAATATAAAAGATTTGAATCAAACCAAACAACAGGATCTAAATCATAGTCATAAAATAAACCAACCTCAACATATTTTAAATAATGGAATTCACATAGAGTATGTTATCTTATGAGATTTAAACATGAAATTAGTATCAGAAAAACAAAAGAAAAATCTCAAAACACTTGGAACTTATATAATGTTTTTCTTTTTTTTTTTTTTATTTTTGAGGTACACGGGCCTCTCACTGTTGTGGCCTCTCCCATTGCAGAGCACAGGCTCCAGACGCGTGGCTCAGCAGCCATGGCTCACGGGCCTAGCCGCTCCACAGCATGTGGGATCTTCCTGGATTGGGGCAAGAACCCGTGTCCCCTGCATCAGCAGGTGGACTCTCAACCACTGCGCCACCAGGGAAGTCCTATAATACTTTTCTAAATAACATAAATAACTAGATAAAAGGGAGAGCTTCAAAGGGAAAAGAATATACAGCTGAAAGGAAACAAAAATACAATATCTAAAATATATAGGATGTTTCTGACATAGTACTGAGAAGAAATTTCTAGCACAAAACAAATAGGAAAGAGAAAAGATCTCACATAAATAGCCAAATTTCTTACCTCAAGAAATGAGGAAAGCAAAAGCAAATTGAAACCAAAGCATCCAAGGAAGAAAGGAGATAAGAACAGAAATGAAAGAAATTTAAAATAGTTAAACAATAGAGAACATCAATGAAACAAAAGACTGGTTCTTCAAAAAATAATTTAATAAAGTTGATAAAATTCTAGCAAGAGTTGAAAATCAAAAGGGAGAAGAAACAAATCACCAATATAACAAATGAAAGACAGTATATCACTAAAGATGCTGCAGCCATTAAAGAATAATATAACATTACAAATAACTTTGCACTCAAATTCAATAACTTAGAAGATAGAGACCAATTCCTCAAATGCTACATTAAACAAAACACACTAAGATAAAATAGATAATCTCAAGTCCAATTACTATTAAATAACTTGAATTCATAATTTAAAATCTCCAATCACTGGATAATTCTAATAAACATTCAAAGATTTAACACAAATTTTATACTATATCTTTCAGAAAATAGTAGACAAGGAAATATTTCCCAACTCTTTATATGAGGTCAGTGTTACCCTGATACTGAAACCAAAGATTTTTTTAAAAAGAAACTAGAAATTAATAGTCCCCATAAACATAAACTCAAAAATCCTCAACAAAAACATTGGCACATTATAACTAGAAATGTATTAAATTATACTCCATCACCAAGTAGAATTTATTCCAGGTAGGCACAGATAGTTTAACATTTGGAAATATACCCATATAATACATCATATCGGCAGGCTAAAGGAGGAAAGTTATGTGAACATATCAATTGATATAGAAAAATAATTTGACACACTTTTATGATAAAAATGTTCAGAAATTAGAGCTAGAGGTAAACACCCTCAACTTGTTAAGAAACTTCTACAAACACCAGAATGGCTAATATCATACTAACAAACTGGAGGAAAGAAATATTTTAAGTATTCATTTTAAAAATGTATATTGAATTATATTATATATCTAATATGTAGTATAATATGTATAATACATATGTATTTATATAAGATTTTATTTATTTAATAATTAAATAAATATTACTATCCCTAATTACAAATGACATGATTATCTACACTGACAAAACACAATGAATCTACATAAAAGTTCTTAGGAGTAATAAGGGAGTTCAGAAAGACTGCAGGATACAAGATACACAGAGTACAGAAGTCAATTGTATTTTTAGATACTACAAGTATACATTGAAATTAGAAATGCATTACCATTCAAAAACTTATGAGTAAATACAACATGTATCTGACTTGTATACTACAAACTACAAAACACTGATTAGATAAATCAAAGAAGATCTAATGAAATAAAGAGAAACTTTGTGTTCATGGATTGGGATACTCAACATAATAAACATTTGAATTATCTCCAAAAGAATATATAGGCAAACTTATAGCTCAATTCCCTAGATCAAATTGCTATCAAACCCCAGTTATATGTTTTATAAATATAGACAAGATTATTCTAAAATTAATATGGAAATATAAAACTATTACAATAGCTAAAATAATTTTGAAAAGGACAACTAAAGTGGGAAGAATCAACAATCAAGACTGTTGTTAGGGATAGACACGTATATCAGTGGCACAGTATGAAAAACCCCAAAAAGGATTCACACAGATATGCCCAACTGAAATTTAACCCATGTGGAAAATAATTTAATGGTGGAAATGTAGACTTTTCAACAAATGATTCTGTGGCATTTAACAACTCTAGGACAGAAAATAAACATCAGCTAAATTCGTACCTTATACAAAAATTAACTCAATATAGCTCAAAGCAAAATGCAAAATAATAAAACGTTTACAATATAGGGGATAATCTTTTTGTTCTAAAGCTAAGGAAACAGTTCATAGATGTGACATCAAAAGCACAATCCAGGGCTTCCCTGGTGGCTCAGTGGTTGAGAGTCCACCTGCAGATGCAGGGGACACGAGTTCGTGCCCCAGGCCAGGAAGATCCCACATGCCACAGAGCGGCTGTGCCCGTGAACCATGGCCGCTGAGCCTGTGCGTCCAGAGCCTGTGCTCTGCAATGGGAGAGGCCGCAACAGTGAGAGACCCGCGTACTCCCCAAAAAAAAGCACAATACATAAAAGATTGATAAATTTGACCTTATCAAAACTGGAAACTTTTGCTCTGTAAAGGAACATGTGAAAAAATGAAAGATAAAGTACACACTGGGAGAAAATATTTGCCAACCACATCTGACAAAATGTTATATAAAGAACTCAATAGTAAAAACAATCACTCCAATTTAAAAATGGGAAAAAAGTATAAACATATTATACTGAGACACAGAGTTTGCAAATAGTCACATGAAAATATTTACAACATAATTTGTCATTATGGAAACAAATTAAAAACACAATGAGATACCATTACATGCCTATCAGATAGTTAAAATAAAGAATAAAGACACTACAGATTTTTGGTGAGGATGCAAAGAAACTATATCATTCAAGCATTGCTAATGGGAATATCAAATATTACTACTAATCTGGAAAACTGGCAGATTTTTTTTTACATCTAAACATGAAACCACCATAAGACCCAGAAACTGCACTCTTGACAATACCCCATAGAAATGGAAACCTATGTTCACATAAAAACCTGTATAAAAATGTCCATAACCCCAAACTGGAACCAACATAGATGCCCTTCAATGGTAAATAATTAAAGATAGTGTAGCCTTATATACCATGGAATATTACCCAGCAATTAAAAGAATAAACTATCAATATAAATAAAAAGTTGAACCTCTAGGGACTTAACTGAGTTTAAAATATGCCAATCCCAAAATGTTACATACTAGATGATTTCATTTATTTAATATTTTTAAAAGATTATACTTTTGAAGAAGAGAGTATATAAGGGTGGTCATGGGTAGGGAAGTACTAAGGGAAGGGAGGTGGATGGGATTCTAATAGAGCAACAGGTGGGATCCTTTTGCTGATGACACTATCTTATCTGTGATGGTGGATACATGAAACTGTACATGTGATAAAATTGTGGAGAACACACACACATACTAATGAGTATAAGTAAAACTGAAGAAATCTGATTCGTTATAAAGTTTAAAAAATGAACAGTAATGATTCTTATAATGAGGAAAATTTTTTGAAACCTCTCTTTACCCATCTCAGGTAATCTACATTCTAAGCCTCTTAAATATGTGATCTTAGTAGTCTTCTTTTAGTAATAAGAATGAGAATAAGTGAAGTTTATAGCTCATGATTTCCATTATATTTAACTCGATGTACAGAAGTTTGTGTACCCCATGGTACTTGTTTTAAATACAGTGTATGAAGATACATCAATTACTGAATGAATATATGAATAAATTTCTGATGATTTAAATGATACCAAATAAAATTCTAATGTATGCATGTAATATATTTCTTCATTTACTATAATAGCTATTAGAATTTTCAATATTACAAATATATTTATCTTTAATACTTCTTACTTTTTTTGCACACTAAACATATATGTTCTGAAATACATTCCTTCCATCAAACAATCTTTTCCCCAGATTTTTTATATTTTGAAATAACTTAATTCTCATGTCATTAACATTTGGCACAATATGAATCATGCCTTTCCTTTCTTTATAAACAAAGATTGAATGAAGTAGAAAATAAACTAATGGAGTGAAATAACAGTGGTATTTGTCTCATGTATTCTAAATACTAGCAAATAATTTATCTTCATAATGCAAAAACAGGAGAGGTAAATAAATTATAGACATTTATTATGATTATTTATGCTATAATAATGTTCATTGTTAGAATAAATAAAATAGGAAAATTAATTTAACATGTTTGAGATGATTTATTTGTATTAAGAAGGAGGATCTTAACATATTATTTGATAAAACTAATCATGAACAATAATACATAAATTAATGGATGCTTTATGTTAATTAACTAGTATTCAACCACCTGTCTGCTTCTGCAAATTGTAACTCAATGAAGAATTAACTGTAACTCAAATCACAGAACTTGACAATTAGGTAAATTTTTATTTACTTATTTAGAAATTCCCAACAAGAAAAATGCAAGGCTCTATTTGAAAACAACTGTGAGGAGAGCCCATTTGCCACTGTCCTGAATTATTAGCTACTTGCCTGGAGAAACTTTTGTGTATTATAGTTATTGAGATTTTTCTAAAATGAATGTTATGGATGAAAAAAAATCAATGTGTTAAACAAATGGATATTTGCACATTAAACTCAGGCAATAGTGATAAACATACAATCAATCACTATCAACTTCTCACATTTCTATTATTATTATTATTTTAAAAAATCACTCTTTGGAAGATTTTGTTTCATTTGGATTAGGAAAACGTTTTGCAAAATATGTAGTACAATCCTTCGGGGGAAAAATGATATCTGACAAAGGTAAGACTTTTTCTTTTTTCCTTTTTTTATTTTTTATTTTTGGTCTCCTCTTGTTCACCTCTTTCTTGAAAAAAAAAAAAAAAAGAAAGAAAGAAAAACAAATCCTGAACTGAACAAGGAATTTAACATATTCTAGGCGTGAAGACGGAATTCAATCTGACATACTGTGACTAAATTTACAATCATATAAATATTAAACTGAAAGAAAATGTGATATAAGTGACAAAATGTCAACTTATTAACAGATTTGTAACATGTCATCAGTGAAAATCAATGTGTAAAAATGTAGCCATGAAAAAAAACAAAAATGTAGCCATGGAGGCATACACAGCTACATTCTGTGTATCTAAAGCAAAAATCCCACACAATGTTTCTTTCCTTATCAATATGAAATTGCTATAGAACTTAGTGACTTGGAGCTATTATTTTAAATTAATTTTACTACATAATTACTTAGGTATAGAGGATATATGATTAAATTATTTTTAACATATGAATGAAACAAACCAACAGCTATGAATACAAAGTACAATTTGAATATACTTTTTCACAAATGTCATTTTATGGAACTTCAAAAATACATTAAGTTATCAAAAGCAGCTAGAGAAATCTGGTGTTACTATATAATTTGCCCATTATTCATATTCTGTAGTTCAGATCCCCCAAAGTGTATGGTATGAATTAGGTAATTCTAAAATACTTCTATTTTATCTATTTATTTAATAGCATATAAATAAACTGAATTTTATAAAAGAACTACAACAACAGAATTTGGAAATATATACATAAAATGTCTAATTGTGAATTCAGGTAATTTTAGTTTATGGCTGATGGGAGGAATTGTTTTTAATTAAAGCATAATATAGCATGTAATATTTCTTATCTAAAAATCATAAAGCATTGAATTTTAGTAGGGTAAATAAAAAATGGCATCTTGAGTTTCTAAACAACAGCAAGTCACACAGGGATGTTTAACCCATTGTTCTATGCATTTGGGCAGTTTTTAAAGTCGGTGTGCAAAATCCATCATTTATTATTATTGTTATTACTTGTGGATTTTGTGAGTAAATATATTTACTCCACCTTCAACTTTTTCTTGGCTGTACAAACATAAAACCTTAAAGTATAAAATATTTAAACTTTAAGGCTGCCACAAGTCCACAGCATAAAATAAACTACAAAATACTTTTCTGTCACTGAACACCCAGTTTTTTATGTCCATAAAAATTTACTATTTATGTATCTTATCCATATTTATTTATAAGCTCTTGACTTAGGCAAAAGAGATATTAAAGAAGAGTGATAAAAAGGAACTCATAATAGAAATATTTAAAATATAAACCCATTTTATATTTACATTTTAAGACAGAACAGTATATAGCTTTACTGTTATATAGGTAAATCTATAAAATAAATTGAGCAGTGAGTGTGACAGCATTCAGTATGGTTAACTCATACAGTATTCATGCCATGAAATTATACTTTTGGATAACTTTAATATCTCCCAGCATAAAATATGAGGTGACTATTTCTTGACAAATACACCCATCTCTGCATTTTGAAATGACAACTTGATGAAACACATAAAACATATTCACATTTATTTATGAATGGATATATATGTATATCAATTTCTGAACTTTATTTTGTCTCATTAAATTTTCAAATTTAGTGATTATGTCTGGCTGTTTTTCCAATTATACTTGTGTACTACAACTGAGCAAATGCTACCGGTGCCCTATGTTATATTCCCTTCCAACATCCCAGTCTCCAGTTCTTTAAGCAGACAACTTGAGCAGAAATTATGCAAGCTTCTCAAGAAGTCCTGTTTGTATCAAGCTTACATGGACTACAACCACCTTAAATGAAACCTTGTATTAGCTTTTCCTTCTTAACTGTTTCCAATCCCCATTCTCTCAACCTGGCTCCCTGAAATTGCTTTCCAAATAAAAAACACTTGGAACCAAGTCCTTGGCTTAATGATCAATTATGTGGGAAACAGAAAACACTTTGCTTGTCTCCTTATAGAAACTAACAAATCAACAGATTTAAGGACTAGTTGGATATAACACAATCACTTGTTTTTACAACAAATGTGTTCTGTCTTCATTTCCTGGCTTTCTTTGTATCGTTAGTCACTCTTCTACTTTTTCAACTTTGATGGCTTATTTCTGTTTGCTTCCTTTTACTATCCTTGACTTCTTTTATCTCTTTCACCTGTTACTGAAGTGCCTGTTCTTTATAGTGTGTCCCTCAGCTCTTTCTCCTAAAATTGTTTTAAGGATCTAATTTTATTCTATAAATAATTATCAAAAAAAGAGAAAGAAAAAAGAGATAATCTTCTTAATTGGTCTCATTGTTTTCACCTTGCCCCACTCTAATTATTAGTCTTCACAACCAAGGTAATTTATTTAAACTAAACATATACTTGTGTTGATCTTCTGCTCAAAATATTCATATTTTTGCCACTATGCTGACTTATGTAGCTGTACACTCAGAATATTATGCTCCTTTTAGGTAGCATTTAGGATTAGTTTAAATCATGGAGATTTGGCCAACTATGTGTTTAATGGTTCTCTTTCCTACTGAGAATTACATAAAAACAGTCTAAGGATGTTAACAATGAGAATCAATTCCAAAAGGGGTAAAAATATACATATAATTGTAGTTCCTTACATAGCACAAATCATAAAAAAATCCTACATAAATAAATAAAGCACTTCAGGCAATTTGCTGAACACCTTAAATCTTGTTTAAATATCATAGTATTTTGAAGTATTCACTCTACCAGTGAATACTGGTAGATCTCCACCAGGCTAGGATTTATAATTTTATACATTATAGCATCAGCAGTCACAAGTTGAGAATAGGGACTCAATAAACATTAGTTGAAAAAAGTGAATAACTAGACGATGTACTACTGTTGTTGTTGCCCCAAGAAAGCAAGGAACAAGCCTCAAAAGTTAATTTGGATTGGATGTTGAGACTAATGATGCCAAATTCACCAAGAGCTTATAAACAGACTTATGATTCACAGAATAAAGCTTTCTGAGAAGAGCAGGTTGAAAATGGCTTGAAGGAGGCAGAGAGATTAGGCTGGGCCTTTATAGTGGCTGCAGGGTGAAAAAGGAGAAAATTTCCTGTGCCAGGCTGGGTGTTTGTGAGGTCTGAATTTACCACCACTGCCAAAGAAGGGAGTTCACTAGCTTTGCTAGCTTACCAGATTGAAGAACAAAGGGGAAAAGTGGACTGAAATCTGTCAGAATATATATCAAGTCAGACCCTTTACTAAATAACTTTTCCAATACTTTGTAACTGAAATGTAGGCAAACATTTTCCTTATATTAAAAAAAAAAAAAAAAAAAAAAGCTCAGTGTGTTGCTGTCAAAGAACTTCCTTATAGTTACACCGTAAATAGGTAGGTTTAGGTAGGTTTTCAGGCATGAATTCAGGCCTTATAACTCTAAAGCCCATGGTTGTTAACCACAGTGCTATGCTGATAGCAATTGGGATGGCATTCTATTGCTCTTTACATTAAGTTCAATATGTCTATTTCACTTTTCAGAGAACTTTTAAAAGGTGGAAGCAAGTGAAATTGGTGAGAACACTAGGATAAATGGAGAAGATATCAATTAAAGTTGCAAATTAATCTCAAATGGAAAAGTATCAGAGAAATGAAGCCAAATACAGTGAAGATAGTGTATTCTGTTTAAGTAAGAAATTTTTGTTTAAAAAATAGTTCATAGGGCTTCTCTTTAATTCAGTGTATTAAATACATTCACTTACTGCCTCTTCCTATTTGAACCCCATCAAAATAACACACACACACACGAGTATTAAAATGCATATATCCACAAGGTCAAAGATTACAAAACAGTGTATAAAACAGCAAAATTTTGGAATCTGGGAAGGATATTATCTAACAGCATATCACAGAAAATTGAAAAAATATTCTGCAGAGAGAGAAGTCATGAGACCAACAAATTCTCTCTGCAGAGCCTCCAAAAGCTCAGGAATATGAGACATTGAGCTTCTCTCAGGTGGCTTTCTTGGTTGGGCTGACAAAACAGGAGGACTAGCGTTAAAAGTGACTAAGGATTTGTTTGCCTCATTGCCTTCCCCTCTCCAAACTTATTTGCCCAGAGGTTTCTCCAAGTCATCTCCCCAAACTTACACTGCCTGACATTACATGACTTTATCACAGCTTTCTGGAATTATTCAATCAGAGGGATTCCAGGCAAATTGCAGATGGAGATGCTACTTAAAAAGAGATTAAAAGAAATTATATACCAAACAGTACATATCAAAGCAGTAGCCAGGTTTTTACAATCTAGAAAGGAATTTGAAAGATTTCCCTATGCTCTCAGAGGCAGTAAAAAGCACAAGAGAAAAGACACCCAGATTCCAATAACTAGCAATCTACATCAACTTTATACTGAGGCCCACAACTTGGCAACCATACTCTGTGCACATACAGTTTCCAAACACATTTTCTTGCTCTTAACTCTAAGAAATTAAGACCTTAGACAAAGATAACCACACATTTGAAGAATTTTCTTGATTAAAAATAGAAAAATAAAAAGCTTTAAAAGCCAAGATATAAACAAGTTAGGAAGCATTACAAAGTCATATTTCAAAAACATGCTATTCATACATAAAAACATCAGAGAAAACTTTATATTCATGAAATACCAAAACAAAAATGAGACACAAAACAAAAGTAATTTCATAATATACCACAAGAATTTAAAACAAAATAGGAGAAATTTTAAAAATAGTCAGAAGGTTCAATTAAAGAGAACACAGAGAGTAAAATCAAAATATAAAGGGCTTCTAGTTCCATGTGTAAGAATGTTGGAAATGCTTTATAACAAGTAAAAAGCTGAACCAACTGAAAATCAGTAACTCTCCTTAAATTCATAAGAAATGGGAGGATGCAGGGTATACTGCTACCTCCCAAGACCAGAGACAAACAGATGAATACAGAGAGTCAGCTTACCTGAGCAGAGACTCATAAAGCAGAAAACTCCATGGGAATCATTGCTGGGGTAAGAAAACTTGAACTGTAGCTGATGAACTGCTGGAGGCTCAGTGCAGACAACTCTCAGAGTTAAAGACTCCAGGGGGCCCCAGTCATAAGAGGGCCTCCACAGTATTATGAGTTTATCTCCAGGAGTTTCCCACAGTAAATGTCTTTTAAAAATCCCACCAGGATCCTGCAGAGGGAAGGGAAAATAAACCATTTGGAATTACACCAGAGCACTCTGTTCTTAACAAGGCCTGACAGCTCTCAGGGGAAACTAGTTAACCAGAGCCTCACCTGGGGGTTATTATCAGAGCCTAATTGACCCGGAAAGGTAAATAAGCACCTCCAGCTGTCTCTAGTCATCTTGTCCTACCTAACAGGGGATTAAAAATGAAAAACACTTGTGAAGTGCACCCTCTAAAGTCACAGACTATTAAAAGACTGGGACCTAATCATAAGACTACAGAACTCTTTCTCTCCCCACACGCTTCACCACTACATTAGTAAAGGCCTATTTACAGCAGCTTTGTTTTTGTTGTTGTTTTGCTGTGGTTTTGTTTTTTTGCCTTTGTTTTTACCTAATATATCATGTTGGCTATCAAGAAAAAAATTATAAGGCACGCTAAAAGGCAACAAAATACTATTTAAAGAGACAGAGCATGTATTAGAACCAGACACGGCAGAGATGTGGGAAATATCAGACCAGAAACTTTCAACAATTTCCTCACACTGGTCAGAATGGTCATCATCAAAAAATCTACAAACAGTAAATGCTGGAGAGGGTGTGGAGAAAAGACAGCCTTCCTGCACTTCTGGTGGGAATGTAAGTTGATATAGTCACTATGGAAAACAGTATGAAGATTCCTTAAAAAACTAAAAATAAAACTACCATATGACCCAGCAATCCCACTACTGGGCATATACCCTGAAAAAACCATAATTCAAAAAAACACATGCACCCCAATGTTCACTGTAGCACTATTTACAATAGCCAGGGCATGGAAGCAACCTAAATGTCTATCGACAGATGAATGGATAAAGAAGATGTGGTACATATATACAACGGAGTATTACTCAGCCATAAAAAAGAATGAAATTGGGTCATTTGTAGAGATGTGGATGGACCTAGAGACTGTCATACAGTGTGAAGTAAGTCAGAAAAACAAATATATATTAACACATATATGTGGAATCTAGAAAAATGGTACAGATGAACCTATTTGCAAAGCAGAAATAGAGACACAGATGTAGAGAACAAACATATGGACAGCAAGGGGGGAGGAGGCGCTGGGATGAATTGGGAGATTGGGATTGACGTGTATACATTGTTATGTATGGAATAGAAAACTAGTGTGAACCTGCTGTATAGCATAAGGAAATCTACTCGATGTTCTATGGTGACCTAGATGGGAGGGAAATCCAGAAGGGAGGGGACATGTGTATACATATGGCTGATTCACTTCATTGTATAGCCAAAACTAACACAACATTGTGCAGCAACTATATCCCAATAAATGTAAAAAATCATTTTTAAACAACTATGATTATTATACTAAGGATCTAATGGATAAAGTAGACAGCATGCAAGAACAGATGAGCAATATAAGCCAAGAAACAAAATTCTAAGAAAGAAACAAAAAAAATGCTAAAGATAAAAAATTCAATTGCAAAAACAAAGAATGTTTTTGATGGGCTTAAGAGTAAATTGGACACACCTGAGAAAAGAATCTTTGTGCTAGAGGATATATCAATAAAACCCTCCAAAACTGAAAAACAAAGAGAAAAAAGAATTTTTAAAAAATCAGAATAGAATAGCCAAGGACTATGGAAAGCTATAAAAGGTGTAACACACATGTAATTGGAATACCAGAAAGAGAAGAAAGGCAAAGAAGAAATATTTGAAACAATAATGATTGAGACTCTCTCCAAATTAAGGTCAGACACCAAACCACAAATATAGGAAACTCAGAGAACTACAAGCAGGATAAATGCCAAAACAAATAAACAAACAAAAACATCTAGACATATCATTTTCAAAATATGAAAAATCAAAGATAAAGAATACTGAAAGAAGCCAGAGGAAAAAAAAACCTGACTTATAAAGGAACAACAATGTGAAATATATCCAACTTCTCCTCAGAAACCATGCAAGCAGGAAGAAAGTGGAGTGAAATATTGAAAATATTGAGGGGTGGGGGAAGCACCAAGCTAGGATTCAGTACCCAGCAAAATTATCCTGCAAAATTTAAAGAGAAATAAAAACTCTCTCAAAATAAATAAAAACTGAGAAAATTTATAGACCTGCCTTGGAAGAAATGTTAAAAGAAGGAACTTATTTAGAGAAAAGAGAAACAGCATGGGTCAAAATTTCAGGTCTACATAAAGAAAAGTATCAAAGAAGAAAAATGCAAAGGTAAGATAAGAGCTTCTATTTTTCTTATTTTTAATTGATCTAACAGATAACATTTTTTCAAAATAACAATACCAAAAATATATTTGATTGTGTGTATATATATTAGAATATATATACATATGCTTTTTTATGCTTATATATAATAGAAATAAATGACAACAATGATACAAGAGACAGAGAAGGAGGGGAGGAATAGGATTATTTGGGCTTTATAAGATACTCACACTACTTTAAAGTGGTAGAGTGTTATTTAAAAGTAGACATAGATTAGTTGTAAATGTATATTACAAACTCTAGGACAACCACCAAAAAAAAAAAAAAAGAAAAAGGAATTATGAGATTTTCTAGGAGAGGGAAGAAAGTAGTCACATAAAATACCCAGTTAAGGGCTTTCCTGGTGGCGCAGTGGTTGAGAATCCACCTGCCGATGCAGGGGACACGGGTTCGTGCCCCGGTCCGGGAAGATCCCACATGCCGCGGAGCGGCTGGGCCCGTGAGCCATGGCCGCTGAGCCTGCGCGTCCGGAGCCTGTGCTCCGCAACGGGAGAGGCCACAACAGTGAGAGGCCCGCGTATCGCTTAAAAAAAAAAAAAAAAAAAAAAAAAAAAAAAAAAAAACCAATTAAAACTACAGGAGAAGGACCTTCAAGATGGCGGAGGAGTAAGACGTGGAGCTCACCTTCCTTCCCACAAATACATCAAAAATACATCTACATATGGAACAACTCTTACAGAACACCTGCTGAACACTGGCAGAAGAACTCAGACTTCCCAAAAGGCAGGGAACTCCCCACGTACCTGGGTAGGGCTAAAGAAAAAAGAAAGAACAGAGACAAAAGAATAGGGACAGAACCTGCACCTCTGGGAGGGAGCTGTGAATTCGGAAAACTTTCCACATGCTAGGAAGCCCCTTCACTAGTGGAGATGGGGGATGGCGGGGCAGGGGAAGCTTCAGAGCCATGGAGGAGAACACAGCAATAGGGGTGCAGAGGGCAAAGCAGAGAGATTCCTGCTCAGAGGATCAGGGCTGACCAGTACTCACCAGCCTGAGAGGTTTGTCTGCTCATGCACTGGGGCAGGTGGGGGCTGGGAGGTGAGGCTCAGGCTTTGGAGGTCAGACGTCAGGGAGAGCACTGGGGTTGGCTGCGTGAACACAGACTGAAGGGGGTTAGTGCACCACAGCTAGCTGGGAGAGAGTCCGGGAAAAGGTCTGGAACTGCCTAAGAGTCAAGAGACCATTGTTTCCAGGTGCACACAGAGAGGGGGTTCAGAGCACCGCCTAAACAAGCTTCAGAGATGGGTGTGAGTTGTGGCTATTGGCACACACACCAGAGACAGGCATGAAACACTAACGCTGCTTCTGCAGCATTAGTGTTAGATCATGGGACCCACCACTGCCTGGGTCCCATGATCCAGGGACAACTTCACCGAAAGAACACACGGCATGCCTCAGGCTGTTGTAATGTCACTCTGGCCTCTGCCACCATAGGTTCGTCCTGCATTCTGTACCCCTCCCTCCCCCTGGCATGAATGTGCCAGAGCCATCGAATCAGCTGCTCCTTTAAACCTCTCCTGTCTGGGCAAAGAACAGACACCAGAGGGCAACCTGCATGCAGAGGTGGAGCCAAATCCCAGAGGGCAACCTGCATGCAGAGGTGGAGCCAAATCCAAAGCTGAACACCAGGAGCTGTGTGAACAAAGAAGAGAACGGGAAATTTTTCTGTGTAGCCTGAGGAGCAGTGGATTAAATATCCACAATCAACTTGAGGAACCTAGCATCTGTGGAATACCAAATAGACAACAAATTGTTCCAAAATTGAGGCAGTGGACTTTGGGAGCACCTATAGACTTGGAGTTTGCTGTAGGTGAGTGACTAATTTCTGATTTATATGTTTATTTTAGTTTAGTTTTTAATGCTTGTTATCATTATTGGATTTGTTATTGGTTTGGTTGCTCTCTTCTCTTTTTTATTACCTTTTTTTTTTTTTCTTGTGGTACGTGGACCTCTCATTGTTGTGGCCTCTCCCATTGCAGAGCACAGGCTCTGGACATGCAGGCTCAGCGGCCATGGCTCATGGGCATAGCTGCTCCACAGCATGTGGGATCCTCCTGGATCAGGGCACAAACCCATGTCCCCTGCATTGGCAGGCAGACTCTCAACCACTTCACCACCAGGGAAGCACTTACTTTTTAATTTTAATAATATTTTTAAAAGTTTTATTTTAATAACATATTTATTTTATTTTACTATTTCTGTCTTTCTTATTTTTTTCACCCTTTTCCACTGAGCCGTGTGCCTGACAGGGGCTTGGTGCTCCGTCCAGGTGTCAGGCCTGAACCTCAGAGGTGCGAGACCCATGTACGGGACATTGGACCACCAGAGATATCCCGGCGCCACATAATATCATCAGCAAGAGCTCTCCCAGAGATCTCCGTCTCAATGTTAAGACCCAGCTCCACCCAAGAGCCAGCAATCTCAAGTACTGGATGCCCCATGCCAAACAACTTGCAAAACAGGAACACAACCCCACACATTAGCAGAGAGGTGGTCTAAAATCATACTAAGTCCACAGACACCCCAAGACATACAACCAGATGCGGCCCTGCCCACCAGAAAGACAAGGTCCAGACCCACCCACAGGCACCAGTACCCACACCTAGAAGCCTACAAAAGACACTGAACCAACCTAACTCACTGGGGGAAAACACCCAAAATAACAGGAACTATGAACCTGCAGCCTGCAAAAAGAAGACCCCAAACACAATAAGTTAAACAAAATTAGAAGACAGAGAAATATGCAGCAGATGAAGGAGCAAGGTTAAAACGCACCAGACAAACAAATGAAGAGGAAATAGACAGTCTACCTGAAAAAAAAATCAAAGTAATGATAGTAAAGATGATCCAAAATCTTGGAAACAGAATGGAGAAAATAGAAGAAACGTTTAACAAGGACCTAGAAGAACTAAAGAGCAAACAAACACTAATGAACAACAAATAAATGAAATTAAAAATTCTATAGAAGGAATCAATAGCAGAATAACTGAGACAGAAGAAAGGATAATTCAACTGGAAGATAAAATAGTGGAAATAACTAAGGCAGAGCAGAGTAAAGAAAAAAAGAATGAAAAGAAATGAGGACAGTCTCAGAGGCTTCTGGGACAATATTAAACACACCATCATTTGAATTATAGGGGTCCCAGAAGAAGATGAGAAAAAGAAAGGGACTGAGGAAATATTTGAAGAGATTATAGTTGAAAACTTCCCTAATATGGGAAAGGAAATAATCAAGTCCAAGAAGTGCAGAGGGTCCCATACAGGATAAATCCAAGGAGAATCACACCAAGGCACATAATAATCAAACTATCAAAAATTAAATGTAAAGAAAAAATATTAAAAGGAGCAAGGGAAAAGCAACAGATAACATACAATGGAATCCCCATTAAGGTTAACAGCTGATCTTTAAGCAGAAATTCTATAAGCCAGAAGGCAGTGGTAGGAAATATTTAAAGTGATGAAAGGGAAAATTCTACAACTAAGATTACTCTACCCAGCAAGGATCTCATTCAGATTTGACAGAGAAATTTTAAAAGTTACAAACAAGCAAAGGTGAAGAGAATTCAGCACCACCAAACCAGCTTTAGAACAAATACTAAAGGAACTTCTCTAGACAGGAAACACAGAGAAGGAAAAGACCTACAAAAACAAACCCAAAACAACTAAGAAAATGGTAATAGGAACATACATATAAAAAATCACCTTAAATGTAAATGGATTAAATGTTCCAACTAGAAGACATACACTGGTTGAATGGATACAAAAACAAGACTCTTATATATTCTGTCTACAAGAGGCCCACTTCAGACCTAGGGACACATACAGACTGAAGGTGAGGGGATGGAAAAAGATATTCCATGCAAATGGAAACCAAAAGAGAGCTGGACTAGCAATTCTCATATCAGACAAAATAGATTTTAAAATAAAGACTATTATAATAGACCAAGAAGAATACTACATAATGATCAAGGGATAAATCCAAGAAGAATATATAACAATTATAAATATATATGCACCCAAAATAGGAGCACCTCAATAAATAAGGCAAATGCTAACAGCAATAAAAGGGGAAATCAACAGTAACACAATCATAGTAGGAGATTTAACACCTCACTTTCACCAATGGACAGATCATAGAAAATGAAAATAAGGAAACACAAGCTTCAAATGACATATTAAACAAGATGGATTTAATTGATATTTATAAGACATTCCATCCAAAAACAACAGAATACAATTTCTTCTCAAGTACTCATGGAACATTCTCCAGAATAGATCATATCTTGGGTCACAAATCAAGGCTTGGTAAAATTAAGAATATTGAAATCATATCAAGTATCTTTTCCAACCACAACGCTATGAGACTAGATATCAACTACAGGAAAAAAAGTAAAAAATACAAACAACTGGAGGCTAAACAATATGCTAAAATGTAATCAAGAGATCACTGAAGAAATCAAGAAGGAAATCAAAAACTACCTAGAAACAAATGAAAGTGAAAACATGATGGTCCAAAACCTATGGAATGCAGCAAAAGCATTTCTAACTGGGAAGTTTATAGCAACACAATCTTACCTCAAGCAACAAGAAAAATCTCAAATAAACAACATAACCTTACACCTAAAACAATTTGAGAAAGAAGAACAAAAACCCCCAAAGTTAGCAGAAGGAAAGTAATCATAAACATCAGATCAGAAATAAATGAAATAGAAATGAAGGAAACAATAACAGAGATCAATAAAACTAAAAGCTGTTTCTTTGAGAAGATAAACAAAATAGATAAACCATTAGCCAGACTCATCAAGAAAAAAAGTTAGAATATTTAAATCAACAGAATTAGAAATGAAAAAGAAGAAACAATAACTGACACTGCAGAAATAAAAAATATCATGAGAGATTACTACGAGCAACTATATGCCAAAAAACTTGGACTACCTGGAAGAAATGGACAAATGCTTAGAAAAGCACCACCTTCTGAGACTGAACCAGGAAGAAATAGAAAGTATAAACAGACCAATCAAAAGCACTGAAATTGAAACTGAGATTAAAAATTTTCCAACAAAAGCCCAGGACAACATGGCTTCACAGGTGAATTCTATCAAACACTTAGAAAAGAGATAACACCTATCCTTCTCAAACTCTTCCAAAATAGAGCAGAGGAAGGAACACTCCTACACTCAATCTACCAAGCTAATATCACCCTGATACTAAAGCTAGGCAAAGATGTCACAAAAAAAGAAAATTACAGGTCAATATCATTGATGAACATAGTGGTGAAAAATGAATGCACTAACACAGCAATGTAAAGCATGTATCTTCCAATAAAGATGTTAAAAAAAAAAAAAAACTACAGAGGCAGAAAAATAATGGAAGACAAAAATACGAGCAAAGAACAAAGGCAACAAATTGAAAACAGTAGCAGATATGATAGATATTAAAACCAAATATATCAATAATCACTTTGAATGACAATAATCTAAATGCACCAATGAAAAGACAGAGATTGTCAGAGTGCATCTAAAAACATGACCCAACTATATGTTGTCTAAAGGAAACTCACTATAAATATATAGACATATATAGATTAAAAGTAAATGGATGGAATATATGATTTTTTAACTACATTTTATGAGTTCCCTATATAGCAAAAAGCAAATAATTTGATGATTAAAAAGTGGTCAGGGGACTTTAGTAGCTATTTCTCCAAAGAAGACATACAATGACCAACACAAATACAAAAAGATGCTCAACATTGTTAATCTAGGAAATGGAAATGGACACTGCAATGAGATATTACCTCATACCTGTTATAAAGGCTATTATCTAAAAGAAGAAAAAGGTAACGAGTGTTGGTGAGAATGTGGAGTAAAGAGAGCCCTTGTAGAGTGTTAATGAGAATGTGCATTGGTATAGCAACTATGGAAAACTATAGAAAACATGGAGTTGCCTGAAGATTCAGCATTCCCACTTCAGGCTATTTCTCCCAAGGAATAGAAATCACAATTTCAAAGTCGTATCAATATTCTCATGTTAATTTCAGCCTTATTCAAAATAGCCAAGATATGCAAATAACCTGTGTCCACTGAAAGATGAATGGACAGAATTTCCTTGTGGTCCAGTGGCTAAGACCCCACCCTCCCAAAGTAGGAGGTCTGGGTTAAATCCCTGGTTGGGAAACTAAATCCCACACATTACAACTAAGTTTTCATGCCACAACTAAAGATCTTGCATGCCTCAGCTAAGACTCGGCACAGACAAATAAATAAAATAATTAATTAAAAAGAAAGATGCATGGAAAAAGAAAAATATATATTATGCAATGAAATATCATTCAGCCATAAAAAGAATGATATCCTTCCATTTGTGACAAGATGAATGGACCATGAGAGCATTATACTAAGCCAGACAAAGACAAGTACTGTCCAATCTCATTCATATGTGGAATCCTAAAAAGCCTAATTTATAGAAACAGAGAGTAGAATGGTGGTTGCCAGGGCCTGGGATATGGGGGAAATGGGAAGATGTAGGCCAAAGGGTTAAACTTTCAATTATAAAAGTAATAAGTTCTGGGGATTGAAATTTGCAAAGAAACTAGATATTAAATATTCTCACTCAAAAAAAAAAAAAGGAATTACATGATGTGATGGACACTTAACCAACCTTATTGTGGTAATCATTTTGTGATTTATACATTTATAAAATCATCACATTTTACACCTTAAACTTACACATATAATATGTCAATTATATCTCAATAGACGGGAGAAAATATAAAACTGCTGGAGATAACTATAACATGCTAACACTAACTTTAAAAAGCCAAAGTAGCTATATTAATCTAGACAAAGCACACTTCAAAGTAAGGAAAATTATCAGGGATAAAAATGGCATTACAGTTGCCTCTTCAACAAAATGGGTTTGAACTGTGTGGGTTCACATACAGAGATTTATTTTCAATAAATATGTAATATAGCACTATACGATCTATGGTTGGTTGAATCCATAGATGCAGAACTGCAGATATGGAGGGTCAACTCTAAAGTTACACACGGATTCTTTACTGCAAGGGGATTGTGCCCCAACTATATGTTGCTCAAGGGCTAAATATGCATAATGTTAATGGGGTCAATTCTCCAAGAAGACAAGACAATTCTTAAAGTGTGTACAACTAACAGCAGAACATCAAACGATGTCAGGCAAATACTGAGAGAACTGAAAGGAGAAATAGATAAATCCACCATCACTTCTCTCAGAAATGGACAGACCCAGCAGGCAGAAAATCAGAAAGAATATAGTCAAACTAAACAATGAACACCATTAATCAACTGGATATAACTGATAGCTATAAATAACTTCATCCAACCACAGCAGAATACACATTTTTCTCAAGCTCCCATGGAACATTTACCAAGATAGACCACATTCTGGGTCATAAAACACATCTTAATACATTTAAAAGAATATAAGTCATATAATGTCTGTTCTCAGACCACAACCATATTAAGCTTGAAACCCATAACAAAGATAACTGAAAAATTCCAAAATATGTGGAAATTAAACAACATACTTTAAATAACATATAAATCACAGAAGAAATCTCAACAGAAATTTTAAAATATTTTGAACTAAATAAAATGCAAAAAAGCAGGCCTTAATAGGAAATTTATAGCATTGAATACACATATTAGAAAAGAAGAAATATTTAAATCAATAATCTGAGTTTCCACTTTAGGAAAGAAGAGAATAGCTAGAAGAGAAAAGCAAATTTATTTGAAGGTAAGCAGAAAAAGAGAATTCAGTTATAACAGAAAACAGAACATCAACAGAGAAATTCATCAAAACCAAAAGCCTATTTTTGAAAAGACCAATAAATCAATAGGCCTCTAGCCAGGCTAGTTAAGACAAAAACAAGAGAGGACACAAATCACTAATACCAGAAATGAAGATGAGCTATCATTACAGATCCCATGGCAATTAAAAGAATAATAAAGGAAAAATATAAACAACTCTATGTCCACAAATTTGATAACCTAGATAAAATGAGCCATAAAAGACACAATCTATAAAAACTCACACAAGAAGACACAGATAATCTGAATAAGCTTATATCTTTTAAAGAAATTAAATCCATAGTTAATAACCTTCCAAAACAAAAATCACCAGGAGTAGATGATTTTACCAGTGAATTTTACCAAACATTTAATAAAGAATTTATGCCAATCCTCTACAATCTCTTTCAGAGGATAGAAGCAGAGGAGATACTTCCTAAGTCATTCAATGAAGCCAGCATTATCCTAGTAAAAAAGTCAGACAAAGACATTATAAGAAAAGAAGCTTTCCTACTAATATCAGGTACAATGCAAGGATGTCAGCTATTACAACTCCGTTTCAATGTCATAGTGAAAGTCTTTGTCAATGCAATAAGGCAAGTAAAGGAAATAAAAGGTGTACAGATTAGGAAGAAAGTAAAAAACTTGTCTTTGCAGATGACAGAATCATCTATGTAGAAAATCTGAAGTGTCCACAAAAAAACTCCTGGAACTAATGAGTGATTATAGCAATGTTGCAGTATATAAGATTAACATACAAAAGTTAATTGCTTTCCTCTATACCAGAAATAAGCAATTAGAATTTGGAATTAAAAATTAAATATCATTTCCATTAGCTCCCCCAAAATGAAATACTCAGGTACAAATATAACAAGATATATATAAGTTGATATGAGGAAAACTACAAATCTCTGATGAAAGAAATAAAAGAACTAAATAAATGGAGAGATATTCCATGTTAATGGAAAAGAAAACTCAGTATTTTACAATACTGAGTTTTCTTATCAGTTCTTCTAAAACTGATCTATAGATTCAATGCAATCCCAATCAAAATCTCAGCAAATTCCTTATGAATATTGACAAACTGATTCTAAAGTTTATATGGAGAGACAAAAGACCCAGAATAGCCAACACAATCTTGAAGAAGAACATAGAACAACACAATCTTGAAGAAGAACATAGAACAAACTCCAACACTGATGTCACCCCAATTCAAGGCTGATTATAAACTTACAGTTATCAAAAAAAGTGTGGTAATGACACAAGAATAGACAAAAAAATTGATGGAACAGAATAGAGAGCCCAGAAATAGACCTCATAAATATATTCAACTGATCTTGACAAAGAAACAAAGACAAAACAGTGGATATAAATAATCCTCTTAACAAAAGGAGTGGCAACAACTTGACATCCACATGCAAAGTATTGAACCTAGATACATACCATCATCCTTCACAAAAAATTAATTCAAAATAGATCATAAACCTAAATGTAAAATGCAAAACTGTAAAAATTTTAGAATATAACATGAGAGAAATCCTAGATGACCTTGGGTATTGTGATATCTTTTTTGATACAACACCAAAGACACCTTGATCCATGGAAGAACTGATTGATAAGCTGGACTTTATTAATATTAAAAACTTTTACTCTACTAGAGACAATGCCAAGAGAATGAGAAGAGAAGCCACAGACTGGGAGGAAATATTTTCAAAGGACACATCTGACAAAGGATTGTTATCCATCATATACAAAGAACTTCTAAAACTCAACTATAAGAAAACAATAACATGATTTTAAAAGGCCAAAGACCTTAACAGACACCTCAACAAATAAGATATACAGATGTTATCTCAATAAATAAGATACACAGATGCCATTAAGCACTTTAAAAGATGCTCAACAACATGTGTCATCAGGAAAATGTAAATTAAAACAATAGGATACTACTATACACCTATTAAAATGGCCAAAATCTGGAACACTGCCAACTCCAAATGCTGGCAAGGACATGAAACAACAGGAAGTCATATTCATTGCTGTTGGGAAGGCAAAATGGTACATTCACTCTGAAGACAGTTTGGTGGTTTCTTACAAACTTAAAGATACTCTTACTACAAAATCTAGCAACGGAGCTCCTTGGTATTTACCCCAAGTAGTTGAAAATGTATGTCCATGCAAAACCCTGCACACAGATGTTTATAGCAGCTTTATTCATAATTGCCCAATGTTGGAAGCAACCAAGATGTCCTTCAGCAGGTTCATCATCTGTTCTCTAATGAGTCCAAGAAATCATTGATTTCAGTTTGTTTATTTTTGTCTGTATGTGTTGTAAGAATGAGATATTGACTTCTGTTAAAAGATAAACTGAGGAACCTTCAAATTTTCAAGAGTTTATTTGAGCATACATGGATTTGATCTGGCAGCTGTAAACCTAAAGTGGATAGAAGTACTCTACCCACAGAAGCTAGGCAGGAGGTTTTTATAGAGAAGATGGGGGAGCAAAGCAAGGAAATTATTTGATTAGTTGTTCTTAAGTTTCATTTTCTCACATTCAAATGCATTGACTCCAGCTCAGGTTTTAGTTTGCTTATGTAGGTTACCAGGGCATTTGAGCCACTCAATCTAACAGCCTCCTTTTTTATTTTAATACTCTAAGCTCTTTAAATGTCAAAGATAAAACACAAAGGCCCCTATATTGCTATTTTAAAAATTAATTGAACATTATTAAATAATATTTATGTTTTATTTAGCAAAATGATAAAATGTTTTAAGTAGAAATTTTGTTAAATATTCTTATAAATTATAATGGGCATTTATACTTTATTCTCTTGATACAGTATAACTACTTATGTTATATAATAAATTAACTAAAAATTAATAAGAAAATTAATATACTATTTTGTTATCATTATATCCTTGTCAAGATCTATTGCCATACAAATCTAAACTAGAAATAGGAAGAAGATTCTCTTAATCCCATAGGATGCCTACATAAATATATAATGCTAGTACTGTCCTTTTTTCTTAAAATGAATGGAATGTACCTTAAATGCACATATTAATTATAGCCAAATATAAATCAGAACAGAATAATACCATTTAAAATGGTTCCATTTAACTTCAGAAAATGTGAAGTCTATCTAAAGAGCTAGATAATCAGGTAAATCTAAGGAATTAAGAGCATTTATTCCTTAAACACTGAATGTACTGTATTATAGAGAGAAATTCAGAATTATTTTTGCTATTAAATAACTAGTGATACTCTCTGAAATAATAAATTACCGAGAAAACATATCTTCCCCTTTTCAAATTAAACATCAAGGGAAATGTAGTTAAATCAAAGCATTTCCTTTATTTGTTTAAATATTCATAATAGACCACAGATGGTTTAAAAATATGGCTTTGTCATTTAGATCATTTACAACTGTTCTATGTTACCTAATTAATAAATGAAAAGCAAGAAAGAAAAATATGCTATGCTTAGTTAACAGATTTACCCATTCATGGCCATGTCAAAGAACTCATAGATTTCCTAATTTAGATGAGAACAATTAAACAATTGTTATATCAACAATTCTTCCTTAAATTATGGATTATTATATTTGATTAGCACTGTATTATACAATTTTATTATAAACTAAATTTTACATATTTTAAACATATGATATTTGGGGCAGAAATTAAGGTCTAGGTTTTTATTGAATTATTTATGAAGAAAAATTTAAGTTAAATATGGGGAATTGTTGAAGTGAATGAAATGCTTTAATTAATATCACATTCTGTTTAAATTAAGTGATTAATAGGTAAATAGAAATTACTAGAAACACGTAGCTCATTATTAGTAAAAGAAATCCGGTACAATTCAAACCATGTAAAACTATAACTATGTTTAATATAAGTTAATGTTCCTTTGGTATTTTCAATTTACATTTCAGTATTTTTATAAATATTGCCCAGGCATAAGTACTACAGGAATGCATAAGTGCATAACATAGAGAATACTAATAAATAGGCCAAAGGACATTTACTATTTATGCAAAAGAAGACTGGAGATAGAGGAGATAAGTAAGAAGAAATTAAAACAACAGTCAAACAATCTTAAGGGAATGTACATAGAGAAATAATTAATTAAACATAAAATGTTACAGGTAATAGTGGCAAGAATGCAAATTTGTCTGTAATGTTTTCATCACTTGCCTTTAAGTTACCTGTTGACTGATGCAATTGTATCCTTTTAATGGAGATTTTGTGATTAAGGACATTTGGGAACTAAGACTTCACTGAATTACACTCAAACTTTTAGGAGTTTCTGTCCTGCTGAAATAAATTATTTTAAGGAAAGAGAGAATCAGGCAGTGAATATGTCCCTGTAGTGAAGACTTTGTTTTAGGATTGTTTTTGAAAATAAGCAACAATTTTTTCTACCTGTCAAGTCTCCTTGGTACATGGGCCTGACTATCTGAAAAGGAAAGGAATGTGTAAGAGAGAAAATAAGGGGACTTCTCTGGTGGTCCAGTAGTTATGACTTCACCTTTCAATGCAGAAGTTGTGGGTTTGATCCCTGGTAGGGGAGCTAAGGTCCCACATGCCTCGTGGCCAAAAACGCAAAACATAAAACAGAAGAAATATTGGAACAAATTCAATAAAGACTTTAAAAAAAAAGAAATAAAACGAGGGCAAAAGAAAAATGAATATCAAATGTATGTTTTAACTAAATATGAAAGACTTTGCCAGAGGCAAAACTCTGTTTCAGTCCTCTTCAGTGTGTGTAAAATGGAAGCAAATGGAGGTGCCTTTCCCCATTTTATTCTTGGAAAATAACCGCATGCAGTTTTAGCATCATTAGGGCCTAATTTTTTTCAATTAATTAGAAAATTGTGATTACTGACAGACATAGACATAACCTGCAGATGACTTGAGAGAGACAACAGTGCAGCAACCTTACTCAGTAGGAATCTGTCCTGCTAAAGGAGTAATTACAGCATTTGACTGAGCCATGAGTTGTTGGAAGCACATGTTTGGTAACATGTGGAAATCCACAAACTCAGAAGGTGCACTTTATAGAAAACTGATTTTTTTGGGTGGGTGTAATGGAGCTACAGAATAAGTATGTGTCTAACTTTTAACGTGTCTTCATCTGTAGTCTCAGGCTGGATGGGGTATGAATGTTACATGGTACATCAACCAGCTTTTGCTGTATAACAACCACAATATTTTAGGGGCCTACAACAATAATTATTTGTTGTATATCATTTCTTGTAATAATAATATTGTCCCTCAAGAATATGAAAATTTGCTGGGAGTGGGCTGACCTAGGCCACAGATTGGGATATCTATATTGGGCTGGAATTGAGACCTAGGTGTGTCATTTGTCTTTCATCTTCATGGGATTAGCATCTATGTTTTTTTTTTTTTTTTTCCATTCTGAAAGGCAGATATGAATGAAGTAGAATTCACTCAGCCTCACAAGAATCTGCTCAATTTATGCCCACTAATATCACTTGGCTAAGTCTAACAACAAAGGGGCAGGGGAATATCTGCTTCCAATGGAGGCATTGGAGAAGGGAGTGAATATTTGGTGAAGACTAATATAATCAGTGACACTCTTCCCTCTTAATTACAAGTATTCTCTTCTCTCTGACCTAAATATACATTTATTCTCATCTCAGGACCTCATCTTAAAAATGTCCCATCATTCACTAAATCAAAGTCAAATATCAGGATCTTATAAACTCTATCATGTCCAGATGTGGTTCTACATTATTTAGAGAGTTTTGAATTAAAAAGAGAAGTATTCTGGTTCCACTTCTCCACCTCTTGCTTCCCCCACCCCTCCACCCTCATCACACACATACACACATACAACATTCAACCAACCAGGGATAGAACAAGGACAGAATAATTACAGTTAATACTTCCATTCCAAAAATGGAATAGTGGAAAATAATAACAGACAATAGCCTTAGTTCTGCTTGCTTGTGTGGCTCTCCAGTCCATTGATCTACTCTCTGAAAAGTTATTTTTTCCTCCTCTTCATTGGCAACTTTTTAAAAGAGCATTGAAAATATGCCTTTCTTGGGGCATAGTAATGAACATAACCAGTAGCCTGATTTCATCTGTAGAAATTTGAGGGCCCAAGGACATTTTTATATGTCAAGCAAACTCAGACTCTTTCATATGCTGGAAGAACTTTTGCAAATTTTGGTCTCTGATATGTTTGTGGTTTTTCTGTGTGCAGTTGTTTCTAGTCAATTCCATTTGCTGAAAGTCAGACATTAAGGCAACATTTCCACTAAAAGAGCTGAATAGGTGAATAGAATAAAAGTGAATAAAAGTGCATTTGAGCCTCTACAGACTTCACCAGACTATGTCCTTAATTTTTTATGAGCCCTTCTGTCCAAATGTAAGGATTTAGAAGCCATTTTATTTTTTTCACAGCTGTTACTAAAGGGCCTGATGACCATGATTTGAATTGGTCTTTGCCCTGAAGTTCTGTTTTAATAATAAGGCACATGATTTCAGGGACTGTGTATTTTAATGACCACAACTTTGTCTGGGAAACACAGCTTCACTTTCTAAACCTGAAATATCTGGGCTATTTCCTCTACAATCTGGCAAAATAGTAATTACTTTTCCAGGTTCATCTCTTTCTTCTAGTGTCTTTTAAAATCCTATTAGCAGCAATAAATAATTGCTGGTAACAACTAATGTTTTCAATATTTGAATTAAAATCTCTTCCAATGCTACAAGTTCATCAAATATGTCTCCTAAGTTACTTGTCTTTTAAGTTACTTCTGGTGACAGTTTGCTAAATGACTTCTAACAATGGTCATTTTCCAGTCACCAATGATTGTCCACCATTCACACTACCCATTTTCAAGGCCAACATTGCATATTTTAGCTTGTTCTCATTCTACACTTCTTGGTACAAAAGTTTGTGTCAGTGGAATTTGTTTTTTAACAGTTACACAATCAGAATAACATCCAGAAAAAAATTTTTTTTTCTTACTCTCTTGCAAGTCTCTGCCATATGGGTGATTTAGGCTGAATAAGGCTAGGGTTGTTTGTTTAAGTTGTTTAGGTCTAGGTTTTCCTTATACTTTCTTAATTCTCTATAACACAGCTATTACCTGAAGCCTTTCTTCTCATTACAGAAGGCAGGAGCCCAGGTTGCTAATACCAACAAGCACATTTCAAAGCTTTCCTTGAATTAATAGATATGATAGGTGAACAGGATTATTCATCTGTGAAAATTTTGACTACATGTGAAAATCTAGAAGGCATTAGGTACAGTATAATATCTATAAAATACAGTGTATTTTAAAAATTGATATCAAATCTGAAAACAAAAGTTTATTTCATTTACTGTTTAGCATTCATAAATTGTACCTTATTAAAATTATTTTCAGTGTATAATTCCAAATTAATAAGACTTTATTGCACTTGAAAATAACATTCAGACAACTCAAAGAGTCAACTGTTAGGATAAGCATATGAATATATTCCTGTAACTGGCATTTAAAGACAATGATTTTATCATCAGTAATGCATGTCACCTTGCTAATGCCGAGTCATTTCCCTGTAGTTAAAAATTTTGTAGGGGAAAGTTTCCAGAACTGCTGTTACAGCATTATCTTCTTTATTAAGACTTGTACATTGACATCCTATATTCCAGGCATTTTACATATTATTAGATGGAAATGTTACACTGTGTGTTAAACTCCTTGATTAACAGTCAAGAATTTTACACAAGGATATAGTTAGTTACTGACTGATATTTCTTGATTGCAGAACTAAAGTCCATTCTTTGTTCTTTAGGTCTTTATTCTGATGTCTTCTACTTTTAGACATTCTAGAACCAATAAGGCTGCTTAGATCCTACAATCAAATAATGAAAGACTGTTTTGATCCAGCAATAAGCCAGTTTGATTGGACACTTAAGTCTGAATCTTTGTGGAACTATAGACTTAACTTTATATGATAATATAGTTATTCCTATGAAACTATATGTATATAGCATTAATTCTCTTCATTGTAAATGATTTTTGTGTTTTATATGAAGAACATGATATTTAGGATGAGGAACACCAAAATTCAAATTTAAACACTTCAACTTCTTATGGATACATGGCAGAGGATTTCACTGATGGGCAGTACTTAATAAATAACTCATTTGATGCCTAGTATCTTCTGGATACTCAATGTGAGTACTCAGTAAAGATTTTCTTTTATATTTAGTTAAATGAATTTAGTTTAAAAAATCATGTTTGGGACTTCCCTGATCGCACAGTGGTTAAGAATTCACCTGCCAATGCAGGGGACATGGGATGGAGCCCTGGTCCAGGAAGATCCCACATGCTGTGGAGCAAATAAACCCACACACTACAACTATTGAACCTCCACTCTAGAGCCTGTGAGCCACAACTATTAAGCCCACTTGCCACAACTACTGAAGCCTATGAACTTAGAGCCTGTGCTCAGCAACAAGAGAAGCCACCACAATGAGAAGCCCTTGTACCACAGCGAAGAGTAGCCCCTGCTCGCTGCAACTGGAGAAAGCCCGCACGCAGTAATGAAGACCCAACGCAGGCCAAAAATAAATAAATAAAAATAAATAAATAAATAAAAATTGTAAAACTTGTGTTTAATTTTAATAATTGTCCTCATAATCTTCTTAGTGTATTCTTTAAAATATTGATAAGTGGCTCAAGCTGAAATATTTCTGGTTTAAATAAGTTATCAATTTACAAATTATTTTATTCCATATATTCATAACAACATTTTGAGAATTAACTTAGCCTCCTGAGAAAATTCCACTTTCAAGAGCTTCCTTGATGATTCAGGAGTCAAGTCCAAATAAAGCATTGACTGAAAGCTTGAAGCCAAGGTTTCAAAGGCAAGCTTGGTTTAACATTAGACAATCTGTGACAGCACCTCTAGAAACTTTCCGTCATGAGATTATTAACTACAAGGAAATCACTAAGGATAAACAAGGTGACATGTCTACTGTGGTTAAAATCATAGTCTTTAAATTATAATTACTGATGCCTTGCCTAGACTAATCTTTGACTCTTTGAGTTTTTCAAATGTTGTCTAAGTTAAAATAGGTGGTAATAACTAAACCAAATATATGTGCTTGTATACTTATAAATTATTTTAATATTGTAAAATTTTTGTTTTCTAGAGTTTTGCAGGGAAGTCAATTTTTACATTTGCATGCATGGTGGGAAGTATAATGATATTAAAAACAAAATTAAAAACTGTATGGACCTGATGTCAGTAAAACTTAGAATGAAATATAGACTTTGACACTGTTACTGTAATAGTGAAGCAATTTGCCTATCCTATATGCATCTCTCTCTCCTCATTGAAAGTTGTGATAATAATATAAACATTTTTATGGGGAACTTTGGAGATAATTTTTTTGGCTAGTATGTGAAAATTTTCTTATGTGGTACCTTGGGACAAGGTAGTATTTTTTTTTAGAAATGAGTCCTATATTTTACCTTTGATTTGAAAATAAAAATTGAAGATTATAGAAAGGGGTCAGAATACGCCATAACTCAAAAAAGAGTTCCAAGATGAAGCTCCTTCTTTATTCTGTTTAAAAATTCACAAAATATCTCTGTATCCTAAAACATGTCCCTTACTCTGCTCTTTTAATACAACCTGGTCTGAACAATCATTACCAGCCAAAGAGCTTCATTTTCACCCACACTAGTACCAAATGTCACACAGGGCAAGTCAACCTAATTATAAAGCAATAGGCTTTCCAAGTCAGTTCCAAATAATTGCTGGAATAATGCCCCAAGAGTTCCCTGTTGTTCTTTATTGCCAGACTGATAATGCCAAGCAGTCCTTTATTTATTTTTTTTTATTTTGAAGACTTTTAGGAAGGAGAGTGGAAACATAATATTAAAACTACTGCTATCTTTCTATTATTGCAGGGATGTTTCATGTGCTAACACTTCCCAATGCGTCTATAACAGAATATCATTCTTAAAGAGACCAGAGAGAGCTTCCTTTCCTAGGGGGGAAGTAATGGGTTGCTGTTGACATAATTTTTCAGTATAAGGATCATTATGGTACTACTATGGTTCCCACCTTTGTGTAAGTGTGTACATAAATCTTCCATTAACAATTCAGTCTTGAGAAGAACTCCTGAGGCATTCAAAATATTTCCTCTGATTGTTGGTATATTTAAATCCTCTGAAAAGCTAACTCTGTAACTAAAAATTTGGGGAAGAAGTTCCTCAAGATCCTATCACATTTTTGAAGCAACAAGCTGCTGCACTTGCCAAAGCCAAATAAGTGAAAATTGACTTGTGATTTAACACTGAGAAGCCTAGCTTAAATAATGTTGCCGTTGTCAATGATTTCAAGCTACATCAATAACTCCCCCTTGGCCTTCCCTGGTGGCGCAGTGGTTAAGAGTCCGCCTGCCGATGCAGGGGACGCGGTTTCGTGCCCCGGTCCGGGAAGATCCCACATGCCGCGGAGCGGCTGGGCCTGTGAGCCGTGGCCGCTGAGCCTGTGCGTCCGGAGCCTGTGCTCCACAACGGAAGAGGCCACAACAGTGAGAGGCCTGCGTACCACAAAAACAAACAAACAAAACTCCCCCTTTAAAATTTCATCTTCACAATATGATGTCATTTACCTTCATATGCAAGTATACACCTCCTTACATAGAGTGTACAAACATACCACCAGCCGGCTATAACATACTGACTCTTTCCCCTCAAGAGTAGGAGGAGTTTGCAGATACAAACATCATAATTACAAATTAGTCATTTCAAACTCTTAGCAATATTACCTAATCAGGCATGGATAGATACATGATATTCTCTGAAATATAACATCATATATTTTCAATATCTAAGATCCTTGCAATAATAGAAAGTAGAGAAGTTAATCTCTCTATAAGTCTTTAAAAGTCACAAACTGTACTTTATTCTTATTTGAATACTTAGAACCCAACACAGTGTTTTGCAGTTGTGGCTACATATTAGTATTTATTTTTTAATGTTCTTTAATTTGAAAAGAAAAGATCTTGTATTTCAGCTTGCTCCTCCTGTAACCATATCATGTTTGATTTTATAAATTATACATCTTTATTGTATAATATTTGATATATAGTTGTCTATTTAATATTTGTGGTTATATTTTTATCATTATGAAAGCATTCATGTTTCATCATTTTCAACTATTGACTCTCAATTTGATGATGTCTTGTCATAACGTTTTTATTCCTGTTTTTTCTTAAATTTTGTTTAATATGTCATTATGCCTCATTGTACTCTCAAATTTCTCTTGATAATTTTTCAATGTAGTATATTTATAACACATAATAAGTAAACAGTACTACACAACAGTTAAGAACTTGAGATTTAAATCAGCATTCAAGCCAGATTGGTTTTGACACTTACATGTAACATTGGCTAACATACTCAAACTAGTTATTTTTCAGTTTCTGTTTGTTTTTTGTTTGTTTGTTTGTTTGTTTTTGCGGTAGGCGGGCCTCTCACTGTTGTGGCCTCTCCCGTTGCGGAGCACAGGATACGGACGCACAGGCTCAGCAGCCATGGCTCACGGGCCCAGCCGCTCCACGGCATGTGGGAACTTCCTGGACCTAGGCACAAACCCGTGTCCCCTGCATCTGCAGGCGGATTCTCAACCACTGCGACACCAGGGAAGCCCTATCATATTTTTAATACACTAATTTGAACTGACAATGTCTGGAAAGGTAAAAATATTTACTACTGAAATTTATTAGGCAATGGAAGCATTTTGAAAAAGAACTATTAACATTTTGATGGATATGAGTATGATTGTGAACACAGTTTGGAAAATTCTTATATTGGAAGTTAAATGGTTTTATAGGTCTTAGAAATAGTTGTAGCTATGAAATTGTCACATATCAGAATTGATACCAATTCTCTTATTGCTGATAATTGGAAGCAAGTTTCTCTGGTTCAAGTTATCATTTTGGTTGATTAGCTGATTAAAGCATTAATGACATGTAGCTGTGCAAAATCAACTGCTAAGGAAAACAGCAAGAAATTCAAGGGTTTTTTTTGTTGAAATAATGATTCAAAAATTAAATTGTATGCTGTTGTCTACAACATTATTTATAATCCAATACTATGTACCTATTCATTTCAAGTTTACTTAATTTTTTCTCTTTCTCTAGTTGCTTTGTTTTTTCAAATGATTGACTTATAACATTATTACATTTATGTATAAATATGTAAAAATATCTATAATATATCACCCCTATCTATCTATCTATCTATCTGTCATCTCTTATATTATGTACTTATATCCTTAGGGAGATTTTTCTGTATGTGAACAATTTTGCAGTCATACATAGCAAAATATAGTTACACATGTAAAATTAATGATGACTAGATTTGTTGTGGATGATACTGGATACCATAAGTATTGATAAACTTGTCCATGAAACTATGACATGTACTTTAAATATTAAAAACAATTTATACACATCACACTGATAGTGGCAGTAATGTCTATGTAATATAGAATAACAGTGTACACAGAATATTTATTTCTTCAAGCATCTAGTGTAATTATCAGAATATCTGGACAATTAGTATATATATTTAAGTAATATGTAGCCAATACATGCTACTCTGACCTAAAAAGAAAAAGGCATATTTTCATCTCACCTCCAAATATATATTCTTTCCTCTACCTATCTATTTTCTTAACTATTAGTGTGAATTTTAAATTTCTCTCTAGATCAAGGCCTCATTTTTGCTCTGGATTCTATATTTCTCTTTTTAAGATCTTACAATTGCAATTAGTGCTTTTGTCTGATACAATATTGATTTCTGTATCTATATCTCTACTAAATCATTCTTATGAGCATACAAATAGGATCTCAAATTTCATCTCAAATATAATTATTTATTTATTCCAAATTTGAATCCATACACATTTTCAGCTATGAATTCATTATTCATTTCCTCTTCACATCAACATTTTTCAAAAAGGATATCTATAGTAAGTTAATCTGCATTCTCATCTCCCTATGATTCCCAAACAACTTCAAGTAGGTCTTAGTCCCAATACAACACTGAAACTGTTTTTGTAGTCACCAAAGACCTCCACATTACTAAGTTCTGCTGAATTAAGCCTATACATAATTTACTTGTACCATACTTTACCAGCCTATATCATGTTTTTTAAAAAGTGTGGTTTTGATGGTGACATTAAAAAATTAAGACATCACAAATACATTTTTGTTATCTCTAAAATCTGAAGAATACTTCAGAGCTGCCCCATTTGACCCTACCATCCTGATGCCCCTACCATTCCAGCAGAGACTTCAAATACAGTCCTATTCAGGGTGGGTGCCTCCCATGCCCCAGGTAAAAGATAAAAGCCAAGATTGCCTGCAGGTGAGGGCCACTGGAGGTGATCAGAGGCCCTAAGTTGAGCTCTGTATTCACTGGTTCTCCAGAAATAAACAAGAAGTGATGGCTTTGGTTGATACTGGAGCTGAATTTACTCTAGTTCATGGTAACACTCATAAGTTTTATGGCCCCCTCAGTATCCAGGCACTGCCATAAAGTTTTGGGGAGCTGTTTGGTCAAGTAAGATGTGCACTGTCCCAGAAGCTGTGACTGATAAAGTGAAAGCCTATCCAAACCCTAAGAATGTGAAAGAGATACAAGCTGCTGTAGCGATTCAGGCGTTTTGGAAGACTATTATTCCCCACCTGGCACAGTGCCTCCATCCCTTATATTGCCTTGTGAAGTGTGGGACTGGAGATCAGAGCAGCAAGTTGCCTTTAAGAAGTCAAAAATACTACCAAAGCAGATTAAAGCCCTGGGCATCTCCCAAACAGGGCTACCATTTGACACAGATGTATTTGTGACTCTGGAAGCTATGAGTTGGAAACTGTGGCAGAGACAACATAAGAAAGTACTCCTAGGATTTTGGTCCCAGCTCTGGAAGGGAGCAGAAACCTGATATACCCCCTTAGAGAAACAGTGCCTAGCAATGCACACAGTGCTCCTCCAGGAAGAACCTCTCACAAAGGAAGACCATGTCATGATAAGAACTTCCCTTCCTGTCAGGGGGCAGGCTGAGAATATGTTCCATGGACCTACCTCTGTAATGGCTCAAACTTCCATTTTGACTAAATGACAGCCTATTTGAAGCAAAGGAGCATGCTGTCCACTGTCTCTAGAAATGCAGGTGCTACTAGGCCCTGTAGAATATGTAGATCTTACAAATACCCCTGCCCTTATTTTGTGGTGGCCCCTGTGGCCTGCAGAAAGGGACTGGGGAAAATTCCTGCTGATACCTGGTATACTGATATATCTAGTTTGGCATTCTATTCACATGGACTGCCGTAGCTATTCAGCCTAACACTGACACCATCTGGATTGGGAACAGGAACAAGGCTCAGCAGCTGGTGGGCTCAACTCAGAGTGGTTAGGCTGGTGAAGACTTATAAACCCTGGCCATAATCACTCCCTTTGCACTGCCAGCTGGGCTGCTCTAAAGGGATAAATTCTATGGCTTAGACCAGCGGCCCCAGCCTTTTTGGCACCAGGGATCGGTTTCGTGGAAGACAGTTTTTCCAAGGACGGGGGCGGGGGATGGTTCAGGCAGTAATGTGAGCGATGGGGAGCGGCAGGTGAAGCTTCACTTGCTTGTCCATTGCTCACCTCCTGCTGTGAGGCCCTGTTTCCTAACAGGCTGTGGACAGCTAACAGTCCGCGGCCTGGGGGTTGGGGATCCCTGGCTTGGACAATGGGAAGCCAGGGGGTGGATGATTATGAATAAGTCCTTGTGAGGTCAGGATATATGGACAGACACTTGGGTTTGCTTGAAAGAGCTTGCAGCAGTCCTTACTGTCTTCCACATATGGGCTCATAAGGAGCTGACATCCGCCAGCGGTCAGGAAGCTGATGCCTTAGCTCAGGTAACAAGCCCTAGCAACAGACCCTTCAGTAGATACAGCAGAATGGATCCATAAAAAGAGAGGCCACCATAATGTCCAGGTGGGATGGCATATTGCCAAGGATGCCAGATTGCCCTTGAAATACAACTTGGTTAATGCAGTAACAGCATGTCATCTGTATTTTTTATCTTTTTTTTTGCGGTACGCGGGCCTCTCACTGTTGTGGCCTCTCCCGTTGCGGAGCACAGGCTCCGGATGTGCGGGCTCAGCGGCCATGGCTCACGGGCCCAGCCGCTCTGTGGCATGTGGGATCTTCCCGGATCGGGGCACGAACCCGTGTTCCCTGCATCGGCAGGCATACTCTCAACCACAGCGCCACCAGGGAAGCCCTGTCATTTGTATCTTAAACAATGCCCAAGGCAACTTCCAAAGGAATGTGGGGTCATCCAGTGAAGTTCCCAACAAGTGGGAGATTGGCAAATTGATTATATTGACCTCTGACTGAAGGCTCCAAATATGCCCTATTTGTATGGATATTGTATCTGGCCTAACCCAAGCATTCTCAGTTGCCTTGCAAACCAAGCTGCCACCATTAGGGGATTCAAGAAGCTGAGTATCATGTATGAATACCCTCATCAAATAGCAGTGATCAGGGGTCATATTTCAAAGGTCATGATGTGCAAGACTGGTCAGAAAACATGACATTGAATGAAGGTTCCATCTCTCCTATATACCTGCAAGCCACAGGGTTAGTGGTCTATGGAATATTAAAGCAGCATATTATATAACTAAACTGGTTAAACCACCTTGGCTGGGTGGACTAATTTACGATACCAAGTTTTAATACATTTAAATGATCAGCATGTAGGGCCTGTTGCCCTGTATGCCAGACTGCAAACCCTGCTGAGACACCCAACACCATAAAGGTATGTAAGTCACAGGAACCAACCACTGCCCTGACTCTCACTGTGCATCAACGTGTTATGCTGCTGAGGACGCCAAATCCCATTATGCCTGGGAAAGTCTTCAACTACTGGAATTTGCAATGGTACATTCCACTGGGATGAGTGAGTTACTCCCTACCCCTGGATGAGGGGGAACCACTTAAAATCTCCACCGGGATCCTGTTGTCCTGCTGCAAGCCAGTCCTGTGGAAAAGCACTATGACTGAAATGTAACATTGAAAGTGGGGAGAAGGTGGGGGTCCTGCTCTGGCATATCCTGCCACCAGTTCATCTCCTCATGCCCCTTAGCCAAATAATATATTATGCACAACTAGGTCTAATTCCTAAAGCTGCAGCCACATTAACATTTAAGGATCAGGTCACAAGTGTATTTCTTACAGAAGGAGAAGAACTTATCATACAAGTTCCTACTACATATCTGTCCTTTTGATCTTAGACTTCTACTGCTTCTGTGGTGTCCGGTTAGGAGACGGGCATCTGATGGAAAAACCTTTCTACAGTGGGCCCACGTGTATGCTTATCAAATGAATCAATCCACCCGCTGCGTATGTGGGCAGCTGCCCCTCCCTAGCTTGTCAGGATTGCCGCAGTGGGTATCACCACTCCAGGGAGGGAATTAGAAGGCCCTAAAACAGTACATTAAGGAAGAACAGCTACGACTAGTACTGCTAATTCAATTACCAATACTGATTGAGAAACCTAGCCTGTGGCACACACTGTGGCCATGGCTATTCTTTATCTGTCAGTCAAACTACACAGGCAGCCCATCAAACTGTTAACCTGAAGAAACCTAAAAATACCACCATCAGAGCCATCTGCGGCTATACTCAAGTTTGGGCTAAGTTCATGTGCCTTATCCTGGGTTATAGACATTTGAGCACTCATGCATCCCTATTGAGGGAACAAAAAAATGACTCTAAAGAGAACTCACTCAATTAGATCAAGGATATGAGATGAATATGACCAGAACTGTACAGTCATTCTGTCATATTAAAGGATAGTGACTGGTTTGGCACTGACTGGTCCTGCCCAGGTATTTACTGGGCAGCCCTGAATGGTAACCAGTGATTGTGTGACACAAAACTTTGGCCTTGGCTTCCACCTAGGTGTTGAGGCTTCTGCATCCTGGGTTTTCCTTAAGAACAGAGGAGAATTCCTCCCTCATGGTAACAATTGCCAACCTCTGTCTCCTCAATGGCAAATGGGAAGGATTTGTTTTCCCTGAAACAGTCATTTGACTACTATCTTTGTTCCCTTCATTGGTCTGGAGGACTTTATAGAACACATAGAAGCCCTTACTACATTAACCCAGCAAGCATTAAGTGGTAGCCAACAAAGTCTATCCTTACTGAGCACTGAAATGTCTCTAATAATAAAAGCTGTCCTCTAAAATAGGATGGCCATGGACATTATCACTGCTTTGCAAGGAGGCACTTGTGCAATTATTCAAACACAGTTTTGTCTGTTCATACCTGATGAGTCTGAATGTATCACCTTTATTAAATCACATGAGGACACAAAAGTGAAGCCCCGAGTGATCTGACTCCCAGCCTATGGTAATTAACAGATCAGGGGTTTGGATCATAGGTCTCCTGGGGGAAAAACTGTTACTTATTTTGTGAATCATTATCTTAATCTGCTTTTTCTCTTGCCCGTGCCTATACTTTGCTGTCTGTGTGGTATCTGCCTCCACTGCATTCAGACAGCAGCCAAACAAACCACCTTCACGCTAGTGAAACCCCTGCTGAGGACCCAGGGCCTATTGCGCAAGAGGGAGCTTATAAGATTGCAAGAGCTGGTCCTGACGAGGCGCGGAGTGCTGAGGGAGGTCATCGACAGCACCTGACCGAAAGTTGACTCATGAGCTAGACCCGGGCAATTGGAGGCTCACCACTCCCTTCCCTGTCCGCAGAATGTGCATGCTGCTTGCCTCCCCCAACGCTAGAAGCTGAGGTAAGGACACAGCCATTGAGACATCTGGACCGGATACGTGAGGGAACCGTGTTAAGACCTCTAACTTTCAAAATTCTGGCGGACTGGTGTGCAGAGCTACTTGTCTTGCCACCATCCGAGAGAAACCTTGTATTTAAGTTCCTTGCTTATTAAAATTGCCACCTACCAATCTGGAGTGGTCGGCCTCTTTTTTCCGTCGCTCCGCTCCCTGCTCTCAATGTTCAGGTACCAGTTTCAAATTTCACCTGGGAAGTTCTTGATGGTGTGAACCGACTTCAGGCCAGGCCACAATTCTGGGCAGATCAGTTTGCAGCGTTCAGGGTGAGGTGGTGCCCTTTGCTCGGTTCCACTCCGGAGTGTCTGCCTGACAGAACTGGGAGATTCGTCAGGGCCTGCTGATACTTCTCTGCCCTTTTGAGAGACTTGTTACCAGGGGTCACTGTTGGGGTGTGCAGGGTCCACGGTGGGGCAGGGCCCACTGCTGGTGCCCTGTACTGGTCACAGCTGTCTAGCAGGGCTCTGCATTCTGGCCAGGCCACTGGTGGGTCGCCGCACCGCGATCAGGTGAAGCAGGCAGTCCAGATCACTGGTGGGGCTCCATGATGGGGCGGTGCCTGATGGGGCTTCCGGGATGGGCGTGGCCAGTAGTCAGAGCTGCGCGATGGGGAGGCTGTGGGCCGGGCCTTGCGGTCTGGTAGCCGCTAGCAGGCCTTCACAGCGGGGACCCACTCCTAACAGGCTCCAGGGCTGGGCGGTGGTGAGAAGCTCCGGACAGGGCTGCTGCGGGAGCCATGCGCCGGAGAGAGGTTGGAGTCAGCTCTTCATTTGAGTGTGACCGGTCCCAAAAGCTCTGTGGTGGGTCGAGGCTCGGGACGAGGTCCTCGGTGGGTCTGGGTTGGTGTGGCTGCTGTGATGGGTGGAGGGCGAGGAGTCATTGCTGGGATTCGCGTGCACTGGCCGTCGAAGACCGTGTTTCTATTCCTACCTGTCCCCAAGTGGTCTAACCATGCCACTTTCCCCCAGTGTTCTGTGTGAGTTGAGGCGGAAGTGGGCGTCTTTGGCGGCACCCAAGTGACTGAGGACGTTGGACATCCACCTTGGTCTCTCTTTCCCTCACGCGAGAAATCTGACCCCTGCCCCCATCCCCCTTTTTCTCAGCGCCTAGCTGTGGCAGCTTGGGGGCGGGGTGATGCAGATAAAATGCAACTGTTCTTCTTACCCTTTTACTGCATTTTTTTCCTCAGATTTTTGTTTGGTTTGATTTGCTCCATGGGTGACCTGTAAACTTTCCCCTGAATTCTGTGTCAAAATTCTCACGAAGGTGTTCTTCATGGATAGTTGCTTAATTGCTGTTTCTGTGAGAAGGACCAGAGCAGAGGACCTCTTATCCTGCCATTTTGCTGAAGTTACTTCAGTTGCCATTTATCGTCGTGAATGCATCTTCGATTTTTTAATAGTATATTTAGGGGGAGAAGTTATATGTTGCCGGCCCCAGTTTATTTTATGTTACTGGCATAGTCCTGGTAGACCTGGATTTCTCAGATTCAATGCTGTTGCTGTTTGGGGCTAGAATATTCTTTGTTGTGGGCAGGTTCCCTATGCATCATATGGTGTTTGGCACCCACGTGGTTCCAGTAGCAATCCCCCTCCCCCGTGGTGACAAGAAATTGAGAAATATGTCATCACAATAATCGAAATACTAAATACATAAATAAATAAAGGAGAGATTCAAAGGCAGCATTATTTTTTAAAGATTGTGTTTTTATCTGTAAGCTATAAGTTTTATAGTTTACTGTGTATTTGTCAGGGACATGGAATACTTGCATAGCAGAATATTAATCTAATCTAATGATGCTACTTTAAAGGCGTATATGTAATTATATTCATATTGAGAAAGAGTCATCTTAATTTTTTAAGAAGTTCTGATATTTGTTTTTATAGATAAAATACACAAGGAAAAATCACTGGAATTCTAAACTCCAGTATGTTCTCCCTCAATAGCCAAGTGATAATTTTACAATGTAAATCACATTATGCAACAGCACCATCAACAAACACTCCCCTACCCTAAGCCAACTACCTATTTTATGTTCAGGGGTTTTCCATTCAGAATAAGATCTAAGCTCCCTACTGAAGCACACAGAGTTCTGTTTGGTCTGGGGCTGCCAACCAGGCCAGCTAGAGACCACTTGTTCTTTAATAGCCAGTGTTACCCTGGCCTTTTTCTTATTCAAAAAGTATGCCAAGCCCTTTCCCAGCTTAGGGCCTTTCGATGGGCCATTTATTCCTGATGGAGTGCACTTCTGTGGCCCTAAATAATCCTGGAGGCTTCACTTTAAATATTAAACGACGTATCCATACACAATCAATTAAAATGAGACTGTTAGAAAGATAAATTTAAAAGTTGCTTATAACTTGAACAACTTTGAAGAAACAATAAAAACACCTTAGCTTACTTTTGATTGAAATAGGTGGGAAATGCAGAAAACTGAATGAAGTTTAGGTTTGTTTATCTCTACAAATGGAAATGAGAATTTCTATGAATATAAAACTAAGTAAAATACAAATACATTTTTATTTGGAGTAGAAATACATTTCTATTGACAGCTTTATGCTTGAAACAGTATTTCTTTCAGGAGCATTTATTTTCCTTTTATTCTGATTAAATATTGAATACTATTGGAGTAAAACAAACAAATATCCACAAAGCAACCTGAGTAAAATTATCTATTCTTTGAAATGTTACTTATTCAGACAGATCATTCCTTGCCTTCTAATATAACTGGTAATGGGCTCTATGTTTACTATATTTCATAGCATAACTAAGGTATCATTCCTTAATGTATGATATTTGCATGGGTTTGCCTCATTTTAGCACCAAAATTCTGATTCTTTATGAAATGATATTCTAAAAATCCAGAAGTTTTATGTATAAAATTAACTGGAAGTTCTTTTTGTTTTGTTTTTAAACTGGACATTAAAAACAAGAAGAGCAAAAGAGTGACTATGTCCATTAAAAGCAATGACTTATAAATTGTTTTTATATTTAACTTGAATATGCCCTGAGACTACAAAGAAATTAAAATACATTGATTTTGAACTGTGATTCTGATATTAAACCCTCACCTCCTCCTCCCCACAGAATTGAGAAAAAATTTTTGTTAGTCTGGCTAATAAGTTATATTTATTCTGGTCAAGAGTGTTCTTTCTAGTTTTACTTATCATTGTTTTAATTTTTCTGCCTTCTTTCATGTGTTTTAGAGCTCTTCTTTTTAGTCTTGTTCAGTATTTCTGAGTTTAATACTGCTGGTTGATTTATAAGAACTATCTAAAATAATTTAATTATCAACTGATTCTATATTTAGGCATATTGGCCCTATCTTGGTTAATATATTTTAGTTAGAAAGTGAGAGAATTCTAATTTAAAACAACTTAAAAAAATAAGGGACTTCACAGTGATATTTACATATGGCTGAATCTAAATGTTCAAGAGGCTTCTGATACCAGTCCATCTCTTCATTTCTTAGACGGAATCTTGCGAATTGTGGGACATGATGGACACTAGTAACTTTATAATCACATGATCAGTTTTTCAGGCTTAATCTTAGTCAAAAATTGTGGCACACATTCTCGAGGTGTTGTCTGATTGACCTAGCTTGAGATGCATGCCTCCTATGTCCAAGAAAGAGAAATCATTTTATTAAAAAAATGATCAGGATTTCAGAAAGACAAAAATAGTATGTTATTACCAATTTTTTTATTCCATGTCTTTAAATTTTTTAAACATTTACTTAATAATGTATACACTGATGAAAAAAGAAGTGCTGTTCTTATATTTTTATTTATTTTTTTTTAAGTTTTTTTTTTTTGATGTGGACATTTTTTTTTAAGTATTGAATTTGTTACAATAATGCTTCCATTTTATGTTTTGGCTCTTTGGCGGGGAGGCATGTGGGATCTCAGCTCCCCTACCAGGGATCAAACCTGCACCCCCTGCATTGAAGACGAAGTCCTAACCACTGGACCTCCAGGGAAGTCCCAGAAGTGCCATTCTTTTAAAACAATGTAATCTTTGCAAAAGGCTACCTCTGTATCAGGATTCACAGCACTTCAAGTGTCCAGTCAGTTGTTTTAAGAGAAATTTTTCACACTTACAAAAATGTAGACTCTGGTATAATGAACCATCAAGGAATCATCACCTTGATTCCACTTATCAACTCAGAATTGATTGTTTCATCTACTAATACCCCCTATCCAATGGATTATTTTGAACACAATTTTAGATGTTCTATGATTTCATCCACAAATATCTCATTATTGGCTGCTTGGAATCTCTTTAATTTGACTCTTGATTTTTTTTTTTTTTTTTTTTTTTGTGGTACGTGGGCCTCTCACTGTTGTGACCTCTCCCTTTGCGGAGCACAGGCTCCGGACGCGCCGGCTCAGCGGCCATGGCTCACGGGCCTAGCCACTCCACGGCATGTGGGATCTTCCTGGACCGGGGCACATCCCCTGCATTGTCAGGCGGACTCTCAACCACTGTGCCACTAGGGAAGCCTGACCCCTGATATTTTTGACATTACTAAAATGATCTATTTATCATTCCATTTACATTGTTGTTTGCACAATATCCCATTAACAGCTTGTGCCTTTTCTACCAGACCAGCCTGGAATCAGTTGTTTCTCCAAGGAATACTGCGGATTCCTTGGGGATTTGTGTACTGTACTTTAAAACTACCATTTTTACTTCTTATACCGTTTGTCCCTTTAACCATACAAGTTTGGGACACCATTCCTGCCTTTTGAAATTTTTATTTTTGCCTCTTTGTCTAACTTATAAATGGCTTCTATTCAAGTTGTTCATTCATTACTTTACTATTTATCAAGTGCTAACCATATGCTAAACAGGGTTCCAGGTACTGGGAATATGATTCTGAACAACAGAGTAAACATTTTTGCTTTTATGGAGCTGTCTTTCTGGAGAAGGATTGATTTGACTTGAGTATACTTTGGAGCTCTCCCTCAAACTGCTATCTTAGATGTCATATGTGCTTTCCTCTCCACAGGCTCTGCCACCTGGCTTGGTCTGTTGGTTGATATCACATTTAAGAATGATTACTATCTCTTTCATAAGTTCTTCAACATATTAGATGACTGTTATACTTGCTATTTTTGGAATGGGTTATTTTCCCAACTTTTTTCTGCATCTGTCTTTATTCCTGTATATTATTTCCATATTCTTAATTCTCTGATATATTTCCTCAAAAGAACAGGTCATTATCAATTCTTTTGGAATTAAAAAAAACTTTTTTTAAGAGTCTAGACTAAATTTTTATTCCTTCAGAGCCAGAAACAACCAACTTGTCTTGGCAGATGTAGGAATGGCATTGAATCATCGCCACTAATATTTAAAGGTATTGAATTAGACCACTATTGTGTCAGATACATAAATAAATATAAACAGAAAATTTGTACTTATATTTTACAGATAAAGTGAATTTGGATAAAATATTTTAATATTAAAATTTTTAAAAAGCGAAGTCTTTATTACTATATTTTATTTCATTACTGTATCTTATATATTTTATATATGGTAACATACTATATATCATGCTTTTATGTAATTCACAATAAAATACTTGGGGTGTAAATAATTAGTCCATGACTTTTAATGTAAGTTATGTAATAAATATTGAGTTAAAATCATTGGATTTTCTATTTTATTTCTGAGAGTTTCACTTCTTAAGAATTTTAATATAAGAAGACACTTTTGGAGATATTGTAACAAAACATTTCCTTGTGGGAATTTAGTTTCCTAATCAACATATAACTTAAATTCAATTTATTGGCTAAATGATGGTATATACAAAGTTGTTATGGTTTTGTTTCCTTTCCATATAGGTGAAACAGAAATAGATGATATTGATGTTTTTTCTACATGAAATAATATATATTAGGTTTAATGATAGTTCAATTCCTTGGAGGTAGGGAGAAAGGCTGGTTGATTGATATTATACATTATTAGCCTTGGAGTTAGGTTTAGTCTAATTATATTCAGTATGTAGCACTTTTTAAAAATTTTGGTATTTAAATGTAAGTATGCTACCTTAATTGCAGAAGTTACTTTTTCTAGTCATTTCAATTTTAGCCTATATTTTTTTATTCAATAAGGAATAAATTATCCTAGTAAATATTCTTGCCAGTCAGAATCAAGAAATAGTCTGTTCAGAAATGTCAACTTTCTGAATATGTTTAGAACAGAGTTAGAACTAGCAAAAGAAGTTTTAAATATCTGTCATGGGCTGTGACAGCTCAAACTTCCCTACTTTACATTACAAAATAGTGTCTGAAATTTGCTTGCACATTTTGTAGTAGGTTGAATAAGTCACAGATAACAGTATTCTTCCCCAGATAACAAAGGGAAAACTATAAGCACACATAATTAAATTGATTATTTCTGTTTTTTTCCTTGGAGGAAATAAAAAGACACAAAAAATAAACTTCACAGTAGGTGGTTAGCCACTCATGAATTCTTCAGTAGTTACTTTAATGTGAATATTTGGTATTTATTGGTATTTATTGGCTATAGTAACACTTTTAAAGTTGCCTGATGTTTTACAGAAACAATGAATATACTTTAAAATCGGGAAAAAAATTCAGCATAATATATCCTCTTGTATTTAGTATTTTAATATGTTTAGCTGCGTTCTCATGTTTTTGCTAAATATAGGAAATCTATAATTACACATTTTTCCCTAATATCTAATATCCCCAAGAGTGTAATAGAAAATAAAGTAAAAAAAAAACACAAGAAATAGACTTTGCCCTTCAGAAATCTTCATCCATTATATTAATTTTTGAATGCAGGTTGGTGTCACAACAACTAGGATAGAGTCTATAGATAACCTGAGGAGGTTATTTTATTTATCTATTTTAAACCTCCAACAACAAACACCTATTATCATACTCACAGACCTATTGGGAAAGCTGTGCTTTAAGCTAAGAGTCTGCTGGTTGGCTGAGTTGGTGCTGCTCTGTGTGTTTCTTGGTTCTGGGATTAGTAGGCTCCCTGGGCATATTCTTCTCATAGTAATGGCAGAAACATAGTAGGGCTTAATATGCCCTTAACAAGTAGATCAGAAAGTGTAACAGGAGAAAGAGGATAATTAAGAAAACCATATTAGTAGAAATCATCAATATTTTCAATGTTGCCATTTTTAATGAGAATTTGGAGAGTTTGTGGATTCTGCAGTAGTAAGTCATGGGATGAAAAAAATCATAGTTTTTTGAAGGACTTAGTGTAAGGAAATAGCAGACATGGAACCAGTGGGAAAATAACCAACTGAAATCCAAATGATTAGCAGAATATTCAGTTGCTTAAAACACGCCAAGATATAGACAGTGTTCCAAATGTGATGTGCTTTCCTAGTTTGCTGATTAAGTTTATCCAGCGGACAAAAAACATATTTGTTTTCATTATATTACTAACAAATATATAATTCTAAAGGTTTTTAAACATAACTTTTGAATACTTTGCTTTTGCTCTTTTTTTGTAAATTTATTTATTTTTGGCTGCATTGGGGCTTTGTTGCTGCACAGGCTTTCACTAGTTGTGGCGAGCGGGGGCTACTGTTTGTTGTGGTGCACGGGCTTCTCATTGCGATGGCTTCTCTTGTTGCGGAGCACGGGCTGTAGGCATGCGGGCTTCAGTAGTTGTGACACGCGGCCTCAGTAGTTGTGGCTCACAGGCTCTAGAGCGAAGGCTCAGTAGTTGTGGTGTGTGGGCTTAGTTGCTCTACTGCATGTGGGATCTTCCCAGACCAGGACTCAAACTCGTGTCCCCTGCGTTGGCAGGTGGATTCTTAACCACTGCACGATCAGGGAAGTCCTCTCTTTTGTTAAAATATAAAAAACATTGAAATAGACCCTTGAGATTTAAAAATTCTTAAGCTAATTTGCAGTCAAAAATTTAAATGCAGTTTGTTTTTCTAGCAATTTATCTTTTAGGGAAACTGATAGACTCTTATATCTAAAAGAATTGGTGTATTTGGGTTTTTCACTTCATGTAAGTGAAAAATATCCATATGAATAAATAACATTTTGCATATACTAAATATTTAAAGCAATCATATAATGACAATGGAAAAGAAACCTGTGGCATTAGAGGTGCATTTTCATTTTGTTAAAGTGATTTTTCTTTTCAAGTCTGAAAAAAATGTAATATCTTATTCTGAAGGGATGGAGGACAAATAAAATGACCTTAGTGTAACATGAATTGCTCTTTGTTTCCAAACAGAATATTAAAGGAGGTATACCAGCAAGTAGGGTTGTTGTAAATCAACATTTTTTTAAGACAACAATTTTTTGGTTTAGTAACTTCTCTGTTTTTTGCTGTTTTTCTTGATAAAGCATTATTTCTTTGTTTGCTTTACTGTACAAACTCTTATTAGCACAGAAAATATTTAATGAATATGTCACATAGCATGACCTGAATGGATAGAACATCTCCCCTAAAGCAGCAGAGCAGCAGGAGGTAATTAGAACTCTCCGTGATATTTATTACTAATAATCTTCATTGACATTTGAAGTTGATAGGCGGTATTTAAAGATTTCTACTGTTGGCTTAGGCATAGAGCTTTACAAACTATATATCTAACAAAATGGTTTGTGATTTGTGAAGATATATTTTTTCAGGCTTCAGTAAGATATGAAGTCATTGTACCCCAATTCCCATTTATTATAGTTGTAAAGAACCAACTGTCTTGTAAATACTGTCTTTCAGTCTGGGTAAGTATATAATAAAATTAAGGGGCTTAATCGAAATTAAATAAAATCTCATTGCCATGTTGCATAAACATGTTTTTACAGAACCTTCCAGAATTAAATGGTTCTAAAAACAAGTAGTTACTAAAATCAAATCAGTATACTCGAAAGCATAGAGAAGACATTTATCAGAAAGATGTTTCTAAAATTTCAAAAAAGGAAGAAAACTAAATGCAAATGAAAACAAATAGAATGCAGGCTTTGGTCAATCTTGTGTGTGTAAGGAGAATAATGAAATGGATATAAAACTCCTAAAGGAAGGGAGAAGCAAAGGTATATTCTTCTGAAATATTTCCTGCCATATTTCAGATAGAAATATTAAAAATGTATTTTCCTAATACCTTCATCATATCTATTTCTCTTTGCAAATACAAGTCAAGATAGGATCTTTGTTAAACATAGAATTAATACATTTCATTAAAGATATAACTAATGTTTTTCCTCAACTATTATTTTCTAAAAATTAAAGGCTTAATTTTAAGTAAATTTTAATGGGAAAATAATTTTTTCCATGTTAGAATTTCCAAAATGGATACATTATTTTCCTTGAGTTTCTATTACTTTTTTAAAGTTAACGTTCAGCAGTAAATTATCTGTAAATTATCTTTTATCTCTATAGAAACATGATTCTCTGCATAAATGGCTCTAATTTATTGGCTTTTCCTTATTATTTTCAAAGAAATATTTTTAGAGGCGAAATTATAATTTTATTAAAATTATTTTGTCACAACTTCAGCCTGTGTTCTTCCAGCAGGACTTTTTTCTGAAGCACATGGAAGCTAGGATGTAGAGGCTTAGATATCCTTCCCTTCAAGGAATTTCAACATATGCTTAAATGAAAAATCTAACAAGACTTCCTATTTCTAAAAATTTCCTCCCTTTTAAAGAAAATGAAACCACTCAATTTAATGAACATGAGTGGATGGAGAATAGATAAATTGCATTAAACTCAGAATTTATTTATTAACTATATTGTTTAAATGTGGTTTCTGAATAGTATTGAGACAAAATAAAATAGAATAAAAAAAGAAAGAGTGAAGATAGACTTATTTCATACACATAAGGAATTTAAGAAGGAATCCCACTATGTATAACAGAATTTTTTCATATCAACTTAATCCATATTTCACCTATGACTATTTCATGCTGATAGATAACCAGGGAAGAACATAAGTAAGATTAATATCAGTTAATTACTTTACAATTTCTGTTTGGTATTCCCCAAGTAAAACATTTGGCTTTCCAAATTAGGAAAAATATACACATTGTGTATAATCTTTGTTGTCATCTGCAGAAAATTTTATACATTTTCTTATACTCCATACGCATAACATTTTAAATTGTATTAGGTATCATTTTTGTTTTATCTCTTTAAGTGATGCCAAGTTAAAATGAATCATCTGCAATGCATATAAATTTCTGAAGCATTCATTATATATGTTAAAAGCAAGGTAGTTATTTCAGAGCAATCTATTAATTCAAATTGCCATACTAGAGAAATGAAGCAGTTTTTAAAAGAAATAGGTGTCTGCAAAAGCAGTGACTCTGTAAACGTTTAAATTGTGTTAACCCTTCAGAGTTATTAATGTAAATGTAGTGACTGTTTCAGTGTTCACTTTGTTTAATGTGTTGTTCTCATGTGATTTCAGAGTAAGGTGTAGGAGATAGGATAACATCAAAGCATAAAATATTTTGGAAGTGTTTAAAGACCCTGCTTCACATGTAACAATTTGTGCCTCACATTCTCAGAAAGCCACTGCATCTCTGATTGATTACCCATGTACCTCTATGAAATAGCTGTTCCCTGGTGCTCTGGGGAGAGCTAAAAACAATACTGTCTACTGGAGGTCATAGTTATTCATTATTCTTAGTCTGTCTTGTTTACACAAATAGAAAAATAAAATGACTTAGAAGTCAAGGCCAATAGAGATACACCTTTTCTCCTTAACTTGAATCTGCTACAAAAATCTTATTTAAAAATTAAGACAGGGAGAGCAAAGTATATGTGGGTGTGTTTAAAAAGTCCAAAAATACATTGCAATAGAATTTAGAGAACTTTTTAGGTTTGCAGAAAAATTGTGCAGAAAGGACAGAGAACCCATAAACTCCCTATCATTCTGCACAGAGTTGCCCCTATTATTAACATCTTGTATTAACATGATATATTTGTTACAATTAATTAATATTGATATATTATTATTAATTTAAATGCATAGTTTACATTAGTATAGCAGTTTGTGCTATATGGTTCTAAGGATTTAGGAAAATACATGAAGTCAGGTATGCACAATCAAAGTATCGTATGGAGTAATTTCACAACCCAAAATTGCTATGTGCTACATTTTACATTGTCTCACACTCCCTCTGAACCCCTAGAAATCACTCATATTTCTGTAGTTTTGCCTTCTCCAGAATGTTTCCATAGTTTAATGTTTCCATAGTTTTGCCTTCTCCAGAATGTTTTATAGTTAGAATCATACAGTATATAGCCTTTTCAGATTGACTTCTTTCACTTAGCAATACACATTAAAAGTTCCTCCGTGTCTCTTTTGTGGTTTCATAGCTCATTACTTTTTTTTTTTGCTCATTACTTTTTAATTTATGAATAATATTCAATTGTATGGATGTATCATATTTTACTTACCCATATTCCTATTGTAGGCTATCTTGATTGATTCCAAGTTTTGGCAATTAAGAATAAAGCTTCTATGAATATACATAGGCAGGTTTATATGTGGATGTTAGTTTTCAACTCATTTGGGTCAGTACCTAGGTGCACAATTACTCCATTATACTGTTTCGCTATAAATACATTGTACAGAAATGTCAAATTGTCTCCCAAAGTGGCTGTACCATTTTGCATTTCAACCAGCAATGAATGAGAATTCTTGTTAATACATGTCTTTACCAGCATTTGGTATTGTCAGAGTTTGGGGTTTTAGCCACTCTAATAGCTGTGTAGTGATATCTCGTTGTTATTGTTGTTTTTAATATATTTATTTATTTATTTTTGCCTGCATTGGGTCTTTGTTGCTGTGTGCAGGCTTTCTCTAGTTGTGGCGAGTGGAGGCTGCTCTTCATTGCGGTACGTGGGCTTCTCATTGCGGTGGCTTCTCTTGTTACGGAGCACGACAGGCTCTATGTGTGCAGGCTTCAATAGTTGTGGCATGTGGGCTATAGAGTGCAGTCTCAGTAGCTGTGGTGCATGGGCTTAGTTGCTCTGCGGCATGTGCAATCTTCCTGGAACGGGGCTTGAACCCGTGTCCCCTGCACTGGCAGGCGGATTCTTAACCACTGTGCCACCAGGGAAGTCCTCATTACTGTTTTAATTCACAATTCCCTAATGACATGATGTTGCGTATCTTTTCATAAGCTTATTTGACACTTGGATGTCTTCTTTTGTGAGGTGTCTATTCAGATTTTTACTCATTTTAAAAATTGGATTGTTTATGTTCTAATTGTTGAGTTTTAAGCATTCTTTGTATATTTTGGATACCAGTCTTTTGTATGATGTGTATTTTGCTAATATTTTCTCCCAGTCTGTGGCTCATCTTTTTTTTTTTTTCTCTTAACTGTTTTTCTGCAGAGTAGAGTTTTTAATTTTTTGTTTGCTTGTTTGTTTGTTTTGTTTTGTGGTACGTGGGCCTCTCACTGTTGTGCCCTCTCCCGTTGCGGAGCGCAGGCTCAGCGGCCATGGCTCACGGGCCCAGCCGCTCTGTGGCACGTGGGATCTTACCAGACCGGGGCATGAACCCATGTCCCCTGCATCGGCAGGTGGATTCTCAACCACTGCGCCACCAGGGAAGCACAAGTTTTTAATTTTAATTAGGAGTCCATCTTCTCTCTCATGGATTTTGCTTTTGGTGTTGTATCTAAAGATGACCAAACAAAAGGTCATCTAGATTTTTCTTTATTATTTTCTATAAGTTTTATACTTTTGTATTTTAACTGTAGGTGCATGATACATTTTCAGTTACTTTTTGTGAAGAGCATAAGGTATTAGTCTATATTAATTTTTATATTAATTAATTTATTTTATTTATTTTTCTCTGCATTGGGTCTTCGTTGCTATGTGCCGGCTTTCTCTAGTTGCAGTGAGTGGGGGCTACTCTTCGTTGCTGTGTGCAGGCTTCTCATTATGGTGGCTTCTCTTGTTGCGGAGCACAGGCTCTAGGCTCGCAGGCTTCAGTAGTTGTGGCACACAGGCTCAGTAGTTGTGGCTCACGGGCATAGTTGTTCTGCGGCATGTGGGATCTTCCCGGACCAGAGATCGAACCCATATCCCCTGCATTGACAGGTGCATTCTCAACCACTGTGCCACTAGGGAAGCCCCTAAATTCATTTTTTATCTGTGAATTTTCAGTTATTGCAGCATATTTATTGAAAAGACTATCCTTTTCCACTGAATTGCCTTTGCTCATTTTTCAAAGATGAGTTCAGTATATGTTTGTGGATTTATATCTGAGCTTTCTATATGTTCCATTGATCTATTTGACTGTGGTTTTCGCCAGTACACTGTCTTTATCAATGTAGATTTAAGTAAATCTTGAAGTCAGTCAGTGTCCATTCTCCAAATTTGTTTTTCCTTAGTGCTGTGTTGGCTATTCTGGACCTTTTGCTTTTCCATGTAAATTTTAGAATCAGCTCGTTGATATTAAAAAAAGAACCTGCTGGGATTTTGATTGACATCATGCTGAATCTGTAGATCAAATTGCGAAGAACTGATATCTTAACAACATTGATTCCTCCCATCCACAAACATGAATATCTCACCATTTATTTAGGTCTTTGCTTTCTTGTATCACGATTTTTTAAAAAGATTTCTTTATGTAGACCTTGTACATGTTTCACTAGATTTATACTGAAGCACTTCATTTTTTTGTGCTGTTGTAAGTGGTGTTGCATTTTTAATTTAAAAATCCAATTGGCCATTGATGGTATATAGAAAAGCACTTAACATTTTTATATAATTTCGTACCCTGTATCTTGTAAACTTGCTATAATGCTGTAATAGTTCCTGTAGTTTTGTGTTGTTGCTAATTCTTTGGGCAGAAATAAAGCTTTTATATTCAAGATTCATTATTCATTATTTCCATTTCTACCATTTTACACTTTACAGGATATTTCTGACATAATGGGATGAATGAAGTATATAACTAAAAAAAATAATTTATTTTTTTTATTATTATCTATTTTCTTAAGCTTCCTGGTATTTTACCACAGCATGCATGAATAATGTAGTGACACATTAGTCATCTCTTCTATAATTAAGCATTAAAAATGTGCAATTTTACAAACACATTAAATTTATTCCCAGGAATCCCTCAGAGCTAACCTACTTTTCACTTCAGTCTACTTTTATCCATTTCTCCTCTCATTAGCTCACCAATTCCGGGTCACACAAATACTCCTTTTTAGATCTGATTGAGATACCAATACCCACTTCTTGATTTGGCCACCTTGATAGGCATCACTTTGAAGAACCAAGTCTCAGCTTTGTATAAAACAATTCATAAATGTTTAACTGGTTTATGAGTCTCAGAAAAGATCTATATTTGTTATCAGAAAATATGTTAGTTTTGGATCAAGTGTACGTTTGCTATTTTTCATGAGCTTCCTAAAACTATGTTTGTAAAAAATGGGTGAAATTCATTTTTTAAACTCAAGAAGACTCTACATTTGATAGTTTGAATTCTCATTTTCTGATCATTCTTCTCTGCTCTATGGTGTACTATATGCCTTGGCTAACTGCACTTTGCAAACAATAGCCACAGAAGAGTAATTCCTAATCATCTTGAGAATCCCAAAGTGACAGATTTAAAGAATTGGTTGTAGCAGTGTCATCAATCTTAGATGTCATATAATGATGGTATTGAAGCAAAGCTGTTCTTACTGCTTAGGACACTTGAATAATTGTACCATGATAACTGAAGCTGCTAAAAAATAATGAGAAAAGTAACAATGAAAGCATTAATATCTCCACATAAAATATTCACAAGATTAAAATGAAGCGAACATGCTTCATAATCAATAACCACAAGAAATGTACAAGTTGCACTTATATCTATATATGTGTGAGTATATTTACAGAATATGTATATATCTACTCAACCAAAAATGAGTGTGAAACAGTGATTTCTTAGGGACTTTTTATAACCTAAAAAATGTGCACTATTCTTTAATTGAAAAAAATATGACTTGGCATAGTTTTACCAAGACTAGCTTTCTTTTAAATGAGCATTACAAACCATTTAAAAATACCATTGGCATAGAAATATTCCATTTGCACAGCTAAATTAACATTTGTTCTACTCACATCAGTGCTACTGTTTTCTTCAGTTTCTTTCAATCGTCTAACGCCTTTAATATTATTAAATAAAGAGAACGATAGATCTTTAATGAAAATATACAGAATTCCTCACAAATATGAATCCCCATTAATGCCAAGAAGAAGATGAAGAATTTCAAAGAAAACTTAAAAGAATAGAGCTAAAAGATAATCTGGTTACTTGAATTCCTTGGAAGTAATCACTCATACATCCTTATTTATATGGACTCCTGAATACTTATCAATTCAAGAAAATATATTACTGACCTCATAATAAAGGTAGTTAAATCAAAACATTAGTTTTATCATCAAGGGTAAAAAAATAACGATGCTTTAGAGATTATGTCATCTATGAGCTGTAAATAATGTATCTAATAATTACAGTAAATAATCTGTATAGCACCATTGATTTTTGCACAGTAACCTTAAGGTAGTTTCTAAAGGCTGTCTTTTTATTATGAAAGAGAAGAATGAATCTCCAGGGTAAACTCAGTTTTCCCAATTCTCAAAGTTAGTGACAGAATAGGGAATCAAATCCACATCATTTGACTCTGAGTTCAAGGTGATTTTTCACAGTGTAATTACAATTTAAAAAAGACTGAATATTCACACTAAAAAAAAGAATACAGTTGAATAGCTCTTAAAGAACATACTGTTGTCTTTATTCTTAAGTTAATTATCTTTCAACTCAGAGGTCATAAATTAAATATGACATTGTCAGGTAATCTGAGTTCTGTTAGTTTTTTAAGGTTTTTGAATCAATCAAGACCTTTTGACCAAATGACCAGTCATTTGTGAAGTTTAAAAAAATTTCTGTGAAGGATGTTAAATTATTTAGTTTTTATTTCCATAATTGCATTGCTGAGTAACTGAAGGGTTGAATGATAGTAGGTCCATGAATTGCCTAAAAACTTAATTTTTTTAAGAAAATATTGATTGTATAGCTTATTATAAAACTTTGATTAAAAATAAATTGCTAGGGTCACAATAAGTTAATTAAAATGTGGACACATACATGTTAGGATTTTGCTGTGCTCATAAATACTATATCTCATATTCTTCAAATTCCTAAGATAGAAATACATTTTTTTATATTTTTGTATCTCCTATCTCCAGAGTTTCTTTGTGAATTAGATTTTTAGGAAAGTCTTATTTTAAATTTTCAATCCTCAACTTTGAAAAGTTAATACTTGGACCATATATAAAGAATTATCCTAAAAATAAAATAACAACTTGAAGACATTGGTTATGATTTCCAGAGAACCTAGAATTTAGGAAAGTTATTGAATAATATTTTACACCGCAGAATATTTTTGTTTAAATATGATAAACTATTTTTTCAGTGATAATTTTAAAGACTTTAAGAGAAAATAGGACACTTTAAATACAAAAATTCACAGTTTTCCTTTACGATATTTACCCATCTATTTAGGAAAAGCTCATTTTTACATTGTTAAAAGAGGTTTAAATAAAAAGACATTATTAACATTTACCAAGTAATGAAGAACTAACTGGGTTCTTTGTATTGCAAAATCTTAATTGAACTGGTGAGCTGAAAACTTGGAATTTTATATTAGATTTTAGGTGTAATCCTTTTCTTCATAGTCTTTCGTATTCTTTTAAGTGATTCCCAAATATTGCATTACTCCATACATTTTATGCAGGAAGGAAGAGGTCTCTGTAATTCATTCTGTTAATCTCATCGTTAATGTGGGATCATTAACAACCATTTATTCAAAAAACTTGATTAAAGATAGAAATTAATGTTTTACAATGATTTGCAATACCCACATATACTTTAATATTTATTCCAATAATTACATATAAATGAATTGAAATTATTTTTATTAAAGTTGAAAATATATGAATATAAAATAATCAGAAGATTGGTATAGTTGTAATATATTCACATTTTCTACTTTAGTCTTCTAGAATTAATTTAGTTTTCCTGAAGTTAGAATTGCATAGCAAAAATAAGGAACTTATTTCCTATGTAATATGACAGTAACAGACATTAAATGTTGAGGATCAAGAGAAATAAAAGAACAGGGCAAATAGTTGAAAAACTAGTAAAAAAAAATTTCATATGTTGAGATTTACAGATGTAAATCATTTTGGATCATCTACTTATAGCCTTTAAGTAAAATCACATTACAATTTATATGATGTAAGCAAAATCTAAGAACATGCTTTGAATAACCTTTAAATTAATTGAGTAAACATTGCAAAAAGCCCTGCCTTACTATAGGTACAATATTATTCTTAATTTTTCTCATCCACTTATGTGCTTGCACATTATTTGTTTAATTTTAAATATATTATACTTTCATAATAACTTACAAAATTGTATATTTGTAACGTATTTCACACATTTTAATATAAAATGTATTTTATTTACTTTGTTCAGTGTTCTAGGTTTTGAACATTAAATTTCACTCTTTCATCTTATTGAAGCAGTTCCCTTACCTAGAAAATTTATGGAGACACGATTCTAATCCCACAGGTGTTTTTAATAGTGACATAGAGAACACTCAGTTATAAGAAAAATGAAAAAATCCGTAGTAATAAGATGATCAGGCCAGCAGGGGGGAAGACAGAAGAGCTTATCATATAATTTATAAAAGGAAATTAAGATTATCTGTCATAGCAGGTATCTTTATCTTAATTTATACAGTAATTTTCTAAAATTAATATCAAAATTTATAATAGTGTATATATTAATATATAAATAATAATTTAATATTACTTAATTTATGCAGTAATAATCTGTAACTGTTGCTTTATTTTTCTTTTACTCAAGTTATAATTCAATAATTTATTTTGTAATTTTATTTTTCAAAATTCTTGAAAATTATTTTCTCACATCACTATTTTATCTTTCAACTTATTTTTAATTTATCTGCATTTTCATCTAATGAGAATTACAAATGTTTTTCAGGGTTAATTTGCATTTTGTTACATTGAGGTTTACATAACCTCAATTACATAATACTGAGGTTTTACGGAAACCTCTATATGTTGAGGTTAACCATAATATGATTATGGTAATCCCTGATAGTTGATATTTGCACATTTCAATTTGTCAGAAAAGTCATCCATATTTTGGAAATAATTTTTTTTAAAAAGATGGCACCACATTCTTTAAAAAACATACAGAAGCAAAGGACACCCACATATTGCCTCTTTGGACTCTATTCAGTTCATGTCATTGTTTTCTATTTTTTAAGGTCTTAGGGGTTAGTGAACTTACTTGTTAATTAGTAGACATTTATCCAGTTGAGATGCAAAGAATTTCTTTTTGATGGATCAGATAACCTCAGATATTGAGGGCCTGTTGGACATAACCACCTTTATATTTTACGTAACAGTCTTATCCTACCATTTCTGTGTTAAATTGCCTGTAAAAATCATAGCTTTTCAGATGGTGTTTGAACCAGACAGCATCTTATTGGTTCTCTATTTAATTAATAAGTTAAATATTGGCCCATGTTAATTTTATATATTTGCCCCAAATTCATGATTTTACCATTTGAAAATTATTATTTTAAAAGTACTACAATTTATTCTGGTTTTTATTTAAATCAGTATCATTGAATATATCATTCATGCTTTGTTTGTATTGATTTTGACATTTTTAACTGACATAGTGGTTTGTCACTACCACAGATTTTAATTGTATTTTGGCCTGTATCCTATTATACTTATATATTTGAAACAAAAAAGTGACATATATATGAAGTTCTGTCTTAGATATTTTAATCAAGATTTAGGATTTATTATTATATTTTTGAAATATATCAACGTTAAATATGTATTAAATATTAAGCATGCATTACCAAGCAAATATTTGCCAGAATCTATTTGAGTTTCTGTGACTTAAAAGGATACTCAAGACACAGTCTGATATGAAAGCTCTTATACTTAGTGGAATTTTATATTTTTCATAATTTATTGCAATTATATTTTGATCTCTTTTTGGGAGGAGCAATCTGAACAAATTCATAATGTGACACCTTCTACAATAATCTGACTTGAATAAAAATAATGTCAAATCAAGAAGAAAGTTAAAAGTTTGAATGAGAAAAATATCCTAGAATAAAAGATACTAAAGACATAATGCATTGCAAAATTAATAATAGTTAACATTAACTGTCTTAAGAGAGATAATGGCACTGTAGGTTATTAGAAGAAAGTCTTTATTTTGAGGGAAAAATGAAAAGTATCATTATTCTTAGTGAAGGTAAAATTTTCCAAGCATATAATTTTTTTAATAATCTCACATTGCCCAATATGTAATTTTAGAGTGAGATTATCACTGCTACTGTATTATTATTTGTTGTAAATCATTGCTAATATTATTAATGATGCTACATTGTTTATAGCTTTATTAAGTCATTTAGACATAATTTTAAGCTAAACTAGTTTTATTCCTATTGCCACAATATGTCGAATATAAAATTCTTTTACTTTGATTAATCTTAAGTTACCTGGCAATTTTTTAAAGTAACGTTTTTATAGATGCATACTTATTGAAATCTTCTATTCCTGAAAATATACAGACACACACACATACACACAGAGACATGTGAGTACATGCACACACACACACACACACTTTCCCCTTGTACATTGGAGGCAATTATTTTTGTGTATATTATTCAGGTCACAGTTGTTTATCTTTTTATCTCAAAATCTCAAGTTTGTTGAAGTGTCTTCTGAAGTTTAGTATTGTAAATGGTCTAAAATAAATTTTCTATTTGGCATCTTGTATGTTACCTGCTTGTTCTAGCTGGTTTTCCAACGTACTGTTTTAACACATGAATCACCTACAATGCAGTATACAATAACAAAAATAAAAAATAAACAAGAGGCAATAACAACATATTGTAGCTAAGATGTTATCTTTTTAAGTTTTACCTGATCTATCAATAGTCTTTTAATTAGTTTATTTTAATTAATCAATTAATTTATTTTTGGCTGCATTGGGTCTTTGTTGCTGCACTCGGGCTTTCTCTAGTTGCGGTGAGCAAGGGCTACTCTATGTTGTGGTGCATAGGCTTCTTATTGCGGTGGCTTCTCTTGTTGTGGAGCATGCGCTGTAAGCGTGCAGGCTTCAGTAGTTGTGGCACATGGGCTCAGTAGTTGTGGTTTGTGGGATGTAGTGTCAGGCTTAGTAGTTGTGGTGCATGGGTTTAGTTGCTCCGTGGTATGTGGGATCTTCTTGGACCAGGGCTCGAACCCATGTCCCTTGCATTGGCAAGTGGATTCTTAACCACTGTGCCACCAGGGAAGTCCCTCAATAGTCTTTTTAAAGCTACAGATTCCCATAATCTTTCAACTCATCTTTCAAAAATTATTTCTTTAAATCATTTCTTATTCTTATTCCTTCTTTTATCTCTTTATGGGGCTAGGTGGATTAAATAACTGGGAAACCGTCTCCATTTCTGTAATCCTTTGTCTCCATATAGCTCAAAATTTTTGTCTCCATATTTCTAGTTATAATATATGTTATTATTTTCTACGTTACTAAATTTCTCTTATGTAGTCACTTATTTTCTTTAACCATAATTTTTAATATTAGAACTACATTTTGCATGTACATGAATATTTTTATGTCACACTGATCCTTTTTCAGTCTGTTTGCTCTAGTTTCATTAATTCAATATGTTTTTCATTTATTTGGCGTTTACAATATTTTCAAAATGCTCTCATGCTTCTCAAGGGAAATCCAGTCTTTTTTTCCTTTTGAGCATGACCTGTGAGTCTGGCATGTGTTTTGTTTTGTTTTTTTTTTTTTTTTGGCATGTGGTATTTTTCATATGTTCAGATGAGAAAACTGAGGCATGGAGAAGTAATGGAACTTTCTCACTACCATATACCTAATAAGAGGTAGAATGAGGACATTATTACTGTCCCTGTATTGAGTTGAATGGTAGCTTCCCAAAATATCTGTTCACATTCCAGAGCCTATAAATGTGACTCTATTGGGAAGGAAAAAGTATTTGAAGATTAAATTAAGGATTTTGAGATGAGATCACCTTGGATTATTCCAGTGAACCCTAAATAAAATAAGTTCCCTTATGAGAGACACATAGAATAGAGATATGCATGAAGAAGAGAAGAAGGCCATATGAAGATGGAGGCAGAAATTGGAATTATGAAGTCATGCAACAAGAAACACTTGGAGGCACCAGAAACTGGAAGAAGCAAGGAGGTATTCTCTCTTAGAGTCTCCTGAAGGAGCACAAAACTGGTGACCTAGTAGCTTCAGACTTCTGGCCTCAAGAAGTGTGAAGGAATAAGTTCCTGTTATTTTTAAGCTACCAAGTTTGTGGTATTTAAGGAAGTCCTAGGAAACTAAAACAATCACCACTTTTTGGTGACTGGAAATGGGGTGCTGCTGTGACAAATAACTAAAAATATGGGAAGTGGATTATAAATTAGATGAGTAGAGGCTGCAGTAATTTTGTCTCATGAAAGCAAAAGCCTAGATTGTCTTGAACAGAACGTTGGTAAAAATATGAATGTTAAAGGCATTTCTGGAAAGAGCTCTGAAGGAAATAATGAACATGTAACTGGAAAGTGGAGGAAAAGAGGCACCCTTGTTATAAGTGGCAGAAATCTTGGAATAAATTTGTTCTGTGGTTGTGTAGAAAGTAGAACTTGTAGGACATGAATTTGTATATTTAGTTGAGGAGGTTTCCAAGCAAAGTATTGGAGATGTGTGACCTGCTTTCTTCTTGCTACTCATTATAAAATGTGAGAGGAAAGAGATAAATTGAATATGAAACTATTAAGCAAAAAGGAGCCAGCACTTGATGATTTGGGAAGTTCTTGGCCTATTCAGATTGCAAGGAATGTTGAAATTGGGAAATACACTGTTGGAAAAGTACGCTCTGGAGAAGAGCCAAAAGTGGCTACAAAAGCTTTTGCTGAAGTGATTGTATGTGTGACTCATGGATCTACTTAACCATCTCAACAGAAGCCAGGAATAGAGACAAGTTTAATAAGGAAAAATATGTAAAAGTCTTTCTTATCTAATGGCATGGACACAGGAGAATCAGAAGGTTTTGGAGAATTCTATATTAGAAGAAACACTGCCTCCTTGGACTGTAAAGGACAAAGACAGGATGAAACAAGAGAAGGCTGTCAGACTTCTAAAATTCTAAAGGCAGGAAAGGATTAAAAGAGCTGCATGGCTGAAACCATGTTCTACCCTTCAAGAAAGGAAGACCGACTGTGGAGGCAATAGCCTCCTTACCCTGTACAGAGTGGGTGGGGCTGCTATGGGCAGAGTAGAAGGCAGAGCTGCTTCAGGCCCGAAAGTCAGGACATCAAGTTACAGAGGATTTATTCTTAGGCGTTGAAATCTAATGGACTTTGTCCTGGTGGATTTCAAATTTTCTTGGGACCAGCAACCACTTTACTCCTTTCAGTTTTTGTCTTTTGGAATGGAAATGTCTAACTGTGCTTGTCCCACCAGTGTATTTTAGAAATAGATAAGGATTTTTCTTCCCTAATTTCAAAAGTTCATAGCTGGAAATTAATTTACTCCCAGAAAAGATCATATTCTGAGTCTCAACCATACCTGATTTAGATGATGAAATATGGGACTTTTAAAGCTGATTTTATTTAGATGAGAGTTTGGACTTAGAATTGGTATTGTAATGCGTCAAGACTTAACAGGTGTTAGATGGGGTAAATTTATTTTGTATGTGGGATATGAATTTGAGGGGGTCAGTGGTTGTATTGTGGTCAGTTAAGTGGCCGCACTAAGGATTTGACCATATTCCCAAACCTATGAATGTAACCTTATATGGAAAAATGGTCTTTGTAGATATATTTTGCCAAGAATGCCAAGATGATATATTGCTCTGTATATTGATGGGCCGTAAATTGAAGGACAATTGTTCCTGTAAGAGACACATAGAATGCAGACAGAGAAAAAAAGATATAAAGACAGAGGAACTGAGTTTGGAATTGTGCAACCACAGGTCAAGGAACACCTGGAATACTTGCAGTTTTTGTTCCAAAAAACAAATTTAAAATAGATCTAATTGCATTCTTGTATTTTGAAGAGATATGAAATACTTCAGAACATTTAACTGTTTTCTAAGTGATCAAATATACTGTGAAAAAATGCTCTAAGACTTTCAGATAGCTCAACCCTCCTCTTCTGTGTGTGTTTGTGTGTATTAATGTAAAACAAACTTCTCCAAGAAGAAAAGAATAGGCTATTATGTTGGTAAAAGTATCAAAGGTATAAGAAATTTTGAAATTATTCATATTTGACAGATCAATCACTGATTTAGTTTCTTCCATATAGCTGCCGATGTATGTAAATGATTTTATTGACAAGAAAGACTTTTAAGATCTGTGTATCTAATCTGACATTGTTATCAGAAAGATTTTAACCATCTTATGTTTTAATTGGCTAGGGCAGATAATAAAAAGTAGAATTGAGTGAAAGCCAAAAGAGAATTAGTCATTTTCTAAAATAAGTAAATTGTCTTCTGTCAGACTGATTAATCTGTTAACCAAAAAAAAAAATTAACAGTTAAAAGGATTAGACAATTTTAATTCTTAAATTAATCTTTTTAACTGCAATGTAAAAATCAATGTAATTACAGTTTGCAAAATTAATCCAGTGTTGAAACTGTACACATTTATTCTATAATACTTGATATAAATAGGTAAGTACTTTATGCTCTTAATATTTAATGAAGAGAACATTGATTTATTTTCTGCATTGTAGAGAATTGATGTTTAAAACTCAAATGCCAGACCAGGTCAACAGAAGCATTGAATGAATCCTAAAAATAAATTAGAACAAAGGGTAAACTTGTTAAACAAATAGGGTACAGTGGTCTAAAATTGTATTTTGATTAAAGAAAGAACTTTCTCTTCTTTTTGTTTTTAACAGTTTAAACATATTGGCAAGTTGTTGTTCTATTGGACTTTGCCTTTTAGGCAGAGCATCTGCACTAATAGAGTCCTGCTGATAAATTTAAATACAAAACAGTTTAGTGAAGGATTATTTTTTGAAAAAGCCTTAGGGGGACTTCCTTTGTGGTCCACTGTTTAAGACTTCACCTTCCAATGAAGGTGGCACGGATTCGATCCCTGGTTGGGGAGCTAAGTTCCCACATGCCTTGTGGCCAAAAAACCCAAACATAAAATAGAAGCAATATTGTAACAAATTCAGTAAAGACTTTAAATATGGTCCACATCAAAAAACTCTTTAAAAAAACTTATCAAAGTTTTAAAACAATATGAGTATAAATAATGAAAGGTTAAAACTTAACTGCTTGAGTGATACTCTCTTGAGTTCAGTAGCTTTTATTATAACCACAGACACTATGAAAATCAAGTCAAAATTATGAATCAACCTTCTGAAAAATTCACAGAAACAACTACCTGAGAAAATTTCCCTACATAAAATCAAAGTTTAACTTTTCTTACCTCCATGTTACATCAGTTGTTTCTTTACATTGAATTATTTATTACCATTTTTCTATGCATTTCACTTTCTTAAAGGATTGATTTCTTTTTTAATTAGAAGAAAATTCTCTCCCAAACAACTATAAATGACAACAAATACTTTAATAAGAACTAAAATTATGTCATGTACAATAGGTAGTTGATTATTTTATGACATGAGCTACAAACCAACCCTTAATGAAAGTTATCAACACTAAACAGAATTAAAAATTTGTGACTTATTTTTTTAGGCCAAAGCCAATTTGTGTCAAAACAAAAATTGTTGAATATCACATGATTTCAATTTATATCTCAAGTCAATAACTGCATCTATATAAAGAATTTATCTATATGAGTTTGTAAATAATAGAAGTATACATTATAATTACCCATATGGATTGAGATTTACTTTGAGTTCTTATAGATATTTTAGGTTCTTAAGGATTGGAGAGTTCTTCATTTTTAAAAAATGATTTTTAAATATGACAAACAACTTTTGTCATATCAGCACCAGAAACATGTGTCCAAAGGTTGGCAACTTCATGATCTCCAGTATTTTCTTTCAGAATAGCTCTTTGGTCATAAAGCCAGTGATTCTTGGGGTGCAACCATAATGCTGTCTTCATTACCGTGCACTGAATATCTGCATCAACATTTTGTACGAACATTTGTTGATGCATATATTTGCATCAACAAATATACCCCAAAACAATTTCTGTCAAAATATCAGAGAGTGGTCCTTACTTTTTTTTAGGAAATCAAACTTCTACCTGAAAATCATGTTGTGTGTCAGAATTTACTCTCTCTGAATGCCATAAACTCTGGGATATACAAATGCATAGTTTTCTCACTTTCTTTAAAACAAATCATTTTCAAAAGTTAGAGAGTTAAATCTTTGACAGAAGTTTTAGCTTTCTTGGCAGATTTTATCCAGAAATAATGGTTATATTTAATGTCAATGCATGCTGAAATGGATTACAATGATCTTTCTTTTAAAATAAGTAATTAGGCCACTTATATTGCCAAATATTACAGGTGCTTTTTGTTCAAAGCAAGTCAAAGTTGTTTTTTGGTATTATTTTTGCATGACAAAGAAGCTTCAAAACTTTTAAAGACCTGAATGGTTGTTTTGTTTTATTTTGTTTTTCCTAAATGAATCTCACATTAGAGCAATTTTTCTTTGATGTGTCTGCAGGTACACAACCCAGACAACAGAAATTGGATGCCAGGAAAACCATTATGTTTATTGTTTCATGTTGCCAAATCCTACATTATATGGTTTGAAACATTCAAAATTTGTCACTAGGTCTGCAGTGGGTCATACCATTTGTAGAAGACATTTCTTCATTTATTTTTTTATTGTTGTTTAAAGCCACAAAGAAGCTCAACCATTTCCGGAGAGCATGATTTTAAGGAGGTGTCTCTGATTTTTGTGTGGCTTCTCTTATTCCACCAGGCTTAAGCCACCGAAAAGTGTATGTACACACACACACACACACACACACACACACACTTAACATATATACACACATATATATATACACACATATGTATATATATGTATGTATATTTTAATGATCTGATATGAGAGTTTTGAATTAAAACAAGTCTACGTTTGGTCCACTTCCATTTATTTTTCAAATGCGTGTAATATTAACAACAACACCAATAATGTAACCTCAGACCTGGATTTTTGGCCAAAGATAAAGGTGCTTATTTATCTGTGTGTGGTCTTCCTATTGCAACTGAAAAATATATTGCCATAATGAAAGCAATTTGGTATTAATATCTCATCACACTCACTGATGTAACAAAAAACAAAGTATTAGTAAACTTGGTTGTTTCTTTACATCTTTAACGTAGCTAGATATTAAAAAAAAACCCAAATACCCCAAATCATATTTATAGAGCTTTGAATGTAGTTGTATTATATTTACATAATTATATATATGTATATATATTATATAATTCATATATATAAATCACATAAATAATATATTTATAATAACTATAAACAGATATATGGATTTGATTTTATGTGTATTAAAACATTTAAAGGGAAACCGTTTGATATGCTCTTAAACCACAGCCATGATAATTATCTGTTACTTCACTCTGTAAAGTATCATTCTAAACCTGTTTGAACTGAGGAAGTACAATGATAACTTAATTTGGTATAGCTTTCAAAAATAAATTTAAAATACCATGAATAAAATAAAAAAAGAAATGTATTATAAGTAGCACAGATAGTTTTCATGTTCTGTTGTAAATTTGAAAAATCAGAACTGAGTATTTATTGAGAGTATGTATCAGTTCTTAGATACTTAACTGTTAGATTTTGATTTTTTTGTTACCCATCCATGAAATTATATTAATAAACTTACAGAGAAATTGGCAATATACACCAAGTGATAAATTCTGAAGAGCTCTGTCTCTTGTGGTTGAAGCAGTTTAACTTTCAGCAAGATAAACACATTTTTCTGTTTCTTCCAAAGTGAATTTCAAAGTCTTATTTCTTTCCTTAGTCACCATACTCAGGCTCTTTAAAAAAAAAAAAAAAAAAAAAAACTGCATTAATTAACACAGACTAGGTAGGATGTTAGGCTGAAGCCCCTTAAATTTTACAACGCTTCATCTTAACCTGAGTATAATGGGTGTCTTAAAGGATCTGCAAATGTCTCAGAGGTCAAGCATAAAAATATTTTTCCCTTATAATTGAAGGCTGAAATAAACTTAGTCTGGAAAACTAATGAATGGTTGGAGGAGGGGTGATCAGACAGTAGATTAGCCAGTGTTGTACCCTGAGGTCAGCCTGTTCTCTGGAGGGATTGATTGAGGCTGAAAGTATGTCAAAGTTCAAGGACTTGGAAAGAGAAGACCTTGATGTAGTTTCATCAAGTCAGATTAATGGGTATATTGTTCTGATTGATCAGTGCATACCAATAGTTCAGCTATTTATGAGGTTAAGAATTGGAATTTGGAGGCCTTGTCTTCTGTTTTATCTAAGTCACATGGGGAAGGGCATTTGTTTGCCGAAAGCAGGTTCTTTGAACACAAACAGGTGGGAAGATTTTCCATTGTCACAGGGTTTATGTAATTTTCAACACTGTCAATATTAAGGTGTTATAAGTTTGTCCTGAATACCTCTCTGGCCTCATTTTATAGCATTCTTGTTTAAGGTGCTTTAATTTTAAAAAGTTTCCTCCAGTTGCTTAAGTACTCTAAAGTTGTCTGTCATCCATCTGTCTGAAATTCTTTTGCTCTCTACATTCTCAAACATCATTTTATCAGAAGATTTTCTCTGACCATCCTCTCATTTGCTTATCACCCTATTTTATTTTCTTCACAGATGTTAATATTCTCCAAAATGTATTTATTTACTTATACATTGTTTGCTTTCCCACTACCATCATTTCTTCGAGATATCTGCTCTTTTTGATTAGCACTCTATCTCTAGACCCTACCATATGCTTAGCTCAGAATAGGTGCTCCAAATGTATTTAATAAAGAAAAGCAAAACTGCATGTTAGGCATTGAATTTAATAACGAGGACTTCTTTTTAGCTCAGTCACAGTGAATCAAAACAAATACAACTTAAATCTTGTATATCAGGAAACATAATAGAAAAGGGGCCCCAAATTTTAAGAAGAGCTGGAACTTTGATATTCTATACTCAAGAGCATTCTAGACACCATGAACACACTTTCCGTGTTCAAAACATCTGATTTTCTTTTAATATTCATCAATAAATTAAATCTCAATCTCAATCTTTTTCTCTCTCGCTCCCTTTCTCCCCTCCACTTTCTCTCCCTCATGGCTTCTTTTTGGAAATTTCTTTGTATGACTAAGAATTTTCTTTTCTTTTTTTTTTAAGTGATTGTTGTAGTGCAAGCTACACCCATGGGATGTACATATTAACTTTCATGATACTGGATATAGGTTCATGTTGTGATTAATACATTCCAGTGTATTTTCAAGGAAACCAAAGGATTTTTGACAGATTATTCTCACCCATAAAATGACTGTTGGATATTTGTTACTTCATTCATTTTACATGTGAATGTGTTTTTATCTGTGTGAGTGTGTGCTGCAAAGATTCATTTTAATTTATCGAGGTAAAATGAATATAATCATATATTTAGCCATTTTAAGATGTACAATTCAGTGAGGTTTAGTGCATTCACAATACTGTGTAAATGCCACCTCTCTCTAGTTTTGAAACTTTTTCATTACTCCAGAAGACTATCCCTTATCTACTAAGTAGTCACTCCCTAACCCACCCCAGCCCCACCCACTGAATTATGAATAATGTTGTTATAAATATTCACTGGCAAGATTCTGTGTGGACATATATTTTCATTTTTATTGGCTATATATTTAGGAGTGGAATTGCAGGGTCATATAGTAATTCCGTATTCAACAGTTTGAGGAACTGCTGAACTGTTTTCCACAGTGGCTGCATGATTTTACATTCCTGTTAACAATTTACAAATGTTCCTATTTATCCATATCCTTGCCAGTACTTACTTTCAAGATATCATAATGGTTGTGAAGGAGCATTATCTTGTGGTTTGGATTTGCATTTCATGTGCTTGTTGGCCATTTGTATATCTTATTTGGAGGAAAGTTTATTCAAGCCCTTTGCCCATGTTTTAATCAGTTGTTTGTTCTTTTTTTGTTGAGTTGTAAGGGTTCTTATATATTCTGGATATTAAACTCTGATGAGATACATGATTTGCAAGCATTTTTTCCATTCTGCAGTTTATTTGTTCACTTTCTTGATATTGTTCTTTGATGTGCAAAAGTTTTTAATTTTGATGAAGTCCAGTTTATCTATTTTTTATTTTGTTGATCATGCTTTTGGTGTCAAATCAAAGTATCCACTGCCAAATCGGAGGTCATGAGATTTGTCCCTATGTTTTATTCTAATAGTTTTAAAATTTTACCTCTTATATTTAGGTTGTTGATACATTTTGAGCTAATTTTTGTGTATGGAGTGAGGTAGGCATCCAGGTTCATTCTTTTGGTTATCCAGCTATCCTAGAATCTTTTGTTCGAGAGATTATTATTTTCCCCATAAAATGGTCTTGGCACCTTTGTCAAAAATCAATTGGCCATAAAGGTTTGTTTTTTTTTTTGTATTCCCATTTCTATTCTACTGCTTTATATGTCTATCCTTATGTCAGTACAGCACTATTTTGATTACTGTAGCTTTGTAGCAAGATTTAAAATCAGGAAATGTGAGTCCTCCAACTTTGTTCTTTTCATTTTTGATATTGGTTTGGCTATTTGTACCCCTTAGCAATTCCATGTAAATTTAAAGATAGCTTTTTCATTTCTGAAAAAACAAAAGGCAATTTCAGTTTTTACAGTGATTACAATGAATCTGTAGATTGCATGGAAGAGTATTGCCATCTTAATATTATATCTTTCAATCACTGCTTATGGGATAACTTTCCATTTAATTATCTTCATTAATAACTTCAGCATATTTTGTAGTTTTCATTGTACAAGTCTTTAATCTCCTTGGCTAATTTATTCCAGGTATTTTAGTCTTTTGGATGCTATTTTAATTAAAATTGTCTTCTTTATTTCCTTTTCAGATTGTTCATTACTAGCATATAAAATCACAACTGATGTTAGTGTATCAATGTTGTACTCTGTAACTTTGAATTTGTTTATTAGCTGTAGTAGGGTGTGTGTGTGTGTGTGTGTGTGTATATTCTTTGGGATTTTCTGCATATGAAATCATGTCATCTACAAACAGATATAGTTTTATTTGTTTTTTTTTTTTCAATTGGATAACAATTTTTCCTTGCCTAATTGCCCTGGTTAGAACTTCCAGTATGGTGTTGGATAGTAGTGAAAGTGAGAATCCTTGTCTTGTTCCTGATCCCATGGGTAAAGATTTCAGTCATTCACATTTGAGCATGATGTTTATTGTGGGTCTTTGAAGAATGTCTATATGATGCTCAGGAATTCTTGTATACCCAGTTTGCTGAATGTTTTTATAATAATGGGTATTGGATTTTGCCAAATGTTTTCTCTACATCCATTGAGATAATTTTGGGCTATAAAAAATGTGTTCAATAGATGTGATGTATTACACTGATTTTCTTATGTTGAACCACCCTTGAATTCCTGGGGTAAATCTGACTTGGTCATGTTGTATAATTTTTTAATGTGCTATTAGATTAAGTTTGCTAGTATTTTGTTGAGGATTTTTTGGTCTGTATTCATAAGGGATATTGACCTCCAGTTTACTTGTGGCATCTTTGTATAACTTTGTTATTAGAGTAATGCTGGACTATTAGAATGTGTTAGGAAGTTTTCTCTCCTCTTCTGATTTTTGAAAGGGTTGGAGTAGAATTGGTGCTAATTCTTTAAATGATTAGTAGAATTCACCAGTGAGTCCATCGAGTCCTGGATTTTTCCTTGTTTAGAGGTGTTTGACTATGGATTCAATCTCCATTCTTGTTATAGGTTTGTTATTGTATAGGTGTTTACTTGCTATAGGTCTTGCTATTTCATCTTTAGTCAGTTTTGCTATTTGTGTTTCTAAGAATTTGTTTACTTCATGTAGATTGTCTAATTCTGTGGTGTAAAATTATATTATTCTCTTATAATCCTTTTAATTTCTCTGAGGTTGGTATTAATGTCAATACTTTTATTTCTGAGTTTAATTATTTGTTCTTTTTTTTTTTTCTTAGTCATTCTGCAGAGAAATTTTGTTATAGTTTAAAAGAACCAAGTTTTGGTTTTGTCATTTCTCTGTTGTTTTCTTATCTCAATTACATTTATCTCTTTTGTAATTTTTATTATTCCTTCCTTATGCTACTTTGGCTTTAGTTTGCTCTTCTTCTGATTCATTATGGTTTAAAATTAGGTTGTTGATTTGAGGCCTTTCTTCTTCTTTTAATATAAGCATTTGCCATTTGCTAGTATAAAATTCCCTCTAATGCTGCTTTGGCTGCATCCCATAAGTTTTCAAGTGTTGAGTTTTTGTCTTCATTTATCTCAAAGTATTCTCTAATTTTCCTTGTGATTTTTTTCTTTGACCAATTTGTTGCTTAAGAATATATTGTTAATTTTCCAGGTATTTGTGGAGTTTCCAGTTTTTCTTCCATTGTGGCCAGAAAAGATACTTTGTGTGATCAGTATTTTGAAGTTTATTGACAATTGTTTTTTTAACCTAATATATGGTCCATCCTGGAATGTCTTATGTGGACTTAAGAAGAATATATATTCTATTGGGTAGAGTGCTCTGTATTGTCCTTTTAGGTCTAATTGGTTTATAATGTTACTCAAGTCCTCTATTTTCTTACTGAGCTTAAGCCAAGATGTATACCCACTATTGAAGGTGAAGTGTTTTAGACTCCCAATTATTATTAAAGAACGAGTTATTTCTCCCTTCAGTCCTGTCAGGTTTGTTTCATATATTTTAGGACTCTGTTGTGTTGTGTGTTTATGTTTATAGTGGTTATATCTTCTTTTTAAAAAAATAAATAAATTATTTATTTATTTATTTTTGCTGTGTTGGGTCTTTGTTTCTGTGCGAGGGCTTGCTCTAGTTGTGGCAAGTCGGGGCCACTCTTCATTGCAGTGCTCAAGCCTCTCACTATTGCTGCTTCTTGTTGTGGAGCACAGGCTCCAGACACGCAGGCTCAGTACTTGTGGCTCACGGGCCTAGCCACTCTGAGGCATGTGGGATCCTCCTAGACCAGGGCTTGAACCCGTGTCCCCTGCATTAGCAGGCAGATTCTCAACTACTGCACTACCAGGGAAGCCCCATAATGATTATATCTTCTTGATTAATTGATACTTTTTCAGTATTAAATGTTCTTTTTTGTCTCTTGTAACATTTTTTAATGTAAAGTCTGTTTTATCTGATATTATTATATCCACCCCAGGTCTCTTTTGGTTATTATTTTCATGGAATATCATTTTCATCTTTTCACTTTAAATCTGTTTGTGTCTTTGAGCCTAAAATGAGTGTCTGGTAAGCAGCATAAATTTTGATCCTTTTTTTCAATCCCTTCTTCCAGTCTCTGTCTTTTTTTTTTTTTTTTTTTTTTTTTTTGCGGTACGCGGGCCTCTCACTGTTGTGGCCTCTCCTGTTGCGGAGCACAGGCTCCGGACGTGCAGGCTCAGCGGCCATGGCTCATGGGCCCAGCCGCTCTGCGGCATGTGGAATCTTCCTGGACCAGGGCACGAACCCATGTTCCCTGCATTGGCAGGCAGATTCTCAACCACTGCGCCACCAGGGAAGCCCTGGGTCTCTGTCTTTTAATAGTAAGTTTAATCTGTTTACTTTTAAAGTAATTTTTGATAATTCAGGAATTACTTCTGCTATTTTGCTATTTGTTTTCTCTATATTTATCTTTATGTGATTTGTTCCTCAATTTCTCCAATTCTTCTTTCTTTGTGCTTCAGTTTTTTCTATTGTACTGTTTTGATTCAATCTTCGTTTCTTTTTCTGTATACTTTTCATTTTATTTCTTGGTGGTTACCATGGGGATTACAGTTAACATCCTAAATTTATGCCAATGTAGTTTGAAATAAAAAAATCTTAACTTTAATAGAATGTATTAACTGTGCTTCTGCCCAGCCCTTTTCTCCCCATTTATGTTGTTGTTACAAATTGCTTTTGTACAATGCATTCACATGAATGTAAATTAATAATTATTATTTTATGTATTTTAAAGCATATAGGAAATGAAAAAGGTGTCATAAGCCAAAATTACAATAATACTAGTTTTTATATTTACCTGTGTAAGGATTGTTATTTCTTCAAATGGCTTTGAGTTACCACTTAGTATCCTCTTTGTTCATTCTAAAGGATTCAATTTAACATTTCTTGTTGGGCATGTCCAATAGCATCAAACTCTATTAGCTTTTGTATATCTGGGAATGTCTTAATTTTATTTTTTTTCATTTTTGTAAGATATACTTTTGTTGAATATAGAATTCTTGGGTTTTACTTTCTGCACTGTAAATATATCTTCTTGCCTCCTGGCCTTTATGGTTTATAATGAAAAGTTAGTTGTTAATATTATTGAGAATTTCTTGCACTCGATGAGTCACTTTTGTCTTAATGCTTTCAAGATTTTCTTTTTGTCTTTTGCTTTTAACTGGTTGATTATAATGTGTTACAGGGTGGTTGCCTTTAAGTTGATCCTCCTTGAAGTTCCTTGATCTTAAATATGTAAATTAATGATTTTCATCAAGTTTAGGCAGTTTTGGGGCATTATTTATTTAAATATTTTTTCTGCTACTTTCTTTGTTTCTTCTTATAAAACTTCCATAATGAGTGTGTTGCTGTGTGTGAAGGTGTTCCACAGGTATCTTAAGCTCTATTCATTTTTCTTCCTTCTTTTACTTTCTGCTCAGATTATGTGATTTCTTTTTCTAATGTACTTTTTTTTTTAAATTTATTTTTGGGTCTCTATTGCTGCATGCAGGCTTTCTCTAGTTGCAGTGAGCAGAGGCTACACTTCATTGTGATGCGTGGGCTTCTCATTGTGGTGGCTTCTCTTGTTGCAGAGCACAGGCTCTGGGCACATGGGCTTCAGTAGTTGTGGCACGCACCCTCAGTAGTTGTGGCTCGCAGCCTCTAGAGCACAGTCTCAGTAGTTGTGGCACACGGGCTCAGTAGCTGTGGCTCTCAGGCTTCAGAGTACAGGCCCAGCACCTGTGGTACACGGGCTTAGTTGCTCCAACGCATGCGGGATCCTCCCAGACCAGGGCTCAAACCCGTGTCACCTGCATTGGCGGGCAGGTTCCCAACCACGGCGCCACCAGGGAAGCCCTAAAGTGGAACTTTTGATCACATAGATTGGAAATATTTCAGTACTTTCATAGTTTTGACAATGATATGTGATTGCTCTTGTCTTGTAATGGAAAATTCTTAACCTTGCAAACTCCTATATATTGAAGGATACTTTATTAAATAGTAACTAACTATATCTGAATATGTGTTTATTAGATTGGTAGTTTTCTCTAGTGTTTAAAACATAAGAACAATATAATTTGCTGGAGGAGATACAGGCCAGATAAAATGTCATTTGGGTTGCATGAGGATACTAGACAGCATGGAGGAAGAGACAGAAAGAGAAACTAATGACAAATAGCAGGATGGGACCAAAAACAAGGATACTCTTTCTTAATCTTAAATTAAGCTAGTACTATTTCTGATAATTTTCCAAAATATTATAAAATGTTGTTTTTATCATTATTATAAGACGTGTGCTGTTAATGAATGAAAAGCAAATATCAATTATAAAGAGCCAATAACTTTGATAAAAGATTGAGGACAAAAAATAAATATTTTAATGGTTAACTCCTTCAAACATAACTTTAAAGACTTCCAGCATACTGAACTTGCTCCCATTTGATTAGTTTGGCAAACACCTTTATTTACACAGAAAGCCATATGTCTAATCTAATACCAACTAAATCCTTGAAGGAGTTCATGTAACAAGGCACTAAAAAGTACTACATTGATGCTACCTATTTCTATGCAAAGAGACAGAAAATGGATCATTTGGAAGAAACTAATCTACACTTATTCCTGGGTTTAATCTTCTGAATCCTTAGAGTCATTTGAATTTAAATTGACTGACATTTCCAGTAATCCAACTGTTTATTAGTAGTATAAATTTGCAGATCACAAAATAGTGGTTTTTTAAATAGTTTTTTTAAATAGTGCTTTTTTAATGTATTTTAAGAAAATACATTTTCTGAATCTTCTCAAGGTAAATAAATTTTAAAAAGGCTTCAGTGCCATTCCTACTTTTATCCTCAAATAATGTTAAGGATTAATAGTTATCATCTGCTATCCTTTGCTTTCACCAACCTACCACTTCCTAATAAAGGTAAGTATGTGAAGCTTTGCCCCTTCCACTCATTATGGAGCACATAATGTAATCAGTTTATTTTAACTAGTACAAAGAGTAATAATATTTTATTGATAAAATTTTTGTTAATCTTTCAATAAAATGTATTTGATACATACTTAATTATACTACACAAAATTCAGTATATTATACTGCATACTATACTAAATTTATAACAGTTTAACCATATAGTCATTTCTAAATCAAAGTAATTCATTAACAACTTGACCAAAAGTAACCAATATTGATTCCTTTGATATTATGAGCCAAAGTTAGAAAAATCAGTTAATTCATACTGAGGCATTTTCATAACTAATGGAATAATTTAGTAAATTATTTTACAAATAAACTCATTATGAATGGAAAGTTGTCATTACACTTATTTTCTGGGAACAATGACATTTCATGTTTTCTAATTTAATATGTTTTGGCCCAGAAAAATACTTTGCACACTAATATGACTTGAAATCTCTTTAAAGTTGATATATACTTCCTATTGAAAATACAGCATTCTCTTGAAGTGATTCTAAAGAATCTTTTTTGTTGGTTGGTAGGTTTTATGAAAAGGGGGACCTCATAGTCAGATCAAAGTAAAAAATAAAACATAAAACCAACACAAAAACGAAAATTCTTAATGTAAGCAGTTCTTTTATTGTAGGCTTATAAAATGTGAAGAGATAGTACAAATGTCTAGGTATATTTTTCCTTCCTCATTTTTTACCCTCCATCAAACCCTCCTTTCCTATCCCACAGAACATAGGGAGAAAAGAAAACACAACTCCTATTTAATAGCATTTCATAGAAGGAAGAAAAATATAATTATATTCTTGTAAGCCTTTTTATTTGTACTTCACAGAAAACCGAATGACTGGAATAAAAATGCTGTTTGATACAGATAAAGATGATTTAGTCAGTTGAATATATCATGAAATTTTTTAAAAAATCAAGCATAAAATTTTGGGTAAGGGAAATCAATGAGTAGTAAGTGGCTTAATTTACATAGTTATATATTCACAGGCTCAAAGAATGTTAGAATTGGGAGGGACTTTTGAAGTTATTTTTTGTCACAGATTAAGGAACTTTTACTATACACTCAATAAATTTTGATGATTAATTTGAAATAATTTTTTACCTTTCATAAGAAGACTAATTTGATTCTTTTTTATGATAAAGGACAGAAAGGTTAATAGATAATTACAGTGGCTATTCTTCAAAAAATTGTTCATCTTTAGGTTTACTTTACTTTATAAAGTTAGTTATGGGAGAAGACCCAGTTAGAAATGATTATTTTCCATTGAAATTATTTCATAAGAAATACTTGTCTGAGTATCTTATCTCTGACTGTCATCTTCATCATTTTGAGATCAAAACATATGCAGTTATATGTGAGTAAGAAAATTAGAGTGATATAAGAAATGACATTCAAATATTGAAAATGAAAAATGAAATGTAAAGCAGAAAATAAGATGTAACAATTTATTGAGTAAAATGTGAATTATATAGATGCAAAAGTATATACTTTAAGCCTGGATTGGAAATGGAATGGAAAAATCTTGTTACTTTCCTCAAATTTGAAAACAAACAATTCCAGGTGATTATTCTCATTCATGTAAGACTAGCTTTGATTACATTTCAAGCTTAAAAAAACACAGCCAGAGACAAAACTCTGCTGCAAACAGAATTATATATAAATATTGATATGGCAATAGATTTATAGGTACAGTGTATAGGTATAGACATAAATCTCAAATTCTCCAAATTTCTAAAATAGAGGACTTTATTGTATCACATAACTTTTCCTGAATACATGACTATACTTACAGAAAACTTTAAGACATCATCTTAGGTATCCTGAAAAAATTTCTAAGCCTTAAGCTGTATTCTCTTATTTTCTATAAAAATTGTATTGTACATGGTACTGTCCTTTCTCTAACCATCTATAATTTTTTAACTGAGGATCCATGAACACTTGGTGTGTCCTGAAGCATGCTGTGTACCTTTTCCCCAAAGCTCTCGTTTATGGTACTGTTATGGAATAGATAATCCTATTCCTTTTGCTGAAAACAATAAACAGAAATCTGTGCTCAAATTTTTTAATCAAACTGATTATAGCTACTATGTCAGTGTTTGCCCTTGTATTAGATTTCAAACAAATTCAATTACACAGTGTGCTCCTTGCTGCCATGGGATGAATGGCAGGACAAAGATGAATGAACAGAACTGTTGCAATTGATTGATCCCAACAATCAGCCTGCAGGTTGACTAAAGTGTCTAGGAGCAAAGTGAAGAATAGTATTCATTTGTAATTACTGGTCAATCTTTAAATTAACTAAAATTTCATGAAAGACCAGGTATTTAATTTAATGTATTTTTTATATTTTAAACAAATGAACAAATGGGACCTAATGAAACTTAAAAGCTTTTGCACAGCAAAGGATACCATAAACAAGACCAAAAGACAACCCTCAGAATGGGAGAAAATAGTTGCAAATGAAGCAACTGACAAAGGATTAATATCCAAAATTTATAAGCAACTCATGCAGCTCAATAACAAAAAAACAAACAACCCAATCCAAAAATGAGCAGAAGAACTAAATAGACATTTCTCCAAAGAAGATATACAGATTGCCAACAAACACATGAAAGAATGCTCAACATCATTAATCACTAGAGAAATGCAAATCAAAACTACAATGAGATATCATCTCACACCGGTCAGATTGGCCATCATCAAAAACTCTAGAAACAATAAATGCTGGACAGGGTGTGGAGAAAAGGGAACACTCTTGCACTGCTGGTGGGAATGTAAATTGATACAGCCACTATGGAGAACAGTATGGAGGTTCCTTAAAAAACTACAAATAGAACTACCATACGACTCTGCAATCCCACTACTGGGCATATACCCTGAGAAAACCATAATTCAAAAAGAGTCATGTACCAAAATGTTTATTGCAGCTCTATTTACGATAGCCAGGACATGGAAGCAACCTAAGTGTCCATCAACAGATGAATGGATAAAGAAGATGTGGCACATATATATACAATGGAATATTACTCAGCCATAAAAAGAAATGAAACTGAGTTATTTGTAATGAGGTGGATAGGCCTGGAGTCTGTCATACAGAGTGAAGTAAGTCGGAAGGAGAAAAACAAATACTGTATGCTAACACATATATATGGAATCTAAGAAAAAAAAATGTCATGAAGAGACTAGGGGTAGGACAGGAATAAAACACAGACCTACTAGAGCATGGACTTGAGGATATGGGGAGGGGGAAGGGTAAGCTGTGACCAACTGAGAGAGTGGCATGGACATATATACACTACCAAATGTAAATTAGATAGCTAGTGGGAAGCTTCCACATAGCACAGGGAGATCACCTCTGTGCTTTGTGACAACCTAGAGGGGTGGGATAGGGAGGGTGGGAGGGAGGGTGACGCAAGAGGGAAGAGATATGGGAACATATGTATATGTATAACTGATTCACTTTTTTGTAAAGGAGAAACTAACATACTACTGTAAAACAGTTATACTCCAATAAAGATGTTTAAAGAAAATTGAAAAAAAAGAATGCTAAACAAATTATATATATATATATAATATTTTCTTAAATAGGTACTTAAAAAAGTATATTTGTTCTAGGTACTTAAATTTTTAATATTTATAGTGTTTATTTGTTACAAAATAATAAAGTGTATATAATGGTAATGAGATAATGGTATAATTCAAAGGAATAAATGGCAATATATATGAGTTAGAAATATTTTTATTTATAAAAGTTGCCAATATATTAATGGATACTGCTGAAATTTGAAATGGCATGAAGTGTTACCTTAATGTATATGGGTTTTCGTTTAAAATATTTATTATTAGCAATGTTGTTACCTTGTATAATTTGGACTTCAGTATTGCATGATTATAGTAAATATAATTCTTCAATATTCCAGGAATTATAATTTGCATGATTATGGAATTCAGAAGATCTCCATGAAGAATGATATGAAGATTTATTATATGATAGAGTAATAAGTGAATTTTAAAGCATATTTTAAGAATATAGTCCACTAAGCAGAACCAGAATCAGATAATGGGTTTATTTATATTACATGACAAGAAGTTAAGGGATAAGAGAGTTTGGACCTGGTATTACAGCTCAACATTGCTTGCTATCAAGGAACTAGTTCCTTCAGACATTAGCATTATGGCTTTATTCTCATGTTGGAGCCTTCTGTATCTCTAGGTCTTACATTCACCCTTCTGGCTAGGATAGGTTTGAAAGACTCAAATTGTCTTTATTCTTAGTCTTTTTTTTTTTTTTATCCTTTGGGAAGATAAACCCTTCCCAGATCCCCAGCTCAGCCCCAAGGATTTCCACTTATAGGGGGAAGACAACAATGGATTTGAGTGTGTTTGTAAGGGAGTAGTTATGCATATGTTGCATCCGCAACCTTATCTGTCAGGGGATTGGGGAGTATTTTTAGCTTTTAACAATTAATTAACAAATTGATTAGACTGTTAATTTTTCATGAATTTCATCACATGGTATAATAAACTTGGTATACTAAAAAAAAATGCTCGTTATGAAATCGCATTTTTATTCCAATTCTTGTGGTATAGAAGTGACTACTGTATAACTTATAGATTCTGCAGCAAAGAGGCCTATAATTTATCCATAACTCTATTAGTGGAAGCAGGACCCCCAAAGGCCTCTGCTTAAAACTTTTCTGCATTATAATTAGATGGGACTTTGATAAAACTAACGTTCTTATTCAAAATTTATGTGACACCTGACCATATTCAATTTGTAGATAAGACCACGTGCAACAATTCAGCCTTTGGCTTTACATGTAAGCATCGTATGCATTGAAATACTAATTTCCTTGGGAAATATTTTCTACACAGGAATCAGATTTCTTGTCTTTTTTGAGACATTTTCATAATCATTATAAGACGTGTCAAGGCTGTTATGTCTTAGTTCTTAAGAATACCTACAAGGAGCAGAAAATGCTAATATAATCTCCTTTATTAACCCACTACTAAATGAAAACCCACTAATAAATGAAACTTGATTGTAGGACAAGACTCTCTTCTGCAGTAAAGCATATCTTATGGTAAAGGACTTCAACTGATACAGGCTATTGAGCAGTGAAATTCAATATTGTAAATTTACAATACAGTGTAAATAATTAAGAAAGTAGCTATATAATTTTTCCATTCTGCTCCTGATTTTTGCTTTTGCTTTTGTCTCCCTTCTTACCTCCCTTCCTCCTTTCCTCCCTCCCTTCCCCTCTCTTTTCTGTCTTCCTTTACTTTTTAAAAAAATTGGTATATTAGAGTTGAAAGAAAATTGTTTTCTGAAGTTTTTTTTCTTGATTATTTTCAGATTATACTTTCTGTGTGACTTAATTTTAATATACTAGATTGTGCTCTGATTAAAATGTGTAATTCAGTGTGTTATTTTTAAGTCACAACTTTATTCATATTTTATGTGAAACTGAAATTTCTGTAAGTATTGTTATTGAACTGGGAATTCATTTATGCTTTTATCAAATAAATAATGAATAGGAAACATTTCAACTTTACAAGTAAATGATGCTATTTTTTATGTAAGTTTTTACATTTTCATGGTTATGATCTAATTGGAAAACACAAAGTAGATTAGGAAAATAGATTCATCATGATGTTATTAGTAAATCATTTTTTCCATTCACAGTTTAATTGAATATAATTTCTCATAATTAATGTGCAATAATTCATGTGCAGTTATTTTCTTGAATTAAGGCCATAAGATCTGAGGAATGTTCCAATTTTTGACCAACATTTTTATATCTCTTTACAGAGAGAGAGAGAAAATGAGTCAGAGAGAGAAAAAGAGAGAGCGCTGCCTGTTATGTGAGTTCTTTTCTACTATTTTCAAAAATAGTATATATATATATAAGAGAGAAAGGCTTTCTTAGAAATTAGGCAAACAGAAATAAATAAATGTATACATGCCATTTTCTGGGACTTTCTCTGCTTAAGGTTGTCATTTTGAAAGCATAATTATATCATGCTTTAAAAATTGAATGTCATTGCCTAAATTTTCTGTTTTCAAAGCACCATGTATTGGGATACTAAAGTTAATTTTTACTTTACTAAAATAAGCTACCTATACTAAAATAGAATTTTTAAAGTGACAAAATTTAACTTTTAGTATAAAAGAAAGCAAATTACTTTCTAAAACTAATAATGTATTTCTGATAGTCTCCCTTCAAACAAATAGGTTTCCCAGGAGTGCTTAAACATTTTTGCCATGGACTCTTTTGTCTTTCCTGTGAAGTCTATGGACCATCTTCTCAGAATGATGTTTTTAAATGCCTAAAATGAATTAGGTAGTATTATAAACATTATATTGAAATAGTCCTGTCCCTATTTTCTATTGATTGATTGATCTATTGTCTATCACTTCTCTATTAGTGCAGTAAATAAAAATATCTAGTAATTTACTAATAATTACCATTATTGCAAAGCAGGGACCGTAAATCATATTTAAATATCTCCATAAAAATTTTAATTTGCTTGAAACTATCTTGGATTCTTTTGGTAATAATAGTCATAGATACTGCTCATACTAGTGTTGTTTGTTGCCTAAATTTATAGCCAAAGAAAATACTAAATTTCACTTAGACTTTAGTGAAATAAAGTGTAATTAATTTTTCCACCCAACATCATGGGCTCTCTGTTCTCTACTTATGGACTTTTTGTCTGTTGTCTCTGGATTCTGCATTAAGAATCAGTGATTATATTTAGCACCTGATTTTTCACTGTGATAAATTTGTGTTATTCTGATGGGTAAGATACAATTCTTATTCTAGAGGAATCATAATCTAGCAGAAAAGTGGGACTACAGTTAGATAGCCCAAATCCAATGTGATTAATGCAGTATTAGAAGCATGTGCTAAGTAGTACTTTGGGAACACACATGGAAGAGTTAACTTTTCAGAAGGGAATATTGTAGGAAACACGAAACATGGTGACATTTATGATGATCTCAGAAATATGCAGAAGTCCACAGTACAAAAATTTGAAAGAGACACATATTCCAGATTTAGGCAGTAACACAAGTGTAGAAACTCAGTATATGGCAATTAATATTCCATTGTATGTTTTATGGTTATTATTGCTCCTGTGTTTGTTTTCCTATATCATACATATGAATCTACTATTAGACCTTTTTTGATCTGCAAGTGAGAAAAAAATCATCATGCAATGTTTATTTTTTTCATATATTTAAATATACATGTTTGCTATATTAGGACACTTTCAGAAAGAGTAATATTTTTTCCTTTATTATTATAAAGAAGAATTCCATTTCCAGCTATGGTGTACTAGATTGTATGAAACAAAATGTTATTCAAGGTTACCAAAGAATTGGACTGTTGATCAAAATCCCAGAGATGCAAACCCAGAGAGATGAGTTCCATAAATTCTTACCTCTCTGAGGTTGGGAGAAAATTAGCATTTTTGTGACTTTTGAGTCGTTTTGACACACTTGTTGATCAAAGGGATAAAATAGTAATTTACATTTCTTCTAGCAATGTATTAACTGCCAACTTCCCGTAATCTTACCAATAGTGAGAGGTTATTATGAAAAAAAGATTTGTTGGTTACAGGGAATTGGCAAGTATATATACTCTTTTTGTATGTAAGAGTAAACATCAGTTGTCATGAATTAGCGTAAAATTTGCATTCCCACCTATGTTAAAATTTTGTCATATTCTTTTGTAGTTTATCTATTACATATGTTTAAACACATTCTTTTAAAATATAATTATATCTATGTGGGTCATATTTTAGTCAACTATTTTATAGATAGACTTTTGCTTTCAATTTTTATAGAAAAAATATATTTATTTATACCTATTATCGCCGTACAGGTACAATATCCATTTTCTTCTAGGTTTTCTGTAAATTTGTTTAAATGTTTAACTTTTAAATCTTTCTGCACATATATTTTATTGTATTGTCAAGTATAGATTTTTTTTTTTTCCTTTTCTTGCTGTACGTGGGCCTCTCACTGTTGTGGCCTCTCCCGTTGCGGAGCACAGGCTCCGGACGCGCAGGCTCAGCAGCCATGGCTCACGGGCCCAGCCGCCCTGCGGAATGTGAGATCTTCCCGGACTGGGGCATGAACCCGTGTCCCCTGCATTGGCAGGCGGATTCTCAACCACTGCGCCACCAGGAAAGCCCTGTTTTCTGTTTCTTTTTCAAAGTACTTTGCAGTTCTCACAAAACCACTGACTAAATTATGTTCTTTCTTTATTTGAAGTCACCTTATTGTATATTAAGAACTAGCTATAAGAATTGCTAGTTTAAATCAGAAGCCTGATCTCAGAAACTCTTCAAAAACCTAAATTAATATACCAATATCATTATTAATAATAAAAATTTTTTAAAAAGTGAAACCTGTATCACTCTTATTCTCATCCTGTTCCCAAAGGAGACAACCTAAAGTCATATTCAGTAAGCATTCAAGAATTCTTGGTGATATTCTGTCCTTTCCATTACTCTACATGTGGCTTTTTATACTTTGACAACCTAAGAATTAAAGCAAGTTATTTATCCCCACCTTCAGTAATGGTTAATATACAATAGTGAAGCAGAAAATAATGGGAAAACAAGGATGCATTTCCCCTTTGTGTAAAGGGAAGAAGTGGAGTCTGGTATAGCAATTTTGAAGTTCTACTGGAAAGTGTGATGAAAGCTTTCTTTCATGGGAATTGAAGATTGTATTGATCATCTGTGAACCCCTTAATATAACTTTTCATCCTATCCTGCTTTATCATTTTGTGTGGCATGGGAATCTGATTTGAATCAATGGGCTTCTTTATTATGTAATTTCTGCTTCAGCCAATAGGAAGCAAAGCAGAAGTGTTCATTCCTTACATTTCCTTTCTGGGGAGCCTTAGTGACTTGGCTACCTTCCTCAACCAGAAGTCACAGTTCTCGTCAAGAAATTTTTAACAGAAAACTCTCATTGTCCAGATTCTGATTCTCCCTTATTTTCCCTCTTCTCAAGAATAGGAAGAGTAATGGCATCTGTTCTTTCTGGTTTTGAGGTGGCTATGCTATTGATTTTTGTTTGTTTGTCTCCCTATAGCTATCTATAATTTTGTGAATGGCCTCATTATTAAAATCACCCAACTTGAATATGCAAAGTCTTTCATTGCAGTACCCTAATTGATTGAGTAATTGATACTGGAAATAGGCCCAGGAAGTAAACTTTCAAGATGAGTTTCTTGGATTTGATTGATCATACACATATTTGAAGAGTGCAGGGGTCTGTGATAAATGCCAGTCAGTCCTGAGAACCAGAAAAGTACAAGAATTAAGACAAGAGATCAATGGCAATATTCAATAACACTTGGTTGCAGATTGAATAAAAGGGTGATAAAAAATAAATTGAAAAATGATTTCAGGTTTAAAGTACTCTGGATTGTGATTCCATTCACTGGCAGTGGGATTCTGGAGAAAGGGGGGATTTGATGGAGAAAGATGAAGAGTTAAATTTTGAGACATTGAGATTGTAGATCTTATAGAATGTCAGGATAGAAGTTGTATTAAAGGATGTTGGATATATGGTTCTGAAGATATGAACAAGTTCTAAGTTGAAGAAATATGTAATTCATGTGCATACAATCATTCCAGTTGAGAACATGAATATAGATTAATTTAACTATGAAAGAGTGAATGAAATTTATAAAAACAGAGATAATAATAAGACTTGGAAAATTTAGAAGGGTCAGTGAATGTAAAATATAAGACTTATAATGAACAGTAGTGATAGTCTTATAGATTAACAGATAAAGTGTTCTCAAGCAAATGTGTGTCAGAATTGGTAAGATGAGTACGCATGTTAGCTCCTAACATGATTCATGGTTTAATGCGTATTTTACAATGACCAAACCATAAAACCTTTGGAGGAGCACAAGTACTGGTTTAAAAGATTTTAATATCTTTTTGAGGAAGTTCCAGAGCAAAAGACTATTCTGAATTCAATGGAGGGATAAAACCTAAACGACCTTTTGTAGAAGTTTTTAGTTACATGCAGTTTTATATTTCTAACTTTCTAGTTGAAACACCATTTGAAACACCTTGAATATTTTGCTATTGTTTTAGCAAGTTTAACCACTGTGCCACCAGGGAAGTCCCTACATTTTTTTTCACCAAAAATTTAGTACAGATGCAAAGCGCAATTGTAAAGAGAAATGCCATTGCTCATCTTATTCTCTCTTGAATCAATCTTGCTTACTCCATTTAGTTAAGCAAAAAAATTAATATTATTTAATCCCCTTGTAGGAAAACTAGGTGTTATTTTTGGGGAATAATTATTAGATCTTTCTATACAAACAGGGTATTGTGTTAATATATTTCTTTTGAAATCTCATACAGTACTACCTCTAAAAGGAATTATGTTAAAACACTGCTTTTAATCTCTACATTTTTATTATTAAAGTGCACTTCACATCGCATTTGCCTACTTAATCAACATGCCTTATGATCTGTGAAGTCTACAAAGGTAAACCAACACTGCCATTGCCCTTAAGTTAGTTACATTCTAGTGAGAGAATTAAACAACAGTATACATCACTATAATTGAGCATGTTAATTAAAATTGGTAATATCCCATATATTTATAGAGATGTATGATAGGGCCCTTAAATGAAATTTTGGTATTAAAGGTTAGAATTCTGTAAAACAAATGACACCCTAAGCTGATTACTAAAATTGATTAGAATTAAGACAAATAAAGAAACAATTTGTGTTTGTGGGAGAGGAGTGTGTGGGTATGGTTGGGAGTAGAAGAGGATTATAGGTAATGGGGAGATAAAGATAATTATATAAGCTGAGTATTATGCTCAAATCCAAAGAAAAGGAGAAAATATGGTCCATTGGTGGGTATAGAGGTTAAAAGTTTCTCTTCCTTACCTTCTATGGAAAAAAAAACATAGTCCTGAATGTAGAAAACTTTAAATGAATTTATATTACCTTGAAATGGAGTTTAATCAGTCAATAATATAAATATGAATAAAACATCAATAGATCAACTAGTATATCATTTTCTTTTGTATATCAGAGATAGCTACTGTCCATCCATTACAGATTCAAAATGATCTAGTTCTTTCTCAATTTGGTTTGCTGTCAGATAGCAGAAACCACCTTTGGTTTGTCACCTTTGCAATAGTTGTGGCATGTGGTTAGATCTCAGTAATAGAATGTTTGTAAAAGTGATTTGTTATTTATTGGAAATTGTAGTTTAAAAAATGGGTGTACTCTTCTCTTCCATGGCAATCCTAGAAGCCAATGTGTCAAATATGGTCTAGCTACAAGATGGAAAGAGTCTTATCCCTGAATCAAATGTGGAAGGATGCCCACCATACCACACAAATGAGAGGCATATACTTCTATTTTGTTCTGTCAATAATATTTTGGAGCTTTTTGTGATACAGGAGCTATCACTGCTTCAACTAACACCAAAATTTGTGTCAAAATTTGTGTTCTGCCATATAAAGTATCCTAAAATATTTGGCACTTGCTTAGTAGTTATTGCAAGCAAGCAATGAAAGTGATATTGAAAGCTAGAAGACTAGAGAATTATGTGATAAGGTGGCAAAAAAATTGATACACACATTGATTCTGGATGTAATTGCTATCAACCACAAATATACTGTGTCTCTACCTCTATGGGAAGAATTCGGGTATGAATTTTCATTGTATTTTTGCTTACTACTAGCTGTTCAACAAGATAATAGAAAAACGTTTGAGATATAAACCTGTGTTATTAAAAAACATTCATATTTTGGGGACCTAAAACATTATGACTTAGCCTAAGCTGACTGACATAAAAATGAGTTCCAGAAATGAGCTACTGATTTTATGAAACACCTAAAATATGTGTTGTCCTAGAGAGTAGTGTCATGGAATTGTACTGGACACTGAAAATCAAATCACATTTTAAGCAGTAGTGCAATATTTTGTAAAACTGTCTCCTGCATTACTTTAAGGTCAGATAATATAACTATAAATCATATCCTAAGCTGATTGAGTAGCCTTTCCTTAAACTCTGATGGCCTCAAGATAGCCAATGTTAATTTAGAAGAAAACCATGGGGCTAAGTAAGGAAAGAAATGTGTCAGTCCTGAGAATTATGTCAAAAAATAAATGTTATTGTTACTGACATATGGAACTGAATGAAAGAAAATGGATCTAAGGCTATTAAGTTTTTGAAGCAATTACATTGTCATAGATTATGAGTGTTTTATATAAACCTTTAAAAAAAACGTATAGACCTCCATACATGTAGCAACAAGAAGAGGTCCATGAGTGTTTTATATACTTCAGCACCTGCCTAAGATGTTGTCAGGGAGAATAATAGATAAGAAAAACCACTTGAACAGTGGAGTCAAGATCTAAGAAAACAATGAAGAAGAGAATTCCTCCCAGAGAGCAGAACCAACTTCAGTTCAGTGACAGTGTTGATTCTCTACCTGAGATATAAAGTGGGGCAGTGGATAATTCAGTAGCCTAACAAATTACTAGGCAGCAACTATGACAACAAAAATGAAAGCAGGCTTTCAAAGGATAAAAATTTGCAAGAGCAGTCAAATCGTACTTTACTTGGGTATTTTCTCCTATAGACTGTGGTCAAAAGAGAGCAGAAGACATGTCAAAATACAGCCCATGTTCAATTTATGACTTTGTTGACAGGAACAAAATAATTAAAAGGAAATTAAAAATTCAGAGTTTAAAAATTTTGTAAGAAACACAAAGGCAACTCAATAAGAGGTTAGAGATTAAGTTATGCCATCACTCCAAATTGTTTTATTTCATCCAATTAACAGAAGTTCTCAAATGCCACTCTTTGAAGGAGGCTAAGAATCCTAAAGTGGGCTTTTATAGGGACGTAGGAAACATTTCTCATAATATTTTATAATATAATTTTTATATATGATCTCTTGTTTTGTGTATCTATTCTAATTCTTCCAAACAACACAAAGGCTTGGCAATTGGTGAGAACGCAGGTCTAGATTTCATCATATGCTGGGCTCTGGAAATTACATTTTCATCACATAATTGTTTATATGCTGAAGATTCTTTCATTTTGAAATGTGTTTGACATGAAGTTGATTTGGGGAAACTTTAATTTGACTTTGAATCTTCAATTAGTGACATTTAAGAGACTTGGTGTTGGGTTAATTCAAATTTAGAAAGTCCTACAGAGGAGACACCATTTCCTGAATACTGCTTCTGCTGAAGGGACCTAGGTCCTCTCCAATTTACATCTTGTTAAAATTGAATAAAACAGAGGAGACAATATTTTGGACTTTAATGTCTGGTATAATTAATTGGAAGATATCTGTTATTGAGGCATAAGTATTCCTTTTAGCCTTTACTAGAGATGGAAGTTTGTATTTCAACTTGATCCATCATTAGCATTTATTATTTGAGATATTTAATACTTTTATTTACTTTCATAATATAAAAATCTCTAGTTAGCTATATAGGACAGTGTACCTAGAAATGATATGGAGAATATGCTAGGAAGTGAATGTCTGACCAGAGGTATAGTGTGACCTTTGAGTTACCTTAATTACTATGAAAGGTATGGAGAGAGGTAGCTAATAGTTAAGAGGGCAAAAAATAAACTAATTCAAGAGGTACATTTTTGGAAAATGAACATGTAACTATTTGAATATAAAAAGCAAGTTTCAGAGGATATATCTTTATATAAAAGCATGCACAGTATTTGATATCACTTAGTAGTACAATATATGTAGTAAAGGTATAACAATTAGAGTGTAAATATTTTATATCCAACTCAAGATACTTGTTATCTCTGAAAACAAAACAGTTGGATGAAGTCAGGAAGTTGTGTGTATTCAAGGACTTTAATTCTGTCTGTAAAGTTTTTCTTTTATTCTTTCCTGGATTTTAGACTTTATAGACAGCCAACATTCTAATATATAGTGTAGCAAACTTATTTTTCTGACTAGGGTATTTTAAGAGTCTTAATCTTAAATTACAATATATACCTAAATTATTGTTATTTTACATCGATTTTGTTAGGACACCATGAGGAATTCATGAAATCTGCAGACTCAGCATTTATAATTCAGATGTGTTCTTCACTTATGTTTTAGAAAATTTTTCTATTCTTCTTGTTTTGATCTTTTAATCAGGAATATATTATTACTATATTGTTTCTGCTTTCTTATTCCTCTAGTTATCTCATTTTTTAAATCTCTTTAAAATTTTTGGTCTTTCTCTTCTGCATTCTGGATTTCATTTCAAGCATTTTCTTCACAGCAGATTCAATTTTCTGCAATGTTAATTTTATTATTTTTGTAACCTTCTGTTTTTCATTTTAATGTCCTAACTACTTTCCTTATGTCATCTGGCTTTTTCCCCTGTTACCTCAAAAAAACCTTCCTTTAAATAAAAGACTCCTGCTTCATAATTTGTCTCTTGCTTGATAAAGTCTGATTTTTCCTAAATTTATTGTACTGTACTTATACAATTACCCTGCTGTTGTTTCCATTTGCTCATGCTTGGACAGTGCTATGGGTTCATTTCTGTCCTCCAAATTTAATATATTCGAGTACTAACCCCAGTTCATCAGAATGTGACCTTATTTGGAAGTAGTGTATTTGTAGATGATCAGGTTAACTTGTGGTCATTAGGGTGGGCCCTAGTCCAATATGACTCTTTATAAATCAAGAAAATTTGGACATAGAGACAAACACAAACAAAGAGAATGCCATGTAAAGATTGGAGTTATGCAACCACAAGTCAAGGAACTAACAGAAGCTAGAGAGAGGTCTGGAACAGATCCTTTACTAACACCTTTAGAGGGAGCATTGACCTGCCAACAACTTTATCTCAGACTTCTAGCCTCCAAAACTGTAAGCAGTAAATTTATCTTTTTAAGTTACCTAGATTGTGCTACTTTGTTATGGTAGCCCTAGCAAACTAACATAGGCTGATAGAAGCTATAAGGCTTTTGTTTTTCTTGCTGAGTTACATAGTGAGGACTGGAAATTTTGTGTTGAAGAAAGTGTGTGTGTGTGTGTGTGTGTGTCTGTGTGTTTTCTAGGTAAGATAGTGAGCTGCACATCATGACTGAGATAGTGCATGTGCTTTATTAGAAAGGTAGTTAGAACACCCAGACTCTTCTCTTGCTTCTGAGATTTTAGTGACTATTCAACTCTGGAGGTGTGGCAACTTACCATTTCCATTGAGGAGTAGCCTCTGAGAATTGGACATTTTTCTTCTAGTTATTATAGATCCTTCCTGCTTTATTGCTGTCCCAGAGAAAGTCAAACTCATTGCTCATTTAATCTGTCTTTCCTGAATTCCATGATAAAATAGGAACAACATATGGCATATAAATTTGCTTTCTTTCTCTCTCATATTGGAAGAGATTACTGAGAATTTTCAAAATTCCATACCCTTATCATTTAGATGGTTACAAAATACATATCTGAGCAGGTGATATCTCTGTGCTCCGCTTCAGGATCCTCTGTTTCTTTCTTGTTGTTTTCGATTCGTGGTTTTTTTTGTGTTTGTTTCTTTTTCTTTCTTTTTTTTTTTTTTTTTTTGGTGGAGGGGCAGTTGGAGGATGCAAGAATTCAGGGCAAAACAATTACATGAAGAAATTTAATTTACTGTCTTAACAGTGTCTCTTATTTAAGCTTCATCAGACTTTAAGCTTGAGGGGGCTATTTAACATTGTACATTTATTAATTCCATAGCCCATTATGAAAAAGAAGACAGTCAGAACTATGAGCAGTCCCAGAAGTGGATTTTCTTCTCTCTGATGCTTGACTGTTTCTTTTGAGCTGGGATGCAGTGTTCATTAGAATTTGCATTTAGTCTGGCTTCCAATTACTATTTGTGCCTGATCCTTGCCTATATTTAGAGGATATTTCTAGATGCATTATGTTATGAACAAGCTGTTTCCTCACCTTTATCCCTGCTCTGCCAACATACAAACACACACAGACAAACCATACCTTGACACAGACTGCCCTCTGTATAATCTGCAGCTCCAATGTAAATTATGTTGCTGATATACATCATCAACATGTACACTTGCTATTTTCACCATTGCTCATGCTTTTCCACGCATTCTGTCTCTTCAAATTAAAGGTTGTTCATTGAGTTTTCCAGAGTTATTTTCCATGGCAATAATGAAGGGATCCTTTAATATGACAAGTTAACCCTGAAACTAGCTTGTAAATTCTTGTAATATCTGAACTGTATGAGTGAGAAATCCCTGAAGTTTCTCTAAAATGAGTAGCACCCTTTCTTAGCTGTCAGTGTTACTGGAGGTCTTGTGCTATTTTTATATTCTTGACTATTTCTATAATTATGTGTATGAGAATTCAGTGAGAGTTCTGGACGGATATCATTTCACCCTGTCATTTTGCTTTACATCCTTAGGAATATAGTGACTTCAGAAGATGCTCTAAATTTTCCATTTAAGATTGATAAACAAGAACTTTGCTTATTAAATATATTATGCTGATATTATTTAGTAGCACCCAATTTCATTTAAAATACTCTATTGTTTTACCTTTCCAAGTACATGCATTTTAAATCATTATGTTTACTCTGATCACTTCTTTCGTATTCTCCTATATATTTTGGTTTCACCAGTGGACAATCACATTGTCCTCATGGGTGTGTATATATACACGTGAATATATATATATATATATATATATATACATATATACATATATATACGTATATATACATATACATATATGTATATGTATATATATACATATATATATTCACGTGTATATATATATATATACATATATATGTATATATATTCACGTGTGTATACACACACACACACACACACACACACACCAGATTAGCCACAATGATCCAGATATACTGTGGAAACTAGAATCTAAAAGAGTAAAGACAAAGTGTTTGGTACCAAGGAGCTCATCACCTATAAAAAGTGATGAATAAGTGATAGAATATAATACACACTGATTAAGGTAAGACATATGAGTACAATAGTGAAGCAGAGAGAAATAGATGATACTTTTCTACTGAGAATGTGAGGTATGTTCAGGAGTGTTCAGAGAAGGATATCAAATGGTGAAGGCTGAGTGTGACTTCAGTGGGAACGTATTCCAATCATGCCCAAGAAATCACTATCCAAACTTCCAAATCATTAACCATAATTTTGGAAAAAGAAATAAGTAGAACAGTAGTTATCTGTAGAACCACTGTTTTTTTCCTTTATTATCCTTAGAGGATTTCTTTGCACTTTGGGTCGAGTTGGTATCTCTAGAGCTTAGCATCCTACCTATCAAATGGGAAGCTCATATTGAGTGTTTGTTATTAAACTTATGAACTAATGAAACTAGACATTGGTTTGTTTCTTTCTGATAGTCTAGAAATATATTTTCTTACAATATACTAATTATAATGAAATTGCATTTGAATATCTTGGTAAGCCAGAAACATAACAATTTAAGCTGCAATGCCAATTTTAAACTCTTGCAATCAGAGAGAGAAGCAAAAAGATTCCTGAGTATCATTTCACATATGACCTTAAAGAAAAGTACCATTCAGTTCTGTATTTTGTCCCTTTTATTTTTATTATTTTATTTTAAAAGTGGATAAATAATGTCCATTATATCTGTAAAGGAAGAACCAAACCTCTGGACTTATAGTAAAAATAGTTTATGATTACTGGTACTTAATGAAACACTGGTGATTTACAAGTTACTTCTAAACTAGTTCTAAGTGATTACCTCACAAATCCCTGTGAATTAAACCTTTCAGTTCACATTCACATTCTGAATAACCTTATTTGCAGATTAATAAAAGCTCACACACTGAGAAGTAAGATAATGTGCTTAATGTAACACACCTAGTAGGTGCCTAAGCTGCAGTTTGAAACAGCCCATTGGCCTAAAAAAAAAAAAAAAAAAAATCTATGTTTTGGTACGCGGGCCTCTCACTGTTGTGGCCTCTCCCATTGCGGGGCGCAGGCTCCGGACGCACAGGCTCAGCGGCCATGGCTCACGGGCCCAGCCGCTCTGCGGCAGGTGGAATCTTCCCGGACCGGGGCACGAACCCGTGTCCCCAGCATCGGCAGGCGGATTCTCAACCACTGCGCCACCAGGGAAGCCCAATCTATGTTCTTAAATGAAGATATTATACAGACTCAATAAAGGATTTAGGCAATTATGCTAAAAGCTTTTATTATCATTCCATACATCAATATTTTAAAAAGGAGCCCTAACCCAAAGCACAAAATATAAAAACTAAAATATACACTTAATATTATGATACTTAGGGAAACATCGAGTTACTGTTTCAGTAAATTGATTTAAGTATCTTAATCTGTCCTTCTAAAAGATGGATCATACTTACAGTATATTTCTTTCAGAGTTGTTATGAAGACTGTAAAACTTAAGGAGAACATTAAATTTATAAAACTTAACTGAGAAAACTCTTTCAAATTAAATCAATATTTTGACATTCCTTAGAGATATTTAATCATTAATTTTCAATTGAAAAACATGCCCACGCTTTGTTTGCTTGCTTGTTTTTCAATCTTCAGATAAATTTGAGCTTTACTCTTGGGATGGAAAAAGTCATATTGCAATATTGTTCAAAGATCAATATGCTGGCATTTAAAACTAAGGTGACAAATAATATTTTGAGTAAGAATAGGAGATAACTTATATAAAACGAGAGTTATATATACATTGATAATAGAGTGGCAGCATAACAAAAAAGGATGAAACAGAGAGTACTAGACTTTATTTTTGTTAATCCTTCTAGGCTTCTAAAAATATTTCTTAAGGCAAAAATGCTTAACATTTCAAAGAGCTCTTCTAGACATATGTGTAATTTTTACTCTTCATATTTCTTATCAGATGTCTATTTTATTATTTAGACCAACACCGTCAAATCTTCTTATGGCCCAAAGATAAAATTGTCTCTATGAAACTTACAAATATTACCCACAGAGGTAATGCAAACCAAAAAAACCTCATTGTCTCAATCACAGTGTTTTGAGAAGTATATGGATTTTTCACTTTCAAAAACCATATAACCTTTACTCACCTATCAGTTTATATTCTGATAAATATAATATTTGTTCTCTAAGGTTACACCTGTAATGGAGAATACCATGTATAGATTTATATGAGTAATTGTAAAAAATTCAAGAATGAGGGATAAATTTAAATTTAAATCATGATTGAATTTCCCTAAGGAAGGAGCAAGATCCTTTTGTAAAATTTCTTCATATATTACTTGCAATCCATTAATTAATGTCATTAGCAAATTGTTATCATTGGGTATATTCAGAGAAACAATACAAAATGTGTGTATTTCTGTTTTTGTACATTTGAGTTTACATTTGGGGGGTCACAAAATTGTAATAGAGCTAAGATGTTGAATATTTGTAATTTTATTGGAAATTATGAGCAAGAAAATCAAAATTTATATCTGAAAAAAATAAGTGTAGCTTTCCTTTTTCCTTCTTAAATATCTAAAACTGCAGTCTAAATTTCATTAATGTTTCTTATTACTTTCCTCCTCAATCCAATAGAAGTTGACTTCCATCTTTACTTTCTTACTGTAATACCTTTTATTAAGGTCAAATATTAAATAAACTAATAGAAACCAAAAAATAAAATGCATATACAGCATTCCACCCCATACAAATTGGCAAGTAATAGGAGATTTCAGCCACACAATAGATACCTTGCCACAGCTGATGCTTGTAGACCACTGCTGCTAACAACTGCAAAGTATACTTTTTTAAATTAAATACATAAAGAATATTTATGAAGAGCGACCTATATTTTATAAAGTAAGTCTCATCAAGTAAAAAGAATATATTCTATGTATCTTAATTCTCAATATTCAGAGTCAGAGTAATTGTAATTATAACATGTCCACGACTAAATGAGAATGATAATCTTACAAGTATAAACTCATGGTACATAGTAAAGGGAATACCTAAAGGAAAGTTTCTCCTTACATATTTATAGAAGAAACATATATTCTCCCCACATAAGAATGAATTAATTATTTTACATTAAATAGAAAAGGAGATAGTATTTGCATACATTTCATCAAGCTCAGAAGAAGAGACTACTAATGCATTATTTATAAATAAATACTACTAATGCATTATTATTTATAAATAAATCATGTCTATGATTACCACATATTTGGGAAAAACAAACCCAGAGCAATATTCTCTTTAACATTATTGTCAAATACATTTATCAGTTCTAACATTTCATTCTGTAGTCTATCTGATTTGCCGTGTAGTAAAATTCACCATTTTATCAGGCAAAGCAGAACAGATGCCTACATAGTCTTAGATATGAAAAATGCAAATATATTAATAAAATAATTGTGATGTTGTAACTATCATTTATAAAGGTAGGAGTTGCTCAAATCCTACTGATATCCATCATCTCAACTGAAATTGTTTGATTAGTGATATTCTAGGTGGATTTTTATGAAACTTGTAAGTAAGCTAATATCTGCTAGTGTTTGTGATGAGACAGAGAAAGAGAGTAAAGTGTAAAGACCAAGGAATAGAGGCAGACAAACTGCTAATGAAAATGGATGACAGAATACCTTGATAGTGGTTTGGGAGTGTTTGTGATTAGAATACTCAGTGTTGCTACTGAAAATGAAATATGGTCAAACTCCCCCAAGGCAGCACATTTTGTGAAATATCACTCTGGCATTAGCTCTCTTAGATTTATAAGTACTGAAAAGGTCTCTGCCCTGCATAAGGATAATAACATACCCCACTGCCAATGCACATGAGGATTAAGATGGTTTCAAATAATGGTTATAAGCAGAAATGATTTGTTTCCTTTTAATCAACAATGCTACTATTATCATGCATTAAATATATGCAACTTTAAATATACTGTAATTTTGAGGGTTTTTATTTTTTCCAGCTGTAAAGAATGATATTCTAGCATGTAAACCATTCCTACTAACCATATGAAATAATTATAGGCTACAAAAATATGGACTCAGAGGATACAGGGTCCTGCTTTTCAACAGTCATTTTATGTGTTTCAGTGCCAAATTCTTTCTGACTCTGGCCTTTAACATTCCCAATCTGTTGTTTGTTTACATGGCTTAAAACTGCACGGATAAATACATACGCTAAATATCACACCCCAAACAAGCCCATTGCTCTTTTGGCAAAAAACAGTTTAGAATAAAGAAGAGCACCTTAAGGAAGTAGGTAATAAAAACAAATCCAAACTGATTTTGTTAATCCAGTTTGAGATATGAAAAATTAGAATATCTATGTTATAAATAATGGTTTAGAGCTTTATTTGGTAATGGGTAATAGCAAACTGATGAAATTAATGACTGTCTCCAAAACAAAAAATAAATGCACAGAAGTATTTGTATACAAAGTATAAAGATTTTTTCAGAGTTCCTGAAGCATATGCACAAATCCTAAGAAAACAAATTAAAAAGGATTTCTTCATGGAATCTGCCAAGTTTACATAATTACATATATAGTTTAGTTGTATATGCATATATATAAACATTTATGAATATTTTACATGGGTATCAATATGTTGTATACTGATGATTTAAATATTTCATGACAAGCTATGCTTAATATTTCAAAACCAAAAAAGTATTCTTAAGGAAAAATTTCAAGTGATTTTCTTACTTTAAAACATTTTGCTACTTTATAACAGCTATTGACTTTTGTAAATTCTCCAACATTGATATGGAATCACAGAGAGATATTTAATTTATAAAATAAATTCTAATTTTAGTTTTCTGCTTACATGAATTCCACATCTTTAATATCACTTAAGATTTTTGCATAAAATAGCAATATTATTGTAAATAACACCAAATTTTTGCATTGTTTTAATCAAGCTTAAATTACAAAATTTCAAAGGAAAAAAATTAAATATTAAGTTTTATAGAAATTTTTGATTACCATTTAGAATATCATATAAAATATAACTTCCTTTTGATGTCCTATTCAAAATCTTAAAATACAACATAATGAAAACTTGTTAATTTTCAAATTATCTTTTACTAAAAGGAGCTCTTAGTTGTACAACTTTGTTATTTACTCTTCTCTATAGGTCATAAATTGCACTGATGCCCTTGAATTGGGAAACCTAAATGCAATGGGGGTAACTGGATCCCAGGGTTGCAGGAGCCAAGTGGCTGCACTAAATTGCCAAAGACAGGTGTGCACGGTTACCGAAATGCATGACAGAACAAATCAATAATCAGAATATTCTGACTTGCAAAGATTTGTGGTATTGGCTAGTTGGTCATAGTGTCTACTAAATTATTACTTCATTTGTATAAGCAGAAGAGTTGTAGGTCAAGTGAACACAAGTCTAATTTGAATCATAAAAAGAGTCACAGCCCATCGCTGAATTCCCAGTATCGAGCCAGTTCACAGACCTACAACATCTTGAATGAAGGAAAATATGTATCCTTACAGGAAGGACTCCACTACTCTGCCAAAATTTATATTTTTAATCTTTCTTCCAGCTTTTCCCAAAAGAACCTACAGACTTTTACAGAATATGCGTTGGGGAAAAAAAGATGAAAAAAAACTTTTCAGGAATACTGTACACTTGTTTGGTCTGACACTAATTCCAGGAGGCTCAAAATGCCACTGTGAGTTCACCAGTAGAGTAGGAGCTTATGGAGATCAGGTGATCAATGGAATTTTAACTCAGGTCAGATCAGTTCATGGGTCCATAAACATATCCTGTAGTTAATTTTCTCAGTTCTAGAATGCATAATTGGAATAGACAAACTGTATTGGCTGGGTGATTAAGCCTTATTACCAAGGGAAAATTGGCCTGCTACTAGAAAATGTAGGTGCAAGAATATGTCTGTAATACAAGAGATTCCTCAGAGTACCTGTTAATGTTACCATACTCTATGATTAAAATTAATGTAAAACTACAACAACCCAATTCTGGCAGGACTACTAATAGCATAGATCCATTAGAAATAAAAGTTTGGGTCACACCACCAGGTAAATACCATGACCATATAGTAGTCCGATTTTTGTTTTTGAGGAACCTCCATACTATTTTCCATAGCAGCTACAGTATTTTGCATTCCAACCAACAATGTACAGGATTATGATTTCCCACATATTTTTTTTGAAAATAATAACCATTTTAACAGGTGTGAGGTGATATCTCATTGTGGTTGTTATGCATATCCCTGATGATTAGTAATGTTGAGCCCGTTTGCATACACATGTTGACTGTTTATATGTCTTCTTTGAAGAAATGTTTATTCAAGTCCTTTGTTTATTTTCTTAATTGGCTTACACATTTTTTGATATTGAGTTGTAGGAGTTCCTTAAATATTTTGGATATTAACCTCTATCAGATATATAGTCGTAAGTATTTTTTTCTAATTCCATAGGTTGATTTTACATTTTGTTGATTGTTTCCTTTGCTATACAGAATATTTCTAGTTTGATGTATTTCAAGTGGTCTGATTTTGCTTTTGTTGCTTGTGCTTTTATATCATATCCAATAAATCAGTGCCAAGACCAATGTCAAGAAGATTTTGTCCTAGGTTTTCTTTTAGGAGTTTTGCAGAGTAAGGACTTACATTTAAGACTTCAGTCCATTTTGTGTTGATTTTTATGTATGGTGTCCAATTTTATTCTCTTTTTCTGTGAATATGCAATTTTCCCACCATTTGTTGAAGGGACTATCTTTTACCATTATGTATTCTTGGCACCCTTGTTGAAGATCACTTGACTGCATATATGTGGGTTTATTTATGCACTGTCTATTCTGCTCCATTGATCTATGTCTCAGCTCATATCCTATGATCCAGCAATTCTACTTCTGGGTATAGATCCAAAAGAATTGAAATCAGCTTCTCAAAGAGATATCTGCACTTCCATGTTCATTGCAGCATTATTTCACAATAACTAAGATATGGAAACAATCAAAATGTCCATTGAGGAATGAATGAATAAAGAAAATGTGGTATATACAGACAAGGGAATATTATTCAGCCTTTGAAAAGAAGGATACCTTCTTTTGTATGAACCTGGAGGACATTTTACTAAGTGAAAGAAGAACTAATACTGTATGGTCCCACTAACATGAGATATCTAAAATAGTCAAAATCCTAGAAGCAGAGAAGAGAATGGTGGTTGCCAGGGTCTGGGGAGAGAGGGAAATGTGGAATTATTGTTCAACAAGTGTAAGTTTTCAGTTATGCAAGATTAATAAGTTCTAGATATCTGCTATACAACATAATGTCTGTAGTTAACAATACTATAATGTACACTTAAAAGTTTTAAGAGTGTACATTTCATGTTAAATGTTCTTACCGCAGTAAAAATACTACAGAAGCACTAAAAATAAAAATGACTGACCAACTGAGGTGGTTGCTGAGCACAAGGGGAATATAGAATAGATGAAAGAAGGTGGTTTTAAGTACCAGCTACAGGTGGGTGACTAGTTGGCGAAATAAGGACTGTAATTTTTGTTAGTATTTTTTCCTTTTTTTGTGTGAGTATGCTTGTGTGTGTAGGTGTATGAAATCATATTTATTTGTTTTTTTCCTTTCTTATCCCTTTATCATACAACATAATAAGTATTAACTTTACATCATAGTATTTAAGCTACAGGATATCAAGGAGAATGATATCACCCACGGCATAGAATCCATGCCTGAGTTTTCAACATGGTTCTCTGTGGAATTCAGACTCAATCAACTCTTATCACAATTTCCAGCATGCTGGTCTGCTCTACAGATTTTAAACTTGCCTGATCCCACAATCATATGAACCAATTACTTGAAACAAAACTCTCATAAATAAATATATATATATATATATATATATATATATATATATATATAATCTTATTGGTTGTTGGAAAAGTCTGATAATATAGTCACAATCACTGGCTGAATCAATGAAAATAAGGACTAAGTTTGAAATTTGGTCAAGAATTTTAACTACAAAGATAAGTTTCATTACATATGGATTGGTCAATGTTTTTATACTGTGACTGCCTCTTGAAATTAAGGTTTTAGGAGCTGAAAGAGTTTGCTGAACCTAATGTAGAAGTTTTAAAAAGTAGTATTTAAATCTCACCTCTGTATAAAACATATCAAAAGAAAAGGAAAGGGAATAAAAACAGGTTTTTATTTTTGTTTCTGTTTATTATCTTTCTTCCTTGTGTTGCCACTCTGTGGACATTCTGAAAAGATTCTACAGCAATATTATCTGCTTTTTGTAGAAAATATATACACTTAGAATGTCAACAGCAAACATTTAACATCCTGAAAAGTATCTCTAGACTATATCTTTCTAAAAACATCCATTTTCACACAAGCACATACATATACAGACACACACACCACAGAATTTGGAAATCTCCACTATTTTTTGTAACCATACTTTTTGTAACCATTTTCCCTTTCCGTACATCGGAGCAAATATACGGATATTGGTTTTTCCTCCACAAGTCTATTTGCATCCATTCTTTTATGTGCATTCACAGTGAATTACCCTAAATCAGCTCTCTCTCCTCTTTCTTTTCGCTGTTTTGACAAATGGAACAAATTTCATCCATATGCACCACACATTCCTCTGCCAGTATCTTCCAACTTTAGTTGTAATAAAGCACATACTAGCTCCAATTGCACCACTGTTTCTCATCCTAATCAAAGTTTAACCAAATGGGAATATTAGTTACAATTCAGTAACACTGGTTATAACAGTTTTTAGAGATAAGTTACAAAATTCAATATTTTTTAGTAGCAAATTGCTTAATAAAGATCTCTCAACAGATTGTGATACACTAATGAATTGAAACACCCTGGATAATACATCCAAGTGTTAACTTCTCATTGAAAAATCCTCACTGATTTCATAACCTGTTTTACTGGTTATTATTTCACTTGGGCAACTGACATTAGACAACACTAATTACTGTCTTCCAAATAGTTTTCCTCATGCTGTCTTCCCAATTAAATGGCCTTTCCTATTCTTCTCTTCTGTGATTTAAATCATCTTCCAGACTTTGAGAACACTCTTCCCTATGTAAACTTATGCATTGTAAACCAGGAGAATTTTACAAGACAGCTCATAATCCAGTTTGTGTTAGTAGAAACACTGAAACCACACAAAGACCAACCAGCAAAAAATGAATAACAAATTGTTGTATATTCAAACAGTGGAAGACCATATAGCTGCAAACATGAATTAATTAAATCTACAAGCAACAATTGTGGCAGATTCCAGGAAATATATATTGAATAAGAGAAAAGTGTCTCAAGAAAACATACAGTATAGTTACAACCATATGTTTAAAAATATGCAAAGAATAATTATTTATAGATGCAAACATAAAGACCAAAAGGATAATTTAAAAAAAATTAAAGCTAATGGTTGCATGTTAATGATAATTATGCCCAGGAAGTATCTTCAAAGAAAATAACAATATTCTTTCTCAATAAGTTTGTGGTTTGTAAGTGTCACTTTTTTTGTGATGTTTAATGAAAACAGTATCACTCTGCTCATAGTCCATTAGTCTGCATTTGTCACATGATCCTGCTTGACTATAGCAGGTCTGGTAAATTTAGTCTTCCATGAGTCCAAGAAGGAAGGCTGACATGGATACTGTTGTGCATAATACTTTAATTTAGAAGAATGATAACTTTTATACTTAAAGAAACCTGTATTTCCAAAATAAGATCATTAACATATTGAACAGGACATATCTATAGGATGATAATGATATGTGGTTTACCCTAACAGTTTAACTGTATTTTTTCACTACTCCGACAGAAACTAAATTTTCATTCACCGTTTTTATATTGTCTTCCAAGTTCAAATGAAATCACAGGTATGGCTTCTGATCTTACAGTTGAACACATATGCATTATTGCTTTGAACCATTTATCCAATCAAAAAAGTTTATTGAGTTTCTACTAAGTGCAAGGACCTATTCTACTCTCTGAGGTTATGATGCTCAATGAGTCAGACAAAAAATATTTGACTTTTAGAGATTACATTCTAATGGAAAGAGATAATAAATAATGAGCAACTAAATAAACTATTACACAGTTAATCGTATTGTTATTTATTTATTGCAGACTTACTTGTTTTAGTTAATTTAAGAAAGGATTTAAATACAAGGGGTTTGGCGTTAATATGGTGGTTGCAAGGAAAAAATAGATGTCGATCACCTTTCCTTATGGTCTGTTCCTTCCTTAGTCTTTAATATGTTCACATTCCTCTTGCTGCCTTCTTTAGTTACTTGTATAAATCAGCTGTCAAACATCACCCTATGCTAGTCACCCAGACTCAAAGTGATTTCTATCAAGAGCTATAAGTATTGTCAGCTTGTCAGGAATGCCATTGCCTTGTGCTTTTCAACTTTGCAATTGCTGCTTGATTGACACTTTTGAAATTCTGTCAGCATTTCTTTCCTTTGTTTGCTTTATACAGAACAGAAAAGAAGATGCAGTTCCTATCCATTAGCTTGGCAAAATCACAGCATCTGTGAGGGAAAGAACAATCTCATAAATCATGTATTTTATAAATAGAAAAATAAAGATGACTGAATGGATACTACCGACTCAGTTGCCAGAGGGATTACTGGTCTAAAAATTAAACCCCTTTAGTTTCCAAACCTCCATATATAGGTTAAAATAACCATAATGAAAAATAAAATATTAAAAGATATTTACTGACATTCTTCAGTGTACAATAATGATATCTTTATTTCTTCAAAGAAACAAGTTTTATTAAGTAAATGAACAAATAATCAATTGTAGGTTCTAAAATCTGTGAGCCTAAATGAACTATAAACCAAGTATATTTGATATTTTTTTTTTATTTTGCTCATTGCAATATTGCAGAAAGCACTAATTGTTCTAAAGATTATTATTGTCCCTTTAGAAGTCATAGGTAAGCTAATGTCAGTGTCACTCTTTGGCTTAAGAAGTCTTAAGTGTCAAAACTAAGAAAATGGGAATCACCTACTTACTATTATTTGAAATTAAAGTGAGGAATACATAAACATAATTAATTATATTAAAGTATAGATGTTCCAAATGAAAACCTATTATGATATTGTAAGTAATAAACAATTAGTAACTGAAATGTTTTCATAACATTATTATAACATATGTTATAATAATTATAATTAAATAATAATTAATTATTAATTATAATATTATTATTATAACATATGTTATAGCTTTTTAAAAATTTTTCAGTGGTTTCCAGATTGAAAATTTTACTGAATAACTATGGAGATATTTTAAGTGCTTGGAGTAGATGACATAGTTTCTATATGTATATATATATTTTTTTTCTTTTTTTTTTTTTTGTGGTACATGGGCCTCTCACTGTTGTGGCCTCTCCCGTTGTGGAGCACAGGCTGCGGGCGCGCAGGCTCAGCAGCCATGACTCACGGGCCCAGCCGCTCCGCGGCATGTGATATCTTCCCGGACCAGGGCATGAACCCGTGTCCCCTGCATCGGCAGGCGGACTCTCGACCACTGCGCCACCAGGGAAGCCCGTTTCAATATATTTTTGCTTCAAATCTAGAAGTAGACTTGTTAATCACTAAGAAATGCAGATAGTATCAAAATGAAGGTTAGACAATAGTTAAACAATGGGCAGGCTGTCAGGTAAATGATGAAAAAGTAAGCCTATTGGAAATGAGAGTATTAATCATGAATGCAAACATTTCATACAATATGATTCTAATTTTATTTTTTATTAGTAAATAAATTATATCATTTAAAATGGCATATATGCCATATTATCAAACTTGATCAAGATATATGTCTATTATGCTTTAGCTAAAACAGTGGAATTCAAATTAATTTTAGGGATGCAATTTTCTTATTAAGAAAGAGATATAGATATCAACTCAAAGATGGTAAAATGAATGAAAAATTAAACATAGAAAAATAGGGCAAATATTATAATGAAAATGTTATATATATATATATATATATATATATATATATGCTGCAATACATTTATTTAAAAATTCTCAGTGGTTTAGACACATTTCTCACTCAAAATTTTGCAGGTTAGCTGCAATGGCTTCATTTCAGGGGACTGGTTGGTTTGGATGTGCTCTCCATGAGCTCTTATTCCTGGTTCCAGGTTGAAAAAGCATCTCTTAACTGGGCAGACACACAAGATGATTGTCATATTGCCTCTTTACATCTCTGCTTGGAAGTAGCATCCTTTTGACTCCTTATTTATTTTGTTTGTCAAAGCAAGTCACATGGCCCATCCGCATCAGTAAGGCAAGGACTCAATTGAGGGCTACATTTGGGAGAGTGAATTTTGCTAAAAATGATATATTTGGCCATAAGATGCTATCTTAACCACACATACATAGCTTCCTTTCTTCTATATGGAAAGACCAACCACTGAAACCCAAGGAAGTTATCCCAGAAGTATCCACCAAACAAAACCTGTAGCTCTAAGTCCTTGATTTTTCAATAATTTCTATATCAGATCTAAGTGAGGTTCTTCCTGGACTGGAAATTTAAGAACCAAAAAGAAAGAGAGAGAGAAGGAGGGAGGGAAGGGGAAGGAGAGAGAGAGAGAGAAAGAGAGAGAGAGAGAGAAGGGGTGTAGAGAGAGAGAGAGAACTAGAGATACAGATTCTTTGGACATTTAAGGCATCAATGGCACATGCCCTTAGTCTCTTTTACCTAAGCTTTTATATTTTTTAAATTAATGCATTTTATTGGAGACAACTCTAAATCAATCAGAACTACCTTAATATAACAGATCATAATGTTATACATCAAATCTCAGAATTTCTGAATTCTTCTTTTTCTCTTTTATCACTTCTCTACCAAATACTATATTAGCCAGCTTTTGTGGTTTTAATATTATCTTCAAATGTCCAAAAACATCCATGGTTTACAGTAACAAACATTGTTACTGTCTCACTGACCTGCATGCTGACTGGTGAAACTCTGCTTCAGGTGTTATACTGAGTTCAGAACTGGTCCACAGATCTTCTCTTTTCTGAGTGTTAAGTTGAAGAACCAGCTTCTATTATGTCACATGTTCTCATGGTAGAGGGCAGACGGTGGACAGAAACTTGCCAGGCTTCTTAAAGACTCTATTTGGAGTAGACTTCCACTCAATACCACTGGCCAAAGTAAATCATATAGCCAAGATGAAAATAAACAGTGTGGGAAAGTATAGCCCTCCCATGGCAGGAGGAGAGATGAATATTTAGTGAATAATAATAAAACTACAGGAGGTCAACAGGTCCACACATGCCAATGCTCATGATAAATATAAAAGGACTAAATTTCCTATTAAAAAGAAATACTCAAACTACATTAAGAAAAAACACTCATGTATTCTAAGTGAAAAGCTTAAAGTAATAAACCCCATGAAGTTCAAATTAAAAAGAGATATTCAAGCTAATACTAAGAAAATAATATTGGTATAATTAATATCAGATAAAATAGACCTTCTGACAAAATTACTATTCAAGATGGAGACCACCATAATATGATAGGAGAATTTACATTTCCTAAAAAAAAAAAAAAATTATGATTTCTTTTGTAATCTGGATGCAACTAATAAAATGCCTCAAAATAAAAGGGGACTAAATTGTTAAAACAGCGAAGAGTGAACTAAGGAATCCACTGTAACAGAATATAACCCATTACAAATAATAGGATACCTTGAATCTATAAATGAATAAATTAAAATTTTGATAACTATGATATATTACATGGTTTCAAAATTACTCATTAATGACAAAGGGAAAAAGAGTAATTTTACAATGGAAAAGACTGGCAGACATACCTTAATCAAATAATCAAAGTTAACATCACTGATACTGTAACTATTAGAAAATGTGTGCCACCTAATAGGATTCAATGAAAAACAAAATTTTCACTTCTGTGATTTTCCTGCCAAATATGCATAACCAGAAAGTAATTATGAGGAAACATTAGACAAATCAAAGAGAAAGACTTTCTAAAAATAACTAGCCTATAATCATCAAAAGTGTCAAGGTCATAAAAGTCAAATAAAGACAGATTCTTTTTTAGATTGAAGAAGACTAAATAGAAATGATAAACAAAAGCAACACGTGATTCTAGTCTGGCACATTCTCCTTTAAAAATCATTATTAGAAAAGTTGGCAAAAAATGAATTGTGTTTGAGGATTAGATGGTAGTAATATATTATTGTTTTTTGACTCTTGCATTTTAGTTATGTAGGAAAATAGCCTTATTTCTAGGAAATAAATATTTTATCCTAAAATATTTGGAGATGGTGGTACCTCACATTGACATATCAGACATATGAGCAATCTACTAAAGATTTCTATGAACTAAATTTTTTGGTTAAGTACACATTATGCTATCATAGTATTTTATTTTCCAGAAATAGTCATAAAAAACTGTTGTGAGATAATCTTTCTAAATAAGATCATGAGAGCGCCAACAGATGTGGCCTTCTAAATTTTGCATAAGACTTCTGAATGCATATTTTGCAAATTTATCCCAATCTTAAGATAGATACAACTTTTACTGAATTGAGACAAAATTCCAATTAATAGTATGAAAATGCATTTAATAAAAGAAACATTTTTTTCTGTTAGTTGAACCATCTCTTCTCTTGACTAGGTATTTTAATGTTCATTCTCAAAAGCACCATCTATATCTTATTACAAGGACTTTTTTTCTTATAATAAAATCCATTTGACTAACTTTTATAAATGAATAATTATTAAATGCTTGGAATACATTTTACTTTTCTTATAAACAACTTAGTAATAATAAACTGATTTGAATAAGTAAACTTTCAGTTGCACCAATTCTGATAATGCAGTTTAAATTTGAATCTTTTTTTGGCCTCATAAAGCTCTTTATTGATTTAAAATCATAATAATTTTGCTGGCTATTAATCAGAAGTATAAAATATAAACCTCAATACATAACAGTTTTAATATTTTCAGACCCATGCTCTAGCTGAAACAGTTCTCTATTCATGATGAGACAACAGATGTGATACATAGAAAGAAGCATCTGAATATATGCTTAACTTTCATATTTTTATCCATCTAACATTATATTAAATATCTTTATTTATTAGACTTGTGATATATAATAGTGAATAATTCAGAAAAAAAATGCCTACCTTTATGTCCTCACAGGGCTGAGATGCTAAAGGAAGGAGACATTGTGTGTGTGAGTGTGTGTGTGTTCTCATGTGTACACATATACTCACAGATGTATGCACATGCACACACACATACATACATAGTATAAATGCAGTATTATTTTCTGTGAAGGAACTAAAAGTGGGCTAAGGGGGTTTTACATTAAACAGAGTGATCAGTGAAGTTTTCTCTGAAGGAGTGACTTTTGAGCTCCACTAAACCTGTGTAAAGAATTCTACCAAGAGCTTGAGGGGTTAGAACAGAAGATGCAAAGGCCCTGTGGCAAAAGAAACTGAACTAGTTTGAAAAACTGGAAGTTGTGTTTAGTTGTCACAGAGTGAATGGTAGGGAATATGGAGAAGAAACAAATGGAGAATTAGGCAGAAGCCAGGCATATAAGGCATCTATGTTCACAGTGAGAAGTTTGGATTTTCTTTTCTATGTGTGTTGGAAAGCCTTTAATGTCTTCCAAACTAAATTTATTTTGCTTTTTAAAAGACCACCCAGGACCCAGTGAAAGAGAATCATAGTGAGTTGTGGGAGGTGAGGCTATAGTAAGCTGGTGCCACATTATACCAGGTAGTGCAGGTCATGTTAGGATTTTAGAACTGATTCTTCTTAGAACACTGGGGAGCCACCAAGGTTTTAAAGCAATGGAGTGGGCTTATCAGATTTGTATTATTTCTAACAGAAAATAAAAATACATTTGCAATATATTAAGTTTGCCAAAAGCAATACTTACAAGTTACTTCTTATGACTAAGTATAACTTACTTTTACTTAAATATATACTTCAGGAAAGCTGCCTTGAGACTTGATTGTTGGAAGGAAGCATAATAATAAAATATGATATAGATGTGTTGCTTTCTTTAATAGTATATAAAAATAACTCCAAGTTCTGTCACTGAACTAAAGTTACTTAAGAATTTTAAAATGCAAGTTCCAAATAGTCTATATGAGTAAAGGTAACAATTATATTTTTTTCAGGAAGGGAAATATATTCTTTTAAAAATATACAATGTAACAAATACATACAAATAATTATTTGAACTTCTACTCCAGTCTGTATGATATTTTCTGGGAGAACCATAATTTTAATTCTGTAATTCTTATCTTTGTACACATGTGGCAGAGCAAGTACACTAAACTAGAGTTGAGAAAGAGAGAACAAAAGAGAACAAGTGAAAGAGAAAGAGAAAGCATAGAACAGGAGGCCATACGGAGATCAAGTAGGAGATGAATTTCAATATCAGAACTTGGGACAGTTATCAACATAGAACAATCATAGTATACTCAATATACTGTTGCATAAATATTTTTCTTTTTAACAAGTTGTTTACAATAAAATATTATTTAAATTTATTTGTATTAACACATTAACAAACAAATCAAATGCACACATAAACTAAATAATCTTAACACTTTCTGAAACAAAGTTGGATATGATTAAACTAGCAAAAATGATTATCTCCCTACATGCCAATATCTTTCTATCTAAAAGTCAAAGTTAAGCTCTTTCTTCTGACTTAAAAAGGGACTAGACCAGAGGATGCATAAATACTCTTTAACACAGGCTATTATCTTTCAGAATCATTAAGCCTTGAAATGAATTTCATATTCAGCTGACAGTGCTTCATTTTATAAAGCACAGTTAGGCATTGTAACAGTCTTCATGAAACATAAAACAATAATAATTCAATCAATATCATCAGGCTTCTTGTTCAATTCTAAATGTACTAATAAAAATGTTTCTAAAATTTCAGGTCTGTTTTAGTAGATATGCTGCTGATTATTTTTATGTTTTATCTTCTTTGATTTTAATAATAATTGTCAGCACCTCCCCCTGCAGGATTAAGCTCATCAACAACTGTGGTAGCTGGTTCAATAATCATCTGCTTTTAGTTGCCTTCCTTTTTCTGTATCACTTCTCTCCTTTTTTGCTAATTTTTTTTTCTGTTCCTCCCAAATAAAAAATCTGGACTTGAATACTTGACTTAGAATCTGCTTCTGGGAGTACCCATACTTATTTGTTACCAGAAATGGGACAAAGAAGCAGATACTCATGAGGAGATTATGGAATTGAATAACTTACCATTAAGATGACAACAAAATCATTTTTCGGTGGTAAGCAGTGTGGTTATAAGTGCTGGCATGTGGGAGCATTACAATCATTAAAGCTCCTACATGCGTGAAATTAGGATGGGATACAGATAAAAAGAATTGTAACCTTTCTTGCAACCTTTCTTTCTTGGATTTGAGAAAATGATGGAGATGGTAGTTGTGAAGATGCTAGTGTAGATTGGTTGGCTTTTAAGTGCTGTCAGTGCATTCAAGGAAGAAAATGATAGGTTGTGACAGGCACAAGCCAGGCTATTGTCAAATCAGTAAATTATGTGAAAATCTAAAGTTCTGTGAAAGCCACAAGTCCTCTATAAGAAGATTTAAAGACATCCATATCCTACTGACTGAAACAGGGCACAGGATCTGATTTCAGATAACAGATTTTCAGAGGAGGCTTTTTTAAATCTCTGAAAATTCTCCTTCACTGAAGACATAGCTCTGATAGACCCTGTTAGACCCTGACACCTGGGATGGGGGTATCTAGTTGGATGTGTTTAAGAACCTTGATCTCTAAACTCTCTTACATTAGGGTAGAAATCTGCCTATGCCTTGGCAATATGCAGAAGCCCCAGCTAAGGTGGACACCTCAAACAATGATATTTGTCCTTTTTGACTTTTGCCCTTATGTTTTGTAAGGTATTATAGGTCCATGGCTAGAATCAAATCTCAGCTAGAATCAAATCTTAGCATGGCCTGACTCAGCAGTCATTACATGTTTCAAGAGTAAGGGTATTAGCCACCAAAAGATCTACAAATTCAGGCTAACATATTCATAAATGAGAGTGAAAATGTGACTGGAAACATATCTTGGGTGATTGAAGTGATGTGGTGAGGCAAATATGTCTAAAAATAAGAAATTTACTAACATGGATCACTCTTATAACACAGGATTTAGCATTCCTGAGCTGGTCTTAACATGATACTTGAATGATTTCTTGAATATTAGGGAAAAAAAATCAAAAAATGAAACGCACAAACAAAAGCAATGGTCTACAGTAAAGAAGGTGGAAATGCAAAATATGTCTTGGCATAGTATTGAGGATGAGGTCAAATTTCATTTTGGTCACATGCTAGCAGAGATTTATTTCATAAGACTAGAGGACCCCTTGGTTAACTCTGTTCCTTTGGAGGGCCCAGAGGGTATTTCTTTCTGTAAAGCAATAACCAGTGTGCTAATGAAAGAGTTCCAGGCATCATTAAAAAACAATAGTATTTTCTGTCCTTTATAGGCAAGGATTGATAACAGGAGAAGTTGTTATACAGCTGGGCTCCTAAGTGTCAGTAGTGATAATAAGATTTCAGAAAGCAGAAGCCTAATGGAACTTTTCAACAGCTAATGAACCCAAGTCTACTTTCAACTGCCTCAAAAGAAAATTATGAGCTCTCATTCAGTTTACAGTTCTCAGGACTGGAGACCATGAGTTGAACAGAAGTCTAAGTCACATTGAGGAATATCTCCCAAACATCACAGCAAATATATGTGATAGTATTTCTCTCAATTATTTTCTAAAGGCATCCACAACCATTATAGTAGAGTAAATAGTCACTGGGGAAAAATAAGGCCTAGCATTTTCAAGGGTTTTTATATAGAGGACAAAACTGACAAAAAAGAAAGAACAGAAATGTTATCATAGTACTCCAGGAAGTATAGGGACATATAGAAAAGGCAGGTGATAGATGAAGTAAGTAGAAGACATCAAATGAAAACTCGTGAAACTTCTGCACCCCTGCCTAAGGTAGAATATCAGAAGTAATATTACAACCTTAGTGAAATGACAGAGATTAATGCCACTCTTAAAAGCATAAGCAATTGATGAATGATGTACTCTGTCTTAACACTTAGTAATTCATTAGCCTGACTCTACAATATTCCTATAGATCATAGTGATTGCCAAAGGACTACTGTGAACTTAACCAAGTGTGCTACAAATTATTGCAGCTTTTCCAGGTGTGGTGTCTTTACTAAACAGATTAATTCACTGCCTGCATTTGGTTTGTTACTTATCTGAAAAAAATGCATAACCCATGTAAATTATACATGGGAATAATAATAGGTGCTTTGGTTGCCCTGGTTAGACCCATGAATGCCACAGGTGTGAAATTGTAAAATACAAAGATTCAGGGGATTTTCATATTAGTAAAGATTTAAAGGTTACTGCTCTTGGGCACATCAAAAGATTCCCTGCAAGTTAAAGGAAACTTATTGAATCTTGCCCTTCCCACCACCAAGAAAGAAGTGGAGCATTTGATAGTCCCCTTTGCATTTTGAATATAACGTATATTGCTCTGACACTTATCAGGTAACTTGGAAAGTGGTCAGTTTTGAGTAGGGCCAGAGTAAGAAAGGACTCTCTAGTAAGTGGCTTTACTACTTTAGCCAATTGGTCTTCCACATCATATGATGATAGCAATAATGGTTGTAGAAAAGGATAATGTGGAGTTTCTGGCAAATGGCAATAGAAGAGTCACAGCTCAGTCACCCAGGGTTCTTGAACAACGTCATTTGGCCTCATTTAGAGATCTGCTCGTGGTTCAAAAATCAACTATTTTATGCTCTTGCAACTAGTAGAGACTGAGTTACTGACTTTGGTACAAGTTGATTGTGCATCAACTGATACTAGGTTATTGTCACTCCCTAGGTTATAGTATCAAATAGCCACCACAGCAATCCATCATATGATGGAAATGGCATATTTAGAATCAGTCTCTAAAAAAATCTATAGGGCCTTGCTAATATATATCAGTATCAGGAAGAACATGAGTGAAAATGGATCCGTGGGTATTGGAACAAACTTGTGGAGCACAAATAAGTTACAGGATAAGTGGTACAACACATGTCCCTTATGTCTAATTTTCCGATGCCTCTCCATAAAATATACACCTATTTTTGTGCTTTTTCTATAATTAGCTGTTGTCAAAAGAAAAAATTGGCTTTGTTTGGTTCAGGGATGGGTTGGCTTGATACATCAGTATGAGCTGAAATGGACTGTTGCCACTCCATAGCACCTCCTTGGGGCAGCCATAAATGTCAGTGGTGAGGGAAAATTCTCTGTATTCAGAGAACTTAGAAGTCTGGGAAATGTCATGTTGATAGAACTATGGGAGTGAACACAACATTTATGGATCCTTTTCTTCTTAAGTCAATGCTTACCTGAGAGCATGCATGACAGAAAGAGGTACTGAGTAATCTAGAAATGATTTGGTTCAGCCAGACTCTCCCCTGGGTTATCCCAGGCTTCCAATGTAGATTTATGAATAAGTTAACCCCAGTGGTAGAGATGGAGACTATGCATGGTTCCAAAGGAATGGAAAAGTACTGAAACGATGACACTGAGTTGTTGGCACTGAGACAATGCTTCCTTCGGGTTGCTCCCAGCTAATAAACTGGGCCCCATGGGATACTAGGGCAAGTTCATTTCTGGGAGATGCCTGATTCCTCTGAATGAACTCCCATTACCCTGGCTGTAACCTTCATATATCTGTGCTGTAGTCTGAGAATCTTCTTACCCTATTCTCTGTTCTCATATTTCATAAGAGTCAGGCCAACATCATGGTCTGAAATCTCTCCTCACCTCCTTTGTTTCTTGTCCCTTTTTCCTCACAGTTGTTTCATGAATAAATCTCTTACATGTCTTATCCCAAAATGATACCTGCTTCTTTGGGGATTCAAACTGGTTCAGTTTTTAAAAATTCTTTTGAGGATGAGACACCAACAGGGTGAGCAATGAGTAGATGAATTAAAGAATTCTCATGTTATTATGAGGAGAAGAAAGATAAAGGCAAAATAATGAATTTGAAATGTATTAGGGGCTAGAATAAATTTGCAATGTTAATTTTTTTAGTGGTCACATTTTTTAATGAACTTTTTTTAAAAAGTAGATTTAGATTTTCAGAAAAGTTGAGAAGATAGTACAGGGTATCCCATACCCTGTTTCCCCGTTAGTCTTTGCTAACCCACTCAAATCAAATCCTCATTCTACATACAGAGTAGGATTTTTCTAGATGTGAGATATGACTATGTTATTTCCTTGCTCAGAGTCTCAGTTACAATAAAATTTTTAAAATCAGTGTTGTTTTAAGAATATATGTGGTCTGACCACTCATTGCTTTTCTAATTTTAACCATAATTACAGTTCTCCTTATTCTCTACTTACACTAATCATCCTTGAATTCCTCAGTCATGTTTTGCCACTTTGATATTCCAGAGTTTCTCCAGAGAAACAGAACCAATAGTGTATACACACACACACACACACACACACTCTCTCTCTCTCTCTCTCTCTCTCTCTCTCTCTCTCTCTCTCTCTCTCTCTCTCTCTGTCTCTCTCTCTCTGAATCAAGTGGTTATGCAGCCTAAGAAGTCCCTTGGTCTGCCATCCTCAAGCTGGAGGATCAGGAATGCCTGTGGTGTAAGTCAGTTGAGTCTGAATGCCTGAAAAACACAGGAGCCAGTAGTATAACTTCCAATCCAAGGTCAAAGGCCCAAGAACCAAAGCCGTGATATCTAAGGACAAAAAAAGACCGACATCCCAGATCAAGGAGAGAGAAATTTGCCCCTTCTTTGCCTTTTTGTGCTATTGGGGCCCTCAACAGATTGGATGATGCCAGCCCTCATTGGTGAGGGTGGATCTCTTTACTCAGTCTACTGAATCAAAGGCTTATGTCCTCAAGAAACATCCTCACTGACACACCCAGAAATGTTTTAATTGCTTTCTGGGCAACCCTTAGCGCAATAAAGTTGACACATAAAATTAACCATCCCAAGTGTCTTGTTTCAGTTTTTGTTTGTACTTTCTGCCTGGACAGTTCCTCTGCATTGGTCTCCCACAGTCTCCCTTCCTGCTTCACCTAGTTAATTCCCACTGTAATTTTAGATGACAAATAGGCACTGTATTCTCAAGGAAAACCCTGTGTGTTACCTCTTCTCCCAGTGTTGTCTGCACTGTCTATGTTCTCTCAGTTTTGTAAAGCCCTTTCCAATGTATGTATTTAACACTAGATGCTAAGATATGTGAGAGCATGTCTATCTTGCTTTTGTTACATAACCACAGTGGCTAGCACATAATGGGCATTTGTGGAAGAAGGGAGAGGACAGAAAGGAAGGGAAATAAAGAAGAGAAGGATGGAAGGAAGTATTTCAAACTATCTACCTAATATCAGAAAAAAATACACCACTTGGGTTAATGTCACATTCTTTTATTTTCCCCCCCAAGGAATCAAGTCTGCAAGGGAAGAGATGACAAAATTTTTCACTCGTTTTCATTTGAGGGACAGTTATTTTGGCATATATCTGACCTCAAAAATATACAGTGCATTTAGGCAAAAACTTGGATATAATTTTGTTCTCTTTTCCAGGTGCTCAATAAGAGTAATTAAGTTTCCGAGAAGAACTCAAACATATTTCTTCATATAAATGGAGTAATAAATGTATTTGACTCCAAGGGCTTTTTTCCAAAATGTCTCTAGACTCCTGTGTCAACATCATCTGTTAAAAAGCTCATTGAAAACATAAAAATATTTAACAATCATATTTATTTAATGTTAAACATTTAGTTAATTAATTGGCTGTAACTCTAATGGCACTTTTCAAAATATCACCAAGTTCATCATACTTTTTATGGAGTGGTCATATAGTTTATGTTCTTTAAATCTAATAATTTTAAAAGTTATTTCTATTTAATTTTTCCTACATTATTTTTTTGGCTGCATTTGTATTTTAGACATATATAACATTTACCTAGTTAAATGACCTATTTACTTTATAATTTTGAAGTAGTTCTCAGTCTTCCCACTCATTACATTTTTACCTGGCTCATTTTAAGAATGGTATTGTTATAACATGCTTTCACAAATTTGAATAGTAGATTATATTTACTAGGAAGTCTAGAAATACTAAATTTTTTCTTTGAGACTACCAAATTATGATCTACGGCAGTAGTTCTCAAACTCTTCTGTCTCAGGAATTCTTCATGCTCTTAAAAATTACTGGGGTTCACAATAAAACTTTCTAAATTTGGGGGTAATAATGTAATACATAGTAAAATAAATATGAGTAAACACAAAATAATTGATTTATAAATACTTAAATATATATACACATATATATATATATTTATAGTGAAGTCTCACTAACACTTTTAAAACCACTACTTCAAAGAACCAATTATAATCACTGGAAATGTGAGAACATGTCACTGTCCCATCCCAGAGTAATTCATCACAATCCCTGGGCATGGGCCACAGGCTGCTGTTGTTATTTGATTTTTGTTGTGTTTTTGTTTTGTTTAAGGTTGCCGTATGATTCTGCTTCACAGTTATGGTTGAGAACTACTGCAGTTCTATGAGATAGTAAACATTACTCATAGGGATGTTGTGTTGTTTTAAATCAATATGTACTTTTGAATCTCTATTAAATTTAAGAAATTTGAAAGATTTATGGTTTATTAATCAACATGTCTAATTTCCTATTATGATGAATGAAATACAAAGTAAAGAAAAATTTTAAAGGTAGAAAAATTAGGAAACTAAGAAAAGATTAGGTAACTTTCATGAGGTCCTGGGACTAGAAAGTATCAAAGATTTGGTTTAACCATAGAATATTGACCACAGAATCCATGTTCTTAATTAGCTTTATGCTCCTTAGTAAGTCTCCAAAACTGTGGTAAATGTACTCTATTACTACACATAAAGACTCTTCAGAAGAAATCAGTTTCTACATCCACGACTTCCATATATGGCATTTCTTAAAGCTCATCATCTGACAGTCAGCCTTATTCATGTTAGTCCATTTCTATTTTATAAAAATAGGTGCATTAGTTTCCTGCTGGCACTGTAACAAATTACCACAAATGTTAAGTCTTAAAAAAAATATGTTTTCTTCCAGTTCTGGAGGTCAGAAGTCAAAAATGCATTGAGAGGTGTGATGCATTCATTCTTGAACCTTTAGGGAAGAATCCGCTCCATGTCTTTTCCAGATTCTTTAGAGGATGTTCTCATTCCTGCGATCATGGCCCTCTTCTATCTCCAGAACCTTCAATTGCATCCCTCCAACCTCTGCTTCTATGAACACATCTTTTTTCCTATTCTGTCTCTCTCCTCCATCATTTAAGGAACTTCGTGATTATATTGGACCAACCTGGGTAATTCAGGATATCTCCCTATTTTAAGATTCTTAACTTAATCACAGTTGCCAATCCCCTTTGCTATGTAAAATAATATATTCACAGGTTCTAGAGGTTAGGACATGTACATCTTTAGGAGGTTATTATTCTGTTTACCAAAATAAGGAATACTATTCTTCACCTGCATATTCTTCCTCATCTATTTCAAGTCTTGATGCAGCACGTATTTTGGGGTATAAAAATTTATGACGTGCCAAACAAAGAGACATAATTAAAGGTTAGTTTTGGAGACACTTACTATGATATAGCTAATTAAGAACCATAAACTCATAAAGCTTTCTATCATTATTTGATTTAAAGGTACTTATCTAAAGAATAAGAGTCAGCATTATCATCAGAGTATTGTTGTACTCATTGGGGTGCTCTGAATTTAAAAAAAAGAAAGCAACCACCTAATGTGATTCTTATATTTGAAATGTTCTGCAGGATTACCAGATTCTTCAAGACACATTGGATATAGCCCATATATAATGCTTACAAATCACTTCTAATTCTTTCTGCTTACCTCAATAAGGTGGTTAAAACCTAATAAAATTATATCATAAAATATTTGTTTCAAATATAAATCCTCTTGTTCCCATTATAAAATTTTTAATAATTTATCTCTCTCATTAGTAAGAACTAAACTTATTTCAGTTTATAAGAACTATCCAGGTAATAATTTTTAAATGTGTTAGCTAGGGTGTTCCCTGGTGGCCCAGTGGTTAGGAGTTGACACTTTCACTGGTATGGCCCCGCATTCAGTCCCTGGTCAGGGGACTAAGATCCCGCAAGCCACAAAGCATAACCAAAAAAAAAAAAAAAAGTGTGTGTGTGTGTGTTAGCTAGGTACATATTTTTTCAAAAATTCTTATAAGGTGTAGGCAAGAAAAAATTTTAAAGACCATAACACTGTATACTGAGGCTAAGTATTTTAAATTACAGTTTATTAATCACCTTATATTTTTATTGTAAATTTTATTGATCACTTTTTTTTGCTAAGCTTACAATTTGAATATGATTTATTATATCCCTTTAAAATGAACCTTATTAATTAAAATACAAAACTTTTTTCTGGCATATTAATTGTAAGTAATGATTGTTTATCCTTTTTTTATGAGGTTTTGGTTTAAATAAATAAATTCAGTGTTTGCTGCTATATATTTTTTTCCATGAGTTCTTTTCTGCTTCACTTTATTTACTAGAATATCTACATTATTAGTGATTCAGTTATACATATACATATATCTCTTCTTTTTAAAATTCTTTTCCCATTTAGGTTATTACAGAATACCAAACAGCTTTTGCTGCTGCTACACAGTAGGTCCTTGTTGGTTATCTATTTTAAATATGGCAGTGTGTTCAAGTCTATCCCAAACTCCCAATATATCACGCCCCCCCACCCTTCCCCCCTGGTAACCATTAGTTCATTCTCTAAGTCTGTAAGTCTGTTTTCATTTTGTAAATAAGTTCTTTTATATATATTTTTTAGATTCTGTATATAAGAGATATCATATGATATTTATCTTTCTCTATCTGGCTTACTTCACTCAGTAGGATAATCTGCAGGTCCATCCACGTTGCTGCAAATGGCGTTATTTCATTCTTTTTAATGGCTTACTAATATTCCATTATATATATATGTACTGCATCTTTTTTATCCATTCATCTGTTGATGGACATTTAGGTTGCTTCCATGTCTTGGCTATTGTAACCAGCACTGCAATGAACATTGGGGTGCATGTATCCTTTTGAGCCATGTTTTTCTCTGGGTGCATGCCCAGGAGTGGGATTGCTGGATCATATGGTAGCTCTATTTTTAGTTTTTCAAGGAACCTCCATACTGTTCTCTGTAGTGGCTGTACCAATCTACATTCCCACCACCAGTGTAGGAGGGTTCCCTTTTCTCCACACCCTCTCCAGCATTTATTGTTCGCAAATTTTTTGATGATGGCCATTCTGACTTGTGTGACGTGATATCTTGTAGTTTTCATTTGCATTTCTCTAATAATAGTGATGTTGAGCACTTTTTCATGTGTCTCTTGGTCATCTGTGTCTTCTTTTGAGAAATGTCTATTTATGTCTTCTGCCCATTTTTTGATTGGGTTGTTTGTTTTTTTGATATTGAGCCACATGAGCTGTTTGTAAATTTTGGAGACTAATCCCTTGCTGGTTGCATCATTTGCAAATATTTTCTCCCATTCTGTGGGTTGTCTTTTCATTTTGATTATGGTTTCCTTTGCTGTGCAAAAGCTTTTGAGTTTAATTAGGTCCCATTTGTTTATTTTTGTTTTTATTTCCATTACTCTGGGAGATGGATCAAAAAAGATATTGCTGTGAATTATGTTAGAGTATCTGCCTATGTTTTCCTCTAAGAGTTTTATACTATCCATTCTTATATTTAGGTCTTTAATCCATTTTGAGCTTATTCTTGTGTATGGTATTAAAGAATGTTCTAATTTCATTTTTTTACATATAGCTGTTCAGTTTTCCCGACTCAAAGTATCTTGGATGTTAGGTTTGCTATAAATTAAATTTTTATTTAGGGTTATAGGTAAAGATGTTTGATTTAAATGCATGTAGCTAAGAGTATAGGCCTTTTCAATCTTCTATGATAGGATTCTTGGAAATGTAAGTAGATATTAAAAAATTGAGTAATATGTTACTGCTTTGATATTTATGGACACAATACTTGATAAATATATAAAATAATAATAGTTTCTATTTCATATGCCCATTATATTGTAGGCATTTTTTGTTATTTTTTATCTTGTTGAATCCTTCCAGCAACCTTCTAAGTTACTTTTTTTCCCACCATATATATCTTAGTTCAAGATGCTATAGCAAAATACCATATATTTTTTGTCTTAAACAACAGAAATATATTTTCTCACAATTCTGGAGGCTGTAAAGAGCAGGATCTGTGTTTCAGCCTTTTTGATTTCTGGTGAGGACTGTCTTCCTTGGTTGCAGACAGCTGCCTTCAAGCTGTGTCCCCACACAGCACAGAGTGAGCAAGCCCTCTAGTATCTCTTCTTATAAGGACATAATCCTATTGAATCAGGGTCCCACACTTATGACCTCATCTACCCTTAATTATTTTCTAACTCCAAATATAGCCACAATGGAGGTTAAGGTGCAGCTTGTGAATTTGGGGAGACACATGTATTCCATAATAGTATATTTCTTCCTTTTTATTTCCTTCCTTTCTTGCTTCCTTCATTCTTTCCATCTTTCCTTCCACACTTCCTTCATTTTTTTTTTTTTTTTTTTTTTCTTTTTGCAGTACGCGGGCCTCTCACTGTTGTGGCCTCTCCCGTTGCGGAGCACAGGCTCCGGATGCGCAGGCTCAGCAGCCATGGCTCACGGGCCCAGCTGCTCCACAGCATTTGGGATCTTCCCAGACTGGGGCACGAACCCGTGTCCCCTACATTGGCAGGTGGACTCTCAACCACAGTGCCACCAGGGAAGCCCCTGCTTCCTTCATTTTTTAATCCCTTTTCTACTGTTATTACTTTTTGCTCTATTTATTTATTTAATTTTTAAAATGTTTTGAATAAAATAGTTTAATGAAGTGATAGTGACTTAGTCAAGATCACACAGATAATAAACCCAGCTCCTGATTTTCGTTTTATTATTTTAGTATCATCTACCTTTATGAACACTGTAATATTTTGTTTTCCTTATTTCTAGTGTTCTCAAAGTTTATATAATGAATACTATTCAGTGTACATTTGCCTTTGTTATGGGACAAAAGATCATATATAGCAGTCTTATTTTTAAGTTAGGGAAATGGGGAGACAGTTTTCTATTTAGATATTTCTTATTATTAAGGATATAAGCTATTAGAAAATATTTCTGTAGATGTAGAATAGCATAATTAGACACAGGTCCTCTTGTCACAAAAAGTAACTTAAATGTAAATAAAGATAGAATTAATTAACATAAAATGCATTAATAATTTTATATAAAATAAAATATCATCCCAATCTACTCAATTTTTATCACTCTATGACTCCATCAACTATTAGGCATTTATTATTTTATGTATTTCCATTAAATTCTGCCAACCAAAATATAAGTACATTGTTTTCTTATTTAAAATTTTATTTAGAATTACTGTGAGTTATGTTAACACATGAAAGTTTTTACTTATATCATTCTTGGGCAATGATAAAAAATTAAGCTAAATAAACTGCTTAAGTTATTCCTCAAATTTCAATGAGTCCAACTCTTCTGAATAATTCCTTACATATAGTTTATAATATGTGTTTTTCCAAAGATATCATCCTCTGTATTATTGTATATCAATGATGCATTATTTCATAACAGAGGGCTATAATATTTTGTCCAGTTGAAGGACACACATTTTGTACACTTTGATGCTGATATTTGTTTGCTATGTGGTAAAAGCCTTCTGTGTATGTCTTGATGTTAAATAAAGTATTCATCTACTAAGTGAAAGAAGCCAGTCTGAAAAGGCACATACTGTGTATGATTCCAACTAATGATATTCTCTAAAAGGCAAATCTATGGAGACAACATAAAGATCATTGGTTGTCCAGGGGTTGGGGGGTGAGGTACAGGATGAATAGGCAGAGCACAGAGGCTCTTTAAGGCAGTGAAAATACTCTGTTATGATATTATAATGACTATGCTTTAAGTTTTTCCAAACACATAGAATGTACAGCACCAAGAGCAATCCTAAAGTAAACTATGGACTTTGGATAATTATGATAGCTCAATATAAGTTCATCCTTGGTTAAAAAAAGAAAAATATATACCATTCTGGTGAGTGACGTTGCTAATGGGGGAGTCTATGCATGTGTGATGGCAGGGTATATAGGAAATCTTTTACCTCCCATTCAATTTTGTTGTAACCCTAAAACTGTTCCTAAAAATTGTTTGGAAGGAAGGAAGGAAAGGAAGGAAGGGAGGGAGGAAGGAAAGGGGATTCTTCCTTTCTGCCTGTCTTTGAGCTGAGACATCAGTTTTCTCCTTCTTTGGATTTGGAATTAGACTGGAACTTATGCCATTGGCTGTCTTGGGTCTACTGCTTACTGACTGCAGATTTTGGGATTCTCAGCCTTCATAATTGCAGAGCCTATTCCTTGACAGTAAATCAATCTCTCAAATCTCTCTCTCTCTCTTTTTCTCTATTCTGTTTCTTTGGAGAACCCCCACTAATACAGATAGTGCAGAAAAGTGAAGTGGTGATGTTGTAATGAATTTTAGGTGCCCTCCAATGTGTAAAGAACTGGAAGTTATCATTCCCTTGTTTTAGCAAGAAAAAAAACCTGGAAACAACTGAGGATCCACATTTTTTTTTTTGTACTCATCAGAGATTTGAGGTTTTATGGCAAGTCAGGAGAAATAGATGAATGCAAGAAACAAATGAAATCATCTTACAAGAAACAAAAAATGCTAGAGCCATAAGCTGGTAGGAATATGCAAGTGGTAATATTGATGAATTGCTGGAAGTTGAATGTTGACTTGCATGAGAGTGAGAAATTCCTGGGTACTGCAGTTTTACAGAGTTGCCTACAATTTCCTGTCTTTTTACTTTCAAGAATCCCATTAGGTTCTGATGATGAAAAGCCAGGAATGGTCATCTCAAGTCTTTGGCAGGAAAAAGGGAAAATTAACTATTTTGAAACATGCCCAATACATTTTCTGTAACAAAGGCTTATTCTGCAGTGAAGAAAGACTTTACCACAGCCTTATTTCACATAGTTAGAGGGGCAATTACTCAACTCTAAGTCTCATGTAAGGGGAGTCAGATAAGAACACTAGGATGGGGAAGATAAGAAAAAGACTGACATTTAATCATAAGATTATAAAATGTTTCTCCTTCTCCACTCCTAACAACATCATCAGTACATCAGTACAATAATAGAGGATCAACTGGAAGAGCTATAAGCTCAAGCTCTATTTAAGGAGGTTTTCAGTAAAACTAAACATAATAAGGAAGACAAAAACAAGGACACTAGAGGAATTTGAAGCCCTTGTTTCCTACAGCTATAGTGAACATGAAACACAGCACAACTTCTAGCTGGATTAACATAAAGCTTCACATTAAATACCAACTTACCCTGGCTTCTGTTACCTTATATATCACATCTGGCTTTCAAGTAAAAACAAACAAACAAGTCATGCTGATGTTGCTGAACCAAACTTGGGTCCTCTCCCTGAGCACAGTAAAGCCAATCTACTGACATCGGGTTGTGGTGAGGAAAGTGCAGCATTTATTGTAAGGAGCATTATAAGGAGAATGGGTGGCTTGTGCACAAAAGCCCTGAAATCCCCAAAGGGTTTCAGTAAAGCATTTTTAAAGACAGGGTGAGGGAAGGGCATCCCAGGATATGTGATCTGCTTGTGCACTGAATGGTTGATAGTGAGATAATAGGGTGGTATCACAGGGGTTAACATTATCAATCCTAAGGCACCAGAAAGAAGGGGGGCTATGTTCTCATGATCATCAAGTAGTTAATTTCTTCCATTTGGTGGTGATTTTAGCATCTGTGAAACAACTCTGGAAATGCGCATCAGATACTATTATCTAGGTAGTTCAGAGAGAAGCTACATCAGAGGATATGGGGGAGGGGTCTGGCCTGGGGAGGCCCCATAGGGTCCTGCTCCATTTCACTGAGAGACAAGAAAAAAGCCTGAAGAGACAAAGCAAGCATCTAAATCAAATTCAGATGACACATATTTTGGAATCATCAGAAAGGGGATTTAAATAACAATGACCAATATTTTAAGGAGTCTAATGCAAAAGTTAGACAACATGTAAGAACAAATGAGAAATGTAAGCAGAAAGATGGATATAAGAAAGAATAAAAAGGAAATTTTAGAAATTAAATACACTGAAACAGAAATAAAGAATTCCCTAATGAGCTCTTCAATAGATAGGATATACCCAATGAAAGAATCAATGAGATTGAAGATATGTCAATAGAAAATTACAAGCTGAAATATTGAGAGAAAAATAATGAAAATAGAAAAACAACAAGAACTATGATACAGTTTTACAAATTTTAGGTATGCACAATTGAAATGTTACAGGGAGAAGAACAAGAGAAGGAAGGAAAATAGTTGAAGCAATAATGTACCAAAGAAATTGAAAATTATTCTCCAACCCCACAGTACAGATCCAGGAAGTCCAGAGAACAACGAACATAATAAATGCTTAAAAAATCTACATTTAGATATATCCTATTTAAACTACAGCAAGCTAAAACAAAGGGAAAAACCTTGAAAGCAGGTGGTGGGGGTAAGTGCATATGAAAATTTGACTATAGAGGTAAAAGGATAAAAATTATAATGGAATACTTGTCAGAATCTGAGCATGTAAATGAGGGTAGCATGAAATAGTTGAAGAAATATTAAAGAAAAACAACTCAGAATTCTATATCCAGGAAAAATATCCTTCAAAATTGAAGGAGAAAAAAAGGCTTTTCAGACAAAAAAAAAAAAAAAAAACAGATAGAGAGAAAATTCAGTATGTATCATGCAAGAAATGGTAAAAGATTTTCTTCCATGAGAAAATAATAATAATAAAATCCAGAAAATCTGATCTATATAAGAAATTTAAAAGTGTTGCATAAGTACTGGAAATAAAAATTAATTTTCTTGTTATTTATCTAATAAAGGTTTATTCACAGTAAAAATAGTAACAATGTATTGTATGAATATACCATATACATAATTGAAATAAATGAGAACAATTTTTAAGGTCGAAGAGAGAAGAATTGGTATTAGCTACCTGTAGTACACTAGAAGTGGTATAATGTTTTTCAAAAATTGACTTAGATTAGCTATAAATATATATTGGAAACACTAGGGCAAAGATTTTTAATAATTAGAAATAATATAATCAAAATATGTAGAAGAGATAAAAGTCAATCATATAAAATGCTCAATTAGACCCTGAGAAGCCAAAACATATGAAAAAAAAAAGGAGAAAAGAAAAAGTGTAGTCAATAGAAACTGGTACAAACATGATAGACAATAATCTAACCATATTAATAATCACTTCGAGTATAAATGGTCTAAATACACTAATTAAAAGGCAGAGTTTTTAAGAGTGTATGAAAATCAAAACCCAACTGTATTTAGTCTATAAGTAACCACTTTATATAGAGAGATGCTGAAAGGTTAATAGTAAAGCAGCAGAGAGAGTTATACCATGCTAATCAAAAGAAATCTCAGTAGCTCTATTAATTTTGGAGAAAGCAGAATTCAGAACAAGAAAACTTACCAGATATGAAGTGTGAAGATCTTCATGTAAGGAGTCTTCATGGAGATGCCAAGAAGAGCTAACAATCTTTGACATGTATGCCATTAATAAGAGAGCAACAAAATGCATGCATCAAAAAATGGGGAAAAAGAAAGCAGAAAGGAGATGTATACAAATCCACTATTAATACATGCAATTTCTCTTTAGCAATTAATAGGTCAGAAAGGCAGAAAGTCTGTAAAGATATAGTGTACTTTAACATCATTATCAATTAAACCTGGTTTAATAAATATTTACAGAATAATCTCTTCAAATACTCATTCTTCTTAAGATCACATGAGGCAGTCACAAAGAACAAATTCTGAACTATAAAATACAAATTAACAATTTGGAAAGAAATAGAAATGATGCAACATAAGTTCTCAGGCTACAATTGAATTAAACTAGAAATTAATGACAGAAAGTTATCTGGAAATCCCAACATATTTAAAGATTCAGGAACACATTTCTGTATAATACATAGATCAAAGAAGAAGGCTCAAGGGAAATTTTAAAAATATTTTAACCTGAATGAAAATGAAAATACAACTTAAAATTTGTAGGATGCAGTGGAAGCAGTGTTTAGAGGGGAATTTATAGAAGTAATACATATATTAGAGAAGAAGAAAAATCTAAAATCAACAGTCAAATCATCCACTTCTAGGAAACTAGAAGAAGAAGTACAATATAAGACTAAAGCAAACAGAATAAAAGGAAATAGCAAAAACTAGAGGAGAAATAAAAGAAATTAAAAACAGAGAAAATCAGTAAATCTAAAACTGGTTCTTTGAAAAGATTATGAAAATAGAGAAATCTCTATCCAGAATAACCAGGAATAAGACAGAAGACACACATCACTAATATCAGAAATGAAATGAGCACACTAACTCCTAAGTCTTCATTTCTAATATTATTTCCCAATAAAAGGAACCAGGTTTTTTTTGTTTTGTTTTTAAGAAGTTGATGATTCTAGGGCTGCAGCAGGAAATACACAATATGAGCCTGGAGCATTTGGTAGGCCAGAAAATAAGGAAGTGGTCAAAAAACAAACAAACAAAACCTGCACTAAGGGAGTATGTCAAAGGGACACAAGGGCAAATTAAGGCTCTCCCAATGGCTGGAACAATGTTTGGGGCAAAATTATTGAAGTATTGGGAGATTAGTTCAAGATGGCAGAGTAGAAGGATGTGCTCTAATTCCTGCTTGTGAGAGCACTGGAATAACAACTAACTGCTGAATAATCATCAACAGGAAGACACTGAAATTCACCAAAAAATATACCCCATATCCAAAGACAAAGGAAAAGCCACAATAAGATGGTAAGAGGGGCACAATCACAATAAAATCAAATCCCATAACTGCTGGGTGGGTGACTCACAAACTGGAGAACACTTATACCACAGAAGTCCACCCACTGGAGTGAAGGTTCTGAGTCCCACGCCAGGCTTCCCAACCTGGGGGTCCAGCAATGGGAGGAGGAATTTGTAGAGAATCAAACTTTGAAGGTTAGAAGGATTTGATTGCAGATATTCGACAGGACTGGGGGAAAGGGAGACTCCACTCTTGGAGGGCACACACAAAGTAGTATGCACATTGGGACCCAGGGGAAGGAGCAGTGACCCCATAGGAGACTGAACCAGACCTACCTGCTAGTGTTAGAGGGTCACCTGCAGAGGCGGGGATTGGCTGTGGCTCACCGTGAGGACAAGGACACTGGCAGCAGAAGTTCTGGAAAGTAGGCCTTGGCATGAGCCCTCCCAGAGTCTGCCATTAGCCCCACAAAACAGCCTTGGTACACTCCAGTGTTGAGTTGCCTCAGGACAAACAACCAACAGGGAGGGAACCCAGCCCCACCCATCAGCAGACAAATGAATTAAAGTTTTACTGAGTGCTGCCTACCAGAGCAACAGCCAGCTCTACCCACCACCAGTCCCTCCCATCAGGAAGCTTGCACAAGCCTCTTAGATAGCCTCATCCACCAGAGGGCAGACAGCAGAAGCAAGAAGAATACAGTCCTGCAGCCTGTGGAACAAAAACAACATTCACAGAGAGATAGACAAGATGAAAAGACAGAAGGCTATGTACCAGATGAAGGAACAAGATAACCCCCCCAAAACTCAACTAAATGAAGTGGAGATAGGCAACCTTACAGAAAAAGAATTCAGAATAATGATAGTGAAGGTGATCCAGGACCTTGGAAAAAGAATGGAGGCAAATACCGAGAAGATGCAAGAAATATTTAACAAAGACCTAGAAGAATTAAAGAACAAACAAAAAGAAATTAACAATACAATAACTGAAATGAAAAATACACCAGAAGGAATCAATAGGAGAATAATCAAGGCAGAAGAATGGATAAGGGACCTGGAAGACAAAATGGTGGAATTCACTGACGTGGGACAGAATAAAGAAAAAAGAATGAAAAAAAATGAAGACAGCCTAAGAGACCTCTGGAATAACATTAAATGCAACGACATTCACATTTAGGTGTTCCAGAAGGAGAAGAGAGTCAGAAAGGACCCAAGAAAATATTTGAAGAGATTAGAGTTGAAATCTTCCCTAACAACGGAAAGGAAATAGCCACCCAAGTCCCAGAAGCACAGTGTCCCAGGCAGGATAAACCCAAGGAGAAACACACCAAGACACATAGTAATCAAATTGACAAAAATTAAAGACAAAGAAAAATTATTGAAAGCAGCAAGGTAAAAATGACAAATAACATACAAGGGAACTCCCATAAGGTTAACAGCTGATTTGTCAGCAGAAACTCTACAAGCCAGAAGGGAGTGGCATGATATATTTAAAGTGATGAAAGGGAAGAACATACAACCACAATTACTATACCCGGCAAGGATATCATTCAGATTCGAGGGAGAAATGAAAAGCTTTACAGAGAAGCAAAAGCTAAGAGAATTCAGCACCACCAAACCAGCTCTACAACAAATGATAAAGGAACTTCTCTAAGTGAGAAACACAAGAGAAGAAAAGGAAATACAAAAACAAACCCATAACAATTAAGAAAATGGTAATAGTAATATACATATCAATAATTACCTTAAACATGAGTGGATTAAATGCTCCAACCAAAAGACACAGGCTCACTGAGGGATACAAAAACAAGACCTATACATATGCTGTCTACGAGAGATGCACTTCAGACCTAGGGACACATTCAGGCTGAAAGTGAGGGGATGGAAAAAATATTACATGCAAATAGAAATCAAAAGAAAGCTGGAGTAGCAATATTCAATATGATAAGGTAGACTTTATAATAAAGAATGTTACAAGAGACAAGGAAGGACACTAGAAAATTATCAAGGGATCAATCCAAGAAGAAGATATAACAATTATAAATATATATGCACCCAAAATAGGAGCACCTCAATGGATAAGACAACTACTAACAGCTATAAAAGAGGAGATTGACAGTAACACAATAATAGTGGGGGATTTTAACACCTCACTTATGACAATTGACAGATCATCCAAGCAGAAAACTAATAAGGAAATACAAGCTTTAATGACACACTAGACGAGATAGATTTAATTGACATTTATAGGACATTTCATCCAAAAACAGTAGATTAAACCTTCTCAAGTGGGTATGGAACATTCTCCAGGATAGATCACATCTTGGGTCACAAATCAAGCCTCAGTAAACTTAAGAAAATTGAAATCATATAAGGCATCTTTTCTGATCAAAAGGCTATGAGATTAGAAATCAATTACAGGTAAAAAAATAAAAACGTAAAAAACATAAACACATGGAGGCTAAACAACACATTACTAAATAACCAAGAGATCACTGAAGGAATCAAAGAGGAAATCCAAAAGTACCTACAGACAAATGACAATGAAAACACGACAATCCAAAACCTGTGGGATGCCACAAAAGCAGTTCTAAGATGGAAGTTTATAGCAATAAAAGCCTACCTCAAGAAACAAGAAAAACCTCAAATAAAAAATCTAACCTTACACCTAAAGGAAATAGGGAAAGAAGAACAAACAAAACCCAAAGTAAATAGAAGGAAAGAAATCATAAAGAACAGAGCAGAAGTAAAGAAAATGATACCAAGATCAATAAAACTAAAAGCTGGTTCTTTGAGAAAATAAACAAAATTGTTAAACCATTAGCCAGACTCATCAAGAAAAAGAGGGAGAGGACTCCAATCAATAAAATTAGAAACGGAAAAGGAGAAGTTATGACAGACATAGCAGAAATACAAAGCATCCTAAGAGACTACTACAAACAACTCTATGCCAATAAAATGGACAACCTGAAAGAAATGGAAAAATTCTTAGAAAGATATAACCTTCCAAGACTGAACCAGGAAGAAATAGAAAATATGAACAGACCAATCACAAGTAATGAAATTGAAACTGTGATTAAAAATCTTCCAACAAACAAAAGTCCAGGACTGGATTGCTTCACAGGGGAATTCTATCAAACATTTAGAGAAAAGTTAACACCCATCCTTCTAAAAATCATCCAAAAATTGCAGAGGAAGGAACACTCCCAAGTTCATTCTATGAGGTCACCATCACCCTGATACCAAAACCAGACAGACATACTACAAAAAAAGAAAATTACAGACCAATATCACTGATGTATATAGATGCAAAAATCCTCAACAAAATACTAGCAAGCAGAATCCAACAACACATTAAAAGGATCATACACCATGATTAAGTGGGATTTATCCCAGGGATGCAAGGATTCCTCAATATAAGCAAATCAATCAATGTGATACACCATATTAACAAATTAAAGAATAAAATCCATAGGATCATCTTAACAGATGCAGAAAAACTTTTGAGAAAATTCAATACCCATTTATATAAAAACTCTCCAGAAAGTGGGCATAGAGGGAACCTACCTCAACATAATAAAGGCCATATACGACAAACCCACAGTAAGCCTCATTCTCAATGTTGAAGAACTAAAAACATTTCCTCTAAGATCAGGAACAAGACAAGGATGTCCGGTCTTGCCATTGTTATTCATCATGGTTTTGGAAGTCCTAGCCATAACATTTAGAGAAGAAAAAGAAGTAAAAGGAATACAATTTGGAAAGGAAGAAGTAAAACTGTCACTGTTTGCAGATGACATGATACTATACATAGAGAATCCTAAAGACGCCACCAGAAAACTACTAGATCTAATCAATGATTTTGGTAAAGTTACAGGATACAAAATTAATGCACAGAAATCTCTGGCATTCCTTTACACAAATGTTGAAAAATCTGAAAGAGAAATTAAGGAAACACTCCCAGTTACCATTGCAACAAAAAGAATAAAATACCTAGGAATAAACCTACCTAGGGAGACAAAAGACCTATGTATGCAGAAAACTATAATACACTGTTGAAAGAAATTAAAGATGAAACCATCAGATGGAGAGATATACCATGTTCTTGGATTGGAAGAATCAATATAATGAAAATGACTATACTACCCAAAGCAGTCTACAGATTCAATGCAATCCCTATCGAATTACCAACAGCATTTTTTACAGAATTAGAACAAAAAATCTTAAAATTTGTATGGAAACACAAAAGACCCTGAATAGCAAAGGCAGTCTTGAGGGAAAAAAAATGAAGCTGGAGGAATCAGACTCCCTGACTTCAGCCTATACTACAAAGCTACAGTAATCAAGATAATATGGTACTGGCACAAAAACAGAAACATAGATCAATGGAACAGGATAGAAAGCACAGAGATAAACCCATGCACCTATGGTCAACTAATCTATGACAAAGGAGGCAAGGATATACAATGGAGAAAAGACAGTCTCCTCAATAAGTGGTGCTGGGAAAACTGGACAGCTACATGTAAAAGAATGAACTTAGAACACTCCCTAACACCATACACAAAAATAAACTCAAAATGGATTAGAGACCTAAATATAAGACTGGACACTATACAACTCTCACAGGAAAACATAGGAAGAACACACTATGACATAAATCACAGCAAGAGCTTTTTTGATCCACCTCCTAGAGTAATGGAAATAAAAACAAAAATAAACAAATGGGACCTAATGAAACTTAAAAGCTTTTGCAAAGCAAAGGAAACTACAAACAAGACAAAAAGACATCCCTCAGAATGGGAGAAAATATTTACAAATGAATCAACGGACAAAGGATTAATCTCCAAAACATATAAACAGCTCATGCAGCTCAATATTAAAAAAAAAAAAAAGCAAAGATGGGCAGACTACCTAAATAGACATTCCTTCAAAGAAGAGATACAGATGGCCAAGTAGCACATGAAAACCTGCTCAGCATCCTAATTATTAGAGAACTGCAAATCAAAACTACAATGAGGTATCACCTCACACCAGTTAGAATGGGCATCATCAGAAAATCTACAAACCACAAATGCTGGAGAGGGTGTGGAGAAAAGGGAACCCTCTTGCACTGTTGGTGGGAATGTAAAGTGATACAGCCACTATGGAGAACAGTATGGAGGTTCCTTAAAAAACTAAAAATAGAGTTACCATATGTTCCAGTAATCCTGCTACTGGGCATATACCCAGAGAAAACCACAATTCAAAAAGACACATGCACCCCAATGTTCACTGCAGCACTATTTACAATAGCCAGCTCATAGAAGCAACCTAAATGCCCATTGACAGACAAATGGATAAAGAAGTTGTGGTATATATATATAATGGAATATTACTCAGCCATAAAAAGGAATGAAATTGGGTCATTTGTAGAGAAGTGAGATGTGGATGGATCTAGAGACTGTTTTACAGAGTGAAATAAGTCAGAAAGAGAAAAACAAATATCATATATTAACGCATATATGTGGAACCTAGAAAAATGGTACAGGTGAACCAGTTTGCCAGGCAGAAATAGAGACACAGATGTAGAGAACAAACGTATGGACACCAAGGGGGGAATGTGGTGGGAGAGGGTGGTGGTGTGATGAACGGGGAGATTGAGATTGACATATATGCACTAATATGTATGAAATAGATAACTAATAAGAACCTGCTGTATAAAATAATTAATAAATTCAAAAAATAAAAGATTAATATATTACTGGATTATGACCCACAGTATAAAAGAAATATCCAGGAGTCCATACTGATATATACTAATGATTTAGCCCTCTTGTGACTTCCTCTTTCTTTGCTTTCTTTGCTTCACCTGCCTTTTTGGAATCACTATATGTACTCCATCTACTTACTGTGTTCCAGAAACCTGTTCCAACCTCATTTTCATGGGTGGATATCCCCTAATTATCTTTTTAAATAGAGGGATTCATTTCCTTTTATACCTCTATATAAATTTGCAGGTACTTGAGTGGATGAATTATGCCAAGAATTCAAGCTTTAGGCTTGAAGTCATATGCTTCAACATATTTTTTATGCTCCAAGATTTCAGTTTGAAGTCATATACTGTTTCAGAAGTTTAATGACTGAAAAAGAAAAGTTTGTATAATATTCTGTAATGTGGTTAACTATTTATATGGAGGAACAACTCGACCTGATAGAAGAACTATTTTTAGTTATTATCATCATGCTCCATCTCTTAAAATAAAAGAAAATTGATATGCCAATTAGTAATTTAAAGATTCAGCCTAACAGGTTACATTTTAAAATGAGTTATTTCAAATTCAGGAGAGATGGCCCTCCATAGACCATATTAAATATCATCTGAGCCAATTTTCTTTTTTTTTTCCTTGAAGTTGAAAAAAGGTTTATTTTGATGCCAAAAATATCTGAGTTTAGAAAAGAATTAATATGAGAACTGTTACTAATATACAATTGACAGAAACGTAAATATGTTGACTTTTTTGATTACTAAACATAAAAATGCATTTTATTGGAAATACATCACTTAACAAGATAGATGGGACTTCTGTTGTTTTTCCCAATCAGTTCATGTATCTGTGGTTGAATAAAATAGGAATAGAATTAGTGCTGAGCCAATTTTCTTAATATAGATTTAAAGAAAGTGAACCACTGAGAGCTTGTTTCACTTGTCCAAGGACACCTAGGTATTTCCTTGCAGAGCTAGATCTAGAATAGAATTCCCAAAAGTTGCAGTATAAAGTTGGGTGTTGTGGGTGTTGTTTTTTACATTGTAATATATTACTCATTTTATGATATTAGCTAGAGTCTGAAATATTTCAGATTATAATGGCAGTGGCCAGGTTGTGTCCTCTTGAAACTGTATTTATTAGAAAATAAGTTATATTTGTTTTTTCAGATCATGGGTGTGTGGTGCTGCAGAATATGTCATTTAAAATGAAAAAAAACAAATCAGCATCATTGATTCAATATGGTAGGGACACAAGGAAATAAACGTCTAAGAGAAAGCAACTAAACCAAGGGCAAGAGATATAACACTTCTAAAATCTGTATCTATTATATACAATTTGTATCTATCCAGAAGCATTAAATATAATTCAGTCCTGGTAAAAAGTCACACTGCATGACATACCAAGGTACCCCTGCTTTTCTGATGCATCACTATTAGAAATATGCCACGATATCCATGAGATGCATGGAACATAACCAGCAAAAACGGGAAATTCTATGCGTTATTAAAATTTTCAGTAAGTTAACTTTAAAATACATTACTAGAGAGTAGATGTACAGGCTATAGTATTGACCATTCATTTTTTATTCACATAATATCCAACCTTCTGCAAAAGCACTGAATATAAAAGAACAGCTAAAAAGGTTTACTGTGCCTTAGGACCAATTTGCAGTAAATCACAGTCCACTGCTGCTATCTGAAATCATATCTGAACTCAAGTATTTGTGTGAGCTGCTACTTACATGTGCTCATTCACTTTGAGAACAAAATGCGGCAACTGACAGTACCTTTTAAAAAGACCATTTCTTTTAGACATTGCCATTTTGATTAAAAATTACCTCCTAGGATGCCACTGTGGAAATAAGCTGGTGCCTACAAAGACAAGTAAAAAATGATTGGAGCAGTAGGTAATATCTTTGTCATTGTAAAACATTATCTGATACAGATATACAAAGAAATGAAGTCAACTGAGTGCCAATCATAACCATGGAAATAAGAAACAACCAAAACAAAACAAGAAAAGGAGGAAGGAGAAAGAGAAGGAGAATCACTACCACTACCACCACGACCTAGAAATATTAACTGTAAAAATCTAAAGACAGAAATGGAGACAGGTCTCAGGAAAAGAATTATAATCCAACATAAACTGGCAGAGTCAAAGTGCATGAAGTATTTTCATTTCAAATACAGTCTTGTGTGCTTTCTTTGTGTATATACACACACATTTCTTTTATATATCAGCTTTTCCTCAAGTGTCCCACTGTGTTCTCTTTTTGAATGCTTATGGAAAATTTTCTTGAGAATACTATACATGATGAGGAGGACATCAATGAATTACACACTTATTTGATGGGAATAGATAACAGATTAATTCAATAAATGTTTGTGTTAATGAAAGGTATCAGTCATTTTGCTGTCTTCAAAAACATTTTTTTGGTCTAGTTTAGTAGACAGACATATAAAGAGGTAATACAGGTTCATGAATGCAATAATGAATAAGTGTCTATCCTTGATTGGGTAAGAAAATATGCTTCATATAGGAAGTAGCACAAAATTAAGATATAAGGGGTGATGAGGAGTTTTCCAGATGAATAGTAGTGGCATAATGGGATAGGGTGTGGTGGACGTTTTATTCATTTTTCAGTCTGTATTTGGTTGCATTATTACTTTGAAAAATAAATGAGTTAAAGTTAATAGAGTAATTAGAAAATTACGGAGTATAGGGTAGATCCCTCCTTCTCATCATTATCTTCCCCTATTTCCTGAAGTAACATTTGAAATTTTAACAGATATTTGTTATTAAAAACCCATAGAATGTCACATAATTCTATCACGTATATTTCCAGCTTTTGAAGTTAGAGGCAAAAATAGGAAAAAAAGGAATGTTGAGCAATGTCTGTAATATCTGTATATTTTACAGGTTAAATTCTGTAAAATAAATTGTGAAATGAAAGTATAACTGTTAAAAAACTTTATTTGGCTGTTAAGAACATGGCTAGTTACTTGACTACAGATATTGCTGAGTTCCTCACTTGCTAACAGTAGAGGCAAATATTGAGCCCTGATATGGCACCATTCCCTAGAGAGACCAACCAGCCACCTATTCGTAAGCTATTGCATCAGATCCTTTCTGTGCAGGACAGAGCAGTTTTGGACTTAATGCAACAGACAAGTATTCTGGATGGTTTTGTTCTTTGCCTCTATTATTTCTGCTGATACCACCATTTATGGACATAAAGAAGGTCTTATTCACTGTCATGGTATTATGCACAACCTTGTTTCTGATCAAGGAACTTATTTCACAGTAAGTGGACTTGTTTCACTATGGGCTAATCCCCATGGATTTAATTGTTCTTGCTGTAAATCCTATTACTCAGAAGTAGCTAAATTTAGGGAATGACCTACAGATGACTCAGAGCACATATTTGGAAGCAAACTATGAAAGAACAAAATTTCAACTCACAGGATGCAGTAATGATTCAGAGACCAATAAATAGTTGTGTTTTTCCTATAGACAGACTGTGTGGGTCTATGGGGTGGAGCTGGGCATAGCTCCTCTAACTATTACACCTATACAGGTTTACTCATTTGTAAAATTTTTGCTTTTTATGTTTGCTGCTTTGAGTGCGCTTGTTAGTAGGTCTTGTTGACCAACAAGACCAACTGTTTCACAACAGTGGTCATGTTTAATTGTAAATGACATTTACACTTGGATATTTTGGGCTCTTCATGGGATGGAACCAAGAGGCAAAGAAGGGTGTTTTCTATTGGGTGGAATGATGGATTTTGATTAAAAAGGTGAAATCAGATTACAAAGAAAAATAGGGACTAGGACAATGTCCAGAATGCAAGGGATTTGGGAGACACCTTTTATTATTCCCATTTCTAGTAGCAAAATTAATAGAAATCCATAGCAGTGAAATCAAGAGAAGTCAGAACTTCAGGAATGAAATTTTTGGCCACAAAAAATTCTAATAGATAAATAAATAAGCAAATAAATACATATATGCATGCATACATAAACAACAAGGCAAAACAAAACTCCTTAACCTGATGAGATCATGACAGAAGATTATGGCCAAAGGTAAAGGAAACAAGGAATGGAAGTAAAAGAAGAAAGTTAGAAATACCAGTTATGTGATAGCAACCTTGTGATCAGCGTTATTAATGAGGACAGTAGCAGTATGCATATGGTCTTCCTTGATGTTTATGTGTGTTTCTGTGTATATATATTTCAGTTCCAATTTCTATTGGTATCTCATTATCTATCTATCCATCCTTATTTACATTTGTGTTTTTATCATTTGTATTGAATATTTTTCTTATCCCTCCTACTTCCTCTTATTTTATACAAGTTTTGTTGAGGAATACATTTATAATGTAGTATTTGGGTAACAAGATATTTAGATGTTCCTGATTTTAAGGGGGATTATATATATTCCAGATGCTGATCTAATGATTGTTGGGATTTTGCCTCTCCTCATTTTGGGGAGAGGTTAAGAATATCTTTATTTGTGGAAAGGCAGTTGAAACCTAAGTTGGAAATGAAACTTGCTTGTTGTTCTTTTGAAGTTTAAACATGGAAGTGTGTGTATATACGTTTTGCAGCCATGAAGCCAAGCAGGACTCTGCATGGCCTTCCCAGGGTCAGACCCAACCCCACCCCCCCTTTGTGTCCCCAACTCGTATTTATAGAAAAGCTTTAGCCTCCTGGGCCTTCCCCGAGTTCCAAGGAGAGAATTTAATCAGAGAAGTGAAAAAATACAGAAACAAAGGAAAACAGTCAAGCAAGACAAAATAATAATAGTTCAACCATAAAAGAAAGTCAGTGACCTTTAGTTCCTGACCTCAGGGGCTATAGATAATATTCTGAGCCATATCCTTGAGTTATCTTGCAGATACTGAAACCCCCACCAGGTGGAAAAAGTTAACTACATGCAGACCACAAGCACATAGACTCCAGGATGGTTGGAACCAGAGGTTGATGATGTTAATTCCTGAAACACAACCCTGTTACCTCACCAACCAATCAGAAGGATGTACAGGAGCTGATCATGTACCCTGTGACCCCCTTTCTCACCTTGCCTTTTAAAACCCTTCTCTGAAAGCTATCTGGGAGTACAGGTCTTTTGAACATAAGCTGTCCCTTCTAATTACTTGGCCTCACGTTAGTTGCCTCTTTCCCTTACCACAACCCAATGTCCATACTTGTAGCGCACTGGCAAGCAGACCTGTTTGGTTCAGTAACAGCCAAAGGGTTGTGCTATGCTAGTCATTGCCTCTAAGCTTCAAAGTGATCCTTCCATACCAAGATTTTAGGTACATATTGGAGCTAGGACCTTGTGAACCACATTTCAGCTTTGCTAGCCAGATCTATGTTGGGCTCTGTTAACAGAGGGAGACCAAAAGTACTTCCTTCTTACAGTCTGTTTGCTGTTAGTTTCCTGTGGGTTTCCTATTTTCTTGTGGTTTCTCTGAGCATCACCCCCACTTTACCATTGGAAGTCCCTTCCTGCTGTAATATCTGAATCCAGTTTGCAATTTACACAACATTTGAAAAATTAGTTTCATTCTGGTTCGTTTCACCTCTAAACACATTGTCATTCAACCAGTACCCTAATATGGGGCTTCTTTTCGGAAGTTAGAGACAACAGTACCAGTTAAGCTGTGCTCCTTCTTCACAGGTCTGCCTTTCAGTTCCACAGGGCCTCTCTTCTAACTCTCTACCTGTTAATGACCCTACCCTCTTCTTTTCACTCCTTCAGTTGTAGGGGTACCAGCTGCTTCTGACAGTTATTAATTCAGTGACACTTTATAGTACTCTTTTTACACTTTGTTTCCTATTTAACAATTTTGAATCTAGCTTGCAATTCTTTATGTTATGTTTTCTCTAATCAGATATTCCTCTCGTGTTTTGTGTTGCATTAGTGGACTCTGGATGCTATAGCTCATTATAGAGAAAAGTTAAATTGACAGTCTCAACTTTCTATTAATATAGTTTTGGCCTTAGATATGAATAGCATGGACAACTTTCTTTTAGATTATTTAATCTTTTGCAGAAGAGCACCATGGAGATAAACTCATGATATATTATTAATAATTATATAATTCTCCTCTGCAACTTCCTGTTTTCAAGAGGATGGTTGGTTAGGCTATCATAATATCTTCTTATTATGAAACCTACAGATTTTGGATAAAATATTTAAAAAATTTTTAATAGATGAGAGTATAAGAATAAACTAGGATACATATTTTATACATATATACATATTTATACATATATATTGATTAAAATTTATGATATATATATATCTTATCATCAAATTTTTGATTGAGAGTCACTTTTGAATAGTACGTTTACCCAGATTGTTTCACTGAATATCTAAAACCTTGTTACAATTTCCAATAAATCCCTCCCGTGTAAGTACTAGTAAACTTACATAATTGGGGAAATGCCCTAGTAGTTATCTTACAAAGTATCATCTTGATATGGATATAGATAAATTTCTATAGTTACTTATTTTTGTGAATGTCTAATCTTGAAATAGAAGTCAGATGAGGAAACTGAATCTACATCTTAAGTTCTGAGGAGAAATTATAAAGGAAGTATAAAGTGATTCTGAAATGGGGTTGTATCCTGAATAATCATCATAAAATCTTATTTTGGGGATGGTCTTCCTATGTTAACTTAGCAATATTGTCATAGAAGGCACTAAATAAAGGAAGAATCAAGAGGAGGCATTAGAAAGACACCATAAAATGTAGAAATATATATAGATGTACAAGTGACGTTAATTGTTGGAGTTGTTATATATATAATGCAGACTAAAAACATTTTAAAATAGTGATAAGGAGGTATCAGAGATTTTTTTCTTTAAAGATTTGAAGTAATGGAAATAAAAATTTAATTGTTGAAATTAAAACTTAATAAATGGGTTAAATAGTAAATTAGACATCCTTTCCTCTATTAGAAAGTTATTTATCAATAGAACACAAAATACATGAATCATAAAATTTTTAAAAAAAAATAAGTGGATTTCATTAAAACGTTTAATAGTCAAAAGATATTGTTAAAATTAAAAAGGCAAACCACAGACTCAGAGAAAAATAATTTGAAACACTTATCTGATAATGGACTTGTATTTAGAATATATAAAGAACTCTTACAACTCAATAATAAGGCAAACAAACAAGTGAAACTGTCATAAGGACTTGAATGGATGCATAACTAAACAAAAAGGGCTATGGATGACTAATAACAGACATTTGGGTGATCATATGTCCACAGAATCTTGTATGTGGATGTTTATAGTGGCTTTATTCATAATCACTAAAACTTGGAAGTAACTTTAATGTCCAGCAAGGGGTGAACAGATAATGAAATTATGGTATATCCACATAGTGAAATACTACTCAAAATGTAAATAAATGAAATACTAACATGTGCAACAACATGGTTGAATCTCAAAATATTATGCTAAGTGAAAAAAACAAGACATAAATAGCTACTTACTGTATGATTCAATGTATATGACATAATGAAATTAAAAGAAAAAGAACTACTGCAATAGAAATCATATTAGTGCTTGTATGGGGCCAGGGTTAGAAATAAGGTGTACATAAAAAGCAAAATGAGGGAACTTTTGGGGATAATAGAAATGTTCTGTATCTCAAGTGTAGTGGTAGTTATATGATTGCATACATTTATCAAAACTCATCAAATTGTATACCTTAAAATGGTAAATTATATTTGATGCAAATTAGACCTTAATAAAAGTGAATTTTTTAAAAAAACTATTTATACCTAATATTTTTTCCATTATTGGGACATGCATATCAGAATTTTGGTGCTATTAGCACCAGACCTATACTATACCAGACCTATTAAAAAATGGCATAAGCAAAAAAACCAACTTTTTCTGTCATCTATATCTTATAATATTTAGAACTAAAATTCTTATTATTGTGACAACTAAATTTGACTTTCTCATATCACAATCTAAGCTATATGAACTTTATAATGAGACATCTCTGATTAAAAGATATATAAACATTTTCCCTAAGATAACCTACTGTGGTAAGATACTTTAGTATCTCTTTTAGCATATGTTTCGTCCTTTGCAATATGGTGACAATACTACCTGTATCACTGGATTATTATTGAGTAAATAGGATAATATTTTTCTGCTTCAGTAGAGTATGTGATGCATAAAAATCATGCAAATATAGTTATATATGTTGTTGTTTTTGCTATGCTGTTATTATTGGCACAGGAGGGAAGGGGTCAGGGCACAACCATTAAAAGAATGACACAGCCATTGAGGACAAAAATTAGTTAGAACCAACTAGGTCCAAGAGAGCAGAAGATTTGACTTCCAATAGACCTTGAGCCTCATTATAAGCTCATTGTAATACATTAGCATGCTAAATGACACACCCACAGGTGCCATGACAGTTGAGGCTGACTATAAAAGGCCAAAATGTGGGCCCAATTCCTGGAATCCCCACCTCTTCCCCAAAATAGTGGGACTAATCCTCCTACTTGTTAGACTCTGAAACTACCCGGATCATAAAAATTATAACCCCACAACCTGGGGCCACTCTCACCTTCTAAAATTACTGCATTCTGCCTGTGGAATGTGTATCTCTCTAAATAAACTTGCTTTCACTTTACAATGGCTTGCTCTGGAATTCATTCTTGCCCAAGGTCAAGGACCCTAAATTGGTGGTCCCTCCCAGGAACTTGCCTGAGCCCTGTGACATGGTCATCCTCTTACCCCTCATTGTCCTGCAACATTATCATTATTATAGTTACATTACTGACTTAATTCTCATATTTATAACATTTACTCCTTTTAGTTTTTCTTTAACTGTAAATAATTTTAATACTAATTGGACATCTTCAAAGCACTATCAAAACTGTATGTTGTATGCTCAAATTCTTATTTCTGATGCGGAAAACTCAGCCTCTGTGCACCATTGCCGAATCCAATCTCAGAGACCGTTTTCGGTGAAGCAGAAAAGAATAGCTTTATTGCTTTTCCAGGTAAAGGGAGACACAACAGACTTATGCCCTCAAAACTGTGTGCCCCCCACCACCCCTGGGGGGAATTAGTGAATTTTATAACAATGGTTCAAGGCCAGGGTTGCTAATAAGGATCTTGCATTCCTTTAATCTGGCCTCAAGCAGTCTCCTGATGAGCTTCTGTTGTCCTCAAGATTATCAAACTGTGACCTTTTCTCTGGAATGAAGAATTATTCATCAAGTAGGTAACAGCTTCCATTTGTTTTTTTAGTACTTCAGAAGAGCTCAAACATGTTGTTATGTGTATCCCTTGAGGCGGAACCAGTACCCTGCCCGGAGGATGCACTATTGTTTCTTGATTGCTCCTGCCTTGTCTCTGCATCCTCTCCCTTCCCTGATTAGCAACTGTTTGAACCTGCCTTTGGAACTCAGGGAAGGTCACAGGGCTGAAGCCTATTTCCCACAAACAAGAAATGGGGGACATGCAGGAAGGCTTCCATGCCCAGGAGCCTCACAGGGTCCTGCTCAGTTTCATTTGTGAATATTTTAATATATCAAATAAAAGAGCTGTTAGCAAGTGCAAGTTCATATACCTGACACACAGTGAAGCCAAACAACCCAAAACATCAGTTTGGAGCAGAGAAAGGTGTATTGCAGGGTCAAGCAAGGAGAACAGGTGGGTTGTGCTCAAAAAACCCTAACTCCTGGATGTTTTTTGGGGGGATGCTTTCATAGGCAAAATTTAGGGTGAGGACTGCAGGGTATGTGGCTTTCTTCTGATTGGTTGGTGGTGAGATAACCAGGACTCTGGTACTTAGCCTGAAGTTAACGTCTTCCACCTGGGTTGGGGTGGGGGGATTAGTTCTGGTAGAAGAACTCAAAGACATTGTTATGTATATTCCTTGAGGAAGAACCAGGGCCCTGCCCCATCCTACACTACTGTTTGTTGACAGCTCTTACTTTGTTTCTGCATTCCCTCACTTCCCTGATTTGCAACTGTTTGAATCTGCCCTTTGGAACTCAGGGAAGGTCAAGGAGGCTGAATGAAGACTATTTCCTACAAACAAGAAATGGGGAACACAGAAAGGCTTTTGTGCCCAGGAGGACTCCACAGGGTCCTGCTCAGTTTCAGACCTGGAGAGTGGATAGTCACAGAATAGCTAATGACATTATAATTAACTCCAACAAAAAGAGGGTGATAAGGAAATAGTACTAAATAAGATAGTAAAACAATGGCTTTTGCTCAGAAAGCAACCAGTGTACATCTTGCCTCTGCATATTTCAGTAACAGGCTTCAACAATGTGACATTTTTCTGAAGAATTATTGAAGACACTATTGTATTCTGAATCTATTGAATTTTTCTGCTATATGAAACCATAATTTATTCTAAGTTCAAGGAGGAGAGCCTGACAGTTCCATGCATCCCTGAGATGCACAGAAATGTCACTGACAGCCAATTAAAAACACCAAAGATATGAACAGACAGAAATATAGCTCTCATTAAAAGCAGTAAAGAGAACCATTTGGTAAAAGGCATTTTTATCCACTTGTTTTTTACCACCTTCAACAAAGTCTTTTCATGTAAGTAATTGGATACAAAATAAACTTCTTATTCTAAATTGATTTTTAAAATGTGTGTCTGCCTAATTTTTACACAATTTTAGAAAAATGGTGCCTGAAAGTTATTGCATGTAACTTTTCTTTATTAGTTTTGATTTAGATGCAGTTGAGATATTTTAAAAACTTGAACTTTAAGAAATTGTGTGAATATAAGAAGTTTCCACAAATTAATATGGATAAAATAATCTTTCTGTGATGAATTTGGACCTTTATTAGAACAAATGTTATTTTATGCACCTCTAGAAATATCAGATAATCATAAACTTTCAGTCAGCACTCACAAATATCTCCTAAGAAAAGAATAAAAATGATCTTAGTGTTTATTGAGTCTATTAAAGGTGGTTCAACTGTACTGCAGCAATGTGTAGTGAAAAGTGAATTCTGAAAGACTGTTGTGGTAAACAATCACATGAATTCTGTGTATGCAAAATACAAAAAAAATAGTTGAAAAGTAATGTGGGTAACGGTGCAGTGTGCAAGTACTTCTTTAAATAAAAATACAACCACTTATCCTTTTGATGTGATATAAAAATAACCCTTTTTTTTGTTTGTGGATATATTATTGCCTCAGTATAAGAAAATACAAATGAAAACTATTAAAAGTAAACCCTCACATACCTTAGGTTTTTATAGATTTTATTATGCATAAATACCCTTACAGATTTTGTCATAGATGTTTAATATTGACCAGAGGCATATTAATACGTCTTTTGTTACCTGAATGTTGTTTACTGGAGATGTATCAATACCACTTACGTAACAAATCACTGGCCACAGGCGTTAGTTTCTGCAAAAATCACCCAGTCAATAATGAGTTAAAAGATGATGTAGTTGGGTCTTATTTCACCGCAGCCTTTTCCAAAAGTGCTAGTCATTATTCTGATGTCTTCTTACAAGCATAATACTTTTTGACTTTCTAATTAGAAATAGTTTACCAGACTATTATTTTACTCAAAACTGTTATTTATTTCAGACCTATTCATTCAGCATTTTTTATTGCATAATTTTTTAAAATTAATTAATTTATTTTTGGTTGACTTGGGTCTTCGTTTCTGCACACAGGCTTTCTCTAGTTGCAGTGAGCAGGGGCTACTCTTCCTTGCAGTGCATGGGCTTCTCATTGTGGTGGCCTCTGTTCTTGCGGAGCATGGGCTCTAGGCACACGAGACTCAGTAGTTGTGTCATGCAGGCTCAGTAGTTGTGGTACATGGGATTAGTTATTCTGCGACATGTGGGATCTTCCCAGACCAGGGATCAAACCCATGTCCCCTTCATTGGTAGGCAGATTCTTAACTACTGCGCAACCAGGGAAGTCCTATTGCATAATTTCTTTTATGTTCAAGACCTACTTCCAGAATTAGGAGCATAAATCTTCTCAAATTATGAGGCTCACCTGTTTCTTCATGAAAAATAAACTACATTCTGAGAGAAACTCAAAGCATAGTTTTATAGCTAATTTTCCTTCGTTCTAAATACCCACATAACTTTTTAATATTTATTTATTTTGTTGGTACAGTGTCTGTGACATTATACTAATTTTAACAGGAAAACCTAACTGTGAGGAAAAATGTTATGTACATGACTCTTGTTATAGGTTCAATTGTGTATGAGTCTGGGTTCTCCAGGGAAAGACAAGCAATAGGATACATACATACATACATACATATATATATATATATATATATATATATATATATACATACATACACATTCATACATACACCAAATAATAATTGACACACACATCTATATTTACTGCAAGGAAGTGGCTCACATGGTTATGGAGTCTGGGAAGTCTCAATACCTATAGTCAGCAAGCTGGATACTCAGGAGAGCCAGTGGTATAACTCTAGTCTAAGTCCACAAAGGCCTGAGAACCAGGATAGCCCATGGTGTAAATTCCAATCCTAGTGTTAATCTGAAGGCAGAAGAAGACTGATGGCCCACTAGAGGATAGGCAGATAGAGACAGTTCTTTCTTACTCAACCTTTTGTTCTATTTTGGCTTTTAGTAGATTGGATAAAACCTTCTCACAAAGGGAAGAGCAATCTGCTGTACTATCTACCAATTAAATGTTAAATCTCATTCAAAAAAACCCTCATAGACATACTCAGAAATATGTTTAATCAAATATCTGGGCACTGTGACCCAGTCAAGCTGACATATAAAATTAACCATTGCAAATTGTTTACCTCCAAAATTCGTATATTGAAGTCCTGAACACCCAAGACTGTGATCTTGCTTGGAAATAGAGTTGTTGCAGATGTATTTAGTTCAGATGAGGCTATGCTGGAGGAGGATGGGTCCCAAATGCAATGTTACTGGCATCTTTATAAAAAGGGGAAATTTAAACACAGACATGTACACACAGGAAGAACACCATTTGAACATAAAGGAAGAGACGGGGTGATGCATCAACAAGCCAAGAAACGCCAAAGATTTCCAGCAAACCAGAAGCTAGGAGAGATGCTATCCCTCACAGCCCTTAGAAAGAACAACCTTGCACAAAACTTGCCCTCAGGCTTCTAGCCTCCATAACTGTAAGACAATACATTTTTTGCTTTTTAAGCCACTCAGTTTGGGGTACTCTGTTAGGGCAGCCCTAATGAATTAATATAACACTCAGAAGTATGTAACGGTGCTGCCTCACCAATTCTGGTGTTCTTTTTGCAAAGTCTGAAGCATTGCCCATGTTGCTATTTCTTTGTTAACAAAAGATTGTAAATCATAAATATAACCGTATAACATTAGGTTAACTTACGTATTAAATATGTTACAACCGCAGTTTGTTGTCCACAGAAATTTAGAAACTGTTTCTCCAAAAGTGATATATTAAGTCATATGGATATCAAAACAGCATTTTGTGCTGTTTACACATCCATGCCTCACGAAATTCTTCTTTAATGTAGTATCTTTTCCTGATATTTCCATTTGCTTGAAAACCTCTGATCCGATGAAATTTGGTTGGGTATGGAATAAACACCAGGCTCCTTTTTTTCATGAATTTCCTATCTCAAAAATAACTTTATTCCTATATTCAAGACTATAAAAATTAATTCTCTTAAAATATAAGTACTAATATTTAAGTGACTGAAGTGTAGTAATTTAAATTTGATTTCAAACAAAATAAAATCCATTGACTTCATCAAATCTTAAAACCATATTTCAAATTAAAATATTCATTTTAAGAGATCTGAAAGTTCTCTGGATTATGTGGCTAATTAAGGAGTTGCAGAAATTAAATGGTAAAAATGAAGCATATCTTCAGATTACAACTTAAATTTAAGTCAGATTCTCTGACAAAAATAAATTTTTAAATGGTAAGATAGTTATTAAACATTCAGATAAATATTGGTATATTCACTGTGGGTAAATTGAAATTCAGGAGTGTAGAAAGGTAGAGTATATATGCATAATAGAGAAAAAACCCACTAAAGACTGTCAAAAAAAGGGGAATTAAAAAGAAAAGAAGGGCTTCCCTGGTTGTGCAGTTGTTGAGAGTCCGCCTGCCATTGCAGGGGACACAGGTTCGTGCCCCAGTACGGGAAGATCCCACATACCATGGAGCGGCTGGGCCCATGAGCCATTGCCGCTGAGCCTGTGCGTCCGGAGCCTGTGCTCTGCAACGGGAGAGGCCACAACAGCGAGAGGCCCGTGTACCACAAAAAAAAAGAAAAAAAAGAAAAAGAAGAGCAAGCATCAAGGTGAAGCTTTGCCTGTTTGTTGTTATTAATTTTCAAGTTACTTGATGATTGACACACTAAGTAATATACTACCATTCTAGGGCAAAAAAAATCATTATTTTTCTTAACAGTTTCATATGAAAATGACTTAATTTTGATAGATTTGGAGAGTAATACATTTGGAATAGTTTGATATGAGACAGAATTAAGGCAATACATGCAAAATTACCTTTGGAAAGCCCCGTAGATACCACAAAAGAAAGGCACTCATCCACCAAAAGCCATTAAAACTAAGATACAAGAGGTTTGTGTCACCACTAATTGTCAGATATAGTACATGCAGTTAGAAAATTGTATGGAGAAAATGGGGTCAAGTAGTCTGATATTGACAATGCAAGTATTTAGCAATGGAAATATGTAAGAAACTGTGGAATTTTAGACAAAATTTGAAGGTGAAGCCAACAGAGTTTGCTGATGTATTGGATGTGGGGAAGAGTGGTGTGTATAAATAAAAGTAAATAACTCTTGAGTATTTTTGTGTTGAGCTATAAGAAAAGAGAAAGATTTACTAAAATGCTGAAGCACAAGAAGTCAGCAGAATGTTGAGGTTTGTGGAAACAGGGAGTTAATTTTTAGACCCATTTACTTTGAGATACCTAATAGACAAGTATATTTGAGGATTAGATGTTAAATAGCATGACTCAAAAGTTTAGGGGACAGAAGCTTTTTAGTTGGATGCAATCCTACTTGTCAATTTTTGCTTTTGTTGCCTGTGCTTTTGGTGTCATATCTGAAGAATCATTGCCCAAACCAGTGTCAAGAAGCTTTCTTTTCTCTTACGTTTTCTTCTAGGAATTTTATTGATTCAGATCCTATGTTTAAATTTTTAATACGCTTTGAGTTGATTTTGTATATATTGTGAAATAAGGGTCCAGTTGGGGCTGGGGGAAGGGGAAAATGGGAAAATTTTGATCCAGGGGTAAAAATTTTAAGTTATGTAAGGTAAGTTTTGGAGATCTAATGTACAAAAATGTGATGATAGTTAACAATACTGTACTGTATACTTAACATTTGCTTGAGTAGATCTCAGGTGTTTTCATAAGAAATAAAAAGAATTTTCTTCTGTTGAGGTCAGCTATGGCTTAGATATTTAATGTCAGTGGGTTGAATGAAACAAATGCTTTTTTGTAGTAGTTTAAGAGAGAACGGCAAGAAGCAAGTAGAGGCAGCACATATAACAACACTTTCTATGACTGAAGCAGTATAAGGAGAATGGGAAGGATGAAATTGCTAGAGAGAAGTGTGGGGTCAAAGAATTTTTGTTAATTTGAAAGAAATTATATCAAATGTATGGTAATGCAAATGATCCAATGAAGAATTAATGATATTGGAGAGAACATATATAAACATACAAGTAATTTATTTTGGTTGCTTATATGTCCACTCTTTACAGGTTTTATACATTTTTCTCTGCAATAATAAATGTTATTATTTTTCCACCTAAATGTAAGAATTTGAAATATGTTCAGTTGCAGAAACTATTTTTTCCAATAGATTTGTACCAACGAAAACATTTAAACAGTTTTTTAAAATGATAAACCTTAATAAAACTAGGCAATGGAAATACCATGAGGTATGGATTTTTAAACAAGTTGCAAAATGAAGATCTATTAGAGAAATAAGTGACCCAGTGTGGTAGGGCTTGTCAAGATGTATTTCATTGAAAGATGCCTTAATATACAATTTAGATAGTTTTACACAAATGTTCTGGGAATCAAACATTATTCTTCAAATTTTAAATTCTTATTTGAATATTTTAGCTTAAAATTGTGTTGACTAAGCTTCAAGGTACATTCATTCTATATTCAGAAAGATATTAAATATGTTATGAATGCTAAATTTATTAAATTTGAAATTTATGAGCAAGTACAACTAGCTACAATCCTATATTGGACATTTTAATAATTATTTTGTAATACAAACTTCTCTTTTCTCAACCTCAAAAAATAACCTTATGTGTAAACTCTACCTGAAAGGTTTTGTTTTCTTTTGTCTTATTTCATTTTTTATTTTGTTTAAAAATAATGCCTAAATAATCCAAAGATTTTGTTAGAGTAGGCCATCTGTTGATGAAATTTTTCTGTAGCTTTTCTCAGTTCTCTTTAATATACTCTTCATAAGTGTGTGCTCTGTGCCTGAATGTATTAGAAGTATCTCATTCACCCTCAGCCTTAAAAGGTTGCATTATGTTCACAAGTACCCTCTCTCCTTCCATATAATTTCCCCTACACTTAGCTTTCTGATCTCAGCTTTCTAATATTAAGAAACACCTTTTCAGAACTAGAAGCTGAAATTTATCTTTAAAACTTCTGAATATTCATTGAAATTCCTTTTTCCCTTTATTTGTGTATACAAATATTCATCCATTTAAATGATAGTTAAGAAAGTCTAGATGACTATGCTCTGGCATTTTAGAGTCTCTAAACTTAGAAATCCCTCTACTTTCTGACCAGGGCAATATTTTCATCCCTCTCATTACCCCAAATCTGGTTTTAAAATACTGGATGACACTGGCAGCAAACTTCATGTCATCTACATTTTCCATTAAATGTTCCCAATTCTTTCAGTCCTTTGCCTTAAGACAGGAATTGTCAATAGTCATTTTGAACCACAGAATTAATGTTGCTTGCTTGATCATATGGAGGATAAGCAAGTCTGTTTTGGGTCATAGAGCTACAGCCAGGCCTCGTTCTCCTGTATAGCAGATATGCAGTTTTATCTTGAAGAAAGTTGTACAGTGATATTGATCTATTATCTTGAAATACATATTGTTTTCATGATTAAAAAAAAAAAACTTTGCTGGGCAAGAGATTTCAAAATTTTAAATGGAGATTTCTTGACCCACTGCCATAAAAGCCAGCTACAAAGTAGGCATAGGGGATAATGATTAAGATATAGTTCTTGGCAGCAATCTTCCTAACTGAGTGCATTAAATAGACATATATAGGTAAGTAACAACATACTTTTGTGAATAATACAACACATACAGGAGTATATTTAAAATTAGAGATCTTATGCCACAAGGTTCATGATGGTTAAGTTAGACTTGGGTAAAGAGTACGATTCAGTAAAGAAAGGGGATGAAGGATGCTCCAAGACAAAGCCTTAGTTTGTTCCAAACCTCAAGAGAAAGTCTGGGCAGTTCCTGATAAATGTGAATAAGATCAGTGAAACAAGAGTCTGAGAAGTTTGGGTGTGGCTGTATGGTGACGAAAAAGGATATCAATTGCTCTTTTAAACTGGAAGGACTTAAGATTTTTAAGAAAACTACTGGAAAGTTTATATACTGCATCAGATTTTAAACGTTTTTATTTATTTTGAAATTTAACACATATGCATGAAGACATATAACATTAAAATGTATAATACACCAAATGAAAGAGCATGCATGTGTTCACTGCCCAGGTCAAGAAATAGAACATTGCCAGAAGCCACGATGTGTTCTTTGCCAATCATGGTCTTCTCTCCCTCATTTAGAGAAAACAAATGTCTTGATTTTTTGTTATTTTTGTTTGTCTTTTTAATTTTACCACCTAAGTGTATATTCTTAAATAGAACAATTTATACTGGTTTTGGAATTTTATATACAGTAAGTCCCCTGCATACGAACCTTCAAGTTGTGAACATGCGTTCACATGTCCAGTCTCATAAGTTATTTCATGTGTCTGGTGTACATTGTCACGTGCATGCATCCTCTACAAGTGGTTGTGCACTTTACTGTACAGTACTGTATAGAGTACAGTAGTACAGTATCTTTATTTCAAGCCTGAGATATCAAAATCTAGCATAAAAGCAGCGGTGATGCTTCTTAGCTGGTACAGTGATAAAGATGGAAACAAAAGTGAAAATAATTGAGAGAATGGAGTGAGGTGAAAAGATGGTAAATGTCACTCATTTTTTTATTATTATTATTTTTTGGCTCATTCTTATAACATTAATCATTCAACCATTGGCACAATTCTAAAGAAAAAGGGCAAGATCGTGGAACATGTGAAATCTGCTGTGCCAACAGTAATTTTGAAGAAGCTTGGAAAAATGATGGAGGAGATGCAGAAACTTCTCAGTGTGTGGATGCAGGATCAGCATCAGCGTCGAGTCCCGCTCAGCTTAATGCTGATTCAAGAGACAGCTAAAAGACTTTATGAAGACTTGAAGAAGAAACACGGCGAAGACTCAGAGGGCACATCTTTTAATGCCAGCCATGGCTGGTTTCATTGGTTCAAGACTAGAGCCAACCTTCACAATGTAAAAGTAAGTGGTGGGGCAGTGAGTACAGATATGGTAACTGCCCGGGAATTTCCTGAAACACTTTGAGAAATTATCGATGAAGGCGTGTATTTACCTGAGCACGTTTTCTAATGTGGATGAGACAGGACTGTACTAGAAGATGGTGCCATACCAAAGTTACATCGGTAAGGAGGAAAAGTTGATGCCAGTCTATAAATTCAGCAAAGGATAGGCTAACTCTGTTGTTTGGTGGCAATGCTTCTGGCGATATGAAGCTGAAGCCTCTCTTAGTTCATCATTTGGAGAACCGAAGAGCCCTTAAAAACATAGCTAAGGGCTCTCTTCCTGTTGTGTGGAAGAGTAACCCCAAAGCCTAGGTTACACTGGCCATTTCCCCAGACTTATTATTCCACCACTTTATTCTGGAGGTAGAGAAATATTGCTTGGAGGAGGACGTCCCATTCAACATTCTTTTGCTGCTCCACAGTGCTCTGGGCCAGCCCCCATTCATGGATGACTTTCATCCCAATGTCAAAATAGTGTATCTGCCACGAAATATTATGTCACTCATCCAACATATGGACCAGAGTGTTATAGCGACTTTCAAGAAATATTTACGTCACACTTTTCGTCAGGCAGTAAAGGCAAGTGATGAATCAGGAACAGCCTTGTGACAATTCTGGAAGGACTATAACATTTACAAGGCCATAAAAAACGTTGACTTTTCTTGGTGTGAGGTTACGGCCATCACCAGCAATGGGGTTTGGAAGAAACTTTGCCTACAGTTTGTTCACGATTTTCATGGATCTGAGAAGGTGGATGAAGTGTCCAAAGAGGTCTTCAGCAACTTAGTGTCCCTCAGTGAGAAGCTGGAGCTAGATCTGCAAGAGGAGAACTTCAGTTAACTCCTTGTTGTGCAACATGAGGAGCTTACTAATGAAGACGTGATGGAATTGGAATGCCAGAGAAAGGATGAAGGGAGACAAGAGGAAGAAGTAACCGAAGAACCAGAGAGAATCATGATGCAGAAAATGGCAAGGGGATTTTCTTTATTTGAGGAGGAACTGTTAGTTTTTGAGGCACAGGACCAGAATGTAGAACGGTACATGAAGGTTGCAGCGGCAGTTCAGAATGCAATCCAGTGCCACCGTGCCATCTATGACGAAAGAAAATAAGAGCTACTACCCAGACATCACTGGATCATTTTTTCAAGAGGGCAGATAGAATTGAATCCAGCAAGGAACCGAAACTGTGCCGTCTTGCCATACATGAGTGAAATTGCAGCTTGCCCTCTGTCTCCTATTGCTGATGATCCTTTGGCTGTACCATCTCCCACATCCTCTCCCTCCTCCAGTCTCTCCTTGCCTGTTCACTCAATGCCAGCCACTGCATGCCAGCTGTTGTACTGCACTATTGTACTTTTCAAGGTACTATACTGTAAGATTAAAAATGTTTTCTTGATTTTTTGTGTTTGTTTTTTATGTGTTATTTGTGTGAAAAGTATTTTAAACCTATTACAGTACAGTACTATATAGCCAATTGTGTTAGTTGGGTACCTAGGCTAACTTTGTTGGACTTACGAACAAACTGGTCTTAAGAAGGCGCTCTCAGAATGGAACTCATTCGTATGTAGGGGACTTACTGTAAATGGAATTACACCACATGTATTTTTTTCTCTTTTTATCGGTAAAATTTTTGTCTGCTAGATTTGTCCATGTTTTATAACTAGCTCTAGTTTGCTCACTTTCTTTGCTGTATAATATTTTATTGTTTGAATATACCATAGTTTAGCCAATCTCTACTGCTGATGGAGAGTTGGTTTTCAGCTATAGGTTATAATGTTCTGAATATTCTTGTATGGGTATCCATGTAGATATGCGCACAAATTATTTGGGGATATATATATAAGAAAAAGTGCATTTCTGGGGTAATAGGGTATAAATTTATTCACTTTTAATATAAATGAATGTTTTTGCTAGTTTAAATTTCTACCCAAAAGTGAATGAGAATTAACTTGTGTGTGTGTGTGTGTGTGTGTGTGTGTGGTACGCGGGCCTCTCACTGTTGTGGCCTCTCCCGTTATGGAGCACAGGCTCCGGACTCGCAGGCTCAGCAGCCATGGCTCACGGGCCTAGCCGCTTCACGGCATGTGGGATCTTCCAGGACCGGGGCACGAACCTGTGTCCCCTGCATCGGCAGGCGGACTCTCAACCACTGCGCCACCAGGGAAGCCCAAGAATTAACATTTTTATAACAATATTGTCACATATTTCAATTTTTGCCATCTAATTATTGCCTATAATCACTCACTGCTATTTTTCTTTGCCTTTCCTGATTACTAATGGGATCGGTATTGTCGTATGTTTCAATGACTTATTGACCATTATGTTTTCTCTTTCGTGAGATAAATATGGAAGTCCTTTGCCCCTTCTATATTATGCTTTCTGTATTTTATTAGTGATTTAAATCTCTTTATAAATTCTGGATATTAATATTTTTTCAGTTTAATGTGTAGTAACTTTATTTTCCTCTTTCTATGATAACTTTGTCAGAAATTATTTTAATGTCAAATTAAGTGATTAATTCTGCTACAAATAATGGTTTTATTCAATCTTTTTAAAGTAAATAACCTGCAGACTAAGCATTTTAGAAAATGTACAAATGCACAAAGCATATGAAAGAAAATAAAATATTTTAGTATCACGTAGCTAGAGAGTATACCTGAGTATATGGTTTGTTCACTATATATGTGGTACATATCTGTTTTCCATATTATTTTTGGTTTAAAAATGGCAAAGTAATAATTATTAAATCTACTTAATTTTATCACATAAATGAGACTCAGAGCCTGTTGGAAGCTCACATAGTATTAGGTATATTGTAGTATTAGGTAATATTAGTAGTATAACCATGATTTAAATGCAGTTTGGTTGAGTATTATGTAGTATAACCATGATAACCATCATTTAATCCCAACTTTGCTCAGCTCCAAACAGTTAAAAAGTATGCTACTAATGTAGCTATTTGTGTGACATGTTACCTCTTTCAGACATTTTACTGGGGCCTTAAAAATCACAACATAAATGTAGACATTTTACTATCTGTCTTCCCAGAACAATAATATCCATATATGTTTTTTTCATACTTTAACCCAGAAGGTACTCAATAAGCATTTAGGGAATAAAGGAATCAATAACTCTACTTTATATAAAGGATCAGGACTGAATCAGAATAATAGGAGACATGATAACAATTCACATTTCCCTCAGTGACATGCTGAATTACTCTTGGGTGAATTTGCTATTGCACATTATTCATCTGTAAAACTACAGATGAGATCACTTAAATATCTTGAGATAACTCTTTTAGAAATAGTGTTCTCATAAATATAGTGTCTGCTGTTTCTGTTTTATTTTCATGTTTAAAAATATGTTTGGAATATGCATAGCCTTTGATAGAACAACACTAAAATAGTATTCAGGAGAATAAACTATTAATTTGACAATTTATTTTTAGTGAGAATATAAAATTTATACTATTTCAAACTCTGATCATTCAGAAATAATATGAGCTAGTTGGTATTGTTTACTCCTAAGAAAGTTTCAAAATAAATATTATTTTTAAAGGTTTCTGAAACAAACACATTTAATTTTCTTATTAAATTTATCTCTTCTTATTGACAAGCTCCTATGACTTTTTTAAAAAATGTATTCCTTTTATTTTTTTTTCTTCTCTGAATGCCATGGCTAGGACTCCCAAAGCTATGTTGAATAATAGTGGTGAGAGTGGACATCCTTGTCTTGTTCCTGATCTTAGAGGAAAGGCTTTCAGTTTTTCACCATTGAGAATGATGTTTGCTGTGGGTTTGTCATATATGGCCTTTATTAAGTTGAGGTAGGTTCCCTCTATGCCCATTTTCTGGAGAGTTTTTATCATAAATGAGTGTTGAATTTTGTGAAAAGCTTTTTCTGCATCTGTTGAGATGATCATATGGTTTTTCTCCTTTAGTTTGTTAATATGGGGTATCACATTGATTGATTTGCATATATTGAAGAATCCTTGCACCCCTGGGATAAATCTTACCTGCTCATACTGTATGATCCTTTTAATGTGCTGTTGGATTCTTTGCTAGTATTTTGTTGAGGAATTTTGCATCATATTCATCAGTGATATTGGTCTGTAATTTTCTTTTTTTGTAGTATCTTTGTCTGGTTTTGGTATCAGGGTGATGGTGACCTCACAGAATGAGTTTGTGAGTGTTTCTTCCTCTGCAAATTTTTGGAAGAGTTTGAGAAGAATGGGTGTTAGCTCTCCTCTAAATGTTTGATAGAATTCACCTGTGAAGCCATCTGGTCCTGGACTTCTGTTTGTTGGAAGATTTTTAATCACAGTTTCAGTTTCATTACTTGTGATAAGTCAGTTCATATATTCTATTTCTTCCTGGTTCGGTCTTGGAAGATTATACCTTTCTAAGAATTTGTCCATTTCTTCCAGGTTGTCCATTTTATTGGCATAGAGATGCTTGTAGTAGTCTCTTAGGATGGTTTTTATTTCTGCTGTGTCTGTTGTAACTTCTTTTTCATTTCTAATTTTATTGATTGGAGTCCTCTCCCTCTTTTTCTTGATGACTCTGGCTAATGGTTTATCAATTTTGTTTATCTTCTTAGAGAACCAGCTTTTAGTTTTATTGATATTTGCTATCATTTTCTTTTTTTCTATTTCATTTATTTCTTCTATGATCTTTATGATTTCTTTCCTTTTGCTAACTTTGTGTTTTGTTTGATCTTCTTTCTCTAGTTCCTTTAGGTTTAAGGTTAGATGTTTTATTTGAGATTTCTCTTGTTTCTTGAGGTAGGCTTGTATTGCTATAAACTTCCCTCTTAGACTGCTTTTGCCAACTCCCATAGGTTTTGGATTGTCGTGTTTTCATTGTCATTTGTCTCTAGGTATTTTTTTGATTTCCTGTTCAATTTCTTCAGTGATCTCTTGGTTTTTTAGTAACGTATTGTTTAGCCTCCATGTGTTTGTGTTTTTTACATTTTTTTCCCCTATAATTGATTTCTAATCTCATAGCATGTGGTCAGAAAAGATGCTTGATATGATTTCAATTTTCTTAAATTTACTGAGGCTTGATTTGTGACCCAAGATGTGATCTATCCTGGAGAATTTTCCGTGCCCACTTGAGAAGAAATTGTAATCTCCTGTTTTTGGATGGAATATCCTATAAATATCAATTAAATCTATTTGGTCTATTGTGTAATTTAAAGCTTGTGTTTTGGGCTTCCCTGGTGGTGCAGTGGTTGAGAATCCGCCTGCCAATGCAGGGGACATGGGTTCGTGCCCCAGTCCGGGAAGATCCCACATGCCACAGAGCGGCTAGGCCCGTGAGCCATGGCCACTGTGCCTGTGTGTCCGGAGCCTGTGCTCCGCAATGGGAGAGGCCACAACAGTGAGAGGCCTGAGAACCACAAAAAAAAAACAAAAAAAGCTTGTGTTTCCTTCTTAATTTTCTGTTTGGATGATCTGTCCACTGGTTTAAGTGAGGTGTTAAAGTCCCCCACTATTATTGTGTTACTGTTGATTTCCTCTTATATAGCTGTTAGCAGTTGCCTTATGTATTGATGTGCTCCTATGTTGATCCCTTGATCATTATGTAGTGTCCTTCCTTGTCTCTTGTAACATTCTTTATTTTAAAGTCTATTTTATCTGATATGAGTATTGCTACTCCAGCTTTCTTTTGATATCCATTTTCATGGAATATCTTTTTCCGTCTCCTCACTTTCAGTCTGTATGTGTCGCTAGGTCTGAAGTGGGTCTCTTGTAGACAGCATGTATATGGGTCTTATTTGTGTATCCATTCAGCAAGCCTGTGTCTTTTGGTTGGAGCATTTAATCCATTCACGTTTAAGGTAATTATCGATATGCATATTCCTATTACCATTTTCTTAATTGTTTTGGGTTTGTTTTTGTAGGTCCTTGTCTTCTCTTGTGTTTCCCACGTAGAGAAGTTCCTTTAGTATTTGTTGTAGAGCTGGTTTGGTGGTGCTGAATTCTCTTAGCTTTTGCTTGTCTGTAAAACTTTTGATTTCTTCATTGAATCTGAATGAGATCCTTGCTGGGTAGAGTAATCTTGGTTGTAGTTTCTTCCCTTTCATCACTTTAAATATATCATGCCACTCCCTTCTGGCTTGTAGAGTTTCTACTGAGAAATCAGCTTTTAACCTTATGGGAGTTCCCTTGTATGTTGTCATTTTTCCCTTGCTGCTTTCAATAATTTTTCTTTGTCTTTAATTTTTGCCAGTTTGATTACTATGTGTCTCAGCATGTTTCTCCTTGGGTTTATCCTGTATGGGACTCTCTGTACTTCCTGGATGTGGGTGGCTATTTTCTTTCCCATATTAGGGAAGTTTTTGACTATAATCTCTTCAAATATTTTCTCAGGTCCTTTCTCTCTCTTTTCTCCTTCTGGGACCCCTATAATGTGAATTTTGTTGCATTTAATGTTGTTCCAGAGGTCTCTTTAGCTGTCTTTTCATTCTTTATTCTGTTCCACAGCAGTGAATTCTGTCTTCCAGGTCACTTATCCATTCTTCTGCCTCAGTTCTTCTGCTATTGTTTCCTTCTAGTATAGTTTTCATTTCAGTTATTGTATTGTTCATCTCTGTTTGTTTGTTCTTTAATTGTTCTAGATCTTTGTTGAACGTTTGTTACATCTTCTCGATCTTTGCCTCCATTCTTTTTCCAAGGTCCTGGATCACCTTCACTATCATTATTCTGAATTCTTTTTCTGTAAGGTTGCCTATCTCCACTTCATTTAGTTGATTTTTGGGGAGTTTATCTTGTTCCTTCATCTGGTACATAGCCCTCTGCCTTTTCATCTTGTCTATCTTTCTGTGAATGTTGTTTTTGTTCCACAAGCTGCAGGTTGTAGTACTTTTTACTTCTGCTGTCTGCCCTCTAGTGGATGAGGCTATATAAGAGGCTTGTGGAAGTCTCCTATGACATTTTGCAGACTCAAAATAAACCTCTTATATAGAAGGATATACACATATTTAATAAATGAATAATAATAGAAACTGTAGCTCTGTAATAACTTTATTATTTTATAAATATAAACATTTTAAAAGATTAAGCAAATATTGTGCTTCATTTTTTATTTTTATTTTTTTTTTGCAGTACGTGGGCCTCATACTGTTGTAGCCTCTCCCGTTGTGGAGCACAGGCTCCGGACATGCAGGCTCAGTGACCATGGCTCACGGGCCTAGCTGCTCCATGGCATGTGGGATCTTCCCGGACTGGGCACGAACCCGTGTCCCCTGCATCGTCAGGCAGACTCTCAACCACTGTGCCACTAGGGAAGCCCTGTGCTTCATTTTTATACCAGATATATTTGTCTTCTAGGATGGTCTAAGAACACTTGGTCTTTGATTTTGACAAAAACAAGTAATTAGAACTATAACAGGGACTTTTCTGGTGGCACAGATGTTAAGAATCTGCCTGCCAATACAGGGAACACAGGTTCGAGCCCTGGTCCGGGAAGATCCCACATTTCGTGGAGCAACTAAGCCCATGTGCCAAAACTACTGAGCCTGCACTCTAGAGCCTGTGAGCCACAACTGCTGAGCCTGTGTGCCACAACTACTGAAGCCCATGCATCTTGAGCCCATGCTCCACAAGAGAAGCCAGTGCAATGAGAAACCTGTGCAATGCAATGAAGAATAGCCTACACTCACTGCAAGTAGAGAAAGCCCATGGGCAACAACAAAGACCCAATGCGGGCAATAAAATAAATAAATAAATAAATAAATAAATAAATAAAACATAACAATTCCTTTCAATGGAGATAGTCTGTATCCATGAAAACCCAGAGCCATGTGAATCAATGTATTCACCTCATTGCAATTCCATTTTAACACAGTTTTAAATCTACGGTAAAATTGTATTTATCAACTCAATCAATATTTATCAAATATTTGATATGTCAGGCATTTATCCATGCACCGATGATAAAACAGTGAACATAGCTGACAATACGCCCTGCTGTCCAAATTTATATTATGGAAATATGGGAGAGAATACACCTCTGAACAAATATGAAATTGAAATATTTATCATGTCTTATATTAGTGTTATAGACTAGAAACCTTAACACAAATTGTGAGGGCCAATAAAGTAAACTATTTTCTGCTCCTTACATTTTTTTCCTACTAGTCCTCTCCCAGTACAAACTTAACTTGGTATACAAAGCAATCCAGAATTTGTGGGAGAAGTAGAAGCTTAAGGAGAGTGAATGAAATAAAAGAGAAATTGGCTATTCCCTAACCCCTTTCCCCCTTCCCCCTGATTACAGGCTCTGGCTTGAAGTAGGTCTAGGTCAGTGGAGGAGAAAATTGTAGCTGAAGTTCTGAGCTATAATTGTTGAAATGGACTGGATATTTTAATTACTGTAGTGAGAAAAATTTGGGAACTAAATTGGATGGAAATTCCTTTGCAAATGACTATAAAAGTCTGAGACCCTCTTCAGATTTCAACAAAGGAACAGGTAATTACTACATCTCAGAGTAAGAGACAAATAAAGGTTTTTACTTCTTTGTGTCTATTCCATTTATTCAATGCAGTGCTAACAGATGAAAAAGTAGTGTCGAGGATTTCATTATAGAACGTGTGACTGTCAAAGTAAAAACAATAATAAGATGATTATTATTAATATTGATATTATTAATAATAATATGATTCCACAGGGAATCATCTGACTGAAAACCATAAAAAGTGTAAAAGAAGATATAAGCAGTGAAGGAGTATAGTGAGTTGGAACAAAATCTTGGCAAGTAGAGTTATTAGGTTATCCCAGACATTTCCAGGTAATCAGTGGGTCTTTCCACCTCCATGTCAAGTTCCGTGTTTAAATTCTGTAGGTTAATTTTGAAACATGGTCACTGAGTTATCTATTATATCATAGGACTTATCTATTATATCATAGAAAGTGTTTTCAGTCAGGGACCTCAACAGTCAGACCTACTTTAATACCTGATCCATCCAGTATGGCAGAGAAACCAGTGTGAAGGTATGCTTGTCTACATGAGTCCAAAAGAATAACAATATTTCTGGTGGGTTCTCTACATACATTTATAATATATGGCTGGGCTATGTTCTGAATTAAGCAGGATGGGCTGAGGCAGGTACACAATAAAATAGATGGGTTGAATTTCAACCATAAAGGACACATAGGCTAGTATTAATATTGGGTCCTCTCCTTAGCTGAAGATTTTACATACTTACTGATTGTTGGCTTTCAGTGGCCAAAGTTACATCTGCCTCTCCTTCTTTACCTGTTATATAATAAATTTAAAGTACATGGCCCAGAAGTAAACCCGCATGTATATTATCAATTAATTTGCAACAAAGGAGCCAAGAATACACAATATGGAAAAGTCAGTCTCTTCAATAAATGGTGTTGGGAAAACTGGACAGCCACATGCAGAATAATGAAACTGGACTTTTGTCTTGCATCATACAAAAAAACTTAATTCAAAATGAATTAAAGACTTAAGTGTAAGACCTAAAGCCATAAAACTCCTAGAAAAAGACAGTAAGCTCTTTGACATAGACCTTGACGAAGATTTTTTGAATCCGACACCAAAAGCAAAAGCAAGAAAAGCAAACATAAGCAAGTGGGACTACATCAAACTAAAACACTTCTGCACAACAAAGGAAACTATCAACAAAATGAAAGAAGCTTACTGAATGGGAGGAAATATTTGCAAATCATATATATGATAATGGTCTAACATCCAAAATATATAGAAAGCTCATACAACTCAGTAGCAAAAATCCCAATCAATTTAAAAATTGGCAGAATATCCAAATACACATTTTTCCAAAGAAGACATGAAAATGACCAACAGATACAGAAAAAGATGCTCTATAACATTAATCATCAGGGAAATGAAAATCAAAGCCACGATGAGATATCACATCACACATTAGACGTCTATTATCAAAAAAACAGGAAATAACAATTGTTGGCAAGTATGTGGAGAAAAGGGAACCCTAGTGCACTGTAGATGGGAATGTAAATTGGTGTAGTCACTGTGGAAAACAGTATGGAGGTTGCTCAAAAAATTAAAAATAGAGCTACCCTATGATCTAGCAATTTCACTTCTGGATATTTATCCTAAGAAAATAAAAACACTAACTAGAAAAGATATATGCCCACATTTTTATTGCAGCATTATTTACAATAGCTGAAATATGGAAACAATCTAAGGGTCCATTGATGGATCAATGGATAAAGAAATTTTGATATGTATATACAGGGAATATTATTCAGCCATTTTCAACAACATGTATGAACCTCAAAGGCATTATGTTAAGTGAAATAAACCAGACAAAGACAAATACCATATGATCTCTCTTATATGTAGAATCTAAAGACAAACAAAAAAAACAAGCTCATAGATACAGAGAACAAGAATGATGGTTGCCAGAGGCAGGGATTGTGGGGGGGATTGGAGAAATGTGTGAACTGCTTTTTTTTTTTTCTTAGTTTAAATTGAATAATACATACATACATATATATATATACACACACACACACACACACACACATATTTATAAAATTTTTAGTCCAACCCCTTGTTAGCATTTGAACTTATGCTCTATGTGCTAAAGAGCCATTAATAGGCAAAAAGCTTTACTGGAAGATAACTCACTAGCACTTTTTGAACACATTAACAGAGATCATTTTAATCAATTTATCTAACAATGCCTTAGTTTTTAAAAAGCAATAAAACTGCAAAGGAAGAAGAAAAAGTCTCCAGTTGCCTTTCATAGCCAAACCACCTTTCTCTTTCTTCACTCTCCACCTTTCAAAACTGTACCAGAGGGCTGGGCACCTAATTTAGGGCCTGCTTTAGGTCCACCAGATTCTTTCTGAAGAAAATTACAATTGGTACAATCAATTCAGGTACTAGACTTGTAAAGATCACTTTTGGGGGGCAGGTCAAGATGAGGCCTACTCTTCAAAAAAGTGCAGTGTGCTCTCTGAGGTAAAGAGAAAAAGGTGCATGAAGAGAAAACATGTATACACAAACAACCCCAGGGAAAAATAGATGAAGAGAATAATTGCTTTTATTAGAGATGACCTCTCAGGTCCTTTATCCAATTCCACATAAGGCATGGCTACAGTTTCTGCTCTTGGGTTTTAACAGATGGCCGTTATTATTTGCTTAGATTAGTTGTAGTGGGGTTCAGTTTCTTAAAACCGAACAATCCCTGGCAAAGACAACCACCTTGGGATAAACTTCCATCATACAGGAGGGCAAGGCAGCAATAGACTTTGGGAGAGGGTAGTGAATTGGGAAAGTGGAAAGGAAAATTTGAGTGGAGGACAGCGCAGATCATGAAAGGAATGATACCAACTTTATTTACTTTATATAACTTTAAAGATGCTGTTCCTGAGCCTATAAGGCCTTCCTCATTTTTAAGTAAAAAAAAGTTAGATTATTCATCTCTGCTAAAAGAATGAAATATCTTTTCAAAACCATCAGTCTTATACTTATTTAGCTGTTTCTATTACAACTAAAATAAAATAAAATTAAAATTGTAAATAAATAAACAAAGTACATGGAATAATGACTGTCATATAGTTATTGATCAAAACATGCAAGCTATTACAATTTTGTCCCAAATATATTTAAAGTGCCAGGAACTGAGAAGATATCAAAGTGGTAGCTATTTCACTCCTAGTTTTTACTGAGAAGATATCAAAGTGGTAGCTATTTCACTCCTAGTTTTTATAAGTATTTTACGAGTTATAAACTATATAGGGGAACACTAAATGCCTCTGATTAAAACACCTTTCTAGTTCTTATGTCAGTTGCTTTTCATTTTTAAGACTTTTAAAAGCATTTTCTTCTTTGCTATCAGCCTCTCATCTTTCTCTTGCTACTGTTTATAATATATTTCCTATTATCAGCTTGCTCATACCCGTCTAGTATAAATTGCATTTAATTAGCTACTTCTAGTCTGCATGGAAAGAAAAATAGTAGCCATATATGTTAGATTTGGTTGCCACTCTCAGTAATATCCATATTAAGACCTAGGGGAGGTAACCCAACCTTATGAAATAAACAGTATTCTTTTTTAGTAAAGAATAAAAACTATGTATTCATTTTTGTAGTTTAAACATATATAGAAGAGAAGCAGTTTACATATAATTTTGAATAAAAATATCTGGTAGATATTGTCTAAGACACTTAAATTCTCTAACCATTAATTTTTAATATATAAAATAAAGTAGTAATGGTTTGCCTACCTTACAAAGCTAGCATACACCTGAATGAAAATAATACCTGTGGAAAAATGGCTAATTTTCAGTGTTATGCTAATTAAAATGATAATATTAATGATAATAATAGGCTTAATGGATTCAAATATTTTTATTATACTTCCCATTCATTTTGAAATGTTCAATTTTTTCATTCACAAAAGAGTTAATAAGATAAAAGGTTAGACATAATGCATAGGAATAAGCAGTTAATAAATAACTGCTATGTTGGTTATCCTTACTTTGTAATATTTTTCCACCTATGTTGCTTTCTTTATAATTATTAAAACAAGTTGTTCTCATTTACTATTTTCTGATGTAAAGATTTCCCCAGAACTTTCTGAAAACGTGGATAGCAAGAAGTTTCTAAAAGATCTCAGCAATATATATTATTATGTGACGTGATAGAGGTTCTATCCCTAAAATGGCAATCATATTACAATATATAAATGTATCATAACAACATATTGTACTAAAATTTATACAATGTTATATGTCAAATATATTTCAATTAAAAAATTAGAGGATGAACATTTGAAACAATAAAACTGAAGTGGTAAAACAATGTTACAAATAGATTAAATATAAAAATATATTAAATAATAATAATAGTCATCCAAAAAATGAAAAATATTCTATTTAAATAGCTAATGATAATATCTGTTTATGAACTCAATTTATATTGTTTTTTATATTTTTCATGCACAGTTTTTTTTAAATCTTAAGGACAAGCTAAATGATAAATATTTATTTAGACTTAGTAGTATTCCCTGGAGTCCTGTAAATTATATTACGTTTAGCAGGTACCAAATCAAACAACTAAAACACATCATTCTAAGATCTTTTGAATACAGAAACTATGGTGTAAGTTTAACATGGCTTGTCAGAATGTTAAACACTTATCCTTCCATTAATATATCTATTGAACCATAAAGGAAGAAAGGATCATTCATTTAAGAAATATAAACTGGTTCCTCATTTTGAGCCAGGCAGTTCTATAAGTACTGTCATGATGAACAAGAAGGTGAAGCAGTTGCCCTAATGGAACATGTATTTTAGAAACAAATGTCTGGGATTTTGTTAAAAAATTTTAATAATGGTTATGCCTTAAATTATTTGCTATTTTTAAGATTATGATATTATAAATAATGCCAATCATACTTTTATTATAGAAATATTTTTTGAAAAGTAATCACATCTATAAGGACATGAATAAATAATGATTAGCAGTATCATTCTTTTTTAATAAAATACCAAATTATTACAAGTCTTTTCATGTAGCTTCCAATGTAGCAACTAAACTCATCTTAAAATACTACCCTTTCTCTGGGAATTATAATGGTAATATGAAAAAATCATTTAATTGCATTCTGATGAGATGAGCACCTAAAATTCTAAATATATCATGAAAAGACTAATGATAATTAGCAACATATAATAATTTTCTTAAGCATATTTAAACCATTTAACATATAAATATCAGTATATAACTTAATCAAGTCAAAGCAAAAAATAGGGGAAAAAAGACACATGGTTAAAATAGACACTTGGACAATACAGTTGAATAAATGGGTTCTCACGCTAAAATATGCATGATATGTTATAGCAGTTAGTATTGTGGAAATAAAAATTAAAAATTATGGGATAAACAAGAAAAATGTATGGGAAAAAATCAGAAAGACACTGCACATATGGATGTGTGTATTTATATATATAAATCAAAATCTGTGAATTCAGTAAACATAGTCATGTATTTATAATAGCAAATTTTAAATTGCAAAACAAATGCAAAAATTATATCATCGCAATTTGTTAAAAATGAAGTAATCTTTAATTCTAACTTTTTAATGCATAATTTCCAGCCATTTTAGTTTAATCACTAAAAAAATTAACAAAAAATATAAAAAACGTATTAAGAAAACATCAAATTAATATCAAATAATTAATTATATACATAAACTTTCTGGATATTCCTGGTGTTTGTGAAATATTGTCTTCCCATAGGAAAATAGATCTTTAGGTGTTGGGGTATAAATGACAATCTGTTTTCAATTCTTCATAACAATTCATGGGCAAACTACCATGTGTTTCCCTACCAGCAGGGTATGAGAGTTCCAACTGATTCATATTCTCACCAATATTTTATTGTTGACTGTTTAAAACATTTTAGCCATTCTAGCAGTTATAAAAATAGTGGTGTATCATCATCTTTTTAATTTGCATTCCCTTAATGACTAATGTTGAACATTTTTGAATGTCCTTACTAACCATTTGTATGTACATATTCCTTTGGAAAGTGTCCATTCACCTATTTTGTTGCTGTTGTTGGCTTACTTTCAAGGAGACCCTTTGTCTTTGAATTACGTATAGAAGTCCTTTACGTGTTTTCTAAACAGATCTTCTGTCAGATATATGTTTGATGAAAATATTCTCTCAGTGTGTGGATTGTCTATTTTCTTAACAGTTAGAGAAAAGCCTTTACTTTTTAATGAATGCAAACATATTTGCTGTTGTTGTTGTTGTTATTTGCTTCATACATCTTAACCCTATAGGGGTAGGGGGTTCCCTACCCCAGTTTGCAAAAATGTTCTTCTAGACTTTCTTTTAGAAAACTATAAATTTAAGTTCTACATTTCTGTATTTGATACCTTGAAAAATTTTATGTGAGAATTATGAGATCAAGTTTGAGGTTTATTATTGCCACGTTTTTTTTTCAGTTTGTGCATAACCCTTCCTTAAATAGTTTTCCCTTTCCATATTGGATTACTTGGGCAAGTGTTTTGAAGATCAGTTGATCAATTAATCATACCAGTGCAGGTTGATTCCTTGACTCTCTATTATGTTGTATTGATCTATTTTCCACTTTTTCCCAAATACCACAGGGTATTGATGTCTAGTTTTACATTAAGAATTGAGGTCAGATAGTGTAATTCTTTGAACTTCATACTTTTTTCAGATTGTTTTAGTTATTCCAGTCTTATGAATTATCATACAACCTGGAGAGACCTGTGAAGTATTTTGGCTCTAAATAAGATGAGAATTACTATTTAGCTTAGTGTGTCATTTTTGTATTATATAATACAGTTATTTTAATTAAATCAGAAATGATTTATTTATTTGCTTTTGTCAAAGGATAGTATTAAGTTTAAAATATACTTCTAATAGTTCTTTTCTTGAATATCTCCAAGGCATTACCTGTCAACAGACTTTTACTCAAATCTGGCATTTCTATTTGTCCCATATTTTTAAATGCCTCAAATAATTCTATACAGTCACTTAATCTATAGTTTGAGTTAGATGATTATGAAAGAGACATACTCTGATCTCTTCAATTTCCATGTACAGTAAGAACTATTTTTTTCTTTTTCTTTAGAACATCTTAAAAGCATTACTTAAATGCATTTCTTTAGGCTTATGTGCTTCATTTTATAGAGGGTGTTTTGATTTTGGTAATATTTCATTTTTTCCAAAGCATTTTTATAGTACATTTTACATTTATAATGAATAATATTCCAGATCAAGAACCTTTTCTTGAAGTACCATAGAAATGTTTCCCTACCTTTGGCTTATAGATATCATCCTCTCCTGTTGGCTTATTTAGAGTATATCTGTACAAACTTTAATTTTTCTTGGTCAGTAGCTGAATCATTTTCCACCCATTATAACAAGAAAAGTGAGGAAGGAAATTGGCTCACTATAGAGAAAATAATAGAGAAAATGGAACTGTAGCTTCCTTTTATATAAATTTTGAGTGTGAATAATAACTATCTTCCTTGTATTTAGTTCAAAGGAAATACTATTTGAGGGTCTATACTGTAATATTTAATCATGGCACAAATTTTAATTAGTATGATCATTATTTAAAATATCTCATAGAATGCTAATGAATTTCTTGTGCTTTATTATTGGGAACCTGTTATTTTTGATAGAAATTGATACTGAATACTAACGAAGGTTGATGTTTGTTCTCAATGGAAGTCATCAAGCAAAAAGAAACTTCATGCCAACCAACTTTGAAGCAGTCAAATATTCTCAGCCTTTGTATAGAATTGCTAGAAATTTAGTAACATTAAATGTCAGTGTTGAACCATGAGGCATTTGAAATCTGAAAGACCCAAGTACTTTCTGAGTCCTAATAATTACATTGAGAAAAAAATTGCTAATTTCATCTTTCTCATGGGAATGTTGTGAAAGCTGTGTTTTCTGATTTTAGTGCCTGCCATGAATTTGTTGTTCAGAAATATTTGTCCCTTTCTTTTCCCTTGTCTCAGTGTGTTTGCAATATCTATTCTTCTGTTCAGTTATACTCTGGGTCTATTGTTTTCTCTGTTGTCTATAACAATTTAATAGTAAATGGATTAGTCAGGATTTTTTGGTTATAACCAATAAACAGTCTGCTCAAATGGATTTAAGAAAAAAAATTCTGTACATCAAAGGGTATATAGCACCTTAAATAACTTCACACCATGACGGAGCCAAACATTTGTTTTATTTCATTCTGAATCATTGTTTATTCCAGTCAGGAGTTCTCCATATGATAAAACCTACAATCCCAACCTTATGTCACAGGTTGAGTTAACAAAGGCAATAGAAAGACACCTGGGATTTCATTACTTTGTGTCACAGGACTCTCCCCAGCTGCTTATGTATGGCCAAGAGATTTCAGTAATTTCTCTAAAAAGGCCAGATCATATGTCTGATCCTGTACCCAGTGTGTGAATTCAGCCCTGTTCCATTCACATGGACTGAGGAGGGAAGCGGGGTGGTTTCCACAGTAGACACATGGATGCAATTAACAGAGATGGAGCAATGAATGCTACAACAGCTATAACAGATATCTTTACTGAATTTATAATCATCTTCATTAGTAAGATTGAAATTCAGTAACATATTTTTAGGATTTTCTGAGAATTTAAAGGCTTTTTGTTTCAATCCTTTTGATATTAACATATTTTGACTATAGTCCAGATATCTGGAGATTGAATATTTTCAGTTCTAAATATCTGAACATTTTCATTTCTCTTCCCTTTTAATCCTTTTCTGATAAATTCTGCCTTCTTCCAGTCTAGATTTTCTATAGCTCCCTAACATTTCAGTTAAGACTTACTTCCCTTTAGCTTATCCTTGTCCTCTTCCAAATACCTTGTTGATCTTTCCCTAAAGGAATTCTCATTGTATTGTATACAGGTGTGGTGTTCCTTTATTATCAACATTTTCCTGGAAATCACTTTTCATCATATTTTATTACTGACCCCTGATATAAGCTTATATTTGCTAGAGGATATAGTGAAATTATTTGTAATAAAAATGTTAAGCATCAAATTTATTTAATTTATATATGAATACATTAAGAATTAGAGAATTTGTTAGTTCTTCACAGCATATTTTCTAAAACTCTTATTATTTGTTATTAAGAATGATGGATTCTTAGTAGAGTAGTTAGGACCCAGAGCAGGAAATAGAAACATTTCTAGATGTTCAAAGAGAAGGGATTTAGTATATAAAATAAATACCAAATCAAAATGTTTAGATGAGGGGAAATCAGGGTTGTGAAAAGACTTACTGGATTTTTTACTTCAAAATAACATCATTGGTCTTGTAATATAGAAATAAGAAAACTGCTGCTGCCTCCCTCTATTCCAATGTTTCTGTCATAACTCCTCCCTTTGCTCTTGAAGCTGGTAGCTGGACAGTGTAATGTGAGGTCAGCTTGCTTCAAATACTCATCAGTACTTTAATTTGGCACTATCGCCCTCATTTCTACATTCCAACACTAACACAAGTACATTTCATTAGAGGAACCTAAGTAACATTTACTTTTTAGTACCAAGGTTGTCTGGAAATTGAACTCTTTTTCATGCTCATGAGATATGGGGCAGGAGAGTTGGAGCGTACAAGGCAGTGAGAAGTGATGCAGAGTACCAGTAGAAGAATCTATCACAGATACAGTATAAAGTTATTATTAAAAGGCAGCCAGAAATATAGCTTAAGATGAAAGCCAATATTCTGACTTTATTGAATATAAAACATAGTCAGTGGAATGATACAACCTATTGCATTCTGAAATAATACAGAATATATCATTGCTTCTATGGAAGATTAGTATTAAATTGGTGTACAGGGATAACACAGATGTATTTTAATAAGGGTGTCGATTATCTCAGTGTTAATATTTTCTGTTTATATTTATAGGTACATTATTTCCTCAGATACTTAATTCTATAAATAAGACAATACAGTATATTATCACCTCACAGATAAGTGTAGTTCCAGAAATTCCCTGGAGGTACACTGGTTTGGACTCTGCACTTTTACTGCCAGGGCCCGTGTTCAGTCCCTGGTCAGGGACTTAAGATCCCACAAACCTCCAGACAAGGCCAAAAAGAAAAAAAAGTAGAGTTTCATTGTAGTGTTGGCTGTTATTTTCATTTAGTTTAATGAACAAGATGAAAGAGAAACAATGAAAATATATGTTGGAACTAATCTTACTAATCAATGACATGAGCAACATTTTTGCTAAATTAGATACTGTTTTCAATACTAGAATAATATCTCCTCATTTTTGTGGTATTTATAACTTTTTTTGGTGGGCTACAGAACTGTCTTTTAAAGATACTTTTATTTTATGTTGGAGTATAGTGGATTAATATTATTGTGTTAGTTTCAGTTGTACAGCAAAGTGATTCAGCCTTACCTATATATGTATCTATTCTTTTTCAAATTCTTTTACCATTTAGGTTATTATAGAATATTGAGCAGCATTCCCTGTGCTGTACGGTAGGTCCTTGTTGGTTATCTATTTTAAATATAGCAGTGTGTACATGTCAATCCCAAATCCCAACCCATCCCTCCCCCTTACCCTTCTCTATGGTAACCATAAATTAGTCCTCTAAGTTTGTGTGTCTGATTCTGTTTTGTAAATAAGTTCATTTGTATCACTTTTTAGATTCTGCATATAAGCAATATCATATAATATTTGTTTTTCTTTGATTTACTTCACTCAGTACGATAATCTCCAGGTCCATCCATGTTGCTGCACATGGCATTATTTCATTCTTTTTAGTGGCTGAGTGATATTCCACTGTAGATATGTACCACATCTTTATCCATTCATCAGTCGATGGACATTTAGGTTGCTTCCATGTCTTGGCTATTGTAAACAGTGCTGCAGTGAACATAGGGGTGCATGTATCTTTTTGAACCATGTTTTTCTCTGGTTATATGTGCAGGAGTGGGATTGCTGGATCATATGATAGCTCTAATTTTAGTTTTTTAAGGAACCTCCGTACTGTTCTCCATAATGGCTGTATCAATTTACATTCCCACCAACAGTGCAAAAGAGTTCCCTTATCTCCACACCCTCTCCAGCATTTGTTATTTGAATACTTTTTGATGATGGCCATTCTGATTGGTGTGAGGTGATATCTCATTGTAGTTTTGATATGCATTTCTGTAATAATTAGCAATGTTGAGGATCTTTTCATGTGCCTCTTGGCCATCTGTATGTCTTCTTTCAAAAAATGTCTATTTAGGTCTGCCCATTTTTTGGTTGGGTTGTTTGTTTTTGATATTGAGCCACATATTTAGGATTTTCTATGTATAGTATGTCATCTGCAAACAGTGACAGTTTTACTTCTTCTTTTCCTATTTGGATTTATTTTTACTTATTTTTCTTCTCTGATTCTCATGGCTAGGACTTCCAAAACTATGTTGAATCAAAATGGCAAGAGTGGACATCCTTGTCTTTTCCTGATCTTAGAGGAAATGGTTTCAGCTTTTCACTGTTGAGTGTGATGTTAGCTGTAGGTTTGTCATATATGGCCTTTATTATGTTGAGGTATGTTTCTTCTATGCCCACTTTCTGGAGAGTTTTTGTCATAAATGGGTGTTTAATTCTGTCAAAAGCTTTTTCTGCATCTATTGAGATGATCATATGGTTTTTATTCTTCTATTTGTTGGTGTGGTATATCACATTGATTGATTTAGGGATATTGAAAAATGCATTTCTGGATAAATCCCACTTGATTGTGGTGTATGATCCTTTTAATTTATTGTTGGATTTGGTTTCCTAGTATTTTGTTGAGGACTTTTGCATCTATGTTTATCAGTGATATTGGCCTGTAATTTTCTTCTTTGTGGTACCTTTGTCTGATTTTGGTGTCAGGGTGATGGTGGACTCATAGAATGAATTTGGGAGTATTCTTTCCTCTGCAAACTTTTGGAATAGTTTCAGTATAGGTATTAAATCTTCTCTAAATGTTTGATAGAACTAGCCTGTGAAGCCATCTGGTCCTGGCCTTTGTTTGTTGGGAGTTTTTAAATCACAGTTTCAATTTCAGTTCTTGTGATTGGTGTGTTCATATTTTCTATTTCTTTCATATTTTCTATTTCTTTTTAGTTCAGTCTTGGGAGAATTTGTCCATTTCTTCCAAGTTGTCCGTTTTATTGGCATATATTTGCTTGTAGTAATCTCTTACAATCCATTGTATTTCTGTGGTGCCCACTGTAACATCTCTTTTTCATTTCTAATTTTGTTGATTTGAGCCCTCTCGCTTTTTTTCTGATGAGTCTGGCTAAAGATTTATCAATTTTGTTTATCTTGTCAAAGAAACAGCTTTTAGTTTCATGGATCTTTGCTATTGTTTTCTTTATTTCTATTTCATTTATTTCTGCTCTGGTCTTTGTGAATTCCTTCCTTCTACTATCTTTGGGTTTTGTTTGTTCTTCTTTCTCTAATTGTTGTAGGTGTAAGTCTAGGTTGTTTATTTGTGATTTTTCTTGTTTTCTGAGGTAAGATTGTATTGCTATAAACTTCCCTCTTAGAACTGCTTTTGCTGCATCCCAGAGGTTTTGGATCATCATGCTTTCGTTTGCTTTTCTCTCTAGGTATTTTTAAAATTTTTCTCTTTGATTTTTTCAATGATCCATTGGTTGTTTAGTAGCGTATTGTTTATGCTCCATATATTTTTGTTTTTTACAGTTTTTTTTCTTGTAGTTGATTTCTAATCTCATAGTGTTGTGGTCAGAAATGATGCTTGCTTTGATTTCAATATTCTTAAATTTACTTAGGCTTGCTTTGTGACTCAGCATGTGATCAATCCTGGAGAATGTGCACTTAAGAATGTGATTTTGGATGGAATGTTCTATAAATATCAATTAAGTTCATCTGGTCTAGTGTGTCATTTTAGGCCTGATTCCTTATTGGTTTTCTGTCTGGATGATCTGTGCATTGATGAAAAATAGGTTGTTAAGTCCCCCACTATTATTATGTTACCATCAGTTTTTCCCTTTATGGCTATTGGTATTTGCCTTATATATTGGGGTGCTCCTATGTTGGGTGCATATATATTTACAATAGTTTTATCTTCTTCTTGGATTGATCCCTTGATCATTATATAGTGTTCTTCTTTGTCTCTTGTAATAGTCTTTATTTTAAAGTCTGTTTTGTCTGATATGAGTATTGCTACTCCAGCTTTCTTTTGATTTCCATTTGCATGGAATACCTTTTTCCATCCCCTCATCTTCCAAATGAATGTATCCCTAGGTCTGAACTGGGTCTCTTGTAGACACCATATATATGGGTCTTGTTTTTGTATCCATTCAACCACTCTGTGTATTTTGGTTGGATCAGTTAATCCTTTTACACTTAAGGTAATTATTGATATATGTATTCTTATTGCCATTTTCTTAATTGTTTTAGATTTGTTTTTGCAGGTCTTTTTCTCTTCCCTTCCATTCTCTTGTGATTTGATGATTAACTTTAGTTTTGTGTTTGGATTCCTTTTTCTTTTTTGTGTATGTATCTATTGTAGATTTCTGGTTTACAGTTACCATGAAGTTTTGATATAACAGTCTATATATAAACAAGATTCTTTTAAGTTGCTGGTCTTTTGATTTCAAATACCTTTCCAATATCCTGCATTTGTGCTCTCCTCTTTTCAGAATTGCTGGTTTTGATGTCATATTTGTGTACAGATGATTCTGTATCTTTACTTTATGTTTGCCTTTACCAGTGAGCTTTTCCATTTATAATTTTCTTGTTTCTAGTAGTGGCCTTTTCTATCACACCTAGAGAAGTTCCTTTAGCATTTGTTGCAAAGCTGGTCTGTTGGTGCTGAATTCTCTTATCTTTTGCTTACCTGAAAAGCTCTTGATTTCTCTGACAAATCTGAATGAGAGTCTTGCTGTGTAGAGTATTCTTGGTTGTAGGTTCTTCCCTTTCATCACTTTAAATATATCCTGCCACTACTCCCTTCGGGCCTGTGGAGTTTCTGCTGAGAAATTAGCTGATAACCTTAAGGGGGGTTCCCTTGTATGTTATTTTTCCCTCATTGCTTTTAATATTTTTTTCTTTTTCTTTAATTTTTGTCAGTTTGATCACTATGTGTCTCAACGTGTTCCTCCTTAGGTTTATCCTGCCTGGATCTCTCTGTGCTTCCTGGACTTGGGTAACTGTTTTCTTCCCATGTTAGGGAACTTTTCAACTATTACCTCTTCTTATATTTTCTCAGATCCTTTTTCTCTCTCTTTCCTTCTGGGACCCTTATAATGCAAATGTCGGTGCTTTTCATGTTGTCCCAGAGGTCTCTTAGACTGTCTTCATTTCTTTTCATTCTTTTTTCTTTATTCTGTTCCCAGTCAGTGATTTCCACCATTCTATCTTCCAGCTCACTTATCCGTTCTTCTGCCTCAGTTGTTCTGCTATTGATTCCGTCTAGTGCATTTTTCATTTCAGTTATTGTATTTTTTTTTTTTTTTTTTTTTTTTTTTTTTTTTTTTTTTTTTTGCGGTATGCGGGCCTCTCACTGTTGCGGCCTCTCCCATTGCGGAGCACAGGCTGCAGACGCGCAGGCTCAGCGGCCATGGCCCACGGGCCCAGCCGCTCCGCGGCACGTGGGATCCTCCCGGACCGGGGCACGAACCCATGTCTCCTGCATCGGCAGGCGGACTCTCAACCACTGCGCCACCAGGGAAGCCCCAGTTATTGTATTTTTGATCTCTGTTTGTTTGTTCTGTAGTTCTTCTAGGTCTTCTTTAAATATTTCTTCATCTTCTTGATCTCTGCCTCCATTCTTTTTCCGAGATCTTTGATCATCTTCACTATCATTACTCTGTATTATTTCTCCTGTAGGTTGCCTATCTCCATTTCTCTTCATTGTTCTTCCTGGGTTTTATCCTGTTCCTTCATCTGAGATATATTCCTCTGCTATCTCATTGTGTCTAACTTTCTGTGGTTGTGGTTTTCATTCCATAGGCTGCAGGATTGTAGTTCTTCTTGCTTCCACAGTCTGCCCTCTGGTGGATGAGGCTGTCTAAGAGGCTAGTGCAGGCTTCTTGGTGTGAGGGACTGGCCCACTGGTGGGTGGAGCTGGGTCTTTTCCTTCTGGTGGGCAAGGCTGTGCTCAGAAAGATGTTAAGCAACCTGTCTGCTGATGGATGGGACTGTCTCCTTGCTCTTTTGGTTGTTTGGCCTGAGGTGTCCCAGCATTGGAGCCTACAGGCTGTTGGGTGGGTAGGTCTTGGGAAGAAGTGGTGGCCTCCAGGAGGGATTATTCCAATGAGTACTCACCAGAGCTGCCTCTGCCAGTGTCTTTGTCCCCTCAGTGAGCCACAGCCAGTCCCTGCCACTGCAGGAGACCTTCCAATACTAGCAGGTATTTCTGTCCCAGTCTCTTATGAGGTCACTGCTTTGTTCCTTGGGTCCTGGTGTGCATGGTACCTTATGTGCACCCTCCAAGTGTGGAGTTTCTGTTTTCCCCAGTCCTGTGGAATCCCTGTGATCAACCCCACTGGCCTTCAAAGCCAGATTCTCTGGGGGCTTCTCCTCCTATTTTCAGATCCCCAGGCTGGGAAGTCTGACATGGGGCTCAGGACTTTCACTCCTGTGGAGAGCTTCTATTATAATTATTTTCCAGTTTGTATGTTGCCTACCCAGAGGGTATGGGATTTGATTTTATAGCGATTGCACCCCTTCTACCATCTTGTTTTGGCTTCTTTTTTGTCTTTGGATGTAGGGTATCTTTTATGGTAGTTTCTTGCATTTTTTTTTTTTTGTTTATGGATGTTCAGCAGTCTGTTGTGATTTCAGTGTTTTTGTAAGAAAGAGTGAGCTCAAGTGCTTCTACTTTGTCATCTTGCCAGCCAATCTGTGGTATTTATAACTTAATTTCTGCAAACAAGATACACTTTGAAGTTAATATGCATTATTAACATTTTCTTCATCACTTTCTTAAGCCCATACAATTAACAAACAGTGAATCAAGCCCTAACTGTGTTTTTTTTTATGGTTTCCTTGGTGCCAACACTCCCATTATAGCTGATCTCAAGTAATCAACATAATGTTGCCAAAATGGATTTGTGAAGAGAAATGCAGTAGCACCCCAATATACTGTATTTCCACTAGATACATACAATGGTCATAACCTGAAGAACACAAATAATAGAAAAATAGTGAATAAAAGTAAAGTAATTAGAAATATATATATTAATAAAAAATGGTAGAGTCTAAAAATAATATTGCAATAACATAAAACAATAATATATATTAGTTTAAATTTTGTTAGCATTTAAGAGAATTTAACGATCTCACTTAGAGTGGACAAAGAGAATAACTAGGAAGTAAGATAACTTGATTTTCATTACAAAAATAATCTGTGGTTTGAACCAGAAAGAGTGTTGTTAGAAAGACAATTCAAACATGTATTAATTCATGGAACGTAATAAGCAGAACAAAATATTGTTCTTAATACTTTGGTCAGGGTAAAGAGGGAGATAGAGCTCACTATCTGCTAAAAACAGCATGACAAAATAAGAAAGACAGAAACATCAGTATGATTTGATTATGTCTTTTAAACAAAAATTTACAGTGAAGAGAATGGAAGGTTTATAAAAATGCCATTTAGAAGTAATTAATGTTACTCTTAGGAAAAAGCAATTTGAAAGCATTTAAGTCAACTCAAAAATTAATCCCTTCCTAGGGCTTACTTAGAATCATTTCAGAACTGTTGCAATGGTAAGGAGTATCAACACTGGACAAGCGATTTTGTTTTTATGTTTATCCTTTCCCACTCAATGAATCTGGAACTTGGAAAATTTACTTACTCTCTTTGAACGGTTTCTTCTTGGGAAAGTGAATGCACAATCTAGTGTGACAAATGACAAATGATTGTTTATTGTTATCAGTAAATGTTGTTATTTATAAGTTGAAGAGAATTGAGCAAGTGTTAGGAGACTGGATTACAAAAAAAAAAAAAGAAATAAGACAGAGAACCTGCCCTCTGAGTTTGTAGTGCAAAGAGGTTGACAGTTAAACAATAAATTTTACCAGTGTGTTAAATGCTATGACATGTGAAATAATGAATGCTGGCAGCTGGTCTGGTAATAATGAGTCAGGGAAAGCTTACTTCAAAAACTAAATTATATGCCTATAATAATTTTGCAGTTGCTAGGCCTATATGGGAGCCTGATCTTGTCACTCAGTAAGGAAATGCTTTTATACAATCATGAATCAAACTGTCTTAGGTCATATTTTTATTCATATTGCTTGGTTTATAATTTTAGTAACTTTTCTTTTCAGCATTGTCAATTAGTTTCATGTTATAAATTTAAAAATTAATGTCTAAATTGAGGACATGGATAGGAATTATCTAGAAGAAACTGTTGTCAGAGAGAGCGTGGTGGTTCAGTCAGAAGATATATATTATGTATAACTTGAAGATCCAAAGAAATGATATTAAACAATAAAAGCAAAAGTTAACAGCTGAGACTACATGAAACTGAGAAGTTTTCTGCACATCAGAAGAAACAATCAGCAAAATGAAGAGGCAACCTACAGAAATGGAGAAAATATTTGTAAACTATATATTGGATAAAGGGATAATATATAAAGAACCAAAAAAATCAAAAAGAAGAAAAAAGCCAAACAATTCTATTAAAAATATGCAGAGGATCACAAGAGATTACTACAAATAATTATACACCAATAAAATGGACAACCTAGAAGAAATGGACAAATTCCTAGACATTTACAATCTCCCAAGACTGAACCCAGAATAAACAGAAAATATAAACAGACTAATCACCAGAAGTGAAACTGAATGAGTAATAAAAAAAAAAAAAAAAAAAAAAACGCCCAGCAGGATCAAACAGCTTCACAGGTGAATTCTACCAAACATATACAGGAGAGTTAACACCTATCCTTCTCAAAATATTCCAAAAACTCTCAGAGGAAGGAGTGCTTCTGAGCTTATTCTATGAGGTCAGCATCATCTTGATACCAAAACCAGACAAAGATCGAACAAAAAAAGAAAATTACAGACCAATATCACTGATGGACATAGATGCAAAAATCCTCAACAAAATATTAGCAAACCAAATTCAACAATATGTTAATAGGACCATACACTATGATCAAGTGGGTTTTATCCCAGAGATACAAGGAATGGTCAATATCCACAAATCATTCAACTTGATACACCACATTAACAAATTGAGCAATAAAAATACTGTCATCCCATAAAGGCAGAAAAAGCTTTTGACAAAATTCAATACCCATTTATGATAAAATCTCTCCAGAAAGTGGGCATAGAGGGAAGAACATACCTCAACATAATAAAAACCATATATGACAAACCCACAGCAAACATCATTCTCAATGGTGAAAAACTGAAAGCATTTCATCTAAGATCAGGAAAAAAGACAAGGATTTCCAGTCTCCCCACTATTATTCAATAGTTGTGGAAGTCCTAGCCATGGCAATCAGAGAAGAAAAAGAAATAAAAGGAATCCAAATTGGAAAAGAAGAAGTAAAACTGTCACTGTTTGCAGATGACATGATACTATACACAGAAAATCCTGAAGATGCCACCAGAAAACTAACTAGAGCTAACCTATGAATTTGGTAAAGTTGCAGGTTACAAAATTAATGTACAGAAATCTCTTGTATTCCTATACAATGACAACAAAAAATCAGGAAGAGAGATTAAGGAAACAATCCCACCTACCATTGCAACAGAAAGAATAAAATACCTAGGAATAAATCTAACTGCAGAAGTAAAAGACCTGTGTTAGGGAAACTGTAAGACACTGATGAAAGAAATTGAAGATGCCACTAACAGATGGCACAATATACCATGTTCATGCATTGGAAGAATTAATACTGTCAAAATGACCACACTGCAAATCTGTAGGCAACCTACAGATTTATTGCAATCCTTATCAAAATAACGAGGGTGTTTTTCACAGAACTAGAACAAATAATTTTAAAATTTGTATGGAAACACAAAAGACCCCAAATTGCCAAAACAATCTCAAGAAAGAAGAACAAGGTTGAAGGTATCACAGTCCCTGATTTCAAACTATGCTACAAAGCTATAGATAGAGAAATAAGTCAGAGAAAGAAAAATACTGTATGGTTTCACTTATATGTGGAATCTAAAAAATAAATATATTGCACATATTATTGACTATATTGATGAATAATAGTCAATATGTAATTAATAAACATGTGTAATATAGTCAATAAATATGTGTAATATATTTGAGTGGTGACATAACTAGACTTATGGTCATCATGTTGAAATGTATAGAAGTATTGAATCACTATGTTGTGTAACAGTAACTAACAGTGTTGTAGGTTAATTATTCTTTAAAAACAAACAAACTCATAGAAGAGATCAGATTTGTGTTTACCAGAGGTGAAAGGTGGGAGTGGAGAGTTGGATGAAAGAAATCAAAATATACAAACTTCCAGTTATAAGTAAATACCAGGGATATAATGTACAGCATGTTAAATATAATTAACACTACTCTATGTTACATATGAAAGTGGTTAAGAGAGTAAATCCCAAGAGCTCTCATCACTAGGAAAATACGTTTTTCTATTTCTTTAATTTTTTTAAATCTGTTTGAGATGATGGATGTGCACTAAACTTGTGATAATCCTTTCATGAAGTATATAAATCAAATCATTGTGCTGTACACCTTAAATTTATACAGTGCTGTATGTCAATTATATCTCAATAAAACTGGAAGAAAAAATGGACAGAAGAACAAAACACACATTTTTCCAAAGAAGGCATACAGGTAGCCAATAGGCACATGAAAAGGTATTCAACATCACTAATCATCAGGAAAATGCAAATTAAAACCACAGTGAAATATCATCTCACACCTGTCAGAGTGACTATCATTAAGAACACAAGAGATAACAAATGTTGGCAGGGATGTATAGAAAATCGAACTCTTGTATACTGTTGGTGGGCCTGTAATCTGGTTTAGCCACTATGGAAAACCATATGGAGCTTCTTCAAAAAGTTAAAAATAGAAATACCATATGATTCAGCAATTCTATTTGTGTATCCAAAGGAAATAAAAACAGTATATCTGAAGATATATATGCAAGCCCATGTTTATTGCAGCACCATGCAAAATAGTCAAGATATGGAAACAACCTAAGTGCCTGTACGTGAATGAATAGATGAAGAAAATGTGGTGTATACATACAATGGAATGTTATTCAGCTATGAGGAAGAGGAAATTCTGGCATGTAACAACATGGATGGACCTTAAGAACATTATGCTAAGTGAGATAAGTCAGACAGAGAAAGACAAATACTGTATGATATCATTTACATGTGGAATCTGAAAAAGCCAAACTCATAAAAACAGGGTAAAATGGTGGTTACTAGGAGCTGGGGTCAGGGAACAGAAGAGATGTTGTTTAAGGGTACAAACTTGCAACTAGTAGACAAGTAAGTCCTGGAGATCTAATGCATTGTATAGTGAATATAAGACAACGAAGTTATATTAGAATCATCAAACTTGCTAAAAGACTAGATCTTAACTATTACCACCGCAAAAAGAAATGATAATTATGTGACATGATAAAGGGACTAAATATCACAATAACAATTATATTAAAATATGTAATTGTACAAAAAATGGAACATAGAACATCTGATGGGGAAGGGCAAATGTGAGTTGTAGAAATATAAAAGTAAGTCATACAAAAATATTTGTACTTTATTCTAAAGTCTTTGGAAAGGTAGAGTATGGTTTCAAGCACGTAATGCCACTTGGATGCAACAAGGAGCATGGAAAACCTGGAGGCAAGGATGCCCATCAGGATGTGCCTGCAGTAATCTGGGTGGGAGATGTCAATGCCCAGGATTAGAGAACTGTCCTTGAAAATTAAGAGAAATAGATGAATAAATTTCATATATACTTAGAAAATAGACATAAGATTCCTATTTGAATATGGAAGATGAAAAGTGATACAGGAATAAAGCAAGAAATTTCTGTCTTGAAAACACAAGAGAAGCAGTATGGACATTGCCTTATATATTGTTGTCTCAGTTACCAGATTCCTGCAACCAGAAAAAATAGTTAACAACTCTGACCATTAGTGAACTTATCCAAACACTAGGTGATGGAACAAAATGATAAATAGCATCTTCTGCTTTTCCAAATTTCCATTATTGTTCAATTCAATAAATGTATGGGCTTATCAACTTCTGTATTCAGATACTGTGATAAATAAAATTGCACAGCAGACGAATACGATGATTCTTATCCTTTAAAAGCTACCACGAATTGCAGCTCTAACAACTGAAAGTAAGAGTTTGAATAGTTTACAAAATGCAGTTTAACATGGGAACACATGAGAAACAACTTACTCCAATGTAAAAATTTTCAGAAGGCTTCCAAAGAATCAGTAGCGTATATGATATAAATGAAAAAAAGATGAGTTGAAAAATGGCATTTCCTTCTTATATATTCTTGAAAATTGGAATTTTGAAATTGTGAAAGTACAGATATCAAACAATTTCCCACTATAAAACAGTGGTTCAAACCATGGACAGCTTTGCACTTCCCTACCCCACTTGGACAGGGAACCCAAGGGAAATTTTGGCAGTTAACAGGAGATCACCTCCTTCCCTGATAAAGAATTCTCTGGAACAAATGTTAAGGGTACTGAGATTAAAAAACACCACTTTAAATTTACTTAATGAGGTTGAAAGTGAAATTTTAAGTTTAATAAGAATAGCTTGTCTCAGTTCTTCCCACTTTTATACTCTATCCAGTTCTTACTATGTAGTGTTACAAATAACTTTCCTCCAACACTGTTAATTGCTTTAAATTCTTGTTCAAAATTTCAGAGACCAAAGTAGACTAACAAATTAATTTTAATATTTTAGCCTAATATTCAAAGCATTTCACACATGAGCAAGTCAAATTCACTTTCTATTACAATGTTTACATTAATAGATGATATTAAAAGAGTAAACAGGAGATAAGTGGTTTTTATTTGTTCAGTTAATCATATTTTATGCTACCTCTTACCACAATTTACCTGAGTATCTCAATTGATATTTTTTTCTGATACATAAAATGTTCCTTCAATTAAATAAGGGTTTACTACATCAATATTTTGTTTATTAAATCCAACAATTTACATTTTGTAATTATAAAATGGTACTGAATATTTCTGGTTTCAATAATCAAAATACTATCATTGAAAGGTATGGTACATCTGTTATGAATTAAAAACTCTAGTTCAATTAACTTTGTAAGAAAAAAATTATTTACTTTATTATGTTCATAGTTATTGAATCCACAGTTATTTTCCCTTTAATTTGTCATATTTTTATTAACAATTTACCAGCTGTGTTTAGTGGCAATATTTTTTATTAATTTTCCTTCAGGGAACTCATTTACTTCTGAAAGAACAGATGTTGCTCCATTAATGAAAACTACTCTGTCTCTTCAGAGAGAATGTATGATGTTTATAAGCCTTAAGAAATGGATTAGGTGAATACATCTATGTTACTAAATCATTGTTTAATATATATATTTGGAGTGATAACTCCAGGAAACACAAACTTTTATAGCCTATGTTTTCATCACATTTAAAATGAAGGTAGGTACTTTAAAGTATAAATTGTGTATTTACATTTCTTTTCATTATATATTTTTATCATTATCAAGTAGTTTTAAGTGCTTACCTGCACATTACTAAATCCTAGATATTTTTCAATATTAGGAATATGAGTAAATATTTCTGTTTTATTAATTTATTCATGCAATTAACAAGCATTTATTGAACTCCTTATTTAGTAAATATTTTTCTCTTTATTTCATCAAGGGAACAGAAACAATTTAACGTACTTAATCCCAAATCTATAACTTCCCTGAAATTATTGTCATCTAGTTTGGCTTTGGTCTTATTGTAATGAAGGAAACCCCTGATCATGTCTTAATTTATTCATTCATTCAACAAATATTTATGAAGTACATACGATGTTAGATATTTTAGTATATTGAACATAAGGTAAACCTACAGAAAAAAAATCTATGATTTCATGAAGCATATATTGTAGAATTAGCAAATAAAGTAGATCAATAAACATTATAATATATTATTTATCAGTCAGAATAAGACAAGTTATTTTAACACTAACAACAAAATTTAAAATGCCAGTGGCTTAAGGCAACAAAAGTTTATTTCTAACCATAGCTACTAACAAGACATGCTTCTTGTCTAAGTTTTAGTCAGGCTCCTCAAAGTTCTCTGGGCCTCAGCCTTATTTGTCCTTGTTGGGCCTGAAGTGCCCAGTTGTAGGAAGAATCTTGCTACATCAGTTTAGAGAGAACCCAGCTATAGATATCTGATCACCCTCAATAGATATCTGATCAAATTTCTCTTTCCTTACCACCCTGATGTGATATCTGATCACCTTGGCATGCCTTCAAGAATCCTGTTAAGTTGGTTTAGCCAGAATCCCCCTTTTCCTTGAGATTTCCTTTTGGTATTTTTCTCTCTGCTGACTCCCACCCTGCTCCTTATAAAGTCCCAGTTTTCCTTGTTATATTTGGAGGTGGGCCCAATCTCTCTCCCCTACTACAATAACCTATAACAGTAGTCCCTTGAATAAGGTCTTTCTTACCATTATTAACCAGTGTCAGAATGGTTTTTTCCATAACACTACTTATTCAACCTGAATCTTCAAGAAAGCACTACTAATCCTAATCCTTTAAGTAATCCGTTAGGAAATCATTCTAGTATTTTTTTCAGTGATCACCATGGTAAGGGGAAGACTTAGTTAAACTTAATAATGCTATCAATCAACTGGATATAATGGACATCTATAGACTACTTCATGGGAGAATACAAATTCTTCTCAAGTTCACATGGAACATTCACCAAGATAGACCATATTCTGGATGATAAAACACACCTTAATAAATTTAAAAGAATAAAAATCATACAAAGTTTGCTCTCAGATCACAATAGACTTAAGCTAGAAATCAATACCATAGAGATAGCTAGAAAATCTCAAAACACTTGGATAGTAAATAAGTAGTGCTGGACCAACTGGATATTTTCATGCAAAATAAAAAATGAATCTAGACAGAGAACTTACAAATTTCACAAAAGTTAACTCAAAATGGAAAATAGACCTAAATGTAAATGCAGAACTATAAAACTCCTAGAAGGTAATGTAAGAAAAAAAAAACTAAATGACTTTGAAGCAACCATGATGTCCTTTGGTAGGTGAATAGATAGATAAACTAGAGTACATCCAGACAGTGGAATATTATTCAGTGCTAAAAAGAAATGTGCTATTAAGCCATTAAAAGATATGGAGAAACCTTAAATACATACTACTAAGAAAAATAAACTGATCTGAAAAGGTTACACATTGTATTATTCCAACTATATTATATTCTGGAATAGGCAAAACCATGGATACAGTAGAAAAATCAGTGGTTGTGGGGAGAGAGAGAGCGAGGATTTTTAGGGTATTGAAACTATTTTATATGAATTTGTAATGGTGGATACATGACATTATATGTTTGTAAAAACCCATAGAATGTACAGTACCAAGTTTGAATCCTAATATAAACTGTGGAATTTATTATGATAATGATATGTCAATGTAGGTTCATCAAATGTAGGTTATTCAATGTAGGCTCATCAATTGTAACAGAATTGTAACACCATTCTTGAGTGGGATGTTGATAGTGAAGATGTCTGTATATGTGTGTGACCAGGGGTTATATGGAAAATCTCTGTACCTTCTGCTCATTTTTCTGTGAAAGTAAAATTTCCCTAATAAAGTCCTCTTAAAAAATAAATAATTCACATAATTTATGGTAACAGCAGGATGAATGAGAAAACCATATCATCAACACAATGAATGCATAAAAAGCATTCACAAAGAACCAGAATCCATACAGATAAAATGTTTTCCACACACCAGAAATAGTAGATATCTTCCTCAATCTTATTATGCTCCTTTACAAAAACATACAGTTAACCTAATACTTAAGGGTTAAATATTGAATTTTATAAACCTTCAGTCTGAAAAATGGCAAAGGTGACTGCTTTCACCACTGCAATTTAACTTATACTGGAAATGTCAGCCATTGGGTTGGGGGAATGGTGAAACAAGGATAAGAAATTAAAAGCATGCTTTTTGGAAGAGGAAAGCAAAATTCTCCATAGTCATAGATGACATCTTTCCTTAGAAATTTCTAAGGAAGTGCTACTACAACTAATAAGTGAATTTAGAAACTTTGAAAGGTTCAAGATCAATTGTATTTAGCAGAAACAAATAATTAGAAAATATACATTTAAAACTACCATTTAAGATAACACAAAAACATGAAATAGGAATTAAGTTAACAAAAATGGGCTAATCTATAAAGCACGTCGAGAGAAATAATCAAGTCCTAATGGGGGAAGTAAAAAGGAAAGTATATTATGTTTTTGGTTTAGAAGATTTAATGTTGCTAAGATTTCAATTTTCCCCAAATCATCAAGTAGATTTCAAATAATCCCACCATGATTTTTATAGATATTGAAAAGATGATTCTAAAATTTATATGACTCCAGAATATTCAAAATAATATTGAAAATGAACAAAATTGGATCATTTATACTTATGATTTCAAGACTATGAATGGTGCAATCATGTTAGTGTGTTATTGGCCTAAATAACAAAAAGGAGAATGTAGAAATATACCCTCATTTATATAGAAAACGATTTTTGATCAACGGCCCGATGTAGTTAAACGTGTGAAGCCCTTTTTTAAGCAAATAGTTCTGGAAAGTCTGGATATCTATTTAGAAACAAACAAACAAACAAAAAGCCCTTTCCTCATACCATACATAAAAATTAATTCAACATGGAACTTAGACATGGAAAAAGCTAAACTACTGATTTTCTAAAATAAAACAGAGGAGGATGTCTTTGTGAACATGGGTGGAGGAATATTTATCATGCTAATACAGTATAATTTATAGGTAACATTTATAATAAATATTATTGGATAAAAATATAAGCAAATGAATAAATATGTAAAATCTCTGCTCTCATTTGTTTACTGACAAATTAAGTGAACATTCCATTTTTTCTAAAACCAAGTAATTCAAACACTTGTATAAACAACTACTGGCATTCTCAAATTCAATTTCTTAAACACACATTGTGCATCAAGTTTAATAAATTAAATCTCTCTTCTATATATCTTTCTATTTTAAAGAAGAAAGTACCAATAGAAATGTATACTAAGACAAATGAACTAACATGTTGCCTGTTAGAATTTCAGATCAGGTCAAAATTAAATGTCTAATTCAATTAAGTAACACTGCATAGGCAAAGATATAACAAATTTTAAAGAGGCCAAGTAATGTGCACTTCTTATGTGCATGTTCTATAACATCATTCTACAGAAAATAAAATTAAACAGAACATGGACTCAATCATTCAACCGTTAATGCTATTAATTAAAAATGTGATATTTTAAAGAATTTTTAAAATATATTTATAGCTTGGGAACACCTCAAGGTAATGAAGAGTCAACTAAAGGCCTACCAATTATCATAAGTGTTTCTTTTGTTATCTGCAGTAAATTCCCTCAAGGCTTTGAATGCTACATTGAAGTTTTAGATTCTTAATCTTATGTTCTCCTGAAAGAAAAGTATATATATAACATGTATGTGCACATACAGACATGCACACACACATGAATTTGACAGGATATACTATTATTAGAGAAAGTTATTTTTTACCTTGTTTTTTATAGTTACTTTGCTATGATTTCATTTAATGTTGTCTTGAGAATTTCTTATACTTACAGTCAAAACCGTCTGTTATCTGTGAAATTCAAACTTTGTTTTAGTAATCAGTAAACGCTAAGCAAATGCAGTATCCTAAGCCACTCACCCCCATGCCAAAAACAAAAAATTCATTGATTGCATGTTGTTCTATTTGAAATGCAGCGATGAATTTATCACTTTTTATCTACTCTCAAAATTTACTGTATTTAATGATAAAATATCATGGAAAACAAAGTAGAACTATGGAATAATATGTAGAACCCACTATATTAATGTTTTGAAAGTCATTAAAAGTTAAATTGGGAAGTGTTTAGGAAAATTACTTATTCTTTTGACTCTATATATGAAGCAAATAAATTATTGTAAGCCTTCAGAAATTATGAGAGGTGCTTTTAGTAATTTAGTAAACAGTCTCCCAGAGTGGACAAGTAAATCTAGCAATAAATAGGAAGTGTCAGATAAGTGCTACAAATCCTATGTATTTGTGAGAATTGTCAGTAAGCCTCACAGTCAACAAAAATAATTCATTGAACTGTATGGTCAAGTAGAGATGCGCTTTCTAGAAAGTTTAAATTTCATACATATTAAGAAAGAAAATAGTTTTGAGGCATCAGAATTTTAAAGTCTAGCTAGGTTTATAAATGAAAATGTTGTTGTAAGATCAATATATTAGAGTATTTTCTCCACTTTTAACTTATAGGTTTTGTGCTAGTTATATATATATGTATGTATACACACACACACATGCATGCACACAAACATTTGTGTGTATATACATTTATATAAATGTTTATTTATATATATTTATATAAGCATATATGCATAGTTGTAAATTAACCCAGGTTACAAACTACACTAGAGAAGAGTGTGGAGAATCTTTTCAACAAATTATAGTGAAATAATTTGATAGATGAAAAAATAGTTATTTGCTTCTGTATCATACTATAAATCAAAAATCAATTTCATGTGGCTTGTAGGCCTAAATCCAAAAAGCAAAATTATATGGTTCCCAGTAAGTATTATAGACTATTTTAATGATTGGTGAAATGAAATAAAACATCTTAAATAGACTATAAATATAATAAACATAACAATACATTTTATAACATGAAAATGAAGAACTTGTGTTTATCATAAGATATTAGGAAAGTGAGCATGCAAGTCACACTATGTCAGGCAGTATTATTAACAAATATAACTGATGAAGAAATTGTATCCAGAACAAAGAAAGAGACTATAAATCTATAGGTAAAAGGAAAAATGCAATATGAAAATAAAATACAGTATAAAAATGGACAAAACCTATTAATAGGCATTCTAAACATGTAGATATGGAAATGACCAAAAAGCATTTGAAAAGGAGACTTCATTATTAATTGCAAGGGAGTGGCAAAAATTTTACACAGATACAATATGAAGTCTTAGTAAAGCATGTGGAGCAATGAGATTTATCATACAATGCTTGTAGAAAAGTAAATTATACACGTATTTTGGAAATACTTGATATTACTTGCAACAGTTCAAAATATGCATACCTTGTAACCCAGAAATTCTTCTTTCATTATACATTCATGAAAAATATTGGCACATGTATATAGAGAAACATGTATAAGAATGTTAAAAGTAGTATTATTTATAAGGGTAAATATAAGAAAAAACACAATTATATTTATGTAGTGGTTAGATAAAGTCTGGTAATTCATAAAATGGAGTATTATGCAACAGTGGAAGTGGATGAATTATAGCCACATGCAGCAACAGGAATGAATCGCAAAAAAATAATGTTGAGGAAGATCAGCCATACAGAAAACAGTAATGTTGTATAATTATATTCATATAACATTATAAAACTGCCTAGATATACATGTTTTAGATCTAAATATGTAAAGGAAAGAAAGAAATGGATTACCATATAGTTTAGGTAGTAATTAATTTTAGAAGGAGGGAAAAGACAGTGATTAAGGAGGAACTGGGAGGATGCCATCTTGGGTAATAGCAGAGGTCCTTTTCTTTTTTGAGTGAGGGTTGAGTAAGTGAAGTTTTGTTAAAACCATTGAGCTTTCCACTTTTAGCTTGCAATTTTTCTGTATGTGTACCATATTTCACAATGGAAATGGTTCAAAAATTTAAATTGCTAAACAATAACCAGTCATTTGTAAACCAATGGATTTAGCTCCATACACTTCTTTCATTGTATTTAATTTGTTTCAGATTTTCAAAATGTTTGTCTTTTAAATTTTTAATAGTAATGCAACATATATTCATGTAAATAAATCAAAAGTACCTTGTGAGAATACCTTCAAATCCCCCCCCACTCCACCTCTCTACTTCCTTACACCCCTGGAACCTCAGAAATTACAAATAAAATCCCTCTCTTCTGTCTCTTCTTGGTAATTACTATAACTGTTTCTTCAGATCTCATAACGTTTTCTCAATATTGAGTAATAGAGCTTATTAAAATCTGAGTAAATCAGATTAAATCTTTTAACATCTGATTAAAATCTTGGCCATGATAACCTCCAAAGTAGGGAGAGTTGAAAAAGTCTAGAAAGAACTCCGAAAAATCTATCTACAATAAGACATTAATTCTAGAGTAGGAAAAAAAAAACCGTATACAGTTCATTAAATGTCAAAAATAAATAACTCAACAAAGGTACAGTGCTAAATATTCTCAAATTCACTGGAAGTTCATAGGAACAGAAGTAGAGTTATTATTGGATTTTATAACAAGGATGTCATCAGTGACTTTTGTGAATATTTCTAGAGGAGCAGGGTCAGAATACAGAATGTATAAGACCTCACTTTCTCCATTCTTCCATTAGTAGTATCCATCTCTGTTGCTATGGCTGTGTGCCTTTTTGGGAGCACTGATGTAACCAATGACACAAGGTAACTGGTACCATATAGGTGAGTCATCATGTCCATTTTGTTAGTGTTTCTTTTGTGGTATCTGATATCTGGTGAGGGATAAGTTGCCATAATAAGATCTTCACACTTAATGTCACCTCCAGTAGGATGATCCATTTATCTCTTCCCTAGGCTTTATTGTCCTCAATTTTCCAGTCTTTACCCTTCCAGACCACAGATCAGCTTAGTCATTTGCCACTGATCGTGGCTCAGTGTATGCCTTTAATTCAGGTCATTTCCCTCTCCTGAGAAATGATCAGGTAAATGTCTAAGGCTCTGATAACACAGAGAATTTCCTTTCATTAACTACCTTCCATGGCAGTCCCTGAGTAAAATTGTGTTTCAACAACAGGTCATTCTCACCTTTCCACCTACATCCCCAAGCAACACATGAATAAACTAAGCCTGGGATATTTCCTCTTCTGTCAGTAATTCAAAGAAACCATCCAGGAGACTAGAGGTATGAGCTGAGTTTGAAGCATGAGTACAATAATGCTAGGTTACACAGAGTTCTGTGCCATCTGCTTATGAATTTTACTTATGTGAGACAGCCATTAAGGTGCACGTGATTTATTTGCAGATTGTTCATAAGGGAACCGTGTACCCCAAAGAGGAGTAATGCAGGAATGTGAAAAGAAAAAAGTGGGCAAGAATATTGTTCCAAATAAAGTCTACCCATGGCTAGACAAATTGAATGTGGTGACCATGGATATGTTGTGAGCCATCCTTTTAGTGCCGCATTAATTCTGTGGTGAACAGACTGATTCTAATTGAGGACAATTCTATGGAGAGGTCACGTCTGTAAGCTCTTAGCTGCAAAAAATAATAAGAGTAACTGGGGAATGGGTGCATAGGCCTGGCTAAGAGAATCTGATCATGATAGTGACATCAGCCATAATGACCCCTGCACACACTATGGTTTCAATATCTACAAAATGTAAATGTCCAGCTCATATCTCCTCTGAGATTATAACTCAGGCACCCAGGTGCCTGCTTGATAGATCTCTTTACAGATCTATCAATGGCACTTCAAACCCACTATTTCCAATATTGGGCTCTTAATCTGTCTTGATACATGGTTTTCTGTTGTTAGTAAAAGGTATATATATATATATATTCAGTTCAAAATATAAATCTTGAAGCCGTCTTTGATATCTTCTTCTACAAATTCATATCCAACCTAATCTTGTAAGAGATGCTGTTACTTCTCTGTTCATATTCCCATAGCTGTTATGATTCTTATTTATGGTCTTGGCTATTGCAAGTGCCTGTAACGCATCCCCCAAAGTCTTCCTCTGGCATATTTAGACCATATGTGGGGCAGGCTAGAAGTGGTAGATAGTGAATAATTTAGAAGAAACTTTCAGATAATGATGGGTAGGATTTGGAAGATTAGTTCTCCAGTATCCTTTACCCTTTCATAAGACGATGATGAAGAATTCTCTACACTGTCTGCTAGAGAACCCAGCAGAAATGGGCTCCAGGTGCCCACAGTGGACTATTTTTTAATAAAACATCTGAAATGGTTTCCATTCCTCTCTAATCTCATCCCCTACCTCAGTGTTTCTCTGAATCACATCTAAAGAAGTTCTTGCACTTAAGTCTTTGTCTAAGGATTTACCTCAGAGAAAACCAAACAAATAAATGTATAAATCTTACCAATCTTATTCCCTTAGTGTTTTAAAAATCTGTGGTGTCTTTTATTTACATGGTCATACCATAATTACACTTTGCTATCATTTCTCAGCTTTGACCAACACTGAAAAAACTTCCAAACTTCTTTTTAGAATCCATTCTGCATCTCTTTAATCCATTCTCCATACAATAAACCCTGATAGTTCCAAAAAGCAAACCTGATAATATATTAAAACTACTTAATGGATTATATGACTTTAGGATTAAAAGTCAGCATATTGATATTTTGCATAGTGTACAGTTTTTCGTGTATTGTCAGTCAGAATCCATTCTCAAACAGCTCCTAGCACTGTCCTAACCTGCAGTGAATCTAAACGTTACATTTCCTAGGTTAATTAGCATCGTGGCTTAATACAGGAATTATGCTTGGTCACTGAGACATGCTTCTATGAAACAGGAAGGGAGTTTTGAGGCAAATACTTTAACACAGCCTGATGCTGTGGTGTTGACAAATAAGTTTTGAGAGAGTTTAGTGTTTGTGATAACCAGTGTGGCATTTCATGTCTAGATACATGTTTAATTGAGGCAACAGTACTAGTGTCAGAGGCAGCATAACCTTCTGGTCTTTGGAAAGCTGCTGTGAAGATGAGCTGCATTGTCATGTGGCAACATGTCTGACTGATATTTCTTCAGTGACTCCAAGAAATTTTAAAGCTCCTAATTTCCTCTGTTAACTCCCTTCGTGCTTGAAATATATTGGATGATTTCTGTTCCAAGCACTGAAACTTGATGATAAGATAACCTGGCAGTTAGTTGATTTGTATCTACTTCCCCAGTTCTAGCATCCACAGATCTCTTTATTTTCTGCATTTTAGTCATCCTGAACTCTTCTGGAACTTAAATTTTAGTATTAGGTTGCAAAAGACAGACAGTTAACACAATAATAAGGAAATTATATAGTTGGTTAGAAGATAATTTAATTTTAAAAAAAAGACAACACGATACCGAGGTTTTGATGTTTAGGGACAGGCAATGGGTAGAGTGGAGAGGGAACATTACAATTGTAAATAAGGTGCTCATAGTGTGCTTTATCAAAAAGGAAAACTACCACTAATGAAAGGAGATATAGAAGTTAGCCACGTGAATGAATGGCTGGGGAAGAACTCATTCCAGTGAGAGAACATTGCTGGTCAAAAAACGCTGTGATGGAGTGAGCCTGGTGTTTTCAAGAAATAGTAAAGAGTCTGATAGGTATAACTGGAGCAGAGTGATCAAGAGAGAATGTGGATGATGAGATAAGAAATATAACCAGGATGTCAGGACACTCAGAGCCTTATAAAGCAGATAAAGGATTTGTTTTTACTCTGAGTTGAAATGAGGAAACTTTCAAGGGTTTTGAGCTTACGAGCAACTTGATCTGACTTGTTTTAGAATGCTATTCTGGCCGTTACTGGTAGTAGGTTAGTTAAGGTAATACAGATGATTTGGAATATTATTGCATTTGCTGGTGTTTGGTTTAAAGAATGTGTGGTTCCAACAGTACCTGTTTGAATGGGTTGAGTTTCTCAGAGTTTCAGAGAAAGGCTCCTTCTCTCATTGAAAAGCACTACCTAAACACATTGATTTACCTCAGAAAAGCCATCTCTTTGCAGGTAAAGTGGTCAGTTCCTAACTATGTCACTAGGAATGCACTTGAGCAGGAAATAAATAATCAATTTCTAAATTGTCTTGTTCTTGTAGAAAATGTCAGTATCTTCTACTGATAAGATGTGTGCAGTTTCAACAATGCATTCAGGGTCTAAACCACCTATCTGTCAAGATTATTTATGCTCACTTTGGCAGCCCATATACTGTCAAGAAGGTTATCTACCAAAGGCTTCACAGAAAGAAGGTGCTGGCCTAGTAGATGACTTAGTGCGTTTAACCCTATGTTACCTGCTGGATGTAGAACACATAAGTATTCTTTCAGATATGATTTCATAAGAAGATACAAATAGGTCTATTATAAAGAAAACATAAAAATTTTGAAATTTATCTTTTTATATTTTACCTCAATTTCTAAATAATAAAAAGCAATGAATACAAAGTAATTTAAAAAAGAGAATCTTCACTTGAATATGAAAAGTAATTAAAACAAAGGAAGTGGAAGAAAATACAGATAAATTTAAAAAATAAAACTTCATCCACTCAATATTCCATTTATGATAAAAACTCTCAACAAAGTGCTTATAGAGGGAATATTCCCCAACCTTGTAAAAGCCATATATGACAAACCAACAGCCAACATCATACTCAATGGTGAAAAGCTAAAAGCTTTTCATATAGGATCAGGAACAATAGAAGCATGCCCTCTCTCACCATTTCTATTCAATGTAGTGTTGGAAGTCCTAACCAGAGCAATTAAGCAAGAAAAAGAAATAAAAAGGATCAATCCAAATTGGAAAGGGAGAAGTAAAACAGTCACTATTTGCAGATGACATATTGTATATAGAAAACCCTATAAACATCAAAAAAATCTGTTAGAACTAAGCAACAAATTCAGTAAATTGCAGGATGCAAAATCAATATGCAAAAATCTGTTGCATTTCTATACACTAATAACTATCATAAAGATAAATTAAGAAAACAATCTCACTTGTAATTGCATCAGAAAGATAAAATACCTTGAAATAAATTTACCAAGGAGGAGGAATTTCCTGCAGTCCAGTGTTTAGGACTTGGTGCTTTCACTGCCAGGGCCCAGGTTCAATCCCTGGTTGGGGAACTAAGATCCCTTAAGCCGTGCTGCATGGCAAAAAAAAAAAAAAATTACCAAGGAGGTGAAAGACCTGTACACTGAAAGCTGTAAGACAGATAAAAGAAATTGAAGACATAAATAAATGGAAAGATAGTTCATGCTCACAGATTGGAAGAATTAGTATTGTTAAAACATCCATGCCCAATTATAGCCATTACCTTGTAATAGATTTTAATGGAGTATAATCTGTAAAAGTACTGAATCACTATGCTGTACACCTGAAACCAATATAATGTTGTAAACAAACTATATTTTTTTAAAAAATCCATGCCACCCAAAGCAATCTACAGATTGATTGCAATTTCTCCAAAATTCCAATGTCATTTTTCACAGAAATAGAACAAACATTTCTAAATTTTATTTGAAACCACAAAAGACCCAGAATAGTCAAAGCAATACTGAGAAAAATAACAAAGCTGGAGGCCTTATGCCTTCTTACTTCAAACTGTGAAACAAAGCTGTTGCAATCAGAACAGTATGATATTGTCATAAATACAGACATATAGGCCAATGAAACAGATTAAAGATCCCAGAAATAAATTACACACATATGATTAATTAATTTACAAAAAAAGAAGCCAAAAATATACAGTAGGAAAGGACAGTCTCTCCAATAAGACGTGTTTGGAAAACTGGACAGCCACATACATGCAAAAGAATGAACCTGGACCACTATATTACACCATACACAAAAACAGACCAAAATGGATTAAAGACTGGTACATAAGACCTGAAACCATAAAACTTCTAATAGATAACATAAGCATTAAGCTCTTTGACATTGGTCTTGACTATAATTTTTTGGATTTGACACCAAAAGCTAAGGAAACAAAAGTTAAAATAAATAAGTGGGACTTCATCAAACTAAAAATCTTCTGCACAGAAAAGAAAATCATCAACAAAATGAGAAGGCAGCCTAACTAATGAGAGCAACTACTTGCAAATTATGCATCAGATATATCTGATAAGAGGTTAATATCAAAAATATATAAATAATTCATATAACTCAATGGTTAAAAATATCTGATTTCAAAATGGGAGAGGATCTACTTAGAGAGTTTTCTAAAGACAACATAACAGATGACCAATGGGTACATGAAAAGGTGCTCAACATCACTAATCATCAGGGAAATGCAAATTAAAACCACAATGAGGGAATTCCCTGTTGTCCAGGGGTTAGGACTCTGTGCTTCCACTGCAGAGGGCCTGGGTTCAATCCCTGGTCAGGGAACTAAATCCTGCAAACTGTGTGGCGTGGCCAAAAGAAAAAAACAAGAAACAAACAAACAAGAGGTTTACATACTAGGTAGTCACTGATATCCTTGACGCAGTTTCTTCAGAGTGGTAAGGAGAAATTGTGATTGGAAAGGTTAAGAATGAATTTTCAGTCACAAAGGTTAAAAAGTATTGTTTAAAGGTATTTGTCAGAATAAGTAAGGATAAGTAGAGTGTTATTTTAAAAAAGAGATAAAGATGAAGAAAAGTTTATTTTATAATTTTATAAAGCAGAATTATTATGATATATAAAACCAATACACTATTTTGGCCCTGTTTAGTCCAGTGTAATTTACTTCTTTTATTAAATAGGCTAATTTGATGCTATTTGAATTATGCATTAGTTCATTATATAAATTTAACAGCTCATACATTTATTGCTTCCTTATTTAGAATAATTTAATGTTAGTGATGATAAAAATTTTAAATACTTATGTTTAGCCACACCTAATATATAAAAATGGCTTATAATACTGTATTTATTATGCAGTCCTGAATTTTATGCAGATGTTTATAAACAAGCAAACAATAAAATAAATTTATTCATTGAAAAGAAGGTTTAAAGCTTCACTTTAGCAAGTGCCAAGATCATAAGGTTTCCTTTATAATCATCCTCAGTATTAAACTTTGGTTTATCTTGTTGAAAACTTTATTCAAATAAAAGGGAACGGGCTTTCCTGGTGGCGCAGTGGTTGAGAGTCTTCCTGCCGATGCAGGAGACACGGGTTCGTGCCCCGGTCCGGGAAGACCCCACATGCCGCGGAGCAACTAAGCCCGTGAGCCATGGCCGCTGGGCCTGCGCGTCCGGAGCCTGTGCTCCGCAACGGGAGAGGCCACAACAGTGAGAGGTCTGCATACCACAAAAAAAAAAAAAAAAAAAAAAAAAAAAGGAAGAAAAGTGAAAAGAAAACGCTAGGAGGAGGTATTATATCCCTCTATAAAGGACTTTAATAGACAAATGCTCAATTGTTATTTCACCTTTCTTTTTTTTAAATTCTGAAAAACTAATCATTAAACTAGCAAACAAGAAAATCAATAATGGAAATTGCACTATCAAAAATTTAATTGCAGTTCTCTGAGCAGTAATCAAAATGTTTGTATAGTAGTATTCTTAATATAATCCATAGCTCCCCACAAAGTGTGGCAAACTGGTGTACAGGTTATGAGTTATCAATGTGCCAAGGTGTCGGTGGCCTCATCATTTAGGACACCAGTCAGTTAGGCTGGCAGCTATTAGCCCCAGGCAGCTTTGCTAACTTAATATTCCCTAAACTATCTTTCTCTAAGTGTGCCACGATGCAAAGTTGATGCTTTAACCAATAAAGTCTTTGTTAAATACTACCAATTCAATGATTTTTTTTTCTTGAAGGAATTGAAGAAAAATGAAATATCAGCTATTTTAAGTGCAGTATGATTTGATTGTTTCAATCTTTTCACAAGCTAATTACCTCAGTAGTAGAATATTAAAGCTAACTAAATTTCATTAAAATGTGTTTAATTATTTAAAAACATATTTATTAGATATTTCCATGAAGTTTTGCATTTTATTTAGATTTATATTTTTTCCAAAAGATAATCTGGTTAATATTAAAAGACAATTTGATTAAGGTCCCTAAAGTTCACAGCATCTCAGATAGATAGTGGTATGAAAACTTTTGATGAGCAGTGTTAGCTTATATGTTACATTTATTTAATTCAAACAATTGTATTAATAACACATCCATATTTGATAATAGTCGTTCTGAATGTAATAATTCAAATAATTTTGCTAATTTCAAGTATTGGGTCTTTACCATTCAATGGTACAAAGGAACTTAAAGCCCTAGTATATTATGTTAATGATGATAAAATAGTATCAATGATAAAGAAACAGTTGGATGTCTAAACGATGGAATAGTAGTGAACTACATAAGGAACAATTGTAGAAGACACCAGCGAAACATTTGATGGACACATATGTCAACTTATTGCACTCATTATATATAATACACAGTTGTTATAGTCATTCTTTCTAAGGCTACAAGTACTATAAAAGTCTCATAATTTAAGTTATATAAACCAGAAAGAAGGTGATGAGGAAATGGAGAAATCACTGTTAAATCCTAGATATCTGATCTGACTGTCTGAAAAATAATGTTTCTGTGGGGGAGAAAAAATAGATTTCCTGTGCTGGTAACACAAATTTTTGTTTTGGAATTAAGTTTGACCTGCATATGAGACATCTCAGTGGATCCAAGTAGGCAATTGAATATATTAGGAGCTAAGGAGGGATCTTGACTAAAGATGAAAATTTGGAAATGACCAGCATGTAAGTGGTATTTAAAGCATGGAAATGAATGAATCATTTAAGGAGAAAGTTCATCTAGAGAAATAAGTGTATATATAATCAATCTTCTCAAACAGTAAGAGTATAGAAGTATATGTGTCTAGTAATAATTCTTCCTGAATAGGAAAAAAAAATTGATAGAATCCCTATAGGCTTAGTAATGGTATTGAGTTTACTTGATATGATTTTTAATCATGCCAATCCATTTTGTTGTTTTTTTTTAAAGAAACTTCCAATTGATTAGATGCAAAAGTGAGAAAATCGACATTTGAGTTGAAACATGATTTCATTAGATAAGTAAGATGAGATGAGAAAGAAATGTATTGATATTAAGGCTGTTTATAAAGAAGTAGTTAAAATGATAAATCATGTAATTTCAGTTGAGCAACAAGAGAAGTGAAGACAGTTGTGTAGGTCTATAGGTTGGAGAATTACTGAGATTGAAGAATTTGTGCAATGAGATATTTGAATAAATGTGCTGGAGGGAGAGGAGTACAGTTTGAATAGTGAGATAATTGTTAACAGGACCAAATGTGGCATGTTTGTAATATAGGGTAGGTCATCGAATTGGGTTACAAAAGTGCAATACCTGTAGTTGAGGATTCTTTGTTAGGGGGAGAAGAAAGATGCAAATAACCTGCACTTCTGCTATCAAAACAGTTAAGAAGCACACATGGAAATTAATTTTAACCCAAATATTTCATTCAGGCATGTTTATATTCGGCAATCTTCAGCAAATTATTTGGGCACTACCTACAAAAAATGTGGACTCTATTTATTTCTACTTTCACTGCTACCACTGTGGGCAAAGTCTCCATCATCTGTCAGATGGATTTCTTACTAATTGGCCTCCCTCCTTCCACCACTGTATCTTTCTACATCCTTCTCTCCAGATCAATTGTAGTTGTATTTTTAAAATCCAGATTTTACCTTTTTTTCTACTCAAAATCTTCCAATGATCCATATCCCACTCCGTGAAAAGCCAAAGTAATGGTGACAGTCTGTTACCTCTTTCTCATCTTCACTTGCTTTCTATAATCCCTGCTGCAACCAGACTGACTCTTGGATAATCTCCTAACTCACCAGGCACACACTTCTGTCTCACAACATGTGCATTTGATAATATCTGCCTAGGGCTCTCTACTCCCCAGGTTGGCAGGGTTCATTCTCTTATGCCATTCTAGTATTCACTCAGTTATCACCTTCTCAGTTACAACTCTATCCACTCTATTTAAATTGGAACACACACTTATTTTTATTCTCTAACACTCCTATTTTTATTCTCTGTTCTATTTTCTCCAGAACACTTGTATGTAATAAATTATGTAATTTATTAATTATGTTTACTATCTCTTTATCCATACTAGAATCTAAATTCAATAAGGGCAGTGTTTGCTTATTCATTATATTTTAATGTTTCTTTTATATTACCATATCATCTGGATCTAGGATGTTAGGATAAAGTTTCCAATATATACTTATTATAAGAATGAGTGGCTGAATTTATTGTGCTATATCAAGTCTAGATAAGTTAAGATACTTTCCAATAAGGAACAGTGGTATTTATACTTATATCCTGAGCATAAAGTAAAAAATCAATACACTAATTATTTAACAGGGGAGACATTTTGTGGAAAAAATGACTTTTTCATCTACATTTCACATGAAAGTAGATAGATGATGACTACTTGAACTACACTGCTTTTTGATATGAACGTATGTTTCAACAAAAAGATTTTATAAGCTGAATTGTATGAAAATATTCTGCTAAATACTTATACAAATATACAAACATTAATATGTTCAGCTTTAGTAAAACTCAAGGAAGTACAACAATAAATGATGCCCAGTTTATCAATTGTGATTTGGATGTTTTAAAACACCTTGGAATAACCCAAAGTAAAACTGAAGCCAATATCATTCTGACAAATGAACTTTTTTCAATTAATATTTTGAATAAACGTTGTCTGTCTTAGAAAAATCTCCAAAATGCCATGAATGAATTCATAGGCTGATGGCCTAGATTCATTTGGCATTTCTCTTGGAAGCTAAATCTTATTTTCATAATCAAGACCTCCCACAGAAGACTCTTCTCACATTGGATACATGCCTGGTTCATCTAGATGCAAGCCAACTAATTGCTGGGACAACAGATGGGTCTATTCAATCAATGTGCCTATCTGCCAAGTAAAGCTAAAAAAGTCTCAAACTAAAATAAAGTAACCCCCAAATCAGTGCTTGATCAAATTGGATATATAAATATAGAAAATTTTAATTTTTATCTTTTCATCTTTCTTCATTATAGAAAATTAGAAAGAGGAAAGTGTCTAGGCTGGGACAAAATTCTGCAGAATCCTGCTAAAGGGAGAATGATGGAAACTCAAGCAATAAAAATAAATTTAAGCCATCAATTCCAATGTTAATTTTGTAACTGTCAGGCTAGTCAAAAGTTTTTTTGCTTTTTTAAAAAATTTAAACTGTAATGGAAATATGATATTCAGTGAGAACATCACAGTGGTCCTAACCAAGTGTTTGACTCTAAATAATGTGGTTGTAGCTGTTTTCCCATTAGTGACTCTTTTTAGCATCTTATAAAAGGTTCAGATAATTTATCTTGAAAAATGCTACACTCTCTCAAATCTGTTAATGCAATCTTGAGTCAGGAGGTCTGTGATGCTCATTCATTTGTCCTTGAACTTTGGTTCAGGAATTACTCATTACCCACTAGAGCTTGAAATTCCAAAATAACAATTCTGAATTATCTGGTTTTGGTTATCAAAGCTTAAAGTCTGTGCCTTTAACAACAGATTATGAAGAGTGGATGAACAAATTTGATTTTTCCAACGAATTAGATAAACAGATTGTGGAAGGAAGAGTTAGTTTAAAAAAAAAAAATAAAACATGCTGAGGGAGACCAAAAATGAAAAAATCAGAACTGGAGGAGTGGGGTCAGGAATCAGAGATGTATCCCACCCAAATTCCAGTCTCTGTATTTCCTGAAGCATAGTGGAAATTACAATAATGTAGCTGCAAACCAGACAGGGAAACTTGGACTGTTGCTACCATTATTGCTGCCTTGAAAACGGGGTCTCCCAACAAAATTGCTGCTAACCAACCACTATAACACAGAGCCTGGCACCAATAGATACTTAGGTCTTTTCTCAGTTTTTTGCCAGCAGTTACTGGGGAAAAGAAAGTCTGTGTTCCACTACCATCTACTCAGTATTATCTGATTGTGTCTCATTAGTGGAATCTTATATGCATCAAGAATAGGTGGAAGACCTAAATAGACATTTCACCAAAGAAGACATACAGATGGCCAAGAGGCACATGAAAAGATGCTCATCACTAATTATTAGAGAAATGCAAATCAAAACTACAATGAGGTAACACCTCATGCTGGTCAGAATGGCCTTCATCAAAAAATCTAGAAACAATAGATGCTGGGAAGTGTGTGGTGAAAAGGAACCCTCCTGCACTGTTTTTGGAAATATAAATTCATACAACCACTATGGAAAACAGTATGGAGGTTCCTTTAAAAACTAAAAATAGAACTACCATATGACCCAGCAATCCCACTACTGGGCATATACCCTGAGAAAACCATAATTCAAAAAGAGACATGTACCACAATGTTTATTGCAGCACTATTTACAATAGCCAGGACTTGGAACCAACCTAAATGTCCATCGACAGATGAATGGATAAAGAAGATGTGGCACATATATACAATGGAATATTACTCAGCCATAAAAAGAAACGAAACTGAGTTATTTGTAGTGAGGTGGATGGACCTAGAGTCTGTCATACAGAGTGAAGTAAGTCAGAAAGAGAAAAACAAATACGTATACCAATGCATATATATGGAATCTTAAAAAAAGGGAAAAATGGTATTGATGAACCTAGTTGCAGGGCAGGAATGAAGAGGTAGGCATAGAATATGGACCTGAGGACATGGAGTGGGAGGGTGAAATGAGAGTAGCATCGATATATATACACTACCAAATGTAAAATTAGTTGGCTGGTGGGAAGCAGCAGCATAGCACAGGGAGATTGGCTCGGTGCTTTGCGATGACCTAGAGGGGTGGGATAGGGAGGATGGGAGGGAGGCTCAGGAGAGCAGGGATGTCGGGGCATGTGTATGCATATGGCTGATTCACTTTGTTGTGTACCAGAAACTAACACTGTATTGTGAAGCAATTATACTCCAATAAAGATCTATTTAAAAAAAAAGAATACTAGCTGCAACGGTACTCTGTAAATGTAGCTTTAAATTTTCCAGCACATCAAATGGAACTGATTCTCAGTCAAAATCTAAACTACACCTTAATCTTCTCAAATCACTTGGTCCTTGACTCCATGAACTAAACTCCCTCAGTAGGCCATGCTCTCCACAGTTATCTGGGCATAAGCATTCTCTGATAGCACATAGTTTACCCTTGGGATCATCACTCTTGTTAGTATAGCAATGTTTCATAATTTGATATTTCATGGTGGGTATTTTGGGGGCTATATGTTTGTGTATGCATGTATGTGTATTTGGATGTGCACTCTATGATTATAGCAATGTCACAGAACCTGAAAAACATAGCCTGGGATTTGCTTATCAACGTCTTCTTAACTTAACCTTTTGTCTTTGGTTAGATTCCCTTTCCTTTACGCCCCCCCATGCCTTTAGAAGGGGTTACATATTGCCTGGCATATTTGCCTCTTTAGTGTACTTGAAATTACAGTATCTCATATGTTACCTGTTGTGCATATGAGTATAAAGCTTTAGAAAACACTGAAAATATAACAATATTTGGGGGGAAAGTAGTCATTTAATCAAGTGTGACCATATTATCTTCATTATTTCATAGAATATATGGCTGTTGGGAATGTTTTTTTTTTTCTTTTTTTTTTTTGCTGTACGTGGGCCTCTCACTGTTGTGGCATCTCCCGTTGCGGAGCACAGGCTCCGGGCACGCAGGCTCAGCGGCCGTGGCTCACGGGCCCAGCCGCTCCGCGGCATGTGGGATCTTCCCACGGCCATAGCTCACGGGCCCAGCCACTCCGCGGCATGTGGGATCTTCCCACGGCCATAGCTCACGGGCCCAGCCGCGGATCCGCGGCATTTGGGATCCTCCCCCGGGGCACGAACCCATGTCCCCTGCATCGGCAGGCGGACTCTCAACCACTGCGCCACCAGGGAAGCCCAGGAATGCTTTTTGATAAATGGAATGGTGTGTGGCTGATGATAGTGATTTACCAAATATATGTTAAATAAATGAATGAGTATAGTATTTATATAGTATTTTTTTAAAAAATTTTTTGTAGCTTTTAGTATTTTTAATTAAGTAAATAATTTTTCAGTATTTAACTTTTTGTACATTTACATAAATGAAGGTAATATTAATAAATCTGTTACCTTCACCACAGACCCCACTAGACCATCTTTGCTATACATTAACGACCAGGCTAATGTAGATATTAAATATGAAACCTTAGTAAAAGCCACTATTTCCTGTTGATATTTCAGTTGTAAGAACTTTACATCTTGATCAACTCTATATTCAATATCTTAGGAGACTGAGCTATCAATAATACATACTACACTTATTTTTATATTTTGGCTTTTGGAGAAACATTTTTATTGTGTCTAACAGAGGAACTTTTATCTGAGGAGCTCATATTGCCTCTAATTCTGACTCATCATATAATAACACTGTTTCTCCCAAACACAAGACATTGAAGAAGTGAACTTTAGTTCTGTTCTCCATCTTTCACTTTCTAAGTTCTTCAAGTCTAATGGTGGTTCCACATCTCTCTCTGTCTCAAACATCAGAGGGAATATTAGCTTTCTCATTTCCTGAAAAATCTGAAGCAAAGAATCAAATTCAAATTGAATGATAAATGAAATATTGTATTATCAGAGGCACTTGCAGCCTAGCAAAAGTTTGGAACTTTAAAATAATAATAAATTGTATAACATCTGACTTTAGTTTTTAGGCAGAATGCTATTCAGTATCTCTAAAGTCACATGATGTAAACATAACTTCGCCAAGAGTTGAATAAGGCCTATCTGCCTAAGTCATAGAGGCTGTACGTGGCTGCATTTTTTCAAGCCCAAACTTAATACTTTGAAACATTATACAAAATAGTGTCATTATTTAATGAGGATCACAACAGCTAGCTATCATGCTTAAGAAATAACTACATGTGTTGGTGCAGCATTCATGGAGTTAGAAAATTCAACCAATTTACCTTGGCAAATTTCTTTGTATGTCTAACAGATGACATTTGGAATAATTAAATATTATTTTGTGTAATTAAAAAAATAGTTAAAATCATTCTGAAATTGTCTTATAAATGTACATTCAAATGAGTTTTTAAAAATCCACTTTAAACAACTCTTATGTCCAGAAATCTTTAATATTTCTAATCCCAGCACCTGTTCTGCAATACTTAAGTGAGGTTAAAAATAAGAGATATGTAATTAAACAAATAAGAATATCAATAAAAAGAGCTCATCTTCCTTATTAAAGTGAGACTTAGTATTTCCTATCATTTCTGTTATAATGTTGCAATGCAAATATTTTAAGGATCATAATAGCATGGGTGAACAAAGTGAAAGCTTTTGGGAAAATTTTGCTTAGCTTATAGATTCTTAACTATTTGAGAACCTGCTATAGAGCACAGACTAAAAAATATAGGAAAGTCATGATATATTGTGTATGCATAGTAGAAGTTTATAACATAACTCTAAAGATATTTTTCAAATTTAGAGTAAGTATTACTTAGCTACTATTATTCTGAAATAAACCTATAAAAAGTTGAAATACTTTAATAGTCTGAGAAAAGAAGAATTATAAAGATGCAAAAATTAAAGATATAATCTATCACATTAACAATTAGTGAACTCTATGAGTTTATAGAATAACATTGAACCACATGACTCTATCTTGAAGCAAACAATTTCATGAGGCGGGCTTTAAGATAAATTCTCTATAAAGTATTTCTGAGATATGAGAAAAATGGAGTACACATTATATTGAAAACCCATAGGAACATCTCAACATTCTTGAATAAAATAATAATAAATTAATGGCTAATATATGATTAGAAATAGGCAATCCTGAAAGATTTGACATCAATAATACATAACATAATTTTCAAGGGGGATGACCAGAGTTAATGCATTAAAAATCTTTTTAAAGTTCGAGAGACGTAGGCAAGATATCATTCAAATTAAGATATGGGAAATTGCATACATGTATATTTTAACGTTTTAAGTTAGCCACTAAAAAGCATAAATGGAAAGTGTAATTTCTAAACCAATAGAAATGAAATGCTAAAATAAGTAGAACATATTTTATTGATTCATAAAATGAATTTTAAAAGAGACAAAAGAAATATAAAAATGAGCTCAAACATAAATATGAATAGATATTTCATATATCATTAAGGAAAATACATAGAGTAACATGCCCGTTAAATGATAAAGATTAATAATGAGTTGTTTTAAAACATACAAATCTATATGCTGTTTAAAAAAGATACATCTAAATCATAAAATCATAAAAATATTGAGAATAAAATGATGCAAAATTTTACATCAGGCAAATACTGACCAAAAGAAAGCAATTATGGCTATATTCATAGTAGAAAAAAATATTCTAATACAAAAACATCATCGATAGTAGAGGGGATCAGTACCTGATAACAAAATGCCTACTTCAGAAGATAAAATAAAATTTTTAAAGTGTACATACCTAATGGTGTACTATTTATACATATCATTCATTGTAATTAAGCCAAACAATATAAAATCAGTAATATTATGGCAAATCACAACTATCAAGCTTTATCTAATAAATGTCTGTATTAAATTGTGTATCTAACACAGGGTACACATTCATTTCAAAGACTTACAAAACTCTTAAAAATGTCACTCAGGTAAAAAGATTTTGTCAACACAGCCTCAATATTAAGTATCATTGAGAACATTACTATGCTATCATGGAATTAAATCAAAAGTTAATAAACAAAATGATAAAATTTAAAATGCTATTTATTATGAACTTACAAATTCATGAGTCAAAAGATGAATCTTATTGGGAAATAATATATATGCCTATATAGCTTATGTATGTACATGCATATCTATCTATCATCTATCTATTTGCAATACATGTAGAAGGACTATATCTCAAGCCTGAGGAATGTAGCAAAATAGTGCATTGAGGGAAATGTATTGAACTGAAAACTTATAAATAAAAAAAAGAAATAAGTATCCAATGAGTAATCAGGAAAATGGTAAAGAGAATATATACTAAACAATAAAAACAGTTAATTTTTAAAATAAGAATATATTTTGATTAAAACTAAAATAAAACTGAATAATTAAAGAGAATCTATGAAATCAAAATTGTTATCTGAAAAGAGTAATAAACTAGACAAACCTTTGGTTTGATTAATCCAGAGGAAAAAAAAAAGCAAAAATATTATTAGTGAATAGTGAAAAGGGATAAACAAGATATAGAGAAACTTTAAAATATAGTACATATAGTTGAGGCAAGATGTGAAGTCTTATACAAATTGTCACTAAACAAAAGTACCACGCAAAACTGAATTGAATAAAATGAAATCTCATTATAGCTTTATTTAATTTATTTTTTATTAAATAAAAGTACATATTTTAATATTTTTCATTAATAACACATTAAATTTAGAGGCTTTTATAGGTCGGTTTCACCGAAATTTTAAGGGACATATTTTCATCTTATCCAAATTATTTTTCTAGGCAATAGAACAAAAAATATATATATTCTGTAATCATTCTTCTTTTTTTTATTCTTCTTTTTTTTGTAATCATTCTTAAAGTTTGTAAACATGGGTACAAAAATCAGACAAGGAAAGGAAGAGAAAGGAAAATTACATGACTATTATATTCATAGTTATGAATGCAAAACCCCAAACAAACCAAAATTTAAGAAACTGAATCCAATTAGATAAAAAGAAGAATGCACTAAGAGTTTAACATTTTGAAAATAATTTTTATTAATTAACTCTAACAGATTAATGGAAAAGAAATATGATATTTAATATAAAATTATAAAAACCAAAACATTTAATATAAATGCTGGGAAGAAAACAAACCTCATTGAATAAAGTTAAAGTATTTAACACTCTGTTAAATAATATCTACATAAGACCAACAAACAAAAAGTAAACAATAGAACTATACAATAAACATTATCTCAAATCAGGAAAAGTTGGATGCATTCACTTTTAAAATCAACATTTAATTGGGTCAGTTTCAGAATTATCAATAATTAAAGTAAATACTAAACTTTGTGACATTCACATTGAGAGCTCATGCTATTTCCTTTTGACTAACAATAAAAAAGGGCAAGGAAAACAAGGAGGTGAAAGACTGTCTTAAAATGAATATTGGTAATTTTTTAACTGCTGCCTATTTGAAGCTGCTTTTATGTGAACAAATACTGTACATTAACATTTTCCTTAGCATCTTACTATCTGCTACCTTTTTCTATACCGTGAACTCAGCTACACCATTTGGGATTACTGTAAAGTATTTCTAACTAAGACCTGAGCAGCTAACTAGAAACCATGGCCCCCCATGTAATGTGTATTTTCAGTTCAAAGTCAGAACTCTTATCGTGGATGCATTCAAACTAATTGTCTTTGTTTTGCATAAATTTTTTGTACTAAGTATTTTTCTTTGCTTTTCATGATTGAAACTAGAACTAAATTCAAGGAATATTCAGTGAAATAGTTTTTACCCTCTTCCCTTATTCTTCTGATGAGGCTCTTTATCAATAAAGAATAGTGAAGGAAAAATAATATTGAAGGGAAAATAAAAGCAATACTCTCTTGGGATGCATTTGGAGAGTGTTGGATTTTTCCTTGTTTTCTATCTTTATATTAGAAAATGGAGTAGATGTCAGATTAGCAGCTGTTTGTAAGAAGCAGGCCAATGAGGAATAAAATAAAAGTAGTTTATTCCTTTACAGTTCTTATAAAGAGAACTGATTTTCATCAACTGCTTTGTAGGACTGATCTGTCTTTTAGGTATTCTGAAACATTTAAATATAATGTGTATTTTAAATGGCCTGGTGGACTGGATTATTTTTATACTAAACACAATGTCTGTACTAACACTGATTTTGCTCTACCCTATCATAAAATATTTTCTTTTTATTAACAACATTATTGGAGTATAACTGCTTTACAATGGTGTGTTAGTTTCTGCTTTATAACAAGGTGAAGCTATTATACATATACATATGTCCCCATATCTCTTCCCTCTTGCATCTCCCTCCCTCCCACCCTCCCTATTCCACCCCTCTAGATGGTCACAAAGAACCAAGCTGATCTCCCTGTGCTATGTGGCCGCTTCCCACTAGCTATCTAATTTACTTTTGGTAGTGTATGTATGTCAATGCCACTCTCTAACTTTGTCCCAGGTTACCCTTCCCCCTCCCTGTATCCTCAACCCCATTCTCTAGTAGGTCTGCATCCTTATTCCCATCTTGCCCCTAGGTTCGTCATGACCATTTTTTTTTTAGAATCCACATATATGTGTTAGCATACGGTATTTGTTTTTCTCTTTCTGATTTACTTCACTCCGTATGACAGACACTAGGTCCATCCACCTCACTACAAATAACTCAATTTCATTTCTTTTTGTGGCTGAGTAATATTCCATTGTATATATGTGCCACATCTTCTTTATCCATTCATCTGATGATGGACACTTAGGTTGCTTCCATGTCCTGGTTATTGTAAATAGAGCTGCAATGAACATTTTGGTACATGACTCTTTGAATTATGGCCTTCTCAGGGTATATGCCCAGTAGTGGGATTGCTGGGTCGTAGTTCTACTTGTAGTTTTATAAGGAACCTCCATGCTGTTCTCCATAGTGGCTGTATCAATTTACATGCCCACCAACAGTACAAGAGTGTTCCCTTTCCTCCACACCCTCTCCAGCATTTATTGTTTGTAGATGTTTTGATTATGGCCATTCTGACAGGTGTGAGATATCTCATTGTAGTTTTGATTTGCATTTCTCTAATAATTAATGATGTTGAGCATCCTTTCATGTGTTTGTTGGCAGTCTGTATATCTTCTTTGGAGAAATGTTTATTTAGTTCTTCTGCCTACTTATGGGTTGAGTTGTTTGTTTTTTTGATATTAACCTGCATGAGCTGCTTAGAAATTTTGGAGATTAAGCCTTTGTCAGTTGCTTCATTGGCAAATATTTTCTCCCATTCTGAGGGGTGTCTTCTCATCTTTTTTATGGTTTCCTTTGCTGTGCAAAAGCTTTTAAGTTTCATTAGGTACCATTTGTTTATTTTTGTTATTATTTCCATTTCTCTAGGAGGTGGGTCAAAAAGGATTTGCCGTGATTTATGTCATAGAGTGTTCTGCCTATGTTTTCCTCTAAGAGTTTGACAGTGTCTGGCCTTACATTTAGGTCTTTAATTCGTTTTGAGTTTATTTTTGTGTATGGTGTTAGGGAGTGTTCTAATTTCATTGTTTTAGATGTAGCTGTCCAGTTTTTCCAGCACCACTTATTGAACAGGCTTTCTTTTTGCCACTGTATATTCTTGCCTCCTTTATCAAAGATAAGGTGACCATATGTGCCTGGGTATATCTCTGGGCTTTCTATCCTGTTCAATTGATCTGTGTTTCCGGTTTTGTGCCAGTACCATACTGTCCTGATTACTATAGCTTTGTAGTATAGTCTGAAGTCAGGGAGCCTGATTTCTCCAGCTCTGTTTTTCTTTCTCAAGATTGCTTTGGCTATTAGGGGTCTTTTGTGCTTCCAAACAAATTGTGATTTTTTTATTCTAGTTCTGTGAAAAATACCAGTGGTAGTTTGATAGGGATTGCATTGAATCTGTAGATTGCTGTGGGTAGTAGAGTCATTTTCACTATGTTGATTCTTCCAATCCAAAAACATGGTATATCCCTCCATCTATTTGTATCATCTTTAATTTCTTTCATCGGTGTCTTATAATTTTTTGCATACAGGCATTTTGTCTCCTTAGGTACATTTATTCCTAGATATTTTATTCTTTTTGCTGCAATGCCATATGGGAGTGTTTTCTTAATTTCACTTTCAGATTTCTCATCATTAGTGTATAGGAATGCAAGAGATTTCTGTGCTTTAATTTTGTATCCTGCTACTTTACCAAATTCATTGATTAGCTCTGAGTAGTTTTCTGATATCATCTTTAGAATTCTCTGCAAACAGTGTCAGCTTTACTTCTGCAAGTAAATCATGTCATCAGCAAGCAGTGACAGCTTTACTTCTTCTTTTCTGATTTGAATTCCTTTTATTTCTTTTTCTCTTCTGATTGCTGTGGCTAAAACTTCCAAAGCTATGTTGAATAAGAGTGGTGAGAGTGGAAAACCTTGTCTTGTCCCTGATTTTAGTGGAAACGGTTTCAGTTTTACACCACTGAGGACTATGTTGGCTGTGGGTTTTTCATATATGTCCTTTATTATAGGGAGGAAAGTTCTCTCCATGCCTACTTTCTGGAGGGTTTTTATCATAAATGGATGTTGAATTTTGTCAAAAGCTTTCTCTGCATCTTTTGAGATGATCATATGGTTTTTCTCCTTCAGTCTGTTAAGATGGTGTATCACATTGATTGATTTGCATATATTGAAGAATTCCTGCATTCCTAGGATAAACCCCACTTGATCATGGTGTATGATCCTTTTAATGTGCTGTTGGATTCTGTTTGCTAGTATTTTGTTGAGGATTTTTGCATCTATGTTCATCAGTGATATTGGCCTGTAGTTTTCTTTCTTTGTGATATCTTTGTCTGGTTTTGGTATCAGGGTGACGGTGCCTCATAGAATGAGTTTGGGAGTGTTCCTCCCTTTGCTATCTTTTGGAAGAGTTTGAGAATGATAGGTGTTAGCTCTTCTCTAAATGTTTGTTGGAATTCGCCTGCGAAGCCGTCTGGTCCTGGGCTTTTGTTTGTTGGAAGATTTTTAATCACAATTTCAATTTCAGTGCTTGTAATTGGTCTGTTCATATTTTCTATTTCTTCAGCTTTGGAAGGTTGTGCATTTCTAAGAATTTGTCCATTTCTTCCAGGTTGTCCATTTTATTGGCATATAGTTGCTTGTAGTAATCTCTCATGATCCTTTGTATTTCTGCAGTGTCAGTTGTTACTTCTCCTTTTTCATTTCTAATTCTACTGATTTGAGTCTCTCCTTTTTTTCTTGATGAGTCTGGCTAATGGTTTATCAATTTTGTTTATCTTCTCAAGGACCCACCTTTTAATTTTATTGAACTTTGCTATCGTCTCCATCATTTATTTTTCATTTATTTATGATCTGATCCTTCTGATTTATTTCCTTTTGCTAACTTTGTGAGTTTTTTGTTCTTTTTTCTCCAATTGCTTTAGGTGTAAGCTTAGGTTGTTTTTTTGAGATGTTTCTTGTTTCTTAAGGTAGTATTGTATTGTTTTAAACTTCCCTCTAAAAACTGCATTTGCTGCATCCCATAGGTTTTGGATCCTCGTGTTTTCATTGTCATTTGTTACTAGGTATTTTTTGATTTCCTCTTTGATTTCTTCATTTATCTCTTGGTTATTAAGTAATGTGTTGTTTAGCTTCTGTGTGTTTGTATTTTTTACAGATTTTTTCCTGTAATTGATATCTAGTCTCATAGTATTGTGGTTGGAAAAGATACTTGATACGATTTCAATTTTCTAAAATTTACCAAGGCTTGATTTGTGACCCAAGACATGATCTATCCTCAGCAATGTTCCATGAGCACTTGAGAAAAATGTGTATTCTGTTGTTTTTGGAGGGAATGTCCTATAAAATCAATTAAGTTCATCTTGTTTAATGTATCATTTAATGCTTGTGTTTCCTTATTTATTTTCACATTGGATGATTTGTCCATTCGTGAAAGTGGGGTGTTAAAGTCCCCTACCATGATTGTGTTACTGTCGATTTCCCCTTTTATGGCTGTTAGTATTTGCCTTATGTATTGAGGTGCTCCTATGTTGGGTGCATAAATATTTACAATTGTTATATCTTCTTCATGGATCGATCCCTTGATTATTATGTAGTGTACTTCTTTGTCTCTTGTAATCATCTTTGTTTTAAAGTCTAATTTATCTGATATGAGAATTGCTACTCCAGCTTTCTTTTGATTTCCATTTTCATGGAATATCTGTTTCCATCCTCTCATTTTCAGTCTGCATGTGTCCCTAGGTCTGAACTGTGTTGGTTGTAGACACCATATATACGGGTCTTGTTTTTGTATCCATTCAGCCAATCTATGTCTTTTGGTTGGAGCATTTAATCTATTTACATTTAAAGTAATTATCAATATGTATGTTCCTATTACTGTTTTCTTAATTGTTTTTGGTTTGTTATTGTAGGTCTTTTCCTTCTCTTGTGTTTCCTTCCTAGAGAAGTTCCTTTAGCATTTGTTTTAAAGGTGGTTTGGTAGTGCTGAATTCTCTTAGCTTTTGCTTATCTATAAAGGTTTTAATTTCTCCATCAAATCTGAATGAGATCCTTGCTGGGTAGAGTAATCTTGGTTGTAGCCTTTTTTCCTCTGTCACTTTAAATATGTCCTGCCACTCCATTCTGGCTTGCGGAGTTTCTGCTGAAAGATCAGCTGTTAACCTTATGGGGATTCCCTTGTGTGTTATTTGTTGTTTTTCCCTTGCTGCTTTTAATATGTTTTCTTTGTGATTAATTTTTGTTAGTTTGATTAATATCTGTCTTGGCGTGTTTCTCCTTGGATTTATCTTGTATGGGACTCTCTGTGCTTCCTGGGCTTGATTAAGTATTTCCTTTCCCATATTAGGGAAGTTTTCAACTATAATCTCTTCAAATATTTTCTCAGTCCCTTTCTTTTTCTCTTCTTCTTCCACGACCCCTATAATTCGAATTTTGGTGTGTTTAATGTTGTTCCAGAGGTCTCTGAGACTATCCTCCGTTCTTTTCATTCTTTTTTCTTTATTCTGCTCTGGAGTAGTTATTTCCTCTATTTTATCTTCCAGGTGACTTATCCGTTCTTCTGCCTCAGTTCTGCTATTGATCCATTTTAGAGAATTTTTAATTTTATTTATTGTGTTGTTCATCACTGTTTGTTTGCTCTTTAGTTCTTCTAGGTCCTTGTTAAATGTTTTTTGTATTTTCTCCTTTCTATTTCCAAGATTTTGGATCATCTTTACTATCATTATTCTGAATTCTTTTTCAGGTAGACTGCCTATTTCCTCTTCATTTGTTAGGTCTGTTGGGTTTTTGCCTTGCTCCTTCATCTGCTGTGTGTTTCTCTGTCTACTCATTTTGCTTAACTTTCTGAGTTTGGAGTCTCCTTTTTGCATGCTGCAAGTTCATAGTTTCCTTTTTTGTTGTTGTCTGTCCCCAGTGGCTAAGGTTGGTTCAGTGGGTTTTGTGGTCTTCCTTGTGGAAGGGTCTAGTGCCTATGTTCTGGTGGATGAGGCTGCATCTTGTCTTTCTGGTGGGCAGGTCCACATCTGGTGGTGTGTTTTGGGGTGTCTGTGGCCTTATTATGATTTTAGGCAGCCTGTCTGCTAATGGATGGGGTTGTGTTCCTGTCTTGCTTGTTGTTTGGAATAGGGTGTCCAGCACTGTTGCTTGCTGGTCGTTGAGTGAAGCTGGGTCTTGGCGTTGAGATGGAGATCTATGGGAGATTTTTGCCATTTGATATTACATGGAGCTGAGAGGTGTCTTGTGGACCAGTGTCTTGAACTTGGCTCTCCCACCTCAGAGGCACAACCCTGATGCCTAGCTGGAGCACCAAGACCCTGAAATCCACATGGCTCAGAATAAAAGGGAGAAAAAAAAAGGAAAGAAAGAAAGAAGATAAAATAAAATAAAGTAAAATAAAATAAAGTTAATTAAATAAAAGATAAAAATATTTATTAAGAAAAACATTTTTTAATTATAATAAAAAAATAACAAACCACACAGACAGAACCCTAGGACAAATGGTTAAAGCAAAGCTATGCAGACAAAATCACACACACAAGCATACACATACATACTCACAAAAATAGGAAAAGGGAAAATATATATATATATAGTTGCTCCCAAAGTCCACCTCCTCAATTTGGGATGATTCATTGTCTGTTCAGGTATTCCACAGATGCAGGGTACATCAAGTTGATTGTGGAGATTTAATCTGCTGCTCCTGAGGCTGCTGGGAGAAATTTCCCTTTCTCTTCTTTGCTCGCACACCTCCCGATGTTCAGCTTTGGACTTGGCCCTACCTCTGCATGTAGGTCTCCTGAGGGCATCTGTTCTTTGCTCAGACAGTACAGGGTTAAAGAAGCAGCTGATTCAGGGGCTGTGGCTCACTCAGGCCGGGGGGAGGGAGGGGTACAGAGTGTGGGGCGAGCCTGCAGCAGCAGAGCCCGGCATGACGTTGCACCAGCCTAAGGTGTCCTTGTGTTCTCCCGGGGAAGTTGTCCCTGGACCACTGGACTCTGGCAGTGGTGGGCAGCACAGGCTTCTGGGAGGGGAGGTGTGGATAGTGACTTGTGTTTGCACACAGGCTTCTTGGTGGCGGCAGCAGCAGCCTTAGCATCTCATGCCCGTCTCTGGGGTCTGTGCTGATAGCCGCAGCTCACACCCATCTCTGAAGCTCATTTATGTGGCATGCTTAATCCCCTCTCCTCCCGCACCACGAAACAAAGAGGCAAGAAAAAGTCTCTTGTCTCTTCGGCAGCTCCAGACATTTTCCTGGACTCCCTCCCAACTAGCCGTGGTGCAGAAGACCCCTTCAGGCTGTGCTCATGCAGCCAACCCCAGTCCTCTCCCTGGCATCCGACCTCGAAGCCCAAGCCTCAGCTTGCAGCCCCCGCCCGTCCTGGTGGGTGAGCAGTCAAGCCTCTCGGGCTGGTGCGTGCTGGTTGTCACTGATCCTATGTGCAGGAATCTCTCCACATTGCCCTCAGTACCCCTGTTGCTGAGCTCTCCTCCGTCGCTCTGAAGCTTCCCTCCTCTGCCACCCGCAGTCTCCTCCCACGAAGGGCCTTCCTAGTGTGTGGAAACCTTTCCTCCTTCACGGCTCCCTCCCACTGCTGCAGGTCCCGTCCCTATTCTTTTGTCTCTGTGTTTTCTTTCTTCTTTTGCCCTACCCAGGTACGTGGGGAGTTTCTTGCCTTTTGGGAGGTCTGAGGTCTGCTGCCAGCTTTCAGTAGGTGTTCTGCAGGAGTTGTTCCACATGTAGATGTATTTCTGATTTATATGTGGGGAGGAAGGTGATCCCCACGTCTTACTTTTCTGCCATCTTCAATCATAAAATCTTTAATAACTATATGTACCTGTCCATAAATATGAAATAAAGAATCTTGACAATTTACCTCAAATTCACAAGTATTGTCTTTCTGCAATCCAAAATCTTATCAGGTAAAATAACATTTTTATAGATTAGATTTTGTAATGTTTTAAATTCTTCTCAATAACACTAGCAGATATGTTAGCTGAAGAGCCTAAACAAAGTTTATGCTATATGTTCTAAGCACCAAAAACCTACAGGAAAATGAGGGGTTTTTTGCCCCTGAAAAATTCAAGCCTAAGAATTCCAACAAATTTGGAAGTGCTTCCTGAAATATACCAAATTCAATATACATATCAATATAAGATATTAAGTTTTCCAAAGTGGGCTCTAAGAATAATGTATTTCAGATGCACTTCAAATGTTATATGAAGTACTGACATTATTACAATGACTTTTCTATATTGTAGGTTCATGAATTTTAAAATCTTTAAAAGGTCAATGGTCCTCCAGAATTAAAATAATCTTCTAAAAAAAAGCAATTCTCAAAAATTGAACATAACTTAAAAAGTAAGCAGCCATAAACATTATAATATGGAATGAAAATAAAGACCTTGAGAATTTTTTTAGAATGTTTCTAGGAGAAACAAATATATTTCTTCACAGGAATACATAGAACAGCCTACGACTCAGAAGGACATTTTTTTGTGCTTATTTTCCCTTAAATTGCTGCTATTTCTATAATTATTTCACATTGTGTTTCAACTATCCTTTTGATCATCCTTTAAAGAATGTCAGCACAGACCTGCCCACTATTTCTTCTAGTAAAAACATAGTTTTATACCTGTTTTACTAGCTACTAATCTCACTGGATTTAAGTAAAGTTTAACACCCAAAGTTTTGAAAACTATAAGAGCTGATTGATTGATTAAAAATCACTGAATTGGGAAGAGCAGCTCTGCAAAGTATTTTACAAGATCAGAATTATCATTAGAAACTGAAGAGATAAAATGAAGTGTGCATATTATTTGAAGATAGAATCGATACCTGTATAAATATTTTAATAATCTTTATAAAAGTTTTCTAGTTCCATTGCTCTATCTCTATAGTATTCTGTTTCATCATGTCTAAAATGAAATTTCATTTTCTAAACCCTGAAATATCATGTAGTATAATTTATGAGTAGGAATATTTACAAAAAATTTAGAAATTATATTAGAATTCAAAGATGCAAATATAAGACAAAAATTCTACACTGCCCCTTCCCATTGTTAAACCTTAGCATCCTAAATGTGTAAGTCAACAGTTTCCTTCCTTTTCCATAGCAGAGAGAAGAGTATCAAGATTTGTTTATAGAAATACAGGTATTAAGTAACTACATTCATGAGAAACCAAAAAGAATTTGTCAAGGATGGAGAGGTGTGAGGAGAGAGTGAGAGAGAACAAGAGCAAGAGCAAGAGCTAGAGGTGGAGAAAGAGAGAGAAAGAAAAAGAGAGTAAGAAAGAGAGGGACACAGGAAGGAAAGATGAAGAGGTAAATCAAAGGAAAATTCTAGAAATTTCCCATTCTTGGAACCACATACAAAAAAACAGAAATTGTAAGAGTACTGTTGAATTTAACCAAGTGAGGCTAATGTTTCAGAAAATGCGCATGCATCAGTTGTTGTCCCTAAGAAGGGAACATCTATCTTATGGTAATGACATTATAATGAGAAAAATACACATGGATGTGTGGTAAACAATAATTAGAGTAAATAGTAATTAGCCTCACCTAGTCTAATTTGATCCGTCTTTAGACAAAATATGTGATGGAGTTTGTCAAAGATTTGTGCCAAAGGAGTAAAGTGCTGAGCAAAAGAATTCCCATTATGTATCAAAGAATTAAGTAACACAAGAGAAATTCCAAAAACAGCGAAAACCTATTTTTTTACCACTGAGTTTTCTTTAGGGCCACCGTCTTAGTCAGTTTAGGCTGCAATAACAAATTACCATAGACTGGGTGGCTTAAACAACAGATTTATTTCTTGCAGCTCTGGAGGCTTGGGAGTCCAAGATCTAGATGCACTCAGATTCAGTGTCTAGTGAGAACTCTTTTTTGGCTGCCTTCTCCTTGTATCCTCAGATGATGGAGAGCAGAGAGAGCAAGCTCTCATTTCTCTTCTTATAAGGGCACTAATCTCACCCAGTAGGGCACTTAGTCATTCATGAGGGGACCTAATCACCTCGTAAGGGCCCCATCTCCCTAATTCTATTACATGAGGATTAAGATTTCAACATGTGGATTTTGTGGAGTGCGCAAATATCTAGGCTATAATAGCCACACACAAGTTAAGTAGTTTTAGTCCTATGGATTTCTCCCTGTGGTGAAACTTGCACTGGAGAAAGAGAGGGAGGGAACTCTCCTGATTTGGGTTTGAAGAGAATGGGGTGTAAAATTTAGGAAAAATAACAGCTAATATCTTAGTTTGTGCCTCTTAAATTTTTTTCCAGGGAACTCAAATTCAGATATTCCTATTCTCCAAAAGTGACTGGAGAATGTACATTTCAAAAAAGTAAACAAAGAGGAAATTGAACAATGAGTGTTCAGGAGATTGAGCCTAAAAGAGGTAAAAAGACTCTCCAGTATGAGAAGAATCAGTGGAGATTTGGGGAAAAGAGATAGGCAAAAGAGGCAGAGATCAGATTGAAATCAATCAAAAAGGCTCCAAGTAGAAATTTCTTTCTCTTAAGGATGACACTATCCAAATTTCTGATACATTTGAATGTATCAAGAAAACTTAGCAGTGAATCACAAGCTGAAACTGTACTAAGTACACAGAATGCTAATTATATTCTTTAAAAAGTAGATAAAACTAACTTCAGATAGGTAAGGAAAATTATAAGCTTCATGTAAGCAGCATTCACACCTTTGTATTATAAACTCTACTTTGATCTTAAAAAAAAAAAATTAAAAGATACTTTCACTCCAATCTCTACCCTTCAGTTTACATGCTCTTATTGGCTAATGTTTGAGCCCTATATTTTTGGCCCACCTTTTTGCCTAGATTAACTTGTACATGTGTACTGTATTTCTTTATTCTCTATTTTTTATGCTTTCATAACCTTTTTCTTGGGATGATTTTCTTTATCTTAATATTTGTTTATTAACTCACTTTTTAAAAAATCTGAAAATGTAATAATTTCATATTTTTGAAATATAATTTTACACATTGTTTATGGAATTCTAGGTACACCATTAGTTTCCCTCTGAAAATATTTCCCACTGGCTTTGGCTTCTATTATTGCTGTTAAAAGTCGTCTTTGAAGACAACCAAACTTTTGCACTTGTTACTTTGAAAATAATTATAACTTTGATATGCAATTTTACAAGTAAAACAGGCATAGGTTTACATTTATCTATACTTCTTAGGATTTACTATGCTTTAAGTATATATGTATTTATTCTTAAAAGCATGTTATTATATCAGCATTCTCTCTCTATCTTCCTCCTGGAAGTTTCATTATACTTATGTTAGTCCATCTCTCTATACCTTTCATGTATCTTCACTTCATATTTTCCCATAGGCCATTAGCAGTCAGCTTTGGATTTCATTCCTTTTCACCAAAACTGTTAAAAATTGATTAAAGAAAACAAGTTAATGATACAAATGAACTATTTAACACTTCATGAAGTGGGCAGTCTCCATTTGGAGAAATGCAAAAAGGAAGCTCTTATGGTATAAAGAATAAAGAATAAGGAAAAAAAATAGAAAATATCTGATTGGTTGGGGTCACATAGTCAACCATATTTGGGGTGAGAAGGCTCAGAGCTGGCTTGGCCTTTGGGGATTGGTGGACTGGATACAGTAAGTTCCCTACATACGAACAAGTTCCATTCCAAGAGCACATTTATAAGTCCAATTTGTTCATAAGTTCAACAAAGTTAGCCTAGGTACCCAACTAACATAATTGGTTATATAGTACTGTATTCTAATAGGTTTATAATACTTTTCACACAAATAATATATAACAAACAAACAAACACAAAAAATAAAGAAAACATTTTTAATCTCACAGTATAGTACCTTGAAAAGTACAGTAGTACATACAGTACAACAGCTGGCATACAAGTGCTGGCATCAAGTGCATGGGCAAGGAAAGTTACTGATTGGAGGAGGGAGAGGACGTGGGAGATGGTAGAGCTGAAGGATGGTCAGCAATAGGAGATGGAAGCCAAACTGCATGCCTGGCGGTGATGGCACAGGTTCTGGTTCCTTGCTGGAACCAGATGCATGTTTGCATCATTGAAAGTTCACAACTTGAGGGTTCATAAGTAGGGGACTTACTGAAGTTCCTGGTCAAACACAGGGTTTACAGGGACATGAAAGTTATCTAAGTTTCAATTTGCATATGTGGCACCCTGGGTAGAAGCAGCTTTTTCTTGGACCTAGAAATTCATTTCAACACCAAGCAGGAAATTTCATTTTTTAAAGAAAAACTGAATTGCCTAGAAAACTACTCCAATCTTACATTTAGAGTTGCATAATGGCCACCTTGAATAATGTTTTTTCATTGGAAGAGTGACTGAATTTTATTTCCTGTGATGCTGGAAGGTGTTTTTAAAGAACTTTTGTGTATAATTAAAATAATGTTTCTTTCAAATGTATGTAAAAAGTCTTGTCTTCAGTGTGAAAAAGAAACATAAAATGACAAAACAGCCTAAATGAAGTGATGTAAAAATAGGAATTTTTAAAGACATCATCATACAGTGTTTGGCTAAGTATGCTAAAAAAGAGGTTGAGTATCCTTTGACTTTTAGAAGTACTGTCTGTTGGAAGTTTTCATTTACTTCCTAAAGCATTGATAGCTATTCAACTATGACTGCCATTGCTCTTATAAGACATTTTTATATCCCTTGAAACCATTTTCAAAGCAGTGAGGAACCTCAACCAGCTACAAAAGAGCACTGTTATGTGAAAACAATGTGGATTATATTAATTCTTTTTAAAGCTCCATGTGAAGGAGTAGGATAGTAGAAGCACAGTTTCTTACAGTGTGTCACACAATAGGTAAAATAGCATATCATTTAAACAAATGCAGTTGTTTCAATTCTGTATCAGTAAAAATTGAAGTTTTATAAATTTACTTCTCTCATACTATATCAGGCCAATTCTCCATAAGTTTTTCAGAGTCAAATGTGCAAACTCCACAATAGTTAGACAAAATTAGATATATGTTGAGATACAAAATTTATGGATTGTAAGTGGAAGTCAGTCCTTTAAACCAAACAAAAACAAAATTTAATTTACACTTAGTTGGCATGCTTTGGTGAAAGATCCGTTTTATATCATTTTAGTCATTTATTTTTATGTTAAAATGCAGAAAGAAAGGAAAAAATTTAACTTTCACTAGATAGTTTTATATTTAAGAAGTCATTGCATTTAAGTAATTTTTAATGTAGTTGTTTTTGAAAAACTGGTTTTGGCAAGCTTTCTTTCAAGAAAATGCTGATATTTTCTAGGTTATTTAATTTCAGCATAAATGCATTACATTCTTAATTTTTTATCCAGCATTGCCAGAGACAATTATGAATATAGTGGAATTACATAATAAAAATGCAATTATTTTAACATAGGTAATAGGAGACCTCATGATTCACACAGAGGAGTCAAAAATAGGGATTTTTAGCAAAAAAAGCAAAAGTTTATTTGGACTTGCTTATTCATATGCACTTGGCAAAAATGAAGTAAAGTAGTAAAACAAATAGTTTAATTTCCACACAGTAATGAGATTTTTATTTTTTAAATGAATTCACATAAATTCATTAAAAAATGGTATCATTTGGAGAATAAAATTCAACTAAAGCATGGCTGCTACACTCAAAGGAAAGGAAGATGAGAAAATGTGAAGAAATTCTAGAAACCTACTCCAATCAGTGTTACAAAATAAAAACAATTTAAAACTGATTGTGTGGGCTTCCCTAGTGGCGCAGTGGTTGAGAGTCTGCCTGCTGACTCAGGGCACACGGGTTCATGCCCCGGTCTGGGAAGATCCCACATGCCACGGAGCGGCTGGGCCCGTGAGCCATGGCCGCTGAGCCTGCGCGTCCGGAGCCTGTGCTCCACAACGGGAGAGGCCACAACAGTGAGAGGCCTGCATCCTGCAAAAATAAATAAATAAATAAATAAATAAATAAATAAATAATAAAAAATAACTGATTGTGTGGTAACAGATGTTTTTCATAGTTATACTACTCTACAGTAACTATTTAGAAAGATAATATGTATTTTCAAACTTTTTTCCAGTTTTTAAATCCAAAGAGGTGAATAAAACAAAATCATTAGAAAGCATCTTGGCTTCTTTTTGTCTTAGCCAATCAAGTGTTAGGGGAACCACTGACCAAAACCGCCTGCCCTGGCCAGGCAAGATAGTAGCCACTAGCATGAGTTATCTTACAGCCTGGTAAGGAACAAGGAACTAACAAGCTACCACCAACCGGAAGAATTTGGGAAAGTTCAAACGGAGAGAGGACAACAGTCCATGTGTCCTACCAAACTCCTTATTTTTTTCTAGTTGTTCTTTATTTATAATGTAGGCAGAAGCAACTGATACAAAGTAAAAGGGAGAGACATTACACAATTGTTATTTAGACAAGTTTAGAACAAAAAAACTGCACAGGGAGAGGTCAACTCTCCCTGGAATCCATCTTGCCTGAGTGATGCGAGCCCCACCAGGAAGGACCTGAGTTAGAATGATTGGCCAGAGACAACCCGGAAACTAACCCCATCACCATAAAACCTGAGACTGCGAGCCACGTGGCAGAGCAGTTCTCCTGGGTTCCCTTACCCTGCTGCTCTCTGCCCGGGCACCCCCTTCCCAATAAAGTCACGTGTTGCTGTGTCAACATGTGTCTCCTTAGACAATTCATTTCCGAATGTTATACATGAGCCCACTCTCAGGTCCTGGAAGTGGTCCCCCTTCCTGCAACAAAAGCAACCAAATGGCAGTATCTGAGTTTTATTTCATCTTTCTATAAGTTAAGAACCCACAGTGCTTATTCCAAAAAATGGTACATAAATATTCATTTTTCCTTTTTAATTTAATAATATTTTCAATTCATATGTGACAAAATACTGTAGATAATCTTAAATTATTGCTTTATTTCTTTATGAATTGTTTAAATCTTCATATACTATGTCAGAAAGAGATAAGTACTTTGGAGAGAAATAAATTTAGGTGAGTGAAATGAACAATTATGAGAGACTGAGGTGCTATTTTATAGTGTATGGTCAATAGAGACTTGATTGACAAAGTGATGTTTGGACAGAAACTTGAAGGGAGTGAAAGGAAGAGGCATTTCAGATATCTCAAGGGTGAGCATACGGGGAGAGAGAACAATAAGTACAAAGCCCAGAGCCAAACACATGATTAGCACGTAAAAGGAAGAGAAAGGAGGCCAGTACTGGTGGGGCAGAGCCTAGAAATGGGTGAAGGAACAAAGAAGGATAGGTGAGGTCAGAGAGAAAGCAGAGGCCTTAATAATGTATGATCTTATCCTCCATAATAAGGACTTTGCTTTTTATCATATTAAAAGTTTTGAGGAGTAACATGAATGTGCCATACATTCAAAGGAATAATATGGCTATTTTGTGAAAAATAGATTTAGAAGAAAAAGGATAGAAACTTGGAGATCAGTTAAGAGACAATTGAATAATCTTGGCAAGAGTTGATGGCAGCTGGCAAAAGAGGAGGAGAGGCAGAGTAGTGAGAAATGGCTAGATTTGTTGTAGTAACGAAGTATCACAGACTGATGATTTTATCTTCTAATACTTCTGGAGACTAAAGTCCAAAATCAAGATGTTAGCAGAGTTGGTTCCTTCTAAGGGCAGTGAAAGAAGAATCTGTTCCAGGCCTCTTTCCTGGCCATCCTCTCCCTATGTCTGTTCACATTGTCCTCACATTATGTTTGTGTGTCTGTCTCCAAATTTTCTATTTCTATTAGAATAACAGTAGTATTAGATTAAGGACACCCTAAAGACCTCGTTTTAACTTGATTACCTGTATAAAGACTCCAAATAAGATCACATTCCGATATACTGATGGTCAGGATTTTAATATATGAATTTTGGGGGAAGACAATTTAGCCCGTAACAGGGTCCATTAAGAAATGGTTTTGATGAAGCAACCAGAGGAATAGAATTAGTGGTTATCTTAAATACTCTTCAAATTATCCATTCATTCAGTGTTCAACAAATACTTAGCAAGTGGTTTGCTGTGTGAACACTGTTCTAAGCACAGTGAAAAAGATACCCAAACACTAAGCCCACATTAATTCAACATCTTAATGAAACATTCCATGGGCATACAATTTGCCTCTCCTGAAGGACCTGCAATTCCCTTAGTACTCCAATTAAAATACTTCCCAAATGCTCACAGAAAACTAAGGGGTAAAATTTCCTTTCCTTTACTTGTCAGTTTTGTCAGGTCACTTATCTCTGTGAGTCTCTGTTCTTTACTCTGAAAGTTGGGGAGATACATCCACCTCACAAGATGATAGGGTTAAATAAAATATTATATACCCAAGTTATGCTCAGACTTTTAAAGATGTTACTCTTGATGATGAACCTCCTTATGGACATTTGATCTTATTGACCATCTAAATGACATGAGTAAATTGCCAGTCAGTTTGAGAGAGAATTATGTCTGTGCTCTTGACTAAAAAGTTTAATAAGGGAAACCAGAGGGAACCTCCTCATCTTTGAGTTTGAAGGGTTGATAATTAGGTATTAGGAAAGAACGATTTTGTATCCTCAGAGTCTGGCATAGCGACAGCATAAATTTCAATTACTACACACAAAATTACTTACAAATGTAGGAGAGGTGTTGGTCTCTCATTCATGCCCACATTTACTCCCTGTGCCTAGATCAGGCCTACCAGGAATCAAGAATACAAAATGTTTGGAAATTAAGCATTTAGGATATTGATAGGACAAATGGGTGCCATATTTGTTCTCTCTGACAAAGAATTCCAGGGCAATTACAAGATGAGAGAATAGGCTGTGCTAGGGTTACACAGGAGGCTTTGTGGGATAAATGAGTACTGAGATATTTCCTTATTTGTGCAGCAAATACAGAGTGATGACACAGAACCCCACTAGGGATGCAAAGTTGAGTAATATGTGATTCTTACACATAATTAGCTCATATTCTAGTCTCAGAGCCAAATATATAGTAATAATAAATAGCACTTATTGACCTCCCAATATGTGCCAGACATTGTTCTAAGTAATTACATGGATTAATTCTTTAATACTGAAAACAACCCTATGAGAAATGAAGGCAGGTACTAAGAGCTTAGGAAATGTGCCTAGGTCATATACCTAGTAAGTGGTAGAGTTGAGATTTGAACCCAGGCAGTCTGGCTCCAAAGCCTGCACTTTTAACCAGTGTGCCTTTTTGTTAATGCAGTTTTAATGTAGAGTAGTAAATAAATAATAAAGTTGTAAATAAACCTATAAATTAAAAAAGGAAACATGATCACATCCATCTGTGAGGTGGTTAAGAAAAATTTCACTGATGTGGGAACCACAAGGTAGAATTTTGAAGGCTCAACAGGAATTTTCCAGATAAAGGAAAGGAGTGGTATAGTGTCTTCAGATTAAGGATGTTGAATTTAACACAAACTTTAAATCTGCTTCCTCCCTGGAGTCTACTAAAATAAATGAGATACTCAAGAGGTTTTTGTTCTTTGCTAATTTTGAGTATGGAAGGTGGCTTAAACCCAGAAGCACTAAGAATAGCAGAGAAGACAGCAGTACCAAACTGATAGAAGTGTGAAAACTCTATTGGATAAGTGGAAACTGTGTTAAGATACCTAAAAATCAAATTTTGGGTGGGGAAATCTGAGAAACACCTGATTTCTTTCACACAAGCATCCTAATGTCCAGAATCTGTAGTACCAGTATGGTAGACTGCTAATGGCCATGTATGTAGTGGTAATTATTTTCCCACTCCTTGAATGTGGATGAGACTTGTGATTTACTTTGATCCCAAATGTGGCAGGAGTGACATTGTGTGAGGCCTGAGCATAGGCTCAAGAGACCACGCAGTTACCACTAGTGTGCTCTTGAAATGCTGCTGACGAGTGAACAGACCTGTGCTAAAGAACGAGATATCACATGGAGACCTGGTCCAGCTGAGGTACAAACAAAATAAGGCCAACCAATAACACATGCATCAGAAATAAGCCATTGTAATGGAGCTCCACCTAAACTATTGAGCTCAGAATCATGGGCAAATAAATGTGTGACATTTTAAGTGATTTGTGACAGAGCAAAAAGCTAAGTGATTCAACCAGCTTTCACTGTAAGTAGAGATGAAGCAAAAGATAAAAACAGGATTGTTTGAAAGTTTATGTCATAAGCAGTGTATGCACAGATCAATCCACTTCACATAGTGGGACAGAAGCCTGAGGTTTTATTTTCTAGAGTGAGTGAAACAGAGAATCTTTGGATCTGGGGATACCAGAGACAATCAAAGATATAGGGACTACACTAAAATACGATTATTAAGAGAAAGGTGATATATTGAATGTAAAGACTTGGAGGAATTTTATGCATTTCTCTCTCAAACTCTAGCAACCAGGCCTCTACCCATTACTGAGAAGATAGAAGAACATTCACTGGAGAATGTGACCAACTCAAAGGAAAGATCCTAAAAATACTACCATTGTGTTATGTAGCTATAATTATTGTTCAATAAATAATAATCTCCTTGTCACTATCACTCCATACTACCATCACGGTTCCTGGTCTCTATGAGAGGGACACATGTCTTCATCCTACTGATGCTGAATTTGCCAAGGGACTTCAGTGTTGTTTGTCACTTGGGTATTTTGGTTGTTTGCCATGTAGCAATAACTGACTTACACAAAGTGTTCTGTGAGGATTGGGGCCAGAAACATCATCCTAGAATAAGATAGAAACAGTAGCAGTATAAACACTGGGTCAGCTGTTTTGAAGAAAGTCACAGGGACTAAGAAGGGCACTCTCAGGAAATGACGCATCTTCATATTTCTTTTTTTTTTTTTTTTTGTGGTACGCGGGCCTCTCACTGTTGTGGCCTCTCCTGTTGCGGAGCACAGGCTCCAGACGCGCAGGCTCAGTGGCCATGGCTTACGGGCCTAGCTGCTCTGCAGCATGTGGGATCTTCCCGGACTGGGGCACGAACCCGTGTCCCCTGCATCAGCAGGCGGACTCCAACCACTGTGCCACCAGGGAAGCCCCATATTTCTTGATGTCACAAAATATGTCATTGAATGGAAAAATTGGGACATTAAAAATACTGAATCAGAAAATGTTTTTGGAATATATGACTCTGAGTAAGATAAAATGTTAGGAATCTGTTTACCAGTTTATCTTCCTATTAGTATATGCACCAGAGTAAATAAATGATTAAACATATATATGAGTAGGTATATAAGACCTCTTTTTAAAGTACAAAATGAAATGTTTAAGTGATGAGAAAGCCATTTGTCATAGTTTAACTGTGAGCTCTTTTTTGTCTTAGTACTACATACACTAATAGAATTTCTTATAATTAATAATGGCTTAAATTTAATAAATTATGTAAATGATATGTCAGAAAATTAGTGCTATGAAGAAAAATTCAGTTAAGCAAGGCAGTTAGAAGGACAGTGAATAGGAATTACTTCTTTATAGAGAGTGATGTGAAAAGACTTCTCTGATATTATGGTTTTTGAGCAGCGACTTAAGGGGTGTAAGAAAGAATTATTTCAGGCAGGTCGATCAACAACTTTTGGGACAGCATTGTGAATGGCTTGCTGGTTGCAGAGAAATGAAGCTTTGAAGAGAATAGTTGCAGGGAATGTTATAGGAGTTGAGGTCAGAGAGTTAGTAGAGATAGAGTTATTTACTAACTTATGGGGAATTATTAACCTTTTAGTTGGTTAATATGGCAAGTATTTGGAGCACTTGAAGAGTGTCTTGATCTGACTCACATTTAAATGGAGCCGTCTGGCTACTGTGTCAAGACTAAGCCTTGGGATTTCCCTGGTGGTTCAGTGGTTAAGAGCCTTCCAATGCAGGGGATGAGGGTTCAATCTCTGGTTGGGGAGCTAGGATCCCACATAACGCACAATGTGGTGACAAATTTAAAAAATTTAAAAAATAAAAGTAAACAGCAATAAAAACACTTAAAAATTTAAAAAAAGAAAAAAAGAATAGGCTTCAGAGGAGCAGGTGTAAAGTCATGAAGACGAGCTGGGAGAAAACTGCAATACTCCCAAACAAGATCATGAGGAGTAGGGTCAGAGAAATAGCAAGTCAGTAAGTAGTTATGTTTCAAAATTGAAATGAAAGTTTTTGCTGATTATTGAATGTAGGGTATGTGAGAAAGAGAAGAAATAAGTAAAACTCCAAAGTTTTGGCCAAACAACTTGACCAAAATACATTGCCATGTACTGAAATTGAGAAGACATCATGAAGGAGATATTTGGAGGTGGGAAATTAAGAGTTCCATTTGTCACTTTCTTAATTATGAGCAGTTTTATGAGGTAAAATGAGTTTCCTGAAAATACTATTATCGTATATGTTTGTGGACTAGATATTTAAGATTCAGATCTTTTAATAAGTTACACAAAGTTGGTTTATGAGAGCCTCAACTCCCATAAAGACACACACACACACACACGTATACATACATACATATACAGATATTAAGGTCAAAAATTAAATATAATGATCTACATTTGGATGAACATACAATTGTCAAGTTATTAGCTTAGGTGAGAGTGCAGGCATTTAGAGACCACTGTTTCCCAGAATCTCACAGTTTTTCTGGAATGCTACGTGCACCAGATGGTCTTATAACTTGGCTGCACAGTGAGATGATGTGTTCAGAAGATGGGCTGGCAGAATGAAAGACAAAGGGAAATGCCTGGCTCGCTTATTCATGATCATGGTCTCTGGGGAAAATAAGTGCATAGAATTACAGGTTCCCATCTCTGCCTATGGCATGTTTCTTTGCTCAGTTGCTCAATCTGGGTAAAACCAGCCAAATTTCTAAACATAAATGACTCACTTAATTTCTCTTTACACATGACAGAAAATTGTTTACCAGGATATCTTGCTTTGGGATTCCACTTTAAAGATGGAATGGTTGATTCATGACACGGCTGACAGCTCTTGTAACTAAACACCTGTGTGACATATTTTTCTCCTTATTGCTAAAAAAAAAAAAAAAGGTTCAATTAAGACTAAATTCATAAATTATTGGAACATTTCATTTGGGATACAAGTTTATATAATTTTTTTTAAATTTAGCAAGAATATTTGTATATAAATTTCAGGGCAGGAATTTTAATATCTGTAAGTGTTCATGCAAGTGTATTCGAAAATATAGGTTGTGGTATTTTCATTGCTTTGAGATAAAGGAGATGGGTTTCGTTCCTTCCCCAAATCTTTGGTTTTACTTCTAAAGACCATTATCAGGACACCCATTAGGTTAAAAAAGCCACTGATAGACACAGTGCCTGTGACAAAGGATACTTAAGTTTGTGAAGCTGAACTTACTGAATAGAATGCAATATAGTTCTGAAATAAGTGAATGCCAATTTTTGGTTTTTCAAATTAATGATATGTTTAGGTATGACATTATTTAATGATGTATAAACATATGTGTTATAAACTTTGGCACAGAAAAAATGATAAATTGTAACTGCTGGATTTGATTACTTTAGATTTACCTTAATTCTTCTGATATGTTCTTAAATATGGAATTTGGCTTAGATGTTTTTATCTTTTAGAAAGAATAAAATCAAATATGAGCAAGCTTTATAGGACAGCTTCTAGTGTTAACATAATATAGCTTCCAGTTGTTCATCAAAGCTCAACAGAATTGAAAGCTAGAAAAAATTATAGAGCTACACTCTTGATTGACAGGGCAGTGCAATTCAAAATCCTAATTTGATGGAAAATGGTGTACATATTTTAAAAAACAAATGTCTATAGGGAGATAATACATATGTGAATAAATTAGTATAATATGAATTTACCTATTTCTTAAGAACTAAAACATGTATTTAATGTAAAATTGTGTTTCTCTCATATTTTTCCTGCCAGAAAGAGTAGGTCATTAATCCAATAAATAAATAAATAAATTAAAAAAATATATATATATATATATATATATATATATCTTCCAGGCTTAATGTTTCGTCTTCATATGCAAACAAAAGAAATCTCATTGTATTTTATTTTTCACAAAATGTAAGGACTCTGTTTGAAGTTTAAGAATTTTAATAATTTAAGAAAATAATTTACGTTTTCAGTCATCTAAGGAATATAGTTAATATTTTTATATTCAGCCACAATGAAATACCACACATTTTTAAGAATTCAACTAATGATATTTCTCTTACGAGACTGAGGAAACAAGGTACAAAATTACCTATTATAATTATTCAAACCTAGGTAGAATCATTACCATATTTATTTTACCATATAGCAAAATACTTCTATAATACTATTCATCAAAATTTTGACCATTTATATTGTTTTCTTTAAGTTATTATCTTAGGTACATAATTCTCTTATGCTAATTAGATTAAACTTCAAAATCAGTGAGATGATTAAGAGTTAAACTGAGTAACCAATACAAAAATATTTATTTTTCTGCTTATGTGTAACACATTTTAAAATTTTATTAAAGGAATTTGTTGAATGTATATTCTGAGATATTTTTTCAACAAAATATATGTACATGCTTGCATAAGCATAATAAATTGGAACAATGCAATGGGTCTATCTTGCCTCTAAATATAATTCATATAACATGAACATTTAAGAATATTCAGATAGGCCTCCTGCAGTCATAGTCACTAATAAATAATTCAGGTGCTTACAAAATTTTCCACCTATTTTTTCTGGATTTTAGAAAGGTTTTAACACACTATTGGACTTTAAGAAAAGTTCTGTGCAGGAAATCAGAAGGAAAACAATTATTTTTATCTGTTATTTACTAAAATATTGAGTTATTTCCCTTATTTTAAAAATGTTTTTAATGATAGTTGATAATAATAGCATTATTTATTGACACTTGAGTCTATGGTTACAATAGCAATCATCAGTTGTCATTATATGCCTCAAACTTGTTTATATGCTAGTAGAAATCACCGTGTTTTTGAAGTTACTGAGGCAGTGAACTCTAAGATAGATAAATACAGAGCCATTAAAGTGCTTTTGTTCCCCCCAATTTAGATTAGGTTGACACAAATCTATGCAGTATGCATTCTCAGTTTCAGTGTAGTAAGGCAATCTAATTATGGAGTTTAAATATTTCTAATATTTAAAAAAGAAGAGAGCCACACAGAATGTAAAACAAATCACTAATTCCCTTAATGTTTTATATAAGTATGTGCTAATGCTTTATTTGCATTTAGGACTCTACATAAGCAGCAAGGAAAGCAGAATATTTAAGTAAATTAGTCTTCAGAGACCTTTAAAGTAGTTTAGTTTGAACACAATTTCTTAAATTTCAACAACTCTTAAAAAAACTTAGATGCTGTAAAAACTCATATGAAGATAAAATTATTTTTCTGTATTTAATTTATACAATATAAAAAACTCTATTCTTATATACTAGATATGTATTTTGTAAATGACATAAATTTGGGTTTTTAAAATTTTGTCTGACAATCTTTATTTCTTCCAAAGAATCTTTTAAGCTATTTACAATATGTCATTACTCACATAGTCATATTTTTATCTACTATCTTACCTCATTTTTGTTTTTATTGTTGTTTTTGCTCTTTTGGAGGGTTGGTGGGTCGTTTTTCACTATTTTTTTGCTATCAGTTTGGAAATTTTATACTCTGTTATTATTCTTTTATTAATTAGTCTGAAAAATATAACAAATATACTTACCTAGGTTTGACATTATTTTCTGTATCTTCCCTCTGAAAAGGAAAATAACCCTAGAGCACTTTAACTTAATTTCTTACTTTTCTACTTACATACAAAGTGTTTCCATATAATTTCTGTATTGTCATGTTTAGACTTTATAAGAATTTTTAAATAGATGCTTAATATTTATTTATATTATTTTTCATATTTACCAGGATGGAGAAGAAGGCACCCTCTGCTCTTAGTTGATAAATGTTTTTCTAACAGGAGTATAGGTTAGCAATCCTGTAACTATTTTCTTATACTACATTTGAATGAATAAGTAAATACAGTATAGATAATCATAACTAGGTTTATCACTTGTCACAAACAAGCAAGTGGAGGGGGGAATGCTAGAATGACCTCTGTGGCAAATTCTGTGGTGCTGGCTTGAAGTCAGAGATTTTGATATGAATTCATATGTGTTTAAATGAACTCATGGATAAATGTATGTATATAAATACAGAGATATGTGTACAGATAGATATGTGTATACACATTGTTTAGTATCCATGCATGCACTGGCTAGTTCTGTCATCTGAGAAGGCCTAAAAATACAGAAACTCAGTAGTATTTAGCAAATCTAGTACCCAGATCTAGATTTCAAAATACCATTCTCCAATAAAAAGAACCAGGCTGTCTGGATAACTGATTTATTCTAGGGCTGGAACATGGAAAATACAAGGTGAGTCTAGAGCATTTCATAGTGTCAGAAAGTAAGAAAGTGTTAAAAGAAGAAGGAGGAGAAAGGAGAAAAAGGAGATGGAAGATAATGGAGATTGGAGTTCCCAAAAGACCCAGAAGCTAAATGAAAAGAGTCTCAGCTCCCAATGGACAAAGCTGGAACAATTTGAGTGATACAATACTATTACATTATAAACAAAGAAACTAAAAACCATCCATGACTCCATATGGATATTTGTAAGTGATTAAATAAATAAATGAATGGGAATTAATAAATAACTCTTCCTTACAGAAGAATTCCAATTAATAAATGTAGAAAGAATAAAGGAAATAAAAAAGAAATCACCACTAGAAAGCCGCATTAATGCTGCTATCATGATGCAACAATGAATGCTAAAATTAGTGAGCAAACCCTTGAAGAAAAATAGATATTTGTAGAACCTCAACAAATCCTTTCTTCCCCCCAAATATATTAATTCTGGTGGTAGACTTAACACAATGTCAACAAATTATTTGATACTCTTCCCTCTGGCAGGTAGAGCTTAATGGCTCTTTTTATTTCGGGCTGGACTTAGTGACTCACTTCTAATGAATAGAACATAGAAAGGAAAAAAAAGGAAAAACGTGGTTAACACCATCTTAACCGAGTGGTCAATGTTAATACCACCAGAAATAAGCATATTGATAATATACACCCCCTGGTGTGATTATGAGGGCACATCATTTCTGTGATGTTCTTCCCAAATGGCATAACTACAGCTTAATCATACATAAACATAAGACAAATCTATCTCAGTGATCCTCTACCCTCAGATGGATTTGTTTATATTTACTTATCTGGTACTTTTAAGAAGTGCCAAGTCATGAATACAGAAAAGGAGAGAATGCAGAACTGTTAGAGTTTGAAGGAAATGAAGAAGACTCAACAACTTAATGCAATGTAATATCCTGGATTGGATTCTGAAGCAAAAAAAGGATATTTGTAAAAAAAACAAACAAAAAAACCCCTGGGAAATCGGAATAAAATCTTTAATTTATTTAATCATAATTACATTTGGTAATTACACCATGCATATGTAAGATGGTAACCCCTTAGGGGAAGCTGGGTGAGGCATGCACACCCAAGCATGTACTATCTTTACAACTCTCTTTAAGTTTAAAATTATTTCAATATATAAAGTTGTAAAAAAAATAGAATAGGTTACTAAAGCAAAATCTGGTTCTTTCAAAAGGGCAAAACATAAACATACTTTGGCACATTCAACAAATAAAATTAAAGGACACTATATTAGGCCAAGAGAAAATGTATAAATACAAAGGTACAGGGTAATTTTAAACCATACAACACTTCTATGTACAAATTGATTTTGATTTCTCAATGAGTTAAGAATAAAGAGAAAAAGATTAGGTAACAAGACAAGGTGTAAATAATTTTTCAGAGTTGTGATTCTACTCTATTCAAAAAAGACTTTTTCTTTTAGCTTCCTTGTCCTTATGGAAATATTAGCATATATTACAGCACACTTTTTGTTTATTTTATTTTGTGGAACTTCTTTCACTAATTCCTTTTTCTTTATTATTTCCTACTCTTCTTCCTTCTTTTCTACTCCTCTTTTACCTTCTTCCCACACCCATTTTTCTGTTTATTTGCCTTCCTTTTCATCTTTCTCCTCCTTCATTTTCCTTTCCTCCACTCCTTACTCTTCTTTCTCTCATGTCTTTCTCCCACTTCACTTTCTTCTATTCCTTTTTATACCATATACTCTTCTACTTTCTCCTGCTTTTCAATTTTCACTTTCTCCTTTTGATTCTTTTCTATTGGGTTGGCCAAAAAGTTTGTTTGGTTAGCTGTTCAATAAAGTTCTTGGTAAAAATGAAAAACATGTCTTTTATTTATACTTAAAACCAAACAAATCTTTTATCTCTTCCTCTTTCTGTCCCATTTTCTCTTTCTCATTTTCTTCCACCACATCTTTTTTCTTTGCTTTTTCTTTTGCCTCATCCTAATCTTAATGGGCTAAAATTAGCTGAGAAAAGTCTGTGTCACATTTACATACATGGTACCTTTTTAGGACAACTATTGTGCATCTCTAAATATTTTAACTTATCAGCAAGATCAAAACCTGATTTTAAGGGGGTAAAGGGATCTGGTTGGTAAATTACTTGATTTTAAAAATTTTGAAGACAAATAAAGTTTATGATACAGTGAAGAGTAGAACAATTGTAATTTATTTCTTCTCCTCAAGTGGAATTTAATATGTTGATGGCTGTTGAGGGTGTTTTTGCTCCTTTAAAATTTTATAACAACTTTATGTAACAAATTTATAATTAAAATTATAATAACTATTATTTTATAGTTCTCAATGTATTGCATCAGTGAAAACCATTAACAGTCTAAAATGTCTTGTCATGAAGACCCAATTAAAGGCTTAACATCAAACATTTTTCTTATTCTGAAGAATTTGCTATTTTTATGGGCTGTTACTTATTCACTGCATGTGAAAATTAAGCTAATTTCTTTTACCTAGTAAATTAGAACATATTCTTATCTTCACCTAGGTTATGACTAATGGAAACCTGTTGAAAGGTTTCCATTCCAAGGTTCTTATGCATAATTTAAGAGAATAGCTAGTGAAAGACAATATTGTTAGAAAAGAGTGACCACCAGAGATAATTTCTCACTCAAGAAATGAAGATGGCTGATTTTTTTCTAAATATGAGTCATTTAGAAATTATTAATTTTTCCACTTGAATAATTAAGTCTTGAAGTTGGGTAATGTCAGTCTTCCAACTACAAAGTATAGTATTGGTGAAAAAATATATAAATAGACAAATGGAACTGAATTCACGACCCAGAAATATACTCATATAAATATAGGCAACTATTCTTTGACAAAGGAACAAAGGCAACACAATGAACAAAAGATAGTATTTTTAACAAATTGTGCTGAAAGAACTGGACATCCACATGCAAAAAAAAAAAAAAAAAATGAATCTAGACACAGACCTTACACTTTTCACAAAAATTAACTCAAAATGAGTTAAATTTATAACTATAACTTAAATGTATAGACCTAGATGTAAAACAAAGAATTATAAAACTCTTAGAAGATAAAAGAAAACATAGGTGATGACTATATGGTGATGACTTTTTAAGGTATCACACCTAAGCATGAACCATAAAAGAAATAATTGATGAGTTTGACTTCATTAAAATTAAAAACACTGCAGAACATTGTCAAGAAAATAAAAAGACAAGCCACAAGCTAGGAGAAAATATTTGCAAAAAACATATCTGATAAAGGTCTGATATCCAAAATATACAAACAACTCTTATAATTCAATGATAAGAAAATTAAACAAGCCAGAGGCTGCAACACCCTTGCATATCTGGGCAAAAATAATGAGCCAGTTGCTGGTCGGGATTGCCTGGCAGGGTTTTCCCTACTTTTTTACTTGTTGGTGAAGCATTTCTAGTGTGGCCACATAATAGCCCTTACCTTTGTTTGTTAAATGGCACCTCATCTGGACCGGCTAGCATTCATATCTGCAGTATTTATTTCTCCTATGTCTGACCCACTAACCTGTGAGCATCTGGAGGTTAGAGATTGAATCTGCTTCCTTGGATCCTAGGGGGCCTAGCACAATTCCGACCACTTATTTGACTCAATAAAAGTTTGTGGGAGAAAAAAAGAAAAGAAAAGAAACAACCCAACTATAAAATGGACCAAAGACCATAACAGACACTCATCAAGTAAGATATACGAAGACAGATAAGCATGTGAAAAGGTGTTCCACATAATATGCTATCAGGGAAATGGAAACTAAAACAATTATATACTACTGTATGTTAGAATGGCCAAAATCCAGAACACTGATAACACCAAATGTTGACAAAAAGTGGAGCAACAGGAGCTCCCATTCATTGCTATTGGGAATGCAAGATGGTACAGCCACTATGGAAGACAATTTGGCAATATTTTTTATAAACTAAAGCTAGGTATTATCTTTATATATAAAAACTAAACATACTTTTACCGTGTCATGTAGTGATTGCACTTTTTGGTATTTACCCAAAGGGGCTGAAAACTTATGCCCACTTGGATGTTTCTGGCAGCTTTGTTCATAATTAGCAAAACTTGGAAGCAACCAAAGATGTTATTTAGTAGGTGAATGGATAAATAAACTGTATGTCCAAACAATAGAATATTATTCAGCACTAAAGAGAAATGTATTATCAAGCCATGAGAAGTCATGGAGAAACTTATATACATATTAATAAGTAAATGAAGCCAATCTGAAAGTACAAACTTTCAGTTACAAAATATACGAGTCACAAGTATGAAATATACAGTGTGGGGAATATAGACAATAATTATGTAATATCTTTTTATGGTGACAGATGACAACTAGACTTGCAGTGATCATTTTGAAATATGTAGAAATATCAAATTACTATGTTGTGTACCAGTAGCTTGTATTGTAGATCAATTATACTTCAAAAACAAATAAACAAACAGACTTGTAAAAAAAGAGATCAGATTTTTAGCTATCAGAGGCAGGGGTTTGGGGAAGGGTGGATTAGATGAAGGTAGTCAATATGTACAAACTTCCAGTTATAAGATAAGTAAGTTCTAGGGATATAACATACAAAATAATAAAGATAATCAACACTGCTGTATGTTATGTATAAAAACTTTTAAGAGAGTAAATCCTAAGAGTTCTCATCACAAGGAAAACATTTTTTATTGCTTTTTTTTTTTTTTTTTTTTTTTTTTTAAGGACAGCGACGGGCATTTTTTATTGCTTTAATGTTGTATCTATTTTATTTATTTACTTTTGGCTGCATTGGGTCTTCGTTGCGTGCGGGCTCTGTGCGGGCTTTCTCTAGTTGTGGTGAGCGGGGTCTACTTTTCATTGCAATGCGTGGGCCTCTCATTGTGATGGCTTCTCTTGTGGAGCATGGGCTCTAGGCGCATGGGCTTCAGTAGTTGTGGCTCACAGGCTGTAGAGCACAGGCTCAGTAGTTGTGGGCACAGGCTTAGTTGCTCCACGGCATATGGGATCTTCCCAGACCAGGGCTCGAACCCGTGTCCCCTGAGTTGGCAGGTGGATTCTTAACCACTGCACCACCAGGGAAGCCCTTTAATGTTGTATCTATATGAGATGATGGATGTTAGCTAAATTTATTGCAGTCATCATTTTATGATGTATGTAAGACAAATCATTATGTTGTACATGTTAAGCTTATAGAGTGCTGTAAGTCAATTTTATCTCAATAAAACTGGGGAAAAATAAAAACAAAACACAGTGCACTGGTCTGGATAATTTGTCATGTGGTCGTTGTGAGTATAGGAGAGAGAAAGATGTTTCCTAGGTTTAAAAAAAAAAAAAGCCAATCTGAAATGTCTACTTACTGTATGGTTCTCATCATATAACATTCTGGAAAGGCAAAACTATAAAAACAGTAAAAATATTACCGACTCTAGGTAGGGAGGAATGAATAGGTAGAGCACAGAGATTTTTAGGGCAATGAAACTATTCTGTATGATACTATAATAGTGGATATATGTTACTGTAAATTTGTTCAAATGCACAGAATTTGAAATACCAAGAATGAACTCTAATGTTAATTATGGAATTTGAATGATAATGATGTGTCAGTGTAGGTTCATCAGTTATAACCAATGTCTCAGCTTTGTGTAGGATGTTGATAGTGGCGGTTTTGCATGTGTCGGGACAGGGGTATATGGGGACTTTGTGTACTTTCTGCTCAATTTTGCTGTGAACCTAACACTGCTCTAAAAATTCAAATCTGTTAAAAAATAAGTCTGAACTAATTACTCAGTTATACATTTTAAGTTAGAATTTTATTGTTTTTCCTTTAATGGCTCAAATATCTTAAAATTACAAATACATATATTGCAAAATATGTCCCAATATGCCTATTCAACAAAATTGTTAATAATGAAATTTTGATTGCCCTTCATTCATAATTTATTTTGAGATAAGTTCATAAGATGATATTTACTCTTGTGCAGACTCAGCACATGCATTTTTGGCAGAAATGCAACATCATTGAAAATGTGTTCTTCTGAGCCCATCACAATAGGTACAAAAAATATTGACATATCCTTACACTAATGATGTGGTTTCTATTAAGTGTCTCTTTCATAGAGTCCCATTTTCGCCTTGTATATAATAAGTGTTTGACTGAAATATATTTTGAAATTATATATATATATTTGCTCATCAAGCCTCCACCCAGCAAGTTCAGTATAACTGTTAATGATTCCAGAAATCAGCCATCCCTGTGACAGTTGTCATAGGGTGAATTTCTATTTCTATCATCTTTTCTACATTTACTGTTATCTTTCTGGAAACAAGAGACTTTCCCATTTATCTCTTAATTTATTTATTTGTTGATTTCTATCACTGTGGACTCATGGTGTCCTATTTTATTCAATGAATTATGTACTGTAACTATTATTTTTGTGGTCAAATTGTCCTAGATTTGTCCAGTGAAAACTTCTTCAAGCTAATATCTGTGTCTATTTGACATGGTCTTTGAGAATTTCTTTATATTCAGGTACAGTATGTCCCAGACTCATTTTGGAAAATTTCTGCCCCTGCCCTAGAATCACTTATTTCTCCAAGGAGCCCTGGTACACTTTAGAGGAGAACAGCTTTTGGAAACTTCTGAAAATACATATACATATGTAAATGTTAGCATGTCACTTTGAAAATAAAGCAATTCCCAGTAGGGAAAATGGAACAGTTAAGATGTTTCATCTGAAGAATTAGGCTTCCTTAGAAAGAAATGCCATATTTGTGTTTTTATCTTGTTTTGTTCTTAAAATAGTTTGTAAAATTTGTCGTTGGGTAAGACATTTTATTCCCTTGAATTTGGTTTGACATTTCAGAATGTTATGATGAGATAGTAACTAAGGTATTGAGATGTTAAGTAATTTCCTTTAATGGCTGTATATCTTTTATGCTCCCCAAATATTTAGAATATAGAACTATTTGACAATCAAAATACTGATATTTTATCCAAATCTCTCTTAAAATTAATTATTGTGCTTTGTTAGACCAAGTAAAATATATAGGATAAATTAAATGTTCTAAAGAAGAAATAGTTCTTGAAATTATAATTATACCCATTATCAATTTTCAAAAATACTCTTCCTGAATAGTCTTTTACAAATGCTGTATGTTCTGGAACTATTTTCAAAACTTGTTTTCATTATATCTTAATGACTAAAATCACAGTAGCTTCACTTTTTTTTTTTTTTTTTTTTTTTGTAAATATTACCTTGACAATGTCTGTCACATCTGGCACTTAAATAATCATTGATTTTATTGTAGAATGCTATAAAAGACAACAAATAATTTATTTATAGACTTTAAACCAGCTCTTAATTTTTATATTTCAGCATGCTACATGAAGGGATTCTCAATGGCACTTCTAAGCATTTTGTGACAGTTTTTGTCTGGGATTATCTTTTCAAATTTAAAGATATTTACATGGAAAACAGCCTTAGAAAAACAAACACAAGTGTCTCATTCTAGGCCAGTGGGCAGATTAGTTAACTTCCTAACAAGGATAATGAAAACAATGTCTCCCTGAGGGACAGAGGCTGGGCAGTGTGTTAGCAGATCTCTCATAAGACAGGGTCTTTCCTAAAATTGGAGTTCTACAGCTGTGTACATCTCTATAACATAAACTAGAGACTTCATCAGAAACGCTCAAGTCTTTAAATGATATTATATTGAATGTCAGTTATGACACATCATTTTATATATGAATGAGAGGATTCATTAGTGGTTAGAATATTACCATTACTTGAAACTTATATAATGATTATGGGTAAACTGAGGTTTAAAATTTGTCTAAGGATGTAGTCAATTATATATGAACCAATTAGTTGCTAGTTCATAAGTGGAAGTCAATTTAACCTGCTAAAGGCTGAAAAACTAGAGTAGCAAAACAAGAATATTGAGGATACTTGATTTAAAGACAATACAGTCTTTTTCCAAATCTGTATTTATTCACAGTAGTTCTTGTCAGGACACGAAAGAATGCTGATGCTGTCATATAAGTCTCTGGATCTTAGTCACAGAAAGATGATCTTTGTTTTAGAGTATATTCTTTTGCAATTCTGTACTGGTTGGTGTTTTTATATATTTGAAAGTGATATGAGCTGCCCAGAAAAGAAGCATTGTTTCTTACTTGAGTCTTAGATTTTTTTTTGCAATACATACCTAAATTATATAATTAAAGAACATTGTGTTTGTCTATCTTTTTCTGTTGTGTTTAAATTAAGACTATATTTCCCTCATTTTTCTCACTGTTTTTTGGCATATTAAATTGACTCTGTGAAATTAAATCAAGAGGGTACCTACATTTTATGACATCTGCCAAAGGGCAAAATATTGCTGGGTGGTATTTAGGTGCCAAATTATAATGATGCAGGCACTGTGACTTTTTCTGAACTTATGAACTGCTTTTAGTGGAGAGCTAAATTACTTAACTATTACTTCTGAACTTTCTCTCTTTAGTATGTTTCTAAGAAAATTTAGAATTTATCCATATCTTATTCTTCTTATTTAATTCTTTGGCATGATTTAGTTAAAATTTAACATTGTAATTAAATATTACAAAATATTAAAATAATACATTCAAGTCAAATGCTCTACCACACAACATTACAAAACAGATATAATGTGAGAATTTAATTGGAAAAAGGAACAAATGGTCACCCGAGGCATTTGGAAGTAAAAGAAAGCTTATGTGGCTATAAGAGGAGTTATGGAGTGTAAAAGATAAGAGAACTAGAAGAATAACAGGTAATGAACACACTGTGCAAACAACTTGCAGTTCATTTGTCATTTTCATGAAATTATTGGGAAACCGTTGAAGGATTCTAGTGACATGAATAGATTTATTTTTTAAAATATAGACTTTGGTTTCTAATAAGGGAAGTGATTGGAACAAGATCAGAGTAGATGCTATGGAACAGTCAAGTACCTGTTGGAAAATTCTCTCTCTCTCTTTTTCGTGTGTGTGTGTGTGTGTGTGTGTGTGTGTGTGTGTATTTATACATGTATATGTATATATGAATACCTGTGGATCTTTGAAAAACATGGGCTTGAACCGCACAGATCCATTTACACTCGAATTTTTTTCACTAAATAGTACTACAGTACACATATATGCATAGATAGATAAATAGATGAGAATATTGAAACTAAATATTAAAAGGCAGGTAGGCCAAAGGATGCATTATACTGATGGAATGGCCTTCGTATTCCAGGTTAACAGCATGGAATACAAGGAGTGGGTCAATCAAAGGCAGCCTGTTTCGTCTTGATAGATGAACTGGGAATGTGAACAAGAAAGAGGTCATGTCACACTTTAGATGCCTGCAAGAATGCCAGGACATTGTCTTCTAGGAGATAGGAATTTTTTGATATATTTTAAGTGAGGACATGACATGCTAGGTTTTATGCTTTAAAAAGGTGAATGAATTTAAAGCAACACTTGGAGCAGGGAAACCCGTTAGAAAGCCACTGGCTTGGTCTCAGTGAGAGATAAAAGGTTAAGATAATGAGCATTTGGCTTCTATGTCTGCCTACTTGCAACTAAAGGCAACAATAGTGCATTTCCTCCATCAGTTCACTAAAGAACAAGTTTTAGTTACAGTAGTACAAAATGTTTATATTTGTAAGATTATAAATTCATAATACTTCAAAGAAATTTGTAATATTTCAAGTTCATAACACTTTAAAACCCAGATTTTAAGATTGGTATGTGATTACACTAGAAAAAAATTTTCATTTAACAAGTAGGTTACAAACTTAGGCTTTGGACATGTGTGAAATATATTTTTAAATTGTATAACTTAGTGAATTAACATTAAAATGTAATATCTGACAGGAAATAAGAGAAAGAGATAAAATTTACTTATTTTCCCTCAGAACAAGTTTAAACTGTACTTGCCCTTTTATTGATGCAGACACTTATAAAGGCAAATCATATTAGCAGAGTTAGTGATTTGGAGTGCCTGAACCTAACAGATGCAGAATGCACTGAGCAGTTCTCCACGTGATGATTAAAAATTCAGTGAAGTAATGTGCCTGTCACATTTAATGGAAGGCAGCATTCAAGATAAGCAGATTCATATGCACATTTGTAATATTTCCCTTCTCTTAAGGAAGGACTGCAACTACAGCATCTTCATATTGAAGTAAATATGATTCAATGAAAGTTCACACTTAAGCTTGTAAATCACTGTTCTGATCCACATGCCAATTTGCATAGGCTTTTGGAAACTCTATGCTGCTTAAATAAGCAAAATATAATCAGAATGTTGAAAAATATCCAATTTAATTAGTCAGAATTTTGGAACTGCTAACTTCAATTTGGTTTTTCAATATAATTTTATCTGATATGAAGAGTTCTGGGAATCATACTTTAATAGGGACATAAAACAAAACTTAGAATTGACCAATCCTGATGAAAATTCAGAATATGCTCATATAGTAAAGTCAAAGACCTCATTATGCTTCAGTAAAGAAGGGGTATTGGAGTTGTTTTCGAATATACAAATATCTGTAGCTTGGCTAAGATATTCAACTTCTCTGGAAACTTAAAGCAAAGAACTATTACTAATGGATGAAAACTTCAGAGTGACTTCAGTTCAAAATAAACAAAGGTTTCAAATTCTCATTGATATCTAAATAGAGAAGTTACCATCAACAAGAGAGTGAATTGCCTGTTGCTGAAGGAGTTCAAGGGCACAGTAATTGGCATTATAAAAAGAAGAACCAATCTACTCTTTTTCTATCACTTCATTCACGGAAGTAGATTCCAATATTCAGTGACTTGAGTTTGGAGCTTAATTACCCCAGGATGATCGAGCCGTGGAAGATACAGGATATTATCTTCTATCTGGTGAAAACCTGAATCCTAAGGAATTTCCTGCCTTGCAGGAATAGTTATTTTACTATGGGTTCCTAGAGCTTAAATTATATTTGGGGGTAGAACTACTCAGGATTTCATAAACATATTTATGAAACATAAACAATATATTTCATAATATTTCTGGTTACCAAAGATTAACAATGAATCAGATGTTTATGAGTAATAATTTTAAAGTTTACTCTCAAATAGTATGAGAATTACTAGGAATGTAAGCATCAAAGTTTTGAGGTTTGTTTTCCTCTTAAGCTACTATTATTGTTCAGAGGACTGCTGCTCATTTGTGAATGAGATGAAAACTGGGGGCTGGGCCAAAACCCCTCAATTTTATTTTTATTTATTTATTTATTTATTTATTTATTTATTTATTTATTTATTTATTTATTTATTTATAAACATCTTTATTTGAGTATAACGGTTTTACAATAGTGTGTTAGTTTCTCCTTTACAACAAAGTGAATCAGTTATACATATACATATGTTTCCATATCTCTTCCCTCTTGCGTCACCCTCCCTCCCACCCTCCCTATCCCACCCCTCTAGGTGGTCACAAAGCACAGAGGTGAACTCCCTGTGCTATGCGGCAGCTTCCCACTAGCTATCTAATTTACTTTTGGTAGTGTGTATATGTCTCTGCCACTCTCTCACATCGTCACCACTTACCCTTCCCCCTCTCCATATCCTCAAGTCCATGCTCTAGTAGGTCTGTGTTTTATACCCGTCCTACCACTAATCTCTTCATGACATTTTTTTTTTCTTAGATTCCATATATATGTGTTAGCATACGGTATTTGTTTTTCTCCTTCTGACTTACTTCACTCTGTATGACAGACTCCAGGTCTATCCACCTCATTACAAATAACTCAGTTTCATTTCTTTTTATGGCTGAGTAATATTCCATTGTATATATGTGCCACATCTTCTTTATCCATTCATCTGTTGATGGGCACTTAGGTTGCTTCCATGTCCTGGCTATTGTAAATAGAGCTGCAATAAACATTTTGGTACATGACTCTTTTTGAATTATGGTTTTCTCAGGGTATATGCCTAGTAGTGGGATTGCGGGGTCATATGGTAGTTCTATTTGTAGTTTTTTAAGGAACCTCCATACTGTTCTCCATAGTTGCTGTATCAATTTACATTCCCACCGGCAGTGCAAGAGGGTTCCCTTTTCTCCACACCCTCTCCAGCACTTATTGTTTCTAGAGTTTTTGATGATGGCCAATCTGACCAGTGTGAGATGATATCTCATTGTAGTTTTGATTTGCATTTCTCTAATGATTAATGATGTTGAGCATTCTTTCATGTGTTTGTTGGCAATCTGTATATCTTCTTTGGAGAAATGTCTATTTAGTTCTTCTGCCCATTTTTGGATTGGGTTTTTTGTTTTCTTGTTATTGAACTACATGAGTTGCTTATAAATTTTGGATATTAATCCTTTGTCAGTTGCTTCATTTGCAAATATTTTCTCCCATTCTGAGGGTTGTCTTTTTGTCTTGTTTATGGTATCCTTTGCTGTGCAAAAGCTTTTAAGTTTGATTAGATCCCATTTGTTTATTTTTGTTTTTATTTCCATTTCTCTAGGAGATGGGTCAAAAAGGATCTTGCTGTGGTTTATGTCATAGAGTGTTCTGCCTATGTTTTCCTCTAAGAGTTTGATAGTGTCTGGCCTTACATTTAGGTCTTTAACCCATTTTGAGTTTATTTTTGTGTGTGGTGTTAGGGAGTGTTCTAATGTCATACTTCTACAGGTAGCTGTCCAGTTTTCCCAGCACCACTTATTGAAGAGGCTGTCTTTTCTCCACTGTATATCCTTCCCTCCTTTATCAAAGATAAGGTGACCATATGTGTGTAGGTTTATCTCTGGGCTTTCTATCCTGTTCCATTGATCTATATTTCTGTTTTTGTGCCAGTACCATACTGTCTTGATTACTGTGGCCTTGTAGTATATTCTGAAGTCAGGGAGCCTGATTCCTCCAGCTCCATTTTTCGTTCTCAAGATTGCTTTGGCTATTCGGGGTCTTTTGTGTTTCCATACAAATTGTGAAATTTTTTGTTCTAGTTCTGTAAAAAATGCCAGTGGTAATTTGATAGGGATTGCATTGAATCTGTAGATTGCTTTGGGTAATAGTCATTTTCACAATGTTGATTCTTCCAATCCAAGAACATGGTATATTTCTCCACCTATTTGTATCATCTTTAATTTCTTTCATCCGTGTCTTATAGTTTTCTGCATACAAGTCTTTTGTCTCCTTAGGTAGTTTTATCCCTAGATATTTTATTCTTTTTGTTGCAATGGTAAATGGGAGTGTTTTCTTAATTTCCCTCTAGGATTTTTCATCATTAGTGTATACGAATGCAAGAGATTTCTGTGCATTAATTTTGTATCCTGCTACTTTACCAAATTCATTGATTAGTTCTAGTAGTTTTCTGGTTGCATCCTTAGTATTCTCTATGTATAGTATCATGTCATCTGCAAACAGTGACAGCTTTACTTCTTCTTTTCCTATTTGGATTCCTTTTATTCCCTCAATTTTATTTCACTTGATTTCATTTATACTATTTGTACTGAGCAGGGATTTTTACCTTTAACTCTATCCGTTTATATTTTTTTGAATTTTCTTGCATTTTAAGTCATTATTAACTTTATTTTTAAAAATTTTTTCTGTACTTAGAAAAACAAAATAAGTATGTACACAAACACATATATATTATACATATATATGTACTACATATATATTATAGGTTGAAATCATAGAATTAGTAAAATAAACTTCTTTGGTAATAGCGTTCAATGTGTCTGTCACAGACTATGTTCCTAATAAACAATTGTTGAATGGATAAATAATATATTGTTTGCCATCTCACTGTACTTTTGTCAAAACTGTTAGATTTATTTTACTCCCTGTATAAAGAGGTAAAAGACTTAATCAGGCCTATAAAGTTTAGTCAAGAATTAATGGATTTAGGAAAAAAACAAACAATTTAAAGGAAAAAATTCTATGTTGAGTAGTACCAGAAATGACTGGAAGTTTATAAAAATCTTTTCATATTTTATTTATTTTAATGTGATTGTTATAATCTAAGGTTTGGCCTGAGCTTTATAAACACAGAGATTTGATTTCATTATGACACAAAATAGACCCACATTAACAAAGTCCAAAGAAGGAAAGAAAGAGTATGTATGTGTCCATATACCCCCACACACATATATATGTATAATATGTGCAGCCAAAGTATGGGTAAAATGTACATGTTTATCAGCTAAGTTTGTTTAAGAACTCAGCTCTGGGTCAAAGATTTAATCTGTTATCTTATTGACTCTATCCAGGCTTGGCCCTTTAGAATCTTGTTTGAAGATACACCACTGTCTTTGTAGCCTCCATGTAAAACTTCAGGGATGCTTCTCTTCATCACCAAAAGTTTACATAATCAACTGTGTGAAGAACACTGTAAGCCCTATGAGGAAAATAAGTGGTATATCGGACAGTAAATAATAATATTTTATTATGTATTGAGCATATTTTTATGTACTTGAAGCAATATATTTTGTTTTGTTTCTCCCCTAGAGTGCTAACTGTTTACTTGGGAGATTAGTATGTTTAGGTGAAAATATGTTTACATCAGACTTTGATTATTTATTTTCCAGAAAGAGTTGAGGAAGGCAGAAGAAAATTATGTAATGAACTAAGGGCCAAGAAATCTCTGGACTACAGAGCTCAGAGGCTACTAGTTGTGTAAACTCCCATGTGAAAAGCCTGCTATAGTTGTATAACACAGGGCCCTGAACATACCACATCAGTGATTTACAAAAATTAAATCTTAAATGCCTTGCTAAAGAATTGAGAGATTATTTTCAATATAATAGATACTGGAGTACATGTATAAACATATATGATATAACATTTTAAAAAGTAATGGAAATTAAAGTTTTTCAATATACTGAACTAAATGCTCTAATAAAATGAGAAGCAGAGAGATAAAAGCTACAGAGAAGTGAATGCAAAAGGAAAAAAGATAATGCAAATATCGCACAGTACAAAACTGCCTGCAAAACATATTGATGTATGAAGCTTGGAAAATGGTTGTGAGCTTGGAACTTTGAAGGCAATTATTTAGAATTTATAGTCTGGCCTTTTATAGTGATAGTGTCAAAATAAAACTTTACAGCATTCTTTCTGCCTAGTGAGTATGATAAAAAATACCAATTCTGAAATAAATTTATGATTGTGCAGCATTTCTGATATATCTTCCTATTTAATGTTTCCTTGGATGCAGTGTTATTTTGAAAACTCTCAACTGAAGGTCCATAAATTGATAAAAATGTCAAATGGTTTTCTGAACAAACATTTTGAAAAAGAAAATTTATATTCTGGATGTAGTCATTTACTTTTCAAAACTCATATTTTTATTTTGCTTAAGTAGTGTAAATCATCTTAATTCTCTAGAGTATCTATTGCTTTCAAATAATTTTAGTTTTATTCGTGTTTGCATCTGAAAAGTATTCTTTAAAAAGCTAGTTTATTACTTGTTATCAAACACTTAGATGTTTAATTCAATGTATTTTCACATGAGCGAATAAAGGAGTAGAGACATTTGAAAATAAATTAAGCTTTTATTGAATATTTGTGAACTAAAGAGGGAAATGTTAATTTGTTGAATTCATATGTTCTTGGTTTCTCATCAGATCTACTTGCCTTGGAATATTGTGATGTAAATGCAATTTAGTAAAACAGAAAGCAATATTGAAATAGTTTTTTTAATGATATAAACTTTATCTCATCCCATATGAAACTTTTAATGAAAAACTTTGTGAAGATTTTTGTCAGAAGTTCTAAGAACAGGAGTTAACTTTCCAAAACCAATGCTCATTTTAAAAGCTCTATGACCTACACCTATTATTCATAATGTATGCAGGCATGTGAGAGCTATGATATTACCTGAATCTATGGAATTATTTCTTATATTTGACTATACTATCATCTTGAATAGCAGACCGGTGCTCAACAGTATATTTTGAATTCTCCTTGCTATATATTTCTTTCAAAGTAACATTTATGTGGATATATTTAGGAAATGGGTTCTCAACTGGCATAGAAGTGCAATACAAAGTTAAACTTTACTTACAGAAATACTTACATTTCACTAAATATGAATGAAAAAAGTGATATTGGATTATTTTATGAGCAATAGTTCTCAGTCTTGATAATAGGATGAAGTTTCCTCACAAGGCTGCCTACTTCTTCCCTGAAATATTGGCTTGGCCAAGAAGTTCATTCGGGTTTTTCCATACGATCCTGTGAAAAACTTGAATGAACTTTTTGGCCAACCCAATATTTTGTCTACTCAGTTTCTAGGTGATAAGAAAAATAATGCCTCAAAGGAATGCATAATAGAGATTTCTGCTGTAATTATATACCTGACCTTTCTTAATTTCTTTGATTCTGAATTAATAAACCTTCCTTTATTGGTAATTTTGTATCTCTCTAAATACAGTGCTATTGTACTTCTCTTTTACATTATGATTGATGGACCATTGTTACATAATGGACAAATAGCTTAGAAGTGTAGACTAGGGCATAGAGCCTAGAGACAGGGGCACTGGGTCCACATGGCAGGTCTACAACTAGTTGCTGTGCAGCTTTGAATGAATAAATTAATAGTTTGGTGCCTCAGTTTCATCTGTAAAATGAATATAATGATAGTACATTTTTCATGACTCCCATAAAAATTAAATGTGCCCATCACATAGTAAGTAAATATGTAAGTAACTATATTTTATGTTTGCAATCATCATCATCATCATCATCATGCTGATTTTATGCCTTCTGTAATAGTGAAATAATACCTGACAACAATCACACACACTAAGATCTCTTTTCAAAATGGCACCATCATTAGATTACATGTATGTAATAGAAATTGTACTATTTTCATAAAGCTTTTGTGAGATAATTTTCACATACCATAAATGAATTTTGGTAAATGAAAAATCCATAAAGCCTTAAAAACCATTATAATCAAGTTTTACAACATCTCATCACTGCTGAAAGTTTTTTTATATTTATTTGAATCACTTACTCTCAGCCCAGGCAACTAATGATCTGCAAAGATGGAATTTCATATACATGGCATCACACTGTATTAATATTTTTTGCTTTCATTCTATTTCCTAGAACACTATTTATGAGATTAATTTATATTTTTGTGTTTAATACACTTCATTCACTGTCATCCTGAGGAGTTTCTAATTGTATGGATGTATTACTTTTTGTTCATCTATTCATCAGTTGATGAACACTGGGCTATTTTGGTTTGGAACCATTCCTGGCCTACTGGCTTTTGTATGTTTCATTTATCTTGTGTGGATACATCGAAGTAGAATTGCTGGATCATTAGTTGCATGTTTAACTATGTGAAAATTTGCTGAATTATTTTCCACTGTGTCACTAATATTCTGCATTTCTCCAACAACAAATGAGTGTTTGGTAGGTAACAATCCCACCAATCCTTTAAAGTGGAATATTTGGTTTTTTTTCTTTTACACGACGTAACATTGGTTTATAGCATCATATAAGTTTCCCTTATACATTATAATTTGATTTCTGTTTACACTACACTAAACTCACCACCAAAATAGTTTCTGTTTGTGACTGTACCGTTGACTTCTCCCTTCACTCTGGTAACCACTACTCTGTCCTCTGTATCTATGTGTTTGTTTTTGTTTGGTTTGTCTTGTTCATTTATTCATTTAATTATTTTAATATTTTGTTCATGAGTGAAATCATATAGTTTGTTTTTTTCTGTCGGACATTTCATTTAGCATAATACTCTCAAGGTCTATCCATGTTGTTGCAAATGGCAAGACTATCTTTTTTATGGCTGAGCAGTATTCCAACGTATTTGTGTGTGTATATATGCGTGTGTGTTTATATATATATATATATACATAAATATATATATATATATTTATGTATATATATATATATATAAACTTCTTTATCCATTCATCTGTCCAGGGGAACTTAGTTTGTTTCCATGTCTTGTCTATTGCAAATAATGCTGTGATAAACTTAGGGGTGCATATATCTTTCTGAATTAGTGTTTTTGCATTTTTCAGATAAATACCCAGAAGTGGAATCATTGGATCATATGGTAGTTTTATTCTTAATTTTTTAAGGAGTCTCCAAACTCTTTTCCAAAGTGGCTGCACCAATTTACATGCCAGCAACAGTATTTGAGGGTTCCTTTTTTCTCCATATCCTCTTTAATATTTGTTATTTGTTGTCTTTTTAATAATAGCTGTTCTGACAGGTGTGAGGTGATATTGCAGTTTTGATTTGCGTTTCCCTAATAATTAGGGATGTTGAACATCTTTTCATGTGCCGATTGGCCATCTCGTATTTTGGGGGGAGGGGCATGTCTATTCAGATCACATTATTATAGCAATTTTATTGAAAACCTAATGTGCTCACTGACAAACACTGATGTCTCCCTGGCAGACTGTGAACTCAAGTCTTTCCTTCTTCAGTAGTAGGGAAATAAGAAAAAATTTACATTGTTTCTAAGAGGTTTTTGACTGAGATTTCCAGCCTCCTGACCCATACATCTTTAGAAATTGGCAAAGGTATATTTACCACTTCAAAATTATTCTGTCATAAGTAATATCAGCCCCTTTAGTTTATGTTTCTTCAGTACTTTCCTGTGGCCTTATGACCAAATGATTTCAAATTATATTCACTTTTCTATTTTTTTCAACATCTTTATTAGAGTATAATTACAATGGTGCATTAGCCTCTGCTGTATAACAAAGTGAGTCAGCCATATGTATACACATATCCCCATATCCCCTCCCTCTTGTGTCTCCCGCACACCCTCTCTATCCCACCCCTCTAGGTGGTCAGAAAGCACTGAGCTGATCTCCCTGTGCTATGCAGCTGCTTCCCACCAGCCATCCATTCTACATTTGGTAGTATATATATGTCCATGCCACTCTCTCACCTCATCCGAGCCCACCACTCCCCAACCCTGTGTCCTCAAGTCCACTCTCCATGTCTGCGTCTTTATTCCTGTCCTGCCCCTAAGTTCTTCAGAACCATGTTTTTTTTAGATTCCATATATATGTATTAGAATACAGTATTTGTCTGTCCCTTTCTAACTTACTTCACTCTGTATGACAGACTCAAGTTCCATCCACCTCACTACAAATAACTCAATTTTGTTTCTTTTTATGGCTGAGTAATATTCCATTGTATATATGTGCCACATCTTCTATATCCATTTATCTGTTGATGTACACTTAAGTTGGTTCCATGTCCTGGCTATTGTAAATAGTGCTGCAATGAACATTGTGGTACATGACTCTTTTTGATTTATAATTTTCTCAGGGTACATGCCCAGTAGTGGAATCGCTGAGTCATATGGTAGTTCTATTTTTAGTTTCTTAGGGAACCTCCATACTGTTCTCCACAGTGGCTGCATCAATTTGCATTCCCACCAACAGTACAAGAGGGTTCCCTTTTCTCAACACCCTCTCCAGCATTTATTGATTGTAGAATTTTTGATGATGGCATTCTAACCAGTGTGAGGTGATACCTCATTGTAGTTTTGATTTGCATTTCTCTAATAATTAGTGATATTGAGCATCCTTTCATGTGTTTGTTGGCAATCTGTATATCTTCTTTGGAGAAATATCTTTTTAGGTCTTCTGCCTATTTTTGGATTGGGGTTTTTGTTTTATTGATATTGAGCTGCATGAGCTGCTTGTAATTTTCGGAGATTAATCCTTTGTCAGTTGCTTCATTGGCAAATATTTTCTCCCATTCTGAGGGGTGTCTTTTTGTCTTGTTTATGGTTTCCTTTGCTATGCAAAAGCTTTTAAGCTTCCTTAGGTCCCATTTGTTTATCTTTGTTTTTATTTCCATTTCTCTAGTAGGTGGGTCAAAAAGCATCTTGCTGTGATTTACATCATAGAGTGTACTGCCTATGTTTTCCTCTAAGAGTTTTATAGTGTCTGGCCTTACATTTAGGTCTTTAATCCATTTTGACATTATTTTTGTATATGGTGTTAGGGAGTGTTCTTATTTCATTCTTTTACATGTAGCTGTGCAGTTTTCCCAGAACCACTTATTGAAGAAGCTGTCTTTTCTCCATTGTATATTCTTGCTTCCTTTATCAAAGATAAGGTGACCATATGTGCCTGTGTTTATCTCTGGGCTTTCTATCCTGTTCCATTGATCTATATTTCTGTTTTTGTGCCAGTACCATACTGTCTTGATTATTGTAGCTTTGTAGTATAGTCTGAAATCAATGAGCCTGATTCTTCCAGCTCTGTTTTTCTCTCTCAAGATTGCTTTGGCTATTCGGGGTCTTTTGTGATTCCATATAAATTGTGAAATTTTTTGTTCTATTTCTGTGAAAAATACCATTGGTAGTTTGATAGGGATTGTATTGAATCTGTAGATTGCTTTCGGTAGTGTAGTCATTTATACAATGCTGATTCTAACAATCCAAGAACGTGGTGTACCTCTCCATCTGTTTGTATCATCTTTGATTTCTTTCATCAGTGTCTTATAGTTTTCTGCATACAAGTCTTTTGTCTCCTTAGGTAGGTTTATTCCTAGGTATTTTATTTTTTTTGTTGCAATGGTAAATGGGAGTGTTTCTGTAATTTCTCTTTCAGATTTTTCATCATTACTGTATAGGAATGCAGGAGATTTCTGTGCATTAGTTTTATATCCTGCTACTTTACCAAATTCATTGATTAGCTCTAGTAGTTTTCTGGCAGCATTATTAGGATTCTCTATGTATAGTATGATTTCACCTGCAAACAGTGACAGCTTTACTTCTTCTTTTCCTATTTGGATTCCCTTTTTTTCTTTATTTTCTCTGATTGCTGTGGCTAGAACTTCCAAAACTAGGTTGAATAAGAGTGGTGAGAGTGGGCAACCTTGTCTTGTTCCTGATCTTAGTGGAAATGGTTTCAGTTTTTCACCATTGAGAACAATGTTGGCCGTGGTTTTGTCATATATGGCCTTTATTATGTTGAGGAAAGTTCCTTCTATGCCTACTTTCTGGAGGGTTTTTATCATAAATCAGTGTTGAATTTTGTCAAAAGCTTTTTCTTCATCTACTGAGATGATCACATGACTTTTCTCCTTCAATTTGTTAATATGGTGTATCATATTGATAGATTTGCATATATTGGAGAATCCTTGTATTCCTGGGATAAATCCCAGTTGAGCATGGTGTATGATACCTTTAATATGCTGTTGGTTTCTGTTTGCTAGTATGTTGTTGAGGATATTTGCATCTATGTTCATTAGTGATACTGGCCTGTTTTTTTCTTTCTTTGTGATATCTTTGTCTGGTTTTGATATCAGGTTGACAGTGGCCTCATAGAATGAATTTGGGAGTGTTCCTCCCTCTGCTGTATTTTGGAAGAGTTTGAGAAGGATAAGTGTTAGCTATTCTCTAAATGTTTGATAGAATTCTCCTGTGAAGCCGTCTGGTCCTGGGCTTTTGTTTACTGGAAGATTTCTAATCACAGTTACAATTTCATTACTTGTGACTGGTCTGTTCATATTTTCTCTTTCTTCCTGGTTCAATCTTGGAAGGTTGTGCTTTTCTAAGAATTTGTCTATTTCTTCCAGGTTGTCCATGTTATTGGCATATAGTTTGCTTGTAGTAATCGCTCATGATCCTTTGTATTTCTACAGTGTCAGTTGTTATTTCTGCTTTTTCATTTCTAATTCTATTGATTTGAGTTTTCTTCCTGTTTTTCTTGATGAGTCTGGCTAATGGTTTGTCCATTTTGTTTATCTTCTCAAAGAACCAGCTTTTAACTTTATTCATCTTTGCTATCATTTCCTTCATTTATTTTTCATTTATTTCTGATTTGATCTTTATGACTTCTTTCCTTCTAGCTTTGGCGATTTTTTTGTTCTTCTTTCTCTAATTGCTTTAGGTGTAAGGTTAGGTGGTTTATTTCAGATTTATCTTGTTTCTTGAGGTAGGATTATATTGCTATAAACTTCCCTATTAGAACTGTTTTTGCTGCATCCCATAGGTTTTGGGTCATTGTGTTTTCATTGTCATTTGTTTCTAGGTATTTTTTCATTTCCTCTTTGATTTATTCAGTGATCTCTTGGTTATTTAGTAGTGTACTGTTTAGCGCCCATGTGTTTGTATTTTTTACTGTTTTATTCTTGTAATTGATATCTAGTCTTAGAGTGTTGTGGTCCGAAAAGACAATTGATATGATTTCAGTTTTCTTAAATTTACCAAGTCTTGATTTGTGATGCAAGATATTATCTGTCCTGGAGAATTTTCCATAAGCACTTGAGAAGAAAGTTTATTCTGGTTTTCTTGGGTGGAATGTCCTATAAATATCAATTAAATCCATCTTGTTTAATGTGTCATTTAAAGCTTTGTTTCCTTATTTATTTTCATTTTGGATGATCTGTCCATTGGTGAAAGTGGGGTTTTAATGTCCCCTACTACTATTGTGTTACTGTCGATTTCCCCTTTTATGGTTGTTATTATTTGCCTTATGTATTGAGGTGCTCCTATGTTGGGTGCATAAATATTTACAATTGTTATGTCATCCTCTTGGATTGATCCCTTGATCATTGTGTAGTGTCCTTCTTTGTCTCTTGTAATAGTCTTTATTTTAAAATGTGTTTTGTCTGATATGGGAATTGCTACTCCAGCTTTCTTTTGATTTCCATTTCCATGGAATATTTGTTTTCATCCCTTTACTTTCAGTCTGCATGTGTCCCTAGGACTGAAGTTGGGCTCTTGTAGACAGCATATATGGGTCTTGTTTTTGTATCCATTCAGACAATCTATGTCTTTTGGTTGGAGCATTTAATCCATTTACATTTAAAGTAATTATCCATATGTATGTTCCGATTACCATTTTCTTAATTGTATTGGGTTTGTTATTGTAGTTCTTTTCCTTCTCTTGTGTTTCCTGCCTAGAGAAGTTCCTTTAGCATTTGTTTTGTGGGTTGTTTTTTTTTTTTTTTTTTTTTTTTTTGCGGTATGCGGGCCTCTCACTGTTGTGGCCTCTCCCGTTGCGGAGCACAGGCTCCGGACGCGCAGGCTCAGCGGCCATGGCTCACAGGCCCAGCCGCTCCGCGGCATGTGGGATCTTCCAGGACCGGGGCACGAACCCGCGTCCCCTGCATCGGCAGGCGGACTCTCAACCACTGCACCACCAGGGAAGCCCAGCATTTGTTTTAAAGTTAGTTTGGTGGTGCTGAATTCTCTTAGCTTTTGCTTTCTATAAAGTTTTAATTTCTCCATCAAATCTGAATGAGATCCTTGGTGGGTAGAGTAATCTTTGTTGTAGGTTTTTCCCTTTCATCACTTTAAATATGTCCTGACACTCCCTTCTGGCTTACAGAGTGTCTTCTGAACGATCAGCTGTTAATCTTATGGGAATTACCTTGTATGTTATATGTTGCTTTACCTTTGCTGCCTTTAATATTTTTTATTTGTATTTAATTTTTTTTTTTTTTTTTTTTTTTTTTTTGTGGTACGCAGGACTCTCACTGTTGTGGCCTCACCTGTCGCGGAGCCGCGCAGGCTCAGCGGCCATGGCTCACGGGCCCAGCCGCTCCACGGCACGTGGGATCTTCCCGGACAGGGACACGAACCCGTGTCCCCTGCATCGGTAGGCGGACTCTCAACCACTGCGCCACCAGGGAAGCCCTGTATTTAATTTTTTATAGTTTGATTACTATGTGTCTTGGTGTGTTTCTTATTGGATTTTTCCTCTATGGGACTCCCTACGGTTCCTGGATATGATTATTTAGTTTCCCATATTAGGGAAATTTTCTACTATAACCTTTTCAAATATTTTTTCAGTCCCTTTCTTTTTCTCTTCTTCTGGGACCCCTGTAATTCAAATGGTGTGTTTAATGTTGTTCCAGAAGTCTCTGAGACTGTCCTCAATTCTTTTCATTTTTTTTTTCCTTTTTTTCTGCTCTGTGGTAGTTATTTCCACTATTTAATCTTCCAGGTCACTTACCAGTCTTCTTCCTCAGTTATTCTGCTATTGATTCCTTCTAGAGAATTTTTAACTTCATTTATTGTGTTGTTCATCATTGTATCTTTGCTCTTTAGTTCTTCTAGGTCCTTATTAAACATTTCTTGTATTTTCTCCATTGTATTTCCAATATTTTGGATCATCTTTACTATCATTACTCTGAATTCTGTTTCATGTAGACTACCTATTTCCTCTCCATTTGTTTGGTCTGGTGGGTTTTTACCTTGCCGCTTCATCTGCTGTGTATTTCTCTGTCTTCTCATTTTGCTTAACTTTCTGTGTTTGGGGTCTCCTTTTTGCAGGCTGCAGGTTTGTGGTTCCAATTGTTTTGGTGTCTCCCACCCAGTGAGTAGGGTTGGTTCAGTGTGTTTTGTAGGCGTCCTGGTGGAGGTGACTGGTGCCTCTGTTCTGGTGGATGTGGGTGGATCTTGTGTTTTTGGTTGGCAGGACTACATCCGGTGGTGTGTTTTAGGGTGTTTGTGAACTTAGTATGATTTTAGGTAGCCTTTCTGCTAATGGGTATGGTTGTGTTCCTGTCTTGCTAGTTGTTTGGCATGCGGTGTCCAGCACTGGAGCTTGCTGGTCATTGAGTGGATCTGGGTTTAGCATTGAGATGGAGATCTCTGTGAGAGCTCTTGTCAATTGATATTATGTGGAGCCGGCAGATCTCTGGTGGCCCAAGTTCCTGAACTCATTTCTCCCACCTTAGAGTCTCAGGCCTGACACCCGCCTGGAGCACCAAGACCCTGTCAGCCATACAGCTGGAGAAGATGAGCTATGAGTTGATTGTCAGCCACTGCCCTGCTCTTGCTCTGGCTCAGCTGTCTCCAAATGTCACTCAGATACATTGAGTTATTCCACCATTCCTCAGAACTTGCACATGCCAGTCTGGGGTTTGTAAATTTCCTCCTGATACTCTTCATTTAAATACCTTGCATTCATGGTGGTGAGAGATATGCTAATAGTGTTGGTTTTCTTCAGTTCAGGGACTGGAACAGTCTGTGCCTTCACGTGGCCAAGTCAGGTGCAGCTGGCCAATGGTCCCAAAGTGATAATGTCAGATTCCAAGAAGGCTTTCTGTAGTGTCTGAGCAGTAGTCCCAAGCAGCCGCTTCACTCAGCTGCAGTACTCTGACTGGGCGACTCGGTGGGACCCTCAAACGAGGATTTCTGCCAGCCCTAGACCCTAACTTGCCCACCCAGGCAAGGAGCTGAGGAGAGTATCTACTGGCCCTGTCTCACCAGAGGAGTAGACACCTGGAAGCTTCATTTTTCTATTATTATTTTTTTTTCACTGGAAGATAAGCTATACTGTAAGCTATTTTATCTTCTCTGGAAATAAAATAATCATCAGGTTGACAATATCCAACAGTTTGTCAATAGAACTCATATGATAAGATCTCTTATATTATCATTTTTTTTTCCTTATAGATATATATTTTCTTCATCTCCATGGTTATTTTTACTAGAGTTTCAAGGAGACAAATAAGTAAACTCATGTGCTTAAAACATCATCTTTAACAGTCATCCATGACCTTTAATATTTAATTAATGAATGAATTTCGTACTGAGTCCTTATGCTAAATGTAAAGTATAAAATCTCACATTAGAATTAATCTGTGATTAATTGTTCTATGTGAACCAAGTCAGTGTGATTAAAGAACAAGGTCACATGAAAGTAATTTTCAATTTATAACATTATATTTATTTTAATCTTCAGAATAACTAATATATCTCACTATTCTGTGCTCACAGCAGGAAATATTATATTAATCAATTTTATAATAATGTATGCTTAAAATGAATATTGGCCATCAGCATGGATGTTGAAGTAGGTCTGGCTTTTCCTCTGAGATCTGTTCATGCCATTTTTGATAGCTAAGAGAAAAGGCATTTTAGTCAACTTAGTCTTTAGTCAACTTTGTGAAATTAACTTCAGTCTAATATTGAAAGTATTGACCACTGTAGACAAGCATGTAAAAATATAAGTTACTTAAAGATGTTTAGATATGACTGGACCTAAGCAAAATTCTAAAGCTAACTAAAGTGCCTTTCTTAGCATACAAAATATTTCTCTTATGGTCATTACCAATGTCCTAGGTTGATTTATTGCAAATGTTTGACTTGTAAATAAATTTGTCTTTTGGTTTCAGTATGCTTATATATTTTCTAAATATATTTTTTCTAAAAGCAAAATATGTGTTCTATGACATATTGTTTTATTGACCCACATTTTATAAAATGACTGTTACATGGTCTAAAAAAATGAATATATTTTATTTCACTTTTTAGGTTAATATTTACCATTCACATCTCAGCCTCCATAGGGAACACTTTCCTATCTCTTACAGTACTGGAGTAGTTTATATTTTCATATCCTTTCTTAGACTCACATTGGTTCCTGAGCAACAATAAAGGTTTTTTTAAATTTTAAGTTCCTGAGTTTGGGTGTGTTCTGTTATATAACAGTAGTTAATTAATAAAGAAGCCTATTCAATAAGTGCTTATAGAATAACTAAAGTAATGAATCAATTATACTTCTGTTGATTTAAAATTTGTTACCAGAGTATTTCTAGAAAATCTCTGTCTGAATTAATCCAAAGTATAATAGCAATGGCATGAAAGAATTTTAAAACAAAGGCAAAATTTAGCTTATTAGTAAAAATTCCAAATGTATTTTATTCTTTGTATAAAATAAATATGAAATATATACAACCTTTAATATAGATTGCAATATATACAAATATAATATGTGAACTTAAGTAAAATGAATGGAATGAGTACTTGTGTGTAAAAATGAGCTTTAAGATATTTCACTTTCATGAAAGGTTAATCAAATTTCTTTCTACTGTGTATAATTATTTATAAAGGAAAAGGTGAATGAGTTACCACTAGTCATCAAAATGTTGCCAAAATTAGTTAAAAATATATGTCAATTAGGAAACAGAAGTCCATTTCAAGGTAAAATACTTAAAAGAATGTTTACTTACAAAAGTCCAATTTATAAGATGGGATAGGAGGAGCACAAAGGATAGTTAAGTAACCTCAAACTAGTAGCAAGTAAGCAGTCTCCGTTCTTAAGTCTGATTGTACGAAGGAAGGGAGAGCTTCCCAGAATCTGGATGTAAGGGGAGAGCAAAAGAGTCAACCTCAGGTCTTCAAAGAGAGAAGACAAGAGGGTTAATATAATGATGTCACACTCATCCAGTCATCATAAGTGGCTATGTACTGACAAACTGATCAGCAAGCCAGAGCATAAAACCTGTTGATTGAATCCACAGAGATCAGTTTTCCAGGGCTAGACTAGTTCAGAGAATGGTAAAGAATAGATACAGAGAGACAAACATAGGATGTCAAGCAAAAATATTTATATAGATTTTTTGTTGATGGTCACTTTTATTGTGAATCATAATAAAAATAAAGTAGCATATTGATATTTTCCTTATCAAAATTTCATAATTCATAATTTCATTAATATCACATATTAAATAAAACCTGTTTATTACTAATAAAAAACAAAGGCAATTTCTGTAAGAAAATTATGAGGATTAGAGTACTATTTAATCAGCTATACAACTGAAATCAATTGTTTGGTCATGAAATGCACTTTTGCTTTCATTCATATATAATGCTTAGGTTTAAAATTAGTTTTTAATAGTGAAGCTTAGTATACTCCCAATGATAAACATAAATTTCATTAAAAATGAGCCATCAGGGCTTCCGTGGTGGCGCAGTGGTTGAGAGTCCGCCTGCAGATGCAGGGGACGCGTGTTCGTGCCCCGGTCCGGGAAGATACCACGTGCCGCAGAGCGGCTGGGCCCGTGAGCCGTGGCCGCTGAGCCTGCGCGTCCGGAGCCTGTGCTCCGCAACGGGAGAGGCCACAACAGTGAGAGGCCCAAGTACCGCAAAAAAAAAAAAAAAAAAAAAAAAAAAAAGAGCCATCAATAATTTCAAGAGCATAAGATTTTCATATTTTAAATTAATCCAAATAGGTAATAAATTACTCAATAAAATATTTTATTAAGTTACATCACCTATTCTCAGTTTTACATATCTTTTTATAAAAGTTGATAATTATTAGAGACTCTGAAAGTGCCAGAAAGATGTAGATTTTATTCTAATGCCAATCTTCCTAAATTTAATATTCAAAGGCTTTCTTCTCTTTTCCTTTTTTATTTTGGACAGATTCTATTGCTATGACTTCAAGTTCACTGATCTTTCATTCTGCAATGTCTTAATTGGCTGTTAAATTTAGCCATTGAATTTTAATCTCAGATATATATTTCATCTCTAGAAGTTCCATTGGGTTATTTTCATGTCTTCCACATCTCTTCTCATCATGATCATGCCTTCTATTACCTTAAATGTATGGAGTATAGTTATTTTAGTAGTCAGATTATTCTAAGATTCCTGTAATTTAAATCTGTTCCTATTGATGAAATGTTCTCCTTGTTGTGGGTTGAAGTTTGTGGGTTTTGTTTTTGCACACTGGCTAATTTTTAAGTATGAGCCCAACATACTGAACTTTATGTTGTCAGAAGCTAGGTTTTTTTCCTTTAAATAATTCTGGATATTATTGTTTTGAGGCACAGTTAGTTTTATTTAGAATCAGTGTAATCTTTTGAAACTTACTTTTAAACATGATTTGTCTAGAACAACCTTTAGACTAGGGCATATTTGGCTCTACTATTGAGGCAATATCCTTCTCAGAGCTCTATGTGATGCTCATGTATTTTGAGGTCTTTCCACTCTGGTTTGTTGCAACAAAATTATTCCCTTTGTTTGCACCAGGAATATTCCTGCAACTCCTTTCTAGTAATTCTCTCCTTGGCTTCAGGTAGTTGCTTTCCTACATGTGCAGATCAATAACAGCCAAAAACTCCAGGGGGCACTTTTACAGACCTCTGGAATGCATGCTTTCTCTCTCTCTTTCTCTCTCTCTTTCTCTCTCTCTCTCCCTACCCCTCCCTCCCTCCCTCCTTCCTTCCCTCTCTCTCCTCTTATTCCACTTTCCAGTATTGCACCCTGCAAATTCTAGCCTAGGCTTCACTGTACTATGAACTTTATCTGCTCAATTAGGCTTTACATGTGGTCTCCCTCCCTGTGCTGCTGCCCCAAAAGATTTTTAGTCATTGAGTCAATGGCTTGGCTTCTTTTTGGTCCAGTTTCTCTCAGAGAGCACAGTTCTGCATTGAAAAACATTTTTTATATATTTTGTCCAGTGTTCTAATTTTCATATAGCGTGGGTTAAATACAGTCCGTTACTTTATTCTGGCTACAACAAAATCCTAGCAAGACTTTTTAACTCATCAAAATTTAAAAGTCTTAACCAAACAAAAATGAAAATGAGTTAATTTATTAAATATGATTTGTTTAAAAACAAATGTATTAACTTAATAAAAATGCAAAAATCATATCAGAAATTTAAAATTTATCTGATTTTTTTTTTTTTTTTTTTTTTTTTTTTTTGCAGTACACGGGCCTCTCACGGTTGTGGCCTCTCCCATGGTGGAGCACAGGCTCTGGACGTGCAGGCTCAGCGGCCATGGCTCATGGGCTCAGCCGTTCTGCGACATGTGGGATCTTCCCAGACTGGGGCACGAACCCATGTCCCCTGCATCAGCAGGTGGACTGTCAACCACTGAGCCACCAGGGAAGCCCATGATTTTTTTTAAAAATGTGTTTTGTCTTTAAAACATCTTCAACTATGTAAAACAAAATTAATAGGGAGCTTTTCACTGATGATATCAGCATATTAAAATAAATTAGTCATAGACGTTGGTATTATTTTGATTCATATATTATGGAGACTATCAATGAAGTAGTGAAAGTCTAGCATAATGGGTAAATTATCTGGTTGACATATAATTGCTCTTATTAGTATAACTCACGTCTTGGCCCAGTGATTATTTCATATGCTTTTTTTTTTTTTTTTTTTTTTTTTTTTTTGCGGTACGCGGGCCTCTCACTGCTGTGGCCTCTCCCGTTGTGGAGCGCAGGCTCCGGACGCGCAGGCTCAACGGCCATGGCTCACAGGCCCAGCAGGTCCGCGGCATGTGGGATCCTCCCGGACCGGGGCACGAAACCATGTACCCTGCATCAGCAGGCAGACTCTCAAACACTGTGCCACCAGGGAAGCCCCATATGCTTATTTCTTAAAAATGAATGAAGATAAATCAACTTTTACTAAAATTTTAATGATTTCCGGACTTATTATTACATATTAAATTAACAATAGTGCCACCAGTAATAAAAATGAGGCTCTGAGTCTGATCTCATTCAGTATTATTATCTCTGTCACTGTAGTTCAATTCGAATCTACATTATATTCTAAATATTATGTTAAATTAAAGAAAAAAGTTAGATACATTGTTATAGAAGTTAAATTTTGCTAAATTCCAAAACTGCACATTATTAACATATTTTGCCAATGAATTCATAGTCATTTTTATCGTACTTTTTTATGTTTAATACATTGTGTTTAATGTTTAGTTAAATCATGAAGATTCAAATGGTTTATTTATCCACAAAGAACATTTAACTTGTTAACAATCTTCTTATACTAGTCAAACTGAAGTAGCTCAGTTCTATCACTTATTCATTTCATATTTTAATCTGAATAGAAATATCTGAGGCAGGAATAATATAATTTCACAAACTGGTGCTCAAAAAGTAAATACTTAGAAGCTTGATATATTTAAAAGCCTGATGGGAAAAAATTTGGATAAATGTTCATTTGTAAGGTGATTTCACATTCTATCCAGTCCTCACAATTTTGGATCCAAAATCTATTTACTTATTGATTGTAATGGACAGAATAATGCCCATCCGCCCAATGTCCCAACCCTAATCCTGTGACTATGTTACATTATATAGGAAAAGGGACTTTGCAGATAAAATTGTTATGGATATTGAAATAGAAAGATTATACTGGATTATCTGGGAAGACCCAATGTAATCACGGTAATACTTATAAGAGGAAGAGAAGAGTATCAGAGTGAGAAGGATTGTATTGATGGAGCAGAGGTCAAAGAAAAATGGAGATTTGAAGATGTTATACTGCTGCCTTTGAAGATGAAGGAGGGGCCAGAAGACAAGGAATGCAAGTGGCCCCTTGAAGCAGAAGAATGCAAGGAAATATTGATATATTCTCCCCTAGAGCATTCAGAAGGAATACAGCCCTGGCAGCATCTTGATTTATTATCTACAGAAATGTAAAATAATAAATTTGTGCTTTTTTAAGTCAACAATTTTGTGGTAATATACTACAGCAGCAGTAAAAAAACTATTACAAATTTTAGTATCATAAGATGGGTGCTGCTCTAACAAATAACTGAAATGTGAAGTAGCTTTGGGACTGGTCAATGAAGAAATTGGAAGAATTTTGTGAAACATGAGAGAAGCCTAGTTTGCCCTTAACTGTTAGTAAAAATATGGTTATTATCAACTCTGCTAGTGAGGACTCAAAAGAAAATGAGGACAATAGCAGAGATATATAATCTTAGAGAATATCTAAATCATCATAAACAGATTGTTGGTAGAAATATGGATGTTAAAAAGGCTGTTGGCAAAGGCTCAGAAAGTAATGAGGAACATGCTATTGAAAACAGAAGGAAAGAGCATCCTTGTTATATAGTTTCAGAAAGCTCTGTAGAATTTTTTCCTACAGTTAGGTGGAAAACAGAATTGTAAATGATGAACTTGGATATTTAGCTGATGAGATTTCTAAGTGAAGTGACCTCCTCTCTTTTTCATTCTGCTTATAGTAAAATGTTAAAGGGAAGAAATCATTTTGAGAGAACTGTTAAGCAAAAAGAAACTGGGACATGATGATTTGGGAAATTCTTGGTCCATCCAGAATGCAAAAGTCAGTAAAAGAAGGAAATTCACTGTCAGAAAAGTATTATCTGGGAAGAAAGCAAGAGATGTGGCTAGGCAACCTTTTGCTAGTGCCTTGGAAGAAATAAAGGTTCATGATATTCAGTCACACAGAGGGGGCTCTTTGAAGAGATGAGGCATCTGACTCAGGATATCTTCAGCCATCTCATTGGTAGCCAAAAATATGAAGATAGGATTATCTAAGAAAGAACTGTGGAGTAGTTTTTAGTATAACTGAGTGCATCTCCAGAACATACCATGACATACATGGGAGACTGACAATGTCCTTGAGAAAGTTAAAATGACAGGAAAACTGCCAACTTGGACCAGAAAGCTCAGAAAGAGCATGAAATGAAAGAAGACTGCTGGACTTCAAATATTCTAAAGGCAGAAAACAGTCTGATAAACCTAATTAGTTGCAAACACATAAAACACAACCTTCATGAAGAAAAGAAGGATGACTTCTTGGGTTGGGTAGAGATGGGAGCCCAGGGGACACAGGGTAATTCTCAAGTCTTGAAACATAATGTTGTTTATTCTACATGAATTTTGAAATTGATTGGAGCCAGTGATTCCTTTTTCCTTCCATGATCTCTTTTTTCAAACGGGAATGTCTAAAACTAATATCTTATGATTGTCCCACCACTGTATTTTGGGAACAGATTGCTTTTTGCTTGATTTTCACAGGTTCAAAGATGTAAAGGATTTTTTTCCCCCGAAACTGATTACTCACAGAACCTCACCTATATCTACTTTAGATAACTTAGATGGTGAGATTTCGGACTTTTGAGCTGCAAAGATTTAGATGAGAGTTTGGACTTAAGCCCTTATACTTGTGGTAATTTGTTATAGCAACAATGCAAAACTAGCACAATGATATAAAGTATATGAGTTTTTGAACATATAATTATCATTTTCCTTTTAAACAGTGAACTAAACCACTATTTAATTTACCACTTTAATGTAAATATACACTGACATCTTCCAAAAGAAAATTAATTCATTACCTTTTAATTTCAGTAGTCCAGAAACAATAAAAAAAATTAAAAAACATAAATGATTCACTTCAATAATAGACAATTTATGTAGGACTTTTTCATGGATATTTACTCTGGTAAACAAGAAGAAGCTTGCATTACACAGCTGTTTAACTTCCTCCATCATATGTAAATGAAAATAATTTTCAGGAATTAATTATAACTATTTTTGGGCATGTAAAAACCAGCGTATATTGGTGAAATTTAAATCTCTTTGTATTAGGATATAATAATTATTACCAGTATAATATTTTAATTTTATACTTTAAAATAGTGACTTTCATTTAAAACAAAACAAAATTCTCTTAAAAATCAGGCAATATAAAAATTTAGAAAGAAAGAAATACAAGAGTAAAACTACAGAAAATGTTAAATCAATTCAAAAAATTAGATTAAATTTTTCATCTATTAAGAAATTGACAAGGATATTTTCATGGTAAAATATGTTGAGGATTTTTTGAAATATGTAAAAATATTGATGTACAAAAAATGTAATTGCAGTTTTATTAAAATAGCAACAATAACAAGTAATCAAAATGCCAGTATTAGTTAAATAAGATATTATACACTCATATGATATGAGTGTATAAGTGTGTATAACAAGTGAGTATATAACAAGATTCTTTGAAAATAGTTTTCAAAGAATATGTAGTGATAGAACAGTTGTATATTATATAAATTTATAAAGTTGCAAACATGCCTAATATGCAATACACCTTAACAAGTATTTATATGGCTGAAATTTAATATTTAATTCATATTAATAAAATTAATGTGAGACCAGTACTAAGTTAGATCTCTAGTCTTGTACCCTCTGGGAAATTGAATACTTGCTTCCTAAGGAACCCTCCTGGATATTTTCCTTTAGTTTTTCTTTTTACTTTATACCAATATATCCTCTATTCTCTTGACACATGAGACTTATTCAACAGAACAAGAAAAAGTAGCAATCAGTAGGATCATCCAAGAAAGGTGAAATAAAATGGGATTTATCAACCTTATTTACTCCCATCTTCTGTTTCATGTAGGTCAAAATTTTCTCCACAGAAGACTCCTGCCTCTCACTTCCTGGTGGCATCATTTGACCTCTGGGTGGTCACTTGGAAAGCCAGATACATTGATCCTCCAAGTGTCATTTCATCCTAGTGTATGAAGGTATACATCTACAGCTAAGAAAGGATACCCAAGATTTGTGACTATGTAAGCAGTTTTCCTTCCTTGAACTTATATATCTCTTCTACCTTATTTTGCTAATACTAATTAAAGCTCTTCCAAAAGGTAGTTTACATTCAGTACCTACAATGTTTAATCTGTTTCATTCATCAGTATTCAACACAATGCAATTTACCTTATGAGTCTGTCAAACTCTATCTCATTACATTTATCTATTACTGTGGGCTTGTGTATCTCTCCCCCAAATTCATAAGCTGAAGTTCTAACCCACACCTCAGAATGTGACTGTATTTGAAGATAAGGTCTTTAAAGAGGTAATTCAGTTAAATGCTGTCATTATGGTGGGCCGTTATCCAATATGATTGATATCTTTATAAGAAGAGATCAGGACACAGACACATACAGAGGGAAGATAATGTAAAGACAGAGAAGATGGCCATTTATATAAAGCCAAGAAGAAAAGCCTCAGAAAAAATCACCTTTGCCCATACTTTGTTCTTAGACTGTTAGACTCCAGAGCTAGACAAAAACAAATTTCAGTTGTTTAAGCCACCAGGTCTGTGTTAATTTGTAGAGGCAGGCCTAGCACATAAAGATATCTCTTAATGTCCACAGTGGACAAGTGAAAAATTTTCAATCTTCAAGTCACCTGAAATCTCTTTAGCATTTTGAACTGATGATTATAAGCTTTCCTCATGTAAGTCTCTTGTCACTTGGCTTCCAAAATAATTAGGTTGACCATGCATTCTCATTTTGACTAAGGGCAGATTGGGTTTACATCTTCTGCTTTGGTGTAATTATTAATAACACTCCCTATCACTCTAAAATATTCAACAGTTTAAATGATAGATTGTATGTTCATCCTATGATAGCATAACTTCCTATTTGTATTCTTCCCACTCTCAGTCTTAGTTTGTTCTTTTTCAGGTTGTTTTCATCTGTTCTTCACATTAATATTGGGCTTGTTGCAAGATGATTTTTTTCTCTCATATATTCATCATGTAAAATTCAGTATGCAAACGTTTGAATTAATTGGCACTACATACCATTAAAAAGCCTTGAAGAGTCTCAACACCTAGCATAGCTCTCCTCATGTAGTAATAATTGCAAACAAAATCCAGGCATTCTCCCAATTTCAAAAAGGTATTTCAAATTTAACCTTATTAGAATTACCCTCACATCTGTTCAGAAACTTGAATTTTCTTCTAGGGTAAAAGCTCCATTCTTCCAGTTGTACATATTTAAACCTCAAAGACATTCAAGTCTCCTTTTCTCTCACCTTCCATATCCAACTGATCAGTGAGTTGTATTATTTATTTATTTATTTATTTACTATTGTGGAATCTATCTCTTTATTCCTGCTACCAATCAAAGTTTCATAAAATCCCTCCAGTATTACTGCAATAGTCTTTAAATTGTTACCAATGTCCAAATCTGTCTTTCTCAGACAATCCTCAGTACTGCTAATGTACAACATTTATAAATATTTAAACATTTAATTATTTCAATAATCTCTTAATGAAACGTCCAAGCCCCTTCCTTATAAAGTTCACTCTCTCAGGGTCATTGCTTGTCCTGGTGTTCTCCTCTAAATTTTATCAGTATTTCAGAGCTACTTGTAATTATGTAAGTGGGCTAGGCTGTCTTTTCCATTGCCTTTTTACTTGTTACTATACCAATAATTCATTCTTCATTCATTCTTCCATCTGTTAGAAACTATTAGATGCTGTTTATTTGAGTGAATGCTGAAAAGGCTTTTTAACTCCTTTCTATCCCAATAAAGCCCCTGATAACCTTCAAATTTTAGCTTCATTATTAAATCCTCTAGAAAAAAATTTTCTTTCACTATTTCTCCATAACAACTTGTTTATTCTAATTGTTTCTCTGTACTCCCACACATCCTAGGAAAATGTTTACCACAGTACTTGTCATGGTGTATTGTGATTTTTATTGTTGTTTATGTAGTTTGAATAAATTATGGAAACTAAATCTGTTTCCCCATCCGGGTCTAACTCTTCAGCTAGTTAAAAATAAGGCACTTGAGACAATCAAGCATCATCAGTGAAAACAAACAAGCAAATACATAATGTAAATACATTTTTAAAACTAGTGTATTGATTAATTTTATATAATCACTTTATATTTTTTAAAAAATTTATCTCTACACTTTTGGAGATTAATCAGTACTCAATACTCATGTACTTAATTTTCTTACCAATGTAGTCTCCTGATTAGGAATACACATTGGTAATTTGTTCTAAATTAACTAAGAACTATCTTTTCTTACATTTTTTAATCCCAATATATAGTACATTTAATTATTTTGGGTGTGTAATGTGTTGATCATGACTTTTGTCATGGAATTCCCTTATCATTTATTTTGTATCCATAATGAAAAAAATATTAAATTAATTTTAATCATTTAAAAAGCTTAATTATGCCAGTCTTGGAAATGTCACATATGTACAAAGCCATAGTTTAATAGCTCTGTAGTGGATAAGAATATAAGAGAAATCTCTCTCTCTAGGGCTGTGCTGTTATTTATTTTATATTCTGAAAGGATCCTTTCCTTGCTAATAACTGTAAAATTACATATTAGTAGAAGCACATGCCAGTATAATAACCTTTTAAAGTATCCCTCCATGGCCACAAAATTCAGCAAAATAGCATATTTTAAAACTTGGCTCATGATGGCAGCTCTCCACTAAAAGCTAATTATTCTGGAATATTCTGGTACTAAAATGAATCACAAATACTCGTCATTCACTGGAGTCTCATGAAACACTTTCAAGGTAGAAATGTAGTTTAGTTGAAATAACAGATGGAATAAATAACCCCCCTGAACCCAATTTAACAAATATTGTGGTTGCCATCCTGCTTATGATACTGCTTTGTTCTGAAAAGCTTTTCTTAAAATTTGCCGAGTATTTGGAATCAAACATTGTTGGTTTTATTACACTAGAAATATACAGTCATGGATATGAGATAAATTTACACCAAAAACTTGATTCTCAGCTGACAACACTCAAGAAAAACTAACAGAAATTATTAATTAAAACAGTCTCATTCTCTTTTGTTTAGTTTTGTTTTGATCTTTTACACATCTTAAGTTCTGTACTGCACTATTCACGCCGATTATTCTATTGTTTATACTTAGACTGTATCTCTTCATAGAGTCTTTATAAGTAATGTTAACCTATTTTTTCATAATTATTAATTGATAGGCATTTTTGATATTAAAATACTTCTGATTGTAGCATATAAATATATATTTAAGAGCAAATATTTTTCTCAGCTTTAGTCCTTCTATTTTTGTTTGTTGGGGGTTTTTTTCCCTTAAACTTCTTATTTTTTAACAGAATTTTTAGAAAAAATTTGTGAGGCAAAGAGCTAAACTGTTTTTTTAAGATCTTCCTATTGTTCTGGTGCTTAATATGTATTATTGCAATGTATCCTCATATCAGTAAAGTAGATTGTAGACTTTTAGTTTTCATGAGGAACATGAGGTTCAAAATCTTAACTATGTTTATACTATGATAGAAAGAAAAAAAAAGAGTGAAGATTCAAATCTACTCTGGTTACCCCAAGCATCTCAATAAATGCATGTTAAAACATTTAGAATTGCTATTACTGAAATAAAAGGAATTTGCAAGTCTCCTCTTTAAAAGTAGGAAGCAAAAATCATGGTCCCTGGGCTGAATTTGATATTCAAATGATTTTTTAAAATAGTTTGTTGTTGTTGTTGCTGTTGCTTATAGTTACCCAAGTTCAAAATCAGATGTCTAATTTCATTTCAGATTTCAAGCTTCTCTTGAAAAGGTAATACATAGCAACACAAGGCAACAAATGAGGCATGCCCTCTAATAACATAAGTGGTCCTTAATTTGCCTCATTTCAGGATCTATTTGTGCAATTTACTTATTTGCCTGTAGGTTTCCAGTAAGCATTCGGATTTTCTACCCTTGTGTAAACATTCCTTGCTTCCTCTTGAAATCATTAACCTCACTTCCACCAGATGGCAGGTTAGGCTTCCTTCCCTGACTGGAATAAGGCAGAGAAATTGGTGAAGTTTATGACCCTTAAGTTTAATTACAAAGCAGAACATCCCAGTTTGACAGAACTTTCACATTATCTTCATATTCCAGGGTGTGGTGTACAACTTTGGAAGACAGATAATTTTAATATTTTTTCCTCTGTGATCATGATCTCAAACTCTTTGTTACAGAGAGAAAGAAAAATGCCAATTAAAGAAAAGGAACAAAAAGAAAGAAAAAGAAAAACACAGAGACAGAGGCAGAGAGAGAGAGATAGCATTCAAAATCTTTTCATATCTATAGTTTTCTCGAAGCCCACATCTGTACTTTTCTTGGGGTTTGGTGATTTGGCCAATGAAGCCTCAATACAGTTTAATTTAATTTGAGATGTTTTGTTTTGCATTTAAAAATAAAAATAATTGACAAGTATAGGCATAAATAGGTAGGGAAGAGGGGAGTAGTGTCTAGGGATCCACTACTGAGGGCTGTTTAAACATACAATGACATAACCATTGCATGCAGTATTACAAGTTCAGTTAGCCAAAAATATCTTGACTAATACTGTTTTCAGTCATCAGAATGAAGTGGAGAATAATTTCAATGCACTCACTGTTCTATATAGCTATTAGGTGAAAAGCAGGTTACCAGACAGGTAATACATTAGTGGTGATAATGGCTAACATGAGTTATTACTATATTTGTCAGGCACTATTCTAAGTGTTCCATATTTTAATTAATTGAATATTTACAAAATTCTACGTGATAGATTATATTATTTTTTTTCCATTTTCCAGATGAGAAAAATAAGACACAGTGAGATAAAATAATTGTAAGTCCCCAGGTTGCCGAGGAAGAAAGTAGCAGAGCTGGTTTAGCACTCTCTAGCTCAGGAGCCCTTGATTCTAATCACTCTATACTTCTCATTGTGAGTCAATTCATCTTAAAAATAAACTACACTTGTAAATGGGTAGAAATGAGGACTGGAATTAGTATACACCAAAATTTTAACATTGATGTTTTCTGGGTGTGGAATTATAAATGATTATATTGGTGTGTGTGTGTGTGTGTGTGTGTGTGTGTGTTGACATTTTCAAAATTCATAATATTTGAAAGGTAAAAATATTAGTGTATAATTGGTTTTTTTTAAACATGTTTACTGAAAACGCTGTTATTACAATTGTCAACAGCTAATTATATCATGATGTCTCATAAACACAGATATGACTGAAAGAAATTACCAAATGCTTTTAAAATTTGGTAATATTTCCCACTTGGAAGGGACCTTAGATTTCCATTAATATCTATGGACTCAATAAATGTTTGTTAAATGAATGGATAAATGATTAGCACATGCTGAAAGCACGTTACTATTGTATTGTCAATACAATAGTTGTATTGAGTTGAGTTGTCAACTCAAAGGGAAAAGAAAAAGAAAATTATTTCACTAGTAGTTTAGGAAATGATACAATGTGTGAAACATAAAATAAAGTTAGTATTTTCTGTGATTTTATGTATTTAAAAAAACTAACTAGTTTTGATTACTAACATCACATCTTGTGGTAATCAAATCATATCCTCTGGCTGTTCTTTCTTATTTCTCTGAAAATCAATATTTTGGAAAGAACATTGAACTGAAAAGTCAAAGGTTTTTATAGAGCTCCAATTGCTTTGAAAATTTGAACCAGTACTTCTGAATCTCAGTTTACCTATCTTCATTATTTTACATTAAATTAGGTACATTTTGAAAGCCAAAGGCCTAACACCTATATTACAATTAAATTTTAATTTTTGTTACTACTATTATAAAACTTTGTTAATACAAGGCTTCAGGTTGACTACCTTTGATTTATCTTTTTCTCATGTCATTAAAGATAGATGGAGATACCACAGTAAATATTTTATCTTACCTTCTTCTGCTCTTAACTATGGCCATTTTCTCTTATTTGAAGAGCAGATATTGTACAACTGTAGTTTTAGCCAAATTATTTTCTCATTAAATATATGTGTAAATTTATATAGAAGGAACTAATTTTCTCACTTATAACTTGCTTGTTATTTAATCAGGTTTATTACAGTCAAATCTATAGTTTTGTATTCTTAATCGTCTATTCTTACACTAACCAAATATAATGTATCTTTCAGAGTTCTAAAATGTTTAAATATTTATGAGGGGACTCAGTTGTAACAAATTATACTTGACTATTTCTATCAGGCTATAATAGACATTCAAAATGTATACTGAATGAATGATTTAAGTAAAATGGAAACAGATCTTACAAATTATATCAAAGTAGTCCAACAAAAGTACTATGGAATAGAGGCTTGGGAAATATAATAGAAACATTGTTTAGTCAGTTACCTTTCCAGTTAAAAAGACTTGACCACTTTAAATTGTATTTTTTCTATTAATTATACATATCTCTATCATGATCAAATGACAGTAATAATTCTTAATAATATTTGGAAATAAAATTAATTCTATTTGTCCTAGCTTCTTTGTTATTTTGAACACAATTTACTCTCCTTCTTGGGAGTACTTCTTCCAGACTGAGCCCATTTATCTAAATTAAATTTAATTTACTTGTAATATTCTTGACTGTAAAAATATAGTGCACTCAGATCTCTCTTCTTACTTGGAAAAATTACAGATTTAATTTCATAAATTTAAACTTGTAATTGGTATCAAGGTGCCCAGTCATATTTGAGATAACCCATTTGAGAAATATAATATGTAATTTATAACAATGTTTCAGAAACATTGTGGCTCAGTGAAAAAAATACAAAATTGGTAAAATATAAAAGAAGATTTTTATCTTTATCCTTTGTGTGAGTATATGGTGAGCAATAGAAATTAATTTTCTCAAATATTTCACATTTTTTTGTTCTGATGACACATAAAAACATTTTGTGTGATAGAGTTTACTGTTGAAACAGTGATCCTCTTCAACCTGATGGTTTAATCCACCACAGGTCATTAAATATTTTCTAAATTAGCAATAAATGAGTCACTATAGCAGACATATCAAGATATTTGATACAAAAATAGTGATTTGAAAAAAAATTAGTCTAATTTTTAAAAAATTATTTCCAAATGTTAAAAAAGTATATATTTACATGCTATTCTAACTCTAGAAACCTCATCAAATGTACATTATAGCAAAATCTTAAAAGGTTTTTCACTATTAAACATTTCACCATAAATCATTTATTACATCAAGAGAGTCTAATAAATTATGGGGCGGAGATGGTTGTATGTCACTCAGTGTAAAAGAAAGACATCCTGAGGAAATGGAAGTGTTGCTTTTTAAAAAAATAACACCTAATTCATGTTGACTTATGTTTCCTGGAGCTGTTTGAAGCCCTTCACCTGATTATTAACAAATTTAATTCTTACAGTCCTATGATTTACTATTCTTATCTTCATTTTGCAGGTGATGAAACTGAGAGTAGGAGCACTAGATAAATTGTTCAAATAGTATTTGTCAGGGCTATGATATATACTAAGGTATTATCATCCCAGAATCTGTGGTTTTAAAGACAATGCTTTGGGTTTAAAGACACTGCTCTTCAAACCTCTTTAAATTATCTTAAAAGTGAATAAAGATGATGAAATAAATACCAGCCCCAAGCAAAAACCTCTGTAATCCTCCACTCTAATGAAAAAAAACAAGTAAAGAAAGAAAACTTAAAGCATGTGGTTAGGGGGCAAGACAGCAGCAAAATAAAGCTAATAAGTTAGTGAGGCTGGTTTGGAATGGTGGGTCTAAAATATATATCTCAGACCCACATTCATACTCTGGCAATTACTGACACTGAGACAGAATTCACAGTAAACTGACTTCTGCAAATTAGATTTACTCAAACCTATTAATTTCCTCAGGCTACCACAACAAACTACCACAAACTGGTCAGTTTAAAATGACAGAAATTTATTTTCTCACAGTTCTGGAGGCTAGAAATTCAAAACCAAAGTAACAGCAAGGCCAGGCTCTTTCTGAAAGCTCTAGGGAGGTTATTTCCTTGTTTCTTCCTAGCTTTTGACAGTTACCTACAGTTCTTGTCTTGCAGACACATCATTCCAATCTCTGCTTCCAAGGATACATGGCATTCTCCCTGTGTCTTTGCATCTGTAGATTTCTTTCTTATAAGGACACCAGTCATTAGATTCAGGTGCCCACACTAATCCAGTATGACTTCACCTTAAGATGACCCTACTTCCGTATAAGACAACATTCACAGATGCCAGAAGTTAGGACTTCGAAATATCTTTTTTTTTTTTTTTTTTTTTTTGTGGTACGCGGGCCTCTCACTGTCGTGGCCTCTCCCGTTGTGGAGCACAGGCTCCGGACGCGCAGGCCCAGTGGCCATGGCTCACGGGCCCAGCCGCTCCAGGGCATGTGGTATCTTCCCGGACCGGGGCACGAACCCGTGACCCCTGCATCGGCAGGCGGACTCTCAACCACTGCGCCACCAGGGAAGCCCCCGAAATATCTTTTGAGGAGACATAAATCAATCCATAGCTCCTACTCTTCTCTACAATGCATGGTAGACAGATGGGAAAAAATAAGTTTTGTATTATTGAAAAGCAAATAAGTAGGTATAATTGAAAATACTCTGTATATATAAAACCTATAGCCATAGTGAATATGACATATGATATAGTGTACAATCAGAGAGTATAGTTTACTTAAACTATAATGACCTGGGAAACTTATTCATTAATCATATTTAAAATATCTCAATGCTAATCATATATAAACTACTAGGACCTGCTGATGAGTAACTGGATTTTGCTAGAGAAAAATAACTCAGCTTAGGTATTACCACAGATTCTTGATCAGCAATCTAAAATGGCTCTTAACAAGGCTTGGACTATTAGTAAATTCTTCTATAAACACATTTGTATGCTACCAAGGAATTATTTAATGCCCCATCCACTCTTCAAACATCTTTTCTTGCCCTAAATCTGCTAATGATTTTCCCACATAAATCATCATTATAGACCCTTTCCACAAATATATGGTACTTCTTGGCTGTCCCTTCATATTTAAGAGTAAAGCACTTAAAAGCTGATCATAAATTTTTTGCTTATGTAAGGTACAAGGTGGTATGTTAAGATTACTGAGATTTGTCAGGATCCAGTCATTTCACTGGGAAATGCTATATTAGTATTTATAGGTTTTTATTTTAAGCTGGGCAGTTACCCCAGAAAAGAAGCTTCCAATCTGCTCCCTAGGAAGTGTGGAAAAGCAGAAGCCATCAGCATTCCAGGCAACACTCTCACTGCTAAGTAGAATTGGAGAACTTAAAACCCATTGAGGTATGGAATCAGGCTTAACATAAAATCTGCAGGCTAGTAGTGAGTCCTGTAGAAAAATCAAAGCTCTTAGAGATGGCACTCTGATTCCACTAGCTCAGCAGTTTAGCTCTTCTATCATACTCTACAGAGGTATACAGTATCACATATAATGGTTTATAGATAACACTTGAGTAACACTTAGAAAATGATTCAATGCTTTTTCCTTTCATTCTTCTCATCCTCTGTTGTTTCCTCTTCAGGATTTTACTACAGTCTTTCCATTACAGAAGAAACTGTATAATGTAGGAAAAGAACAACATTCAGATGAGATGGTTTCCCAGCCTAACTCTCTTTTGGGAATCCATGCTTTTACCTAATTCCTTTTTTCATATGACATCCTAACCTACAGCTAGTGAGGCAGTGCTAGACCTAAGTACTCTCTTGCACACATTTTCCAATCAATATATTTACTGTCTACTGAGATCATGAAAGGTAATCAACCCTCTCTGTACAGGGTATGGAAGTAGATCTATGTTTAAACTGCTTCTTATAATGACTTTTAACAAAGTCCCACCCAAATTCTCATGTTCAGGGGACCTAACATTTTAATCCCCTGACTCTCTGGTGCAAATTAAGTTCTTCATGGTATATGGATGTGCAGACCACAGTCTTTCAGCTTATACCTATCTGTTACTTTGTACTGCTATCCATCATTCAAAGATCTTTCTTTCTGATGTCTTTTCTATTCTCTTTGTCTTTGAACATTCATACCTTTATCTTCCTATAATGTCATTTGCCTTTTGTTCAAAATGGACTGTGGGTGAATGTAAATATTCAGTCATATATTGCAACTGATTTTTGTGGATAATAAAACAAACCATAAAGTAATATAAAATATAAGGTTCGTTGGCTATCCAAATTTAGTTTAAATGATTGTGAAACCCTCAATAATATAAAGAGGTCCATTGGGGATTTGAAAGACAATAATTTGGGAGATATTTCCTTATCTTAAATAGGGATCCCTTCAAAGTCCAAGATTATTTTCATTTTATGAGACAGTTTTTGAAAGGTTGACTTTGGAGTAATGAGATGCAAATATCATTTGATTATTCAACAAATCATTTGAAATGGCACTGTACGGAGAGATTTGGTCTTGAGATGAATTTGGAATTCAGTACATAAATGAAGCAAAATCTAAATGTAAATTATAGATCCTCTCATGCTGGCTGCTGGGCTCTAGGAAAGGCTCCCACTAGGGTGGGATCTCTCACTCCTGTAGACTCCAGCTTCCCCATGCACCTCATCACCAACAGGACTGGATCTCTCACAGTTGCTGATTCCTCCACACTCCTGTCACTGCTGGGGCTCCCAGAACACTGGCAGCCATGCCACCTCTGCACCCTGTCCTTACAGGGTCAGACCTGAGTGCTCCAGGGAAGCCTTGGGAGCAGACTCCTGTGGGTGGCCCACATGCAAAGGTGGGGCTAAAACCACAGCTGAGCCCCAGGGGTGGGGTGGCTAAGGGAGAGGAATGAAAATCTCTGTACAAGTGCACAAGCCGCAGATTAAATGCCCACAATTGGTGTGGTAAACCCTGCATCTGTGGAATATCAGAATGGACAATAAATGTTCAAACAACTGAGACTGGTCTAGCTTTAGCAGCTGTGGACTTCTAGGCCAGGTCAGAGTCTGAGCTATCCCCACAGTACCCACAGGGGGACCAGAGACCTACCTAGAAGTTTTGGAGGACCTCTTGGGGAGCTGGAGGTTGACTGTGGCTCATGGTGGGGGCAAAGACACTGACAGCTGACACCCCAGGAAAATATTATTAATTTTTTAAAATGTTTTGTTCTGTTGCTTTTTTATTGTTATTATTTTTTAATTTTTAAAATATTTTTATTTTTCTATTTTTACTTTACTTTTTCATTGTTTTGTGTTTTTTCCTTGCTTTTGTTATTTTTTTCCTTTGATCTGTTTTGTTTTTATCTATTTTTGAACCATTTTTATGTGTTTTATGTTTTCTTTGCTTTTTTTTAGTTTGCATCTTCTTTTATTTTTGTTTTTGTTTTTTTAGTTTTTTTTTAACTGCTTGATTTCATTTTGGGTTCTTTTGTTTCTCTGGTTCTCTTTTTTTGCTTTCTTTGCTTTTGTTTTAGTTTCTTTTTGTTTATGTATTTTCTATTTGTTTGGGTTTGCTATTGCAATTTGCCTTGGGTTTGTTTGTCTGTTTTACCCCCTCCCCCCTTTTTTTAGTCTTTTTTTGCCACACTGTGAGGCTTGCAGAGTCTTGTTTCCCTGGCTGGGGGTCAGGCCTAAGCCTCTGGGATGGGAGTGCCAAGTCTAGGATGCTGGACCACCAGAGAATTCCCAGACCCAGGGAATATTAATCAGCCAGAGCTCCCCTGGAGGTCTCCATCTCCACTCAAGACCCGGCTCCCCCCACCTGCCTGCAGGCTCCAATGCTGGATGCTTCATGCCAAACAACAAGCAAGACAGGAGCACAAACCCACCCATCAGCAGACAGGTTGCCTAAGTCGTATTAAGCACAAAGACACCCCAAAACACACAAGCTGATGTGGCCCTGCGCATCATAGAGACAAGATCCAGCTCCACCTACCAGAGTGCAGCCACCAGCCCCTCCCACCAGGAAAGCTACACAAGCCATTGGAGCAACCTCACCCACTGAGGGCACGCCCAGAAGCAAGAGGAGCTATGACCCTGCAGCGTGTGGAAAGGAGACCTAAAACACAGTAAGGTACACAAAATGAGAAGACAGAGAAATTTGCTGCAGGTGAAGGAGTAAGGTAAAAACCCACAAAACCAAATAAATGAAGAGGAAATAGGAAATCTACCTGAAAAAGAATTCAGAGTAATGATAGTAAAGATGATCCAAGATCTCAGAAGTAGAATGGAGGCACGGGTCAAAAAATACAAGAAATGTTTTACAAGGACCTATAAGAACTAAAAAACAAAGAGTGATGAATAACATAATAACTGAAATTAAACCTACACTAGAAAAAATCAATAGCAGAATAACTGGGGCAGAAGAAAGTATAAGTGAGCTGGAAGACAGATGGTGGAATTCACTGCCACAGAACACATTAAAGAAAAAAGAATGAAAAGAAATGAAGACAGCCTAAGAGACCTCTGGGACACATTAAATTAACCAACATTCTAATTATAGGGGAACCAGAAGAAGAAGAGATAAAGAAAGAGTCTGAGAAAATATTTGAAGATATTATAGTCAAAAACTTCCTAACATGAGAAAGGAAATAGCCCACCAAGACCAGGAAGCACAGAGATCCCACAGAGGATAAACCCAAGGAGAAACATGCCAAGACACATATCAATAAAATTACCAAAAGTTAAATTCAAAGAAAAAATATTAAAATCAGCAAGGGAAAATCAATAAATAACATACAAGGGAATCCCCATAAGGTTATCAGCTGATTTTTCAGCAGAAACTCTGCAGGCCAGAAGGGAGTGGCAGGATATATTTAAAGTGATGAAAGGGTAAATCCTAAAACCAAGATTACCCTACCCAGCAAGGATCTCATTCAGATATGATGGAGAAATCAAAAGCTTTATAGACAAGCAAAAGCTAAGAGAATTCAGCACCACCAAACCAGCTTTATAACAAATGCTAAAGGAACTTCTCTAGGTGGGAAATACAAGAGAAGAAAAAAAGACCTATAAAACAAACTCAAAACAATTAAGAAAATGATAATAGGAACACACATACTGATGATTACCTTAAATGTAAGTGGGTTAACTGCTCCAACCAAAACACACAGACTGACTGAATGGATAAAAAAACAAGACCAGTATATAGGCTGTCTACAAGAGAGCCACTTCAGGGCTTCCCTGGTGGCGCAGTGGTTAAGAATCCGCCTGCCGATGCAGGAGACACGGGTTCGTGCCCTGGTCCGGGAAGATCCCACATGCCGTGGAGCAACTAAGCCCATGAGCCATGGCCGCTGGGCCTGTGCGTCTGGAGTCTGTGCTCCGCAACGGGAGAGGCCACAACAGTGAGAGGCCCGCATACCGCAAAAAAAAAAAAAAAAAAAAAAAAAAAAAGAGAGCCACTTCAGACCTAGGAACACATACAGACTGAAAGTGAGAGGATGGATAAAGATATTCTATGCAATGGAAACCAAAAGAAAGCTGAAGTAGCAATACTCATATAAGAGAAAATAGACTTTAAAATAAAGACTGTTACAAGAAACAGGGGAGGACACTACATAATGATCAAGGGATCAATCCAAGAAGAAGGTATAACAATTGTAAATATCTATGCACCCAACATAGGAGCACCTCAATACATAATGCAGATGCTAACAGCCATAAAATGGGAAATTGACAATAACACAAAATAGTGGGGGACTTTAACACCCCACTTTCATCCATAGATCATCCAGACAGAAAATTACTAAGGAAACAAAATCCTTAAATGACACATTAGACCAGATAGACTTAACTGATATTTATAGGGCATTCCATCCAAAAGTTGCAAATTATACTCTCTCTTCAAGTGCACATGGAAAATTCTGCAGGATAGATCACATCTTGGGTCACAAATCAAACCTTGGTAAATTTAAGAAAATTGAAATCATATCAATCATCTTTTCAAACCACAATGGTATGAGATTAGAAATCAATTACAGGAAAAAAAATCTATTAAAAACACAAACGCATAGAGGCTAAACAATATGCTACTAAATAACCAAGAGATTACTAAAGAAATTGAAGAGGAAATCAGAAAATACCTAGAAACAAATGACAACAGAAATATGATAACCCCAAACCTATGGGATGCAGCAAAAACAGTTCTAAAAGTGGATTATAGCAATACAATCTTACTTCAAGAAACAAGAAAAATCTCAAACAAACAACCTAACCTTACACCTAAAGCAACTAGAGAAAGAAGAACAAAAAAAACCCCAAAAGTTAATAGAAGGAAAGTAATCATAAAGGTCAGAGCAGAAATAAATGAAATAGAAACAAAGAAAACAATAGCAAAGATCAATAAAACTAACAACTAGGGTGCCTGCCAGCTGCTGGTGGGGGACTCTGAAGCCCAAGGAGTTGGGAGGAACCCCCAAGTGAACTGGTAGGACGTGGAAGGACTGAGGTGGGAGGAGAAGTGGAAGCCAGACAGATTGGCACCCCTGAGGCCAGGGAGATCAGGAGAGGCAGGTGGGAGGGATGGAGGGACTCTCTGGGAAGAGTGGGAGGGGAATGGAAAGCAATCGCCTGGCCCACTCTGGCTGGGGAGTCTGCTGAGCTCCCAGGCCAATAGACCCCTCCAAAGCCCCCTCCAGGATGCGTGGGTCCTTGGGGGCATAAGAGGCAGGCTGGGGAGATCAGGAGAGGCAGGCTGGAGGAGCCATCTGGGAGGAAAAGAGGAGTGGAGGGCGTTTGCCCTACCCACTCGAGGCCAGGAAGTCTGCTGGGCTCCCAGGTGAGGCCCCCTGCCCTCTGAGACCAGAGTTGGGGGCCACGCCTAGGCCCCTTCTGTTCCTTGAGCCTAAGTCTCATCTCCCACAGCCCCCAGGGCTTTTTCCAGCCCTGTGGGTCCTAAGCCTAGGCCCCGCTCACCACCCAAACCTCGCCCTTACTTATGCCCCGCCCTCCACAGCCAAGGCCTTTGTGCCCCCCCCCTTTTATTCTTTTCTTTTCCCTCCTCTTCTTTACTATTGTGGTATTGTGGTACTGACGTACCTTCTGGTTGTTGATTCATCTATATTTTTATTTTTATATTCTTTCTAAGATATCTGCTAGTTTCCTAATATTATTTTTTACTTTGCTATTGTTATCTCTTTTTTTTTCTTGAGACCCCACACAGCTTGTGGGATTTTGGCTCACAAGCCAGGGGTCAGGCCAAAGCTCCTGCAGTGGGAGCTCTGAGTCTGAACCACTGGACTAACAGAGAACCTCAGATCCCACGGATTATTCATCAGAGTGAGGTCTCACAGAGTTCCTCCTCTCAGCACCAAGACCCAGCTCTACACAATAGCCTACAAACTCCAATTTTGGAAGCCTCAAGCCAAATAACCAGTAAGACAGAAACACAATCCCAGTAATTAAAAAAAAAAAAAAAAAGAGACGGCCAAAAAATACCTCACAGATGAAGGAGCAATGTAAAAGCCTACAAGACTAAATAAGTGAAGAGGAAATAGGCAATCTACCTGAAAAAGAATTCAGAGTAATGATAGTAAAGATGATCCAGAATCTCAGAAATAGAATGGGGGCACGGATTGAGAAAATACAAGAAATGTTTAACAAAGATCTAGAAGAACTAAAGAACAAACAGAGATGAACTACACAATAACTGAAATGAAAAATACCCCAGAAGGAATCAATAACAGAATAACTGAGGCAGAAGAGCGAATAAGTGAGCTGGAACATAAAATGGTGGATATAACAGCCTAGGAGCAGAATAAAGAAAAAAGAATGAAAAAAATTGAAGACAATCTCAGAGACTTCTGGGACAACACTAAATGTATCAACATTTGAATTATAGGGGTCCCAGAAGAACAAGAGATAAAGGAAGGGTTTGAGAAAATATTTAAAGAGATTATAGTCAAAACTTCCTAACATGGGAAAGAAAATAATCATCCAAGCCCAGGAAGCACAGAGAGTCCCATACAGGATAAACCCTAGGAAAAACACACAAAGACACATATTAATCAAACTAAGAAAAATTAACTTCAAAGAAAAAATATTAAAAGCAGCAAGGGAAAAACAAAAAATAACATACAAAGGAATCCCCATAAGGTTATCAGCTGATTTTTCAGGGGAAACTCTGCCAGCCAGAAGGGAGTGGTAGGATATACTTAGAGTGATGAAAGAGAAAAACCTACAACCAAGATTAGTCTACCCAGCAAGGATCTCATTCAGATACATCAGAGAAGTCAAAAGCTTTTCAGACAAGCAAAAGCTAAGACAAGTCAGCACCACCAAACCAGCTTTATAACAAATGCTAAAAAACATTCTCTACTTGGGAACACATGAGAAGAAAAAGACCTGTGAAAACAAACTCAAAACAATTAATAAAATGGTAAAAAGAACATACATATCTATAATAACCTTGAATATAAATGGATTAAATGCCCCAACCAAAAGGCACTGACTGGCTAAATGGATACAAAAACAAGATGCATATATATGCTGTCTACAAGGGACCCACTTCAGACCTAGGGACACATACAGACTGAAAGTGTAGGGATGGAAAAAGGTATTCCATGCAAATGGAAATCAAAAGAAAGCTGGAGTAGCAATACTTGTATTAGATAAAATTGACTTTAAAATAAGGACTGTTACAAGAGATAAGGAAGGACACTACCTGATGATCAAAGGATCAATCCAAGAAGAAGACATAACAATTATAAATATTTATGCATCCAACATAGAAGCACCTCAATACATAAGGCAAATGCTAACAACGATGAAAGGAGAAATTGACAGTAACACAATAATAGTACGAGACTTTAACACCCCACTTACACCAATAGATAGATCAAAAACCAGAAAATAAATAAGGAAAGACAGTTTTAAATGGCACAATAGACTAGATAGATTTAATTGATATTTATATAACATTCCACCCCAAAGTGGCAGAATGCACTTTCTTCTTCAGTGCACAAGGAACATTCTCCAGTATAGATCATATCTTGGGTCACAAAGCAAGCCTCAGAAAATTTAATAAAATTGAAATTGTATCAAGCATCATTTCTGAACACAACACTATGAGATTGGAAACCAATTACAGGGGAAAACAATGTAAAAAACACAAGTACATTGAGACTAAAAAAGTGCACTACTGAACAACCAAGAGATCACTGAAGAAATCAAAGAAGAAATTAAAAATACGTAGAAACAAATGACAGTGAAAACACCATGACCCTTAGAACTGCAGAAAAGCAGTTCTAAGAGGAAAGTTTATAGCAATTCAATCTCACCTCCAGAAACAAGAAAAACCTCAATAAACAATCTAACCCTACACTTAAAACAACTAGAGAAAAAAGAACAAAGAAAACCCAAAGTCAGTAGAAGGAAAGAAATTATAAATATCAGAGTAGAAATAAATGAAATAGAAATGAAGAAAACAATAGCAAAGATCAATAAGACTAAACGTTGGTTGTTTGAGAAGAAAAAAAAATTGATAAACCCTTAGCCAGACTTATCAAGAAAAAAAAGGAGAGGATGCAAATCAATAAAATTAGAAATGAGGGGCTTCCCTGGTGGTGCAGTGGTTGAGAGTCTGCCTGCTGATGCAGGGGACATGGGTTCATGCCCTGGTCTGGGAAGATCTCACATGCTGCAGAGCAGCTAGGCCCGTGAGCCATGGCCACTGAGCCTGCACATCCGGAGCCTGTGATCTGCAATGGGAGAGGCCACAACAATGAGAGGCCCGTGTACCACAAAAATTAAAAAAAAAAAAAAAAGAAAGAAAAAGAATTAGAAATGAAAAAGGAGAAATCACAACTGATACTGCAGTAATATAAAGAATTTTAAGAGACAACTACAAACAACTTTATGCCAATAAAATGGACAACCACAAAAAAATGGACAAATTCTTGGAAAGGTACAATTTTCCATGACTGAACCAGGAAGAATTAGAAAATATAAACAGATGTATCACAAGTAATGAAACTGAAACCGTAATTAAAAATCTTCCAACCAACGTAAGTCCAGGACCAGGTGGCTTCACAGGCAAATTCTATCAAACATTTAGAGAAGAGCTAACACCCATCCTTCTCAAACTCATCCAAAAAATTGCAGAGGGGGAAACACTCCCAAATTCATTCTATGAAACCACCATCACCCTGATACCAAAACCAGACAAAGATGTCACAAAGAAAGAAAACTACAGGCCAATATCACTGATGAACATAGATGCGAAACTCCTCAACAAAATACTAGCCAACAGAATCCAATGGCACATTAAAAGGATCATACACCATCATCAAGTGGGATTTATCCCAGGGATGGAAGGATTCTTCAATATACACAAATCAATCAATGCAATATACCACATTAACAAATTAAGGAATAAAAACCATATGATCATCTCAATAGATGCAGAAAAAGCTTTTGATCAAATTCAACACCCATTTATGATAAAAACTCTTCAGAAAATGGGCAGATAGGGAACCTACCTCAACATAATAAAGGCCATATGTGACAAACCCACAACAAGCCTCATACTCAGTGATGAAAAACTGAAAGCATTTCCACTAAGATCAGGAACAAGACAAGGATGTCCACTCTCATCACTCTTATTCAACATAGTTTCGGAAGTCCTAGCCATGGCAATCAGAGAAGTAAAAGAAATAAAAGGGATACAAATTTGAAAAGAAGAAACAGAACTGTCACTGTTTCCTGATGACATGATACTATACATAGAAAATCCTAAAGGTGCCACCGGAAAACTGCTAGAAGTAATCAATGAATTTGGTAAGGTTGCAGGATACAAAATTAATGCACAGAAATCTCTGGCATTCCTATACAGTAACAAAAAAAAGTCAGAAAGAAAAATTAAGGAAACACTCCCATTTACCATTGCAAGAAACAGAATAAAATACATACGAATAAAACTGCCTAAGGATGAGAAAGACCTGTACTCCGAAGACTATAAGATACTGATGAAACAAATCATAGATGACATAAACAGATGGAGAAATATACCATGTTCTTGGTTTGGAAGAATCCATATTGTGAAAATGATTATACTACCCAAACCAATCTACAGATTCGTTGCAATGCCTATCAAACTACCAATGGCATTCTTCACAGAATTAAAACAAAAAAATTTACAATTCGTATGGAAACACAAAAGACCCTGAAAAGCCAAAGCAACCTTGAGGAAGAAAAACAGAGTTGGAGGAATCAGGCTCCCTGCCTTCAGGCTATGCTACAAAGCTACAGTAGTCAAGAGAGTATGGTAATGGCACAAAAACAGAATATAGATCAATACAATAGGATAGAAGGTCCAGAGATAAACCCATGCACATACAGGTACCTAATTTATGACAAAGGAGGAAAGGATATCGAATGGAGAAAAGACAGTCTCTTCAATAAGTGTTGCTGGGAAAACTGGACATCTACATGTAAGAGAATGAAATAAGAACAATCCCTAACAGCAAACACAAAAATAAACTCCAAATGGATTAAAGACTTAAATGTAAGACCAGACACTATAAGGCTCTTAGAGGAAAACTTAGGGAAAGCAGTCTTTGACATAAATCACAGCAAGATCTTTTTTGACCCACCTCTTAGAGTAATGGAAATAAAAACAAAAATAAACAAATGGAACTTAATGAAATGTAAAAGCTTTTGTACATCAAAGGGAACCATAAACAAGATGAAAACACAATCTTCAGAATGGGAGAAAATATTTTCAAATGAAGCAACAGACAAAGGATTAGTCTCCAAAGTATACAAGCAGCTCATGCAGCTCAATATCAAAAAAACCAAACAACCCAATCCAAAAATGGGCAGAAGACCTAAATAGACATTTCTCCAAAGAAGACATACAGATTGCCATATAGCTCATGAGAAGATGCTCAACATCAGTAATTATTAGAGAAATGCAAATCAAAACTTCAGTGAGATATCACCTCACACCAGTCAGAATGGCCATCATCAAAAAATCTACAAAGAGTAAATGCTGGAGAGGGTGTGGAGAAAAGGGAACCCTCTTACACAGTTGGTGTGAATGTAAATTGATACAGTCACTAGGAGAACAGTATGGAGGTTCCTAAAAAACTAAAAATGTAACTCCCATGTGACCCAACAATCCCACTCCTGGGCATATACACGGATAAAACCATAATTCAAAAATACATGCACCCTAATGTTCATTGCAACACTATTTACAATAGCCAGGACATGGAAGCAACCTAAATGTCCATGAAGAGAGGAACAGATAAAGAAGCCGTGGTACATATATATAATGAGATATTACTCAGCCATAAAAAGGAACAAAACTGTGCCATTTGAAGGAATGTGGATGGACCTAGAGACTGTCACACAGAGTGAAGTAAGTCAGAAAGAGAAAAACAAATATTGTATATTAATGCATATATGTGGAATCTAGAAAAATGGTATAGATGAAC